>NW_027222403.1:0-2400000 GCF_014235925.2 Colletotrichum truncatum | reverse complement strand
TAGGCTGTGCCAGGCACTTGACACTTTGCTTCTCAGGGACACGACCCCTAGCAGCCTGGCACGCCGCCTAAGAAGTTCGTTATTAGCGCTACAAGCCCGAAATCTTGACGACAACTTAGCTTGCCACGGAATCATGAGCGGAATTAAGTTGAAGGCAAAGCTTTGGGAGGGTGACCAGGTGCATCTGCGGACGAGAAACCGTCTCGTCACCACGGTTGAAAGGCGGTGAAGGGCATTTTCATGCTCATGGATGGGCGCAGATCGACCATGCCGACGACCTACAATCGATAGGATTCCGAAAATGGGTACGTATACTCCTCTGAACCACTACCTATCATCTATTAATCGTGGGCTCGTTATTACTGAAGACCGAGACACCCTGTCCGTCAATTCGCTGGTCAAAGAAACCCTAGAGCTACTAGTATGCGTGAAAAGAGAGGTTTTGTTTCCCAGCCGCGAAAAGCGAAAACAAACTAGAGAGCAGCATGCGATGATTTGAGATGGCCATCGCACCGTTGCAAACGGTCCCTGTTCCCGGCATATCATTTCCTCGTCTGACAAGACTTAGACCATTCCCCTTGTTATCCTGCGTCAACCGATGAGAGAGAATGCACCTCGCTTGGACGTAATTGTAACTTCCCTTAGACCACGACGCCTAGCATCAAAAGTGTTGGACCACCTTTTCTGCCATGATTCCTCGTCGAGTCTAAACTGGACAAGAAACATGGCGCATGGCAGTGGACTAGAATAACTGTAGATCATCAGTAGACTGACTCGCTTATGATTCTAATTCAGATGAGATGCAACATGGGCTCCCAACGTGGCGCCCGCAAGGTACTGGATCTCTGTGCGATCTTGTATTGGAAGTTCGATCTCATATCTATCACCACCCTTCTACCCAGTTCGGTTTCATGACTACTATGGTACATGCTCCACAGCTGATTACATCCTGCATATGATGGCCATGGCTAGATGCAACTGTTGGATCATATTGCTAGGCTGATCTTGTCTATCAACAATGTCGTTTTCCCTTATCGTCTTCCTGACCCTGCTAACCGTTACGACATCACCAGCTTGACTCCTACGCACCCGTGCTTAGCGAGACACTAATCCTGACACCACCACCCACACAATACCCCGCAGGCACTGAAGTCCTGAACACTTGTGTTACACTTGATCAACTTCCCGGCCGAGATCGCGGAGACATCAACGGTAACGTCAACGTTTGCCCACCGTTCGGCCGTCTTCCTCCAGGACATCTAAGCAAGACTCTACAGCGGGGTCCAGCCTGAAATGCCGCAATCTCGATACTGCATGGTAGTTCGCTCATCACTCTTCACCAGCCCACCTGTGTGGATACTACTAGTTCCGCCATACGAGATGATCGCTTACCCCTTGGCAGGAGGTTATTCCAGGTAGGCAGATTTCGTGCCTCAACGTTACTGAGCCTTGTGGCCCTTAAACTCTCTGGCTGCATTTTCCACAGTCGAGTCCGAATCCTACACAAGCAGGCATCAAACACATTCGGGGACCCTGGTTCGGAAAGAGCTTACCTGCGACCTCGGTGTCATTAATGTGCATTGCCCGACCAGACACCGATTGTCGACCATGAAGTCATGGAGGTCATGTCCGCTCTATTGCATCCTGTTTGTGCGCTGTTGAGTGCTCCGTCGCTTTCAAAATGTGTGCCGATCGTCCCTAGCAGTTGGAGCATGTGAGGTGCATGATAAATGGGTCTGCAACAATGTCGGAATTTGTGCGGGTGACGAATAGAAAGTAACGCCCTCACACTGCCTTGGAACGATACTGGGTGAAGAGACGAAAGACCTCAACGCCGGACTCGCTCCGCGCAAATGACTCGGCGCCAGCCGATCTATGAGACTTGGTCCAGGTTCACCCAAGATGGAGCCTTGGGGCGTGGAGTTCATGGCAGACAGGATGCTGCGCCCAAATAACTCAAGTTTATTATCCACGGGCGCAGGTTGCCTGTGCACAACAATTCGGCGGCGCATGAGGCATGAATCGAGCAGCAAATAGCGGTTCGGACGATTGAACGAATCTAGGAACGTTTTGAATGGCAAAGTACCGTGTACAAGTTGCAAAACTCCGGCGAACTCCAGAGGCGCAACATGGCAGCCTTGCAAAGCATGCCAACAAAGACACGGCTCAGCTGAGAGGAAACAATCTGCTCTGAAGGCTTGCTACATGTGTTAGGTAGGGTGCTCTAAGGGGGGAGGTGAGGTGATTTGATTCTGCTGGCTGCAAGCGCAAAGGCTAGTAGTAGTCGGTGAAGACAGCTGGGCTTTGTTGGGCAAACGTGGCAAGCGGGAGCGCACAGAGGACCCTGACCCTAGCAAGGATTGTGGAAGGGTTCTAGAAGACGGTTCGGGCTGAAGAATCAGCCAGATTAGTCCAGCCCCTCCCCTTAGCAATATTCCGTGGAACGGGCCTCCAATACTGATTACATGGTAATCATACCCATAGGGCCCTTGACCTGGTCCGTGGACTTGTTTACTGCGACGAGAGCACATTACGAACACAAGCACACACACTACTAGTACGCGCAGGATGCCATGCGTCCCATGGAGCGAGCCACAGCCTATCATCCAACCAGCGGTGAGGGGCACTGGATGCAACTAGATTTGGTGCATAATATCAAGGACCCTGAATGGGGGGTGCAAGTTTTATGGTTTTTTTTTTTTTTTTGTGGTGGTTGATCGCATGACTAGGACCCTGAGCATCGAGAAACTCTGAAACGCAGGGACACTCGAAACTTGTCCAGAGTTAACCTAAGGTAGAACTGCCTCCATCTTCGTAACTGTCCAACGAGCGCACATACATAATACCACGTTGGAGAGTTTTAAGCTTGGGCAGTTTTTGTCTCTTGGGGTGGTGCGAGGCGAGTTTCGTTCACCGCCCTTACAGCTCTATCTAACTACCACCAAGGGTATGGCTGGCTTTGGATGGCCTTTTGTGTTTTGACATTCCAGTCCTTGACCTTACTACTAGATCAAGGTTGCCCATTGTGGTCATTGTACTGTATGCTCGAATATAACTCCAAATTCTGTCCTGCCAAACTTGTAGCAATGCCAATACTTACATCGAAGAATTTTTGTTTGTGAACCGACACTACGTAAACTCTGTTGTCGCCAATCTACGCATATTGTTTGTCCATTACAGCGAATGGAAGCTGGTTGATCCATCCGAGTCTCCTGGCACCACCAGTCAATCTTACATTGAGAAAATCTGCGATTTTTGCAATCTCCTTTGAGCATGGCCGAACCCGGCGACTCGGTTAGTATTCATGCGACGTAAAAAATAAGGCCCCTGGTTCTTAACATTACATCTCAGCCACCACCGCTTAGAAAAAGTAAAAATAAACAAGGGAATTCTCAATAATAGTTACGAAGTATTGGTCACGAGGGATGAGGCATGTCAGCGCCATGCTTCAAGTGTCAACTGGCGCTAATCAGCATACAGCATATGGGAAAATGGTGAAAAAGGACAGGCCGCTCAGCCGCAAAGTCAGCCCATTTGCATCCTTACTGATTGCACTTGGCGAACAGGCTTCTAGAATAGTGGTTGGTGACTGTCCGTCACTAGAAGCATGGAATCAGCCGGCGATCTTTGCCGAGTGGCCGGTGCAGCACTTGCCCTGGGCTGACCACTCGGGCGACAGAATAATAGCTAGCCTTTTTTGTTGGTCGATGTGGAAAAGCGGCCATTAATTCTGTCGCCCGGGTGGCCGATGGAAGAGTGGCTGTCACTCAGCGAAAGGTGGAGTTTTTGCCCCAGCAATATGGGAGCCGCGAACGACCTCTCCACGGAAGTCAGCAATGCTAGGCGAGTACTATGAAGTCATTGAAAGCCGCGGTGGACATAAGTCGGCGAAACTTGCATTTCTCAGCAGGCTGATTGATACCGCAATAGGGAGTTAACACGGCCCGTCCTCGGTCTGCTCACGGTCTTGCTGGTATGTTCTGGTTTAGGGTTTTCGGCGTTTGAATTACATAACATGCCAAAGTAGCAGCAAACGGCGAAAGTAGGAAGGGTCTGCCAAAGTGGTCAGACTGGCAGAGAACTGAACGGCCGGCGCCTGTGCCCCGTTCAAGGCTTGACGCGGCGCGACTAGCCAATCAGAACTACCTCCTCCACGCTTACTCATCTTTACGGGAATTTCTCGGGGTTTGCCCAGGAGGTTCGCTGTTCGCAGAGCCCACTGGAAGACCGCTGAAAGGCCGCCAAAGCAGCACCGTAGGACACTGAGAGCAACGACGGCCGGGCGGCAAAGACCGGGCTGCAAGGGTCCATTACATCATGCCGGAGTAACAACTTCATGGCACAATTCTGGGTCCCAGTGCGACTTTTTCTGTCCACGAGGCGTTCCGGCCCCAAGCTTCCAATCGCCGTTCGGGTCTGTCATCAATTTATGATAACCAACTCTTTGAATATAAGGACTATTGACCATCAGCTTCAGCCTCAGTCTCTTCATTCGCCTCAAGCCTCAAGCTTTACAGCATTGAACTAGCAATCCCTAAAGTTGCGACAGCAAGAACCATCCGAGCTATATACTTCTATTTCCGAACCCCGATCCGTCATCAGTTCGTCGTCATCAGGGCACATCGTACGACACCATCCCCACGACCAACAACCAAATCCCGACAACACCAAAAACTCTCAACCGCGCGCAACTAGAACAACTTCTCTTGTAGCTTTTCAAGGAGTTTGCAAACCACCAACTTCTCCAGACACAACTTGTCCATACTCTTAGCACACGACCCCCATAACCCGCAACTATGAAGGTTCTCAGCAAGGAAGAGGAGGCAGAGCACTACCAGGTTGTCGTCAAGGGCGGACTGTTGGGCGGCAGTCTCGGTCTAGGTGTCGGTCTCGCGGGTGTTCTCTTCGCCTCTAGACGCTACCCAGCTTTCCGCCAGTTGACGCTTCCTTTCCGCTCTTTCCTCGTCACCTCGTCGGCCACTTTCGGCGCCATCGTCAATGCCGACCGCGCCTCTATCCGCTACGGTCATGAGAAGGACCCTATGTTCGGCTACCAGGACGCTACGGCGCGTGCCGTCGCTGAAGCCAAGGCCAAGGAGACGACGATGCAGAAGTTCAAGCAGTGGGGCCGCGAGAACAGATACTCCATTGTTTTTACCTCGTGGCTTGCCTCCATGGGTGTCGCCTTCGCCTTGGTAAACCGCAACAAGTACCTTACCGGTGCTCAGAAGCTCGTCCAAGCTCGTGTTTACGCCCAAGGCCTCGCCGTCGTCATGCTTGTTGTTACCGCCGCATTTGAGATGAACGACGCCAAGACGGGCTCTGGTCGCTGGGAGACAGTTATGATCATCGACCCTGAGGACCCCGAGCACAAGCACCTCATCGAGAAGAAGATCCACAAGGAGGATTACGAGGGTCAGGACCTGTGGAAGGGTATTTCATCCCCAATCCCCCCAAATCGATTCAAGAAACTCGCGACTAACATAAATGAAACAGACATGGTCGCTGCCGAAGAGCGCCGCATCGCTGCCCGCAAGGCTGCCGAGCAGAAGTGAATCATCAATCATTGAGAGAAAAAGATCCGTAATGATACGACATCATCATCATCATCAACCACCTATCTATCTATCAACTCTTATCTTGTACGATTGCGAGCCTTGAATTTTCCTTACTTGTCACATGTTTTAGTAGCCTGAAGAAGCTATACACAAAAATATCTCTTCTCCCGGGAGATGGAGGAGAGCTCAATGGCGGCCTGGTTGCATTGCTGGCGTTTATGGGAGGGGTGGCTGCGCAGACTGTACCACACCATGATGTAATACCCGTCATGAGTGGGGGAGGGGAAGAGCGGCGTTGATTAACTTGAAAATAGTTAGACCGAAAGTCATCCAATGGATAGACCATCGGAATCAGAGGAACAACTAAATACATCCCTGTTTAATGTTAGCTTCGTGTTGCAAAAGCTCATATCGCGGTGACGTGAATCGTCGGCAACGTGCCCGCGGCGGGGGATGTTGCCCAACGCCCCGTGACGTCTTGTTAGCTTCATGCTACGGGCAAAGACGAAGAAAGATGCCCCTGGGCGCATCAATTGGTCTCGACCCAGTCTATTGCCCGCCGATCCCCCCTTGGCATCTGAATCGTGCTCGCTTCAATGTCACCATGCCTCTTTGATATTTGTACAGAGATGTCCCCGGCTTACATACGTCAACCGTGCCACGAAGGGACCTTGCAAACCTACTGAGTATCCGGAGGACATTTGTATGGCAAAGATCAGAGGGGGAAAACAAAAAAGGAGGAGGGGGGGAGGAAAGTATCGTGTGGTTGAGTAACCATTCAGATGATGCTCGGCCGCGGACCCCTCCTTCTCCTCCCCCTCTCTTTCTCGCTCATGGCGGGAGAAACCACCGATAACTCTGCTGATCCCCATCACCTCCGCATAACCATGAAGCCGGGGTTCGGCTCCCCCGAGCCAGGCGGAACGACGTCCATCACTATTTGACCGGCGGATCAATCCAGATGACGTATCTCGCCCAAATTAACGTCAAAGTGTATCTGCACCCATACATACATCATTTCACGTCACTGACTCGGTGAAGCTATGGACCCTGGCCATGATTGGCAGTCACGTTTGATCTACCTGCTCCGTATCTTGCGGGCCAATCCTGTAATACCAACACTCTGGCACACGAGTCTAGGCCTCGACATTTCCGAGGACGAATCTGGAAGGATCAAATTGTTGAGAAGAGGGCTTGTATGTTTCCTTTCTTTCTTTCTTTTATTTTTCATGTTTTTATTCTTTTAAACAAAAATGAAGCCTTTAGATTTAACTCACTGTATTTAACGGGGAAAAATTACATGCCTGCCTGCCGCCCACCAGGGTTTTATGAAGCCGTTCCGTCATCAAACATAAATACTGTAATAACTCAGAGGAGGATTGTAACGATACAGAGTAGAACAGGATACGAAACAGCACGCACACGTACACACACGCGCGCGCACGCGCTGTGAGACAAAGAAGACCGGCTAGCATGGATGGTATAGGAATAATTAGAAGCGCGCGCGCGGACGGCGAGAGGAACGGCCTCAAACCTCGATGGTGAAATGGCTGATTTGGGAGTAATATGCATGCACCGCCAATTCCAGCATCCAAACATCCCCAAAGACCTCGCTGCCGTCGAACCCGCCAATAACGAACAAGCGACTATCGTAGAGCACAGTTCCATGATACCCCCGACCGCTGGGTGGCAGGCCGTACACACGGCGACGGTCCCAGGTCATGGTGACGAGGTTGAGAAGAAGGACATCATTGGAGTATTCGTTACCGTCGTGGCCACCGATAACGAAGAGGTAAGAGCCGACGAGGGTGGCCGTATGCGACAATCGGCGGAAGGTGACAGGAATGGAGACGGCTTTCCAGACGAGGGCATCCACGTCGTAAACCCACACGTCGTTGAAGCACTCGCCACCGTCTGAGCCGCCAAAGATGATGAGCTTGCTACCCACCATATTGGCCGTGTGATATCCGCGGGGCTTCGGGCGGGTTTCCCGGACGCCGGGGGGCGGGGCCCGCTCAGGTCCAGAGACGATCTTCCAAGACATCTTGTTCATGTCACTGACATCGAGGCGCCATACGTCGTTAAGAGCGCGGACGCCATCGCCGCCGCCAAAAATGTAGATGCCGTTCTTATAGAGGCAAGCGGTGTGGGCGCGGCGTTTAGAAGGGACGCGGTCGCCTATGACCTTGGGGCGGTGCCACTTGAAATTAGTCGTATCGAGTACATATATGTCGTTATAGTACGCGGGACCGTCACCACCACCAAAGATGACCAGTTTCTTGCCAACGGCAGTGCAGGTCATGGCGCGTAGGGGCACTGGGATCTCGCCAGTTACGTGAGGAACGGACCAATAGAAGGCGTCGGCGTCAAATACGTATAACTCATTGAAGCAGGCGCGGGAGTCACAGCCTCCAAACACAAAGATATTAGACCCAACGAGTGTTGTGGTATGGGCGCGGAGGGACGTGTGAGGAGCACCCGATACGGGTGCGCGAGACCAGTACATGCCTGATGATGGAGCTGGAGGCACATCGGGCGCTGTTCTGGGGTCTTGAAGAGGAGGGAAGGGGATGTGTTGTCCCTTTGGAGCACTTCGAGCGGATGAACCGGTCGTTGAAAGCTGCCGTGTCGTCGTTGACGACGAGGGGATGGAAGCCTTGCCGGCTATGGCGGACGTCGAGCGCATGACGAGAGGACGGCGGCTGTCACGGTCTGAACTGGGACCGCCGGCTGACTCGGAGCCGTCGTTATTGCTGCTGGTAGTGGAAGCATCGGCGCTGGGTCGGTATGAGGGCGGCGGAGGTTTCGGGGGGTTCGCGCTCGTGGGAGTAGTACGTGAAGGTTGAGCAGACGAAGACTGTGCTTGTGAAGCTGATTGAGAACGTTGGCGGATTGACAATTCGGAGGGCTTGCGGCGGCGATCCTGGCTCTTGGACGCCAGATGCCCGGGAGTGTGGGAACGGGGGATGGGGCCACCCGGGGCGGAGGGAACACGGCGGTGCTGCTCGATGTCGCGGTCGCTCAGGTCCTCTAGATCATCAGGCAGGTCACCGATGACGCCGGGTGGAGGAGTGGGCGCCGGGGCGGAGATCTTTTGGGAGCGGACGACCTTCGACTTGAGGGGGGACCGGGGGTTCTTGTCCACTGACCTGGCCGAATCAGCCATGGTTCGGCGGGGGAAAGGTCATTCCCCCCCTCTCGCGAGGAAGTGTGAACTATTGATTCGAGGAGGCGAGCGGTTGCGGGCTAGGATGTAAAACAGTGTGCAAGGGAGGCGTCTAGGGCAGTTTGTTGGCTTGGATGGACGGTCGAGTCGAGGTCGCACGTGAGTCGTGAAGGGTTTGTTTGCCTGTCGTAGTTGCAATTGAGATGACTCGGGATGTGTGGTTGTTGTTTTGGTTGCAGGATGCTGGAGAATTGGAGCCCAGCCGCAAAGCCCACTCTCCAAAGGTTGGGTCTTGGGACCAGCTCCTCGCTTCGAGGTGCTTGTTGCTTGCCCACACCTTCATTTAATGGGGTAGTGGGTGGTGCTGCTGCCAGGCGTCGTACTAAGCTACTGCGGACGGTATGGCAGGGTCGGGTAAGGCAAGGCACGGCCTCGGTGGCGGGCCCTTGTTGGTGCGGTCAGGCTCGATTGCCCCATGTGAGCTACCACGGACCGACATTTAGCTGTCTTGGTCCCTAATTCCATCCACGTATCACAGGTCCAGGTCTGGTAACCCCCCTCACCAAAGCCAAGCTTGGGCCATCTCGGCCCCTGCATTGAGCGGTTGTGCACTCCGAACCAGCTGTTTCGTGCGGCTGTCACCGAGTGTCAGGTTAGATGTGATTGGTCTTGTGCATAACTGAGATTGGTACTCTGTATCTGATGGACGAATTGGCTTGCTTACAGCATCCCATTGTTCCGGATTGCTGCTGTTTGATATCAAATCTTTCCGGCTTGGCTCAAAAGCTGTGCAACTTGAGTTGTATTTTGCTGGTGGAAGTCAAGTTTATGCAAGAATAGACAATATTTCAACCCAATTACTACTCGAGGGTCCCTAATACCCGCCCGCATGGAGTCGCAACAGAACCACGATGCATCAGCTCGCACGTGTTAATTTCCTTCGGAACAACGCATCTCTCTTTTCCCCCTTTTTTTTATATATACATGTATTCCATTTTTAAGTACACGTTCTTGTCGTGGCGCCTTCTGTGTCATTAACATTGTTCAGAACATCTACGTTGTTCAACATCCTGCATCCCCGGTGGATTATGTATTGGCTCAGAAAGCCTCTCGCGAGTGTCCGCGAAGTGGAGAGCTACCAATGAAAATGCGTAGCATAACCTTGGGCAAAAGAGCACCAATAACGGAAGCCATATGTCTATGATTCTGGAATGGAGTAGCCAGATATCGTGAAGAATCACTCATTGCTACAAAAGTTCCATCTGTTAGCATAGACGGATCAAGAGGCTTGTCTATGGGCGAGGGAGCGACAAGGCAACTCGTCGGTTTGTGCTTTCTTGCAGTATGCCAGTCAGTGGGAAAGGTGCTTCAAAATCCGCCATGTTAAAAGCATGCCAGGTAAACCAACGACGATGGTATCGATACAGAGTTGGCGAACAAGAGAGAAACATAGCGGGCACTAGTGAAGAGTGTCGCTGGCGATTTCTCGCAACGAACCGAACAGCGCAGCCACCTGATCCACGCCTTCATACATACCCATTGGCCACTTTTCTGTTGTTGACTTTGAGATTAACTAGTTGCAATACTTTTGCCCGCTTCCGCTGTCTACAAGACCCATCAGAAAGCATATCTAACAGAACACATCTATCATGATACAATCGCTCAATAATGCTTCAGACTCTAGCTTTGCCGGCAGTTGCAAAGCTTCCGCAGGTCGGTCTCATCCATGCACTGATCTATTAACACACTTTCCCTGAGTCTCCCGTCAACAGAAACTGTACACGGCTTCTCGGTTTTTCGGCTTCTTAGTTTGTGTCACCAACGACGAGGTTAGCTAACTCGTTAGTTCGCCAGAGTGCGGACACCGTCACCTTGGATTCGATGGTTCATGAACTTAGCCCTCGAACCTTTCCCCTCAGAAACAGATGGCAAGCCGCGCCGCCGATCGGGGTTTCATTGACTGCAGAAACTATGATATGACACCGGCACTACCTGTATCGGATGACGCAAATTCCCTCTATCCTTCATCCGCCAATCTGCATCATCCAAGGAAGTTGGAGTTTAGATTCAACCAGGGTGTTTGGAAAGGATCAGATCACGACACCGTTAAATACTCTGGCCTAACGGTGATGACTTCAGGTTAGATCCGGATAAGGGGGCAAAGTAATGTTCGGATTCGGAATTGGCACTTCACCTCGTTAACGACCAGGGTCCTGGAGAACTACATGCTCCGGAGCCTTAGGAGTTGGGGTCTAGCGGAACCCGAAGTTGGAAATGGAGTTTTGGAGGAGCGGGGGGGGGGGGGGGGGGGCATTCCAATTGCTGCAGCACGGGACATGATTCAGTCCCAGCTCCCGCCAAGGTTTACGGCAGGTTCTAGACACCACGTGTATTGGATGGAGCATCGGAAGAAAGCAACGACCCCCCAATTTGCGCAATCAGCCTGATCAATTTCCTGAGCCCCAACATGATATCTCATTGCGTCATAGTCCAGCCAGCTCCGACAAGTCTGACGAACGATGATGGAGAATGATGTGAGCCTTTACAACTCCGATGCTTGCTCGCATGAAGCAAATGGTGTCGCTGCCTCTGGATTCCATCCAGACTAGAGCTGTTCCGCAATTAAATGGCAGGAGAGGGACGAGATGGACAACAATTCAGGCAAAGATAAGATCATCTAGCCAAGAAACAACAAGATAATTCCAAGTAATACAGGATAAAAGTATCGTGTACAAGTTGCGTCAAATGCCGGAAGTACCAGCTACTTCACCCACCAAACGGAGCCTCGTTTAATGAGAATCCCAGGAGAACATCTCCATGGCTACGTAAAGATGGATCTACGTCATTCAACCCCACCAACTGACCTCTAATCACTCCCCTAAGGCGACCGGGGGACGGGCATCAGCTTGCCGGGGAACGGGGTTTCCCTCACCTTCAGAGTACTTTGAGGGCCGGGGTGTATTGTAAAACCTGAAGAGTTCAGGTCGGGATGTGAGAAATATACAACTCCAATCCATTTCCTTGGCAGCCAAGAACTAGCGTTGAAATGTTATACTCACTGATATGGAACGCGTACCCGGCCATGACTCGTTGATATGGGGGTTCCAGTTTCCTGTAGGACGTCAAGTTTGACAGGAAACCGACGCTTGGGGTTTCCTTGGAAGTAAGGGTTGCAAAGAGGGCTAGCTACTAGCTTGAACTATGTCCCACCGTTGCAGGCGTCTTGGGACTCTCGGTGTTCTCGGCCGGCATCACGATCCGATATGGTGTAGTGGCCAACATGATGGCCCTCCCATCGCTGAGATGTCAGGCATAGTCCCAAGTTCGATTATCGGTTTCGGAAGAAACACGAGTGTGTTCTCTTTTGCTTTTTGTCATGTGTGACTGGCCAACTTATTAGTTTCTTCTGGCCCTCCGCTGTTGTATGTCATTCGTGATGGGCAACTTTGAGCACACCTAAAACGCAGTAGGCGGTCGCCTCGTGAATAAGATATGTGAGCAACTTCAACGCGTTAAGTGAGCACATGCGGCCACACCCACTGGAGAACTCGGGATCCCGTCCGCTCTCCCATCGATAAACCAGTGAGGGCCGGAGTAGTAGTCGGGTCGGTGACGACCGGCGAATGCCCGGTGTTGCATGTTGCTTTTTAGCATTGCTGTCTCCGTGTGCTAGAACTTGTCGCATAAACCATTCAAATCGAAAAGAGAGCTTTGGTTCGAATTGTGTTCTGGTGTGGTCACAAGATGGGAGAATGTTGAAAGCAATAACACAGCTGTGTATACTGTTTGGGCAATGATGAGATACCCTTCTATGGTGATTACAGACATGTGCCAAGACCATTCATTTCGACTGAGTCGATGTGTCACTTCTCTAAGGGAGCGCGCTTGTTAATGGGTTTGACGACTTTTCAAATATATGATGTTGCAGAGCATCTTGTGAAAAGTTAAGAGAGGTCCACATGATGCCAGAGTGAATAATGTTCTACACTTCAGGCAGTCCGGGATGTCTCGTTCCTCACTTTGAGATTTCCTTTCTCTTCATATTGTAAATTAAGTTCCCTACACTTCCCCTTTCAAGGATATTTCAAAATGGATTCGTTCTCAAGGTTATGGGCTGCTTGGGTTTGAATGTCTCGATTGCAACCACAGCAGTGACACGTTTGCTTCTCGCCATTGACAGAACCAACGCCCAACATGCGCTGAGAAATGGCCGAGCTAGCTCGCAGAATGAGGTTCAAACCATTTCAAAACAGGAACGCTTAATTATGCGAACAGCGGAGAATTTCATGGAGTATCTTGTCACCTGGTTTATATGTAAACAACATCGACCTCAGACACTGCAATTTCAACGCACCATTTATAGATGCTCTCTGTGCATCATGGGAAGTGGAATGGATATAAAATACGTTCTTGCGTAAGCTGGCTTGGTCCCAAAGTGACAGGAACAAGTTCACACTCCTGATGCGCACCTCAGACTAGACATACTAGCTGATGCCGTACTCTTTTGCAGGAATGCCTTTGGATTTGAATGTGCCTTGTAAGCAGAGCTATGAATAGAAAGTTTGAACAGACCTTTATTGAAATCTGAATGGCAATTATCGGGCTTTAATTACTCTCGGGTTTCTCCAACATGGCAGTATCGTGACGAATCACCACCCTAACAGCAGAGGGATGGCATATGATTTGACATGATTTTTAGAAACTTTACAGTTTCAGCATTTCAGCATTTCCGTGCACTCCTCCGTGAGGCACCCCTTGCTTTTTGTTGGACGAAGTCGTTTTGCGAAAGGCCATAACAAGCGATAAACCCGTTGTGAACTGGGGAGATATCTTTCTGTTGGACCGGATGACATACATGTTGGGCCATCGTATGATACGTAAAAGTTCCCGCCTGATAACTTTGAAAGCATGCCAACGTCAAGGTAAAGTAGTGACTTCCATCTACAGCTCCGTAATTATATCAAAACCACCGATTCTGAGCCAACTCCTTGAAAGGGGTTGTCAATATTCATATCTGATTAGGGATCTACCACCGGGTCATTAATTTTGCCGTCGTCCGCATGTTCCCTAAGCTTTTCCAAACTGCACTCCTGTAAACATCAGACATCCCAAAGAGCATTAAGATACCAATAACAACGCCTGGAAAATTCCTTGCGGATTGTCGCCGCAATTAAAGCATATCGTAGCGGTCAGGGAACAAGATGGCATTCGCCATCCTAACCAACGCCTTCTCTGTCGGACTTCTCCTCTCCTGGTCTTCCCAAGGAAGCAACCCCATGGCCCTAAGCCCGTCCTCTCCACCCGCATCGCTAACTTCCTGCACGCCAGGTCGGCCCATATGTCTCGTCTCGCCACGGCCGCCCCCAAAGTCTGGGCTTGGCTGGCCAAGAAGGAATGCCTTCCTCTGACGGGCGAGGTACAGAGCGTTGGTTTGTGTCAACGGGCAGGCGGGGATATACATGATGGTGGCAGGCAAAGCTGACAATGGCACTTTGTCAACGCCGTACACCATGTCAGGATGCCACACCACATAGTCACCAGGACGGACGGGCGGGATGCGCACGAGGGATTTATCGAATTGCAAATGCGGATGCAATGTCGCGTTGAGTTCCTGGGTATATGAGGGAACTGCACCCTGAATGATGCTAGTTTGCGTGAAGTCAAGAGACCAGTTCTCGCGAGCTAGGAAATTTGGAGATTCGGGGGAAGGATTATGCGGGGAGAAAAATGGTCGAAGGAGAAAGTAGGCGGTGGCGAGCTGGAGCATGGGGCAGAGAAGAAGTGTGCCATCGGCAGGGTCGATGTCCGACATTGAGAGCCAGCCTTGGAACATGCGAAACATGCTGCATGAGCCCGCTCCATTATAAAGATCTGAAGTGACCTTAAGCCGTGTGCTGCTTTCCCAGGGATCATAATCTTCCCACCGCCCATCCCATATGCGTTGATACGTGCCAGCATTTCCGTACCCATCGCTTTCCCACCGCTCGACACTGCCGCCGTCTACATGGGCATTCAGATGCCAAAACTCATCGCCCGGCGTACGGATCCGCAGACGGTCCGCGTAGGCTACGGGAAGGTCAACCGCTACCGAGGCGTTGGCGTCACGCGAGCGCCATAGCCTCATCAAGAACCGTTGAGTAGCGAGCACATTCGGATGGGCGCGACCCTTAATCTGCGCCGGCGACCAATAAATTCCAAAGAGGTGAGGATCGCGTGTCGGCCACCCCCTAGTTTCTGGGTTATCGGAGAGATATGTCTCCGTCTCTTCCCGCCAATTGTGGGCTTCCTCCGCCGTTACAACGTTGCGAATGACGGCGCCACCTCGGCGCCGGAGCTTGGCGGCAAATTCAGACACGCGGGCATGGTCCTTGAGCTCCGAAAAATCGATGGTGGGAATTATGTCAGACTTTGTTACGCCAATCAGTGCAATCTCAGCGCGGAGGGCGACCAGGAGTCGGTTCCACGAGTCCACTATGGCTGTTTCCTTGCCGGCGACGAGGCTGCGTTTGATCTGTGCGAACCTCGGGGGAAGGGGGATAGGCCCGCCGTTTTCCGAGAATATCTCGTCCGCACGCATGAAACCTCTCGGGCGGTTATCCATAGCCGGCGGGAAGTTTTGGGACCAGAGTAAGCTGGGAGTATCAAAAGGTGAAATATACTGGGAAAAGAGATCGGGGGAGTAGGACATTGATGAGAAATCCGGTGGCGGTGGAGGCGGCATATCGCCAGCAGCCCCAAACTGGGCTCCGAATAATTCATCATCCATGGCGTGGAGAAAATGACTGTCGGACGCGAGACGTATCGACAGGCCTCTGGGTCGTGTGCTCGTCGTCGTGTGAATGGATTGGGCATGCACTGAGGTGACGGTGGTCTCGGCGCCTGCCGTCAAGGATCCGGGGTCCTGCAGATCACGCGTCCCGGAAAAAAATCGGGCGGGTCGTTGGGACTCAGCGAGGGAAACTGGCCATTGCTGACCACAATGCAGCCGGCCCGCTGTGCCGCTTTAAACTTCATTCGAACCTGCTCCTTCGTGTAAGACCAATGGGAATTTTTTCGGTCATCAAGAGCGAATGAAAAACAGCGTAAACAAATAAGCTCCGCCCAAGAATTTCACATTCGTGGCCTCGGAACGCTGGATGCTCCCCCATGATACACTCCAACTATAAGTGCATGCACCGCGGACCCCATTCCGGTAGAACCCCCGGACCCAAATCTGGGCATGCCATCCGGTCTATGATGCTCATCTGCCGTATCGAGTCGGGATACATATTCCGCCCCTTGGGACTTAGGCCCTAGAAGCTTATTATGCCGCCTTCCCGCGTTTCGATCGTCGAACTGGGCCTTTGTCTTCAGGCACTGCATCAGAGCTCTTCTTCCTCTTCGCAGGTGCTGGCTTTTCTACGTCCTTCTTATTACTTGTGGCCTTGGAAGTCGAGTCATTGGGTTTGGCTTGAGAGACGGGACCCTCTTTTTTGAGCAAGACGTAGGCCACTTTCTCAACATCCATTGCGGAGACACCCAGTCTCTTTGTTAATTTTTGCGCCTCAGTGTTGAGGGAATCGTATTCCTTCGTGTTGTATTTGAGCGATGCTTTTTGGCCATTGTTACAGAGCCAATAATATGCTTCATCGGAGAAGAACAGAATCTGGTCCGGAAAGTGTACCGCTAGCAGAAGCGAAGCAGTCGCGGGACCAATGCCCTTCAACTTGGTCAAGATATTAAGTGATGCAGAAGGATCTGATGTGTCTTGGTAGACATTAATGCCTTCTTCCACGATTTCCTGGACTGTCGAAGAGTCGTTCGATGACACAAGCTTCATCAGGGTCGGCCGAAATTTGCCGTGACGTCTGCAATGAAGTGTCAGACGATCATGACCATGTCAACATGGGCGCCTCTCTATAAGCTCAGTACACTTCAAGTGTCTTATTCGTGGATCGTGATAATGTTCAGACATCGCGTCCCCACCAATGTACATTAGGCCTGTTGGGCAAGGGGCCGAATTAAATAAGCATGTACTTACAACTTCCAATCAACCAGAGTCTTGACATCGTCATGGTCCATGGCCCGCTTCTTGTCATCATACGAGAAGTGGGTGGGAGCTTCAACGAAACGGAACTTATCCAATTCTTGCAGGGTCTTCTGACCAGGCTTGGCTATATAGCGTAGTTAGGTAAATTGCAGGCAGGGTTATTATAGATGCGGGGGAGAGCGCGACTGAGGGCCGACGTACCGCCTTTGGAGGCTGAAATGGAGTCAATCAGAGGTTGGTAGCTAGCGAGAAGCTCCTGAAATTCTGTGAGAGTCACCTTGTCTGGCGACGTGATTTTGGAGCTGGCCATGATATGTGCAGCTCGGTGAACCGCCGCCGAGGTGGAACAGTTGGTGCTGTGATGTTCCTAATCAGGAACAAGATTCAACTCGGGAGTGTAAGCCGGCAGCCGAGATGTTGGAGCCGGGTAGTGCAGTCCTCTTTCCCCAGACCGACGCGGTTGTCAAAACCGAGGGTCGATAAACGCGACTTCAAAGACAAGACGCGTCGTTGACCATGAAACCCAAAAGCTTGAATGAATGGAACCTTGCACAACGTTGTGTCTAACAAGATCTCAACCGCAGATGACAAAGACGACGCTAGGTGTGGTATGTAGGGTTGGGGCTAAAAACAACAGGTAAAAAGCATACCATCTCATGTCAGTCACCAGGTGAATTAGGTAGTAATACTTAAGGTGCCCAAGCTTTCCCCTGCAATCAGATAGCTATGGGTCCGTGAAACAGAAATGGCAGGCCAACACGTGAAAGATGGCGGGATGAAACGGCCTCTGAGGCTTTGTCCGGGGTCGTATATAATCCGTCTTCCGGGGGCTGGTGTTCAGACAGACAACTATCTTAGCTCCACAGTGGAGGCAGCCTGTTGGCCGTACACTATGAGGGGGGCCCGTGCATCGTCTTTTTTGCAGAGCCCAAGACAGTCTGGACTGCCGATCGGTGCAGAAGCGCTACGGGGTCGTCCGAGAGGGAAAAAAAAAAAAGTGTTTGGTATGCGCCCGCTTCGGCTCGTCTTTTTTTCTCTTCCTCAAAAAACCCCACGACTTTTACCGCCGTCGACGAATTTGCGCACGTAGCACTCTTGCAAGAACAACACCGAAGCTCACGAATCTTTCATACTTCCCGTCCAAATATTCAAGATGGGTAACGTATGTACTCGACACCCCTCCCCCACCGCTGATCAGGGTCTCTGGTGGAAACAAATTGAGGGGCAAGTTGCTGACATTTCGGGGATACAGGGCGCAAAGGCTCAGCAGAAGCGGGAGCGCAACCAGAAGGATGCCAAGTCCAAGGGCTCTCAGCTCAAGGTGGTACGTTAAGAGCCTCCTAACTGGATATCACAGTCAGTGACATACCGCTAACGAAGTTGGCTACAGAACGCCGCCGCCAAGGACATCCAGTGCCAAATCTGCAAGGCCACTTTCCTCAAGACCACCAAGGCCCCTGCGTAGGTTTTCCTTCTTTAGCATTCTGCTCGGATGTCTTCTTTCTTACTTATACTGATGCTTCGCCTCTGTAGCCTGACTGAGCACGCCGAGAACAAGCACAGCAAGGGTCTTGCTGACTGCTTCCCTTCCTTCATCGCCGCATGATCACGAGTCGTAGAATGAGAAATCTGGAGTTTGGGGGGTGGTTGTGAGATGTTGTCTTGAAGAACGGGGCGCCGTGGTGTGGCAACGGCAAGGCGTAGTCAGGTGAGGCGGGGCATTCAGCGAAGGCGTAATATTGGATTTCTGCTCTGTTTATATCGGGAAAGACAAATACGAGCTCACGATTGTACAAGTTTTTATATTTCCCCATGTGCACCTAGCTGGCTTCCGTATTCTTATTAAAAGGCCGGACCAGGATTTGACACTCGATGAGTAGTCGAAGGAAACCAACAACTGCACAGAGGCGGCAGCCGCACCCCCTTTCTCATCTTATTTCGCCGCAATCGCCTGCTCCTGGCGGATCGCTGCCAGGATATCAGGATACCACCGTTCCCCCACATCAGGATGACTCTTCACACGGTTCCGCAGCGTCGCCTCGCCCAAAGTTTTGGCCACGCCGCCTGTTCTGAACGTGAACTCAACATCATCAAGCCTAGTCCCGCCGTTTTCTTCTAGAACCTTTCTCCTTTGCTCCTTAATCTCATTTGGCACCTGCCCGACGCCTACGGTCTCTAGGTCCACAAAGTCTGCATCCCCCCTGACACCTTGAAAAAAGGGAATCGAAAACCGCGCGCCGTCACCCGCCCTGGGACTTAGCACGCGATGTGTTGTAGACATACAAACGCCTTGCGTCAGCGCCTCAAGCCCCTGACCGATGGCAACGACGAGTGTGCCATCAATGGGTGGTGCATCAATCCACTCCCCTTTCATGTTTTGCACCTGTAGCCCGCGGTGGTGGCTTGCTTGCAGCAAATAGCTTGACAGCATGCTGTCCTTGTGCGGACCGACGCCCTGGCCCTCAACACCGGAAGTCTTGTCTAGTCCAAGCTCTTGGACGTCTGGGTACTTTACAATCTTGAGCTTGTGCTGCTGATTCTCGTCAAAGTACTTGTTGAAAGCGTCAGGGGGGAGGTGGATGGCCTCAGCGATGAGAGAAGTGAATGCTATAGATATCTTGCCCATGCGATTCATGTAATCTGTGAAGGTATCGCGGAAGCCAGGGAGGATGTTCTCTGAAGGCCATTGGTTTGGTGCCAAGAGGTTATAGTAGAGGGGATCATCAGGACCAGGGATGGGGTGCTCAGTCGAGAGGTCGATCTGTTCCCGGTGGTCAATCTTGCCGGCCGTAATTTCGGCCGACAGTTGAGAGTAACCCAAGAAAGACTTGGCATTCTTCATCTCAACCTTGAGTCTGGCGTCAAATGTCAGTTCGTTTGGTCAGTCATACCAAGGATGGTCAGTTTACCATACTTTTCTTCTTGGGGGATGTCAAAGAAGGCCTTGCCCTCTTTGATTACTCTCTGAAACAGCTCATCGGGTATTCCGACATTCTTCAGATACAGAAAACCGACTTCCATCAGGGCATGGCGGAGCTCTGCCAGGAACTGAGGTTTCGTTTCGGCATTATACGCCAACGACAGGTCAAGTACCGGAATTGACGTGAAAGACATTGTGCATACGCCTTTGACAAATACAGATTAGAAGTAATCACACTCAAGTCTTGTAGTGATATGTGTTGAAATTGCGTCAAAGCGACTTTTAGGACACGATTTCTCCGCACGTTGGGCGTAGGGCGCAAGGCAGACTGAAAAGTATCGTAGGGGAGGAAACATGTTCCTGTGACATTGGCACCCCAAGATGTTATGTAATCCAGCATCGATTAGTTCTAATAATTCGATGGAATGGCGTGCTATGGCAGCGGGGCGCTGGTTGTTCGGTCTGCGCCCGGCAGTACGGAGCTGCGGGGTACCGGCATGGTCCTCGGGATGTCACTGACCGGCCACCTTATGAGTCTCTGATAACACAAACATCTAACCAAAATTCACATACCCCACTGTGGGCCCTTTCGTTTGTACTCATTCTATTATTGGGTATATTGCACATTGTCGATAACTTTTGTAGTCTATGAAGATGCCAGGGGCTTCGTCGCGAGCATCCCTGTAACCTTGTAGAACATATCCTCAATGGAAGGCATAGCAAACGCTGGCGCCGCATCGAATAGCTCTGCCAGACGCTGCCTGTTGATGACTGCTGGTTGGGCATCGTCATCATCCAAATCCATCTCTTCAGAGGGTCGTTCCTCTTCGTTATCGCTGGCCATTTCCTCGTCCTCGACTTCAGCATCCTCAAGAATTGCATCCTCTGCAACTGGCTCGGCATCCAGCTGCATTTCTTCCAGCGGCCTGGAAATAGCAACGGCGGCGGCGTCTGAGGCCTCAGCAATTGTCCAAAGCTGTGCAGAGTCGTCAACGGCAACGAAGCCAGATGAACTTCCGGTGGAAACCAGACTGGTAACACGGTGAGGGATGCGCTTGACGCACAACAACTCAGGCTCCTCTGGTCTCATGACAGCAAGCTGGGACGCTTGACCGCCGGGCACGACCACAGCAAATGTTCGCGATTTGCGATCGATAGCCAAGTGGCTGAACTCCTTGGCCGCAGTGGCATTGCGTCCGCTGGGTAGCTGGATGCCATACTGGAGCTCATCGGCCACGACATCATATACTCTCAGGTCATCAGAGAGGGTAATGACGTAAGGGGAGAGAACCTGCAGACGACGAATGTGTCCCTTCCAAAGATTCTCGAGCGTGAGCCTGATTTCACCCGTTGTGGTGTCGACAACGTAGACAGCACCATCGTTAGAGTTGCCAAAGGCGACGAATAGCGTTGAGCCATCCTCTGAAAAGCAGAGGCTGCCGCTGCGCTCGCTGCCATTCTCGCCAGTGATTGCAAGAGCATCGGCACCAACATTGCTTCCAAGAGCAACTGCCAGACCACACGACCAAGAGTGCAAAACCTCACCGGTACTGTCCTTGGAAGCAATACCATCCTGCTGCCTTGCCCTGGAATGCCATATCCGCGCCATGCCGTCATCTCCAAGCGTGGCGAATCTGTTTGATGTGTGATCCGCAGCAAGGGCCAGTACAGTTTCGGGCCTGCTAGTGACATGAGGGCTGTTGATTCTAGATGACAAAGAAAAGGGTTCGTCGCCCTCGCCAGCAGCCCAAAACTTGAGGTAAACCTCGCGTCTTTCTTTAACAAACTGCTCGCGAGCTTCAGGGGCAACCTTTTCCAGGTCACGTTGAGGCGGCTGCCAGTCATCAACCGTAGCCAACCAGCTGCCGTCTTGAGAGAAAGCCACGTGAGTGATGCGAGGTTCTGAGATAGGATTTCCCTTGGAGGTGATGTTAACATCTGTCGGTTGCGTCCTTGCGAGAGCCTGTTTTGAGATGCTTCTGAACGACTCCATATCGAACGACTGCAACAAAGGCGCAGACTGCAGTTCACCAGCCAGCATTGCCTGTTGACCAGTGCCAGTGCAAACATACAGTCTGGATGGTTCTGCAGGGTTCAGAGCGGCGGGTACCGGGTGGCGCACATCATCGGATACGGACCAAACACGCTTGACGAGCAAGTCTTTGGGTGTTGAAGTGAACCGAGCGGCTGACTGAATGCCGGATATGTAAGTTGTCGGTTTCATCTCTGCAGTGGAAAGAACCATGGCGGAATTATCATCGAGATGCACGGCATAGGACGACCCGGTAGGTGAAACGACCACATTCTCAATGCTTCCCGACAGATGGGGGATATGGTCCATCCTGCCAGTGTCCATCTGCCAGAGGACAAGGACATTCTCCGAGCCACCAGAGATCATGTAGTGACCTACAAAAAGGGCCGTCAGCAAATAGTGATCGTGTACAACGTGCTAGTCACTTACCATCTTTTGACCATTTGACGCTGTGAACAGCTCTCCTGTGCCAGTGATACTTGCGAGCCTGCAGGCTGTCCTTCTTAGACTTAGGCCCATTAAGATTTTGCAGCTTCCGAAGGATGTCATTGTAATAGTAAATGGCACCTCGAGCTCCTCCAGCAATCAGATCAAGAACAGGGGCACTGTCCTTCTTGTTTGTGATTCTGATATCGGCCGAGCAGATAATGTCGGTGGAGTCAAAGGTGAAGAACTCGCACTCCAGGCTAACATCTGTTTTAGAGACTTCGGGCGTCACTGTTCCAATAATAAGACCGGCTCTGGTAGCACCGAAAATAGTTTTGCCATCGCCGCTCGAGCGCAACAAGTGAATACCCTGATCTGCCTCCTTCGTCGTAAAGAGAATCTCGGAAGTTGGCTCGGCAAAATTAGGGCCAAAGTAGGCCACGATCTCGCCCTTCGACAGCTTCTGTGTTGTTTCAGACATGTAGATAACTTCTGTCTTGCCATTTTGCCCCTCAACCGCTGCAACAGTCATGTCCAGCGCGGTTTGCGACTGGGTACGGAACTCATCGTAAACCTTAGTTCCCTTCTTCCAATTGACCCGCCAGACTCTGCCATCCGAGCAGGCAACCCAGACAAAGTCGGGCTTGGTAGGCGAGAGGCATGTCGCCACGATGGTCGGCGCGAAAGATTTGTCGGCATATGTGTTTTGGACTACCGGGAGGGGAATTCTTCGGACAAGGAGGGATTCGGCCACTGAGTAGATTTGCAATGATGTGTTATATGTCAGGATCAAGTACCTAGCCGTAAGTTAGACGCATTCACGAAAACGAGACGTGGGCATGCTCACTTCTCTTTCTCGACGAAAATGGGGTCGATATCCGCCATACGGCCGCCCATTGGCAAGGACACTTGCCATCCGGGCGCCTGGGCATCTGTGTTGCCCAGCTTGACGAGTTCGGTTTCAATTTGGTCGTCGGTAAGGTTCTTCTGAAGCTGAGAAAGCACGTTCAAGGCATTGTCGCGAAGGTCGCCTGCATCGGCCTGGCTGTTTTTTGCAGGCTTGCCTCCTCTCTGCCGAGTGCGCTTTGCCTGGCCGTCCTTGTCATTCTGATCTCTCTTCCTCTTCTTCGTGTCGGCGTCCCGAGTCCTCGGGTTTGAGGGGCCGGCCATTTCGTAATATACACGCCGAAAAGTTACAAATGAATGTCTGTTTCTTGGTCTCGGAGCGGAAAAGAGCGAAAGGGGAAGAAACTACGGTCGACTGGCCTTCGACGATTTGGCTTAGAATTCCTTCTCAGTTCGCTCACATACGACCCTTCAAGAAAAAAAGTTCAAGAGTTCCCAAAGAAAATTTGGGTCCCGCTTCCGTCGCTGAGCAATGCAATTGGCGGATCACCCCACAGTCAACCTCGATAAGATAAGGCTCGGAGAATCTCCGGACCGACAAATTTTCTCTTCGCAGGCTAGCCAAGCAGCGCGACTAAAGTTTCTTTGACCGTGGCGGTGGTTTGCGATTGCAGAGAGCTTCAACTGCGCAGACGATACCAGATACCAGTGACTGTACGGCACCACGGCGGCTTCCTCCGACACCGATACTTCTCGTGCTTTGTAACCAAAATGATTATTCCTGTTCGCTGCTTCTCCTGCGGAAAGGTTAGTGAATGCGCCGCCTCTTCGACGACAGGCTCGATATCTAACTTCCCCTTACAGGTCACTGGCGACCTCTGGGAGCGCTACCTTAAGCTCATCGACGATGGCATTACGGATGGGTGAGTCTGTTACTTCTCTGTACTTCCCATGCAGCCAATTTTTGCTGACAATGGGAAACAGCGACGCGATGGACCAGTTGGGCCTTAAGCGTTACTGCTGCCGTCGTATGGTCATGACCCACGTTGACCTTATTGAGAAGCTCCTGAAGTATGTTTTTCATTACCCCTTTGACCGGCTACAAAGTTCTCATGTATGGTAAAGGTACACCCCCGACGGACGCAACGAGAAGAAGATGTCTCTGAACCCATAAATCCGTCACGGAAGGATGGTATGAATGGAGTTTTGGAATTTCAAGAGCATTGCAAGGCGTTATGGTTTTCTTTGTGCCAGAAATGCGAGACACTCCCGGCTGAACAGTGGCCTACCTACGAGCGAAAGGCGGCGGCGACGGCCATCGTGCCTATCCCACTGGATCACAGCGATGCACAATGGCAAGCCTAGTGCCTCAATTACTTGCTTTATGTAGGAAAGTCGACAAAGAACTGCAGGCACAAGTAAAAGGCAATCGGGCGCCCCCGTGCAGAGAAAATAGCCAAGACAGGTTCAGGCCTGCAAGAACTTCAGATGGGCAGTTGGAGGTGGCTGGGAAATTCGGCTCGGAAGGTCTCGCAATCTTACCTTATTTCTGCCGGTTGATTCGCCTCTCATCATGTGATTAAACCGCATGTCGGGTCTTGGCCAACAAAGCATCCCTGGCACGTTTCTCAGTCGTTTTGCTGAGTAGCCCAGGTTCTCTTGCAAACAACCGCAGCATGTGGGTTTGGCTTAAAGATGTATGTGGCTATATCATACGAGTTAATGGGCAAGCATCTGGTCATATGCAGCAATGCCACTCTTGATGTTGTGGCGCGTCAGCCCAAGTGTTGGTGCTTCCACCCAAGGGGGAAGATGCATTTTGATCTGGCTTTCAAGTTAGAACCAAGTAAATAGGACAGCCAGAGTAGCTTCGGTTCTTCCGTCAATGCACCATTGCCATGTTCACTCTGATAAGTGACGTAATGCCATGTCGCATCTGTCATCCTTAGTCTGCAAAAATCTCAAGCAGGCAGCAGTCTGGCCCAACTTGCTCAGAGGTTACGGTCTTGCTGGCTTCATGCCCCTTGAAGATGTTCAGTACAACGAATGACACGGAGCGCAGTTGCCTCCGTCAAGAGGCCCACTTGCTTGTCGCTACCTAATGTCTCTCTCTATCAGTGGTGGCCACCAGTATCCTCCGCTATTGTGCATTCCCAGAATGCCCAAACTTGTAAGTTTAAAATATCTCTAGTGGAATGAACCAGTAAGGCATCGACATAAAGTACTGTAAGGGCCGTAGGATGAGCCCGGTGGCCAAGTCCAGGACCCGAGGGAATGGAAAGGGCGCGGCGCTTTTACCGCGATGAGGATGCGACTGCACCAACGGAGTCTCGGAACCAGTTAACACTCACGGTCTAGAGCCAGACCTTCATTTCGAGAAGGGTGATGATTTGTCGACGGGACGCAGGGCAGTACCAACACGTCTTGGATTGACGCACAGTGTGTGGAGTCTGGCAAAGAGTCCGCCTGATGGACGCATTAATGTAAACAACTGTCTTCCAGGAATAGACTGGGGAATGAATCCCACAACTCCCTTCATTGAGCCCACCTAGTGAAGTATGCTGCAGAAGTTTGACTCCGTAGTAACCGCGGAAGGGTCTAGCTGGCGCAAAGGCAGTTGAGATGGCTTGCACTGTCCAGAGCACAAAATTACACTGCTGCTTCTCGGTCACACAAGATGGAAGCGTTATCCCGATTGGGATTTCTGATCCGGAAACACATTCATAGAAGAACTTGTTGGCGCCTATGCAGGTTGGCTTGCATGCGTGATGCGTCGTGGCGGCAGGGATACCAAGTACAGCCTAGGGCCTGTTGTAATCCCTGGAAGTTTGCAGTCGGGTCGGGTAATGTGTGTTGTGAAAGACGACGGGGGAAATAGGTCTATTATTCCTCGGCAAGCTCTTCCCCGTCTTTACGTGGCTTTAGATAACAAGGGCACGCCAAAGCCTGGCGATATAGACATCGAAGTTAATCCTTCCAAGTATTGAGGTGGAGAGTAGTTGCATCAAGTGCCACTTCTTCAAGCAGGACGATGACAGTCAACAGTAGTAAGAAACAAAGATAATCTTAAGGCAGCTGTCCACTGACAGAGAGATTCAGAACGAAGCGCTATCAGGTGGTGATCATGGTTGCGAAACCAACCTCTTCAAGGAGGGAGGGGGTTTGCCAGGGTCATGTTATGAAGGAGCAACCCGCCAAGCTGAGAAGGTTGGGTTGATTCATGACATCCGCATTTCCGGTTGCTTAAGATCAGGACCTCAATAATGCTGGCTTTAGTGCTTTCCATGACAGCCTATGACCAAGCGCTCGAGTAGGTAGGACATAAGACAAAAGCCGCGTTGTAACTGATGTTGCATATGACTGTTTTCAATCTGTTACATGACAACTAATTTGGAGGTTCCTCGGGCTCAAATAACGAAGCCTCGTGTTGTTCGGTTCATAGCCTGAGAAAAACGCGGTCACGGAAGAAAAACAATGTGATGGTGTGATAACAGCACCGCAAATAAGGAGACTAGAGTCTAGATCAAAACATAAGGAGCAACTGACAGTGTCAAGCACCGGTGAGGAGAAATACGTGCCTGTCGTGCCAGTAGGGATCGAAGCCGTTGGCGGATCCGAGCTTCTTCACCACCCCAGCACAGACGGAAGGCTTGTATGGATGGAGTGCCTGCTCTGCCTGGCAGTCTGCCAGTGGGCGGGAAGTCGATCAGTGGGAATGGTCCACTTTAATCTGAAAAACGGCGTCGCGAACAGGAAAGGAAAGCCATCGACCAAATCGTCGGAATTCACAGTCACTATGAATAGAAGGAGCGGAGACTTGGGGTTGGTCAGGTGCAGGTACGTATAGATTTGAGCGTTGAGGCTTGCTCATCGTCTGCAATCTACAAATTGCGACGAACAGAAAATATACTGAGCCCTACTGTCAAGTCTCACAGATGAAGGCATGCACTTTAACCCTGTGGGTGACAGCCCATCGTTCTACAAGTCATCACTTGAGTCTCTTCTTTACTTGCAAACCTAACCAACAGACCGGATTACTGCTGGGCCTGAAGCCTCTAGACCAGCTAAGGCCCTTTTTTACGGCGATACAAGCGATGCCTAAACGGCACGTTGGTCCAAACAAGAATGAAGTGCGTGAGGCTTTGTTTATTTGTTGACCCAACGACTCGAACCACTGCAGAAGAACCCTTGTCAAGCGTCATGTTCGAGGCCACTTTCAATCGAATTACGTTGGAGCCCGCAAATGAGGTTGATTACAATACAGTTGAAGTGTGCAAGTGCATTTGGCTCCAACAGCTGTCCCCACGCCCAGCCATGCAGAGTCTCACCAGGGCGGCAAACAGCACCCAAAACAGGCTGATGACACGATAGACAGGGAGAGCCGTTCACGAACACGCATGCGTGCTACCGCATCTAAACACACAAAACAAACGCATCGTCGGAGCGTGACTGAACCCTCGCGTTTTCCATGACACGGCATCAGCGTAGTGGCCCTCCAAAGTGTTTGCATGACCACAGGCCAGGAGTTATTAGAGATATCCGTCCATCCACACTTAATGCGCGGGCAGACACGCTGCACGAAACCACAATTGGGCAAAAGTTCCGTCCAGATATGGGAGACAGCCGATATTGTCGAACTCAACACACCGGCTCAGCCTAGGCCTAATGACTCGTCTTTGCGACCTTTTTCTTCTTCTTTTTCTTTTATAAATCCTGTCGATGTACAGCATAGCGCAAGGCAAGAAGAAATTGGGATAGGAGGCTGAGGTCATACACTCTTCTTGTACATGACGTTTAAGCCTGCAATGGGACTCTGGGCACTTAGTTTGTTCCCTATCTATCGCTTCTTGTCCAACATCGATGATGATGCCGTTCCAGTAACCAGCCAAATCAGTTCTTCCACGTCAAAATCCATTTTACTTTGTCACACTCATTCATTCTACCAGAGACATGTAAACAACACTTGTCAATCAACCCTTGCTTAGATATTCTTGTAGTACAGACACTGTCCTCAGGTTATTTTGTTTTTGGGAGGATTCCCTTTCCTTCCCTCTTCAAGCTTAAGGCCCCCTCCATCTCCGTGTGGGGCGGCGGCAGAACCAGGGGTGTTTATGGTTCGCTGGATGATGGATTGCCCACTTCTGCTAAGCGCCCACGCCTGTCTGCCCCATGCAGCCCACAGCTCGACGATGCTCTTCTCATCCACTGACACAACATTGTGCTCGGATTTGACTGGTCGAACCCGCCAGGAGGTGTCTACTATGCCCATGGGAAAAGACGCGCAGCTGCACATCTAAGTGGCTAACTTTCACTCTATGCCTGCAGGTGCCTGCCCTACCTGCCCAGGCCAAGCCGACTTCGTGGAGTTCGCCCCGCCGCTGCTCTTCTGCCGGCCAAAATGAGGGTTTCTTGGGTGCTTGGGTAGTGAAGTGCTCCAATACTCTCCTCCCACGCAGCTTGCGGATTGGATCCCATCCGAGGAGGAGCTTTCGTCGTCCTCTTCTTCCTCTTCTACAAGCGCCTCGTCTCTTTAACTCGAGTGCTTGAAGTACTGACAAACCTCGACCGTCTTTCCTAGATTCCTTAAATCTGATTCGGCCAGGAAAACCAAAAAAACTATCGTCCACCATCTTTTTCAATTTTTTTTTTCATGTGAGGTGCCTTTCTATAGGGCAGAACTGAACTTGACCAACAATACATACAGCATAGAGACTTTCGCATCCGGTTGGATTGCTCCCCAACACAGCACCCGTCTTTGGGTACTTCTCGGTCACGGTGTACAGACACTTCCGTGTCTTTTCCTCTGCAAACCCAAGCCTTCTCGTTATTCCAACAGAGGATTGACAATACTCTAGTCTGTAAAACCGGACTACCCGCTGAGGTGCTTGTGCAGTGGAGGCTTAACATCCACATCAGCCGTCATCTGCCTGCCTATCCGTTCTTTCTGTCAGTTTTCCTTCTTGCCCAGCTACGCGAGCCCAGAAGGACGACTAGGCAGTCGGTGGAGTTGTGCTTGTCATCCGTTTCGTCCAGTCTTAGCCGCAGGTCTTCTCAACCGCCCTTCCTACAGATGCATTGCAGCATAATCGCAGGCACACACAGACCAGCCTGATTCTGCACGCTTTCGTCCTCTCTTTGTCTGCTATCAGGTGTCGAAGCGGCAGTCGATGCTGCCCGTAGGTCGATCTTACTTTTCTTCTCCATAATTTCATCCTTTGGTTTTCAGAAGCTGTTAAGGTGCGCCGTTCCCCCTTGCTGTTCGACCAGCAAGCGCAGACCCGCCATATCGCTACGAAACCTGCCTGGCCCTGTCGAAATTCGCGTGAGCGAGGCACAGACACGACCAGCCAGGGTCGGATTGGAACCCTGGTCCGTACCACTGCTCGGCCCAGTACTGGGGTAGCAGTAGGCACAGCTCCTCTTAAACTGCCCTCCCCACCCTCGTTCTCTTGAGCTTCCTCCCCTCCATGCCAGCTGCTGCTCGTCTCGAAGCTTGGTGATCCTCGGGCCGTCGTGAACGAGACCAGACCCTCCAGCACAGCTCCAATCCTTCGCCTCAACGGCCTTCAGGATCGAGGCCAGGTAATCAGCCAGTGCGACCCAACATTCGGCCGAGTCGACCTTCAAGCGCAGTCCTTGGGGCTCTCGAGGCATTCTTGAACTCGCAGCCGCCGACCATTTGTCTGCCGGACAGCCGACTTTTACGCCGCCGTGTAGTCAAGACATCACCATCATCACGAGCGACGTTAGGCTGATCATGGCACTGGAAGCGCCCCTTCGGTCGTCTATTGGAAGTCAAATATCCGCTTATTCTCATCACAACGAGATGTCTGTTTCGTCTCCAGAAATCGGGTCAATGCAGTCGCCTTTCATCACCATGTAAGTCATTTGAGGCCCCTCGATCTGCAAGGCGGAGTTTGACAATTTTTAGGTCATCAACTAGTTCAGACCATCTCGGTCCCAATTCTCTCCGACCAAACTCCATTCAAAGACTGTCGTCGAACAACATGAATCTTATGAGTCCAAGCGATATCGTTGGCCCATCTCCTGTCACCTCAACCGGTACAGAAACAACAGAGATTGAAGACGAGGAGGCAGAGGAGGTCCGGGCTCGCCCAACCTCGGCCAATCCTTTACCTCACCCTCAAGTAGGCTCATTGACTCCGTAGAAAACAGTTTAGGATACTGACATATTTCTCAGCTCATGATGCTGACCACCAACATACCCGACCATGTGCGACAGGTTGGTAGTGAAGAGGCTGTCTCGGTTATACATGCGCCCGAAAGCTTCCATAGTTGGGTAAGCTACGGCCACCTTGCGTAATAGTATTGATGTCTAATCACGAGGCAGGTATCGAATGAGCCGACCGTCAAGCCAGATCAAGCAAGCGAAAAATCATCACCCAGGTCCGACTCGAAGTCGTCGCCTAAGTCTGATTCCAGATCATCGCCTAGAACAGATACAATCAGCCTTCCATCCGTGACCGGACATGCAATCAAGGTAAAATATTCCGAGGTCAGTAGAGAGTTTCGCAATTAATTAATGCGTGAACAGTCTAGATCTCCTGGACTACCTACTCCCCCGCCACTCTCTACAGACGTACGACCTGTCCGTTACAGCGTGGATAGTGCCACGCCACGTGCACAAGACCTTCAAGACATGCTCAACGAGTCATCTCGGCTTAGATCTAGCAGTACAAGCAGTCTTGAAAGTAAGTAATATTCACTGCGTTACCTTCATGGCTCTAACGCAGTCCAGAAATCGATGAAGCGAGAGGAGAGGAGACTGATGCAGAGACGTACGACGATGACTACGCCACCCCTTCTTTGCTACTTGAGGACTCAGAAATCAGAGCACTGCGAACTGCCCTCCAGGAATGCTGGACTCTCTGCAACACACTTGCCAACCTGAGCTCGATCCATCGAACAAGGGTCTTCAACAAGTCGGGCACTCCCGACGCCCACGAGAAGGCTTGGATGGCCTGCTGGAAGCTTTGTCAACGGTTATATGATAACCAAGACGAAGACCTATACGGCCATAATGTACGGGAAAACCTTGACTTGTGCCGAGACTTCTGCCAGTCACTCTTTGATGTCCGGCAAAAGAAAGATGAAGTCGCCGACTCTATTCTTAGAGTTAGTTTCGAGCTGAACAACCAGTAAGTGCTGATTAGCGAATATGTGTAACGAGATGTCAAGCTAACTCTTTTTTAGTCTGTACAGCGCTCAAGATATTCGGAACCTGCCAGAGCAATTTCGCGAACGAACGCTGGACTTCTACATTACACTTTGCCATCGACTGATGAAACAGCGTAGCGAACTAGCAGATGAGACCGACTCCTTGTTGAAGGCATGTTGGTCGCTTGCAGAAATGCTCTTCAGTTTGAGGCAGAACAAGCGAGACGGTAGGGCACCTGACGAGGAGCTTTTGGGTTCGGCAGTACAAGCTTGTTGGGAGCTCTGCGATCTTTTCAGAGATGGGTGGACTCAAGTCCGCCCAGACCGGAATACGCCACGACCAAATCAGACAAGCTTTTTCGGTCATCAGCAGAATTTCGAACAGCCATCAGGTCGTGAGAGCAGAGCTTCTAACCGCTCATCTTATTCAAAGCGGGAAAGCCATAAGACTGTTACGGAGGAACGTCCACGAAAGCCACCTCCAGTCCCTGAGACCCCTGTAACCGAATTTGAAGACACGCCCATTTCACCGGAGAGCCAATCGCCTCGAGTTCCCAACATTCTCGTTCTCGGCACGACCTCTGACAGTGGGCGTGGCGGCCGATGGTCAAGCAGCGCCTCCCAGCTGTCCAGTTACTCGCAAAGCAGCAACAAGACTTCCAGCACGGCGACAACAACTACAGCAAGTGAAGAGAGCAACACGAGCCGGATCAAGGCTCTTGTTCTGAAGGCAGCTATGAATGTCGGCTACAGCCGAGACCCCGCTCTTGATAGCAAAGCCGAGAAGGCTGCTCTGCAAGCCTTTGTTAAGCAGATGCCCCCGGGATCTTTCGGCTCTCTTCCGACTCACGCCACGCTCTTACAGAATTACAAGAGCCTTGTACAAGCCGACGCATCATTTCGGGGATCATCCCTGCTTCCAGCTCGAGGGAAGCGCATTGCAGCCAATGACATGGCCAAGAGTGTGAATTACATGGCAGGTCGTGCCAGCCAATACGTCTTTTTGCGCGATCTCTACAGGCTTGTCTTCAGCTTCCCCACCGAAGAAGGAGAGTCGCGAAAGTCCGTTAGCATTGCTGTCTAAGCCCCTCTTCTCCGGGCTATTCTCAGGTGCCCCCTTTCGGCATTTTATTCTTTTATTTTCAACTTATGATCTACCACGAAAACATTATCACCTTACACAACACATCATACAGGTGCGGGAAGCGGGCGGACTCATTTCACAAGAACATTCTAGCTTTTAGGAGGAAGGCTTCAGTATCACGTTTTTAGGAGGAAAGCGGCCCCGTCTGTTCGTTTCTACTGCACTTAGATACCCCCCTCGTGGATGGATTTTGGCGCTGGGAGCTTGCACAATTTTGGGAGGCTAGAAAATCGCGTTTTGGTTTTATGCAGCTTGCTATTACGGCGGAGGCAAGCCGAAAGGCATCGTCATTCGTTTCATCATGCGTCACATAGATACCGTGGCCTATTCCAATGGCCAAGCAACTATATAGTTTATGTCGCAATGACTTTTCCTTGTACGTCTAAGGCTTCTGTATAATGCGTCAACTGCCATGTTTTCCTGAATCACCTTTCGAGATGCGAGGGCCACGAATGAGACCAAGAGAGCATCGCCCTTGAACATCCTTATTAACCGCGAAATGTCTAGCCCACTTAAATATTCCTGAGCTCATCAGACAGGGTGACTAAAATTGGGAAAGGTTGTTGTATTCATCATTCTCGTCGAGGGGTGATACTTTTTCCCAGTCAAAGTCATAAGTATTGGCAAAGTCAGTCGGTCCAACCACTGTCTGTTCTCGAGGTGCAGTTGCCTGACAATCCTCGGCACTCCACTGCTGTATATATGGCGCTGCATTCATGTCGGAATTGCGATCCGCGGCAGTTGATAGAGCTGGGTCTATGCAAGAGGCCATAGCTAAATCTGCAGACAGAACAACGCCTGCCGTGGGTGGTGGCATGAAGCTTGTAAACTCAGGGACAGTATTCCAGGCACTATTGTTGCTGAAGGAAGTGTCCCATGAGGGGTCTGTATTCATCTCTGAGAAGTTGAAGCCTGTATTGGCGAGTGCTGGTTGCTGGATCATCGAGTTCGCCGTTGGGATCATGAAATCTACTCCACCTTCTGTTCCATAATCCGAGTGAATGTGAGGTTGAGGATTATAGTATCCTATCTGAGGCAACTGAAAAGACATGAGCGCTGGCATCGTGTTGTCTCGCGCCAAATCGTTAACGTTCGTCCCCTTCAGAAACTCGCCCAAAGGCGTCAGAGGTTGTCCAGCTTCGCCCTTCTTCGGGATAGTTTTAGGCGTGCCAGGAGAGTTGACCACGGCATCCTTCGCCAAATTGAAATCCTTTGGTAACACTTCGAACTTGGTCAAGATGCCACGCGACTCTGCCTCCAACGGTTCGGTGTTATCTTTTCCAACGGTGCCAACATCATGAAGTCGTGCATCAAAGTTGGGTTGGGCATCCGCACCTACAGAATCATCGCGCTTGCGCTTCGTTGACCTATTGAACTTGGTACGATAATGTTCTAAGACAGGTTGAAAGCCATAGGGGTTGTCGGAATCCCAGGCTGCTACTGACCGGGTCGGCTCATGGGCGTTTATTAGTATGCCGGATGACACTAATACTGCGGTCGACCGCGATTCCAATAATCGAGTGGACTCATGGGGCTGTGCCGGGGATATCACTTTTGTCTCTTGTTGGAGAGTCTCTGGGTGGTTTGGGAAGCAATTGTAATTGTTGGGAGGTAGAATATCAGTGTTGAAATCACCCAACTGTTGTAAATGATTGTGTGTGGGAGTAAGACAAACAGCCATAGCCGGATGATCGTCGTTAATAGATAGGAGGTACTGGGCTGGTATGGAGGTACTTCTGCTGGCAGTGTAAGTCCCTAGTCGTAGTATAGTTGGATTCCTATTGTCAATAATTACCTTTCTGGCGACGGGGGAGCTGTCTTCCTATTTCCCCCGCTCTCCGGGAGAGTTCCATTGATCAAGGCTGTACTAGAATCTTAGTCTTAGCGCTTTGCTCAGATTATTGCATCTAGCAAGAGTGTGGAAATACACAACCTGCACAATGGCAGCTGCTACCAGCAAGGGATGTACTTACCCAAATTCGGGATCGTGGCCGTACTTGCTCTTGACGTACCGGAGCTGTGAGGCTGTGAGCGGCTTGTTGAAGCGCTCCTGGTATCTTCGCAGAATCACATCGCGCTTCTCCTTACTCAGGGTCAGACGCAAGATGAAGAGGATCTGGTCCTCGGTGTAAGTGATCTGGCCGACCATGTTGGGTGTTTTATAGCCGTTGTGTATTCAAAATGGGAAAGGAGCGTTGGTCCTGGGAGAGTGTTTGGTTTAATTTTGAGACGTCGTAGAAGATTTTGTGAGGGCGGTTCTAAAGGCCTATCTGAATGGAATGTGTGAACGGTATGTGGATGTTGACGATGGTGTCTTCAGGAAGGAGCTACAATGATTTGTTCTTGGTGCAAGTGAATCAGTTGACAGAATAAGGAAAGAAGGTTCTCCAGGTGATGTGGCGAAGCACACCATGTTCACAATATGTGACGGATAACACTAATAAACTTCATCTTAATTCTTATTGATTCTTGCATGATGTCCCTCTATCGCGTAATCTATTTCCATGTCTACCCGTGTTATGCTTACGTCTTCGCGTCTATGTCTCTAATGCTTGTGTAATCAATCCAATAACTCGCTCGCTTCACCATCAAACGTTCGATATCTATGCTGTATGCTGGTGTGCAAAAATTCCCCACCAGCAGCTCACTTGGCTACCCTCCTCGGCCTCGCCCCAGTCGTCCTGGCCGTCGAGAGTTCCCTCTTCAATGCAGGTAAGGGGACGTTCCTGACTCCCCATGGCATCCCTGAAACTTTTGAGAAGTCTCTTGGTCGTTTCATCTCGTAGCGGAACCATGACGACGGCACGGGCATCATCTTCCACAGAAAGCTGTGTAGAAAAGGCGCCGGCCAAAAGGCCGGGGTGATTATCGTCGTACATCGGGTCTGCAGCAAGGACGACCTAACAAACGGTTAGCGGCTTTTGGTGAAGTTACAAGTCGCCGAGGCGGCAAACCTTGAACTGGTTTTTCTTTTCAAAGAGGTCTTGATCAACCTCGTCCTCCCCTGAGCCTCCCCACGTAAGAGCACCCGCATCCAGCGATCCCCCTAGCTTCTCCACTGTTGCCCGATTGGCCTCCACGTTATGACGCAGATTGTCCATGATATCGGGCAAGTCACTCAAAATAACATGAACTTTCCATAAGGCAGCTGCTGCCAATCCAAGTAGTCCCGTGCCGGATCCCAGCTCCAGCACAGATGGCCGAGGTTGGCCAAGTGACTCATCGAAGAGCCGGAAGAGCGACGTAGGACCCAAACTTGGCAAGTACTGAGCCAATACGTAAGACGAGCCCCAGGTCTTCAGACCGAGTGAATCTCCAGTCAGAGGCGGTTCTCGAATAACAAGTTCAAATGTCGGCGTTAGAGTGTCTTCTCTAAATGGCCATCGGCGAGTAATCTCACCCATTGCTAGTCACTGTAAGCGGTTGCGTCCGTGGCATACATGAGAAGAGAATCCTGCCCTTGACATACCTGTACGCCCACATCGCTCCGTCAGCCGTTTACTTGCCTCCGACCAAATAGCCTCTTTGTCAACGTCATCATCGATCCAAGACAGTCCGCTCTTTATAACGGAGGAGAGGTACATCGATACCTCGCGCCGAAAGTAAGCGGTGGTCTCCTCTTCATGGAGGATATCCGACCTCCTGCGCCTGTGACTCCATATTGGAGGGCTCAGTTCCAGCTGCTTTAGTGTGCTGAGTAATTCTTCACTTGACGGTTTCTGCCACATCTGAGGGAAATCCTTCGGTTCGAGTAACATGGTTGCTGTTGATTTTAAAGTTCTATGTGAAGTCGTCTACTATGAAGTTTGTCTTTTTGAAAATCAAAAGTTGGTCGCAACAAAAAGGGTGGTTGCTGGATGAAGAAGGGGCGTAGGAAGTTTGACTATACCGAGGAAGAGATGAGAGGCGTGCTTACGGATATAGCCACTGAAAATTTCAGTGGCGGTCTGGACTTTCCGCTACCCAAGGACCCCATCGCCAAACCATACGGAGGCAATGTTAACGCCGATAAGGATAAGAAAACCCTGGGATTCCTTATCGTTATCGAATCATGTATGGGACCCACAAACGAAGGGTCCAAATGTGGCAGGTGGGGACCCAGGTTCGAAGGGCGTGTTCCTTACAATGCAAACCTCCTACGTTGCTTGGCGATTGGTTGGCCTCGCCTGCAAGGCTGCAGCGGAGTCATACTGGGCCAACCCAACCCCACGTCACAACATAAATAGGCTGCAATTTCTGCAGCTTAACTACCTTCCCTCTTTTCTTCTCCAAGCACCGTCCTCTTCAACGCTGCGTTTCTATGCTACAAACGGAGAGTTTATGCGCAAGCATGATCTCTCGAAGGGTTCCCTTCAAGACTGGCATATGAGAAATTCGGAGTAACATCTTCACTCAATACCCAAGTCTCCTGCCTTGTGTAGGATGACGGGTCTGCCCGCAAGGGCCTGGCGTGACTTCACGCTTGCAATTGGCATCAGAAAAGCAGGGCCTGTAGCCGTCTCTGTGTATATCCTTGCCCTTGGGCTTGGAGAAGACAGAGTGCTGGACTCGGTGACCCTATGGGAGAGCCGTTGCGAAGATTGTGCACAGCACTTGAGTGCGATACGCAGCGTCTGGATTCCTGGCCGGCTTCGGCTGGTCGGGAGACTTGACAATTCAATTCCGATCATTCTGTTGAGGACGGTGCTTCACTTTTTTCCCCTTCGGTAAGCATATCTCTATTTTTTTTTTCTTTTTTCCAAAAGTCTCATTGTTGAAGGATACTGCTAACGATTGAACGTTGCACGATTACATATCGCAGACATCTTTCTCGCAACCCTGTCTCCGTAGACTGGCGGCAACTCACCGTACAGAGAGTTTCGCAACACTAGCTGTGTGACAGCCCGGGTGTTCGAACTAGCTACCGCCCTCCATAGTCTGCTGATTCCCATCCTCTCGGTTGGACTCATTGGTGCAAGACCCTGTTGCCGGCAATCCAATCAACAAGGCCTTCCACAGTTCAGAGCTGGTGTCTGAAAGGCTACGTGCTCTGTCAAGACTTGCCACAATGTTCTTGGAAGCATGATGGTCAGTGCTTGCAACTGAAGCCAAACTCAGCACTTTCTCGACGGCGCCGATGACAATGTTTATTTGAGCCTCAATGATGACGTCTTGTTCGTGTGATGCACAGGCCTGTGGTAATCTCTCCTCGTAGGCAGTCCTGAGATGCCTCAAACAGAGGCTGACTTGGGTCGTGATGGTGTTAATGTACACTGCTTTTGTCGCGCTGCGGTCCTGAGTGCCAGCCTCGTTGCTTTTTATCTCTGCTCGTAGCTTGTCGGCCCAGATCTTGTTCAAGGTCTCTTTATCAGCGTATTCCTTGAGCTGGCTGACTTGTGTCTCAAAACCGTCCAAGTTCTCACAGTAGAAGGTGTACGCTGGGCCCAGTTGCTGATGCAGCTGCTGGAGCAAGAGTCTGATTTCCACAAGCCGTTGCTCGCGGGCATGTGTGGCTTTTGAGTCCATACGAAGAGCCACTTGTCTGTTGTTGGTATTACCCACATCCTGCCCTTCATCGTCGCCGCGGCTTACTTCCTTGCCTTTTTTGTGGCTGCGGCTTCCAGAACCGCCACTACTGCGGCAGTTGCTATTGCCCAAGGAGAATTGGCTGGAGTATGGCGCGGAGTCACGTTCGCGTTCACTTGACTGGGGGGACATTGGAGGAGAGCGTGTGTAGGCTTGTTGACCAGCGGCAGGTGTAGCGACATAAGCGTGCAAGAAGATGTTTTCGGGCACAGGCAAAGCGGCCTGCCAGTCGCTGAAATGTAGACTTGAGTGCTGTGGCGGCGAAGTTGCTTCGTAGTAGTAATGTCGTCCGGACGGGGGCGGTCTGTAAGTATAGGACGGCATTTCTCTCTAAAGCCCGAAGAGGATAGACAATATCTAGATCCGAGAAGAGAGGCACTACTTGCTATCGAATCTATCAAATCTTCCGTCGTAAGGTCTGGCAGGCAGTTTAGAAGTAGGCAAATTATACTCAACCATTGGCGCACATATGCTGGTAAATTCCATGAACCCGACGCTATAAGGGATGCAAGCGAAAAAAGTGGATGTGATGGCAGCAGACGGCCGAGAATCCGCAATGCACCGGATGCTTTCCTTTGCAGTTTGTCATCATTTACTGCAAAAGGACTACTCTCCTAAGGCCATTTCAAGCATACAAAGCTCACTACAATAAGCCAAGGCACATGAGATTTTGCTAACTAGGCAGCAAGCACTCTTCACCTTTGGGCGGCAAGGTACTATCCAACCAAAGAGGTATGTGAAAAGCTACAAAGCCAGAGAAGCAAGCATGAAAAAACAAAGCCGATGCTGCAGCTCATGTAACCAACAGCCTTGCCCAGGATGCAAACCATTCCCGCAGAATGGGTCGGTACCAACGGACCATTCAGTCGGTACCCGCCTCGCAGAAAAGGGTAAGGTAGCATGACGGGTAGGAATCTCATTGGGGCTCCGAGACCAATCCAATCATCCCGGGAAACGAGGCTAAGCGAGACTACCGGCCCGGCGGCGGCGGGGTGTGGGCGGGCCCCCCTTCCTCTCCTCCTTCCCTTTCACCTTCTCCTCTCTTGGCACGGCCTTCCCGCGCCGCCCCTGCCCCCCCTTCAAATCTCTAGAAGACGTCCCCCCCACCCGTACGGAAAGGAACAGTATGGGTGACTGAGCGAATCTTCTCCTCCCCAATTCCGTCAACAAGGTTTGCGAGATCATCGGATATAGGCTCCCTGGATCCCCTCTTTTAATCAACTCATTTGCTTCAGAGTTTCGTTATTGTTCGCCAACTGAAAAGGGATGGCAGGCCAACACGAGAAAGTGGTATCGCTAAAAAAGAGCGAAGAAAAAGACGCCGAGTTCTCCCTTCTGTTTCGCGAGGGGGCTGAGACGCGGAAACACCAAGGGCTTGGGAGGCAAAGACGGCTGGAAGCTTTTTCGGCGGCGCAGCGCACGCACCGCCCGCCATATTTTTAAACAAAAATGCCTTTTCTGCGTGTGTCTTTTTCTTACTCTTCCCTCCCGAGTGTACCACTACAAGCCGACCCATTCCTCTGTCATCCCTTGGGCCGGCCAGCCAGATACGATTACTACCAAAAACAGAGATGACGGGGGATTACGAGGGATTAAGAGAGGGGCAAAAGTAAGAAGAAAGGGCAGCCGACTTTGCGAATTCATGTATAGGCTATACGAATCCGGGCTGCCAAAAATAAAACAGAGACAATATTCGGATAAAATAAAGATGACAGGAAAAAAAAAGGTTTAAACAATAGGAGAGATAGGGAGTACACAGGGGCGCGATATTGAAAAGGGGCAGAAAACTTCACTGCTATGTCAAGAGGATTCGTCTTGTCAACTTTAATGAGCCAACAAAAAAATTAAATACATGGGAGATTTCACGTTTTGCTCAGCTGTTATTGCGGGGAGCTCTGGTGGGCACCTTAATCACATTTCCAAGTGACATGGCTCGGAACGCGATGGAAACGGTTTTTTGGGGGGAGGGGGGACCTTGTTTTTCGAACCTGGTGTGGGGAATGACACGACGTCAGAGAGAGAGAGAAGCACGCGGGAGACCGAACGGAGACCGAACAGAGAAACACGAAATCGCAGAAGGGAGGAAGAGGAAGGGGGGCAAACAGAGGGGAATTCGTGACACAGAATCGCTCTCCGCTACTGTTCTCTTGTTTGTGCTTTCTCTCTCACTCTCTTCCTTTTTTGTTTTTTGTGTGTGTGTTTTTTTGGGGCTCGTTCGATCATGCAAAACAAAACCCGCCCCTTTTGCCCCGATGTAATTTTGATTCAAATAAGAGCCCAGAGAAAGCCCAGAGAGCTGCAGCGCACGGCCGTTTTCAACTCGTGCCATTGCTGCATCGTAAAATGACGTTGACACTTTGCATAACAACGCTTTGTTTACAGCAAAGATCAACTACATGCCGTTGCACAACATGAAGCGCAGCCTCATACACGTGAGTATACATGGTAAACAACAAAGGGGTCAAGTGAAGGATTGATTCAGTACGGGTCTGTTAAGATCATTTTCGATTCTTGTTTGTTTGTGTAGGTGACTGACTACCTGCTCTGGTATCAAAGAAAATGAAAGGCAGAAGATGAAAAAAGGAGGTAAATCTCGCTCCAAATTTTAAAGACACAATGATAAAATTCTGGTCCCGTCTCCACGGGGTTTCCAGTTCGGTTTTTTGTCCATGCAATCCTATATGCTGGTCACCAATGCCGCCTGACCCTGATGCAAATGCTATCCAGTCCAAGGAAAAAGAAAAAGAAACGTAGAAAAAGTAGCGAAAAGGAGAAAATAATCATTCGCTGTTGCTGATGCTGCTCTCATTTGGCCGTCCTGTCCAGGACTTGGCGTGAAATCCCCAGAAATTATCGCTTGCGAAGGAGAAAAAAAAAAAAAACCAAATCAAGTCTGTCTTTTGCACATGTCCATCTTCGCTGGTCTCATCGATCCGTTGCTGTGGAGCAGTTTGGGACGCCGTCCCTTTGTCGCCTTCTAAGCAACCGCAATAGGGGGCGGGCATTCCCTGTAAATCTCCGTCTTCATGACCTTGAGCCGTTCGCGCATATCGAGTAGATCGGCCATCTTGTCCTCGGGCGGGTGTTGCATGTCAGCAATCTCCCAATGCAGAGCCTCATACTTTTCATAGAACGACTTGAAACGCGCGGCCTTGTGGACCAGGTCGGGGCTAAGCATGCGCTGGCGCTTGGGAGCAGACTTGGTCCGGGCGCTGTCGATGGAGGAATCGGAGGATTCCAACGCCTTGCGCTTCTTGGGTGCTGAATGTTCGAGATCCGAGGCATTCGTGGGCGGTGACGAGGCCAAGGGGGATGATTTGGCTGGCGATGTGTTCTTGCTCTTGAAAGACACTCCAGATGAATTGCGGGGAGAAGCATGCGAGACATCCGCGGGGCGCTGCTTTAGGTTTACAGGCGCCTTGATCGGCGCCTTTGGCTTCGCCCGTTTCGCAAGGGGCGCTTCGGAACTAGAACTGCTGTCGTCTGCCTTCTCATCCCGCTGTCGTTTGGGTAGCTGTGTCTTGACCGTCTTGATTGCCTCCCGCTCGACAGATCTCTCTTTGGGCCGTTCAATTGACCTCTCCACCGGCCGCTCTGGCTTCTCGATCGGCTTAGGCTTCGGCTTAGGCACGGCGATCTTCGGCCTGGGAGGGAGCGATGTATCAGGTTTTTTCTTGGGGGCAGGAGCAGCGGCAGCGGGTGCAGGCCTTGGCTTGGCAGCCACGATGCTCGCCATCGGCTTGTCCTCCGAAGATTCTGAGTCCGAATCTGAGTTGGTAACAAACTCTGCGGAGAGTACACGACCATTTTTGCCGGGGGCGGACGCTTTCTCCTTGCTCTTGGTTGGTGCAGCTTTGGCCGGGGTTGACTTCTTGTTTGTCGACAAGAGTCGCTTTGCGGTAGTGTCGGCAGCCTTCTTTGGCTTGGCCGGGAGGGGGTTTGAGGATGACCGTGACATGGCTTCACCACCCTTCATCTTGAGAACGTCTTCGTCGTCGTCTGCATCTTGTACCTTGATCTTTGGTGGTGGTGCAGCGGAAGCCTTAGCGATGTTCGCCTGCAGCTTGCTGAGGATCTTGCCCTTTCCTCGCTCCTCCCTAGGAAGGAGCTTCTGCCACTCTGGCTCTGTGGTTGCCAATCGCATCTTATCGAACTGACGGATCGCGTTGTCGATCGCTTTTTGTCGGGTATCTTGGGTATCATAGTCGTACTTCCACACGTCCAACTCTCTCCAATAGTTCTTCCTCAACGCCCACATTTTGTTATCTTGGTCGAGCGAGGCCACCTTTTCCAGGGCGGGCTTGAACTCTTCCTCCTTGCCTTCCCATAAGCTTTCTAAGTAGTCATATGGCCTGTCTTGTACAGCAAGTTCGTGGACAATCATGGATCGCTGCTCCTTGAACTTCTCAACTACTTGCTGTGAAGATGAAAAGACAGGGTTTGTCGACGGCGAACTGACGGCTACCAGAGCCGGTGACGAGGGCGATGATTTGCCGCCGCCGTTGCCATATGATGCCATGCTAGACAGAAGTTTGGACGTTGGCTTTCCCGAGGTCTTCTTCTTCGCCGGCGGCAACCTTTCCATAACCTGTGATCTATTGTCCATGTTAGTTGTGCCATGACCACCATGACCCAGTCACCGTCCACATACGTCTTCTTCGATGCGTTTGCCGCGGCGATAGAGTCTTTCAGTATCTCTGTATCCGAGTCCATGCCAGAGGACGATGTAGAAGGGGCACCCTTCGCCTTAGCCCGCTCGGTCTTCTTAGGGCCATCGGAGCTGGGCAGCTTCTTCCATAAAGATGATGTTTGGGGTAGCCGTGTGGCTCTTTTCGTCGATTCGAATGGTTTCGTAAGGAATAGGTCGGAGGAGAAGGCGTCGGGGATCGGAGAGAGGGTATGGGAGCTGGAGCCGTAAAGCAACGTCTTTGTAGGGGGGCCGTTAGCATACATGGAACAAACGGAATCATGCTTGAAATTTGACATTGAGGGCTGCCACATGTATGTTTTCTCGGTAGCGATGCAGCTTTTGTCATGCAGGTAGGCAGCTCTAGCTGGTGATTCTTCCCGCCAGACGAGACAATAGGATTGTGTCCGGGGGGCTCGGAATGCCAGACAAAAAATAATGGCTTCACTTACCGGGCTGTTCCCCAGGGACAATTGTAGGTCCTCACCACTCTGAACGCACTTGATCATGTTCTCGAGAACATGATCCGAGAGAGTGATGGTAAAAGCTTGCGGAGGGACAGGGTTTCCCGAGGCAGCCGAGCTCTCAAGAATGAGGCCGGTATCCGGGACCTTGAGCGAAGGCATCGTGGATCTCGAGAGGTCACGCGAATCGGTTGTGTTGAAGGCTGGCGGTGCGTTGCATGCTCCGGCTCAGGTTATAAGGAGAGCAGTGCGGCAGAAAGGAGAAGAAAATAGTGCGGGTTCGAATTGGAGAGCCGAAGAAACTGAGGAGGGTCGTGAGAGTCGGCTGTCGTGGTGGTAAAGTGCTGAGTTGCGTATATTATTCTCGCAAGCGGATTATGGGGCAGGTAGGCAGGACGTCACATAGTAATGGTACGTCGGAATGGGTGGTTCTCGGATCGCAAGCAGTCGAGGGTAGAGTGAAGGCCGGTTATGCAGGTGAATCACTTTATCGTTTGGACAAGTAACAGAGCCGTTCTACAGTAGTAAAAAAGGACACAGTGAATAGCTTGCCCCGGAGGGTAGAGTGGTGAGGAAGAGGTGAAGGTGAAAGAAGTCGAGATTAGGAACAGGAGGAGAGTGTACGGATAGGAAGCACAGCCAGTCAGCTCAGCCCAGGTTCGGCCCCAGCCAAAGAGAACGGGCCATGGAAGTTGGCGAGAGACAGAGGAGTTTGAGAGAGAGGGAGAGAGACCTGGGTGACAGAGCCCAGCAGCCCAGTGCACGCCGGTCCGCAACAGGGCCACCCACCACGCCTCCAGACGTAACAGGGCACCCACCGGCACTAATTAGTGCAGGTACATCGGAAGGTACTTGAGTACGCTGACGAACTAGACCACCCGCTCGCTAACAGGCTCACTGAAGGCCGCTGGAGCAGGACGGATTCACTGGAACGGTAGCCTGAGCCATGAGAGAGAGCGGGTATGGACCATGTACCACTCCCATGCGAGACAGGGCGCCGAGCCTGGCCAGTGACGGGTACTTGGCATATACTTTGCTGAGTTCATCGGCTGAGTTCCCAGCAGAGCGAAGAAGGAGGGGGATTGGGGAGGCAGAAATAGGAAGATGGCCCCACCTTGGGTGCGATCTCATGGGCAACCAGCGCCTGTGACTGGCTGCGGAGCCGGTCGCGGTCAGTGACCTGGTCATTCTGCTGGTCGCCTAGTGCCTGTACCTCTCGTACCTCTGACCTTTTTGGCGGCACGACAGGGGGCTGGGGAGACCCACGACATGGGTGAATGTACCTACGGGTCAGCAAGGTACCTGATGTACTCGCAGCGTATGGTAAGGCACCCAGTCCCAGTCAGAGTACGGAGTACGGCGCACTGCTTTTCCATGAGTCCTCAATTCCCTACTGGTAAGTGTACCAGCCCAGAACGTTGACTATGCTTTTCTTTCGATCGGCCCCAGGGAGGAAAGTTGAGGAAGAAGGGGAGCAAAAAAGAAAAAAAGAGTTTGATCGAGTGCGCAGAGTGATCTAGACACACACTAGGAAATGGGACTCATGAATGATGAGGTAGTGAGTTGGATCACTCACAGCCAGTCACGCATTCATGGTGCCACATGGGCCGAACACATCATGGTCGAAACCACTGGGAGGATACCGACAGCGAGCCCTGGCAAAACCATCGCTACAATGGTGGACGACGTGGGGAGTGTGCGGTGAATGGCTAAATAAGCTATATTGAGACGTTGCCCGGAACAGCTGCGGGATAGCAACTGACTGCGGCCGCCAGCTCTGGTCCTCCATGCCATTCATTCAATAATTTTGTCTTTTTCTATTCCATACCCTGTACCCAGGTGCCGAGAGGTATCGCATCCCTCTGAGCCCCCTACTGAAGTTACCGGGTCCCACCTGACAGGATGACAGAAAAGTCGTGAAGAAACCGTAATAAATGAAAAAAGAAACTGTAAAACACACCTCTAGCAATGGCTCTAAACCTGGCCCTAAGAGAGAGAGAGAGAGAAAGAGAGGAAGCGAGCAAGAGACAACCGAGCCATAACAGGTCTGCCTGCAACGTATCGAGTATATACAAAATACGGCTGAGCTGCAGCAAGTAGGTAGTATTTGAGATTGTATTTTTGGCTTCACCCTTTTCCCGCCCGAATTGCCTAAGAGCAGCCCTTGAATTGATAGGGCCGCTCGTTTCGCCGGGTTCTCACATTCCCACCCTGTTACTTTTCCTCCGGGACACACTCACCACGTCCTCATTTATGACGAGATTTCAAAGGGAAAGAAAGGGACACACAAAATGACTATCATCTCCCAACGGCAACGGAATCGGCAACAGACGTGATGTGGCAAACTACCCTCCATTATCTCTGTCTTTGTCTCGGTGTTTCCATGGATCGGTTCATCTTTCCAATGTCTGTTGCTGATGTTTCTGGTTTGGTGGGGAACAGAAACATGGTGCAACCGCCCATCGACTTGGGTAGGCATGGGAACTTTTATCAGAAACCGCAGAGCGCCGTCTGCCTTTGAGGTCCCTTCTTGTTGCTTCTTTGCTTCAAAATTGTTTAAACGACGGGCAATCCGTCCAAACTTGACACAGGGTCGCGAACCTTAATGGTGAACCGCATTGGGGCAGGCAAGGGCGAGACCGCTTTGTCCGGCTCAGCCCAGTCCAAGGTCGACCGCAGCTAGCGGATCTGCCACCCGAACGTGGCTCTCGCCGTCTCAACTGTAACATGGTTGCATGCTCCTGGATCCCTCAGTCTTTCAGCACTCTTTCCAGCGCCTGCTGTGAATCTGCTGATGATATCCCGTCCTGAGACTTACCACCTTGGAGGCTTCTGTTGGCCGGCGATATACTTCTTCTGTGATGCGGCAGCGGCCACTCGGCTTGCCTGGTGAGAAGGCACTGATTGGAGTGGACACAGCAAAGGTGCTCCTCTCCGCCAACCTTTTGTTCACTGGAACCCTCACACGCCCGACAGGCCTGCATTTGATTCGTAGGGATGAAGTTGATCCACTTCAGTGCTACTATGCAGCACTATGCTCAGGTGAGAGAGCAACAGATGGTCTCCTGCCTCATTCTGGTGCCGTAGTATAGTGTTGCTCTGCTCCCAGGATGGGCTGAGTACCCAAGGCGTACCTCGACTGCAGAAGCTGGCCTGTCCCTACCATGCGGATACACAGGTTCCAAGTTACGACCGTGTGTGGTGGTGCACTGAGCCATGAACGGCTGGTGCCCACCCTGCCGGGCCTGGAACGGAGGCAAATGTCGCTCGTTTGATGATTGACAATATTTGGTACTAGTAACTATGATACCGGGGGAGAATCCCGTCAGACGGGTCGCCCGTAGGGCAGTTGGTCGCCGCCGTACTTGGAGCATATTCCGTGATTGGGAGAAAAGAAACCAACAGCACAGACAACAAAGACAGGGGAACGACAGACGGTAATGTTGAGTACCGGCGTGTGCTCCTCCTTCTCCTTCTCCTTCTCCTCCTCCACCTCTTCTTCTGCTTTGCTGGCAGAGCATACGTATGGCAGGCCGACAGCAAAGCGGTGTTTGCTGGCGCTGCTGACCCTATGCCTCTGGGCCCTGTGTTTCTTGGCACGGCTTGACCTTTTGCGGCTGGAGCGTGGCCAGTGGCCGATGAGATTCTTTCGTGGGTAACGTTAACTACTGTTGGAAACGCCATGGTGGTGCGGAGTACAAGCCGCCAGTGACTAGTGCCACGGTGCGTGCCTGACATATTCACCCCTCTTCGAAGGTTCCCCAATCCAAGGCCACCCACGCCATGCCAATCCAATACCTTGCATGCGTTCGGTCGACTCACGGTCGAGGAATAATTATTCAACCTGTTGTGCCGCCGGTCATCGCCGCTGTTGTCACTGCCGGAAGAACGCTTCAATGCCGCCTGGAAGCGGAAACACAAATTGGAGGGATCGAATTGAGGCTTGTTCTCGCAAATTTCCCTTGAGAAATAGGCCCAGTTTAACCGGGGCGCAAGAGGAGAGAAGGAGAGACGATGAATCCATACTATGCCGTCCCGCACCTTATGATCAAGTGAAGTAAGGTGAGAAGAAGGGATTATACAGTAGCCAATTTACGTCGTCAAGGTCCTCTCCTGTTTGAATGGAGTAGCGGACGGACGGCTGTGCCTGGGCTTCCCTTCCCTTGCCTTCCCCTTCCCACGCTGCACCTGAGCGGACCTCATGAGGGTCCAATGGGTCCAGCCTTCGCTTGTACGTGCTGTCACTTGATTCCCTGATCCGGTGGTCAAATGTTGACTGTGGATGCAAGGTTCCTCCGTGTCGGGCGGCGGTTGCAGGTTTTGTTGTTTCTGAGTCACTGACATCACCGACGCAGCCGAATCAAAGCAAGCAGAGCTGTATAGGCGTGAATGAAGGGTACGGACAATGAACCCACGGACTGGTAGAGCATAAACCGTAATTGGTGCCATGAGAATTTAGGTGGGCTCCAAAGGGAGAGAAAAGACGCTGATGTGACAGGGGCAGGCACTCTGAAGGGAACCCAAAAGAAACGAACTAGACGGGAAAAAAAGGAGAAAAGATGGCGGACTGCGAGAAATGCATGGGGGGAATGTTGTAATGCTTGAAACAAGACAAATATGAGGCGGCCGGCAAAATGAAGGCTCGTCGTCTCGCGACACATTGTGAGGCACCTGCCACTTACGATTTTGATTTTGATCCTGTCAGTGGTCATGGCGGTTATTGGTGTATTTGCTGTTGCTGTTCTTGTTGTTGTGTTACGTTTCCTGCCTTTTCCGCTCCTCGTCCAGTGTCCAAGTGGATGGCGACGATTTGCCGGGGCCGCGGGAGAATCGCACTTTGGTTGCAGCCACGAGGTGATGTACCGCTGCAGTACCTCTTTGGTGGAGAATGCAGGTGGTCGGGTGGGTCCCGCCTGGGCGTGGGCAACACAAAGAGGTGTACTGTTTTTTTTGGTCGTACCGGAAGTACCTCCCGGTGCTCATCTAGTTGAGTAAATCGTGTAGGGCAGCCACACTCTTCGCCTAGAGAGTATGTGGTCCAGTGAGCTCGTTGCTTAACGACGCCTTCCGAAACTCAAGAGCAGATGGTCTGTTTCCCCAGAATGAAGAAAAAGAAATACTCAAATCGACGACGCTTCCCCCCACCAAAGATCGAACAGTTTTTCTTCTGGTTTTTTTTTTTTCACTTCTCTTTCCTACGAGGGACCCATGTCACACCTCGATCTCTAGACTGACCACAATCAAGTCCTCGACGCTTTCAGTTGCTGAACATTTCTTTTCCCATACGCCTCATCGAATGGTTTTGGAGGTCTAGAGACATCGCGCCGTGTCACGTTACCGCACTGTTGTGCCAGAATATGCTGGGTTTTGAAGGGAGCAGCTGCAACTTAGAGCCACCAGGGCCCCATGGGATTCGTAAGAAGAATAGGGTGGGTAGTGCAGATGCGATGGAGTGCGGGATGGATGGATGATGCCTGAACCAAGGCGCCCGCTGGTTTGTCGTGGCACCCTGTATTCGATTGGAACCCATCAAGTTCCCCCCGTCCAGGAACACTACTGACAGAAAATGTACGACACGTGCTCAGATTGCACTCGACAGAACTGATCACTGCATGGCAAGCCTCGGCCTATTGACGGGACGTCACAGCCAAAAGGTAAAGCAATCGGAAGGAGGAATCGAACCCAAGTTCTGTACCAGTACGTCGTACAAAGCCTTGCATATCCAAAACTGCATTTGATGGGCAATTTGGGGACCAAGCTTTGCCCGGCCAATTATGTTCCTCCTCGCCTGCTCGTCGATGCCAACAAGTGCATCTGTCAGCTTCGGTGTCTATTACGGTGCGAGGGAAGCTCACTCGTAACGGTGGTTGGTATGTTGGTTTGACAGAGCCCTCCGTGTGCTCGGTGATAAGTCAGTTGAACATTGCCACCTGCAGGCTCGGCGTTGGGTTGGTTGGGTTTGGATTTTGTCACTGAGACGGCTGATGGCAGCTGGACACTCAGTATTTTCCCAATTGATTTGCCCGAGATCGCAAATGGTCAGTCAAACAGCACCAGGACCGTTCGGTGGATGCCTTGGCAGGTGCCTCTTACTGTCTCAATATCGACTGAAACACATCTTTCGAGATTATCTAGCTTGCCTTGGTCCTTTACCGTTTTTTCTTGGTGAATTGGCTGTAGAAACCGAATGGAGGCTTGGTCTCTTCCCCGTTTGGACTTGTCCCGATGCGAGAAGAAACCTCTCTTGCATTCATTCGGTGGGAACCATTCGCCTTAGCCTACCGATCTTACCATCCCACGCCGCTCTTCTGCTGCTTGTGTCACGAGGGGTAGTTACGAATGGTAGGGTGTCTTATTTTTCATTGCGGGCAATGCCCACAACGAAGCAATAGAGAGACTAAAAAAAAACCACTTTTACGCAAGCCACCACCACATTAACGACATTGTAGAGGTGCCTCATAACAAGTTGAAAAACATCGCCTTCAAACCCAAGCGGACGTGCCGTGTATCCATACTGGTACTAAAGTGACGTGCACTGACTGCTACTGTGCCCTCCAAGATTCAAGGAACTGTGTCAGGTCCGGATACATACCCTCTTCGTTCAGCGCTCTCCACGCCACAAAGAAGAACATGCTATCTCCACTACGTAGGGAGTGCAGCCAAATACGTTCACAGCGATTACAAAACAAGCTGCATGTGCTACCCATTCAGTAAGGCAGGTGCCATGAATTAGCCAGAGGGTCAGTCTGCCCCTCCCACCAACCATGGCGTCATCAGCCGCATTCGATCCAAATAAACAGTTGCCCTGGCCATTTGGCTTTCCTCCGCTACCGGCTCCCGCGCTTGACGCGAAATAACCAGGCGGCCAACGTTTGGGACGAATACAATCAATGAGGTTATCCAACGCTACAGCCAGGTTTGCGAACTCTCAAACTCCGGGGCTCGCTCATAGCATTTGCCAACACGGACGATATGGCTTCAGCCGGCCTATGCCTTGGCATAGATTGGCCCCTTGCGCACGCGCGCCTTGCACGACCCAAGACTGGGAACAACGGACTTAATCAACGACCTTCTCGCCTAGGGAAGAAGAAACCATCTGGATCAACCAGATTCCAGTCACCACTGTGTTGATATGTGTAAGCCTCAGCTCAGCCAGCCAGCCTCAGTCAGCCTTCCCGGTGTTCCCGCCTCTGGTCTCCCCGTCCTCCAATTATCCGCCGAGCCGCTCGTTCCAGGCTGCATACCCTGACTGTAGCATCTAACCCTCGACTTGCTTGCGGTCGCCACAACCGAAGTAACCCAATCTCACAGGATGGACGCAGTGTAGAGGCAGTCAACCCAGAGCGGCCGGGGTCTTGCGAGCTGAGATGGCCTCGAAGAAATCCATGGGCCCCCTTTACATTGTGCTGTCTCGGCAACAAACCTTAACCAAGGCATTTGACATTCACAGGTACACATAACCTTACGGGTACTTCAAACACCTTAAAGCTGCCCTGTACGAAAGCTACGCAGCAGATCGTTCTTTCCCTTGCACTCTATGTCGGCCTTGGGAGAATCTGCAAGCGGCCACCACTGACCTGCTATTGCTCCGCTGCTCCAGGCCTTAGACAATGCTAAAAGTTCAGACATTGGATGGAGCATCCGTCCACAAGGGAGCCCTCCAAGGAGGCAGCATAAACGTCCAATTTCTGCTGTTAATCGGCCAAGCCACAGGCAGAGCCATCCTCTTATCGTGCGTTTTAATCTATCTGCCGTGAGTTGCGTGTTTAATGCTGTCGCCTACGCCGTTTTTCGTAAACCTTCAATGGTACATGACCAATATCACGCCGATAAATCCTGGTCCTACAATGAGAGTACAGAAGTATGCCCAGACGGTTGGCGGAAACTGGGCTTTTGCTTCACTGGTGGGGTTGGCGCGGTCTTCACCCAAAATATATCCGGTGGATCCTACGCTGGTGGGTGACGGAGCAGGAGTATTTAGAAACCCACCATCGAGGGCGCGGCAGGGAGTCGACTGGGCAGCGCCTGCCAGTCTGATCTGGCTGCGCGAGGGATAGTCTCGATGTAACCCACTGAGGGTCAGTGTGTCTCCCCCCGCGACAAGTCCGTGATCAGACATTGCCCACGCCATACTTCCTAGCAACGGTGCGGGAACAGAAGTTAGCTCTTGGGATATCGCCAAACGACCAAACCACATCGTCACTGGGTCATTGTTGGTTAACAGCGATGACAAAGCCAATGGATGTCATCAGCTTACTGGGGGCTGGCCTGAAAAAGGTCCAAAACCCCCCACTCTTAGGCAGAGATATGGAACACCCGCTTTCCACATTCAGCCATGGGGTGGAAAGAACGAATCCTCAACAGGCATCTGACTTCATCCTCCGTCTGATGCATGCGGCCCCTAATTGCTGGAGCTGGGCTGTCTTATTTGAAGAGTGACAATATCAACTTTGTACCCATTTCGACGGAATCGATTCGAGAAACGTCTCTACCAAGCGCCACCAATTGATCGGCTGCCTCAGCACATCTACTCTGTAGTTGAACACCCTGAAGACTAGACGCAGCACTTGTGACAAGAACTGCTTTCTACCCGTCAAGACATTCCCGATCCTGTGGGCTGACGCATGCTGGACAAACCCCTCGCATTGCACCACAATATATCCGCCTTCCCTACCGAACGGTAGCCCCGCGCTTCCCCTCTCAAGACGCAGGCGAGACTTATTCTAGCTGCGTTGTGTTCAACTGTCTCAAGAAATGGACTGGACCGGTAGATTTAGAGCAACATTCCCGGTTCGAATTGGTGGATGCATGCCCAACTGAATGGGTGTAGGTACATGAGAGATACATGCCTCATTTCCCCGCCTCATTGCCAACTTGGGCCGTAGATGCCGTAGTACAGTCAATAGACTTGAGCATTGCAGGACACAACCCAACCTCCGATTCATAGCCGCTGTTCGGCTTACCAAAAAATGCCGGAATTCTCCCGCAAGGGCGACAATAGTGGGTGACATTTGGACACCGAAATTCCAGGCCTTTTCAACCTGCTTTGCTTTCTATGAGAGACCGAATTGAGTCCGCTTTCCACACCCCGGCAGTTTGAAGCCAATCCGCCGCCGAGCTTGAACTATGAGACATATCAAGACGGCTAGGTCACACACAACGCTAGAACAGGTTACTCCATCCGAAGATGACGGACGTCCCAGACGGCTACATACAGGAGCTAGCATTGGTGGGCAGACCAAAATGCAGAGAAGAAACCTTGGAGTTAAGGCAGAGACAAGATGAGGATGGGATCCAGAGTTCGGATAAGTAAGACCTCGTGTCCCGTGCGTGCTGAAACTTTTCGTGGGAAGAAATGCGCTGCTTCCGCTCCCACCATTACCACCATCACGAAGCCAATTGGCAAACCCAAGGGAGCCAATGGAGTTGAAGGTCTGCGCAGCTCTTGGCGGGTGACTTGAACGCTCGACTTACTCCGATGGAGAAGTGTTGCACTCGCCATCGCCCGAACTAAGACGCACCTTGAGCAACATGGTGGTAGTGAGGGGCAGTGGGTGATTCAACCACACTTTGATCCTTCACGCTTTTATGCTCTCCGTTCCGGTCCTCGATTCGGGCCCTGATCTTCCAGATCATCCCCTGCTCCGGGACCCTGGATTAATTCGTCCCTGAAGCTTGCGGACCCTCGCAGAAAGCACCACATTGCTTTCATTTGCCGCCAACCATTCGTCTCGGAACAACCACAATAATATCGTTGTAGGATTGATTGCACGTCGGAGCATCTCTACAACCGTGTCAGCGGCAGACGAATGGATTGATTCCTCCGCAGGCGCCATTGGCCTTGCCCCGCTTCCAGTTCACCATAAGAGTACCTCGCGAGTATCTGTACGTCTGGTCTTTTTGAGTTTTGTGGAGAGTGTGGGACAACGGCGAAGGCGGCAGAACACCCACCACCCTCAGCTCATATTCCACCGAGGGTGGTGTTAACGCTTTGTAGCAAAGGCCTGCACATCGGATGCTGAGAGGCCCGCAATATGAGAATACCCGGAAGGTCGTCAAGACGCTGCTCCGACCCTACCATATAGTCTTGGTAGGATGGCTGGAACCCTTCCTCCGAACCGCCGGTTACCGTGCGAAAGACAGCGAGGCCTGTCCTCTCGACAATTTTTTTTTTGTTATGACCTTGTCGGCTGCCGTGCGAAGGATCCTTCGCCTTTACAGTGGTCCCGACGACCATGGTGAAAGACTCTTCTCAATGCGTCGCAGATCCTTTGGAGAAACATCCCGTGGCTCTCCACCGGCGTTCGACGAACTGACCCCCGTTGCACCCCCTAACCTTCCCGTCATGTCGATCCGGCAGCAGCCAGCCACCGGCCGACAAGTGAAGCGAGTTTTGTCCACCCACCGTCTTCGGGAGCAACAGTGGCGGTGGTGGTGGTGGTGGTGGTGGTGGTGGTGTGTACCTACAGGATAGCAACGCTACGTTGGCTCTAGCGTATGTCTCTTGGCCTCATCGCGCGTGTTCAGAAGGAAAGGTGACGAAGGGGGGCAACCAGCAGCTTCTGGCGTCAGGTGAGAGAAGCAAAAGTCGGACGGCCCCCCAAGACCTGCCAGGCGAGTACTAAGCCCACCTAGTCTTCAAGCCCCCGCCATCCCCTGTCCCATGTGCTCCATACCCGGTACGTACCCAGCCGCAACCAAACAGCGGTTGATGTTGTTGTTGGGTGCCTGACAGCAACCACACCCTCTCTTTCTCTTTCTCTCTTCTTTCCTTCTTTCTCCAGCCAGAGCTTTTGTCACCCTCAACTCAGGACGATGTGGAGAGCGGGGGCTAGAGCTAAGTACACCGCCCTCCGTGCTCCGCCCGTCTTGGCTCCGACTTATGACGAGCCTTTGGCTTCCTTGTAGTATTTTTGCTTCCACGACTAGGTAGATAGGCTTTTGCATGAAATCTAAGTACATTATGATATGGTGCTTCGTTAAGTCGTTCGCGGTTTAGGCGCTGATGGATGATCTTCTAGTCGACTGCTCTACATTGCTGCAAAGAACGTTCCTACCTGATTGAGGGGCGTCTGGTTTCCAAATTACCGGGTCGCCGCTATTGAAGGGCGCCAGGGTGATCATTGCGGAGAGGTTACCAAACTTGAGACGAAATCAAGAAGCACTGGCCTCGGTTTCGCCTGTGCAGCCTGTTGATCTCACCTTTCTGTCTATGTTGTGCATTAATTCGGATTCTGAACCATTGGTACCGCCGATAGTGCTGTTGAATTGGTGTAAAGTATGTTCATGGGTTCAGCTTCAAAAAAGAACCCCAGCCTCTGCGACTTAGCCTGACGGGAAATACTTTTGGACTGACACTCTCGTTCGGCGTACAGTAATTGTGGGAAATGTCTTTGGCTGTGAGCCTGTCGGCTTTGACCCGGGAGTCGTAGGACAAGGAATGGGGTGCGGCTGGGCGGATTTGTCACAGAGCTTGTCTGAAACGACATATCGACTGCGGTTCCCTCCCTAGCACCGAGACGTCAACGACGACATCGACGACTCTTTTGGGCAATACCGAGGAGCATACCATAGAGGGGCTTTGAATCGTCCTACCCGTCCTCGTGATGGTTGTCCTTGTGATGGTTGACGACATCTCCGCGAATGTGCCTGTGTCTCTGGTGTTGTCTATTTCTCCTCGTCAAAGTTCGCGACCTGTGATGATGTATCGTATGCCGTTTACTGAACCCCTAATGAGTATATGATTCGTTCAGTGAATAGAAGAAGCCTTATGGTAACTGTGACCTATGTCCAGCAGATGAATACCTTCCCCACCGCCCCCATGTGCACAATGCCCTCGGCATGCTACTTCCAAAATGTCTCCCATTAGGTTCAGGAGATGCTCAGTCAGACCCTGGCTATGAAAGGGACCCCAGCTCAGGTCACAGCGTGTTCTTCCACACATGCCTTGTGCAACCAGAGACGTGAAATAATGATGTGAATTGTGTGGGCAGATGAATAGGTACCCGTCCTCCCAAAGAGGACAATCATGTTGAGATGCCAGAGAGCATCTCAACTTCCCTTCCGGTTCCCTCTCCCGACATTGAAGCAACCCGCACACGCGCCTTTGCACAAAGTTTCATGTCCCATTTTCCCGTACCAAGTCGGTATTTAAAAGCTTGTCCCCTTATTCCCGTACACCATATTTGCAACGCGTTGTCTCTGGGGGTTCCTATTTAGACACGTGGTTTCGGTTCGTCTCGCTCCGTCTATTGAGTCTTGAACAAGAGGATGGCGCAGTGGCCAAGGTAAAAGTAGATGAAATGCTTTGTCTCTATTTGAAGACGAAATATTAGTCAGAATGCTGTTGCATTGCGTATGTTTGCCACTTCAGGGAAAGAAAAGAAGCCCGGTTGCAGGGGAACTAGGTGGAATCGCAAGGCCATCTGTGATGCCAAATAGACGTACCGTGCGTGACAAAGCTGCCGAAGTTGCGGCCAACAATACAGTGCCATGTAGGACCCTTGCGCTCATCGAACTGTCCATGGCATATGTGTAAGCTGGTGTGACATAGTAGGCGGAAACCAAACAAGAAGACTTACAGTACGCTTGATGTGCTGGGCGATATCCTGCGAGTCGTGTCAATCCAAGTCCGTGGCACTATCAACTGCACACCGGAGCCGTTTTGAGGATACGCACCTTCTCGATAGTAAACTTGGTCATGGCCTCCTGAGCTGCGAAGGGGTCGTCAGTATGGCGGCGGTGGGTTCAAGAGGGGTTTCAAGCGATGCCACTACATACCAACTTCAATGCACTCCTGTTGCATGTCCTCGGTCTTAAAAAAGTTAATATTAAATCCCAACAGTAACTCTATGGGGGTGTTAGTTCTCACCATGTCAGCGCTCTTGACCTGCGCTAGATTCCCGACTCGTCAGCCTCTTCTGCTTGCAAGCGATGTCGCAGGCCGCCCTGGGCAACCAACATACCTTCCAACTTCTCCCGGGGAGCGGGCGAGGTGCTCTTAGCGTCGGCCATGTCGATGTTCTATGAGGTGGGAGTTTGCCTAAGATTGCGATGTCGTCGTCAGCTTCAGCGCACGATGTTGAGCTCGTACAGCCTGTTTCGAGCCCCCTTTAATTGTCGGTCGTCCATTGCTGCGCTTGACGATCTACGAGTACTCACTAGATCAAGCGTCGACTTTCCCAATGTTGTTAGCAAGGAAATTCAGGTAAAGGAGACTTTGAACATACACCACAGTATTGTAGAGAAGACTGGCAGTTTTGGAGCTTGTCTTGCCAATATGCTGTCGCGTGTTTTGGTCAACCAGCAGAGTAGCCGCGACAAGAAAGGGTCTATTCTATCAAGTTGGGTTGCTATATGCACGGACCATATCCGCTTCTCGGCAGTCATGCGCTAAACCATGGAAAGGAAGGCGGCCACTGCGGGGCTCTCAAGGTCACATGCAGATAGCGATAAGAGCAGGAAAAAAAAAACTTGAAGCAGTTCCATTTTCACCTCCATAGTCAACAAAACCTTTCAAACTTCTTCCTCATACCCTCATGACAGGATGGCTTTGGGTTTATAACCACCACACCCTAGAGCATTTTACGCTCGCATAACACTTTCTCTCCTTTTCACGAACGTCTGTTTAATTGTTTTTCTAAAGATACCCCATTTTCGCTATGGCTGCTGCCACTACACTTACTCCTCCATTGGAGACCTCCCGCATCTTCGTTAGGGGACTGCCACCCAACATCACTGATGCCGACTTTCGAAAGCACTTTTCTGCTGGTGGTCGCGAGGTTACAGACGTCAAGGTTATTCCTCAAAGAAGGATTGGCTACGTTGGATACAAGACACCTGAGGTTGCGACCAAGGCCGTCAAGTACTTCAACAAGTCTTACATTCGCATGTCCAGAATTAATGTCGAACTTGCAAGGCCGGTATGTCGGAGATAGCTCCAGGTAAAACCAATGATCCCATATGCTTACGTTCCTTTCCCTCTTAGATTGCAGATCCCGTCCTTCAAAAGACAAAGGGAGTAAGCGGACAGCTGCCTGTGGCGAAGACGTCAGAATCGGCTGCACTTCCGCCACCCACTGCTGAAAAGGATGACGGGTTAAACAAGAAGCGCAAGCGGGAGGATCTAGATGAATCAGACCCAAAGCTGCGCGAGTTTTTGCAAGTCATGCAGCCTGGCAAGAACTCTTCCGCCAATGAAATGTTGGATGTGATCGACTCTGCTGCTGTTGAGGAGCAGAAAAAGTTGCTCCAAGACGGCGAAAGTGACGATGAATATGAAGCCATCCCGGCTCGGCCTGAGAAACGGCAGATGAGGGAGGCGCCAAAGGGAGATCACCGCCCCGCGGAATCTTTGCCGGAAGAGGACGAGGCAATGCCGGACGTTGGTCCAGTCCCTAAGCCGGTGCCAGACGCGACTCAGGACGAGGCTCCCGCCGTTGCTGTCAACAATAACAACGGCGCGGCAACCTCAGACGATGATTGGCTCCGTTCAAGGACGAACCGCCTGCTGGATCTTGTTGATGACGACGAGGTACTCCAGCCCCCGGCTCAACAAGACAGTGGAGAGACAGGGGGAAGTGCACCCGCAATTAATCACGAGGCCCCTGTCGAGAGCTCTGAGCGACCGAAGGCCGCGATTGAGAGTGAAGCGGGAGCTGGTGATAAAGCGGCACCCCTAGCGAAGAAGGTTGAGGAGGAAGGGGACGAAACCCTCGCCACCATCAAAAGGACCTCAAGACTGTTCGTGCGAAACTTGGCATACAGTGTAAACGAAGATGACCTGCGCTCGCATTTTGAACAGTTTGGGGAACTTGAAGAGGTAAGCAACACGACTTTTTTTCCTTTTTTCTTTTCCATCTTCAGCCACTTAGTGCTGTACAATCATGTGATGAATCCAGATAGGGACAGCTTACATCAAATGATGGTTGATGCGAACCTTGGATCGGTATTTTAGTAGATGCTTCGACTTTCTGAAATGATTTATTTTCTAAGCTTTTCATGAGAACATTATGTTTGGACTCAGATTGCTAATCTCCTGGAAAGGTACACCTGCCAGTTACCGCTACTGGTGCAAGTAAGGGCTACGCTATGGTGCTGTTCGCAAATGCCGACTCTGCTGTTGCTGCATTCCAGTCGACGGATGGTCAGACCTTGCAAGGGCGACTTGTACACGTCTTGCCCGCTGCGGAAAAGCGGGATACAGGATTGGATGAGTTTGCAATTTCAAAGCTGCCCTTGAAAAAGCAGAATTTAATCCGAAAGAAGGCCGAGGCTGCATCTAGCTCCTTCAACTGGAATTCTCTCTACATGAGCCAGGATGCTGTCAACGCATCAGTTGCCAGCCGCCTGGGCGTGTCCAAATCGGAACTACTTGATCCCACCTCGGCGGATGCCGGTGTTAAGCAGGCCATCGCCGAGACGTCGATCATCCAGGAAACTAAGGCCTACTTTACTTCCAATGGCGTTGATCTCGATGCTTTGAAGTCACAAAAGCGGGGCGATACGACCATTTTGGTAAAAAATTTCCCTTTCGGGACCACGATGGAGGAGCTGAGAACCATGTTTGAAGAGCATGGCACCGTCTTGAGGGTGCTGATGCCACCCAGTGGGACCATTGCTATTGTCGAATTTGCTCAGCCAGCACATGCAAAGGCGGCGTTCGCCAAGCTTGCATACAGGCGGATAAAGGACACTGTACTGTTCTTGGAGAAGGGACCCAAAGACCTTTTCAAGCATGACGCCTCACTGAGCATGACACATAGCAAAGAGGATCGACCTACTGGCGTGCAGAAGCTCAGTGTTACTGAGCTTTTGGGACGAGACGACCAGGGTGAGGCAGACGTTGGTTCAACTTCGCTGTTCGTCAGAAATCTCAACTTCTCCACGACGACGGAAAAGTTGGCCGAGACGTTTAAACCGTTGGACGGTTTCGTTTCCGCTAGAGTAAAGACAAAGATGGACCCTAAGAAGCCTGGCCAGGTGTTGAGCATGGGATTCGGCTTCGTTGTGTTCAAGACAAAGGAGCAAGCACAGGCGGCTCTTCAGTCCATGGATGGCTTCGTTCTCGAAGGCCACACCCTCGCCGTCAAGGCGTCGCACAAGGGCCAAGACGCTGCAGAGGAACGTCGCCGGGAGGACAAGGCCCGCAAGGCAGCGGGTCAGCGTACCAAGATCGTCATTAAGAACTTGCCCTTCGAAGCAACTAAAAAAGACATCCGTACCCTATTTGGCACGTATGGCCAACTTAGGGCGGTGCGTCTACCGAAAAAGTTTGGCAACTCAACCAGAGGTTTTGCTTTTGCCGAGTTTGTCACACCTCGGGAGGCGGAAAATGCTCTCAACGCGTTACGAGACACTCACTTGCTGGGCCGCAGACTTGTTCTCGACTACGCAGAGGCCGAGGCAGTCGATGCTGAGGAGGAGATTGCCAAGATGCAACGCAAAATTGGTGGCCAGGTTAACAAGGTTGCCATCTCGCAGCTCACGGGCCAGGGAAGGAAAAGGGTCAATATTGGGGGCGACAACGCCGACGAGATGGATATGTGAAAGGACTGAGAGGGATGGAGGGAGTCCGAGGAACATGAACAATTCCAATGAGAGGATCCAATTTGTGCCTCTGTTGTGTGGCACCAACGTCGTGCCAATCTTGTTGCAAACTCTTGCCGCGTCGCCCCAGTCTTCTTGTCCAGTGATGTGAGCCCCATGTGCAAATCACAGCTTGATTTTTGCTTTTACCCTTGAGATGTCACTTTCTTTAACTACAGTGGCTGCCCGCATCCGTGATTCTGTACGCACAGCTGTCTTGGTCATCCCTGGCCTCGAGACTTGGGCTTCCCCCGCGGCCGTGCCCTGCCCTGCCTCCCCCCTTTGTCCCCTTCCGATCAATTTTACCTCCCTCCTGGGAGAGATAAACCGTTTCGCTATGACTTTCCCCATATCATGCAAAGACGGGAACCCAAGGAGTCGGCCAATTGTGGGGTTGCAGGTGGCGGAGTGCAACTCACTATACCTTTGCTATTGTCATCCCCCGTGCACCAGAACATCGAATGGTAAGGAAGTAGCCTCAAGTGTGGGAACTGCTGCCATCATCTACCCATCACCGTCAATGATAAATCAGTTGGAGGGGCAAAAAAAAACAAAAAACATAACATGATCAAAAGAGAACCCAAGCCTTGATGTTTTTCGTCAGCCTCTGCTCACTTGCCCTCGCCTCCTTGGACCCGCTGATGGAATGCATCTCTCCCCTTCGCAGGTGCTCTGTCTCTTCCTAATCAGGACTGCATGCCAACGTTGTGATGCGCTATGCCTTTTATCTCTGTTTGTTTTTAACTCAAAGTGCGCCTTCTCCTCGCCCCCTCTGAGAAGAGTTCTGAGAGGAGCAAGAGCTTGGCAACAGGCATGATAACCATACACAATAAGCCACACACAATCTCTTCGCCTGTTCATGTGGTCTTGCCTCTCTGAATGACCAGCTTTCCTAAGGCTAAAAAAGCAACGGCTGGTACATGTGAACGGCAAGATGATGGTGGGTGGGCTGTACGTGCAGATCCAAAATCGTAATGTTTCCAAACCCAAACTGGTCTGTCCCCATGAGCAAACGTTCCTTGACCAACCCCTTGCATGCCATCGGCTCAATCTATCCACCCCTCTAGTTCCTCCATTTTCAGCGATTTCGCCATGTGGAGCGGCCCCTGCTAAGTAGGTGGACATAGACGAACATACCTTCAGTTCCAGGGCAAAGGGAACCAAAGGACCTTTCCTCCCCCTCCCCTCGACGTTCTGGGAGCTGTCAAGCCATGCCCGTCAGATATGGACCCACGACGTCGTTGAACTGAATCTACCGCCACGCTATTCGCACCCTTCTCCCTCACCTGCCAGTCCAGTGCCCCTCTCCTCCCATAGACACGCCCCACCAGCCCTGCCTGCCTGTCCTCGATCCTGCTCCCAGGTTGCATCCCGCCCTCCGATCTTTCTCTCTCATCCTGGCTGGGTCTTCTCCGGAGATTCGATCCGGCGTGGCTCGGTCAGAATTTGCAGCCTACCTCTCAACGCATTACTATGTTGCCCTCTCATGGTGTCGTACTTCTCTGCCGCCCCCAGACATCCCTTTCACCCCTCTCACCCAGGCCTCGGAAACTACAGGAAAGGTGGGATATACTCTGCCCCTCTTCTAGGGTCTGAAGTTCCATGTAAGCACTCCATAGAGGGGAAAGCTCTGTTTTTATTTGACCAAAACGAGGACAGGGCTGGAGTTGAGTAGCCAGGCATGTTGTGACTTGGGGAATGGACGAGGAGGAGGATGAGCCAGAGGGCTAAGATGAGGGGTGTGTTGAACTCGATCTGGAACCTAGGGCGTCGAACCAAAAAAAAAAAAAAAAAAAGGCTTTCTCTCTCAGACTGACTCCTCTCTCGGCAAGCTACGGGCATGCTGTTGATGTTGGCCTCCATCGATCTTGTTCGTTCCCTCGCCTCCTTTCTTGCAAACCCCGAGCGGGTGTACCTGACCCCAGGAACTTATATTGACGTACGTCCCATGCCAGCGCCTTGCCTCTCAACCTCTCCAAGCCTTCTCCTCTGTCCTCGATCAGCACCCTTTCAAATCATTCGCCCTTGCTCTGGTCATACAAAGGAGGAGCACAGGAACATCCCCAACCCTCTCTGCTAAGAACTGCGGAATTCAAACTCATACACTCCTTCTACTTTGCCAATCGACAGAAACACCATACTCTCACTTTCCCATCATTCCGCTCCATTCCACTCTTTACCTATTTTGAAAAAAGGTTCCTGAGGAATCTTTGAGCCCCCGGAGCATACTGGACGAAGATACAAAAGTGCTCTTTTGCTTGTCCTTGCCCTTCTCTTAAAACGAACAAAACCCTTGCCCGCCCCGTCACGAAATTCCTCAACAGTCATTCCTTTTCTTTTTTGCCTCCCACTCTTTCATTCTTTCCCTCAGTGGTTCCGTTCTTCTCAAGGAATCCGTTTACAATCCAGTCCACGTTGCAAACGCATACCGTTCCCCAGGCTTTCAGTGGGGGAACGACGGAAAGAAAGAACGGAAACGAAATTCGTTGCAGCACAGCCCTCCGTCATTGACATATCCAGAAACTTGACGTTACGCTTGATAGAGATTTAGCAAAAGGCCAAATGGAGCACCCACGTCCCGTACTTCCGTCTCAGCGCTACTCTCCCTCTCCCGTCTACAGCTACGATAGCAGACGATGTACACCAACGGGGAGGCAGCCCCTGAGGGAGTCGACTGGAAACGCCCAGCCCGGATCTCACCTGGGCAGCCTGGCCTCATCGTGCCGTAACAGTCCCCTCGGGCTCTTCTCGCCCAGCCTTACCAACATCCCGACCCCTCCTGTCGTGCCGTCCCAGGCGGGGACGACCTACAGGAGCAGCAACAGCCTTCGGAGGCCAGATGCCCTACATCTGGCCAGGCGAGGTCGACACGACATCAACCCAATCTACTACGCCCCAGAATTTCGTCCTTATCGGGACAAGCAGGACCAGAAGGACCCTAACGAAAAGCAAATCTGGCCCCGCGTTTTGGAAGATGCCTTCCTCGACTGTAAGTCTTCCCCATGCTCGAGGTGCGAGAGACATTTCTGACTGTTCCGTTTAGCACTGCTCATCATTCCTCACATGGGAAGGAAGAAGTATAGCATGCAAGGAAAGCAGTTTGGACGCAACATGCTCATCAGTGAGTATCTTTGGATTGCCTACTGCTGCAGTCTGCAGCCGGGGCAGAAGGCCGAAGAGAGAAAACGAAAGCAGGTGTCTAGCCACATCCAGGTGGTCAAGAAGATGTTTGAGAAGCACAGGTGCTGTATGTTGGCTCATGGTCCACCTGGGGTTGAACTGAAGCTCACACGTTCCAGATCACTTCTTCTTCGTGAAGGATCCAGATAAGAGCGAGGCACGACTCAAGGACAATTTGGAAATGGCCTCATTCAAAGATAATCCGGTCCTCATTGCTCTCTCCGAGGGCCGGCTCCCAGATGTCCGTCCCAACTATGAGTACTTTGCCCAGATCTTAGCCATGGACAACCTCGTCGTCATGCGTCCCAAGACCTGTTGGATCTTCGTCGCGTCCTCGAATGTGAGGATGGAGGAGAACGGAGACGCATACGACCAAAATGGCAAACTACTCGACCATGACTACTACCCCCACCTGGAGAAGAACCTGCACAAGGAAGACAATTACTCTCGAGGCCTCAACGGCAGCGTTCTATTGCACGAGTACAACCGCGAGCTAGCACAGAAAGAATCTGCTGCCGTCACAGAGCTCTCTCAGGAGTGGGAAGCCAAGTTTACTCCTCTGCACAAGTCACTGGAGTATGCAATTTCGGAAACGAAGTGGCTCGACATACTCGAGATGACGGTGACGCTGGAGATTCACCCCCGCAGCCAGTTCCCCGCCGGATCAGAGCTGAATGGTTTCGTTGAGCTCAACATTGCCCAGCCCACGCTGCAAAACCACCGATGGAAGTGCATTACCAAGCTTGCGCGGCCCGAAGAGTTGCGCCGCGGTGACAGCGATCCTCCTGTAGTCGAGCAGACAAGTGAGGTTGGCGTGCAGTACACACACAGGCCGGGATGCCAGGACAACAAGTTCGACTGTGACTGCCGAAGCCGTCCCAAGCAAGACGTGCGAGTCCCCTTCCCTGCAGCCGAGTGGGCCAGCATCCTCAGTATTTGCGCCGGATATCTTGATCCTGGCGAGAGCAAGTCCAAGATTGAGGATGACGACGAGAAGGCCAAAGCCGCTGAAGAAGCCGCGTTCGAGGCGGAACGCACCACGGCCGAGCTCATCCAGCAGGTGGGCATGTTCCAAGAGCTGTGGTCTGTCCCACCGGACAACAACAACACCGACCGGCGTGTGTGGGTACGACGCGGCATCATTCTCTGGAAGTTCCGAACGATCCACGCCTTTGACGACAAGTGGAACCCGATCTTCGAGAAGCCGGCGCAGCAGAAGGGCAAGAGGCCCGCCGACGAGGAGGGTGACGAGCACAATGGCTCTTCACGACGCGGAAACCGTCCCAAGCGAGTTTACAACCCTCCGGGCACAACATGGCGTTTCCTGACGGCTCTTGACCCCGTCTCCCAGGCGCACCAACAGAATGTCTGCGTCAACCCCACGACTGCTTCTGGCCCAAGCCGTGAGCTCCTCATGGCACCTACGCCTCCTTACTCTCATCACATTGCCGCAGTCATGAACGACAACCTCAACTCTGCTTGGGAGTCGGTCACCATGCCCGGTCAGCTCCCTAGTCTCGCCTCTACAGGTACGCTGGGCCTGATGGACAGCTTCTCACACGGACTTGCTACGCCGCCCCCTACGGCATCCATTCACTCTTCGTACGCGAGCAGCTATGACGGCAGTCATGAGCTCGCCAACGGGTCTCACCATCAGCTTGACTTCTTGTCTGGGGCTTGCACGACCTCCATGGGCAGCCAGAGCACGCTTGTCACTGACATGGGACCAGCTCCTGCCGATCCTTTCTTGTCGGCAACGGCGGGTATCCAAGTTTCAAATGGGGTGAACGTAGGTGTGTATGATGACGCAGACTGCGAGGGGATCCCCGAATGGGACACGGCAACTTCATCCTTCCAAAGCCTCCATCAATGGAACGGCTGGAACGAGGCGTCGGATTCAAAGACGCAGCAGTGGCATAACGAGAACCAGCGCAGCACGGCGGCCAACGCCAATCTGTGGACAGAGGGCAACAAGGACCAACAGACATGGAACCAGCAGCCGTGGGCCCAGGCCGTCTCGGCAGTCGCGGCGGTGGCCGGTTCGGACGGCAGAACGGGATGGTCCCCAGTAGACCAACAGCGCGGGCTGCCCTCCTTGGACCAGATCAGCCCACTGAAGTCGCTAACCGGCAGAAAGAGGGCGCGCTCCAACAGCCTGGACATGGAGAACCGGGAGAACTTCCCCGCTACCGCCATCCAGAAGCTGGTGCACCATCGAGCGCCGGCAGCTGTGTTGGACGAGAGCAGCCACGGGCATCGGAGTTGGGACTAAGCCACCACATGGTCAGCCGATGGGAGCAGCGGGCAAAAGTATACCTTGCCTCGAAGGCAGGACGTATGTAGTGCGCGGATGTGAGTGAGTTAGCCCTGCATGCAGCGGACCGTCGTCGGGCACAGGACACGAAAAAAGGGGCATTGGGAAATTGATGGGTGGAATGATTGACGACCGACTCATGCGCGAAACGCTCAAGAAGGGTATTTTGAGTGGGATGGGAATATGTTTTTGATGCATAGAAAAAGAACGACACTTTGATACCATAATGCTGTAGTTGAGTTAGTAAGGAATGGATGATTTGCAGTGCCGCAGCCCAACTAAGCAAACCGAAGCAAAACCTAAAGAAAGAGAGAGTGAAGGGAAAAAAAAAATGGACTCGGTTTCTACGTTGCAGTCGCATTGGCCCGACAGATGTCTTGTTTCTCCTGTCATGCTTAGGTCCGGACGAGCGAGTGGTTCAGAGGGCTTCTGCGAGGGATGAGATGAAACACAGCGAACGTCTTCAGCAAAAAGAAGACGACACACCCCTCCTCCCTTGGATCGACATTGGAGGAGAGCGGTTGTGGAGTTCTCTCTTTTTTCCATCATCAGCGTTTGAGGTGATGGAAGCTTAAAGATCAGATGATCCTCGTGGTGCCAAGACTTGTGTTTTGCGCAACTGGGGTTGTCCGTTTCTCTCTCTCTGTCTCTCAGTCGTCTCTAATTCGGGGAGGAGCCACAGTCGGACTCTGCATACCGCCCGGACGTTTAGTCGCGACGGTGGATAATCCGTCGCGGATCGGATACTTTTACCAGTGAGATGGAGGCTGTGGGTTTGCAGTGTTTCATTCGAAAGCACGAAATCTGCGGAGCGCACGCGTGGATACTACTGTTGCTGCACCATCGAGAAGTGGGCGGGCGGCGACAGAGAGACTTGGAAGTAAGAAGGTGATCAGTGGGCACTAAGAAGATGTTCGCAGGGTTTCTTTTCTTAGGTTGGGACGGACAGAAGGGTGACGGGGACTGTGTGTCTGGTCTGAAGAGAGCGTTGACGATAGGTGGAGATGAAACGCTGCACGTCTGAACGTTGATGACCGAGGTATCTCTTATCACGGGAACGTGGCAAAATAGGGGGGAGATCTCGGCCTATGAAGAAATTTGTTATGTTTTACAGAAATTCACATAATGCGCAGGCGTCAGCAAAGGACGGATTGGATAATTAGAGGTTCAATAGATGGTATGACGTGAAATTGCGGCGGCAATGGTAAGCGCCGTCAAAATTGCGCCTCACAGCCACGATTGGGAAGGAGCCGTTATCCGGAGATGGCGCCGCCGGCAAGCGGCCGGGCTTTAGTGGTAGTGGAGCCAGAGAGAAAAAAGCAGACTGTCGTGAGCGCACAGACAATGAGACTTGGGGAAGATGTGCGAAATTCACACCAGTGAGCCACCAGAAAGCAAGGATTTAGGGGCGGGGTTCATGAACCAACGTCAGGGATGGTAATTGAAGATTGACGAGTGCGATGGGTGTTTAGGGCATTGAGCACGGGGGCGAAGGCGACAGTCTCCAGACAGGATAAGACTGGGTTTGGTTGACCTTGGTGGTGAGGTGGGGGGGAATAAGGGCCCATGTTTCGCGTCGATTTGAATTTCTTTTCTTCTAGACGCCGTCCACGTCTACTTATCCATGTCCAGAAGTTTTTTTTTCCCTTCCCTCTCGTGCTTGATTGCTTGATGAACTCGGTCCATTTAGCTGTATTTGGCTGTTAGAAGTACTTGGATGTAGTGCCTGTTGATGTTAGCCTACGTATTAAGTGGGTGACAGAGAGTTTGAAGTTGGCCGGTGCTCCGAGGTGGGTTGAGTTGTTGTATATCCGCGACTCTGTCCGCGACAAGACGGACTGGGATTCTTGGCTTCAAACAGGGCATTTCACGATTACGATTGGGAGACAACAAGCGATACGTCGCAGTCTCAAGGACCAGAATTAGGCGCTTGGCAGATTCTGGTCTTGTCCCTGCTCTCTTTTTTCTCTTTATTTCCTTTTCGAATCTCCGTTTTTGGCACTCACTTATTCTGGCGGCAGTCAGCGTCAACGGTAGCCAATGGAGCTGATGAGCAGGCCTGGATTTCTGGCAACGCGGCAAGGTGAGGTGGCTGAGTCATGGAGACGGTGACATCACCTTAAGAAGAACAAATGATTAAGAAGTGGACGGGAATGGCGTCGGCGGTGGAACGAGTCAACCATGAGTGATGCCCAAGTGGTGCAGATGTGCGAATGTCAACCTGGCTGCCCAGTGCTCATTCCATTTCTTGTGGACTATCTTTACAGGCGCCGCAAAGTCCCGGACAGCGCCTGCCACTCAGAGTCGTAGTGGGTCCTTGCATTTGGAGCTCGCTTACCTCGGGCAGGGGCCGCATGGACCTGGTTTACTGGATGAGGTGCATTGAGCTTCTAAGGAGCGCTAGCCCCTTGTTCCAGATTTTGCAGTGCAGCATGGGGTCCGAAGTACCATATCCATACGTTTCTTGCGGAGGAGGTACATGTTTCGGGGTTCGCTGGCCACCCCTGGCACATTGAAAGCATGGCGGCTACTCAGATCGGTGCGACCCCACGAGGACCGGTACCTTACAGCGGGAGAGCAGCCCAAGAGAGTACTTCGGAGCCAACGCCCCACTAGGGCACCCACTCAAGCCCAGGCTTGGGCGTAGCGCAGGCCATCTCCCGTCAACGAGCCTGCCTAGCCAAGACTGGCACTTCGACTTCAACAGTTCCTTGTCAAACATCAACCCTGGGTCCCTTTTTTCACATCCAGCTCGACTGGCGCCCACCTACTCCTACCAGAAACATGCGCTCCTTTCCCTGGTCTTTCGTCCCATAACGAGGCCCGTCAGACCCTATGGCCGACCCCCCGGCCGTCGAGCACTCTCGCTCGTTCTTTGGCTAGATCCCCCTGTCCGAGTGCCATCCCACCCGCGTGCTTCCACCGTTGTCGTTTTGGATCGCGACGACTAAGATGCACCGCATGGTTGTTTGCCTGTCGTTCGGGTCCCATTTCCGTCGATCATGGATCCTCCTCCACGGTCGACAAGCAGCAAAATGAAGAGAGAGAAAAAAGTGTGAGTCTGTATGAGTAGGGATGTCCAAGGTAAGGCGCCAGATGAGAGGGTAACAGTCATGATATTAAGTCCAACCCGGCCTCGCATCCCAAAGTGGTCCTGACCTACCTTCCTCACCCATCAACGCCTCTTTCTTGTGCTGGCCGCCTCGCTAATTAGGGAAAAAAGGCAGAAACAATTCCATTGTTTCCCTTCCCTTGAGGCCCATTATCGAGACCATTTAATCTCGCCTTGTTTTTTTTTTCTTTGGTGTGCGCGCTTGAGGCAGGCAGGCACCTTCCTTTATCCGTCCCATTGTTCCTTCCTCTTCCGATAACTCCACTGTTCACTCTCACCACCTCGAATTTCACCACCGCCCTTCTCACCACGTGGCACCTGAAAGAAGAATTCACCACTGGTCACGATCATTCACTGAATGTAGTCTCACAATAGGCCGCCCGCTTTTTTGTTTTCTTTCTCTTGAGCTTTCAGTTCTTGACTCAGCTGGTACCTGACTGCGCCGGACGTCTTAATCACAGAATAAACTTACACCTTCATCACAACGTCTATTCATCTGGTCTTGTTCAGCTCACAGTCCGGACCATCTCGACACAACACCTCTTTTTTAAGAATCTTCGTCGTACTTAAAACACCTTGGAAGTTCTGCCCCGGTAGTCGCAAAGATACAGACACGAAAAACCGATATAGTAAACAGACTTCGACTCTTCTGGAAGACTTGAAAGCCTCTCGCTCCTTCCCACACACGAACCTTCCTCTCCCGGTTTGTCCACCTCCTTCCTCCCGTTCACAACCACCCATTCTCATTCTTATTTTTTTTCCCCTCTTTCTTCAGGCCTTCTTCTCTGTTTTTCTCACACAAAAACACCACGAGATTCACACAATATTATCACGTTGTGAACCACTAGAATTATTCTTCCTATCCCTCTCGAACACAAATACCTCAATATCTCTTCACGATTCCCTTGTCTCTCGCCAGAAAATCACGCAATTCACCATGGCGCGTCGCAACACTCTTGCTTTTGTCATGGCCTGCCTGCTGGGCGCTCCTCAGCTTGCCACTTCTCACACTTGGGTTGAGCAGCTTAACCGCGTTGCTGCCAATGGCACTCTTGTTGGCCCTGCTGGCTTCTCCAACGGTTGGACTGGTCGCGAAAAAGGATTCTCCGACCCTCTCTTTACCAACCGCATGCCCGAGGGTGGATTTTCCATGTGCAAGCAGAATCTTCAAGGCCAGCAGAGTCCCGATTTCCCTCATCTCGCCGCTGCTCCTGGCGATTTCGTCTCCCTTCGCTACCAGGAGAACGGACATGTCACGATCCCCAACTCCCCCCCCAACAAGCCCCTGAACCGTGGCACCATCTTCATCTACGGCACCACTGACCCCAAGGCCGATGACACTCTCTTCGATGTTCATCGCCAGTGGACTACCGATGGCAAGGGTGGCGATGGACGTGGCAGACTCTTGGCTACCCGCAACTACGATGATGGTCAGTGTCATCAAATCAACGACGAGCCCATTTCTCGGGAGCGCCAGGCTCAGTTCCCCCACCAGGCTGCCAACCCTATGGGCATGAACATATGGTGCCAGTCCGCTGTCCAGCTTCCTGAGGACCTTTCTCAGAACTCTGAATATACCCTCTATTGGGTCTGGTCTTGGCCTACTCTCACGGCCTCCGCCGCCGCAAACTCCAAGGATGGCCAGTTCGCCGACTTTCCCTCTGGCTTCAAGGGTGACAAGCGCGCCGTTACTTCTGACGATGTTACCACCGCGGAGGTTTACACTAGCTGCTCTACTATCAAGGTCCAAGGCGAGAAGCTTGTAAACACTGCTAAGGTGGCTTCGACCTCCAACAAGGTTTCTAGCCAGGCGGACAATATCTTGGCTGCTTTCTCCTTCCCTGAGAAGATCAACTACAACGAGAATGCAATCAAAGAACAGCTGAAGAATCAGTTCATCGTCTCCGTTGATGATGACGCCCCTGCTGGCTCGAACCCCAACAATGGCACTCAGAGCGGCCCCCCTTCCTCTGCCCCAACCCCCACTCCTATTCCCACTTCTGACAAGTTTCGCACTGTCACTGTCACGGCTGCTCCCTTGACTCTCTACTCCATGATTACCGTCACTGTCGGCCCTCAGCCGACTCCTACTCCTTCCCAGAACCCCAACGACGGCGAGGGTGCTGCGCAGGCTTCCATTAGTCCTACTCCCTTCTTGAAGGGCCGCCACATTCGCGGCAAGGACACCTGGAACTTCAACCAGCGCATTTAACTTGCGGAAATCCCCGGACTTGAGCTTTGTCAGAGATACCTTTGATGGTTTTCTTCACAGGCATAGCTTGCGGGGCTCCATTACTTGAACGTGCAGGCACTATCCAAGTTCGACTGATATCTTTTCTTTTTTCCTTCTCTTGCGTTATGACTCATTGACGCTTACGGCCTATGCATTCACCGACAACTTCCACCACTCTTGGGCATTATTCTCCTTTTCCACTTGGCCATACGGTACATACAAAGGATACAGGGCATTGTTTCTTTTCATCTTTCCGGGTTCACGGTTACGGAATTGGACAACGATCATGAGAACTAATGGAGTACGACCGGCATTTGGGTTTTACAAGGAATCACTTAGGCACGGATTTTGGAGGCGGGAAACAACAGGTTTTACAGCATGGGTTACAAAGGAAGTGGCATGTCCTGGGGCGTTTAGGGGGATTGACCTTTTCGGATGATACCACCCTCGCTTTTTCTTTTCTTCTTCAGAGATTTTATCAGGTTGCGGGCATTTGGCCCTCATCAAGACTTTTTTCTTGTCTTTAGGTCTCCTCTCGGTTATTCGAGTTCTGTCCCCCCCTGGGGTGTGTAGCTTGACGCTGCACTTAAGGGACACAGGTTGACGGCATCAAGCAATGGAATGGAGCCCGGGGGAACAGTTTAGGGAAAAAGAACTCATGGTCCGTAGATACACTGAGCTAGAGGCTTCAGTGCAATGAAATCAAGTAGACTCACATCTTTGTGCTTTCCTATAACACATCGGGTTTGCTCTGGGTGACTGGGTTCGTGACCAAGTGCTGTAGGTGGAAGGCGAGGTACAGCCTGACCGTGAAGCAAGGCTTTTCTGCGACAAAGCTACCAGTCTTTGGATGACTCCATTTTTGCTCTGGCATGTAGCCTCTGGCGGAGGGATGCCTGAATTAGCAACGTATATTCTCTGTACTCATAGCCGCACAATTTGATCAACTCTCTGACGCGATGGCATTCTTCAATCCCAGAACCGAACCGTCAACACCAGCCTGGCCGACAGTACTCTTCAAGTATAATATTAAAAACCATCCAAGGCAATGCCGTGTCTTGTGACCATAGTGAGAGGTTTATTTGCTTTGTCTCGGCGATGGTACAGTAGTTATCGGCGACACCGGTCTCGAGCTGGGTGCGTGCAACCTAGCCCACGGAACGTAGCCGCTCTAAACTTCATCTGCCTCATAGCCGCTGGGCATTTCCCGTGTTTCAGGGTTGTTTGCCATATCTATGGCGAGGGTATAGATGTATTCTTCGGGCTGTCCGCCGCTCGCTTGGAGAACATGTTGACGAGGAGAATGAAGTGAGTCACAGGTGACACAAGAACGTATCATCTTCATGGGCCAACACCAGGTTCTCTGGGGCCAGTACTAGCTCAAGGAAAGGCGTCTGCAGGTCCCATCTCAACTACTTTTGTCACGTATAATCGAGACCGGTGATCAAATATCAAAACCTGTGCGGAATCAAGTACCAGAATTTGCGCGGACATGGCTTCAGGCCTTAGGAAACTCTGCGCTGCACCTTACGAAAGGTGTTGGCCACGTACACTTCCTCGAGACATTGCTTGGTCGTGCAGGCTTTCGGACAAGACCAGTAAAGACAGAATATCGTAAACTTGGCTTGTAGCTAGGACATTGTTGCTACGCTTCCTGATATTTTGTCATCCATTTCTAGTTCTGAAGATGCAGGATGTGTATGAGTCCAACTCCTCGGCAAAGCCTGAAGCCAAGACTCTTCTGCCCTCAACTAGGCTTGATGGCTATTAGATAAATGGACATCTCCCTTGGACCCATAGTCCTGGGAGCCTATGGCCAGGTCTATTGTGCCCCATCACTGTCCTTCAAACGTCGAGTCCAGGTTTGGCCCGTGCTTCTCACGATCGTCTCTTTTCTCGAAGCAGCGCGGCCTTTTCTTCTTCTTCTTTTCTTCACATCTCACCGCACTGGGCAATGACGACATCCTGGTTAGGCTGATCCTTACCGCGGTAGCCCGTCTTGGTGGCCTCCATCATCTTGACCACATCCATGCCGTCAACAACCTTGCCGAAGACCACATGCTTGTTGTCCAAGAAGGGGGTGGGGACGGTGGTGATGAAGAACTGGGAGCCGTTGGTGTTGGGGCCCGCGTTCTGTATGGTTGTTAGCAAAGTTTCATGGGGGGTACATTGAGCAGCGCCTCCAAGAAAAAGGCGCAGCAGCACAAGTGAATGGGGGTTGAGATGGGCAAGGAAGCTGAGGATGGTGGTGGGATCGGAATGTCAGGGGAACATACGGCCATGGAGAGCAAGCCTGGCTGGTCATGCTTCAGGTTGAAGTTCTCGTCTGCGAACTTGGAGGTTCCGTAGATGCAGATAGAACCAGTACCATCGCCGTTCAAGAAGTCACCACCCTGGCACATGAATCCTTGGATCTACATGAAAACCATCGTCAGCATCACGTACTCTTACAGTATCTAAGCCTCCCCCAAGCCTCCATCTCGGCGGCGGGTTGTAGCCTTCGCTGACTGGGCAAAGACACAAAGCTTACAATACGATGGAACTTGGAGCCCTTGTAGCCCTGCGGCCGGCCCATGGAGTTCTTGGATTCGCCGGTGCAGAACTGGCGAAAGTTCTCGGCCGTCTTGGGCACAACATCCTTGAAGAGCTCGAAGGTGATGCGACCTAGGGGCTCACCTACACAGGATGAATGTCAGTAACATGGTCGGGAGACTCGGGTCCGCAGTTCCCGGGGCGCCGGGGAGCAGGTAAGAATTCGCCGGGAGCCAAATGGGGAGCTAAGCCGGAGCTAGGGACAGCCAATGCCACGATCCCGTCAGCGAGGAATAAGCATCATGGGGCCTGGACCCTCCAGCAGCATACCGCCCGAACTGTGACAGCGGAGGGGCATGTAGGGCGAAACTCTTAGTCCAGACCGTCCATCTGGGCGAGAGTCCACGTGCATGAAGCCCGCGAATGGCTTCAAAATGTCCAAGACAAGTCTGCCCGCCCGTATGCCTTTCCATCCGACGCCGAGCCCGTTCCCCTCTTTCGCTCCCCGCACCGCCGAGAAGCAATTGGGAGTAGGTGGTTCCCAATATGGAATGGTCTTCACATACCGCCAAGCGTGATATCAAAAAACACCCTATTGACGCGATTCGTTAGCCCCTTGGTGCTATCTGCAGAAGGCGGGCATGACGCAGGGTAGAAAAGTCGGGGTAATTCAAGACCCTTTTTTATCTTTATTTTTCCTTTCCCTTTGGTCTTTCCCCCGCTCATGAGGTTGGGTTGAGTGGACGCGTGGACCTCAGCCACCACGATGAACGCAATCCATGTCACTCACACTGGGGACCAGCGTCCCTGTTCGTGGAAGCTGTGAATGAGATAAGGCGGGAGAGAGGCGGAGCTCGATCCAGCCAAGGCCCGGAGTATCCCAAATCCGTGCGGTGCTTGGAAAACCAGGCTCGAGAAAATGAGAGGGGACGAAAGGGACCAAAAGTGAGAAAAAAAAATTCACTTACAGCGGGTTGCCGGATTCCGGGAGCTTAGTGGGAGGCATGACTGGTTAGGTAGTGTGCGCGCGCGTGTGTGTGGGTTTGGGAAAACTAGGTGAGCGGTTGGCTCTGCCTCTCTTGCTGGTGGTGTCTGGTCGTCTTCCGCGCGCCCGGGAAGGGGCTGTGTTCGGAACTGATGGAAAAGGTGGTCGAGAACACACTGTATTTGAGTTGGTTGGAGAGACGATTCGTTGGCGGGTGAGAAGTGGAACTGAGAGGGGGGAGCCGAGTTGTCGGAACGGGGGAAAAGAATGGGTACAGCCTTGTCCGGGGCACCGCGGGAGGCATGGCTGAGCGGAGTGCATTCAGAGACCTACCTAAATGGGCCACCGCTTTTTCATGGGGCTTGTTTAATGCCTCAGTCAAATCCGAGGCTTTCAAAAGCCCATTTTCTCTCTATTCCGCGTATTGGGTGCGGAGAAATCTCATCTATGCAGGTTGGAAATCATGATTCTGACAGTGCTTTCTAAGGACGTGTGCGGTATGACTTTGGAGACCAGTCACCAACACAAGGTCGATAATGCTCATAAGATTTCTAGTTCCTTACTGGTTTCCTGTTCTGTGACGTTTTTCTTGTTTGTAATTCTGAAAAGCCGTGTCACTTAGTCGTCAACATACCCAAGCCGCGAGTTTCCTTGAAGCCTCTGGAAAGGGTTGACACCTCAAGTCTCACAGTCAAACTCTTCACACGAAAGCGTTCCATCATCACATGTCACTTAGCCTAAAAAATAATACCACGGGAATCCCAATTCACACAAGAAGCAAGACTCTTGGAACTGTCGGGTTCCACATACATTGCCAAGACCTGACTTCAACTCACTTTCCCCTCACGATAGCTTCATAACCAACACTACACACGCAAACCGTCACATACGACCATACCCATTGGAAAACTCGGGATCCCGTCCGCTCTCCCATAGATAAGCCAATGAGGGCTGGAGTAGTAGTCGGGTCGGTGACGACCGGCGAATGCCCGGTGTTGTATGTTTTTTGCTGCTCACTTCCTGATACTTGTGACAAGCAGTTGTTCGTCACCGGTTGAAGGCATCATTTAAGGACAAGTGATAAGTAAAGCAGGCCCTCGGAGTAAGCTATTAATTAGCCTGGCAGTGTAGTAAGGACCCGGCTTGTAATACTTTGGCTTCAAGTCTTTGGAAAGTGGGTTCACCTTTGCGTGGGCCTGCATCAGTTTTTACCGAGAGCAATAATAGCTCTTTCGGGTCTTCAACTCGTAGGTAGCGTGCTGGCCATGTCTACTTCTTCAGCAAGCTCCGCACAAAAACGAGCGTAGGTAGAAGAACTTCAACCTTTGATTATAGCGTTGCTTGTGAGGCTCTGCACTAGGCCCGGGCAATTATAGTACCTTGGTTACCGACGACGTTGACATAGCCAGTTGCCAAGTCAGGGACAGATGGCCTTCAACTACGTGATACATGAGCGCATAATCCCCGCTCCCCGCCATTTCGTCTAAACTCGACAGCGACCAGAGCAAATGTTGATCATCGCTCAACCAGGGGAAACACGTGTCTCCGAAACCGCGATCGGCAGCTATTATCAAGGATATCTCCATTCGCTTTACCAAATTCTCCCTCAAGGAAGCTAAGATCACCGTTGCCAAAATAGATGGTATTCAAGGCCTCAGCCCAAGGAGCATGCCGAAGATCTTTGCGGTACAATGTTCGGGAGGTTCGTCTTCTGCCGGGCCTCCCCTAGCACGGACAACATCCGTTCCGCGACCGGGGTAGTGCACTTGCTGTTTACATGACACAGCCAATGTATATGTCAGCTATAATGCAATGAGAAACTGACGTTGAACCGGCCGAAGCTTTTTTCTTTCTTTCTGGTAGCTTGGGAGTTTCCATGAGTAAGTAAAAGGGGGCCGCCGTACACAAGTTTCTTCACCCGGAAAAAGCTTGAAAGCAGCTTGGGGCCACAATTGAAACAACAGGTCAGCCACCACGCCAGTGCCAATGGGCATAAGTCATTTCCCAAAAGGCAAAAAAGGCTGTCTGGGCAGAAAAATTGCGAACTATTCTGCGCTAGAGAGCTTCTTCTTCTACGACCTAAACTCGCAGGGAACTCCCTTTGTCTATCACGGTTCTGATGTTGTAAAGGTGGGCTCTGTTAGACCCTCTTTGCTCACTCATAACCATTACTATATGCTGACAAGGATGATCAAATTGGTGACAATACGCGGTCTCGTGCTGGTTGCCGTGTTGCCCTAGGCATAGTGTGGTTTACACTAGTCCCCTCGTCTTATCGCCTGTCCGCACTTCTCTCCGGAGAGGATTTTCATCCTAGGTCACGATGAAACCCCACAACTGGAGAGCAAACCGTAGACCGGTGGGGGGTGGGAATCAAGGAATCAAAGGCACGGGAAACGGCCCACGATTCGGACGCGTAACCGGACTTCGGGTTGATTGATTATTCACCCCAGCCATTCTTGGCCGAGGCTGGGGACGGGGGGGGTCATGATGTCCTCTCTCCTCCAACTCCGTGCCTCCCGTTGTCTCCATCGCACATGATCAGAAAGAAAAATTGCGCCGTAGCCTGGAAAAGCCGGAAAGCATCTTTTAGAAAGGCTTCAATGAAATCCAGAGAGGGGAGGCCTCGTGGTGCCAACACAAACAAGTGCCGTCGTCGGGCGGCGCGGAATCTTAAGTTCGACAGCATGGATCGAACCCTCCGTCAGTGTGCTGCCGCTGCAAGGGCTTCGCCGTTATCGCAGAGGTTACTTCGTGCCCTAGTACAAAAGGAATCTCGACTGTGAACAAAGTCTAGGCTGCTCCCCGGATGGCGCGGCGCCAAAGATCGGCAGCCCCAGCAGGATAAACAGAAGTGAGAGGGGCTGGATACAAAGGAGTTGGGGTTCCATAGAAAATGACCTCATCCACTCCGGCCAACGTCCAATTGGCGTCATGGAACGTTCAATTCTATCCGGCTATTTTGCTGCAACGAAAACAATTGTCCAGTAGTGGCACGTAGGGCCTTACACAATTGGAGCCCTGTTATGTTTCGAACACGGCTCCCCACATAACCCACGTATGGCCGGGCTGACAGGTCGCCTGCGTGTGCGTGTACGAGGTGATCACAGTTGCGTCAAGCCGAAGTGCCGCGACGGGAGGCAAAGGTCATCAAGTCCATTGGGTATCAGGGGTCGACATTGTTAGTAGCCAAGGCCTATGACTTGCGGTTTAAGAGGAATGATTTACAATTTGAAATCGGATGCCGCGTGCCAACATTGAACTGATGAGTCTTTTCATGATTTTGTCTTGTCCCTTGGAAGAGACAACCACAAGTGCACATGATGACACGCTCATTCCTGCCATGAAGACAACCTGTCTCGAGTCGTTCGCAGATTCGTGGTGTGACTTTTTATTTGGGTTTAAACATTGGGATTGCATCTCTGCTCGTACCATACCATTTGTCAAGCACCCCCGGGAACGAACAGTCTTTCTTTTGCCGCCAAAACGTTCACTGGAAAATGGCCAGATGGTGTTGCGGAGAGTTGAAATTCAGCTGCCGGTAAGCTGCGTAGTTAACCACGATTCCCCGGTACTCCTGCGGAGAGACAATAATGGTGTTTGGCTGGTGCCAGCCACTGGATTCCAACAAAGATCTCGAACGTGGCTGTCTACTAAAGTAGAGCCCTCGGGTCCACTGGAAACCAATGGATGGGAAGATAATGATGGCATTATCCTGGCTGGCTTCAGGGTCCTGGTCATTAACTACACAGCCAGCCATTGCGGCATCCTCGTTTTCCTCTGAGGCTGCTGCCCCATCAGACTTTAGTGGGCCGTTTGCCCATACACTCCAGGAACGGGTTTCCACGCATTGATGAGTGATTTGCCGAATGTAATCATCATACGTGTAGATCGTGTGCCAATGTATCTTGGGGTCGAAAGGCGAGGGAACCGCTTGCGATGTTGCCTGACACCGAGGCGTAGGTCTGGACATGGCCATGGACCCAAAAAAAAAAAAAAAAATAGGTGCAAAACAACAGAGATAGTCGAATCAACGGGAGCCAAGCGGTTCTTGTCGCCGTCATCAACAGCGGGGATTGGCGATGGTGTGTCCGGAGTTTACGGCACTCACCTCGGTCAGCGTCAACTGCTTACTTGAGCGCCAGCGGCTGTACCCCCATACACACCGTAAAAAGACTAAATATTCATACTGTCGTGCTGTTAACCACGGATCAGTCGGCGTGCCCTAACGTGACACCGGGTTCGACCATTTCCAACAGAAACTTGTTGCATTTCTATAACCCTTCCATTTGGTAGAAGAAACCATGTCGATAAGCCACAAAAGCCACCTCAACGTCGCTTGCGAGGGTGGCCTGGCCCCAACGAAGGCTAAGCTTTACCAATAAGGAGCCTGGGCGTTTCCAAGGGACTCAAGGGGTTGAGACGAAGAGCGGTGTCTCGACTGACCAGAGTGTCGTAAGGTAGTTGCGGCTTAGTATCTGAAAAGACGTTCGAGACATGCATGTGTTGCGTTGCCAGTCACCCAGTATAGCGCTATTGTATATTCCGTTGTGTCTGACATGTCTGGTCTAAGGCCAAGCCGGGGTACACTGACAGCCAAAATAGCTACTTGACACTTGGATAAGGTGAGTGGCACTGACAAGCCAACGGACTAGGACCCGAAAGGGACGTAAATGCTCCTTTTCCTTTGAGTTACTGAACGGTAGGGCCCTAACAGTCAAGTTGAGACCGACAAAGGAGGAATGCATTGACGGTGCTTGATTCAAGTGCCGTAATTAGCAGACAACAGGAGAAGGCCTTTGTGGCGAAAAGCGTCGTCTTTGTCTGATGATGCTGAAACATTGGGAAAGATGAGGTGAAATCGGTTGCCCGTCGGCCCTAGCGCCTCCGGCTGCGGCCGTCTGAACTTTCAAGTGGCTGCAACGGTAACCGGCAAGTATTTTGTTCGTCATGGACTGAACTGAGGAATTTGTGGTTTTGCTCGTCTAAGCTTCGGGCAGACTAATTGAGTGTCGGAGGCGCTACGCTAGGGTGTAAATTCTCCATTCAAACATGCCTGAGGTGTTTGGACACCTTCCAATGCGGCGCAATTATGAGCGTCGTATTCCGTGTTAGTTAAAGTGGATGACTTCTTTTCGTATTGCGCACATACGTGCGTGCTGTGCTTTCTATCCCGTTCATGCGGGAAGACGAGCCGTCGCCCTGGGTTGGGTGAAGATGAGGGACATGGGCCTTGAGTTGTGCGTGCTGGTTTGGTCGGGCCGGGAGAGCCTAGTGTCTACCTGCCGACAGGCTGCCGACGAAAGCCACACCGAACTGAGATGTTAATAGCTTACTGCACTAATAAGGCACAACCTAGCGTTTCGGCCTCCGAGGCTTCTTGATCCGATGGTCTGTTTGACAGTGAACTTGACTCAATGACATTGGTTTTTGCGGGGCATCCCTGACGGTGAAATAACCTAGACACACGAGCTGGAGGACTTGCTTATTGCTGGCGAAGACCAGGGCAGCAGAATTAAAACAGACTGTCATGGCGGGAAGAAGCAATACCAAGCGGGTCAAGGTGATTTATCCGGACAGCGTCTAAAGGCTGTCTTTTTTCTTGATAATGTAATACGCGTGGCACTGAATAATATATTGGTTGCAGCGCGAAACCACGGCCCAGATCCCAGTTTATTTTCACGGCCTGTCATGGACTGGTAAATGGCCTCTTTGGTTTGGTCTTAGGGGACAAACAAGAGCCCCATTTGCGCAGTGAAGCTAGCTCGGGCAAGCAGTTGGCGAGGGACGAAACAACCGAGCCTTTGTGTTCCATCTTCCACCCTGACCAGTTTTCCTTCTGGCGTCAGGTCGCGCTAGGGTGCTGCTGAGCTTGCTTCTCTGCTGCATGGTGTCGCGGCCTCTCCCACCCGCCGTCCTAACCCCACTCTTTCCCTGGGTTACTTTGGGGGATCACCAACGCATCGGACTGGGGCGCCGGGGCGGTTAGCGGTGATGGTGAGGTTGATGGTTGGGTGGCTGCTGAGCGACTCCGTCTATCGTGTTGCGACAAAGGCCAAAGACTGAATCAAGTTGACAAACAAAGGTCTTTGTTTGATTTGAAAAAAAGGGCCATGCGTTGATTTACCAATAGTTAGAGATGGCGATGTATGGCGATTGACAGGAATCTCGACCATGGTGCTATTGGATACTAATACTGGGTGTGTGGTAAAGAAGGAGGCGGGTTGATGATGGCACGGATACCTTATTCCCTGCGATATGGACAAGGAAAGGCCCCTCGACCAGCGTTGGTGTTGGAGTGCAGTTTGTGCGGGATGAATCTCAGGCATGCTGAGGGAGGTACAGCGTACCTGCCTTTCGGAGGTCCATGGCGACGCATTTGCAGTACTCCGTACCTTACTGGGGGACCCGTGCCTGAGTCCCCGTATCAAATCGGCATCACATTGTACCCCTTGATTCGACGTAAGATTTCCTCCAGGATAAGGGGTAGAAGAAACCCGTTGGGTCCTGGAACGGCTGGTATCAGCCTCGGGAGCGAATTAATGGCGACAAAGAAAGATCGAAAGAAATCGATTTAGGCCATGGACGAGTATCCGTATATTGACTGGATTACGATGAAGGTAACGCCCACCCGAAAGGTAGCTGAGAGATAGGCCGTGCCAAGAAGCAAGATAGTGAGAAGATGGCCCAGCCTCTGGCCAAGCCAAGAAAAATATCTGCATGTCGCTCTGGGCCGGGACTGGTGGGCAAAGGAAAGGTACAGCGCAACAGAGGGTCTGCTCAGTGTTTGACCCCTGCACTCAGCACGTCTTAGGCCCTGTGCCTCTTGCCTGGCTCCCCCGCCTCTTTCTTGGTTCCCCAGCCAAAGCCCCCCGTTGCACCTGTAAAGAGCAACCCACGTATGAATGTGATCACTCTAGCAGTAATGACGCTAGTCCTCAAAAAGACTGGTAGCATACCTCAGTCTCTTGTCCCACCACTCACATTGTGCTTAGCGTCCCGTTATCTTACCCAAATGAGAATAGGTCGGTCATCCCGTGAAATGGAAACGAGGTGACTGATGGGCTTTGTGTCCATGTCCTTGACTGCCCGCCCGGACTCAAGAATGTCCATGTCCAGTAGCCTAGGAAATAGGTGGGTGCTTTTGCTGGTTGCTGAGTTGGTTGGGCTGATAAGTGTAGTGTAGAGAGTAAGTGGCTGGCCTCGATTTTCCAAGGCATCATCGTCGGAGCTGCTGTTGAAAGTGAAAAAGGAGGAGGAGGAGGAGAGACACATCGACATAGAGTTTTTCCTGGTTTACGACACCCTCATGTGTCTCCCACACTCATAATACGTCTCTTGTCACTCACTCACTCACCTCTTGGCAGGGTATGGGTTTTGCTGCAGAGATGCAAGCAGCCCAGAGAGCAGTGCACTGGTGTCCAGATTCGAAATGCTAATTGTCGGAGGGATCGCAGTGACACAGTGTGCAGCCAACAACAACACTTTCCCTCCCAGTGACTACTTCCTTTCTCCGCCCAGCCTGGGGGACTTGGATGACCCACTCTTTCTTTCCCTCCACCTCCTTGCATCCAGTCCCATGCTCCCAGTCTAACCTTGTCCAGTACCATCTTGCAGCTCGTTCCATCGCTCTTCCCCGTCTTTCCTGCCCTCCTTGACTGCTTGACTAGTGTCCCCCCCCTGGTCCTCCTTGTCCTTTCTGCTCACGCCTCACAGGCTCGCTCAGTGCTGGTGCTGTTACTGGTGCTGCCACAGTGTGCTGGCTTGCTACTACTTCAAGCCTAGAGGGTGTGGTGTGTCTGGGTCCTTTCCTGTTCTCCCTCCCTCTTTACCCGCCCGCCGCCTCACATTTCCACTTTTATTTTTTTACGTCGACCCGACCGGGCTGTGTTACTGTCCTGTCCGTCAGAGAGTGAGAGGCCCACTCTTCTGTTCCATACTTATCCCACTCCACCTGCACTTTCCCTCACTCCGCACTCTCTTGCCTGCTTCTGTCAACTATTACCTGCCACCGTCCGACTTTGAGTCGTGATTTTCCTCTCGTTTCAACTCCATCTACTCACATTTTAAGCTGTGCACACAGCTAGAGTAGATTGGAAAATCAGCTCTCTGGGTTTTCTCCCCAGAGTTTGTCATTTCCCCCCAGCGACTGTGTCGTCTGCAGGCCGCATGCGACCGGGGGTTCAGGTTGGCCATTTCCGTCTACAGACGCTGCTTTCGGCGTCCGGATTTCATGTCTAGGCTTTTGCCTCGTTCCATCAATCCATCCATGAACTCGCCTCTCCCCCGACCGTGATTATCCCTTCGACATCACCTACCGTTGGTGTTCGATTTATTTAACGATAACGACCCGGCCCATTGGTTTTCCCTTCGAGATGGCTGTCATCAATCAGGTCCTCGTCGAGGTCTCGCGCTTCGTCGTACGACAGGCTCAGGACTCATCGTCCCTGCCTCCCTCGGCCGCCCCCACCATGGCATCCTCAACACCATCCATCGAGACTTCAACAGCGATACCGACTACTACCACTGATTCTCAGGCTACTGGCACTCCGACTGGTAACAGCGGCGGAGGCGGAGGAGGTGGAGGAGGTGGTGGCGGCGGTGGTTCCTCGAGCTCCCCGTTGCTCTTCTTCGTTGCTCTTGGTTTTGGTGTAGTATTCACCAACCTTTGGTGAGCTTTTTTACCATCTAAATCTTCTCCCTCCACGACAAACTTCTAACACAGGCTACAGGATCATCGTCGGTGTCAAATACTGCTTCCGCTACAACGCCCGTAACCGTGCTATGCGTCTCAATGAAGATGGCGAGCCTATCAACCTTGAAAACATGCCTCGCCCACATCGTCGTCGTCGCGAGAAGAAGCTGATGACGATGGACGAGGTCAACGACAAGTTTCCGATGATGAAGTACAAAGCCTGGGTGTCCGAACGTGCGAGAGAAGGTCTGCCTACGGCTGGAGGTGTTTCCGCCCCGCCGAGTCGAGCAAACAGCGTTCAATCTGTCGAAGGCATCATACCCGAGCTGCCCTCCAAGGAGCGGGAATCCACTGATGACCGTCCCGCCACCGCCACCGCAAACAAAGCTACTGCTTCCGAAAAGCCGACCGAGGACGCAGCTAAGAAGGAGGCCGATAAGCCAACTGTAAACGCCAACGCCGACGCTCATGTGCAATCTCCCACATCTGCAACACCTCTTCAACGTGTTCATAGCGAGGAGGACGACGAGGACGATGAGCACATTAATGCCGCTCTGCCACCTGAGTTGATGGCTACCAGCGGCGACACCTGTGCCATCTGCATCGATACGCTAGAGGATGATGATGACATTCGTGGGCTTACTTGTGGTCACGCATTTCACGCTGTCTGTGTTGACCCCTGGCTTACGAGCCGCCGAGCCTGCTGCCCGCTCTGCAAAGCCGACTACTATACCCCTAAGCCTCGCCCAAACCCTGATGGCGACGCCAATGCTACTGGCGACATGGCCCGGACGGCCAGTCGTACAAATATGCCCAACGCTCCACCTGCCGCTTGGTATAGCCTTAGCGGCCGTGTGGGCTTAGGCGGACGGAACAGAGGCAACCGTCAGAATAACGACCGCTCTAACCGTCGTCGCCGCCCACGACAGCAAGCTGTCTCTACTGCGGCCCCAACCACTCCACAATCACCGCCAGTCACTGAGAACCAGGAGTCTCGTGGTCTGCTCTCAAGTATTAGGATGTCTGCTTTCCGTAATCCCCTTCGCCGTGGCGATCAGACTCAGTCCGATTCTCCCACTGCATCTGGTGCGAATGTCACCCCGTCTCAACTCGAGGCTGGCACTCAAACCGCACCGGCACCCGCTGCCGCTACCACGGAGGCGCGGTGAAAACATATACAGTAACAGTATCGCTCATAAGAAGCGATTGCGATCTTTTTCTTTTGCTGTGCTACTCGTGTACATCATACCCCAGAGACCAATTTGCAGATCTCAGCATAGACTGCGATGTTGACTGCATCTATACATGCTCACGACGCCGCATTTCATACCCACCTTTACATATAACGTGTCTGGAGGAGGACTAGGCCCCAAGGAGTAAAAGGGGACGATGGAGGATTCTGCTGCTATAACGCGGTATAGGGAAGGGGGGTTGCATTACAGTTAGGTGGCCTGGTTTGGCTTGGTTTCTCTGGAATTTAAAGGGGAGCGGCGGAGTTGCGGCGACATAGGCATCACTCGACATGGAATAATGACAATTGACAATGTTCACAAATTTTATTTCAGTTGCTAATGTGTGACAACATTACTTGTGTGATCACCCAAATGAAATGATGCATGTGTGGAAAGACTTAAAAATTTACGCGGGTATTACAGGTACGATCCCTTTTGAAACCGACCACCAAAGTCTTTGGCACGATTGAGCAGTTCTCTTCGTTGTGCCGTTCCGATTTTGCCTCCCAACGCCATGTCCTTCTCTCTGTCGAATGCCCTCTTGCTCGGGTCGTCTTCTTCCTCCTCGTCCTTCCCGGCCTTTGCACCGCTCCGCTTCCCCTGCTGGTGCTCTTCGTACATGCTTTTGCCGCGCGATGCTGCAATATTTTCGGCGATGCGTATGTCACGCTCCTCTTCTTCCCTCGTGCGACGCGGTTTTTGCTGCTTTGATCCAGTGTCCTGGTCTCCTCGGCCGAGAACAGCATCTTCAAGGCGCTTGCGCTTCTGTTCTGGTGTCTCGGTCCATATGCTGCTTATGCCCCCACCACCTCCACCACCAGCAGATGACTTACCGCTTGCGAATTTGCGGTTCTTGAGCTTCGTCGGATCGCGCTCTTGATATCCGGACTGCGTCGGTGGTGCGAGCATCCAATCGTCGCGCTGAGGAGCTGCGGGACCGGCGGCCGCTGCTGCGGCTGCCGCGACTGCTGCAGCTTGGGTTCGCTGCGCTGCTGTGGTTGAGGAAGGGAGGGCCGGGCCGTAATCGTCATCAGAATCTGAAGACGCATCGCTATCGTCTGGTTGGTGATTTGCTGAAGGGAGCGTAGGACCTATGGGTTGTATCGGAGGAAGAGTAGGGCCTATTGCCGGCTTAGATTTCGGCGCTTCTGGTTGTGAAGCGGCTCGAGTAGCTGACGGGCCATAATCGTCTTCCGACTCGGAGTCGTCGAGTGGGATTTCGTTGGAATTTGTTGGGTTTGAGGGGGGCATGGTAGGACCGATAGAGGGTTTTGTTGTCGGCGCGTCTGCCTTTGATGTTGCGCCAGTGGCACTTGGTCCAAAGCCATCATCATCCGAGTCATCTTCTAGATCGATTTCGTCGACGTTACGGAATTGTTTCGAGGGCGGGGAGTCTGCGCCTTCATCGTCTGAGTTGCGCTTCCTCTTCGTGAGGTGTGCGGGTAGTTGTGGTCCAATCGAAGACATTGCAAAGGATTGCCCCTGGATATTGCTGTTGAAAGTATGCGACTGCTGGTCTGCCGGAACTCGGAGATGCGCTGTTGGTCCTGGTTCGCGAAGTGTGGGGCTGGTTGCAGTGCTACGGAGTACTACCGATATACAGTGAAGCACGAACCTGTGATGTAAGTTATAAGGCCCACCAGCTTGTCCTGAACGAGCATGTCGGGCCCGCCGGATAAACTCCGGTCCGCTTTTGAGCTCGGGTGGCTGGTGGCTGGAACCTGGAACCTGGAACTGTGAGGTGCGTGGGCTGTGCGCGTCCAACTGCGTAATGCGCTCCTACAGAATGCATCTGATCAACCATTGATATTGCAGCTTCTCTTCGTCCAATAGAAGCTTCAGAGCAGGATCGCAAAGCGAAGTGATCTTCATCTCACTTGTTAGCTCTCTTTATTCTCCAGTAGCTTGACGATTGAACTAGGCTCTTCCTGCAGTCCCTCCCTGTTGAAGCACTAGCAAGCTTCCGAACCCAAAACGAACTCTCTGGCCCGACCGGAAGCTATGTGCCTGATGAACCGCCATTGATGACCCCACCACCTACGGACAGAGATGATGGACCTGGAGACACAATGGCAGACCCAGAAGACCGGTCCTCTGCGGACGTGCAAGCCTCCAGCGACGAGGAAACCGTAAATGCCGAGAGGGACAACGACGGCATCGTCGGACCCTTGGACGGCGACGACGATGACAAGACACAGGCATCCAACACATCCCCAGCAATCGAAAATGGGACCATCTCAAATCGCTATCGACAAATACTAAGAGAACAAGCCGACGATGTCTCGGAAGAAGGATCAGTTGATGCGGCGCCGAAGCGCGTGGGGAGCCCTATCGATTCCCTGCTGTCTGTACCGGACGACTCGCCGTCTGTCCAGGCAAGTGAAGCTTTCAGCTCTACAATGCACAAGCTAACCGTAGACCCAAGGGCTCCGTGATATCTTCTCCGAGTAGCAGCGTTCTTCCGTCCGTAGCATCCCGACCCGGCCTTAGCAGTCCCTCCCCATCATTCCGGCCCTTCGACCGCCGCTTCCAGTCCCGCATCTCCTCCTCTAGCTTCATTCATAGCCCACGTTCATCCTCTCCTGCTTTCCTCTCCGGCCATAGCCGATCCGCATCTCTCAGCTCCGGAATACTCGATCGCGAAGATACTGACACCCCTTCCCCGCCTTGGGAGGTTGTACGATGGACGAGGTTGAAGAAACTCAACGGCCAGGCCTTTTCGGAGGCTGGCAAGCGCAACTTTGGCACCCCTACTTGCATCGCTGTCTCCGCCTCAATTGTGCTGGGGACCAGCAAGGGAATAATATTAATGTTTGATTACAACCAGGTCCTGAAGACCATTATCGGGCCAGGCACAAAGGCCGTTGAGTCAGGCGCTATCACCGCGATTGCTGTATCGGCAGATCACACCACCATTGCTGGTGGACATGCAAACGGAAGCATTTTCACCTGGGAGACAAATCGAGCGTCCAGGCCGTTCCTCTCTATTCCACACTTGGACCAATCCCAAGTGCAAAACCGTATTATGGATGGGCATCTTCCTGGCGTCGCGGTCACGCATCTCGGATTCCTAGGAACCAGGCACACTGCGCTTGTTTCGGCAGATGACCGGGGCATGGCGTTTTCGCACTTGGCAACAAGAGGCACTGGTTCTTTGGGTAGGACTGTAAAGACTACGAGGATTCTGGGACGGTACCCGAATGCTGCGCCTCCGGCTGGAAAATCACTGAAGCCCAGTACTGTGCTGGCATTTAGCCCCTTGCCGCTAGGTAATACGGAACGCGCGACAGATACAATGGGCTTGACAGCCATGTTGACGCCATACCTCTTGGTTATTGTGTCTACAACACCCGTCGCCCAGACACAGCATAAATCAGCAAGACCAAAAGATGTCGCACATCATAGCGCAATGACCGGCTGTCTGGCGTGGTTCCCTGCGGTGAAGCTCAAGGTTCCAGACCCTGTCACAGGCAGCGACATCTCCAAAGTCAAACTAGTCTACTGCTGGTCCAATGTCCTGACCGTCTTAGACGTTGACGAAATACCGTCAGAGAATAAGGATAAGCCGCCAACTTTGAAGTTCAAGGCACGGAGCAGGTGGAAGTGTGAGGAGGCCATCGTCGCAGTCCAATGGCTCAGTCGTTCCGTCCTCACCGTTTTGACCATAACGCAGCGCTTGATTGTGCTTGAGGATCGGAGCATGCGCATGACGGAGGGTTTTGATCTCATAAACAAATTCATCTATCATGCCGATTTGTTCTCCAAGCAGTTGCATACTTTGGTGGAGCAACTGGATGAAGATGATACGTCTATGCATGGCGTTGTCGCTGATGCTTTCTACATGAGTTTTAAGACCTACAAAGGTAAAATATTCCTCCTTGGTTTCAATGATGTCTCCATTGGCTCGCTATCGAATTGGGCGGATCGTATTATTGCTCTTATGGAGAATGGTGATTACGTTGGAGCTATTCAGCTGGGCACATCATACTATACTGGTGATGCTGATAAGCTTACAATTGGTTTGCCTGAGGATACTGAACTGCGCCATTCGATGGTACGCGACAAGCTCATGGAGATTATGAGAGCGTCACTGAAGTACGCTTTCACGCAGCGGCAAAGAGACAGATCTGCTGCCGATGACGCCCATCTCCGAGAGTTGGCCGAAATCTGCTTTACCGCTTGCCATAGTGTCGGCGACATCGACTTCCTCTTTGACGAAATGTACGAATGGTACGAGGATGCCGGCGTGGAGGGTATCTTCCTCGAGACTATGGAGCCATACATTCTTGAAAAAAGCATTACCATTGTGCCCCCGAGTATTGTCAAGGCTACAGTTACCCATTACGTCACGAAAGGATGGGAGAGCCGTCTTGAGGAAATGATCGTGCACATGGACACAACGACACTTGATCTGGACCAGATTACCCTCCTGTGCAAGCAGCACAGCCTCTACGACGCGCTGATATATGTTTGGAATCAGGCATTGAACGACTACATCACGCCGTTGATTGACTTACTAACCCTGCTGCTGCCTCTTATGAGTAATGGCGATTACATGTCTTCCGGAAACATGGAAGACGAAATTTACGGTGTTAATGCTCTCAAAATGTTCCCCTATCTCTCGTATACTTTGACGGGCAGAGTATACCCCACTGGAGAAGCCATGAATGATGCAGTCGCCTCGAAGGCTAAGGCTGAGATTTACTGGTTTCTGTTTTCAGGCAATAGCGTGACATGGCCTAAAGGAAGCAGCCGGCGATTTCTTACTCGACCCGACCAGCATACCGAACCGTCGTTTCCATACCTCAGGTTGATCCTGAAATTCGATGCCCCAAGCTTCCTGAGCGCTGTGAACGAAGCCTTTGAAGACTCATTTCTGAATGACTCTCCCGAGAAGCAGGTCAATGGCGGCATTAGAGGCGACGTCCCCGAGGAGCAAATCTTCGGGCTTACTGTCGATCGGCAATACATTGTTTCCATTCTCTTGGAGATTATGAATCCGGCCGACTTCGCAGCTGAAGACACCATTTATCTCGATATGTTCATTGCTCGCAATCTTCCAAAGTTCCCTCAATATTTGCTTTTCCCCGGCTCAGCGCTTATGAAAGTTCTCACTGGGCTTTGCAATTACCCCGGAGCTGACCTTGCCGAAGACGCGCAACTCAGTGCCGAGTACTTGCTGTCGATATATCAGCCACCCGATGTTAACGCGCTAATTCCTATGTTCAAGAAAGCGGGCTTCTATCGGATATTGAAAAGGCAATACAAGGTTGACAAACAGTATGGCAAGCTTGTCCAGACTTATTTCGAAGACCCCGCTGACCGGGACGCCGTCTTTGAATGCATTGGCGACTGTCTTCGGCCACACAGTGGCCTGAACCACCGACAGGTTCAAGACGTCCTCGAAGCAATCAAAAGTAACGCCAGGGAACTCCTCGGAATAAACCCACCCGAAGCGGCGATGGTCTTAGCAGCGCAGTCTGCGGATATCCATCAACACGTGCTCGACTCTGCCCCAGACGCACCGGAGCTGCAGTTCTTTTACCTACGGACGTTGCTCGAGCCCGAGACACGAGACGGAGAACCAACCGCAAGCCCCGATCGTGTCCTCATCGAGCGCTACGTTCAGCTCATGTGCAAGTACGATCCATCTCATGTATCAGACTATATCGGCCTAGTGCAGTCCGTGAATCTTAGGCTGGACGTTCTGCTGCCTGCTATGGAAGAGACGGGCGTGATCGACGCTGCCGTGGTTCTCATGGCACGAGAAGGTCAAGTCAAGGATGCCATGGACAGGCTTGTGAAGCACCTCGGCACCCTAGAGTCAGCCTTGCAAGGCATTCTCACCAGTGCCCAGAGGCAAAGCTCAAATGGCTTGCAGTCGGAAGCTGAAGAGACTTTGCGAGCGTTGCAAAAGTATGTTCATGTGGGCATTTGGCTATGTCAAGGCCAAACCAAGTCGTCGAGAAAAGCGAACGGTGTTCAACAGCGAAAGTCGAAATCAACTACGGAAATACTGTCACCGGATGAAGAGCTCTGGTTGAGCCTAATTGATGCTGCAGTGCAGACGACGCGGTCCATATCTTCTACTATCGAATCGTCAAGCATTGCACAAAATGGTACTTCGTCAGAGGAAGACGCCCAAAGAGAGCCTTTGGACAACCTGGACAAGGAGAAGCTCTTGGCGCTTTTGCGATCTTTAGTGCAGCACACATTCACGGCTCTTCTTACAACAACATCTAGTCCTGCGGGAGCTCAGGCTGGAGGTCGGCTTCTGACCAACGCAGGAAGCAATCTATCATTCCTACGTATCTTGCGTGCTTTTTTGACTCGGGCCGCGGCATCGTCGCCCAACCTAGCGGATCTTCGCTCAGTGCTGGCTTCAATATTCTCGGCATATGCGTACGAAGAGTCTATCTTGCGGCTTTCAAACCGTCTTCTGGAGCGGAGCTTATTCGTCAATGTCAAGCAAGCCGTCGACCTCCGGCAACGTGGATGGCGTCCGCGAGGTTCTACGTGCGAGGCTTGCGGTCGCCGCATATGGGGCCCAGGCGTCTCCGGAAACGTTTTCGAAGCCTGGGAAGAGAAGCAAGCTCGTGACGAACAGCACAAGGCCGATAGGAAGGCCCAAATCGCTGCTTCGGATGAGCGTGGCAAAGGCAAGGCATCTCCGGTGGCAGGTGAGGCGTCCCAGGTTGTGTACGACTCAAAGGGGAAGGGCAAAGCGGCAGCGGCTGTACCAGGACCGACGAGCGGGGACATGGAGGCAGAAGCAGAAGGGGACATCGATGGGCAGAACGATGCTGTCGGAAGACCCAAAGAGCAGCCGCTCGGACCGTTGGTCGTGCTGGCTTGCAGACACATTTATCACCGGAGTTGTTTGGATGCCTATCAGGCTCGACCGGAGGTCGAAGGAGAGACCCGCAGAATTGAGAGCCATGCGAGAGAGTACAGGTGTCCGATTGATGGGTAGATGAATTATATTTTCTGTGCACTATGTACAAACTTACGAGTTCATGAATGGCACTTGATTATCTCTGATTTTCTTCAATCTTTGCCCCCTGTCGTTGGAGAGTTGCAATTAGAGCACCTCCTTCAATTAGCATTATTTCTCGTTAATGGTGTTGTATTCGGAGCATGTATGTCGCTGGTCTCGTTCCCATTTTACTTGCCGTTTGCTGTGGCGAAGCCGGTGGTGTTAACTACTTAGTTGTTCAAATTGGTTTGACTTCGCTTGAACAGTTCACGCAGGATGGAGGTTATCCTGCCTCACCAGCCGCCGGCTACAGCTTTGGCACCAACAAAGGTTGTGTTCTAAAGTAATACCAACGCAAGTATAGGTATGCGATGCAAGGTATACACATGCCAGCGCGTCTGCGTTGTCTTTATCCTAGGTACATCAACTCTATCATAACGGCCGTCTGACTGACTGCTCCTCTTGAGATTTATTGACATCGCATTTTTTCCATGGTCTTCAGCCATGCGACTCTAGTCTATGAGCCACCTGGGGCTTTTTGAAACCCATCCTAGTTGACGTACTTGTCTCCACTTCTTCACCACTTTCCATGGGTATGGCTAAGCCGAGGTTTGCTGCCAAAGGATCCAGATCGTAGTACTCTTCCCACATCGGACACCACCGCTTTCTAATTTGGGCATTCCCATGGAACATAGTGGAATGCTCCGAAGTAGCTCTTGGTCCATATGAATCGGAGCCCTCCTCCTGGAGCAGGCGCTCCGATATTACAACGGAAAGGATGCCATGCACGGACGTTTTTTTCTTCTTCTTTCGTCATGTGATGGCTAAAACTCACTTCGCGGATTAGTTCAACCTTAAATCTGCCCCCCTTCTCGGATTGGCTTATTGCCAATTAGAGTTGAAATACAGTTTACACATCTAGTTTGCCATTGCCAGTTGCTGTGAAGCCATCGTGAGAATGGCAGTTGTGGCTGGCGCCGCGAGCAAGAAGCCCCACGCAGCAGCTCCCGGAGGGCCGCCGAATGCTGAGGGTTCTAAGGGGGCGAATCACACTCGTAATAGCTCTAGCCCTTTACGAAAATCGTAAAGCAATCAGTTAGCCGTTTTCACAATGATTTTGAATCTCTGGCACTGTTGGCGCTCTTGTAGTTTCCCTAGAGGTTCCACATAAACATTCCTTCAGCGTCCGAGGTGTCTCTCATTTTACGATATTAACATGGTCCGTCAGCGGTACGATACCCTCGAAGGTAAGGCGCAAACGGTTTACAGATTGTTTGAAAGCCGGCTCAATGAACACGGAAACACTTTGCGGCAATAACTGGATTCTAGCCATGAACCGAACTGATTGGCGCCAGGGTCGAGGCTGAGGGCAAGTGTGAACATTGGAAACAGCTAAGAAACTGTCACTATTCATCTACATGCAGGTGCAGTTCTGATTTAGCGACTTCCATCATAACATCTTGCATACGCTAAGTCTAGGGCTATAATGCATGAGGCCTAAGGGTTACATTCTTTGCTAGGTCCATGGGCGGATGGCAGGTCTTGGCTCATTATTTGATACTAATATATCCAATACAGCCTTACCGATCGGCTGTGTTCAGCTAGTTCGTCCTTATGTCGACAAGAGAGTGAAGCGTCAAAAGTTCACCACAAGCAACCGGTAAAGACCAAACCGAATGTCCGGAGAGTTCCGGGGGATCGTTGGCGGAGACATCGGGTGCGGGCCGATAGGGGCGACCGGGGTGGCCCGAAAACATCGGACGAAGCGCTTGAGCCATCATCTGCCACTGGCACTCCAATAATTCTCCAACGTCATCTCCTAATCCAATATTGACTCCCTAAAGGGATTTTGGATCCACCCGCAGTTGCTTTAGCGATTTTAATTTACCGGTATTATACCTTCTAACACGTGGTAGCTATCTCTTCGTTATTCCATCTATCTGGATGATACAAGTTTTGCCCCGGGTGTTGAACTTCCAAGTTTTGTGAGGCGTTTATTTAGCCAGAATTGGCATTACTGACACTGCCGACTGAACCTTTATCCTTTGGTGTCTTTAGCTCTGCATTGGCACTCGGGAAACCCGTTAGCTTGTCTTCTTGGCTACCAAGCCCGAGCTTCAGGTGATGCTGGTACTGACTCGAAAGTGGTAAGGCAAGCCTCGCAAATCGCAGGGACGAGCCTCTTCAGTGGACCCTTTGATCCGGAAACAGGACCCATAATAGGAGCCACTTCCCAAACAAGACGCCTTAAGGGTTTTTGGTTAAGCCCAGTCACCGAAAGAGATAGAGTGGACCCCACTGACTGCAAAGTTGACTCCATTCACTGTGGATTTGTTGCGTAACAACGACAGGTGCTCGATTCTCACCATGAGAAGCGAGTAGCCACGAACCATGAAGCGGGCTAGAGTCTTCAGACAACCGAATGAGGTGTCAATAGTCTGCACCGTGGTCCATACCCTCGGAATTTGAAAGGGTGGTAGTAGAGTGGTGCCTGGTATTCTGAAGCGGAGATAACAGCAAACGGCTTTCCCGGCAGTAAACGGAGGATTTGATCCTACCCTACGTGGATACCACTGTCTAACTACGGACAACGACCGGCATTTCGCTGGAGGCCGCTTGTTCATAATTCAGATCGATAGCAATATCAACCCTTTTTGATCACTGTTAGATTGCAACTTTCTGGACCAGAGGCATATTGGCAGTCGAGGTGTAGACCTAGCAAGATCAGGGTCGCGGTTAAGCCTATTCGCGGACTGCTCCTCAGCACAAAGTTGTCTCCATAAACCACAAACTAGAATACCACCTTGAATGAATCAAGAATGGGGAGACACTCTAAGTGTTCAATAATGGAGGATTCCGTTGGTGGAGAGAGTTGACCGGCTGAGTCTTTTGGATTCCACCTACCCGCTGGTGCCCCTTACGCGCACGAATCAGTCATTGCTGCTCCATGATTCGTTCCTTCGGATGATGATATATCTCAATAGGATTTCAAAAGCTCTGTGTCTGATAATGGGCATAATGGTGCTCCCAAAACGTGGGCGCCGGGGTCATGGAGGCCGGATATGACGAGTGGGTCACAGGACCGCGGACAATACGCCTGGTAGGGCCACCTCCGAGGACCCATGGCCGACGAAGGCGGCATCAGCACGTACTATCCCCGCATACGCTGTAACACCCAATCTATTCCACCATAGACGTTCCATCAAGTGGTCAAGCTTAAGGGGGCCTTGTTAACTACGCTACCGGCCGATACGGCAACCTTTTCGGTCTTGGGTCTTGGAAGAGGGCGGAGCGGTCGAGGGCGGAGATGGCTTTTGTACGTGGTACTCATATAATGGAACTCTGTTGCTCTCACGCCCTCTCGAAAGGAAGGGATCTACGTTGTCGTTGTTCTTTTTCGTCTCATCTGTCACTCCTTTAGACCAACAAGACCGCACTGCTGCTGCGGTCTTCATTTTCACTCCTTTACTCAGGGTTTGACGAATCGACTATTAGCAAGATGTTGCTGCTCTCTTTCTTCCTCTCCTTTTTCCTCCTGCCGTCGGCCGTGTTTGCAGCCTTCGGCTGGTCTGACAGCGGCAGCGAGTATGTGATCGACTCTGGTGCCGATCTCGTTATCAAGGTCACCAAGTGCTGCGGTGACATTTCTTCGCTCAAGTTCAAGGGTGTTGAGTACAACGGCTGGGGCGGCAAGAACACCCACGTCGAATCTGGCTTGGGCGCTAGCACCGTCAGCATCGCTAGTTACTCAAACGTCATCAAGGTCTCTGTTGTTCACGGCACTTTGAAGCACTGGATCTTTGTCCGATATGGCAACAACAATGTTTACTTGTTCACAAACAAAAAGGACAACTCGATCTCTGCCATGCGCTACATCGTTAGAATCAAGGGTGGAATCTTCTCTCACGGTTCTACCGAGAGTGATTTTTATGATGGCGGCAGCAGCATTATCGAGGCTCAGGACATTAACGTAAACAGTGCCGGCTTGACCAAGAGCAAGCACTACCAAGGCTCCAACTACGGCAGGACTATTGACTGTAAGCGACATCATCTATCAACAACACCCAAAGCATATTGACCATTTCAGATGACTACGTTGGCCGCAAGAAGAGCGGTGTCGGTCTGTTTATGATCCGAGTAAGTTTTGATACTGCGATGTAAGAATGGCCGCAGAGGACTAACATCTGTTTACTAGAGCAACCACGAGAAGGCCTCTGGCGGCCCCTTCTTCCGCTCCCTTGTTCGCCGTGCCGACCCCACGGGAGAGGACTTGTACGACATCTACTACTACAACATGGGCCACACCGACCCCATGCGCACCGGCCTTCAGGGTCCCTCCGTTCTTTCTTTCACCAATGGCGAGGACCCTAACAGCAACCTGTTCGCCCGCAAGGCCGACTGGTCCTGGTTCGATGACAAGGGCGTAAGTATCAAGTTACTCTATAAACCCCTGAGGCAATCTTACTGACATGATCACAAGCTCGACGGCTGGGTTCCCGCTTCTGGTCGTGGATACGCCAGCGGTGTCGGTCTGAAGAACATGAAGAGCGGCAAGACCTACGTTGTCGGCCTCAGCAACGCCAACGCTCAGTACTGGGCAACCGCAGGTGCCAACGGAGCCTGGTCTATTACCAAGATCATCCCCGGCACTTATACAGTGACCGTCTACAAGGACGAGCTTGAGGTTGCCACCTCCTCCGTCACCATCACCGCCGGCAAGGGCTCCGCCGTGAACACGCTCACCTGTGTTGACCCCCAAGATGATGCCACCATCTGGCGCATTGGAGAGTGGGACGGTAAGTTTTGAAACACCGAAGAATTGATTCCTTAATGCTGATAAACCTTAGGAACTCCCCGTGGCTTCCTCAACTTCGAGGATACACCAATGAAACTGACCTACATGCACCCCTCCGACAAGCGCATTGCGACCTGGAACGCGGGCAACTTCATTGGTAAGCCCGTTTAACAATACCAATTCTTTTTAAGTATATGATTAACTTGTATTAGTCGGAACGCACTCCGCCAACCGCTTCCCCGGTTACATGTGGAAGGAGGTCAACAGTGGCTACCTCATCTACTTCAAGCTTAATGCCGAGCAGCTCAAGTCCGGCCATACCGTTCGTATTGGTCTCACTGAGGCTTACATTGGTGGCCGTCCTTCTATCAAGGTCAACCAGTGGTCCTCTGCCTTGCCTGCCGCTACTAAGCAGGCCAGCACCCGCTCGCTCACGTATGTTTCACTCCGCTCGACACCACCAACTCTGATAGATATAAGCTAATGAACCCGAAAGTGTTGGCACATACCGTGGAAACAATGTGAAGCTCACATATGCTGTTCCTCAGTCCGCTTGGATTCAAAGCACAAGCGAGTACCAAATCCTCACCATCAACATGTTCGTAGCCTTATATGTCCGATTTTTGAGCTTAGCTAACAGATAGAACTAGCATTTCCGGCAGCTCTGGAGTCAAGTTCCTCAGCCCTGGTGTCAGTTTTGATGCTATTGAGCTTCTTCCTTAAGTAGTGGCAGTATTTTGCAACCGTGTAGGGGCGTAAAAGCACTGTCTGCCCCACGTTATACACACTTGGATTGAACATATGATCACTACTTGGATCATTTCTTGCACATATATTTTGTTTCAAGCTGTACATAAACCTGTATATATCTCTCGGGCCCCTTGGGTCTGCGTACAAACAACTGAACTATCTATACACCCCATCTACGCTGTCGAACTAGTGTCTGTACCGGCAACATATTCTGATACACATGAACCTATGAACTGACGCATAACACAAATCCTTATTTCTCATCTTTAGTGGAAGTTATAGAATCTGAGAACAAACTTTGTCTCTAGGAATTCTTGGTAGCGTATGTCGGTGGTGAACAGTGCCGGGTCTCTTTTTCTGTCCGATTTCAGCCCGGGCGCCGTGGGGAGGTGCAAGCCATCATCCGCTGGCTCTCATGTATATCACCCGTACTACCTCAGCCGACAACCAATACACGTTAATAGTTTGAGTTCAATCACTTGACATGACGGCTGGACCGGAGGCTAACGCCGTTCTCCGGTGCGCCTAGGTTCGAGGACAGTTTGAACGGGAGCATCCTTCGCTTTATAGATTAAGAGAGGCTTGTATAGTAAATTTTCGCTGTAGCTTGATAGAGCTAGTAATAGACACGTAGTAGTGTGTATGAATGAAATCTTTCACGACAGGTGGCAGAGGAACAATTCCAAGAGTATCGTAATAAATAAGGCGCCGAACTTGTGACATGGTAAATTTTTCAGCATCTGGGTAACACCATTGCTTGCTGGACTGTGATCCAATTCTATCCCCCCCCCCCCCCCCCCCCCCCCCCGGTCATGATGATCAACCTGAAGCGAGTGCTCCTGGTAGTAGTTACAATCAGCTCTACTGTGATGGCAGTGTCTCTACATTGCAATTTTCCCGGGCACTAGTCTCCCGTATACTGCCTACGCCTACAAATGCGCATGTAATGCTGCCTTCATGACTTGGCGAATAGAATCATCCTTTCTGAAATTCCCATCTGGTAACATCAACCACCGCAGGTCAAATTCGGCAGGGAACTCAGAGTCTTTCAAAGTGACTTTGATCATAGTTTGATTTTTGTAATTGAACTTCTTCTCGGCTCTGCCGCTATCTTTCTATTCCTGAGAAGTAGACGAGGGCAAATAATGTATTGGTGTAGCCATGATGCAAAACAGAACAGCGCGGCGGCCCCTGTACTTTCACAGATTCTGAACCATAGCCAAAATGGTCTCCCGAAAGCCTGTTCCGGGATCAACGATTCTACCGACCGTCTTAACTTCTACCGCAGCATCTTGATCTACAGCCCATTAGTCATCTATGAGATTGTCCGACATTGATGAATCATCATTATGGACACGTCGCCGAGTAGAGCGTCTTGCAGTTTTCCGCCTACTAGCACGTAAAGATCTTCCTTCTTTATTTACTCGCCGGAATTCTGCCCAGGATGCCCACGTCGTTCTGCGCGTCAACCCTTCTACCGCTTCCCTTGGCTCTACTCTAGAAAAGCCAGCGTTCAGTGTTGGGTTTGTTGAATCCGTACGCAACTTCTGGCGCTGCTCGTCTAGTTTCAAAGAAATCCAGTCGCTGATCTCATCCCCCTTGTAGCTATAAGTAAAAGCTATTATGAGAACAAAAACCGTTACAGGTATGGAAACCATCCAGAAGAACCCTTGGTTGTAGGGTGTGTCCCGAATATCCGTTGTATTCATACCAAAAAAGCTAGAAATGAAGGACCTGGACCATGTCAGCGCGGTGTCCAGAGCATGAGCACAAAAATACCTCAAGAACTCTCTCGTAACGGTGGCTTACATTGGGAGAAAGAACAGTGTGACGATGGTGAACACTCTAATCGCTTTCCCATGATCCTCCTCGAGGACCTCAATGGTTTGTTTGAACTGTTCACGGAACGTTCCTGCCATATCCTTCAACAAGGCGAGTTTCGCATCTCTGGCCCGCAGAGATCTGAGCTGTCGGGTCGCAAAGATGCGCTCGTTCTCAAAGGGCCTCGAACGTTTGATATTAGAAGCCCGGAACGAGTCTGGAGATAGGAGCCACAGGTACTTGTCAAGCAGGTCTCGCTGGCAAGCAACGACACTGCGGACGGCGTTGAGCTCTTCTTGCAGCGCGTTCATTTGGAGGAACAAGCGTCGGTTCGGCCGCCGGCTAGCCTGGAGACGGATGTTATTCATATACATCTTATAGATTTCCTCGACGTTGGTCACAGGGTCGGGCAGGACCGGCCTGTTCTGCAGCCCGCTCATCACTGCGAGCGCCAGAAACTCCAGCCCTACTGATTTGGACCTCGGATTCGCCCAGTCGTTGAGGTTGATTTGGGCGCTCTCCGTGTGCTCCAATCCCAAAATGCCTTGTCTAGCAAGCTGGAGAAGCTCTTCTACCCTGTTTCTAGTGATAGCCTGTCGCTCCTCCGCAAGTTTAACGTTTCTCCTGGTTCTGTCTCCTTCCAACCACTGCTGTTTGGTGATCGGATTGAACAGGCAAGCCTCATTTTCCAGGGAGAGCCGCCTGGCATGAACGATGTAAATGGCGAGGATAGCACTAAATGCAAGCTTCAGGTTATTTGGTAGAAGCGGCCGCGGGATACTCGCCGCCTTGGTCAGGTTTGACGGCCTGGCAACAAGAGCATGAAGTCCCTGGATTGTTCGGTCGAAATCCCAGAGATCATTGACAAACTCTCGCGCGGCATTTGAAACGTACTGGCGCCTGACATCTCCTGAGGTCTTCTGTAGGAGCCAAACGTAACAAGGGTCATTGAATGGGCGTTCATTCGTCTTGTTGTACGTGCAGAAGAAGTGCACCAAATGCAAGTGACCGAGGGCCGTCGTCGAGGAAGTGTACACTCTATGCTCGTTGCACTCCGGACAATCGGACCAACTCAGTGCCGGGCGCCAATCTGAGTCAGGGTCGGCTCTAGAATCCCCGAGATGATCAAAGTTCCGGATACTATAGGTTGAAGTGCGGCGTTGCTCATGGTGAGCTGAAGCCCAGTTGATTTGCTGTTTCGAAAAACCAATCAGATGGAAATAATGTAGTTTCACAACGATAACATACGCGGCATATTTTGTCCAAAGAGCCCCAGAAACGGACTATGAAGTCGTGGTCGCTGCATCCATCATGCGGCACAAATGCTGACATGATGCTCCTTGATACTTCGAGCAACTCTTTCATAAGGAGGGTGTCATCTCGTGAGGGGTCAACAGGAATGCCCCCATACTCTCGCCCAAAGTCATGTTCTTGCGGAACGTCTGTGATGGGTTGTTTGGCGACATCCTCAGCTCCCACACTTGAGACCTTCGTCTCTTTAGGGGTAGAGCCAGAGTGCGCTCCTACGCTTAAGTTTGCTTCTATACCGTCGTTGCCAGTTTTCTTGGCGATTTTAGGGCTGTTGAGGGGTTGAAAAGGTGTTTCTGAAATGTTCTTGTTATCTGATGAATCGCCTGCTCGTCTTTCATGTGTTACAGCATCTAGCCCCGCGTCAATGATAGGCTTCCCCTGTTTATCTGTTGGCAATCGGGGGGCACGCATCTCATTCGTTTCCGGAGAGAAGCTGCTACGCAGTAAAAGCCGTTCTAGAGTGCACCTGAAGACTGGCTTGTACATGCTGCCATCCCAACTGCTAGAAATGTGGTCGTGAATGTAGTCTAGGGCAGTTAACAAATCTTTTTCCATCTCCTCAGTATTTCTATTCGCTGTCTTCTTGGTTCGCCATAGAAGAAAAGGAAAGGAGACTGGTATCAAGCCTGTTCTCCGGTTTGTCCCAGAAAACTGACGTCGCGTCTGAAGCATATAATCCCTTTCCAAATCGTCGGACCAGTCCGAACTTGAGCTACTGTCCGGGTCTTCATCTTGCGTTCCGTTTGAGTTTTGTATCGTAGTCTTTACGTCGTCTAGCTTTGAGTTACCTTGCTGAGGCTTAGCCCCCGTTTCACCAATAGAAGGTGGAACTCGGAGAGCGGTAAACCACGGATGCTCAGAAACGTCATCAAGATGGTTGCTAGATCTCCAGGTCTGTAAATTTTCGATGACGGTCCTTGCACCGGTATATCCCAGAGATTCAACGTTAGCGGCAGCGGTATCTCCTTCCCCAGATAGTCTTGGTTCTGATAGGTTCCAGTTGCTGTCGGAGGAAGGGTCTTCGCCGGAAGAAGAGCTTGATGAGGTATCATCTGTACTAGAGAGGCCAGAATCCGAAGCCACATGCATAACACGATACCTCAGATCATCATCATCGTGCGTTTTTTTAATCAGGTGGAAGACGCCGAGTTCTGTTGAACCCCGCGCCATGAGACGGAGCCAAGCCTTTGGAGATAAGCGCCGGCGATTTGGGTTTACAACAAAAAACTGGGATGCTCTCCATGCTGGCTTGTTGATGGTTTTCATGACATGCTGCAAGAAGTCCTGCGTCGAGGGACATTTGTTAGTGTGACATTTATCCTTCGCCATGGATCTACTACAATAGAAACTAACCACATAGTTCCAGCCCTCAGCTACAGGTAACTCATACCTGCGCTCTTTGTTTGAGCGCTCGTACACCAGTGTGGCCCTCCTTAATCTTGGCTTAGGTGCCCTTGATAAATCCACTGTTATGTGTTCCCCTTTGACGTGTTCAAATGAAGCCGGAGACATGGTAATAATACAATCTGGCGACAGTATATTATGAGTCTCAGCGAGGCGGGGAGGATGTTGCTATGCTTCACGTACCTGAACCGATTAATAGACACCAAATCTGTGCTACATGAAGCATTTTCTTCGAAGTTTCAGCTCCCAAGCTTTGCATTACTTGGCCAACGGCAGAATCACCTCCGAAATCATAGCCATAAAGGTGGTGTAAGAGCGTCTGTGGGAATTGGGCAGCTCCTCTAACTGTACTCCCCTTTTCTTGAAATGTGAAATAAGGGCAGGAAGAGAACGTGACTGGCTCAGTTTCTCGACGCATTTTCGTTTTTGTTGGAGGATAATTGCCTACATAGCGAAGTATGGCCCCAGGTTCCACATAGGAACCTCGATCGGTGCTTGTGGCAAACCTCCTTCCCACCTCTTTGAAAACTGCCTTTGCGACAGCTTGCATATCTTGGGAAACCAGTGGACAGGCTTGTACGTATCGCTGCGCTGTTCGTTAGCTGTCCAATTTTGGAGTTCCTAGGGGGGGTGGCGACCTCAAGTATCGACAAACTTATCGAAGGCCTCGTAATATGACTGCCACATGGACGTTTGAGCGTTAGTTTCGGTTAGTAGACACCCACAAGCACGATTCTTGTGCCAACCTACTTGATAAAAGGAGGAGAAAAGAACTCACAGCCATTTGAGTGCAAGCGAGGCGGGCCCAGTCGAGTTTGCTGTAGTTGGGCCGCCTGAAGATGCAATAGTGATTTTGTCAATGGCCCCTTTTGCATCCAGGTAATCCAAACCTCGTATCGTCAGTAAGTCTGTAGAAGTCACAGTGTCCGGACCGACTGTTTTCAGCTCAGTCCAGGCTTTAGATTCGGGTTCAGAGAAGGCTTCGTGGTTAGAAGCATCATCCAGGTTTGTCTGTACATCTCTTGGTTTCAGCCAGACAGTGCCGGAGATACCGGCATCGTTCGCCGTCCCAGAGCCATCGGTCTCACCATGCGAGAGGCTCTCCTCTGATATGTCCGCTTCCAATGTGCTTCGCTGCTGGTATGATTACTATCAAATGTTTGGCTGTATAGGGGTCTCTTACTGGCTGACGATTTCCGTGGGGCTTGGCACCAGCCAGATACTTGAGAAGCTCAGAGTCCTTTTTCCTACTCATGATTTTGACTTCGATTGCTGTTCCATATGCCTGGGTGATGGAAGAGATCAAGGTTAGCTAAAACAGCTGCGCAACAATGCTTAATGAGGGGAAATCAGGCAGGGAGATGAAGCGGCTGTGATGCCGCTTGCTCTAATCGGTCATCCTGCACGTAGAACCTGCAGATTGGTCATTGACTGGTCAAATCCAACGTATCCCTGTCATTGATTGCTCTGCCACCTGTACCCCCTAAACATTTGCACACAAGTACCAAATCGATTGTGGTTGAGGTCCCCACTGGCTGTGTGACAGTAACTTATTTTGGAATTTAACCTGGTGTCTTCGACAATGGATCTATCAAATAAGAACGTGGACTTTTAAGTGCAGCCTGTCTACGGAGTCGAGAATTCCTCGCAGGACATCTCATGTAGTCTGGTCAATCCGAAGGAGTGATTGTAATTGTTGTCTTTCCTGCCAACAATCTCAAACTTAAATGCATCGTTGTGGTCAACCAGAGGTTCATCGTAGGGAAAGTAGTGCTGAGATGCCACGCAGGCGGAGTGAATGCCTGCTCCGTTGGCTTGATGATTGCAAGATAGCGCAGGATGTACTGAGAGGAAGGGGGGCAAGCCGCCGCTTCAAGGTTCTTTCTTGCCAGAAAGGGGCGTTCGGGGCGTAGAAGGGGGTGATTGATCGATCACAATCACGCCAAGTCTTGCGAGACAAACCATGAGAGTTTCGACCAGAACCACATCAAGTATCGTGAATGGAATCATAATAAGTCTGATGAGCTGAATTACAATGGGCACTTTGGAACCTTTGCGTGGGTTGAAGTGTCGAGGGAGGTGGTGGGGCCTGCATGATACAGTATGGCGAGAACTTCATGTAGGATTCTGAGAGCCGGAATGACACCAAGGCTGAATCTACAATACCGAGAGGGCACGGCAGCGGGTCAACTTCGTCAGTGCGAATGGGCGGATTGAAATAGTCACAGACGGGCGAGCCTTACGGCGCTGACGAGTAGAGAACAGAGGTCCGTTTTGACGGACCTTTAGGCAGCAAGGATACTGGTCTGTGTAGGTGATCTAGTCCAGTCCTCACTGGCTTATACATGAGAGAGTGAACGGGACTCGGAGCTTTCTAGTAGGCACGGTCGTATGTGGTGGTTAAGGGACGTGAACTGACTTATAAGCCCAAGTCCAAAGAACCTCAAAGTAACGTGGTGTCTTTGCCCAACTTACGACTGCTCCGAACAAATTGACTGCTGTTCTGAGCTTGAGTAACAACAGCAGTAGGAAAGTAACTATGAAATCAGGCAAACTGCCTCTGATTAACAACAGTAAATGCTGAAGTTAGCTAAATCCTCGATTCATGTTGTGCATTTCCGAGTACGCGTTCCAAATTTTGTAATGGTTGACCGCCATTGGTCGCAAGAATTCCGTGGAGGTGCTGTATGCCTGCAATCCAGGGACCGAGGCATGCAAGACGACCCTTAACCCCAGCGCAGAAAAAGGGGTATTGTCGATCACCCCCGCCAATTGGGACGCTCTAGAAGAAAAAAGGAGCCCCAGCTTTGCGGGCAGTGCAACTGGCAGGTCACAGTGCTATGGGGCACCCAGGTATCTGTGCCTGAGCTTAGCTTGCTTGCTTTAGCAGCCTTGCGTCACAAAAATAACCGTACCGTCGATTGGACACATGGGACGGAAATGCGATCCACGGACACGAGACCTCCCACAATCTCCCACTTCGGTCCTCGACCATCGACCAACCTGGCTACCAATTTACCCTCATTCAACATAGTCCTGGGGGACTCTCCCTATTCTTAACAAACAACGATGATCTAGAGATCTCCAAGTACCGTCCTTTTCGATTCTCCCCGCACACGCGTCAAGCTCCAAGCAGCACCATCAGCCCACCATGGGTGGCCCCTTCAAATTCCTGAGGAGCATCTACGACCTCGACAACCTTGACACTCGCTTCACGAACTCCTCTTCTGTTCCCTACAAGACCGTCATCGAGGCGCGAACGGATCCTGCGCAGAGCAAAGAACCGTCGAGCAAAGCTCAGAGTCGAGCACAGCCATCAAAATGGAAAACACCAGAGTTCTCCTGTTACCTACTCATTATCGCCTGCCTGTTGCCATACATGTTTTGGGTTGCCTATGATGTGTCAAGGCGTGGGTAGCTCCTCTGAGACCATATAATCAGAGCTTTACTGACCTTCCCCTCGGACAGCTTCTGACCCCCGATACCACAACTACGAGCGCTTCCTAGCCGACGGCTGGATCCCAGGGCGTAAGATTGTGAGCCGCATCCTTACCCCTCTCTTCCATGAAAAAAACGACTTACACAAATCTTTCCACGATCAAGGATATTTCCGACTCGCAGTATAACACTTTCCGCCGAAACCTTCCCGCCATGGGCTTCCTCTTAATCTTCCATCCCCTCCTCCGCAAGCTGTGGAACGCCGTCTTCCCGGTCCCCGCGGACTTGCATAAGAAGTCCGTAACAGAACAAGGCGATGCTCGTCTCGAGCAGCGCGCTTCCTTTGACTACCGCTTCGCCCTCGTTTTCCTCGTTGCCCTGCATGGCTTCTCTGCCCTCAAGGTCCTCACCATTCTTCATATCAACTACCAGCTTGCCACGCGCCTTCCGCGCAGGTACGTCCCTGCCGCCACATGGATCTTCAACGTCTGTATGCTCTTCGCCAACGAGATTTGCAAGGGGTACAAATTTGCCGCCATCGCGCAGTTTATTACCCCGCCGCCGGCGAACAAGAGTGTGCTGGAGGATGACCCCTTCCTCGTGCGATGGGGCGCCTGGATGGACTCCTATGGCGGGCTGATGTCGCGGTGGGAGGTCCTCTTCAACATCACCGTCCTCCGCCTCATCAGCTTCAATTTGGACTATTACTTCAGCCTCGAACAGCGCGGCGGAAGCGCATTAGAGGTAAGAACAGTCCCCCACTTGTCTCACACCCCATCTCCTTCTCCTCAGTACTGATATCCCCAAGAAGAAGCAGCTCGACCCCGCGAATCTCTCGGAACGGGACCGCCTCGCCATTTCCGCCGCTCCCCAAGACTACTCCTTTCGCAACTACCTCGCGTACGCAATCTACGCGCCCCTCTACCTTGTCGGGCCCATTATGACCTATAACGACTTCATCTCCCAGCTCCGCCATCCTTCCGTCTCTGTAGAGACCGGCCGCACTTTCCGTTACGCCGTCCGCTTCGTCCTCGTCCTGCTCGCGATGGAGGTTATCCTCCACTACGATTACGTCTGTGCCATCTCCAAGGCGGGACCCAACTGGTCCTCCTACACTCCTGCTCAGCTCTCCCTGTTGTCCTACTTCAACCTCCACATCATATGGCTGAAGCTCCTCCTCCCCTGGCGCCTTTTCCGTCTCTGGGCTCTCCTCGACGGCGTCGACCCGCCCGAGAACATGCTTCGCTGTGTCTCGAACAACTGGTCGCCAAGGTCCTTCTGGAAGGCCTGGCACCGCTCATACAACCGCTGGCTTATCCGCTACATCTACATACCCCTCGGCGGCGCAAACTTCCGCTCTTGGACCACCACTGTCCGGTCTATTGCTACCTACCTGCTGGTCTTCACTTTCGTAGCTCTCTGGCATGATATCCGCCTGCGCCTGCTCATCTGGGGCTGGCTCATTGTTCTCTTCCTTCTTCCCGAGGTCGTCGCAGGGCTCCTCTTCCCCGCCAGGAAGTGGGAGAACAGACAGAGGGAGTACCGGTGGCTGTGCGGTGCGGGAGCCGTTGCCAACGTGCTCATGATGATGATTGCCAACTTGGTCGGCTTCGCGGTTGGTTTGGACGGTCTGCAGAGCATTATCCACGGCATCTTGCATGAGTGGTCAGGTAAGTGGCGCAACGCTCACCCTCTCATCAGTGTATCCCTCAAGAAAAAAGACAAATCATGTTCTAACACACGATGTTATAGGTGTGCTATTCTTCATCACTGCATGCTCGGCACTGTTCGTGGGCATCCAAGTCATGTTTGAGATCCGCGAGTCGGAGTTGAGAAGGGGCATCTCGCTGAAGTGCTGATAGAATCGATTTACCACTCCTTTGTCATTAAAGTGTATTACAATACTAGACAGCTACGCTGTTGTATACTACTGCTTCTACGTCTGTTCTTCGTGTCGTGATGCGAATCGTGACAATTAAGGGACAGCGACCACCGTCCCTTCCGGGGGTATATAGACAATGCAGCCAGTCCGCTCCTGTTCCGAAAAAATCTTCCCTACTCCTAAATAAGACCTTGTGAACGTGCCCACAGCGCGTAAATTTTACGATTTGCGCGCTGCCGAAATGGTATATATATATATACTCATGTATATATGAACCAACAACGGGGTGCTCGACAGCCAGCCCAGTCTAGTGCTTGCTGTTGATGGTTCCCAGTTCCGCGTCGTAGTTATGGTAACGCTGCTGGGCAAATTTGCCGTCCATTCCCAGCTTGCGCTCCGTCACCCACTCCCTCAGCCAGATGAGGCCCTTGACGACAAGGTAGAAGACGATGCCGGCCACGGCGATACCGACGATATACGCCGCCGTCTTACCGCTGCCGTTCTTGGCGATGTCGAGGAAGCCGTAGGGATAAAAGTACTCGTTGTGGTCCTTCAAGTAGATGTAATGCGACAGGTAGGCGAGGGAGAGGTACAGGGCGAGCACAATGATTAGCCAGAGCATGTGTACCCATTCAAGCTGGGCGGCGCTGGTGCGCGGGATAATGATCTCAAAGAGGGAGAACGCCAAGTTCAGAGCGTGCTGGGAGATGTTGCTCCAAGCCTCGAACACGTCGGTGTACCACGGTCCCTTGAAGAGAATGCCCCAGTATACAATCGTCACGATGAACGGATAGGTGGTCACGGTGGTGTAGTAGAAGGCGTGGAGAGCCTGCAGAGGGCGCGGGAAGCGATCGAGCAGCGGGGTGCCTGAGTGCGCGTAGGTGAAGGTATGGATGGCGGAGATGAGGAAGTAGAAGCCTAGACCCCAGTACGTGAGGACGGTGAAGAAGGAGAAGCTCTTGGAGACGTCATCGCAACCGCCGTACTCTTCGCGAGAACACGTCCAGCCGATGATGAAAAAGCGAACGACGAAGATGTAGAGACTCTGTAGAGGGAAATCGTTAGTTTCCAATAGAGCAGGCCCCAGTGCGGGTATGGCAGCAGGCAATTGATTAAGGGGTGGTGGCGATGGCTGTGATGAGGGCAAACCATGAATGCCGGAGGCGATAGGGGTAAAAACTCACGATGAGCGCGCGACAGGCTGCCAACAGGTAAGGAGGTAAAAGCCACGAGGTCTCGAAGCGGTGGGACGGATCCCAGAGATCCTTCCCGAAGCGGAAGGCAGCGAACATCTTGATCTGCCTAGGGATTGCCGCTGACAAGGCGTGAAAACCTTTCTTTCGCTTGACGATGTTCAGATTTTGGAGTTGAGCCGGGAGTGGGAAGTTCGAGGCCCAAGAGGTTTTTGAACGTGGGCCTTGGCTTTCGGCGCGGGTCGCTGTGCAGCAGGGATGGTGCTCCGTTGCCTGAGAAGCGCAATTACGTCGCTACCAGGGTGACCTGGCACTGGGGGGGCTGTCTGTATCGACTTGATGTCGTGTGCTCCTTGATGCCGTGAATTTATATCTTTTGGTTACGGATCACGCGTTGTTGTAAAGATGACTCCCTTTTAGCCTTCGACGTTGTGGGTTTGTTTGACGCAGAAAAGAGCATTCACGGCATCACTCACTGACCGATCCAACAGAATCGCAGAGCGATCAATGCCTAGCAATGTTGGTGTTCTATTTCGGCTCTCGGCATAGAACGCGGGATGCAATCAGAGACGGCCCTGGCGAAGTAGTGGCTGACGGATGTGTTTTTTTTTTGGGGGGGGGGGGGGGGGGCGGCTGTCTCTTCCTCTCGCTTGTCGAGGCCAGGGACCTGGTCCAGAATGAGGGTCCTGGCCGTTGCTGCAGCTAACCGGAGATGATGTGGAGAGCGAGGAGGTGCAGAATGAACTGGGAACACGATGTTGAGCAACACTACAGAAAGGGAAGGCGGGAACACTGCTTTTCATAATATAGGGTGAGGCTTCATTTCTTACAACAGCGAATGTGCCTAGGCTCCATGTCTGACGATACTTGCCTCCAGACGGGCATTTTTCTTGCTTAGAACTATCCAGCAACACCCTCAGCCCAACCTCGGCCACGAGCATAGTTGCTATTTTCGAACCATGTAGTAAGCTGTGGGATTCCTGTGGTTCAGCTGGCGCCATCCAACGAAATACGCAGCACGTGGCATGTGTGAGTAGAACTTGAAGAAGGAATGCCTGATATCGACAAGGACTTCCATGCGTTTGTCCAGCGAAAAACCGTATTGGTTCTTCAACGAAAACAGGGGGATGATCGGACCCAGCAGAGTCAACCAGCCACCAACTCTTCATGGCTTGTCCAAAGTTTCGGGGCTGAGAAGTTGGGACGTTGTGGCTTGCCAATGATGCAGCCTACTGATGCTGTTATGCATGTGGTGTAGTGCCCAAAGTCTTCATCGTGGTTGGAAGTGTCCATGTTGCAGGGAGACGCAGCGCAGGATGCAGAATAGAAACTCTCATCTTGGGTAAGCAGATTGTAGATCTATCCCCAGATGAACCGGATGTCGATCAGAGAAGCGTCCGTCGTTCGGGTCTTGGGGAGCTCGCCCCTGGGAACCACTTGCATGACGGGGCCGGAACCAGGACAGACCTTGCTCCAGCTCGAGCCGGCGCGCTTGTTGTACGCGACGGCTGAATCGTGGATGCTCATCATTTCCGCGCTTGCGTTAGGATGGAGAAGCGCGATGCAACTGTGGCCGCCACTCTCCGACCCTGGGGGAACCACCCTAAACCGGCAAGCATGAGCTCATGAACAGGAGCGGGTTGCAGTGATGGAAGCTGTGGGCCAAGAGAAAGGGTTGAGCAGACCGGCGATATCCTCCCATTCTTCCCCATCGGAGTCACAAATGATCATGGTGCAATTAATACATCGCCTTGGCGACGGTAGCTTGGAGCCACCCATTTCGCCAATATTTGGTACAGATACTCCAGGACAGATGGATACATAGTTCCACGACCCACCCGGCCCTGCAAACTGTGGCCTGTTGCGATTGCATGCTCGTCATCTTGCCTGGCCTTGCTGGCTCCGTGCATCTTGCGAAGCCCCTTTGAGAATCCTCGTATGAATGATGATGTCGTATCCCAGATCTCCAGATGTGGACTAAGAAACCAATATTCTGCCAGGCGAATATCTATCATTTCCATGGAGAGGCGTGCAAGCTCCCCAATTGGATGCGGTAATCTGACTCGCCAGGTCATCGGGTCAGCAGACGCCGTCAGCAAACCGTTTTGGGCCATTTATTGAATTTTAGAAGGCCATAACTGTCCCTCTTGTCGGGCCCTGAGCCTTCTTTCGCATACGCTAGACGGATGCAACGGCTGATTCATGCCAGAGACCGACGGACTAAACCAAAGCAGCTTGGCCTAGAATTATGTGACAATGATGCTGTTGGTTGGCAGTGGTTGCCAGACTATGTGTGACTCCGTCATCGCAATTAGCACTGAATTGTTGGACACACGCGCACAGACTTGAGTTGCCGTTGGTAACATAGACCAGAGGGAAGAGGCGTTCAAACGAACCCGATGAGGCTCGTTGTTCATCTCATCTCATCTAATTTTTTTTCTTAATTCCCCGTCTCTTCTCATCTCTCCTGTTCCAGCCACGTCAAGGATGTCGTAACCCAATTTTGAAAGGCGGTCAAGACCTAGGGGAGGGGGGGAAAAGGAAGCCATGGATGCAAAATGACAGTTGTCAACGGGGCCAATATCCAATTCGGTCAATGTAAAAGGCACCCAGGGTATGGTCAAGGGGGGAGTGAGCGGGTTCCGTAGACGGGAGACGAAGCCGATCGATCGGGCCAGTGAGCCTATGTCCGGAGTTGGAAATGAGACCAGAGAGGCCTGCCATCGATGTACCCTCGCTCGCAGAGCCGTCTCCGAGTCCAAGAGATGGGGAGCATAGTCGTAAATGAGCGACACAGTCGGCGGTTTGAGAGTCAGGAGAAGCTTCACTACTTCACTCACGACGAGCCGTGCGGTCGGAGACACGGCATGTCAGCGGCTGCCACTCCAATTGGCAGTGCACGGATTAAGAGCCCCGTGTGCTGTAAATAGTCGAGAGGTGGTCACTGTGGCACAAGCCGCTTGTTGACTCGTGCCGTCGCTCGCTGGTGGGCGGTTCCAGGCGATGGGCGAACCACCGATCCCGAACAAGATTTGTAAGGGGGTTAAAGTGATGATCAGGACGAGGACGATGTTTCCAGGCGGCGTCTCAGCAGGCTTCGCTCTGTGACGTCCTTCCACGCGAAATACGAATCCCACGCACACCTAGTAAGCGATAATTTGCATCTGCACCGACAGGTAGGTCTGGCTTCTCAACTGTGCCGGCCAGCCAAGTGGTTGTGGCCCAGAGAAGGTGACGAGGCAAATAGCAAACAAAAGACGCCATGGCTTCCCCAGACCCTGTTGCTACCGAAGAGAGAGGCGGCATGTTTGGGGTCTTTGGCACTTTTGCAGATGGGGGTTGCAGTTTGCAGTGTCATTCTCACCTCGTGTGGGCAGCCAATGGAAGGTCCAATGGAACGTATAACGGTCATTCCATTAAAAAGGCTTTAGTGAGTATTGCGAAGTGATGCGCCCCTCTTGCCTCTTTAACAACCCGGTAATACAGCTATGGGAGTCAATAATTGGAGCGGGCCGGAGGAAATTTTGGTGGGATGGGATGGACGTAATCGCAGATGGATGGGGTGTGTGGAAGGTGACAACAGCAACCAAGGTATCCGTACTTTTGGACGACGAGGGCGGGGGATGGGTAAAAGAAGCAAGACGACATCCCAGGCTGGCTGTCATCAGCAGGGGTTTAGTCCCGATTGAGACTCGTTCCTGCACAAAACGAATAGTACGATGAAACTAAGGTAAGGTACCTTATCTGCCCTCGTGCTGACGATGCGCAGTGCAAATGCAAAATTGAGGTTGCTGAGTTGCATTTGGGTTTCTCTCCGGTGCGTGCCCGCTGGAGGTCTAAATGTCGCGCCGGTGTGTTCTGCCGTGGCTGTTGGCTGACGACTACCTGGGCCGACATGGCTTGGCATGCATCTTGGGCCTGCATGTTGCGATTAATGCGTCAATGGCGGCGACTCTGTGTTTCCTGGCGTGGTGGATGGGGGTGCAGCGCTGAACTCGTCTTGGGCCGAGTATCTGGGCTTGAAAGTTTTGTGCCTTTGTGGAAGGTAAGTACTAATTACTACGTAGTATGTAGTAGTCCCTCCCCGAGGAGATGAGGGCCTGCGTAACCGTGCCTAGTGCAGTGGGTTTATGCAGTCGCCGCCGGCCCACCGAAGAAGGGATGTGAGTGAGCGCAAAGCGGTGGGTTAAGTGCGTACATTAGAGGCAACGGGGGGTGTTACTCTGAGATTGGTACTAATACATTTGGCTTGATGGCTGCACGCGCACTCAGGACATGCTTCGACGGGCATCCCACGGGCATTCATCGGAGCCGGTTTCCCTGTCGCAGACCACACGGAAGGTAGGGAGGCGGGGGGGCGCGAGAAGGGAAGTGGGCAAAGATTTGGGCAGCGGGAGAGTGACAGTCGACGCATCTGTGGGCACCAAGGAGCGATCAAAAGTAAGAAATCAGAGTCCGTCTGCCAATCAAGGGCAAGCCAGTCGAGTGGCGCCATGGTTTCTGTTTGTATTCAAGGATGACCTTGCTATGGTGAGGAAACGGGGTTGTCTGTACTGTAACTGACTTTCTTTCACAGGCGGGACTCATTGGCTCAAGCTAAGTGGTAGTAGAAGAGGAATAAACGACCATTTTCGGCAGAAAAGTTGCGGAGGTAGGGTATGGACCGGATGTTGGGTTCTCTGGTTTGTGTCTGGGTACAACAGTAGGTGGAGGGGTTGGGTTCAAGGTGGAGGAGGCAAATGGACAGAGAGCCAGGATAGCCCCTGGGGCTAAGCGGGCAGCGCAAAGACGAAAGAGAGGGGCGTGGTACCCTGGCCTGGAATGATTCTAGTTATGGTCGAGGATCCCTGCTCCAGGACGAGCCTCGGGTGGTTCTGGGCCCTTTCCCTTTTGCTATGTCTTTCCCCGTTTTGTTCAGGGGTTAGAGGAAAGAAAGAACGCTAGCGTGGAAAAGAGGAATGGCGACAGGGGTATGCGAAGAACCATTCAAGGGGGGTGCGGACGGGTGCTTGCTAGGTCTATCCTTTTATGTTGCTGCTCAGCGCGTTTTTTTTTTTTTTAATGAGGCCATGCGATAGCCAGGAGAAGGGGGAGGGGCGGTTAGATGGTCTGATACTAAACGAATTAGTCCATATGTTGCGCAGGCAAGTTGATTAAACCGGGCAGACAACTCAATTGCGGAAAACAATTGTAAATATATATATATATATATATATATGCGGGAGAAAGGACAAGCCCGAGGCCCGCATTGAAGAAGAAGAAAAGTTTGGGAAAGGATAGAAAGACCGAGAAGGAGGATGTAAAAAAAAAAAAAAAAAAAAAAAAACCAAGAGAGGCCTGAAGAGACAGCAGACAGGAAAGGAAAGGACAAACAAAGCAAGGAGTGTGTTCGCGTTACACTGTTACGTGACTGGTCAATTCTATCCCCATTCTAGCCCCCCACAGTCCCAGCGGCGGTCACAGGTGTCAGTGCAATCCGACAGCTGGGGCACCCATCCATCCATCCAACAAAAGTCTGTCAGTGAAGCTTACAGCGTCTGCTTTCTTATTCCCAATGCAAAAACCCAGACGACAGCAGCCACCAACCCCGAACGGGGTCGCATTTAGATAGCCTTACAGACGGTACTTTACTGAGTACGTCGACCCAAATATGACCTGTCCCTGCACATTGCGCCTACACTTGCACCAGCGGCCCCCTAGTCCATGTCCATGTCCAGGTACCTGACTGTATGTATATGTAAGTGTATCTGTGTTGGGTACGCCACGGCACAAAGTGGCAGGACCTTCTACCCTGCCGTTCCTTGTCTGGGCCACTTTTACGCCGTACAGTAGCTCCCGGCACTCGACCATTCAGTCATTCAGGCCATTCTTTCATTCAAACCAGTACTCCGTACATAGCGAAAAAGAGAAAGAGTGAGGGGGGCTTCCCTTCAGGGCAGGGGCCATCCTTCCTTCACTTCAGCTGGCCAAACAGCTTCTTTTCTGTTGCCCTTTCTTTCCTTCTGTTGTCGTCTCCGCCGCCGCCGCCGCCGCCGTCGTTGTTGTCTTCTTCCCGTCGACTTCTTCTACCTCAAACTCCTGGCCCTTCAACCTTTCCCCCCTCCTCCTCCTTTTCCCCTTCTCGCGCTCCCTCCTCCACGCCATTGTTCTTTTGACAAGCCCTCGCATATTCTCTGGAATGCTCTTCTCTTTCCTCCCCGCCATCCTCACTACCACCGACTGAGCCTCCCGTCGTCATCGCTTGGCGTGTCCGGTTCTTCTTTTCGCTTCCCAACCTAACCTAACCCTTTTATTCGTAATACTAATATTATCCCACCTCACTATAATCTATACCTTACCCTGTCTGGCCTTACCTTGCTTCTCCCTGCCTCCTTACTCACCCGCCCTTTTCCACACAACGACAACCCCGGACATATTCCTTTCGCTCCTCTCACGGACCCCCCTCCTCAACCAGGGACTATCCTGCCTGTCATGTCAGTGTCCGACTGTTAAGCACGACCTGGACCTTTTCAACGCGGCTTCCGCTCTGCCATCTGCCCTCTTTTCTTTCGCCCACCAACAAACCACACAACTACCAATCTGTGAGACCTGCAGTCGTCGTGGTGCTCCTTTAAGCGCCAGCGTCGCACACGCCTCGTCTTCATAACACCGAACTTTGACCTACGTTGCACCTGCCACGTCTTGCACCACTCCGATTCGCACCCGCTCCGTCCTGTTAACGGCTGCGGCGGTCGTCACACGCCTGATGGTCTCTGCAGTCCGCCTATAGGCATCACGATACACCTGTTGGCCGCCATGGCTACTTCAACTGGACTCCCGCGCATGTCTTTCGGCGCCAACAAGCCCCTTGACTTGAGTTTGGATCTTCCCATCGTTCTACTGCCCCCTTCCGATGATCCCCCCACCCCAACCTACGAGAGCGACGAGGATGCTCAAAGGACACCTACCACAGCATCTTTACCACAGATCCCGGAGAGGAGCACGCGCCGAACCAACGATGAATCACCATCCCTGGGCAGCCCCAAAGTGCCTCGCCACCCTATTCCCTCTATGCAGGCTGCCTTCGCCGAGTCATTTCTTGAAGCCGCCAGCGGCAACCCCACCGAGAAACCAAAGTTAAAAACCGCCGATGCAAAGGTGCGTCGCGAAGAGCTCATCAGCCAAGAGCGGGAAGATGATCTGCCCGATATGCTCTGGCGCTATCGGCCTGGCCAGCAGCAACATGAGCTCCAAAAACTCATGGCGCAAATATCATTTGGTGTTTATCTATTACTCACCGGCATGGCCAATAGCGCAGCCCAGGTGGTTAGCATCCTCCAGGGACACATTGATGAGGTGGACGAATTTCTCGAGGTGGTCATGGAGGACTTTGAACAGGCATCCAAGGACCTAAAAGAGAGAATAGACTACCTGCGCTTGCCGATGGAAAATTTGGAGGTATTTGAAAAGCTTCTGGAAGATCGTAACTTCCGGCTGGAGATTGTGCAGGGGAATGAAAAGATTGAGCACATTGTCGCCCGCACCAACATTCAGCTCGAACAATACGACAAGGATGTCCAGCATGGACTGGCCGCGACACGGGATTTTGCGGTTTACTTGGGTCAGCAAAATTCGGGCAATTGGCGCCAGGACCGTCCGGATGTTGTTGACATTTACACCGCGATGAAGGGCAACACGGAGGGTTGGTACAACGCGTTTGTTGAGTTGCAGGCTCAGGGGAAGGAGTTGAATGCTCTGATCATCAAGCTCGGCAAGATGGTGGCAGAGATGAGCAAGAAGGCCGGTGAAGTCAGTCGAAGGACCTGGGTAAGTAGAAACCTGACCTTGAATATCACCAGGTCTTGTGCTAATATTGAAGTAGGCAAGCATTCCCCCCTTCACCTTACCAATACAAGGTGCTCGATCTGACGAGGCCTCACTCCACTCTCCCCCGGCTTCGCCCCCTTCGACAAGCGTAAGGCGGTCAACCCTGCGTGCCAACAGTGTCAGTGGTTCTGTATCTACCGGAAGATCAAGTTCAAATCCCACGTATTTTGAGATGCCACTTCAGCGGCCATCTCCGGCAGCCTCGCCGGATCGACAATCCATCCTCACTACTCAAACCGCACACACGACTAAAAGCGCACACACAAACAGGAGCGCGCATACGAGCAGAAGCAACCACACAGGCAGTAGCTCTCGCACGACAGGTAGCTTTCACACGACCCACAGTACGCGAACGACTCACAGCACACATTCAGCTCATAGTGTGCATGCGAACGCGCCAAAGCTGACCCTGGAGACGCCAGATGGTCCCGTATTTGAACCGGCCGAATCCGAGGAGATGGAGGTAGTCATCGACGATGCACCGCTCTATATCCTACAGCCAAGAACATATACCCCACAGCCTCCCGAACTTCTGCCATCTCCCATGGCCACGGATCCGCCCAAGCAGGAACCACAACGGGAGACACCAATGCCAACGAAAAAGAGTTCGCTCCGACAACGCGTTTCGCTCAAGACCACCCCGCCAGAATCAATCCAGATACCTCCACCAGCCTCAGAGCTTCATCACTCTCATGCTGGTCGAGAGTCACCCCAACAATACCAGGCTCCTGATTCAGCCTATGGCTCGGATTTTGATCAGCGACCGCGTTACCACACAGCGAATGAGCTTTCCCCACCAGTGCAGCCGCCAGTGCTACCTTCTCCACGATCTGAGCACCAATTCTATCGCCCTGTGCAAGCAAGCCCTCACTCTCCCCTTCAGCAAAGACCCCTTACAGCTGGTGCACAACCCAGATCTCCATATGCCCAGTCAGGGTACTATCCGTCTCATCAGAGAAATGCGCCTTCTCGTTTGGGAGGGGCCAGCATGCTGAGCACTGTGACGACCATGACATACGATTCGCAAGCTACAGCGAGTGGCGAGAAGCGACTGAAAAAGAAGCGCAGTGCATTTGGCTGGCTGAAGAAAGCATTCTCACTCGACGAAGAGGAGCGAATGGCATACGAGCAGCGGAGGCAGCAGCAGACGCCCAACATGTACTACGATGCCAGAAGTCCCAAGTTCTTAGATGGCAAACGGGTGACACCACGCTGAGATAACATGTGGTAGTCGACATTTGTGGCTTGATACCAATGCCATGGCCTTGGAGCTTAGGCATCCTGCAGGCTACAAACCTGCTGAATTCCCGCCCTGTCGGAATCAAACGATTTTTCGTTAATTCGTGGCACGCCGATCTTCGGTACATTTTCTAAAATCGCCCAATTGCGCGTCCCCTTGCCCCAGCTTTCGGCATAATGGTGCGACATTGATACCCCGGGCGAACACTGATCTTACATCATTGCATTTTTGCGCGTTTATAACAATCGCTACTTGCCCATGCGGCACCCTTGTCAACTATTAGGACTTTACCAGCATTTAGCATTTTTGTATATTTCATTCATGTTGCGTGGGATAGGGGGCTTGAAACTCAAGGGAGGAAGGCTGAACACCATCATCCAGCCAGCCAGGTGTCGGGGCGTTTTGCAACCAAGGAAGCGATTTATCATTTTGTCTGATGCATTTACAAGCCCTGTCTATCTACTACGTGCCCAAAACGGGCCCATAATGTACGATTCGACGAGAATCCAAAGAAATCACTGCCAGCAATGTCTGGCTCAAATATAGATGAAAATTTATCGACTCACCGATGTCGAACTTCACAATCATGCCTTTCAGTAAAGCTTGCAGATGTGTAGGCGTAAGTTTTCTATGCCAAGTTGAATTCGCGTTTAATTCCAGCTCGTTGTCAACACCTCTTCCATGTAGTTGTTACAACGTCGATATGTAACAGCAGGCTTTTCTCCAAGTAAGAGCTGTGCGTCCGCAGAAACCAGTGCGGATTAGAAAGTCGACAGTGGGCAGCTACATAGTACTTTGAATCAACTCTACGTCCAGTTCGCGCCTTATCGCCCCTCGCAGTGCGAACCAGTGTCTGCAATCTAACGGGTGGATAACAAAAGGGCCCTCTTTAATCCTGCAGGATTGTGCATTTACCCAGGTTGCTAACCAACGTGCTTTTGCACGACTTAGTTGAGTTATTGGAAGTACTAGGACCCGTAAAATGGCCTTGAAGCTCGACGGTAGCATCATGAAAGTGGAGAGGGTTGCGCATGATCAAGTCCAGCCATCATGTGAGGACACGTTGATAGGAGGTATAAATAGGAAGTCGCAATAAGATTGCGATTGCTTTGGGGGATTCAACACTACCTTCAAATACATTCAAATAGTCCATTGATTTCTCTCGGCTCCTCACAAACCATGGCCCAGGAAGCATCACCAGCAGCAAGGCAGCCTAGGACCTGGTTCATCACCGGCTGCTCGAGCGGCTTCGGTGAGATACTCGTCAGAAAGCTATGCGCCGAGGGCGACAACGTGATTGCGACGGGACGGCAGGCCGATGTCAAACTCGCGCATCTCCAGGATACCGGTGCCAAGATCATGGACCTTGACGTCTCGGCATCCGAGGACGTTATCCGCGCCAAAGTCGCCGAGGCGTGGGACTTGTTCCCTGGCGGGGTGGACGTCGTGGTGAACAATGCCGGCTACGTCCTTTCTGGTTTGATTGAGGACTTGACGTGAGTTTCCAACGCTCGTCCGAGAGAAAGGTTGGGCTCAGATGTTCAGAGGCTGATTATGTGAGGTTTCTTTTCTTCTTTTTAGGCAAGAACAAATGGAGCAGTCTTTCCGGACGAACTTCCACGGCCCGCTCAACATTTCACGAGCCTTCCTGCCCTTCTTGAGGAAGAGGGGGACGGGAACCCTGTTGTTCCTTGGGTCGCAGGCCGCGTGGCACGTTGATCCCTTCGCAGGGGCGTATTGCTCTAGCAAGTTTGCACTGTCAGGTTCGTAAACGTCCTAGACTCCACCCATGGTTTCCTTTTAAAACCCCCTTTGTGAAGTTGAAAGCACGAAATCACGACTTACCAGTTGTTTACTTTTTTTTTTTTTTTAAAAAAAATAGCCGCTGTCGAGGCGCTCTCGATAGAACTCAGCATCGTGGCACCGGGACTGAAGGTTCTGATGGTTGATCCGGGCCATTTCCGAACAAAGGTCTTCACCAAGGTCGCTGACATACCACCGCGGGTCCCAGAGTATGCGGGGCTTAGAGCTGCTGCAAATGAGCGGGGGAAAGGGTTTATCGGCTCGGAGCCTGGTGATCCGGAGAAGGGCGTCGCACGCATGGTGGAGCTTGTTCGCGGAGATGGTATGGCGGAGGGGAAGGAGGTGCCTTTGCGAGTTCCCATGGGCACGGATGGGTGGGAGAGGATCAAGGGCAGATGTGAGGCGGGGTTGAAAATGTGTCATGACTGGGAGGACCTCGCGAAGAGTACTGATTGGTAGATTGGGCTTCACCAGGTTTAAGCTGCGGTATCTATCATGCTTGCAACTCATGTAGTGGAAATCGATCAAATTAGAACAATTCGTGCGTCGTAATAGCACTTGTATGAATGGGCCCTTAGGACGATGATGTCCATCCGGAAGCAACTTCATGGAGGGATTGAGGTGTTATGTTAGCTCACCACAACCACGCATATTATAACTAACTTGAGCAGGTTATAGTGACAGCTATATGTATCTATCGAGCGAGTTTCTTCACTCCCCAATACCGTAACTCTTGACTCTACTGAAAAAGAATGGCTTGTCGTTCTTCAAGCCGAACTCACCCCAGTCGTCTGTTAGCCTGTTGTGGCTGAAAAAGCTCTTCCAAACAAGCTTGGTGTTCCGCGCGCCCTTGCCAGCGTTTCGCATTGACAGATCCATCCTGTAGATATACTTTGGCCCCACGCCCTCAGTCTCGACGAAAAGTTCTCCCTCCACGTCACTCAACGGCGCGTCTGGATGGTCCAGAGCCGAGGATAGTCGCCATCGCCCCTTAAGGCCGTGTTGCATGACGATGGATGGCAGGTAAGCTGCATGACCACCCCTATGTTGTTCCAGGTTGTCCTTGGTCATGTAGTGTACGACATCCCCTGGCTCGGCGGTTGTAAGGAGGCTGATGACGGTGCCATCGCGGAAGAAGCGGAGGTATCGGTAGTACGTAACAATATGCACCGGGCTGTTCCAAGTGATTTGGTTCGCGTTCGCCTGTCCGGCTCGGATGTAATTAACGGTGCTGATGTAGCAGCCGTTGTAGCGGACGCGAGGTCGATGCCGCCACAATTTCGACCAAGACGATGAGTAAAGCTCTGGCAGCAATGCCAACGTGGTGGCTTCGTTCTCATCAATACGTCTCTGCGTAAGCTCCTCCATGCTAACGAACTCATTGTCTTCAGCTTCATCATCTTGTTCTAGGGGTTCCCATGCGATGCCCTTTTGCCAGTGATAATGCATTCCGGCAAAACCAAACTCCGTACCCAGTGCGACACGACGCCAGATCTGTTGCTCAGTGGCAACAATGTAGGCGAAGCGCTTGCATACGAGCGACAACCGCACGAAGTCCCCAACGTCAAGAACTGCGAGGTCCTTGAAAATGTGAACAAGGATTTCCTCCGGGAGATCCGCAATGGGACATGGAGGCGCCGGGTCGCCCTCCACAGGCGGGGGCGCGGCCGCAACAGAGAGTCCCGAGAAACTTGCGATCAGCTCACTCATGCTTTGTTGCTGAGTCTCGGACAACTTGCCCGTCGTACTGAAGGCGGCGACCTGCGCATTTGACGTTGAGGACTGTGATGGTTTCGAGACCGCAGCGGGAAAATGTTTCTTTCTGTACGCCAAGTCTACCCGGTTGTCCAGCTATAGATATAAGATATGGTCAGATATTTTTCTACGCAGATCGGATCAAAGTGGCTCACCCTGAAAGCCTTCCGGTAAAGCTTCAAACTGTCGCCCAATTTGCCAATCGCCTCCTTTTCCACAGCTTCCTCGAAGTGATCAAGAGCCGAGACTAGCTCCTTTGCCTTTGGTGACGCAGGCTGCTCCAAAGTTCTCCCTGAAGATGTAGGAGGTGGCGGTTCGTCAAAAGATAAGGAGCGAGCATATTCCTCGTCTTCCTCAACCTGAGACTTCTTAACTGCTATGTTCTTAGAGCTTTCAGGCGGCACAGCAGCCTTGGATGATGATGGTGAGGGTTTCTTTGACTGAGGTGACAGCGCTTGTGGAACTGGTTTTTTGGATTTGAGCTCTGACTGCCATTGCTGCCGGAAAAACTCCAACTCGGAGTCGAGCTTTGGCGGGTTGTCCTCCATGGTTTTGGTATTGGGAGAATGGCTCAGGAAATTTGAGCTTCAAGCTACGAGACAACCTATAATAGCGACATGAGGAACGGTTGAGAGAATGTGAGGAAATGCGCGTTTGGAGGTGGGGGCTTGACGTGGTGAAGTGCTATATCAACAAGTCAGAGCGGATGAGATGTAGTTGAGGTCGACCACTCATCATCGACGCTGCGTGGTAAGCAAGCACGCCGAACTGGAGTCATTCGGCGTCTGGCCCACCGGGGTCTTATCGGTGACATTTAGTGCAGAGTGGCACATCTAAGGCTCCACAACTGTCTCAACCAATTAGCAGAAGGAATCGGCGAGTAACGTTTGGAGCTCGGCTCGGCCAGCAAGGTGCCCCAGCGCCACCCATCTCATTATCTCCGGCAAAATTTTGGGGGCAGGAGCGCGATGTCGCAGTCATGACGGGCGGACTCTAGCAAACGGGGTAAGGTCAAATTCGCCCTTTCCCCCTGCTCAACCAAAAAGGCTCGTGAAAGCTCGCCCCCTCATCCATCTTTTTCTTCGTCCTGACAGCTTTTCTGGCTGCATCTTGCGATACAACACCGGATGGGTATTGCATCTTTATCCCGCTCCGATCTCTCCGACCATGCAAATTGGTCTGCGATGAGTACCAATTATCAAGTTCCCGGAGGCCAAGGCTACGACAACTTCGACCCCGATGACTCTTTTGCCATGGCGCGAATAATCCCGACGAAGGACAACGATACCGCCGGCGGCAGCGGCGGCGGTGGTGACGATGACATCAGCGCGTCGCAGAAGATGGTGTCGGCAATGTCGGGTAGTCTCTTGACTTCGCTTCTTGGTAAGAGCAGCTGACGGATTTCGATTCAACGATCTTTGGCTAAACATGACCAACTACAGTAACACCGCTCGATGTTGTACGGATACGATGGCAGTCTCAGACCGTTACACCGCCCACTGTGGACTTTTCCAAGCTCGCTATGACGACCGCCAACCTGAAAGCTTTCAATACTAAAAATCTCGGAGTGACGGCATGCTGCAGAGAGGTCTTCTTCATGAACAACTCATCCGAGCTTTGCATAGCAATGCCAAAGGCGGAGGGAACGGCAACCGCGGTGGCGGCTGAATGTGCCGTCGAGGAGGTGGAACGAAAGACAATCAGCTCGACTATGGACGGACTGAGGAAGATTGCGAGGAATGAGGGGTTTACCAGTCTCTGGCGGGGTCTATCTCCGACATTATTAATGACGATACCTGGCAACATCATCTACTTTACTGGCTACGACTGGATGCGGTACAATAGGAAGAGCCCGATCGCACAAAGACTCAACGACGATTCCGCGCCTCTCGTCGCTGGCTCTGGAGCCCGTATTCTTGCTGCCGCGGCTGTCAGTCCGATCGAGTTGTTTCGTACAAGAATGCAAGCCACATCTGGCAACTCCGCGACAGGTCATCTTGCAAACACATTCCGGGGTATCAAGGACATGGTCAATATAAGCGGTTACACCTCTTTATGGAGAGGCTTGACCTTGACACTTTGGAGAGATGTACCCTTTTCGGGTATTTACTGGTGGGGATACGAGACAATACGGGGGAAGCTGACCGACATGCGTGAGACCCGCCGTGGACGAACTCTGGACCTCAGAGGTTCACGTACCCAGTCGCGCAGAAGATCTCAGAGCCGAGAAAACCACACAGAGACCCTGACCGACAGCTTTATTGCTGGTGCTGTCTCTGGCGGTTTTGCGTCTATAGTCACGATGCCGTTTGACGTGGGCAAGACCAGGACGCAAGTCTACCGCGACGCCCCCAACGCTGCCAAGTCGGCCGCAGCCGAGCAAGGCTCTATGGTACGCTTGCTCTGGCACATCTTTTGCACCGAGGGCATCCAAGGTTTGTGGAAGGGATGGATCCCCCGTACCTTGAAGGTTGCCCCAGCCTGCGCCATCATGATCAGCAGCTACGAGGTTGGCAAGCGGGTGTTTAGGAGTGTCAACGAGAAGTCGAGGCGGGATATTAACTAGTCACAACATCACTACTCTTCCTTTTCTAAGCATTGTTGGGCGTTGAGAGGGCGGTCTGCTATTAATTATCGGAGGGGAAAAGAACTCGAGCATGGAGTTTGCACGTCGAACGATACACGTCGTGTTTGGTTTATTAGACCTGGGAAAGCCAAAAAACTTGTACTATCTTATCTAGCGAATGTGTAATGATACCTCCCCCACAACGTGGCTTTGTGTCTTTAGAATCCTATAAGCTTTCCAGTGCACGATGACCAAGCTTCCTGCGAGACAGCTTAGTGACAAGATGCACCATCCAATGACGACCCTCCAAACCGCCTCAGATGCCCGGATGAAGTCACCACTTAATCCCGAACGACGCATACCTCAGGGGAAAACGCGGGAACGCCAAGCAGCTGGGGGCGCTGCAGGGCTGCAGCTCCCAGGTAGCTCCCCGCCCTTCCAACCACTAAAACTCACCAGGACGCGCCGTGAACAGCGGGTCACACAGGGGATTCTCGCGTAAAGGACTTTTTTTTTCTTGCTATAGCGCGTCACTGCACGCGACGGTCCGCAGACCGGCACTTCAAGCAAAAGGCTAGCCGGGGCTAAGAAATCTCGACTACATCTGCCGCCAACCTCTCGCTCCTACTCCAGTCCCTTCCCCTCATCGCCCATCTCTCAAATTCTTCTCTGTAAGCTTCGACACTATTTGACTAAGATATTGAAATTACGAACCAACTGACGACCAATTGACGCTTTCACGAACCCCCTAATATATTCTAAAATTGAGCGGCTACGCTTGGTCCAGCTCACAATCCTCCCCGTCCTTCGCCCTAAGCTAGGCCAAGGGACGCTCAACGCCACTACTATCTTCCTCTTCCCATATTTCTCCACAAAGGCCAACATGTCGACACTCAAGCGCAAGGCCGGCAAGCCTCTCGCCTCGGACAATAAGAAGGCCAAGCAGGATGGCAACATCATGTCGTTCTTCGGAGCCCCGAAGCCGGCGGCGCCCGCCAACGGTGGGGGTTCCACGACAGGGAGCGGTGCCGGGGCCGCCGAGACGCCGGCACCCAAGTTTGACAAGGACAAGTGGGTCGCTGGCTTGACGGCGGAACAGAAGGAGCTGCTCCAGCTCGAGATCGATACGCTTCACGAGAGCTGGCTGGCCCACCTCAAGGACGAGGTAACGAGCAAGGAATTCTTGGACCTCAAGAGGTTCCTCAACAGGGAAACAGATGCGGGGAGGAAGTGGTTTCCTCCCAGAGAGGATGTGTACTCTTGGTATGCTCATTTGTGCCTCTCTTTGATCCTCTCCCATGTTGGATTGTAAGTTTTAACAAATGGCTGTAGGTCCCGTCATTGTCCTTTCAACAACGTCAAAGTCGTCATTCTCGGCCAGGACCCCTATCACAACCATAACCAAGCCCACGGCCTCGCCTTCTCCGTCCGCCCACCGACCCCAGCCCCCCCTTCGCTCAAGAACATGTACATCGCCCTGAAGAAGGATTACCCATCCTTCTCCCCGCCCCCTAAGAACGGCGGTCTCCTCACTCCCTGGGCGGACCGCGGCGTACTTCTCCTCAACACCTGTCTGACGGTGCGTGCGCACGAGGCCAACTCGCACTCGAATCGCGGCTGGGAGCGCTTCACGCAAAAGGTCATTGATCTCGTCGCTGCGAAGCGTTCGCGCGGTGTTGTCTTTATGGCCTGGGGCACGCCGGCAGGCAAGCGCGTCGTCAAAGTTGATGCCAGGAAGCACCTCGTCCTCAAGAGCGTGCATCCTAGCCCGCTCAGCGCCTCAAGGGGCTTTTTTGACTGTGGCCACTTCCGCAAGGCCAACGACTGGCTTGTCACGCGGTACGGCGCCGGCGCCGAGATCGACTGGGACCTCAGCGAAGCTAAGAAGCTTGAGACACCCGCGGTGGAGACCAAGAAGGTTGAGACCGACAGCAAGGACGAAGAGAAGGGAGCTGAGACAGAAGAGGAGACTGAGGTCAAGGCTTCGCCCAAAGAGGAATAATGTGGACGGGACCGCGAAGGAGTGAGTTGATGGGCGTTTGGACTGTATGGTTGTTGGGGTTGTGGACTGAATGCCCCCCCCCCCTTTATTCCTTTCTCGATATTTAGGCCGTTCTTCTAGGATTGGCTCGGATCATGACTTGTTTTATTAGATGATACAGCCCATTAGAGGCATATGAAGAATCACGTATAGATGCATGTCAGGGATGGCTGCGGTGGGAGAGGAGCTGCGTGAGTCTGGGTTCTGCAGAAGACCAAGAGGATGGATGAAGTACCATCCATCAGCAAATTGAACTCATTTCTGTCTTCGTCTTCAAAATACTTTATGGATTCTGGTACCCTCCAAAAGTGTGCAGGGCCTTGAAGATTATTATGTTTGCTACCTAATGATTGTTTGTACAGCTACAGATATTACAATGTATCGCTAGTTCTCCGGGCTCCCAAAACCTGCTGACAGAGAGGTATCCTGCTGAAGCAGTTTACCAAAAGTGGCAAGGTTAGCACTTGCCAAGAGCGAGGAAGCGGTGTTTCCGCTGGTAAAGCCATGCTGACCTCCAGATGTGGCGTTGACGATGCATGTTGGATTTGCAGTCGAAACCGCAGCAATTTGTAACCGCTGCTTTGGAAAAGGTTGGGCACGTTCACTTGACCCGGTAGCCATTATATCATTTTACAGCAATATATGAGTTGATGGAGTCCTGTACGAGGAGAATAGAACTCAGACTGTACATTCAAGCCACACGTATAAGAACTTCAACTGATGTATTGATATACTGTAGGGTAATCCTGAGCCAAGACGGTCCTTGATAAGGGGCAAGCTGGTCTCCGGCGTTGTTTGCGGGCCCCGGATGGGACCCACCCGGTCGCATTAGGTATGCTCCGTATCGGGGCTTCTTGGTCGGCAGGATGACCGAGCAGGTGCCCGATAGCGGAACTGAGTCTCGGGGAGTTTGTTGGCCCTTGCGGGTTTTATGCAATTGAGCTTATTTCAAGCTGGCCTGCAAGCTTGAACCCCTACATTCCACCGAGGTTGTCGCAACAATGTTGGATCGCGTTTCGCTGGTCACATGTCATCTTATCGCCAAATACAAATGGCTGGCCCTTGCTTATGTCATTTGAAAAGGAACTCAAGGGTCTTAACACGTTGGGAGAGATAGCAGATTGGGTGCTGCGCTATGCTACCGGTACCCCTTGCCAGTAAGTCAAAGAGACCTGCAGCGGTAATTGGCATGTTAAGATTTCTGGTTGTGTATTCGTCGTGCCATTGCCAAAGCTGCTGAGATGGTTTTGCTCGCCAAACAATTGAAAATGGCAAGTTTGAAGATGGTTTTTCGCAATAGAGCGGCGGCTCTCTCCCCAATTAGAGCCAAGACCTATAGAAGACATCGTCCGATATTTCAGTTGGTCATGCAGTGGAGTATGAACAGACATTCTGACGTCGATGGATCGGCAGCATAGCCAGTGGTTTTTTTCTTTCTTTCTTTCTTTTTCTTCTTCTTTTTATATCGACAGGCCCAGCTAGAAGTTTCGCATCGGCTCTGGCCACTCAGGGCTAGGAGAACAAACGCACAAATGCAAGCAAGTCCTTGAACCCCTTGGAGGTGCGTTCATGCGGATTTTGCACAACTAATGATCAGTGTGTGGGAAGACATGGGGAGGCTCGAGCGCTGTCGCACTCGCCGATGAATGGTTTGAGGGAGCCCATGGTAAAGTCATGTCCTTCCAATGGCATCATGCTGATCAGTAGTCGCCGAGAAGAGAGCATGCATTTAAAGAGAACCACGGTAGCGAGATTCCATCAGCGCGACATTTGCTGGGATTGGGACATCAGTGAAGTGCAAAGGCGTCCAATGCAGGTGATGAGAAAAGGGTGCTGCTGCCCGTCAGGCTTGACAGCACCCTTGGGTTGGTGCCAGCGCACGCCGATCAAGCGCACAGGACATAACCAATGACTTGTCCCAACGGGGTGCTTGGCTCAGTGGATGTGCTAGACCCGGTTGTCGGTGGTGGATGGGGCGATGACGAGGATGTGCTGGCAACAGCCAACTCATGCGTGCCCTCACACAAGAACATACTCGGCCTATAATTGGTACATCCTGGCGGGCTGGGAAGCTGCTGATTTGCTTTAGATTGTGTGTCAGAGGCAGATTGATCTGAGTAAAAGGGCTTTTCTAAGCCGCCGGGGTGGCGTCCTATCCGGGCCGTGGATGGCGGTACTGGAATTGGCTTGACAAGTATGAGCGGCACGGCGGCGCCCCAGACTGATGGTTCCTTTCTCGGATGGCGCATCGATCTTGCCATTTCTTCTTCGTCAATTGACTCTCATGAATGCCTCTGGCACGGGTGTCGAGCCGCGTTGGGTCTTGCTGGAAGTGGGGCGGACAGGCGGGCGCCGGAAGTAACCAAGCGACAGGTTCGAGACGCGTCTCGCCGTCCTAGTAGTCATCATGCTATGCCTTATTGATTTCCCGGCCGGGGTGCTGCGAGACACGACATCGACGAAAGTGGTCCATGACTTTAGGAGAAGATGTAACACGGTACAAATATCTGGAGCTTCAAGTTTGATTATGATCTGACATTCGACCGAGGGGCGACGGCGTTGGCTTGAGCAGGGCTATTGAAAATGATGTGAAAACTGGCTGCCGATAACGAAGCCGTCCATGACTAAGTTGATGCTGTGCTAATTAGTGTTGGGTCGAATACTCAGTTGGAAAGTGCCGAGTGGCGCGGTAAGCAGTGTTGCGATTTCCCTTGCCTCTCCTAGGCGGGAATGTAGGAGAGCAAGGTTCAGCTGCGAGATGAGGTGTGCGCTGTGCATACTGGTGGTGTAAAGGGGAGGGGGAGGGGGGATAGAGAACAAGGAAGGTGCCTTTATTTTTTTCCCCTCCTTCCAATCCCTTCCCTCTCTCCTTCCCCCTTCTTGATGTTCTCTACATCTTGCAAGCGTGGCAAGCGCAATGGTGCTGGATCTTGCTGGGCTGGGCAGGGCAAGTCGAGTCAAAGAAACTCCAGAGCAAACAGGGTCCACCCCCACTGGACAGCAGGGCCGGGTGGGTTAAAGTGAGAGACTAGGTAGTAGAGGGCCCAGAGATGATGAGCGGCGGCAGGAGTACAATGCACCCACTACTTGAATGTAGTAGTGCCTTATGGGGAAGTAGACGGACCCCAGCCAACACAATTTGCATTGGACCGAACCTTCGATCTTTCACTTTTTCTCCCTTTCTTTCTTAGTGGCTACTACCATAGACAGACAGATACAGCCCACAATACCTTATGGATACCTCGTCAGAGAAGGTCAGCCTCCAAAATCATGACCGGTACTACGGTGGAAAGGACTCAAAGTCATTGATTACCTCACGGATCAATAAGACCGGATCTAACGGACACCGGGGCTCAATTAAGGTGCGGCCGACAGTTGGGGTTCCCACGCTTGACTACACCAAGCAATCTGTAGCAGAGACAGTGTGTCTCGAAAACGATCCATGAATAAGACAAGGCATGGTCTACTTTATTCCACCTCGTGTGGAAGGAATGCTATGTACCGCCCCTTGGCATGCCTTCGGGTGCCATACAGTTGAACTAGTTGAAGCCCAAGAAACCGAACGAGATCAAGCTCTCAAGTACAGACACTTGACTTCGGCAATCAGCCTCAGTCTTCTGACTAGGTATAACAGCATGTCAGCGATAGGCGAATGGATCTCACATTCCCGATGCTCTGACTTGTCAGGACTGCAGATGAGCAGCTGGTGCCTCCCATCTACCTGCCTGTCTGGTCTGCTGCATATGCTGACACTGACGCCGGAGCTGCTACATCATCCCTTTCATCTGAAGTTGTCCTCGCTGACGGCATTGCATACAAGCGCTGCATTACATCTATCTTTTCCCGGATGCATGGAAGTTACTCCCAGTGTCTTGCGCGTCGTCTCTACTCTGGTGCTCTGCCGAATGTCCTCATCCCGGCGCCGTCTTCTGCCTCTCCGTCATTCTCATCACCACCTTTCCGCCTCTCGTGAGTCGTCCAGCCACCGCAACGCTCATACCGTTATCCTTGGCCGTAATACCATGGTCGCCTGAGGTCTGAGTGTGTTCCTCGAGGTCTTAAGCCTTCTGCCCCCACTGCTGCATCTCCGCCCAACAGTACATCGGATTTAATCGATTGGTTCAGGTCGTTCACCGCGTATGGTACCTGTGCTTTTGTCAGGAGGTCCAGAGCGAAGGTCGTGGTCGAAGTCGGCCAGGGCGTCACCTGTGGGTGTTGGCGGCGGCGGCCCTTGTGGCCTGTGGCACTAAGCCGGGGTCCTCTTTCCAGCGATTTAATTTCATTTCAGGGCCTGTCTGCCCCTCCCTCTCCCACCTTTGTGTGTTGTGCCTGATACTCGGTGCCATTAGCACCGCCTGAAAAGCCACACACTCTCAAGAAGTCAAACAACGGCCCAGGGACCTTGCGAGCCTACCATACGCCGCCAACAAGCCTCCAAGGAACGCTGCACACCACACTGCACTGCACGGAGCACAGAATCCCAAGACCCACGGACTGGAAGTTTCCCCTAGCGCTTTGCATTACCGCTATTCCTTATTGGGCAGCCTCGTCAAGGTCTCCTTCAGGTACCCGACTGCGTAACCGTCGCACAGAAGGTACCTATGCCCAGAAAATATAGACAGGGGAGACAGTTCAAAAAGAATTTATAAAAAAAAAAGGAAATAGGAAGGGGAAAAAATAACAAGAAAAAGAAAAAGAGACAAGCACTGGGCAGCAGCCAAGCCTCCAGGGACCCCCCCTCCAAATAGTCCCATTTCCCACTTCTCCAATTAATAGCCCGCCGCTTGCGTTCGCCCCTGAAAGAAAGAGAAAGTGAAGCTGTCTCTCTTTCGGTCCTCATCCAAGCAGCTGGACATTCATCACCACTACTACTATCCACTTTCCTCCTCTCGCTTTCCGTTTGCTGAAGACTTCCTTTCGTTTCTTTGAACCCTGAAATCTGTCTTCCCGATACCCTCGAGTCCTTTATCCCTTGTGTGCAATTTCTTAGTGGGATGCTTCCGTGGGGCACCGTTTTAACGACGACATACTATTGACTTGCGACAAACGCGCCTTTCCCTTCGTTGACAATACCTTCCCCATACCGCGACGCCTTCGCGACCACTCACTCTCCCACCAAGGCAAGCCGAGCTTGTAACACTCAAACGCCCTGCACCTTACTACTCGTCGAGGTAGTTACAACAATCTATTCCACCTTTGCCCGTTCTTCGAATGCCTTGTGCTCTCTCTCGCCCCAAGTTGGAATCGCCGTTTTGAAGGCAGTTTCACACCGCCAAGATGCCTAGCCTCTTCTCTCGCTTGAAGGGCAAGGACGGTCCGACGAAAAAGAAGAAGGGCGCGAATCTCGATGCTGCTGATCAGCTACCCGCGAAGCCACGATGGGATGACGCTTACACGAGAAAGACAGTCGAGGCGGAGGAAATTCAAGACCTGATACGACGTTGCACAGAGGAGCTCAAAGCACGAGGTACGACCTCCTCATATGCTTCCTAATCGTTGCGATCTTTCGCACTCACGGATACTGACATGTTTTTTCCACCTCTAGCGCTGGATCACCCCTTCCTCCTACTGCCATTCCGTCCTACCTCGGACCCTAGTGCTGTCCGTACTTTCATCCGCCATTTCTTCGATGGCAGCCAACCTCTTCGAGGCGAGTTCTTGTCACAAGAACTGCGCATGACTGAGCCTATGGTTCGTGCTTCGATTATTTAATTGTTTTATTCCCGGTGATACTAACATAGTCGAAGGTTATTGCAGGCGTAGTAAAGTGGTGCTGGAGCCGACTCCAGGGTGGTGTTGTCGGCTGGGATGCGTACGAGTTGTTCAAGGTTGGCGAGCAAGGTATGTTACATGAATGCAACGACTACAAACAAAGCACAATTGTGGCTCATGCGCCTGCTAGACTCAAATATGGCGAGAGACTCCTTCAAGACGTTCATCCCCCTCAGTGTCGACAATGGTGCTCGGTCGAGCATTATCTTTGATTTCTTCGATCTCCTATCGGCAATCGCTGCTCACGGTAAAATGAACGGCCTGGGCGGACGTAAGCTCTCTCGCACAGCTGCATGGTGGGCGTTCGAGCAAAAGGACACGGGCAGTGGCTTCGAGGGTGGTTATAAATCCTGGGCTAGGTGAGTAACAATCCTCAGACGAATGGTTGAGGCTAATAGTAGTAGCGCCGCCGATGCGACGAGCCATTTGTTCTTCGCATACCTTCGATCTCTGGCGCCCCAGAAACCGTCGCAGGGCAGCATTTCTATGCTTCCAATGTCCCTTCAGAAGCTTCTGCAAGAAACCGAGTACCCCCCTCAAAAGCCATCTCTGATGCAATCATCTACCTATAAGGTGGTTATGATTGTCGACACAGTCTCACCGACTCCCTTCGCACTATTGAGGCGGGCGAATCATTTCCAGTATCGCGAAGAGGATCGTGCTTTGCGAGAATTTTCCGAGTACGAGGATCCAGTGAAGGCGTTGACCGAAGAGTGCCGCCGTGTCTTGAAGGCGATTTCTTCCGCCAACCAGTCGCAAGTCTCTAGCTCAAAGCACTCAACCAGCTTGAGGGATGCCTCTTGGTCACGGTTTGAAGACATCGGTTTCACCAGTGCTCTTGAGGATGATGAGGACGATGATGAAGCCGCCGCAGCCGCTCGTAAGCCGCAAGGTCTTAGAACCACGCCGGCGTCTGGTGGCGTTGGTCTCGGAAGGCCGACTACGCCATCTTGGGCTGATTTCTTGTCGTCTGGTTTTGTCGATGACAGTCCTCACAGCCCAAATATGTTGCTGCCTCCTGACAAGGTTCTTCCACCGATTGAAACAACTGTCCGCCAACGAAGCTCGCAATCGCACAACCCAAGGTTAGAGTCGGATCGTTTGGAACCTGGCGAGTTGGCAAGCATTGCTCGTTTCGACCTGGATGAGGCCTTCTGGTGGGTCTGGATGAGCAGTCTTGCTCCTGAGGAAACGCCAGAAAGAAAGTCTGCCTTTGGTCGCTGTGCTGTGATCGAAACGTCTATTAGAAGTGGACGATGGCTTGTCATGGAGGAGATGGTGGCGGGAGCTGCTCCTGAGCCTCAGGAAGGCGCCTACATCGCCGAGAAAAAGGGCTTTTTCAGTTGGACACGACGAAACAAGGGTGTCAACCGTCGCAAATCGACTGGCAAGCATGCTTTAGAAAAGGACAAGAAGAAGGAGGACCCGAACACTAGCAAATCAAGTATTGGTCCAGACCAGCAAGCTCGGATCCAGGCCGCTGCCGCACAACTTCAAGCTCGCCAGTATCAGGAGCAGCAGCTGAAGCAACAACAACTGCTGCAGGCACGCAGGGGACGTAATGACGCGTCGGCAATGGAGAAGACAAACAGTGTTTTAACTCTGCAGCCCGACATCATGCGTCAGGCGTCTCCGGCAATGAAGTGGGCCAACAAATACGACAAGGAAGCTATTCGGGAAGCCTATCTGGCAAACAACACCACCGGACGCGGCATTGGGGTCTCCACCATGCAAAGAAATGGAAGTAATGGTAACGACGAGTATACAAACGGCCACACTAATGGTGATGAGCTTCGCCCTGAAGTCCCTGCCAAATCACCGTCTATACAATCCCAACTCTCGCCGTTGAATCGAAACTCTCCGGGAGTCTTCCGGTCGCCATCTCCTCTATCACCCCGACAGAACGATACACCCCTTACCCCTTCGGAGAGGGGTACAGAAACCCCGAATGAACTCCAACCCGCAGAAAGATTTGAGTCGGGTGGTCGCAATTCGCCGTTGCCGCCGCCGAAAGACTCGTACGAACAGACTCGCGAAAACATGTTCTCGCCGGAGCCGGATGCCAACCCTACGGACAAGAAGCAGAAGAAGCTGCACAAAGAGAAGACCGGCGGTGGTGGCCTCCGAAAGCTGTTTGGTCGTAACAAGAACCGGAACTCAAAACTTCCTGAGAACGCCGCTGCAGATGTGAACGGTATGCTTCAGCGCGATACAGCAACTCCTGAGCCGCCAAAGCCTTCTCCGTCTCCCGTTCCCCAGCCCACTGTCATTGAGTCTAACCTCCCTACACCAACGCCCGCGGAGGCTTACACCACGCCAATGGAGGCGCCTCAGCCATTCCCTGTTGAGACCCAAGCTCACGAGCCGCAGTACGCGCCGTCGGTTGATGAATCGCTCTCTCGCGTCGATACCGAGGATGCCAACGAGGCTAACCACGAATTTTCCCGGTTCGATCAGGGTCCTTTGCAGGATCAACCCGCGTTCGTCCCCGACGATTCCTCTGAGGACGCAATCCCTCCTCCCATTGCGAGACACGCGAAGACGCCCGAACCGCCCGCGCAAGCCTCGCCCGTATCCCCGGACGACGGTCCCCGAAGCCCTCTTGCCCAGGATCGGTGGGCTCAGATCCGCAAGAACGCTGCTGAGCGTGCGGCCCAGAGACAGAGCGAGGAGCAGAGCCGTGGTGGATACAGCAAGACCACTGATGGCGATGACGACACGAGCGGAGAGGAGAGTGAGTCAATTAGAACCCCTGACAATGGAGAACCCAAAACCTAACAACTCGCAGCAATCGAATCTCGTGTAGCTCGTATCAAGGCGCGTGTTGCCGAGCTTACGGGCAACATGGAGAATTCCACCGCCCCTGGTGTTCGAACTCCTCCCCCTATCCGCCGCTAAATTGATTGAAAGGCCGATTCGAGGATGCATGAACTTGTTTTCAGTTGACTGTTCTTATTTTATTTTTTGAGATGACATTGTATCACCATCGTCGTCGTCACGAAAAAGCGCCCTTTTCTTCCGGTCTTCAATCTTCGAGATTAAAAGGATGTGTCCGACTTCTCGGATCCCTGGCCGGATCTAGCCACTTCAGTAATTAGTCGCTAATACCTTTCTGCTGTTTCTTTTTCGTTGCGGGTTATTACACAGAAGATGATACCACTAGAACAGCAAGCCGGGACGCACAACTTTCAATGGCAGTTTCTATTTTTTTGTTGATATCTTTTTACATCTTTCTTCCAATACAGGCGGCGAAGGTCTGAAGCAAAGAGGAGGGGAGCGTCCATTGGCGGGGGATATTCGACATGGCCCCAATTTCTTCAGTTAACGAGAAAAAGAAAAGCTAGTAGTAGTTACTGCCCCAAAAGCAAACGAAGCCCTTCCAATCAAGCTACACATATGTCAGTGACTGTCTGTCCTTGTTCCCGGTTTGTTAGGGAACCTTTTGTTTTCTTCCTCAACTTTGTCTCAGACATTGTTGCCAGGGAACGTGCTGTAGAACGAGTAGTTGCAACGAGAGTCTTTTTCACAAACTTAATTTTTTTTTTTTTTCAAAACGTAGCCGTACACAAAGAGCCCAATGCCCTACATCCGGGACTTCCCAAAACGCCAGCGCTGAATATGCTTTGTTTCCTCCACTGCTTGCCTCCCCCTGTCCTCTCTCTTTACGCCTCTAAACTTCTCTCTTTACTGTCTTCTGCGTTCTTATTGGTAATCATGTTTGTATTCGTACAAGCAGTATAATGCCAATCAATGCCCGATGCCGCCAGCAACCCAGTTGTTCCACTCCGGATTTCCTGGTTGAGGGAACAAGCCTTGGTCCTGTTGCGGCACAGGTGCAGGTGCAGCCTGGCCCTGCTGACGCTGTTGTTGCTGGCGCTGCCCGGCCTCCTCCTCGCGGCGATGCTGCTGCTGTCTTTGTTGCCTATAGTACAGCAAAAGAACGAGGGAGAGGGCAAGGAATACAATGATGAGGCTCTCGGCAATGCCATCGTCCTCAAGTGGGTTGCCATCAGGGCTGCCCCCGATGGTATCATCAAATATGTCCTCATAGTAAGGGTCATCGTACAATAATTGGTCGTCTTGTAGAAAGTTGGCGATCCACTCACCGAGGGACCAGTCCTTCTTCGGCTCTATTATCGTGTTAGTAATCATCCGAAGAGATTTTGTTACAAGAAGGTGAAGGCTAGGTGCTTACTGGGGTCGTCCTGAATAGAATGAATAGGACCGTGCGTGAAAGTGTTCCATGCGCTTCTCATGCGCAATTTGAGTAGGCTGAGGGTAACTGGGAGGTAGGCCTCCTCGTTGACTTCCAGAGCTTGATCGTAGTACCTCTTGGCCAGATGAAAATCCTGTGTCAAGCCAATACCGTTCTCGTGCATCCATCCCAGATTCCAAAGAGCTTGAGCGCTCTGTGAATAATCCGAGGCACCGGTGTAGCACTGAACGGCCTTGTTCACATCCGGCTCGGAGCCGATACCGTAAAAGTAGTAGTCTCCCATCTTAACCTGCGAATCTACGTTGGCCTGTCTTGAGGATCTAGTCCAGTACATAAGGGTGAGCGTAGGGTTATTTAGCAAGCTAGGACGGGCGTGGCTGAGTGCAAGCCATTGAGGCACCGGGAGCCAGTCGGGCAACGGCATGCTCGACTTCAGCGGGTCAAGAATGAAAGCAACATTGTTCTGCGCCCGTTCGTAACCCTGCTCTGCGGCCATGACGTACTCCAAGAACGCCAGTTCATGATCGCCGTAGTAGTATGCCTGATTTGCCTCAGCCCATGGAGAGACCAAAGGTTCAGCCTTTTCAGCGACATTCTTGTAATACCCCAGGGCCATGGAGCAAGTCTTGTCTCTGCCAACACCGTGGTAGACCATCTCAGCAAGATAATAGTGGGCTTCAATTTGGCCGTATCTAGCCGCCAACTCGAAGTAGTTGTTTGCGATACGAACGTCTTCTGCACCGCCCTGGTCAAGGTAAAGGACGCCAAGTTCAATCTGTGAAGGCGCATAGTCCTGTTCGGCCGCTGCCTTGAAGAGATCGGTAGCCATGGCAATGTTCTTTGGCGTTCCGTACCCGTGCAGCATCATGAGACCAAGGCCATGCTGCGACTGAGCATCTCCATGGGAGATGCCGCGTTCGAACCACCTCTTTGCTTGTTCGAAGCTCTGGTCGACTCCGTCGCCCCTCAGGTACATCCGGCCAATAAAGCCAGCAGCCTTACTTGCCGTCTTCTCGATACCGGGCTTGTGGTTCTCCATGATCCGCCCATCTTTTCTCCAGTATCGCTTAGCCACAGTGAAAAAGTACTTCCGGGCCAGGTCCAAGTCCCTGTCCAGTCCTCTTTGACCGTCATAATAGATGCGCCCGAGGTTATAGGACGCCTTCGCATCGCCCTTCTGGGACATGAGGTCCAGATATTCGATGACGTCGTCGATGGCCGCATTTGCGTCTGAGTTGGGACTGACTCTGATTGCATTCATACCGGCGCTGGAAGCACTGGCTCCCTCGCCGTAAACTCCACCAAGTTCGTCAGCAATTCGATACGACTCGACCACCCACGCCATACCACCAGGGGGACCCGACCGATACCACTGTATCGCCTTGTCCGCTACTCTCTTGTAGTACTTGCTTGCAAGCTCACAATTCTTGGGTGTCGCAATGCCGCTATGATGTCGGTAGCCAACTGCCATCTCAGCGCGTGTGTCCCCCTGAATCGCCGCAAAGGTGTAGTAGAGCAACGCCTTTGCCTGGTCGGGGGCGACGACATGACCGATTCCCGTTGCATAGTAAAGACCAACCATGTATTGTGCCGTGCGGTTCCCATGGAGTGTCGCGAGGGTCTGGTAGTGGCCGAACGCGACCTTTAAGTCTCTGGGATGTGACCAGTTGCCGTAAAAGTTCATGTCGGCAAGAAGATAAATCGCATCAGAGTTGTTCTGGAGGGCAGATTGCTCCAGAAGCTTGACAGCCTCCAAAAGTGGCCCGCTGACCTTCGTCTCCTGTGCTTGGGTGTTTCCCGGGACCGGGGCGACTTTAAGGCTAGGTACGGCTTTAAGTGCATATCGAGCCACCGTCCAGAAGAGAGTGTATCTGCGTTCGCGTCTCGGGTAAATTCTCGGTGGCAGTGTCCGCAGCTGCTCCATGGCCGATTCAACGAACTCGGCCCCTGCTCATAAAGGTCAGTCTTACTATATCATCCCCCACCATTGCGCTTTCCGTACCGGGTTGCCTTGGAGGCGGTGCATCCTGCTCTGGAACTACATCGGTTTGAATGTGTGCATGACCTTCTTGTCCTTCTTTGTGTTTGTTCTCATTGTCAAACTTCACGACTTTTTGCGCATCGGAACAGAGCACCACGGCCGCCTGCAACAGCACTAATGGGCTATATGTCAGCTTCCACAGCTACATCCGGAGTTCAGCGTAGTGCAAGTTACTTACGGACAAGCCAAAGGAAAGAGCGTCTCATCCTGCGAATTTTATGTCCCAAGGTCGATCGCAAAGGTCCACGACATGTTATTCCGCGGCGATTTACTTGCGGAAGCCGGCGGAAGTTGGTTTGGCGGACGATGATGACAGCAGTGGTAGGAACAGCTGTCCTGGTTTAAGGTCCACGTAGATGAATTGGGAGCTCCAGGGCGACTGGGGGTTCGTGCACTGGTCGTGGTCTGATTGGACACAGGATTGAAGTATTGCTTTATGGGAGTTCTAGCGCGGGAAGGGTTGCATAAGGTGGGGCTTTGCACTAAAGAGCCCCTCCGGCACATTTCCTTCACCAATTGACAGAGGAGGCACCTCAGAAATGAGTTGGTTTCCAGGTTATGCAAATTTGAGCCTTTGCACTGCTCGGGTACAAACGTGAGATTCTCGGCGACTGCTAAAAGCCTAGATTTTCGCGAAGAGTTGGGTTCTATCTAGTCAAAATCTCAGTCTTCGTCTCTTTCAGTGAGTTCTTAGCTCTCAGCTCATTATGTTCAGGGCCCTTGCTCACCAAAGCCTAAGGCCTACACTCGCATCATGTACAACCTCACTTGCACAGATGGTTACCATGTCGGTGGCCAGGGCGATGTCTATGTACTTGATCTTCACCGTCTCAACTCTGGCCTAGCCGCCATATCCTCGGATCAGAAGCTCACCCTCTTCCATCCCGCGCGATTGGGCCAGGGTCCGATCAAGTCATTTCCGACGAGCCATGGCAATCTAACATGCTTGAAGACATATGATGCATCGGAATCTATCGTCTGTACTGCAGGTGAAAACGGCGAGGTTTCCGTTTGGGATTTAAGGGAGAACTCAAAACCACAAGTCGCACATTTTGGAGGTATGCCTCCAAGTCATGCATAAACTGAGTTGATTTGGAGAGCGTCACTGACACGGCATTACAGCAAGCCAAGCTCCCATTCTCTCCCTGGCATGTGACGCAAGAAGCAACACAATAGCAGTCGGAACGGAACTACAGAACCACACTGCTTCCGTATTACTTTGGTATGTCCTCCGTCAGTGAGTTCCAGTGGAACTCATGACCTCTGACACAACAACAGGGACATCAGAGCCGGTCCTACACAAAGACTCCAGTACGACGAAGTTCATAGCGATGACGTGACAGAGCTTCGCTTCCACCCTTCCCAAGCGCACGTTCTCCTCTCTGGATCTACCGACGGCATTGTCAATATCTACGACACGCGCATCTCAGACGAGGATGAAGTCGTAATTCAGGCCCTCAACCAGGGCTCTGTTCACCACGCCTCTTTCCTTAGCGACACCGAGGTCTATGTACTGACGCATGACGAGAAGTTTGCCGTCTACAGCGTTGCAGATGATTGCCAAACCGGAGCTGCTCTTGTCGACTTTGGCGACGCCAGAGAGACGCTTGGCTGCCAGTACATTGCCAACGTTACGACAAAGGTCGATGGCAGCGGTGCTATTGTCGGTGTTGGTTCGCAAGAGTGAGTAATCAAATCATCCTTGCTGTAGTCTTTCTGTGTTAGCTAACTAGGTTATATAGGCGCCAGGTCTTCGAACTGGTGCATCTGTCGCGAACGAATGAGGGCAGCTGGGGATTCGATAGAGCGAACAGCGTCGGTCTGCCTGGAGGCCACGGTGAGGAGATCATCCGCTCGTTTTGCTTCTATGACGACGAGCAGGTCGTCTTCACTGCTGGCGAAGACGGAAACATCAAGGCCTGGAGACCCAACTGATGGTAAAGGCCAAAAATCCAAATACTTGAACGGAACTCTTCTTTCTTGTGCCAGTCGTGATCTCCTTGGGTATCATCACCGCCATCGTCACACCAGCTTGGAAAGGATCTGATGGTGCTTAGCCATACTTGTCATGCTTCCCCTTGACTTTGAGCATCAACAGCTGCTCGTGATAGTCTCCCTCCCTCCTTGCCTTTTTCAGCCTCCTAACCTCGTCATCCTCAAGCCTGCGACCGACAGCCTCCTCGAGCTCTTTGCGGCTGATCTTCTCCTTGGCCTTTTCTTCCTTACTCGCCTTGATTCGTGGTTTGAACCTTGCCTGCATCCTGATTCGCCATGTAGTGTTGAAAGTGATGGATTCTTCGTCGCCTCTGACGTCGGATGTTGTGACATTGGGCTTCGGGGGCTTGACCGCCAAAAAGGTGTCACGTAGCGTCTGGATCTGGAAAGTACCCGGAGTGTCGGCCGTAGCGATTATGTTGAAAGATTCGAGCGGTGACACAGCCGCCGACGTCGCCGACAACACGCCGTTCTTATCGCATCCAAGGTATCTATTATTCCGTTAGCATTGCTTCATCGATAATCGACACCAGGGAGCACTCACTGTCCATGATGTCCCTTGAACCTGAATTGCTCTGTCCCTGCTATCCTGTTTGCAACCCAGACTTGCCGCACGTCATGCGGCTCCGCAGTCACCGGGTTGCCATCGACGATATTTTCGATTCCCAACGTAAAGACCTTGCCATTGGCATCGCATGCAAGGGCGGCGGGTGGCTCCGTAGGCAACACAAACATGATGGGCCCGACAACGTCTGTCACCACGTCGGCGGACACCCAACTGTCGTCGTTTTCCGCATCGTCATCTTGCCCAGCTGCGGAGGCAGCCCCAGTGCGGGCTACTTCAGAAGAAGGCGCATCGCGGTCCTGGGCCTCCACCTCGGTCCGCTTTCTCTTCTTGGGCTTTTTGTCACCCTTGAATGTCAAGGGCTTGACCATCGTCCCTTCCTTCGGTCTCGTCGCGTTCTGCTGATTCGATTGGGAGCGCAAATGAGGAAGGTGGGTGTTCTGTTGGCGGTTTTAGGCGGTCTCCGGCGATTTCCGCTCCGGTGCTGGTTGCAAGCTTCAAGATATAAACTGTTGATGGGGAGCTCCAGTCTAGGGGAACGTGTGTTGGAGAAAGTCGTGATTACGTAATTAACTAATCGTTGCCCCTCCCCCACCTCAGATACTACACTCCGCAAGTGGTCACAGGGTATCTTGGAGGAGCCGCCACGATCTGGTTGCTTTCGTTTGGAATTCATTCGACGCTGAGAATTTTTTGTGCTTCTCTGCTTAACAAAGTCACCATGTCTCAAATCGCGCAACCGGTTACTGTTTCCTTGAACGATCTCAAGGAGGGTAAGTGCCTCGCAAAAGAAATACCAAAAGATTGTGGCTTACATGTGATGTTGACACACCGCAGGCAACATCCCATTTGAGACTCTCAAGGAGGCTTTTGGTCCTGACTCTCTGGGAATCTTGGTCGTTAAGGACGTGCCATCCGAATTTGCTCACTTGAGACATCAAACTTTATCTTACGCCTCTTATCTGGGCAACTTGCCAGAACAAGAATTGGGTACGAAATGAGACCTTGTTGGTTGGCCCCCTGTCGCTTACACAAAATTAGCCAAGCTAGAGAATGTCAAGGCCAAATACCTGACTGGGTGGTCTTTGGGCAAAGAGACTCTCAAGGATGGCCAGGTAGATACTTTTAAGGGTTCATACTACGCCAATTGCGCATTTTACGTCGACGCAACTCTTGACTGCGCCAAGCCCACGGCCGAGTTCAACGAGGATAACTTCCCCGAATATCTGTCGCCCAATGTTTGGCCGGCTCAGGACGTCCTCCCAGGATTCAAGCCCAGCCTTGAAAGCCTGTGCAGGGTCATTATTGATACGGCTGTTCTCGTCGCGCGCGCCTGTGACAGGTTTGCCGAGACGGAGATTCAGGGCTACCCGAAGGGATACCTCGAGCACGTCGTCAGCACGTCCAACACCACCAAGGCTCGCCTGCTGCACTACTACCCGCAGACACAGGCGGACCTCGACAAAATCGGTGCCACAGACGATTCGTGGTGCGCCGAGCACCTCGACCATGGCTGCCTCACTGGCTTGACATCCGCCATGTTCATCGACGAGAAGGAGACATCACCAGCGGTGCCCGAGATCACCAACGAGACATCGGCAAGCCTGCCGCCACTGGCTGAGCTCCCAGCTTCCCCCGATCCGACAGCTGGTCTTTACATCCGCTCACGCACTGGAGAGACTGTACAGGTCAAGATCCCGCGTGACTGCATCGCCTTCCAGACAGGAGAGACTTTGGAACGGATCACGGGCGGGAAGTTCAAGGCTGTGCCGCACTTTGTAAGGGGCGTTAAGGCGGCCGTGAGCGACGGCCGTGTTGCACGTAACACGTTGGCCGTCTTCACCCAGCCCAACCTCGGCGAGGAGGTCGACATGAAGCAACACATCAACTTTGGCGAGTTTGCCAGAGGTATTGTGGCTAAGAACACGGTTTCGTAAATGCTGCCTCGCGTGATAATAGATGCAGGGAAAAAAACAAAAATAAACGAATAGCGTATTGTCGACTCACTGGTTGCCAGTCAGGTTATGCCGTGAAGTTGCAAAGGTGTAAAAATGGACAAACCATGTTGGTAGATTAACTCCTAGCCGTGATCGGGGACGGTCTGGTGGGGCGCATTGAGCATCTTGAGCAATGCGGCAGGCCCGGAGCTCGGTAGCTCGGCAGGTACAATTCAAAGTCGGGCATCGAGTTACACCGACTATTAACTCTCAAACCGGGCTCATTCCAAATACTTCAATGCATCTGCGAAACCCTTAAGCATGGGGGATTACGTGACGCTGCTGACGGGCTGCATTTGCTGCTCAGTCAGCACACTTTTGTGATCAAGATTGCATCATTCGGAGACTACGGCTTGGAGAGTTCCTTTTGTAATCTCGAAGGAAAGCTTGTATCGAAGGGAAGCTACCCCGCCCCCGCCAGCTCTAATTGGGCCCTTTCGTCATCGCCGTCTCAGTTGACTGCGGCGTGCCCGCTCATTTAGAAGAGCACCATGAAGCTCCCCTCGCACGCCATATTAAATCTGAGTCGGCGCCTGGCAGCTGTCAATAGATCTCCTTATCTCTCTCTTATATCTACACTCGCTGCCCGACCAATCCATCGTCGCTTAAGCACAACCCGCCCGTCCCCCTTCCATCAGACCACAACTAAAATGGCCGTCCCGCCCAAGTTCGCCGCCCACAAGCTCACTTTTGCGCCGCCCAAGGCTCTCGCCGACGGCACTCCTTTCGGCGGCGTCCCAGCCCAGCCGCACACTATTGAGATCTACCTCGATTACGTCTGCCCTTTCTCCGCAAAACAGTTTAACACCTTCTATCATCAAGTCGTTCCCGCCATTCGTTCCAACCCAGCCTGGGCCTCCAACGTCGAGGTCATCTTTCGCCAGCAGGTGCAGCCATGGCACCCTTCCAGCACGCTGGTCCACGAGTCTGCCGTTGCCGTCATCAAGGTCGCCCCTGAGAAGTTCTGGGAGTACAGCGACGCACTGTTCAAGGCACAGAAGGAATATTTCGACGTCAACGTCGTCAACGAGACGCGCAACGACACCTACAAGCGCCTCGCCAAATTGGCCGGCTCTGTCGGGGTCGACGAGAAGAAGGTGTACGATCTGCTGGTCGTCTCGGACAAGCCCAGCGAAGATGGCTCGCTTAACAGCGGTAACGGCGTGACGAACGACTTCAAGGTGCTCATCAAGCTTGCGCGGTTGACGGGCGTGCACGTCAGCCCTACGGTGCTTTTCGACGGATACCCCAACAATGCGATCAGCTCGAGCTGGACGTTGGAGCAGTGGAAGGAGTGGCTGCAGCAGAACGTTGTCTGACTTGAGGACCAACGGGCTGCAAGCCCGAAGCAGCGGCTCTGAACTAGATGTTAGTGGTCTAAGCTCAGTGGCAAGCAGTCTGGTCGGCTGCTATACAGGACTCGAGAGCCACCAACAAGCCGCAGGCACTCAATCGAATTTTCAACGTCGCTTAATGAATACATCAAGAGAATTAATGTCTTACAAAATGCCGAAAGAAATGTTATCGAGCGCTGTAGATGAAGGTGACACAAATCCTACTTGAGACCATGGTGATCGGCTTATTCAGTCGCGTCGCGTACCAAAAAAAAAAAAAAAAAAAAAAAAGTGCAGCGGCAGTGGCAGCGGCAGCGGCAGGGCGCTGTGACCTCATCTGCGGCAGTTCATCTCATTCAATCTTCAACTTCACCTCATAACCATCCAATCCCCTCCTCTCCCTCTCTCACTCTCCCGGCCCTACGAGGAGCCCTCACGATGTCTTTCCTTAGACTCGTTCTCATACGGTCTCCTATATTGCCAGCCCGTATTCTTCCCATCCCGCAACCATGCACGCTCCGACCACAGCTCCTTCAAAAATCTTTGCCGCAGCATAGTCTTAGACGGTCCTTTGCCTCGGCACCCGGCGGCACCAAGGGCCCGGGAGCGGCTGTGTCAAAGTCCGCCGCGTCAGGGCCGGCCGCAGGCTCCGGAACCTCGCCTGCCCGGAGCACCCGTAAGTTCGTCCCTAGCGGCCACTTGTTCACACAAAGAATACTGACCTCCTGGGCGACTCTCCAGAACAGCTGTTGCCTGAGAAGCTGCTCATCTACCACGCCGGCAGAGGCAAGATAGGGTTCGTAGCCGGGCTCAAAATCACCACCATCTTCGTGGCCGCCGTCTTCGTCCTTGTGATGGAACCCGCCATGTATCGCAACGAGATGTCTGCGGCCCAGATTGCCATGGCATGCAAGTCTACCTAACTCCTTTGCCTACCTCTCAACCTTCTTCACGCGATATCCCCTCTCACTGCCCACTCGCTCGATGTCGTCTTCCTTGACCTCACCCTCCATGATCTCATGTCGGACAGCTTGAACTAACAGAAGAGCATCTTAGCCGGATGTGCCGTGACCCCCCTCCTCTACGTGGCTTACTTCTCTGCACCCTTCGTAACCCACGTCTTCCTCCGCCTACCTCCCTACGCGCGGCAATCCCGGGCCCTTCTGGAACGTTACGTCCGCGCCCTCCCGCCGGCGGCACAACTTGAGGTCGGCACACTAGGCTTGGCTGCCCGTCCGCGGGCGACACTCGTCTCGGCCGGTGATCTCCGCCCCCTGCCCAAGGACGCCGGGTTCCTCAAGTCGCGCGGCAACCTCGTCACGCACACTCGCGACGTCTCGGATCTCATGGCCCGGAAGAAGTGGTACCACTACCGCCCCGTCAGCCAGTTCATGCTCCAAACTGGGGCTGGCTCCCACGGCAAGAGCGGTTTCAAGAACACCGCCAAGGACAGCTGGGTTTACGACATCATTCATCCACTGCTGGGTAAGCGTAAGCAATAAATGACGAATTCTGAATGTATATTAAAGCGGGGATGGTAAGAGAGAAACAAGGTGGGAAATGGATTGTGTGTCTGATGGGTATCGAGGAGAGAAGCGTGCCATGACAAACCCGGAGTTGTCCCGCCGCCTTGCCTCCATAGTCGTATGCAATGGGCAGATGGCGGCAAAACGCCAATATCGCCAACCCATTTCGAGAGAAAGTGTTACTCTTTCTCAGTGTATTATTACCAAACTCATACACCCCAAACGGGCGCTAGTCCGTTGCCGGGAAAAGGGGGGTAAAAAAAAAAAAAAAAAAAAAGAAGAAGTCGCCACGGTCTAGAGGTGTGAGTCGGATAAGCCGTAAAAAACCCGGGATCTATTTTGGCGGTTTCTTTCCGCGGCTGACTTTCAGCCCGGGAAAGAGGCGGGGGGCCCACGGCCAGCTTGAATCATGACTTTTAATATCCATAATGGACCGCTTCTGTTTTGGGCCACAAACAAGTCGTTCGTCCTACTTTAATTGACAAGTCTCTTCCCTGTTCAACTGACTTGTGGCTCTTCCAGCCCCATTCAAGTATCTGTCCACAGCCGCCGCGACATATGTGCATATGCTATGTAGTATGGCGTAGCAATGCAAGAGGGAAAGCGATGCACACAGTATAGAGAAAGGTCGTCCACTCCTCGGCCATCGCCGCCGCCGCCGCGTCTCCTCCCCGCCAAGCAAAATCCTGTCTCATCCCATCTTTCAGTGTATACCCATGGACATTGACCGAAACCAAACACTGTCCACCCCCGTAACCCCAAACAAGGAGAAACGGGGAAAAGAAAGACAGGGTGAAAAGATGAGAGGTAAAAATAAAGAAAAGAAAAGAAAAGAGAGAAAGGTATGTGCGCGCGCGGGGTCGGAAGGCGGAGCCGGGAGGGGTGCGTTGTACAATGTTGTAACCGTCCTGGTTGCTGGGAACAGAAACATGTAGGCGAGCCTTCCTTACAACACCCGCCTCTGTCGGTCACGCCGAACCTCGTTGTAAGGAGAGCGGGGAAGGCCTTCACAGCCTGCCCCCCGCCCAAGATCTGATGAATTGCCAAATAGGCTGCCTCAAGCGCCTCACTGAGCAAGGCCTGTATTGCCTACGTACTGAAAATTCACCTACCATAAGCGACGCTCACTCACGGCACTCTTCGTCCCGTGGCGCACGTACTATACCGGTGGTACGGGAACCCGGGTCTGACGTTGCAGCGAAGGATGCCCGTTACCAGCGGAAGAACCATGTGCAATCTCAAACTTTAAAACCACCACACACAGTAGATTCGTGGTTTGCGAGTCTTTACCCTTGGTACGTATGGGACATTGAAAAACCTACCTGGCCCTTGTCTGGGACAATGGAACAGGATATCCATGCCAGATCACATACAGCATGGCTCAATTCCTATCCGATCGTTTGTCCATTGTCCTGCGATTGATGATTTGACCATTGTACTGTGTAGTTCTTGGCGCTTCTGTTTCGACGCCAGCCCCAGCTCAGGGGAATAGAGATATGCAACATCGGGGCTAAACAGCTACGAGCTCCCTTCCATCCATCGTGCCCGCACCCACACCTTTGTAGCGAGAGTTGTGCTTTGCTTCGGTACCTCGTTGGAACCCGCCACCGTGGTGCTCCCAATGCATTTCGTAGGTTGGCTACCTGGCTTCCACAAGCTACCACCACCCAGCTTCCGAAAATCCGACATCCGACTCCCGGCTTCCGTGCCGGCGCCCTTGCATTTCAACCCGCGTAACGCGTTACCAGCATCTTCGTCGTCGTCATTGTTTCTTTGCCACCCTCCCGGCAGACAAGAGAGGAATGCTGCCATGGAGGACAGGTGCTTAACCCTGCCAAGCCGAGTATACGTTGGGTTTTATACCAAAGAACCCCCAGCTGGGATAGAAAGTTTGCCTTATCGATGTACTGAGCGGGCACACCTTTGGCAAGGTTGGGAGGAATCAAACCAGTGCCGTGCCACTGTGCTCGACTGAGGTCGAGACCATCTATTTATGCAAATCTAAATTCGCGACGGAACGAACCATGGGACTTGCCTGTTTCAGATGTCGCAACCAATTGAGCCATCTCCTTCCCAGATCCTGCTGCCGTTTAGGGAACTTGGAGGGTGTATTTCTAGAGAGCGTTTGCTGTCAACCCCTGAATGCCGTTGGTTGGCACAAGTAAAGTTTGCGCTCACTTCTTCGTCACCTGCGGTCTCCTTGGGTAGTCACTGTGTGTGTGTGTGTCATTTGTTGAAAGGATGAGCGTGCAAAAAAAAAAAAAAAAAAAAGGTGGTATCATGTCCATATTGGTCGGCCCAATCAATGCAACTAACAAAGTATCCTCTTCCCCCTCCATCGTACAGGTAGCTTCTGAGGCCTCGCAACATAGCTGGTAAACAAAACATTGGTGCTCTCTCGTTCGCAACGTCAAGGTGCACGCTGTCCGTACGCCGAGCTAGGCTGAGCCGCGTTAATGGCTCCATTTTTTGAGGAAACGCCAAATAATAATACAGTCCTGCATGTAGGCCAGGACACCGCCTCTGCTGGCTTTTCCTCCCATGTACCCGTCCGAGAACGCCCGTTGAAAGCCATTATTCAGATCCAGGGCTATGTGTTCCAAAGGCAAGAATGACGCCCGCGTCCGACATAGATCTCCAACTGTGTTTCCCACCCTTGTTTTCGTCGTAATCGTGTACATATATTCGTCGCGAGAATAAACCGTATATGAGGTGAACAAGGACCCTGAGAACCGAATGTCGAAATTATGTACGTGTAAATCGCCGGTGCCGAGAACGCGAGCTGATGTGGTGTTGCATCCAGACCCTTCCCACTGGCTTCCAAAAGAAAAATATTTGCTGTATAAACCGTAGACCACCATCGCTTTACCAAACCCAACCTCGACTAAGATCGTCGCCATCAATAACATCAAGAAATGTCACGCGGGAGCGCAATCAAACAGCTCATCGCCGCTTCATCATGGGACCACCACCATCGTAATCCCAGCCCCGCTTGAGGCCGCCTTCGTATACACTCGCTACGGACTCTTGCCACATAGCTGGCGAGATGAATGGCTGCACCGGAGCAGCCGAGTACTGCGGCGCCATCTGCTGAGAAGCCACTGGCAGGGTGGCATTTACTGCTTGTATGTCTTGAAGAGACGGGGCTTCGGGTGCACCTGAAGACGGAGAAACACTAAGCGAATTGGACTGGGGAGGCAGCGTCGAAGGCTGTGGTTGGACCTGAGGCGTACCAAAAGACGTGTTCCATTGCCTTGTTCATTGTTAGCCATTGCGTCTCCGAAAAGAGGCATCCATGACTTACTCAAAAATACGATTCGGATTCCAGCCCTGCTGTTCCGCCAGCGACATGGTCTGCGGCATCCCCGGTGCTTGGGATCCTTGATTCGCCATCATGACGAGCGACTGTATAGCAGGCGAGTCACTCTTGGTATCCACAGGCCCGGCAGAAATAGGAGGTGTGATGGGGTGGCTGGTATAACTGACTTGGGAGTGTTGAAGGTTTTGTGTGTCCAACTGGTGGTCTAGAGAGGCAGTGCGAGCCATGCCCGGTCTGTAGCCACGAGGAGGACTGGAGTGGGTGGATGACTGAGGACTGCCGTAGGGAAAGCTCGGCTTGAGCACGAAAGGTTTCCTGATGTCAGCAGAAAATGCTTCTCGCACTGCATCCACTTGCTTCTGAAGATCCGTCATCGGCCATACCGACATGACCTTTTCGAGAACCCGCATATGTCGAGCAAAGTACTCGCGCGCGTCGGTGTTCAAGTCCGGATCTGGTGAGACTACAGCCACCTATAGTTTCACAACGTTAGTATGCCGGCCAATAAGAATATACTAGACGCCAACCCACCAGATGGAGAACGATACAGCACAGTCCGCAGTAGACAGTGAAACTGAAACCACGAAGCATGCACTGTAGACCGGGAAATCCGAAGTTATTCAACACGGCCTCCTGAAGTCGGCACAGGGCCTTGGCTGCCGAGTAACAAATCATCATGTGTTGCTTCCATTGGCCGTCAACTCCGTTGGGGTCAAGGAAATTGAGCTGTGGCCGATGTAGAAGAATCAGGGTCAGGTAGTAGTAGGAATGAAGGTTTCCGATGTACGGCGACGAAAGCCACGGAGGAGAGCCATCCGGAGGGAAGGTGACCGACAAATCCGCAGGAAGGTCGTTCAACCATGCATTCAAAGCGGGATTGAGCTGCACAAATTCCGGATCTACTCCCCAGTCCTTGGTCTTCTTCTTCTTGAGGTGCCCGTAAGTGGTGTTCATCCGACTGACGTTGCGGACGATTCGTGCGAAGTACGTGAAATTTCGCGTAATATGATACTCGGAATCGTCACCACCTTGAATTGGGCGCGGAACGCTGAAATCGATGGTATCCAGCTCGACGGCAAGATCATATCGCCCTGCATTAGTTAGCAAAACAAATCCTTGGTTACCAGTATATTTGGACAAACCTTGGGGAGAGCCAATCATGACTTCGCCAACGAAGATAGATTGCCAGATCCTGCTCTTCATCTGGCATTCCGTTGGATTAGAGCCGCAAGGACGTCCTGCCTGGTGATCGGTATAGTGCTCGTCTAAGCCAAGGTCCTTGCCCATCTGCACACACTGAACAATCGTCATCCATGACCTGTAGTAGTAGCCACGCTTTGGTGCCGCTTCTCTCGCCTTGAGAATAAGTAGCAAAGCCTGGAGAGTGCTCAGTCTTGGGACATCCATGAAGGAATCTGCGTGTTCTGCATGATGTTAGAACGTCTCCATAGAAGAGGGGTGTGTTGAGCGGCATCGTACTTGAAGCCAAGGCAAGCCATTGCTGTCCTTGAGCAGGGTCGTCGGCAAGTCTCCCGCCGATGGCAAAGATAGCCTCAAGAATCAGAGGAGACATCGCATGCCTGTTGGTGTTCCACTGATGGTAAAACATGGGCTTGCTAAGAACAGGAACGTAGGGATGCACGTGACTGAAGAATAGCTCGAAGTAGTGCATAGCAGTGTCGTCATCCGGCATCAGCTCAGGGGGGATGCGAATCTTGAGACCAGGACCAGATGGCAACGGTGGAAGCATTTCTTTGTAGTCATCGGCTTCTTCCACGGCTGGTTCTTCTTCATGTCTGAACGAGGCTTTATTCCTCAAATACGGCGCTATGGAAACCAGTTAGTTGTCGCGAACGAGGAGTGGCTGGCAAATCGCCTACCTGTGCCTGCTTCATTGACTTTCAAGGAGCCCAAGAGATCGGCAAGGTCGGCTTGCTGGTAGGAGCCGTCTTGGGAGTAGGTGTCAGGGGGTGAATCGGGTCGTGAACTTTGCTGAAGGGGCGGTGTCGGGAACACATTCTGACTGGCGTAGGACTGGTCCATCATACCGACAGAGGGGGCAACGGTGGTGTAATGGATGTTGTGCTGGCTTGACGACTGATCAGAATAAGGCACCGGGGGAAAGACATTGTGATCTGAATATGCGCCTTGAGTGGCGTACATGGAAGGGCCAGGCTTTTGGCCACTTGCCATGATTGATTGTTGCTGCATGGGAGCTTGCTGGCGAAAGCTGTCTTGAAGTTGAGAGGATGCGGCGGCAAACTCGTCCCTCTGGGACTCATAGCCGGTGCCGTCGGTAGATGTTCCGTCGTACTGGCCATTGGGGCGAACACAATGAAGCTTCAGTCTGATACAGGCTGAGCATGGCCAGGTGTTGGTCGTGGCAGCATCGCATTTGATCTTTCGTCTTCTGCATCCTTCACAGGCCCTCATAACTAGAGTTCACCAGTGTAAGTAAGATTGCAGCGGTAAGACTGCGCGAGAATGTAAGCATACCCTTCAATCGTTTATGGCGATTGTGTTCATCCACAAAAACATAGTCTACAGAAGCAGAGATTGATTAGACAAGTAAACATGGACGGTCCAGAGGCCGAGGCGGTGGAGATAGATGGCGCACTCTTTTGGGTTTCCCTTTGGGGATACTGCTGGGGCGCAAACGAGAAGCTACCCATCTGGGAGCTCTGAGGCAAGATGCGCCTCACCGAGGGATCGTTGGACATTTCGAAATCGGACGTGGCAAAGTCGGTGTTGTTGGAGGTGGTGAGCTAAGATGGAGGACGTAGCCTCGGACGAAGAGCGGAGCGGAAACAAAGAAGCGGTTACATCCAAGTCCGTCGTTGTTGTAAGGTAGTTGGAGAGCCGACTGTCCCGACCTGAGCGCGCATGCGGTGGCACTCTTTCTCACTCTTATAGTGAAATCCTATCTCTCTTTCAAAATTGTTGGAGACGGGCCAAAACAAAGCTTTCAAGTTATGGAAAGGTTGCAGAAAGGAAGAGGTTGTTAAGGAAAAGGAAGCAGCCAGAGGGGAGTTGTGTCTCGAATTTCTCTTTGGAGCGCGCTGGTAGGCAGGTGTCCGGATTGGTGGGTGAGGGTGAGGGGGGTACGCGGGAGAGGGTCAAGCCTTATTATGAATGGACGACAGGTCCCGGCGAGAGGCGTGAAGGGTTGACGTGGGTAGACCTTGGACGGGGAGGAGCGACCGGGGTAGGGAACAAGATCTGGGCTAGGTACACAGGCAGGGCAGGGCAGGGTCATATCACTGCGCTGCTTGTGCTGCCGGGGCCCTAAGGGGACCGATGTTCGATGATGGATGCGACCAGGAGTCGATGGGGAGCCAGGACCCAGACCAGGGCTGCCTGAGTAGGCAAGGTAGGCTGGACAGTGCTGTGGTGGTGAGGAGGAGGAACCTGGAGGGGAGGGGAGGGGGGCGGATAAGAGGGGAGGGGAGGCAGAGAGGAGGATGATGAGGAGATGGAGGAACGGTCCAGGGTTGCAGGTGCAGGAAGGACAGGGCTCTGAGAGCAACGAGGATGGTAAGAGAGAGAGAGAGTGAGAGAATAAGAAGGTGTGTAAGGCAAGGCAGTTGAGGTAGACTGCGGCTGGTATGGTGTAAGGTAGCGTACTCGTAGGGTGTTGGAGACGAGAACTCCGACATGTGTGGAGTGGGTAATGAGAGAGCAAGTGTGTGGGTGTGGATGCGGATGTGGATGTGGGTGTGGATTAAGGGTGGGAGGTCGCGCAATGCGGCGACGGCGTGAGCGGCAGCGCAAGATGGTGGAAGGAGACGAGGAGCCCACAGTGAGTAGGCTGTATCCGTACAGCAAGCAGCACAGGGCAGGGCTAGGGGAAGCAGGGTAAGAGCAGGTAGGGCAGCGCAGTTGCCAGCGCAAGACAGACAGCGCCTCCCAAGTACCCATGTATATTTCTTTCTATGTATTTTTATTTTTACTCCTTTTGCCTTCCCTCCAGCCAGACGCACTGGTTGGTCCTCTCAGCACCTCACCAATCAGTAATGTAGCACACCCTGGGGAGGGACTGGCCAGACGATAAAACCACCAGACAGGGCAGAGCAGAGAAGCCGAGCAACGGGACTAGCAAGAGGAGAGGCTAAACAGCCCTGTCGCAGACCAGATCTAACAGAGAGATGAAGGGCCGGCCGGGGGTACGAGGACTCTCGAGTCTCACCCAACTAATGAATGCCTCTGTGTCCTCCTCATTTGCCGGGTTAGGACCTGTGTATTGGTTCTTGATGATGAATATGAAATTGCACCCGGCCCATGAAAAGTGGCCAGAGATGAGAAAGAAGCTCGCCTATGCCTGGCACAGGGACAAGAGAAGAAGAAGAAGAAGAGAAGAAGAAGAAGAAGAAGAAGAAGAAGAAGAAGAAGAAGAAGAAGAAGAAGAAGAAGAAGAAAAGGTCCTTGAGTCTGTGTCCCTCCGTAGCAGAGGGCAGGTGACTTGAAATGGGTGGTGCCTAGTCAGAGAAGAGGCAAGACGAGACGTCGGAAGGGATGGATAACAGACACACAGACGGCAGGAAAAGGGAGAGTGAGGGCGAAGACAAGAGATGCAATGTCTCCTGTTTCTACTTGGACCAGACCGGTAAGACGGGGGTCGATGCTCGACGGTTGGCAAGGAAGTGCTTTGTAGAAAGACCGTCGAGTCGTCCAGTTGAGGACCATCCTTTTCCCAATACCGGATACATGGCTGACGTAGCGACTAATGTAAAGCACTGTATATTGAATGCCCATATGTGGTAGGCACCCAAGTAACTTGCAGCGAGGCAATTCCATCCCACGCACACACACACACACAAAAGGAGCCAAGCAACCAATAATACCCAAACTCAATAAAAGGAAACCCCCAGGCAAGTGCAAAGGCCACCACTACACATATCTGTAGGTAATAAGTGCATACAACACTGCGCACATGAACACGCAAGGTACGGTGATTAAGATGAGGCTTGGTGGTGTGGGTGAGGGCGAGGGTAAGGGTAAGGTAATGTACGGATGGAAATGGTGTTTATTGCAGTGGTAAAGAACTCAGCAGGTAAGAGTCAAAGCTGTGGCAACCCGCTCATGGATATGGAACGAAGAAGGCATTGACCACGGCGGCGAATCCGGCCACCACCGTAGCCCCCCCACGGCTTTGCCAGTCGTGCTGACAGGCAAAGCCGAGTCAGGATCCAGCCAGTCAGTGCTGATTGAGTACGTTGGGAGAACGGCGCTGCCGCTGCCACCAGGTACACGACGTGTGTCAGAAATAAAGACTAAACCAAAATGCTCATCAACTGACTGATTGTGTGCGTATGTGTGTGTGAGTGGTGCGACCAGTGCGCTGGTAAGAACCCTCCCCGGCCACACTGACCTGCCAGGCCGCCTCAGGTAAAGTTGCTCAAAGTTTGGCACACAGAGGGCCACAGAAAAGGTGTACAATGTAAAGTATCAAGTACGCGTGTTAATAACATGCACTGTACAAAGCTCTGAGTCTCGCCGTACAGACAGGAGGAATAGTCCCGTCTCGTCGTCATATTTTTGGCAGGGCCGTGTCACGAATACAGTGTTGCCCCACATCCAGGATGTACTGTACGTGTACCACCTGTTCTGCTTCCCAATCCAGCCCAATCTACAATTGGCTGACCCTATCTTTTCTCTCAAAACAGCAAGTGCAATATCACCAGGCCTGCCAAAAATAAGTATGAGATAAAAAAAGGAGCCAAAGAAAGAGAAAAGGTTAACAAATGCATGGCAAGAGGCAGGGTTGGACTAAGGTTAGTCCAGGGGCGTGGTATGAAGAAAGGCAAGGGGAGAAAAAAAAAAAAAAAGAAGGGAAAAAGGCGCAGAGTCGCCAACATCCCATGTCATCACAACGAGTGGCCATGCTCACTCAATATTGATATCAATTCCCAAGCCATGCCTTTTTGCGGACCGAGGCGTTGCTCCCAAGATGAGACAAGCTGCCTGAGCTCTGAGGTACATCCTCGTCAATAAACACCTGGCTAGCTTTGCGTGGGGATGCAGCATATTACTTTGGCCAAGGTTGGCGGCCTCGACGCAGGAGACGGGAGAGCTACTAAGCAACCACATCGACAATGACCAGACGATCCGCACATTCTCCAGCGCGTTAGACACTAGTGAGCGATGTGCTCCGTAACGAATATCAGAGTATCCGTAGCGCAAACCAGGCAGGCGGGTTGTCATACAAGGTATGCGTAGGCATACCCGTCCGCTGCCATTAGGCTACCTTGCTTGCCTGCCCTCGTGCCCTGCCCAGTAGGGCAAGTCCACCAAGTCTGTCTGCTTGATTCAACTGGGTACCTGATCTTGGCTTTGGGTCTTGGAGCTCCTGTCCTCTCCTGGAGGCGTGGAGGCTGGCAGGTCCTGGAACTCCAGGAAAGGACATGAAGAGAACGGATACGGAGGCGTTACCTGAGGCTTGCCCTCAGGGCGCGCCCCTCTCCATTTGATCCTGGCCTGATGGACGGGGTCTGAGCAGGCTCAACGTCCAGTGTTGAGCGCGAATGCTTCGAGAACCAGTGTCCACCGACCCCGTCCGCCCACGACGGGGAGGTGGAAGGTGGAGGGCAGACGAGGGTCCTTAAAGCAGAAGCTCTGCTCAGATATCCGCTCTGTCGGCTCCAGACCGCCCTGTTCTGGGCACCGTACAGTGCTTGGAGTTGCTCAGCTACACAAAGATTGCAGTGCAATATATCCGTAAGAGTTGGCAGGCCAGCTTTGGGCAAGCAGATGGCCAGCATGTTTTGAGTGTTGCCTTTCTCCATCATGTGGCCGTCTCATTAGTGAACATTTCAACGGTGCGTATAAAGCAGTAAAGCAGCGTCATCTCTGAGCAGGAACGTACCACACCTTACTTACATTACCTAAAGCCAGGGACGAAACCCCCCCGCGCGTCAGATGCCGACAAGCCTCTCAGGCTTTGAGTACACCCCAGCGTGGCACCAATAAGCGGGACAAGATGTAGCCATCGGGAGGAAAGATGGGGTGGCCGTTTCTTCTGCGGCTTCTAGCTTGAGAATCAGGGAACGTGCCGGCGCCAGTGGGAGCGCTGGTGTTGAGCTTGTGATGGAACCGGCAGACCGCCTCCTACTACCACCTTAGCTCCTGCTGTACCCGCCCTATCCCTCGATCTCCGGGGTTAAAACACCCCCAAAAAGTGTTGAGGAGGCCGTCAGGTCGGTAAGGGTTAATATTCCCCTCATCTTGACTCTGTCTAGCACTGAGATAGCCCGAGATGTCCTAATGGCGTCTCCCAGCTCCTGGTGCCATGCGATGCCGCGCCATTGGTTTGCATGGGTGCGAGGAACAAAAAGGCAGCAGGGTGGTTGGCTAAGGTAGGCAAAGCTGGTAATAGCAGACAAGGGCGGACAAGGGCAAAGGACAGGGACGGAGGTACGGTATCTGCCGTGGTACCGCGGTCAGGTACCGCGGTGCCAGCCATGAGTGCTTTGTGGTGGCGACCCACCTTCCGCTTACCTTATCATGACAGGCTCGCTCGTAACTACCCTGGTCTTTTCTCCATCAGCTAGTGCCGTCCACACCACTACGACCTGCAGTAGACGAAGTCCAGGACTCGAAGACCCAACTTCGCACTAAAAGCTAAGGACTAGAGGACCCAGCTGGCTAAGGCACAATTACCTAGGCTATCCTTTTAGCGCTAGACTAGGAATCTCAACCTGCCAATCTACTCTGCTGGCTCCCAGGTTTTGGACATGGGGTTCACGCAGCACCAGCAGCTACTAGTACTAGTAGCTGGAGCAGCAACAGAGTGAGAACGAGGCAGTAGCGCCTTCTTCCCCATCTCTTTCTGCATGCAGCTCATTCTTTTCGACATCTTGGACGTGTTGGCGTTGGATCCTTTCGCTACATCATCCCCTTGCAATCTGCCTGAGGTCACATAAAAACACCTTCTCTCTAGCTCCAGCTCCAGCTCCAGCTCCAGCTCCTGTTCAAGCTCAGGCACGAGCCCCAGCACCACCACCACCACCAGCAATAGCCGCAAAAGACGAATGCTCATCATTACTCCATCCTCCTGCAATCATCCCTACATCCCCTTCGAAGGAAAGTACGTACCCCGCTGCGGTGCATCTACTAGTAAAGATGTGATAACGCACCTCACCTCATGCAGTGCCGCTCCCCTCACCCATAAACCAACAAGCAAAGCCGAAGTACTAATTCCTCTACGGAGTATGTCAAATGACATTTCCGGCCCATACCAAGCCCCTCTGTGCATCTGGACTTCCCACAATCCAATCCACCTAGCCAAGGTACCGTTCCTGACCATCATCCACATCCATAAGCCAAGCTATCAAAGACCAATATACCTTGGCCCTCTTCCTGTGCCCCTCTAGGTACCTTACATGCCTTACCACCACTGTTGCCAGTCCCAGCAGCCGGTTCCCACTTCCTTCCCCTCTCACTTTGGCACTTCTGATGTTGCTGCTGCTGCTCAGGTCCCAAGGCTCAAGGGGCCTTTCCTCTAGCCTGGTTGCTAGGGCCACCAGTCAATGTGGGTGCCGCTCGCATGGGAATTGGAGCTGGGCCACTTCTGGGTCTTGTCTGCTCTGGATGTTCAGACAGGGTCTGCCGTGGAATCCCTATCCTTGGACACTTCACTTGCGGGTACACTACTAGTGTACTTTGCAGTCCCTCAAAGCCTTCTCCAACACTTCCGAGAGAACTCAACCCGCAGGCTGCATCGGCGAAGACCTCGTGTAAAGGTGCCGTTCATCGGGGACCACCCCCATGGCACGACACAATAACACGCTGCATCTTTCACCGTCAACCCGCCCCGCCGATTCCAAGTAGTAAAGCAATGAAATTCGCCAACTTAGTTAGCCATGACCTGGTCGGCAGGTGGGCTCTGATCAATCTCTTCAAGGACCAAACTGGCAAGCCAGCGCGCTTGGGTGCGTTCCAAGGCACCTTGCGTGAGAGCACATCAAAATCTCGGATGGAAATGTGCGTGGAGTGAGGCTTGGAGGCTGTTGAATTTTGGCCAGAGCCATAACGCCATGACACCCAACCGAACCCTTCCTCGGGCCTTCGACGAAGGTTCTGGCCTCATCACCATCTTACCGCACTGACGGCGCTAGCCTAACTGACACTTGGCCAAGCTATTCCTCTGACTTCACCATCTGCTCATGATCTTGCTGATTTCCCCATCATCATGCCCTCTTGGGCTGACCCGCTACCGCAGGAGGCGTATTCCATTCTGTTCTTTGTCTACCTGCATTGTCTTACTCCGCTTCCCATCCGTCTGATCTTTGCTGGCGAACCCTTCGGTGTGGAACCATGCTATTGTTCCAGCTTCCTCAACTGGTCAAAAGCGACCATGAACCCGCAGCTTTGAAGTGTGACAGTGGTTTTCCCATGAAAAGACTTGGCACCAAACACCCCATCCCATCCTATCACCCACCCTCCTCCGTAGTAGAGGCGCTGGGCGTTGGGCATTACGCCATCAAATCAGGTGGACCGTTGGACCTCGCCAGGAAGGGCGATAGGAGAAACGCAGATCCGCGTAATAAAATACAGAGTTTAATAGCGGCCTGCCGCTACAATGGCCTCCTCCATGCGCATTTGCTGCACCACTTCGAGCGCTTGCGTACGCCCAGGCCGACCATATTACTGCCGCTCCCTGGGCAGTAAACGGCCCATGATAAGACCAGGGACAGCTATATCATAATCTTCCCACCGGAGTCGTTGTACTACAAGGCCTGCAAAGCGAAGCTTCCGAAATGAAACCTTGTGAGCAAACGACAAAATTCATGATCAGCCATAGCTCAGTACGCCATGCAGCCTGAATGATCAACAGCACAGCGGCAAGATTACCTCAGCATGCTCCCATTCTTTGTAAGTCGTGGCCACAGCTTACTCAAAAGCTTTGTTCCATTTTAAACTTTGGCCATCACGACACCTCCGGTTCGGAGAAATTCGTGGAGGTGTCAAGAGGGGCGACTCCCACGCAGCAGCTTGGGGCCCTCGAAAGCGCCGCCGACAAGTTGGTACCACCGGTCAAAGTCAATCCTGGCCAGGTCGATGCGTTCAGTTTGATCAAACCAACCCGCCAGGTGGACGAAGCTAGGATGGCTGCAAATGCCACAATGTAGGAACGTACGCAGTGCATTCCGACTGGCTCACTTGCTCATCATCCGAGTCGTCTGCATCTCATTATTGTGGGCAGAAGGAAATGGGATGATGAAGGAGGAGCTGGTATCCTCATGGCACTGGTCAACGGCTTAGTGGGGACAGCGGCGCCTGGTCAATTTCGACCGCAGCCTGCGCCACGCAAGTCTTCCAGACGAGCATCTGGGACTGGTGGCTTTTCTTGTCCTGCTCGACTCCTTGCCCTTGCTGGCTCATACTACGTAGTAGGCTTACTGGTACGATGGGTCCGCCCCAAGGGCGCCACGCTTCTAGTGGTGAAGCCTCAGTGTGTTGCCTTCCCAGTAATGTTCTAACAGCGACAACGACTGGGAGACGCGCAACTTCGTCGACTGGGATCCGTAGACCTTGGCTGGTGTCGGCCATCCTTCAGCTATCATGGGGGACGGTACATGTTCTTGTCGGTATCCCACCACGGTATTCCTTCCTCCACACCCCCTCTCCTGGAAAAGCTGCCAACGGCTGTCACCCAGCAAATGAAATGCCAGCAGGGCCGCCTTTTACCGACCAACCGAAATGGACATGGTCATAAATACACGGGGTTGCAGGGGGGGCAATGGGGTGAGTAAAGCGGTAGTGTCATCATTCACATGCTAAAAAACTAGCGGTGGCCACTTGGGTCAATATCCAGGGCTTCAATAATGGAACCTACCGAGGAACCCCGATACCCCCTTGTCCTGTTTTTCTTGGCCTGTTCCTGTGCCGTCGAGTTGGCCTGTTGACGGCACCCAGCCCAGCCTCTTCTTGCTACACAAGACCATCTCATCCACCTTCCAAGAGGTCAAGCTTGACGTGATAGGGGCTATTCCTGCTCGACATATCGGAAACTCAATAGGCATATTCCAATGCTTGGTTTCGCAGAATAATCGAAGGGGACGTCCATCCGTACAACTGGCGCAATGGTGGTTTCAGGCCGCATAGCTTGCCCTGCATCATGGGGCTGTGTGTGCCTCGGATCCGAACTCGTACAACTGAACCACGCGCCTAGCGCTGGGGACTAGCATCTGTCACGCTCGGTTGTTCCCTTTCTCACAACTGGTTCCTGGAATCGTTCGGTCAGGGGGGTCTGCTCTTCGCCCCCAAGATCTCGGGCACTCTGATGAGCGTGGCTCGGAGGGCAGGGGACCCTCAACTAAAGGGTGTCATCTGACGACACGAGGGGTGTGTCCCAAGCTTGAACGGTCCGAATGGGCATTCAGTGGATGTCCACTCTCGTGCTCCTAATCCATGTTCGCAGATTGTGTTGGTAATCTTTCGTGACTCGCATAAAGGGCATTTGCCGATGAGTAGACGATCCGGTCATGCAAATATCCGACGAAGATGACGGCCAAATTGAACAACTCTTTTCGGTGGGAGTGTGGCCACACTTTGAGATGATTGTCTACAAGAAGGAAGGTTTTCTGGGGTTGCGGTGCATAATCAACTTTTGCGGCTGCATGGGCGCGGCAACAGATGACTCGGCCGAGAACAAGGGGCGTGGTAACTGGGAAGGTCCCGTCCGTCCGCCCGCTCCGGGGAATCTTTAAACACTGGGCAGCGAACCAAGACACGATGCCACCGCTTCAGTAGGAGAAGCACTTAGCCCATTCCAGAAATTGGTGTCCGGAGAGGCTGCAGCAGGGACATCGGTACCTGTCGACAGCTCCGATCAAGCCTGTCCGTAGTAGAAGAGCAAGTGGGAGGACAACGGCAGGCAGCGGATAGCGGGCAGTCCAACATGCATATTGTTCAATTGAAGCTCGGTGGCCCTTCTCAGTGGCATTGCCGAAAGGGTGTGGTTGCAGGAATGTTGAAGGGCAGCGGAGCTTTGGGAACGGTTCAATGAAGTTCCTGACCAGGATCACGGCCCAGTGAAATCACGTCTCATTTTGTTGTATTGATCCTCCCATGCTTCTATTATGCTTCCATCGAGCTTCCAGAAGCGCGAGAGACAGAAGTACACGCCATGTCGTGCCACGCCAGACGCCAGATCGTTTAAGCCCCAATCATTTAATTCCATCGTTTGAATGGCTAATTGTGCTGTCGGACTTGGCATGCGGTCGGCCCCAGAACTTGCCATGCGTTTTACGGATGTTACGGCTCAGCGAAGCTTCGAATATTAAAGTTCATTAGAGCTATCCAGAAAGAGCTGGAGAGGAGGTGGAAAAATAAAAGGGATGAAGTCACGATGGGGACGAAGGGATCAGCCTCTATCGACTTGGCCTGGAGAAAGCAATTTAAACTTTGAGTACTACAAGGGGCGGTTCCTTGATGCGCACTGCTCTTGCTCCCTTTTTCTCCAGTCAAGGGTCCTGTCAGCCTTACGCTACTGCTACCAAAAAAGGAGCAAAGCAACTTGAGATGGTCTCAGCTGCCACGGAGGTATCCGTCCAAAGGTGTGGTAGCATGGGGGCGAAATAGCGGTGCAAGGGGAGAGAGAGAAGGAAGTGAGCAAAAGGGCAGAAAAAGAAAAAGAGGTCGCTATTCGTATCCATCTCTCGAACGGGTCATGGATTGAAAGGGCATGGGATTGCGGGTCGGGCACCACGCACAAGCACCGACAACCCGCAAAAGCTCTTCTGGGGTGGCTCTTTCGGGGGGGTAGAAAAGGACAAGATGGAAATGGGCATCGTTCGATGCTTCTTTTTTGCCATGTCCAAGAGGTTATTTTAGATTTATTGGAAGATCATCGAGAATCCCTTAAATGGTGGATCTTCGCTGACGACACGGGAGCGACGGGGGATGGTCGGCCCCGCAATCCATGTCCGATTCCGGCAAGTGAGGGGCAATATTTCAGTGCGCTGCCATCACTGTAAGATTAGTGATTCATGCGTTGTAGTTGTCTTGGGCTGGTAAGCATGCTGTCGCTTATCTAATCCTCGTCATTCAGCGGGGGCGCCTGGGGCACCTGTCCAAAAATATTGATTCTCTCATGGCAAGTCATTTCTTTCCCATCCACAAGCCATCCACAGAGCCCGTCGCCCAAAAAAAAAAAAAAATCTTAAAGTCCCCTCCTAAAGTGACGGGGGAAAAGTACCGAAAAAGATCGTATTACGAACCACAAGATACGCCATCATCTATCGTCATCTCATAGTCTCATCCAGCCCCTACCGACAAACAGGGGCCACAAACCAGGACCATCTCATCTATCAATCTCGAAGTTTTCCTATCTTGGTCAAATTGAGGTACTTTTGTGACAACCAAGAGTCACACCCAAGATCGAGCGGAGAACAAGTTGGGGGTCATTGCTTCCGCTTGCTGGGGTGGTTGAAGATACATCCCTGAACATTTCCAAGACAAGCAACCAAAGACACATCACATCTTTTGACGACATGGACAAAGATCTCGACAACGCGAATCCCACCATCTTGAGCGCGGCACAGCTGCCAACGCGCCAGGTCAAAAGGATAGTGCCGAGGAAGGGCCCAGATGCCAAATATAACGACATAATTCTAGCCAAACCAGCATATCTGTCACAGCCATTTTGCGATGACGACTCATTATGGCCTGATGGGGACGTTGTCAATGACGACTATGCTGAAGAGCCCATCGATGAGCAGGAGATTTACGGTGAGAGGCCTCCCCCTTTCTTTTCACTTCCCCCGTTGGTTCTTTTCAATACATTAGTATTTCTTCATTTCATGACTGGGGAGCCGCATATTCTGTCATCCGGTCATGCCCGCCAGGTCGTTGGTGGGACAGGGCATAGTCCACAAGGCTAGGGCGAGGCGAGCGCCGCGTCCTGCAGCACTCTCAAGAGAGGGTTCCCCCTTAGGAGGAGTGCATAGCTGCATTGACCTATGCTGCGGCGCTGACTAGGGTGTTCATAGTCATGAGCAGTGCTTCTTGTAACGCTTGAAATGACATCTGTCGGGTTAACTCCGAATCGTCGCACATCCATTGCCAACGTTAAGACCCTGGGAAGATCAGGCAACTGACGTTTCACAGACTTGATATCAACCATCTCTGACCCAGAACACCCCCTCTCTTTGGGACAGCTGGCGGTCGTCAACCTGCCCGACATTCACATCAGCCCATCTCCCTTGTCAGGGCCGTTAGACCCCAATGCGCTGGTCCAGGTACTGGTTGACTTAACGCCGACGGTGTCGCATTGCTCCCTTGCCACCGTTCTTGGTCTGGGTGTTCGAGTCCGCTTGGAGCAAGCGCTTCCCCCCAACTACCGCGTCGATGTCAGGATCAAGGAGAATGCGCACGCCCAGGATGACCAGGTCAACAAGCAGCTGAGTGACAAGGAACGTGTTGCGGCCGCCTTGGAGAACGACACCTTGAGGGGCGTTCTAGACAAGATGCTCGAAACCTGTGTATGATCGGTAAATCAATCACTGGTGTCGGACTCGGTCCCGAGCCGCTGCACGGTTGTTGACATTTATCTTGTTCCGACCCGAAGGCAAATGGCCGGATTCACAGGGGAATGTTGCCCGCAGGCTGGAAGCAGTAAAGAGCTTGTGTCTTTAAATAAGTGATCGACATTCTGTATCTCTATCGACCAAGGCATCATTACCTTGGCAGAGGCTCTATCGATTTTTCCCTCCATGGCAAGTAGGCGAGTTCGCCCCTGGCGACTTTATGGATCGACAGGTACTGTCATCCACCGGCCGGCAAGAAAAGGAAACCGTTTTTCTGCTAACGGATATCGCTTCCGCACACACAAACCTGTACCCATGAAAATGGGTACAGGGTCACGGCGGGATCGTCCTTCGCCTCATGACTCTTGCAACCCACGGCGGATTTTCGGGTAGGGCTGCTCGGAAGGAGGAGAAGTTCCCGCATTTTGCAGATGTGCTCGGACGGTTCAAACGGCCCACAGCATGTTTTTTTTCTTCGGGATAGACGAAGAATGTCAGCTCAGGCTTGCCAGTGTCAGGGGCGAGATGTTTCAAGCGTTTAGTGCCTTAAAGTGGTTTGTCTTACAGAATAATATGAATCAAACCCTTATTCCCCGTAGTTCATTCTTCAGCCACAATGGAAGCGTTTGCTACCCCACAGTGACAACTGCCATATTACTGCATTCAATAGCCGATCCAAACCCAACGTGCCTTTGGTACATTACTACCGCTTCAGCCGACTTGCATACCGGTTCTATGTCTTTAGCAAGGGAGAGAATCTCTCAAGGCCCCCCCTCAACAAGCCTACTTTCGTACAAACCGTGATGCCAGGGAACTTTGTAATCGTCTATCAATATGCCAATATGCGGATCTGCAAAAATTAGCAGCTTCGTCCAAGGCAATGGGCCATTTGACCAACTTCGCCCGCAACAAAAACTTGCATGGCGTTACATTGTGGCGCTGACGAGTTCCCCAATAACGGAGGTAAGATTTCAATATTCGGGGGCTGGAGTGGGGGATTGATTTTAGATCGCAGGGCATAGGGGAAATCACCGGCAGCGTTGCATTCCTGGTTCCAGGGCAGACAAGGCTCTTGTTTTAATTTTGCCAATGGATAACGCGTTGGGTTGGTCCCTTAGAACCCCCGGGGGAGAAACTTTCAATAAGGGACACTCAAATCAAAACTCATGTTCTAGACGATTTCAATTCCGACGTGAAGGTCCCGTAGAGCTGTACTACATCACCAAAGATTCTTTCTGAACAAGGATCAAACCATAAACCGGCAAGCAGCAGTTCCATACCAACGACGACTTGTCCAGTAATTCAGGTGAGAAGGCCGGCTCAGGTTCCCTTCACCATGGGCTGGGAGTTGGAGCGAAATCCCCATCTGATCTGCAACTTCCCGGCGTTTCCGTGGCCCAAGCTCCGCCGGTCTTGTTTTGACATAGTCACAACTGGTCTATTATTGTTGTGTAATTGTTGCCACGCCTCACAATGTAAGGACACTTCTCTGCCAACTCTTACCAACACTCAGTAGGCGCAATCGCTTCCCCCCACAGAACCGGTCAGGTGCAGCGTCATGACAGTCAACACCATGCGGGACACCATCTTGCTGATCTATCGCATCCAATAAGGAGTTTCAGTGATATAGCTTTGCATCGCACAGCATGCAACGATCTCCAAGACAGCAGTTGAGAATTTCGCCCACTCACACACACACCCTGGGGTGGGCCTGCTTGTCCACAGCAACATTGGGGGGAAGGAGCAAAAAGACTCAGCAATATAGGTATATGTAACTCATGCTATATGTGATGACAGCTCACCGAATCCGACACGGAAGGTCGCATGGGGCCGGTCCGCCCAGCCTGCCTTCCTTTATCTCGTGATAATGACGGAGACATTTTAACAGAAGCAGCCACAGCCTAATCAAGAAAACGCTCGGGCGCCCAGTGAGAACGCCCCACGGGCTCAAGAAGGAAGTTCCCAACAGCAAGCTCATAGGGCTTGAGGGACGCACTTAGCATGCTGAACGGCTTGTGGGCTGGCATGTGCCGAAGGCGTCACGGCGCCAAACGGGTCCCTGGGATGTCCGGCAGGTGATATGGTACCGGGCGGTTGAAGTGATTGGGGGAAGGGTTACGCCCGCGAAAGGGAAAGAAAAGGGAAAAAAAAAAAAAAAAAAAAAAGGTAGGATCTGGGGGGACGACAAACGCTACCGTGTGTGACGCACGGCGAGATGGGCGAAATTAGGTTGGCCTGCAGTATGTCCCCTTGCGAAGTTGCATGTCACATCATGTTCACTCTGCAGTATTGGCGGTGTCGAGGCTTATTGCTGTCGTGATATGCATTCCCAGCTTCCTTTAAAGGAAGGCTGGATAAGTCGAGGTCGATGGCTGATTGTTGTGTCATGACCTTGTCTTCGCCGTATACAATTTGATTCCGACGTAGTACGGACGTGAGGGTTTGTTGGGTATCTCTGCCTGTCTCTCAGAGTAAAGGTAGGATTCAACGTGCAAACTTGCAGATAGCCCATCGGACGGCCGGAGCCCGCCGACCCGCCTTCTTCATATCCATGACCCTGTTTCTTGTCTCTCTCTCTCTCTCTCTCTCTTTCTATCACTCAGCTAAACACGCTGCCAGCTTGGCGCTAACCCCAGTTTCCGCTGTCAAAAGCGAAAATAAAATAAAAAAGAGAAACAGAGTTTCGGCGAGCTGTCCGATCAATATGCCGCACAGGCTCACAGGAAACTAACTTTGGCACGTTTCGTTGCCACTAATGACCCTGAGTCAACAGTTGCATTTCAATATAGCAAAGCACGTTGCAGTGGGGGTAAAGCGGAAATCCAATTGCATTTTCTGCCCATGTGGCAAACATACTACGACTTACGCAAGAATCTACATCCAAACGCTCGACTCCAGGGAATGTTCCATGCCTTTATCGCATTTATGTGATGGTTATCCTAGTCCGAAGGCGTTTACGATGGATATCGTTGGTTGCATGAGACTCCTCACTACTCCGCTACGTGAGACTTTGAAGGGTTGCAGTATTTAGAACCACACGTTGCATAAGCTCGTAAACAAGGACATAACACGACGTCGTCGACAAGAGGAGAAAGAAGTTGCAAAGCCCTCATGGCGTCAGCGTGGCGATATTCGTATGTCAAAGGCGCCGCCGCAGGGACACTTGGCTGGCGTCTGTCTCGCCGCCCTCCCACTTTACCCGCGCGGCGTTTACCATGGGATCCCTGGGATGACTCGCGCCAAAAAAAACTGAAAACAAAAAAAAACGTCACCCCCCATCCATCACAGAATAAGAAAGACAAAAAAGACTAGCTCGCGTGGCTTAGAGTGGGCATCGAAGTTTTCTCAACCCGAACTTTCCCATCTACCGACCCGATGTTTTCCCACAATGGAGACGAAGCAATCAATCAGTCGACGCGTCTAGACGGCGTCAGTGGGGTTCGATGGAGGGGCTAAGGGGCGTAGCGGCGTGCTATAATAGCGACGAAACGGGTGTGAAGGTTTCCCGGGGTATTTTACCTTTGTATCTTTACGGACATATGGGTTGGAATTCGCATGCGTTTTCGCTTTCCTCTACCTTATTACATTGCGTGGTACTACGCGCGGTAGGGTTTAGGGGGGTTAGTGAAGGATCAGGAGGCGACAGACAAGAAGAGGAAAGACAAGGTAGTGTTGTGAATATAGTTGGAGGGCTGGCCCTTGTCGGATATAGCCGCTCCAACTGCTGTCTGTCGATTGCAGTGCTTATGTTGATCAAAGATGGAAATAGTTCATGTCAATCTTTGTGCCGCTCGAGCCTTGCTTGCAAAGGACCCAAAAACGCAATATGCTACCTTGTACGTAGCCCAATGAGTTTGATGGGGATATGTTTCGGTGTTGAGGAGAAGGGGGAATCTGGACCTGGAGTAAAGTCGGTGTGCCAGGGTACAGCTACAAGAGGGGCTGGGGGGTGAGGGGCAGACAGGCAAGGTGAAGTAAGGTGTCACGGTGCTTGTGCGACCCGACTGACGGTGAGGGGGCCTTTTGAAAGTTGAAAGGGGGGAACAGGAAAACTCCGCCCTGGAAGGTCCGATTGCGACGATGATGGCGGTGGAGAGAGCAAAGTACCTCGGGACTCTTCCGGGTTCCGGGGGTTGGTGGTCGGTTCCCCCCTCTTCGTTGCGACGGGATGTTAGTGGAAGGAATTTCTTCGACGTTAGAGACGAAAGGGACGAACCCCCCCCGTTCATGATCGGCGTTCCGTACGGCCGACCAAGTCGATAAGATTTGCAGAGGGGCTTTGCTGAGGAATCATTTTTACCTTTTATAAGTCACATCTTGGGTTACCCACTGTTGATCAAGAAATCGGTCCCTGCCTAGAACACCTTTGTTGCAACAATTGTTCCGACAACCCCGAAAACCAATACAATCCAGGCGTTTCTGCATAGCATCGAGTTGTGATCTACATGCTACCATTGGGGGCTGTTTGACCACAGCGTCGCATTGGGTTTTTTATCCGGGGTAGCGAGCGTCTTGGGGTAGCTAGGTTTCGCCAATACTCTCAGATTCCTCTTCCCTAACGACTATTGGATTAACAGCCCGGCGTTGGATATGCGTGATGTGTGTCAAGGAGACGCTAAAAGGGGTGTTTGGAGATGCTACATAGGTTTTGTTTGACTCTGGGGCTGGGTGGTACCATATATCGTCGTGTTTCACGATAGTTCGATCAGCCAAGAAGTTCAGCCCCGTCATAAGCCCGTAGCGAACGTCTATATGTCCATAGTGGACTCTTGTCGTTTCTCCCTCGAACAATTCGTGATAGAACCAAGGGATTGAAATATTCACCATGGGGAGATGTTCCGTGGTGCAGCGGTCACAGATACGGCTCCTGCATGACAAGAGCATAATGAATCTTTTGAGAGGATGTTGTCTCCCCCCGCATGTTCCGCTGCTCGATACTCAAGCTGGCCGCACCTTCCCCATTATAGAAAGAGGCCATGTCCATAATCAACTTTCAGAATACCTTATGAGGGCTGATCCATAAGGTGTGGTAAGAACCATCAGTGCCCTCTCATGCAGATACTAGTATTCAATATCTACATTTGACATTGCTCACATTCGCTGGAGGCTACAATGGCCATGCATAGAATTGATCTTGCATGATACAATAGTCAACAGACATTTAATATAGGACCCGAGTGTTTGTCATTGTTCTTCCTCATCATACATCTGCCAGCACTTTACATGGCATAGCCTATTGCTGAACACTCTTGTCATTGGCGGTACAGTTGCCGCTTTCACCAAGGAGTTTCATTGTAACTCCCCAAACCGTTTGGCTTATCAAGATCTAACAGTAGAATACATAGGTTGTTTTCTCGGCTACGTGAAACGATGCCATGGCATGAGGTAACACATGTCTGAACTGCTCCTGCGCCATAATCAGTGTTCAGTATCTTACAACATCAGAAACATGTACCTCTCACTGCTTCTCTCTGCTTGCGGGCGTCACCTATTGGCATACGCTTGTGAAAGTTTTCGTGATCTTGAGTACCGTGCAGCACAAGCTCCGGACCAAGATACAGGATGGGGAGCGGAGAAAATATGTAATGCACAAGTGCTAGCCTTATACTCCAATGATCGCGTCAGACATGGAACGGAATGAACGATTGCCCGCACAACTAGAGCTTTTAAGCTGTAGTCCCAAGAAGATGAGTATGTGGTCAACCAGAAAGGGTCTCGTGAACGTCTAGTTCATGCTCTTTAACATTCCTCTGCAGCCCAGAGTACAATGCCAAAAAGAAGTCATGCGTACTAAGATTCTCAAAGACAAAATCCAGATTATAGTATACTAAGGAAGGCAATAAGTCCTTTCTTGAAAAGCCAGCATTCCAAAGCATATTGTTGCTTTTTTTCCCACCTTGCTGCCCAGGCCCCATTCATGCGGAACTTTCATGTAAGCACACCGCTGGTGCTAGATGGGTCCTTTCCCGCGGCCAGAGTTCCCAAGCTAGGACCCGGTTTCTCCGGTCTCCTCCAATTCGCCCAGATCGTCTAGTTGGTTAGGATGATACGTTGTGGTCTTCATCACACAGCGCTCCGTGTTGACGGCGGTTCGAATCCGCCTCTGGGCATCAATTGATCTTTTGGCATCTCAATTTTTTGTCTGCCTGTTTCTTTACGCTACTCATTCAACCTATTTTTGTAGAAACTAACTGCCTTGTCAGCCTATACAAATTGATTTTGATACCAAAAAACAACAGCGGTAAAATAGCAGAAGAATGAGTCAAGTCATTTGCGCTGTCTTCAAAAATACTCTGCGCCAAGAAAACCAACCTACGTAACACAACCACGCAAACACCTCAATGACCACACGCAGGCTTCTTCTCCTCGGGGACACCGCGCACCTGCAACCCCCTCGAATCAACCGAATATCGGACTCCATAGATCAGCTTACTTTTTTAGTCAGATATTTCTAAATCGACATCAAGTCATGTCTCCCATTTTTGCCACGGTTGCTAAACCTTGAGGCAGCTAGCATAGTCTCACCCAAGTCAATCTGTATTCGATGGCATCATGTAGACACAGAATAGGGAGACGATCCCCCATTTTTTTCCTCCTTGGTATACAACGGCCCGAGCACCTAGTGTCTCACAGCCAGCATTTCTAATTAACAGATGCAGCAACCTCACCGGCAGCCTCATACATGCAAGGCATCGCTTCAATTTTGATCCCTGGTTGGCGTTTTGCGTAGACCCTTGCTCACATGTACGCGCCAATCCCACCCTTGCTCGAACAACTCAGCATCGTAACCGCCGAGTACCTTCATTTGCCTACCCAAACACCTAGTAGTATGAAAGCCCGCCTCCACAGACACCTTACTCGCCAAGGGCACCACTCTCCATGAGGCTCTGGTAAAACTCCGGCTCCAGGAACGTTGCCACGCTCACGTCCTCGCTCAGGCCCTTCCTTCTTCTGGTCTTTAGCACAAAGTCCCTAGCTGTAGCCTGAGCACTGGCTGGCTGCAGGGGCCGAATGATCACCTCCTTATCAAGGGGGTCGCCAGGAACGATGCTCCAGCTATCAAACGTCAAACTCACCATGGCCATGCCCTTTGTTTTGATGCGTAGGTCCGTCTCGAAGCCAAATGAATCGATGACGGGAATAAGGCCGTTAACGCGGTAGAGAGGAGTGCCGGCTACCGGTCCGTCCTGAAGGACATGACCACGGCGTCTAGCAAGTGTAGTATAGACCTCTGTGGCAGAGTCCTCAGGTCCCGTCACTGAGACAGCATACAAGGGCTCCATTAGTCTAGGGGAAGCCATCAGGAAGGAAGAATAGCAGGCTCGCCGGGAGGTGGGGATAATCTGACCGCCTCCGCGGAAGATGGCTTCCGAAGCCAATGAGACGTCCGTGATCCTGAATTTTGTATTTCGAATGGCTGTTGAAATACTCAGTTAGCGATGCCTACCGGTGAGCGAGCAGAGGTTGGGGAGTGGTCTGATGTGGAGACAGGATTCCTGTCAAGGGCCGTGCCCCCCATCCTGGTCAACCATAGCCACAAGAGGTATAGGTTATTGGAAAAGGTCTCGTGCGCAGAAGCAGGTTTCTTCTGACATGTCGGGGTAGATGAGGGGACGAAGGCATCTTTGCTAACGCAAACCATGCCGATACACCCAACGCCAACCCCAGGTCCATGAATTGGACGTTTCCCGGAACTGGTTCCACCTAGTCGGTGACCAATGGCGGTGCCGATGGGAGGCTTTCAAGGACAACACGAAGACAGAAGGGTGGATGTGAACAGGGATAGGGGTAATAGACTTACGCTCTTCGCACAGGGGGCCTTCTCTGGTTGCCCAGCTGAATCCTTGGCGGATGGTCTCCTTTACCGTAGTTAGAAGTTTCTTGTCAACCTGCAGCTTGTTAGTATTCTGTTCAATGCAAGGGCACCGGGGATGTGAGCCATTAGGCCTTACCTCGGAGGGTAACGTGTCGTCTTGGAGGATATTGGGGCCCATTTCATCAGGGCCAAATGCCCAGATGCTTCTCGCCGCCAGCTTGTCCCATCCGTAGGTCTCCTCAAAGTAATTGGCCGTCTTGCGAATAGGGTCCCGAATCTTAACCTTGCCTGACTCAATGTCTTCCGATATGCCCTTATCCAACTGCTCGGCAACCATTGTGATCTTGTTTTTCTTGTTCGGTGTGATAGCGTAACACTTGGTCGCCGACTGCTCAACAACCGTCTCACAGAATCGCGTGACCGGGTCCGATACCTTGATTTCCATGTCGGCGTAGAGACGTCTTAAGTCATGAAGGACACAGTCCATGTATAGCTCACCTGTGCCAAGAATAATATGTTCTCCCGATTCTTCAACCTTGGTAGTGATCAAGGGGTAACTCTTTTGGATTTTCCGCAATCCGTCGAGCATCTTGGGCAGTTCCGAAGGGTTGATGGGTTCGACAGCCACTTTGAGCACCGATTCTGTAAAATGCGTGACAGGCTTGAAGATGTACGCGTCCTCATCATCCTCCAGCTTGGGAGGAACAATCGTTGCCGTCTTGACGATTGAGTTGTCCACACCACTGAGGAGGACGAAGTTGCCAGCTGGAACACCATCCGTGGGAATGTTGTATCTTGACTCGCCAATGAAGACGTCTGATATTGTTGCCATCGCCATATCTTCGTCATCGTCGGTTGAATATCCTTCTCCCAGAACTCTTACTTGTGTTCCTGGGCGTGCAGTACCGCTTAGAACACGACCAAAAGAGTAGAAGCTTTTGGCGTCCGCTGTACTGAAAAGCTTCGATACATGAACCACCAGCGGCCCATCTTGGTTGCAAGACTTCATGGACTCTGCAATCTTCGTGTCCAACGGCCCAGAATAGTACTTCTCCAAGTATCTCTGTGCAGCATCTTCGGGTGACGGAATGTGGCGAACGACCATGTCGACAAAGCCCGTAGAGGGGCCGAAGAACTGCTCGCAAACCAGTTTCAGCAGAACCTTTGCATCGGCTTTGTATTGCGATGGCTTCAGAGTAATTCCAAGACTGCCCAGCACCCTTTTCAGTTCCTCCGGGCTATCGCTGATGGTATGGGTAAAAATCTTGTAAATCGGCTCCAGCACAAACTTGACAAACGAGCGATTTGACCGGGTCTCCATCGGCTTCCTTGTGAAGTTACGCTTCTCAGGGTTGAAATAAACATCTCCCCATAGCCGCTTCGCAAAGTCCTCAGTATTGATGCCGCCATAAGTGTCGGCGTACATCTTCGAGAACGACTGCAGAGTGAAGCACCAGCCCATGTCAGTGCATGCAAAGAGGACATTACCCTTTTCAGGGCTTATCCGCTTTGCCTCGCCCTTGCCGGGGATTGTATTTTCGATAACCGTGTTGACCTCCTCGACGACGTGCTTCAGCTTGAAGTATGCATCTTTGGGCGGAAGCTTAAGTTCCAGAATAAGGCGGTCCATCTTGTTGATAATAAGAGTAAGGGGTATATCCTGCAAAACTGCGTGCTTGATGATCTGTTCCGTATTCACCTGGACGCCCTCCACCACATCAACGACCAAGCACACTCCGTCAGCCAGTCGCAAGCTGGCTGCGACCTCGTCGACGAAGTTTACATGGCCAGGGGTATCTATGATGTTGACCAAATGAGACTTTCCTTTTGTGCTTTGCAGCACCAAGCTCATAGGCGATGATTTAATGGACACTCCCCTCTCTCTTTCTACAACATGAACGTCGGTGTATCTGAGCTGCTCATCTCGGTTCTTGCCGACACGGCGCTCGAGTCTGTCGGTGATGTCGTGAGTTTCGAGAACGAGCATATCCATGAATGCTGTCTTTCCATGGTGGAGATGTCCTGCCAACGCGACATTGCGTATTTGGTCGGGGAAGTTCATGAGATCGGTCATGAAGCTGCGGTCGAAGAAAACGGGTGGCAGGTCGGTCTCCTCGATGTTAAATTTCTTCTGCTCGACGGGTGCTATAATGGGCTGTGAGAGAAGCTGCTCGTCCTCTTCCCGAACGAGCACCTCGACTTCATCTCCATATACTTGCTGTGCCGTGGGGTAGTATTGTTTGTCTTCGTGCAGGATAATCGCATTTGATGGGCCATCATCTATCCCAAAGTCAGTATTGGTTCTTCAACATCGAGCTGAGTATTTTAGACCATCAATTTCCATCAACTCCTGGCCGGTGGGCGCAGGTGCTTCGCTGGCATCGTCGCCATAGACAAAGTCGCCCGCATCAACTCCCCTTTCAGATGCCTCTTCAGAGCCTACATCCTCGCCGATGAAGTTACCAAACCTAATGGATAAAGCGTCAATTTGAGATCATTAATAGTGAAGAGTGTTTTTGACATACTCATCGTATAGGTCGTCCATTTTGACCTCTTGTAGCGTCGGAAGGAATTTTCTGTCGCGGGTTGCCAATTGGCGTTGAAGAATCTCAAGCCAGTCGCAGTCGCAGTCACGTCTAGCATGACGCCCCTTCGCAAAGTTTCTCGCAAGGCTGAATGTGGCTGTTACACGTGAGTGGCTGCAAGGCTGATAAAAAGCAATCTTTCTCATTGGTCATACACAGGAGCTCGAGAAGCAGGTACCATAGGTCCAACAGTCGGGTCAATGCTCCGATGAAGCTGCTGCGCCACAAGTCCCGGAGTCCACCACCAGGGGTCAGAGCAACCCCACCAAACATCAAAAGGCGGCGAGGGGGTAGGGGCAGGAACGGAAGCACGTCTTCCTAATAAGTGACCTGTACCCAACAAAATTTGGCTTGTTTGCCTCTCACTTGTTTGCTTTCCTTCTCAGGTCTCACAAATACCCGACGGTCTCCCCTCCGGCTCTACTTTCAACTTGTCTTAATTCCCACAAACCTCTTCGAGCTTCACGACGATCAAAATGGCCAACCTTCCCCCCGTCTACATCGTTTCCGCCGCTAGAACCCCCGTTGGTTCTTTCCTTGGGTGCGACTAAATTCTCACCACGAAGAATATTGACCGCTTGAACCAAGAAGCTAACATTCCCTCTTGCGAACAGCTCTTTGTCTAGCCTGAGCGCCACCCAATTGGGTTCCCACGCCATTAAGGGTATGCAGATGTCTCATCAAACGGTGTGAAGCGCGGGGCAGCCCACCGCTAACCCCTCCAAAGCCGCCGTCGAGCGGGTTCCCCAGATCAAGCCCGAGGATGTTGAGGAAGTCTTCTACGGCAACGTCCTGTCCGCCAAGTATGTTTCACAAAAACAAAAAAAATGAATACCTCAAAAGCATATATTTAGCGACACACTCTGACAAGATTCTAGTCTCGGCCAAGCCCCCGCCCGGCAATGCGCCCTCGGAGCCGGCCTCTCTCAGGCCGTCGCGGCGACAACCGTCAACAAGGTCTGCGCTTCTGGCTTGAAGGCCATTATCCTGGGCGCCCAAACCATTCTTACCGGCAACGCTGACATTGTTGTCGCCGGTGGTACTGAGTCCATGACCAACACCCCCCACTACCTCCCCGTCCTCCGCAACGGCGCCAAGTACGGCCACCAGACCCTCGTCGACGGTGTCCTCCAGGATGGTCTCACCGACGCTTACGGCAAGAAGGAACACATGGGTATGGCCGCTGAGCTCTGTGCTAAGGACCACGACATCAGCCGCGAGCAACAGGACGAATACGCTATCAAGACCTACCAGAAGGCCCAGGCCGCCACCGAGGCCGGAATCTTCGCTAAGGAGATCGCCCCCATCGAGGTCTCTGGTGGCCGTGGCAAGCCCGCTATTAAGGTCGACCGTGACGACGAGGTCAAGAACCTCAACGTCGACAAGCTCAAGGCCATGCGCCCCGCTTTCGTGCCCAACGGGGGCACCGTTACGGCCCCCAACGCCGCCCCCCTCAACGATGGTGCTGCCGCCGTTGTCCTCATGTCTGAGGCAAAGGTCAAGGAGCTCGGCGTCACTCCCATTGCCAAGATCCGCGGCTGGGCCGACGCTGCCCGCGAGCCCGAGCGCTTCACTATTGCTCCCGCCCTGGCCATCCCTAAGGCTATCAAGCACGCTGGTCTCACTGAGAAGGATATTGACTTTTACGAGATCAACGAGGCTTTCTCCGTTGTTGCCCTCGCCAACATTAAGCTCCTGAACCTGGATCCCGAAACTGTCAACGTCTTTGGTGGCGCCGTTGCCATTGGACACCCTCTGGGCTGCTCTGGAGCCCGTATTGTTACCACCCTCTCGACCGTCCTCCGCGAGAAGAAGGCCAAGATCGGTGTTGCTGGTATCTGCAACGGTGGTGGTGGCGCCTCTGCCATTGTCATTGAGAACCTGCAATAGGCGGCACAAAGTAGAGAAGCCTAGCTCCAGAACTCGGAGCTCCGAGCTGATGCGGGTTCAAACTAAGCAGAGAGTGATTTCACTCGGAAGGGAGTGGGCCTGCCTGGGGCCGATGAAACAAGGCCGTGGCCACCTCCGGCAAGCGCACAATCGCAGTGGGATGCGCGTCCCGGAGGAAAGCTTCTCACTTCTTTATTTTTCTGCAGTTATTTGACGCAAAAATAGAACGTCACCAACCGGTTTTGTCCGGTTCCCGCGGATCTTGAAGGAGATTAAAAAAAAATTATGCTAGTTACCAGCGTTTTAGATGTAGCGCGACGGGCAATCGTTGCGGATTTTTTACCTAATGTCACGAATCATACGACTGCACCTCCTCTTTAAAGCATTCTATTTGCATTGATCTGCGTCTTTTTTGATTCTTGCACTGTCTATTCCGGCTAGTCGCTGCCGTTAAACTCCACCTAGGTTGCATCTTCCATGGCTGTGGCTGTGCTGTCTGGTTATCAGATTTTTTCGATAATCAATCTTTAGCGCGGCTTTGGACCGAGATCTGTGTACCAATCGCGATATCGGCGGAACCTGGTAGTCAAGGTGCCACCCACCCCACTACCATTATTGTGACCATCACGGTTGAATGAGTGTATGGGCTTTCGTGTGAATGAGCTTTATATGCAGCTATGGCTATTGTACAAACGCAGATAGGAAGGTGAAAAGAGAAGTGAATTGCAAAAAGCATCCCCCAGACTCTGCAACGAAGTCAGCCTTCGCTTCTAGACAAACAGCATTCCTCTAGTGGAGGGAAACCGCCACCTTTTCCTCCCTACTCGTCACATCAAGAAACGAAAATTGAAATATTATGGAACGAAGCAACGCCGAATAACCATCCCACGCCATCCATGCCAACCCCTACCTCGTCGAGCTAGACGGGATCGGGGCACTAAGAGACAAACCCATGTAAGTCCTGGGTAACATGGCAGCCATGCCAGTCTGCACCGCTATGCCGCCTGGTATCTTCGTAACTGTGAAATTTAGTCTTCACATAACCCGTCCCCACTTTTCACACAAGTCGCTACCATCGCTACCATCGCTGTGTCGGTAGTAACCTAACCCGGCAACTCGGCTCACTCTGCAGTGTCCATAGCGTCGCCGAAATCAGAGGATGGAAGAACGCCCTCCTTGAGCCATTTGGACCAGCCCTCATTGGACTTCTGTACATCCGACTGGCTCATGCCCTTCATCCAGGGACTGTTGAAGACAAACTTCTCGCGGAGTTTGGTATCGCGCTTGTTACTCGCGTTCTTGAGTCTCTCAAGGTGGCGCTCCCGTGCTTCCTTATCCTTGGGGACGTTGTCGTAGACAAAGTACTCAGAGGTGCCCGCTTTCCACACCATCTTGCTCGAGTTAAGACAAATGCTTATCGAAAGGTCCTCATCATACGAGATAGGCTTAGGGATCTGGCTGTCGTCAAATTTCTCATCGCTGGATGGCAGATTCCGGGCCAAGACGGTCTTTTGGAGCTTGTGGCGAGGGACTCCCTCAGTCGGCTCAACTTGGATGAATGACGAAATGTAGTATTGCCAGCGGTCCTTGGCCTTCATTTCATCCATGTAAAATGTCGTATCTTCTCGTTGCAACCAACGGACAGTAGCCTCTGACTTTTGCGGGAACTAAAAACCAGTCCTGATTAGCTTATGGTATTGGCCGTTCATAGTTGTATGACTTACCCAGCAGATAACGAACATCTCCCCATCCTTAACACACTTCTCAGCGTATTTCCTGGATGCAATCTCTGCCTGGTAGTTGGTCTCATCCTTTTCACGACTGTGGAGGTATTGCTGAATCAGATCAGGAGTCTTCTCCTTGGCATCTGTACTGCTACAGGTAAGGGCAAGGCGGCAAAGCGTCTTCAAAAGATCCTGGATGGTGTACAGCTTCCAACCACTCTTCAGGTAGTAATGGCGTAGGACATCCTGATATCTGACCTCATCAATGTCTCCGGTGATATACTCCTCAATAAGCTCAACGGTCTTAGGCCAGAACGTTGAGGAGTCATCATGAGGGCCAAAGTAGTTGAGAGTATTATCAGCCAAGCCAATATCCTTAGCAGGGCGCGGGCGGTTGACGCGGTTAATTTCCTCAATGACACTTTCCTTGCTCTCTTTCACGTCTCTAAGACGGGTATAGACTGTCTGGAAAACATTGAAGAAGACAAAAATTGTCTGGTTGCAGAAGAAGTTGTACCAGGGTCGAGAGAAGAACCCGTCAGCCTTCAGCTCACCATCGGCGGTCAAAAGGGTATCGTCACCTGTGGTGACAATGGGTTGCGGCACAATTGGCATCCAGCGCTCGTTGGATACCTCAGGGCCTGCGCCATCTTCTGGAGCATCAGGCATCTCTTCTTCGTTAGCTGAGCCCACATCGGGCGTGGTCTCCTTGCTGCCAGACGCAGCGCTGTCCTCCTTTTGCGCACGAGGCTTCGAGCCGTTGCGTCCGGGATCAAGAACACCACGAAGTAAATCACCTCTCCTGCCAGTACGGCGACTACGGCCGTTTGTAAGCTCAGCTGGGACACTCTCTTCGGCATCATCTTCTTCGGATACATCTTGCAATCTTGGGAGTCGGCCATCGATCTCCTCTTCAGGGATGTCGAAAAAGGCGGGGATGAATGTCTCAAAGAATTCGGTAATACGCTCCTTTTCCGGCACACTATGCTGGCCGCTGCTAACGGTATAAAGCATCATCAAGCGGAGGAGCTCAATTACAACCTTCTTGTCAGAGAAATCCCAAACGAGCTGGTGACGAGGAGCTTTGCCCTTCAAGCTGCGCTGGCGTCTTTGTTCTTCTGCCTTTGTTTTGATGACATCGACAAGATGCTTTGCTGAGAGGTTTCTCTTGTCGTTCTGCTTAACCAGAATGCCCATGTGGTCCAGGCTCTTGAGATGCATGTGCTCGACCTGGGCGTGCCAGACCTTCTCCCATTCACGCTGCGAGAAGCGCCATTCTTCGTCCTTCTGCTTCATGCGAGTCAAAACAATTGGGACAACGTTGAGAGGATTGGAGAACAGGTCATTGACGACCTCAGGGCCTTTGTCGCCGTAGATCTTCTTGCAAACGCGCTTAAAGACAGAAGTGCTGTGACCAGCCAATGCCTGAGGCATCTGGAAGTGCTCGCGCTCAATCGGTGACATGACACTGATTTGCTGGGCGACAGGCTCCAGAAGCTGGATGCATTTCAGGTTAGCTTCGATATTGAAATCATAGTCGTGGCGTTCCTCCTCAATACGGTGGAGACCCTCCTCAAATCCATTCTTGCGGTGGGCAACGAAGCCAGAGTCCTCAGAAGCCCAGGTCGGGTGAGAAGCCCAATCGTCATTCAGAACAGAGTTACACAACTCGTCACGGCCACTGCAAGGCTTAAGTCGCTCCTAAACAGACGTCAGCCAAGGTCAAACCATTTCCAATGATGAACACATACCCGCTTAGGAAGAAGGCGGTAGCTGGGGCCGTAACCACGACAGTTGCTCAAAGATACCTTGCCACTTGGCGGGGCCGGACGGTTATCAACAATCTCGTCATGTGGTTCGTACTTCAAGAACGCCTTCCAAAATCCCATCAGCTCAGGGTTTGCGGCAAAGAAGACACTGCCCTTATGGAAGACAGTGTTCCTATCAATGATCGATTGACTGAACAGGTTGCAAACTTTGAGAAACTCATTGAACGCTGTCTTGTTGCCTAGATACTTCTTCACCTTCTCGAAGAAGGCAATTTCATCGGAGTTCGAGGTGGTCGCTGTGGGTGGCCCAAGTGGCTCGGGCAAAATAGGCGTCAACGTTGGCTCGACCGGCGGCGCATCAGCAGTGAGCGCCTTGTTGTGCGCCAATTTCGCTCGCTTATTGTTGCCCGCAGCAACCGGGGGAGCGCCCGGCGCAGCTCTGTTCACAGGAGGCGGAGCCTCGACAATTGCAGGTGCGGGAACAGGCGTTTGCTTGTCAGTTCTTGGTCGCTTCTTATTGTTCTCCTTCGAGGCGCTGGGAGGTGCGAAGCTGCCGAGGGGAGGCATCTTTTGACCGCCCATACTAGGTTGGGGTGTTTGGTTTGGGCCAGGACCAGGTGGTTGTTCCTCGCCGGGGCGGCCAGGTGTGCCTTTGCCTTGGCCGGCAGACTCTGGCAAGAATTGCTTAAAGTCTTCCAATAGATCCGGGGCAGTGTGAAACAGCGTGGTAACTTGAGCGTAAACGTCCTGAATGGGTTTTTGCTCGCGCTGATAGGTTTGGAGGATCTCGAGAAATTGTTTGTATATCTCGGGCTTATCCTGGAAGCGGTTCTGCAGCGTGGTTAGCGCGCGAGGTCTCAGGCTGATTTTTTTTTTTTTCGAAAAGTGGTTTACAGGTGCACTTGCCTTTATTTTGTTAACATAGCTGATGGCATGGTTGAACTCAACAGGACCGCGGCGTTCCATGTTGGCCTGCTGTTGCTGCTGGCTGGCGTTGCCATTCACATTTGCGGGTCCGGTGACCGGAGTTGGAGTGTGTGCACTGCGAGGCGGCTGTTGCGCGTTGGCAGGATGGGTGCCTTGAGCTTGAGGGCCACGCTGCTGGCCACCACCCTGAGCCTCAAAAGCAGCACCTAGGTTCTGGGTCGGGCCAAATGGGCCAGGACCATTCTGTACAGGTGTGCTGAAATTGGCCTCGGGACTCTCGATACTATGTTGAGGCTGTTGCTGTTGCTGCTGCTGCTGCTGCTGCTGCCAGTTGTTTCCGCGCTGTGGGAACAGCGGTTGCGAGGCGCCCCCAGGATGCGCATGACCACCATCCACCTGTGTACCCCTACCAGCAATGGATTGAACGGTGGTGCCCATGGGTGTGGTGACTCTAATAGTGTTCGGATCATTACCAGCACCGCATTCAATCCGGTACCCAGGCGGCAAAAAGGTATTGAAGCCCTGAATGAGGTTGGGATGACCGGCGAAGAGCTCCGATACACGGTTGATGACCCCTGGAGTATCGATTCTACTTTGGTCAGTGACGCTACAACGGCGTTAAGAGGCATTCATTACACATACGCCTGACTCTTGAAGTCTTTCATTATGTCAAGGAAGCGGTTGTACACGTCCGGTTGGTCGTGGAACTGCACCTTGACCTGGTCCAGATATGTCAAGGCATCCTGTCAACTGTGGTCAGCTCATGGTCTCAATCGCTAACAGTATCTCCGAGTCCCAAGCTTTACTTCAACCATGCCGGGCGACGCGTCCTCCATCGCCGTGGATGCATTCGACTATTAAATTACAGAGGCGAACGAAGGAAAGATGCAACGGTGATTACGACTGGATGAAAGGTATACGCGAGAGATGAGGAATACGAGGCGCGAAAGACTAGGCGAGACGAACAGGACATGCACGCGGGGCAGCCTTGCATCCTGCCTGCCTGACCTGCGCCGTATCGGCGCACCAGCCCACACTGGTTTCCACTTTGGATGGACAAGCCACACGCAAGAGCAGAGGCGCCAATACAAGGTGCTTTCCTTCCGCCAATTGAGAAAGCAAAATTCAACTTACGTTTAGAATAGGTTGTTGGCCGTGGGCAATGCCTCCTTGCGATTGTTGTTGCACCTGGCCCTGGGCACCAGCAGCGCCAGCGCCGCCACCACCACTGTTACCGGCGCTACCACCGAACGGTCCTTGTTGCATCGGTTGTTGGCCATCGCGCTGTTGCAGAGGCCCCCCAAATACAGGGGGACCTCCATTGGCGGCGCCTAGAGAGCCGGTCGGAGGGCCGGTCGTATGCGGGATGGGTGCAAACATCTGATGCTGGGGGTTGGGGTTGTTCGGACCGCCATGTTGCGGTGGCCTGTTATTTTCGGGCTGAAGAGGGCCGCCGAAGTTCGTGCCGGGACCCGAAGGGGCGCCGAGGGGCATGGGAGGACCGGATGAGCCTGAGCCGTGGTTTGCAAGGAGGCCACCAGGACTGTGGATTGCGCCCATGGCGCGGGATGCGACGGGCTGGTGTATCGGGATCGAGCCAGCATTGCTGTGATGAGGAGGCCCGGGAGGGTATCCCTCGCGGAGACGTCTTTCAGCCTGCTCTTGTTCGTGTCGTTCCTGATCACGTCGCTCCTTTTCGCGTCGATCCATTCTGTCGGCCTCCATGGCCATGAGGCGACGGTTCTCTTCCAAAGAGTCGAGAGCGCGCTCGTCAGCGGGTTTCCCGCTCATCATCCTGAGATCGATCGTCTTCTGAGATGCGTACGTCAGTGACGCGCAGGTAAGAGAAGGGCGACAACGGAGGGGTTGCGGAAGTCGTCGCAAGCGCCCTCAGAGGGGGGCTGGATCTTCACCCGCGCAAGCTTTGCTTCGCTGCCCAGGGCCGAAAGGGCAGGGGGCTGCTCAGGAATCAAACTGAACTTACAGACTGATGATGCTGCACCTAGTCTTGTGTCTACATGAGGGGAGTGGCCGCGAGTTTCGGGAGTCGGGATTGTGGGACCAACAGCAACGTCAGGCAGAGAAATTTCGTGATGATTTACGAGCTTGCACCTGGTGCTCAAACCCCTTCCCGGCTGATTGGAATGAGAGCCTGCCCGGGCGCGGAAACAGCCGTGTCACGTGGCGATAAGAGCCTTATCAGTATCGGTCCCACTTCTAGGCTAATTGAGAACAGAGCGATTCTATTTGATGTTTAAGTACTTAATGATTAAGCACACGCTTTTGGAATCGCTTCATAGAAGATCATCTAGTATAAAATGATAATTATAAGGTGTATAAGGCTTAACTGGCTAAATTCTAACAGAATTTTGTGGGTTTTTAAGATGTTAAAAGCGATGAGTGTCTCAGGACGTATACACATATGTTGCATAATCATCTCGAACATGTAGTACTGCCCTTGTCAAGCCACCGGCTGTCATCATCAAAGAGCTAACAGTACCCATATAGACGTTTGCGGATTCCCTTTCTGCAAGTTGAGATTAAACAACTGCATAAACCTGTATAATGTATTTGTTTTGCCATGCGGGTATCCGATTACTACTGCATTCAACATGCCACTCATACATGGGCCAGCCCAGGAATATTGTTCCATGAAGCAGCCTTCAAGCATAATTGCGAACCTCCTTAATAATCCACTGGACGCAAGTTAGCAACTGTTATATTGATGGTTCAAGTCGATAGGGCTTGTAGATATACAAGGGGAAACATACCACCTCGCCGTTTGCAACGGTGCTTGCTACATTTACAACCTCAATATTGCCTGGCTGGATCTGAGCGCAAAGTTAGCCAATGTCCCAAAGAAAGCCACCGGAAGTCGAAAAATATCTTACAAACTTGGTCCCGTCTTTGTTTTCCCACCAAATATCCCTATCGTCGCCTATTGCCTTCGCCTTGTGGTTCTCCGGCCACGGACTCACAGGTACCATGTGTGCCTCGACGAACCGCTGAATGTTCCTCTGCGCCCTCTCCTGGCCATCATCGCCCTCATAGGCATTTTCACCAAAATGCTGGTATTCTTTGGGGTCTTCCCAGGGCTTCCGCGGCAGATTCTCGACGGCGGAGTTCAGCGGCGCCAATACAGTGGTATTATGTGCCTGGTCATCGAGACGACGGGAGGCAGACTCGATGTCGCGAGTAAAACCGGCGAAGACGTTGATGCTCCTGTCACGACCCATGACGTCGGAGAGTCTTACGCCCCCTTGCGCCGGGGGTGGCCGGGAGTCAGAGGGCTCTGAGGGCGGCATAGCTGGGCCGACCGGGTCTACGATAGGCTTCTGACGGAAGATGCGCAGGGCGTAGGGGCCGGGGCGTTCTACGGGTAATGTAAACAGCTGCGCCGTTGCTACGGAGCAAGTGAACAGTAGCAGAAATGCGGAAAGCGGTTTCATGATGCTGCCAGGATGGAATGTCCAGTGAACCAAATCAACGAGCTTTTTTTCCTTAGAGAATCCTTAGGAATGGCAAGTGCACTGGCAGCAAAAACTGGTTTGAGCCTCTAGCGGCATGTGTCACCTCAGCGTGCAGCCTACAACTATGCAGCAGGAGGCTCATCACGCAGGATGATGCGGTTTTGCGGCGGCTGGATCCCCCACGGGACCAAATTTTTTGGAAATCTCAGGGCACTGATTGGACAAAGTATTGCATGACATCATCCTTGCACCAAAATTGTGCGGTGTTTGGTGCCTTGTGTGGTGACGGTACCTGCGACTTCCAGGGCCAACATGATCAGCGGCAAATGGGACAGGAAGGAGACTTGCACGCCGCGTCCTAACACATGACACCTAGATGGCAGGAAAACGCATAGCTTCCGAGGATTTGGATACCAAGTCACACCCCTTGGAGGCTTCAATTTGCAATTTGCTGAAGGATGGACTCAGTCGCCGAGATTCACCGAGATTGACGATGATGTTCTGAGACCTTACGAGGGCCTTCGGAGTCTTTTGTCGCTCACGAAGAGCGATAGCGGAGACGCCTTAAGCAATAGATTTCTCCACACTGGCACTGCCAGATTGCAGGTTGCCAGGCCGGCCGTAGGAGGAGAAGATGCGCGATTGGGGAAGTATCGGGATTTATTGCTGAATTTGAACAGGAATACAAAAGCATGAAGGGAAAAAAAAAAAAAAAAAAAAAGGTCAAACGACGGGGGCTTAAGTGCCAGCACCATCACCGCAACATCACCAGCATGAGCAGTAGCCGCTATTAATGTTCACGAACCTTCAACCCCGACTTTTGTCTAGTCATGAATCATGAAGCAGACAAATGAAACGGACGGACTGGTGGCAAAGAAAGCAGTCGTGCCGTCAGCGGAAGAATAGTAATAACTGGCCACAAGTGCTCCCCCAAACAATCCCCTTTATCACATGCAAGGGTTTACTCCGGACCGCACGGCTACTCGAAGCCCAGCCCCCAATGCCCCCCAAAGTGCCCCAGATCGGAGGTGGGAGGTTGCACCTTACGTGGGAGGCACACGGAGAATGAGGAGACGGCGGAGAGGAGGCGGAGGCTAGGTCCTTTCACTAATGTGGAGGAATGTGAAAAGCTGCGGCAGAAACTGAGTGGTCGCCGGGCAGCGAAAGCAGGGCCGAAAAGAGGGGACGGCAATGCAGGGTGGCCGGGCTGGGGAAAGTTGCAGTGGAAGATCCTCGGTCAGGTGCTAAAAGTTCCGGGCCGTCATCATCTGACCTGATGCTCTTTGGTTGAATGTGTGGGGGAGTAAAGGCTTAGGTGGGTGAGACTAGTGTTGTGCTTTTCACAAGCCCGCTCCAGAAGGATGCAGAGAGGTGCCAATGCAAGCGCATTGGATTTCCAAGAGGAGGGGAGGCTGGAGAAGGGTTTTAGAATTGAGTGTCAAGTGGCGTTGATGCCCGTGACGACTCACCTGTTCACCGTACAGACAGAGACATTTCTGCAGCTTGACACGAGGTATGGCACCTGGCCGGTCTCATCTGGCTTGCTGTGGGGACGGGAAGGGGGGGAAAGCCTGTGCTGAAGAGACGCCGGAATGTGTTAGAGTGCGGCGACGGGTCGACAGGATGGCCTGCTTGCTGGACTTTCCTTACCTTGGGCAGAGGTAGGCTAACTTGACATCTGGTCAAAGAGCATGAGCATGACCAAGTGACCTTCACATGTCAAAAAGTGCTACCATGGAAGAGCCTGAAACTGTCAAAAAATTCTTCACGGGCTTCTACAGCAAAAGCGTGACCCCAATTGCTTTGTGAAAGTGCCCGTCAGAGCTAAGGGTAGATCTGCCATCCCTTTCTCCAGAATCCTGGGGTTTAGTACCTACGGTAACCACCAAATCGAGAAGGACGCAATAGGATTCATCGCATGTCTCCCTCTTTCTCCAGCTTTCCAATCCTCGGTCTTTTATCGGTTGTCGGTACCAGCTTCCCCAGCAACAGAAGAACCTAGGCCATTGACAACCATTGGAAGTCCCTAATACGAGTATACGTACGGATACAGCAGCCTGCGATTGAGTGAGTGAGCGAGAGAGAGCTTCAATTATTTTTATTTTATTTGGTCGCACGCTCTCTCTCCCTCTTTCACTCCTCCCCCCCACACTCCCCCGGTTTTGCAGGTCGCGGTCCACCACCGAAGGAAGCGAAGTAGGTCCTCTGCTCGGCCAGAATTGCTACGAGGGAGCAGAGGGTCTTTTCAGGTCTGCTACATGGGCTGCTCAAATATTTATAAAACCTCCGTAGACCGGACTCAATTGCCTTTTAATTTTTAAACTTGAGGTGGTTTGCCCTTCTCTTACGATTGCAGACTGACAATCCGAATCGCCGCCATCGATCGCATTGTCCCTTTGTTTCCCCAGGCCCTGAACACCCCCCAAACTCATTAGCCTCAGGCACCTTGTAAGTACTTTACCAACGCGCGCATTCTTACTGGCACGCCGTAAATGGGTGACGCCAATCTGCCCCAGACCACCCCCCGACAACGACCCAGACCCAGGCCAAAACTGGCCCCAAAACCCGCTAGCAGACGGCGGGTGGCCCAGTCGTCGTCCCATAGAAGTGTCCCAGTGCTAATCCCCCCTGTTCCCTCCCAGGCGCTTCGACCTCGGCTCACGACTCGCCGTGTCAGCACTGCACCAAGGCCGCTCGCTGCACCCTTTGTACCTTGACTTGCCGTATCCTCGGCGTAGCTTAGACACGAAGGGGAATCTGGCTGTCTCGTTTTCCTCTTAAACCTCGACATCCATAAACTCTCTTCATCCCCCCCACCATTTCTCTTTCCATTCCTCTTTGTTTGTTCTCCATCTTCATTTTGGAGCGCATCTGTACACATCATTCAAAATGGCACCCAGAGTTATCGTCGTCGGTGGTGGTCGTAAGTAGCTTTCTGCTAACCATTCGCCTCACTTTCCCCTCGTTCACATGCTAACCCATCTGCTCAGTGTCTGGCTTGAGTGCCGCGCACACCATCTACCTCGCTGGTGGAAATGTTGTCGTCCTTGACAAGCAGGGTAAGTTGCAAATCTCCCGCTTGCGCGCCTCGTCTGACAGCCGGTCGCATACTGACGATTCCCACGCGTAGGCTTCTTCGGAGGCAACTCCACAAAGGCCACCTCAGGTATCAACGGTGCCTTGACCCGGACACAGGTCGACCACCAGATCGCCGACAGTGTCAAGCAGTTCTACGATGATACCTTGAAGTCTGCTCGTGACAAGGCCCGCCCCGACCTGATTAAGGTCCTTACCTACAAGTCTGCCGCCGCCGTCGAGTGGCTTCAGGACGTTTTCAACCTTGATCTCACTCTCGTTTCCCGTCTAGGGTATGTTTGAATGCTATCCCGCGCCCCTTTTTATGACCAGCGTTGACTAACACTGCTCTAGTGGTCACTCTCAGCCCCGTACGCACCGTGGTCACGATGCCAAGTTCCCCGGTATGGCCATTACCTACGCTCTTATGCAAAGACTCGAGGAACTCGCCGAGACTGAGCCCCACCGAGTCGAGATCATCAAGAAGGCCCGCGTCACTGGCCTGAACAAGGAGGGCAACACCATCACTGGTGTTAAGTACGAGTTCAACGGAGAGGAGCAGTCGGTCGATGGCCCCGTCGTCCTTGCCACCGGTGGTTACGCCGCTGACTTCGGTGACACCTCGTTGCTGAAGCAGCACCGTCCTGATACCTTTGGACTCGCCACCACTAACGGTTCCCATGCCACTGGTGACGGTCAGAAGATGGTGATGGCCATCGGCGGTAACGGTATTGACATGGACAAGGTCCAGGTCCACCCCACTGGTCTGGTCGACCCCAAGGACCCCGGCTCCAAGTGGAAGTTCTTGGCTGCTGAGGCCCTCCGTGGTGAGGGTGGTATCCTCCTCAACGCCGACGGTGACCGTTTCTGCGATGAGCTTGGCCACCGTGACTACGTTTCTGGCATGATGTGGAAGGAGAAGGACAAGAACAAGTTCCCCATCAGACTCGTTCTCAACTCCAAGGCTTCCAATGTCCTTGACTTCCACACTCGCCACTACTCTGGTCGTGGCCTGATGAAGAAGATGAGTGGTGCGGATCTGGCCAAGGAGATTGGCTGCTCCCCCGACCACCTTCAGAAGTCTTTCCAAACCTACAACGCCATCGCCGATGGCAAGCAGAAGGATCCTTGGGGCAAGAAGTTCTTCCACAACCTGCCATTTGACATCAGCGACACCTTCCACGTTGCCCTCATGGAGCCCGTGCTTCACTTCACCATGGGTGGTATTGAGATCAACGACAAGGCCCAGGTCCTTAACAAGGAGCAGAAGCCCTTTGACGGTCTCTTCGCTTGCGGTGAGCTTGCTGGTGGTGTTCACGGAGCTAACCGTTTGGGTGGTTCTTCTCTGCTTGGCTGCGTCGTCTACGGCCGTGTTGCTGGTGACACCGCCAGCAACTACCTCTTCCAGCAGGCTCTTACCGGTGCTGGTGGTGCTGCTGCCCGTATGGGCCAGATCTCACTGCACCTCGACCCTGCGCAGCCGGGCCGAGTCACGATTGACTGGAACAACGCCGGCGGCGCTGGTGGTCAGGGCATCCCCGCCCAGCAAACTAGCTCTTCTACCGGCCCCACCCCCACCGAAGGCGGACAGAAGGCCGACAAGCCCAACCCCAAGAAGTTCACAATCCCCGAGAAGGAGTACACCCTGGAGGAGGTTGCCAAGCACAACACCAAGGAGGACCTGTGGGTTGTCGTAAAGGGTGTCGTGATGGACCTGTCCAACTGGCTTGAGGAGCACCCCGGTGGCCCTCAGGCTATCATGAACTTCATGGGCCGCGATGCGACCGAGGAGTTCGAGATGCTGCACGACGACGAGGTCATTCCCAAGTACGCACCGGAGCAGGTGATTGGCCGCGTCAAGGGCCAGACGCCAAGTTTGGAGCTTTAAATTTGGAATGATCGACGATGCACGACGGCTTGGCTTGGGTAAAATAGTGATAACCGGAGTACTGGGTGCGCATTTGGCGCACTTCTGATTTGGGCATTTCTTCATCGGTAGTCACTATCAGGATTGTATTCATAGATACATGTTATAGTCTCTTGGATCCAATGGACCTCTTAACTTTTTTTCCAAACCCTTTCTCACTGCCTTGTTCCTCAGCTTCACAATAATTTAGGCTTGTTGTACTCGCCGTCAGGTGACGGTACACGTGCATCTTGAACTCTGACCATCTGGGGTCCCCGCCATTGATCCGCGGCTTACCCTGTACCCCACCACGAACCCGCGGCGCAAAATTCCCCGAAACCGCGTTACTAATTTTACCTGCAAGCCGAACCGCGCATCACCACTCGCAAGAGGTTGAAACAAATATAATTTAAAAAAAAAAAAAAATGGGAAAGGTTCACGGAAGTCTCGCCCGTGCAGGTAAGTCCCTCGCGGGCAAGTTGCTTTTCAACTGGCGGCAAGCAGTCGCTCATCAACCTCGACCAATTAGGCAAGGTCAAGTCTCAGACCCCCAAGGTCGAGCCTGCCGAGAAAGCAAAGACCCCCAAAGGCCGCGCGCGCAAGAGGGAGGTTTACACGCGCCGCTTCGTCAACGTCGCCGTCACTGGCGGCAAGCGCAAGGTAAGTCGTTTCCCACCCTCACGGCCTGTTTGGGCAACGTCCGGTGTTGTGATTTTTCCAGGAGCTGACTTGGAGGACGCAGATGAACCCTAACCCTGGCAATTAAACTTACTCGGGGCGATCGATGCGCATGAGAATCGGTACAGCGTTACCCGACGACTCGACACGATGTCCCAAGGTTCTCGAAGTTGTGAGGCTGGTGTAATAGGTTGCATGCAGCGAACGGCGTTTTGTCCGGTTTTGAGGTAAACAGGGAAAAAGGAGGAAAATGCTAATTGTCGAGATGGAATAGAAATAGAATTAAGCCGCGAGGCTCTTTATTCCTCGTAATTTGCGCTTGCTTTGCCACTCCTACTCTTTGCTCTTTAGTGAGCGACCTTGACTAGAGGTCTTAGATGCCGAGTTGGGTGAGCAGAAGGTTGACAGCAACTAGTCGGGGTGAGGGAGGCTCGGGTTCAAATGAAAGCAGGGGTGAAGAGTATCTATGCACGTGTATTTGTACGCCATAACTTCGGGAGACAGGCTTTGACTTTGTTATCTTGATACGACTCAAGGGCTTGCCGTGAATCGTTCAACTCTACTCTTGATGGGCCGTCTGGCAAGGAGAGAGAAGAGCAAGAGCATAGCTGAAGTTCCATACTATTTAGAGACTGGCACAAGAACTCCCTATTGAACCCTGTTGAAGCTCAAAGCATAGTTGGTCATTGGGGTTTTAGGTCTATTCAGCATCTGTACCTCGTGTTCTCCTCTAGGTCTGTTGTCCTAACTACATCTGTTTATAAAGGTATGCTTTGCTGTCATGACGGACATAATGCAAGATAGGACATATTTCATGAGTTTCGTTGACTAAAGCGTTGTAAACTACCGTTGATTGCCGCTATGGATTATCTTTCAAGATGGCCAGAGTCTGAAGACACTGGGAGCGGGATTGATCACTATCAGGGCTGACCTATTTACCAGGCGATGATCCCTCATCGCATTATATCCGTGGTTGCTACATGTCCAAAAAGCAAGGCTACGAAGAGACAATATTATTGGCATGACAAAAGTTATTACGACGCAGAGCCATTATTAGTCATAGTTATTTTTGAATTTTAGTCAACGGCAAAGCTTATTGGGGGTGGATTGCCGACGACTCTGTTCTAGCCTCCGCCTGGTTCCCAGCGGAGGTTCAAATACGCATGGGGATGACAAGACTTCCAAGGGGGGTCTATGACTGATAATATCAACCCAAAATGCCATGTTACAGGTGGCTAAGGCAAAAAGCCAATCGAACCCCACCTATATACTCGAAGGATGGCCCATACGACGTAACAGGAACCTGTCCTCCGAGGAAATGGATTCCGCCAGTTCCCATCTGTTTCTGTTTTGTTCTCTACCGCGCCGGAAAGTCGAATGGTTCAGTAAACTCATTCCATGGATTAAACTGAACAAAGCCTCGCATCAGTATCCTGGCAGCTGCATGCTTTCAGCAGTTGCTTGGTACGGACTCTTGAACGAAAAGATCGGTTACCTGGACTTCAGTTCAACGACGGGTGGCCGTGGCCATAACTGAAAACACATGTAGCGTAGCTATTCAAGTAATCTGAGGATGGCTTCATCAGGCCCTAATAAAACTTATGATGAGATACGTGGGAGTTGTCCACCAAGTCCTGCCTATGAACATTGAGCCTGAACCCTCGTATTCAACACCCATGATTTCCCCAACCTCTATAGTGGCATGGAAGAGTCTGCTTCTTTCGTTCTTTGCGGCTCTGGATGACAATATCGCTATACCACTTTCACTTGCCTTATATCCATCCACTGGCCTCTTGGGTCCGTTCAAGTGAACCTTTTAAGCAAGAATAACTTAAGCTCGTAATCTTTTCTGACCATTTTACTCTCGAGCTGAACGACACAAGAACTCACCATTATCCCCGGCCTAGTTTATGCCGCAGATAAAACAAAAGATCCGACGATACGAACCGTCTTTTACCAATGCCGATGAAATTCGTGGGATGAGTTACACTTGGAGAGATATATAGGGGAAATATCCTGAGTGCTCCTACGTTATTGCCTGGGGGAGCGGCACGTATAGTTAACTCGCGAAATGGTCTTCGGTCAGCCATCGTGTACTCTTCTGGAACGTCCGCCATCAACATTCTCTTCAAACCCATTACCGAAGGTTTCTTGTAAGTACATAGCTCATCATTGCACCGGCTTCCCACCTCCACCTCTACATCATAGCGAACCAGAGAAATGATACGTTGCTGTATTTCTGACTCTTCGAATATAATTCAGGCCAGTGGCATATATGGCACTTGGGTGGGCCTACTTTGAACCCATGTTCACAAAGGAGATGATAATGAAAATCAACTACATAAATAGGGCGGGAAGCAAGGAAATAGAAGTAGTGAAAACGGTGATCAATCCTTCAGTACTTAGGCTGCTGCCTCCGCTTGTCAATGCTGGAGGGCAACTCTCTCGGCCCAACGAAATCCCGACATGATGCCATTATTCCACATCTAATGGTTGAATACCTCTTCAAATCATACATAGAATTTGGCCCTAGTTGAGTAAAGTTGAGAAAACCTGAAGTCAAGACTAGTCTCCTCTGACTTTCAATAGCCCTGCACCACTACGCTAGGACTCGAAGCAAGTAGCAGGAGAGAGCTCAAGGAAGAACACAACTGAGATTTTCTTGAGAGCTTCGACTTATATACCTATGTAACATACTCAGATTACCTGTTTGTGAATACCATTGCGCTGGGACTGAGTTGAGCAAATATCTACGCCGTAAAAAAACGAAATCCGCCTTCATCACGCGTTTCAAAACAGGATCAACAAGGGAGGCGTGCAGCAAAGAATAGAGCCATACATCACAACAGTATCCCGTGGAACACAGCCAGTGCGAGGCCAAACCAACGACACTCGACACTAAATATAGGACCAGTAGGTATTCACGACGTCAACCTACGCCATTGTCGAACAACCCCGGGCAAAAAAACACAAGGCAGGGGCCCGATATTGCCGTGTGCCCATGGCTTCCACGATCAGAGAGGGTATATGGAGGCCACAGAAGCGGTGTCACCTGCGGTTCACGAACAGTTGTCGTACCTCGTACCTCGCCCCTCCACGGCACAGCATCACTCGTGGCGGCTCGGCCCCGCGGCATACATAGTGGGAACAGACAGGCGGAACGGACTTTTGCGCGGACTTGTATGTCCGACAGTCATTGTTGTCTCCACATTGCCCTGCGGCTGGATCAGTTGAGAGAGGGTGACTCTCCGGTTTTTGATAGTGCCCCACGTCGTCGCTCCTATTCACATTAACAAGCCCGCTGGTTGAGTATCGCCCTGCTTTGAGGCTGATGTGATATTCCTGCTGCATGGTCTGGTTGAAGACATTGGTAATCTATATTCCAAGCTCTGGATTGCTCGTCTTTTACGTGCGGTGACGTGACGTCGGCCACTATGTTTGATCATTGAGATAACTGACTCCTATGTAGAGGGTGCAGAGCAAACAGTGGCGCAGCATATGGCACGGCCCTAAGGAGGATTGATAAGATCATTCGCCTCAAACGTGGATTATAAAATCAAACCCTCCTATTGTCATTGAATCATTTCATTCCATGGAACTCCAAGGAACAAGTTAGATCGTCTCGCAAGGCATGCATCAAAAGCGGCGCCATCCCTAGGCCGCTGTCTGCCGGAAATTAGCCTTCGATAGAGCTTGGCAAGAACTGTAGGTGCGAAAATAAAAGCTAAGCTGTCACTTTGTAACTACCAATTGATCTGTTGTCTCCCTCCCAGCTAAACTCATGCAGCAGGTGTACAAGTACCCCGTGGCAGTCACATTTGCGGCCATAAGGACGCGGGAAGTTCGGTTGCTTTCTTTTCTTTCTTCTTATCCCCCCTCTCGCTCGCCCTGGACACGTATGCAGGGACTGTTTGCGCGTGAGCCAGAGTTCGGTCGCCTGTCGGGCGTGGTGTCCACGTTAGGGTCCCGTCGATCGCTGCATGTCGATCCGCTGATCAGATCATCGCCCAATACCACACCTGGTGCGTGCTATGGGGGGCTCTCCTTGTAACTCAGGACCTCATTGTTTAAACCCAACCCACTGCTGGCCAAATGTGCAACCTTTGGTGACTGGCCCCAAAAGATGTGTGCGACCTTAGACATGACCGTCCAAGATGTCTGTCTCTGGTCATGCATAGATCCTGCTGGCACTGTCTGAGGACTTTATGCTGTGGCCGTTGCCGTAAAGATTAATGTTTTCACCACATGCGTTAGTCTTCCTGTGTCAAAGACAAGTCTCGGGATATGCGCAACGTTGACATTTGCGCTTGGCAGCACGTCAACGAACCAGAATCTGTATGCTAGAGAAATAGACAATCGCTCACTTCCTTGACCTTCTGTCCTATGGCAGTTAGATGTGACTGACCAGTGAGGTTGGCCCTTCCGTTACGTCTGCGGTTGGATAGTAGGCTTGGGCAATACGTGACACCTGTGGCTATGACTAACCCGCTTAAGTATGCGTGCAGTAGTTGTTAATTTGGGACCTTTGGCGTGGTTGCTTATCAGGTGGTAGAGCCCGTTCATCTTAAGTTTAGTAGTATACCATGAAGAAGTCTAAAATCGGCCAACTACAAAAACGTAAGAAAAATGAGAAATAAAATAAAGGGAGATTGAATACCAAAATCTGTGGTTGAAGAGGGCAATCGCAATGGGACTGATTCGACGCTGGTCGATGCAACCGCCTTTTCTCGATCCCCGTCACCGTAACGCAAGGGATTCAGCACTCCCAGACCATAAGGAGGCGTTTATAGATGACCAAGGATGACTGTCAATTAGGAACAAATTGATTTCTGGCTTGGAATCCGGCTGTCCGGTTATTAAGACTTCGGGAAAGTCGACGCTGGGGAGCCATGAAGGACGGCGAACGCCTCAGACCTAGTGAGACAGTAGTTGGCTGTAAAATGCGTCGGCTGAAGAGGAGAGACACTCCCACACCCAACCTGTCTCCAAAGTAGTGACATATAGATCTGCCAAGAAACCTCTGTGCCGAAGGCACGTTGAAGCAGGCGATTATTACTCCATCAAGCCCCAGAGATCGAACCAGCGAATCCTGAGTGCGGGTGTCGGTGAGTGTGCTTCAATTTGCATAGACTAGTTCCAAGATGTCGGCCTCAATACTGGCCGTGCAGGCTTTTGGGACGCCGGATCGCTTGCTCGGACAGCCATTTTACGAGGCGGTGGCATTGCAAGAATAAAAGAGCTTTTGGATATTCGGAATAATAATCAAACACTGTGTAGCTTCCTAGAATGCTTCCACATGTCAGGCTCTGAGGGAATGCCGGCGGCTGCCAGCGCAAGTGAGACAGCAAGCGCAAAATATAATATACCTTCTGTGCCCAAGTCTCAATACGTGTTTCAATTCCCACCAGGAGGTCAATTTTGATTGCCTCTCTTGTTGGCCAAGCGCTGAAGCTAGATCTTGGCTTATCATACCAGTGGAAGAATGGCAGTGGTGGCAGTTGTGGCGGTATGGGATCATGCGGATGCTGCATCTGTAAGCCAACGGAGTTCCGGCTGAAAGTTTGGCAACAAAAATCAGTCAGCGGTCCATTACCCAGCACCCTGGTTCTTCAGTATCCAGCATGCAAGAAGAATCACTTCTTCTTGGGGGTCCTTGAGTCAGGCTGACACCTAGCGGTACCAGAGACCGCTTATTGGAGCCGACTTATAGCTGAAGTGAGGGCCTGGTTTGCCGATGGTGTTGTTCCTTCTACCTTCCTCAAGACAAGAAGTACTGTTGCAAGTAGATAAGGGCATATCAGAGAAACTTTATCGGTTTTAGGGCGGGAGAAAATGGTAGAAATGCAAATTCTTTGTCGAGACTGAAAAGAGCTGTGCCGCGGGCCAGCATGATCATGGGGCGAGGTTGGTCACTCTTGGTAGATTTAGAGGGCGTTCGCGGAGGTACATAGTACGTGGTTAGTGTGGGCTGCCTGTTCGGAAGACTGAAGGGGGCAGCGCGTGGTACCTGAGGCAATGAGGGAGTTAATAGAAAAAAGGAAGATAGGGAAAAAATGAAAGAGAGTTATCCGCCCAGGAAAACGGCATTGCTTCCGGCGTTGGAAAAAGAACAGGGTCGCTTGGTGTGATGATGAGATGCAGTTGTGCTTGGTGGGCAAGTGTCGCTGAGTGCTCCGATGATAGCTCAAAGCTTGAATTGGAAGGGACGTAGTGCGTAGGTACCTAAAAGTACGTACCTGCTTTTGGCAGGGCTAGCGGAGACTCCCCCGCAATTTATCTAGTGGAGTCTAGATGGATTTCTGCCAATCCGGTAGCCCCTGTTGTCGGCTTTTGTCGGGTCACTGTGAAGTGGACCCAGAAAAGCACTGTGCCATACCAGAATTACCGCTGGCTGAAGCAGGTGGTCTGATCGGTAATCTGTGCAAGGAACACAGTATGTTTACAGCATGGCTTTCAACCGGTGAAATGCCCCACCTGCCCACCCAAGTAGCAGGAAAGCTGATGCCGATGGATTGATTGTGTGTCAACTTCAACAATGCCTTATTTCATTCAGCCAGACAAACCATCCATTCAAACATACGCCGGACGAGGACGAGGACAAGTCTCGAGGGTATCAGTTTCCCAGAATGTGGCTTACAAACAGGTGCGACCGGATATGATGGACGCCGCCCCTTAAGAAACAGAGGCTTTCCACTGCGTCCCTGGTGTCGTCATGCTCATCTTCAGTTTTCCTCCCACTTGTGTGTCCGACTTGGAAGTATCATGCAGCAGCACGTCTGCGTGACGGATGTACACGACACAGCGACGATTCTGAGAGATATTCCGTTGTGTGTGACTTTCAGGGGTTAATGTTGTAGGGGTTTCTGGTTGCGGCCACATCAAACGGTATTTGCTCTTCGCGCTGCTTGCCAAAGCATAAACAGAGGATTGTCACAGTTTTTAGTAGCCAAGGGATGCCACAACATGTACGTACAACAGGGACAAATTCTTACGTACCAGGTGTGCTAAGTTGGCCACCGTTTTGAGAAATGCATTGTGAGACTGCTTTGCAAAAAATGACAGCCGCCATGAAGGATTGGACAAGGCGTCGTTCCCATTAGTCACAGGGCGTAGTCAACCCAGGGTAGGCAAAATGTGACGGGTGAGCGCATAGCCTACATTCGTCTGTATTCATATGCTACCTAGAATCACGGTTTAGTCCGCTTGAAGCGCCACTACAGGTAATAATGGCCTACCCTTTCTTATTCCAATTGCCCTGCCCTGCCCCGCCAACTGCAGGTGAGAGAGGTAAAAGTCAGATAAAGGCATAGGAAGTAGGAGCGGCACGAAGGCAAGCCCAGTCCTCGTCCTGGAGACAATCGATCAGTGCAAAAGCAAGCCAGGTAAGTGAGGCTATATGCAATATGATCGGACGGTGTACTTGACGGATTATCACCAACTTTGAGGGCACTGAGAGGTGTGAATATTGAAAAGTGTCAAAGGAGCCTGGGGAATGGGGGTGGACAGCAGCAGCCTGAACGATGAGACTACGTACTATCTATTGTGTCCTGGTTGAAGACTAGAGAGACAATGCAGCCTGTGAGTTCTGTACTGCGTAACGTACAGTGTGAGAGGAGTTCAAGCTGATGTTTGTCTCGACTCCACAGGCAACCGTGGGCTGCAGTGCGAGTACTCTGCTGGGCTGGGCTCCATGCCACACTAATGCAAATACAGAGTAGCTGTCTTTGTCGCCCACTGGTATTTGGAGACTTGGCTGTTGGTGGTTTGGCGACACTAAATGTACCTTAACGTACCGTCTGTTAACGTTGCGTCCGTACCGTTAGTCCAATGTACGAATACCTCGGACAGCCATGCTTTCCTCTCGCTCGGGACGTCCTCTATCCTCTGGGCCAGTCAGATCAGGCCAGACGATACGTCCCCCTGAGCAATCAGAAGAAAAAACTCACGCCGATGTGGTGTACCAACGTCCAAATGTCTGTCCGCCTCAACGCCTGGCATTCCCTGGCAGTCTGACTCTGTTAAAGTTTACCGGGAATAAGAGACAATGATCAGACATTCCACCACAGCTTCCCTCCGTTCGACTGCACCTTCCTTGCTTTTAGCAGGAGAGTTAAGATGACCAGGGACTGAGCTTCAAAAGTAGAGAGCAGCTCGCATGCAGATGCAGGTAGGCGGATACATGGTAGATGTTCATGCTTCCAGGTGCCCATCAAAGCAGAAGAAAAAGATGAAGAAGAAGATTGACACCGATTCGGGACATAATTCACAAGCAACAGTTCGTGTGCCAATTATGGTGACTCAGGCCATAGCCCGTGGAGGCGTAGCTTGCCGCAGTGTGCTTGTTCAGCGTGTCCAGCACTAAGCGGGTATGGCCTTGCCGTATGGGAGATTTCCAGGGCGTAGCGTACTTTGTTAGTGGACCAGAGGTCTACACTAGGTCTAGGTCTAGGTCTTAACCAAGAGAGGCCAGCATGAGAGGCAGCTATCACAGCTGAAATTCCGCCCCGGCAGTGACAAAGTAGTACAAAAAGACCTCGTCCACATTCCACATTCCTTCCCGCCTTTTTGCGCCAAGGGGAACAAGGACGACAGACGCCATGTCCCAATTAGGATTAGTACTAAGAAAGGGGTGGTCGACTGCGTGTTGAGCACGACCGGGTACACCTCTCAGCACTCCCAAGAGAATGAAGGACCAATCACAGCCGCAGCCACGCCTTGAGGCCCAGTAAGACGAGCGCAGCTACTACTAGAGGGGGGAGCCAGGGGAGCCAGAGGGGAGAGCCACACTTTCCAGACACCTATTGCTTACTATGTAGAAGAGGGCACTAGGAGGGGCCCCTCAAAAAACCGCCTTGATCCCCCTCGCCCTCGTCCTATTGTTGCTGCCCACCCATTCGTTCCCTTTCTCTCTGTTCACTTTTTTTGCTGCTGCTACTGCTGCTGGCTGTCCGCTCTTGCACCACCACCACCACCAGGCAATAACTGCCTCTGCTGCCATTACTTACTACTTGGTGTTCCTACCACTCCACTACGCACCTACACAGTACTACCCCCCTTTCGGGCTTTCTGGGTCTACTGCTTCTCGCCCTCTGGTCCCATAATTTCTCATATTTTCCTTTATCTGACTGGTCCTCTCCCCACCACCAACACCACCACCACCCCTGCCTCTGTTCTCCGTCTCTCCTTCACCAACTCAGCGTGCCTTTTCTGGCGCTGGCTCCCTGTCTGGCCCTTCCGATTGACCTTGCTGCTACTACCGAGTACGCGAACGGGACCCGACAGCCCGACTTTCTTCCAGTCCCTCTAGTCTCTCCCTGCTCTTCTCCACACCCATCTAACTTGCCTGTCCCATCCATCAATCCATCCATCATTACCCACACTTTGTCGATTCACCACTCCCTCGCCTGCTCGATCGCCCGCCCGTCAGTCAAATGGTCGCCGGCCCATTTCGACCTCGCTCTTCGACGACCCTCGAGAGACTCGAACTCTCATAGTACAAGGACGAGATTCTGTATCGAAGTCGCCGAAACCCCCTGTCACCATGGCGATAGCCATGGGCTGGCAGAAGCCCGACAATGTCGCCGGCTCGTCGGCCCCGGCCATCATGGTCGGCTTGTTCGTCGCCTCTGGTGGTTTGCTCTTCGGCTACGACACTGGGTAAGCGACCCTTGCATTTCCAACATCGACCGCGCCGATACGAAGTAGATGGAAAACGACGCGCGGGCTTCGGTTTTCTTTTTCAGGACTTGTGTTGGGGACATTGAGGCTGATTCTTGCTGGACGCTAGCACGATTAATGGTATTCTTTCCATGTCGGCATTCCGACGAGATTTCACGACCGGTTATCACGATGCGAACAACCAGCCTGCCATATCACCGGCTGAATCCTCCATTATCGTCGCTATTCTAAGCGCTGGTACCGTTCTCGGCGCACTTCTCGCCGCTCCTATAGGCGATGCCTGGGGTCGCCGCATCTCCCTCATTCTGTCCGTCGGCGTATTCAGTTTCGGTGGTATTTTTCAAGTCTGCGCGCACGATATTCCGATGCTATTGGTTGGAAGGTAGGTTAATGGGATTTTTGCGTTTGCTGGATTGTCGCGGAGCGCGTTGCTGATGAAACACGGCAGGTTTTTTGCTGGTGTCGGAGTTGGGTCCATCTCAGTACTCGTCCCAGTCTATCAGTCGGAAATGGCACCGAAATGGATTCGAGGTACCCTTGTCTGCGCCTACCAACTATCCATCACAATAGGCCTACTATCTGCATCCTTCGTCAACATTCTGACCGAAAAGCTGCATACCGCCGCCGCTTACCGAATCCCCCTCGGCCTCCAACTTGTATGGGCTGTGGTACTCGCTCTCGGCCTACTTGTCCTACCTGAGACGCCTCGTTATCTCGTCAAGAAGGGCAAACCAGAAGCCGCTGGCTTGTCACTCAGTCGCCTCCGACGTCTCGATATTACTCATCCTGCCTTGCTTGATGAGCTGCAGGAGATTGTTGCTAACCATGAATATGAGCTCACCTTGGGTCCAGATTCATACAGGGAAATCTTTTATGGATCCCCTCACCTTGGTCGACGAACACTCACTGGATGCTGCTTGCAAATGCTGCAGCAACTGACAGGTATCAACTTCATTATGTACTACAGCACGAGCTTCTTTGACGGCGTCAAACTCGATAACCCGTATCTCAAAGCTCTTATCATCAACATCATCAATGTCGTATCAACAGTTCCTGGACTCCTAGTCATCGAGTCTTGGGGTCGTCGTAAGCTTTTGATGGTCGGTGCTATCGGCATGGCCGTCTGCCAACTTCTTATTGCTTCCTTCACCACAGCCGCCGGAGACAATCTCCAGAAAGCCGCCCAAACCATTCTTATCGTGTTCTGTGCAATTTACATTTTCTTCTTTGCAGCATCATGGGGCCCCGTCGCATGGGTTATCACTTCCGAAATTTACCCTCTCAAGGTTCGTGCGAAAGCCAACTCGATCTCCACCGCCTCCAACTGGCTGCTCAACTTCGGCATTGCGTACGGAACTCCTTTCATGGTTGGCTCCGGGCCAGGTTATGCCGACATTGGGCCCAAAATCTTCTTCCTTTGGGGGGCTTTCTGTATCCTAGCCGTTCTGTTTGTCTGGTGCATGGTATTCGAGACAAGCAAGATCAGCTTAGAACAGATAGATGAGATGTATGAGCGTGTCGACTACGCCTGGAACAGTACCAGGTTCGAACCAAGCTGGAGCTTTCAGCAAATGTTGAACGATGGATGGTCACCAAGTGCCCAGCCTCCACCAGAACACGAACTGCAACAAACGCAAACAAATTCCACAACACATACAAACTCAAATTCAGCAACGTCAACAAACACCGCCGCCACTGGGACCTCGACATCAGCGGAAGCAAAGATGCTATCCCAGATGGGCAATGTTGATTTCAGCTACTGATCATTATACCCTTTATTATATTATTGATACTACGATCGCTCTTTTTTCTCTTGTTTATCGAATCATATCCCGGATAGCAGCGTCGGAGTTCACGATCTTATGGAGTTTTACGGGGTTCACTGGCTATAGCCACCGATGGGCGGTTGGTTTTTGGGGTTTCTTTGGTGGAAATGGGCATGCCATTATACTGCAGCGGTTGTTCGGACGGGGAACAAAGAAATCATGGTCTATACTGACGAAAATATCCCATCATATCTGACGTTGGAGTTACCTTGTATGGCGTACGGGAGCTGATGATATACCAAACCCACCTCCTAGGCTCAACAAATTAATGTGACAAAATGGTGGGGGAACACCGGTTTCAAATGGTCAGTAGAACGGACAGTTGCGGTAGCTTCTTTCTCCTCTATCCAATTTGACTCAAGTTGGTTCACCGATCGGTGCTGCCTTGCTTCCTCCTTGCAATGTGTACTATAGGCAAACGGACCATGGAACTGTTGGCTTGACCAAGATCTGTGGCTATAACTGACTGAACATGATCAGTTCAGATGCTTCCTTCATCAGTTAATTCACTGCCCTTGTTATGGAGACGTAGTCTGTCGGAGGAGCAAGCGGGTTAGGTACGGCAAGAACCACCAGTGCACAAATTCATATTGAGAAGCCTGTTGTTTATGTTTTGGCCTGTAGTCATATATCTAATTCCTCCATCGCCTATAAGCGGCATTTGTTTTATCATTCTCCATACTCCGCGTCGGTTGGTGCCAACACACAGTAGGTATGGCTTTAATGAAAGAGTGAACATGTTGTTCAAGAGATCAGCGAATCACTCACCGCTTCATCCGTCTCTCGTCACCTTCTTCACTTCTTCTATGTCGCCCGCGTTAGCACAGCTTCTATACAAACTTATATTCCCATCTTTTTTTTTTTTTTTGCCCCTTTCCTTCCTTCGGTTTATAGAGCCTACCCTAGGACCTAAAGCACAGCGGATGCAGTCACTAGCTCTAAAGGACTTTTACATGGATCATTTTCAACTTTTGGATGAGGACGTTGCGAGTCTGATCCTCCGTTATGGCTTTCTCAACGTGGAAGCTTTACATGTCGCAACTGCCGACGAGGTTGAGAACGCAGCGGCCCTGGCACTGCAGATGGCCGAGCCTGAGGAGCTACTTGCAATCGCAGTGCGGCAGAGTATGGGCCGGAATAGGCACTTACAAGTATCGATAACAGCTCGGCCATCTCAACAAACCCCCCATGAGCCCGAGGATTCTGACTCAGCTGCATATATCAACTGGCAAGAACGAAACCGACTTTTGGCTGACAGCCCTGCTGAGTCGAACAATGAAGCGGAACAAAGCGGCGATGACTGCATCATCTGTTCTGCTGGCTACGAACCAAAGTTACGGCTTCCTTGCGGGTGCTGGTTTTGCGCGCGGTGCCTGCGGTCATGCATACGTGCCGGGATGAGACAAGGCGGGTGGCCACCGAGATGTTGCGAGCCATTGGACAGCAATACCATTGAGTGGGTCAGGAGACCTGACCTTATGAGATTGTATCGGCAGGTTAAGGAGGAGCACGACGTGCCCGGCAGCCAGAGAGTTTACTGCGCCAGACCTGGCTGCGCGGCGTTTATACCGCCTACTGGCCCACACGCCAGCGGCGACTTGATGAGATGCCCTGCTTGCGGTGAGGGTACGTGCCGTCTGTGTAAGATGCCCCTACACCCAGGACGGCCATGTCGGGAGGAGGAGGAGGACGAAATGTTGATGGATATCATGGACCGGGACAATCTCGCGAGCTGTCCCACATGCAGGAGGGTGGTTGAGCTCAGGGATGGTTGCAATCATATTCAGTGAGTGATTCATGACAAGAGGAGGAACCTATAAAGCTAATATTCATGAAAACAGTTGCGAGTGCGGCCATGATTGGTGTTTTCTCTGCGGGGGGGCATGGACACCCCACGGATGTGAACAGAGTTGCCCGCCATATGGCGGCCAAGATGTTCGCGTCCCTATGCGTCAACGACAGTTCAGATATCGTCAGGGACGGCATGAAAGGGACAACACCCAGCGCAACCCATCACAGTTGGAGCCGCCCGCGCTACAGGCCCTGTTGCCCCAGATCCAGGGGATTCTGCCCGCTGAGCAGCAGCAAATATTTGTGGCGCCGCACCCAGGTCAGATTGAGTTAGTAAATCAGCCGATGCAGAATATCATTGTGCAACCAATCCCTCAAGGTGAGTCAGGAAGCCTGTCATTTAGCTGGTAAATAATAGGACGTCGAGAGAAGCTGATATGTTCCAGCTGCATTGCAGCCGGTTCCTCAAATAGCCCAACCCCAGCCTCAACCTCGACTTGAACTCTTTGACAACGACATAGCCGGAAATCCTGCCAACTTTGACCCCAACTTTGGGGGTATGCTGCCTCTGATTCCTTGGGATGAGCTGCCGCGAGAGGCTCGAAATATCGCCTTTGAGCCACAAGGCATGGGCGTAGAAATGGCCGGCAGACCAGCAGCTCGAGGCAGGCGATACAGAATTATTCTATTCTATCCTGATGGGCGAACCCCAGAAGTGAGCACTTTTACCAAGCATCAAGTTGCTCTAGCTGACATGACTCTGTAGCTTGGAGATGCAAACTGGAGACGCGACAGCCTGGCCAACAGACGCCGGGTCCTCGACGGCGTTGAAGACGAAGGACGAGCGTGGCCAGAATACGCCATTGAGCGTGAGGACCCTGGATGCCGACATCAATTACATCAGCAGTGGGGTTTTCAACTAGAAGAAGATCCCCCGTGTTTTTACTGCAGGTTGAGTGATGGGAGACAGCTGTGGCGATGCCGAAACTGCGGTGCCACGGCGTGCGATGCGCATCGCTTCATGCGCTTCGGGCTGACTTGGGACCAGGCGACGCGCTTCGTCGATAGATTGAGGAGGCGCGTTACGGTTGAGAATGATTTTAGGTATCCACAGGCAAATTCGGCTGGTATTGAGCGGTGGGATCTTTTCTTCAGGAGGCAGAGGCCAAGGAGAGGTGAGTTCTGCAGCGGTATGTGTAAGTGGGTAGCTGACGTTGACAGGTTTTTGGGCTAGGCTTTTAAACTAAAGTAGTAGTGAATTTCAAGGAGAAAAGGCCAAACACTTCTCCTAGTTTTGATTCGTCATAAATGAAAGAATCAACACTGAGAAGTGCTGAGAAGCGTATTTAGCAGGGACTATGTATATATCCGAATAAAGTAACATTTTCAAAAGGCAATAAAACAAGTGAATACTGAAAAATAGAGACGGGGTTTTTACATGAGGCCCTCCGCTCCGCGATTGTGTGTTCCTTAGAACCGAGACAGTGAAGAGAAGTTGTAGATTGTGCTGAGTTAGGTAATGACGCCAAGCCAGTGAGACACGGCCCCACTAAACCCTGTACACATACCGGGACGGCAGTGGAACTGACGGGGTCGAACCTCAAGCATACGGAGTGAGGTGGATTTCCTTGAGCTGGTCTGGGGGAGTCGCAATTCCACCTCCAACAACAGCATGGCCTAGACATTACCAACACCGCAAAACTCCACGTCAGAGCCCCCGACAGCTCGGGCCAATGCCCCAATGATGTCTTTTTCCTCGGAAGAAGAAGACCAAGTTCTCTCAGACAACCAGTCCATCGCCTCGGAGTCCAGTGACGGCGAGGAGTTGCCCCCGCGGCCCCTGCATCACAACTACTTTGCGCCGCCCTTCTACGGCCGCCCGCCGACGCCCTTGCCACCTTCGCCATCCCTCACGTCGCTCTTGCGCCCATCGCGTCCGACTACGCCTGACGCTTCCGATGACGACTTTGAGCCCCTACCACGAGCGTCCCCCCAGGTGCCGACGTATGAGTACTATGGTTTCGTGCTCTATCTCTTCTCGACCTTGACCTTTATCGTCTATCTGCTATGGTCTTACTTGCCGTCCCCGTTCCTGCACGCGTTGGGAATCTACTATTATCCGAACCGATGGTGGTCGCTTGCCATTCCCGCATTTCTGACGATGCTGCTCGTCTATATCTACATTGCGCTCGCAGCTTACAATGTCGAAATCATGACGCTGCCGCTCAATTCCATTGAGACGGTCGTGGACGATGCTTCAAAGGTTGGAGTTATCGACAGCAAGGGAAGGTTGCGGGATGGGACGAAGAGGCGCTCACGCGATAAAAGGGATAACCGGTTACCAGGGGGAGGATTAAATTGGAAGAACATTTGGAACGAGGGGACGGATGCTGTAATGGATATCCCGCTGGCTGGAGCCTGCGAAGTGTTGTACGGGGAGGGACGAGACTTTGAGTCAGAAGATGAGTACATTGTGACCTGATGTGTGGCCGTACAACTGAGTTTGGAAGAGACGATTTTTGCAAATATATGAGATACCCTTTGCTACAGGCCTTCTGCGCGTTTGTCTTGTCCCATGATTTGCATCAATAACCCCATGAGTGACAATCGCGGGATTGTTAAATGTGTTCTACTTGGGGGAATTTTTGTACTTCAACAATGCCTATGTCACTCCTGTCGCCAGGGTGCCAAAAACTTATCCAAGTGCTCTTCGGTGAGGATGCCCATGCCGAAAGCTTGTACAGTGTGTCGCGCTATGACACGGTGGGGGTGTGGCTGAAATCTCAGCCTTGCAGCTTCACCCAACCACGCCAAATTTCGACGCGTTCAACCCGGTGCAGCATCGCAACAACCCACCATAACGCCTCCGACCCATCCCAATCATCTCGGTGGTTTGTCGCATTAAAGATCCGAACTCGAAACCATGTCGCAACAACCGCTATCTTCATCGGTGCAGCCGACCGACATCTACGGAGGAGGTGAGCTAGACCACACAACTCTCGTCGCCTTGTGTACTTTGCTCACTCTAACAATCGCGTAACAGATGAGGTCTCCGCTCTGGTTCTCGACCCAGGCTACTGCAGTACCCGTGCCGGCTTCGCGGGCGAAGATGTACCCAAGTCTGTCTTCCCGTCTTTCTACGGTCGCGTCGGCTCCAATGACCCCCCGACCAACGTCTTCGGCGACGAATGCCTGATCCCCCGTGCCGACCTCGAAGTTCGCAACTACATGAACAAGGACAGCGTCGTCGAGGATTGGGATGTCGCCAACAAGCTGTGGGAGCACATGCTCATCACACGCCTCCAGCCCCCGCGCCCCACGGCCCCCTCCAAGAATGGCCTGAACGACGACCCTAAGACGGAGGTCGAGGGTGCCGAGGCTAACGGCGATGTCGACGTTGCCATGGAGGACGCTGAATCTCAAGAGAAGGCCCTGCAGGAGAACCCGCTTCTGATGACTGAGGCCCCGTGGAACAATGCTAAGTCCAGGGAGAAGGCCATTGAGATTATCATGGAGAACTGGGGTTGCCCTGCCTTTTGGCTGAGTCGGACGCCCGTCCTGGCTGCTTTCGCCGCCGGCAAGGCGAGCGCCCTCGTCATCGACGTTGGCGGAGCCAACACGTCCGTCACAGCCATTCATGATGGCATGGTCCTTAAGAGATCTATCCAGAAATCACCTGTCGGCGGCCTGTGGCTGTCGTCGCAGATCCGTAGCCTGTGGGAGACCTCAGAGCCCAAGATCGACCCCATTCCCACTTTCCTCGTCGAGAGTAAGACTCCCGTCGATGCTGGTGCCCCGGCCCAGTTCAAGCAGCGCCAGTTCCCCTTCTCCATCACTGAGTCTTTCCGCGCGTATGAGGACGAGCGGCTCCTGACCGAGTTCAAGGAGTCCGTTGTCGAGACCTGGCGTGGTCCTGGCAAGTATGCGGTGCCTCAGAACGAGGAGCTCGCCAAGATGCAGCCCGGCCGCGTCTTTGAGTTCCCTAATGGCGCCAATCAGATGTGGCGCGAGCAGCGGTACAAGGTGTCAGAGGGCATGTGGGATGAGACAGCGGCGTTCCCGACTGCTAATGAGGAATTGCGCCTTAACAAGAGCCAGACAATCCCGGAGCTGATCCGCGCGGCTCTCAATGCTGTTGACGTCGACCTGCGGCCTAACCTGCTTGGCAACATCGTCGTCACGGGCAGCACCAGCTTGTTGAACGGCTTCAACGACCGCTTGAACAACGAGCTCACGGCCATGTACCCCGGCCTCAAGATCAAGATCCACGCCGCGGGTCTGTCGAGCGAACGTCGCTTCGGCGCCTGGATCGGTGGCAGCATTCTGGCCAGCTTGGGCACCTTCCACCAGATGTGGATCTCGCGGAAGGAGTACGAGGAGAACGGTGTCAGCATTGTCGAGAAGCGCTGCAAGTAAAGGTCCGTGGTCGGTGGCCAGGAATCTCTTGAGTTAAGGGAAGGAAAGCAGGAGTATGGCAGGGTGATTCATCGTTCGCATTACTAAAGAAAGGGCGTATGGAGTTTGCGAAAAAGGTCTTTTCTGTGTATCGGAGAGGGACGGCGTCAAAAGATTACGCATCATATCGTCGCGGAAGGATGCCGTCTGTGAGTGTATGCACTCTTGCCACGCATGAGGCTAGATAGTTTAAGGAATACACAAAAGTGTTAAACAGACGGGATCGGTAGACGTTGTGCTCAAGATGCTTCACTTTGACTTCGCTCTGTGCTAAGCTGAAGGGCCTTCTGGAATGTCTTGTATACAATTGATGCAGCGATTACGAGTCGTCGATGATGTAAAATTGTCTTTGAGCCTGCATTCTGTGGAAGTAAAATGCGCTCTGTGGGATAGGAGGAAGAGATAGAGAGGTTTGAGCTCTTCTGCTACCTAGACAACGGGTAGCCTCCATGATCCCAGCTTGGTACGAAAGCCGCTACACACAGCAGAGTCTCCTGGCTGAGACCACCCCTGATGGGCGCTCCGAATTCAGAGAGTCTTTGAGAGAGGGCCACTACAGCAAGCCCCAATAAGCTATTTTCCAATTCGTCCCCGGATACACAAGCTTCAATGCATGATAACATTCCGTTTCACTCCAGGAACGTTCTTTACGGGCGTCTCGTGTAAGAGAACAGATCGACAACGAATTTCCGTCGTTTAATACAATACCAGGTGTCATATGCAGGCGCATTGGAGCTTCACTGTGCAGGCTCCTTTGACCAGGAACAAATATCGACCACGCTTTCCATATTCTTCAAGCGTGGGGTCCTTCCTTATGGATGGTAAGTTTACCCGTTTTTGTGTTGTCTAGAGCAGGCACTTTCGTAGAGCTCCGCCCGTAGTTACTTCTATCTTAAGGCACCTCACTGACTGCCGCCTCTAAGCTGCCTTGAGCCTCACCTCGCCTGTACAGCTACTTATTGCTTTACACTTCACCTGCCACCAACACCACAAGTGTACCAAATATTCTTACTCGCGCCGCGCCCGCAATATCAGCCAAGAACATAAATTTCTTCTTTCTCTGCGCATTCAATAACAAAATCGCCACTATCAACGCTTGCAGGCAAACAAAGCCTTTCAGAGATCCAGTACTATCGCCGAATTCATGGTTGATTTTAGGTATGACACAAGCTGCTCCGGTCATACCTGGGGTAGAAACGGCAAGCACGGACCAAGAGCAATGGCTGTTTGTCTCTAAGCAGTTTGATTGGCTGATATGTAAATCCTCAGGCACCCATGCAGAAATCGCTCCTGAGTCACCCAAATTTCTGCGGCTCAACGTGAACTTTCCCTCCTGCTTCCCCAGAGCCGACCGACGCGTCGCCCCATCGACTCGACGAGCTTTCCACGAACGAACGCTGCCTCCGACGCATCAGCAACCACATCGCGAGGCATGGTATAAGACCAGAACCCGTCGGCGCACAATATCGGAGGTGCCAGAGGGGTGATATTCGTGCAACTATCGACAACATGAGCGCCGACACTCCCAAATCTCCTCCGTCCGTGGACGAGGCCGCTCTCAAGGCCCAGAAGACACAGGAGGCCCAAGACGACGAACAAATCGAGCGAACTCTTAGCCAACTTCAAAACGGTGGTGATTTGGGCTTTAGTCTCGATGACCAACCTTTTGACCAGACGGACAAGGCAGACGATGCCCAGGATTTCGAGGACATTAGTGACGATGACCTTCCCGAAGAAGAAGAAGGCAATGCCGCCACTTCCCTATCTGTCCCTGGCCTCACTGATGACGGAGGGACGAGTAATGATACCGACGATCTTTTTGGCGATGGGCCTTCATCCCCCATCGAAGTACCCGGCCCGCCATCACCAGCTCCTCATGTTCACGATCTCGACAACGCCGATGCGTCGCAATACCGAGACATCAACTTCGATCCCGAACCTGGTTATGAGGCGGCAAACCAGGACCCTGACATTCCGGCCCCTGCAGAAACAGTGGAGGATTTGGTCAAGCAGGCGTGGCCAACATGGCAAAAGGGCGTTATCCTGAAATGGAACGAGCTTCTCCCCCCCAAGAAAGCGCGATGGATTGAGAAGAAGCCGGCTAAGAAGCCAAAGACATTGATTTTCTCCAAGTTGACTCTCGATCTTGCCGCCGATCAAGAGAAACTCTTCCGTATTCCTGGACCCGCCGCTGCGACCCGAAAGCAGACGCGTATAGACGATGCCGCCAAAGGATTGGTGACTTGCGCCATGCAAGAGTCATCAGATGAGGCCGAAGCCGAAGAGTTCAACCTCGAGCAAGAATCTGATTCGGAGGCCGTAGCGGGATTCACTTTACAAGATATCGAAATGGTTTGCGATGATTGGTCTGTTCGTATTGAACAGGCAGAGCAAGATTTTAAAAACCAACAGGCCGCAGAAGCAGCGGCAGAAGCGGCGGCAGCAGCATCGCTAAAGCGCGCTCATGATGACGCTTTTGATTTTGACTGGGAGGCTGAATTCATGGATGATGAAGAGACCAAACCGCCTCCACCAAAGAAAACGCGCCCTCCCCCGCCGAAGGGATTACCGGAGATACCCCGCTTCACCGCACCCTCGTTCGATTCTTTCGAGGACGTGACCAAGCGTTCCTCCAAGCGGGTTATTCTCGATTTGAATGACCCATACCTTATTTTGGAGGAGGCTGATAACCAGCGCGGCCCTAAGCGCCAGCGCGTCGAACAAAAACTTACACGAATGGCCAATGGCCACTTGAGGCCCGACCTCTCGCAGCGCTTTAATATGTCCAACGACGACGCATATGAAGCATTGAAAGAGAACCACCAGCACAAAGTCAGAGCGACTCTGGGCAATCTTGCGGTGGAGCACAGTATGCCTGCTCTCAAGCTGGCATGGCCGTTTTACAAGGTCAAGTTGGATATCCGCAAGGATGGCTTCCATCGTCCCTACTTCAAGTTTGGCAAGCATGAGCGCCAGATGATCAGGTTCAGCAAGCTTGGCTTCCATAAGCGGAAGCAGATGAAGGGCAAGGCTCATGAGGTCTTCCGGACGACCAAGGACCTCGGAATCACAGACAACTCTACAGCCGTGTTGTTCGAGTACTGCGAGCGAACACCTCCAGTTCTCTCTAATTTCGGTATGGGAAACCGCGTCATTAACTATTATCGCAAAAAGAAGGTGGACGACGAGGAAGCCCCGCCGAAGATGGAAATTGGCGAATCCCATGTTCTGCTACCCGAGGACAGGTCTCCATTCGCAATTTTCGGCGAGGTAGAAGTTGGACAAACAATGCCCACTCTCCATAACCAGATGTACCGAGCACCCATCTTCAAGCATAAGCCACGCTCTACCGATTTTCTCTGTGTCCGAAGCTCAACGGGCGTGGATGGATCCAACTGGTATCTTCATAAGATTGACCATCTTTACGTCGTCGGCCAAACTTTCCCATCCGTCGAGGTTCCAGGACCTCATAGCAGAAAGGTCACCAACGCTTCCAAGAACAGAATCAAAATGATATCATACCGCATGATGCGACGGAATGAGCACAGCCTTGTTAACCTGTCTGAGGTCACTAAACATATTGCCGACTCGACAGACGCCCAAAACAGGCAGAAGCTCAAGGAATTCTTGGTCTACGCCAAGGTTGAAAAGGGTCTTTGGGGACTTCGGCCTGGAGAGACCCTTATGGACGAGAATTCTATTCGTGCCATGATCAAGCCTGAAGATGTTTGTCTGATCGATGGTATGCAGCTGGGCATGCAGATGCTAGAGGACGCTGGTTTCGACCCCAACAACGTTAACTTGGAAGACGATAATGACGAACCTGCCGAGGAAGACGATGACGATCGCACTGGCAAAGGCGGCAAGAAAGCTGCCGAGAAGAACGAAGAAAAGCTGGCGGACAAGATGGCGCCATGGAAGACTAGCAAGGCCTTCATTGATGCATGTGCCGGCAAGGCTATGCTCAAACTCCACGGGCATGGTGATCCAACCGGACATGGCCTCGGTTTCAGCTTTATTAGGACCTCCATGAAGGGCGGCTACCTTGAGACTGTTCAGAAGGGCGGATCCCACACTACAGCAGCTGATGCAATGGCCGCACATCCCGATGCTATGCGCAAGGCGAACAATGGACATGCGTATAATGTAAAAGAGCAAGAGGCCATGTATAGGAAAGGCATCCGTGAGATTTGGGAAAAGCAACAGGCCAGTCTTGAGGACGGATCAGAGAAGGACGATGACCTTGTGGTTCCACCGCCAGCAGACGAGGACGATCGATTATACCCGCAGAGAGCGCAGACCCCAGCACATGTTGACGAGGGTATGAGTCAAATTACCGGACTAACAACGTCTACAAGTCGAAATCAGCGAAAGCGACTCAAGATCACCCGTGAAGTTATTAATGAAGCAGGAGCTGTCGAGCAGAAAGTTGTCATTCTTGAAGACCCTGTCGTGATAGATCGTTATATCAAGAGAAAGAAGGAGTTGGAGTTGGAGGATTTCAAGTACGAACTCCCACCGCGCTATCCCCCTCCTGATCCCCTTTCAGGTCTATCATTCAACATCCATGCGCTTCCTACTCACATAATCTCGTGCATAGTATCTACGAAGGACGCCCCACTGGAGTCGCTGACGACGACCACCGCCGCCTGGTTGAGTAAGGAGTATCCTTCAGTAGATGCGGAGCACTTGATTGACGTCCTAGCAGAATTAATAAAGAACTTGAGCGACTCAACAGAAACAAGCAGCGACGAATCGGACGAGAGCAGCAGAAAGGACTGCACCGAGCCAAAAGCGGGCTTGATGCAGGCTCCCCCGAGGCAGATCGGGCTGCCACTGGTACCACTCGCAAGTGTGCCAATTGTGGACAGGTCGGCCACATTAAAACCAACAAAAAGTATTGCTCCCTTTGTTCTCAGTCTTCCCCCTCGTCCAACCTCAGATCTCCGGAGCTTGTTCAGACTTGGAGCGCATTTCAAACTTAAGCAAAATCTGCTGCGCAAGCGTCAGATCAGGCGAGCTCCGCAAAAGCCCGTTGCTTTAAAGCAAAAACTTGGACCTCATGGACAAGAAACAAGAAGCGCCAGGGTCAAAAGCCTCGAAGACCCAAACCCCGAGGTGTCCAAGGGACAGCCCAAGGCAATTCTGAAACCGAAGGCCAAAAAGTACAAGTACAACAAGTACAGTCATAAACCATACTGGCAGAATGCTAGGCCAAGAATCATCTGATTTCACAGAAAATCCTCGGCGATTGTCTTCTACAGATCATTACCTTATTTCCTTCCGTCTCATTTGGCTTTTTTTTCTTCTCTCTTTTTCGTTGCGTTTCGCTTTTCCGCTTTTAACCCGATCTCATCCTAAAATAGTTGGCTGACAAATATGATCTCTAAGGCTTTGTCCTATGCTCAACGGCACTATGAAGACCGATAACGGCATCGCAGAACATGGCGGCTTCGGAATGTATAACGCTCCAGCTGCAAATGCTGGTTCGCCCGGGCAATAATAGATAACAAGGGCGGTTCGGATGAAAGAGAGTAACAGCTGTCATAGGTAGGACAGACCAAACGTCGCATCCTCACATACTGAAATATGGTTGAGACGATGACACTGGAGCCGGAGGGCCGGTAACTGTTTCCGGCGCTCACCAATAATCTGCGTCTCTTGCAGCCAGCCGCTTAACTACCGATGAACGTTCCAGAAGGGGGAAGAACCCCACACTCAGCCATCCCCGGTTGCTAACAATAGGGACACGCCAAGGATGCTTCGCATGGGGATCAGGCACGACGAGTAACCTGACGTTGCCGTTGAAAACCACACAGAATTTGGTGAGCGTCTGGGCTGGGAAACTCCAGACATGAGATTGGACTGGGATATCCAAAATTGGAATCGTACAATTAGGACGGTGGTATGTGAGATATGGAAATTGGGAACCGGTCTTTTGGTGGTGGTGGGCTTCGGGAGGGGGTTTTTTTTTGGTCATTCTTACTGGGCAGCACGACACGGGCAAATCTCCCAACGGCATGGAAATCAGGGTCGGGGGAGGGTTTGGCAAGCGATTAAGCAAATCAGAGCATGTAATGATGCATCGGCATGGCGTCTGGTGTTGTTAAGTTTAGCCCTTAGCCGCTACTCAAGCAGCTAATCACACCAAAAATCATTCACGTAACAAAAAGTCCCAGCAAGCTAGCCTATTTCTTTTCCCTTGTGTGAGAGAGAGGGAAGACCACGTTAGCTCACCGAAGCCAGATATCCTTGACCATGCATGCCATGCAACAGTTGCTTGGGAACATGTATTTGGTGTGTGTGGACGGCTCGACGGGAGATACATGAGGCTAACATGGGCTGGTATAGGTCAACAGGGCACATTTGATGGATGACTGGCTGTTAGGCTGGCTGACGGGGGGAACAAATGTGACACAGCGACATGGGTCCGATGAGAGACGGCCGGGTAGATAGATGGATAGATGGTGGGGGTTTTTCCTGAATGCTGACTTTGCACCACATTGAGTGCCTGGTAGATTGGCGAATCGTGCAAGAAAAGCTCGAACAGCATATACTAGTAGCTGGAAGGAGGGGCGGCAAGGAAGATGTGACAATGACAAGAACGAACCAGAACAACAAAGGAAGACTTCGCCATTCCAAGTTTTGCGCAGCCAAGTTATGATGGTTATGATATGAGGATGACGATCATTGATGATGCCGATGCTGATGAGGCCGTGTAAGCTAGCGTTGTCTTGGAGCTTGAGTGGACAGCGAAAAAGGGACAGAGTGGGAGACAGAGTAAGAGCGGATGGAACGCTGATGGAGGCACGGGGGAGAGGAGCGGTTCGAGCGGAGTCAGACGGGATCGGGCTTGATGCATGTAGGTCTAAGTGCGTGTGGTTGGCGGTGATACAAGGCAAAGGACCAAGCAGCTCAAGAAAAGGTGATGAATGCGAAGAATAAGGTATGTCGAGCGAGGATGTGAAAATGAGTGGGCTTACCCACATAACGCGGCACCGAAGAGACAGGCTGATTGGCCGGTGGCTGAAGCAACTACCACACACTGTGGAAGTCGCGTGGCTGCGGAGCTTTCACGCTAATGCTAAAAATAGGATATTTTTAGAAACTCCCTTGACTGGGGGGGTCACAACCTCAACACCGAGGTGTAGGTGAGCATGGGGGGAAAGAGGATGGGGGTGAAGATGAGGTGGAGGAATATTGTGCAGGTTTTCTGCGATGGCCACCAATCGGCTTGCGATTTGCGCCAGGAACGTTCATGTCTTGGCCTCTCGAAACATGCATGTCGACCTCACTCCGTCACAAAGAGACACGAGAAGGAGGCTCTCTGGTGGCGGGAGCTTGTTTGCGGCACAATTACCAGTAGTAAATGGCGTTGGTGCCGCGTCCAGACAAATCTCGATGGGGATAAGCAGAGCCGAGAAAGCGTGGCACGGCGGACATTAACCCCCCTTTTGATGAAGCACTGGACTCTGGATGCTGTTTTTGCCCTTTGCCTACCAGGGCTCTCAGCATTTAGCGTCATGCCATTGATGGCGCCCGGCGCTTAACTTTATGATATGGTTATTTCAAAATATGGCATGGCGTAAGTGACGACTTGATACTACAACGCCGGACCCCTCCTCGGATAGATTATCAGGAAGTGATGGGAGTCGCCCCGGGTTAGCTGAACCAGGGGTAAAGTCTGCTAGCAGATCCTGGAAAGTAGACGAAAGAAGGTTGCATGTGAGAATGAGCGCATCCATCAGCGGTGTCTGGCCGATTCTTGGGTCGTCTTTTTCGTTCTCTAGTCTTACAATACCGGTCACAGGCTTGTCTGGACGAGGGGACGAGTCCCGCGGGATAGAAATGTTTCCTCGGAGACTTGGACGAAGATTGGTGGTTACTAGACGATCTGTCTTTCTAATTTTCGTTTTGTTTTTAACTTCTTGGTCCGTGGTGTCTCGAAGTTTTGGAGAAATCCAAAGAGATGGGCGGAGACGCCCAAGCGAGGTGGAGAAGATGACCTTTCCCGAGACAGTTGACGAGCGGCTCAGGCCTTGAATGTCAGCATATGTTCAGGGTTGACGAGGTAATAATGGACGCGGGGTATCGCCGTGAGTGGGGTAGTGTATCTAAATCTAGATGATGGGCGACTGGGTTCGTCAAACAGGCGCGGGATACAGACGAGGGTTGATGTGAAGCGAGATCTACAGGTCAGAACCATGGGAGCGAAGCGGACGGACGTTGTCAAAGGCCCGGCTGATTTGGGGAGTCAAACGCAGGTCGGCAGAAAAGCCGCAGCCCTGTCCAGGTTGGCTGCTCTTTTGGATGCGCCATGCCTGCGCGCGGGCGGGCACTTTTGGCCGCACCGAGGTGGAGGAGGGCCCCCTCGGGCGGGATAAGGGGCCGTCCGGGGGGATGTAAGGCAAACAACCTACGGGCAGACAAGGTGATGATGGGACGGGGAAGTGGGCTGTTTGGCGATGACCTCGCCTTACCTCTCGGCTAAGGGAAGAGAGGAGAAAACAAAGGGCAAAGAGGGACGAAGGACGAGGGTCTGTCGCGCTGTCTACTTCATCTGCTTTCAGCTGGTGCCAAGGAATGAGGTACCGAACTCAAATTTGTCCCACGAAAAGACGATTGCCGGGTAAAGTCGAGAAGGATTGAGTTGGCTTCCACATAACAGAGAATGGATGGCAGCTGCTTCCCGTGGCCTTGTACCTGCACGGGTGGCCAGTGCCCTTACTATGTTGTGTCGTGTGTTGCCGTGAAAAGAGTGCTGTGTTGTAAGTTAATAGGTGGATTGGTGACAGTGCCTGGCTGTAAGGCTTCGTTCCTGCGCCGGCCCCGAAGGAAAGGCTCGATAAGCGGTCCGGGCACATTGTTTGCTGCTGAATGGCAGCCCCATCCCTCCACCCCCTTTCGGCCATTAAGGCGCTATTCGTGTTCTCTACTCATTCTGTCTCTTTTTTTTTTCTCAATTTTTTTTTCTGGGTGGAGGAGGAGGAGGAGGAGGAGGGTTGGCTTTGGGGGCTGCAAGAGAGTGTCTCGTCACTAATGACGGGACATTGGCTGGCCGGTAGTAGGCGATGGTAAAGTTCAGCAAGAGAGGGTCCGGCATAGACTCCGGTGTCTCGTCGCGGTTATTGAGTCGAGTTTTGTTGTGGGGCAGTCAAGATTGGGGTCGAAGTCCAGCCCGCACGTCAATGCTCTCTCTGTTATCCTCTTCTAAGTGGCTACCGTCAGGAGTATACTAGGTAGTAGCAATAGACAGTTTGGCTGGAGCATCGCGTGTCTTTCGAGTATCCGCAATTTATTGCAAGGCCGCACCGGTCGTGGCGCACGTACCTCTCACGTCGGGTAGACGTCAGATGTCTCGTCGACACCTGCCACAAGTATCATTTCTGCAATGTCTCACTAGCGGCAACGCCGTCGAGATTTCACCTGGTACCTTTCTTGACTGAGGCTAGTACATGCGGATCCACTAGACCCTGATACAGTGCGCAGGATCTTGGTGGAGATTGCGTCGTCACACGGTAGAGTCCCCGCATTTTGTCGCGTCCATAGACAGTGCGAATGGTCAGCCCCAGCTCCCCATCTCATTCCCTGCGTCCTCAGGTTGTCGTTTCACGAACGTCCGCAACGGCCACCAGGACCCCCAGTCATAGAACGCGCCTACCAAGAGCCCCTCGCGACCTTGCCCTTCAAGAGTTTTAGGAGAGGGGAGAAGAAAAAAAAAGGCTTACCACTGACCCCTACACATGGCACGCTACTATCGTGGAGGGCTGCTCTGGTGGTACTTGGTATCTTACTGGTGGAGCTGGAGCTGGAGGGGGTAAAAGCATGGTGCTGCTGCAGGGCCTGGAGACAAGAAAGAGGGCCGTTGGCCCGCCCAGCCTCGACGGTATCCGTACCGCGACACACAAGGTATTGGTATTGGGAGTGTACCACACCCCCCCGCCCATTCTTTTTTTTTTTTTTTCTTTCCAACATCCTTTCCCAGTTCGCTCGTCCATCCCCTGCCCTTTCCCCATTCCTAAAAGTCATCAAGCTGCTGCTGTTTCCGCTCCTCTCACTGGCTGCCACCATTCGCTGCAACTTCCCTCATTGCTTGCTGGGCCGCTACTACTACTCCTTACCACTCTTCCTTACTGTACTGGACCAATACCGTACCTACCTAACTACTACTGCTGCCGCTCCCACCACCCATTACTTTTTTTTTTCTTCCCCCTTCCCCTTCCCTCCTTCCTGTCTGTCTTCCCGCACCCAGAAAGGTGAACACGATCGCGTCTATTATTAGAACCATCCACGCCAGATTCAGCCCCATCGACCTGCACCACAACGCCTGTCCATCCCAGACTGTCGCATCTGCACTTGTAATGGGATCAATGTACGTTCTTGATGCGTCCTCGTTGCGCTTCCCTGCTCCCAACCCTTTGCCTGCACCGCTTCACATAATCCTCGACCCCTGGGATGCGCTGCCTTGCCCATGCCAGTTTGACTGACGGATCACCAGTTGGGAACTACAACCTACGAGACAGGCCATTTAGATAAAAGCGATCAGCCCTCCCAGCCGACTTTTGGTTTCCGCCCGCTTCGTTGATCAGCCAAGCTTGTCGCTCCTCAAAATTCTCAGCTCAACTCCACGAGCTTCAACTTGTCTCGTGATCCGGTCACCGTCCCTTCTCTCATAGGAACGGTCCACGCACCGACTGGGACCTTACCGCCGCCGCGCCATCGCCAGTCGGTTCGAAGTCGCCCGTCTCGACATCGACCTTGGCACGGGTAACCACCACACTTTCTCCTCTACATACCATCTACAGCCGCCGATAGCCTGTAGAGCATCTAGGTCACGATGGGGCGTAGAAAGATCGAAATCAAAGCCATCAAGGATGACAGGAATCGCTCTGTGTAAGCTTGCCACCCCGCCTGAGCCCATTGTGTTAAGCATTTTGCTGACTTGTCGCGTCGCGTACAGCACCTTTCTTAAGCGAAAGGGCGGTCTGTTCAAGAAGGCGCATGAGCTTTCCGTCCTGTGCTCCGTCGATGTGGCCGTCTTCATTTTCGGCAGCAACAAGAAGCTGTACGAGTATTCCTCCACAGACATGCGAGAGATGATTACCAGATACACATACGTAAGCCTGCCCTGAGACTCGACGGCCGTAACGCCTGAACACTAACACTCGCGCAGCACGGTGGCCCGAACGAACACAAGGGGCCCTCTGATTTCAACGGTGGCAACGACGAAGACGAGGACGAAGAGGGCGACGGCACGCCCCCTCACGGAGAGTCTATGGAGCCTCACATGATGCCGCCTCAGTTCCAAGGGCAAGCACCATTCCCTCATATACGGCATCACACCCCGTCAGCATCGCCACCTATTCCGAACGGCATGCCCTTCCCCCAACACCCTGGGCACCCGGTACAACGCGGGCACACGCCCCAGCCGCAGATGGGATCGCGACCTGCTTCCAGACAAGATATTCGCCGTATGGGCCCCAACATGGGCCCTCAGCCCGTCGGTCCTCCTGGACCTCAACAAGGTCCCATTAATGGTTATGCCTACATGCCCAACCCGGTTATCTACAACCCTCACAACCAGCCCAACATGCCGCCTAACATGCCTCACGGATTACCCCAACAGGGTCCTCAGTACCCTCAATATCCGCCTAATCCTCATCCGCCGCACATGCAACAATACATGGAGGACCAGCGTCGCTCTTCTTTGCCGCCTAACTACCCGCAACAACAAGGCCCTCAGGGACCCGGACCACAAGTTTCCCGGATCTCACCTTCTCCGCCTCAGCCTCCTACTCAGCAACTGCCTCCTCAGCCACCACAGATTTCGCCTCCTCCACCCCAGCCTCAGCAATTAGAGCCTCAGCAGCAGCCGCAACCATCACCCCAACCCCAGCATCAGCCTCAGCCTCAGCCTCAGCCTCAGTCAGAACAGCAGCAACCGCCGCCGCCGCCGCCGCCGCAACCGCAGGAAAACACGATGCCGGCGCCGCTGGAACCAAGATCTGAGCACCATGATAGACCTCAGCCGCCTCTTCTGAACACTGACAGCGCGATCAAGAAGCTGCCGCAGCGCAAACAGCACAGCATCTTTACTCCAATCGATGAGAACCGTTCCATTCTCTCTCAGCATTTGGCCTCATTTGCCTCTGATCAGAACATCGCAAAGGCCGAAGCAAACCGTCCTCCGCTACCTGAACAGGCCAACATTAAGATTGAGGGGAACCGCTCTCAGTCCGTAGACGTTGGTGCCGTTTCCAGAACCAATGGCTCTACCTCGTCCCCACCCCTGCCTCAGCGCGCCAGCACTCAGTCGTCAAGCAAGACTCGCAACATTTCTATATCGTCCATCCCAGAGACGACATTTACTCCACCGTCTCGAACCAATAGCATGAAGATTGGAGGTGGTGCGCGGCCCCGTTTGAGGGTCGAGATTCCTGACGAACCTTCGGATGGCGGTAGCGCAACTGCCGAGTCAAACTCTCCTCGCAACTCGACAGATGCCACATCCCAGACAACTCGGCGCCACGCATCCGATTCGCATTCTTCCGGCATGGTGCTGCCACCACCATCCCCGTCAGCCCAAACGCTTCTGTCAGCTGGTGCTACGGGCCCCCCGAACCCCTTCGCCCGTCCTCCGCCGCAGCAGAATAATAACATGAATATCGACACACCGGTTTCTGCTCTTCCGTCGCGATTTCTCAATAACGAATTCCTTCCAAGCCCGAGCAGCTTTTATCCCGAGTGGTACTCGCGCGGAAGCAACGATAGCAACACGCTACCCAGTCCGCTGAACTTTGCCACGCCTGTCGTCGGCTCAGGCCCCAGTTTTCTGAGGGATGACAATGCCACGAGCACCAAGCGCAAGAGTCCCGAGATTAGCATCAGCGGACCCCATGAGGGCCCTGAGGCTGGTAATGAGCCTAAGAGGGTCAGGGTCGACTCCTGAGCTCTTTATTTTATTTCACATTCACCTCGCCGTAGTTTTGTACCATCTTACCCGCACACTGGCTCCCTTCAGACCAATTATGGAGTGTATTCGGTTCTATGATACCTCTTTATTTTCATTCTCCGGCATTAGCGTCACGTAAGGTTTTTAGTCCAGGTTCTCCTTCAAATCTTTGAGTTGGCGGACTATCAAAGTGCATTGGAAAAGGCGCAAAAGGGGATATGGACAAGTATTGTTTTATTTTTGATTTTAATGTTGGTTTAACTGGGAGGACGACTTATTATCTTCGAAACGGCTCATAGGATTTTGATGTGTACATGGGACATGTGTGAGATGATCTAAGCAAGGAGATCTAGCCTGTTGGAAGAGTTTGAGAATCCAGGGGCATCTGGTCCTTCTCTGTAGAATAAGTAAGCAGTGGCTGACGAGTTCGAATGAAATTACTGATCTACTTTTGTACTACTCATGACATGAGACATGACTTGCAGGTGAGCCATAGTCTTGGCAGTGACGATTTTGAGACGGCATGTTGTAACAGATGCACGTGGCCCTATAATGAATAGTAATGAGAACTGAATTGTGATTTTGAATGTCTTCAAATATATTCTCGAAATGAGAGAGATGGGAGTTTAAACAACATTGGTTACAAAAGGTGCATGTCACTGTGTTTTGCGTCTCTCCACAGGTATGAGCGTGCGTTGTCTCCAACAACACCTTCCATGGATGCGATTAGGCTTTGTTCCACAATTTCCTCTACAATCCACCAACTTGGGTGAATGTAACAGGGGGCAAAACGAGGCCGAGTGAAGGAGACGGGGGAAAAAAAGCAGTTAGAATTTTTATGATGTATACACCTGCAGCAAAGAAGCGACGACTCGATACCGCGAACGAGATCCTCCGGAAACCTTTTAAGTCGCCCGCTGTGGTAGTGCGGGACGGGGGGCACAATGCGGAAGCTAAGGACGGCACGGCATCAACGCCTCCGACAGAGACAAAGTCGACCCAGCGCGGCGGTAGCGGTGTAGGGACTCCGGCACGGCGGAACGAGAATCAGCCTTCTTCAGCCAAGCAATTCAGCACGCCCACCCGTCGTCCGTTCAGTCTGTCGCGACCCCGGCAGGGCGCCTCGCCCTCGCCTTTGAGAACGACGCCTTTGGCGAGGAAGTCGATTACCGATGCCGTGCACAACACCACCACCAAGCCGATTGGGATGAAGAGTGCTAGGGCGGTGGAGGGTCGCGAAGAGATTATCAGACAGGCCGAGCGGATCTGTGGGAGAGCCGGCGCCGAGACGGATGAGGAGCTGGTTGCGCTGATTGAGAAGTGGAGGGGGGCGAGCAGGCAGGCCGCTCAGGAGGTGTTTGAGGCCTCTAGGGAGAGAGTGCAGAGCATGGGTGGGATGAAGGCGTGGAGGAAGACGAGGCGGGAAGATCAGAGGAGCTTCCTGGAGCGGATGATGGAGGGGGAGCCTGCGCGGGATCACGATGAGGCTGCCGACTGCGAGAATTCACCACCAGATGAAATCGGAGCCGAAAGCGACGGAGATGAGGATGGGGAAGAGAATGAAGACGACGAGGTGAGGCTTGCGAAGACGCCGTGGATGGGGACGCACATGCACATAGACACGTTGGCTAACATGGCGTAGGAGTTTACTCTGGGCACGATGTTGAAGAGCATGAACATCGACTTTGATATCATTGGCTACGACGAGGATACCGGATGGTGGAGGGATGGGTGAGGTGAGTTGGAGGTTTGTCTCTAAGCAGTTACTACACCACTTGACGGTGTCTTCCGTGGTGCTCCCGCGCTCGGAGGGCGCTTCGGTTTTTAGTTTCAAGGCCCAAGAATCGTTCAAATTTGGCAGAAGGTTAATATAAAGATATCTGTTTCCACTCCATCTCACCAAGCTAAAGTATCGTGACCTCCTTTACATAGTACGGCGTCTGAAGTTCACCAGATACTCTGGAGTAGGTGGGGTCACTATTCAAGCATAACGCGCAGTCTCTAATGGGAACATATGGCATATTGTTTGCGCAGCCCTACGCCGGAGGCGGAACCGACATGATAGAGGGGAGATTTTTTTTTTTAAAAAAAAAAGGAAAGAACCGATGCAACTCTATTTCTGTACCTGTGCCTGTGTCCCTCCATTTCAACAAGCTCTTCGGGCTATTTTTCCCTCGATTGCTGGGGAAGAAATGGCTGGACGAAGAGGGTCGTTTCTACAAGGGTGTACCCGATACGCTACTTCCTTACCTCGATCAAGCTTCGTCTAACACTTGTCCAAGCCTTATCTTGTGCAGGCACTAGCAGTAACTTGCAGCAGCAGTCAGAGGGAAGGAAGTAGGGATCTCGGGTTTTTCGTGAGAGCGGCGCCACACCCAAGTTTCCTTTCGTTCTCGCCTTGAATAGCTGCGAAGGTGAAGCATCCATGCACAGCTGATAAACGGGGTCGTGACCGTGGCTGACGCAGCCGTTGATCCGATTTTACGTTGCATCTTACTACGAATCAATAAGAATGTGCTGTGCAATTTGTATGTTGTATGGTTCATTAACACTCCCCCATTATGCTTACCCAATTGAGCGTATTACTCAGTGCCCATCATACTGTAGGAAGATCCAAACCTAGAGCAAACAAAAGGTTTCCGCTTCGTTGTCGTTCCGAGAGTGAATGCTACGGTGTGTAACTGCTGTAACTGCTTCTGCAAACCCCCCCGCATGCAAACCAATGGCACTTCATCTGTTGTTACATGCTGCGAAAGCTGGCGAAGATATCAGGAATCCCACAACTTAAGACAGAGGCCAAGCGCTTTACTTGTCTGTGTGGCCCGTCAAAAGTGCTTTGGAAAGAGGTGGTTGCCCACGGGCGCCGAGAGCTAGTGACTGTGGCCCTCGGCCACCGAGCGTATCGTGTTTGCCCTGTTGTTGCGCCGCTGGCTGGACCAAATGCGTTGTCTTGTGGTCTCTGTGGTCCTCTAAGCCTCGTCGGACCCGAGGGAGATGAAACGGTCCTGGTGCATCAGCGCTGCCGCAGATCAGCACGTACCGCCATCCATCATCACACGTCCCGCTCCCCGACAAGCTTCTGCTGGTGATTAGTTGCGCCCACCTGCACCCCGGTCAGGACCAATCAGCACTCGCCCTGCAAAGGTAATCCCGACCCAGAAACACCAATCCAACCACCCCTTTCTCCACATGCGAGAAAGCAAGAAAGCGAGAGAGAAGCAGAGAGAAAAGAGAGTTAACCATGCGATGGAGCTATGTTGGCCGACCTGGAGCGGGCGCGCACCCCCCTCCCATGCTTGCGACCAGTGAGGTAACGGGGCTGTTTTGCATGGTGGCTGGTTCTAACCCGCTTTCTCGTCTTCTTTAAGGTCCCTTGCGGCCCTTGACTTTCGAGTTTGGCTTTGGTTTTATTGATTCAAATAAATCGTCTCCCGCATCAACTTAAGTCTTGGCAAACGCCTTAACGTTTCTCCTTACACGCTACAGAGTACCTTGCTCATATACGTACGATAAGGGCAAGAATACATCTCCGATACATTGACTGGCTCATCGAGTGTTATACACTGGGGCGTGGTTGATCTGCGGTTCATTCCACTTGCTTAGCATCTGCAACCCGATAAACCGATACGACGAGTGAGCGGATTTGTCCTCTTTTGTTTCGAGTAGCTTTTGGGACTGGAAGGGACTGGAAAGGAGGCAACAAGGGCGGCGACGATCGCTTCTTTTTTATTTTTCTTTTAACCCCAAAAACACACATACACACAGCATGAGTGCATACGCGATGCTCGACGCCCGGCAGACTGTCGTCAACGCGAACGAGCTGCCTCCCGGTTGGGTCATTCAGAATGGTCGTGCTATTCCATGGTGGTATAGTCGGGTATGTTTAATAGCCTTGTCACTTATCACCACCATCAAAAGAACAACTCCGACTAACACATCTCGCAGACAGGAGTCATCGTCAAGTGGTCCGTCTTTCTAGGCTTCACGACCCTCTTCGCCGCTTTCCTTATCATTGGTTACATCCACGGCAAGAGGAGGCTGAAGAAGGGTCTCCTGCCCCTGGGTTACCACCGCTGGCTCTTCAGCAGGGCCCAGCTCGCCCGTGTCGACAGCCGTTACGCCTGGCCGCAAGCGACGTACAACAACTACCGCCCGGACTACTACAACCAGCAGCAGGGCGGCTACTACGGAATGCAGGGCATGCCGCCGCCGACATACGACCCCAACGCCGCAAGACCGCCCATGTATGCACCCCCCGATGGAGGATCCAAGGTCGACCCCTCGCAGGAGTACGGCGTCACCCCGCCTGCCGGCCCCCCTCCGCCGCCGGCTGCTGTCGCGGCCAATCATACCGGCCAGACGTACCCTTACAGAGCGCAGTGATGTGTCGCGTGTTGCTTTAGGTAGCCATGCTTTGGAGGAGAATCGCCGAGGAGCATTTGCTGGTTCAAGATGGGACGCAGACGGCAAGATTCATGATGAAAAGACCATGTATTTTTCTTACGCACTAAGAGGCTGGACGTCTCGTGCATTGCCGAGGCTGGATGTCTCGATGAAACGACTAAACCTGTTGTAAATTGTACAGAGCACTACCTATGACAAGAATATCAAAAAAATGATACCATCAAGAAGAAAAAGAAAAAAAAACGCCTCGCTGACCCGGCCTCATGTGCCAACAAAGCCCAAGAATCGTTCCCTTTGGCGGCCGTGGGTATCGTAATATGTATATACAGTGTGTCTATTTGCCCGACGGGCTCCCTACCTAATCCATGTCCATGGCGTCTGGGTCGCTTTCTGCAGGTGCCGGAACTGAAGAGAATGATTCAGCGGTCGTTGTCGGAGAAATGGTCTGCTGGGGGACGAAGGGCGGTGGCATCTGCACCGGCTCGCCCCTGCCCTCGCGTTCAAGACGCTGTTTCTCGCGCATACGGGCGCGGGCTTCAACAATGGCCTTGCGGACGCTGTCCTGCTCGCGAGGTACGGTCAAAGACGTGGGCTCGTTGTAAAGGACCACCTGCATGCCAGCAAGCTCGCCTTGGTCGTTGGCGAGAATGGAGGGAGGAATGCGGGAGGCTCGAAGATGCTTCTCAATATCTGGGAGGAAAACCAACTTGCCTTCGTCGGGTTCACTCTCGGACGAGGATAGTTCATCGTCGATATCGTAAATGTAGACCTTGTACTTGGAGTCGTCTAACTGCATAACTTCATCGGATGGGGGCCCAAGATTGCCGTGGCGACCACTGGAGGACGTGGTTGACGATGCGGCTGATGGAATTACCTGAGGCGATGGGGAGGATGCAGTGGCAGAGGGATTCTCCACGGGAACGTAGAGTTTCTGACCATTCTTCTCTGCATACTAGTTAGTAATAAAGTTCGGAACAGTGAATTTGTTGACATGAAAAATTACAGACTTACCCAAATTCAAAAGGCTGAGCCTCTTAGACAACCGCTCATTGTCTTGAGACTCGGCTTTCCTCTTGCGTCTCAGCTGCCTCGCCTGCTGGTGTTGGTGCTGATCCATCTCCAGCGCGTGGGTGTCGAGCGCATGGGAGGGAGATTGCGCCCCGTGCAACAGCATTGTTAGGCGGCCTTCCAGAAGCGACTTTCCGCTGGAACTTTTCTCTCAGCTCACCAACTTTTCTAACCCCGTTCAAACTCCTTTCCGCAACTGCCGACTCGGGGACGACGACAACGAACCAAAAGTCGACGAGAAATGTTCAATTAAACGAAAAAGCTCCGAGCGGCCACTAGTATCGCAGGAAGGAGAGACACACGACGATAAGTAGAAAGGTAACGTGGGACGACGCACGCCGCAATCGGGTGTGGAGGATACGCTGGCTGGCTCCTTGGAAGGGTAGACGGATGTGGGAAAGGGAGTACCCCGTCACGAAGCGCAGATACGACAGGCGAGACCAACCAACACCGGCGAAGGTTCCGTCTGATGCACTCAGTCCGGGGCTGGGTTCTGGAGAAGGCTTTTCCTGTTTTAAAGGTCGATTCGACTTTGTGGCGAGAAGCTGAAGGCTTGTTGATACGTTTGAGAATACTTGAAAGGTGGAAAAAGGAGGAGACAGTCGACGGTTGCGTTTGGTCACGAATATTCGGTCTTGTGTGGTATTTGAGGGGAAATGACCAAGACTGCAGTAATCGTGCTGGGGGCGCGTTTGCTGGCGCGGAGCTGTAGCTGTGGCGGGCGGACGGGGAGCTCTGGCGCTTTTGTACCGCATTCGACTCGTTCAGGTTCTTGTAGAAGTTTCTACAAAAGCGCCGAAGCAACCCCTCCGTCAGCCGCGCTGCACCCGCACCCGCTATCGCTGCTGCTGCCCCTCCTACCCCAAGTCCGAGGCAATGCACCCGCTGCAGCACTAACAAGCTCGTCCCGCCAAAAGAGTCACAACCGCTACGCCGGCGACCCTGACATTTCGCCCTCCTCCACCACTACTACTCCCACCACCGCCAAACTTTGGACTCGAACGCCGGTCAGACTCCAGACGAACACTCTGACGCCGCCGTCTGGACTAATCGCATCGAGTGTTTTCCCCTGGCAGAGGCGTTTTTACTCTTCGTCCACTTCGCCTTCTGCAACCATGGCTGAGCAGCAGTGGCCCGGCGCTGTTGTGCGCAAGACTTTCTTCGACTTCTTCGAGAAGAGGGGCCATACCATCGGTAAGATATCACCACTTTTCACCAACACCACCAACCCACAGCATCTTCCAGACATCTGCGCAGCCGATGCGATGATCTTTCTCATCCGCTTATCAATCTATCTTGTAAAGCTTCTATCCGCTGACTTCTCACTCTATCTTCGCAGTCCCTTCCTCCTCCGTCGTCCCTCACAATGACCCCACCTTGCTCTTCACCAATGCGGGCATGAACCAATTCAAGCCCATTTTCCTCGGAACGATCTCTAAGGCCGATCCTATGTATAACCTGAAGCGTGCCGCCGACTCCCAGAAATGCATTCGTGCCGGTGGCAAGCACAACGATCTCGACGATGTCGGCAAGGACAGCTACCACCACACCTTCTTCGAAATGTTGGGCAATTGGTCTTTCGGCGACTATTTCAAGAAGGAGGCTATCACTATGTCCTGGGAGCTTCTTACCAAGGTCTACGGTCTCGACCCTACACGTTTGTACGTGACCTACTTCGAGGGTAACCCCGACATGGGTCTCGAGCCTGATCTGGAGGCGAAGCAACTGTGGCAGTCCGTTGGCGTCCCTGACGACCACATTCTGCCCGGTAACATGAAGGACAACTTCTGGGAGATGGGTGACCAGGGTCCTTGCGGCCCTTGCAGTGAAGTTCACTACGACAAGATTGGCGGCCGGAATGCCGCCAGCCTGGTCAACATGGATGACCCCATGGTCGTGGAGATCTGGAACAACGTTTTCATCCAGTTTGACCGCCAGGCCGACAAGAGCTTGAAGTCCCTCCCCGCTAAGCACGTCGATACCGGTATGGGTTTCGAGCGTCTGGTCTCTGCTCTTCAGAACACCACCTCCAACTACGCCACCGATATTTTCACCCCCTTGTTCAAAAGGATAGAAGAGGTCACCGGTGCCAGACCGTACACCGACAAGTATGGTGCTGATGATGTTGATGGTATCGATACTGCTTACCGTGTCGTTGCCGATCACATTCGTCTCCTGACCTTCTCCATGTCTGACGGTGCTGTTCCCAACAACGACGGCCGTGGATACGTTGTCCGTAGAGTGCTCCGTCGTGGTGTTCGATACGCCCGAAAGTACTTTAATGCCGAGATCGGCTCTTTCTTCTCCAAGATCCTTCCCGCGCTTGTTGAGCAGATGGGCGAGCAGTTCCCTGAGATTGTCAAGAAGCAGCAGGACATCAAGGAGATCCTGGATGAGGAAGAAGATGCCTTTGCCCGTACTCTGGACCGTGGCGAGGCTCAGTTCGAGAAGTACGCCAAGGATGCTCTTAAGAAGGGTGAGAAGAAGCTTTCTGGTGCTGTCGTTTGGAGATTGTACGACACCTTCGGATTCCCTGTCGATCTGACCAAGCTCATGGCTGAGGAGCGTCAGCTTGAGATTGACGAGGAGGAGGTTAAGGAGGCCCAGGAGAAGGCTCGCGAGGCTAGCAAGGTTGTCAAGAATGCTGTTCAGACCTTTGCCAAGTTGAACGTTCACCAGATCGCCGAGCTCGAGAAGGAGCTCAACGTGGAGAGAACAAACGATGACGCCAAGTTTGTCAAGGGCGATGCCAAGGGCAAGGTGCAGGTCATCTACGACGGCAAGACCTTCGTCAAATCCACCAAGGACATCGCAGAGAAGACCCCCTTGGGTCTGTTGCTTGACAAGACCAACTTCTACGCCGAGTCTGGTGGTCAGGTCGCTGACACGGGACGCATTGTCATTGACGACGTTGCTGAATTCAAGGTTTTGGATGTTCAGAATTTCGGAGGATACATCGTTCACAACGGTTACCTCGAGTACGGCACACTGTCGTCTGGTGACGAGGTCATTGCCGAGTACGATGAGTTGAGGAGATCCCCCATCCGCAACAACCATACTGGCACCCACATCCTGAACCACTCCCTCCGTGAAGTGCTTGGTGACGACATCAACCAGAAGGGATCACTGGTTGATAACGAGAAGCTGCGTTTCGACTTCTCGCACAAGACCGGAGTGACCATCCCCGAGCTCAAGAAGATCGAGGACTTCTCCAACGGTTACATCAAGCAAAATGGCAAGATCTATGCCAAGGAGGTCGACCTTGACCTTGCCCGGGAAATCGAGGGTGTTCGTGCTGTTTTCGGCGAGACCTATCCCAACCCTGTCCGCGTTGTCTCCGTTGGTGTTGACATTGATACCATGCTGGCAAACCCTAAGAACACTGAGTGGCGCAAGTACAGCGTCGAATTCTGTGGCGGAACCCACGTCGAGTCGACCGGTCTTATCAAGGACCTCGTCATCGTCGAAGAGAGCGGTATCGCCAAGGGTATCCGCCGTATCATCGCCTACACTGGTGATGCTGCTCACCAGGTCCAGCGTGAGGCCAACGAGTTCTCCAAGCGTCTGGATGCTCTTGAGGCGTTGCCCTTCGGCCCCGAGAAGGAACAGGAGATCAAGACAACCCAGCACGCCCTGAACCAGCTGACTATCTCCACCCTTACTAAGGAGGATATCAAGAAGCGCTTCGAGAAGATTGTCAAGGCTGTCACTGACGAGCAGAAGAAGCGCCAGAAGGCCGAGGCTAAGACCGCTCTCGACACCGTTGTTGCTCATTTTGATAAGAACAAGGATGCCAAGTGGTATGTTGCCCAGCTACCTATCTCTGCCAATGCCAAAGCCATTGGTGAGGTTGTCAAGCACTTCCAGTCCAAGGACAAGGAGCGCTCCGTATACCTTTTCGGCGGCAGCAAGAACGAGGGCGCCGTCGCCCATGGTGTCTACGTTGGAACGGTAAGCTTCACCTGAACCATTCCCTCTTAAGCATATGCTAACATCAGGTTAAGCACCTCTCTTCCCAGGGAGTGACTGCTGAGCAATGGGCTGCCCAAGTCAGCGGGGTTGTTGGAGGCAAGTCCGGCGGAAAGGAGCCTGTCCGCCAAGGACAGGGCACCAACGCCGAGAACATCGACGAGGCCGTTGCCACGGCTGAGAAGTGGCTGAAGGAGAAGCTCAACATTTGAGCGCGATAAATTATTCTCCGCCACAGGTTGTAAAGGCAGCCATGGCGCACACTTCACTTTGTTCGGGAACTAGACGGATAAGTCAAAAGGGGTGAGGTTATGTGAATCCGTGGATGGTTACACTGGAGTAGTTTAAAAAGATATCAAAAGCTTATTCCTCTCACATGGATTCGAGACGTTGAGTTGGATATGATCTGACTGTCATCGCGGAGATGTTTCCACGGCCCAAGGGGGTATATATTTCTTTTGTTTGTTTAAATACATGATTGTTATACAGTGACCAGAACACTGGCGTTCTGGTAGTAGCTCAGCAGAGGGTTTTCTCCGCTGCGTGTCTGGGTATCTTCGAGGAAGGCCCAGCGCTTCATGAAGTCTCCATGCGATGTGAGTCTTGTAAGCTTGCCAGTGATGGCCTGGTACATGGCTTCCATGACGTGAAAGTCTGTAGGGAACATAATGTCAAAGTAGCCTTGGTGGACCTGCAAACCAGTTAGCCTACCCGAAGTTTGTACGTCGAGAAAGCAGAGATAACGTACCAAAGGCGTGGTGACAGGCACCGTCTTGCGCTCATAGCGCGTTTGGACAACAGGTGCATTCAAACCCTGAATGGCGTCCGGCAGAGAGTGAAAATCACTCGTCACCAGACGATGGGCGGGGAAATACTTCTCCAGCACGTCGAAAAACTGCATCAAGCGGGTCGGGATGTACTCCGGCTCCGAAAGGTTGGGCATCAAGGGCATGCGAGATCTCAGCATGCGGTTAGCCGGGTAAGGGGTGGGATAACGGCCGCCAGTAGCAGCATGGCGCACACGCAGGAACCGAGCGAGCACCGGGTCGAGTTCCGGGGAGTAGAACTCATAAAAGTCATTGTCGGCATCGATGAGGACGGAACCCTGCAGCGGCTCCTCAGTGGCCATGTCGTAACGCACGCAGTCGTGGGAGAAATTGTCAAACACCTCCATGGCGAGGAAGAAGCATGGTGACGGCACGCGCTCGGACCACGAGAAGATGGACTTATTGATGATCTCGACCTTCGATGCATGGCCGCGTGAGTCGGCGGTTGAAAGAAGGTGATGCTTCTGCAGCGAGGCGAGTGCTGGCGAGATCTCAATGATGCGGTATTGTGTTCGCGCGTAGACCTGCGGGTCAAGGTCGCGGATGTAGTCGAGAATGTTGAGCATCAACGTGCCGCGGCCAGCACCCATCTCGTAGATAATGAGATCGTGGTATGGGTACGTCGTCAGGCGGTAGTTGGAAACCAGGTATCGGGCGATGGCCTCGCCGTAGTATGGCCGAAAGAGCTCAGTGGGCGTGTGCCACAGGGGGCGGGCGTCGTTGATGCCCTCGCGTTCGTCGAGGTCATCCTCAAACTCAGTATACCGCCGGCCCAACTCGCGGTAGAATTGCGGCTCGTCCTTGAACGCAGGGAAGTCGAAGGGCCGTCCCGGGGAGAAGATGACCGCTTGTTTGGAGAAGTATCCGTAGGCCGGGTTGTAGAGGCTGTCCTCAATGAAGTCGCGAGTGAGCATCTTGACTTTGCGCGGGCGGGTAGCACGGGCGGCCAGGTCTGAGCTGGTCAGCGTCGGGTAAGCGCTGAACTCTTCGGAACGATCGCTCGGGAAAATCGAGCTGCGTTGCTGCCATTTGGACTCGTTTGTACGCTCGCCCTTTTCGTGTGTGGTTTTCACGGCATAGTGCCGTCGTTGTGGTGCGACAGCAAGGTGGGTGTGATGATGCGAATGAGGACGGAGGACTGGCAAAGAGGCGGTAGCTGCAGCAGTGCAATGCCTACGAGATTGGCAAGCCGGCCGGCGGAAGAGCTCACGGAAGAGGCGGGTGACGAGGGGAGAGTCCATCCCGAATGGCTTTCGGTGGTGAGATGGGCCAGCTCGCAGCCGTGGAAGGGTCAACAAATTGCCCAAAATCGCAAATCGTCGGCTCCTCATTTGACACAGAGGTTCGGGGTGGCCCGAGCTCCCTTGAAACGGGGCAGCTGTTAATCCGCCGATGGTGTGGCTTCGACTGTTGCAACTACAAGCACTGACAGGACGTTGAGAGCCGGTGCAAATTGAGGCTGAATGCAGGGGTCTAGAGAGCTAAAATGACATCACCTTTAGCGGCAGGTCCCCTGTAAGAAAATCGTCAGAATTCATGCGCACACGACCGTTTGTTTTTTTTTCTGACAATCGTAGCTCCGAGACCGCAACACAGAACGAGCGGGAAAAGAGACAACAGAGGTTGTGGGAGCATATACAGACAATGGAGCAAGGCAAATAGGCGACACAGACAACATGTCTCTTAGCAACCATCCGAAGGCCTACGGTTCAGCCGCATTGGCGCTCGCCTTCGCAGCTGGTATCCTCGTCACCTTAGGCTTCAAAGACTTTTACCCAGACCTCGAGCTCCGCTACCAGCGTCGCCGTACACGAAGACCAGGCACTAGCAGCTCATCAACAGATCCCTCGCGGCGTAGCAGCCTTTTCTGGGCACCTGTCCAGTTGGAAGATCATGAGTCCGCATCTGAGGGGGATGCGGACGGCACCACGCTGGGCGCCTGGAATCCGCCCCTGATAGCTGATGGCGTCGCGGGCGCTATCGGCAACACACCACTGATTAAAATCCGTTCACTCAGCGAGGCCACAGGACGTACTATTCTTGCTAAAGCTGAATTCTTAAATGCTGCTGGTAACACACCTAAGGATCGCGTTGCGCTGTCCATGATCGAGGCGGGTGAGGCCGCTGGCCTACTTGTTCCAGGCCGTGGTGACACTATTTACGAGGGTACAGTTGGCAGCACAGGCATCTCGCTGGCGACGCTCGCTCGTGCGAGGGGTTACCGCGCACATATCTGCATGCCTAACGATATGGCAATGGAGAAAGTTGATCTGCTCCGTCACCTTGGTGCGACTGTCGAGCGTGTGCCACCTGCGCCTATCGCCTCGCCAGAGCATTTCGTTAATCTTGCAAGGCGGCGCGCAGCTGAACACGCTGCCACGGCGGGTGATGGCAGTGTGGGATTCTTCGCAGATCAGTTTGAGAGTCCCGCCAACTTCGCGGCTCATCTCACTACAACGGGACCAGAGATTATGTACCAGACTGGCGGCAATCTGGCTGCCTTTGTTGCAGGCGCAGGAACAGGCGGCACCATTGCAGGTGTAGCAAAGTATCTCAAGGAAGAGGCTCAAGTGCCGGGACTGCAGGTTGTGCTTGCAGATCCTCAGGGCAGCGGACTGTACAACAAGATTCGTCATGGTGTCATGTATTCCAATACCGAGAAGGAGGGCACACGGCGGCGTCAGCAGGTGGACACGATCGTGGAGGGAATTGGCATCAACCGCATCACGGAGAATTTTGAGGCTGGCAGAGAACTTATTGACAACGCGGTCAAGGTTACAGACGAACAGGCATGCCGTATGGCGCGATGGCTGGTGGAAAACGATGGCATCTTCGCGGGTAGCAGCAGTGCTGTCAACTGCGTTGCAGCATGTGTCGCGGCAACGAGACTCCCCGAGGGCAGCCAGGTGGTTACCATCCTTTGTGACTCGGGCACACGACACCTCAGTAAGTTCTGGAAGCATGTGGCGGAGATGGGACTTGAAGAAGACGAGCACTCGGCGGACCTGTTTTCCGTACTAAAAATTGATACATCCAAGAAATAAAACTATGTTACGATCAATGCCAACCAGGGACATTGTAATTCCTCGATGATACCTGGTCTCAGCTCGAACTGGGCTGAGACTCGTGCTATGGATCTATCGAACCCCCCTCTAGAATATAGCTCCTCGCATAATGAGTTCTCCCTAAGAAGCGGCGCAAACATGCATGCCCAAGCTTTTTGTTTCCAGGGCACAAGAACTGGTAAAAGTATAAAACGGAGGCCCCGTTCCTCATCCCCAACTCCGAACCAACCGAACCGCACTTTCCGAGTGCCAAATGCAAGACCATCCCGTGCTCACAGAACGGGGTATAAGCGAAAAACACGCCGTCAATCGGGTAAAAAAGAAACCTCCCACTCAAGGGGTAACGGCTTAAGAGAACTAACAGTGATGTTAGTTTGGTTGGACAAGAAACAGCAAGTTCGGATACACATACCTTCCAACGATTACCGCAGACAGTGCACTCGCAAAATGTAGTCATCGGTTCATCAGCACTGCGGGTTTGCGCCTGACTGTAGCTAACTTTCTTTTGTCCGCACTTGCCGCACTTAAGAGCATCGCTGATACTCTTCTCGGCCATAGGAACTTGCGCCTTCTTCATGTTTTCCTCTTGAAGCAAGTTCTCCTTTCTACGCTGCTCTGCCGACTTGAGCTCCTCGTGAGTCATGATGACGAAGCGCTCTGGAGCAATTTTGCCATCCATGACATTCTGGCCAAGCTCACGATTGGTCTTGACTTTCAAATTGCTAAACAGAGAGCGAATCTTCTCTCGGTAGTCTTTGCTGACTCCCTTGAAGTGACCGTATGCGGCAGCCTCGATAGCGACCGCCTTGGCAATGACGTCGCTGACGGAAGCCGTGGATCGGTAGGCAAGGCCGTTGTACAAGAGCTCGATGCAGGCATCGCGCGTGCTGTCACCGGTGCGTTTGGTATCAGCTCCATCATCCTTGGCGCGGCGGTTCTCGGTGTTGCCCTTGAAAGGCTCTTTGGAACTGCTGGAAGACGACGAGGGTTTTGGAGCGCTGGCGATAGTAGGCGACGGAGCGGCTGGAGAGGATTGTTTCTTCAGTTTGCCTTGTTTCTCAGCTTCTACAAGCTTCTTCCACTTGTGCACAAGCTCTGTTGCAGCACGGGCGATGTCCTTGTTTGCGTTCGATCGGAGCTTGCCGACGAAGACACCAGCGCGGGTGGACTGGATGAAAGCGAACTGGTCAGTTTTCATATCAAAGCTGTGAAAAGGTCGGAGGAGAGCTGCTACTGGATTTGACGCATGCAATGAGCTGATATAAATCGCAACGTCAAGAACAACGTACCCGAAGTATCTCCTCGGTAGGGGCGGCCTCCTTCTTTAGGCGCTCCAGAATGGCCAGGGCCGACGTGGGAGGATCATTGGCCTGGACAGTCTTGTTGAGCTGCTTGATGCTCGACTCGAGTTCCCGCTGGTCCATCGTCATGTTGGGCAGGTTTGCGCAGGGCCTTGGTTGGGCTAGTACGATTTTCGACAACGCGCGCGCGACGAAGTGGTGGGTTGCAAAAGTCGATGTAGTGGGATGGGCGTTGGAAGACGAGGCTAAGGTCCTTTCCTCAAGAAGATGTGTGGAATGGCGCCGGAGCTAAGTGGGGCAGAGCCTCTAAGGTCGTGTGCAACGTTCCCCGGGTTCGGCTTTATATTTAGCCGGAGGGTCGATAGGACCTGCTGTTTTGGTGAACTAGGTGGGGTTATGCACCTTCGTTATCGCCTGGTCCATGTGACCGACTGGGGAAACGAAGCTTATCGATGTCGAGTCACGCTGCCACATGGTCCCTGCTGCTGCCAATTCAGCGGATTCAGCGGAGGAGCTCCCCACTAGATGCTGCCCTCTAGAAGCTGCCCCCGGCGACCGCTGATGCGCATGCAAGGGGCGCCTGCTGGAGCCTATGACGCCAGAGGGGGACACCACTTGGGAACGTCCGCGAACTTCATCTTTACACATTCTTGATATTGATCGCCCTTTGTCTCTGCCTATTTGCCCAGAGCCGTTATATCGGTCCCGGATATTAGCTCCCGCCCGATGACTCACTAACAAACATCCGGCATACTCATATTGTCTCTGTTCAACCATTTATATAGAGGGGACGCCACAATTCGCGACCTTTGTGTTTATCGCCACTGGACGCGGCCAGCGCGTTTCCAGAGCATCTCCGCTCAGCGCTTCCTTGTTGACGAAGTTGACTTCTCATGAAACTTTAAGTCGTTTTGAATACTGTATATATTCACTTCGTTTGAAATAGGGTTCGCTCCAGCCCCTCCCGTAAAGTCAAGATGCCTTCACGTCGTGAACAGGAGCTTCCCGTCGAAAGCTCGTGGCGGCTGGTTGAAGGCGGAGAAAACGACAGCTTTGATACTTCTATTCTTCCCGACTTTGACGAAGAAGATGGGATTCTTTCTACGGATCCGTCGCAACTCCCATCGCAGTCATTCAGCATCGGTGGCTCTCAAGAATCCCACCACAGCGTTCAGGATTTCATGAACAAAGCCGACGACGAGCGCGTCATACTCCGTTCCCCATTTCAGCCCACAGTACGACATGATCTCAACCGTACGCCAGATCCAGAGTTTTATATGCCATCTGTTCATATGAGCTCTGCCCCCGGAAGTAGTCCCCGACAAAATAGTGTCAAGTCTTCACGAACTATTCGTGCCAACGAAGATGTGTACCAACAACAGGATGTGCGTCGTCGTGCTATACGGCAGGCAAGCACCGGCAGCCCAATAAAAACACGACGTGGAGACTCCAGAAGAGGACAAGGTCATTATGAAGGCTCAGTAACGCAACCCAAAGCTATTTCTGAGAGAGTATCGGAATCTCTTCCGAATGCTCTATTCAATATCCTAGCTTGGGTACTCAACGTTATTGGCATGGCCCTCGCCTACCTCCAAAAGCCTCTGGCGCTTTGCTTAGCCGTCTGGCTGTTCTTTGGCGCGTCCATCATGCTCCAAAACATGGTTACCAAATCGATATCGACTTCACTTTCTCCGCTCTGCCGTATTCCTGGGGTTGCATACTTAGACATCCCGTTTTGCCCGTCTCCCAACCCTCCAACTAGTGGCGCAAAGGATACGGGGTCTTCAAACGTCGAATTCGACGACCTCATGAACGTACAGTCGCAGTTTGAGCAGGTCCTCGAACGCAGCGCGGACGGTGTTTCTCTGCCCATGGAGATGAAGCGCTCCGAGTCATCGATCCGCGATCTGCGCACCATGGTTCGCTACTCTGAACTACCACAACGGGACGAGCTCGTATATGAGTTTAACGAGTACATCGACACGGCGCGTTTAACAGCTGCAGACTTGCAAAAATTCAACGTTCATGTAGGCTCAGCTGTCGATTCTGTGATATCTATCAACCGCTGGACATCCCGCTACCTGGATACGCTTTCTACCGCCGACAACACCGACGTCTCTCTCGTTTCTCAGTGGACAAACTGGCTTTTCTATCCCTTTACTCCCACTGTTACGCCGTTCTCGGAGCGTACTCTCTTGGACAAGTACATCGAACATACTGCTCTTGTCTCGGACCGCATTGCTGGACTCATAGTCGAAGCGCAGGGCGTTCTCCTCCTACTCTCAAAAGCCGAGGAAAACCTTAACCAAATCTACGAGCTCGTCACTCGCTCATCTAACTCTATCAAGTCTCGCCGTGACGAGGTCTTATGGACCATCTGGACGCTTGTCGGTGCCAACAACAAGCGCCTCCATAATCTTAACTCTCAGCTGTCCCTGCTGCGCCAAGTTGACCGTCAGCGGATCACAGCCGTAACGCAAATCTCGGCTCTCATCGTTGATCTTGAGAAGATTCAGGCTGGGTTAGGCGACCTCCGCGACCGAGTCGCAGCGCCGGAACTCGTCCGCGACTCTCCTACCGCCATCCCGCTAACGGTTCATATCGAGACAATCGACCGCGGGGTAGAGAGACTTGAAGAGGCCAGGCAACGAATTCGTGCCGCTGAGAATGATCGGATCCGCGAGGCATTGACGAGAGGCGGCACTAGAGAAGACGATAAACTTATTGAAGGAAAACTATAAAGTTTCGATTAAAAACCGGAAGGAAATGGCCAAGGCGTAGCCAGAAATGGAGCGAGCAAGTTTAGGATATAGTTTCCAGCTGCGTGAGGGAATATATTTGAGATGAGCGGGTGTTCAGGCTGTACAAATGTTTTGGATGATTACAATAGCAAAGCAATGATCAGATGAAGCGGAAATGAGAGGGATACGTGCGTCGACACGTCACAGTAGCAATAAGGGAAATCTTGAAGCCTAAAAATACCATCACTCAGGATGCGGCAGGGTTCGCCGGGGCAGAGGTGGCACAGCAGGCCAATAGTAGTAGGATCTTTTTAATCGCCAGGTAACTAGTGGAAGCCAGAAGACGGCGTTCATCACTAAAAACTAAACTTTTAATATCACGTATAGCATCTGCCAACCCGCTGTTGATGCGTATCCTTTCCCTGTAGGGTATATCCAGTCCAAACGTAGGGCTTACTAATGAGGCCCCTCAAAAAAAAGTTCCGTGCCAAAAAAATGTAACCACCCTGAGGGCTTTTCTGAGCCCGCCAAGTCTTTCAATCGTGATGTGAAATGAACAAGTCTCCGCGTCACTCAAGATTCTGAGGTGACAACCAGGGAGGCGTCGTGAGTGTGTATCATGCTCCATCATGTTCCTGTAAAATATGAGCCTGAGGCAGTCCATCTGCCAAACCAGTGAAACGCCCTTGCACCATACAACTCCGATAGAAAATGCTTCAAAAGTATCCGGCTCATGAGAAGCCTGGAAAAACTTTGACGACGTAACGCTTCCCTGAGATGAGGGTCAGTGGCATTGGTACACATGAGAATCACATACACGTACATATCGGGTTACGCCCGTCTGGGTCGTCAAGCGGCGTACCCGCAAGTGCCCGCATTCGGGCCCGTGCCAACGCCGAGGGACTCTTTCGTCCTTCCGGTTTGTTAGTGGGTTGGTTATGTTCTTCCGGATCGGGCACATGGAGCCGCAAACCACCCAGCTTCCGGCGCTTGTTCCGGCGAGGGTGATAAGCCGCTGGGGGCGGCTGTGGTTGTGACTGGTCCGGATCCTGTCCACCTGATTGACTTGAAGGCTGGTCCGAGTCTTCCTGTTCCTCTTGGGTTGGTTCAAGGGTTGATCTGTGCGTGGCTTCCGTTTCTGCCGGCGCAGGGGTGCGAGCAGACGCTAACTCTTGTGCTGTTTTCGGAGACCTAGAGGGTGTCACAGGCGTCATCGGCGTTTCCTTCGGTGACGATGCCGCTTTGTCCGTGCCGAATAGCCGCTTGCCCCAACTTTTACCCTTCATCCCCTCTTCCTCGTCGTCTGACTCGACCACTATTACCCTTTCCCTCAACCGTCGAAGGGCCCGCTCGCGACGCACCATTCCATTCGTAATCTTTGGGCAATAATTCCGCGGTAGCATATTTCTTTTGCAAATTGGGCATAGGGAGCTGTTGAGGCTCAAAAATTCGTCGATACATTCCGGGTGAAAGATGTGGCCACACGGCAATTCTCGGATGATCGAATCTCGATCAATGTAGGTTTCCAGACAAATATGGCACTGGGGTTGATAGTTTGTCGCGACGGTGCTTGTAGCGCTATTCATACTAGATCGCCGAGCTCTCGATTTTGTGATCGTGGATTCGGATATGGTTCGCTGGCTTCGTGGGGACCTGATGGATCTCGGCGGTCTTGTTGTCGAAGGTGTGCTGATCATTTCTGGCTGGAAGCTGTATGTAAACAGCGGGAAACTTTTGACATGGTCGACTGGTACGGTAACTCGTTTGATACCCATAGCTTCCAGATCGACTTCGCCAATCAACACTCTCCTGCGTAGTGATATTCTTCGTCTTCGCTGTACTAAATGCATCGTAAGTGAAAGGCAGGCGACAATGAAAAGTACAACGCCGACGACTGTAAGAATCCAAGTCCACATGGCAGGCACACTATCACGGTCCTTCACCGTCAATTCCGTCCAGATGCGAACAAAGTCATTCTCATGGGGTTCGTATATGTCTTGGATCTGATCTCCATAGGGTATTGTTGAAAGGTTCCCAGAGTATAGGCTGAGAGCCCGCATCATCTTGTTGCCTTCCGCGCCAGGAATAGCGAAAATCGGGAAGCGGTTCTGCGAGCGCCAAGCATCGTTGTCGTCGAGATCCCATATGGGGGAGTCAGCGCCTTGGGGTTCCTTCGTAGAGTTATTGGGCCTGTAGAAGATAAAGGCTCGGATCGGGTCGAGGCGGGCGGAGGAGAGATAGGCTTGGGTGCAACTGGCATTAAACCATGGGGCTATTGCGATGAGGTTGTAGTTGGTAGGAGGGAGAGTGGCCTGCGTGGTCGCATTTCGGGGGATGATATCGTACTGCTGTTGGTAGCATGGATTTGCGACGTTAAGGTCGGGAACGTAGAGAAGCCCTCTGATAATGCCATCCTGGGTTTCGGAGTTGGTGCCGCTCAAGGTGGTAAGATTTGCCGAGATAGTGTCTTGGTAGGCTATGCTCCTCTGCGAGCCAAGGTTAGGCAAAGACCAGATTGCAGGGCGACAGCGAGATAACGTACTGAGAGCGAGGTGATGTTCCTGATAATGGTCGAAGGGACAGTGTTGGCACCTGACCATACAGGATTACTGAAGAGCAGACTACAACGTGGTCAGTCGGCGTAATTGGAATTCAAGGCTGAAGCGTCAGGCGGATATGAAGGATGAAGGGGGGCGATGTAGATATGAGCGGACGCGTTAGAGTCTGCCCACAGAGGCCCCTTGGTATCGTTACACTATAAGGCAGTGATGAAATGGTGTGACCGGGGACCGGAACATAACGAACGCAAAACAAAGAAAACGGTCGGAACGATGATAATGAGACGATAGCAACGATATTAACGACGGTGACGATGACAAGAGAATTGCTTAAGACATACACGACATTTCGAATCTGTTCGAGAGCTGGAAGATGTCAGTGGATGGTGCCAAGACCGGGGCATTTGGGCACTTCTTGGCCGCGAAAAGGGAGAGAGGTCGCCAGGAGACCACAGCGTATGGCGGCCGAGTCTTCCCACTGAACTTTTCCACCTCGTCTTTCTGTGATGTTCACAAGGAGGGAGTATTTCAACTTACACATGCTTCCCTCACATGTTCAACGAGTAGGTTGAGGGCATTGAAACCGCCAACCTCGAAGAACAGATGTTTCGCAGCTGCTCTGGAGGGCGAGTGGGAAGGGTGAGTAAGAAAAGGCAACGAGCGAGGGAAAGGCGGGTACGCCCAGGGGAGATTGGCTTCTGAAGAACTCGGGCAGCGAAAGTAATGCAAACTGGGTCGAGGCAGAGGAATAAACTGGCTGAGTGTGTGGATTGACTGGAACCTTGCGTTTTTAGGTCTCGACGAGAACTGAGATCGTGTCGGTGCGCGTTGAATTGAGAGAAGGTGAAGTAGAGTGAGGAAAGCTTCGAAAGGGTCAAATGAAGATGAGAGAGCTGGGGCCCGGCGCGATTTTCAATGCCAAGCGGGGTTCAACAGGCCGTTCCCAGTGCGCTGCAGAAGCGCTTTGCACATTGATCTAGACGAGGTCGGTGGTGTGGTGGGCGTGCGTGCGTGGTGCGTGGTGGATGGAAGATGACTTGACAGCGCTTGGTGGGCAGGCAAAGACCAACAAGCAAGCAAACAGAGCAAGCAGCAGGGCGATAGCAAGAACAAGTACAAATGGAGGAGCGTAGAGGCAAAGCAAGGCAAGGCAAAAGCAGGGTAGTAGGTAAGTAATAATATCTCTCTGCAGGGTCGGGAGGGCACCAAGGCGGTACATTCTATGCCAGTTAGTACTGTGTGTAGCCCAAGGTATCTTGCCCAATATTCCAGGTAGGGGCGAGCAACAGGTGCACAGCCCACACAGCCTCCCTTGTCCTTCATCCGCCGTTCTTGAACTTGACCTCATCCAGTCTGCCAGCCAGTTCCAACCCCCTCTAACCCCAATTGGTAGCTTCAGTTCATTGCATATTCAGGTCGACCCCATCAACCCTTCGCTCTTTGTTTCTCTCTTCCCATTTCCCCACCTTCAATTTTTCCCTTGTTGTTCCTCTGACAATTGTCAGCGTCACATACTATTCATGTTTGTTTGACCGCGCGGGCTCGGTCAAACATCCACCTGTCTGTCCCTGACTCTCGCACTCTCCACTGGTACACTGAGTATACTGTGTAATGCAAGGTACCTCTGGTAACCAGGAACAGATGGGCAGGTCCACTGACAGGTGCGTGTGGGCACTGGGAAGGTGGATGGGGTGGAATTCCCCAAGACAATTGAAAGAGGATGAAAGAGACGAATGTGAGTGGGAGCGGACGAGGGGGGTCCCAGCGCAAGCGATGCGAGGACGCAATACTGGGAAGGTACTAGTACGCCAATGTGTGGTAGGCGGCCTGACATGGTGGGTGGGGCACCGATGGAGACGTCGAGAGTTCCCCGGTAGTAGCCAGTTAGAAGCCGCTTATCCGCTGGTTGAAAGGCACACAGGGTAGCCAGGGACGGCTACATAGTGGCCCAAGCACCTGACTGGCACCCCAAAATTAACCCCAAGAGTCCCTCAAACGTCTGCCCAGTCAACCAAGCCAGCGTGTTTTCTGGCTTCGCTCACCAAATACCAGCCGCCTCCCCACCTGAAAGAGACTTGTTCGTCAGTCGCACACTAGTCAGTCGTTGTGAGTGATGGGCAAGAGTGTGGTAGTGCTTCATTCTGTACTTGGCATTTCGACCAAACCGGTCCTCCACGGGCCCACGGGGCAACTCCCTAACACAACCACCGGAATGGCAGTAGTAGTTGGTTCTAAACTCTCCTCTCACAAACTGAAAAAGCCTGCACCTGCCCTGTACCGCCCCATGTCAGCAGCACCTTCCTGCACGACCATGAACCCCGTTCTCGTTCTCATAGCAGCCACACTACTGCCGTTATTTCCGTGTTTGTTTGTCAGGCCTGCTTTTTTCCCAACATCGTCTCCCTTAAGATATGCCTGCCTCCCTTAGTCTACGCATTTGCCCGGCACCCGTCGAATCGGATGTCATCATTGCTAAGCTTTTGTTGCCTCGAAGCTTGTCTGATCTTTCTGTCAGTGGCCCCGTACCCTTTTCCCCATCCCCCCCCATACATCCAGCCCCCGTCTTCGTCAGAATGAAGCAGGTCGCTATAGAGCTTACCTCTATTCTAGCCTCTTTTGGGACCTTTGCCCATGTCAAGCTGCAGTGGAAGAAGTCAGAAAAGAAACGAAAAAAAAGAAAAAAAAAACTACGAAAAGGAAAAGAAGTTAAACGCCCCCCTTCAGTGTTTCGATCTTCCCCCTTTACGTACGAAGCAGGCTCATCTACTTTACAAAAAAAGGAAAGGAAAGGGAAAAACAAACACAGCAGGCCGTTCCGGTCGGGAATAGACTTAGGACCCCGACTTCCTTACCAGCTTAAGCACATCACCCTCTTCGGATTGAGGCGCCAACAGCCCCCATTATTATCACACTGACTACCCACTCACCGTTGCCTCACCTCTACAATGTAAATCAATTAGAACCACGTCCGATCCACTTGCTGATCGCCGGAGAAAGTCTGCCTGCCTGGCCTCGTTTTGTGGTCGTTGTCAGCACCTATCTTGCCCGAACCTTGACTATCTGTCTCATCGTAGACCCAGTCCTCCTGGGCGGCAACCTGTGCCGGCTGTTCTGGACACAATCTTTGCCAACCGACGTTGGTGACAGCGAGACGATGCACGTTCGGCCTTCTCGGCATTCACTCGCTTGGATTTCCAAGCCATATGGCACCCTTCGCGTGGATTTCCATGCGAATATGCTCTTGTCATGCATACCATTTCACATTTGGCACACGCTCATCTGCTATATTGGTCAGCATCGTCTCTCATTCCATTCCACGCCAGACGCGGTTGTATCGGCAAGCCTTGGGACATGTCACATGGCGAATTCTCGGATTGTGCTGTTCGTCGTCCGAGGAGAACATCGTACGATGTCAAGGAAACCATGATGTCTAATGTCGCCCAGACACGGTGTACGGTGTAGACGGCAAAGACGTGCATGCACTACCAGACCGCTCACGGTAGATGCTCGATTACCGGATGCACAATCTTGCGTGACCTGCATCCCGCGTCTCGATTTTAACAGTACCAATCCCAGATGCCAATCAATAACGGTAACTTGATGATGAATGTAGCGCTGCAAGGCAATTCGCGGGAGGAGCTTCTAGCGACCGTCCCTCCCTTTCTAGCTTCGATCAGACAACCGCCCATGAGCCTTGGCATTCCCCGTACGGCATACAAATCTTGACATATCAAATGCCTTCTAGACTTCCGGGCTACAACATGTCGTTTAACCTCTTCTCTCCCCATTTATACAACTATTGTCCGTATTGTTTGCTACTCTACCATACGAGCAAGACTATCTTTATTGCCAAGGTGCCACCTGAAGGCTTGCGCTGGTGTAAGATTCAGACTCATGATAGGCATGCAAATGTACTATGACAGTACCTACAGGCGCGATACCCCCCCTCACAAGCGCACCGCCCGGATAGACGTCATTGAAACATTGGCTATTCGTACATTCAGATCCACAAGGACAGGGGCGACCGCTCCCGGCTGACAGAAGGCATTCTGCTTCCTGACGAGGAAATATGTTTTGTTGAAACCTGACTGGTCTCGTAACGATTTCCTGGCTTCTCAAGAATGCGGACAATCACCCAGGGACACTCACGAACCGCATTGGCTCTCATTCAGGACAGTCAAGAGATGCCGATTTGCCGCTTGCCTGCCGCTGGCGCGACAGACACCGCAGGCATTATGTGTCTCCTCCACGCCGCGCTCGGCATCTTACAGGTCCCCGTCAGCGTCGTCCTGGCGCCCCGTCCCCTTGTCTGGCCCGGCACAAAAGCCGAGCATCATTGCTACGTCATGCGAGTGCTTGGGGGTTTGATTCGCTGGCGTGTCTCGGTTGGCTGCGACAGAGACGCCCGATAAACGAAGAAGAAAAATGTTGGCAAGTTGGTACACATTTTGCCCTGACCGCGCGTCTTCTTGGGCTGGCAACGCACATAGATTTTCCTTTTCCAAAGCTTCGTCCAACAACAAGACTTTGGTTGTAGGTCCCGCTCTCTCAAGCAAGCTATCAAGGCTGCCCTCGGAAATTGTTTCCGGGGAGGGGCTGCTATGCTGTTCCCCGTAGGAATCCCGTTGGAGGGGGGGTCAGAATACGCGGGCTGGCCGTTTATTGCCCAGCCCACAGCCACGGCTGACACCCCGTTCTTGTCTCTAGCACTCATGTCGGAGTGCGTAAAATAGGCTAGTGTAGCTCTGCTCTTCAGTTGCCAAGCTGTTCCAGCCAACCTTGTTGGTATTAAAGAATTGGGGAACCTATCTCGTTCCACTACAAATATTGCTTGGCAACTTGAGGGGGTTGCTGAGAGTGCATCATGACCGAGCCGTTGAGAGCGCCGCTCATTCAACCTTCAGCGAGCCAAGCCTCTGGGCTTCTAGGTTTTAGTGGCGAGTCTTGCAAGTCAAGCCGTCGGCATCATCATAATTGACTCAAATACCCGGGCGCAAATGATACCAAGCAAGATAGACCGTGTGTCCCTGTGGCCGCGACTCTATGGCACTGCCCAAGAGCAAAAGCGCAATTATACTTGCGCCAAGCGCAGCTAGTTTACCAGATGCCCCTATCGCCAATGCCTCGCCTGTTCATATGACATCTTCCTTTTCAGTTTTTCGTGGTTTTTTTTTTTTTTTTTTTTTTTTTTTTTTAAGAGAGAGAGAGAGAGAGAGAGAGAGAGAGAGAGAGAGAGTCTTCATGCTACCTCCAATACTTCACTAAAATCGCCTCAAGTCATAGCTTCGTAACAAATTTTTGGAGAGCCAATCCCTCCCTCCCTCCTCCAACCGTTTGCCTTAGTTCCGTCTGCATCCACTCTTAGCCGTGATCTCCGCCGGGCAGGTCACCTGCTTGAACGTGACGCCCGGGTTGTCGGCCCCCTTGAACCAGTCAAACCGCCAGTAGCACCCGGCCTTGAGCTTCTCTGGGAACCCGTCGCACTCGGACCGAGAGCTGACACCGCCGTATCGCTGGCCCCACCCGTTGGGCGGCGCCCCGTACTGGTCGGTACAGGCGTTGAACTGGCCCACGCCGCCACCGGGAATCTGCAGGAATCCAGTTAGCTTTGCTTCCGGGTTCCGCGTTGAAAATTATCGGGGGGGGTTTCTTTTTTTTTTTTTTTTTTTTTTATAAAAATGCTTTCCAAAGTCGGTTCGGCTTTTGCTCAGGAGAAAAACAAAAATAGTCTGGAACAGGGTTTTCTCTGGAAGATGCACACGGAGAATGGTCGGCCTCTGTCCAAACCTCCCCGTGCCGATCGTACCCCGTATCGGAACACCGACCTGCGCAACGGCGACGGCGCCGGCAACCGTGGAAAGAAAGAATATCCGAACATGGAAAGAAGGTAAAACAAACTCACAGCAATATCAAAGTGGTTCTGTCCCAGATCACCACCAGTGTTGGTCGCCTGCACCACCATCTTCTTTCCGGCCACTGGCCCGCTGGTGAAAGTGAGCTCGTAGCACGCGCAGCACCACTGCGACTCGGTGCCCCCGGAGATCCTCACGGCGGCCCAGCCGTACGCGAGGTCGTCGTTGACGGCCCACGGCGAGTGCCCGCTGCACATGTACGCCGACCCGCCCGCGTCGCAGCCGGAGCGCGTGGCGCCGCCGTCGTTGAGCCGGTTGTCGTTGCGGTCGCAGGTTCCCACGGGCCCTTGCGCAAGTTGCGCCTTGCCCGGCCACGCACACGACGGTTTGCAGCAGTCCCAGTACCGCGTCGTCGCGCCCGTCCCGGAGGACTGGGATGCTGCGAGGGGCAGGAAAAGGGGGAGAACGGCGAGGATGGTCTGAAGAGTTTGCATGTTTGGTGTGTTGTGTCTTGTACGCATGAGATGTTGTGCTTTTTACTTTGCAGTGACTACTTGCGGACAGAGCGGACGAGGTCTTTCAGATATAGTTATCCCAAGTTCACGTTCAAGGCCTTCCTTAACCTTGCGGGTTAGTATGGTTAATTACAGGAGCGAGCAATATATTACAATCAATGGACGGCCAGCTCACAACCCTTTCCGAGATACATGATCCTGTATCCGGCGACTCCCTGACCAGAGCAGCTCTAGAACAGCACCAAGAGGGACGCCAGTCCGGTCAGCCGATAATATATTGGCGGTACCAGACAATGGTAACATTGGCATGGATATACCAGAGTGGTAATCCTCTATTCCAACGAGTCGAGTTCTTTTCCCACCAGAACGTGGCACATCATGACCAATCCCACGCCTTGCGGCAGGGGAGCCCCATGGAGAGTAACCAGAGAGCCAAGATGCCTTGACGGGGTCTGTTGCAATATACCAGAAACAAACAATTAGTGGCCGTTAACCGGAGGAGTTGTCGCTCTGGGCCGAATTGAATCACGGAGAAAGTCTCCGACGGCAGTCCGCCCCGAACTCGTGGTTCCCCGCAATTTTGCTTGATTTTCTTTCGATAATGTTGTCGCGGCCGACAGAGTAGGATTCGGAACTATCAGACGTAATTACCTCTATGCAGCATGAGATCAGCCGGGTCCTGTTGTCTCGTCTGTACTTATTACAGGCACTTCCCGGCTCTAGACTTTGTTGGGGTACTTGTGTGTTGGCTAACTGTCTTCAATTGTAGGATCAATCACTGGTCTACTGAGGATGAACGAAGTTGCGACTATCAATTTGGTTTGTATCAGCAGTGTCCACAGAGATTTTAGATTGCGTAGCTACCCACTGCTTACGCTTCAGTAGAAGAATGAGAGGGGTATACTCAAGCAAATGCAGGTTTATAATAAGGACACGGGAAGTGTTGAGCAACTGGAAGACAAAATGAATGCAGGTATATAGCCAGATCAGCCAAATGACAAAATCATTACAACCGCCCGTTGTTAATGTATTCTCGTATCGCAAGGACTCATAGCCTTTAAAATCAGGACTTTTTCTTATTGTATTTCGTTAACCTGTATCGGCAGCTACTCCCCGGCTACCCGTTCGTAAGCAAATCCATGCCGTCAACCCCGAAACACCGAGCATCGATTTGCACAAACCCCATGATAAGGTGATTAACCGCTGAGTCACTACCACCTGCGGTTGTTGTTGTCACCGAAACTTTCGGCGACCTTGCCGATGAAGTCGCCGAAACCGCCACCACCACCACCCTCGCGACGTTCATCATCATCGTCGCGGCGTCTGCCGTAGCTTTCCTCTTGGCGACGACCACCACCGTAGTTGTCCTCATCATCACGGCGACCTCCGCCGTAGCTCTCCTCTTGACGGCCGTAGCCACCCTCCTGACGACCGTAGCTGCTCTCCTCATGGCGACGACCACCACCGTAGCCACCCTCGTCGTCACGACGACCGCCACCATAGCTGCTCTCATCCTCACGACGTCCGCCGTAGCCTCCACCACCCCCGTAACTGCTCTCCTCCTCACGGCGTCCGCCGTAGCCTCCGCCACCACCGTAGCTGCTCTCCTCATGGCGACGGCCACCACCATAGCCACCCTCGTCATCACCTCGACCGCCTCCGTAACCACTCTCTTCCTGACGGCGGCCGCCGTAGCCTGACTCGGTGTTGCCCTCGTAACGGCGGCTCTCAGTGCGCTGCTCATATCCGCCACCATAGGAAGTTCTGGTTTCCGTGGTCTCCTGGTATCCGTAGCCGCTAGTCTGACGTCCGCCGTGGCTATCCTCCTGTTCGTAGCGGCGGTATTCGGAGCGGCCTCCACCGCCCGAGTACTGGGTTTCGCTGTACTCAGCCTGACCATACTTGTTGCCGTGGTGGCCGTACTCTGTTGTGGTCTGTGTGTAAGAGCCATCGTCATCGCGACGGCTGCTGTGGTGAGACTCGGTCTCGTCTTTCTTAAAGACACCTCCGAGGATGGATCCGATGAGCCCGCCAGCACCACCACTGGATTCCTCCTGCTCGCTCTGGTGCTTATACTGGGGAACCTTAACACCAGTCTGCTGCTGCACGAGGCCGGCAAGGGCGCCCGAAGCACCCTCCAGAATGGCACCGGCAGCCTTATCGGCAACCTTGTCCTCCCAGGTCTTGGGCTCGCCGAACTGCTTACGCATGTGAAGCTTTCCGTTGCAACCGTGACCGTGACCAGTGTCGTGCTGACCCTCCTTGTGGTTTTCTCCACGCTGGACTCCCTCGCGGCTGAGCTTGCGGCGGTAGTCATCCTGCTGGCTTCGGTCCATGTTGTTCCACCACTCCTCGACAAATCGGAAGATCTTCTGGCGACCCTCGCGAGCGCCGTCGTCTCCCATATCGCGCTGGGCGGGGTGGTGCAGAACACCGTAGATAATGCGGTTCAAGGTGCGGTTAACATCAACGCCCTCATCATCAATGGCCTCCATCAGCTGGGGAACAACCCACTGGACCGTCAAAGCAGCGCAGCGACCGGCAATTTCGTTCAGAATCTGTGATCGTATCAGTTCTTGCTCTTTTCGTTTTTTTGGTATTTGCATGCTATAGAGAGGGGCATCTTACGTTGGTGAAGTGGTCCTTGGACAGCATGGAGTGGGTAGGGTCACTGCAACGGTCATCTTCGAAGACGACGTGCTGCTCCCTCTCACTGCTCTCAATGATCTCAGCAGAACCAGTGCGCAGCTCGTTGCGGATCTGGGTGATAACGGGAAGGATAAAGGGGGCGATGAGAGAGAAGACAAACTTGGACAGTTGCTCCTCGAGCTGCTCCAAAATCTTGGGCAGGACAGGAATTTTCTCAACGGCCTCAGAGATGCCCTGAAGGATTTCGTCATGGAACTCAATAGCAGGCATGATTTGCTTAAAGACATCCTGAATGTATCGGGTGAACTCCTCGGGGTCTCTGGGAGAGACCTGCATGTTCTGGAGCTGCGACGACGTGGCGTTGCTCTGGAGCTCGTCCACTCGGTTGCTCTGGTGCTTACCGCCAAAGATACCGTCGGGAATCATATCCAACAGGTTGCGCAGAATGCTAGTGTCGTTGTTCTTGCTCTCCTGGAGGGTGCCCTCGAGCTCCTCGATCTCGTTTTGGGTAAGCTTGTCCGAGACTGCCTCGCCTGTTAGCTGCGCTTCTTGGATACACAGTTCCTTCGTAACCTACCCTCGCCAGTGACGGAGTGGAGGAAATCAACACCGCCAAAAGTACCAGTAACAATGGGGTAAACCTCGTCTCTAGCACCCTCAAGTCTGATGCGAGTGTCACTGCCAACGTGGGGGAACACGTCACGCTCACCCATTTCGATAAGGGCAAGCTCGGTGTAGTTGCTGTGGGCGAAGTAGTCTTCATTGGGTGGTTAGCCAAATGTCGATACAGCATTGCATACCAAACGTACCTTCCAAGCAGTGCAGACCAGTACCCATCAGGCGCATCGCCTCGTAAAGATCGGCCTCATTCTTATTGCGGGCGTATCCTCGGGCAAGCTCGATGCAGGTACCAAACAGCTTGCGGACGTGGGCAGCAGAAGTCATGATGCCAGCCTGCTCATTCGCAATGTAGTTCTTCATGCCAGTGCGGTCATCGATGGCAAGTTCAGTACCCTCGTCGACGGGACCTCTCAGACGACGGTCATATTGGCGAGCGTCCGCATTGTCTGCGTAGTTTTTAGGGTTGTCGATGTGGTCCTCGGGACGGTAGCATCCCAATCTGTCGGCGGTGACCTCGAACTCCTTGGATCCGTAACCGAAAGTCAGGAAGCCCAGAACGCAGAGAAGAAGGCGAATGGCCTCGGCAGACACGGACTTGACGGTACCGACGTCAATGGCCTGGGAGTAGTCTCGCAGCCAGTTACCGAAGTAGACACGAGAGACCATCATCTTGCTAAATTTCTTGCCGTTCATGGCGCGGGCCATGGCGATGGTGAGGAGAGCATCTTCAATGTCACCGTGGCGCCCTGTTGTTCCCAAGGGATTAGTTTCTATGTCAGACCGAAGAATAGGTGGCCGGCGATAAGCTCACAGTTCTGGCCCTCAATCTTGGAGATGCTGGCAATGTTACCAGCTCCGAAGGCGTGGGTTGGCCGGGCAAGCCAGACCAACACGATCAGGCCAACCAGCAGCGGGTAGGACCTGGCGTCGAGCATGATGAGCTGTATTTCGGATCCTCACACTTTCTGTTATTCAGTTGGGTATGTTCGTCACGGTCCTGTAGACGCAGTTTAGTAGTTGGGTAAGGCGAGGTGGGGTTTTCGTAAAAGCAAGACGAAGAGACGGCAGGAGGGAGGGGTGGTCATGAAATAAGAAGACGGAAAGAGATGACACAAACAAGGGGTGAAGAAATGAGGGGCGCTTTGAGGACTGGGAGGGCGGTGGAGGGGCAACACGAAGGCGTTACTGCGGTATTCCAAGCTTTGGGGAGCATGGGGGAACTTGGAATCCGGAGCCATCAGAAGCAAGAAAGCACATCCGAACAGGAGGGCCAACAAGCAATCAAGCATAGCCAGTCGGTACTTCCAGTAACGTAGTGGCAACCAAGGACTGGATCAGTTCCAGCCCGCCCAGTGGAATCCACGATCTGATGCTTGTGTCTGCGTGCCCCTCCCTCGCGCCTCTCACATCCCCCACCTTCTAGCGTCAAAGAGGGACTTAAGGTGGTCTGTGGTCCAAGCCCCAGGTGCCATGGCATCATACTACTGCGCAATAGCTGCCGCCAAGGCGCTCCCCCACCAATGTTAGTGGGCAGCACGGAGGGGCTTGCGGATGCCGATTGGGAGCTTGGTTCAAAAGCAGGGGAGATGGTTGCAGTTGATGATTTGGTGCTGGGAGGGCCGGTACTTGAGAAATAAGCGTCAGACACATACATGAGCGAGGTACCTCCAGAGGGAGCCCAGCGATGGTGACTGGGTGGTACAGCTGTACGGCGGCAGATGCAGGTCGGATGGGGCAGGGGTCTGCATCAAGCTCAAGCCAGCTGTGGATTTGGTAGGTGATCGTCGGTCTTTCGGGATGCTGTTTGTACTAACTGTCCGGCGGGCGCGTCAGACTGAGAGACCTTGGCCAGCTGAAGCTTGTGCAAGGGAGTAGGAAGTACTCCAGAGCTTTACCGTGTGCGCCTTGGGGTCTGGATAATCCGAAGTCTCTCTGACAGGTTGATGGTTTGGTAAGGTGTAGTGTGAAAACCACCGGATACTCAAAAACGAAGAGTGATGATGCAGTTACCATTTATTTACGCGTTGATGACTGCCGCCTCTTTTTCTTTTTTTCTTATCTTTTTCTTCTCCTTCTTTTGTGGTTGTCCTCCTCTCAAGTCATGCAAAAGAACCACACTCACTGTCAAGGGAAGGCGCGAATGGATAATCTCCATTACAGGTTTTAGCTGAAGTGGAAGCTGCGGGTGCGTCCGTCAATGGACCTTCCATTTTCTTGCAGGGAGAGGGTCATCGCATCAATACTCTTACTATTTTTTATTGCGGGAGTGGATACGCACACCAAGCTCAGTTTCGGATGAGCCGTCGACAGCTGTCGCCCGCCCTGGCCAGCTTCCAGCACAGGCTGAAGGCGAACCCAAACTGAAAATAGGAATCGAGAGTGTCTTGTGTGATAACCCCTGTCACCTGTCTCTCTCTCTCTCTCCATCACCGTGCGGTAGATACCTGCGCATCTCACCGCGGCTGTTGGAGGGTCGCGGGGTCGATCCGCTGCCAATGGGCTACCTCCAGTGAGTTGATGTCTCCATTGAAATTGATGGGGTCTCGTTTCAAACCGGGATGAGACGGTTGGCGGTCAAGCCTATTACTGGGGGATTATCGCCTTGTGTCATGGATGGAATGAGGGGAAGCTCACCAGCTTCTGCTTCATGGGCGGCCACATACAACTCACCTACACATACAGGCACATGCACATGGACATAGACACAAACATGGCAAAAGTGACAAGCAGCGCTTACCTGCTGTTCAGCGCGATCGACAGCCGCGTTATAGTTGTCGCTAGCCTTCCCAATTGAACGTGCATTGCAAGATAGTTTAGTGCTTCCGTGAGTGCGTGAGTCTCACTGGCAAGGTGGTGCGAATGCTTGTCATGACGCATGTATGTCTTCCCCTCACTACTCGTTTTAGCCAGACGCGAACCATCCATCACAACTTAGCTTGGCCGTTACAGGAGCCGTTAACGTCGGTTGCTTTCCATCCAAAATGAAGAAGCCTCAAGCCGCGATTGTAGTCGTAGCTGTGACGAATCTTTACCTACTGGGAGTACGCGAACGCGTTCAACTCGAGACTGTCCACCGATATCTGCACATGTAGTGATACTCGCCGCGAAAATACGAGCTCGGCTTCTTCTTTGTCTTTCAAGCAACGAACGACCCCCCAAGGACAGGGCATGAGACATGCCGTTACAGAGAGCGCTGTGGCTCGGTACAGAGTCGCGCCACGATGCTGTGGTCCAGTCGTCTTAGGCGAGAAAGACGTGTTCGTGCAGCACGGCAATAGAGTAGCACAGTAATTAGGTAGTATGCTCACTCGAGGCACTTGGTTGGCACAACTCAGAGTATGTGCCCCAAAAAAACTACAAATATTACTGCTGGGGTTTGCCAAGTTAATTTTTTTTTCCCTCTTTTGAAGCCCGTGTTGTGTGGTGTTCATTGGATCATACCAACGTGCTCAAGTAATTGAATGCCTGTGATACAGCCAAGTGCCAAGAAGAAGAAAAAACTCCAAAAAATACTGTCTCGTCCAGCAAATTGTTTATCATGTCTTGGATACGTAAAGCCAACGTTGACATTTCCAAAGGCAACTCAAAATTCTGGCATTACCATATCAAGTGAGGGATGATCATTATACAGGCCACTTGAGTCAGGCGCGTCGAGGCCTTTTCAGGCTCAAGGTGAGAGCTGCAATGTGCCGGTGAGGTTCGGTGATGACTTGGTGGGACCGGTGAAGCGCTGTCAATCATCTCTAGGCATCGGCGCGATCTGTCTTGAAGCTTAAGGCTCTGTAGTGGTGGCGGCAGAGTGCTAGATAGTGCGGTGGCTGGGTGTTCAAAACAACAAACGCGCGCCGGGCTTCCTTGCCATGTTCTCTTATTACCGTCATCCCGACTCAGTGAAGTCCTCGTTGGGGCGAATAGGCAGTCGACTCAAGGAATATTGAGCATGTAGCCAGTGCAAACCTCCAGCAAGCTTGAGATTAAGGAAATACTAGGTACATCTCTTTCATTGCATATGGTGGGAAAATCCAGGCTCACATACGTGTCAAAATATTGTACATAATGTTGGCTGATGTGATTAGTATTATCAACAGAGGGTCGTCGGATATGCTTGAACACCAGGCTGGACTCGTGTACAGGAGCTGCAGTTGGTACAACAGGTAGTCGTCTCGACGGTTTGGTGGCTTGTACAGCGAGAGAGTAGACAACTTCGAGCACTTGTGGGCGGCAGCCGGTGCTGAGTAAAGTAGGTAAATCTAGGGGCAGTGTGAAACTTCAGACGGGAATGGCCAGACAGGAATGGTTGAGTTGACACTTTGTTTTAGGCATCATTCGCTGAAATGTCATGGGAAGGAGGCTGCTGGAGGTGCTCGCAGCAAGGCCTCAAGTTCTGATGGAAATCAGTTCACAGAGGGTTACTATAAGAAGGCATCGGGCTCAAGAGAGTCGCTCGAAGACAGCTTCACAGGCAAATGGAGCCAGCTGGTGGCAGTGTATTCTCACTAAGGCGAGCTCTCAGTAGGAGGAGCCTGAATGGCCAGGCCTTGGAGCTGATCAGACCGAGGACACACTGGCTAGACAGAATATTTACTTCGCTTGGAAGAAGGGAGGGCCTCTAAATGGAATGTTGGCATGTGAGAAAGACCTGCCAGATGCCCCGAACGGACAGCGGGTAGATGAGAAGCAGGTGCTAGACAATAGAAACCTCACAGCATAACAACACCACCACAAGTGGAAATAAGAGAGAAGGGGAGGCCACTGAACAGACAAGGTGAGAACAGAGGCAAGCCTGGGTGAACAAAGAGCTGGCGTTACTGGGCAGCCTTCTGACGCACCAGTGTCAAGCATGCTGCGATAACGGGGCCGTTGTTCTGATTTTTGGCGAGAAATTGGGGGAAGGTCAGGCAGTACGGTGGAGACAGAGTCAGAACTTGGCCGCTGTCGGCCGCTGCCGGGCAGTGATGGGAGGAAGGGAATTCTCGGGGTCGACTGGAGGGTCGCCCAAGGGCCAGCAATTTTTTTTTTCTTCAGGCAGACACAGGCGGGGACAGGCACCCAACGCTTCTCTTAATACCTTGCTGCTTTAATGGAGGAGCCTCTATTGCTGGGCGGGCACCTCGAGTGAGTCTCGCTGGGCCCCCTGAGGGGGCAGTGCTTGCACTCGGTCGGGTGCCTCCCCCCGGTCTGTTATGTTTTTTTTTTTTTCACCAGCAGCAAGCAAAGCCACATAGGAGGAAGGTGCCCCAATTCTAGGGCCCTCATTGGGCGGCAAGGCCTGATCGCTAATGAGGTGTGTGATGGTGCACACAGGAAATGTGGGCGCCCGCCAAAAAATTGGGTAAGTGCAAAAACATCCCGTCACCATTACCATGCCCTCAACCCTCTAGAGGTCCAGTGGAAGTATTACCGAAGCATCAGATCAAGGTCCAGCGCTGCGAAGGACGCGCCCAGAGGATGAAAGAGACCGCAACGGCCACGAACAGAAGATGCACATGTTCTGGCTGATCGGGAGAACCCATAAATAACCATTAAATAAACTGAATGTCCCCAAGAGTTGGCAATAATGGTCAGTTCGTTCCGGTTCTTGTATTAGCACAGTACATCGAAAAGACATTGCTCCGGAAGGTTAGGTCCTGGGGCGGCAAGAGCACATGAATTGCGCGGAAGCCGAAGGGAAAGGCAGGTAAGTGGAAGACGGGTACCTGTCGTAGGTACCTTTTTCCGGTGAGGTAAGGGAAGGACCAGGCGGGTACAGCAAAGGCAAGCTTGCAGCACGAGACCACGGCCTCTCAATGGCCCTTTTCAGGTGGGATTGTGTTGGGTGGCCTGAATTGTCCTGCCCTGGACCCATTGTTGCCGGTGGCCTCGGCAGGTGGGTGCTGTTTGGCCTTTTGCTATGATATGGACAGATTGCTGAAAATAGGCGCTTCTCTGAAGAGGAGCCTGAGAGAGCCCTGAGAGTCGGGGCAGCTAGACTCACTTTGCTGGTGGTGGAGAGGGTCCTGCTATTTTTTTTTTCTGTCACAGAAATAAAACCATAATGCTGAGGGGCTCGACGGTATAGCTGGGGCATTACAGCTAGACGAGACCGATCGGGCGATGGTCGAGGGATTTTTTTTTTTACTGATTAGAGGTGCTGGTGGATGCCCTCTCCTGGGGGCTGCAGGGGTGGTAGGCACTTTTTACGTGTCGCATGATGTGATTGAACGGAAGGTTTGCATTGGATGGGAGCAGTGAGGAGGAGTAAGCTGGAGGTGGTGCTGCTCGGAAGGCCTGGAGCTAGAGCAAGAGCCCTGGGCAGGCAGGCCAGGCGCAGGCCGCTCAGAATTTTTTTTGGGCGAGCTCGTACCTGCCCGAGTTTTTTATTTTTTCGCTCTTGCCCCCCTCATCCCCCCAAAGGTGCGCCAGATCACTCCCAAACCCCTCCCAAGCAGGCTGCACTACATATTCGGCTCAGGCCCTCCCCCAACCTCCCAACCTTTCCCTCTCTTTTCCCCCGTTTCTTCACTTTCCAGGCACTCAACCCCCAATCCCCTAGCCTTTTCCCACATCGCGCCCTCTGCTGTCGCAACCTATTTTCTCCAGCGAACACAGCTACTATCGTCGCGTCAAAGCATCTTGTTTACAGCGCCCATTGGCCTTTAAAACACCTCACCACAACCAAACACCATCATCATGCCCCGCCCCTCCAAGAAGGCCGCCGCTGAGGCCCCCAAGCCTCCTGTCGCTGCTGTTCCTGTTGCGCCTGCCCAGCCTGTTGTTCCCGTCCAGATTCCTCACAGACACATTGATGTCGAGGGTTTCATCCGCGTTCGCGACTCGGTAAGAGAACCTTTTCCCTTGTCCCACTTCTCCCAATTTCGCGCTGCTGGACTTCCAGCGTTTGTTTTTTTGGCAGACCATCAAATGGATAGGCCTCTTTGCTTTGGGCGCATTCGCACCAGCTTCATCTCTGGCATACGCGCTTCGCTCCCAGCAACACTTCCCGTGCGATTCGCACATTATGTTTTGCAAAATTCATGCACAATTGCTTCTGCAAATGCCAAGCAGCCGCGATTGAACATTTCCCATTCTCTTGACACAGTCACATTTGCATAAGACGCGGTGTCGCTCTAGACTACAATACCTTTTGTTTACATGTCCCGAGTCAACACCGCGTCTTCTTAGAAGCTGTGACCCACAGAAGCTTTCTAGCCCCGCCTCAGACAGCTGCAGCTATAGCTTCACGCCCATTTTCATCAAGACTTCTCATGACAAGACGCTAACTGTTCTGTTCAGGTTCACCAGCGCCTGATTACTATTCTGGAGCTTATCAAGAACTTCTCTGAGGACTACTACCGCCAGACCAGTCTTCTTCTTGGCGAGTCTGCCAACGAAGGTATTCCCGGCATTGACCACCCGCTCGTCAATCTCGAGCATGCTGTCGCCCAGAACATCGCGCCCCTGGCCCTTGGCCTGCCTGCCGGCGCTGCCTACCACCCTGCTCCTATTGAGGAGAAGAAGGAGCGCAAGAAGCGCACTCACGACCCCAATGCTCCCAAGCGCCCTCTGACCCCCTACTTCCTGTACATGCAAACCGCTCGCCCCATCATTGCTAGTGACCTTGGCGAGTCTGCTCCCAAAGGTGCCGTCCAGGAGGAAGGTCAGCGCCGCTGGAAGGCCATGAATCCCAGTGAGAAGGCCGTAAGTTTTCAACTCTTAATACACCTTTGTTGTCCTATGTACTAACTTGGCGCTAGGGTTGGAACAACGCATACCAGTACAACCTCCGTCTCTACCAGGCTCGTGTCCACGCCTACAAGCAGGGTGGCAACCTTGAGGCCAGACTAATGGACGACAATGCTGCTCTCAAGTACGCTGAGGAGCACAACATTCAGATCAACCCCGTTGATGTTGTTCCCGATGAGAACGAGGCCATTGCCGATCAGCTGACCCAGGGCAACTCTGCTGATGCCGTTGGCGAGGATGAGGATGAGGAGGAGGCTCCCGCCCCTGTCAAGACCCCTAAGAAGCCTGCTTCTACCCGCAAGCGCAAGACTGCTACACCCGCTGCGGAAACTGAGGCTAAGAACACCGGAACCCCTGCCAGCCCTGACAAGAAGCGTCGCCGCACCTCCACGAAGGCTGCCGACGCTGTTGAGTCCGAGCCTGCGAAGAAGAGCCGGAGCAAGAAGGGCAAGAACTAAGCATTCTTGATCGAGTTTTGTTCTCTTTTTCTGGGTTTCTATATTTTTGCAAAGATGATACCTCAATGCGCGGTACTAGCGGTCCCTTCACCGCCCATTTTGCCGGCGCACATGTCAATGGACTGAACTAGGGAAATGGGCCATTTTCTGCTCAGGTCCTAGTCGTTGCGTGCATTTTTTTCTTCTTTTGCACGCAATGTGTATGATTTACAGGCGTGGTACAGGATGGATCTCAACGGGTACGTGAGGAACACAAAACGCTCAGCTGGAGGCGAGCGAGATGGATCGACGGCTTCGGGGTCGGGTTGGCTTGTTTTGCTGTTGAGCCCCTTGTTTCGGGTGTCCTGTATGTATAATGATGGACATGAATCAACAAAAATTTGATCGTTACTTGAACGCCTGCTGTGACATTTTGTATTTAAGACGATCTTATGTGAGATGTTACCAGAAGATTTCGGCGATGACAACATACTACCCTGAGAATGTTGACAAGCGTTTCTCCTTGGGCATCGTCACTTGAGACTGTCCATCCTTTCTGAGACGCGAAAAGTAGCGTTTATACCAGTCGGGATCACATTGTTTACCAGATGTTTCTCCAAGTCTGAAAGGCAAAATTAAAAAAAGCCAATTGATTTTGTGGCTGGTTCATAAATGCTACGTCTATGTGTCATTAAGGCTCCGCCCGCGCCTATGCTCTTACTCCCCAAACATATAATCTATGCATGACAACTTCCCCTCGCATGGCCGAGAATTAGGTGCTAGTTATCCAAGATCATTCCCTATCAACCCCCATTATCCATTCCTTTACTCCGTACTCCTCAATGCTTTCAGCCTTCGACGTGTGTCCCCTAATACACGTAGAAGGCCTGCGTCAGAGGCAACTCCTCGGCAGGTTCAGCGCGGCAGACCTCACCGTCGGCCTCTACTTCGTAGCTTTCCGGGTCGACGCGCATCTTGGGCATACTGTCGTTGTAGCGCATGTCTTTCTTGCCCACGTTGCGGCAGTTCTTGACAGCCTCGACGCGCTTCTTAAGGCCATACGACGCGATGGCGCCGGAGCTGATGGAGGAAGCTGAGACGAAGAGAACGGATGACGATGGGACCAGCGGCGCGAACATGGGCCGCGCGATGATGGGCTGCACCGTCGGGATGGACGCATTGGGGTCACCCTGCGGAAGTGAGTTAGCTGGCGTGTACTCGTGGCCAACAGAACGATTAGGACCAGACTTACCATTTGCGCCGAGGCGATGAGGCCGCTCTTAATGACCAGACTCGGCTTGGTGCCGAACCAAGCGGGGTCCCAGACGACCAGGTCCGCGAGCTTACCGACCTCAATACTGCCGACCAGATGCCCGAAGCCCTGCGCGACGGCCGGGTTGATGGTGTACTTGGACACGTACCGTTTGACGCGGAAGTTATCGGCACCAGTGCCCTCGTCCTCGGGCAGGAAGCCACGCTGGACCTTGTTCTTGTGAGCCGTATTCCACGTGCGCAGGACAACCTCGCCACAACGGCCCATAGCCTGCGAGTCGGACGACATCATGCTGATGGCACCGAGATCATGGAGCACGTCCTCTGCGGCAATGGTCTCGGCGCGGATGCGGGATTCCGCGAAGGCAACGTCCTCGGGGATGTTCTTGCTCAGGTGGTGGCAGACCATGAGCATGTCCAGATGCTCGTCGAGCGTGTTGCGCGTGTACGGCCGCGTCGGGTTCGTCGACGACGGCAGCACGTTGGGGTGCTCGACGACGGATATAATGTCCGGTGCGTGGCCGCCACCGGCACCCTCGGTGTGGTACGTGTGGATGGTGCGGCCGGCGAAGGCGTTGATGGTGGACTCGACGAAGCCCGACTCGTTGAGCGTGTCGGTGTGGATGAGACACTGCACATCAAGCTCGTCACAGACGCTGAGACATGTGTCGATGGCCGCCGGTGTAGTACCCCAGTCCTCGTGGAGTTTGAGTCCGCATGCGCCGGCGTTGACCTGGTCACGCAAGGCTTCGGGTGCCGAGTCGTTGCCTTTTCCGGTGATACCGATATTGAGAGGTAGTGAATCGCAGGCCCGAAGCATGTCTCGCATGTAGTTCTTGCCTGGTGTACATGTCGTCGCGTTCGTGCCGGCACTAGGTCCAGTTCCGCCGCCGAGCATAGTGGTGATGCCAGAGGCGACCGCCTCGTTTGCCTGCTGAGGGCAGATGAAGTGGATGTGAGTATCGACTCCGCCGGCTGTGATGATCTTGCCTTCGCCGGCAACGACGTCCGTACAGCTGCCCACGATCATGTTGGGCGTCACGCCGTCCATCACGTCCGGGTTGCCCGCCTTCCCGATAGCCGTGATCATGCCGTTCTTGACGCCAATATCGGCCTTGTAAATACCTGACCAGTCAACGATGAGAGCGTTCGTGACAACCATATCGAGCGACTCCGAGTCTGGTCGGCCTGTAGCCTGGCCCATGCCCTCTCTCAGAGTCTTTCCGCCGCCGAACTTGCACTCGTCACCGTACACGGTGAAGTCCTTTTCCACGCGGATCCAGAGATCAGTGCTACCGAGCCGGACCAGGTCGTCCGTCGTGGGGCCGAACATGGTTGCGTAGGCGGATCGCTCCATCTGGAACAGCTCGGTGAAGTTCATGATAGCTTCTGGTTCCGGGGCGTGGGCGAACCCTGCCAGCTGTAGTTTTTCAACAATCTCTTGTTCGCGCCAGCGCTCGACGCCACCTGTGGCCAGCCTGTTGCCGCCGCGGATGACCTTGTTTCCTCCAATCTCAACTAGGGTGACGGTCTTAACATCACCGGGCTCGAATCGCACTGAGGTGCCGGCGGGAATGTCCAGACGGTAACCATACGCCTTCCCGCGGTCGAACTCTAGCTGTGGGTTCGTCTCGATGAAGTGGTAGTGTGAGCCAACCTGAATGGGACGGTCACCCCTACTTGTCACCTTGAGTCTGATTCTGTTCCGACCTTGGCTGAGTGTGATTTGGCGCGAGGCAACCACCACTGCGCCGGGCTGCTTCTTGTGCTCATACACTGCCACCTCGGGCAGTGAGAAGATATCGTTACTCGGCACTGGGAGGAAGCTTCCGTATAAGGCGCGTGCCAAGTCTCCATCGTCCGAAGAGATGGGGTTGTGGACCGTTACCAGGTAGGTTCCAGAGGGAAAGGTGCCCTCAACTTGGATCTCATGAAGAGTACTACATACTGCGGGCAAGACGTGACGCCTGCCGAGCATCGTAGCGCCTAGGCTCATTAAGTCGGCCACGGTGTGGTTGCCATCGCGAATGAGTTCTTGCAAGTTGTTTGCGATGAGAGCCTATCGCATGTTAGCGCATGAGATTTTGAACAGCAGCGATATGGCCGCATAAGGGTATTTACATACCGTTGCTTCTGCGTGGTTCAACTTGACGCCCCGGGCAAGACGACGCTGAGCCAGGAAGCCCAATTGAGAGATGGTGAGCTTATCGAGCTACAATCGCGATGTCTTACGTTAACATGCTGTTCAGTCACTTTGGGCCGCCAAGGCGACAGGGATGTATAAGAGAGAAACTGGAGATGAGATGGCCACAAACCTCCTTTGGTATGAGATGCATCCTGGCGACCGTAACTTCGAACCAGAGCTTCTCTGAAGCACGCTCTAGAAGTTGACGTTGTTTGATGGTGAAAGGACCAAAAATCAATCTGAATTCAGCGTGGCGTCAGAGGACCCAAATGGCCTCTGGGACATCGGAGATAGCCATCGCGCCCAGATCATTTGTGGCCCTCAGGCCTGGACCGGCGGCCAAGTGGAATGATTGATAAGGCCCCGGCCGGGGGCTCTATGCCTCGAGATTCGGCAGAGAGCAGACCTCTGATAGGCCCCACATGACCCCGCACAGGGGAGCTCCCTGGGGGGGTAGGCACCAAACCACCAATACAAGCTTTACGACTGTATAATAGGCATTACGTCCAATTTCGGGCGATAAGCTTGAGCGCATCTTATGCGTCGGGCCGCCGCTTGTAATCCTGCGGGCGTTTCTCCGAGCATATATGTCTACATAGTACCCATGCATGCCGTTCATCCGAGTCCTCATCAACTCATCGCTTCATTGCCCGAGAACAGTTGTAATTATGTCACTACTACGAAGATGGCGAGTCGATGGAATCCGTCGATTGGAGCAACTGATGAGATGGTCAGTCCAGATTTCGTGTAAAATGCACCATACGATTAAGACCCAACATGCAGTAAGTATAAGGAGGGACATATACGCTGTTTCTCGTTTGGTCGGTTATCCTGCCAGCATCAGACAGACAACTGCGAGGAAGCGTGGCAAAACAACAGTTTGAAGTTGCCATACTTGTTCCGAATTCTCGGTAACGGTAAGTGATAGCATGTGCCAGGAGGCAAACAAGTCGACAAAAGGGGGATATGCTCGAGGCGTCGGTTTCGACGCGGTGACCTTACTTGCCGGTTTTGCGCATTGAGAGCCTCTTATGGATGAGACCGACCAACCGTCTGAGAAATTCCATTGCGCTGAAAAACAACAGACGAGCAACCATCTCAATCCACCCTGGTTATTTGCCACTTTGGAGCGATGTCGTACATGTTGTATATGCCAAGAAGAAACAAAGATGTAAGGGTGGTGGTGAAGGAAGACTTCTATATGGGATATATAACTTCATTCTTTGGACGTGGAGAAAGGGAGGGCATGTAGAATCGAGTAGTGGTTGAACAGCACCTGCTGGCCTCATTATTGTCAAAGTGGCCATTGATGTAAACTCGCCGCCGTCTTTGCCCATTCTCGGGTATCCCTTTCGCTCAAGATATATTCGGGTGACCAGCTCTGCAGGGGGGGAGCAGTCTCTTTGGCAAGTTTGCGTCTGCAGATGACAGCACCGTCTGTTCGCCACCTGACAATCGAAGAAAATGTGATGAAAAGCGCCTGGAACTGGAGTAATAGATGGAACCTTAGTGAAAGGGTGACATAAAGGGCGCTTCCAGTAGCGTAGCCGTAAGTTGATTTTGACAAAGCTGTCAATGTCCACCCTTGAATGCTGCGCCATACTGCCGACCCCATCGAAGTATTGCCGAATCGCTCTCATGTTGCACGAGCTCTTGTTCAATTTAAAGCAAGACAGCTGATTGTACAGGCAAATTCGGAAACATTTGGTTTAAAGACTCGAACCTCAACGGGACGGAGCCTCATAGTTCGTTATGGTGGCCACTTACTGTATAAACCAAGTAATAGACTTCAATACTTTACCGCCATAATCTTCTTCTCATTATGTTTAAGTCAATTCTGTCTTCGCCTTCACCCACACGAAGTCTAACTTGTTACGAGGCAACCGACATTGAGCAAGATTACCCCTACCTTCTGCAATGAAGCCTTCAACCTTCCTTGCTCATGTGGCGGTTCTCACCCAGGCAGGAAGCTCTTTGGCGTCGAAACAGGAAAACTGGTGTCAACAGGTGGGTACGGGTTCTGTCTACATCGGGGGCCAGCCCATTGTAGTTCAGTACCGCTATAACCTCAACGCCTACAACGTCACGGAAGACATTCCAACCGTATGCGGCAGGCTTTGGAAGGAACTGAGGCAGTTTTGGACGTGCGGGTAAGTATTCATAGGCACTACACCAAGAACCTGAAGGTCTCCTAACAAGTTACTGCAGAGTCTGGTCATTTACTCGTTTCAAACACTACTGCCGCCAGGCGGACAATGGATTGCTCCAATGGGAGTTCGAAACCGGACTGGGTTGCAACATGGGAATGATTGAGGCAACGTGGTGGGACGCTACAAAGCACAAGTTTGGAGCCGCCCCATGTGAGAAGGCCTAAAGTAGTATCTCATGTTATGCTTGTTCCGACATGTGGATGGAGATTGAACGTTTCGACTTCAGCTGGATGGGAAGAGCTTCACGAACGATGCCTCTCAAGGTTGGCCGCTATTAAGGCGCACCGTCAGCACGCGCCTCAAGAAACCTAAAGCATTCGGTATAAATTAACTGCATACTGTACTTTGATCGAGACATACCGCCTGGTTCTTATAAGTGCCCCATCTCGTGGCGTCGTCAGCCGTCACTCCTCCAGACGTAAATGTGATTACTTTTTGACGATGAAGCTCACTTTCATAGCTCTATTTGTCTTGGCAGTAGTCACTCTAGTATCTGCAGGTCCGAAACGTCAGCCAGCGGAGTGGGAGGGTGATGACCTTCAAGCGACTTGTTATTGTATATATAGCGGGCTCTACGGACAGGGTGATGAAGTTCCCTTGTCGCGCCAATACGGAATACAGGCTCATGAAGTCGCCGATCACATCCCCTCTATTTGTCATAGGCTCTGGGAAGGCTTAAAGCAGTTTGGAGCAGGGTCAGGTTTCCCAATGCTACGTTTTATAACCTCACTGATAGTTACTGACATTATTGTACAGTTGCAAACCATGGTCACGAGAGAAAGAGAAGCCATTCTGCGGAGAGGTCAAGCCTGGGAGGCTCCGGTGGGAATTTGAGACCTCTCTGGTATGTGGCAGGGGGAAGATCGAAGCTGCATGGTGGGAGGCGACAAAAAATAAATTTGGGGGAATCACCTGCTCCAAATGTTAGTCTCAACTGTCCATTATGGTCCAGACATAAGATTTCGAGCTTGGGTTTCGGGCGCAGTTCGTCTGATACTTCCTCTAGTGTCCTCCTTTCTTGACACTAATCCTATGGTTTGACTACCCAGCTAGTAGACAATGCAATACTACATTCCTGCTTAACACTATCAAACAACTACTTGTTAATATATTTCTTAGCCACGATCCAAGAAATTGTGATGCTAAGCACCACCTTCCGTAAATGTCCTCAATCACAACCGAAACAAACTTCTTGTAGAATATGGTTTTAACGAACCTTTATAATACCGCAGATGACCTTACTCCTTTCAAGGTTCCCGGGTAGGATGTACCATGCCAGACTAGAAGCCTTACCAACTTCCCCCGGGATTTTTCTTGTATAAACGCAACCCTATGCCATCGTACATCCGCCAAAATTCCTCAACAGCTCTGCTCCTCTTGCCCGACCCCTCGGGGAAAAATGAGGTTCACAACGCTTCTTTTCTTCCTCAGCGCAAGCGTGTGTATAAGCGCACAGGAGCTCTATCCGAAAACAGGAACCAGCTGTGAACAAACCGTTATCCCCAGAGGTTGTGGTGATAAGGATCCCTGCTACCAGTACATGATCAACGCCTTCAATGTCACCGACATCCCGGGCGTCTGCGGTAGACTCTGGAAGGGATTGAGGAAGTGGTGGCCGCCAGCCTGGTCAGTAATCTCCTTGTCTTTCTTTCCCAGCCCCCCACGCCAACTCATTCTCTCCATCTATATACCTCCCCCCCAGCTTACAAAGAGATGGCTGACTCTTTCATCTCACCGAGTAGCCATATAGTCGGTTGGCACGACGCGCCATACTACTGTCAAAAGAAGTACGTCCTAAGTAATCACCTTGAATGGACTTTCAGGTCCACGATGTGGTGTGATGCCACAAGAGTCCAAGAAACCTGGTGGAGAGCAACGCAAAACAAGTTCGGTACCCTGGTCTGTGGCGATGTTCCTTACAAACCACCATGGAAAGAAGATTAACTCCCCGAACGACGAAACTGCTCTGACCCCTCAAGGGCTGATCTGGAGTACCTCTTGTTCGATCAAACTTGGAAACCCATCATGTTCTTTAGTTCAAAGAAATTCTGCTTGGAAGTAGTAGTCCGTGTAATGCTTTTATGACAAGGATAACCTTTTTGGAGGAAGACAATAGTTTGCATCTAATGAACCGACCTCATTCTCGGCCACAGTGATCCATTGTTCTCAAGAGTTGTGGCCCGGACGAAACTGCAGCATCGACATCTCGTCTTCGTTCATACGGCCTGGCCGCGTCTTGGTTACTACTTACTATACTCGGTATAAATAAACCCTGTTCGCACTACAGGCTTCTATGCTTGCCCAAACGCCACCCCCGAACCAAGTGTAAGGCTGAACCGCCCTCAAAGCCTGCCTCCCATACCCAAAAAATTCAAACCAAAGACGTGCCGGTACTAGTCGTAACATATATCACCGTCATCCACGCAGGACGCTTAGCAGCACTGCTAGCTGTTCATTCTTCCTCCACCTCCTCATCCCACTGTTGCTTCTCCTTCTTCATCAGATCACCCATGAAGTTGGACTTGAAGATGGAAGAATCGGGCTCCGAGCTGCGAGGAACCTTGCCCAAGTTCTCGTCGTCGAAAACAGAGCCGATCGTATCGATCCACCGCTTGCGCCGCTCCATCAGCGTCTTGGTCATGTCGCCGATACCTGGTCTGGCCATACCAGCCGCGCCACCGACTGCATGACTGCCGCCTCCCGCTCCACCTGGACGCTTGTTCTTTTTGCTCTTGCCCATCGTGCGTGTCCTCTTGAGGTAGGCGGCCTGCACCTGCGAATCGAGATCCTCCAGAATTGTCTGATACTCTTGATGGGCCATACGCTCCTTAACAAGCTCCGTGAGTCGAGCTTTACGTGCGCCATTGATGAGCATCTGCTCCCGTAGGCGACCTTGCAACGATCGTAACCGTGCTGCTACCTCATCATCGAACGCGCCGTCGTATTCGCTTTCGAAGTTTCCCTCCTGGGGTAAGAAACCAATATGTCTCAGTTCCTGCTTGATCCGTTCGTCGACCTGCGAGTACTCCAGCTTGGGGTGCGAGGCCTTCTTCCATGCCTCCGAGTTCGATTCCGGCATAAAGGCTGCCGGTGGAACGGGCGTTGTCTTGTCGTCGCCGAAACTCTGCTGCGCGTCTGCGTTGTCGCCGTTCACACTGCCATTCATGGTGGTATCGCCATTGGTGACACCATTCGCACCTGACTTTTCTTCGTCCGCCTGTGGCCTATTTTCAGGTCGCATGGCCTGCATCAATCGCGACAGCAAGGGGCCGACAGAGAGCTTATCCGTTTCCGCCACCTCATCGTCCATGTTGTCAATTGCACCGCGAGGCTGATTGGGCGCCAGCTTTTCGCGCGAATTTTGGGGGTTGTCGAGAGCCATGGCGCCATCTTCCTCGGCCCAAATTTCTGTGTAGTGTTTCTTGCCTCTCTTGGGCATGTGAAAAGGCGTCACGCGGTCGCCACGCTCTCTGAGAAAAGCCAGATCTTCTTCGGCGAAGGGTCGGAAGTATGGTTCCATGTACGTCGAAAAGGTTGAAAAGCTGATCTGGTTGCTCGGCTTGGCACTACTGAAATCCTTGTCGGGCGGATCTCCTGCGATGAGGTCGGCCAGATCGCTTCTGGGAAATACGGCGACAGAGTAAATCTCCTTCAACTCATCATCGGACATGCCAGGATGCGTCGGGCGGATCTCGTAAACGGTCGGGTCGGGGAAGGTCGAGGGATCATCGCCGAAAGTGTGGGCAGCGGGTTGCGCCTTTTTGGGCGGCGCGCCTTCGTCTTCTGAACTCTCCTCCTCTTCATTTTCTTCTGTTTTGGTCTTTTCGTCGACTTCCATTGCTGAGGGCGTGGCGGGTGCGACGGGTGACAAGGAAGAACTGGCCGAATCGTTGTCGCGCGAAAGCTTTCGCGGTTTAGTGGATTCCCTAAGCGGGGATGACCGCTCTGGAGCAGCGGGCGAGGTCAGTACTGAGGCCAATACGAGAATTACTTGCGGTGACGAGATGAACACCCGATGAACGTTGGATGCCCCACGAATAAACCAAGGGGAAAAAAAAATCCAAAATGACACTAGGCCACGGAGGGTCTAAAAGAGGGAGGTGACCTACCAACTCCCGCATCCTGGGGTGCCAGGGTGTCTGCGGCCTTTCTCTTCTTCTTGTTGGTCTTGCCGGTCTTCTTGGAATCGCCCTCGGTCTTTCCACCTTCATTGGCGGCTTCGTCGACGTCGTTGACATATTGCTTGCGCGTGTTAGCTAGTATGCGCATGCCCCTATCGCAGAAGTTGCTCCGCCTATCGATGGTTTCTTGAAGGCGTTGGAGGCGGGCGATCATGCCGTCAAGGCTCTTGGAGTCAGGCATGACGGCGTTGGACGCGCCCTGATCCACAAGGTCGTCATAGTTGAGGTTGCGGAACTGTTCGACGCGTAGCTCGAGATACTCGGTGTCGACAGCTTCAATGGGGGGCAGGCTGGCGGACGGAACGACAGAACTCGGGGTGGTGTTGCGGCTGCGCTGTCGCATGGCGTTGGGCCCAGCCTTCTTGCCGGTGCCCTTCTGACTCGCTGCTGGAGGCATCGCGGGCTGCCTATGGTCGGTTTTCTCAGATGAGATCCAACTCTTGATGAGATTGGATCATGCGCGTCGTCTTTGTCGAGGACTGAGATGGGTTGGGATGTTGATGTTTAGGTTCAGATAATTGACGTCGAGGGTCACTGGCAGTCGAGATCGCGCCGCCCTGCACGCCAAAGCGGCTGACTGGATTGGTTGGTGGTTGTGGAAGAATGGGCCGAGCGCCCCTGGTTGCCTGTGATGGGCACACCCTGGCGTCGTGGTGGAAAGTCTGGGGGATGCTCTCCGGCAGCGACGCCGCGGAAGGTACTTGAGGGCCCACGGCAAACCAGTGGAACTAAGGTACCGCAGCAAGAGCTCCGGAACTGTACAGTAGCTCCCAACCAACCTCTAAGGTTTCTTCGCTGTAGTGCTGCTGAGTAACTCGTCTCACCATAAGTTGGTATTCAGGTGCCCTGTTGTTCTCACATCAACCTAGATCCAGATATCTTCTGATCATATAGAATTGTTTGTTCTCTTTCCTATATCATTTTCCGGGTTTTACCTGAGTGATACTATTGATTTCTTTGAATTGAAAATAGTGCTGATACTCGGGCAGCATCGTCAATACATTTGTTTAAGACGTTCTGTTATCATTCACTACTCCCTAGTATAGCTTCTGTGATTATTTAGTACAACCGCCGACTCAGTATATCAAGCTACATGCATGTAATGTGGTTCAACGGATCACTCAATACCGCTCCAGGCAGTAAGATTTCACGTCGACTAGGCACGTACAGAAGCTACACTTTGGATGCGTCCCGGGGGGGCTCAAAGCATGGAATCAACCACGCAGCATCGCAAGTCACCTAGACATATCTATCATAGACACAGGTTGCAATGCTTAGGATCTGTGCTCGTCATGAAACATATTTGATAAGGGTACAAACTATGTTAAGATACGATAATATTGAAGGCTAAGCATAGGCTAGGGACAGTCGCTGGTGTTGTATCTGGATGTGCAAACAGTACGTAAGTTCTCCGTACAAGCTAACCAATGATAAAGTATGAGATGCTAATCATTTTCATTGTATCAAAGGATATGGTTCAGACGCCTTCAGTACTTCTACCATCGATACTTTCGGGAGGCACTAACTACGGCTGTCAGAAGATGCAAATAAAAAGTTGGCCTCCCAATTGCTTACAACAGCAAATGGCACATCATCAACACATTGTAGCATGTCTTTTCGCAGTGACAGCCATTTCACCTCGGCCTTTTATAGGTTTTGCTAGATCTCGAACATATTGTCAGGCATTCAGCGCTGCAGTTTGCTGTGTGGCAAGGTATCTGCCCACGACGCCTAGACAATCCAGCGTTACCAGGACCTAGGGTGGGTGACCTTTCGTTTTGTCGGCCAAGCGTCAACGTTAGCGTAGCAACTTTATCACTGCTACCATCCACACTGCCAGGGGTGTTATAACCGACAATATCTGTCTAGCTTTAGCTATCCATGTACAGCTTCTTTGGATGTTACGGGTGACGCAACTGGAGGAAAGCATGTAAATGAAGCATATCAGACACTTCCACAATTTCAAGTGCACAGCACTGAACAGTCATATGGAGGCGCAGTATACACACTCAAGCTTTTGTACAATACAATTTTCGATATTTTCAGCGCTAACAGTTTCTTTCACTAATTTCTTGATATCCTACGAAAAGCCAACCTCATAAGTCATTCTGCCCAACTCATCACTGGTCCCATAAACCCTAGAACTTCAAAGTTCAAATCCTCAACAATCCTTAGCGAGCAGACATGCCACTTTGCCTTCGTAAGCAAAGTTGCAGTGTAGCCACTTAACGCTTAAAGAGAGAAGCTAGTGATCTCGGAACCGCCCATGCGATCCATCTCGGGTGTCGGTGGTGGCAGGTTCTCTACCTTAGTACAGATCCAACACGACGCATACATGTTGACACGATCGATGCAGGCACCGTCGGTACGGGCGCCGACACGCTTAGGAGAGAAGCCGTGTGCCTCAAACACCTTGATATACCAGGGGCTCAGGGCGGACGAGCGCAGGAGGACACGACCGCCCATCTTGAGAGCGCGGTTGAGCTTCGTAATCTGGGCAGCAGCGGCAGAGGCCCCAGGGTCGAACCAGTCCATGCTGTCCATAATGACGGCAACGGTCAACGTGCCAGGGGTTATGCGGTTGATAACCTCGTCGATCTCATCCGTGTGGATGCGAAGACCGTCGAAGGAACCGGGGCGCGAGAGTTTGGCGTGAGCCTTCTCGGAAAGGTAGTCCGGGTGACAGCGGCGGGTGAAGTCGCCAGTCATGCAAACATGGTAGTAAGGATTGTTTTCGGCGATATGTGTCTGCTCGGCGACGGGGTCGAGAGTATTGACCATGTAGCGCCAGATAGCATGGGAACGAACCTTGCGAGCCGTAGGGGAGGGCCCCTTAACAGCTTCGCTCTCGGCATGGTCGTTCTCAATCATGGCGAGCTGGTTCTTGGGAACTCCGAGAGCGGCCCAGAGAAAGCTCTCCTGGCTGACGACGAGGTTGCAGACGAGCTTGGAGAGCAAAGCGGGACGAATCTTGTTTCGCCAGACCTCGCGTTGTTCATTGAGAGTCTTTGTGGAGAGGAACTCCTTCACAGCGGCGCGGCATCCAAAGATGCGCGAGATCCAACGGAAGACTCGAATGGCGTGGCGGGAGCCGCCGGTGTCGTAGAGACCATAGCCCTTGGTGTTGGAGAAGACGTGAACATTCTTGAGCCAATACTGGAAGGCTCGACTGGACAGGTGGGGAGAGAGTTTGGTAAGAAGTAGAGTGCGGAATTCAGGATGCTTGCCCTCGCCGAACAGCTTCCAGAAGTCCTCGTAGGGGAGTGCGGTGTATGATGCAACCTTGAGCTCAAGAAGGTGGTTCTGTGTTGGGTTCAGGTCAACGGCGTGGATCCTGGCCGGGCTTTGCATCGCGTAGGAGAGAATGTTATCACCAGCGCTGGTAATGGCCAACACGACATCGTCCGAGCCAAGCTTGAGAAGGCGCTCATCAACTCTCGAGTCCTCCCACGTGAAGGCATAGATGTACTCATCGTTGAACTGAGTGTGCTTCTGAAGCTGATCGTCGTAGTAGATGCGCCAGTGGTGATTCTGGTAAAAGAAAGAAGGCAAGGGCAAGTTTGCAGAGAGGTTCTGAATTGCGGCCATGAAGGCTTTGGAACGGATCTCAGGCGCAGATCTTTCGATTGCGCGGGTGAGCGCATCACCTTGGTTGGCAGGGAAGAGATAAGGGGATTCAGTAGCCAGGGCATCGATCTTCTCAATAATCTCATGGGGGAGACTCGTGGAAGAGAAGGGCTTCTTGTGGCATCCAACCCATACGTAGTACGGGATGCGGCCAAGAGTGTAGTTGCGTGTGTTGATGTTGAGAATGCTGCCGAACTTGTATTCAAGGTAGTCCCGGCGGCTTGCCTCAAGGCCGACTCGATCAACGTCAAACCATGCACGCCAAAAGGTTCTAAGGAACCAGTTGACGTGGCGTCCCACAAGTCCACCAGTGTAGTTGCGGAAAGCGAAGTCAATCTTGGACTGAACGTAGAAGTCGACGACGCCCATTACACCGTCAGGAGACAAGAGAGATATAAGCGAGTCGATAACTGAGTAGTAGTCGGGCTGTTGCAGCAAAGGCCAGTCAGTGTCTGGAAACAAACATGCATAGCGAAGACATACAATCATTGATAAGCTGTACGACATGGTGATTAAGTCGGCACCGCCATGCTCGGCGCGCTTGTGGGAGAAGTAGCTCAAGACGGGGGAACGCGGGTGAATGCGATTGTTCGGGAGATCATTTTCATAATCCTCCAAGCGGAACTTTCTCGCATCCTCACAAACGACCTTGACATTATTCCAGCCAAGGCGTTCGAAGCGCTGTCGGGCAACCTCACAGAGTGATGGAGAGAAATCAACGAGGTAGACGCTAGAGAAGAACTCGGGAACGTTGACAAAGCTGGACATAGCCTCAATGTTCCAGCCAGTTCCTCCTCCAACCTGTTATTCATGTTAGCATTGGTTTGAGCGTGGAATATTGATGATGATGACTTACATCAACCCAGATGCGCTTCGTCTTCTCGCCGTTCTTAGTGCCCTTCTCAAGGGCCTTCGCCTTCAGTTGCGCTGCGACAAGCGCAAGCATGTCCTCCCGACCTTGCAGGAGGACCTTCCTGGTTGCATCGTAAGCGCCGGCTTGCTTCTTGTAGAAGCTCTCTAGGGCATCTTGCTGATTGCCCTTCTTGTCGCCACTGTGCGGCTTGATGAAGCAGGAGTAGAAGAAGAGGAAGAAGGACTTGAAGAGGCCAGGAGCCTCGGTGCTCTCTTCATTTTTGGAAAGAAGCTTGGAAAACAGCAAGCCGCTAAGAGCGACAGCGCTGAGTCCAGCAAAGGTAGTTTTGAGATCGAAGTCGAGGGGCAACATGTTACCACCAAGAGAAGCCATGGTATTCTCTCATTGCTCGGGCGCAGAGAGGGTGCGTTGAAGCGTTTCTGGAGCACTTGGCAAGTTGAATTGGGAGCAAAGTAATGAGAATAGAAAGACAAGAAGAAAGAGAAAGGCCGTAAGAGGGATTCGCGTGACGTGAAGCACACGAGTGATATATAGATTTCCCAATACGACGAGCTATATTTCAGGAGGTCACTCGACATAGCCATCGTGTACTATCTACATGGCAATGTCGTACGCAACTTGCAAGACAATGAGGTAGCATATACGTATGTTGGTTCAAGGGTGGCAGAATGATATGCGGTCATTGCACCGCAATGCTTGAGAAGTGAAGCAGATTAACACTGGACTACCTGGGACCCTGAAAGAGCAACCCCACCAAGAGCAGCTCAATTGAGCCAACCCCGCCAGCTCGTTGCCGACTGCTGCTCTAGGTGAGGTAAACACGGATGGCCCATGTAAAGCCCCTGTGGGCCGGTCCATATCGACCAATAGCCAGAGCACATGTTCATACCATTTGGGCACAAGCATCGCACTTGGTGAAGCCAAAGCTGCTGGGCCTAAACCACTTGCGCCAATCCTTTGCTAGATTAACGACACGGGAAACTGCAAAGCACACCAGTGTTTCTCTTCTAAAGTCGTGGGGGGTGCTGGCCTTGGCTGCGACTCTGCAAGGAGCTTGGACTGATGGTCCCCTAATCCCCAGCTTCCCCCACGTTGCTTCTTCAACACTGCAGTCACATATCGTGCCACGTAGATGTTATCTTGTTGGTTCTCGCTGGAATCCACGTCTATTGCTTAACCAGACAGGAATCCCCATGCCATTGAAGGGCCCCCGGAGCTTGATACTGTTACTCGATGAATAGTTAGCCTGTAGGCGAAGCTTGTCCCAAACGGAAGACTCAACAGACTAGGCAAATCTAGGGCGCCGTCCGCTTCCCAACGGTGCCGTAATTTGCCAATGAACAGGCGGCAGGTCGACCATTTGGGCTGGACCACGACATCGCATGCTACCATGCATAACCGAATCGTTGCGCATAAGAGAGTGCAGAAGGAAGTTGCCCAACATTGAGCGACCAAACGTGATACCAATGAGAGGAGACGCCCAGGCCACATGGTCCCATTTACAACATCCCAGAAGGTCGGGGATGTAAGAGAGTTTGCCGCCTTATGAACGGAATAAAATCCTGGTGGAGTCCTCAGACCATGATCGTCGGGATACCGTTGTGAGAACCGATTTGGATTAACTATACCCAGGCGTCCTCTGGAGAGATAAGGCGCTGCAGCCGAGTCCCCCTCCCATGATTGTCACCAAGAATCGTATAATCTCAAACGGATGCGAAGAGAGCAAGGGGGGTTTTGGGATATTTTGGATCTCTGGAAAAGCAACGAATGCCGGGTATTCTTCTCAGATTTCGCTCCTAGAGAACTGCTAGTCCTCTTATCCAACCAATGGCCAAAACGACCGGATACAAAGTTCAACGAACTGCGGAAGCTGCAGCTAAACAGACATTGAGGAACCGTGACAAGCGCAGAAAAAGGACGTACTGGCCAATTACCGCCGCTGCCAGACACGGCAACTAACTGTTTAATAGGAAAGGTGCGGATGGAACACCACGCGCACACTGGGACTCTGTCCATATGTCTCAATCTACAAAACAGCCTTCGCCGTTGATTTGATTATTTTTTGGGTTCAAAAGTTCTGGTTTGAAGGTGACAGGATGGATGGTGAATCTAATTGCATTGGGACGATAAAAGGCGATGCTCCCCTGCCCTCGACACACTGTTAAATCTTGAGTCTGCTGACCGAACCCCAGTTGATCGCGGCCAATGGGGTGGTGCGTGTCGAGATATCAGATCGTTGCTCTCTCCAGAGGGTAACAGATACACGACAAGACCACGCCCTTGAAATGTGTTTTCCTTGGGCAGCAGGTGGTTTCTGCTACTTTGCGCATAATAAGTGCTGCTCGCTTCTATTCGCAGTCTTGGTTGTGGTCCTGGGATTCCTGTCCAGGGCGAAACGCCATCAGGCTCGGCTGCTTTCTAAATGTCTGGGTTTCCTGCAGGCTTTTTCTAGCCCTGTCTATAATCTGTGTTCTAGACAGCCGTCTCATTTAGCGGCATTACTACAATACAGGATAGAGACCCTGGCAACGGCCCCAGGAGCACCATCGCCGCTACCAAGGTGGGGATAACGACGACCGAAACAAACCCTTCAAATTCTACCTTTATCATATTGAGAAACATGAGGTTAGTAGATACGGTACGGCTCATGGGCGGGTTCCAAATTTCCCGCACCCATTGTTTCCATACACCGAAGATATCCGGCGGCCGTTGATCAAGAATTAGATCAAGGGTGTAAAGAGCGAAAGAGAGCCCCGATAGTCAGGTTCATTTCACAAGGCGTGAGTTAGTCGGACGAGATTCACCTCATCATACTACCGTCCCAATCTGCTTCGCGAAAGCAAACAACCGGTACCACAGTTCTCAAATTCCCCAGCTTACCCATTCTTACTTTTGCAGTCAGATACCAGTTCAACAAGAATGCGTGGGTAGGATCCACGCCCATTTCATTGACAAAGAATCCAATTTTGCCTAGACTGGTGATTGTACACTGGCCATTCCAATTCTAAACCCTGGCGCCTCCGAATCACACTTACAAGCCTTCCCCACGCCCTTTCACTGCTCCAATACGCGACATGATGTCGTCTTCGTAGCGTTTTTCTTTTTCCACACCATTATATCTATCGGTGGGATCGCTATCAGGTAATGATTTTTGCACATTAGCCCTTCCCATACAGTTTCCAACAAATAGTAGAGCGATACCCCGCTCAATTAAGCCTTCCACATGCGAGAAACGGCCTCGGTGACGCCGACATCGCTGGTCTCGAACTCGTACAGACCCAGACCGACGAGGGCAGTGGCAATGTTCAGAGCCCACATGGTACCCTTGCGGAGCTTGGGGTACGTGGGAGTGGGAACGTAGTCGATGATGATGTTCTGGAAACCGGTGTGGGAGTGAATCAGGATCAGGGCGCAGAGGATGGCGTCGGTCGTGGGGTTCAAGGAGCCGGCGGCGAAGGGGGTGATAGTGATCGGAACAAGACCGGCAGCGAGGATACGGTCGAAGCTCCAGTGGTAGGAGCCGTGAGCAGGGCTCGGGGGAGGGACGGGGGCAGGGTCGTTAACTATCACAGGTTAGAATGCTTCGCGGTTTAAGGACATTGACGTTCGCGGGTTCATTGTCGTACCTCCACCCTGAACAACCTCTGTAAAGTGAGTATTAGCATAGGTTCATAAAGATATACGAGGCAGCAAATCAAACATACGGGGACCAACGGGAAGCAGATCCCTCTTGGCAGTGTTGTGGAAGGCGGCGACTCTTATCGAGTTGTTGACGAATTCCTTCTGGACAGTCGGCTTGAGGAAGGCAGAGCGGGATGCGCCGGTCTTAGCCATACGGGCCGCCATGGCGGTCTGCCTAAGCAGAGCAGGACGCACAAAAGAAGCCATCGTAGTCGCGGAGGTAATTGCGCTGACCCGTCAATTGGGTGGTTCGGAGGGGAGAGATTTCTTGGGGATTCGGGCGTCAAAGGTTTTGGAGGCTAGGATTGAGAGAGAATTAGAGTGGATGATGCACTCGACCGGCGATGGCGATGATGGATTGCCGAGGAGCTTATTTCGAGAGTGTTGTGATTGGCCAGCTTCTCCCGAAAGCTGGACATGCTCCACGTGATTCGGATCGCGGGCGTCGACGGGAGAAGAACTGTCGGTCGCCGGATGAATAAAGACGCGGTACATCCTTATCGCAGGACCGATAAGGAAATTTTTGGAGCTCTGGAGGGTCGTGCTGCGCGACGAGGCAGCTCTGGTTGCAAGTGTGTCATACGAGGCGATTCCGAATTGCCCTCCAAACACAGCTTATCCACTGGGGTTTTTTATTTACCGTCATTCTTTTCAATGTGTTGTTAGGTATACTTCTTTGGCAATTTTAAATTCACATATGCCCCTTGCAATGGCGTCTACCCTGGGGCCCCGCCTCCCCGAGCTGCGGCGGAATATCTGCAGACAATGCGCCAGGTTGCCCGCGGTTCAATTGCAGCAAACCCGGTCAAGATGGATCTCGCAAAAGGTGGTAGCGAAGCGCCAGACGGCAGAGGAGGAGTGGGCAAAACGTGCCGACCTAATTCAGCAAGGAGAGCTCCCCAACATATGGGATGTTTTTGAAGAGCGTGGCTACATCAAAGACGTCGCCGGGTGAGTACAGCAGCAGCCACGCCCCCCATAGTTTCTTGTTGCAATAGCTGATCCAACTCTCCAGACGCCCTCCACAAATCAAAGAGCTTATGCGAACAAAGCGAATAGGCGCCTACGTCGGTGTCGACCCGACTGCCCCGTCTCTCCATGTCGGCCACTTGCTTCCCTTCATGCCCCTTTTCTGGATGTATCTGCACGGTTACACGGCGGTGTCGCTGGTTGGAGGCGCAACCGGAAGGATAGGTGACCCGACGGACCGGCTGAAGACCCGTGAGGTTATGGCGAACAGCGAGGTTTCAATGAACATTACCAAGATCCACTACCAGATGAAGAAGATCTGGGTCAACGTCGAGGCGCTCGGCAGGAAGTACGGCACGGAGCCGGATTGGGCGGCCAAGAGGCACCTCGTGAACAACAATATGTGGTGGCAGAGCCTGCCAATGTACGATGTGATGAAGAGGCTGGGTCGGTTTATGCGGATAGGGCCCATGCTCTCCCGCGACACGTGAGTCTTAACAACAAGCCCCCCCCCCTATCCACGGTTGCGTTGCTAACTAGATGATATCAGTGTCAAGAACAAGATGGAAAAGGGCGACGGAATGTCCCTTGCGGAGTTCACCTACCCTCTGATGCAGGGATGGGACTTTTGGCACTTGTACTCAAAGCTGGGCGTCCAGATGCAGATCGGAGGCTCCGACCAATTCGGCAACATCGTGACCGGTATCGAGGCCGTCAAGACGATCCGCTCATCCGAGGAAAACCCCAACATGAGGATGCCCGAGACCTGGAAGGACGACCCCATCGGCTTCACCGTGCCGCTCCTGACGGACAGCGCCGGCGTTAAGTTCGGCAAGAGCGCGGGCAACGCCGTCTGGCTCGATCCCTTCCTGACCAGCGCCTTCGACCTCTACGGTTACTTCGCCAGGAAATCCGACAGTGATGTCGAGAAGCTGCTGAGGCTCTTCACCTTCCTGCCCACCGCCGACATCGAGAGGTTGATGATCGAGCATCAGAAGGACCCGCCCAAGCGCATCGCGCAGCACACTCTCGCCTTCGAGGTGCTGTCCCTCGTCCACGGCGCCGACGTCGCCATCAGGGAACAGCAGCAGCATAAGTTCATGTACAGCAAGGGAGCCGCTGCCGAGATGGCCTCCTCGCCGTACGAGGCCGTCGAGGGCAAGCCCACAACCCTCAACAACGCCCCCAAGATGGACATGCAGCTGCCCCACGACCTCATCTACAACCAGGGCATCGCCCGCATTCTCCACGCTGCTGGTCTGGCCAGCTCCGTCAGCGAGGGCCACCGTATCGCCAAGGGTGCCGGCGCCTACGTCGCCGCCGCACCCGGTAAGGACATGCGTGGTCTCGTGCCCGGAAACCTGGACTGGACACCCGTGAAGCTGTGGTTCCCGCAAGATGTGTCCAAGTTCCTCATCGATGGCCGCGTGCTCATCATCCGCAAGGGCAAGCACAACGTGCGCATCATCGAGGTCGTCAGCGACAAGGAGTGGCAGGACAGCGGCAAGTCGTACCCCGGCGAGCCGTTCAAGGGCAAGACGCGTCTCGTGATGCAGAAGCTCAAGGAGATGGCCGAGGCCGAGGGCCGCAAGCTCAGTCGCCGCGAGCTCGAGAAGATGGTCAAGGAGAAGCTGGCTGCCGAGGAGGAGGCGATCACTGTCGCGAACAACCCGGATATCAAGTTCCCCACGAAGAGCGAGCGCCAGCAGGCTCGCGATGAACTCAACAAGTCACAGTAGAGCAGAGGGGAAGTCGGCGAGTGTTGGAGGTGTCACGATACCATGTACAATGCCTGTACACTGACTGTTATGTAAAAATATGCTAGAAAATGTAAAACACCAATCTCATCCATGACCAGATCTTGTACTGCCAGTCCACTTATTGTCTGCTAGATGCAAATCACCGGTAGAACACTGTCAAGTCCCCGCTCGGCACCGGGAGAGCCTTGAGCTTCTCCATGATCTCGCTATCCGTCACGTTGTTTTCCGTGATGATCTGGTCAAAAGAGTGACACCCATCCGTGTACTTCTGCAACGGATCCCCGCCAGCCTTGGGCCTAGCATGTCCCGTCGCCAATGCCGCCAGATACTGCTTAGACACGACGTACTTGTGCACGCGATAGAGACATCCCTTGATGACACCAAACTGCACCAAACGCCTCACGTCCACGTACCGCAGAACGTCGAGCCCGGCCTCCTGGTGACCCCTCAACCACTCCATCACGCTCTTCCCAACGCAGAAGGTCATCATGAGCCTGATCAGCATAAAGTTGCTCAGGCGCTGTCGGGCGTGAATACACACGTACGCGGCGCACTCGTCCACGATGCCGTCACGGTTCGCTAGGAAATCGTGGATGCCGGGCCGCGGTGCGTAGCAGGAGCCGAAAAAGAACATATCCAGCAAAAGGATGGTGTCGTAGTAGAGTAGATGGCGCAGGGCGAGCTTGGCGAGGTCGAGCGAGACGTCGGCGGCCCAGGCGATGCGTCGGACGTCGTTGACGCCGTCAATGTGCGCAACGACCTTCTGCATCGTCAGGTCCCACGTCGGGTCGACGATCTCGGCGAACTTCATCTTGGCGACAGGGACGTGCCAACCTCTCACCTGCGGAGGCGTGGAGTGGTGAGGGAAGAGCTTCATGTTAATTGTGTTCGCGTCATCTGCTAATCATCAGCTGGACTGCCTCGACAAGGACGGCAAGGAGGAGGGAGGACTGACCGACTGGGATCATGCACTCGCCGTAGTTATTCAAATCCTCCTTGACAATCTCCAACAGGCTCTCAATAGGTCTGCGATCACCTCCCCTTGGCCCAACACCGCTACCGGCCCCGGATCCCTCTTGGCTCAGATACTCATTCTGCTTCTCCATCTCCTTGAACGTAACGGCAAGCCGCCGGACGACAGGCTCGTACGGCGCCTGGTCCGCGTCGGCGTCCACTACGATGCCGAAATTGAAAATGAACTCATTACGCTGATATTTTGCGTGCGGAATGAGGACTGGGAAGCCCAGAATGGCATACTTGCCCTCCGGGTCCAGAACAGTCAGGTACCGGTTGAAGAAGGCCTTGCGCGGCATGATGTACTCTTGCATCACATCCCAATCAATCAGCGGCGGCTTCGTCGCGCCGGGCGCGGGAGTTATGCATCCCGTGGGCGACTGGGCCACGATGTGCGGGCCTACCGAGTAAAGGTCAGCGACGGAACAAATGAGGTTGTGGATGATGATGAGAGGGTGAAGCTCCAAGGCGTTTTAGGCAAGATCCGGTGCTGTCAAGGCATAAAGAAAAGAAAAAAAAAAAAGGCTTCTTCATACCTTCCTTTGGCAGGAATCTAGCATAGAAGATGCCTTGAATCATGATCGTTACATCTTCAGTTTAATAGGTTAAGTGGTGTAAGTTGCAAGTTCTAGCCATGCGACGGGAATTTTGAAGTGGCTGAGGAGTTGAAGAAGGGCAGCTGAAGTTCATCGGGTGCACGTTTACTGGGTCGGTCTAATTGCACCCCATTCAAAGCCAGACACATTAACTACAGATCAGCCAAAGACAGGCAATCTCGAAACCACTACTATCAAAGATTTCACACTAGTATTTTTTCCATTGGATTAAAAGTACAATCTTTGAAATTGGGGCAGCCTACGGAAAACAACCAATATGTTGGGTTTCTAAACGCATCCAGAGAGAAAGGTTGAACGAGCTGTCATAAACGTCGTGCCTGGTCAATTTCCTGCTGCCTCCAAAACTTGCCAAAAAACAAAGTTCAAGGCAGCTAGGTAGGGTATGTGCTTGTCCCTGTAACAGACCTATCAACTATTAAAGCGCGTTCCCTTACGGCGCTCACTGTCCTGCTAAACAACATCATCACCCTTCAGCATCTCTCATATCATGCATTCATAGTCATTACGAGCCGTTGAGAAGATGCTCAATCGCACCCTGCACACTTCCACCGCTCCGTCTAAGAGCCGCCACGTTTCTATCAAAGTCGAAAAAGCCCATGTCGTTGAGCTGGCGTAGCTGCTCAGCATAACGCTCCTCGGGAGGACGGTTGTCAGGAGGGGCAGGAGAGCCGCCGGCACCGCCTGCACCACCGAGACCCCACATGTTCATCATTTGCTGCATCATCTCGGGGTTGATCTGGCCGAACGGAGAGGCGAATGGGTTGGGAGGGGTCTGTCCCTGTCCCTGGCCCTGGGCCTGGCCCTGTGCGGCGTACGGAGGCGGCGCAAAAAGAGCGGCAAAAGGATTGGCCGGGGGCGGGCTTCCGGCCGTGTTTGCGCCAGGCGTGCCCTGGGCGCCTGCTGTGGCTCCCGCAGCCGCACCTGCCGTGTTCTGTGCATTGTCTCCCGTCGTTGTGCCCGTAGCAGTAGTGTTTCCTGCGCCGGCGCCTGGTTGTTGAGGAGGCGCAAACGGGCTGCCGGGGCCGAAGAGCGCACCAAGGTCACCCAGACCTTCCATGCCGCCGAAACCTGGGAAGCCAGGGAATGGCGAGCGCTGCGCGTTGTTACCAGCAGCGGCGGCTTCAGCAGGAGTCGTGTCGGTAGCACCAGGCGCGGGGAAGGCGGCGTTACCGCCACCCCCGGTCATGCTGCGCTGCATTCTCATGACATTGCGGAGCATATCCGGGTTTGTCATCATCTGGCGCATGAAGGGTGACTGAATGATCTCGCGAGCATTGGGCACATTGCGCAGGTGGGGGTTGCTTTGAATCATGTAGTTGATGAAGTCGGGGTTGTCGAGAGCGGCATTCATGGTCTGGAGCATGGAAGGGTCGGACAACATCTGGGCCAGCTGGTCGTCGGAGGGCGGGGCACCCATCTTTGGAGCGTAAGATTAGTTCATGTAACGCGTTAGTTTTGGGGGTGTGGGCGGGCACTTACTCCTCCGTCGGCTCCAAAGGTCTCGCGACTGGGTAGGTTGATGTGGCCGGCGTATCTCGCACCAGTCAGGCCAGCAAGAAGGTTGTTTGCAGTGCCGGCTTGCATGTTGGAGGGAACGGCGGGGGCGGCAGGTGTTGAGGATGTGGCCGCCGGCTGAGGCGCAGGATTGCTGGCGGCGCTCTTGACCATGTGAATGGTGTTGTTGGGTTTGATCTTGTAGGTAGCGAGGGTGTCGTCATTCTTCATGACGCGGCCGGAGTAAATAAGACGCTGACGTTCGACGGGGACATTCTCAAAGTCTTCACCGGCTAGCTTGGTCTTGAGGTCAAGCACGGTGGCCGACTCAGGCATGGTGATGACATGGTTGCTGTCCTGACCAGTCTTCACCTTGAAGGTGACCTGGGCATCACCGGTGCCCTCTGCATTATCGGCCATGGCCTCGATTCGGTGGGGACACGATAGGGCGGCTATGTGGTAAGAATGAACTGTTGGTATTCGGGCCTTCGCGAATGCGATGACGACGTCGATGCTCGCGGGGGAATAGTGGCCGGGCGGGGTGGGAAGGTTTTGTGGGTGACTTGGAGGAAGAGAAATAAGGAAAGGAGGAAGGGAAGGAGGGGGAAGAGGAGGTTTGACGGAGAGGAAGTTGTTGGGAATTCGTGAGAAGACGACGACGTATGTGAGGCAAAGTGAAGTCAGGGTAAGGTCGAGGTCAGTTAGGCAGTTAAGGTAGGTAGGTGGCCGGTCAGTCCAGCCGGTAGCTGCGGTCGCAGATTGGACGTCAGTCGTTGGCGACAGTGGATTAGACTGGAGCCGGGAGGGGCAACGGGCGAGATAGACCAGACCCTGCTGTTGCTACTATTGAGCACGGCGCCTCAAGCCCGAAGCAGGCACTGTACAGCGGTCGCCTGTGCGAACCTGACGAATTGGGTACCCTTTGCCGCAGCACGCTAACGCCGGTGGGGGCGGGAAGTGCAAGGGTTCCGACAGCTACAGGCGTCTACAGTCTGGACCGCTGTGTTGTCCTGGTTGCGTTGTAATAACGGGCGTACCGATTTGGGGAGTGTGATATGAGTTGCCGCAGGCAGTCCGTCTCTCTTGATATCTGTCAGATGTCGAGAACACACACTGCAGGATCGGCACACACAAACTGCTTTTGACACTTCGTATGGCGCCGCCACGTTCTTGATCCCATCAATTGAGGGTCCAAATGTACTAAGCAGGCAACGAGCACCCCGGCTCCAACTTAAAAGTAGCCTCAGGTCACTCTCTCAAGTCAACCGTTCCATCGTCATCCATCACCTTCCACCTTCAGCTCGGGTGTTTTCATTTTTGATGGAGATGCTGTCTTTTTTTCGCACTACACGTATTAAAGACAATTGACGCTAAGTGTGTCACGGGTATATACATTTTGGGATAAGGACACGTTTTTATTATTCTCCATCCAGTTCCGCTTTCAAATGAACTTCGAGGGTAAAGTTGGTTTTACAAGTACACCATTGGCCCGGTGTCTCGTGGGCCTAGAGATTGCTTAAGATAGATCGAAGGGTCATGTTCTCCCCCACCTCAATCAGAGCCGATCAACGGAACTGTTCACTGTAGTACAGTACTCCCTACTTGGTGTCGCATGCAACAAGCCCTTGACACCAGCCACGGATACAGCATCCCTTTCAATTGGCGCCCATTGCCACACGCCACAGCAGATGCAGTAGCTGAAATGACGACCACAGCACCACCCCCCTACCAGTGTGAATGTGGAGGGCGACAGAGACTTGGTCCGAGCACCAGCTCTCCCCCGGAATTTCGACACCGACCCACCGATTATGCCTCGGCTCTCCTCCCCTTCGGGGTCTCTGAGACCGCCGTCTGGGGTAGCAACTTGTGTAAGCTTTAAGACTAACCACGGCTAAAGCTCTCACAATGTTTGTCTCTCTACAATAACCCATATTCATCTTATTTGGACAATCACCGTGGAATCCAAGTTATCTATACCCTCGATCCAGTTGCATTTGAATCTAGTCTCTTTCTACCCCTATTCGTAACGCACCCAGCACACACAAAACACAGCAATGCGTGGCATTCAGATCAAGGAGTATGTCAAGGTAAGCTTCATGAAGACCGCATCACTCAAAACAACCAGATGCTCATCCTTAAAAATCGTAGTCTCCCAAGGAGCTCCGCGTAACGGATCTCCCGGAGCCCGTCCCCAAAAAGGACGACGAGTATCTCATCCAAGTTCACGCTTCAGCTGCGAACTTCTTTGACATCCTTCAAGTCCAAGGCAAATATCAGACTCAGCCTCGTAAGTCTTGCGCTATTTCCCCGTTATCGCGTACATAATGTTGACCCGTCAATTAAGCCTTCCCCTGGACATCCGGCTGCGAATTTGCCGGCGTCGTTCTCAAAGCACCCTCGTCCAACGCAAAATTCCCCGTCGGCTCCCGCGTCTTCGGCGCGACCCAAGGCGCCTTCGCCGAGAAGTGCGTTGCCCGCGAGAAGGAGATCCTCTCCATCCCCAACGGCTGGTCTTTCCAAGAAGCTGCGGGCCTGTTCATCACCGCACCTACCTCTTACGGTGCCCTTGTCGTCCGCGCAGGTATCAAGGCGGGCGACATTGTCCTCGTCCACGCTGCGGCTGGAGGCGTCGGATTGGCCGCAGTGCAGGTTGCAAAGGCTTTCGGCGCCACCGTTATCGCGACAGCATCAACCCAGCGGAAACGCGATGTTGCCAAGTCCTTCGGCGCAGACCACGTCGTCGATTACCGCGACCCCGAGTGGCCTGCCAAGGTGAAGGCGCTCACCCCCGGTGGAAGGGGCGTTGACATCGTCTACGACCCTGTAGGCATGGTCGACGCGAGCACCAAGTGCACTGCCTGGAACGGTCGTATTCTCATTATTGGCTTTGCGGCGGGCAAGATTGAAAAGGTTGCCATGAACAAGGTACTCCTTAAGAACATTAGCCTCGTCGGTATCTTCTGGGGCCAGTATGCTGTGAGAGAAAAGGAAACCGTTGTGAAGGTTTGGGAAGGCATCATGAAGCTCGTTGCTGAGGGCAAGCTGCGTGGTACCGAGTTCACCGACGAGGAGTTTGTTGGGCTAGATCGCATCCCTGATGCCTTGATAGCGCTGGGCAGCCGAGGCACATGGGGCAAGGTGGTTGTAAAGATCCCGCAGGAGGGCCAGAGCAAGCTGTAAGTAAAATGAATGGATGTACTTTTGCTACGGGGCACGGGACCAAATAAAAGACTCAACGCAACAATCTAACCACTGAGTTTGGACGCTTTCCATGTATGCGGTATGTTCTTTGTTCACATTTTCCGCCACCTTGTAAAAAGGCACACGATGCTTCTATCTCACTATCTTATCATGAAATCATAATCATTTCCTCCCAGCCCTTGTCCGATTCGCTGTCAAATCTTTTGCGGAATAATCAATACCTCCTCATGCACCCCTATTGACCTGCGTCAAACCCCAGAACTTCTGTAGTACATCCCTATCAACATTGATCGCCCATTCCTGCTCGAATTGCTGATCGCCGCCCGAGCGATGGATGACATCCTGCAACCTCTCCTTAACGAAATACATGGCGTTCACCGTATGAATGGGGTCTTTCTGAGTCCACTCCGTCTCCTTGAGGCTCTTGGGAGTCTCGTAATCATTGGGCTCCATTTCTTGCCAAATGAGCGAGTCGGTACCATCCTTCATACCGTCCTGAAGCTCAGCGATAGTGCCTGTCCAGAGAGCGAAGTAGTCTTGCAGTTTACCGAGCGCCAGGCTCTGCATGGGCTGTGGAAGCTCGAGAAGACGTGTCAAAGCTAACAGGGATAGCTTTTGTCGTTCGATATGGTCAAGACCATCGAGATGAGAGAACCACTCGCCGCTAAGCCAGCCCCATACATGCTCCAGAGGCCCAAACGACGTGAGCATCGTGACGAAAAGAGCTGGATCAGCAAGCACCAGCCGGGAAAGGATTGCAAAGTAATCACGTTCCGTGATTGTGCTCAGCTTGCTGACCTTTCTGTTCGGTCCGGTGGTTTGGTGGGCCTCCCAAGCGTCATGGAGGCTTTCCAAGACTTTCTTCAAGAAGCCGGTCTCCAGTAAGTCCTGGATTACCACCGAGGTTCCGTTGGTACCGCCTAGCTCAGAGGCAGCTCGAATTATGTATTCAATGCACACAGTGCCTTGTCTAACCTGTTCCCGACTCTTGGAATCAAGGACGCCTGATAACGCCTGCAGGAAAGGACGGCGCAGTCTATCTTCCAAAACCGCTTGCGTACCCAAGAGGATGTACGACTCTACTACCGATAGTGCCTGCGCAGCAGTCTCTGTCTGATACTCCAGGATAGGAAGTGACAACTCTGCTATGCTCATAATATCAGCAGACAAGGGAGGGTTACTTTGCATCAAGACCGAGTTCCAGAGCTCCAACACCTCATCAATCAGATATGTATGAAGATCAGAGCCAGTCTTTGCTGCGTCTGACAACAAAGGAACCATCAGATGCTGGTAACGCTGCGATTCACTGCCCATTGACATGACCAGTGCAGCGAATATGGCAATAATAGCCTGCTTGATCATGTAGTCCTCATTTCCGGAGTTCTCCCAAATATTGGGAAGGCTGGTCATAATGAAATCTCCAAATTGTGAGACGTGGTTCTCCAATCTGGTGACCAAGATCCGCATAGACTCCAAAACGGCAAGCTTAGTCTCGTCAATGTCGACATGCTGAAGCAATTGGAGAAGCTCATTGAGCACGTCAGCGGCGTACGGAAGGAAAGCTTCCGCGCTGAAGCCGAGTTCGTCCACAATCCATCGGAGTTGACGTGCAGCAGTAATCCTGACCACGACATCGTTGGTCGCGTCTGCAGGGTTGAGGAAATGCCGGAACATCTCGTAAATAAGCGGTCTGCTGCTATCAGCGATCTTTACGGTCACCCATTGGCTGACCATGATCGCGATTCGGCGGCGGAGCACTTTATAAAGGGGCCCTTGCTGTTGAGCATCCTGTACAATCGTGGAGACGAGCAGACTATCAAAGTCAAAGACGTTGACAACATTAGGTGCGGCCAAGCCCAAGGCCGTATACACTGCCTCCTTTGTAGCGATATCTGACTGCGGATTTACCGCGGTCTGGAAATACGAAAGCAAAGGAGGAATCATCAAATTTTTGAAGTTGACGAGCAGGTCCAGGAAGAGCTTCTCGGCGCAGGGTCTTACTTCCCACTCATAGGCATTGCCCTCACTTTGTTCTTGTTGCTCCCACTCTTCTGGGTCTTCTTCCCAAGCGTCCAAGTCAGCCTTACGGAAGACAAACAGGTGGGTGATGATGATGTTGGCCATCTGAACAACAAACTCATCCTTGAGGAGCTCTTGCTTAACAAGTGAAACAGCGTCGTTCTCGTCCTTCTTCGCCTCCGCGCTTTTGTATTTGAATGTCTGTTTGGGGTAGAATGCAATCCTCAGGCAAGATCTCATTAGGAGCAGGGCCCTCAGCGCTAGCCTCTCCAACAATGGTCCCTCTACCTTGGACTTTGATTCCGACTGTCCAGCGTCACCAGAAGACTGTCTAATACCGCCAGACTTCTCAAAAACTTCGGCAAACTTGGCAACCAAGTCCCAGTAGGCGTGTACCAGAGGCAGTGAATTCGGAAGTACAGCGAAACTGGCGGGATGTGATTCAGACATGTCGATGTGAAGCTTCGTAAACTGCAAGAGATGCTTCCCCACTGTGTCTTGATATGGTGCCGGTACGTGGGAGTCATGGCTGACAAAGCCAAGAAACTGGCCAAAGTGGCTCTGAGATACAGTCCAGAACTGCTGGACAGTCTTGTCGTTGTGAGGTGCCTCGTAGCCAACGACGAGTAGACGTCGAAGTGTTTTAAGGGATATGAGGCTGTTGAGCATCGCCAAATCGGCTGTATCTTCATCTCCCTGTCCATTTGATAGGAAATTGACCCAGATCGCCGACCTCTCGGTGTAAACTTCTCCAAGAAGATAGACAATCTCGGGTGTGACGGACTGAAGAGCGGTCTGTGATCGCCTAAGGCGCGCGGTACCGAGCTCCTTCACCACTCGAAGAAGGATCTGAAGGGCGCCATGTAAATGATGCTGATTACCATCCTTCGAGGCCCTCACGAGACCGATAATATTGGACAGCGCGTCTGGCCAGTGTTGAGGGTAGTCAATTCTGATGATCTTGGCGGTAACCAGGGAGTTATGCAGCGAAAGCCCCCTGTCCTCTTCCTCAAGAGTACCTTGAAACAAGCGCTGCCGAACGACGGTCTTCTCTGCCGGATCTAAACCGCCTTTAACGGTCGGGAGCAGCCGCCAGTATTTGTCGATTCCATTCTTGAGTTGAATCACAGCGAGAAATCGTATCTCGTGCGGGAGGGACTTATCAAGGAAAACCGTCTGTAAAGCACGACGTTAGTAGTTGTCTTGACCGGCATCTGGTTTCCGATGCGAGTACGAACCTGCAGCGAGGAGAAGTATCCGTGCTCAGTCTCCCATGATGATAGCTGCTGGCCGGCTGCCTGCCTACGCGCGTAGTCGGCCGAGGTCGCGGACTCGAGGGCTCGGCAGAGCTCCTGCAAGCTTAGCGGGTTGGCGTCACCGGGTACCTCGATAGCAAAGCTCATTTTTGCGGTCTCCTCGGTGAGCGACCAAGGCGTCGGTACCGGTGTCTTTGGTCCAAAAGAGGTCGGCGGGCGGTGTATGTTTGGGTCAGATGTGGGATCTCGTATTCAAGGGACCGTGGGAGAGCAAAGAAGCGGTTGGAAATTTAGACAAGCCAGGCCATATCACTGTGGCGGGGCACGCACAGGGCAGTCAAGTCATCGCGGGGTAGTGGGGCGCTGAAGAAGCACTACAGCTGAGAGCACAAGCGTTGAAAGGAACCTGAGGTAAGTCCATGCTATTCACACAAGGAAGGTTCCATTCAATGGTACGTAGACTCCTGGCTCCTCATAATGTATCAAAAAAGAATGGAAACCTCGAAATTAATGCAAAGTGAGAGGAGAAAACGCATATACCAAACCGCAATCAACCTGCTTACCCTGTCCAGTTCCTAAGCCTGCATATATATTCAGGCTTCCGGCCTACTTCGTACATCCGGCCTTACATGAGAACTTTCTTCATCGCTTGTTCATGCATGTCTAATCTCTCAAAAAGTTTTATTCGGCTAAGGTATGAAGGAACGGAAACTCTGATTTGTCTTGACTTGTGTAACTAGTGACGCCATGAACTCCCCTGTGTAATTTTCCAACTCGAGTATGTGTCAATCATTGAAACTTATGCTCTTGACAACAAGAACGCCGCTCTTAAAATCCTACACTCCTGTCCTTGTGAAATGGATACGAAATAACTCTTCCCCCGCCCCTAAAAAACCCCTATTGGCTCTCCCCTATACCTGAAAAGTTCCGGCCATGCCCGTGGGCCAGTGGAGGATATCGTCTACTGTTCTCATCTCGGGGAAAGCAAACATGTCAGGATTCTCAACGTTCCCGGAAGAAGCCATGTCATTGATAAAGACGTCCAGGGCTGGGTCGAAGTGCGACATCATATTGCGGTTGTGGGCGACGTCCACATCCCTCAACACGTCGCTCACTTCGTTACCAATATTCTTCGCGACAGGCCACATTTCCCCGGCGACTTTGAGTACGCCCAGGAGTAAATCAAGCTTCTCTCTCAGGGCAGGTGACTCAACTGCACCATACATCTTAGCATCAAGCAATGGCAAAGCAGCTCGTTGTAACCCGATGATGCAAGCCGGGCTGTAACGGGCTGGGGGCAGCGAGAAGTTGAATAAGCCAATGGTCGATAGTCCTGCTTGAAGCGCTGTAGAACACTCAAGCCATTGGTTTGGTGCAGCAAAGGATTGTCGAGTTTGAGATGATGACGTTTCGCGTGTCTTGAACACCGGGCCTAGTGTAAGAAGATCTCGAATTCCAAGGCCCAAAGTCTCGACGGGTAGTTGCATTCTGATTCTCAAACTAAATCGCCAATGTCAGCGGCAAGAACTTAAGTGCACAGGTAATCATTGACTTACACATGAGCGTATGCCATTGCATGAAACAGAATCATGTCAACAGCGCCTCCCGCATCCACCAATTGCTGTTTCCACTTTGGCAAACTAATGAGCCAACTGACAATCCTCGAATCCGCCCTATCAATTGTATTGGCCAGCAGCTGGGGAGGAAATGTCGACATTGGAAGAATCAGCTCGCCGCTAAGTCGGCACAGGTCGATCAGGTATGTCCACGAGGAATAGCTTCTGTCGCCCATGGGATCTCTGGCGTCGTACTGTGCCAAGGATATGGGTTGCGGGATTTCCTGATCCAGAGTTAGGATCTTTTCTAAATGTAAACTCAACAAAGGACAAGTTACTTACCCCTGACTGGTACTCCCACTCTTCGCAGGGCAGCTCAGTCGTTGCCGCAACTCTGAATAAGGCAAAACTAGGCGAATCCTCGCGCGTCGCTCGCATGTTACCGTGGAAATAGAGAGCCCAGTAAGTTCTACGGAAGCTCTCTGCCAGGAATGGATCAGGCTCGGCATCTGCAAACATCCTCTCGTGCATACCAAGATCAAGAGCCATCTGAGTCGCGGTATCCATCCAGCCACTGCTGAGGTCCATTCTGTTTTCTCCAAAGGCCGCTACGCTCAAGACGAGAAGACCTTGTATCGTCCAAGGGGTCATTGGCAAAACACCGCTTGCCAGACTGTATGCCTTCTCCCGCAACTCTTCCGAGGAGATTGCCTTGGAAAAGAGAGATCCGACGTAAGTTATACAACTTGCGAGGAAGTGAAACGGCTGAGGATCGGCACGGATACGGTTTAGAAGTTGGAGCTTGGGCAAGAGCCATGGGTGCGTGTCGTGAAAGTTGGTGAAGTAGAGATCGAACAGGAAGGATGTTGGAGAAGCTGTTCTGGGATCGGGGACTTGGAGGTTCTTGCTCAGAGACCATCCTCCCGGCAGCCTGTCGACTACGTTGATGGGAATTTCGAAGCTTGCCAGTTCAGGGGATGGGAATGATGATGCCGCTTCAGTCGAGGTTGAAGGAGGCGCTATGGGATCATTGATAAGACTGCGCTTTTTGGGATCCCTGATTCCTCGACGAGATTTTGCATAATAACATGTCTTTTCCTCTAGGCGACATCTGAGGCAGGAGGGCAAAGCGGAGTCGCATTTGACATGTTTTGACCGGCAAGGGACGCAAGCTAATGATGCCCGAATGGTAGCTTTGGACTTTGTTGCACCGGCACGTTGTTGCGTGTCGGTTGAGCCGTTGGCTGACCCTGGGCTAGAGGTCGTCTCTGAATCCATAGTGAAGTTGCACAAAAATGTTATCTGCACACAACGTTGGCTGAACAGGAGAGAGGAGAAGCTGGTTGATCTCGAGCTGAAGGTGATCTCTTCATAATGTTAATTTGGTCGGCGAGGGTCGCCGATGTTTATGTAACTCGGGGACTAACAAGACAACGGTATGGTGGGTGAAGGGTGGACTCGCCCCAACCCTGGTCAACTCGGCCGGATGCCTCCATACTGCCTTGCCTGTTCATTGGTTCCAGAGGTAAGCAATGCACTGGCGCAAAGCAAGATGGGGTTGAAGGAGTAAGTCACTGGACGAAGTCGGTTAAGCAGCTGCCTGCTGCGGGAGGTCCCTGTCCGCCGCCACTCCGCTCATGTTGCAAGCCAGCTCAGGAGTTTCTCCCTGGCCTGGACGGGGTTCAATCGACCGACATAGGGGCGTGAATATGAGTGTTTTGCAATATAGTGAAAAATAGAAGCAGCTTGGTCAGCATGTCGCGAGGGCCCCTATAGGGGGCTGGGTTACGTCCGCGTCTAGTAAACAACCCCTTCGTGTCCCGGCCGATTGGGCAAAGGATGGTTAGGGTGTACACTCAGGTCGAAATGGGGGCTAGCTGTCATGCAGGTGCAGCGGTTCCTCATAAGCCTATTGCACATTGTCTGGGCTGAGCCTCCCGCCTTTCTCCTCAGCCCTAGGAGATAGCCCAAGATCATTTTCTGTGGATGATGGGGTCAGGGTCACATCTAATCATGAACAGTGGATCAAGGCAACTCTTCGAAGTTCTAGAAATCTGAAATTGCAAGTTTCGACACTGAAAATGGGCCCGCCCATGATACCAAGAGTCGGGTAATGAGCCCTAAGGGGATGTTGAGTCGCCGAACATTGTACCATGTAGAGCAAGCTGTTGCTATCGACTTGCTGAAGGTAAGTTAGCTACAGCTGGTTAAGCTCCGAGACCGCACGGAAGGCTGCGCCAAGACCCGCCGTCGTTGTGGTTTTTGCTTGTTAGTGGAACCAATCAGTAAATGAGTAACGTTACTATCCTATGAGGACTGGCGGAGCAAACGATGCCACAATTTGCAACTGTGGCATCGCCTAAGTCCGAGAGTCAGATCACTTATCAAGCTCTAGAAGCGGGACTGGAACAAAAGCAAGGCAGATGACAGGGCTCAAAGAACGCCACGCTTTCTGTCGGAATGCAGGTGGTACGAGCCGACACAGCCCTGAAAGTGGTTTTGCGAAGCAATTCCCGACTTTTGGGGCCAGGGGTGGCAGAGTTGTGGGCCCCAGTCAACATAAGCTTGGCTTGGATTCGTAGCTTTATGGCCGGATGTCAGCCAATCAGCTAAGACAACTTCTTGGACCCCACACACTTCGCATCTCAAACTCGTTTTTATATTGGATGACGATAGAGGGGGGCATGCCTCTCTGGGAGTAGCTGCATGTTCCAGCATGCCGGTATGTCGGGACAGCGAATAGCAAGGTGGCCATCGTTTGGTGTGCAGCATCCCGAGAAGCGGCGGTGACGATGGAGACAAGAAGAAGGGGACAAGCATTCAGAATAAGGTCTGGCGTCTGCGGCCATATCCGAAGAGGGAGGCGGAGGCAGGTGGTTGAGGTAGAGCCGAGTTCATCCCAAGCAGCCAACGTCTACTACATTGTACCTTTTGCACCGCAATTTGGCCGGGATCTTGCTGTACAGGGTGACATGCAATCTGATGTAAGCATGTTCTCCCGCAGCATTGATGCAGAGTGCCATGCATGACAGATATGGTTTGTAAGGGCATGGTAAACGTTCCCAAAGTTAGGTTGATTTGGTAATTGAGCCTAGAACATACAGACAAACGGCAACTCTGCAGATGTCCGCATATTGACTAGTGCGCTCTGAGTGGGTGGATTGGTGGATTTTGTGGTCTGAGCGTCCCCGGTACGTACACCAAGTCGCCGGTCCGACATTTCGGCCCAGACCATCGCTTACCCGCCCGTGTCCAGCCTGCCCGCGGCAGTGAAGCTTGCGGTGCGACTGTTCAAACTGTCCACTGAGAAACAGCGGACCTCGGCTCTTTTTCCTACCACCCCATTCAACCTCCCACCCCCCTCGTTAACCACTCCGGGTCAGAGGTGTGATGCGCAACAAGTTGCACTTCACCACCATATTCCACCGCTCAATGCCGCCCAGATGACGTCGACCAACTTTGCGCAAGCGCAGCAGCGCCTGGCAGCTCGACGACAAGCCCGCGAGGCCGATACTGCTGCCCGGATCGCGGCGCAGCGCGAATCATCACGAGCACGCGCCCAGATCGATCGTCTACCCTTTCCCTTCAGCAGGCTTGGTTCGGCATGGGATGCTGTCTCGTCGCAAGATGGCACACGCCCTGCCTTCAGAGTTGGACAGGTTGACGCGGAACTACTGGATGACGAGTTGCTGGAGCTTCTGCGCGGTCAGGTCGGCGACGCACTCAAATACTTTGCTGGCGGCCACCTGAAAGACGACTGGTCAGCCGAGATTCTCTTAGCTTTGCGTGCTGTGCTTTTCAAGCTCACAATTTGGGACCATGATGCGACCTACGGTGCGGCCTTACAAAATCTCAAATACACGGATGCGAGGAGTGACGGCCCCGTCCTGGTTCCACCATCAAAGTGGCAGAAGTCACTATACGGGCTGGCCACTGTATTTGGAAAATACGGCTGGGACAAGTGGGAGAACTGGTTGCTGGAAAACGATGATGGATACAGCGACCCTAGCCCTCGTCTGCAGCGGCTTTCACGGATCACGTCGAAGATCACAACCCTCCATGCCGGAGCAGCCTTTGTATCATTCCTCGTCTTTCTTCTGCAAGGGAGATATCGGACACTCTTGGATAGAGTACTACGGATGCGCTTGGCTCCGCCAACGAGCCATGTGAGCCGTGAGGTGTCCTTCGAATATCTCAACCGGCAGCTCGTCTGGCATGCCTTCACCGAGTTTCTGCTCTTTGTCCTCCCACTCATTGGCATCAATCGTTGGAGGAGGTGGATATCCCGAACATGGCGCAAGACGAAGCAACTGATCACTACGAGCGGAGATGAAGACAAGTCAGCCAATGGAGAGTACGGCTTTTTGCCTGAGCGAACTTGTGCCATCTGCTACCAGGATCAGAATGCTTTGGCAACTACTGAAAACGAGATTATGGCTGCAGCCGCGTCGAGCGGAGTGATTGGCTCATCCCAGACAGATATCACCAACCCGTACGAGACTATCCCGTGTGGTTGCATTTACTGCTTCGTCTGCCTTGCAACTCGCCTCGAGCGGGAAGAGGGCGAGGGTTGGACATGTCTTCGGTGCGGTGAGCTTGTCAAGGAGTGCAAGCCCTGGAGCGGTGATGTTCTGGAGCCCCCTAGGAAGTCACCCACATCCAAAGTGGTGGCATTCTCAGAAGACGCCAAGGAACCTGAGATTGACTCTGAGGGCGGAGAGGAACAAGACGGCGAGGCAAATACCGACGTCGACTTCGTTGACGTGCCACAAGACAAACAATATTCTACCGATTCTACAGATACCGAAGACTCGGAGGGTTTCGAAGAAACTATGGACAACGAAGAAGACGAAGTTGGTGTTTTGTAAAGTATCATGAGGTTTGGGCTAGCGGAGTGACAACATTTGTATCTGGGACACAATATTCACGGCATACTACAAATAAACAAGCGGTGACGATCACATTGGGGAGTTTGAGGGTTGTTAATATATACCTATACATTTATGCTGGACTTTAGACGCGAAGATGTAGTGTAAATGAGCAGTAGAATCATGCAACTTATCTTGGTGCCCGTCTTTCATGCTCATCTCTCGAATCTCATGCGGCGCCCGGCTGGTCGGGGCACATGAAGCGAGTCCCCACAAGCCAGCACATAATCGACTCCGCTCCAAAAACGGCGCTAGCGCCCGCTGTGCTAGGACCCGGATCCGCTGTGTCCGCCGAAAATCCAGGGACCGTCCCAGGTACGCGGCGGCCTTAGCGTAATGAGCCACTAGAAATCCAATTTACAATGGATGAACGTCCAGGATTCCTCTCCTCACACCACGAGTTACGACACCAAAATATCCCCGACCAGACCCGCGTTTTCCTCCATGTAAACGATTCAGGGAGGAACTCATAATACGGCACTTACACCTCTAGCTCTGCGAGCGACATCCAGACTCGGAATCAGACGTGGAGGCTACCTGATCTCAAGCGGTGAACATTCAGAACAAACCTGTTCTCCCACGGATAAAAGTAAACAAAACCATAAACCCCCACCAAATGTTGCGACGATAAACAACGATCTTTTTCTCGAACTCTGAAGCGATGCCGAGCTTCTTCCAATTCACGCAAGGCAATGAATCCCGCACCCGCTTCACGAGCGACTCGTCTCCTCTTCTAGGCCGCTTCCGCGCCGTACCTCAGCAGCCCGACCTTACCGGTCGCCGGCGTCGTTCCAGCACCCTCGGCCTCTTCGCCAATAACCGGGGCAGCGTGCATGTCGGTTATGGCGCCCTCCTCTCTGCCGCCGGTCTCGAAAGCTACGATAACAACGCCGGTAATCCCGACTGGGAGGATCTGAACATATGGCAGCGGACATGGCGTAGGATCGTCGACGTTTGGGTCGAGCCGAAACAGAGCGCCGTCAAGAGAGTGGTTGATGTCTGGTGGAGCCGATATGGGGTGCTTGTCTTCATGCCCGCCGCCCTGGTAAGTCGTTAGAACACAAACCCTTAAGTGGAATACACTGCCGAAGAGATGCTAATATCGTGTGATCGAAGGCTATTGCGTGGTGCGCAATCCCGTTTCCGCAATACCAACTTCCTGGCGACGATGATGGTCGAGACGATGCTGACCCTGATTCCGGGCGTAAGATACCCGGTCACGGTGAGGCACGAGTACAGATCAACTTTTGGTTCTTCCTTTTCGTCTATTATGGTTTTTACAATGTTACGGCTTTGATATGGATCACCAAGGTCTTTAACCTATACAGCTTGAACTGGTACGTCTTCCCCACCATGTATGCCCAACCTGGCCCAAAAAGGCCACAGGACTTACACGCCTGCAGGTGGCCGCAGTCTCTAGGTTTCCCCGTCACGATGTCTCTCATCGCCATCGTGTCGATAGCAGTCCCAATCCCGCTGTATCTCACTCCAGAAACGCGCTTCCTTACCCAGCACAACACGGCTTGGATTTCCTGGACTTTCATCGTCATGGCCATGCCGGTTGCCATCGCGTTCTGCATCCTCCTGACCTCGCAGCGTCACCTCAAGCTGCGGCAGTCACTATCCGAAACCCAGCGTATCTTCACATCGTCCTGGTGGACTGGCGAGGCTGAGGGGAGCATTCCCCGACGAGATAACCGCCGCCGTCCGAATCTCAGTGGTGACTCTTTCAACCCGGATGCCTCTCTGCAGATCGCGTCGGAGCAGTCTAGACCCCTTGCCAGCGTGAGCCTGCGCCGTAGGTGGCTGCCCGCCAGTTTTGTGCGATTCATCTGGTTCTGTCTCGCTCTCTTTGTCGGGCTCATGGCGTACGTGATAGGAGAGGCATACGCTGAGATTTACCTGCGGACGTTACCTCACAACAACCTGGAAACCATTGTCTACGTCTACAGCTGGATCATCACAGTCCACCTCCTGGACGCCCTGACCGGCTGGCTGCTAGGTATTCGCGAAGGCGAACGTGTTGGAAGCTACCCCCTAAGCTGGGTTTTCAAACTGTAAGCAGTCTCCATCTTCCCTCGTCACGGCGTAGCAAACTCACAACAACAAAGGTACTTCATGCTCACCTATCAAACCTACGTCCGCGCTCTATACGCCCGCCTTCGCTCCCCAGAGCAGTTCGTCTACCTTCAAATCCTCTCCAGCAGCACCCTCATTATCCTCACGCCCCTGACCATGTCGCGCCTCTACCATCGCGTCACTGTCGCCCTCAATTTGACAGACCAGTCCTATGCCTCGTACCAGAAGGTTTGCACCCGCAACGTCTTCATCCGCTTCCTGGCCGAGAACGCCTCAATGGCCGCCTTCCTCGGCAGCGTCCTCGTCTTGCATTTCGGTGCCAACAAGGACGTCTACCCCTACTTTGCTTTCGACATGAAGGAAAAGGGTACGGACGGCTACGACTTCAACTTTACTTTCTGGGCGTCCTCCGTCACTTGGGCCTGCGAACTTGTAGCGTCTGTCTGCGTACGCGTGCTCATCCGCTACATTTACGGCGTCGACGTTGGCATGGAGGGTAAGCTCGACCTCGCCGTCTGGCCGGAGCTGCTGCCCACCTGCGTCGCCGTCATGTTCCACGTGCTCCAGAACATGTTCTTCTCCATCATTCGCCTACAGTTTCACTGATGCACACCCCTCATCGATGAATTTCTCACACACGTTTCCCGGCTTAGTTGTTTCCCTCTCAGCACTGTCTTCAACGACATTGCTTTCTCTCTCTCTCTCTCTCTCTCTCATCCCTGGTATCATGACCTTGTTCCCCCCCTCATGGAGTTTGTCCGGCAATGGTGTTGGCTGCAGGCTTCGCGGAACGTTTCTTCTGGATGGTGTACGCGACACGGCGTTCAGGATACTTTTAATCCTTATTGATACGAGTATCACGAGCTCTTTGGTTAGATTACGTTTTCTTTCACGACTATCTCTATATGTTTGGTTTACCTTCCGTGCTTGCTCTCATTGCAACTATCGCGGAAGACAAAAACGAAAGATACCCACCCCTTTTTTTTTGTTTTTCTCATACCCTGACTTTCGGGGATTGTTGTTTCTCCTTTTTTTTTTCCCCCTTTTCTTTTAGATCTCAGATACCACTGGCCCCTCCCTGAGCATGACCGCGGCGTTTTGCTTCGTTAGAAAAGAAAGACGAACGGATGACTAATAAGACTAATGAGAATTCTGAACGGGAATTATACGAAGTCCATCAGTGAGATAATGACGCGCCCTCTGAAAAGTGAAAGCACCTTGGCAAATGCACATCATCTGCAGCCAGCATGATAGGGAACACTCATTCATTACTAGTACTGCATGGTACCTATATGGCCGCGCGCACACACACACGAAACGACGAACACGTTCGGCCGTCCGGATTTTGGGCCCCGTCTGCTGATTCGGCCACCTGCATGATGTCGTCCAACCCACCCCCACCACGAGCGACGACACCCTCCGGCACACAACGAAGCTGCTGCCCAGCAATAGTTCGGTCAAGCTATGTGCGGCTCGGATTGCCAATAAGAGCACGGCCGATTCGCTCGGACGGTGTTGTCATGTTTGCAGATCCCAAACCAAGCCTTCGAGTGGCTTGCCTCTCTCGTCTGGCTGACCGGTAGTCTAAACTACCACACGGCATGCGTCTACGGTGACGAGTTTTTGATAGGCAAGCAAACAGAAGCGTCTGCACAGATTGTAGTACATAACAAACAAGGCTGCCATGATCAGGTATTACGGATGGTATCGAGCGAGCTAGGCATTGCCAGTTGGCTTGAGTACATGAATAGTGCGTCGAGCCGGCTGTCTAGCAGCGGCGTCGTTTCGAATCCAAGGAGCATCAGCATATAGTTATCCACATTCGCACATCGACAATTAGACATTTTCTAGTCGCGGAGCCAATGGCGCCAAGGATGGGATAAAGGCGGTGAAGGCGCGAGTTGCCCTCACGGCGAATGTCGGTCATCGAAACTGACTCATTGCAGCAACTTGCTTGCTAGCGGCGTCGGAGGAACGGCGTCTCCCTCTGACTTGCACATCTTGCGGAAAATATTAATCAAAGTCGTAATTAAGACCCCGGCCAAGCAACTTGTTGCTCCTGTGCAGGCGCAAACAACGGGGCTGCTCCCCCTTGTAGCAGAACCTTGAAGTACCGCTAATGCAACAGATCTTGATGCCGCCGCTGGTCCCGGGCAAATGAGCATGTTCAATCACCGGTTGTAAGACTGCCCGGTGTTCAATCATTGAGTGAGAAATAAGCGCCTTTCGAAGGTTTGAGCTCGACCAAAATCACACATTGTGACCAGGTAGTGTCTGATAAGAGCCTGTTGTCTGGGCATGGGCCTATGTTTCGTTGAGAAAGGCAAATGTATGAACGGTATAGATGTGAAATTTTGGTACCAGGAAGTAAGTTTTCGAACCCCAAAAGAGAAAGTTGCATGTCAAAAGACAGCAGGGTTACGGCGGTGGCAGACTCCGTCCAAGCCGCTCGAGGATACATGGACAAATGGTGACTTGTACATCGACTGCGACGGGCCGGTGGGGAAGCCGCGTCTCGTCCATAACTTATTCGGGCCCAGCGGTGAATTCAATGACAAAGAGAAGGTGGCATCAGCCACTCAGCGTAGGAATCAAGGGCCAGGAGAGTTGGAGGTGAATCTGGCGGAATGGCTTCCGAAGGCCAAGAGGGCGGCCGGGGACGCAGGTGTGCATAGGCGGAAGCATCATCGACGAAAGACCTTGCTTGCTTGTTATTTCACCGCATGGCGCCCTTATCAATGTTGAATAGGTGCAAAACATTTGTCAAACTTAGTGGCGCGACGGAGATGGTGATGCTTCTGACGCAGACGAGATTCGTTACAGACATTTCAGCTCGCTCCCTAGGCGTGATGGGGCCTCTGTTGCGATCCAGACCAGATCGACCAGACACACCTGTTCACAAGCTTTCCTAAGCTGATCCAGCAAGCGGGTGAGCGTCTGGGACAAGTGACAGAACGTGGCCGTGAAAGCCCTATGTTCCCGGTAAGGCCCGGATCCATAGGTGGCAAGCTAGAAATAGATACCGTATCCGTAAGGTAAGGCAGTTCCAGCTCTAGTCCCAGTCCCAGTCCCAGAATGGTGGTTGGGGACATCGGATAAAATGGGCGAGACTATGTGGATGGAACTTGAATTATGGAGCAGCCGAGAAAATACCCATTATCAGTCTGAAGAGTACCGTAATTGCTAAACCTTAGGTACTCTGACGGAAGTATTAGTTTCAGTGAGTTTAGAACGAGATTGGCCAGTTCGACGATTTGGACGTGGTGTGGTGGTGGGACAGGTCGAATCGACCGGTGCGTGAGAGTTGATATCGTCGTACAACAAGTACTCTGCGGAACCACGGTTGAGTGGAAGAGGAAATCCCGCCAAAGGCCGTCTTCTTTGAGGCAAGGGGGCCGTGAGACCGTTCATAACGGAGGTTTGGGTTCTGATTCGGCGGCCGCCCTTGTCGTGACTCAATGCGAAGTGATGGCAGGATGATGCGATGGTGGTTCGCCTGTTGCTCTAGACTCTGACGGTCCAGGGAACATGGGCATGGAGGACGAGGCGATAGACGGGATGAGTGGGGTGTGATTTGATAATTGATGGGATGTCGCTCACTGCACGAGAAGACCCCTATCGTTTCTTCTGGCACAGGTGGAAAGGCATCGGATGGGTGGACCAAGGTGTGAGCTGTAAGCAGCCCTGTGGGCAAGGTGCCTGGTCCTGGACGAAGCAATTGAGTCCTGAGTTGGCATGTTAAGGCAAGGCGAGGGAGGTACCTAGCTGAGGCACGTTTGTGTGAGTGCCTTCGGGGGTACTATTGTGCTGCTAAGGTGGATTCCTGGGTTCCGGTTTAGCCCAAGTTTGAGCTCTCCTGTATGTGGACATATTGCTCCGACAAGGCGACCGTGCTATAGCATCAATCAAGTCATGGATAACGCAGGTTAAATGAGTGAGAACAATATCTCAGAGAGGTTCCCAGTACTCAGATGGGGCGACCAAAGGGTTAGGGGGCATAAGGCCCAGAGAGGTCCAGGGATCAAAGCCAAGACATAGGCGCCTGCCTTCGCTATCCCCGTAAAGGGCCCCCAAAAGTACAGGGAGAGCTGCATGGGCTGAATGCATCTAGAAGCAAAACAGGAGGAGGTGGCGTTCTAGTGAGCTGTGGAGGGATGGAGGGGTGATGGCACTCACCAGTACGTATGTATATGTATATGTCTGTCAAAGCTGTGTTGGATGGCACATTTTGTTTCCGTCGAGCTTCCCGTTTGGCTTAAATGAGAATTGGGGCAACAGGAAGGGCAGCCAATGTTGACCACTTTAGGCAGTCGACATTGCTCCGAGCTGAGGGCTCAGCTTCATTTTGTGGGCAACCTTTATTTCTTACGAGGCGGGAACGCAGTTGGGATGAGTTGATTTCCTTCCTGGCGATATGCAAGACCTCAGAAGTCATGCCTTCCTACTCTCTCTCTCTCTCTCTCACTGTCTCCTTCACTCTCACTCTCACTCTCTCCCCACTGCCAGTGCCCTGCATTGAGCACCCAACCAGTGGCTTCGATGTATCTTTTGCTGCCCTGGCCTTCCCGTCCCATTTGTTTCACTCTTCTCCACCGCAAACCCGCCCGCCGTACACCCTCCTGGACTTTTCTTTATCGTCGTTAACCTCCCTCCCCCTATCACACCTGTACCTCATTCACAACCTTGAACGACTCACCACGGACCACGGCAACTTCAGATGTTTGAAACAAGCCGAATGCTTTTGTGTGCCGTTCCGCCGTCAAACCCCTCAGGGCGCTAGTGTTGACACCTATATCCCCTTCCCACCTCACGTTGAATGTAACATGGCAATGACACGACCAGCGTCAACATTGGTATCGATATCTTCCCATCATGTAACTAACCACCGTAGACTGGTGGCGAGCTGGCCATTCAATTGAGCACATCAACAACCTTATTCAAGCAGCATGCGTTACCTAGCTCATCCGCACGGGGGATGGGGTGGTGAAATGGCGTGGCATCACTGTACCACTTACATACGCATGCAGGATGCTGCACTGCATCAGCCATCGCTGCATTCCCATTCATCAGTTCTGGACTGGAAAACGGCAAGGTCCCCGGCTCGAATCCAGCTACGGCGGTCCGGGACTCAACATAATACCTCGAGGGCTACCACGTTAGCCATGAAGGGCTATGGTTTGACCTGCAGCCTAGAGTTACTTTGCCAGCAGCGCTTGACGAAGTCACCGTCAGAGGTCTTTGATTCCCTGCCTTACCTACCGCACGTTTACATGTACCCCGTATTCTATCAGCCCCCTACATCAGCTACATTAGGGAGCAGGTGCATGGACAACGACGGGGGATGGCTGGCGAGGGCAGTCAAGAGTTACGAAAGCTCCCGATGTTAGTGATAAATTCTCTGGGTGAGCCATGCAGCATTTAGTGGCTTGATCGCGCGGGGCTGCCTAATGTGAGTGAGACAGAAACACAGCAACTGGCACCCTTGTCTGTCTATTTTTCTCTCGGAGATGGTGGCATAGTGGGGTAGTGCCTCTTTGCTCCCTGGCCCGTTCATCCATGGAGGGGTCGATGTTGCGTTGGAGGGGCAGGCTGGGAGGGATACAAGACATGCCATCCCACCTGCGCCGTAGCCGGTTTACCATTTGCTATTACAGATAGCATATCGCGCGACGTGATTTTTGAGACGACAAGGATGAGAAATGCCAGAACAGAAGTTTGATGTCGTTCTGCCGTTGTTTCTTAGCGTAACTTGATGGGCACATTGTTTTTTTTTTTTTCCCACCCTAAAGCGTCCGATGGCTATACCATTATTGCTCAGGGTAGGGGCGACAACGCAGCAAGAGGGGCACAAAAGGGAGGAGGAGGGGGGAAAAAGCAACATTTGGGAATAAGTTGACGCTGAACAGCTAGACCAGGCTTATCTAGGCTTAATCACCGCGAGGTCCCTGTTGATGAGATGAGCCTTTTCCTATCTCTCATCAGCGGCAAAGCAGGCCTTGGTCCATTCATCGCTGTTAATCTCGTGGACCACACACATCGACCTGCCCACTTTGCACCACACGTAGTGACACCCTACCCGTATCACAACTCTCCACTCTCTAATCGATGGCGCGCGTTCACTCTCACCACTTTTTTTTTTTTCCTGCTCCCTTCCCATTATGATCCTGGACAGCCACCCCCTTCTGCGCGCCATATGCCAGCCTGCTTTCGTGCTTTTCTTCTTCTTTTCCTTGCCTTGTCTCACCCTCCCCCCGGCGAGCCGAGCTGGACTAGCCTCCCACAGGTCTTTTCTCACACACCTCAGTCATATCCGCACACACACCTCCCTCGCCTGGTTCGGTCAGGCCTGTCCCACGGAACGGTGAGGCAAGGCGTCGGTACCTAGTAACTCCGTAGTCGTAGCACGCACAATACAAACTTCACGTACCTTGACCTTACCCTTAGCACTTGGCCCATCCGCACCAAGGTTACCAACCTTAGCCGTAGCTACTACTTTCCAGTTGTCGCGTCCCACACCCCTCCTTTCACTCACTCACTCCGGGATCCGACCCCAAAATTTTCTTCTGCCAACCTAGATACTGTACATACACATATCGCTACCAGCCCTCCCAGAGTCATTCTTAATCCTCCTCCTCTCCTCTCTTCTCTCTCTTCACTATGTCCTCTGAACAGATTCCTCTGTCTAACGACGCCTCGCCGGCACCCATCAACCCTTTGGCCGCTCATCCCGTCCGAGGCACCGCCGACCTGCTTGTTTCTAACCCTACGGATACCATCAACTCTCAAGATGCCCAGGGACAACAGCCCACCGCCGCCGCCGCCGCCTCCCCCGAACTCGCCAGTGGGAAGGTAAAGCTCCAGGGCGCCCTCCGTCACTTCGCCGACTTCCCCATCAAGGGTATCGACTTCGTCGACATCATGCCCCTCTTCCTCGATCCCACTGTCCACGAGACTCTCGGCTCCGTTCTTGAATTGCAGGTCAAGGAGGCCTTCGGCCAGCAATTGCCTGACGTCGTCGTCGGTCTCGATGCCCGTGGATTCCTCTTCGGACCCGGCCTGGCCCTCCGTCTTGGTACCGGTTTCGCCCCGGTGCGCAAGAGGGGCAAGCTGCCCGGCCCCTGCGTCACCGCCGAGTACAAGAAGGAATACGGCGCCGATTTCTTCCAGATGCAGCAGGATGCTATTAAGCCCGGCCAGAAGGTGTTGATCGTTGACGACATCATCGCTACTGGTAAGTTCTGAGCAGCAGATTGCCCCTCCTTGATTATGCCCCTCACCGACGAACTGCCCCACTAACATTTACCCAGGCGGCTCCGCAAAGGCTGCGGCCGATCTCGTCAAGCAGCTCGGCGGCGAGATCATCGGCTACCTTTTCATCCTGGAAATCCCCGGCCTTGACGGACGTGAGAAGCTCGGCGACACCAAGACCGTCATTCTCCTTGAGGACGCATAGCTGAACACCCTGTTCAGTCTTCGACCCCCACAACAGCCTTGATATACGGCCCCTATATCGCTATATTACCAAGGTCCTTGGGGGTCGGCGTCTCACAACTCAACTCTGGCACGACATGAACAACGATTCGAGTACATAAAACTTAGCTTTGGAACAACACTCGGCGTCGGCACCGAACAAGGCCTCGACTTGCCGAGTGACCCTCTGCATGAGACTTGACTTCTTCTTAGCTCCTTTCTGCAAGGAGCACAGAAGTGCGACGAGAGACCTCGCGCTGGCGTTTTGGAACATAAAAAAAAGTACGTCGGAGGGCATTTTGATTGAAGAGACGACATTCATAGACGTTATGAGATGAGAGAAATCGGCTCGCTTGACGAGCCGGTATGCGTAATCTGGGTTCCTAGCTACTCAAACGCGATTATTTTTTTATTGGAGAATACCAATCTCAGTATGAATGATAAGAGACTCATAGCTGCGTTACCATTCGGTGACGACTATCGTGCTGGGGGTGTCAGAGAGATGTATGTCTAAGACATACCTATGCGTGGATCTTCAGTTTTGGCTGTTGCGCCGTTCTGAGTGTCCCAGGCTGTCAACCTCTAAAAGACGATTGTGTGCTTGGCGTTGCGATTGTTTGACATGCTTCTTCTAGAGCCGCACTTCAAGTTTGTGGGGTCTCCCTGACAAGCTGCTGAACTGCTCTCCGACCACGATATATCCTTGTGTTGGTTTTGAGCCAATAGCAGCCATCGACAGGGACATGATGATTGTATTAGATAGTGTTGTAGACTTCAGGATGAAGAGGTCTCGTTATTCAGCGCACACCACTGTACTGGACGAGCTCTTTCTGAGATTTCGGTACGTCGTTCCATCCAATCTGACACATGTAAGCAGGTTTATGGCTATCTCAAAAGTAATCACCAGCTACGCCCCATCCCTGGCTAGGTGAACACATGGCGATACTTCTTTGAAACCACAAATCAGAGCTCGCCAATCCCCGAGTTCATCTACAACTTTTTGTCAGTTTTGCTGTGTTCACATTTGGGCGACTGGGCAAGGTACGCCCTTCTAGACCATTCTGGAACTTGATGAACTGGGAGGCGCTAAGAATTTGCGGCGAGAGCGTGTCAGTAAAACATTGTCTACAAGTGTCGTAATAGTAGGCAGCAATTTGGTCGGTTTAACGGGGCCTGAAAACGTGGGCCAGCCAGTGGCTGTTGAACCCGAACAGCTGCCGCCATCGGGCATATCGGTGGGCTGACAACCCCCCTTGCGGCTGCGAACAGGCGTACTCTACTTTTTGGAACGTGGTCGCGACGGTTTCCACTAATTGTTATGGTGTGGTCTTGGTGGTTATCATTATTACAGCCCAGCAGTCTGCAACTATGGTGCTAAAAGATCCCAAGCTTCAATCGGGGGACAGAGAAAATGACGGGAATTACAAGATGACCGCAATAAGCGCGAACCAATCAACTATGCAACAGCGCGCTCCGCAGAATTGCAAAGCGGGTTTGACCGAGTATGGAGGTCCAACAATGCTCAACTCACCAACGAGACCTCATTTGACACTTGACAGGCGGTGGGAATATTGGCACGATATATATACATGGACAGCGCCAATACATTTATAAGACGTCATGTGCAAGCTTAGTCATTGTGCTATGTATAGACACCGTAAGGCATATGGCAGGTAACCTTCCAGTCCACTGGCTGATGAGCTCCGCAAACTTCAAGAATCTGATTGTATGCGATCTGGCGAGGTAGATTTTCCTGGAATCCGGATTCCGGGAAAGCTAACCGATGCGGTCAAGAATCAGTTGTCTACGTGCTTGTCGGTTATACACTTACCCGGCCATTACCTACTTCACTGTTATATCGCTACAAACAAAACCAAGGACGAATCTGATTTGTAGCCCGACTTTAGTTTGTATACGTATTTTTCGATGATCGTGTCGCCGTTGGCAACCTTAACTAGAATAATCTAGAAAACTAAGTTGACAGATGCAGCTAAAAACATATCTCCGTTATAGCCGGTCTTCGCGGGAAACAGTGCAGGTGATATGGCAAGACGGGCTACAAGAAAGTACATCCTAAACGCAACGAATGTGCGAGGGGCACACGAAAGACGTGATGGTCCATGATGTCACCCAACGGGCCTGCCCATCGATTATCATGGCCGAACCCCACCTGCAACTTACCACCCTCGAAATCGATGGCGAGTGACGGGACTTTCGAGGAGAAGCTAGCTTACGAACGCTGGGGACCTTGCCAGATACGCACAGCTACTGGGACAAGGAAAATTGGGGGGCTGCAGTTCGAATTATTAAGCTTCGGTGAGGTCTCAGACATTTGCATTGCTCAGGACGGTAAGCTACTCGGGCGGGGTTGATGACCATATATATAAGCATTTATATAAGAACGAGAAACGATCTTTTACATCTGACATCTCAAACGAAACGCACACCCGTCCTCTATTTTCATCAAGCAAACATAAACGTAATACTTATTTCTTCCGAAGATACCAACATGGCTCCCAAGGTCTTTTTGTAAGTTGCTGTTCCCACCCCCACATATGTCAATATGTTGTCACTAACTCATCTCACAGGACTGGCGTGACAGGTACCTACTAATCGCCCATTGCTATCCTTCGACTACATCATCCTCAGCTTACATGTACTCCAGGCTACATTGGCGGAGACGCCTTCTATGCTCTGTATGAGAAGCACCCTGACTATGACTATGCCCTCCTCGTTCGTAGTGAGGAGCGCGCTGCTCCCGTGAAGAAGGCATTTCCTCACGCCAACATCCGCATCGTAGTCGGTAGCCTTAGCGATTCAGACATCATCGAAAAGGAGGCGGCTGCCGCCGATATCGTTGTCCGTATGTTGCATTCCCCGAATACTTCATCAACACTGTGTATCATATACTAAAGTCAACCGTTTAGACACCGCCGAATCCTCAGACGACGTGCCTTCAGCTAAAGCCATCGCCAAGGGTCTCGCCAAGGGCCATTCACCTGAAAAGCCAGGTTTCTGGATCCACGTCTCGGGCACTGGTATTTTGCAATGGGTGAGAGACTTTCCTCGCCTGCATTTCTCGGCGGTCCGTCATCGGGTCACTTGAAGTGAATCTAACACTTGGGAACAGTATGATCAGAAGCATGAACGCTACGGCGAAGCTCCGGTCCCAGACCAAGACTACCACGATATCCGCGACATCGACCGTCTTCTCAACCTTCCCGACGAGGCCCTCCACCGCAACGTCGATAAGATCGTCCTCGCTGCAAACTCACCGGCTGTCCGCACCGCCATTGTCTCGCCTCCTACGATATACGGCCAGGGCCGGGGGCCCCTCAACCGCCGCTCCATCCAGGTCCCCGCTCTCGCTCAAGCCACCCTGGAGAAGGGTTTCGCTCCCATCATCGCGCCTGGAAAGACGGAATGGGACAATGTCCACGTCCACGACCTGTCGACATTCTTTACGCTTCTCGTTGAGGCGACGCAGGATGGCTCGAAGAACTCTGACCCCGAAGTTTTTGGTCCCAAGGCGTACTACTTTGTCGAGAGCGGTACACACGTCTGGAGTGAAGTCGCCAAGTGGATTGCAGAGGAAGCGCACAAGCAGGGATACCTTCCCGCGCCGCTGACCAAGGATATCACGATGAAGGAGGCGCTCCAGTCCGAGGGCGTGTCGAACAACAGCTGGGGTCTGAATTCGAAGAGCAAGGCGGAGCGAGCGCGCAAATACTTTGGCTGGGAGGCCAAGGGTAAGAGCTTGAAGGACGATGTGCCAGAGTTGATCTCCTTGGAGGCGAAGAGGTTGCATTTGAAGCCGCATGAGAAGCAGTGAGGGGCGCTCAAGGTCTAATGAGATTAGTAGCACAAATTATGTGAATTTAGCATCATCAATGAAAATTGTATTTCACATATTTCGACTTGCCACGGCTGCAAAAGCTAACATGCCATCTCCGTTTCTTCAAGTGTAGACTACGCTACCTATCAGTCCTCACCCTGCTCGTGGTCGATTGCAAAAGTTACGGTTATCTCAACCTCGTTGCTCCAGCCAGGATGCAGCCCCAACTCCTGCCAAGCCTTTTCGATATCGATCTCCAGCACCGTGTCATTGCTCTTGCTGATCGATACCGTATGTACCGGAATCACTTGGTTTTGGATGGTGACGAGGAAGTCGTCATCGATCGTCAGTTCGGGCAATTTGGAAATGTACAGTCCTGTCCATGTTAGGTATGCAGCCAGTTCATTTCAGGCCTAAAGGAACTTACCAAGGACGCCCAATGCTTTAAGACGAGTCTTGAGCTCGATCTTGCCGTCATGTCGCAGTAAGAAATCACTGTTAACGATGGCCGCCGCGCCAGTCATCTTTCCTATCAATCCCAGATTGGCAGTCCAAACCTTGCCTTTGGTGTCACTGTCGAAGCTAGATAGCGGGTACGCTGTGAAGATCTCATATCCCCGTACGTCCAAGGCAACCGATAACGAAGCAGCAGGCGAGCCCGGAGAAACCGGCAAGCTAATCTTGCCGGATGTATGAGCACGAACGACGTAGCGCATTGAGCGCAAGACACCGGAAAAGGAGGTGACGGGGACGATCTCCGTCAGAGGCCTGGCCGAGATGTTGAATACGCCGAGGATCGGGGTGCCGGTAACGGCAGCGCCATGGTAGCAGCCAATTTTCAACAAACTGTCGTCATCGTACCCCGTGTATGCTTCGATGGTCTTCCCCAGAACGCTGGGGCGGAAAATAACCGTCTTCCCACGAATGGTTAAACCCGTCATCTGCTTGATAAGATCTAGGTTGTGCTGCCCGGGGACATCTGTGATGTAGATCGGCCCACCACTGACACAACGCGCCGCAGCGTGGAAACCAGAGTAGTCGTGTACAGTTTGGAACATGTCCCAGTCGGGCAAAATGTTGAGGTGTTGCGTAAGCAAGCTGTTGTGGGCGTTAGTCCAGACGTGCCATGGATGTGAGGCAGGAATTTCGGGGAAGAAGTCATCCGAGTTGCGGCAAAGAATCGCGGGCTTGTTGCGGGGAAGCTGGTTGTAGAAGAGGATCTGTGGAGTTTGAGACATGCACGAGATTGCCTTGATGCTGAAGTTGCGGAGGGAAGATATCGTCCAGGCGTCGAGGTAGGCGTCGATGAGCTCACGACGCGCGCGGGCCGAGACCCACGTGTCCATCATGAACTGGGCATCGGTTTTGACACCGTCGATGCCGCAGTCGACAAGGAACTTGTAAAAGTCGTTGTAAAACTTATCGACATCCTCCTTAGCTACTACAGTCATTTTACCACCCAGGGGTAGATTTCGTCGTTCGGCATCTTCTCGTATGACTTCAATTGTCTTGTACTCCTTGGCAATCTTACCATCGGGTGAGATACCCGCCCAGTAGCCTAGCCTGTTAGTTTCCTAACTTGTATGCTAGCATGCATCTTATATATTACTCACCTAACAGAGCATGCCACACTGCAATGTGTTGAATATGTGGGTGCTTCTCCCGAATGTGTGCAACGGTCGCCTTTAGGCCCTTGGGGAAAGCTTTAGGCTCCGCTTCAAACTCACACCATCCGTGCTGGAACTGGCCATGCCCTTTATAGTCAATGGTCTGCCAGTTGTCATCGATGATGAGACTGGTAACTTTGATGTTGCTCTCCGCCAGCTTGTCCACAGCATCAAAAATCTTTTCGTCAGTAAGGCGCTGTCCAAGAGCATTCCAAGTGCCTAATCCATTCTGTCAGCGATCGCCTTACCTTCATAAGAATGGAAACCACTCACAGAAACCAAGCCCGTCGTACCAGTTCTCCATCCACTCTGGTTTGACTCCTTCTTCAATAGCCTTCATCTCGACTTGCAGTTCGTTGCTTGCCTTCTTCTCTGTAATGACATAGTTTCTAGCTTGATACATCACAGCAGCGTTTGCACTCTCGAAATTGTCACCAATAGCTGCAAGAACTCTTGCGTTCTCCGACGCAGTGCCGTCGTTGCGCGCCTAGGGAATGTTAGTGAAAACCCTTGCTGGTTTGCTGGACAGTTGCGGACGAACATGAACGGAGACCTGTCCGGAGTCGTTGTGACGGAAAACGGAAAGAACATTGTTCACCCCGCTTACAGCAAGGAGAACAAGATGCTTGCCCTCGGGGCTTAAGAAGGAGCAAAGCACAGCATCTTTATCAAGATGAAATGTTGCTTGCCCATGCCGTGGGGCCAACCAGGGGGTCCATATGCGAACAAGAGCGAACCACCTGCTTTCGTTAGTGCTCAAATTTGGACATATATTGACCATGGAAAATTATATCATGTGTGGCTCTTTGGGCGATGAGCGGATGGCAACCGTAGGCTTACCTCTGGAAGCCTCCCCAAGGCACGCCCAACGAAATATCAGCAATTTTGGACTCATCGCCATCAACACCGCTCACTCCAGTTTCCAAAGACCACAATCGAGTGCCGGGACATTGGCTCATCAACGCCTTCACGTTCCAAGCAGGGTTGAGACCCGCTACAATGTCTTCCAGGCGCTCCGAGACACTCTGGAGAACTGGCTTCATGCTCACAACGACAGTACCGTCACCAATTCCGAGCTCATCACGAGTCCACCGCCATGGGTCGCTCTCCGCATGTCGGAATTTCAGAGTAAACTGAAACGTCTTATTGAAGGCGACGGAAGCAGAAAAGAAGAATCGTCGGACGTGGTCTGGCACCGTCTGCAGAGTTGTCGGACCATCACCATCCGAAAGGCGGGATAGGGCGATTTCAGCCCATTCGCTGCCATCGCTTGATTGCCATAATGCAACTTGCCAGGGCTCGTCGGCACGGGAAGCGGGTACCTCGAGAACAGCCGTCACGGAAAGTTGTCCATTCGGGGTCTGTGTAAACTGGCCCAAGGGAGGGTAACTCTGAATTATAGCCTTCATCATGTCGGCGATGGGTTTAGGAGCCGGCTTCTGCTTTGAGATGAAGACAGCTTGGAAGACGTCGGCAAAGTTATAATTGTCTGATGGCATCTTGATGTCATGCAAGTCAATAACAAAGTCACGAGGAGTTAGGAGTGGGAAATACGGGATGCTTTCAATCGATGGCCAGATAAGTGAGGGGATTCGGGCCAACTGCTCAAGTTGAGGAGCTGTGACACAGTTTGGCACCGATGCAGAAGGATGGGAAACATCCACAGACGAAGTCAAAAAGCAGTCTTCTGACCTGCTGCACTAACAGCCGAATTGAGTCTCAGCTGCACGAATGGAACTTCCTCTACTGACGCAACAGCGGCGGTCGCCTGGGCACGGGCAGGATCCGCTTAATTGGCCAATTGGCATCTGCAGCCGGTGAAAAATACCAGACAGATGATGCCGGGCAACGGAGGCAAAGTCTCATCCAGGGGCGATCAAAAAGTACGGAAGGGTTGAATAACCTATACAAGAAGTGAAAATAACCAGAAGGAAAGCCGACATGCCCGATTCGCGGCCATGGCGAAGAATTGCAGTTGCATAGAACATGGATGAGTGATGAAATAATTGATTGAATGAGTTGCTCGTGAACGGATCTCGGATGATGCCAGATGCAGCGACACGGGTACGTACCGCCCCATCTCATAGTTGGAATTAAACATGCTCTGATTGGCCACGGCCGGAACAATTCGGGGCCAAATTTATGGGCGCCTCGCATCCAAGGCACCCACGGCTCCAGAAAGCTTTCTGAATTCTGAGCCGAAACCTCATCGAAAGATTTCACAAACACCTCATACTACTCCCTATCCTCCACAACTCCGCCATGGCGTCCCGGAGACTAGCTTTGAACCTCTCGCAGGGGCTGCGAAGCCGGGCAGCTCTTTCCAGAGCGAGCCCTATCACCCGGGGCTTCGCCACGCCTGCCAGCACCCCCTTCGGCAAGACTCAGACGACGACGTTGAAGAATGGACTGACGGTACGCTCTCCATCACATCCGCCATCCTCCCTGCCGCTCAATTGACTTCGATGCGCCTCTTGTCAATCGATTCTGACGTCTGCTACTAGGTCGCTACCGATTACTCCCCCTTCGCCCAGACCTCGACCGTCGGTGTTTGGATTGACGCCGGCTCAAGGGCTGAGACCGACGAGACCAATGGCACCGCCCACTTCCTCGAGCACCTTGCCTTCAAGGTAGGCAATCGACGCGCCGCCAATGCGATGACCAACCCTCGCTGAACAGAATTTTAGGGCACCGCGAACCGGACGCAGCAGCAGCTCGAGCTCGAGATCGAGAACATGGGTGGCCACCTGAACGCCTACACCTCGGTTCGTTCCTCCCGACCGAATCCATCAAAAAATCCTTATTGACATTGGCACAGCGCGAGAACACCGTCTACTTTGCCAAGGCCTTCAACTCCGACGTTCCCCAGTGCGTTGACATCCTCGCCGATATTCTCCAGAACTCCAAGCTCGAGGAGTCTGCCATTGAGCGCGAGCGCGACGTCATCCTTCGCGAGTCCGAGGAGGTCGAGAAGCAGATGGAGGAGGTCGTCTTCGACCACCTTCACGCCACTGCCTTCCAGCACCAGCCCCTTGGCCGTACCATCCTCGGCCCCCGTGAGAACATCCGCGACATCACCCGCACCGAGCTCGTCAACTACATCAAGAGCAACTACACCGCTGACCGCATGGTCCTTGTCGGCGCTGGCGGCATCCCCCACGAGAAGCTCGTTGAGCTCGCCGAGAAGAACTTCAACGGTCTTCCCTCCACCGGCCCCCAGACCCAGGCCTACCTGCTTTCTAAGCAGAAGGCCGACTTCATCGGCTCCGATGTTCGTGTTCGCGACGACAACATGCCCACCGCCAACATCGCCATCGCCGTTGAGGGTGTTAGCTGGAACAGCGAGGACTACTACACCGCCCTTGTTGCCCAGGCCATCGTCGGCAACTACGACAAGGCCATTGGCAACGCTCCCCACCAGGGCAGCAAGCTCAGCGGCTTCGTCCACAAGCACGACCTTGCCAACAGCTTCATGAGCTTCTCCACCAGCTACAGCGACACCGGGTAAGTTGCCATCAGTAACTCCTGTATTAAATGCGTACTGACCTCTCGCAGTCTCTGGGGTATCTACCTTGTCACCGACAAGGCCGACCGTATTGACGACCTTGTCTACTTCGCCCAGCGCGAGTGGATGCGTCTGAGCCGCAACGTCAGCGAGGCTGAGACCGAGCGCGCCAAGGCCCAGCTTAAGGCTTCCATCCTCCTCTCCCTTGACGGCACCACTGCCATCGCTGAGGACATTGGCCGCCAGCTGGTCACCACCGGCCGCCGCGCCAGCCCCGCCGAGATCGAGCGCACCATCGATGCCATCACCGAGAAGGATGTTATGGACTTCGCCAGCAGGAAGCTTTGGGACCAGGACATTGCCATCAGCGCCGTCGGACAGATTGAGGGTCTCTTCGACTACTCCAGACTCAGGGCCACTATGAAGCCCAAGTACTAAATTGGGGAGAGGGGTTGTGATTTTGAGGAGATTAGGGTATAGAGTGTATGAGATACCGTTACAGGCTAGTGTATCATAAAGACTTCCCTTGTTCATATGTCTGTGACATTCGCCAGCTTAGCACCTTGACGGCCTAATTCCACTTTGTTCCCGATGACCTACTCAGCAGGTGTATCTGGACGCAACAATTATCAAACAACTAAGTTAAGACGTGTGTTGACCGACACACCTGAAGCTCAGTTGATGTCGTGATCAAAAGCTTGATAGATAATACGATTGATTTTAAGAAACATTCCCTCGAATACCCTTTGGGACGATCCATGTGACACCACCTCTCCCTTCATTCATGTCAACTCCATTGTCATTCAGTTTCGGGCCTTCAAGACCAGCTTGAAATTCTCTTCTCGGCGGCCTTGTACAGGAAAATAAATACTCAGGTGTATCGAATGAGCTGAGAGATCGCATGGCTTATCTCCCTAACCACGGAAATTGACAATTGCGTTTGGAGAGACTCAATACCAGTAGGAATGCCACACACCACGCACACGGATCACTTCGTCATCTGACCAATTCATGAAATATTTTCTTTATATCCAAGAGCTTTTCTGGTATAACTACATAACGTCATATTGGACCCCTACCCAACCTTTTACCTTTTTAAATCGTTGATCAACAGATCCATAGCTACTTGCGGTTCATGTACTCAATGCGAATCTCCACAGCTCTGCGGTGAGCCTCCAAAGCCTCGGTCTTGGCGAGCTGCATGACCGCATCACCGACGTTGCGCAGACCCTCAGCCGTCAGGTTGGAGCTGGTAATGTGCTTGACGAAGGAGGCAAGGTTGACTCCAGAGTACTGCTTGGCGTATCCATAAGTGGCTAAATTATCTAGTTAATAAATAGACCTTTAACTGTATCATGTGGGACGGAGACTTACGCAGAGAGTGGTTCACACCAGCGGAGTAGTCACCCACGCTCTCAGGCGTCCACTCGCCAATAAAAACACTGCCGGCGTTCATAACCTGCTCAGTCACCTTCTCCGCATCCTTGAGCTGAAGAATCAAGTGTTCAGGCGCGTAGTCGTTGCTGATGCGCATGGCCTCCTCAACAGTCTTGACTTGGATGGTAACAGAGTGGGCGATGGATCCTCGGACAATATCAACACGCGGCAGGGCCATGGCCTGCTCGTGAAGTTCGTCCTCGATGGCCTGTAGTTGCGCTTCGTTCAGGTCAATGGCAATCAACACGACCTGACTGTCGACACCGTGTTCAGCCTGGGAGAGAAGGTCGGAGGCGACGAAAGCTGGGTTGGCGTCCTTGTCGGCGATGACAAGAACCTCAGAGGGGCCGGCGGGCATGTCAATGCTTACACCAGCGTTGGTGTCGTTACTGACGAACATCTTGGCGGCGGTGACAAACTGGTTTCCGGGGCCAAGAATCTTGTCGACCTTGGTGATGCTCTCAGTACCGTACGCCATGGCGGCGACGGCCTGGGCACCACCAGCAAGAACAATACTCTCAGCGCCGACCTTGTGGGCAACGTAGACAATCTCGGGAGTAAGGCTGCCATCAGCACGTGGCGGGGATGCGAAAACAATCTTTTGGCAGCCGGCGACCATGGCAGGAACACCCAGCATCAAAGCAGTGCTGGGAAGAACAGCAGTACCACCAGGGACGTAAAGACCGACTCTCTCAATAGGTCGAGAAAAGCGGCTGCAGACAACACCGGGCATGGTTTCAACCTTCAAGGGCTTGTCTTCTTTTTGGGCAGCATGGAACTTGCGGATGTTCTCGAACGAAATATCAATGGCTTTGATGGACTCTGGTGACAACTGCATAGCCTCCTTGGGGAAGGGAGCCTTGAGTACGGGGGAAGTCAGAGAAGTAGCCTTCTCAAACCTGTGAGTGTAGGACAGGACGGCCTTGTCGCCTCCTTTCCGAACCTCGTCAATGATGGGCTTGACGATGTTCAAGATGGCGTCGGGAGACTTTTGTGAAGGGCGCCTCAGGACGTCGTCGATCTCAGCAGGTGAAGACTTTGCAAGGTCGTATCTGCGCATCGTTATCCTGTCAGACTCCTCCTCCTTGGCTGCAGGTGCCGGTGCAGGTGCCGCTGCGGGAGCAGGAGTAGTCTTGATGCCCTCCTTCTCCGCCCACTTGCCCTTGGCGTCACCGGTCCTCCTCTTAACCTTGAACGCCTTGGCGTCAAGATTCCTCTCGATGTCAGCCAGGCTAACACCGGCGCTGACAGCCTTGGCGAGGGCAAAGTAAATCAGGTCAGCAGCTTCGAAGGCAATTTCTTCTTGGGTCTTGGCATCGCAGAGCTCCTCGGCTTCCTCCATGATCTTGGCGCGAAGAAGTTTCTCATCAGAGAAGAGACGTGCAGTGTACGAGCCTGCAGGGGCGGACTTCTTGCGTGACTGAAGGGTCTGCTCGAGACGGGGGATACCAGTCAGGTCACCGAAGCAGCCGTGCTGGTCCAAGTGGCAGAAGCGGCCGGTCTGCTTGACGACAAACTTGAGCGTGTCGTTGTCACAGTCAAGACCGATGCGTACGAGCTCCTGAGTATCGCCAGAGGTGGCACCCTTAACCCAGAGGCCGCGCTTGCGGCTCTGGTAGATGCCGGTGCGAGTGCGGACGGCCTCACCAACGCTCTCGGCGCTGCTGTATGCCAACCCCAAAGCAGTGCCAGACTCATCGCACACGACAGTGGGGATAAGGCCGTCCGGGCGGTCCGACTTCCAGAACGAAGAAATGAGCTTGCTAAGGGAAAGCTTCTTGGCTTCCTCCTTAGAAGCAGTCAGGCCGTCGGAAGGCAGGATGGGGATTGCGTTGCACTGCTTGGCAATGTCGACAAAGTGCTCAAGGTTAGTCTCCGGGATCGGCTTGATAAAGAGGTTAGGCAGCTTCTCCGCCTTGCAGCGCTCAATGAATGAGCCCAGGTCGCACTTGGTTGAGTCGAAGTCATTGACAAGTACGGCATGCTTGGAAGCAGCCGTGGTGGTGACGTCGGCCGTCTTGAGGACAGAGCCCACCCGGGATCCGAATTCCTCGTACTGAGACAGGTCCTCGGGCGCAACGAAAACCATGCGGGCACCGGCATCGAGCAGGGAGACGACGTCGTCCTTCGACGTGATGCCCGTGACGTCAAAGTAGCCTCGGAACTCTGCGTTGTGCTGCTTCAGAAAGCGATGGAACTTTTCCAGGGTCTGGTCGTTGGCCTCAAAGAAGGGAGCGCCAAGTACCGAGACCTGTTCACGGTCGAGGCCATCCAGCTTCGCCAGACCGGGCGGGACGGCCACGCTGATAAGGAAGGGGAAGGGTAGTGTCGTTTCCATGGTGGCGCGGCTTTCTGTTTTCCTGTGAGGGGTTTGTTTCTCACATACAGGAAAGGCCAATGGATATGGGAGTCTAAGATACGAAAAAGGGTTGGTTGAAGAGTTGCCTGGATCAATTGGCAACGGAATGTCACTCTATAAGATAAGTCTGTGACTCAATTCAGGAAAGGCCCGCCACTAAAAGTAAAAATCCTCAAGTGTGACACCACCACTTTCCGCATGTCCTGCATCGGCGGGCGTTATGGTGGGGCAGTTGCCCCTCCATGCAAGTTTTGGAGGTCATCCAATCCACGCCCTGCCGATTTGCCCATCAACGCCCCCTGTCCATGGTGAAATAAGCTATGGTCAGTGCGCACGAAAGAAGGCCGGAACGGGTTAATGAGGCTTCCGAAGAGAATTCGCAGCTATGGACCTGGCGGAACTTCAGTGGAAACGATTAACGCGCCTGCCTGAGCCTTGTGGGCAGCTATTCCAACAAGTGACCTAATCCGCGACACAAGAACCAATTACAACAGCCGAACTTACCATACATTTCGCGAACCATATACTATTTACACCAAATTCAAGTTACGCGTGAGAACGGTCTTGCTATTCCGTCGTCGCACCTTGCAGGAAGGGCCCACCCTTCGCGTCGACCTCGCATTCAATCTCCCCCTCGACCGCGAAAGGTGATGCCATCGCACTATCTCTTAACAACAATTTAAATCCGCCCATACTTACTCCACTGGTCAAGAAGCGCCGACAAAATGGCTTCACAAGCATCCGACCCGCAAACGAACGGCGTGCCCTCTTCCTCAGGCGCTTCCGGCTCTCAGACGGTCAACAACACCCAGGCGACTGCAGCGACGACAACCACAGGCTCGCAGCCGCCCTCCCAGTCCCAACCAACGCAATCCACACCAGCGCAGTCTCAACCACCAAGCAACCAGCAGAATACGCAACAGCAGCAGCAACAATCCTCATCAAATCCCCTCGGTCCCAACGCCGCGACGGCCCCCCGCCCCCGCGATGCCCGCATGATCGAGCTCCTCCTCACCTCTCAGGGCGTCACCTCGTACGAGCCTCGAGTGCCTCTCCTGCTCCTTGATTTCGCCTACCGACACACTTCGAGCATTCTTAGCGACGCAATTTACCTCTCTGCAGACCCATACACTACTCACGCGGGCTCCAAACCCTCTGCCTCAGCAGGTGCCACGGCTTCTTCCATTCCCGGCTCAGGCGACGCTGCTGTGAGCGCTAACGCCGTCAAGCTCGCCATCTCCGCTCGCCTGGGCTACCAGTTCCGCGGAGGCGGCGGCGCAGGAGGCGTGTCGAAGGATTGGCTGCAGGAGCTCGCGCGGGAGCGTAATAAGACAGCGTTGCCCAAGGTCGCGCAGAACGAGTGGGGTCTGCGACTGCCTAGTGAGCGATTCGTCCTCAGCGGTGTCAGCTGGGGCCTCAAGGACGTCTGGGAAGAGGGTGGTATCGATGAGGACGAGGACGAGGATGAAGAAGGCGCGAATGCGGGTGGTGGTGGTGCCATGGAGGGTGTGGAGTCGACGAACGCAAACACGGCCGATGAGGATATTGGCGGCGACGGCGTCGAAGGTGGTACAATGGAGGATGTGTTCGGGAAGGACGTGGACGAAGACGCGGATATGGGGGGAACATCCTAGGAGGGAGACAGTCTATCACCCAAATCCTGCACGATGACGCCGAGCGTCGACCTTTTCTCCCAAGGGTAGACGCGCGTTCTATGGGCATCGGTGCCGAGGAAGCTGCCAATTGGCCAGGTGCGTTGATTGACCTGGCATTGGTATGTACTATTTCGACGATCCAGGCTTTCGGGAAAAGGGGGGGGGGGGGGGGGGGGGGGATAAAAAAGGAGTCGTCACGGAGTTCAATTTTAGTTTTTATTTAAGTGTTAGGGCGGGAGGTACTGGTATTCCATTCGGCATTATTGAATGCACACCTGGCACCGCCTGGATTGGCCTTCAAGAACGATGAGCAGTCCAATATGCTGGGTCGACTACTTAGCAGGAGAGATAGAAAGTATTTAAAGAGAGATCAGAGGAAGAAGAGCATCAACAGGCTTGCACATTATGCATGGGTCATCATCGTAGAGTCGAATAATGTAGTGTCCTTTCTCTTTCGTCGAATAGTCACTACCGATTCAAGTACCGAATCCAAACGCCTATCGCTATGCAAATCAAATGCCTGCCTGTCCCCCAGAATCCAACTATGGTCATGTTTCCCCAAACCGCTCCTCTAAAAACCTCCGGTACAGTACAGAAGTATCGTCACGCAAGATTAGTTCGCACCTGTAGAAACATTAGGGTCATACACCGCGGCCTGTTCCTCCTTTTTAGCACACTATTTCTGCACACCTCTTTCAAGGGTGAGATGATTTACCCCAGTTATTAACTCAGCCCCAACGTCTTCCATGAGCACCTTTTGGCCAGGCACGGAAGACGTATTTTCCTTGCCTCTGGGCTGAGGAGTCCGCTCGCGTTGGGCGCGCACACTATCGAGCTCCGCTTCGTCACCGTCCTCGTCGTCGTCTTCTTCTTCGTCGTCGTCCTCCTCCTCGGCATCTTCGTCATCTGCATATTCATCCTCCATAATAGAGGCTGTCAGCTGTTCGTCGCCGTCGACACTTCCGCTTAGAATGCTTTCGCGCTCGTCAGCGTAATCGTCGACTGAGCCTCGTGAGATGTAGCTCTGTCCCATCTCATCGCCGATTTCTTCGTCATCGTCATCCACATCTTCTTCTTCTTCCAAGTCGGCCTGCTCATCATCATCAGAGTCGCTAGCTGAAAATTCATCCAACTCCAACGGCGTGTCCCTCCAGTACTTGAAGTCCGTGTATTCTTCTCCGCCACCCTTGACCAGGGTGCTTACAGGTGGGAAGAAATGGTCCACGACTTCGTTGATGTTGATGTAACTCAACTTGAGCTTGTTCAAGCTGAGTAGATCAAGCGACACCTCGGCGTTGGAGTTGATGGTGAAAATGCGGTTTCTGGGGACGTCCACCGTTCTGTATGAAATCTGGTCCGTAAGGCGGTTTCCGAAACCTGCGTAGAAAGGTGTCCTGTCGGGGCCATACAGATGCCGGATGTCACGAAGAGTGGCCATCTTGAAGACGTGAGGCTTTCGAAGGTAGACCTCGCGACGAAGAGCAGCCATAGTTCGGTCAGGAGACAGAATGGTAGGGCCTCGCGGCAGCCTGTACTCTCCCTGCTGAATGCCAGCCAGATACGCTCTCGTCGTATCGGACTGTCCTACGGATCGACTAGTTAGGTACATGATGTTGTACCCGTTTGCGACAATGTCGCTGTAGAGCTTAGCAACGCCAGCATGCGTCCAATCACGACCAATCATGTTGAGAACGTGACCCAACGCATCCGACTTTGTAATGGTACCGTCAATATCCGAGATGACCACCGGTGTCTCGTGTTTCCAGAGATACATGTTAGCCTGACATGTTGCCCGGTTCACAGTAAAACTCATTGTGTTCTCGCCAGCCTTCAGGCACAGGGCCTTGAGCTGGTCGCTAGTCAAGCGGAGAGTCTTGGCGTAGTTCAGGTTCGGGTCTCCTGCTGTCGATTGTGGAGGGGTGGTGGGAGGAGTCTGCATGCCAGAAGCGCCAACATCTGACTCGGTTCTTCGATGGATCGGGGTTGGGGCGGTAGTCGTGACATCGCTGCCATCGCTCTGGTATCCTGGGTCAGATGCAGCATCAGCCGCCACGGCCGATGTTCCGCGGTAGCCTGCCTCCATAGTCTTCTTCTTGGCCGCCTCCTTAGCCTCCTCGCTGCTGTAGATCCAGATGTTCCCATGCTCATCCATGCCGAAAAGGGAACCAATGTCATAGTTGCCTTCGAGCTCTTCAGCCAAGATCTTCCGCGCAATAATTTCAGCGCGGAAAATGTCCTCCTCATTGCTCTTGAAGCCAGTCATGTCAAGCATCAAGTCACCGCTTTCGGTGACATGAGTAGGAATGTTATTGGCAGAGAGTTCCTTGGAGAGCATCAGCGCCCGCTCAAGTGCATCCTTTGGTGCCAGAGGGGGAGGGCTGTGTGATCTGTCGGACATGGCGAACTCGGCAGAACCTTCGCCGAATTCTCGTTCACTCGCGCGGGCTGACTTGCGCAGTACATCGTCACTGTGTGGTCGGTGAACCCAGTCGTCGGATCTCGGTCGTCCGTGAGAGAGGTCCGGTGATGTAGATAACGGGGTAAGTATACCTGCAGCCGTTAGTATTCCAAGGCACGACCGGGGACTTCAAGGGTAGGCAGAGAACTAACCATGATCCTGAGGGATTGTTGTGCTATGGAAAACTGAAGGAGGAGGACGGCGAGGTTTCCTTGTGTCGGAATCCAGATCCAAAAGCTCCGGCTCCCCAAGTCCAGGCGAGGAAGGGTTCTCGGGGTTCAAAGGAGGGCTTGATGCCGGGGAGACCAACGGCGACGTTTGCAGATCTCTAGGAATGTTATCGCTTGTCTCGAACACGAAGAATGCCTCTCCCTCTTCTCCAAGCTTCATAGAGTAGTTCTGCTTGACGCCGTTGACCTTGAACTCGACCTTCTTTTCATAAGGCCGCAGAAGAGAGAACTTCCCGAACCGGACGTGGAAGGGTGAACATGCGAGTGTGCCATCTTCCTGTTCGACAACGATAACATCAATGGCACCACTCAAGGTGGCTGGGTTGATGGAGTTCCATGTCGACGAGACGGAGGCGCTGAGGTTGCGAACGTATTGCATGGTTGTAGAGGAGCACCGCCGTTGTGACGGGTTCTGGGAATACTCAAAAGCTGAGGACGCAGAGCCAGGAGACCGCAATCAACGGAAGGGTGCTTCTCAGGACGGGATACGGTTCTGCGTCTCGAACCTAGAAAGGACCGGTGGGGGAGTTTGGCACCTGAGGTATGTCGCTTTAGTATGTGCGGAGGCGAAAGCGTAATTGTTGGGGAAAGTAGTATTATTGGGAGGCAGGGTTCGTGGGTGAGAGTGGGAGGGGTGGTGGTGGTGGTGGTGAGAAGGAGAGTCGAGAGCGTTCGTCCAAGAAGCGCAACGAGCAAGGCAAGGGAGTGGGACGCCGCTTTCGTGGTATGTAATGGTATGTAAGTCGTCGCCACAGTCAGGCTCAGGATCACGGATAGCCCGAATGTGCAGTGGAATGTAAAATAACGAGGCACGCACGCCGGACTGGATCACTGTTTAAGGTTTGGGTTCGCGGGTTCGTGAACTTGGACGAAGAAGAAGAAAAGGGAACGGTCAGATGTTTGTAGCAGCTCTTGTCATCGGGGGCACTAGTTCCAGCTATATTCAGCATCCAGTACGGAAGTGGTCGGGGCTGGGGATTGTGCAAAGATGACGAAGCTGGATCCTTTGGGGAAGCCCATTAGCAAGTGCAACTGTGAAGAAGGGCAGTCTGGGCCGACGAGAATGGGGTGGACCTGAGCGAAAAGGGCGGGAGAGAAGGGCCTGGCGGGCAATGGACAGGGTGAGCAAGAAGCCGACCCCTGCTTGTTGGACAGACCCCAACAAGCTGCCTACCACAGGTTCCTCAGGCTAGGTCGGTTCGGTACAAGCGTAGCGGCCAGCTCGCCCACGTTTGCTGGCTCTTGATGGTACCTAGGACCACAGACAGCACCTGCCGCGGATCATGTGAAGGTGGACATTGAGGACAACGCCATGGGCGGCCATTCTCCCAATGGACCCCCTGGCTAGGGCCATGCAACGCTGTACTCTCACTGGACTGGCCGCCCATAACCGCAAATCAGAGACACTAAAAGGAGCAATGCCGGCATAGATATGAAGTGGCCTGGCCTGGCACGCGCGAAGGGCCGGTGGGCTTGCATGCAGAACGCGCTAGGTCATGGACCGAGGCCAATTAGTTACAATCTCACTGCAAGTCCACGGTCAATGGCCCGAGGCCATCGGAATGCAAATTTTCACAATCGGAGGTGGTTTTTTCTTTCTTTCTTTCTTTTTTTTCTTTTCTAGACCAGCAAGAGTGAATTGGTTCCTCCTTTTTTTTTTTTTTTCCCTTCCTCCGCACCCGTATCTTTGCGTCTTGGCTTAAAGAGTCTAAAAGACTCTCATCCAGTTGTTCGGCCTGGAAGCGCTTACTTAGAGTGACAATTGCCAACAAAGTCATGGGCCCATTTCCCCCCAACCCAGGACCCTCGCTCTTAGCCGTTCAGGTGGTTTTTCTCACTCAACATCATCTCTCCGTCGTAACCCCCAACCCCTCTTCCAGTTCGTTTTGTTGCGTAGTACCCCAAAAAGACAAAAGCCCCGGCAAGGTGTATTCTGCACATGATAAATACGACACCCCACACTGTTACTCACCTAAACTGGGCCTGTCGGCTGACTCGGATCCTGTAACTGAAGAGTACTCGTGACACACTTTTTTACGGGTTCGCGGCTACATGGGAGAATTTCCTTCGGCCTGTTGGCCTTTTGCTTCGGATGGCCCCTTGTCGCCTATCCCCAAAGCAATTCTAGCCAATTTATCTCTGTTGATGTCATTGCCTGACAGGAGCTTTTACCCCTCCATCCCATCCCTCATCGCCTGTCAGATCCTCGCCGTTCTGCACCACATCCTGCGTAGAGCCCAGAAGGTTTTTATTCCCCCACACATAACCATGTTGTCACTTTTTTGACATCCAAGCCCTGAAGCTAGGCATCTTGTTGCCGTTGGTTGTGTGTTATAACCTGCCATCTTCCGTCATATCTTGCTTTCATCGGCTCAGCCCTCGTCATCATGAACGAAATTGCGCCGCTTGAACAATATGAAATACATGTTAAAATAAAATAAAAAACCACGGCCAAGAACCGAGATCACATGTGCAGGTGGGTGCATGAACCACAATCCATGCTCGCAAGGAGACCCAACTCTCTTTGTCTTCTCCATAAAAACACAATTTCTCAAGAGGGGAAGGATGAAGAGCATAATGTAGTTGGGGACCAAAAAAAAAAATAGTGAGGCTGTTGCGGACATCCAATCCCGATTTAGATAACTCAGCCTGGCTTACACAGTGTGCAATTGAAGGTGCATTAACCAGGCATATCCATCCTTTGATCGATTCAACTTCCCCTGAGATCTGGCGTCAAAAAAGCTTGGCGGAGGCTCAGACGAAGTTATAATTTTCCGCTCTGCAGATGTCACGCTTTCGAATTCCCATTCTGTCGGAGAAGTCTAAATTGTCCTTGCCAACTAACCGGACATCCCCGTCTCAACGGAGAACCCACACCCGGCAGAGTAGCTCGATTTTCCCCTGCAAGACACATCAAGTTTTCACATAGGTATATACGCATTGTGGTCTTTGGAGCCCAGCACATATAAACACGTAAAGGCACAGGAAAATGTGATCAAAACTTTTTCTTAGTATTTAGTACTTGAAATTCGAGTTTTCGTTGCCTGCTTTCCAACAACTAACCCATCAACCAAGATGGTCTTCATAGCTGATCGGCCCCAGTCTAACGCCAATCATTCCGTATCATTAAGTCGTACACTTACTCGATCTCTAAAACAGCGGGAGCCTTGACCTCTTTGCCCTTGAGCTTCTCCAAACCCTCGCCGCCCTATCAAAGGCTGTTAATGTCTTCGTTTTTCTAAAAATGTGGTAAAAGGCGGTGACTTACGTAGCTAAACAGAGGAGAAACCTCAACACCATCATCAGTGCTCTCGCCAGTAACAATGGCACCTGCAGCCTCAACCCAGCGCTTACCCTGCAACATAATGTCGCGCTTGCTGGTATCAGGGTCATCCTCGCCAGTGCCGCGGGCGTTCTTGAGGGGCGAGAACTCATCCTCGCGCTTCACCTCCATGGATGCGAACTTGTTTAGCTCCAGCATGGGGAAGACGTCAAAGACGAACTGTTCCAGCTTAATACCATTAGGCTTCTCGGGCTTCACGGTCGAGCCAGTCTTAAGGTCGGCGTAGGGGATCTTCTTGCGGGCAATGTGGTGGGGCAGCTTGTGAGCCCACTGTGGAATACTTTCGAGGAAGCGGAATGAGTAGTAGTGGTTGACAATGTTAGCGGCGCGGAACTTGAGGACGCCAGGCTGCTTGGGGTCCTGGGCTTCGGCCGTCTCCTTGTCGATCTCGGAGTACTCGACAACATCTGGCTTGCCGTTCTTGAGCAAAATCAGACCGACAGACTCGGTGGCGTTGCGCTTACGGACGACCTTGGTGGTGATGTCGACATCCTTGGCGGCAGAGAAGCCGATGAAAACGGGATCGGCAACCTTGACGAGGCAGTTGTCTACGCAGTAGGCGTGGATGTGCTCAATACCTCTCTTACGCATGTCTCCCATCACGTCCGAGACAACCAGTGCTTGGTAGATGCCTCCGTTGCCGTCAGGGGCAACAGCCACCTTCCCCTTGGATTCAAGGAGAATCTTGCCCTCATTCGAGATACAAGGCAGGACGCCCTGCTCGAAAATGATAACGTTGGACTTGTCCAGGCCGAAGTATTTGTTCTCCTCGAAGTATTGCTCCGTGGGGCCGCGAGTGGGGCCGGAGGTCATGACGTACCACGGGACGGTGGCCTTGCTGGCACCGGCCTTCTTGGCCGCGAGCTCCTGTACCTTGCGGATACGCTCAGCCTGAATCTGGAAAAGGGACTTGTGACTGGGGAGACCGATATCGAAGCAGCCCTTGGGGGCAGAGCTGCCCAATCTGGTGCCCTGGCCGCCTGCCATAAGCACGACGGCCACCTTGTTCTGTCCGATCAGGTCAAGACCCGACTGGTACCACTTCTCAATATCTTCGGCCTTCGAGTCGAGGATGCTTGCGGTAGCGGATTCGGGGAGGGGCTCAAGACCGGACTGAGTTGAGGCATCCTCGGTCTTGGGGGGATTCAGGGCGCGGTCGGTGATCTTGTTGATGTGCTCGGGGTCAAAGCCGGACAGCTGCTGATAGAGGGCAGCCTTCTCAGAGGTAGAAAGCTCATCGTAAAATGTGAAAACCTGGTCCTGACCGGCCTTGGTGTATTTCTCCTTCAGCTGGGAGAGCTGCTCAGCAGAGGGCTCGGTCGGGGCAGGCTTCTTGGTGCCGATGTTCAGAACAGACTTAATGGCCTCCATATTGGGTAGTAGTCGTGGGTATCTTGATTGGGACAGCTTTCAATCGCGTCAATTGGAAGAGATGATAGCTGGAACGTAGATTGATGCGATGATAAAGAAAGAAAGAAAGGCGAAGAGCTGAAGCAACAGAAGAAAACAAAGGGCGGAGGCCAAGTAAACAGACGAGATCGACAGGCAGGTAGCTTACCTTACTTGTAGTCCCCGCCAAGGACCCCTCAATAGTCCAAATATAGCGCTATGAGGTGGGAGCTGGCTGGTGGCTGTCAAGGTCCCCGCCAGTTGTCAGGTCAGATTTATTGGCTCAATCGTTTTCAGATGGGATGGAGCCCCCCCATTCCAGGGCCTTGAGACGTCGTCAAGGCATGATAGGTTGCTTTCAGCTGCAAGCCCCTCACTCCAGTTCGTTTTCAGGGGATCCTCAGCAGCCAGCCACCGCAGCACATGGTCCCCAAGTATCGATTCAGGGCATGCATCCTACGTCAAAGGAATATTGGCTGAGGCAAAGTCATGTCGAGGTCCGGATACGAGAAGAAGCGTCGAGTAGGTACGGGTGCACATCCTTGAGCTCACGTAAGAAACTTGGTAAGATGAGATCGTCATTGGTTTGCAGCCACATCGGGTGTAGGTGTCGGGGCTGTGCAATGTGGCAGCTTTTGGGGCGGGAGGCGCCGTTTAGTGGACAGGGAGGGAAAAAAAAGGGTAAGCTGTGAGGGATCCGCCATCATGAAGTACCCAAGACATTGAGAAGAACCAGTACCCTACGACAAGAGACTTGAGGTAAGGTAGGCACAGATGAGAGTCAGGCAACAAGGGAAGTTTCTGAGTTATAAGGAGATAGTCAACATTGGTCCTATGCAGTCAAGACAAGGCGACAATAGGTGAAACCCAGAGGGGAGCTTTCAGCCTCAAAAGCAACCGAGACGAGACTAAGCGATGTATTTGGATGGTTAGGTATAGGGGAAAAAGTACCGTGCCCTCAAACCTGAGGCTGCTATATTTCATCTTCGTCTCCGTCTATTGGTACTGATGTCTATTTCTCACGTTGGTCTGAGAGTGGCCTGTTTGAGTCAACACAGGATTGGTGTCTGGACTCAAAGAAGTTGTAGAGCAAAATACGTCATAGGGAAATCAGCGAGTTAAATGTCGACAATCCATCCCATTTCGATCGTCATCTTCATCCCGCAGGAAATATAGTTGATGACATCTCTGCCAAAGTTGGTGAAGGGCAGCACCTTGCCATGGGCCGTTGGGATTGGCGCCAATAATCACTGTGTGTTAGACTTATCAAATGTAAAAAGAAGAAGAAGAAGAAATGAAGCGTTCAGAGACAAGAACTCGTCTATATGCTCTATAAATAAATTAGTAAAAACTCTTGTTTTGGCCTTGATGAACCTAGCCGCCCTCACTTCGGAAGTCACTCTCATGCTTCATATTCTTCCCCTCCAGGCCTGGCATGTCTGGCCTGCCTTACCGCCCCTCCCTAAGCCTTCCGCCCCAGCACACCCGCCCCGGCATGCGTATCAGGCACATCCTGATCGCCTGCTGCCGCACTGTGCGAAAGTAGCGGTGGTCAAACACGGTGCAAGGGCATTGGTGGAATCCGCTACTGCAACTGGAGACTCAGGCGGTAGCGTAGTCCTTAGAGGCTACTACTGTCTGGCTTGGCTGGTCGTCGACGTCGCCGCCGCAGATGACTGCACTCCAACTGCCGAGATTTTCTCCCATCTTCCCCGTTCCCTTCTTGACCGATCTCTGTTACTGCCCTCCCACCCAGAATTTCCCGAGAGAGGACAGGCGAACGGTCTCATCCTTCGCTTTTCTTCCACACCTCCACTCCTTTTTTCTGGTTTCTTTTTTTTCCTTTTTTTTCTCGGCTCGACGCGGCGATGTTATGGAACCTGTTCGTGAAAATCCTCCTCATCAGCTCCCTCATCGCCTGGTGGCTTAAGCGACCAGCCAGTCGATTCCAGAAATTCTTTCTGTACGCCGCCACTCTTGCGACTTTTTGGGTTGTCGCCCCCCTCTACGCTTCGCTCTGCCTCGCCTGGTCTGTCCACTACACCCGTGAGGGCATACGATACTGGAGTCTGGATGAGCTGCTACTTCGACATGCCAGTATGTTGGTGACGCTCACTGCAGTCATTTGGTACGTTATTCTCGCCCTTCCACCTCCTCATGCACTCTACCGCGCCCCTTCACCTGATCTTTGCGGTGCACGCGACTTCGTTGCTGGTTTTAACCTCTTCTAGGCTGCTTCATCGCGCCTGGCAAACTCTATGGAAGCCAACGACCGACCTGATTAGCATTCTTGGAGTCGACGTTCCCGAAGCCCCCGACGTATCCTTGGCTGGCATTCGACCCGATGCTGCAACTCTCAACTGGACGCGCCCGTCCCACAACCGACCCGTGCAAAAGTTCTTGATACAGGTGAACGGAGTCAATGGTCAGTCCGGCCCGCAGCTTTCGATAGGTGATGTGGTGTGGGGTTTGCTGACACATATGGACAGTTGGCGAATCGAGACAGGAAGAGACTGCAATCACTGTCACTGGACTGAGGCCCAATCATTGTTACAATATTCGCGTCATCGCTGTTGGGCCAAACAACTTTCAAGCCGGTAGTCAGGTTATACGATTACGCACTTACCGATCCGATGGGCGACCAGAACTGGGCAACTCTCGTCTGCCCGACAGCTTTCAGGATCAGGAGCCCAGAGTTGGCCAGTCTCAATCGGCCGAAGATAATTCCGGACGTAGTCAGGTTCCTACTATCGAGGCGGCGCCATCTCTTGAGCCGGGATCCGTCGCCGCACGAGACGGCCCGACGACAACATCTGGTCAGAGACGTAACACCGTTAACCGAAGGCATTCTCCGTCTATAGCGAGTCAAGAGCAGCCGTCGATCAAGGATCTGCCCAGCGATCAACCCGAACCATCACTCAAAGACCTGGCCGACGCTTTGGAGAGGACAAGAAAAGAGATTGACGAGACGACATCCCAACATACTACCGAAGAAAGTGATTTCAAACAGCTTGAGGAACGACTCAAGAAGGAAAGGGAGGACAAAAAGAGAGTACAAAAGGAGAAGGACGACGCCACAGCACAACTGAAACAGAAAGTCAAAGCTAGCTATGAACAAATGCGCCAGTCTAGCAAGGACAAGGCACGGAAAGAGAACCAGCTCAAGGAAAAACAAGACAAGTTGAAAAAGGTTCGTGACAATGTCGACAAATGGACCGCCGAAATCGAAAACATGCGCAAGACGCGTGAAGGCTTTGCAGCCGAAAAGGAAAGTTTGGAGCAAGACCGCGATCTCAAAGTCAAGCATCTAGACGAAGAAAATTCGGCATTACAGGAGGAATACTCCCAGCTTGAGACCGAATACAAGGAGAAGAAGGAGCAGCTCAAGGAGCTTGAAGATGAACGCAAGAAGCTCCCTGGGGGAGAGGAAGATGATACTTGGCGAGAAGACGATCGGAGGATGAAGAGGGAGTTCGAAATCAAGCGACGGGAGCTCCAAAGTCAACTGATTATGGAGAACAGAAAGGCCCAGCAGCTTGATGGTCACTTACATGTTCTGAACGCTCAACTGTACGCCTCGACCCAACAGGGCCTTCAGTTCTTTAATCAGGCAAACTCATCTGGTGTCGATTTCGAGCAGAACGCACCCACTCAGATCAAACGCCGGAGCCGCAATGGTAATCCTCTTGCGAACCCTGCCGTTCCATCCCCGACTGGTCCCTACCCAGCCTCAGATTCCCCCTATGGGCCTCCCATTGGCTTTAACAGCCGCTCAGCGTTTGCCCAGTTTGCGGACATGCAAGGAGGTGATGGCCTGCCAACGGAATATTTCCTTGAAGCAGACATGAGAGCTCTCACCGCAGGTGCTCCATTGAGCCCTACAGCCACCATGTTGCTGCCATCTGGTATTTTAGGCGACGACCTCGATGACGATCCTCATAGTCCTAGCTCATTTTCTCGGAAAAGCCCCTTCGCACCAGATCTTGACTACGAGGCTCAGTCGCCAGCATCGTCAGGACAATCGAAGAGTGTACATTCAAGCCCTCCTGGATCATCGCATAAGCCAAACTTTCCACCGCTGGCAACGGACAATAGCGACCGTGCTTCGCTACAGGACATCACAACGTCGCCGGGCGCGCAGCCTTCGCCGTCCGGACACAGACTTGGCAACATCTTCTCATCCTTCCATCGGAATAGGGGCGTCAAGGCCGCTGATGAAGGTGGTCCACTTCTAGGCAGCCTTAAGCATGGCCAAAGCCAATCCTTCCCTCGTCAGACTGACGATTCAGAGCCTACAAATAGACGCCGGACTAGCTTTTCATCTTATACTCAGAACCGAAACTCAGCCGGACCCGAAACGCTCGACGGGAGTGGATCGCTTGTGCCAAGAGGCATGTTCTCGTCAGCTAGGCGTCTGATGCCGTTTAGTGGAGCCTTTGCGGATCGCGATCCTAGCAGCCCTCGGCCCGCTTCCATGGCATCGGCAGATTTGCCACGTCCTTCTACTGATAGCGGCTCAATCTGGAATCATCCAGGGGACAAGAATCGGTTCTGGTCGGATAACGGTCTATGGACATCGCGGAATCCATCCAGGCGGCCCTCAATTCACGGCTCTCCCGCGATTCTGAAGACAACGTTAGCATCAGCGGACGACGAAATTCTAGACCACGAAGCGCTGAATGATCCTCAAGTCTCTCCAAGTCAGGTTGGAGTTATTGGAAGCAGGCCGCCGGCCAACAAACAGACTCAAGAGTCCAGGGCTTCGTTGAGCCAGCGTCTAAATCCGGCGGCCCCGACTTTTATTGGAGGCCTGTTCGGTTGGAAGGATAAGGAAAGCGACTCCGGTAAAGACAAGGACAAGGCCAAATCAAAGGACAAGTCCAAAGACAAGACTAAGGACAAGGAGGCTAAGGAGAAAGGCAAAAGCATCCCTGCCAACCTCGACCTGCCTCACGGCTATGACACATCTCCTACCGACTCAAGAAAGTCTCGCGACGCGTTTTCTGTCCATACGCAGACCTCAGTCTCTGAGTCTCGGGAGTCTTTGACGCTTGACCGGGCGTTGTCGAGCACGCTATCCGATTCCAATTCCAATGCGAAGGATCAGGAAAACGTAGTCCGCAAGCTCTTCAGGAAAGGAAGCTCTAGCAAATTCAGTCTTTCCTCTCGACTGAGTAAGGAATCCGGGCTCTTCAAGAAGGGACCCGGAAGCACGGCCAATTCAGACAAGAATATGTCAGCCGAGAGATCCAGCTTTGGTGACCTTGATGACTTTGGCGAGGAGGGGCTGCTTGGTCGAAGCTACGACAGTGGCACTGGTAGTCCCTCACTTGGACCCTCCAAGTCTAAGGAGACCAAGGAAAGCAGAATGGCTGGCTGGAGCACCAAGTTTTCCATGAAGAAAAAGGGTAAAGACACTAAGGAAAGTCTTGAGTTGCAGCGGGCCCCTGAAAGCGAGATCGAGGAGGAGAAAAAGGACGTATAAGTCCAGCATTTGTCGATTGCCAGGCAGTCTCACTATGTAGTGCTCTTCTAAAAAGAAATAGAAAAAACACAATGTTGGCGTTCAATGATCTTGACTTTTTCCTCTTATTTATTTTTTCCCTTCCGTGAGTTGAGATTGACTACTTGTTATCCTCAAATTACGTATGCTAATCCAAGTCGACCAGCTCACATGCTTGTGAGTTGTATGTGCGAATGCCATTGACAGGACTGCGACGGCAAGGAACTCCTCACGTGCGTGCTGATACGAGTTATATGATTTTGCAACTTCCCGAATTTGAACTATATAACTGTTTGTTTGCTTACAACAACATGCCAGACACTTCACTCGGTCAAGAATCCATTGGCCCGCAAACGGCTGTTAGTTGCATTTCAAACCAGTAAGTGTCTGTCGATATTTAGTCACGGGTGCCCCCGTAACTGCGCTCAAACCAGGTAGGCGGTGAACCCTCCCCAGCCGGCAAAAAGTCTCAATTGGCAAGCTCCGTTTGGGGGGGAGCACGGGCATGCCCGTCAGAGACAGACAGAGAGCTCTGGGTTATCCACCCTCTCGCCATCGAACCACCTGAGCAAATCCCAATCCGACGACCCGACGACCGGCACTGACCGAGTGAGGACAGTCACCAAGAAGAACGCTCAAGTACGACGGGCAGCGAACTTCTCCAGTCCTTTTTTTTTGGTGCGAACTCGCAGGTCTCCCTGCCTTCCACCGGGGCGACGTATAAAATAAAATTAAAAAACACCTCGGAAACCCGTTGATGGCCGCGATGGCGGCTCCGAACCCGACCGGCGGCGCCGGCGAGGGCCTGCCCATGCCCTCGCGCAACCCGCTCCCCCTCTCGGCCTCCCAGGAGGCACAGATCAGAGACATCTACTACGCGCGCGTGCGCAGTGCCTGCGCGCCCGAGATCAAGGGTGCGTATTCCCCCGTCTCCCGTTCAATCATCCAGGTCACAGAGAGACTTCTTCCCTCGGCCGAGATGGAACCAGGAACTTCTCTGTCGACTTGGAGGATCAATTGCTCTCCCATCCTATTGGAATTGCCCGCTGACACATTATTCTGTCGAACAGCGTTCGCAGACTGCGCCTTGAACAGGACCTTTACCGTCTCTTTCGTCTGCCGTGAGCAACTGCGCGTGATGAACGGGTGCATGAAGTCGCACGCAACGGCGGCGGAGCAGGATGCCGCCCGCGAGGAATGGTTCGCGAAGCGTCTTGAGAGGCAGAAGGAGCGCGAGCGCAAGGCCGTCAAGAAGGCGCAGCAAGAGGACTTCATACGTGAGTGGTGGGGTCTGCCCGAGAAGGACGCAGAGACGAGGAGGAAGGAGGAGGAGAAGATGCGCCAGGCCGAGAGGGTTGGCGGTTATGCTGCCAGGGATCGGAAGAGGTGGGAAGAGGAGAAGGCTGCTGCCGCCGCTGCGGAAAAGAGGTAAGAGAGGAGACCTCGATCAACTCAAGCTATGAGTACCCGAAAGGTCCAGTTGTGACAGAAGACTGGGATACGACCGGGTGGAGAGAGTAGAGATCAGTTGCATATGTTGGGCGTTCCGGAACAATGGCTTGGGACACCCTGCTCTAACGGCGCGGACATTCGGCGTGTACAAATACAACAACACCCTGTATACTACAACCAATAAAAAGGAGACCGAAGCCAGGAGACGGCGGTCATTATCATGGAAATCATTGGATACTTCAATGGCCTCTTTACTCGGGCCTATATCTTCCATTCAACGGTACCTTCCATCGCAGGAAGTGCGTACCCAGAGTTTAAGCTTTTCTCTATGTAGCTTTTACATCCCAGAGTGTGATTGACTCTTCTTATGTACCCTTTCAGTCGTAAGATCCCTCACCATAAACGCCATTGTCCATTTCAGAAACATAAATACGGCTTGATTGGAGCCCACTAGGCCTTGTTCTCAAGGGACTCGGCAGGAAGGGTGGCCACCTTCTCCTGGAAGAGCTTCTCGGCGCGAGCCCAGACTGGGTCATTGCGCCAGTTCTTAAGTTCCAGAAGGGTGGGTAGAAGGTCGTTGCTGAAGGCCTCGGAAGACTCGCGGGGCAGCAGACTGGGCAGGTGGTCGATGCTAATGACGCTCAGGGGAGGGTTGGTAAAGCCCTCGACGGGAACTGTGGGCTTATCGAACGTTGTAGCCACAGTGTAGATGGGGACTGTGTTGCATTGGTCAGTATTGGTTGAAGCTATTGACATGAGATTTGGCATACCAGGGTTGTGGGGGTTGGTGGTGTCGGCGGAGACGTCGCAGACAACAGAGAGGTTTCTGCCAGGGGACTTGAGCGACTCGCGGTTGACGAACTGAAGAAGAAAAGTCAGCTTTGTTTGTAGAAGAAAGGGGGCGGAAATCGTGATAAATACGTACGTGTCCAACAGGCTGGTTGAGGTAGATGCAGTTCACGAAGATGTCAGACTCGACGATCTCGGGGAAGGGACCACCCTTCTTGGTCTCAGCCATATCCCACTTGAGGATCTGCTCAGTAGGAATACCGGCCTTAAGGCACATGTCGACAGCACCGGAGCCGCAGCGACCAAGGGCACCAATTACGATCACACGGGGCACCTTTCCAGCCTTGGCCTGGCCCTCAGATAAAGCCTTCTTAACATCGACCAGCAGAGCATCCTCGTTGGGGTAGCTCTCGACGCTGGGGAAGGGTTCAGAGGGGTGGGTAAGCTGCCAGGCCCAGTTCTCTATGGCCAAAGCAGCTCCAGCAAAGCCAGCGTGGTATCCGAAGGCGGCGACGCGACGACCAGTGTCATTCTGGAGGAACTCGAGGTCGAGAAGGGTACCGTTTCCGCGAGGGTACCGAGACAGAGCCTCAGACCAGCCACCCTGGTTCTTGAAGCAATGCTGGAAATGAATGAAGACGTGCTCAAGAGGCTCTGGAAATATTGTCAGCTCTACTTCGAAGCTGTAGCTGCTAGAGCTGTCAGTGACTCACCACTGCCCTCCTCAATCTCCTTCAATCCAAGAATAATGTGATCCTTGGGGGCCTGCTTCCAAGAACTCTCCTCAACCAGGTTGCAGCCGACTTTCTCGAACTCGGAATCGTCAAAGATGCGCTCAGGGCTACGTTCGACGTTGACGGTGTAGCCAGCATCGATCATAGCCTTAGCGGTAGTAGGCGTAAGCGCGGAGCGGTGCTCCAGCAACTTGAACTTTTCGGACCGGAGGTGGATGACGGTGCCAGACATTTTGACGGATTCGGGAAATTCCAATTGAGTTGTGTAGGACAAAAAGCGCAAGCTGGTTATTGGCTTAGATAAATATCACGATGTGGAAGTGAAAGTATTGAAGGAGGGAAGCTCAAAGTTAAAGGCACCTTAGAAGGTACGTGGGGCTTTGAATGACTCTAAACATACCACCAGAAGTGAGTCCCAGGGACTTACACCGCCTTCGGAGCGCGGGGTATGAATGACATGGGATGGCAGTCGCCCAGAAGTTTTTTTTTTTTTTTCTCCTTGCCTCCTTCCGTTCAATTGATTTTTTTCTCCCTTCCCCAACAGGTGTCAACGGGTTGGCTTTTCAGTGGCCAGTCAGCTGCCAAGGCACTATGCAGGTACCATGCCTGTAGCCACTGAACGGTGATCTTCTTCTATCGGCGCTGCCACCACTGGCCGCTACCTCAGTAGCCGATATCGCTCCGAACAAAGTAGCCATAACAGTTGGGGTACGCCGATATCTTGGTTACCATTTAATTACATGGCATCCCAGCTACCAACTGAACGACATCCAGTAAGGTTCAGAACGGTCATACGAATCAATTACATATTTACAAGCGTGCCTTGACCTTTTGCTCTCCTAGTAAATCAATGACTCCCTCGGCTACACCCCATGACAATTCAAATCCTCTTCCTCCAAGGCCATATGCGTGGATAAGCGTCCGGTCGCCGGGAAAGTCTTCTCTCTCGAGTCTCATGCCTCCTTTCCGTGTAGGCCGTCTTCCAACAACGTCTTTAAGGACACGGAATTCGCCGCCATCTTCTAGAATGGTCGGGTAGGTAGCAGCAAAGTTCTTCAAAAGCTCCTGTCTTTGCTTCAATGACGGCTCAGCGTCCCAGTTATCGGGTTCTTTGGTGCCACCAACAATGGTACCACCGTGAAAGTTTCTAGGCACACAGAATGTCCACGATCCGTCGGCGTTCTGTCGCGTCACCGTTGCTGGGCTAAAGTTGGCCACGGCACAAGTTTGTCCTGCAAGTTGCGTCAGTAACCTTGGCGAAACTTCGAATCAACTAAGAAGTCCACAAACCTCTAGTAATGAATGAGTTCTTGTCACCAAATCCGAACCCAGAGCAATTGATGGCCGTATGCACATTTGGCAACTCCTTGATCGAAAACACTTCGAGCGGGTCGCTGATCTCTTTGCGGAACACCTTGCCTCCATTCCATGAGAACTTACGCAGGAGGAACGAACAGTAAACCATAGGGTTTACACACCATGTTCGGTACTCACAACCCCATTTTACCTTATCGTCCGGGAACTCATGTGGACTTAAACTCCTGAACCCGACTATGCCAAGACTCTTTGCTTTCACTTCCGTGAGGGTCCTGTATTGCTCTGGAGGGTCCTCGAGATACTCGATTCCGGGCATAAAAGTAATGCCGGCTTCGGGGTTGCTTTTCGATAAAGACTCCATGTGCTTATACGTCTTTAATGCCATCCCATGATCACGCTCCTCAATCGTGTTAGTCGGTAGGACCCATCTGTTGTGTGCTCCGCCCCACTGCGACGTGTAATTGATCACGGCCTTCGCGTCCACGGCCTCAAACGGACTTGGAAAATCTTTGGCAACAATTGCGACCTTGTGACCGTCTTGCTGGAGTCTCACGGCGGTACTCAGTCCAATCACGCCAGCACTACGATGTCTTAGCTTGCGCGCAACATTCTGAGGCGGGACGATAGCTACCCAATAACCACAATTTGCGTCATTTTTTTTGCAGTGGCTAGATTTTCTCGCTGTGAATATGTATCTCATCTAGGTGCGTATGCTCCACGATTACAGGTCTTGTGTTTGAAGATAGCTACACTAGATCTATATATATGTTTCTTATCCAATAGGCATTGACACAATCGAATTACTTGACGCGGTCCTTGTTTCTCCACTTTTCAATACTGTGCCGCCGACGATCGGAGATGCTCCCGGGTACGTCCGGTCTAACGATGGTTCGGCCGAGTCTTAAATAATTCTGGTTGAAGCGCCGACGGAACTCTGACCCATAAGCCGACCGATGCCGGGTTTAAATTCCGGTCCGTAGACAACTCTCCCCAGGACAAACTATTTAGTCTGTCTAGCCTCAGTGCTGTTGCAGCGCCGATTTAGGAATGTTCTCATCAGTCAGTTCTTTGCTCTGTCACTTGAGCTGTGGGTGGCAGGCCTCGCCGGCCCGTCACGTGGGCTGACGGCCGCCACCACTGGTCTTAGCCAGCCTCCACAGCCCTCTAGCCAGCCTCCACAGCCCTCTAGCCAGTTAGTTAGTTCTTCCACCAACAACACCACTTTTCCCCATTCTGAGCGTTCTGTGCTGGTTTCGCCCACATGAGCAAGCAACGCTGAATTGCAATGTACTCAGTCTTGGCACTTTACACGAAGCTACACCGAAACACAGAGCACACCTAATCAGCAGATGCTTAAGCTCTCAGAGCCACATTGCAATCCGGAATGAAGAGGACATGACCCAACTTTGCTCTTCATGAAGCTCCATGGAACGTCGGCATGCATTTGGGTCACTTTTGACTAGCCCTTGCGCAGATGCGGCCGGGACACGCGATGTGCCTGACCAGCCTGCCACATTGTGCCCGCGTAGCTTTTTTCACGTCGCAGGCCCCGGGGATTGCAGGATGCCATCTCACTAACCAAGGCGGTCAGAGTTGAAGGAGTTGCACCAATTTTCGAGGGTCGACCAATGGCGCGAGGCTCACGTTCAACCAACCCCGCGCGCCTGTCTTTCCACACCCTGGCCTCGGCGGCTAGAATGCAGTGTGATGGCCGGGCTGATTGGTGCATCATGCATCCAACAATCTATTTCGGTCGGGCACCTTGACCACCCTCTTGCCCGTTCCATCCATCTTATTGAGCTTACACCACTCATCGCGGCCTCCCAGACAAGCCAGCGCTTACTAGGTCTGCCGTGGGCGACCTGCTGCTGAACCCAGCGTAGTGCCGTCGCTATAATGCCGAGAAAGTATATACTCTGGTGTTTTCGTTGGCAATCGTAGGTTTCCGTGCCATTGTCTCTCTCCCATCTGGGTTACCTTACCGTGCTTCAATAATAAACAGAAGTTCTGTTTATTGTATAGTACCAGAGTGTTGGGACCATGCATCGGTAGCAGCTGTACTACCTATTCTTTATTCTGTTAGGGGTATTTGCCCTACTACTTGTGAAGGGCTCGGATAGCATTAACCAAAGGCCAATATCTACAACCGATTCGAGGCGCAACACAGCCCAATATGTCGGCCCAGCCACCCTCTGGAGGGTACTCTCTCTTTCCGAACCCCAACACCAAGCCTCCAACAGTACGGAGACCCCCATCTCGAACCCGAACTTCAGAGTCCCGCGAACGCTCGCGGACCCGGGCTGTGTCTCCAGAGACCGTTCACCCCGTTGACTCGGCGTCCTCACCGCGCCATGAAAGACAGACGCCGCAGCAAAGAATGCAATCACCTGTAGAGCGCTCGCAAACCCCACAAGATGCTCGACGACCTCCACTGAGCGATCCCCAAAACTCGCCGAGCAATCGTGAACTGCCGGCATTGCCTCGGGAAGCGGCTGTTTCTCCTATTCAGAGACCAGCTCCCATCGCAGACATACCACCACGATCAGACACGGCTTTCTCTCAGGCACAAACTTTGGCAAGAAGCAACAGCCACCGCTCCCGTAGCTCCATAGCAAAGCTTCCTCTGCCACATGAGTCCTCATCATCGGCACAAGAGCAGACTGCACTACGGTCAATCTTCCCCCAGTACAACCCAGAAGTGTCACTCGACCAACAACAGTACTTCCCGACTCAGACCAGCCCAACTCATATCCCAAGGGCCGTAATCAACCGCACAACATGGTACCCGGAACCAGAAGAGGAGGGTCGCGAGCAGCAGCATAGAAGCCCTGTGAGAAGCGCTATGAGCAATGATTCTGCTCCTAGGTGGCCCAGAAGGAGGATCGAGCCCCCCATCATCCCCAATACTTCCACGAATGAGCAGATGAAGAGCCTGTGGAAGGTTGCCAACGGCTGGAAAGCTTCGTCTTCAGAAGGCAGGGTATACTGTATGAAGCTGTCCCAGGAAAAGGATGCACCAATCTATACCTTGTCCTCGACATCGCAGCCATTCTACAGCCTCAGACTTGATCCCACATCGGCATCAGCCTATGTTACCGTCAACCGGCATGATCCTAATAAGATTTACAAAGCTCCGAGCCCGACGGCCAGCTCGTCGGCGAGTAGCATTCTTAGTGGCGTCGTTGGCCACAAGGACAACGGCAAGGGGGCCGAGAACAAGCACTGGCAGGAAGTTCTCGCCACCACTCTAGAAGAGGAGTCTCGTAAGCACCCACCCAACGATGGCCTCGTCGCTCTTCTCTACCCCCAGGCGGCTGCCAAGATGGCTCTGGATAGAGCCGACGATATGACAGCCGTCGTCACTGCAGAGACGGAGTGCGCTCGTCTTGTCTGGGATGACGACACGAGCTCGCACTTCCTCGTACATCCGGCGCTGGCTACGCCCTTCTGCGTTACTATCGAGCGCTCGCCCGCCTGGAGCCGGGTCGAGTACACGCTTGAACACCATGAGTCGCCGCAACACCTCGCCAAGCTGACCCGTGACGGGACAGGCGGCGGCTGGCTTGAGGTCGACACGGCAATTGCATCTAAAATCGACAGCTTCTTCATTGTTGACGTCGCCGTCACAGCACTGCTGCTGGTTGCAGCAGGCGACGAGAAGAACTTCAAGGTCGAGACATTTGAGCCCCCTCCCGCCCCGCGCGAGCCTGCGGGTGGTGAGCGCCGGCTGAGCAAGCGGGAGGAAAAGAAGCGGGCCGCCGCAGCGCGGAAGGGTAAGATGGAGGAGTTTGAAATTGACGTTGAGAGCCAAGACAGCAGCTTCGCGAAGCTGGAGCAGGTGGGCAAAGAGACGCGTGATAGGCTGCCTTGGCCGCTGAGGGCACTTTTCAAGCTCTTGTCTGGGCTGTTCAAGTGCTTCGTGTGGGTGCTGACGATAGGCTTCAAGGCGCTCGCAATGATTGTCAAGGGGCTGGCGAGATGCGTTGGCGTGAAGTCAAAATAAGGAGAGGGGAAAAAACCAGGATGCATTGACTGCAACGGAACGAGATACCACTTTATTGATACGTTTATTCCCTTTAGTATTTCCTTGGGCCGCGACGGTGTTGGGAATAATGGGATCATTTCCTTAGGAGACCTTGTCCAGGATGCGGACAGGAGCGATGAATATCTTTTTTCTTGTACATCTAGATCTATACTCCGGGGGCCTGGGTATCGCATGACGACTTTCTGAGCGTGGCTTTTCATAAACGCTCAGATATTAGGATGAATGAAGAACATGAAAACACACCATAAAACTTTTTGTTCGCCGACCGATATTTTGTAAGAAACGTCCCTCTTTTCACCTCTTCCGCGTCCGAACCATAATTTTCTTGCCCTTTTTGGTGACACCGCCAGAGGTTGCCGTCTTGGCCATCTTCGCACGTTGTATCTCAAGGCCATCCTCAGCCCGCGTAAGAACCTTGAGCTTCTTTTTCGCGTTTTGTAGTTGCAACCGTAATCTCGCTATCGCCATCTCTTTCTTAAGCTTAGCATCGTCCTTCTCGTCCTCATCGTCGAATCCCTTAAACTCGTCTTCAGCGTCCTCGTCGTCCTCAACCAGTTCCATTGCCTCTTCGACGGCCTCGTCTCTCTCCTCGGTGCCGTCCAAGAAAACAATCTTTCTTGGTCTCGCGGGCTTCGTGTCCTCGTCGTCGTCATCGTCGTCGTTGTTGGAAGCAGCATCAACGCCACCGATGAGCACGATCTGCTCCTCTAGACGCTTCACCTCCTTGGAGATGACGTTGCGCATCGTACGGATGTATCCAACATCCTGTGTCTTGAGCAGACGGACTGTGTCCATATCCATTGCCTTGTTACCGCGGTCGCCGGCGACTGTGCCGGACCAGCCCTTGCCATCCTTGAGGCGCGATCCCGGGCCGGAGCGACTGAGCATGCCGAAGTAGAACTCATCCTCGTTACGTTCAGCAGCCTTTTGACGCAGAGACTTGATCTGGGCTTTCTTCTTGTTGTAATCTTTGGCACGGAGGGAGTAGTCCTACATTTCAAATCCTCGTCAGTAAGACTTTCTATAGATGCATCGCGGCAGGATGCTGCATCACGAACCTTGTGCTTTTCGAGAAGGCCGAAGCGCTGGCGCTCCAAAGGTTGAGCACGCTCCCTATGGGAGCGCCTCTGTACGGCGTTGCGAAGGGACGACATTTTGCTGTTACTCGACACGTAGAACTAGAGTTTACGTTACCGGGTCTGGAGAGCAAGAACAATGCCGACGATCCTAGACCTGGAAGGTGGGATGCGGCAGAAATTTGAAAAATTTAGGCGGTGACAAAGCTCCAGCCACAAGACTTTCTCGAAAAGTGGCGCTAGCGAAGTGTTGCCCGTCTTTAACCCGACGCACTCGGGCCGGCGGGGGGGGCTCCGCTGTCTCACTCACGGAAGCGCCGTTGTTATCCACTCTCCACTCTTCGCCACTACCACTACGGTCAACTCCAACTGAGTTCGGTCAGCATCTGACCCTTGAAACATGTCAAGTCCCATGAAACGGTACGTCAGTAAAGCTCGTGCAAGAAACCCGATCTAGTGACTTTCAATGTCATTCATGACAGCTTTGTTCAGTCATGAATAGTTGGAATGGCATCTATGGGACCTGAAAATTCATTTAACCATTCGTCGAACAAGGGTTTCTTCTCCGCACGAACGTGCTACTCGCGTTACACTTGTAACCGCCCGCATCTGCCATGATGAAAGCCAACATAGACTATTGGCTTAGTTGCCGTTTTTGAGCATGTTCTATCGTTGTTCGCTGCGTATTTGGGCCAAGCGGCATCCAAGCCACCCAAGAGGTCTAATCGCGAGCTCAGTTGATGTCTTGTCCGTCCGAGTGGCCTATCCAGCACAGACAACACATTGTCAGCACCAGCGAACCATGGGTCTCCCTTCGCGTTTCACGGAGGATGCACACCACAGCAGCATACCTTCGAGACGTCAAACGCCGCAAATGGCAGAAGACCTACCTGCACCACGGGCTTCCTGCGGTGAAAATCCGATGACGAGAGGCGACTGTCCTTACAAAACTGTCTGACCTGCGTGTTCTCTTCCTTCCAGCCTCTATCACTTATGTGTTTGTTTTGTTTCTGTCATTCTAGTGCGGTAAATTTCTCTTTCCAAAATGGTAGCAAAATTCCAACTACGAAATCATTCTCCACCGACAAATCGGGTGCTTGCCCTGCTCGCTATCTTAATTATTCTAAGTGTTTTGTTTCTACAGAACGATGAAGAACACCCGGCGATATTACGTGACGTTCCGTATAGCAAGAGCGGCTATGATTGGTCCACACATCCCCAGAGACATCCAGTATCAGAGGCTGAGATGGCACGATTGCCCTCGGCATCACCCTTGGACTTACCTAAGATTCAGTTCGAGTTTGCGACACAACACTCAGACAGCCTGAAGAGAGATATCGGCCTCATGAGCTCTCGTCGAAACGAGGTACGGAATGCTTTCAAGAAGAGCTGGCAGTCTTATGCCCGGCATGCTTGGGGTTATGACGAGTTGCAACCTTTGTCTTTGAGAGGAAGAAATCGACATAACGGATGGGGTGCCACTTTAGTCGATTCTCTAGACACATTATGGTTGATGGGTCTATACGATGACTTCAACAGGGCTGTCCAGTTCGTTGGCACGATTGACTGGAATAACTCGACAGATCCGAGATGCAATGTTTTTGAGACGAATATCAGATATCTCGGAGGCCTCGTGTCCGCATTCGATCTCAGCAACGAGCATATTCTGCTCGACAAGGCTGTTGAGCTTGCCAACATGCTGTATGCTGCCTTTGACACTCCCAACAGGCTTCCGCCCTACGCTTTCAACTTCGTGGAGCTTAGGGCCGGCAAAGTGTTGCCGGATCCTTATCAAAGCGCCGCATCCATCGGTAGTCTCTCACTGGAATTCACCAGACTGGCGCAGATAACAGGCGATTTCAAGTTCTATGATGCGGTTGAGCGCATCAAGGTGGTTTTCGACGAAATGCAGGACGATACGCTACTGCCAGGCTTGTGGCCCAAATTTCTTCACGTACGCGATGATTTTCAGACTCTCAACAACGTTTTCCGTTTAGGCGGCGACGGCGACTCGCTATATGAGTACTTGCCAAAGATGTATGCCCTGCTTGGTGGTCTCGATGCCTCGTATGAGAAGATGTATCTGGGAGCTGCAAAGGCAGCCAAGGCTCAACTTCTGTTTCGCCCTATGACCCCCAAGAAGGAAGATATACTGTTACTTGGAACTGCTGTAGTGAACGAGAAGCTTAGGAAGATCGACCAGATTGCAGAGCTGGAGCATCTTTCGTGCTTCGCAGGGGGAATGTTCGCCATGGCTGGGAAGCTCTTCGGAATCCCGGAAGACGTCGAGGTTGGAGACAGGTTGGCACGAGGATGCGCGTGGGCGTACAGGTCCTTCAAGAGCGGGCTCATGCCCGAGAAGTCGCAAATCGTCAAGTGCGACACGATCGACGGCTGCGAATGGGATGAAAAGAAGTGGGCTGCTCAAAGCAGTCGCCATGCTCCTAGGGGGTTCTGGAGGATTGATGATGCACGCTACAACCTGCGACCCGAGGGTATAGAGAGTCTTTTCATTCTTTACAGAATTACTGGAAAGGAAGATTTGGTTGATATGGCCTGGGACATGTTTCAAGCTGTCCAGAAAGTGACAACAACTGATGACGCCCATGCTGTGGTGGCTGATGTTACATACACACAATCTCGACAGGAAGATACGATGGACAGCTTCTTCTTTGCCGAGACATTGAAGTACTTTTATCTGATCTTCTCGGACCCCGAACTGATGAGTTTGGACGAATGGGTGTTTAACACGGAGGCTCATCCTTTCAAGCGACCAACAGCACCTTGAGGGAGGACTAGACATGATATTACGACACTTGCAACGGACTCGAAACAGTCGATAATGCTAATACGATATGAGGCACGACAATGCACTTGGTATCACCACTACAGTCGCTTTATTCTAAACACACGCTCTAAAAGATGACACAGACATCTCGGAGCTTCCAGCACACACAGACCAACAACGACACACACACCTCCGCTGTTCAGGAGCAATGATTTCAAGATTCCACCATGGTCGAGTTCCTTTCTCCTACCACCTCGTCATATTTTTGCGTTTGGGTTGCCTCTAGGATCCGCATCGGCCCGCACCGAGTTCCAGGGGTCTCCATATGCTTGAGTACCGCTCGACTCCTCGATCCACATGGAAAGTACCTCCGGCAATTCTGACCATAATCTCGTCAGACCTAAAGAGTCGGGATACGAAAGGGAAGCTTGACGTACCTTTGAGCTGATCTCTAGTCTTCTTCTTGAGGGACTTGGTAGCATCTTGTGAGGATGCCTTAGAGATGCTTTTCGGTATGGTTGGCATGGTGGATGGATTCACGGAAGGATAAAATGGTTTATAGCCTCCGTTGTTTGGATTGCACTTTGCTTTCCTATGGTTTAATTTTGGAGGAAAGGGCGACGTTTCGCCTTGATATATTAATTCCATCACTGCATGTTGTCCTGGTGTCGCCGTACTTTTGCCCCATAATCTTTGGTGCTCGCCCGGCCGGATAGGCGCTTTCAATTACCACAGACCACTGAAGTGTCGACAGATTACAATACTCTTGTCCTGGCGTGTCCAAAACTGAGTTGGTGGCGCTTTCGTCCTCATCTGTTGTCCTGGTGTGGATAGATTCGCATTAATTCGGGAACCAAGAGACGGCAGAGCCCAGGGCCACCCCAGACACAGACCAGTCCCAGCTGGTTGGACAGGCCGTTGGGGCCAAGGTTGAACTGGTGGTAAACATCACATGGCTAGGGATTTATTAAAGAAATAAAATTAAAAAAGGTACAAGACGATCCTCCCGAAGGAATCGCTGAGTCGCGGTGTTGAAAGCCTCACGTCGTAGAGAGAGGTTCCACATGCCCGGCGTGAGGGGTATGGGCGCCGAAGGACTACGAATACAGACCATCTACAGAAAATGCATTTCGAATGGTTGTCTTGGAATAGGGCATGATGATTTTGGTCTGTGGTCTCAGGCAGAGTACAGGGATTCTATGTTGGGATGGGAAGGCCGCATCGGTATGAAGTCAGTGGAGGGCAGAGTCCTCCGTACAGAGTCATTTGAAACCCGTTTCCTGTTTTTCGGGATGTGATAGGTAGGAGAGTCCAGGAGGGGGGTCTCACTACTAGTAGCCTGGTGGTGGCGCATGCTTGGGACGGTCCGTTCGGACAACCACAACGACGGCGAATCATGTGTAGCCCCCGTCTTGAGTACTTTCTGTTTCGGGGACGACGCCCCACTGTAAATGAGCGTCAAATGCCTTCCGATAGAGACGCTCACACTCAGTTAAATCGTGGTAGCCTCTGGCTGAAGGCGAACACTCAACATACTCATAAATATAGACCGAGTTTCCTTAGCTATTCAAGCATGCTCCTCTTATCCCCGCAGACAATATCTCCTTTACTTCAGTTGGTCTCATTCGACCAGCCAGTGTAGGTTTTGGATCACCTGCTTTTGTCATTCTCAGCCTTGCCATCAGTTTCTTGTGACCATCGCTACTCTCTCTGTCTCTATGTCTCTCTCTGCTTTTACGATCACTGCCCACCTTCTCAACGCAAGAGTTACACTTCATTCTTAACTGCCTCTATACCTGTTTCGCCAATACCTTTTTCAGCTATATTGGACTGATGTCCTGCTCCAACAATATCCTTTGATTAATGGAATGATATGGACTATTCAGAGAAGACTGAATTCACATCTAGCACATGGAACCACCAATTTGACCTTGGATGGCCTTTAAAGACGGAACTATGTCTTCTTACCGGCGAAGACGACTTCAGCCAAGAATGGAGTTCCCAGCCATTGTTACAACAAGGCGAAGCTTCTTTGGAATATGCAGAGCTTCCTTCGCTCAGTCTTTTGCGAAGGAACTATTGTGATAAAGATACCAAATCCCACATTGAGAAAGAAATAAGCGAATCAATACCTATGGCTTAGCCAGCAGCTCAGCAAGGATCTGCATCTGCCTGCCATTTCTTGTTTGGAAACAGACCCGGTCACGCTCGGAAACAGCTTGATGAAGTAAGATTACCGTTGATTTGTTCCTTAGGATAAATTAACTTCTGACCGCCTCGAATAGATGCTATTCATGCATGAAGCCTTTCGTAGGGAAGGAAGAATGGCATAGCGCATTCCAACACTTGGTGAAGGTGCTAATAGATTCAAACGCCACAACATGCAGTATTGAGACAAAAGCATCTCATACACGTGCAGAAACGGCAGAAATGCACGAATCCTACCAAAACATAGTAGAACAAGCCATCAAGGATGTTCGGCCAACGTAAGAGCAACTAAAATGCTCTTTAGTCTTCAACATAGAACGCTGATGTTGAAATTTCATGACAGTCAAAATGTATCCGAAGTGTCATCACAGAGTTCACGTCTTTGCCGGACCTTCTTACAGGATTCACACCGCTTGCCAGGTATTCAAACTTTTCGATTTTCTTCGTATGTGCTCCCCATCACAGGATTTGGCATCGTTCAAATTTTAGAACCGAACAACTCTTCAAGCCCTCAGATGGGGTGCTTACGCCCCATCAGGGCATTATATGTGGTAAACCTGTCCACAAATGAACACATCTTTCCTCTATTGATGGAGTTCTGTTACAGCTAAATCGAAATTCAGTGCGTCAACCCAAGTCCACTCCTCTAACCAGTGTTGTGATCACAAATAAGTCAACATGAAGCCCGCTTACTTACGTATTGGTATATTGCGACCCTAGGCTAACAAGAACCGGGAGTATGTCATTGTCTTTGAAGAGCCTCCAAGGAAGTCGGACATCTCAATCCCGATGTTAGAATCTCCTAAAGGAAGGCCCCCTACTACAAAGGGTAAGGCCAACGAGTAAGTCAGCACCCACATGTGTATGCATGCCTTGTATATTAATGTCGATGTGACTGACTTGACATTAGGAATGGCTTCCTGTGTCCGATGGAAAATTGTGGCAAATGGTACAAGTGCGCCTCGAGTCTCTCTAGACACCGAAGAAAGCACAAGCTGGACTTGAAGTGGCTACATTGTCCTTTTGGTGTCTCAAAAGATAAGTGCGCATTCAACTCTGATCGTCGAGATTTGTTACGGCAACACTACCAATTGCAGCACAGCTTGGATCTCCCGCCCTTGCTGCAAGAGCGGCGGCGTAATCGTATATAGAAGCTGTCAAGCCTGTAAGCTTCTGTATAGTGCGAGCTAGATTCAATACCCTGCAAGAAAACGAATAAGAAGTTGTCACAATGACCAATACATGAAAATGAAACTCTCGGTATCCTGTGATGTCTTGGCGTTTGCGTATTATCTAAAGCCACCAGGATATGTATTTGACCGCCTCCCCGGACAGTGTCGAGGTGGCACCTCGGTGCTGGCCTCATCAAGCACCATCTAGTTGCTTTTCACTTCAATGCTCGCTGTTCCATGTGCGATCCAGAGTTGTAATTCATACATATTGCTTTTGCAGTCAGTGTGCATGGAGCTTAGCTTGGGCTCTTTCATTATAAACCAAGGCAAACTTTGTTTGCTCAGTCCATATCTCTATTGACAGGCCAACTCGTATAGCTCAGTGGGAAGCCCCTCAGAAATAATTCGGTATTCTAACGGATGTGAGAGCTGTTGAGCAGGTAAGGGGTACCAGCTGGGTAAATTGGTCATCATAATACCATCCCTAGGTGCGTACTCTTCCACATCGTGACATTTTGGTATGTGCCAGTCGTCTAATCATCTTGGATGGTTCATTCGTCGTCGTCCTCGGCCACCTCTTCCTCGTCCTGCTTGAATACCGCCTTCTCCGCCAGCACCAATGTCTGTCTTACAGGCAGACCAACCACATTATCAAAGTTGCCTTCAATCTTTTCAACAAGAAGCAAACCTCCGATTCCCTGAATAGCATAGCCGCCAGCTTTGTCTGCTCCCTCTCTAGTCTTTACGTACGCTTCAATAACGTCGTCTGGGAGCCCGTTCTCCTCCTGCGCAAAGTACACCTTGGTCTCCTCAGTATGGGTCGCAATCTCGTAGCCCGGAGACCGCGCATCCTCCCGGGGGGCAATCACGCAGACGGACGTCAGAACGCGATGCAGCCTTGTGTCACGCAGGTGACGCAGCATCTTGATATGTTCCGCCTCGCTGCGCGGCTTCTCGAGTACGCGGCCGTCTTGAGTGACGATGACGGTGTCGGCAGCGATGACGACATCTGGGTCTGGGATCGACGCAAGGTGTGTTTGCAGGGCCGTCTCGTACACGTCGAGGCACTTTTGCCGCGCCGTCGCGGCGACGTATTCATAGGGTCCGTAAGCCGTCTTATCGAGGTCCTCAGGTTTCGTCGAAGGAGTGATTTCGAGGTTGGTGAGGCCAACCTGGGCGAGCAGCTGGCGTCGCCGCGGGGATGCGGAAGCTAGGATTACGCGCTTGGACTTGAGGTAAGAGATGATGGGGAGGTTGAGGGCTAGCGGCCCGCGGGGGCCGGGTCCTGGTCCGCCGGCGGGAGCTGGTGGCCGGGCGGCGGTCGTGGGGGGCTTGCCATGTTCGGCGGTGGCCTTGGAGTAATCCGGTGGGGGATCGGAGAGAAGCTTGTACTCGGACGACATTGTAAACAGGGTCTCGGCGCAGGGGGTTCGTCGGAATTTGCCGAAGTGATACAGGAAGAGGAAGGTTTAGAATCTAAGCCGTCTCAGGTATCATCAATGACAAGGGGAAAGAAAGAAGAGTACAGCTATCGGAAAGAAAGGAGGTTTGTCGGAATTGTGGGGTAGGAGTTTCCCTGGATAGCAATGACACACTTGAGGCACTCATTGGAGGCACACCGTCACCGCCGAGTGTGCTTTGACATGCCAACCCCGCCAGATCCACATTTCCTTGTCTTATCTCCCGTTCTAAGGCGCTCAGCTGCCGCTGCCAGCCCTGCCGACGGAAACAAACGTGCTGCAGGAACCTTACAGGGGGCTCTGGAATCCTATAATGCGGAGGGGGATCAGATCTCACAAGAAACCCGTTTTGTTGGCGCGAAACGCATGTGATCGTGCGAAACACCACACTTCTCCTGCTCCCTCCCAGGGTAGTTCTGACAACCTCACCCATGAATTGACGCGACTTCATAACCCTTCCTGCTGCGTTGCCTGATTGTCCCTTTCATCGTTTGCGCGCGCCATGTCTTCTCCCAACAAGTCCAACTCCCCATCAGCCCCCGGCGATGCCGACCAGCCGGAGGAGAAGCCTCGCCTGACCGAGGCAGAGAAGAAACAAAACCACATTGCGTCAGGTACCCAACCATCCACTCCCCTTTTGCGCGACTTCAAATAGCCCTGTTGTCGCCTCGCTAGTGCCTACTGTAGAGGTTCCATGACAAACACAGTATCTCACCTTTGTGAAAAATAGAACAGAAGCGACGTCAGGCGATCCGTGAAGGTTTTGACCGGTTGACAGAATTGGTACCAGGACTGGAAGGCCAGGGTCGCTCAGAAGGTCTTGTACTTAAGAGAACCGTTGAGTTCATGCGCGATCAACTTGCTGAGCGGCAGGCCTTGGTTGAGCGCATCGAGAGCACCGGTGCTGAGGTGGACGAAAAGTTCAAACGGTAAGTGAGTCAGCACCAACCACCCCGAGCGTTGCGATCCACCATTGTATGCTAAATCATTTCCGCTGCGTAGAGCACTATTTCATCAGTCAAACGGGGCTTCGAGAGGTCGGTGACAGGATCGAGGGGACCAGCATCATCGACAGTATAGTTGCGATTGATTTGGGAACCGTGAAGGATCACCGTTTCCGTTAGGTTGAGGAGACAATTACAGCGGGAGGATGATTGCAGAGGAGGACTCCCGAAGACCCGAGAAGGGTCCTGGGAAGTGGACTTAATGACTCGGGCGTTGGTCTTGGCTGTCTATTTCATCATGACTTTTATTCTCAATAGCTAGCCAGCGTCGTTGTAGGAGTAGTGTACATTTTACATATTTTACAGAGCATGGCGTCTATTGGTACGTCGCCACCATCTCTTTCAACTTTTCGAGCAGGTCTCCGGGGCTCATGTCGTTCCGTCCCTTGCTGCCGGTCTGCTTGTCTTTGCCAGACGACCGCTCGTTCACGGTGAGAGTTCCGTTCTCAACGTTCTTCTTACCCACCACAACGATAATACCGTATTGCTTCATCTGAGCTTCCGCCAACTTCTTCTGCAGCGAACGTGCGCTAGCATCGATATCGACTGCGAAGCCAGTAGGGCTCGGCTGTCTCCCGCTGTTGTGATTGTGGCCAGTTAGAACATCCTTGATCTCGGATGCCCATTGTACCACAGGATCCGTGTCGTTCAGGGTCAAGACTGCGACCTGGCGGGGGTTCAGCCAGAACGGCCACTTGCCCTTGTACTCCTCGATCAGGAGTGCCATCAGACGCTCAACAGAACCAAGAATAGCGCGGTGGACTAGTACGGGAGTCACAGGGCCGTAGTTTTCCAACAGGGCGGGATCAACAGTTTCCAGCGGCACGCCTTGCGCCTCGAGCTCCGGCGCGGGTGCGTGGTACTCGAGTTCGAATCTTTGCGGTAGCTGGAAGTCAAGCTGAATAGTTCCAGCCTGGTGGGATTTTCCATGAGAATCATGCAGCATGACATCGATCTTCGGACCGTAGAACGCGCCGTCTCCTTCCTTGATCGTATACTTCAGCCCGGCCTGCTCCAAAGCACCGCGCAGCTGTGACTCTGCCCGCTCCCACTCGGCATCGGTACCAATATAATGATCCGTCGGCCGCGTAGACAGCGCAAAGTCAAAGTAGTCCAATCCAAGCGCACCATAAACCGTCTTCATAAAATCCAACGTCTTGAATACTTCCTCCCTAATCTGGATAGGTCGGCAAAAGATGTGGCCGTCATCCTGGTGGAAACGGCGCACGCGAGTGAGGCCGCTGAGAGCGCCCGAGATCTCGTTGCGGTGAAGAGGGCTGAAATCGGCGTAGCGGATAGGGAGATCGCGATAACTGTGCTTCTTGGAGGCGAAGATGAGGCAGTGGCCAGGGCAATTCATGGGCTTGAGACCGTAGTCGTCGTCCTCGCCTTCTGCCAACCGGCTGGTGGCGCCTTCACCTTCGTGAGGCGCTTCTCTGTCACCACAGCAACTTGCAGCCGCGGGCTCGGGCGCTCGCGCGCGACTGGTGACGGTATACATGTCGTCTGCATAGTTTTGCAAGTGACCCGACACCTCCCACAACGATTTCTTATAGATATTCGGCGTGATGACCTCGTCGAAACCGTAGTGGACGTATTGACGCCGCAGGAAGTCCACCAGTCTATTGAATACTCGTGTTCCATTGGGGAGGAAGATTGGGGATCCAGGGCTGTAGATGGAGGTGGTGAAGAGCTCCTGCTGAACGCCCAACTTTCGATGATCGGGGAGGTCATCCTCGGCGGCAGCGACTGGTGCGGCGGGATTTTTGTCGGAATAGCATCTTCTCGGTAGCGACTGAGGCCTTATAGGTGCATGGCGAAGACTTGTTAGCGCTCGAAAAGCTGGTCGGACAGCCCGTGAGGGAAGCATGGCACAGGTTATCGCCAATTGGTCGTCATGCCATTTGACATTTGAAGGCTTCGAGGGTCAATTCGAATTGTTACGCAAGGATCTTGAGAGCTTCCTAACGCAAGGGGTCTAGCGTCTCTGTTTTACAGGGATTGCACGGGTCACTCGCCCACCGTCTCCCTTATCTTATCGACAGAGCAGGCTGGAATTGTTTACTTCGAAATGGTTAACTCCCCTGTTCTGGACTTATCATTACCAAGTCAAGCGTGTTTGAAGGAGAGGAAATACTTGGTGCGACAAGAAGAATGTTTCGATGTTCTAGTTGATGCATTGCAAAACATCTGTTTTCTTGAACTGGTAGACTGAGTTCTACTTTCATCTTATGGGAGAACGGATATAAGGAATGCTAGGTAATACCACTCACAAAGGTTTGGACGCAACAGAAAAGACTGGCGAGGAGGGAAGGATAGGCTCCTATGCTTAAGAAATTCGTATTGGCGTTTTGGGGTAATCTCCAACCTCCCTCGGCTTAGCTTAAACTTAGGAGGCTGTCGAACAGTTCCGCTCGAGGACCAAGCTTATGCAGGTTCACAACTCAATTGCAGAGTATCATCCGAAAGATTTACACAAGCCTCGGAGGGTTTCTTACAATTGGGGAGTTAGGGGATTTAAAAGATGAAATTTCGTTACAGATATCGGGGAGTTAGGGGATTGATGACGTGACAAGGCCAAAGTTGCAAGAGCCATTCAAAGACAAGAATGTACATGGTTGCTAACCACCTGGCCTCTGTCAAGATCTGCATGGGCGTGGAGGACCCCAACGATGTCTCACTGATTCTTGGTGGAGCCAGATCAACACTCCGAGCCCGTAACTAGTCTTAAATCTCTACCATAGTATGTACGGAGTGCAGCACGGCGTGCTCGATACTTGTGTATGTTCTGGTCAAAGCACTCTCGGTTCAAGCTTCATCAAATATATTGTTCTATTGTTACTGCATTTCACATCATAAGTTAGCTTTAGTCTCAGACTACAGAAGCCGCGTAAAACAACCGAAGGGCTGTGAGATTTGAGTAACTGGGATGCTTTAATTATTGCCAACGAAGAAGGTGCCTACGTTGGTCATATATCACGATTGATCGACTTTTAGCGATGTTGGCTAACGTGACCTGCAACGTGCATTTGATGGAACGAGCAAGGCGAGGTTGATGCCCACCTGCATAAGATAATCATGCAGGTATAGTATATTTTTATGGGATAGATAGAAGCACATGCCGGCACTTCAACCCGGCATTACCCCGCATTGCATCAATAAACCCACCGGCGGAGAAAGGAGGATATCCAGCATTTGGAGTTAAACATAACAAACCGGTGCAACTATTCTACGCTGGTGCTATCATGAAGAAACTTAGATCCGGTAGGTGATTGTCTTGGTTCTTACCCACTCCTCTAGACCGGTTGAGTTGAATCTGCCAAAGCCACTGGACTTGACTCCACCATGAGGCAGACCACTCTCGTCATGGACCGTCATGTTATTGATATGCACAGCACCGGACTCTATTTCCCTGGCAAAACGTAGACCCGTACGCAGATTCTCCGTGAAGACAGCAGACGTGAGTCCGTATTCGGTGTCGTTAGCAATACTCAGAGCTTCTTCTTCTGTCTCCACCTCAAACAGAGAGACAGAGGGCCCAAAAGACTCTGTCTGGTAGATGTCCATATCGGGGCTGACGTTTTTGATGACAATCGGCCGCAGTCTCGTTTGAGACACCTCTTCGGCGTCGATCTTTCCTGCCACAACGGCAGCTCCTTTGTCTACTGCATCCCTAAGCAGCTTCTTATTCTTCTCAACAGCAAGCTGGTTGATAAGCACCGGTGCATCGGACTTCGATGGAAAGATTTTCTCGACGGAAGCCACCAGCTTAGCTTGGAACTCCTCGGTGACCTTTTTGTGAACAATAATTCGTTCCGTGCTCATGCAAATTTGTCCTCCATGTAGGAAAGCACCGACAGCACACTGGTTGGCGGCCAGGTCGAGGTCGGCATCGTCCCACACAATTGCTGGGGCCTTTCCTCCGAGTTCAAGTAGCACAGGCTTCAGGTGCTCGCCAGCCTGCTTCGCGATGATCCTCCCAACATTGGTACTACCCGTAAAATTGATCTTCTTGATATCGGGGTGCGCAATGAGTGATGTCGTGACAGCCGCGGCATTGGCTGGCTCATGAGCTATCACGTTCAACACACCTTTGGGCAGCCCAGCCTCGTGGAAGCAGGAAGCCAATTCGTAGAATACCCGTGGAGACAATTCCGAAGCCTTAAGAATGGCGGTGTTTCCAGCTGCAATAGGGAATGCGATTGATCTTGCGCCCAGTATGTAAGGTGCATTCCTGAATATGAGTTAGCTCTGATGACGACTAGTTCCAATGGGATTGTGTGGCTCACCAGGGCGCAATAGCGAGCACAACGCCGTAGGGTTCCTTCACCACCAAGGCGCTCACGTCCGGATCCCTTGTTGAGGGAATTGCGCCCTCCACAGTGACAAGCCGCCCAGCAACGTCTTTAATACATCCAATGCCCAACCCAACAATAAAATCGGACCAGCCTGGGGCCGCGCCGGTCTCCTCTGACATAATTCGAGAAAGCTCTTCCTTCCGGCTCTGCATGATGGCGGCAGTCTTCAGAAAAATTTCCTGACGCTCTGATGGCGTTGTTCTACGCCAGCTCTTGAAAGCCTTTGCGGCAGAATCAACTGCCGCGAGAGCATCTTTCTCAGTGGCACTACCGCACTTGTGTAGAACCTTGCTGGTAGCAGGCGACACAACATCGAATGTGTTCTGAGGATACAACTTCTCCCCGTCAATTAAGAATGGCACAGTAAAGCACTCCTCTGTCGAGGTGCCATTGGGATGAGACGAGCCTGAAATCGTCATGGTTTGAACTTTATTTGATAGGTATGTCAGGTGAAAGTGTTGAACTCAACGTTGGGATCTAAGAAGAGAAGAGAGAAGATAATTCCATAGACTAGTAAAACGAGGACTACAGCTGGTCACTTATAAAGTTGGGTCATATGGCTGCCGCCAGACTGAGAGAAATACATAGGTGCCTCCAGACCCTTGCCCTTTCAAGGTGCCGAAGTTCGACGCCGTGCACTAAGTGCACGGAACCCCGCATTCGTTGCGGAAAGTGGATGTGACAAGGAAGTCTGTCATTGCCTAGCCGTCTGCTGGTTGGACTCCCATTCCTTCAAAGATCATCTTGCAAATTGCTTTCAAATCCTGATCGGATGAGTGGGCATCCCCATTAATCGCATCCCAGCCGGGTGTAGGTGCCGAGTGGTTCGGACAGGGACTCAGGAGTGGCACGTCGATTGACGAGCCCACCCACGTCGCCGGCCGGCTGTCCGCATCATACTGACGGAGAGCGCATCGAACAGGTCCCCAGTGTGATGTTCCTACTATGTATAAGTACGGATCTCTTTGCAGCTGAAGATTTGAATTTCAACTAGTGGTGTTGAATGAAAATTCAACCAATCGTTAACTGACCAAGTCTTGGCGATGAATTATTCGGGAGAAGCCCGAACCCAAGACAAAGAAATGCCCCGAGTTGGAGAACTTGGTCCTGTTTCTTTATGCTTCTCAATTGTGGAGCTTCTCAATAGTTGGAGGAGTCCAGCCGGATGGAACCGGATAGACCTTGATCTTTCGTCCGACATCCATTCTTAAAGTGGGCAATGTTGAATTGGCGGGGAAATATTTGACACCTCTTGTATGGTCAACAACTGCAGCATGCATAGTGTCTTCAATCGAAGGACGCCCATAGAAATGCTCTGATGCTGGCAGTTGGGCTGGTAAAAGAAGTCCAATGCTGGCAGGAATGGTAGTTAACCGCATGAATTTCACACTTGCGGTCCCTGAATTCGCAGAAAATATGACGCTTGCGATGGAGGTGTCATTGATGGATTTAACCGTCAGAAGGATCTAGCGGCACTAAGTCCCACGCACACAGTGAGCAGCAATGTCACGTTCAAAGATGGTCGCCCGGGTTTCGAGACGATGTGCCAAAAAGAATGGTATCGTCCACAAGTACCATTTACTCAATATTGCCCGATCGAAATCAGGGATGTATCTTTGCGTACAGTGTACTCACAATTATACACAAGGTATTGCTATACGTTCCAAGTTGCGTCAGGATTTGGTCTGCCACTGCCTGAACACTGTTGGGTCAAGGAATGGCTGAGGCAGAGCTGTTGTGTCCACTTGAATCACATCGACTGTCAGTGAAGTTAGCTCTGACGTTACGTTTCGCTAGAAACATGAAGTCTCACTTGATTTTGACCGCGATCCAGGCATAGAGATTTGGATGTCGCGATATCCCCTCGGAGTCTCAGTATATGAACCTTTTCCTTGGTAGACTGGTGGTAGTGCGAGCAAGACCTTTTCGGGGTGTTTAGCTGAGCATTCTCCCTTCATATCAGGCATGGCTTATGTTGAACGACAGATTTGAAGCTGACCACGGTATACTGGAGGGAGGTTATGCATAAACAAGACAAGGTTCTTTGGCGACGGAAGGGAAGTACCGGACGAAGGGTTACGCATAAATACCCAAAGATCTCGAGTCAGACCCTCTCGGCGGATCGCAAAGTTATAGAAGCTTGTTCGTTTTATCGGATTGTTGCTCGGGATAGTGTCGAGTTCCTGCAATGCCATAATTACGCGACCACTGACGGCTTGATGTGTGCTTAGTCACAGGGCCCACGGTTTCCAGCCATTAACCACACCTGCCGGAAGAACCGATTTCCACCAGCGGTTTCCACTTTTGGTTTCTGTCTGTCATCAATGGAGCGCTTACTCTTGGCACCAAAGCAAGCACCAGCGGAGTCGTGGAACTCTTCTCCAAATGCATAAATGCAGAGTGGATATCTGGAGGATAGGATAACGATATCGGAGGTTGCGATCTGCCCAATATATCACTACTCCATTCGTCGATGCTTGTTCTTTTTCAGCAACTTCCAGGGGATGTCACGCCTGTCTGTGCACTGAATCAGCCATGGCTACGAGCTGGGCAGGTCTCGGTGAGAGTCGGGTGCGATTACTCCGATATGCGCCATGCCGCATCAGGCAGTTGACAGGTGTGAACGGTTTTTAACCCCGCCCGCTGCAGAAGGTGCAAGCGGGGAAGCGAGGTAACAAAACAACCAATGAGACAGCCCTCCCCAGCCATTCTATCCCCATTCAACCCCCCCAAACGCCCAACCGGGGGGGCAGGCACAACGAGTCCCTATCCACCGCAAATCTTGCCTCGCCCTTCAGGTCAAAATTGTAAACTTCCCCGCCCTCCGCATTCGGCCGCACCAGCTCCCACCTCACATCAACAGTTCATCACACTCGTCGCGACACCGGACCGCCGCCCCAGTGAGCCCTCGCTCACCGTCCAAGAGATCTCCGATTGCCGAGTTATTCCTGCGAGCTCCGTTCGCACCTCACGCCACGCCCGGCCCGGGAGGGGTCCTCCGATCCCGCCTGTGCTGTGTCTTGTCTTGTCTCAGCGCGACTGACCGTCCGCTCTCCGGTGCCCTGCATGGACGGTCCGGCCACAATATCTGCCGGCGGGGCTACGCCCGTGTCGCCAACAAGTCCCGTGAGCGCACGCCATGCGAACAACGGCCCTCCCAAGAGGAAGCGCAGCAGCATGGCTCTCGACAGTAGCCCAGGCAGCAATATTGGTCAAGACGATGACCATGGCGAGCCTGACTCGAAAAAGCGCCAACCCGGTGTGAAGCGTGCCTGTAACGAGTGCCGGCAGCAGAAGGTGAGTCATCTTGAAGATGGTTGCATTTGGAGGGGCCACTTGGCTGACAAAACTCCCAATTGGAATAGTTACGATGCGATGTTGTGCAAGATCCGTTCCAGAGTTGCTCAAGGTGCAATCGTCTCAAACTTGAGTGCAAAATTGAGTCAAACTTCAAGCGTATCGGGAAACGCAGCAAGCATGCCGAGATGGAGAAGGAAATCGAAAGGCTGCGACGCAATATTGTACGCGCCCAAAGTCAGGGTTACACCCTCGAAGACGACATTGAGGACCTCCAGTCTCCCGTTGCGACGAGCGTCTACACACACACGCGGAACCCTTCTCTCATGGGATCTGACGAGGCTGTCTCCTCGCTGTTGCACCTGAAAAGGGGAGGCTCGTACAGCTTGCCACGCTATACTCACGAGCTTGAAAATGTTCGGTTGACCGAGGACTCGGTTAATCAACTTTTCCACGAATTTTTCGCCTACTACCATCCTTTTTTGCCATTCCTCAGTCCCCAGCAGTCGCCCGATCAATACTTCCAACAGCATTCCCTACTCTTTTGGTCGATAATCTCAGTCGCTGCTCGCCGATATAGTGCTGACCCAACGCTGTTGACGTCGATATCAGGGCCTCTAACACGGTTGTTGTGGTCAACCATTGGGGATGTTCCAAGCAGCTACTTCGTTGTCAAGGCTCTGTGCCTGTTGTGCACCTGGCCCCTGCCAACAAGTACGACAAGTGCTGATCCTACACACATCCTATGTGGTGTCATGATGAAGGTTGCGACGGGCATTGGCCTTCACAGACCAAATCACAGCCAGGATTTTTCCCGGGTATCTGTGGATCTCAACAAGGAACAGCTCCACGACCGTGTCCAAACCTGGGCTGTCTGCAACATTGTTGCTCAAAGTATAGGTACTGGTTACGGTCAACCCGCGTCCACTCTCTACGATTGGACTTTGGCCGTTCGACGAGGCGAGGATGGGCCTTTTCGATTGGCCCCTGAACTCGAGGCCAGACTTCAGGTTGAGAGGTTTTGTGACAAAGTCTCCAAAGAGATGTATAGTAATGCTAGCGATCCCCGAGGCGTTGCTGGAGATGAGCACCGAGCCATGTTGATGAGAGTGTATCGCAAGGATTTCAACGAACTGCAGGCCTCAATCCTTTCTCAGCACCTAGGACCAATCGTCAACCTTCACATGAGAGCAGCTGCCCTCCATTTACGATTAGCTGGCTTCTTCGACTCGAGCACGACTCCTGGCTACATTGACGATTTGATGGGTCTCTGGCGAGCGACGACAAGTTTCCTCGACAACATTCTTGAGGTTGATAAAGTCACATCACCCGGCCAGAACTCGCCAGGGCAGATCTTGCTCTACGCAACAAACTACATCCAACAAATGCTGATTGCGGCGGGCTTCGCATTGCTGAAGCTCATGCGGTCTTTCTTTGCGAAGACGATTGACTTTGATCGCGGTCGAAACCTCTTCCATCAGACAATCAACGCCATCCGCGCGACAAGTGTCGTGAACAATGACCTCCAATGGCGCTTAGCCGAGCTGATGGTACAGATGTGGAATGGAGCCCGGCTCGACAATAACAGCCAGTCATCCTACGACAATGATGACTCCCCACTTCTCATTGATGACACATTGCAGCTCAAGGTGCGGTGTCGTCACAGCATGAGTCTTGTTTTTGACTCCGTCTGGCGATGGAGAGAAGAGTACCAAGCCCAAGGTAGAGGGTCACTCGATGGTAAATGCAATTCCCAGCCCCTTCCCCTTTCCGTGCCCGAGCCATTGCATCCAGGTCTCTCTTCGGTGTGACTGTGATGACTGACTTACGTGCCACCCCAAATAGCCCTTAAACAGCCTACTAATCCGGACTCAGCGAACGAGTCCTCGGCGTCATCGACCCATCTGGACAGCACTCTTATGCCGGCAACTCAAGGATTGCAAGCGAACAGCATGCTCGCGTCCAACGGCGCGCTCACTCCTGGAGCATCTGGCGGACTGAGCAACCAAGCAACAAACAACATGCTGAGCGGCATGAACTACGGCGAGACAAATTACGATTTTTTCGACCCACAGCACTGGATGTTGGACGGCCTGCTGGATTTCAATTACAACTTTGTGCAACCCCTCGAAGGTGCATAGGACGGCCATCACTGATGTTTGCCAAGACGCATCAGGATCTACTTCCTAGGACAGTCGAATCAGAGAATCGGCGGCTAACAAGCCTGATGGGTTGGGGGCGGTGTCTCAAAAGCTGCGTACGGCTTGACTCTGCACTTTGTCAATCTGGGGTGAGTGAACGCCCCTTGGCAGACGTTGCGATGGGCCCCCCTATTGGGGTCCGGGGATACGGTGACTAGGTGTGCAGCTCTCGGCGATCCTTCCGCGCCCCTAGGTGAGCGATGCCATGATCTTTATAGGCATTATTCTGTACCCCCCCGAACATATATCACTGGTGCCACAAAAAGGTACATTCTTCCTGTTACGTTTATACGCCTGCTTCTTGCTACTGGTATCCCAGAGTGGAAATCCATTCCCACACCCCAATACTAGCGGTTCCCTGGCTTTCTGGCTTATTTTCTGGTCTGCCATTCTTGTTGGTGACGATTATAATCACGCGTATTCGACAAATGATCTCCACGACATGATGAGTCGACGCCGGTTTGCGGATTCACTATGGGCGGTCGTCTCTGTTTTGTACGTTTTGTTCTTTCCCCTTTTTCGTTTTCATTTTTACGCCGTTATACATACTTGGGGAAGGTATTTGTGTACTTATTCTACTTTTTTTTTTTCCTCCATCCCCTCTGGGATCCAGCAAGGCATTGGCAATGGCGGGAGCAGGGTTTTTCATGGGTATACACTTTTCCACAAAGAAACTGTAGTTAAAGTTGAAGCATTGTTGAATTTCACAATGTTTAATCCAAACATATTTGAACTCAGATTGTGACTCGAGCGGCAAGCTGCCTACTCCATGGCTACGTGACATGATTTGTCTCATAACGCAATTTAGGGTCGGTATTACTGAGTCACGCAAGCTCCGGCCCCGACTAATACGACAACCTCGGCTACGACATGACGCTCGTGAGTCACTGTTGTTCATGACGTCGCTGAATCTCGTCCCCTCAACTTTAGATATCATCATTCCCGCCCGAAAGACGTGGCGTTTGTCCGACCCAAAGACGCCGATTGCGTGATTGCCGTTTTGACAGTTGGCCTCATCAAACTTGTATAGTTGTTGCAACATGTATCATCTGAAAACTGGGAACAGGTGGATATCGTGTTGGCGTCGTTAATGGGGAATTTGTCCAGTTTGATAGTAATTTAGCCTGGGAAACGAGATGAATTCGTGACTTGGAGCTTATGATTCTCCCAACACACCGAAGAAGAGGACGGAGAGTCTTCGAATAACCCCCCGAGATATCGCCATCAGGAAGAAAACAAAATACAGAGTCGTAGGGCGTGTTAGTCACGCCCGACTAACCTAGCACCCATATCTTTAGCCTTGTAGAAGACGAACATAAGGAAGATGATTGGTGAGGCAGTTACAGAGGCTGACAGCTTCTTGTGTTGGACTCGATAGAGATAATTTGTCCAATTCAACAAGGCAACTGGCCAAGGGAAGACAACAGACACCGGGATCAACATGCGATTTGCTCGTTATACGAAGGAAACTTGGAGGCATCATTCAACATTGTTGGGAGGGGAAGAGGGGTGCAGAGCGTTCGTCGTTCCGCAACTGCTTGTCACGGGAAAGCGGCATGGCACGGCTTCTCTCGTAGAACCTAGGGACGGGCATCTCATTCGCCAGGGAACGTTCGACAGGCCGGTCGCTGTGATGGCTGATGTGAGATGACTTCATTCCGTTGGCAGCATTTCTCAATGTCACTCTGGTGGAGTTTCTCTTCATCGAGTAGGAAAGGCATGGAGCTTCAGGCCCAGTGCTGCGGTTTATCACTCAACAGCCCTTGCTCCTCGATGCCCCGTCGTAGTGTATGTGTACAAGCTCGAGAAGTATCTCGTTTCCCTGTCGAATTTCGAGACTAGGGCGCTTGTTTCATCGTTGCAAGAAGCTGTGCTTCTGGCGATGGTTGGTGGAGGAGGTGAGGGGGGAGCGAGGCGAGGCAAGGCGATACCCCGGCCTGGCGAGGCTGATTCGAGTAGCTTTTTCTGATGGCATGGACAGGACTATTGTTCTTCTTCTGGTCGAATAAGAGGCAGTGTACGCTAAACACTAATCGAGATGGACGAGAAACGGGGGTGAATGGTCTCGAGCGGTGAATGGTTCATGGTCCGGTTTCACTGCCTCGTTCGTTCGGACTTAGTCCCGGGCGCTCGTTCGGGGCACGAGGCTCTGGTTGAAGAGCTTTTGGGTTCTCCAATATCGGAAAATGATTGGGTATTGATTCATCGTGGGGGCCGAAAGTATGGTTAGGTACAGGGTGTTGTCGAGCTAGGGTGAGGCTATCCAAGGCTTGGATGTTCAACTGCGATAGAGAGCGCGGAGACAGGCTCGCGTGCTCGAAACGGGTGTGGCGGCCGGGAACAACCTTAGATTGCGGGCACTTTGTGTTCTATTCTTGATCGCATTGGGCTGAGGACGGGGGTTGTAAGGAGGCTGTGATGTTCAACGGCCGAACGATTAAAGTCCGAGGAAGAGGAGATGGTGTGGGTGTTGTTGCGTTCAGTCTCAGCAGCAAGCTTGGGGTTCATCGTCAACAGCGTGTGTTTTGCGCGCCGCACAGCTAATTCGGCGTTAGTTGTTGGGGGCCCGTTGTTTGTTCTCTCGGTTATGTTGGTTGGTTAATATCCCCTTGTAAAAAAGAGCTTCACAGCCTCCTATGTAGGGGACTCCGCCACGCATTATACCCGCATCGCAACGAATAAAGTGAGGGAATAAAAACAAAAGTCGTAATGAAAACATAGCAATGCCATCATGTGTACCCTGTTCCTGCAGATGAGCTGAGAGAGGAATACCCAAGTTGTGGTTTCGAAACGGCCGACCACAGCTTCGGGTGCTTGCCAAAGCTGGGGTAATGAAGGCTTGCAAAAGTAATGGGGGAGATAGAGAGAGAGTGTGAAAAAAAAAAGACAAAGATAGAGATATTACATCACTTTCAGACCAGCTTCGGAACTGCGGCCGAAACACCGGGGTACAGGCTGAGGCACAGCATAGCAGTAGCACAGAGAGACTGCTGTGAAATCATGGCCGCCAGTTAACCAAAGGGGGATGCTAGGTACACATAGCTGCCATAGCAACTGTGCTATCTCGCGAGAAGATCTCTTTTTCCAAATTACGTGCGGAGATGGATGCAGGTGCCTGAAATGCACCCAATGAGCAATGAAGTCCTTCTTATTCGCCAGTATGCGCGATGACCGTTGAACCGGCCCGGTGGCTTTGCAGGCACTTGGCCGCGATTTCGGGCCCCTATTGTGGCCTCTTGTAAGACGGCCAGGTCAAAACAACGTGACAGAAAACGCTGTGATAAAGAAAGTTGATTTCGAAAAAAAGCCTCGCAATGGGCGGTGCTTTTTCCAGCTGTCATCATTGCTAACCAAACCAGCCCATGATGAAACGAATCGCCATCGCCGTATGAATGACAGGTTCCAAACAACAATGCTATGGGCGATTGCCAGTCACTTTGGGGTGGTCCGAAATCGACTTCGGTCTGTTAACACAGCCTAGTCCAATGCTCAGACTCAGAAATAACTTCCCCCGAGGCAAGTCCACCCAGAAGCCTTGCGCAGATGAGAGTGCTGATTTATTTCCACAGAGGCGTGGCGAAGAATTTTGCCTTCCGGCAGCGCCTTTGAAACGGACGGAGGATATCCATTACGGCCGTTGGCTGGACCCCACCACCGCCAATTTGGTAATGAGGAATACACATCGAAAAAGGTGACCGCAGCATATTAGAGACAGCTTATACTGAAGTGCCGAAGGATCAAGACCACTGTCTTCTTCCTCCGATACTGCTTTCACTATGTAATAGTGGTGGTGGTATCCCTTACCTGTTCCTTGAAGCCATTCGTCTCATTCGACATCAATCCGCCCACAGAGTCTAGCCCCAATGAGACCCCAAAGAAGTTCATTCGCCCACGGTGCCCGTTTTATTACTGTTCCGGATGTGTACAAGGAAAAAAACGTTCTTACGGGCGCAACGGGCAAAGTCCAACGGCTTTCTTTGTTCATCCATTTTAGTCCAGCCACGTCCCCCGCGGGAAAGCGGCGGCGTTCGGTGTTCCTACACCCCTCCTTTCTCAAGGGCTTGAGTAAATGGAATCCCTGGCAAGCGCAACACTCATTACAGCTCGGGCTAGATGTGTTACCCATGATTCGTGGATGCCAGGGATGGGTAGTAGCAGTCTACGGGGACCAGCGCTGAAGATGAGTGAAATGTTTCCCCGAAAGGATCGTTCCATTGGCGGAGGAACCAAGCAGGGCCCACGAGGGGGAGGCGTGAAGTCCTGAAAAGTATTTGTGTGCGACAAAAACTGCCATCCATTGCGAAAGATCCTGTCACCGCCGATTAGGGGTAGTCGGTGGTGGGTTGGAAGGAGAAGGTGAGGCCGTCTAGCCGGTGGCTGCCACCACTGTGCAAACTTCCAGATAGAGTAGCCATGGAAGAGTCCTTTGGCACCTCTTTCGGCAAGAGATAATTCACGAGAGGTTGATCATTGTGGATGGACAATGACCCCTCAGTGTGTAGGCTTTTAGCCAGTGCGAAGCCAACCCCCTGAGAGTGACTGGTTGCCCTCTGAGCTGGGCGTGGGCCGCATAATACATGGAATGGCCCAGGAGAGGGGGGGAAGAAGTCCTGTGGCGTATCTTCTGGTACCTCGAAGATGGTCTTCAAGTGTGTGCCTCAGGGATTACTAGCCAGTCCACGTTTGGGAGGGCCTTAGACTTCATTGACTGCGAGGGGTGGTGGAGTCTTCGTGGTTGCACGGTGCGGCAACAACGAGTGTCATCGGACCATTTTCCACTGGAGACCTGGACGGAGAAGACCATGTGTACGGCAATAGTTCCATAGTATGAGCGTGCTCGTTCGCGCCCAAGAAGGAACTGATCATTTGTCCAGATTCACTCAATTGTACAGCAGGCTTGGCGAAGCCATTCAGAGAGCTAGTGTCTTTGCACTTGGTGATTTCGACCTTGACGACACAGACATGGCTCGTGGTAGGCTCTGCTGACGCGCTCTTGCCGCCACTCATAGTTGGGTTGCATTTTTAACAAGCGGGACCAGACTTTGTCTGTCGACATCCGGACACACGAAGACTTGTGTTTGGAGTAATCGATACCCAGCGTTTGACATGCCCGTCAGTTGGTGGTTTGCAGAACATTATTTTGGGCCTCATATGACCCGACAGTCTGGTAGCGCTCAGTTTGCATAATAATCGTGCAATGCAACGTCAGAAAGCAGCTCCCCAAGAGAATACCAGGCGGTGTTTGCTTGAGGCCGGCCGTGGTCGTAAGAAAAGAGGCTCGTAACCGCGTCTCATGGCGGTGACAGACGCGACCGGCAGCGTGATAGAGGGGTGATGGCCAATGGGGGCCACAGAATATGCGACTTGGGCGCTAAAATTGCAGAGAAATGCAGGCTGAGGCCGCATCACTTCCCCATCAGGCTGATTTCCATCGGCAAGCATCTCTAAAGTCTGGTAGATGACGACCAGGTGCACTGATGAGCGGGGGCGGACTCAGGCCTCTTGGGTCACTCAATTTGTGGCCTGGTTGCTAAGGTCTCGCCCTCTTCTTTTCCATGTAGCATCACAATTCTCATAGCTTGTGGCCGCTTAACCAGCCGGCCCGCCGGGCTGCATGGGTAGAGACGGCGGATGAACCGGCAGAATTGGCCGGCAATGACCGCAGACCGGGCCCCATGAGGCTAAGGCGGTGCGAGAAGACTTGGTTCTTGTCGTCGTTGTGGCACAGACTCAAACTGAGCAGGTTCAGGGTCAGACCTCAGCTCAGCCCTCTGTTTCGGCATCTATCCATAGAACAGATCTGCAGGTACAATCGTGGACCACGAGGCAGGGCCGGAACGAAATAGCGGCACGGCATCATTCTATTCCTACAACGCACCGTCTTCTAGGATTTTGATCCATCAAGGGTGCGTCATGAGCAGTACCCGCATCTGGGGTGATGTGATCGAAGAAATCGGTGACCAGGCGGGGAGCACCACAGCTGGAGTGGGGGCCATGTTCTACGGCAGAGGCCGAATGGTGTGGGAAAACTAGAAGCACACCAGGAAAAAAGAAAGAAAAAAAAGAAAGGAGGAGGGTCAAAGTGTGAGTGAGATGGGTGGGCGTGGGGTTTGCGGTTAGGATTCGGCAAACTGGACTATGGTGTTGGTGATGGTGTTCGTCTGTTGGAGCAGGTGTGTTGGTTGTCCAGAGGTCGCTCTCCGACATAGACTTAGAGTACCAATGAGTGGTTGAGTCTCGCTTAGGTTCCCACCCACGACCAATCACAGATAGCAGACGCGCGCGTAAGGTACTTAGGTACTTGTGACTGAACTCCGAAATCAAAATCCTCAAATGGTAAGGCGGCCGACAGGGGTGCCTAGAGAAACTTGCCAGAGGGGGGGTGACCAAGTGCTTCATATCACTGCCCCTTTGATCCTTGTCTTGACCCGACAGTTTGGTTCGCCCATGTCCTTGTATATAATCCGTGACTCTGATTTGTTCGCTTCCACCGTGCATCAAGGTGGTGTGGTCAAGTTGACGAGTAGCGGCCTTCGCAAAACACCTGGGGGTTTTCTTTGGCCCCCTCTCTCCTCCAGTCGCCCTCCTCCTCTTTTGCACAGAGCTACGTGGACATTGCCATTAGGTACACATTGTTTTTTGCTTGCTCAATCAGAGCATGGTTGAGCGTCTCGGAGTCGCATGCGTCTCAGGCGCAGGCGAAAGTCACCCCATCACTCCCTGCTTTTACCTTTTTCATAACGTCGAGAGGGCGTACGGCCGGTGTGTGGGGATAGGTGTGGCATCAACCGTTTCTTCAGTATCGAGCCCCCCCCTCTCCCAAAATTTCGGCTTCTAGGCTCATCACAGGTGCCCGTGACATGTGTCTAAGTCCCTCAGAAATTGCTCTGGATCTGTCCGAGTGCGAGCTGTACACTGTGAGCTGCAGTAATTATGTATCGGTAAGACACAATTCGTACCTGTGCCAAACATCCAGATAACGCCGCGGCCCTCTCACCGCACGGCATGGATCTCAGATCGCGGCGGGCAGCCGCACCCCTTGAGGACCTTAACATCCGCCGGACGGTTTGCGCCTCTATCCGTTGACTACCCATTCGTTTACTCTGCCCCTTCAGGAGATGCCCGTCACAGATGTGGGTGTGGCTGTTTGTTTCGCCGTGAGTGGTCAGTTGAGCAAGCTTGGTTTTGTATCGTGACCCTCAGTGACTGGCGTCATCTAGGGACCCGATCGACAATGAAATGAGTGAGAAGCTGGTTTGCCGAGACTAGCAAGTGGACATAGCATGGGGGCTCGATGTCATGGGAGGGGGGCGAACTGATACAGATGTTATCCAGACAGCCTACGCATACTAATGGACTGGCAGGGGAAAAACTTGAGTTTTGCCGGTGGGCACTTTTCCCCCCTCTCTTCGCCTTCAGTATTACGGCCATTCGTGACCTTATGCGACTCCTTTTCTCGGGTAGTCGGTTAAGCAGAAGGTGATAGAGTAGGCAAGGATAGTCTAGAATGATGATAATCTTGAAAACGTATCAGTACACACCTAATTCTCGGGCAAGGAAGGCAAGGCAACAGGAGTCCAAGGGACTTCAGCCCGGGTTCGCCAAAGCCCCATTAGCTTTGCGGGAAGGAGTCGTCTTTGCAAACCATGTTCAGAGTATCCAGCCCATGTCGGCATCCCAGTTGAACCCACTGGCAAAGATTCGACTCGAGCAGTCGACTCATCAGGCCCAAAGGCCCGCTACTGCATCACCCACAAATGACAAGCACACCCCACTATCACTAACCTCAGAGATTTGCACCTGGTTCTGGGCACTGGCCACTCCGTTCCGAGAGTCTTGGCAAACCGAGAAGCCCCAGGTGCGGCTTTGAAAAGACATTGGACACATACTTTTGAAATGCGCGCTCGTAAGGGTTTACAACGGGTCTTGCTTGCCCTGCCTGTTTGGGGAGGAAGAGAGGAAGCATATAGGGCTGGAAGACAGTACCTCAGCCGATGCAACATTGCGAAAATCCCAAGCTCCATTTCAAGGCCAGCATGACCTTTTTTTCACTTTTTTTTCTTTTTCTTAATGGGTATCAATGACAACAAACCATAATCCACAGATGATGATACTTGGTAGATAATTTATGGTTTTTTTTTTTTTCCTTCAACGCAAAGAAAAAAGAAAAGAAATAGAGCAAATAATTAGGGAAAAAGACGTTGGTGGGAAGACGTATAACGTTCCACAAAGACAGCGTAGAAGGGAAGAAGGGGAAAAGTCAACGGCGGCCCCAATGCCCTACTTGACTTACATCTCGTTGAGACGGGGACGCGAGTGGCTTTCCCACCATGGAATGTCCTCCTAGCCTCCCCTCTATCTGTCTACGTGGACCCAGCTGCATCAGTTGCCTTCCGCTGCCTATCTAACTCTGCCGTCCTCTGCCTATGCCTGCCGTCAGTGAAGCATTGTCTACTTACAAACGGAGACTTCTACAGTACATCATTTCTGCTGCAGAAACGACGAGTCAGTACGGGTATCTTTTGAGTATACAGTACTGGGTATGCCAAGCTGAAGCATTGACTAAAAAGGGGAAAGTGTCAAAAATACCAGGTACGTCTCGAAAGATAGACCCGCTTCACTTTCTCTAGACCCACACCGCAACCACTGAACCCCGTTCCCCGAGACCGTTGCGGGCTGCCAATCACCAATCACACGGAATTGCGGACCAGGGTAATGGCACTTCGGCCTCTTTCCTCTGCCCTCTACCCCCGACCTCCACGCTCATGTCCTTTTTTTTTTTTTGTCTTCTGTAACCCACCCCCAAACTGAGTCTGAATTCTGAACCTGAACCGAATCTTCTCAAGGGCCGACCCTCCCACCACCTTCTCCAGTGCCTCCCGATTCCGCCCCCCTCTTTCCCTCTTTTCATCCTTCAGTGACCAAGACCTTGTCCCCTTCTCTGGCTCTGCTTGTCTCACACCCTACTCACCTTATTCTCACTGCGATTTCCCTCCACGGCTCAAGGCTAGGAGCGAACCTCATCATAGTGTGCCGGAACTCATTCACTTGAAAATACACCTCACTCACTACCCTGTATGCATCCCCTCATCCCCGAAAGACCTCTTTGGCTGTTTTTGCAGTATTATTTCTGCTTTTACATTGACTTCAAATTCATGTTTCACTTCACTATCTTCTTCTGTTCATGTCCCATGCAGTGAAGTGACTCGGAGTTACGGACTTCAGCTCCAGGTCTGTCTCCGCGACTGAATTTAATTCCTCTTTCCTCGTCCTCCAAGCCGCTAGTCACTAGGGATCCCGTGCCACAGCCATCTCGGGATGGCCCCGTCAAGATGATCCATGCTAACCTAGGTATCCTGGGGTTTTATTACGTCCGTAACTACGTGCGTAAGATCCAAAATCATACGGAGTAAATCGCCCCCAATACCACGATATCCCTCGTCCGCCACTATTGCCTCCAGCCTGTTATCCACCACCATCCGTTCAAATATATTTGCTTTTCGAAGTACATTGCCGCATTTTTCTAGTCCTTGCCTTTGGGTCTTTTCTCCATTTAAGTTACAAATCTTGTGGAGAGAGCCCAGCTACACCGGCAATGCCCTATTGGTAAACAGGATGAAGCGCGTTATCCTCAACTACATCATCATCTGCAATGCGACCATCCATATCAATCTTTTCCTCGTTTCTTTTCTGCCTTTTCGGATATCTCTGCATCATGTTGGCATATTTTCTGGCGTGTTATTCCCGTCCTCTACGCATCTGTTTCATCGCGATGGCAAGTTCTCCGACCTCACTTACCTGGCACCTAGGTTACCCCCGGGTGAGGACACCAGGCTTGCTTGGCTGTTACCATTTTCATCACATTTGCCATTCAAGTGCTTTACCCTGCTGGTGTTAATTACGGCAAAGGAAGATCGCAGCGTTAAATTCGCAGAATTGGTCTAATCTCTCCGAATTTTCCCATCCCCATCGCCAACCCCTGCCATGTCCTGCCCTACAAGACAAGAAACTCCATGCATACCGTGCACCCGTCTGATACGGGGCCCGGAAGACTTGGTATATGAGCACAGTACTTGACAAACGGCTGTGCTTCATCCCTCCGCACACCCTGTAGATTCTCTGGACAGGCTTGGAATGAGCCGCCCCGTCCAAGCTTCTCCATCCCAAATGGATGTTTAATCTATACTAGACTCCATCAGACTAGAGATTCACGCCATTCGCGTCAGTACCAGAGGGAGACATGCCTGGGTACCCTGAGTAGCTTGTTTTCGCGTGTTAACCGAAAAGAGGCACAGCAGCTGCCGGAGAGTAGAGAACTGTTAAAGTGTTTAGTATTCTCGCAGGGCAGCGAGGCGAGGCAAAACATAGCCGAGCAACAACGGGCACAGAGAAACCCACGGTTCCGTTCCGGGCCAGAGGCCAGACTTGGCCAGCCGTACCGAGCACTACTTTTTGTCTACTCGCAATGCAATCGAAGTCCCCACTACTTGCCACCCCCAAAGGCCTATCTGACTTGACCTCCCAAGGGCCAAAAGTTGCAGTATCTCTTGACGTCTAGAGAAGTAAGAAGAAAGAGATTAAGAAAAAGAGACAAAAAAGAAGTAAAAACCAAAGCAGGAAACATGAACAAGGCAAGCTGTTACTGCTTTAGATTTCCGTCTCATGCTGAGCCATGTTCACCAGCATTTTCCATATCCACTCCTTTCCAACACCTGTGAGTCGTTTAGGCGCTTCGAAACGGCCGCACAATGAGCAAACCAGACATCTGCGCTGCGTCTGCATCTGCGGTACATCTGCGTCTTCTTGCTTTTGGTCCTGCTGTCATTGGTAACCTCTAAGAATCTCTGGCCTTTCCCCCTGTTCTCCTCCTACCCCGGCCATCCATGAGTTGTGGACACACGCCCCCTTGCCCTATCTTTTCTGCAGTTTCTCATCCACCCCCAAAGTTCCTCGTCGTCCGCAGCGCAGCGTCCAAATCGACCCGCACCTACCGCTACCCGCACTCAGCAGCCCCGGGCGGCTATCGTCTGCGAGCGAACTAGCCCCATCCCATGTCCCCGCATGCCACTTTCATGGCCCGTGTGCTGTATACAACGGCCTCATGTACCTCGTGTACCTACAGCATCTGTCTGCCCCCGGTCACTTCTCAACCACCCCGGCGATGGTTCCGCTACCTACACTGCGTCGTCCCAAAGAGTGGGCTTGCTGCAGTCCCCTCTGGCAGACTGCCCCTGCAAGGAATACAGACCTTTGATCGGCCATCGCTCCTCCACTTTGCTCGTCATTAATAGGCCGCGACCGTCTTCTTGTCGCCGCGAGGCTCTCTCTTCATCCATTCCACTTCAGACAGGCCCCGGTCCGGAAAGGCTGACTCGAGTTGCTCTTCAACTCCTTCTTATTCTGCTTCTTCCCCCCTCGAAACATCGCAGAATACAAGCCGAACTCCCACATCATACATACAGAAACATACATGCACCTACAAGACCACCGCAAACAACAGAGTCGCCTCCAAGACGCCGCTTCGCACTCCATTGGACTCTCAAAATCGTCCTCTACCCTCAGCTGCGAAGACTCGTCGCTCTATATCCACGTTGCCATGTCCGACCAACATTACATGGACCGAACTTCCGTTCACTCAGACGGATACACAGACCCTGTTTCTGGAAGGTGCTCTCCGTGTGCTCAGCCTCCCACGACTACCTACCCAGACCTCACCAGCCCTCCATACTCTGTAAGTTGCTATACTTCACCGCGCGGTGCCCCTTCGGCGAGGGTCCAGTAACTTCCATCGGGTCTAACACCGCATAGATAACCACGTTCAACCAAAACCAGCAAGGCGAACCGCATCTGTTGACACCAGTGTCCGGTGTTGGCTCTCCTTCTATGCAACAAAACGCCAAAATGATGCAGCAGCAGCACCCAGCCACGACAGCATCCATGTACCAGCAGCCTAGCCCCTCCACAACCTCGAGGATGTGCTGGCCCAATTCTTTCGATATGGGCGCACCTCACAGTCAGGCTGCTTCCCCTCTGCCCATGAACCCTTCGACAACAGAGAGCCACTTTGAAATGAACTACATCTCCGCCGAAACCCCGATCAAAGACGAGATCCCCGAACCTCCTGTCCCCTATTTCGGTGCCTACGGTGTCTCGGGGCAACAGGACTCAGATCAGGGCTCTCTGTCTCCTCCCATGCACTCGGCTTTCTACATGCCCACGGATGGCTCCATGCTTAACACAACATCTCTTTTGCCCACTCCAGACCTGACGATGGCTCACCAGTCCATGGGACGCACTCTGGCACCAGCCAATCAAATGCCCTTCAACGCACAGCCGCATGTTTATCAACCTCAGACCGGTGGTCTTTCGGACAGGGACGATATAACCAGACGGCCGAGTTACCCATGGGCATTCCCTAGCACACAAGTCACCCGCCCAAGCAGCAGCGACAGCAGCCCCCGCTCCCGTCAACCGCGCGTGAAGAGGGAACCTCGCATGAGAAATCGCTGCGACGAGGCTAGCACCAAGGCCGCTGCTACTAGACTTGTCCACCAATCACCTCAAGTGAAGTCGTCAGAGCAAGGCGAACCCCAACTCATCATCAAGTCCACCTGCCCCCCAGAAGAGCGTTTTCTCTTCCAGAGACGATTTGAGTTAGAGGAGCAAAAGGGAGGCGGCATCTGGGGAACCATTCAGGAAGAGTTTAACCAGAACTTCCAACAACATTCCGATATTCCTCGCCTTCAAATGATGGTGACAAGAGGACGACCTCAATACCTCGAATGGCCACAGACAGATGTAAGCGACGAAAGCTTGTCACAATCGCAAGAAACAGTGACTGACATTTCACCAGGATGAAATACTTAGAGAGTCCATGCGATTCGTCGAGCAACAATACTGGAAGATGACCTACCAGAAATTTAAGGAGCTCGGCGGTGGCTCGGCAGCGCACTGGGGTCTCGCTGATATCGAGCACCGCGCGGTCGAGAAGGGCTGGGCGAACATCTACTACGAGCCCTCTCCGGTGGATCAGAGTATGAACATCCGCAGACGTAAGAAGCTCAACACGCGCCGCAGGTCCGCTGTCATGGACGGCATGCCGTTCGAGACGGTACACTTGAGCGAGGACCAGCGGGAACAGCTTGTCGACGACATCATCGTGGAGAGGGACATCAAGCCCGAAGATGAGGATGAGGAGGCAACGCGAAACGACCTGCAGCACATGCGGCTGGCGCATGTGAGGGGCCCCCCTGCGATCAAGCAGGAGGAGGGACTTGTTGGCAACGGCGGACGGGTGGCCAAGAGCCAAAAGCCGTCAGTAGCAAAGACCAAGAACAGGTCCCGTGCTCAACGGACAAAAGCTGCTTGAGCATTAAAAGGCGGGTTAAACAACACACAGAGCAACATCAAACATTGCGGGTCATGATCTTCTCTTCTCTTCTACACAAACTACCAACATTTTGGGTTCAGGGCTTTTTAGGGACCAAAGGACTCTCGGGATGAACGCATAGATTGTTCAAATGTCTTCTTTTTTATCGCACAGAAAGAGATACCATCGCTCATTTTTTTTTTTTCCTATTGGGGTATATGGCATATACCTAGGGCTTGGGTGGGCGGCAAGGGTTGTGGTTTTTTTTTTTCTTTTTTCGCCCTCTGTGTTGGGCCTGCATATCATCACTTTTACGCAACTATTTACACTTCTTGTTACATATTTTATTCTTTTACTTCTTCGCTATCCTTGACTTCTGGTAACTCCAACATCGCAAGACAAGAACAGAGACACACACCTCTTCATGAAATCGCCTCGCCTCCTGATTGTTAGTTTCTCTTCGCGACATCTAATACCGGACACCCTCCTGCCTATTACGTCCTTTTGCCTTCCACATCATTTTTTGCCCCCAGGCAACCAAAGACAGGTAAAACAGAGAAGGGGCTGGAAGGACTCACACACTGCCTGTCTGGCAAATCTCGCCAGAATTGCCTAAAAGTGAAGATTTTGACGAAGGGGCACAGAGGAAGGGAGGGGGAGTGAAGTTTCCGGACTCATCTAACTAGGGGGCACAGCAGGCACAGCAGGGCAGGCAGACCAGGCAGACCAGGCAGAATTCCCAAGTTCTCGGGACCAATGTGATAACGTCGACGGCTTTCCCCCTCGCTGGTAACTCCATCACAAAAGTTCGTCGTCGTCGTCGCCGATGTGGGAATGTGACAGTCACAGTAACAGCGGCAACGCATAAAGTCTCATGACCGGGGGGGGGAGGAACCAAAGCCAGGACTCGGTCTGATTCTATCATAACCATATTTGTCTTGTCTACCTCCGCATTAGGTCATAGGGGGCGATGCTAAGAGTTTTGAGAAAGGCCAAAAAAAAAAAAAAAGGCCCTTGCAGATTGCTGGCTTTCCCTTCACCACCTCCATCATCACCACTGTCACTGATGTTACCTTGGTGTTCTCCCGTGCTCCCTCCTTCCTGTCGCCTCTTCAACGGACGCCCCGTCCGTGCCCCCGATGCCGAGAACCTAAGATGAAGGGAGACAGGAAAACTGCGGCTGTGGCTTTCAACCACGCGCACATCCATCCCCCATCCCCCAACGGATGTTTATACCCACCTCATACGACATTTCACAGCCAGACCGTGCCTGCGGCCCTTCTAGCCCGGATGCGACATGCTACTTTTCCGTAGCTTCAGGGACCCTAGCTAACCGATCTAAGTTTTTTTTTAATCTTGTTCGATTAAGTATGGTTTTTTTTTCCACCCCTCTCTTGTTCCCATTACTCTGGGGCGCGTTGCTCTACTTTTCTCCTTCGCTCTCTGTCTTCCGAAGTCGATTACACATTTCCACCTTCTCTCAAGTTAGATAGTGGATTCAGGCAGGGAAGAGGGCGGACCGCGGCCGAGCAGGGGATATGATATTTCGGGCCATGGGAATAAGAGAAGAGAAGAGCAGGGACCATTGAAGCGTCAAAATGGAGGGCCAAAACTGACAAGGATGAAGGGTAAAGAAAAAAAAAAAAAAAGACAAGAAAAGACTGGGGAGAGGCAGGGTGACAGGTCTAGCGGCGGCGGGCGAACCTGACAAGGGCTTTTCAAGAAAGGAAGTGATTGGACAAACAGACGAACGAAGAAGGGAAGGGAAGGTCGATTTGGTGAGGAGGGTGGTGGTGGTGGTGGTGGTTGTCGTTGTCGTCGGCTGTCCTGTATGTCCTTTTTCCCCCCTGGGGCAGTCTCCGTGTCCGCGCAGCGCACCCCCTTGGCTGGCAACGATACCCTGAGGAATCTCTCTTCCTGGTGGAGAACAAGCAGGCAAAGGTGGGTCTTCCAGGCGACGGCCCCACTGAGCGGCTTCCGCGCACTGTGATTGTCCCGCCAAGGCGACCATTCGGCTTCCCGGGGGTTGCCTCGCTCACGTGAAGTGGGAAAGCTGTGAGGAATACTGGTGCTTGGCCGATGAGGTGGTGGCAGGTACCTAAAGAACGGACAAAAGAGGGAAAGGGCAAGGAAACATCACACACCTTCTACATGACTTTAAACATCCTATCTTTGCTCATGGATGATTGCCCCTACCTTCTCGGACTGATTTGAGGGCGTAATCCTGCTACCAGCCTGAGGCTTTGTACAAATATGCCCCATTCACTAGCAGGTTAACTGATGATTATTTCCACTGAAGAGAAACACAAACTCCGATAGATATGCTCAACATGGAACCCTCCATACTTCAGGGTCATGGGTGTTTCGCGAGGCCTGCTGTTGACCGGCGATTCATCGGGCGGTTCTGTCTGTCTCCAGCCTCTTTCTCTCTCCCTCTTACACACCCCCCTTGTATGTGTTATCATCAGATCGCAAGTACGCCAAGATGCTCATTTTTTCACAATCTAAATCGCTTTCGTGCTCATCCATGGCCTCATCTGATCGCGACAGTGGGTGCCTTGATGAGTGTTGCCAGGGAACCGCGGGCGAATCGAGGGGGAACTCCTCTTTTCCCTTCCTCAGCTCTTGACCGGTTGTGATGGGATGTGATTGCAGGATTATGATTGATTCTCATCTTCCCAGGTTCCGGGAAGAGAACATCTCGGCGTGAAAGCAAACAGACAAGGGCCCTGAAGGGGTGACGCCGTGATGAACGCCCCCATGCTTGCAAATCAAACCCTCGGGGCCTCGGTGGGAATCGCGGACGCTGGTACGTGCGTTTCCGACTCGACTCTGTCGCAGGGGATGGATTGGCAAGGAACAGATATCCCGCACTGTCCCATGTTTGCGCCAGTTGTGGAGCCCCCTTTTACGCCGGTCTGCGCGCTCTGCAGAGACACTTCATCAACTGTCCCGGAGACTCGGTAAATTGCTGTGGGCAAAACCGAAAAGGAAATGCCTCTTTTTGTCAGCGTTTGCGACCCTGTGTCTGGGTCAATGTCGAGAATGGAGCCGCTGCTGCCTCCCCATGTACTCTTGACGGGTCCCCGCGGAGTCAGGAGCAACGCGAGGGGTTCCCATTGATTTGCTCCCCTCTCGTAATTGCGTCGGCTTTGATGGTGCCCGCCGCCCTCTTGATGCTCAGTGCTCTGTTTACGAACCTGTTGCCGAGAGATGGGGAGGGGAACGACTGATTCCCCGCTTGTATGGCCATGGGGTCCCCAATGGCGTTGATCAATTGGGGAGCCATTGGGCTGAGCTGCCATCCGCGAAGCGATGTAGCCCTCTATTGTAACTTGCCATGCCCACCTAGACTGGGAAACCTTGCCCAGCGCACACGTCAACGATGCCCAGTCCTTTTGCTTGTCCGCCGATCTTGCTGCCTATTTGCCTGTAGCCTTACGCCATCTTCTACCTTTCAAACTCTGCAAGTCGAGATCAAAGTCATGAGTTGACTGGACTGGGTTCGGATGGGATGTTTGTGGATTGTATTCGTATGTTGCAAAACTGGGACTCCTCAACTGCTTGGAGCTCCAATCGCCCTGCGCCGTTTTGAACCGCCCGTCGACTTCCAACAGCGAACTGGAGAAGCGCGAAGCGCGTGTGCCGGCCCGAAAGGACATCATGCCATCCATCACGCCCACCATGCACTGCATCCGGAATGAGCTGCCAGATCCTCCCTAGACGAGCAAAGAACGGGCGAAGAAGGGGTCGGTAATTCTCATCTGCAGCGGCTAAGCCACTACTCATGCGGTTTCCAGCCAGTAGAAAAGCTATCCATTCCCTCGGAACCGTCTCTCGTCGAATCAGCAGCGCAGAACCGAACCGCCTGCCGGGTGTAACCCTTCCGTTGCATGAGAACATGTAGCGTCCAAAACAGGAGTCACTTGAGTTGACTCTCGCGTAGTCTTGCCAGGGAGGTCGAAATTTCCCCTCTTTAGATTTCCACCAGTAGGCACTCCATCCTTCCCTTCTGCTGGTGGAGTGAAATATCCTCGACAAACAATACTTGCTGCTTTCTGCAGCATCTGCATTCATATTTTCTCATTATTGCTTTCTTGCAGACTTCGATCCAGAGTCTCGGGTTTAGAGTCGGTGAAGAGATATGTACGCACTACTATTTCCGGCAAAGTGTTCAGATGGTGCTCTCCTTCCTGATTTGAAATCTGCGAACAGGCCCGGTCCTGAAATGGCTGGTTCGCATTTCTAGTAGTTGATGTCGTCCTCTAAGCTGGGGGTAAGCAGAGCAATGCGCCCGCAGCTGCGAATCCGCCTCACGGAAAACAAGGCACGCACCGCCGCAGCAAGTCAAAACTCTGCTGCGTTCCTAACGATCGACCTTATTGAAGAATTTGGAATTTGATACGAACGGCTTATGAAGAGGCAAACTGCGGCACGCGATCTGTGAATGTGCATATCGACCCCATTGCTTAGAATCTTTTCAGGCGGTAACTCATGACAAACATGCCATGCAACCTGCCGTCTTGGAAAGCCCGGACTTGGTATGGCAGTCCCAGCCCTGGAGTGTGGGCGTTACAGCAGAGTGATGACGGTTGTCGCTAAGGGCCTCTGTTGCGAGTTTGGTGTACAAGCGGTTTCGCTTGATGGCGTATCAAAAGCTGATGCCAAGCTATGCCAGCTCCGTTCCCTGGCAGCTGTCGAGCCCTGGATTGACATGCAGGCCAGGGACCCACCATATTTATCCAACTCTACCGATGGGCTTAGGCCGTTTTGATTCTTTGGAATACCAGAGTGGTTAAATGACAGTCCATGTGCTGACACGTTGTTGCAGTATATGCTGGTAACTAGCTTCTGATAATGGGGCCTGCGACTAGCATGACCGAAGTCGAAGTTCATGGCCCTCAAAATGGCCTGGCAGTGTGCGCAGGCAGTGCGCGCGGCCCGTTTTGGCGGCCATGTAAGGCCATATCAAAGACGCCCTGGGCGTGACTCAATGGGCCAGGCAGATGCCACAGTCGAACGGTTTTTCTACCTTAAATCGGACGTCGCCGAGGAGAAGTTGACGTCGACATTTATTCTAAGATCGTGTATTTTCAATCTATTTGGATTCGCCTGAGACAGAACAGGAAATAGTCCTCACCGGGGTAGCCTCGGGTTGTGGATATGAGTAAGGCGTGAACGCTGCCTTGTGACCATGACGTTGTATGGCACCTAATCGTGAGAGGTCAGTGTACTTGAGGAGGATGTTCCTCGTAGATTTCTACACCCAAGAAGAATGGAAGAGCACACGCGCTGCATGCGCTTATGTGGCGCGACTGTCGACATAAGCGCTTCAGAGCATCATTGTTCTGATGAAGTCCCGTTGGGGATTTGGCGATGTGGAGTTGATAGCCTCAGTAGCGCCCGAACGCACTGGCCGCACCTTGTTCCAGCGTTAATGAGATTGGCCGATAAGCCGGATAAGCAGTTACGGAAACCTCCCACCTTCCGAGACAACGGAAGAAATATTCTTGATGTCGATTACAGTTTAAGTGTATGTTTATTTAGACAATGCATATGCGAGATTAGTTTTAAGAACGCAGTAGCTTTGTGTTTTCTCAACCTTCTATTTATCGCTTTATTATAACCCTGTGGCGCCTACGGAAGCAAACTGCTACCCTTCTCTACATCAGCAGATATATACTGATATCTATTAGCAGACTATTTGGAAAGAAGAGGCTGGATGAGAAATGACATTATTAGCCAGAAAAGGCTATATGATAAGTTTGCGGCTTGTAAATAGTGCTCACAAGATGGGTGCTGGCTCCTTGATTTCCACAATCTAACATCGGCCTGAGCTGATATACATGCGTTCTGTATTACCACAAGTTAAGTCTTGAAGAGCTTTCTTCTCCTCTATAGTTTCTTTTGCCAAGTGGTAAGTTACTACATCTCAGACCGGCTCTGACTCAAGCATGTTCATCTCATCGCAAAGACCACAGGTGGTCGCAAGTCTGATGCGTGAGGACAGATCGTGCTGAGTCAGCATGTCTTCCAGGAAGGCCCCATCACTCCCGCTTCAGCCACAGACCAGCCACAAATGCGCAGGCGCTCCACCAATCGGAGACACAAAGGTGTCTTACTGTGGCTGCTAAAGGACAGACAGCCGCATCCATCCCACTTCGAATTCAAGGAGGCACGAGATCTACCAAGGGAAGCCTTTCTTTTCAATACAGCGCTCCTTTTCTTTTCCTGTACATCTTCTTCAGTGATCACCGATGCTCTGTTTTTGAGTCACAGTTTGCATCATTTTAGTAACCAATTCTCTCATGAAGGAGGACGTCTTGAGGCGCGCATAAATCAAGGCATCTGCCACTGGCAGCCCACTGATTGATGGGAACCCTGTCTGGCGCCTAGATTTGGAGAGATAGCTTCACCATGCTATCGCAACTTTTCGTTCTGTTGTACTTGTGTCTATCATGGCCCATAGCCGTGTCTGCCGTCAGTACAGCTAAACTTGCTGAACTGCGGAACGCCACCACACAGGTCTTCCATCATGGCTGGGACAACTACATGCGCGTTGCGTTTCCAGAGGACGAGGTTGGTCGAAGTTATGTGCTTATGGGCAGGCAAGAAATAAGCTGATCTTTGAATATAGTTACGCCCGATTTCCTGCACTCCGTTAACGCGCGATCCCCTGAACCCCGGAAACTACGATCTCAACGATGTTCTTGGGAACTACTCCCTTACCCTTATCGACAGTCTATCGACCTTAGCGATCCTTGCAGGAACACCATCCGACCAGAGCACTGCTATATGGGCGTTGCAGGAATTTCAGCAAAGTGTGGCAACATTCGTAGAGTATTACGGTGATGGCAGACATGGCCCCTCTGGAGAAGGACTAAGGGCTCGAGGCTTCGATCTTGACAGTAAGGTTCAAGTGTTTGAGACCGTCATCCGGGGAGTAGGTGGCTTACTCAGTGCACATTTGTTTGCCACTGGGGAGTTGCCTATACCAGGTTACAGCCCAGGACATATCGACCACGATGCCGAAGACGCGGACCCGCTGGAGCTGCCACCGATAGCATGGCCAAACGGGTTCAAGTACGACGGCCAACTACTCAGACTAGCATTAGATCTGGCAGAGCGGCTTCTGCCTGCCTTCTACACAAAAACAGGGCTGCCTTATCCAAGAGTCAATCTGCGACATGGCATTCCCTTCTACGTCAACTCACCTCTACACAAGGTCTCGCGCGATGACCCCGATTCTCCACGAGCTTCAAATGAAAAGACAGACACCTGCAGTGCCGGCGCAGGAAGCCTTGTTTTGGAGTTTACTGTTTTGAGCCGTCTCACTGACGACCCAAGATTCGAACAATTAGCTAAAAGAGCTTTTTGGGCAGTTTGGAAAGGGAAAAGCGAGATTGGCCTCGTTGGGAATGCCATTGACCCTGAAAAGGGCGAATGGGTTAGCTTCGACTCCGGTATTGGGGCTGGTATCGACAGCTTCTTCGAATATGCCCTGAAGAGCCATATCCTGCTCTCTGGTCATGATCTGCCCAACATCACAACACGAAAACCGCCGCTGGATCGACAGTGGCTGGACCCAAACACCATCCACGACATACCTCTGACACCCGAGGAAAACTCCGCAGGGGCATTTCTGGAGGCCTGGCATCACGCTCATGCGGCGATAAAGCGCCACTTGTACAATGATGCCCATCATCCATACTACATGACTGGGCATAGAACCCGTGGATACGCTTTCACGAGTTGGATCGACAGCCTGGCAGCATTTTATCCTGGTCTTCTTGCAATGGCTGGTGAAGTGAAGGAGGCTGAGGAGGCCAACCTGCTATATACCGCGCTTTGGACGCGTTACGGAGCTCTCCCAGAGCGGTGGTCGGTTCGCGAGAGACAGGTTGATTCCGGCATTGGATGGTGGCCTGGTCGACCCGAATTTATTGAGTCGAACTATTACTTGTATCGTGCCACCAATGACCCTTGGTATGTACATGTTGGAGAGATGGTTCTTAACGACATCAAGCGACTGTGCTATACAAGATGCGGTTGGTCAGGCCTTCAAAATGTCGATACCGGCGAGAAGGCCGATCGCATGCAGAGCTTCTTCCTGGGTGAGACCACCAAATACCTCTACCTGCTCTTTGACCCGGATCACCCCCTGAACAAGTTGGATGCGGCTTATGTTTTCACAACTGAAGCACACCCACTTATCATTCCTCGACGAAGACGAAGGATGAAAAAGAATCAGCAGCCTCCCCCAAAAGTCAAGGAGATTGACGTCTACTACGACGAAAACTTTACAAACATCTGCCCAGCTCCTGTGAAGCAGGTGCCACTGACCGGTTCGGTTCTTGCTGCCCGAACAGATGTTTTCCATGCCGCAAGTTTCGTCAACCTCCACACCATCTCTAATCCGCACAGCGGCGTGGAAACTGTTCCCGCAGCCAAAGGGAGCAACGGTTCTGTGTCGCGGTACAAGGCAAACCACACATTCTTCCCTTGGACGCTTCCCCAGTCGCTGATACCTGAGAATGGCACTTGTGCGGCGTTGCCTTTCAAGCCCACACTGATCATTGAGTTCCCATCTAGCGTTCAGCAAGGTAGTGTGGGCAGTGCATTCAATAATCTTTTCGCCAACACTGCCGCCTTCAAAACCCAAGTAGGCGTCAGGATAGCCGCTTTGAATGGGTTGAAAATTCACTTCGTCCGGGAGGATTCATATGACAGCGCCTATGACCATACTTGGCGGGTAACGCAGGTCAATCATATGCCGCTCGGACGTGACGAGCCGGTTCACATCGATGCTGATCTGTTGAACGGAATCTCTGACCCTTTGTTCAACCGCGTACGATATAACGGCTTCGTCGAGCTGATTATGGTGCACGGGGAGTCGAGTATACGCAATGCCAGCGAGCCAGTGCCGGCCGAAGGGTTGGAGATCGGTATCGATGATTTCGAGAACCAAGTACAACTGACCGAAGAGGCCAAATCCGAATTGCAGGAGGACCAAGCTTCGTCTAAGAGCATGAACACGGCTTACAGGTCCATGCTCAAGTCGATGATTCGCGCCGTTACATCGGTTTTCGATCCTACCTATACTCCAGCGCCTCGTCCCAAGGCTAACGAAATGAAGTTCTACGTCGAGAGCTACATGGGGTCTCTGTCGGTGGGCAAAGGCGCTGTCCCACTTCCTGACACACCAGATGCCTCTATACCCACGGAAGATGAACCGCCGAATCTTGCTTGGCGGACCGTCTACCTCGCTGGCTATGGGTGTGACAGCCGATTGCCTGACGAGGCCCCCCGCCAGCATCAGGTTATCGTAATGCGCCGAGGCGGCTGTTCTTTTAGTGAGAAGCTAGCCAATATTCCCTCGTACACACCCTCTCCACGTGCGTTGCAACTCGTCATCATTATCGACGAGACGGAGCTCGATAACAATTATGTCTACAGTGCCCCGGACTTGTGGGAATATGAGCTTGTCAAGCCCCATCTGGATGTTGAACAGACAACACCGGCAGGTATGCGACGGCCACACCCCATTGCCATGGTAATGATCCGTGGAGGTGGAACGGATGCATATGAGAAGTTCGGAAATGCTCTTGGCGTAGGTGTACGGAGGAAGTACCTCATCGAGACACAAGGGCGAAGAGTTGATAACATCATTGTCCTGTAAAATGGGCAAACTTTCGAAGACAGCGGTCGGATTTGTTTTATTCATCTCTTTTATTTTCCTTTTTGGAAAGACTGTGGAGTCTTTCAGGAGCATAGCGTTTGATGATGTACATACGGGTCTGGACTCAGGGTGCATGATAGATACCACTTATCGAGGAGTTTTCGAATTTCCAGTTGTTGGATAGAGAATTCATCGTTTCTCATTTTGTACTATTTTACGTGCTTGCCAAGTTTTGAAGACGGATGAGCGCGATATATGTCACCCTCTTGCTGTAAACGCGATGAAACTCGATCTATCCCTTCAAACTTGAAGGAGAGCCGTAGGGTGGTCGTTTGCGAGTTCGGGTTAAAGAGTCGTGAGCGTAATGTCATCCGCCCTGTTGTGCGGACAGTCCCTTCCGATGTTTTATTGAGGGTCTAAGTCATCCAATTAATTGGCCGGACCTTGCTGAAAAGGCCTAAAAAAGAAATCCCTTTGGCTGGGCACGGTAACTCCAGTGTAGTGGCAATGTTGGACGGTGGCGGGGGCTAATGAACTTCCTTAGCTAAACTATCTATATACCTGTCCCTAAACCTCCTCATACCCAAGCAAGAAGCTGTAAGCTACCAACTCGTCCGGTCAGCCTCACTTCCACTCTGTTCTTCATTATTCTCCAAAGTCAATCACACGAGGCTTCTGCCTACAGTTGCAGGTTAGAGAGCCTATCGACTTTCTAGGCAACTCGACCGACCTGTCAACTCTCCGCTCCCCTTCTACCATAAAGTGGCCCGAGGGCTCTCGTCGCCTTTCATTGAAAGAGCTAGGGCTGTCCTTATTCCGTCAAACAAGCAGGCGCAAAAGCCAAATCGCCATGGAATCTCCCTTTTTCGACGGCGCAGAGCCGCAACTCCGCAAAACCGCAAGCTTTCAAGGACGTCTGCATCTGCAGGAATTCATGTTCAAACCCACATCCTCAGAGGCGTCACCGACCTCACAAACACCGTCTCCGTTGCCACTCCGGCGCAGCCCCCGAAAGTTAACCCCACTCGGTCCTCTCGCTTCTCCGGACCGAGTCACCAAGACACGCAGCACCACCGCGGCGAAACCCAACACATCCCTGAAACTGTCAGCGTCTGCGTCACCATCCGGCGATGATTCAGCCACTGGCTCAAAGAACAAGTCAAAACCGAAACGCAAACGCCAAGCATCGGGCTACGCTCCTCCTTCAACCTACGCCCACCTTCCTCCTTTGCAAGACATCCTTGCCCCGAACCTCCTGATTCTCTTTGTCGGACTTAACCCGGGGCTGCAAACTGCGCGTGCTGGCCACGCCTACGCACACCCTTCCAACCTCTTTTGGAAGCTGCTCTACTCGTCAGGAATCACCACCCGCCTGTGCTCTCCGACGGAAGACCGCGAGCTACCACGGCTGTATGCTCTTGGGAACACTAACATCGTCTCCCGGCCCAGCCGTAACGGCTCGGAACTAAGCAAGGCAGAGATGGATGACGGCGTTGAGATTCTCGAGGAAAAGGTGAGGGGTTGTCGGCCTGAGACCGTTTGCATCGTTGGTAAGAGTATCTGGGAGAGTATCTGGCGAGTGAGACATGGGAGGGCGATCAAGAAAGAAGAGTTCCGATATGGGTGGCAGGACGAGGAAGAGAATATGGGGGTTATCAAAGTAGCTAACGGGGAAGAAGGATGGGCTGGTGCTAAAGTGTTTGTTGCTACGAGCACAAGCGGGCTCGCTGCCACACTCCGCCCCGCGGAGAAGGAGAAGATTTGGCGTGAGCTGGGAGAGTGGTGTGAAATGCGTAGAGTCGAGAGGAACGTCACCGTGTAGCTTTCTCAATAGTAACACCAGGGCATGGTCCAACTTGGTACCAACGTCATGAGGCATCGTCAAATTACAGAGAATTAGAGTGATTTCAAACTATATTTACTGATATCCACCGCCAGTGCCCCTGATGCGAAGGTTTGGAGCCCGTATCTTTTTTTTGAACGACTCCAAGCCGCCTTCCGTGATGGGTATCATGCGCAAGAAAAAGAAGAAAAGTTAATGCAAAAAGAACTCCTGAGAGGCAGATCATACAGCCAGCCCATGTCGTGTGAACCGTCTTCGTTAATGTACATTTTACTCATGACTGAGACCGACTCAGGCCGCAAAAACGGTGGCCAAGACCACGGCCACTACCGGCCAGAAGCCCATGTTCTCAGCAATTACCCGGACTGCAGCAGAAGTGGTGCCAACATCATCGTCGCCACCAGCGGCGGTGGTGCCGTTGGGAAGAGTACCGTTGATAAGAATGGTGCTGTTCCCCTGGTAGTCCGCAACGTTGACGACAGACTTGTTTAAGCCGTTGTAGCTACCGTTGCCAAGCAGCGAGCTCATGTACTCGGTACTGTTGTTCTCGTCGCATCCACAAGGCTGATGATCGGCGCAACCACAGAGGACGGGCTTCGTTTGATTCTCGCGCGCCGACTCATTGTAGAAGCGATAAGGATGGCTATAAGGGTACATGTGAGCGCCCGCAAGCCAAAGGCCAGGCCAGAAGGCCAGACCAGCACCGACAAGCAGGAAGGGGGCCATGCTACCGCGCCTCTGTCCAGCCGGGTAGGGAGTCGTAGCACCACCGCCGTAGTATCTACCTCCGCCATAAGCGGGAGGGGGACCGCTACCAGTCTTCGTGGATCCGCCGGAGCTGTCGCGGCTACCGCCTCGTGCAGTGCCTCCGGTGCCGCTGTTGCCGCTGCTGCCACCACTTCGTGAACCACCTGTACGTCCACTTGATGAGCCAGAGCCAGAACTAGAGGAGCCGCCGCCTGAACGTGAACCGCCAGAGCTGCTGCCGCCTCCCGATCGAGACCCACCTGAAGAGCTTCCTCCTCCGCCTCCTCTGCCGCCGCCGCCACCTCCGCCGCCCTTGCGCTTCCACAACTTCTCATCCTGTTGTGTGTTGTCGCGCTCTTCTACGGGCGCGAGGTACGAAACATCTGAGCCGTGGAGGCCAGCATCGAGAGCTGCGGTCCACACGGGCGCACAAAGCGTCAGCGCAACAACCGCGAAGTCGAGTCTCATTTCGTTTGCGACGAGATGTATCGGTTACAAGCTGTTGAGTAGGATTTGCGCCGATTGCTGAATGCGCAGTACGCTAATCAATGTACAATGGGTATGCCCTCTAAGTTCTTGTGGAACTTAATGATAATGGCCAAACTTGACTTGGGAAGTCGTAGGTTGAGGAAGAAAAAGAGCAAAAAGTCGGTTTTCGGAGGAATAATCTAGGTGGGAACGGGTGCAATTTTGTCTCTTTCCCGTTTCAAGCTGATGGTCGGGCGTCTCAGGTGCCAAGAGCTGCGCTGTGCCCGCCCGGAAAACAGGGATGCCTCGGTGTCAACAAGGACCCGTCAGACTATGTGTAATTGACTGAGTGGTTGCCACCAGACTATGATGACATGCGAGGGAAACACGGAGATTCTAGTCCACGTCCAAATGGGTGTGTGTGTATGTGCGTTCACCCTTTTGTCACTATAATGACCTTGAAGGGCCCTGGATAATAGGATTGGTGACGCTTTCTTTGAGGATCGGCGGTCCGGCAAATTTAGGCGCTAGAACAGTGAATGCGTGATGAAGTCAGGGTCGTTGAGAGAAGGATTTGGTGCGGTGCAGTACCCCTTGTTGTTCCGTCGGTAACCAGCTGTGGAGTGATTCGTCTATGATGCAAACAGGGTCTTGGTTTTTATACCCCCTTGATTGGTTTCGAGAAATATCAAATAATCTTGGTTGGTTAATTCATTCAAGGTGAGGGGAATCGCGTCTTGAGAGAAAGGAACAGCAGCTTATTATATCCAGCCATTGATATAACAACAGCTCTGACATCACGAAACTCGGTCTTAGGCATCCTTCATGTTTCGCCGGGTTCATGATAGACCCTGTTTCCCAATTTGTTGGAATTGCTTTGCCACTCAGGTGTGACTGCTCCGCCTGTCAGACAGCTCCGTTCATGGCGCTCTTTCTGTGTCTGTGCAAAGCCGAACCAAAGGCCGCCCTTGCTCGCTTCTACCGTTTGCGGGTGACATGGTCCCTCACAGGTACATTGTAGAAAACGCCTCCTTGTCATATTGATAATCATTGGCCAAGAACCGAACACTGGACGCTGGACCGTTACTGTTCATCATTGGGGCGTGACAATGCTCAACCCCGCCAAGCACAGTCATACGGTATAGACCATCAGGCAACTAGCAATATCAAGCCCCGTAGGCCAATAGCACTATACTTGCGGTGGAAGCCGTGTAAGGTTGGCGGATACCATGGGGCACTGCCTCGATACCGCAGGGGCATAAGTTCCTACCTAATGACTTTTGGAAGCCGCAAAGTATCTCGCTTATTCTAAGCTTAATTAGTGGCTAGTATGCTGTGGCTACTCTGCTTAGGCGGATGGCTGTGCAGCCAGTCGCCCCAGTGATATGACCATTTCCACGGGTCGTTTTCAACAACGAGGTTGGCTGGTCTGCATCAATTGGGGACTTCAATCCGTTTCGGTGGCACCCTTCATCTTCCGTTGGCCACGCGGGGGATCTGATTGTCTTGTGATTTCTTCAAGATCGGTCCCTGGAAAGTGGTCTCAGCCTTCTGGCGCCCGAAGAAAAAGCACCAAGAGCTGGCCCTGGACGCCTTGCGATTTGCCTTACTCCACTCCTTCCATTCACAGACTCAGTTCGCATAGAAGCCGGGCGTTCATTGTTGGGCACCTCGCATACTCCATCACAGCGCATAGCGCCAGCTGCTGACAAGGATTACCTCATATCCCCGATTCAGAAGTACTTCCCAAAGCCGCAACAACATCTTCATCCATCCATCCATACATTCATTATCCTCTTTCCTCTCCAAATCAGAGGCCGCTCGTTCTCAAATATGAGTGGCGCTGACAAGAGCCTGCTGGACCGCCTGAGCGCGTTAAAGGGCGGCAGCCCTGGCGTCTCATTAGACCGATCATCAAAGTAATTAGACCATACACACCAATGGTTTCTGTCGGATTCATGGTTAAAAGACAGATGTGCTAAAGTTTCTCAAAGTGCCCTGAACATTTCCCTTGCTGGCATCGAGCCGGCCAAACCCCCATCGCGTGAGGATGCACTGGCCGCTCGACTTCGCTCATTAAGAAATACACCCGAGCGCGAGCTGCCACCTCCCAAGGTTCCAGCCCCGGAGGCACCGGCATCTCAGCAGGCCATTGCTGGCCGCGGAGAAACTGCAAGCTTATCGCCGACAATCCTCTCCCGTGGTACCCATAACACGACACCGCCTCAGTCCCAAGTAACGCCGTTCAGCGCGCCGCTCTCGGGGTCGGTGGATGACGTCGATCCCCTCCTACAGACAGATGACCAAACACTCGAAGATCTTCTCAGTGACGAGGATCACCCACTGGATTCGGACCCGCATCAATGGAGCTTTGATCCAAAGGCTGAGTCCGCCAAGGTGGCCGCTCTTCTAGAAGAACTCTCGAAAGCCTCACCCGGCCAGCATGCCCCATATCAGCAGGGTACCACGGAAAAAGGCAAGGAACAAAATTCCCGAGACACCAATAATAACGAGGATGATTCAGACGGTGAAGAGATGACCCGAGAGGCGGAGACCTTACTCTCCCAGGCTCTCGATGAGGCGAAACTCAACTCTCAGCCTCATGATGTGCCTGACCCGCCAGCCTTGTTGGGCAAAAGCCAAGGTACTACGAGCGAGACGAGTCCCAGGGAAACACGGGGAGATCGACAAGATGACGGCGATCTAAGGCTCTCCCTTCCGTCGGTTCCTTCGACCATCGCAGCTCCAAAGAATATTGATGATACTGACGACTTGCCTGGCCTGTCTCTGCCTTCTGTCCCATCGGGCCAGCCAAAACATGACGCTGGTTCGGAATTTGACAACGATATTGCTGCGCGTATGGCTGCCCTCAGCGGCCTCAGTGGTCAGTCCGACGAGGGTATGGGCTTACCTTCCGTGCCCACCTTTCAGCCCGCCGATCGGGCAGTCAAGCGGCTGACTTCCAAGACCGGCTACACTGATGAGGATGCCGAAACATGGTGCACCGTCTGCCTGGAAGATGCTACACTGCAGTGTTTGGGCTGTGAAGACGTTTATTGCGTGCGCTGCTGGCATGAGATGCACGTTGGATCTGCTGCTGCTTTTGACGATCGTACCCACAAAGCAGTGCAGTTCGTCAAGCCCAAAAAGGATAAACAAAAAAAAGTTGCCTTAGGAGCATCATGAGAATAAGACAATGAAAGTTTGGGCATTCTAGAAACAATAAAGTGGTACCAACTCCAATTCCCCTTATCGCCGTATACCGACCGTGATCGTATTTCGATACAAATTCCCCCGCTCATTGGCAAACTGAATCATGTATGCAACGTGCTTAATTTACAATATAGCAAGTTCCAGGCTTGCAACGTGCTTACCAACGATGCTAAGCTTCCGAAGAGCCGCCGCCGTTGTTTCTCTCCTGTGTGCCGTACGTATTCTTTGACCTCGTTCGGCCCGTAATGTCCTGCCACGTCGCGCCGAATCGACGGCTCGTGCTTGCTAGCAGACCTTCCTCCTCATCCGCCTCAGCGTCCTCATCGATCTCAGCCATGTTGAGTTTAGGGGCTCTGAAGAGGCCCGTAACGAAAACGAGGAGGAAGATGCCCAGGAAAACGAACTGTGCCCAAAAGTCGAGGGCGCCGAAGAAGGGCCATGTAATGGTTATCCGGTTGAGGAACTCCGACATAACGGAGGGGGTGCAGACTTTAAGAGCCTCAACATCTAAGCCTTCGGAACACTGTATCAAGTAGTCGGGCCTGTCCTTGCAGTTAGGCGTCTCTCCTGCATGATGAGGAGCGTTGCAATAGGTCTGAGTGCCGTAGATCGAGTATTGAGGAGCCACCATGTTCGCTATGGCGTAGTTGATAGCTAGAATGATAAGGGCTAGCATGACTGTAGCAATCAACAAGGCTTGAGGCGCGGTTCTTCCTTTGCGGATTTGGAAGATGCGGATCCAGAGGAAGCGGATACCGACCGTGGCAATACCTGTGATCGAGCTGCTAAAGAATAATAGGACGAGAAGGGCCATGAGGATGTAGTCGATCGGAAAAGCCTTAGCAGATTGTAGGAATATCCAGTTGATGGGTTGAAAGATGTTGATGTGCCCAAGGATGTAGCCACAGCGTTGCTTGCAGAGCGAATTCTTAGCCTTGTCAATGCCTGTAATAAGCATCGAAACCCAGATCAGGATTGAGAGTAGAAGCAACAGGATGCCACCAAGCAACTTAATAGGCCTGAAGACAGCACAGATTTTTAACCACACCTTGTAAATAGTGTGATGCCCCTCTCCAGATGCCTCAGTTGCGAGTCTCTCCCGGCGTGTCAATGTTCTCTCCTCGCGAATGAGCGCCTCGAGCTCACGCCTGTCCTTAGACGACATACCCTCAGGCCGGCCGGCATTGCGCATCTCCAACTGCCGCTGTCGCTCACGGTTTTGCTCCAGGGCGGTTGCTGTGTTCTCCGAAAGCTGCGGCGCAGAAATCGAGGGTGCAGATTTGATGAATGACATTGGAAGAAGAGCGAGTCCGGCCGCGGTGTAAAGGATGTAAAGAAGAGTTCCAAGAGTGACAAGAAGCCCGAGGGCGAAAGCCAATGCCTTTTGTCCATTGTTCTGGATAAGAATGCGCTTGAAATAATCCAGGTCCCAGTTAGCATCCGAGTCGCTACCAGCAGCGGGCACGAAGAAACCGATAAGGAAGAGAATCACGACCAAGATGACAAAAACCATGGTGTACTTGAGGGCGCTGATGAGGCGGCTGCTGAACGACCGGCCTTCCTCAACCTCAATCTCATCGTATTCTTCGTACCAGAAGTAGGCGAACGGAATGACCAAGAGACATAGCAGAGCGTCGAAGCTGTACAGCGAGTAGTAGACGATACGCAATGTCTGCAAGATGTCATAAACGCGCTGTTCGGTTGCCCAATCCTTCTTGACCCCAAGCGATGCATGAGTGGTCGACGAAATGAGAGCAATATCAACGGGAAGAAGAAGAACGGTTGCTAAAAGAGCTGTAAGACTGATAACCGCAACAATGCTGACTATGGCAGACCGCTCTCGGGGTGTCTGCCAAGTGAAGGTGGTAATAATGGCGGCAAGAAGACATAGTCCAACAGCAACAGCGTACGTCACCCAGATGAGGCTGGTTTGGAGGAGGCCTGCGCTGGCCATCATGGTTGAACTTTGTAGCTTATCAACAATGATCACTGTTTTCTTTCTCTGGAAACACTGATTTGTTGTTTTGGGGAAAATGGATTTGAAGGGGAGCTGCGAAGATCGTCACTGACATTCCAAGAGGGGGGAGCTCCGAAGCTACCAAGAACGTAAATAGTGACGGGGCTAGCTTTATGGAAGGTAAGTAGGTGACGCAATAGTGCCATTAGCGTCGTCTAATCCTGACTTCAGGTCGCGACACAGGCGCGTGCTCTTGGCCCGTGCTAGGCCCGGGATTAAGTCAATGCAGTTGTTCCGGGGATTCGGGTCTTCACTTGTTCCGCCACTACTGCAGCTGCCAATCAGAAGAAGCAGAGCAGCAGCCGCAAGGGCCTGCTCGTCCACGGTTGTTTAGAGCTCGCGCGACGGAGCTTTGGATGACTTTGCGACGTCTCCCGACGCTTCTACTAAAGTACTCAATACTTCAAAACTAATGACAGTGGGCGGCTCAAGGGCAATTGCCTGAGACTGTTCTGATGCAGTGCTATACAGAACTCACACCGCCGACCGGTGTGCAGTACAGTCTGAATCTCCCTTTTCTCTCGGCGCAAAGCAACAATCTGGTCGTCGCAAAGGGCTCTCTGTTGCAGATATTTACGACCAAGACGATCTCGTCAGAAATTGACCACTCGCAGACTCGAGACAGACAATCGTCAAGGGCTGATAATCAGTACGACCGCCGATTAAATGACGATGATGGCCTCGAGTCATCCTTCCTAGGCGGCGATGGCATGCTGGTCCGCGCCGATCGAACAACGAACACGAAGCTCGTGCTCGTTGCCGAATACCCCATATTTGGTGTTGTGACGGGCCTTGCGAGAATCAAAATTCAGCACTCAAAGTCAGGAGGCGAGGCCCTTTTAATTGCTACAAGGGTAGCCAGACTGAGCCTTGTGCAATGGGATCCTGAGAAACACGCACTCGAGGACATCTCTATCCACTTCTACGAGAAAGAAGAGCTTGAAGGCTCGCCCTTTGATGGCCCGTTGAGCAATTACCAAACATACCTAGCAGCCGATCCTGGCTCCCGATGCGCGGCGCTTAGATTTGGGCCCAGATACATCGCGTTTCTCCCATTCAAGCAAAATGATGAGGACATAGATATGGATGACTGGGATGAAGAAGTGGATGGACCTCGGCCGGCAAAAGAGTCGTCAGCAACTGCGGCTACAAATGGAACTAGCAACATAGCAGATGTACCATACTCAACATCATACGTCCTCCCTCTCCCTCAGCTTGATCCCAGTCTCCTTCATCCTGTGCACCTCGCCTTCTTGCATGAGTACAGAGAGCCCACCTTTGGTATCATCTCATCAACGCAACGACGGTCCAACACTCTCCCACGAAAGGATCATTTCTCCTACAAAGTCTTCACACTCGACCTCCAGCAGAGGGCGTCAACAGCCATTCTCTCGGTCAACAACCTTCCGCAGGATCTTTTCAAAGTCATCGCTCTTCCGAGCCCTGTAGGAGGTGCCCTTTTAGTTGGCACCAACGAGCTGATTCATATTGATCAGTCTGGGAAGCCTAACGGTGTTGCTGTCAATGTGTTCACCAAAGAGACGACTAATTTCCCACTTGCCGACCAGTCGGAATTGGACTTGCGACTCGAGAACTGCTACATCGAACAGATGTCCCCCGAGAACGGAGAACTATTGATGGTGCTTAGCGATGGCCGGCTGGCCATCGTCGCCTTTAAGATCGATGGACGGACGGTTTCGGGAGTTAGTGTCAGGCTTGTGCCTGCAGAAGCGGGTGGCAATATTATGCAATGCAGCGCTTCCTCTATATCGAAGCTCAGCAAAAACGTGTTCTTCGTTGGAAGTGCGGGCAGCGACTCTCTCGTTGTAGGCGTGACTCGGAAGCAGGCACAGAATGCTCGCAAGAAGACACGATTGGTAGACGACTCTTTCGCAGATGACCTGGAGGATGAGGATATGGAAGATGACGACGATGACGACCTCTACGGAGAAACCACTACAACAGTTCAGCCAAATGCAACGTCCAACGGAGCTCACAAGGGAGGTGAGGTGTCATTCCGAGTCCATGACTCCCTTCTAAGCTTAGCTCCCGTCCACGACATGACTACAGGCAGACAGGCTTTTATTCCGGAAAGTGAGGAGGAGAAGAATTCGGTTGGTGTTGTGGCTGATTTGCAGCTCGCCTGTGCTGTTGGCAAAGGCAATGCTGGTTCCATTGCCATTTTAAACCAGAACATCCAACCTAAAGTTATCGGCAGGTTTGAATTCCCAGAGGCTAGGGGGTTCTGGACCATGTGCGTCCAGAAGCCAATCCCAAAATCATTACAAGGCGACAAGGGTGCAAATGCTGCGGTAGGCAGTGAATTCGATGCGTCGTCTATCTACGACAAGTTTATGATTGTTTCCAAGGTTGATCTAGATGGCTATGAGACATCAGATGTTTATGCCCTTACGGGAGCTGGTTTTGAAGCATTTACTGGAACGGAGTTTGATCCTGCTGCAGGTTTTACGGTGGAAGCGGGTACGATGGGAAAACACATGCGGATCATCCAGGTACTCAAATCGGAGGTGCGATGCTATGATGGAGGTAAATCACCAGGATCACAATCTCAGGAATCAACGAATACTGATTGTCAGCAGATCTGGGGTTGAGCCAAATTTTGCCAATGCTCGATGAAGAAACAGGTGCTGAACCACGAGTTGTTTGTGCCAGCATTGCCGATCCCTACCTTCTCTTGGTACGGGATGACTCAAGCATAATGGTGGCTCAAATCGATAACAATAATGAGCTGGAAGAGGTTGAAAAGCAAGATGATACCATTCTCTCCACGAAATGGCTTGCAGGGTGTCTGTATACCGACAAAACCGGTTTATTTGCCCCTGTCCAGACAGACAAGGGTACGGCAGACGGCAAGAACATTTTTATGTTCTTGCTCAGTGCAGCTGGTGCTCTCTACGTGAGTTTTCTTTTTGTCGTTGCTTACACATGCTAAAGATGACTAGATATACGCCCTTCCTGACCTGTCGAAACCTGTATATATTGCTGCTGGTTTAACCTACGTCCCGCCATTCCTCTCCGCAGATTACGCCGTCAGACGAGGCACCATCCAGGAGACGTTGACTGAAATTCTGGTGGCTGATCTGGGCGACACAACCACGACCTTCCCATACCTCATTGTAAGTGCCGAATCTGGATTCTGGCATACCATACACTGACTTGCTCAACAGCTTCGTCATGCAAATGACGACATTACCATATATGAACCCATCCGTCGCGAAACGGCTGACAAGTCCGAGGGCCTTGCAAAGACTTTACACTTCCAAAAAATCACAAACCCTGCACTTGCAAAGAGTCCCGTCGAAGTTGCTGACGATGACGCCAATGAGCAACCGCGCTTTGTGCCTCTTCGTCCTTGCGCCAACATCAATGGATTTAGCACCGTCTTTCTGCCAGGTGCATCGCCATCCTTCATCATTAAGTCATCCAAGAGCAGTCCCAGAGTCTTGGGCCTACAAGGTATTGGTGTCCGTGGCATGAGTTCCTTCCACACAGAAGGCTGCGAACGTGGCTTCATCTATGCCGACTCAGACGGCCATACTCGCGTCACGCAACTTCCCGCCGACACAAGCTTTGAACTGGGTGTGTCTGTACGCAAGGTTCCAGTTGGTGATGCCGTCAGTCTTATCGCCTACCACCCCCCAATGGAGACATACGCCGTGGCATGCAGCGTCTCAGAGCCCTTTGAGCTTCCTAAAGATGATGACTATCACAAGGAATGGGCCAAGGAGACAATCACTTCATACCCCCAAGCAGAGCGTGGCGTTATCAAACTGATCAGTCCTGCCACCTGGTCCATTGTCGATAACGTCGAGCTCGACCCTCATGAGGTTGTCATGTGCATGAAGACGCTCCATCTCGAAGTGTCGGAAGAGACAAAGGAACGCCGCATGCTTCTCGCTGTCGGCACGGCCATCAACCGTGGCGAGGACCTGCCTATTCGCGGACGGATCCTGGTTTACGACGTTGTTCCTGTTGTGCCGCAGCCTGGGCGCCCGGAGACTAACAAGAAGTTGAAGCTCGTGGCCAAGGAAGAAATCCCTCGCGGCGCCGTCACTGCTCTCTGCGAAGTCGGCTCTCAGGGTCTTATGCTCGTCGCCCAGGGACAGAAGTGCATGGTGCGTGGTCTCAAAGAAGACGGCACTCTCCTGCCAGTCGCCTTCATGGATATGAGCTGCTACGTCACCGCAGTCCGTGAGGTGCGTGGGACAGGATACTGTCTCATGGCTGACGCCTTTAAGGGTGTGTGGTTTGTCGGATATGCGGAGGAGCCCTATAAAATGATGCTCTTTGGAAAGAGTACTGGAAAGTTCGAGGTTTTGACGACAGACTTCATCGTTGATGGAGATGAGTTACATATTGTTGTCTGCGACAAGGATGGCGTAATTCATGTCATGCAGTTTGATCCCGAGCGTGAGTCCCTCCGCGTCTTCTTAACATTGCTCCTTGCCACTGACAATCTCCAGACCCCAAGTCTCTCCAAGGCCACCTTCTCCTCAACCGTGCCTCCTTCTCCGCAGCACCCAACCACCCCACCGTAACCCTTTCTCTGCCTCGAACATCAATCGCTCCCTCAGCGTCCGCTTCAAAGAACCCCCCAACGACCCTCATGCTGGCCTCCCCAACTGGTGCCCTCGCCTGCCTGACCCCTTTGTCAGAGCAGGCCTACCGTCGCCTTACCTCCCTGGCAAACAGTATTGCTGCAGCCCTTCCCCATGCAGCAGCAGCGAACCCCAAGGCGCACCGCCTACCGCCTCTTGATGCACGGCCTCCGGGAGTCGACACGAGCGCCGGACGCAGTGTCGTTGACGGTGCTCTGCTTTCACGATGGAACGAACTCGGTGCGGGACGCAGATCGGAGGTGGCCGGCAAAGGTGGCTACGGCGGCGTCCTTGAGGTTCGGGGCGAGCTGGAAGGTATACTTGGATGGAGCGGTATGGCTTATTTTTGAAGCACCTGAATGGTAAAAACGATTAAATACGGAGCAAGATGTCAACTTTGAGATGTCGACTCTGGACTTCCGTCGCACAAGCCTTGGAGCGGCGACCATAAAGCCTGAGGAAAGATCACAAGGGGAAAAAATAAAGGCGTCCAAAGGCAATTGTATAGTATATTCAATCAACTAGAGCATCTATATCCGAATAAACCATGTCATATCTCTGATGAATACTATGATAAATGAATACTGTGATAAATTACCGCCAACATGAGAGTGTTGATCGCTTACTACAGGGTAACATCTCCTGTAATCATTCTCTTCACCTCTATGGACAGCCAATTTTCCCTCGCGTGTCATCCCCGTCGTCCTCGCTTACCATTGCAATCTGTCGTCACTTTTTTTCAAATGCATCCTGCTGCGGCCGTAAATCCTTGGTGCCTGTTAGGTAAGCATGGGGAAAGCCCCCTCAGGATAACGAAATAATTTCATCATCAAGACTTGTGTGGTCTACATCAAGGGTCACTCTTGAAGCTTAAGATTGACTCGGTTCTTTGAGTTAAGGTGTACCATTACCATAACTAGAAATCTAACTACGCCACCGTGAGGCGATATCGTGATAAAATTCTGCTTCTCACAATGCCTTCAAGTAAATAATGCTGCAGACTCATTATCTCATATACCGTTGCTTCCCATGTCCGAACTCCCGTGACGCTTCGTTTAAGCACTCTACAATCCGTATTCCCCTCCGCCGTTTCCGCTACTAGCAAAGTCCTTCTCGCGTCGAACCTATACCTCCTAGATATTTCCCTTATCGTACATTCGATGGACAAAATAAGCTCACCGCCTATGTCTGCTCTGTAAAGCACACCATGTGGGTGCGATTGAGGTAGTATGTCATAGGCGACATCGTCTTACAAACAGCATGGAAGAAATGGTAATCAGGTTTTTCAGCTAAGCTGCGGCTTGGTTCTTCCGACGAAGGCTCCCGAAACGACGCTTCAAACCTTCACTCAAACGCTTGCCGGTGCTGTTGTGACGGTGAATGTCGGCGCTGTGTGATTGCCCGGCCGGCACCTCTAAGGGCCCGGGTCTTCCGTCGGCGGCGTTGCTGAAGCTGCGCTGGCGTACTACGGCACCAACTTCCTTGTGTGGGCGGCCGTTAAGGCCAGAGCGCATCTCGAACTCGGCGGGACTGTTTCCAAGGGACGCTTTGCGCATGCGCTTTTTCTCCTTAAGATCCTTCTCATATGTGTAGGAAGGTTCACCCTTGCCCTTGAGATCATCGGGATGGTAAGGCTGTCGAATGATTAGACATGATCCAAGTGACATGAGACTTGCCTACTAGGGGTCTGAGACTCACAATTCCATCCCATCGCTTGTAAGCGCCACCCTTTGCGTCGGGTTCGCGCATCAGATCAGCTCCTTCCTTGTAATCCATAATATTGCCGCGCATGTCACTCCCGCCGGCAGGAATTGTACCAGTTCCTTGCAAAGGAACGTGTTTATCCAGCGAATCCTGGATATATTCACGTGGTGTGGCTTTCAAGGCCTCCATATTGGATTCCTTAACGGCTTCAACGGGTGCATACATCTTGTTGCGATTGCGAGAGGCCAAAGTAGCGTCATATGGGCCGCCATGATGGTAAATTCCGCCAACGGTGTCAAGCCCATCAATTGTGTCAGTCATGGGCCCATTTCTGCGTGTTCGAAGGTGAGGAGAACGGTCTGCCGCACGCTGCTCACGTTTCAGTATGTCGAGAGGTCGGTGAGACATGTCGCCGGGAAACCTTTGGCTCAATGAACCGGAGCGATGAAGACCACCTTGGGTGTTTACGCTTTTGCTGCGTTGAACAGAGGAATCAGCGTGAGATCCGTTGCCCTCGCTGATGAAAGGATTACGGGCGCTAGAGCTCCGAGTAACACTGGTGCTTGGTGGGAAGCGGCTAGTTGGGGATGCGGGGCCTCTGTAAGCGTTGCTGCGGACGCTGGTGGTGCGATCCAAAGGCCTGTGAAATGATGGTGAAGCTGGCGAACCCGGCTCTCTTGGCGAAGGCGGAGATGCGCTTTGGTAGGTTGGTGAGAAAGGGTTGGATGAGTGAAAGCTGGAGCGAGTTGGACTAGCAGATGCAGGAGGAGTGGGATACGATGAAGTCCGACTGTGATTTCTATGACTTCTAAGACTTCGGTGACTCTTGTCGCTGGCCTGTATAGGCTCCTTTCCTTTCCTCTGGGAGAAAGTACGAAGCAATGGATCAGGGTTGACGAAGGAACTACCAGGGCCTGTTTCCTGGCTGGGTTCGGGTGCAGTAAGAGGATCGAGCAAGTAAATCTTTGCCTGTGGTCAATGAGTTAATGCGCAAATTCAATCAGTGCGTAGATCGAGAGGTCGAGACACAACTCAGAGGTGGAAACAGATCAAATAAGAAGTCAAACGATGATCATAGGACGCGCATGTGCAGGTGGAGGGGCCCGTATTATTTACGTCGTCAAAGGGCTTAGCTATGGCCTGGATGATGCCAGACGGCTTGGGCTGTTCTTGGAAATCCGACAAGTTGGATGGGCAGTGACGCAAGAAGGGACCTACAGCCACCATAGCTGGGTGGCTGAACCGTGCAGTGCAGGGTACCTGCTTGTTCTTTGTTGACTGGCTCACTTGAGTGGTTGACAGGGGTAGCTGGGCTCGAATCGGTGGCTTGGGCCAAAAGGCCTTGGGCATGGGCAGGCAGCTGGGTTCGGGTGCCCTGACAGCGGAGGGGATGGAAGTGTAAGACGGGACGATCGGCTTCGCCCAGGTCTAAAGACAAGAAACCTGCGCGGGCCTCCTTTTTTCTGGGGGCGGTAGTGACGGAATGCATGGAGTCTTGTGGACGGGTAATACGGAGGAGGGTGATAAGACGGGAGATGTGACGGTGACGGATTAAAAGTGTGGAGATTGTGTACAGAAGGGAAGAAGTAGGCGATGACGATTATCGCACGGCATTGGCCACGAAGAGAAGTAATTGTATCAAGATCAAGGGAAAAACGGCGCGACGTAATAGAGAAATGACTAACCCATTGTTTGCTGTTGGTGGACTCGTCCATGACTGCTGACGTCGACGCTTGGAAGTTGGATTGAATATCGGAGTGCGTAAAAGTGTAAGGTAAGATACGTATCAGTAAATGATAAGTCAAAGGGGCGTGTGTCGAATTCCGTCTGTATCGCTTCTTTGGTACCGGATAGTGTTCTTTTGGCCGTTCCGGTCGGCCAGATTCCTCGGTCAAGGCAACCAAATCCAATGCAAGTCGGTGAAGACTGTCCTAAGCTGGGGCAGACCGAGGCCAGTTGTAAGCAGTGGACGACTGGATGGTCGGTGGATAGGCGGAGACAGAAGCAAAGCAATACAATGCAGAAGAAGGGCGAGAGTTGAGAGGACGTGAGAAACTGGGATACAAGTGCAGGTGTGAGTGCCCTTTTGATTGTTTTCAGTTTATTCCGTTGATCCGTTTGGTGGGATGAGTGAGGTGCACCCCAGGAGGCGATAGAGTCATGAGGGTGGGCATGATGCCGACGACAGGCACAGTCAGTCCAGACCATTTCAGACCCCGTCCCTGCGAGAGTGTAATTGTGGACGGTCTAGTATGTGAGAAGGGTGCTGCGGGCAATACTCGTTTTGCTGCTGGGGACATGCCAGGATAGGAAGTGGTCATCATGGGACCTGCGCTGGCTAGGGCGGCCGAGCTTTCCATTGGTGAAATATATCTAGTGGTGTTCTTAATTTTTTTTCTGGCAGGGAGGGGTGGGGGGGACGGAGGAGAGGAGGACCAGGAAGGACCGGATGATTTGGGAAGCCGGAACCATGAAGTTATCGCCCAATGCTTCTTTCTCTTTGTTGCGGCCTGGCTTTGAGCAATTACTGGATAAATAAGTGTCTCGGTATTGGAAAGATCTACTTCATTCCTCTTCCCATAGTTGGTCGTCGCTGGCTAAAGTCGTGCTTGCTTCGTTCAAAAACCTATGTACAATCTTACGACTTTTAACAGTCCACCAATTTTGCTTCAAGGACCCCTTTGCCCTTCAGGGTCCAGCTGCCTCTCTGGCCCCGGTCTGCACGCAAGGCATGCACCTCATCCATCACGTTACCATTTCCCCTCAGCAGCTCCGCTGGGAAAGCCCGCATCCCGGCAGGACAAGACCACGGCATCCTCGGGGGTTGTCCCTGAAGGCAGAATGGGAAACGAAACATTTGCCCACTACTATGTATATTGTTTTAGCTCAGCCACGAGCACACCATCAGCGCAACACGTAGGTCTTAGAACCATGTGTCGCTGGCTTCGCAATTGGCTCTCTCGCCCTACGTCATGCGATCAACAATGCCTAGCAAAACTCATCATCTTTGTCAGGGCAATCCCACCAATCCATCAATCATTACAGTCCTGGCAATGTCATCATTTTAACGGACCACTCACAATTGCCGGCGCCATCAATTTACCGTGCTCCAACGCCGGGACAAGCACATCAGACCGAACTGCCAGTCCTGCTGCTATGTATAACACACCACGCCGTTCAGGCGCCTACGGGGCTTTACGGGGAGGGTCCGGTCCACATCTCACCGTGCTTCAAGTCAGGGCAATGCTTGTTCCGATGCCTGACGGGAACACGTCGCCGACGGGGCCCGGTCTTTTCACCGCCAGTAGGTGAGAGCCATAAGCTTAAAATTATACCCCTTCGATTTTTTCCTTGTCGGTTATTGGCGAAACTGAGCAATGCCTGCCTTCCTTCATTTGCGCTGCTTCATGCCAAAGCCAGCCTTTTCTTTTCCTTTACTTTTCCCTGTATACGAGATCCACGCTGAGTACTCGTATCTCGTCGAAAAGTCCGGCATTGAGGCACAGTGCAGAGACCTCCAACGTCCCTGAACATGCAGCAAGGGATTCGGGAGGCTTCTGGTGGTGGAACGCCATGCACGCCTTGCGCAGGTCCGTTATAGTCGCCTGTACCATATACATAGCGTATACATAGGCAAGCACCCGAGATCGAGATCTTGCTGGAAAGCTTCGTCTGCATGCCGCTTCCCAACACAGCGATGCTGCCGCCATTGCTAACAGTCCCCGCCTGTCTTTCGCTTCACACATGTTTCGTTAACTCCTCGCCGGACATTACCTCCCGACTGCTGCTGAGCGCTTCTAGGCGAACAGGCATCGCAAACCTACAGTAATATATGCGGGCTTCATCGAAGTAAATGTTTTATTGCACGCCCACTTATCTCTTATTGGTCCGATAGCTTGCCTGTGGTCCCGTCACGCAGATCGTCTTGCCTGCTCTACACTGTAGATTCGCATATCTCATAACGGTCCACCAACCTGCCGCTCCTCGCCAATGGCTCTTGTTGACTACTCCTCATCCGACTCGGCCTCTGAGGCCGGTTCACCCCCGGCCAAACGCCGCAAGGCCACCGTCGGTGAGACCCACAGTAGAGAGTCGGACGGCACGGCTGCCAGTGCCGACAAACACAAGGCCACCAAGCCGCCCGACGCCTCATCGACTTCACGACAGCAAGACGGCAACTCTGCACTCCCTCCTCTCCCCGATGAATTTCATGACTTGTACGCTTCGACCGTGCGAACCAGCACCTCCGATGATCCTTCTCTCCATCAGGGCCGGAAGCGAGCTATTCCCCATATCGTTGGTAACTGGCCCTCTCATGTCTACATTGAGTGTAAGACGCCCCCAAAAAGACGTATTTTCCCTGTGTTTTCTGAGCTCACGCATACCAGGGCATCCGACCGCATCCCAACATGCGCTTCTTACATCTCTGCTTGAGAAAATAGAGCCTTTGCTCAGCGCCCAGAAGCTACATCCCCTACTAACATCAGACCTTAACGCTCCCCTCCCTCTCCACGTTTCGCTTTCACGCCCGCTCTCCTTAACCACAGCCCAAAAAGATGACTTCCTACCCGCCCTTACCTCATCAGTCACACCAGCCGTAGAGCCATTCACCTTATCACCAAGGGGCATAGGCTTCTTCAAGTCCCCAGATTCGGACCGTGCCTTCCTTGTTCTCCGTGTCGCAAACGCCCTCGCCTCGAAGAACAACAACAGCAGCAATGGCAAGAACCCACAGCTCCGCACCCTGTTGAACAAGTGTAACGCCGTCGCCCTTCGCTTCGATCAGCAACCGCTGTACCAGACTCGCGCGACGGAGCTAGTCGACGACGCCTTCCACGTCAGCATAGGCTGGACATTTGGCCTGCCGGCTGAAGACGCGTGTCTGCAAACCTACGGCATGCTGAAGCTTCCTGATTTCCAAAGTATCAAGGAGTGGGAGATTATGGTGTCTGGCATCAAGGCCAAGATTGGGAACACCGTTACTCACATTCCTTTACGAGATGGCAGAGGTTGTAAGAAGAGGAATGGGGAGGGGGACGGGTTGTTCGGATGACGCGCACTTCAGCGTCGGCGTTCTCGGATACTAAACCTAATTACACATAGGATTCCGTATACCTCTATCAGTACATCAGTCCTGGTTGTGTTGATGAACTCTGCTTCCGCATAAGGAGTGAATACTGAGTTGAGAGTTGCATATAGCTTAAGGGGATAAGGCTGCGATATGCATGATTCGAGCGAGATGGCATATGACAAGCCGCAATGGTCATTCACGAGTTCGCGGTGGCTGAATGGGAAAATAAGAATACATTTATGGGACAGATGCTGGTATCAATCTCGTATATACAGCCTGATGATGATACTAGTTCCCTATACTCGGAAAGTTGGAAAGACTTAACAAACAAATTCCAAGCGCCGTTTGCCTTGTTTGGCCATGCAGTGTGTTATGTTATGCCATGCTATAATTTGACCAAAGAAAAACCGAACAAAGTGTATCTACAGCTCGTCCAGGTTCGGTCGTTCAAAGTTCCAGTTCCTTTGCGTAACGGGCAGACCGACGAAGCCCTGGTAAACCCTGATAAGCTCGACAACGACGACGTTGAACCTGTACCAATTCTGTTAGCTTATGTCTAATATCAGTTTCGGTGGCTAGGAAAACCCACAGAGTCCTGGGGAAGCCAATCCAACGGCGAATCACAAATTTGAAGGCCCGGATGAAGCGTCCGAATTCGTCGTCAAAAGCTTCTCTGACCGTTGGCTGTCTTCGTTTCTGTGGGAAGCCTTCTTCCTCATCATCGTCCTGATCTTCTTCCGATGAGGTGACCACGTGATGCGGCTTCTTCGCCCTGTCGGGAATTTCGCTGGTCGTCTCGGCGGCGGTGGCGGCAGTAGCAGCAGCGGCAAGAGCCTCCTCAGCATCAACCATAGCTCGGAACTTGCCAATGGCAGCCAGCGAGCTGCTAAGACGGGCGTATGTGTTGAAGAGTGCAACAAGCTCAGTGCGCTTCAGCACAGGAATATCCTGGCTGTCGTTGTCGAATTCGAAAAGAACCTTCAAAGCAGTTCCATATCCATTGGTCTGAAGTTTGCCCCAGAGCCGGCACTTGTCGCAGCCAACACAGTCCATGACGCGGCTGACGTTGCGGAAGCGGTTCCGGAAATCTTCCTTAAGAGACGGACCCTCGCCATTCTTGAACATGAGGCTCTCGTCAAAGATCTGCGGGACACTAGCCGCACCTTCCGTAACCTCGAGAACCTTGGCCCGGGTAGCGGCGTCCTGATCCATGTCTCCTGTGCAGAAAGTGTAGTCTCGACCCTGAAGGTAGGGGCCCAGCTTCGCAATTGCGCGGGTCACGAGTGCATAGTTGAAATACAGATTGCTGATGCGCTCGGGGTGGGTGTGCAACCGTTGTTTATAACAGGCTAGGTTGGGTGTCCACTGACCAGTGGTTTGGTTTAGGAAGTCCCAGCAAAGGTGCGTGCTGATGCTTGCGTGCATACCCGAGACCACACGGTAGAAGACGCGCTTTTCAAGGCACTCATCCTCAGCCTCCAAGCCGGTCTGGGCCACAAAAGGCGCGTTGGGCTGCTTCTCTCGCATCTGTTCCAGAGCTTGCTGTCGGCCAGCAGCCTCGAGGACTTGTCTGAAGTCTTGCGCTGCGGGGCCCTTGTGGCTGATCTGTGTCTGCCCCAGGGAGGCCGAGTGGGGGAAGGAGCTCTTCTGGAAGCAGTTCTCGCGGTAGATGGCATCCCAGACCTGCGCAGCTCCGACGCCGGCATATCCGGTAAAGCGCTCGGGGTTGCGTATGAGGCTCACGTAGTCTCCCTTGGAACTTGCGCTCTCATCTTCTGGCACGCAGTAATCACGCTCGTCACATTCGTCATCGTATTCCACCACGCAGCTCTCACCGACTCCTTCTCCCAACTTTCCTTGTAGTGGTCGTTCGGGTCGCTCGTGCTGCAGCTTTTTGGGAGGGTGTTTTGCCAAGGGGCCTTCCAGCTTTCCGAGCTCACTCGCCCTCCAAACCTCAGGGATATCCTCCTCATTGTCGAGCGTCTCTACGGCGCAGGCAATATTGCCGCACATGCCGTTCTCGTCGTTCCAGAAGGGGCATTTTTTGTGGAAAAGGTTCAGCCGGTAGTGCGAGAAGAAGTCGGTGGATTTGGTGAGGTCGTCAACGAGGGGCTTGACCTTGGCGTTCAGTCTGTCGAGGGTAGAGTAGGAGGCGCATGCGTCGGAGACGATAGCCTTAGGGGAGATCTGGTAGGAGGTGTTAGAGAGGGAGAACCGGTGGGAGGAGCCTGCTGCCAGGCTGCAGGTCGTCAAGAGAGGTAAGAAAACGGCGGCATACCGCACAATCATCTTGGGCGCTCTCGCATTGAACTGGAGAGCCCCAGAGTGCAAATACTGAGAGGAAGAACAGTCTGCTGGCAGACTTCATGGCGAGCGACTCGCGTTGGCGGGGGTGAGCTGATTTGAAGGTTTAATACGCAATGTAACAACAAGAACAGGTGGTCGTAAAAACAGAGTTTATCAACGGAAAAGTGCGGGCAGCAGGTTTCCAAATGTCGGCTGAAACGTTCAGAGTATCCGGGTTGGAAACGTGGATCCGACGCAATGTATGCTGTGGCGCCTGCAGCACGTATAAATATATTACGAAGAGTTTAACCCGGGCGCAAGTAGGTTGGGTGTGGTTCGTTTCGGAGAAACGGCCGGGGGCTTTCTGCTTAATGATGGATGGTGAATGGGACAGGCACGTTTCCCCAGTATTGTCTCAAGTCTGACGTGAAAGATGCAAGTGGCATGGGCGTTGGCGTGGGCCTGGCGCTGATCGTCGTTGTTGTAACCCAACTTCTTGAAGGACCTAATGCGGACCTTGAAGGAAGCTCGAGGAAGATGCTGGAGTAGCAACGGGTGACACGGGACGGGTATGTGAGGGAAAGGGCAGAAAGTATCCAGGTGCAAATACGGGATCTCTCGGGCTTTTTGGGTATGCTGATATTTCTGTCCTCAAGGGAATGGAGTCATGTCTTTGGAATCTGTCCTCAATGCTGAAGGCGAAGCAATGTAAGCCCAAGCATGGAAGCAGCAATAGAACAACCCCAGAGCTGATTAATTTGGATGCTGGGGCCCTGTTGTCGTACTACTTTATCTGGCGAGGATTGGCTGATTCTAAATGCGACCGATGGACCGAAGTACCTAACTCGCCTACACTTATGGACAGGTACTTCGTCCCGGGGTTGGCTTCCGGGGGCAAAAGGCTAATTAAGGCGTTGGTGAAAGGTGTCCTTCTTGAAGGGAAAATCAGCAGATGCAGGAGCCAATTGGTGCCACTTTTGGCGCCAATGACTCTGGCCCTTCCAGATCGCCTCTCGGATGCCGCCGCCGCCATCCAGCTCGTTCCGGCTTGGTGCATCCCACGACTTGCCAATTGCAGACCATGGAGCCTCTTTCATACGACTAGCTATGGGTATTCCCCTGTATGCAGCCTTGCACATGCTAACATCAGACGCACAAAACAAGTCACTTTACCAATCTAACTGAGCTGGCTTATCGTCACCCATATCAGCCATAAGTGACGTCCGACATCCCCGCTGTGCACCAATTGCCATGTGCAACAGCTATAGATGGGTCGTCATATATATAACTTCATGTGCGGCATCCCGTCTGCATGTCTTGCAACAGTGAGATAACAAAAGTCTCGTAAAATATTTCAGCTAGGCCATGCCGGTCCGCTTGGGTATGATCCGACCAGTCTCCCGCCAAATCGACGAACACTCCACTACATAGCAGCAAGCTAATCACAGTGCTGATGCCTGATGTTCTTGTGTGGAGATTCACTTGAACCTCTGCGACTTCGCACATCACGTCAAATTCTTGCGTCTTTGCCCGTGTTCTCAAGCTCTGTCTTCATTACTGTCGTTGGCCGAACTATTTATGTAATAGCCAATATCGACTATCTACACAACCGGCACGCTGTCGTTCCATATATGGTTTTCCCCAGACGTAGTAGGCATTTGTCGACGGCCGCCCGTGGTCTCACTGTTGGCAAGACTCAACAGCGACGACGGCTTGACATAGACGATGTGATTGCCGGGTGCACTGGGCGATATACCCCATCTCTCATCAGACAGACCCTCAGCTAGGTTCCGAGACAATCAACAGACAGCAAGCAGAACAGCTCAACACTAACATATCCCCATTGCCTCAAACCGCCCAAATATAAATGCAATAACCGTAGTGGTATGCGCCGCCTTTATACCATTTGCCGTGGTCCGCAAAGACGAGGTATTATTATCTTTCAATTTCTTCTCCTAAACGTCTAGAGAAAGCTTCCGTCATCATTGGCCGTCAATCGTGTCGTCGAGAGCGTTGCCCAAACAGCAGCCTGCCGGGCCGGGAGCGGTGATGTGTTCTGCATATGCAGGATAACGAGGGATATCGCCTCGCTTGGTGAATCACTGAGGGGGTTGATAGTTGAGGGGACGCCTTTGGTGCAATACGTCAGTTGTGATCACTCAAAAGATCATTAGTCAAGGAGGGGGAGTAGACTAACTTGAACAGCAAGATATGCGGCTCCGGCTCGTGCACTTCGTAATGCTCCCAGCCCAAACTCTGCAAGAGATATCAGCATCGGCTCCGAACGACCTAGGCAAACCCTTGCGGGATAACTCTACCTGAGTGATGCCGAGTGCGCGCCACTCCTCTTCCCAGAGCAGCTTCAATGTTCCGTGGGCGGCATCATGATAGTCTTTAGGAATAGCCTTGAGCATGGCTTTGGGCAGCTGCACATGGCGGTATTCGAACTCGCTATCTGAGTATCTAGATGTAGGCGGGGCTATTAGTTCCTTGTGATTCTTCTCATTAGGCACTGGCACGAAAGTAATCTAGAGCGCCTACCTCGCCGAGTAGTGAATAGAATCAATGAACTCGTCCAAGCGAGCCCTTTCCGAGTCGGATAAAGGGCGCGGGACCTTGTTGCGACGGCTCATATCGATATCCATGGCGGCTGTGGTGTCTGTGAGATGGACGGGTGGCGTCGAGTCTCGGTACCACAAGGCGAGGCGACCGGCGGGGCAGCTCTCGATGCGGCGACGACGTCAAGTGATGGACGACGGTGGTCGAGACTGGCGATTTCTACTCTCAGACGCGGGAGCCTAAGAGCGCAAGCGAGGATTCAATACCAATTCTAGGTCAGGCGACCACACCTCAGCAATGGCAAGGTTGGTAAACAAACCCAGGCGGGGTAGGCAGGAATTGACGCTGAAACAAGCGGTTCAACTTCACCACTGACTCAAACCAGGAGATGGGAAGCAACAAGGGACGGAGAGCAGGAGCTCGAACCAATCTCAAAAATTTGGCGTATGGAGTGGCTGGCGCGCAAGAACGAGGGGTGGTTATTCAAAGAGTGGGAAAAGATATGGCCTGTAAACAAAAGTCGGATTTCAGTAATTCTGACCCCAGCGCTGCCACTCGTCATTTGGCCCCCAGGGTCCGAGGCGGTTTTGCCGGCAACTTCCGCCCCTTGCTCAGTCTGGACTCAGGTGTACTAGCACACTGTATTTTGCACCAGAAATACCTACTTCTTATCGCTACAGAGAGCGGATGCCCCTCCAACACCGACCTCCTCGCCGAGAGCGGTGTGCTTTTTTTTTTTTTTCTTTTTTTCCCTCCTTCCCATCTCCCTCGTCCTGCCCACAACGGTCGAACCCACTCAGACGACTGTCAGCCACCCGGCAACAGCTCTATTAAGCGATAAAAGCCAGGTTTTGGTATCTTTGTATCATTACTCAATTTAACCCCACTCCTTGCTTCACTGCATTTCGCGGTACAGATTCTCACCCTAGTTGCTATGTACCCAGGTACCTACCTACTGAGTTTTTGGTGCCTCGTAAGACTTGCACAGACCTGAGGCACCAAACCAAAGGGCGCCCAGTACGTACCTTCACCTTGGATCGACCAACTTTACCAGCCATCAGCTGTGAGTGGACAGCGCAAAGGCCAAACCAGACCTTTTTCTCCAAAGTCCAGCACGCCCAACTCCATTAAGATACCTCCCCTAGCAGCAACGGCCAGGGAAAAAAAAAAAGGCCCGCCATCGCTCAGCATTAACCGGCAATTTTGTTCCCCCAGTGTCTTGAGTTTTTTTTTTTTTTTTTTTGGTCCGGTGGCAGATTCAAAGCTCCCATCCCAGCTTAAACAACGTGGGGGAGAGCTGCAACTGCTGCACCGGGGTCTCCCGTAGTTCTCTAGTTTGGCAATCACGCTAGCCACAGCCTGCCCTGCAGCCCTTCACTACTTTCCCAGCAACCAACCTTACCCACAGCCTACCTCGACCCGACTTTACCTACCACCACCTTGCCGACCCCATCTCCAAACGACGCGTCTTTGCAAAGCAGTCGCAGCACCACCATCGTCACGCCCTCCACAAGTCACTTTTTCCTATCAGCCATTGCACGCGCAACACATACAGCAACTGTCTGCGACTAGTCAGAAAGAAAGCTCATGTCGCCGCGACCGTTGCGCACGAATTTTTGATGGATCATAAGCGAAAATCGGCCGCCGCAAATGGCGCGACCGAGGCTGACGAGCGCGCAGCAAAACGCCAAAGATTGTCCGAGGTGAGTGTTTGTCCTTACCCATACTGCCTGCCCTTTGCACATCTTGTCTTGTTGGTGGTATTTTTGATGCCGTGGAGCCCAACTTGCAGTCTGATCTCTCGAGGACCAGTCCTCCTGTGCCATGCACATGACATCTCAACGTGGCCGATCGAGCCTGTGTATGCCATCGGCATTCATCCTTCTCTGCTCCAGATTGCCTGACCCCTCAGAATCCACTCAAGCGGTGGTCTCCATACACACCCATCACTTGCAAGAAGCGATCACCAAAGGCTCAAACTAAATTTACCACCTTGCAGAAATACGACTTAAGCAAGAAAGAGACTGTCGAATCCACCACCGAACATGGACTCTTCTTCCTCGAGCAAATTCGCCGCACAGCAGATAAGAAGTGAGCTTACTCCCTAATACCATTGTCCCCATGTATAACTTGTTGGAGCCTGCGATGCTGCAGCCTCATGGACATTGGCTGCAATGTCATGCTCCGTTGTGCGCATTCGGCCGAATCCTTCTCCCAATAATGGCGGATGCTGACTTTTTGTTCAAACCCAGTGGTCGACTTGTCGCAGGCTATTTCGAGAAGCTACTGCCAAAGGAGGGTAACCCCGATTACTACAAGAAGACACGCATGCCGATTTCACTTTCGATGATTGAGCGAAAACTCAATAAGGGAGACTTTTCAACCCTGACCGAACTTGAAAGCTACTTCAAGCGCATGGTAACCAATGCAAAGGAGTTCTATCCTCGCAATACCCAGATTTTTGAGGATGCCGAAAGAGTGCGGAAGGCATTGAGCAACTTCATGACAAAGACCAACCCTGCATACTCAAAGGGCGGCTACACTGCGATTCCTACCCCATTACCCGCCGACGGCGTTGTCGATGAGGCTGAAGAGGAAGATATGGATGATGCTACCCCTGTCAAGACTCCTCGTCGCAAATCTCAAGGAACTATAAAGTCCGTAGAGGAGCAGGACGAGGTTGACGAAGGTGACGATGAGGAAGATGAAGAAGAGGATGCTGAGGCCGACGAAGATGATGAAGAGGCCGACGATGACGATGCTGAAGGAGAAGAAGATGATGACGATGAAGCAAGTCAGTCGTCCAAGCCGGCAGCCATCATCATTCGCCGCAGGGGTCCGGGCAGACCCCCTAAAGGCGCGACGCCACGAAAATCGAAAGGACGAACCTCCACGCCCAGTCGTCCTGACTGTGATTACGAGGGCGTCCCGTACAAGGGCCTGAGTTTCCAGGCTGCCCAAGAGAAAATTGTCGAGGAAATGCTTCGGAAACGAGAAGATGAGTACGTTTTAACCCTTGCTACCGAGCCGTTCCCGTACTAATCAAATTAACAGCAGCCAAGAAGCGTATTTTGAGCCCTTCGTCAACCTCCCACCGCGTGTCCTCAAAGATTACTATCGGATCGTTAAGGAACCGATTTCTATCAAGAAGCTCCAGAAAGCTGTGAAGGGCGTTAGGGGTCGGAACGAAGCAACCGGTACTAGCGAGTTCAAAAACTGGGGAGCCTTTGAGGAAACTGCCAGCTTATTGTGGAAGAATGCATGCTTCTATAACGAAGAGGGAAGTGAAATTTACGAGCTAGCTCAGGAACTGAAGGTTTGTTATGCACATGAGAAACCAGAGGTGCCAATCCTGAGAGCTAACGTGGATCTAGGACTTTTTCTTGGATGAGTTGAAGATGGCCAAGGCCGTTGTCCCAGAACCATCACAACCCAAGATTAAACTCAAGGTGCAGCAGCCAGCCACCGAGCAGCCCGCAGCTTCAAAGAAGATTACGATTCACGTTGGAGGCAAGAGCGATTCGGCAGACTCGCCAGCAGCTGCAGCTTCCCATTCGGCAGGCTCTCAGACTAGCGACCAGATTGCCCTGAACGGCAACGGACGCCAAGCCGCGACTCCTGCCGTGCCACCTGCCATGGACAGGATTCGGAGTACCTCAGTGGCGTCTCCAAGCCCTTCAGTGGCCAACCATGTTAAGCGAGAAGATGCTATGCGTCCTTCCCCTGCTATGGCGCCCGGACACACTCATACACCTGCTGCATTTCCTTCACCCGCTGCTGGCCAAGCGGCAGGTTTATCCAGTGCGACCTTTCAGCCTATTGGTACACCGCAACAACAGTTACAGGCGAACGGTATTCAACAGCCTCCTAAGCCTGTGTGGGACCAGAGACTTCGAGCTCCGGGCAAAGGTATGTGTTTCTATATACGGTAATGGGGCCATAATGCTAACAGGACCAAAGGAGCGGCCGATGCCTTGATAAGTAGTCTGAAGGTTCAAACTCACCCTATGATTAACGTCGAACGTCGCTTCGAGATCACTGTTTCACCTCTTGAGAAGGAGGCACAGCAGTCCGTGACGGTTCACATGCCTGCTAATCAACTGAGGATCCAGATCATCCCTGTATTGCCAGCCTTCCTTGAGAAAGAGGAACGCCAGTGGAGACTTTGGGTACTCATTAACCGACACATTATCCACCCAGCGCATGCAGTTCATGGCCAGGTGCTTCCTTTGGGAGCCAAGGTGTTCGAAGCCCAGCTTCAAGCTGGCGTCGTTAACACCATTGAGGTGCATGTTGTTGCTGCTTTGCCAAAAGGCCAAAAGTCGCCAACAGGGGATGACTTTGAAGTGGAGCAAATGACAGTGCTTGCTAACGTGGTGAAGAACTAGAAGTCTTCAGCCACCGTCAACGAAGCTGCCACTTCTCGCGACTACCAGGACAAAGATCAGGTTGGGGGGGTTGGCTCTACTTTTGGGAGAAGCGTGGTCTCTGGCAATTCTTCTGCTGTGGCTTCAGGTATTCCCTTGACTTTACAACGAGTTTTTGACGAAGCTGAGCTTAGAAAACCTCACTCAATGCTTCCAAACCGCAACTTCAACCCACAAGTCGAGGCAAACCGAAATGACCAGGTAGTTGCCAATCACTATCCTCCTGTCTACCCGCCCAGACGCATGCGATTTCCTGGTAGCCTAGCCCCATTCGGTTCTCCCGATATTGTTCAAGTTGTTGCAACAGCTTCTCGATCCTCGGACCCCATGATTTTGCAGACCAGTCGCCCTTTGCGGAGTAGTCGATGGCGCATAGAGAGCGTGGAATCTTTAGTTGGCCAAAAACCTCATCTACTTTGGCAGAAAGAGCAACAGCAAGTCGCGCGACATAGTACTTCGACTCATTGGTACCTGCCAATCCAGCCCTTGGGTTCTGTTTATCTTCAGCAGGCGAGCCAGCAAGGCGGGCGAAACCCCTCAACCCAAATGCGGGAGCTCTATCAGACACACGCTCCACTTGAACGAGCTATTGTTGAACGGCAGAGTTCAAGCACATTACAAGATGTGTTGAATAATCGAGGACCGCCAGACTTTCAGCATGCGCAATCGACGAAGCAGATGTCCCTACCTATGGAGACTGTGCCTCGATCAGCAACACAACGGTACAACCATCCTCGGTTTCAAGCATTACACCGGCAGTTCATTGGCGCCCGGCCTAGTCAACTAAGCCCTCGGAACTAAGAGATGCAGCAACACATAAAACCCCATTACAACTCTCGCAATACGGACAAGCAACAAAGTGAATACCATAAAAGCACGCGTCCCCTGGAGCAATTGTGGGGGCTGTTTCGACTTTGACAGCCGACACGCAGCTTTTACTGACGGTCCAAGTCCGGCTCAGAACCTTAATTCTTCACTGGTAGTTTAAGTGATAGCCGTAATTGTTTGCTCGCAAAAGGCTCAGAAGACACTCTTGACTTGGAAAGGCATTATTCTTGTGCCATGGTTGTCCAGAGAGGTGGATGAACCGAGCGGTAGCATGTGGTCGGTCAGTTTCAGTGAAGAGGTTCAGGACAAACGTTGTGTGTGATTATCTTGTCATTTCTGTGGGCTTTCTCTACCTATGCGCGACCTGGTGGTACGCCTTCACCTGGTTACTAATATTCAGATATCGGCATAGAATGGCGTTGTGGTTAGCAGGGTATTGCCACAGGGTTGGCATTGTAGATTCGAACACATATGTAGACTATGAGTGTATTCTAATCCAAGCTGCTCGCCTCGTTACGGACTGGATTTGGCGTTTGGATGATAAAAGTTCGTCACCAACGGCCCGGCAATGTTGATCTTTACTCACCAAGCGTAATTGGAAAAAAAAAAAAAAAGGCATGGTAGAATTCCAACTGAGGTATTCAGAGACAGCGGTCAATTTATGGCGTTACTAGAACGACCTATACAGACCGCCCCCTCTCCCGAGGGTTGTTCCACCAACAGATTTCTATCCACAACGCTCGCTCTGCGAAACATAGTGTATGAGACACTTTCATATCGTACCTCAGTCATATTTGCATGACGTCGTCTGGGGATCCATTAATCAGCTGTGGATTCTCTGTGGAAAACTGGAGCAGCGTCTACCCCAGCAACCGGCATGCAAGCGGTGTCTTACACTAGAAAAGGTCGGTAATGCGGCCGGGGCCCCGTCGGAGGATCCGACGAGCTACTAATGGTTGTGCAACGGTAAACCGTGGGGGCCTCTGTGGGCTCTTTCCGTTCAGCAGTACAGACGCCTGGCACTACATTGTCCCGTCTCGAGTCCAGTCTGCTCAGCATCCTGCTAGCAGCACGGCAATTAGTCTTCATCAGTACGCTTGCGAAAATATTTTTGCTAGGGGTTAATTTAGGCGCGGCACGTTGCATCACTAGCATCGACCGAGCTGGCGGTAGTTGGATTGATATCTAATACAAGCATGCTGGTTGGCACACAGGCTCAAAGGGAAAGCACGCGTTAGACTTTTGTAAATGTTCTCATTATTTTTTCGAATGATTCCGACACACCCGATTGAAATCAGCCATTGAAATGCTGGAAGAATGCTATTGAATCGAACCGGGAGGTCGGGTCAGCTTGACGAATTCGCTCCTCCGCCACTGCTTCCGCCTCCCTCCGCGTTCCTGCCTCCGCCCGCAGGAAAGATGAGTCAATTGGCCAATGCCGGATTCGAACCTCCATATGATATGCAACGCCTGCATCCTCGTCCTTCCCGCTACCTACTGCAAAAGGTGAAAAGCTACTCTCTAATTGATCTTGTTTCTGCAAGAACCCTGCCACCAGAGCCAGTCCAGATTTTCTGGGCGGTCAGATTGTCCAGCAGTGGCTGTCAACCATGCATGTACAAAACGAGAGGAAAGGCGGTGTCTCCCGCTACAGCAGAAAAACTGCAGGACCAAGCAAACACTGCTGCGGCAGGATGGCACAGCGGGCACGGGCCAGAACCTGGGCAAGCTGCAGCATGTGGCATTACCGCTTGTGGGCTAGCGTGGTTATTCTGTGGGAGATCGATCTTCCGATAACGGGGGGCTGATTGGCTACTGCTAGGTGTGGGAGACCCTTCAGCCAATGGATTGCCTGGACGCAACCCACTTCAGGTGGCAGCTAGCGGGGTACAGGCAGTACAGACGTAAGGACCGGCCCTGAAATTTGTTAGTTAATGGTCAATGGCACAGTGCTGCAGTCGGGGATGTTTCTCGAGCGGGGCTAAAGAGTGGAAAAAATCTTTTTGCGCCCATTGACTGGTTAACTTCTCTGGCTGCGAACGCCGTACTCGGTCATCACTGGCCATCCCGCCCAATCCACACCTTGTTGCGTCCGCCTTGCCTCTGTCGGCCTGCTTTTTTTACTTCCCAGCATAATTTTTTCCTTTGCATACATATGTACCCGTTGCCGCTTTCTTCCCAGTCACTTCTTCTTCTCCTGTGACTCAACCAGATTCCCCGAAAATCTTCTATAAATCCTGCAGCCATCCAAGTTTTGAGATTTCCGCCTCTCCTCGAACCAATCCACCACACATAACCTCGACGACCGCTGCATGATTATACAAGATGTGCCCTACTCCTGACGTCCCGGCCACCAACGGCCAGTCTAATGGCTCCAATGGTCACGCGAATGGCTCCAATGGCGCTGCTAACGGCAACAATGCTGGTGAGTTTTCGTCATTGCTCTACGGAGCTGTTTCAATTCGATGATGACTGACTCTTGTCGCATCTAGACCACCCCGGCTACACTGCCATTCCTGTAAGAACCAACTCTAGTCTCCGAGTATAGATTTTACCGTGACGTTATCTTCTGACTCTCGACGACGCAGACCAAGCAGAAGCACAGCAACCCCTATCAGCCCGTAGGCGACTTCCTCAGCAACGTTGACCGATACAAGATCAGTATGTGCTGCGAGTGTCATTCCCTGATCTGAGTCATAGACGCTAACCGGTGACGCAATAGTCGAGTCCACTCTGAGAGAGGGTGAACAATTCGCCAACGCCTTCTTCGACACCGAGACCAAGATTAAGATTGCGAAGGCTCTTGATGAGTTCGGCGTCGACTACATCGAACTGACCTCTCCCGCTGCCTCTGAGCAGTCCCGCAAGGACTGTGAGGCCATCTGCAAGCTCGGCCTTAAGGCCAAGATTCTGACCCACGTCCGCTGCCACGTAAGAAGCCTGTCCTCTAACATGTAGAAAGAACTGCGTACTGACAACATCAGATGGATGATGCCCGTTTGGCCGTCGAGACCGGTGTTGATGGTGTTGACGTCGTCATTGGCACCTCTTCATACTTGCGCGAGCACTCCCACGGCAAGGACATGACTTACATCATCAACGTAGGTTTAATTCGACTACTTTGTAATTACTCGATCTGAGCTGACTTCCTGTGCTAGACTGCCATTGAGGTTATCGAGTTCGTCAAGTCCAAGGGTCTTGAAATCCGTTTCTCATCCGAGGACTCCTTCCGTTCCGACCTCGTCGATCTTCTCTCCGTCTACAGTGCCGTCGACAAGGTTGGTGTGCACAGAGTCGGTATTGCCGACACCGTCGGTTGTGCCAGCCCCAGACAGGTCTACGACCTTGTCCGTACGCTCAGAGGTGTTGTTAGCTGTGACATTGAGACGCACGTAAGTCGCTTGCGCCAGTACAGCCTTGAAATGGCGGAAACTAACGTAAAAGCAGTTCCACAACGATACTGGATGTGCCATCGCCAACGCGTACTGCGCTCTTGAGGCTGGCGCCACTCACAGTAAGTACTGGCTCGCAAGGATAGACGAAATTGCATACTGATTCATTCTTTCAGTCGACACCTCTGTTATCGGCATTGGCGAGCGTAACGGTATTACTCCCCTTGGTGGTCTGATGGCTCGCATGGTCGTCGCCGCCCCTGAGTACACCAAGTCCAAGTACAAGCTCCACAAGCTTAAGGAACTCGAGGACCTCGTCGCTGAGGCTGTCGAGATCAACATTCCCTTCAACAACTACATCACTGGCTTCTGTGCCTTTACCCACAAGGCTGGTATCCACGCCAAGGCCATTCTCAACAACCCTAGCACATACGGTAGGCCCTTCTGAAGCAAGCGTCTTGATGAGTAAAAAGGCTAATATAAAACAAGAAATCATCAACCCTGCCGATTTCGGTATGAGCAGATACGTCCACTTCGCCTCCAGATTGACGGGATGGAACGCCATCAAGAGTCGTGTTGAGCAGCTCGGCCTCACCATGACCGATGCACAGGTCAAGGTCGTCACCCAGAAGATCAAGGCCTTGGCAGACGTCAGGCCGATTGCCATTGACGATGCTGACTCGATCATTCGTACTTTCCACTTGAACATCAACTCAGAGGGCGAGGAGAAGCCGTTGCTCCCGAACATGACTGCCGAGGAGCAGGCCAAGTTTGAGAAGGCGGAGAGAGAGCTTGCTGGCGAGCCGGAGAAGCGTGCACTGGATGAGGCTGCAGCGGAGCCTGCTGCCAAGAAGATTAAGGCGTAAATATTGTTTTTGGGATGCATACGGGACACCAAAAATGGGGCATCTGCTTGTACAATTATAGAGGGGAGAGCTACAAAAGTGTTTAGTTCAGATACCTCACATCAACGAAGAAACGTTCAGACTATCATGGCTTTTCTTATTTCAACAGCGAACTCATTGACGTAAAAATAACCATTTGGAAATCATCGCACAAAGACAGCATTTGGGGATTAAGATCTGTCCTCTGTTTTCTCAGGACAATGTCATACATGCGTTAATTGATCATGTACTGATCCAACTGTCCACTAACATTTTCCCCCCGGAATGGTTTCAAATCATAACGCAATGATAGGATCGTGACCAATAGGCGCATGAGTCTACTTGTGCTCCTCCAGAATTCTGTACTGTGTACACCAGTGAAGCCACCAGCCTACAGTTCGTGGGTCCAAGTGGCTCCGAGAAGCTCATCGCCGGAGACTGGGGTTTATCGATTGACATTGTGGCGATAAGATAAGATAAGATAAGCAGAGGAAAAAATCCAGTTGGCCGACCACTTCACATACACCCAGTTAGTTGCTGGTTTGGTTCCTTCCCCTCCAAGCCGTAGTCAAATGCGAAAACTTCACACCGATTATGCCCATGTCTCCCACAAGTTCATGACCTAACAGAGCCGATCTCTAGCTCTTCCTACTACAATTACATTCGTCATAATCACAATTCGAACATCGACCTGAGGCAACCCACACCAACATCATGGATGCGCACGCCCTTCTCTCGTCGCAAGGGTGGCGCGGCAAAGGCCATTCTCTTCACGCGACGGACGATTCGATAGGCCTAGCGAAACCGCTCCTTCTAAATCGCAAGGATAACACAAAGGGCTTGGGAACGAAAGCGCATTTCACGAGCGATACATGGTGGATGAATGCGTTTGACGAGCAGCTCCAAGGCCTGGACACTTCGAAGAAGGGACGGGTCACACAGACAGTTACACAGGGGCGTTTGAACCAGATTGAAAAGGTTTCTGGCGGGAAGTGGATGCTTTACGCGAGCTTCGTGAGAGGCGGATTCTTAGAGGGAACGATCAAGTCCCAGGATAAGACAGAAGAAAGCGGTGCTTCTACACCCGAGTCTGAAGAGACGAGCAGCGACAGCGATAGAGGGGTGAAGATTAAGGAGAGAAAGGAGAGGGGGGAGACGAAGGAGGAGAGAAGAGCTAGGAAAGCGGCCAAAAAGGCAAGGAAAGAAGCCAGGGATACAAGGAGAAGAGAGAGGCTTGCGAAGAGAGCGAAGAGGGCCGATAAGGGCACAGAGAAGAAGGAGTCGAAAGAGGAGAAAAGGACAAGGAGGGAGGCTAAGAAGGCGAAGAGGGAAGCAAGAAAGGCTGGGAAAGGGGCTTCTGGGTGAGAGTACTGCTCTAGGAAGGAGCGGACGACGATAACACTCCGGCCACGTCTCATCAAATGGTCGCTCAAGGGACATATGGCAGACTGTAAGGTTACTACAGGCACCGAGGGTTTGGTCAATATGCAAGGAGGGTTGGGGGAAAGCCTACTGGAAAAGGCGGCCGAGGATCGCTAGAGATATGGGCATTCTGGGGTAAGGTACCAACTGTGCACATCGTAGAAGACGCAGCTTATGGTAAGCTCGCGACATAGATTTGAGGCGCAAGATATACCCACCGGTGACTGACAACACGGTCTATTAAGCGTGCAGCCGCTGTAACTGAAGATTCACGCCATTCAATCCTATGAACTATGCTCCTTGCGTATGGACTACAATTCCCCCCCGCCTCAGTCATCAGATAGGTTGAAATATTTAACCAATGTGAGACTTAGTTAACCTGGGTTGTTGGGACATTTCCTCCCACCTCCTTCCTCTTCTGCATATAACTTAAGTGCCTTTTTTCCGACATACCCGTTGACTTTCAGGTTTCTTTAGGGGTCTTTCCAGGCTTGTTGGAAAGCAGCCAAGGCCTCCTGTCCCAAAATTCGTCCTTGATGATGTCTAGATGCTCAATAACGACGCGAGCCTTAGCGCGCTTCTTCTTCTCCTTCTCAGCTTGAGACTTGGTTTGCTGCATCGGCTCTGCAAGGGCGTCTGCCGCCTCAGCGGCGTTGTGAGTGCCAGGCTCGACAAGTTCGTACTGCTTTGAATTTAGCCGTGATGCTCTGAGTTACACCAGAATTTAAGGGAACATTACGTCTCGGAAGACTACGCTACCCTTTTTGTTGATCTCAGGCTCATTGTTGTAGTTGATCTTGAATTTTGAGAACAGAATCTCGTTCTTGTCGCCGGAGACAGTGCCCTAGTACGCAGTTAGTCGATGATCACAACAAGAAACATTTGACAGAAATCATACAGCAAGGAGCTGCTCTGCCGCCCTGTTGTCCATGCCTCCTAGTTGGATCAGAGCCCAAAATGTAGTGTTGTAAAGATTGTTGATGTGGCCTTTACGGGTTAATAAGAGCATCTCATTGATTTTATCCAGCTGACATAGACTTACAGTCAACCTGCCGCCAGCTCATATAATCTCTCAGGTTTGCGACAGTGGGATAACACACTGCCCTGCCGTCAAAACTCGGAAGAGGCGGCGAGAGCGGGGTATCGGGGAAGTATTGTGACCATAGGTAGATGTAGTTAGCTGTGAATGTTGAAACTACAGTGCTGACGATTTTGCTGTCTCATGTGAGTTTCTTAATTGATGCTTCATAGATGACCTTCTTACCTCGCCCTTCTTTCGAAAAGCGTACAAGACTTGTGGAATACGAAGCTGTACTCGTCGCTCACGCCATACGCTATGGTGATATCCGGTAGTTCAGTCACCACCACTCGTGCAGCAGCGTTCATGAGGTCGAGTGCCCTCTTATCATTCGGCTTTTCGAAGGCGTATTTGGCGCAAAGTCTATGCGTCGGTTAGGGATATCCAGATGATCGCTTGATGATTTTTGCTCATACTTTGTGAAGCCCCTACCATCTATGCGGACTACAATCCATGTGTTCGGCAACAAGGTGTCAGGTTGCTCAAAGCTCTTGACATACTCGAATCTGATGGTTGATTAGCATCGGTTCATGATTATATGGAAAAATATGAGGCTTTACTTAGAGTTCGCCATCTTCAAGACAAAGAAACTGGGTATTTCGCGATTTTGGGTCCGGAAACCCTCTAGTTTGTGGAGGATTAATATCCGTCCAGAAGAACAAGACTGAGAGAGATATGGCAGTTATAGTTAAGGCAGGTATCAACTTAAGGCCCCTCTCCAATAAACACAGTTGGTGTGAGTCGATCTTTAGGTAGGGTTCGTATGTAAGGTGGGATGGTGGGGGAGGGGTTGTTGCTGCTTCAGTGGGGTCGGTCGCTAAAACATACGCCAGCGCCCAAAACTTTGGGCGTGAGACCCATGTCACCTCTCAGCCTTGCAGGCGCAATAAAGGTAATTGCATGCACACGGCTATAGGATAATTTGCGACCTTGGAGCTCTCAAGCTTTCACATCTGTGGCACTCGACGACTATCAGCATTCAAATTGACGGAACAGTCCTTAAACTGACAGTTTTGAGCTGAAACGGCGCTTGTAAACATGAATTTTCTGCTCAGCAATGAGGAGAACGAAGCCATTGCCGCAGTCGAGGCTATCAACGCCATAAACAACACGAACACAATCCGATCCGGCCATTCGACATGCCTCCGTTTCAACCGGACAGGTGATCTCCTAGCCTCCGGCAGGGTTGACGGAACTGTTGTGATATGGGATATCGAAACTATGGGAGTTGCTAGGAAGATGCGCGGTCACAACAGAAGCATCACATCACTGAGTTGGTCGAGATGCGGTCGCTATCTTCTATCGGCATGCCAAGGATGGAAGGCTATATTGTGGGATCTCAAAGATGGCAAGAGATACCGCGAGGTTCGCTTTCGAGCTCCAGCGTACATCGCGGAGCTCAATCCGTTCAACCAGTATGTTGGCGAAACCCCTAGCCTACTTTTAGCGTCGCTGACAGACAAAGCCATCAGTTTGTCGCCTCTATTTTTGACGACCAACCGATTCTCGTCGACATCTCAGACGTAAACGATGTCAAATACCCCCTCCCTTCGGCGCCGAAACACCCCGATGGAGAACGCACGGAGAAGCAGTTGAAGGAGGATGCGAAACAAATGACGACTGTTACGATATATACCTCTACGGGAGAGCATGTTCTGGCGGGAACCAATAAGGGATGGGTGAACGTCATCGACGTAAAGACTAGGAAGACGATTTACTCAGAAAAGCCATGTAGCGGTGTTGTTACAACACTCAGGCTGAACAACTCTGGCCGGGTACTCCTGATCAACGCGCAGGATCGTATCGTCAGAACCTTTCACATCCCGAACCTCGCAGCTGAGGACCTTGACCTCGATACTGTACACTTCACGAAGGAACATACTTTTTCGGATCAAGTTAACAGGCTGTCTTGGAACCATGTTACCTTCAGCTCGGCTTCTGAGTATGTCGCCGCATCCACCTACAATAATCACGAGATATACGTTTGGGATAGGGGTATTGGAAGCACAGGACTGATTCGGATACTGGACGGGCCTAAAGAGGAGCAAGGTGTTGTGGAATGGCATCCAGATCGGCCTTTCATTGCTACCTGTGGCCTCGAGACGGGGAGAATCTACATCTGGTCTGTCATACCCGAGCAGAAGTGGTCTAGACTTGCGCCGGATTTCGCGCAGGTTGAAGAGAACCAAGAATATGAGGAGAAGGAGGATGAGTTCGATATTTACGGGCAAGAGGAGTTGCAGAAGAGACGATTGGATGCAGAGGATGAGGATGTCGACGTTGTCGGCTCGGTCTTCTTGAACGGAAACAATGGTGGCGGTGAAGCGTTTCGCATGCCAATCCTATTCGACCTTGGAGAAAGCGACAGTGAAGAGGAGTTTGTCGCGGTATCTACAGGAACTATGAGGAGAAGGAGTCCAGGGGTGGATGGTGGAATGCCCGACAGTGAGGTCGTGGAGGAGAAGATCCCAGCAAGGCGAGGTGCAACTAAGGCATCCAAGGGTAGGAGGCGATGAAGATATCTTCGTTAAGTTTCGGGGAGTAGAAATTCGTTGGTAGTTGAGCTTCAACAGTATAAGGTGTGGGCGCAGACGCGTGGCATGGCGTTGAATCGCGTTGCTCTGGGACGAGCTTCGGTTGGCGTCCACACCCCTGCCAGCTGATTAGCGCGACTGGCTTCCAGTGATGTAAAGACTCCAGCTCCAGAGAGCTGCTTATTAATTACAGTCTAAGCAATGCAGTGATCCTGGACAAGAGGGAGTCAAGCGGAGTGAGGCCAACACTGGTACGAGTCGCATAAGAATGTGATCCTGAAATGCTACGTTCAATTCAATGCTATGTCAGATCGTAGAAGGACGACAGGTTTGCACTGTGACGAAAATTTTGACTCATCGGTCAGGCGCCTCTCCAGGTCGGTAGACAGGCGCGCCTTCCTTCTTTCCTCTGTCAAAGTATAGTTACTTCCGTACTGAAGGAAGATTGGTGTGTTTCAGCAATTGTGTGGGTACTTGACATTGCTGAGCCTTAGGCACGCGTTCCCGGCCAAAGGCAAGTATAGGAGGGTGATTTCCTAATATGGATTAGCGCTTTTTGACAGGCTGCGCCAGCCGCCTCAAGGCAAGATTTGTTTCTGACCTCGCTCCTCACTTTCGCCTCCCCGGCTTCACATCTACAACTACGCCAAACCCACGATTCGCCATCAACACGCGCGTCGGAAATCGCGCCTGCAGACTCAACGTTCATTTCCGGCTCGAGACCCGACTCGAAACGATCGCGATTTTTTCCCGATTCATCGACGCTCTAAAGGTGGCGGCGATTGGGAGGATTAGTGGAACCTTCTCCTAGGCCGCTGGCCGGGGACTGGCGTGGTCAAGAGCGCCATCGTAGAACGACCTTTCTCGACTTATTGCATCTCAAAAAGCGTTTCGCGCGATAGATTTTGACTTTCCCGACTTTTTGCGCCTGCTCTGCGACACTTTCGGATCGAGTGACGACTGGACTACGGTCATCACATTTTCCCTCTCCAACTTTCCGATTACCCTTCGACACCTTCCTTACCAAACACGATAAAAGATTTGTCACCATGGCGAACCTATACTTCACGCACTCGAGTGCGCCGATTAAGACGGTGGAGGAGATCCAGTTCGGACTCATGGCTCCTGAAGAGATCAAAAACATGAGTGTTTGCCATGTTCTCTACCCCGAGACCATGGATGAGACGCGGACGAAGCCGCGCGACGGTGGACTGAACGATCCCCTTCTCGGCTCCATCGACCGGCAATTTAAGTGCAAGACCTGTACGCAGGCCATGGGCGAATGTCCTGGTCACTTCGGCCACATTGAACTGGCGAAGCCCGTCTACCACCCTGGCTTTATTAAGAAAGTCAAGAAGGTGTTAGAAATTGTCTGCCATAATTGCAGCAAGGTTTTGGCCGATAGAGTTAGTCTGCTCTATGTTATTTGACAGCCACCTTGACTCGATTGTGCTAACCTGGCTTTTTTTTTCAGAGCGACCCTGAATTTCTCCAAGCAGTAAACACGAGAGACCCGAAGGTTCGCTTCAACCGTGTGTGGAACATTTGCAAAAAGAAGACTCGTTGCGAGAACGAGACTAAAGAAGTTAAGAACGATGACGGAGAATACTCTCTGGGTTTGAAGCAAGCTCCCGTTAACCACGGCGGCTGTGGCAACATTCAACCCAGAGTCCGACACAAGGCTCTACAGCTTGTCGCCAAGTACGAGGCCTCGGGCGAAGACGGCGTTAAAAAGAAGGAAGAGCCTCAGATCACACCCGAGATGGCACACAACATCCTTCGCCGGATTAGCGACGATGACTTGAGAGACATGGGTCTTAATCTTGAGTATGCCCGCCCAGAGTGGATGATCGTTACTGTTCTTCCGGTTCCCCCTCCTCCCGTTCGACCCAGTATTTCTATGGACGGCACCGGGCAGGGCCTAAGAAACGAAGATGACTTGACGTACAAGCTGGGTGATATCATTCGAGCCAACAGCAACGTCAAGCAGGCCATTCGTGAGGGCTCTCCTGCCCACATTGCTCAAGATTTTGAGCAACTCCTTCAGTATCATGTTGCCACCTATATGGACAATGATATTGCTGGCCAACCTCGCGCCTTGCAAAAGAGTGGCCGTCCAGTCAAGGCCATTCGTGCCCGTCTTAAGGGTAAGGAAGGTCGTCTTCGTGGAAACTTGATGGGTAAGCGTGTCGACTTTTCGGCACGTACTGTCATTACCGGTGATGCCAACCTTTCTCTTGATGAAGTTGGTGTACCTCGAAGTATTGCAAGGACCCTTACCTATCCCGAAACTGTAACTCCTTACAACATCGGAAGGCTTCACGAGCTGGTACAAAACGGCCCTAATGAACACCCTGGTGCCAAGTATGTCATTCGTTCGGATGGTACCAGAATTGATCTTCGTCACCACCGCCGAGCCGGGCAAATCTCGCTCGAGTACGGCTGGAAAGTCGAGCGTCACCTGATCACCGGCGATTACATTATTTTCAATCGTCAGCCCTCTTTGCATAAGGAGTCTATGATGGGTCACAGAGTCCGCGTCATGCCCTACTCTACCTTCCGTCTTAACCTATCAGTCACGTCGCCATACAACGCCGATTTCGACGGTGACGAGATGAACCTTCACGTTCCCCAAAGCGAAGAGACAAGAGCTGAAGTCAAGGAGCTTTGCCTGGTACCTATCAACATTGTCTCCCCGCAAAGAAACGGTCCTCTGATGGGTATCGTGCAAGATACACTTGCCGGTGCCTACAAGCTCTGCCGTCGTGATGTGTTCCTTACCAAGGAGCAAGTTATGAATATTATGCTTTGGGTTCCCAACTGGGATGGTCTCATTCCGCCTCCGGCTATCGTGCGCCCAAGGCCGAGATGGACGGGTAAACAAATCATGAGCATGGCGATCCCCAACATTGTCAGCTTGCACAACTCCCCGGATTCGAAGGAGGACAACCCCCTTAAGGATGAGGGTCTTCTTATCCAATCCGGTGAGCTGTTGTATGGACTGCTCTCCAAGAAGAATATCGGTGCCGCTAGTGGTGGTATCGTTCACATTGTTTATAATGAGCATGGCCCAGAGGCGTCGATGAAGTTTCTTAACGGAGTGCAACAAGTCGTCAACTACTGGCTTCTTCACAATGGCTTCAGTATCGGCATTGGCGACACGATTCCTGACAAGGTGACCATTGAGAAGGTGCAGGTTCATATCGATGAGCACAAGGCTGAGGTCGAGAGATTCACCCAGCAAGCTACGGCCAACGAGCTTGAGCCTCTGCCCGGTATGAACATCCGTGAGACCTTCGAGAGCAAGGTATCCAAGGCCCTCAACACAGCTCGTGACAAGGCTGGTACCACTACACAGAAGAGTTTGAAGGATTTGAACAACGCCGTCACTATGGCCTCGTCGGGTTCCAAGGGCTCTTCTATCAACATTTCTCAGATGACTGCACTTGTCGGACAGCAAATTGTGGAGGGTAAGCGTATTCCCTTTGGCTTCAAGTACCGAACGCTGCCCCATTTCACCAAAGACGACTACTCTCCTGAGGCTCGTGGCTTCGTCGAGAACTCCTACCTTCGTGGTCTCACGCCGAGTGAATTCTTCTTCCACGCCATGGCTGGTAGAGAAGGTCTCATCGATACCGCTGTCAAGACTGCCGAAACCGGTTACATTCAGCGTCGTCTAGTCAAGGCTCTTGAAGACGTTAGTGCCAAGTATGATGGTACTGTAAGAAATTCTCTTGGCGATATTATCCAGTTCTTGTATGGTGAAGATGGCCTGGATGCCATCTATATCGAGAAGCAGCGCATGGATCACCTCAACATGTCTGACAAGAAGTTTGCCGACCGGTTCCGCCTTGATATCATGGATGAGACCAGACCAGAGGAGCTTGATTGGCTCGAGTATGGCAATGAGATTGCTGGCGACCCTTCTGTCCAGCAGCTTTTGGACGAGGAGTACGATGCCCTGCTCGTCGATCGCAAGCAAGTCCGTCAGATCAACTTCAAGAGGAAGGACGATGAGTCCATGCAACTTCCTCTTAATATTGTCCGTCTTATGGAAACTTCAAAGAAGCTTTTCGCGGTCGAAGACTTCCAGAGAAGCGATTTGAAACCCCAAGACGTTATTCCTGCAGTACAGGCTATGCTCAACAGAATGACCATTGTCCGTGGCCACGATGATATCTCGAAGGAAGCTGACCGGAACGCCACTATCCTCTTCAAGGCGCAGATCCGTTCACGCCTTGCCTTCAAGCGGATTGCTTGCCACCAGCGCCTGAACAAGATGGCTTTTGAGCATGTTCTCGGAGAACTGGAAGCTCGCTGGGACCGAGCTTTCGTTAGCCCTGGTGAGATGGTCGGTGTCATTGCGGCGCAGTCTATTGGTGAGCCCGCTACACAGATGACGTTGAACACGTTCCACTTTGCTGGTGTATCTTCCAAGAACGTTACGCTAGGTGTTCCCCGTCTCAAGGAAATTCTTAACCTGGCCCAGAATATCAAGACGCCTTCTATGGTTGTTTACTTGAGTGGCGAGGACAACGCAAGCCAAGAAGCCGCCAAGGCCCTCCGAAGCGCCGTCGAGCACACCACCTTGCGGTCTGTTACTGCCGTCACCGAGATCTACTACGACCCTGTCATTACTTCGACCAACATTCCTGATGATTTGGACATGGTTGAGTCGTACTATCTCATCCCTGATGAGACCCATGACAGAGCGGAAGACCAGTCGAGATGGCTACTCCGTCTCACTCTGGACCGCCAAAAGCTGCTTGATAAGGAGCTTACTGTTGAGGATGTCGCCAGGCGCATCAAAGAAGAGTACCCCAATGACCTTGCCGTCATCTTCAGCGATAACAACGCTGAAGAGCAAGTTATTCGCATTCGCCCTATGCATGCTGGTAACGACGACAAGGATGAGGATGGCGAGAAGAAGATGGAAGACGATGTCATGCTGAAGAGACTCGAGACTCATTTGCTTGACACCCTCTCCCTTCGTGGTGTCAAGGGTATTGAGAGAGCTTTCTTGAACAAGGAGACAAAGCTCATTGAGACTGATGACGGAGCCCTGCTCGCCGCAAAGGCCGACGAACGGTGCTCAGAGTGGTACCTGGACACATCCGGTACTGCTCTGCGCCAGGTCCTATGTGTTGATGGCGTCGACTCTAGCCGTACCTATACGAACCACTTGTGGCAGGTTGTCGAGGTCTTCGGTATAGAAGCGGCGAGGGCAGCCTTGGTCAGAGAATTGACGCAGGTGTTGGCCTTCGACGGTTCCTACGTCAATCACAGACATCTTGCACTACTTTGCGATGTCATGACCTATAGAGGTACGATCTCTGCGGTTACGCGTCATGGTATCAACCGCGCGGACACTGGTGCTCTGATGCGTTGCTCTTTCGAGGAAACTGTTGAGATTCTCCTCGAAGCTGCTGCCGTAGGTGAACTTGACGACTGCCGTGGTATTTCTGAAAACGTCATGCTCGGTCAGATGGCTCCAATGGGAACAGGTCATTTCGAGGTTCTCCTTGATCCGAAGATGCTGGAGACTGTCATTAGTGACAATTCACGCATGGGTCTCATGCCTGGCATGCCAGTCAAGGGCGGCGAGGCTGGCGGTGCCGCAACACCGTACGACTCGGGCTCCCCTATGGCAGACTCTGGGTACATGTCGCTAAGCTCTCCTGCTGCTGGTAACTTTTCTCCTATTGTCGGTGCTGGATCGGACTCTCCCGCTGGGTTTGGCAACACCGAGTATGGCGGCTTCGGCAACATTGGTTCTGCCAATCCATGGTCAGCCCAAAGTCCTGGACGCCCGACAAGCCCCTTCAGCACCTCGCCAACTTCGCCTTTTAGCAGTGGTTATGGCGGATATTCGCCTTCGTCGCCCAATGCTGGGTACTCTCCCACATCGCCACTCATCGACGGCGCCGGTGGTCGCTATGCATCCTCTCCACAGTTCAGCCCTTCGTCGCCGTCGTTCTCGCCAACGTCGCCCATGTTGCGGCCCACCAGTCCTGCAAGCCCCAACTACAGCCCGACTTCGCCAAGCTACTCGCCGGCTTCTCCCTCCTCTCCAAGGCATTACTCGCCAACATCCCCGGCCCAGTATGCATCACCGACTTCACCGAGCTACTCGCCTGCCAGCCCTAACTATAGCCCGGCATCTCCCAACATACACGGGGCTGGTCCCACGTCGCCATCGTACTCTCCTGCATCCCCGACGTGGTCACCAACTTCGCCGGAAGCGTACTCTCCCACAAGTCCAAGCTTCCAGCGGACTCCTGCGGCGCAGCAGTCTCCGACCAGCCCCAGCTACTCACCAACTGTAAGTAGCCATATCGCTTTTGATTACATTGTACCGGCAGTCACTGACATATCACTGTAGTCCCCTTCGTGGTCTCCGAGAACTCCTGGACCTGGTGGCTCTGGAAACTAACGTTGCCTCGAATTCTGAGGAGGCATCCGATTGTGCCTTCATTTGCCACCATTTTTCACTCTCCTAATATGCCGACTAATGATTCAACGGCTTAACTGGTTCTGGTTGATTGGAATATTGCATCTCATCACAGACGCAGGTTGTCACTTTACTTTCGTGTGGAGGAAATGGTTGCTATGCATCATAGAAGTGCTCTCAGAGACAACACAAAAAGATTGCGCGTCACTCAACAGCTGGCTAGACAGAAAGGCAGGCTGGGAGGCAGCAGGACGATAACACGCACAACCTACACAATCAAAAACAAACGACCGAAAAAAATATATTGAAAAGATGAAAAGGCTTCGCGGTGGTTTCTGTAAAAAGCTGACTTTGTATTATACGCGCAGGGGCAGGACGAGAATAGTGGACCTGGCTTGGAGGTTATGTGTGACGGAGGAGATGATTTTAAGCAGCTCCTGAACCTTACCCCCTTTTATTTTGAGGAGACGAACACACACAGATTGGAATTTTCTCACGAGGAAGAGGAGATTTAGGCTCTCCTGCAAAAGACGCTCCTGAAATGGACCAAACAGGTTTATCGCGAAAATGATGCTCATGCTATGCACACAATAATGCTATGTGTCTTGGTCTGTCCAATGCCGCTGCCTCGTTCGCTATAACACGATGAAAAATGGGCGGAAGTGATCTAGGCAGAAGACGAGAGAACTAATAAATTACACTCCAAGGGGTCAGAAGCGAGTGGTGGGTTCACAGAGCACGGTTGGGGAAATGCTGGAAAGAGGGAAAAAAAAAAAAAAAAACTGTCACCCCTCGCACCCCTCCCATATCCTCCTATTCCATTACCCTATCCGCCCATCCGCCCGCCCGCCCGCCCACCTGCCTGCCTGCCTGCCTGCCTGCCTGCCTGCCTACCTGCTTGCTACCAACGACTATCCGTTGTGAAAATGAAGGGGGTGACAAAAAAAAAAAAAGATTTGATAGTAGACGGAAGCATACGTCACAATCTACCCACGTCTCGTCTCTCATAGACCCCGAGACACAATGGGGAAAGGCTCGCTCGATGGATCATCACTTTGCCCAGGCAGCGGCGCCACCCGCTTTTTACCGTGTTGTTCATCGAAGCTGTTTTTTTTTTTTTAACTTTATCCAAAAGAAAAAGAAAACAAAGAGAAAAAGAAGGAGAAGCTTCCAAATAAATTTGTATTTATTGCCTTCTGTGTTTTTTCTTTCGTGCTCTCGTCAAAAACATTCAGCCTCTGGCGGTATGCGCCTCGCCACGTATTGAAGAAAGTGCTGACTCTTCATGTGAGCACATATGTCCGGGCAGGTGGATATACCATAAACAATGATGCAAGGCGGAGACGGAGCTCGTGCCTTTCTGGAGACTCGGGAGGGGGGGGCCGTTGCCCAAGGGTGTATCATGGATTATTGCCCAGAGACGCGTCCTCTTTGCACTCCTCTCTCTTCCTCTTTCGGCCCTCCTTTCCCCTCTTTCATGTTCTCCGTCTCAAGCTTCTCCTCCCCGGTTGTGTCACTTGAACTACGAGTCAGTATCCATACATCTCGCGATTTCCGTCTTGGTCGCGTTCGTCTTTCGCTTTCGCCGTGGCCGGATGTATCAACAACAGATGAAGAAGAGGAGGAGGAGACGGGGGAGGGGGGGCAGTGCGGACAAAAGGGCGTTGATGATGGTGGGTGGGTGGGCGGTTGCTTGCTTGTTTAACAGACACACACGTCAAGAGCTCGATTCCTGATTTGAGGATTAGGTTCGTAACTTGGCGAGCAAAAAGGCCAAGCCGCGTCTCTTGTGGTTAGTTCCAACATACGCACATTGCACGCATGCGCGCACATATTGTGCGTGTGCGTGTGTGCCACACCACGAATCTGGATGTGATGGGAAACGAAATGAAGGGCAAGACCGCCTTACAGGGTCGCGACCAAACCGCCAGTTTTGTCGTTTCCTCCGAGGCCCGAGAAGAGCAAAGATGATGTTACCAGGTAGTTGGAGCAACGTGGCGAAGGACAAAAGAAGAATGAGAGAGTACCGCCGAATGGGCCATTTAGGTCGGCCAAATTAACAAGAGCCTTCCGGTCCGTCCAAGGCGGAGTGGACAAGCACAACAGACTATGCCTCTCATCTACGCTTCCTCCTCTCGACTGCCCGCGACGACAAGTACTGAGGCGCCCCTAGCGACAGTCGAACAATGCAAAATGTGGGCTCCAAATTTGCGGAAAAAAGGGGCTTGAAAGTATGCCTGCTCTGCTTGTTGGTCTCGGGACACACAAGGACCCGGTCAAACTGTTCAAGGAAGCCGGAGCTCGGGTAACAGGGGACCCTCAAAAGGCCAAAGAAATCCACGAGAGCAAGAGGGAAGACAATACTGAGGTCTTTTCCTCGGTGGTTTATGGTGCTATGCGAAGTATTTCGGCCAAGAATGGAAGGGGCAAGAGAGTATCAAGCCCCCACAATGTTACGGTTCTCCCGTGTTGTCGAACCAACACTGTCCCTCTGCTTTGTCTGTTCTCGAGAGTCAATGATTAGTCACTACGTGTGGGACCTTGAACTTATCGCGGGACACGGACGAGACGCTAAAACCTCGAACCGTGGACCTCAAAGATCGATCACCAGGGATGTATGTCCCTGGCCCTAGCATGATGGGGCATTGGGGGTTGAGGTGCTGAGGTATGCATGGGGGCGGAGGATTCCCGCGGCTTGGTGAGCTGTCGAGAATCCCCTCCGTGCCTCTCCTCTTCAACCATCTGAGCATGGGCCCATGTAGGAAGGAAGAATAGTCAAGAGGGGAAGGGAATAAACGGCCAACCGTGCCACCCTCGCACATCGGTCGGCTTGCGGGCTAGATTCCGCCTCCCGTCGCTGATTTTGGCACGATCTGGCGAGAAATACTGGGGGTTGCTCGCTAGATTCTGACCTCGAGGGGGCTATGAGCTCGCTCGTAGGAAGGCAGACGGCGTGGAAGAAGAAACGTGCGGCGACATCGCAGGTCGTTCAGCAACTGCAGCTCCATGGCGCAGTTGGTCCTGCTGGCGCGCCCAGAACGACCCCAAAGGCTCGCTGCTCTGGTGTGACCAGAAAGGGACTTTCCCCTTTTTGAAGTTTCCGGGCTTCGATGATTGGTTTTATGCAGTCGAAGCGATGTGCATAGCCGCCGGCGACCAGGCAGGCGGGCGCGCTGGGCGGCCTGTCAGCACTGCTGCTCTGTGCCTCTAATGCACATATGGATTGGGTGGATGGTGGTGGCCGATGATCCGTGATGGGCAGTAATCTGCTGGGTAAAGTTTTGAAGATGGACTGGACACTTGGGAACATTTGTCTCAATAAGTGGCTGTTATGGTATTATTGCTTGACTTGACCAGAGGAAGGAAATAGAAGAAGATGAAAGCACGAAGGGGGAAATAGAGAAAAGAAAGGCAAAGGAGAAAACAAGTGATTATGCTGTGCATTGGTATGTACATTATGTGTTAGTTAGCGGGCCGAGTCGCGAACGCAAGGAATTCGGCAGGGTGCAAGAAAACAATGGCGGCAAACAATGACAGCTAGACTTGTGTGTCCCTGGTTACTTTAGGCTGAGGTAATGAACAACGGTTTGCCAACACTCTGTTTTCCGGGGCTAGCCGTGACATCCAAGGATGAGAAGACGGGAACTAAGGAGGAAAAAAAAAAAAAAAAACTGTCTCAAGTAAGAAGATTGATCAGCGAGAAATGACGGTTGCCATTGCTTCACTCTTGTCGAGAAGGCAGATTCTCTGCGGCCGGGTTGTGACAACGCGGGTGGCTCCTTTCACGAAGGAAGCAGATCGGGAAATTCGTTCGCATCCCATTTCTCTGTAGCCCTAGACCTCATCATGCCGAGGACTTTTGGGGGTCCCCTGGTCAAGCTGGAATGCGACTGAAGGCATCAATGCTTGGCTTGGCGCGAGGCAGGGCGACGGCAACAACAAGGCGATGGTCACATCGCCTTGCTGCATCGGTATGACGCGGGAATGAGACCATAGCAAGGCTTGCGGGTTATGTTGTGTCGCGTAACAGCGAGAGCGACACAACGAGAATAACCCTGGCAGCTCCTACCGGCACATCACGTGGTGAATGTATGCAAGTAGGCCGGATGGATGCGCATGTGTACATGTGTGTATATGCAGTCGCCCAAATGTGTATGTACATTACCTTGTATGATCAAGCATACGAAGTGCGAGGTGCCACCAGAATACAAGCATAAAGTAAAGTTCGTGCATCGTGACATCGACTCAAGGCCCCCAAAGTCAGAGTATCCGCGCGAACCCACCTTTTACCTTTACCTGAGGTAAGGCGAGGTCAGGTAGGACGGATACCTGCCCACCAGGTATTTTACTTCACGATGTTTTCGGTTTATTTTAGTTTCCATTTTTCTTCGGCTTGGGTGGTTGACTGCTTGCTTCCCTGCGTGGCTGTTCATCCGATCCGATACATGACCAGGCAATTGGTCTCGGATACGAGGGTGTGCATGAAGCGAGGGTTCCATACAAGAGCGACCGGACGAGGACAGCGGTCTCACCAAGGGGAGGGAAAAAAAAAAAAAAAAAAAAAAAAAAAAAACTAAACTTGAGCAAGGTCTCGCTTGACTAGCTTTAGACGAGACAAGGGCCTTCCAAAAACCTGGTCGTCGTGCTCGCCCTCAGTCTCATTGCCAGGTACCTGGAGCGAAGCCCGGGCAGGGGCGGAGGTTTTGATGAGACGTGACGTTAGTTAGATTTGTGGTGTAACTCATTCCTGGTCGTCTCTGATGTTTCTCGTCTGAGCTTTGGGCTCGACCTTGTCCTGCCAACCTGGAGATGTTCGACCAGACAAGGCAAGACCTCCTCACACAAAGTACAAGGGCAGAAATGGGAGGATGGACCATCGACTGAAGGAGCTGGAGCTGGTGCCTTGTCTGTCAATCTCCCGGTCCACTTCACGGGTGGACATGGATGCAAGGAAGAAGGTACGCACGTACCTTACCTTAGTAGAGCTCCCCTTACCTACATTGCTACCTTACCTCATCCTCTTCTTTCAAAGTAGACTCGTTCTCATCTCATCTTCCCTTACGCCCCCCCCCCCTCTCTTCTCATTCCCCTCCCCTTAAACTTTTTACTTCGCCTGTCCTTGTCTAATTCCTTTCTCTCTCCCTTTCTGAACCTGGCTGTACCCACGCAATTGCTGTCATCTTCGGTCTTTGGGGGCATATTGGAAGGAAGGTCGGGTTACATCCGGAGGGCTTGTCCTATCCTGTCACAGGTGGGCAGAGCATTTTCTTCCCTCTTTGCACTTGCTCCCTCTCCCTCCTTGTCCAGCCCAATCCAGTTTTGTTCTGTATGGTCTTATTCGGCTATGGTACTGTATGTCGTTAATTACACAGTATCAGTCACTCTGCACAGCAATGAGGAGGGAACAATACGTGCCCTCATCTCCGGATACAAAGTGCCTGCTCTCCCCCGTCCTCTCTCATCCACCCCCTGCTACTGCTGGCCCTTCCTCCACTGCCCGCTAATCCCGGCTCCTCGCAGTATTTTAGGCCTGCCTGACCGGCCCGTGTTGCTCCCACTACCTTCGTCACACAGGTTCAGCGCCCCCATGCCATGTCCGCGACCGTGGCAATGACCTGAGCTGCTGGCCAAAGAGGCATTGCATCTCATTTGCCTTCCCTAAATGCGCAAGGTTTAGTTTAGTCCCCGCCGTTACGCTAGAGCCAAGGTAGCATAGCGCAGTGTAGCGTCGTCTGCAAAGGGTGCTATGGCGTGGTTCGTGTCGCTTGTCTGCCCTACAGAGACGGAGGTGTGAAACCTGACAGCTGCGCCGCACTACGTTGGATTGGTGCACCCAGCTTTTTAGTCCGGTTTGTTGGTTGGCTTAAATTGTCCACATGTCGTCTAAAGCGGCTCTTTGGGCGAGCCCGAATTTTTCCCTTTTCTTTCCTTCCCTTCCTTTCCTCTAATTTGTTTGCAATTGTTTGGGCCCTGGCCGCCCCCAGTGGCACTCATTACCAAATTTCTTGTTTCCTTTTCCCTCATTTTGCAAACCGTCTCAGACGGAGGAAAGCCGAGGCTTTGCAAACACGTACTCACACACTCACTCACACATACACACAAGCATACACACACAAGCATGCACACGCAAACAGATATATTCACATATACATATACCGTTTCCATTCTCTCTTTCCCTGTTGCTTGACGCGCCCGCGCGCGTGTTTGTGCGTGCGTGTATATGTGCGTCTGTGTGCGAGTGTGCCCTGCCTGGCCTCTGCTTAATAACCCCGTAAATCGCCCATCATCACATGACGCAACACCTATGCTGGGTCAACCGAAATCCTACCCGCTGTGCGTTGAGACCAGACAGACAGCCTTCCAGCCTCCTGCCGAGTCAGCGGGTGTTTTCCCTTTTCGTGCCTTGCATTTAAAAGCTGTCGGGCGCCGCTGAAGAAGTTGAAGACGTCGACCATTGTTTTGTTGGCAGGTGCAACTAAACTTTGGTGCTGGGCTGGTGTACCCTATGTGTAGCTATGCACCCAATGCAGAATAAACCGCTTCGATCCATTAACGACAAGGGTCATTTGGTTGGTACTAAAGCTTCGTGACGAAATGCCGTTGGCCGTTGGCTGCGCAAGCATGCTTTTTGCAGGCGGACCGCTCCCGCTCGCTCACTGCCGTGCCGCTTCAATCGTTTTTTTCTGACAGCAAGGTGGTACCAGGTCCACGATCCACAGCATCCAGAGAACTTGGCTGTCTCTTGCATCTTTGGGGTCTAAACCTGAGACAACTCCAGTACGGCCGACAAGATATGCAGGTCTCCCAAATGTCCCCTCATCCGGCGGCCCCTGGCCCCTCATGTAACAGTGTGCTATCCACATCTTGCCAGCAGACGGAAACAACGGGTATGGTTATTAGATCAGAATGCGATGTCAAGTCATGCTCAGTGTGTAGAACAGAGATGGAAGGATTGAATTAGCTCCGCATGAGCGAAGGCCTATGGACAGGAAAAGAAGAATGTTGACCAGGGCCGGGCTCAACTCAGTATTCTCGGTGGCTGCCCATGAAATCTAAAAATGGAAAAGAAAAAGAAAAAGAAAGAAACATCAAGTCCGGTGCTGCATACACCAGATCTTCTGTAAATGAAATCAAGCTGTCAAGGAAAATGGGCAAGCTGGCAGAAAAAACAACCCATACCCAGCATGTAGCTATCATCGCCGTCATCGCCACATCGTCGAAGAAATGGTTAACGCATGGGCGCGTACCCCCCGGCTTGTATAAGCAAGAAATAGATCAAAGTCTCTGCTTCTGTCCCTTGCGTGGCCTCGTGAATGTATCGGGAAGATCACTAGTAGGGTGTTAGTATTGTACCTGAAAGAGGAGAGAAAGGGCGGCAAGAGTGCAAGCACAAAACTGACCTACGATTTCCCGGCCTGGTAGCAAGCACGGCAATATCCTTCACTCACGGTGGAGCCCTTGGACTCGGTTCTCGGGCACGAGAGGCCAGTCTTTACCTCTCTGCACTCATGAACCAGCTTCTCGGAGTGTTGGCACTTCGTGTAGATGACGTCGTATTCCTTGCACATCTTGGCTGTTGGTGTGACTGGCTTTGGGACAGTACAGTGATAAGGCCAGCGGTAGATGACTCTAGCGCTGCGTCGAGAGATATTCCTAGTCTCTGAGGAGACGTCGAAACAATCAAAATGACTTGAGAAGGAAACAATACTGAGGGGAGAGTAGATAGAACAAGACCACTGTTGATGCCGTAGTGTAGATGACTTCTTTCGAGTAGTCGAATAGGTGGTTAGGAGACGATATCTTGAGAGATGGTGAAAGAGCTGAGGGTGCTGTGATTGCTGTTCTTTCTGAATGAAGAAGGGCAGCTGGAAAGGAGGAGACGTTGTCTGTCTTATACTTGATTGTGATACGAACTCAAGGCAGTGGTTATTGGTTTGAAATCGCTGGTCGGGAAGGGTGGGCTGACTTGTTTGCCATCGTCAATACTGCCAACCAAGCAAAGCACGAGGGTCAGTGGAAAACTATCACACCGGTGATGCCAAATGGAAATAGACGCAACTTGGCTGTTGGTTGTTTGCTAGTCTATCCGCGATGCTGGTGTTGGTAGGGCCGGGTCGGGATGTTGGTGCGTCAAGCGTCTTGAAATGCTGCCGCAGGGAGGGCTGCAACTTGGTGGAGGGATATAATGTGAAAGACACAACGGGCTGTGACAGCCACTTGTACCTTGCAAGTCGAGGTACCTGTGAGAGGAGCTGACTGCGGGTGCGGACCGGGCAGGTGGTGATTTGATCCGCCCCTAGATATGCAGGAAGCGGTCGGGAGGCGGTCGTCCTGTGGGGATAAATGGACGGTCGTGGAGAACCCAGCCTATGCAAACCAACCAGGGCCACGCCGCTGGCTTTCCGGGCAAGACTAACGGGCCGGCTGTATCTTTACAGCTTACAACAACAACAACCGATTTGTTGTTCTTGTGGGTGTTCGGGGCTGGCCTATCCAAGAGAGTGCACGCTAGCTCCAAACAAGACGTGATAGCCAGGTATTATCCTGCCGGTGAGACCAGGGTTCCGTGCAGGAGACCTTTCTGGAAGACGGTAGCTGTTGGATGTGATATCCACCGAAAATGAAGGCCCCCAAGATGCAGTCGAGAGGCGTGGGCATCGATTTGGGCCAGTTGATGCAATTTTTCGGTTTGGTGTTGGGAAATGAAAGTCGTATGGGCAGTGGGTGATCCAAGGAGTTGGTTTTCCCGTCCAGAGAGTTAAAACAACGTTGGCAGGTACTTTCTGTAGAATTCTTCAACCGACTGCTGCCTAGGCCCACTCAACTTAACAGTCGGAGGTTGTCAAGAGTGATGTTGAAGGGAAGAAAAGAGTGCAAGGTCGAAGACGAGAATGAGCGTCCATAGACACCCCGCCCGATTCACTGACTGGCAATAACGGATAGTCGGGGCAGGGCAGGGTAGGCAGATGTTGCACCTCTCGTGGGTTCCCATTGCCGCATGGCACCCGCTGGCCGCACGTCCCATTCGGGGAACGTGGGATACGGACGGAACGACAAGCAGGCTGACCAGGGGAGAGCTTGACGTGAGTGGGAGTGGTGCAGGGTCATGCCGTAGTGGTCAGCTCCCAGTATGGAGAGACCGGGCACACAACTGCCTACAAAGGAAGACGGCCCAAGTGCCGTCCTAATTTTGATTCTACATGGCCATCTGCTGTCGACAGACCCCTCGAGGGCTGGTCCTAGTGGAATCCGGGTGGACTGTCAGGCGTCGAGGTAATGGTTCGCCGTCTCGAGTGGATCGCTCAACGATGTCGCACATGGGGGATCCGCGTCAAGCCCTGGTTAACCTGTTTGGGCAAGGCCAGTGCATGAAGGCCCTTTGTATATGTTTGTGTATGCCTCAATTTGTCCATCATGCTCCGTCAACTCTGACATCTTGGATATAAGCTCGGAGGAGCAAACCAGTCAGCGATTTAGCCTTGTAACATGTACATGGCGGTTGGCTCAGGCCAGCTGGAGACAACACCTGAACATGGGCATCCTAGGTTGCTGGAGCAGGCGCAAATCGTGACGAAAGTGCGCACCAATGACAATTCTGAGGTCATTGACCAGTTCCGTATCCGAGATAGGAGGGTGGAAATAGATGAGTGAGGGTCCAAACAGTCAAGACGAGGCAGCTGGTCGATTAACAGGGTTACAAGGGCAGACCAGCAGTGGCATTCTGTTAGCCCATGCAAAGCGTTTGATTGTGCCCCGTCTCCCGGGATCGAAAAATGGACTGAAGCAGAGTCCAAAAGAGGCCATGGCAGGCAGACGAGCGGTCGATCGGATGGTCCATGGCCACATTGACATCCACATTAACGTCCCTGAGCAGATTGCCAACCCTGCTTCACCCAGGTCCAGGTCCGGGTCCAGGTCCAGTACAGGGGTGGGTTTGTTAAGCCAGTTAGGCGTGGAGTAAAAGAAGGTTGGCATGCATCGCAGCGGCGTCGTCCATCAACGCGCAGTCTGTGTGATTGACCAGGCCATTTAACGACGTTAAGACAATAGCAACCATAGTGAAGCAGTACATAATTGCAGGGCAGAGCGGCCGCCGGGATAGTGTACCTAGTGGACAGCGACATCATCGGCCAGGGGTTCACGTCGCAAGTGGAGTCGACAACCGAGCCTAGCTCTAGGATAATGAGACGCAGAGTTGGAAATTCGTCACGTCCCTCATCATTCTTTTTCGTACGAAGAATACACTGCGCCGCATCGATCTTCAGCCAAGGCCAAGGCAGCCCAACGAGGTTCGATAATGGGCCGGCTGTGGTCGTGGCTGCAAGAGTGATGGGCGAAAGATAGCATCAGTGGGGGTGGGAGGAGGCCAGTGAATAGACCAGCCTCCAGGGGTGTGGCGTGTAAGTGCCAACCTGAGTGCAGGGGCTGGACAAGACGAAGCAAAGACCAATATCGAGACCGAGGTTGGCTGAGGGCGTGGAAGGGGGAAAGAAAATAAGGGCGTACACCGTGCAGAGACAGAAGCAATAAGGGTAAGGTATGGGTTGGAACGGCGAACGAAAGCCAACGCGGCTAAGCCAGCAGCCGTAATCATAGGCGATGTCCTAGGAGACCCTTTCGGTGTGTCGGTAGGGGGGAAAATAAAGATCAAAAGGTCCCCGGGTATTCCTTTCGTAGTAAGGGACGAGGAAGGAATGTGATGGATTCACGGAATAGGTATCCGTTGGTGTGGGAGATGAAGAGGCGAGATGAAGCCTGGGAAAAGGAAGGGGGAGGGGCGCTCATCATTGGTACCATCATGGAAATTACACTGTATCTTTCGCGGCAGCAGAGCGCGGGACACACGGTGTGAATTATGCAAGATTGTCAAAATGTTTTGTTCGAAGGTAGCCTGGGCAATTCCCTTCCACCTTTTTCGTGATCTGTATTGTTTACACTTTTTTTTGTCCCTTGAGTTATCGATATTCCACTTTTTGCTGTCAAGGTAGAAAGAAAATTCTTTGCTTTGGCGCACCCCTGCTCAGCCATCTTGACCGCAACAATGGCAGTTTTCAATAGGGCATAAGGCACCAACTGGTTTTGACTTACACGGTCGTGCCTTTCCCAAACCGCGATACTTCACATAGGATCCACAATTGCCATTGACTGGCCTCCAGCTTGAGGCACAGCCGGAAAGAGGGAGGCACCAGATCTGAGGAAAGCCCACAGTTTCCAGGTGTTCTAGCATCATCTCCTGTTCAACAATTTAGTTTGATAGCAGAGCAATGACAAGACTTTCTCTTTCTCTTTCTCTCTCTCTCCCTCTCTCTCTTTCTTTCTCTCTTTCTCTGTAAGGGGTACGTACCTAGGTTGGCCCCCCTCTTTGTGTTTGAGAAGGGGGGACTTAACCTTACCCACCTTAGTCAACCTACAGATTCCCCAGTTACCTTACGCAAATGGGCAGACTACCTTAAGGCTCGGCGGTTTGTTGATTTAGGCAACTGAAGTGCCCTTATGTAAACCCGGCCGATTCAACTGAGCTGACCAGCTAGTCACTTTTAGCTGCCCGCGCCATGTTAGTATACTTGAGCATACGTCCGTATGCTAATTGACGCATTGCACAGCTAATCCAGCTTCGTTTTCTCCATCCTCGGACTAAAGTGCCTCACCATTGCTGCTCAGTCTTCCGATTCCAACACAAGAAGTGGCCACAGTCATGCGGCCATAGCCATTGTTGCATTGCCGACATGTTGGTTGTGGGGGGCACTGGGCAAACGTCGACTCCATGCCTCCTCCAGATACCCCCATCCTGGTCAGACTAATACTTCTCTACCTACCGCAAAACAGATCGACTCAGCCGTTCATGTGCAGCGGGCTGTAGGAAGCGATAAGAATTCTTTATCGGCGTGGCGTCCGGATGGCTCAGATCCTCATCGTCAACGACATCTGACCTAGACACGATGCGACATGGTCACAACGGTGGCGCCTCACAATCCCAAATCAGAACTGTCACAGCGTTCAAGGTCCTTCAAGCCACCCACGAGATCTCGTAATTGAACCATTGAATTCGCTCTTATATCACGGCCAGACCGACATGAGGGGTGCGCTTGTTCACTTACGGTCACCTGCTCTCCTTGGCCAAGGAATGAGGGGCCATAACTCAGCATCACCTCATGCGGTGTCGATGCTCCCCAATCTCATGGTACATCTCCGCAATGTAATTGCTGTATGACTGGCAAAAGCCTGGTCACCATTCGAATGGCTTTCTGGCCCACCGCCACGGCTTTGGTTGGCTTGTGTACTGGCCGTCAGCTTTGCTCAGTACACGCCAGATGACTATCCACGCAACTAATCGTATGCATCCCCAATACATCGTTCCAACTTACCGCACCTCTTCATGCGGCCCGGTGTGCGACCTGTTCCTCCCGGCAGTTTCCCAGGCAAGCTTCTTCGAATGCTCTCAACAACTCCTTCGCCTACAGCACACCCTCAAGATCAAGTATCCTGTTTTTACCAATCCACATGGCTGAGCAAACACCCCTGATCCTGGATGCACACCCTCCTTCTATCGACACTCTACCGTTTTCTTCCAACACATGAATGTACCTACCATGGCATTTTTGCTTCCCCTTGCAGCCCGGACCTTTCTTCACTTTCTGCAGACCCAACACGAGCCTGGCTTCGCCCCCCTTTACGTGCCTCAACTGGAATTACACACGGTGTATGACCGGGTTTCCCATTGTTCTAGAGCAATACCGTTGCTTTACTTGCCCAGTCAAATCTAGCGGTGGCTACTAACTCAAAAAGGTGATCAACCAACCAACCAACCATCCATCCTTCTTGGGCATATGTTACATCTGACTGGAAAGTAAGGGACTGGGTAATATCTTCTTGAAAGCTATCAAAAGCCCAACAAGTCAAATACCTCATATGGTAAGGGATTCCGTAGGAACATCCATGGCGAGGGGATAAGCGGTCTGGCACACCAACTTCAATGCTGCCCTACGATGTCAGAATTTAAACGAAAAATATGGCTCACAGATGCATCCTTGATTGCATCAGGAAAAGGGATCGGCCCATTTCATCACTCCGCAGTCAGAATCATCTCTCTCTGCTTCGGGAAACTGACAAGTTCGACAGGGGTGAATGGCCAACTAGTTTTCATCTCCATGCACCCTTATCCCCCGTAAGTGACGGCTTATATCAATTTTCAGGCTACCAGGCTGCGCCAATGTACCTGGTTTGCGTATGTGAGCGGTTGGCGGTTGGTCATGGTTTGTCTAGAATTATGGATACTCTCACTAACACCCGCCTAGGCGAGCGTAGAACATCGCGGCATCGACAAACGAAAGCGCGCAGGCGCCCTTGTCGCTGGCGAAGCAGACCAACACGGAGGTCAAGAAAAAGTGAACAGCAAAGCCGACCCTGACGCAGACGTTTATTTTTCCAACACCCTCCTCGTGAAGCGGGCGAGGTGTGATCCAGGTCGCATTGTGCGGGTGTTGTAGTCGGTAGCCAATCAGCATCCATTTCCCCTGGCTTAAGCGCTGCGTCAACTTGCGGCGCTATCCGAGTCGACCGACTACCATTCATACTTTTTGTAGCCGCCCGCAACGGCGGCTCAAGTGTCTATCTATGGAAATAAACCAAGGCAGACTAGAGGTTTAGAGCGCGGCAAATGTGAGGATTCACAGAAAGGAAGAGCTATCTAGCGATTTCTACGAGAACTACCACCCTCTTGGTGCGCCTTACAGATGCCCCAGCTAACTCAGAGATGGTCAATGAGCAAGGATACTTGCAGTCATAGAAGCAACTACTGTAAAGGGTAACGGAATATCGTTCCAGATACACGAATTTCAGGTTAGTGGGCGTGTGAACGACCAGTGGCCGAGATGACATCTGCACCTTGTCATTGCTCGTCACCAACGGGATCGCAGGGCTCAGGCATGAATACAGCCTTGATGACCGTATGCGGACCGACGCTTCCGTTTGGAACGGGATACGAAGTTGCGGACTAGTACTTTGTCCTTGTCCTTGTCCTTGACCTTGTCTCTGGAGTCCTTGGTCCCGCAGCTATTGCCTGAATCGCTCCAACCCCTATTTGTACCAAGACTGCATCGGCATGATGCTAACCCTGACTGGAGATAGATATTGCAGTCCTGGACGCACCGATGGATACCCCGGGCAAACTATCACACGCCATTGTGAGGGGAAATATGCTGGACCGGTCATCAACATCCTGGAATGACTGAGCCAAGTATCGTTTGGTACAGTACCTCGAGCCATCCACAAGCAACCATGCGTCAGGTGTCCACTAATGCAAGCTGGAATCACCAGAGATGCGTCAAAGTTGTGACGAAGCCGAAAGAAATTGGCAGCAGAAGTTCCTCTCACGTTGGTGATGATAGCTTGCCTAGGGGGGCTGCTTCATTTCCACATCACTGCTCCTTGCAGATGGACCGTCGTACTACCCAACATGCTGTTGAGTTACCTTTTCCTGTCCAGGATTTAGGATGAACTTGCGGGCGGCCCCGCAGTTCGCATGCGAGGCGGTCTCGACACCATCTCACAGTCTGTTTGGGTTGCTCAATTCGGGCTTGGCTGCCAGTTTGTTGTCCGTTGGTGGCTACTGTCAGGCTTCGTCACAAGGTCCGGCCGATCTCGAGCTTCTCACGGTCTGCAGGCCAACGGGGCTTAAAGAAGCGGGGTATCTTGAGAGTAGACTCACCCCTCTCATGACGGGATATTCAGGTTAGGACGAAAGAATCGGCGCTGTCAACAAAGAGGGGAAGCAAATGAGTTGACCGCAGCGTGACGAGTCCTGCATCACAGGTCAATATTGATTTACTTTCATGGGGGTTGTTGGCTTTTTCGCGAGAAAGAGTGAGACGGGTGGGCAGCGAGAATCAAAGCGTCATTCCAACCGGAACCTTTGAATAGACCCCTCTTGTCGGTTTTGTTGGGTAGGGGGAAAGACCGAGAAAATGGTTGGAAACTTGTGAAGGTGGAACGACATTGGGCAGGGTTTCCGTTGGTTGACAAAATGGAGTACACGAGAAAAGTTTTCAATAGTTCTTGGTTGCGTCGTGTGGCGTGGATAGATCACATCGGCCTGTGACATGGTGATGTCTGGTTCAGCCTAGATGACGGATGGCATGAAAGTGAGCGAAGTATATAGCCCAGGTCCGCGTCACGGCCACATGCCAATGACGATGCCGCATCCTATCTTTAAGACGGGAAGGAGCCGCAGGGCTGAGGATAGCTATCCCCCGCAAAACAGAAAACTGCAAGGCAGATCGAAATCAGGATTCAGTTCCGAATCCCACGAACTGCAAACGTATGGCAAGGCGCGGCGAGGTGCTGTGCCGTGCCATACATGGCACTTTGTGACAGCCAGCCAACCAAGTTATGAAGCAGCCGGCTACTCTCGGGAATACACTGGCGGTAATGTCGACGAGAAGGAACAGGAGGAAGGACCGGGTGGATGCGGCCGAAGAGAACCGGGCAAGCAGGATGTGGGAAGATGGACAGCAGAACCGGCAGTGTCCGCGTACCCCACATGCACCCGAGGCTTCTTTGCCCCGGGGATTCGCGGTAGTATGGTAGGCCCAGCTTTACCGATTCTCGCCCTTCCGAGAAATCCTCTTTGTTCTCCGGCACACCCAATAAGACGCGACCGGCGCTCCGGGGCCCGGCAGCTTGGCTTCGGGTTCCTGGCTCTTGTTATCCTTGGTCTTGTTTTCTCCGAGTGCCTCAGGGCCGGCTTTCTCCACCTTTTTCTTCCTGTTTGCCGTGCTTTTGATATCACATCTGGCGATGATTTTTCACAACTTCATGATTGCAAGCTTCTCGGGATGCAGCCCATCCGCCTCCTGACCACTCACCTCTAGCATCAGCACCCACCCACCCAGGCCCCCGCTTTGCTATCATTTTTATTTTTATTTTTATTTTTCATCTTTTTATTGCGGGTGTCTCGCTTTCGAAGCGCACCAACCCCACGTCAGCAGCGGATAACAGCGCCAGTGCCAGAAGTAGAGACCACTGAGAAACTGCTGGAGAGGTACATACGCAGGCTCTCGCTCTCTCCATTTCACTCCCAAACACTTTCCATCCTTCTCCTCGCTCTTCTCCTCCCCGTTTGTCAGAGGGCTATTTCTAGCGAATTCTGATTCCACAGTTTCTTTTTCCTTCTTCGCCGTCGCCCGACATGGGCTTAGCCAATTGCAGGCCCACGTGCCTCGGGCTGAACCTTGAGTAGGCTGGTCCAGGTCCCCAGGCAGATCGCGCCAGGGGAGTAGCGAAGAGGATTTTGGGGAATTTAAAAAAAAAAAACACCCCTAAGTCACAAAGCCCGTCGAGGTTGACAAAGCTGACAGCGAGTGTTGTTGGTGAGGGTTTCAGGAGCGCCCATGGCGGGGCGCCCGTGTTTATCGGGCCCGTTTTCTAAATATTTCTCGGTCCTCTTGCTTCTTGGCAGTTTGGCCTCTATCTGTGTCTGTACGAGCGAGTTGCATTCCCCCCGGATTGAAACACGTCGGTACCCAGCAGTGCAAAACAAGGGCAAGCTCCAAGTTCAACCAGAGAGTGAGGGAGATCAAAAATTAGATCTCTTGGCCGTGGCTTGTTTTGCATCATTGCGGATCGTCGCGGCTGGCATAGCACAAGGGGTAATCCACAGCAAAGTAGGACAAGACAAGCACCGCGACGGATAGGCAGAACTACCAAGCACATCATTTCTGTTTTCTTATGCTTCTGGATGTATGTGCCTCGGATGAGGGAGGGGTAGGGGAACGCAGAGCCAACAGGGCATCCCGGTATCCCATTCCATCCATTGCCATCTGATCGTGTCCATCCTGTGTGTACATGTTGCTTGCTTGCTATCTTGCCTGCCCTTGGCTGTCTGGCCGGCTTGCCACCTCAACCCCCATTACCGGCAAGCCATCGTACGTATATGCGTAAAACATTGTGTCTGGGCAGACGCTCCGCTGCGCCAGAGAGATGCACGTCGGTGCGACACGCGCGCCATTCATGCCATGGGAAAGAAGGAGGAAAGGGTGCAAGACGGGCACCACGGGGGGGCTTGCGCCGTACGTACCCTCCAGCGTCTTTGGTAACCGGTTGCTAGCCGGTTCGAGACGGGCATGGGGCGGCCGGTAACTCGTCACCTCATTCATCTCGTCTTACCTCAACTCAGATGTGGACCGGGAAGGCCGTGGAGGAGGATGAGGAGGTCTAGGTGCGCCAGCTCTACCCTCCGTGTTCTCCGGGGTCCAACATATAAAGTCGGACCAGTGTCCCCCCCTTCTCCTCGACGTGCTGTTCGTCTCATTCCCCAACGCTCTCAACCTTTCAATTATCGCTGGCTATTTTCTCCAGACAAAAGTCCCAGGTTTTCTGTCTCTCTACCGTTTTACTACCCCGAAAAAAAAAAAAAAGCAGTTGATCTGTTTCCGCCTGAACCAACTAGTTAAACTTCCCCTCCCAACACAACTCGCCAAAATGTCTTCCCCCGTCGACAACTCCGTCTTCCTCTCTCTGGCTCCCACCACCTCTTCTTCCTACCCTTTCAGAGTCCAGCAGCAGACCGCAGCCGTCGCTGAGCCTGCTCCTCTGAAGCGCCGCACTTCCAGCGTCAGCAGCGCTGGCAACGGCGCTCCGGGACTTCGCTTCCTCAAGCTCGGCCCAGTCCACTACGGCGAACACCCTGATGAGCACAAGGAGGACTGGCACCCCGCTCTGCTGTCTTAGACGACGAGTTTCTCTGCACGCCTGGTTATAATGCGAGAGCGTTCGTATCCATTTCTTGTTTTATGAAAGCAGCGAAAATTCATGTTCAGGGACACAGTCAATCTAAACCACGGGGTCACATGTACGGTGCAGGAAACCAATGGTTTATTCCAATAGCAAGCGAATAGATGGGAAAGGTTTAGGGTCATGGCGCAGCATCTCATTTTACTACTCCTTGGGGGAAAGCAGGGTTACTCACGAACAGGGTGGAAAGGTCGGGAAATTGTGTCTTCTCCCAGAAGAAAAAAAATAAGGAATAAAAAAAAAAAAAAAAAGAACAAACTAGCCCATTCGTCTAAAGGGTCTGGAAACGATGGGTTGAAGGGGGGGAAAGGATTATGGTAACCTCACCCAACATCCGCAAGAAACGGACGGAGGGATGTATGTGTGGGGGTGGGGGATTACCTTTTGACACAAACCAGACAATGATGAAAAGAAAAGAAAAAGAGGGATATCTTCGACGAAATAGGAAATAAAAATTATACCACTGGGATTTGAGACGGCCCATCTAGATCATGATCTCGCGCGTCTTCCATGCGTGATGCAGTGCCTTGCCTGCATGTCCCATCTGGTACGATATAACGCTTACTACTAGTATGACCTTTTAGTTTAATCCGCAAGTGGCGATTCGTCAGCGGAAAGCATGCAGAGATGGGTGGTGGAATGGAGGATGATGGAATGGGGGGGCAGGGTCGACAACTCGGGTATACTGCTTTTGGGCTGATGCCTACACAGCCGACTTAAGCGGATCAAGGGAAAAAAAAAATAAAAAGAACAACGGCAAAAAGGTTCGAGAATTACATGTGCCAGGCAAGGGGGGCAGTTAGATAGACCGACAAGACGAGCAGCGGTGGGGGGGGTGAAGAGCTAGTTTGTTACCACTGCCGCTGCTGCTACTGCTACTGCTACCAACACTATCACCTTACTACTACTACTAATGCTGCTTCAGACGGGAACAGTTGCAACAATCGAGAGAAAAAAAAGAAAACCAAGCTTCACGTGTGGGCCTTTCATGCAATGATCTGACATCTGACCCCGCTGATCAGAATTTTTGGGGACAGGGGGAAAAGGAAGGGGGAGACTGCGACTGGCAGCGACGTATGTGCGTCCCGGACGGGCGGTAGGTCGTGTCGGTCAAGTCAAGTTACGCGACTGTTGAAGGGTGGAATGTGCTGGCTCCAGTCCGCTTCTACCCAGCTCACCACCCCTCCAATTCTCTTGTCACTTTTATCTTTTCATCCCTCACTCTTGTCTCTCTCTCTCTCTCTTTTTTGACACATCATGTATACATTCACACTAGAGCCAAGTAGGTAGCGGCTTTGGGTTGATTGATTAATCTGAACGGTGTGGGGTGCCAGCCCGAAGCTGTGTCATAGCCAGCCCTGGTTTGGCTTGGATTGCGTGTTACTTTGCGAATCAACTACTCTTTTGTTTGTTGTGGCTGCATGTTGCCTATGCATGCCGCTCCGGGACAGACAGACAGATGGCTAGAGAGAGTTTCTAAAGGGAAACAAATGAGATGGCGGGGTGGGAGCAGGTTGGGCCATGGGGGTTTCCAGTGAGACACGTGGGGTAGTATAGAGACAGAGTTGCAGCAACATCACGATAGGCGCGGGGCGCCGGGGGGTTATGCCGAGTCTGAGCGCTTGAGAATGCCGTGCGGCCTTGACAGTTGCTCTGGATTTTCTTCTGCACGATTGTCCATCCATTCCTCCCGACTTCAGAGGAATAGTGCCCAAAGCATAGCATACTTAGACGAATCGAAAGCGGTTGTTGGCACGTAGGCATGACGCGAAGTTGTGGTTTTTTTGGTTTTATTTTTATTATATTTTTATTTTATAATCCGATGTCTGTACCTCTCGGGAAGTTTAGCTTGCATGTTCGGAGTTTATTCGCGTAACTGGAGTTAAGTCGCCAAAACACCGCCCACAAAAGCTCCCAGGGCAGGCTGGCATGCTCAGCTATGCAGGACGTCATGCTTAAGATGACATTTTCGATCCCTCCAGCAGGTCCTTCTGCAGGCCAACGAGTCAGCTTTCCCATCTATCTGTACCTTTGGCTTGCTGGAGCCTGAGGGAAACGCACAGTTTGCTATCTATTTCCGACCTCCGAGCGTCTGGGTCGAGCAGGACGAAGATGGATGGGATCGACCCTAAAATCCGGCATGCTGCCTGTCCCCCTCTGCCTCAGAGTTTCCTGCATATACTGGCAAATGAATCGAAGAAGGCAGTAAGAAAGAGCGGGCTCTCTGTAGATTACTGTCGATGATACGACCGCAGCCTGGATTGACGTCACCACGAAAAGGGGACGGTTTGTAACGTTGACATGTGCTAGAGAGCTTCAAGGGATGGCCCTGAAAGCACTCTGTCTGGGCCGATGCACCAGATGTACGGGAGAGACGAGCAGACTCGGGCAGCGGGCCGGTCCCGAGCTCCTTCGCGCGCCCCAGGTTGGATGGGATGGTGATTGGACCATTCCGCGGGCGCTCGTCGTACCCGTCTTGTCGTCCAAAGTTTGTTGCTCGCTACTAAACCGCGGATGTCTATCCGAATGATCATTCAGAACAAGCCCATTGCTGATTTCACCGTGTCGTTTCGTAGTAAAATAATCTGATGCGCAGGTCGGGAGCAAACCCGATCTGCGTGTTTCACGCCAAGCTGGCTGAAAACCGCCTATCTGTTAGATGCTGGAAATTTTGACGATCTCCTCTAATAGGGCCCTGATCTTTGAAGCAATCCGTCCATCTTGGCAGTTTGCGGTTCTAGCCTGTGCGATCGTGCGGGAAGGGGCCATTGCGCGCATGTTTCTATGTTAGGGTCTTCTAGAAGGGGGAGGAGGGACGACGTGGTATTCGGTATCGTCGTGAGGCCCGACCGTTGTTTCGGTGCCATGCTTAGCAGCAGGAGAGGGAACCGGGGGAACCGGGGTAGGGGCTTGTTTTAGGGGGCCTGGCTAAAAATTCACGGGGAAGACTGCGGCCCCACGCGGTGTTAACGCTGCGTATGTGGGGCCGGGGCCGGATACTTATTCTGGAAGGCTGGACTAATTTGCTATCTAATGCGATAACATCCGTTTAAGGTGCCTTTAAGGCATAGAGTGTGTGTGTGTGTGTATGTACTGGTGCTATATCGGTAGATCTCTTTAACTCCTAACGGTAGCCTTACAGACCTCTATACTAGAGTAATAGTGGAAGGCCTTCTGGTTAATGATATTTATATTATTCTTCTTAGTTCTGCTGCTGGACCTCATGTTTAACTTTGAAGCGTGCTCTGCGAGCGTGGTCCTGACTTCTCTAGAAAGCGGCGTCGTGTAATCCGAATGCAGGTATTCCTAATATTAATTAAGCGAAGAAAGAGGGAGTAAAAAGAAGAGAAGGCTAGATAAATATTAACATCAGCTCCATGTTTTTTTAAATTTATGTCACGCTACTATTATCTACTTAGAAGTAGGATATTTTACTTATTAGCGTCAACTGGATATGTTCTACTTTCGCTCTCATCACCCACTTCAAATTTTTAGGCGTAGAACCTTTGGCTTCCAAACTTGTTTTCTGTGTCTACTACTCTGTCTCTCTAGGATCCATGGACGACGGTCCGAGCATTAATCATCTATAGATTCACTCTCAGAGCCAATGGTGTTCATAGGCGAAACTAGCCTGTTACCAGTTTTGCAAACGCGTCCGTTTCCGCTGCATAGTGTACTTTCTGCAAAAGTTGCGATAGCTTAAGCTTCTTTGCCATGGGGGCGGTTTTGCTGAATAACTTTGTCAATGTCTTGAGCCGATCCGTCCTGTCTGGCCAACCATTGCTGGTGATGCAACTCTCTTGCTTCCATCCAGGCTTCTCCCTCCTATCCTTCGAGTCAGTAAAAGTACTATGTACCTCGCTCTGAATTTGACTGCGTACCTTGGTTTTGACCCAGTTTCTCAACAGTGCAGCGTGCTTTGCGATCAAGATCCTGTCTTTTTTGGAAATCGGCATCGTGGAATTTGAATCAGGTATCTCTGATGTCAATTAAGCGATATAGCTGAAGTGGATGAACGTGGCGGGCGCGATAGATGTATTTTGAGTTGTTTGTTGTGTGGTGGTGGTAAAACTTCGTAGGGCGGTTGAGGAAAGGAGAAGAAGAGAAAACTTTTATTGCCAGGTGAAGAGAGGCCTTTTTAAATTTTGCAATCAATGAAAGTGCAGCTTTATCACAGAAGGTGCGGCCGCTCGTTTGAAGAAAGGAGAAGAAAAGAAAGGACTTAATTGCTAGGTGAGGAAAGACCTTTGTAAATTTTTGCAGTGAATGGACGTACAGCTTCATTAAGGAAGGTGCGGCCGCTCAATTGAGTCTGATTTGTTCTTCTGTGATGAAGGAAGTCATAATACCGAGTTACTAACATGACAAACAATAATACATTAAGAATGGGTTGCATACAGATTAGACTTTAACATGACTGACAAGCTTGTCAATAATTATGGCTAGGAGTGAATTACGAGGCCACCCGAACAATTTTCAGCTCATGGTCCTGTCCATAACTAGCAGCAAGGTTCCTCCAGTCGATAGGAATAAGTTGCCATGGGCCCTTGGGGTGACCCTTGCAGCATTCTACGCCCTCATGGAACTCGCACCAGAAGTCACGATGAATGGGATCAACGTAGAGCTCGGCTGTCTCCAAGTCCGGATCAGCTAGCAGCCTCAGTAGCGCCTTGAAGGGTTTTGACTGAGTGAAGGCATCATCCCGCCTCGTCATAGCCGCCCTCTTCAGCTGCGCATCGACAGCGTTGTGGTTGAACACAACCTTGTCGGTGCTCGTCGGGTACAATACGAGCTTGAGGTGGCGCAGAGAGCCATTAAGAATCATGTCCGCCACGGCCGGCGAGATGTGGCTCTGGAAGACATTACCGAGACGGCCTGGTGAAAGCTCCAGGTATTTGATGCGGCGCCGGGCCGGGGCGTTGCTGAGGAGCCATGGTGTCCCATCGCAAATGGCGCGCTTGATGGCTGCGCGCGGCCGGCTCCGGAGGTTGAGGATGAAGCGGTTCTGCTCGTAGAAGAGAGCGGAGCCGGCAGCATATAGCAGCGGGTGTGACAGCAGTAGATCGTGAGGGAAAGGTATCTCAGTGTCGACAGTCGGTCCTATTTGGATCGGATTTGGAACCAAACAGAGATATGAGATGACTTGGTCTCGGATCTCGAGGGGGAGGTCAAAGAACTTGTCAAAGATGCGGCTGGCCATCCCGACAGAACTGGAATAGTCACATTCGAGAGACGACTATGCGTGGGGTATTATGGGCCATTCAATGGAAAACGAAGCCAATATCTTGAGCTCTCTCCACTTGCCAAGGTGGAATACGTTGGGTGCTTAGTTGAGGCAGGGTGAAGATGGGAGGAGTGACGGCTGTACTGGAGAGGGGTGGGGGCGCCAGTTACCTAATTGATGTCGCCGGCCCCACAGTGGCGATTCCATGCCGTGCCGTCCTCTTGCCCTTGTTAGTTCTAATTCGATCTCATCTTTAAATGTCAAGCAGAGCTACGGGCCGAAGGGCCTGGAGTCGAGCATTATTTATCTGCGAGCTTGCAAAATGTCTCTAGAAGCCACCCAATTCGCTAGAAGTCTCCGACATCCAAGGCCAGATTCGCTAGGAACAGTTAGAATATGGGGTGCTGCTCTCCGCCACATGGAACGTGTGGCTAGAAGGCAACACTTCCTCCCTTTCATATGTGATGTGCTGGGAGACCGTATCTCCCACTTTCATCTCTAAACCACCCTTTTACGACACTTCTACACATCTCGATTACGATGAATTTCCTCTTTGTTTGGTTTCACCCGTACGGGATTATTTAACGCCTGTGAAACTGTTGCAATAAATCTCGTGGGTGTCCATCACGCAGCCAAGCTACCAGAAGAAGAGACCTGTCACTTCTCCCACAGTCATCCAAACTCTTCAGCAAAACAGCCAGAAATAGAGGCTTACCTCCGTTTCAATAGACGATCCTCTAACCTCTTCACCACCCTAACCACGGGATGAGACGGCAATTCCCCACCACCACTCCGGTCGCTACTCTATGGAACGCAAAAAACCTCTCCTAGGCCTAGAGATAACTCTGTCGATTTCACTAGGAATGTCTCTGACAGCCACTGTGGTGATGGCTGTCTATTAAAGCACATCTTTAGCTCTCTCAAGCTCTCTCTCTCTCGTTTACCTATAGCATCACCACTTCCACGGTACGCTTCGACAAACAGTGGATCTTAGCAAACTATACTCCTCTGACATAGAGTAAATGGTGTTCGGTATGAAGCCCTGGAATCCTACCTGCTAGTCTTTCGGGATATTTGTACGGTATGGCAGAGGCTGAAACTCAATGGTAGGCAACCAACCACAAGCATCATAGGAAGAATGTCCAGATAGATATCTCTTCTTACAGCCCATGCCTGCTAAGCTTCTCGGCTGAGAATCCTAATTTAGGTGCATTGGCATGCATAGTGACGCCACTTTGGGTCGGAAGTCCGAGTTGACGTGGTTCCCTTGCCAGTTGCCGGCTGCCCACGTGGCGGGAAACAAGACGGGATATAAATTCGGCGACCGCTTCATCCATCACTTCTGCTGGAACATCTCCAAGTGATCACAAAAGAACACACACTATTTTGTCCCTTTGAAAGGATATTCTACTTTGCGGGTATCCCTGTAATCCCAACGGAAACCCACTAACTCGACTAAAATCAAAATAACTTGACACTACAAAGATTAGCGAGGGGCGTCTAGTTGGAAAGTTTTTCATTGAGTGCGTTTACGGCAGTACTCTGGGCGCGTCGTGAAGAGTAAGGTACAGCTTTCATTTTGCGATTTGTAGGTTAACTAACACATCGTAGAGGAATCTACAGGCAGCCCGCCAGCAAGACCAGAGAGAAATCTTGAGTCACGGTCAAAACCGCGTTACGAGATGATTGCTAATGAACTAAAGATCTTTTTGTCAGCAGCCATGCATATCATGTAAAGAACATGATTAATAGCAACATGATATTGATTGCTGATTTATCAACACCGAGGGCACGGAAATTCCTTAGCCGCGCAAGCATGCGCAAAGGCTAACAATCCAGCTTCGCATAGCCAAAGGCCGTAGTGTATTGTCTGTCAACTCAATATAGTAATTTAAAAGTCTGACTTCGTCTTCATCTTCCAGTTGTTGCTCTGAATACACTATTTCTAGAAATTGCGATAACAAAGCGGAAGGATACCCGTATCTGGATGTATTTCAACTCGTTACTCGATTGCGCAACTCAACCATCGGGGATGCCACAATGATTTCCAATCCGGTGCAGATCTAGGAGAGCCGGTTGTGTAGATCATAGTTGGTGTCAGTTAGTTTGGCACCACCAGCCATGCCATGCACTCGGAATCCAATCTCGTTCTTGAGTCTGATGGCGAGTTCGCAGTGGAGTTGTTCAAACTCTCACATTCCGTCACATCGTTCCAAACGACAGCCGCTGTTCATTAAATCAACCACATCCTGACATACTTTTGACGTTGTAGTTGGGACGTTCTTTGTAGTAGATTGCTCGTTTGCTTTTTTTTATGCGTCGTTAGAAGCGCGTAGTTTGTGTCGCGCCTTCTTCGAAAGTCTGTCTTGTTTGCAGGCGATAGCCTTGCGTTTGGGGACTGGATTGTTTTCACGAGGCTTGAGATTCATCGGGGCGATGAGTTTAGTGATATTGTCGTAGTCGGGTTTGATTTCGGCTTGCGACAAAGTGCGACATAACTCTTGATACGGGATGATTGTCGCGTAGCCTTCGCCCCAACTTTTAGTGATGGCGCCTTCATATAAAGAAACAGCAGCCGCGATGTTATCAAAGTTGGACTTTGTTGCTTTTGAAGTACTTATGCACTTGCCTGACAATGTTGTTCGTGGAGAGGCTGCCGTAGTTCGCAGTGGACTTGCCCGTCTGAGGCATAATTTTCTAAATCTGTTGTACTAAGACCCAATGCAGTTCACGACATGCGTTTGGTCGTTGTTAAACGCCTTGATAATAAATCCCAGCGCTTGATCTTGAACTGAAGTCGTGGCAGTGACTTCCGGGATTGTAAACTTAAAGCCAGTCCTCGTATCGTGGATCGCGATCTTCTCTTTAGACGTCTCAGTCTCTGGTTATAGTATATTTTACACAATACTCAGGATACGACAATGAAAGTAGCATTTCATAGGGAGGTACTAAGCTACTAGACTGGTTGATATTTGAAGAGAAAGTCAAATTAGAACTGGCAAGGGCAAGGGAACGGCATAACAGCGGCGGAAATTGTCTCGTCGACACTATAAGACAAAAACGGCACAGATAGCATGCACCGTGTCACAAGCAATCGCCCAGACAATCCAAATCAACATCAAGAATAACAACTCAAACCTGACAGACTTCGTCGGTTCCCTGCGTCCTAAAGTCGGCTAATATGACTAAACAGTGAACGACACATTGAAATGCGGCATCGCGAGGAGCCGAAAACACCTTAGATGCCGTCCGCGCCCTTTATGACTGGCGTTTCTGTCTCCGCAACCTAGCTCAAATGTTCTACTGGGGCCAATTACAGTAGTAAAGACTCTCGCCCTATATAGCCCGTTCATTATGCTGCTTCATGACAACCAGTCTCTTAGGAAACCGCCTTCATCTTGGTCCCCAATACACCCACTCATATCAGTATAGATAGTCGCCAGGGGGGTCTTTGTTCCTCCAGATCCCGCTAACACATCATAGGACATTCCCATTGCTTTTTATTAATATGTTATAATATAACATCTGTGATACTAGACTTTATATATACAACGGTAAGTGAAAGTACTCGATAATTTTCCTTGCAAAGTCGGCGGAGCAGGCAGTTTCAGCGTTGTTAATTATGCGCTCAAAATCTCCCAGACAAGGCCACGTGCAACACACCTAGAAGAAGTGCTCAGCAACTTAAACATGGCAGGAAGCACATTGCGCTTGGGTTTCGTCAACGGTGAAATGCTAAGGGGAGCTCAGCGAGATGGTACGCCTGTTGATTAGATCTCATTTCAACTACGAGCCGGTGAAGGTCGTAGTGTTAGTAGGATCGACGCGATAGCATGGTTTTCTGTATCGGCCAGGGCCTCTGAAAGAAGCCGCCAAAGTTTGTTGCGCGCGCCGCAGTTCTTCAGCGTCGATCTCCCAGAAGTTGTTTAGTGAGGAGGCTCCCATATAGCTGAGTTACCTGTCGACGTGGACATCTGACGGCACGACAGAAACCACCGACTTCCGGTCCTTCCCAAGAAATCATATGCCCTGAACACTCTTTGCATGGTAATCAGCTAATGCAAGACAGCTGGCCAAGTCAAACTCAGATGACAGTCATGTCAGACACTAAGGCAGACTGATTGCTATTTTGGAGTTTGTCACACCTGCCGACCACTTTCTAATAGATCAAGGAACATTCAACAAGGAAGAGGGGCAGGTCTATCTAGTCTTTCTAACCTCCTTCCCCGTACCAGCCGTGACCCACCAGCCTATTCTTTCCAAGCCCTTCCGATGCTGCCCATGAACTTACCGTCATGTGGCTCTTGTCATTCCATTCTATCAAGTCAATTGGTCTGGTGGTGTAGTTGGTTATCACGTCAGTCTAACACACTGAAGGTCTCCGGTTCAAGTCCGGGCTAGATCATTTCTTTTGATTTTTTAGGTGTATCTCATTTGTATATACATTTTACAATCCTTTCTTGATTAAATAAACTCACTTATACCTCCCTGGCCGCCTGGCCGGCCACCCGGCACGCGGGGTCTAGAAGGGGCCGAAGTCTCCCTTCCATATGTAAGGGGCTGGGAGACTGTCTCTTACTTTCACCTCTCAGCCACTACTTTACTTTACGATTAGTAGAAAGTTACCATGTGTTTGCTTTTACCCGCACAGGACTAATTTCGCCCTATGAAACCTATAGATATAGATACAGATAATGCGTATAGTATTTCTTAAAGGATTGCCTCCATTGCTACCGGAATGCTATGATATAGATGGTATGCTGTTCTTGAGAAGCTTTGTATTCCTAATAGCCCTTTGAGCCTGCTACTTTAGACAGCCTATCGCTAACGATATTACCCTGCAATACTAGCTTATATAATCCCTTAGGGTCTTTATATCTAATAGAATATCATGTGAAGATGGCTAGACAGAACCTACCTTCTGTCCATCGCACCGTATATGTGTATTTGTCCGTCAATAGCTCGTTGTCCTTATCTAGCTCGAGTGAAATTAGTATCTTGTCCTCCTTCCTCAGACAAAACTCTCTTCCTCCCAGAAGGGAAGTTATACTCAATAGAGTTGCCTAGTCTTCTATATAAAATCTATGCTTTCCCTTTATATATAATTAAAAGACCCCTATTTATCTTATAATAAAACTTTTCCCTCCTACTTCTTACGCTTTTCTATAACTGTCTAACACGGTAACGTATTAACTAGTAATACAAGCTAAATAAATAGACATTATCATAACTAAATAAAAAATTATCTAACACGAATTTAAACAATTCAAAAGTTACATTATCTTCTGACTCTGACAACGGCAACGAGACACTTATCTTTAACAAGAGGGTGCAAATCTATGATACGAAAAAATGCTCTAATCTCATCGCCCTTGAGGTTGTATACTTCCTTTTACACAGAGAAAGATGAGAACGATAACCTTGGGAGCACTGACAACGATAAGCGCGTTTAGAAAACTATATCAAATCTAAGTTCGCTATCATTAAGGCGCTCCTCAAACCCTACCTTTGCTTTGCTTTGCTTTGTTTTACTAGAATGCTATTACGGAGCAAAGCCGCCTTACCAAAAACATTGCATCTGGGAACCAGGAATACTAGTAGGCTCTCCAGGATTTCAATTCATTTTCTTTCCGATTTAATGTGTTTCTATAGTATACATCTATCTAGTTCATGCGAAGTCTTGACATGGGGTTTTGCTACCTAAACATCTGCCCAAGCTCAAGGTCCCTTAGCGAGTGCAGATCTAGTTGGACTTGTTGCTGATAGACCTGACCTCAACTACAGGTGGACGAAGCAAACATAACTTGGTCGGTATGGCGAGGCTTTGCTGAACCGATGTCATTCGGTTACACATACATGTCCACAAAGAGAGCATCTTATACATCACATGGAATTGGGAGTTGCATATAACGTAGACGTAATTTCATTTCATGTCGCCCTGATCCTTTCTACAGTGTCTATGAAAGCCGTAGAAGACGGCACCCGGAAAGCATGTTCTCCCTACCGAGAGTCATGCCACGTGTCGTGAGTTTTGTGAGAGATGGTGGAGGTATAAGGGAGGAAGGCGGCTGGAAGAAAGAGGAACTTTTAAGTGCCTTTTGATATCACCTGACCCAAATTATTCGCATCCTGGCCGGATTCTGTTCGGCCACCCAAACGCAAGAAAGTTGAACCAGATACACCGCGAGAAGCGGCCTCGTCAAGCCGCAAACTAACATCCGCGCCAAGCACGAGGCCTTTTTTGTTTTGTTTTAGCCCCTTTAGCGGGAAGACATGGCCTTGGTCACGAGACGCTTGAGGGCGAGCTCCTGCTTCTTGAGGTCATCGGCGGAAGAGTCAGTGATCTCAAGAGCGGACATGGCCTCAGAGACCTGCTGCTCGATCTTGTCCTTCTGGCCACGCTTGAGCTTGAGGGACAGGGTGGGGTCAGAGATGATCTCCTCAACACGGCCAATGTAGGACTCAAGCTGCTGCTTGGCCTCGAAGCGCTTGGAGAAAGCCTCATCGTTGGTCTTGAACTTCTCGGCATCTGCAGTGACTCATTAGCTCTTGTCTATAACTATAGATATGGGCAGGAGGGTTGACATACCGTTGATCATGTTCTCAATCTCGTGGGAAGAGAGCTTGCCAACAGAGTTGGAGATGGTAATGTTGGCGCTGCGGCCGGAGGTCTTCTCAGTGGCGGTGACCTTGAGGATACCGTTGACGTCGACCTCGAAGACGACCTCAAGGACGGCCTCACCAGCGCGCATGGGAGGGATGGGAGCAAGGGTGAATTCACCCAGGGAGGTGTTGTCCTCGCAGTTGACACGCTCACCCTGGTAGACGGGGAACTGAACGGTCTGCTGGTTGTCGGCAACAGTGGTGAAGGTACTATAATGGCTGCATTAGTCTCCGTCCATCATCATCATCACTATCGTCCAGAGGGTATTCCCTTACCGCTTCTTGATCGTGGGGACTGTCTGTCCACGGGCGACGACAGGGGCGAAGATGTTACCCTCCATGGCAACACCGAGGGACAGGGGAACAACGTCGAGCAGGAGAAGGTCGGCAGTCTCGGCGGAGGTGGCCTTGCCGGAGAGGATACCGGCCTGGACGGCGGCACCGTAGGCGACGGCCTCATCGGGGTTGATGCTCTTCTCGAGCTTCTTGCCGTCGAAGAACTCGGACAGAAGCTTCTGGATGCGGGGGATACGGGTGGAACCACCGACGAGGACGATCTCGTCAACAGCGGACTTCTCGATGGCAGCATCCTTGAGGACCTGGGCAACAGGGTCGATGGTGCCCTGGAAAGCCTTGGCGTTCAGCTCCTCGAAACGAGCACGGGTGATCTGGGTGGTGTAGTCCTCGCCATCGAAGAGAGAGTCAATCTCGATGGTGGTCTGGGCACCGGAAGACAGGGTACGCTTGGCACGCTCGCAAGCAGTGCGGAGACGGCGGAGAGCACGAGCGTCACCGGAGAGGTCCTTCTTGGTCTTGCGCTGGAAGTCCTTCTTGCAGTGGTCAAGGAGGTTGGTGTCGAAGTCCTGGCCACCCAAGTGGGTGTCACCAGCGGTAGCCTTGACAGTGAAGACACCGCCCTGGATGTTGAGGAGGGAGACATCGAAAGTACCACCACCCAAGTCGTAGATGAGGACGTTGCGCTCCTTGCCAGACTTACCGGCACCAAGACCGTAGGCAATGGCGGCAGCAGTAGGCTCGTTGATGATACGGAGGACGTTAAGGCCAGCGATGGCACCGGCGTCCTTGGTAGCCTGACGCTGGTTGTCGTTGAAGTAGGCAGGGACAGTGATGACAGCCTTCTCAACCTTCTTGCCGATCTTGACCTCGGCAATCTCCTTCATCTGTGGTGGGAATTAGCATCACGCGTACATACAGATTATAGTGTCTTCGCTGGCGGGATTCCGGAGTGACACTACTGAAGTATACGTACCTTGAGGAGGACCATGGAGGAGATCTCCTGGGGGGAGAAAGTCTTGGTCTCGCCGAGGTACTCGACCTGGACCTTGGGGCTGCCGTTGTCGTCGACGACCTTGAAGGGCCAGGACTCCATGTCCTTCTTGACGGTGGGGTCATCGAAGCGGCGACCGATAAGACGCCTGGATAAAACCACAGGTCAGCATTCAGTTTTTGGTGGTTGAAAATTTTCTGCTCTCTGTACTCTGCTTTACCCCTCCTCAAGCGGGGAAAATTTCCCCAGCCTGTGAGAACCAAGCGGCAAAGCATTTAACAAGAAATTGGCAATGATACTCACTTGACATCGAAGACGGTGTTGGTAGGGTTCATAGCAGCCTGGTTCTTGGCGGCCTCACCGATCAGACGCTCCTTGTCGGTGAAGGAGACGAAAGAAGGGGTGGTGAAAGAACCCTGCTCGTTGGCAATGATCTCGACATTGGTGCCCTCGTACGTAGCAACGCAAGAGTAGGTAGTTCCTGGAGTCGAGGCATGTTAGTCTTTCCATAACAAGACATCTGAAATATCATCGCCCTTTAGGGCGCTGTTTGGTGATGATATTCCTCTTTGCAAATGTTGTGTTGGTAGTGGCGGCGACAGTCATGCCTCCCGCACAGGGACGCCAACATGGGCATCAAAATTATCAGAGGGGTTTCAACAACTTACCCAAGTCGATGCCAATGGCACCATCGTAGACCTCGTCCGCCATTTTTGAAGAATTTGGATATTGCACAAGACGACCTGTGTGAGGGGTGGAGGAGGGAAGGTTGGAGGTTTGCGCGGAGGAGGAAGATATGTAAAAGAGGGCGGGCGGGCGACGTGGGGTCCTTTCAAAAGAATTTCACTCTCGCACTCAACACAACCGAACAGAGATTTAGTAAAGGCCGGCAAAAAATAAATTTCGACTTTTTTTTTCTGGGCCGGAGCCCCACCAACCCCCCCTCTAGCGTGAGACTGGCCTAGCGCAATGCCACAAATTCGTGGGCGGCGAAGGAATTTTTTTACCCTTTTTCCCTCTCGATGGTGGGCTTATCTTATCGGACCCTAGTCGTCTTGACTTTTTTTTTTTTTTTCCTTCGCTTCGCCTCCGCTACTGGCATCAGCTTGACTTCAGTGGTACACATGGCACACACACACACACACACATGGAGACTGATGAATCCGGTGGCTGGGATGGTCTTTTGCCCAAATTGTCCATGGTACACTGAGGTAATCGTTTGCTAACCCAGACCTGGCTGTCAGGCCAACAATCAAGCCAGAATGCCTCGTGAGGCCTTGGTTGCTCCCCCTTTTGAGCCTTCGTTCTACCTCGATCTGGCCGGTGCCAGACGTCGTTTTAGACCACGATACGTAGTATTTGCTTTTTCACAGCCTGACTCGGCTTGTGCAAGCAACCCAGATGCCTGGCGGTGGACTCCCGACCTTCTGTGGCAACACCACAGGAGAGCCCTTCCTTCTCAGCGGCAAACCAGGCCCAACTCCTTTTTGTCCTGACTCTGCAACCTGATGCCCGTCATGCACATGTCGGGCACCCCGAGAGTCGGACCTCGACCGCTGCACCCCTCTTCATTCGTCCTCCTTATCCATATGAATGCACGTGGGGTTCAGAGGGTAATATGAGACTGTCGTTCCTCCTAACACATCTTTGAAGGGTCCTTGCATACTTGTCATTGTCCGCTAAAGGATTGGCTCGCCTGCATCTAATGGGCTCTTGAGACGAACTCTCCTTGTATCTATCCCCTCACAATATTCCAATGTCGTTGACTGAAAGTGGGCTTCCATAAGCAGGCGCATTGATAGGCCAATGTGGCCCGCGGGAATCTCAAATCTGTGCGGGCTAAACAAGGCCCTTGGAGGGGAAACAGAGTGGGGTGAATTGGGAGCGCTTTGACGAAGTTTTCGATAGTTGTCCAGGGAACGTTAACCGCCAGAGTCTGAAGCCCTTATCCTCCATACCCCTGCACGCACAACCTCGTCGATGACCCGAAATATAATTCTCTTGTCATTTTCCCTTCACAACTCACTATCCAGGATCATCAAGTCCTCTAGCGCCGATGGTTTAGTGGTAAAATTCTCCGTTGCCATCAAGCAGCGTCGGGGAGCCGGGGGTTCGATTCCCCCTCGGCGCATTCTTTTTTCTTGGTTGGACGTACCATGTCCGTTCATTCCATTTTGAGTTTTTGGAGAAGGCGTGCGATGAAGAATGGATTCAGAACCTCCTCACATTACATGTCAGAGCTTTGTAGACGTCTCAGTAATACTGGTCTTGATCATCTCTGGCATGTTGCAATCGAAGTGAAAAACAGAACTTCAATACAGATGTACAATTCTACATTGTCCCTCTACTGCCAAAGGCAAACGCACTCATCTAGCCTCACATCACCAACATCCAACTGCTACATTAATACAGGTTGAAGGTTACTAAGCGGGAATCTCCAGGGGGGACGGCCTTATAAATGCCCATTCGCCTAGTTTGACCTCTTGTTTCTTAGACATCAACTTCCAAAAGCCGGAACTAGAAATTGACCGCCATCTTTCCCCAATCTCAACCCTGATCATGATTAGAGTCAACAAAAGGAGAAGGACTCGCACTAGACTCAAAGTCAACCTCCAAAGATTGCAACGTCGGTTTGGTTTCGAGGCGACTGAGTGCTCCAGCAGAGTACATTTGAAGAGGTTATTGTCCTCTGTATCGTCCTGAAGTCCATAATAATATACCACCCGAGGATCTACCAGGTTGGTGACGGTATGACCGATTGGTTCACCAGACCCGGAATTGACCACCCTATATCTCTGAACGCGAGGAACGACGGATATCATTACCCTCGCAAGCCTGGTCAGCGACGGTTTCCGGCGTTCAAATCTCGAAGGACTAGCAACTGCATATTCGAGCTCTTGATCAGATTGATGACCAGGCTTGTCCGATCGGGAGTTGCCATGTAACCCTGCACACAGTTCGACTTGGTCCGGGAGGTAGCGCTCGCCGGGTTGGAGCCATGTGAATCTCAGCACGGATGACGATAGTCGGATATTTACTGAAAGCCACGCAGCATATGTCAGGCTGTCATGTAAGCTTTGGTAAATCATTTTGATGTCGGGGATCTCTTCATTGGGAGGCCATGTTCTTCTAACCCAGTTCAGTACCGGAAGGATTACAGCCAACGTCGTCAACGCAATCTTTTCCACGTCGGCCCAAAAGCGTGGTGGGATCCCATCAGTATGGTCAAGAAACATTCGAACCGTTGTTGCTCTGAGTCTTGTGCGTCGAAACCCTATGAAGAAATTCTATTAGGTCTGTTCAACTGCCCTGCATGCAATTTGAGTAACTCACCTTCATCTTGGAGGAATTCTTCGTCTTGACGACGAAGGATTTCTACCTGTTTCTCATCTGCCCCGAAGAGTAACTGCGAGAAAAGTTGGTCCGTGGCTACTTTCATCAGAACGCCTCTCATGACACAGAGTCGCTTCGCCTTGCATTCCATCAGATCGTCCCAAGGACATGAGTCCCAAGGATTTGGACGTCCAATCTCGCCAATGATACGTTCCAGGTGTCCGTCATGGTTCCCTGTGCCGACTGACCAGACAAATCCTTGCGTAGGGGTTTCACCGGTGTTGAAGATCGTCGCAACGAGATTTTTTAAGTGTGATGTGAGAGAAGAGTAGTGGTGCAGGAAGAATTCATCGTCAAGGCGATGTTCAGGAAGATTCCAGGACAACTCAAGACGCTTGGGTTTGAATTCACTCACATCGTGCCATTTGAGTCCCTTTTTCGGAATGATACGTTCTGAAGATGACATCTGGGAGACGGGTCTGCCTTGCGTCGTACTATTGAAGTGTTTGTATTGTCCTGCAGAGTCGAGGGATTGATTTATGCTTAGATTACTCGACGTGATGCAGATTTTGCAGCATCATTGACAGATTGGTATACACTCCAAATATTTTGAAATGGCTGTTTGAAACTGCGAATACTGCAATTTGTAGCCTGGTGTCTGTTCTTGCGCTTGTAGGGTTTACCTTTGCCCGGTAGAGTTTGAGAAGCTCATCAGTGCAGATTGTCTCTAGCCCACTCAAAATGGACTCCCATTCCAGAATGTGTCGAGCTCCCTTGTGAAGCCATTCTCATGAAAGAAGGAATCCTGAACTAAACTTATCCTATAGAGTGGTTGAAGCTCACCTTTACTACATTGTTGTCGATTGCAAGACAATATGCTCGAACAACTCACAAAAACGACAACCTATCATAGGGAAGAGGTTCGTCAAAGCAAGATGACAACACAATGTACAAAGGCTTTTGGTCCGCAGCTGCCCTGCATCTCCATACTATATTTGCAACAAAAAGCAGATCATTATGAATATAAGCTTGCCAAACCTCTTCTTTGAGCAGGTACTGGGTGTTGCTCGACACCACTCAACCTTGACCCGGACTTTGCTACCCTTGTCAATACAGAAGAGCTGAGAGGACGAGAACTGAAACACCCGGGGTCATCTCACCCACACAGGTCTCAGGGCACTTGCTCCTGGTTGACATCAATTCGTCCTGCCTTCCGAGGCTTACTGGCGGTGTATCAAATCATTAACTGACAGAAATGAATTGTCTGATGAACGAGACAGCGTGCAACTTTTTGTGGCAACATATGATGGCCCAAAAGTAAGTAAGTGTTAATTCAAGCGGTCGGACGTTCCGGGCACCAAGGGGAAAGCTTCTGGAAAATTCCCTGTGACCGCAGTCAAAAATACAGACTTCGGACTCCAAAGACAAAAAAGTTCATCTCGAAACAAGGATGCGTCCTCGAGCGTAGGAAGGGGCAGAGAAGGGGTCAGGAGTGAACCCGTTTCGCTCAAGTCCCTCACTTCTGAAAGATTGCCAAGAATGCAAATTACCATTTAGGAAAAGGTACAGACATAGGCTGTACAACCTTATGAAATTGGACAAAGACATGTACAACCCGAGTATGAAGTATTCTATTATTAACGAATAGAGAGCATGATTTCCCTCCCTTCCCACTGTGCAGGGCAAGGGCAAGTTGAATACAGTCAGACCGCTGGACCAAGTGAGTCAGTCAGCTACGGATTGGATGGCATCGAAGTCTGTATTTCACCACACGACACAGTTTGCAAGTTTGCAAGTATGCAAGGTTGTCAACGGACAGGCTCGACCATTGGGGCAATAGACCTCCACTAGGCTGCTTAAACTTCCGTAAACCTGGTCTTGACCGGGACCACACCTTGGATTTCTTTCCCAGGCCACCATATCCGCTTGGTGGATGGTGCTGTTGTCATTCCCTGCCCTCGGAGTTTGTCTATCGCCCTAACAAGACCAGCAAAAAAGAGAAAGGTGCCTGGGCAGAGGTACCCGCCCTCGCACCACCCACAGCCCGCAAAAGGCTTCGCTCCTCGAGCACCTCCCACCTCCCACACCAGCACCTTTCAGTGAGGTTCAGCCCATCAACCCCACTTTTCTTCTTTCATTCGGTTGGCCCGCCCGCTTGGGCATTTTTTTGCGACTGCAAAGGCACCGTGACTGCTGAGCGCAATCCTTCGCAAAACCCATCGCAACTTCCAATTCGACCTCGTCAAACGAGAACGTCATCACCCGCTCCTCCCTTCTCTCAACCTCTCCCGAACCTACCGTCTCTTCGCTGACTTGCCTGGCGCAACGTCGGATTCTCCCGCCTCGGTCTCTGGAAGGAAGTTAATCGCCTACGGTAACTTCCAAGCAGTAGTGAAGCGAGCAAACCGTCGTCGAGCCTCTTCGAGCGGACTTCCCACTTTTAAACCTTCCCCTCCATCCACGAACAGCGACCCTTTTCCCCATTCCTGGGTTGCCCGCCTCCGAGTCGAGACCGCTACTCGTCTTCTCATCAGAGTCTGTCTCACCAGCATTCTCTGAACGTCTACCCCTCATCCGTCCGAGCGATAATCCGTCTCACGAACTCCACACCACAACAAACCGTCACGATGGCGACTACTGTGCAAACACCCACGAACCCCGACCAGCAGGTCGACCTTTCCACCATCCCCATCTCCCCTGAGGGTGGTGAGAAGAGCGAGACCAAGGATAACGATGCCGACAAGCCTATCACTGTCTTCCACGATAAGGAAAACTTCAACGTCAAGCACCCTCTTCAGAACAAGTGGACGCTTTGGTTCACCAAGCCCCCCAGCGGCAAGGTGTGTTTCCCTCCCGTTTTAGTTGATTTTTGTGTGCCGTTTATGCTAACTGATGAAAGGGTGACAACTGGAATGACCTGCTGAAGGAAGTTATTACCTTCAACTCGGTGGAGGAGTTCTGGGGTGTCTATGTATGCGCGGCGTCCTTCCCCGTAACCCCACCTTCCATACCCTGACTTACCATGTAACAACAGAACAACATCGCCCCCGTCTCTGAGCTGGCCCTCAAGTCCGACTACCACCTCTTCAAGGCCGGTGTCCGCCCCGAGTGGGAGGATGCCCAGAACAAGCACGGTGGCAAGTGGTCCTACCAGTTCAAGGAGAAGCGCAGCGTCCCTATCGACGACCTCTGGCTGCACGTCATGCTGGCCGCTATTGGCGAGACTCTCGAGGGCGAGGACGATGGTGAGGTCATGGGTGTTGTCGTCAACGTGCGTAAGGCTTTCTTCCGTATCGGTGTTTGGACCCGTACTATTGGCAAGAGCATTCCTGGCCGTGGTGACGGAGATGTTGCCGGTGGTAAGGGCCGTTCTCAGGATAAGGGCCGTGATATTCTCCTGAACATCGGTCGTCGGTTCAAGGACATTCTCAACCTCCCCCCTGGTGAGGTTGTCGAGTTCTCTGGTCACACGGACAGCGCACACAGCGGAAGCAGCCGTGCTAAGGCCAAGCACACCGTTTAAACAGAACACGAACTCGGACAAACGACACACGACTTAACCCTGCATTTTATCGGACATGATTGGCTTCTTGCTCTTGCGAGAAGAGGCCGAATAAGTCTGCATGATATCACTCCTCGCATATTTCTCAGTTAACCTTTTGTGCCTGATGCCGGTGGAGACCAACACGCACCAGGCATTGCTATGCATCAATGATAACGCATTTCAGGGGCGGAAAAGGTTTTCTTATGATAGTCTTGGGAGCTCCCGATGATGGCGTTGCTGAGAAAAAAAAACATGGCTTTACTTCTAGACGGCCATGATCGATAGTACATAGGCGGACGCGAAAATCCGGAATAGATACCTAGGTTTTAGGCCAGTTTGCCCTGTTTTTCCCTATCGACTGCGTGGTGAGGTGATGTGTTGTTTCTTTAGTATTTCGTCTATCTCCCCTCTATACCGGATTCTCCTACTCAAACAAAGGTTGTGCCATCCATTCTACAAGTATACCAACACAACAAAGACTATTATTACATTTCGTCACCACTAAATTGATCCTCGAAAACAGCCTGTACGAGCTGCTTCTTGTTGATCTTGCCCATGGCGTTACGGGGGATGTGGTCGACAACTTTTAGGACCTGTGGGATCTTATAGTTTACAAGCCGATCTCGGAGGGCTCTCCGCATTGCCATGGGCGTCCAGCTCGGCACGATGTCCTTGTTAAGGATGATGACGGCGCCGACTTTGTGGCCCCACTTGCCCGAGGGAACGGCAACAACGGCGGCCTCGGCGACCTCGGGCAGCGAGAGCAGCTCGCGTTCGACCTCGAGGGCGCTGACCTTCTCACCGCCCGTCTTGATGATGTCGGCGCTCTTGCGGCCCTGGATGAAGTACATGTCGCCCTTGGCCCAGGACGCCTGCGCGGCGTTCCTGCCGGCGCCCTCGACGCGTCTGCGCACAGCCACGTCGCCCGTCTTGAACCACTTGCCGCGGCCGTCCTCGCCTTCGACGAACTCCTTGGCCGTGGCCTCGGGGTTGCGCCAGTACTCTTTAAATATTGTGGGGCCGCGGAGCTGGATTTCGCCGGAGCGCTCGCGGCCCGTAGCGGGGTCGACGTCTTCCCCGGGAGGAATGACGGCCCCAGTGTCGGTGTCTACGAGACGTGCTTCGACGCCCGGGAGCGGCCAGCCGACGCTGCCGTCGGCGCGGTCGGTGAAATCGAGACCGCAGCTGAGGGCCATGCCCACCTCGGTCATGCCGTAACGCTCGAGGAGGACGTTGCCTTTGCTCAGCGTCTTCCAGGCCTCCTTGATGGGGGTCGGCAGCGCGGCGGAGCCAGAGATGGCGAGACGCATGTGTTTCGGGGAGACGGCCTCGCGGGTCGGCTCTTCTGGGTCGAGGGGGAGACCCTTATGGGTTGCCAGGAGGCGGCTGTAGACTGTCGGGACGACGGTAAAGAAGGTGATTTTCTCCTTGGGTTTGGGGTGTGCTGTGCCATTGACACCGTTAGTGCCGTTGGTGCCGTTTGTGGTTATGAAGGGCGCGGCGAGGCGCTTCCAGACTGCGTCGGCGTTGAACGGGAACATGAATTCGATCGTGGAGCCGGAGAGAAGCGGGGTGAGGACGGCGTTGACGGTGCCGTGGATGTGGTGGAGAGGGAGGACGTGGAGAAGGTGGTCTTCGGGAGAATAGTTCCATGCTTCGATGAGGGACTTGGACTGCGCTGTCAAGACGGACTGGGGGAGCAAGACACCTTTCTGTACGTGAGCGTGTATCAGCCTGATGATCCTCGAATTTTCCATTGTTATACGGACTGAGGGCTTCATACCGGTCTGTTGGTCGTTCCCGAAGTGTAGAGCATCATGCCTGCGCCGCCGGCGTCGGCGTTGTCAAGCTCCACCTGCTCATGAGCGCCGCCTCCGAGGTGCTTCTGGAGCTCGAGTTGCGGGGGCTTCGAGACGAGCTCAGTCGCGAGGACCTCCTTCGCCTTGGCGGCGAACTTGGCCGAGGATACTAGCAGCGAGGCCTCGCTCTGGTTGAGGATGTACTGGAGCTCGGCGGCGGGGAAGGCCGGGGAGAGGGGGACGGCGATCGATCGGGCGGCGAAGGCGGCAAGGAGGGTCACTGTAGACAGGGCGCAGAGAGCGTCAGATACTGGCGCATTACATTCAAACCACGGAGAGGTTTGGCAGTGGTGCTCTTGCGATTTGGCTTACCTACATAGTCGTAACTGTTCTCTACCAAGAACGCGATACGCTCGCCGTTCAGGTCCGGCTTGCCAGCTGAGTTTAACAACTTATCCCGCGCGCGGCGCACGTCGCCTAGGAGCTCCCCGTACTTGAACCGGCGGCCGGAGAGCGAGTGGATCACTGCTGTAGACTCGGGATCGTGACGGGAGATGGCCTCGAAAAGGGGCAGCCTCGGCAGGGTTGTCGATGAAGCCATTGTAGCGATTTGCGATGCGCGCGCGGTAGCAGCGAAGGATCGGAATGATGTGAGACGTGGGTGATAGTAGCTTGCAGACGATGCTCCGGCGGCGGCGGCGGCGATTACGGTAGCGGCTGAGTAGGGTTTTGGTGATGCTCGGGAGCAGCAGCAGCCGGGCCGTCGTGCTACATTCCGCAAACCGGAGGCCAACATGAGTGGGGGAGGGGAGGGGGGGAGGCACAATGATATGCGTCGTTATCAATGGCGTTAATATTAAGGACCGGAACACGGAGTGGATATTGGGGGGGACCGACCCCTCGATGGTTGCGCTCGGGAGTCGGATTAGGTAGGTGAGAGTGCAGCGTCGTGGTCTAATTTTTTTTTCTGCGCTGCGGCTTGCGGCGCGTTAGGTCCCCGGATCGGACTTCTCCTTGCAGGACCGCCGGTTGGATCTGCCGAAGACCGGACGGAAAAGTGTGGCTTGCTTAGCGGGGCGTTGGAGATTTGGTATACAATGGTTGGTGCTAAGGGGTGCTATGGTGCTGTGGTTGAAGGACAGTGAGAGATGGGGGTGTGTATGCGCCGCGGGTACGGTGCTGGTTTCCGGTGCCTGGGTACCTGGGTATCCGTTATTTTTTTTGTGTGTGTGTGTGTGTGTGTTGGGTGCGTGTGTGGGCGGGTTTCCCACATCCAACATCGTGGGACGGTGGGAAAGGGCACTGCTATTCAGTCTTGTCTTCCTTAGGTGCAGGTTTCGTGTCCACGACCAGCGTCGAGGAACATGAGTGGGGATGGACTGAAGCGACGGACCCTTTTCTATCAGGCACCTATCCGTCCCTCCATTGCATAGCGTCCTAGGAGTACCTCTGCACGGAGGAGAAAGTATCTCGGCCGTACATTTCCTTGATATTGTTGTTGTGGCTCCCCTTCCCGCTGCGGCCGTTGCTTGCTACTTCTTTGCTTCTTGCTCATGTTCATATTCATGCTCCTGCTTATGCTTCTGTTTCTGCTTCTACCGCTGCAAAGGAACCGCAACCCACGTCACCACCGCACCCGCACCCGCACCCGCATTGGGGCCTTGCTTCCAAAGCAAGGTCCAGAAAGCTATGTTTCCCCGCTCGGGTGCATTGGCGATATTGTGAATCAACAGCCGGGACGCTGGGATATTTTGGATGTTTTGATCAGGTGTCAATAGTGCCTTGTGCAAAGCGGAGCTGTGGTGCTGCAAGGCCTCGTGCTCTGGATGCGCGGTGACGGTGACGGGGGTTGGGAAACACGCGGTGAGCGTTTCTGACTCTATCCGTATGGGCGGTATGCCGTGGATTGTCAGGATGAGCCATTGTGCCCACAGTTCTTTGCCTCCCACGTCTTCCAATTGTTTTCTAGCCTTTTACCAGCTGGTCCACCTTATGCACTAACTGTGACTCCTCATCCCATCTTGTCCATTTGGATGTGACGGGATGGCATGGCCCGGACAGGGGGAGTGGATGGGATGGAAAGAAGCAAAGAAGAAGGGCGGTGGACATAACAGCAAACCAGAATGCAAAAGCAAAGCTAACCACCTCACAATCTCACACGAGGGAGGGGGGTGAAGGCATGGGTGGGGGGGAAAGATGGGCACCACGCACCTGGTGAAGACCCAAACCCAACCCGTGGGCCGTTTTGCCTTGCATGGCCAGCGAAGCTCTAGAAACACGCACTGGAAAGAAAACGAAAAGAAAATAAAAATAAAATAAAAGACCCCGGCCGGGCGGCCCAATGTGATTCCTGTGCTTCTACTGGTGGGGTCCACCAGTTACCAACCGGAAGGACAGAGCCAGCTTTCCTGTACCGCTAATTGGCTACACCCCCAAATGTCATATTGCCTGCCAAGCCCATCCCGCATGCCGCTCTTTTTTCACCGACACACCGAAACTTCTTCTACCCCGTCCGGGGGTGGTCTGCGAAAATCTGCTTGCACTCTCACTACACACAACCTTGCACACACACACACGTACCCGTCCCGCCCGTACCTGATCTTACCGCACTTTCGGTCTATCAGATAGCTACCTACCACCACAGCACTACACACCGCGCTGCCATACCTAAACCGAAAACAGTTGTTGGGCTAGCATATCCATTCACACGCAGCTTTCTTATTCCCTGTCGCCTTGCTTGCTTGCCGCTGCTCCATCCACTCCAAGGTACGGATACCTTGCTCACCTCCTTTTTGCGATACGCCTACTTCTAGTCCTCCTTTTCTCTCCTTCTTTTCTCCTTTCCTCTCTCCTCTCTTCCCCATGAACACCTTTCGCCCATTTGTCGGCAGGATCGGGAGTAGTTTGACCGGAGGAACTTTCACTCAAATACCGACACCAATGTTGCGCAGATACGCCCTCGGTTTCTCGGCTTCCGCCAGACCGCCAAACATGTCTTCCGCTACCCCCGTCGAGGATGCCATCCGCTCCAAGGTACGAAGCTGCCCTTCCTACCGTCGCTGTTGATGTACTGCCCAGTATGTCCAATGTTTGCTGACATGCCGTCCCAAAGGTCACCGCGGCTCTCTCCCCCTCCACACTTGAAATCTACAACGACTCCCACCTTCACAGCCACCACAAGGCCATGGCTGGAAACACCTCCAAGGAAACACACTTCAGGTACGGACGACCTCCTTGCGAACCTCAGCTGTACTACCCCTCCTCTCTAACATGAATTGCCCCCGCAACAGACTTGTCATTGTCTCCGACGCCTTCGGCACAAAGATGCAATCCGCCCGCCACCGCATGATCTACGCTCTCCTCCGCGAGGAGATGGCCCGCGAGGGCGGCATTCATGCTCTGCAGCTCAAGACGCTGACTCCCGAGGAGGAGGAAAGGCAGAAGGCAGCCAAGGCAGCTTCCAAGAAGGCTGCTGAGGCCCAGGCGTCCGACGACTCGGCCTGAACAATAAAGTAATAAATCAAAGAACCGAACAAAAACAAAGAAACGAAGAAACCGCCGCAAAATACCAGCAAACATTTGATACGAGAGATAACGACCACTGCGATGGGAAGGAGGACATGATGAAACACTGGGAATCACCGGGCGCGGGTGTTAACTATAACGGAGTCATGCTTGCTGCGACGAAAACCATACCAATTTTTTACGAATCAGATACGACGAATGCCATATGGGCAACAGGGAATCTCTACTTTTGGCAATGTTTTCTAAAAAGGGGCATTAGATACCTTCAAGACTCTTCAGAGAGCCGGTCGCGAAAAACACGCTAGATCCAGTCTAGACAGATTGATTGCCTGAGCAATTCAGATTTGACTTTTTCGAAGTACCATATTTCAGCCCGTCCAATTAAAGTAGCCTAATACTACACTTTTTCGAATACAAACTGCTCTGAGGGTATCTTAACTACATGAAGCCATCCTTCGTTCAAGTTCTCGTCCAAGAGAAAAAGGGTGTGTGGGTTTTTTTTTTTTTTTTTTTAAAGGCCATCCCATGAAAAGAGGCTCTTGTTTTGGTTGAATATCAGCACCATCATGAATAATCGGGCATCAGACACGAAGCCTGGAGTCCCTTCACTGACACCCTAACTACCTCCGCCCTGCTGATGGAGACGCCCCTCCTTGTTCAGCTTCATTATCTTTTGTCTGTATTCCTCGAGCCTCCTCGCACTTTCTTGTGGTGTTCTCTTGGCCTTCTTAACGCGATTGTCCTGGGTTGATACGGAGAGAGTACTTCGTGCTGGACTGCTTGGAGGCGCACGTGAACGAGGGCCCCAATCGAAAGAAGCCGGCAAAGTTCGACGTACGGCTGTTTTCTCTGGTGTCGACGTCGTGTTGCTCCGAGACGGAGTTGCAGCGGCTGTCGATGCCGGGATCGGGGTCTCTAGCACGCTTCCAATGCGGCTATCCCGCGACATTGTACCATTGATTGGTTTGACGGGGGTGAGTTTCGGTGAAGCAGGCTGAGCAAGCGAGCCCGAAGAAGTCCGCCTCTCATGCTTAACATCGTTCTCCAGACCATTTGCCCTTGAATGTGTTTGTTGAGGTCTTCGGGTGCTGGAAATGAAGACAGCGTCATTATCCCTTGGTGTGGTTGGTGGTTGATCCTGAATAATTGGCGCGGATGCCAACACGCCCTGACTACACTGAATGTCTTCGCTCGTCATTCGTTGTTTGCCTTTCTTGTCATTAATATTGTTCTGGGTTGGCTGTTCGGCCAATATGTTTTCTGGCTGTTCGTCAATGTCCACCTGCTTAGATCCTAGCGTATTTGGCATATCTTTGGAGGGACGCCGGAGTGGAGAGTTCAGCTGATGAACCGACATTATGGTTGTGTCCAGGGGAAACTTCGCAAGATGGCCAGGAACTGGACCAGAATTTAATGTCACTGGTGGCGTCTGTATATCTTCCATCGGTACATCCGCCAACGGCGTGGCGGCCTTCTTTTCAACGGTCGGCGATGGTGACAGCTTCTGTGAAATCGTCTTTTTTGCAGAGTTATACTCATTTGGGTAGATCCTGAATACCTGGTTCAGGCTTTCAGCTGTAATGATGCCCTCCTGGAAGACCGGGCGATCGACAGCGTCAACATACCACTGAATGGTTGAAAGTGGTCGTTCATCGTTGCCAGAATCAGTACGGGCCATATATGGAATGTAGCCTTCCACATAGGCACGAACGAAGTCGTCGTACAACCATTTGGGCAGTGCATGTCTACGACGAAGACCTTCGATCACAACGCAGGCGTCGACAAAGTCTTTTGCACTCCCTGAGAAAGAAGGATAAGCGTTTCGAAATGCCTCTAGGGGATCTTGTGGAAATTGTTCCACGGTCTTTGGTCTGGAGAGGTGCGACTGTGCAGTTTGTATCGATAGACTGCCTTCGCCCGTTCCGGCAGCAGCAGCATAACTTTGGTCAGAGGCTGTCGTGTGTGTGACATGTGGTGGCAGGGGTGCTGTGGCATCTACTGCACCTTTTCTATTCTGTTTCGCTAGCCGCAAAGTCTCAGCTTGGAAGAAGTCAAACGACTCGTGGTTGAGATCCTCAGGGAATGAGAGTTTCCCCTTGGCCTGCTTAGAGGCCGCGTGATAAAGAGGGCCATCTGGTTCGGACCACAATCTTGCAAGCTTGATGCCACCATTGATAGCCATCATGGTAAGGTTCCGCAAGACCTCAAGACTGCTTCTTGACAGTAGTGACCGATGATGCTGCATAGCCGTGGGGAGCCACTGAGATTCCTCAGCGCCCCATGTGTTATCCAAGTACTTGACGATCACCTGTTTATATTTCTCTTCTTTTAACAGCGAGGGCTCGCCTAGGTTTACCATTGGCTTGGCTGCATGTAGGTTGGTGGTTCCTCCTGCCGTGACTTTGTTGTTGACATCCGAGTCTGATGCTGAACCGGGAGGTCCGGGCTCGGAACACAGATTAGACTTAACTTGTTGATCCTTGCGGAGAGTTCTGGTCATGCCAGGGCTATCATAGATAATGTGCGGTGTTTGCAATGATGAATCCGCGTCGGCAGCCTTGAATGTCGAGTCAATAAGTGGGCCTGAAGATGCTGGCAAAACATTCTCTTCCGGCTGAGAGAATGGTATTGTAGGTAGTTGAACGAGGGTTGTGTCGGACGTAAGACCTCTAGTAGACTGTTCGGGCGACCAACTGATTGCCTTAAATTTCCGCTTCTCTTTTGGGGTTGATGGCTTGGCTTGGCTTCTTGTGTCATTATAAGTAGATGGTATTATGCTACCCTGTCCGCACGGCGGACTGGTGGCAGCTTCGGTGGCTGCCATTAAATGTGCTGCCACCCTATTTATAGGAGACGTTGCTTGAACAAGTGCACTAGGAATGGACGTTTCCAACTCATCATCTGGCCCAGCGCTGCTTGAGGGGAATGACTCTATGCGACGTCGCTTCAAGGCCGGCTGAGGCAACATTTTAGATGGGCTGAAGCGCTCTATGGCCGGCACAATGGGCGATGACAGGCCTTGAGGGGGACTGCTCGGAAGATCCGCTTCTGCTGATAGTGCAGGGATTTGACTTTCTATCTCAACTTGTGATTTGATTGAAGGCGAAGATGAGGGATCCTGTCTTGGTGGACGCAAAGCTGGTTCAGGGGATTGTGACCAGGAACCAAGTGGCGTTCCCGGGCCAGAAGAAGCATCCGATTTATCGTCATCCTCGCCCGACAAGCTGTCAACTGCTGCTGGTCGTGTTGGCTCTGGCTGAGAAAGTCCGCTTGAGACGGGGTCTTGCTGTTTTTGAGCGGGGGGCGGCAGAGTGTGAGCTGTGTGCAAGTTTTTGACGTCTTCAAGTACACGTGCGGGCACATTGACTGTCTCATGACGATTGCCCTTAGACCATGAATCGGGGCGGTCCAGAAGTTTCTGCTGGTCTTTGGGAATTCGGGTGAGGCCTCGGGGAATTGAATGTTCGTTAAAAAGTGTGTGAATGGATGGCGACATGTTGTAAGATTGCGAGCTATCTCTTGAGCTTCCCATCGTGACGATAGCAAACGGGATGACCGACAAATGACTCTGTTTTGTTCCACATGAGGGTTGCAGCACGTCAAAGAATTGCTTCGTGATGGTTGTATCAATCAGGTAGTGTGTGATAGGCGTAAGGCGGTAATGGCGGCAAAGAAAGTCACATATTCCTCACATCAGATATGCCCTTTTGGGGTGAATGAGCCCCAGGTATGCAGGGAAGCAACGATATTTTTCCCTGAAGGTTGTTACCCCGTAGACGAACAAGACGCGCCAAAGCTTTAGGTCCCTTATTAGGCGCGTTTTTTGGTGTTACCCTTACAATCTACAATCGTACCCAATTAAGCAGCAGCGGGAGCCTGGGACTGCGGGGTCTTGGGCAGTTTACGTGGGGCAGGCTCTGATTTGGACATGGCCCAAGCTTCGGAATCTGAGCGAAGGCACCTGAGTATACAGAATGAGGTACGTACCTCATGCAAGTGGATCGGCTTGTGTCGGAAACGCGTACCGGGTACCTCCACATGCGCTGCAACTGCTGCTGCAACGGCTCTTGTTCCGTCCAAAAAGCCCCCTAAGCCGACCGTTCCAAGGCATCGAATGTACCAGACATTGTAGACTGGACTTGTCAACTGCCCACTATCATCGAAACCCAGCGCCAGCTTCGTCATCACCCCCGTTTGACGATTCCACCAACTTGGCAGCCGCTGGACCACGCGGGCCTGGACCTCGGAGGGATAGCGCTGGTTGGCTTTGCAGTAGCCCGCGGATAGTCCGCCTCTAAAAAGCATCCGGCTCCAACTTCAATACATTAGCTCGTTCTGCAGACTACGGATACCTAAGACGACAGACACACCACACCCTCTCCCCCTTCGCCGCCTTACACACGTCTCGAGCCTGACCATCGCCACGTCGTTCCTACTCGTCGTCACCTGCGCCCCTCCTCGGACCCTTGATTTCACCCACGACCTCGTCGAGAATATTTCGATATCTTCGCATCTCGTGGAGTACGAAAGCCTTTCCAGAACGGTTCCTCCCTGACGAACGCGTGTCTCTGATTCCGCATAACGTGAACACGCTCGGTACAACGGGTCCGATTGGGCGGGCATAGGCGACGAGGAGAACAAGGACTGAAGTCAAAAGGCCCCTCACGAGACCACCTTCCTAGCAGCCGTCATGTCATTTTGAAAATAGAAGATGCTTGCGCTGCTCCCGATGTCGTAGAAACCACGAACCCCTCTACCGCTTTCTCGTCGCATCTGCCTCCGCGCAAGATGTCTAGCAACAACACTCCGAAGCCGAACTCCCCAGCAGTCCTCTCGACGCCTCCAGGCTTCAGAAGCCGCCATGACTCCATCAACTCTATATCTACGGCTTCGCAGGCCGACAAAGACCAGTTGGCCCATACTCTCAACCGGATCCATACCTCTGCGAGCCAGTCCGACTCCTTGACAACCTTCAACGATTTTGCTCCTCCTCCTGCCTCCCTTCCCGCAACAGAAACAAAGGCCCTAGCCGGCGAGTTCGTTCAGAATGGGCTCAGTGGACTGTACAGTCGTCTCAAGGAGGCAGTTGGCGCCGTTGGCGCCGTCGGGGCGAGGACGCAGGATGCAGATGACGCTGACAGTTTCGATGCTGCTTCGAAACGCAGCACCAGCACAACTGCCACAACATCAAAAACCCCAACTGCCTCCCTTGGCCGCGCTGAGACTGCTGCAACCAGCTCTTCATTTAACTCGGCTACGACAAACGATGGCCCCATGACAGCCACTTCATCGTCAGGGGTTAACACTGTCATGTCCGACAGCCAGTCTCATCCCGCTCAGTCCTCCAAGGCGACTTCGATTTCCGCCATGACAGCTTCTAAATCTAGTACGTCTAGCCGGCAGAGCCTACCCAACGCAACCAAGGCTTCGGCGGTCACGGCTATCAATCCGGAGGTCGCGCCCGCTACGGCTACGAGAAGCTTGCCGCATGTAGACGATGGACCCGGCCGGTCATCTGGAAGGCGGAGTATCAGCAAAACCGATCCACGACCGCTCGTTATTGGCTCTGAAAGCTCTCACAAATTCGATGTTCTGGAGCCCAAAGTTACTGCAGCCGTTGACCGAACCCACGCAAGCTCACGGTCGAGACGCGAAGAAGTTGCTAGTGTTGATGGCCCCTCTGAAAAGCCATCGAGTCCTGTGAAGATCAACGCCCCACCGCTACCTAAGTTGCAGACGACAGATCCCCGATCACCGGTTTCTTCGGCTGCATCGATGCTTGCTGCTCCTAAGCGACCAGCGGTTATCGACCGCATAAGCCGTTCAGGGTCGCCAGGATACGCACCCTCGAGATCGTCATCTATGGAGCATGTCACTGCGGAGCCAAGTCCAATCAGCACCACTGCACATGATTCGGTATACCATGATTCGTTCGCCCACGACTCCCAACCCAAGCACGGAAGGACAGGAGCATTGCGTATCCCTGGCACCACGACCAACGAGGGTGCACCAGAGCAAGTAAATGCAAGACTGGATCGGATGCGGCGACAGGTCCTAAGTAAGGAGTTCTGGATGGCCGACGAAACTTGCAAAGAATGTTTCATTTGTGGACAACCATTCTCAGCGTTCAGGAGAAAACACCATTGTCGAACTTGCGGCTGTATCTTTGATTCCAAGTGCACCTCAATCATCCCAGCTTCCAAATTCGGAATGACAGGAACTCTGCGGGTTTGCAAGACATGCCTGAAAGTCATTAACCAGCGTCTCTATGAAGGAAGTGGTTCTGAGGACTCCGGGGATGACTCTTTTCTACCCGCTATTTTCCGTCAAACAAAGGCAACACCCAAAATAACACAGGCTGAAGCTGAAGTCATAGAGCCCAGTTTCGCAGACAAAATGGAAGGCCTAGGCGATGCTAGGTCTGTTCAAACTCCAATGATGGCAATCCCGGCCACCAGACGAATCAACGACTCCAACCGGAACTCTGCCATTCTGGAAATTGACGCGCCACAACTCAGTCGCCCCAGTTCATCTCGCTCCCTTAGATCCTTGACATCTGCCAATCGGCCACAGTCGTCGAGCCACAAGCGACATCATTCAAAGCATCACAACAACTTTCTTGCCCGGTTTAAGCCAATGCCTATGCCGGATGACAGAGCACCTTTCCGTAAAGGCATCACCGATGAGATGACAAAGAAGCCCAAATATCCTGCGTTCCATGACGACAATATCATTGACCCAGAGCTGGCTGCATACATGTCAGACGAGTCCAGCGGTGACGAACAAATGAGCATATTTGCTACAATGTCGAGCGCTGATCTACAGCCGTCTAGTTACGACCATGAGAAGGCTAGCTTTGGACCATTCTTGAGTGCAGGCAGAAGGCATCGACTAGGCCGAGGCGAGAAAAGCGTAAGCGGATTGAGCTTCACCAGCCGTGGGATGGATGACAATGCCGCTTCTGGTAGCTTCGTTGGCCACGGTCGACCAGCCAGAAGACGCAATTTGAGCAACGTGAGCCATCAGATGCGATCTCCACGCCCCAAATCTGGAATCTTCAAGGGGCCTTCAGCCTCTAACGAGAACTTCTTCACTATCGAGAACCCTGCCATTGAGGCCACCAAATTGACCAGAAGCGACTCTATGCAAGACGATAAGCAGCCACAGATCGAATTGAATCCCTCAAGCATGCTCCATGTGAAGAAACTTCTCCATCAGCTTCTGGAAGATTCAGGCATACCCAACGTACCCGCTTGGGAAAAGGCTTTGATTCCTATCCTGCTTCAATGCACAGACGATGTGACGCCCGACATCAGGGCTGGGGATGACATGGATATCCGTCATTACGTCAAACTCAAGAAAATTCCAGGAGGCAAGCCAGGCGATACCAGTTACGTCTCCGGAGTTATATTCACGAAGAACTTAGCCCTCAAGAGTATGCCTCGCCGCATCATCAACCCCCGTATTGTCATCGTTTCCTTCCCTATTGAGTACCAAAGGCATCAGCAACACTTCATGAGTCTCCAGCCAGTGATCGAACAAGAAAAGGAGTTTTTGCGAATTGTTGTCAACCGCATCATCAACTTGCGTCCACAGCTGCTACTTTGTGAAAAGTCTGTCTCTGGCGTTGCTTTGCAATACTTATCCGAGGCGAACATCGCAGTTGCATACAACGTTAAGCCTTCGGTGATCGAAGCAGTATCGCGATGCGCCGAAACGGAAATCATTTCTTCTCTTGACATGCTGGCCTTGCAAGTACAAGTTGGCAGATCTGGTGGCTTTGAAGTCAAAACCTACGTCAACAAAAACTACCCTGGCAAGAAGAAAACGTACATTTTCCTGTCTGGCTGCTCTGAGAAGCTGGGATGCACCATTGCTTTGCGTGGCGACTCGACTGAGGTTCTCTCTAAAATGAAGAAGATTACAGAGTTCATGGTTTACGTGGTCTACAACTTGAAGTTGGAGACTTGTTTGATGAGAGATGAGTACATCCAGCTGCCTGCAGAGGTTGATGAGTCATCGTCCCTGGCTTCATCGCTTCGCCAACCACCCGAGGATGCGCCACGATCTCTCAGCGCCTCCATTGAGAGCGGGAAAAACGTACCGTTAGTCTCCAAAACATCGCCCACAGACTCCGAACTTCCCTCTCAGACGAGCAATGGTACATCCATGGTCACCGCCGAAGGCACTATCTCATCTGATCAAACCGAGGAGTCGCCTGAAGATGAGAGGCCAAAACTTGTATCGTTGCATGCATCTCATGTTCCGCCTACGTCTCCTGAGTCGCAAGTACCAGAAGATGTTCCAATGCCAACATATTATAGCGACATGGTTGCGAGGTATGAGACGAAAATTCTGTCTGCATCTCCGTTTGTCAAGTTTGCCCAGCCTTATCTGCTCATGAAGGCTCGTGAGCAAGAGCGAAGATTGGTCTACCTAAAACGGTTGCGGGACCAGGATGTTATAGAGGAGCAAACAGACTGTGAAAAATCTAAGTCGCAGAGGTTTCAGCTTATCAAGCCGGAGATGGTTCATGCAATCGGACAGAAGGCACCACGACAAATCATGGAGGTACTCCATGCCGTCCACGACGCTGAGTACGACAAGGCACTATACAACTACCAGACCCAAACGCGACAGTGGGAAAACTATATCCAAGGCAATCTCGACTTGTTTGACCCCTACTCTCACCAGAATATCGTCGTGTTGTACTCGGAGATATGCACAGAGACAAAGATCCCTTGCTCAGAGCCTGGATTGATTGCCATTGGATTCTATGACGAGCACGTAGACGACAGCGGAAGCATGGACCCAGATTGTACATTGGGTCAGTACATCGAAGACCTCTGCATAAACAAGGATTCGATTTGCACGGCCAACGGTTGCGATCGCAAAATGACTGAGCATCACCGTACATATGTGCATGACGAGTCACGGGTTACCATCTTTGTCGAGCAGCCCGCCCTAAAGCAGCGGCGTAACATGGATGGGATCACCATGTGGAGCTACTGCAAGACCTGCAAGAAGAACTCGCCGGAAATGGGAATGTCTGACAGCACCTGGAAGTACTCCTTTGGTAAGTATCTCGAGCTCCTTTTCTGGAGCAGAGGGCTGCGGCTCCATGAAATTACGGGTTGCTCCCACGACCATCATCGAGATCATATTCGTTATTTTCAATACCGCGACACATGGGTCAGGATTCATTACGACCCCATTGACCTCCTTGAAATCATTGTCCCTAGAGCTCGCATCACTTGGAAGGTCGAAAATGACTTGAAGCTCAAGAATGAAATATTCAACAAGATTGAGGAAAGATGGGTGCGCTTCATCAATTCCGTCAAACTTAGGATCAAGAGCATTCGTATCGATAGTGTTCTGCCTGAGAAAGCGGATGCTTGCAAAGCCGAGGTCGACAGACTAGCCAAGAAGGCTCACGAAGACCAAATATTGTTGACTCGGAGGCTTCAGGAAACCTACGTCAACTCCAAATACTACGAAGTTATCCCTTTCAACGCGATAGTCAGGGAGATGTTAGAGAAAGCTGGCGACTGGGACACTGCCTTCTCCAAATTTGAGACAGATTTCCTTCCGGATAAAGATCTGCGGCAGTTGACAATGATTCAGCTGAAGAAAATATTCACTGATAACGAGTCTCGAGAATCTCTTCCTTCAACAGATGGTACCGCGTCAACTACTGATTCTGGGGAGCCTCCTTCGCAGACATTCTCGGATGCAGATGAGAAATCATCAACCCAACCTACGGATCCAACCGAACCCAGCACAGACGAAAGTGTAGATGCTACGAAAACCGAAGAGCAAGAGAAGGAACATGAGCATGAGCCTGAAAGCGAATCAGGCCCTCTTTCAGCTCCTCTTCCTATGTCTACGTCAGAGCCAGACCAGCAACCGGAAGAGCAAACAGAGCAGAGAGAGAACGAGGTTTCCAAAGACAAAGACGAATCAACCTTGGAGGGTAGTAAGATCAGCCCGCCCGCTGAGGCTGACCTGGACAGGGTGGAATCTCTAGATCTTGCTACTCCAGGCCCAACTACGATCAAGTCTCCATTTGCCTTCGCCGCTACCGAAGGGAACGAGGAAACGCCAGCGGGTCCTAGCAGCACTGAGTCACCCTCTTCCACTGCCCGACCTTCACTTACCTCTACGTCTACCGGCATCTCTCTGTCAGAGAAAGTTGAGCAGCTCCGTCGCGAACACCAAGCGATGGGTACCGAAACGCCTTCGGCGGAGGAGCCAGCCGAGGCGCCGCCAAAGCTGAATCCCGAACGCGTTGTCGCTCGCAGAGCTCCGATGATTAGGACTTTGTCACAGCCTGCTCAGACACTGCCAAGGTCACAACCAAGCTTCGGAAAGCCAATTGTGCCGAAAGACAGTATAGGTGCTGGCGAGACCTCAACTGAAACTTCTTTCAAAATAGACAAGAAGCCGTTCGACCGCCTAGGGTTGGGAATGAAAAGCCATAGAAAAGCCGGCCCTTCTTCAATTCCTCGGCTTATTACTAAGAAGAAGGATTCACATGTGTCATCACAGGTGTCTAGAATTGCTCGACACTTTGAACAGTTGAGCCGCGAATTTGAGAAGGAGAGACAACGTGAGGATCGGAGAAAGCGCTTGGCTAAGGGAAACCAGCCTCGAGCAGGCTTGCCGCGATCGGCAACCAAGGCCATCGTAGAGGTCTACCACAACATTGACAACGCTGTGCAAGAGCCGGGACCGTCGTCTACCGAACAAAACAACGAGGTCAAGATTCTTGAATCCAAGACAGCGCCTGTCACCCCAGCACCGGATACGGTGCAAACAGAGCCCACGCCTGTTACGCCCCCTGTTGAAGAAGCGCAGCCCGTGCCAGAAGCACCCCCTCAGTCCGACGAACACCATGTTGGTGGGGAGACGGACGACACCGCAACCGTTACTGCTAGTCACGGGGGTTCTGACGATGAGGGTCAGAGCGATACCGAACAATCGATTTTAGATGACTTGCTGCCTGATGTCAAGGAGCTAGCCGACTCTCTCGAGCCCAGCACAGAGATCCCATTGGAATTGCCGAAGCATCAAAAGACTAGCCTGATGAAGATGCTTACGAACTTCTGGGCTGAGCGATCAGCAAGCGGCTGGCCTCAGCTTGATTACCCAGTGAACGCGAGCGATCACATCTTCCTCGACTCGGATGTTATAGTAAGAGAAGATGAGCCAAGTTCCGTTATCGCATTCGCACTGAGCTCGGACGACTACCGTACAAAACTGGCCGATATCCGCCGCCAGGAGCGGATGGCGATACAGAGAGATCATGAGGCATCCAATCTCGACGGTAAGTCGTCAGGCATGTCAGACACTGGCGGTGAATTCGTGATGGAAGAGGGCGAGTTAGAGAAGAGCTTGCTTAGAGCAACGGGGACCCATTTGAAATACCAGTTCAAAGAGGGCTCCGCAACGATGCTCTGCAAGATTTTCTACGCAGAGCAATTTGACGCGTTACGGCGGAAATGTGGCGTTGCAGACCGGATCGTCGAGTCTCTCTCCCGTTGCTTGAAATGGGACTCAAAGGGAGGCAAAACCAAATCGGTCTTCCTCAAAACTCTTGACGACAGACTTGTGTTGAAGGTAAGTTGAGCACGGGCTGTTCCGTATTTCTGTTGTGTACGGTGACTGACTGGTTAATAGGGGTTATCTCCAATCGAGACATCTGCTTTCCTCCGTTTTGCGCCAGCCTATTTTGGCATCATGGCAGAGGCTCTGTTCCATGACTTGCCCTCGGTGATTGCCAAGATGCTGGGATTCTTCCAACTCATCATAAAGAACCCTGTCACTGGCGTAGAGATCAAGTTGGACCTGTTGCTCATGGAAAACCTGTTTTACGACCGTGGCCCAACGCGTCTCTTCGACTTGAAGGGTTCCATGCGTAACCGCAAGATACAATCCACAGGCGAACAGAATGAGGTGCTTCTTGACGAAAATATGGTAGAGTTCATTTACGAATCACCCTTATTTGCGCGGGAGCACTCCAAGAAGCTTTTGAGAGCATCTGTAAGTTACCAACTACCCGTAATGCAAGTAGTCATATTAATCAATCAGGTCTGGAACGACACCCTTTTCCTTGCTCGGCAAAATGTCATGGATTACTCCTTGATGATTGCAGTTGACGAATCCAGGAAAGAGTTGGTCGTCGGTATCATTGATTGTATCCGTACTTATACTTGGGACAAGAAGCTTGAGAGTTGGATCAAGGACCGTGGTTTTGCAGGCGGTGGCAGGAATCGTCCGACAGTTACCAGTCCGAAGGAGTACAAGTCCCGTTTCCGTGAGGCAATGGCGAGGTAAGTTTTACTTGGAATCATGTAGGGTTGCGGCACTAACATCCGGTTCAGATACATCCTCCAAGCACCAAACTGCTGGCATCAATTCGGCGCGCCTCAGCAGATGGCTAGCACCATGAGACCACGCTTTGAATCTGATGCAAAGCCGGAGTGATAGCTTCCTTAGTTTTAAACTGTAATTAGGCTGGCTATCGTGCAGAGTTATGGCATTGCAGGCGTTCATTAGAGGGAAACACGCGGTTTTGAAATGGAGTCTACCCAACGATGGACTAGATTTGGCTGTTCTAGCGAAGGGGAAATAGTGTGTTACGGCGTTAATGAATAACGGCCTTGAAGTTTAGATACCCAGTAATGACGTCAACTACCATAAGGTATCTATCAATTTATGCGTCGCATCATGAGCCACATTTGTGATTGCGAATAAATCACAGAATGTCAAACTGTCGCCGTGATTCCTTTACTACTGTTTGGCTCTAAAGCATGAGATTACACCGCTTAGAAGCCAAATTCGGTCCACTAAAACGAGTTTCAGCCCCTCAGATTGGATCCTAGCCAATGTTCCGCAGGAAGGTTAGGCGCCCCAACCCAGCGCAACTCAAAATGCAATCTCCACCATTGTCAATCAGTTCTTGCACAACGGGATGTAACAGTATCAAAAGCCATCGAAATTTTACCAAGACCTAATTTTTCGCCCAATAGTTCATTGTAATGTCAATAGAACTCAACTGGGAGACGCTCACTACGGGCCCCGATGGAGAGGCACTAGCCCTCCGCATCCGTGACTTCATCCACACAAAATTTCAGGCTGTGCCTCTCCCACGGTTCATTAAGTCTGTCAAAGTACACGACTTTGAGTTTGGAACCATCGCGCCTGAGCTGGAGCTCAAGGACATTACCGACCCGTTGCCAGACTTTTATGAGGAGAATCCGGATATTGAGGACGATGAGGAGGAAGAGGATGCTGTTGAGGAACCCCCGCTGCCGCCACCACAGCAGCATGTACCAAGAGAGCTGAGCGCAGCTGAGAGAAGGAGGCAAAGGGAAGAGGCATCACTGCCACCAAGGCTAAGGACGCATGCGCTGAGAGGGCAGTCTGGAGACTTTCCGAGCCCGTTTTTGGGCGTGTCAACGCCGGGGATTCTGGGTGGTGCGTCGAATTTACACTATTTTCAGTCGCACTTGGGAACCGGCTGGTCGGGGACCCAGACGCCACTCGCAGCGGTAGCCGGCGCGCACCACAGGCTGGACTCATCGGCCATGGCATCTCCTGTGGGTTCACCATTGCTGAATGGCTACTCGCCGAGTCACAGCCGGCACGCATCGCAAAGCTCAATATCCGTCAGCGACTTCAACCCCGCAGCCTTTGCTCAGCAAAACCAACAGCAACAGCAGGACCTGAGGGAGAAGGCGAGCGTGTCTACACTAGCACCAACATCCGCGGGAGCGTCGAGGCCGCCCACAAGGGACACGCACATTGCTTCCGGGTCTGCGCCCATTGAGGAGGAAGAGGATGAAGAGGCACCTGACGAGAATGCGCCAAGATTCCGGGAGCCCAAGCCAGATGACTTGCAGGCCGTATTCCGTATTCGGTATGCGGGCGACGTGCGGCTGCGGCTGACGGCGGAGATCCTGCTTGATTACCCGATGCCCAGCTTCGTGGGAATACCCGTGCAACTAAGTGTCACGGGTCTGACGTTTGACGGGGTGGGAGTGATGGCGCACATCAGAAAAAGGATACACTTTTGCTTCTTGAGCCCTGAAGATGCGGTCACGGCGGTTGGTGCGGACGAGGCGGGACCCAGCGAGCCTGGAAAGAGGTTCGGAGGTCTTTTGCAGGAGATTCAGGTCGAGAGCGAGATCGGGCTCCGAGATGGTGGGAAACAGAGCCTCAAGAACGTTGGCAAGGTGGAGAGGTTTGTGTTGGAACAGGTGCGAAGGATATTTGAGAATGAGTTTGTGTATCCCAGCTTCTGGACATTTCTGGTCTAGACGCCGGCGATTCCTTTCTTATTCTTCACGCAACATCAAATCAACCGTCGTCAAGGGAAACACGGAAAGGTCGTGCATAATTGCTCTACAGTGGTATCTACCTGTAATCAGAAGAACTATCTTCTCTCAGAAAATTTAAATAGCTTGTTAAGTGAGAGTGCTCTTGAAACCTTGGTAAGCCTGCTGGATGTCCATCTCTAGCTCGCGGGCTTGTTGCTCGCTCAGCTCATCTGTGGCCTTCATCTGGTTTAACGTGATAAGCCACTGCACAATCTTGCCCCTGTTGTCGAAGTCACGGTCTGTCACCTTGTTGACAGACTGGATGACGTCGGAGAGCAGAGGATGCAGCTGGTCTTTGGACAGCAGGCCTAGCTTGACGGCGTCGAGAAAGGTGATGAACTCTTGCGTCGCCTCCAAAATCAGTGCGCCGCTCGTATTACCTGCAGCGGTAGGGGCTGGGGCAGCGCTTGAAGAGGCGGTCACGGTTGTTGAAGGCATGCCGACGCGGATGCGCTCTGTCGCACGGGGAACTTCGAGCTGTCGAGACCAGTGTGTTAGCATCGTGGCCGTCCGTCATAGGCTGGTGATATTCGGTAATGATGATACATACATCCCATTCTGCTTTGAACTCCTCGAGGCCCCGGAAAGCCTTTGCAACGGTCTCGTCGGCCAAGATAGATTTGTATTGCTTCAGGGACCGTTCGCAGATCTCGGTGTAATCAGCCTCGGGGATGGCGTCCTTCAGGAAGGCCTTCTCGAGCTCGTCGAGAGTGACTATGATGCTGAAGATCTCGGCAAGCGAGTCTTGCAGGTCTCGCTCGGCGCGAGTATCGGCTAGCTTCACTTCCTGTCGTGATGCATCATCGTGTTAGCATACCTGTTGCTGCACTGCGGGGGCGGGGCATAAAGGGAGTTGCAGAAGACGGAGCAACTTGGGTTGCGGTACCTCATCAAGATTAATTGTTGCTGATAGTGTGGTGTTTGGGATATAGCTATGCGGCGTTGGCGCATAGGGTTGCCGGGGCATCATCTTCGCGTCTGGGTTCTAATCGTCTCCAGCTTCATGGTCGGTCAACAGCCGTCACAGCTTCGAGCTGTTAAGCTCCAGTAACTGCGCCGCGTGTCGTGGAGGCCAAGCACACCAATAAGTCAGACATGGGTGTCGAGGTTCCATACATCAGTAGGAGCCTCAGCTAGAGACGTGGGGCAGACTGCGATGCCAGTCCCAGAAAGGGATAGCGCCATTGCCGATAAGATAAGCCTGTCCAGAAAAATTTTGGATGGCAGCGAGCGGTTCTGCTATTGAAAGTTCCCGTCCCACGGTCCCTGCAGCCAAAACCTCTCTCCCACCACCCCCCAACGCAGGATCCCAATTGACCGGCCCCTTAGAATCCGTTCACCATGGGTTCCACAAAGAAGAATCTTAAGGCCACGAAGAAGTTCGAGAAGAAACATCTGAAGGGTGTTCTCGACAAGAGGAAGGAGACCGCCAAAATCAAGCAGCGCCAACAGGTTAAGGCGAAGAAGCAGGCAAAGCGACCCAAGGATGCAGAATTCTTCAAGGGCAGCGATGCTTCTGGTGCCAAGCCCAAGGGTCACCAGAAGGACGCCAATGTTAGCGCTATGAGCGTCGACGACTTCTTCCAAGGCGGCTTTGAGGACATCATCGACAAGAAGGACAAGAAGAAGATCGGCAAGAGGAAGCGCGATGCGCCGGAGGGAGAAGGTGAGGACTCAGACGATGGCAGCACGTCTGATGTCTCAGTTGAGGAGCAGCCTGTAGCCAGCGACAGTGAAGATGGTGACGACGACGACGATGCGGACGAGGGCCTTGGCATGTCTAAAGAGGCCATGGACAAGCTTGCCCAGAACGACCCCGAGTTCTACAAGTTCCTGAAGGAAAACGACCCTGAAGCCCTTGACTTTGACGAAAACGCCGATATGGCCGAAGTAGACGAGCTTAGCGCTGGCAGCGACCAGTCCGACGACGAGCAACCGAAGAAGAAGCGCAAGAAGGACTCTAAGAAGCAGCAGGCCGAAGAGGAGGTTCTCCCGGACAACGAGCTCACTCGTGAGATGGTCGCCAAGTGGAAGAAGCTGGTTGAGGAGAAGCAGAGCTTGCGTGCTGCGAGACAGGTTGTCCTGGCTTTCCGTTCCGCTGCCCACCTCAACGAGGACGACGCAGACGAGACCAATCCCCAGAGATACACCATTTCCAGCCCAGAGGTTTTCCACGACATCTTGATCGTGGCCCTCAAGCAGATTCCCGTTGTCATCTCCCACCACCTGCCTATTAAGGAGTCCGCGTCTGGAAAGATCTATGTGCCCACGGACTCGAAGAAGTTCCACACCCTGTCCATTATGATCAAGACGTTCACTGCGTCTATCATCCACCTTCTCAGCACGTTGTCTGACGACGCGACTCTCAAGCTTACCATTGGCTCATTAGAGCCTCTTGTGCCTTACTTGTTGTCGTTCCGAAAGCTTCTCAAAGTTCTGATCAAGACTATTGTGAACTTCTGGGCTAGACCGGCTAGCTCAGAAACCACCAAGATCACCGCTTTCCTCGTTCTGCGGAAACTGGTTGTCATTGGAGACAAGGGCATTCGCGAGACTGTCCTTAAGGCAACATATCAGGGACTCGTTTCAGGATGCCGTGCAACTAACATCAACACCATCCAGGGCATCAACCTAATGAAGAACTCTGCCGCAGAACTGTGGGGTATTGACCAAAACGTCGGCTATACGACAGCCTTCAGCTTTATCCGTCAACTCGCCATCCACCTCAGAAACAGCATTGTGAAGAAGGAGAAGGATTCGCACAAGATCATCTACAACTGGCAATATACCCACTCGCTGGACTTCTGGTCATGCGTGCTTGCTGAGCACTGCAGTCCCCTGAAGGAGGCGGAAGCGGGTAAGGAGGGCCAGTTGAAGCTCTTGATCTACCCCCTCGTGCAGGTCACCATGGGCGCTATGCGACTCGTCCCTTCTTCGACATTCTTCCCTGTGCGGTTCCACCTGGTCCGCTCTATCCTGCGCCTCTCCCGCGCAACAAACACCTACATTCCTGTTGCATCTGCTCTTCTTGAGGTGCTCGACTCGGCCGAGATGAAGCGATTCCCGAAGGCGTCTTCTATCAAACCGCTTGACTTCAACGTTGCCTACAAGGCCCCCAAGTCATACCACCGCACGCGTATTTACCAGGACGGTGTGGGAGAGCAGCTTGTCGAGCTCTTCAGCGAGTACTTCACTATTTGGGCCAAGAACATTGCTTTCCCCGAGTTTTCTCTGCCTGTTATCATTCAGTTGAAGCGCTGGGTTAAGCAGGCACGTAAGGTCAGCACAGGTAACAAGAACAACAAGGTTATCTCCATGATTGTTCTGCTTGTGCAAAAGCTTGAAGCCAACGCCAAGTTTATTGAGGAGAAGCGGTCAAAGGTTGACTTCGCACCCAAGGATCGCGCGCAAGTAGATGCCTTCCTGCGTGACTTCGACTGGGAGAAGACGCCGCTTGGCGCTTATGTCGTTGTGCAGCGTAAAATCCGAGAGCAGAAGGCCAAGGCACTGGAGGAGGCAAGAAAAGAGGACGAGAGGAAGCGCAAGGAGGAGGAAAAGGAGGCTCGTGCTGAGAATGTTGATGACGACTCTGAGGAAGAATATGCCGACGAGCTGATGGATGGTGAGGGAGATGATGATGCAGAGGAAATGGACGAGGATGAGGACGAAGAGGATGAAGAAATGGAGGATGATAGTGAGTAGAGTGTTCATGTTGGGGCAGATCGGCATAAAAAAAGTGTTTACGGCGTCGGACATGACGCTGGTGTTTAGGAATATCATGGAGGGTTATGTAAATAATTTCGAGGCTGCAACCTCATTCCAAGCGCCTTTTGTTTTTAAACAAACCCACCTGTGAATAAGATTGCATCTCGCACGGCAGATGATTTTGATATAATTTGATTTAATTTAGCCGATTTGAGACGAAAGCTCCAGAGAAGTGTTTTTTATTTTCCAAAGAATGATGCAAGGATGGTGCTGATATTTAAACCTGCCTTTTTTGCAGTATGTATGAGGTGGTTTTGGAGCACACCCTTTGAGCAGCCGCAAAGGGGGGCCCTGCGCCGCAGTGTAGGGCCGGAATAGGCAAGCAGTTGGGGAGCCCTGTTGATCCTCCTGATCGCCAGATGTCTGCCTAGATAACTGCAGGCTAGGCTCCATCTGATTTGACCACATCTCAGCCCATCCACTCGTTCTCCTTCTAATCCTTCACTTTTGCATCTTCCACTCGAAAATCTTACTAATATTTCCATACATAAGTGACTGGAAATTGTGTAATGCAGACAGTAGCAAATTGATGCCCCAAACCGACTTGGAAGTAGGCTGTCATAATCATGGCTCCTCTTGCTGCGGACCCCCGCCAGCTGCTGGTAGTCCTCAACCCCGCCCGTCGCCGAGTGTTTTATACACTTCTCTTCGACATTACGGGTCACATGCGTGCTCAGCTAGAGCTAAGAAATGGCGAGTATAACGACACGCCGGCCGACAGCCCGTCAAACCAGAGCCGTAATGCGGCTCCACGCTTCGGTCCGGGCACCGGGGAAAGAAGCGGTCGGGGTAGTAGCTCCAGTCACACCGACAGCGGAGGTTCCGGCGGACACAGCGCCCAACTGGTTGCTTTGAGAAATGCAGCACTGAAGCAATTTGACGAGTGGCGCAAGGAGCTTCTTGACAAGGTCAAAGAGATCGTCACTGCTAAGGATGATGACAAGATCCTTGAGGCTCGGAAGAAGCGTCTCGACGAGATGGCAAGGCTTGCGCAGGAATCACCTAGAGCAGGTGAGGATCTGATCAACTTTGGAGACGCAACGAATACGCCGGCTACACAAACAGAAGTGGACAAAGAGGTGGCCATCTTGCAAGAGCACTATCATCCGATTCCCAACCGCTTTACCACTATACCAATTGATGACCGAAAGGAGGTGCTTAGCTGCCTTTTACTCCTCATTCTATCAACTGGGAGCTACTCTGCACACTCTAGAGTTATGGCTCTGTATCTTACATCTGCATTCGGGCTTCCTATCGCAGCTCTCATTCAGGAGGAGACGGAAATCGCGAAATCTCTTGTTGAATCTTCAACCGCAGCAGAAAACCAGAAGGCAGCCATGTCAGCTGATGCTGAAGCTGCAAAGCGGCGCGAAGAAAACAAGCAGAGTCGTTTCTGGAAGGTCGGCCTGGCGTCTGTCGCTGGCGCAGCCGTCATCGGAATCACGGGCGGCCTGGCAGCTCCAGTAGTTGCTGGTGCTATCGGCGGCCTAATGGGCAGCGTCGGATTGGGAGGCGTGGCAAGCTTCTTGGGAATCTTCTGGATGAATGGAGCACTTGTGGGCACGCTCTTCGGCGCCTACGGCGCCAAAATGACTGGCGAGATGATGGATACATATGCCAAGGAAGTCGAAGACTTTCGTTTTCTCCCGCTTAAGGACGAATGGGGCCAGGACTACAAACGCGCTGATCCGGATGGGAAGCAAGGCGCGCGGCTTCGAGTAACCATCGGCATCAATGGGTGGCTTACAGACGAGGGCGATATTACTAAACCATGGAGGAGCCTGGGCGACGAATCCGAGGTGTTTGCACTGCGGTACGAGATGAAAGCCCTTCTTGCCCTTGGCGCCGAACTGCAAGATCTCGTGTCTTCCTACGCTTGGAACTTCGTGAAAGTGGAGATCCTCAAGCGTACGGTGTTGGCGTCTATCTGGGCTGCTCTGTGGCCTGCCTATCTCATCAGCGCTGCTACCAAGATTGACAATCCGTTCAACCTCGCTCGAAACCGTTCCGATAAGGCTGGCCGTGTCCTCGCTGACGCTCTTATAGCCAAGGTTCAGGGGGAACGACCGGTGACATTGGTGGGGTATTCACTCGGTGCTCGAGTGATTTACTCCTGCCTCAGGTCTCTTGCTGAGCGGAAGGCATTTGGACTGGTTGATACGGTTGTGCTCATTGGCGCCCCTATCCCATCCAACCGAGAGCATTGGCAGGTCATCCGTTCTGTCGTATCTGGTCGCATCATAAACGTCTACTCAGAGACCGATTATATTCTTGGATTCTTGTACCGCACTACATCACTTCAGTTGGGCATTGCAGGGCTGCAAGAGGTCAAGGATATTGACCGGGTTGAAAACCTCAATTTAAGTGAGGAGGTCAGTGGGCATCTACGATACCCAACATTGATTGCCAAAATCCTAACGAGATGCGGCTTCCCAAATGTCAAGGGGGGCAATGGTGCCATCGAAAAGGATGAGGATATTAAGGTGCTGGATCATGAGGCTGGTTCTCAGATGGGTGAGCTTATTGAACTCGAAGCACTACCTGATCCAGAATCAGAACCACAGCCTATTCGATCCAAGCAGACTGCCCGGTTCCCCAACGAACTGCGTCATCCTTTGCATCCCGACCCGCCGGCACAGAAAAAGAAGAATATCAGCCGTACCAAGGTGTCCAGGACTGGGCCCTCAACGGTCTCTGAAGCATTTGACCCCCTAGGCGAGCAGGGCAGTGATCCATTGAACTTGAGGTCTGTTAAACAGAGCAGGCGACAGCCAACCTCGCCCAACCTTGAAGATCTCATAAGTCTAGATCATCAGCCACAGGCGAAGGAGCCGACCCACCCCGTATCTGCTGATCCCCTCAATCTTGGTTCTCTTGGCCAGAAGAGCGAGCAGACTGCCTCACCAGAAGTTATGAAAGGATCTGTAGAGCCAAGAACGGAAATCAACATCCCTTTGCGGCCTGCCCCTGTTCAGTCGTTCCAGAGTGATGGTGCGATAGACTCGCATACTCGTCCCGAGCTGCCTGTGCGGCCCAAGACATTTCCTGTGCCGGCCTACGCCGACTCGGATGAGGAAAGCTTCAAGGGTATTCAGATGGTAGATAACGATGACCTGGGAGACATGACGATGTACTCGGAGCCTCTTAGGGCTGACAATTAGGCTGGATGTGAGAAGTAGATGTTTTGTCGCAGCTTAATATGACTGGAAAACAGAACATTCATCCTTATTCTATTTACTCCTTGTCGTCAGCGGTGTTGCCGTTATTTTGTGATTTGGCGCATATCAGGATTTCCTCCTTAACATTCCCATCTCAGGTATGGAGCTATTTCTAGCGGACCAAGGAAGTTCATGTCCGGATGCACAATGAAGGGACCAACATCAAGCATTGGTAATTATGAGACCAAGATCTTATGCCTGGCACAAATTTTGTAGACATGCAGATGGATTTTTTTCTCTCCTTTTTTTCTTAAAGACTTGATAATACTTTGAAAGCCCCCTAGCGCAAAACCGGGACCACAAAACCAAAACCGACGGGCCAGCATGAAAAATGTCGTGGTCATGTCCACCGGAATCTACACGACAAAGTCTGGCCTTTTTAGGAGGCACTCGACGACCAATCTTCAACAGGTGGAAATATGGCCTCGTCGCGGGCCTGTTGTAGTACTACTGACTGTATATTACTCCAGTCTTTGACCTCATGCGATAATGAAAGGTTACTCACACAAGGACTTCTAAATGGCGCGGTATTTCGATGCTCTATGCGCTTCGTTCATGCCACGTAGTGAGGCGTGGTGGGTGGCGTGTATAGGTAAGTCATGTCAGGTCTGGGTAGGAACTAGAGTTGAGTGCTTTACGATTTACATCTGACGAAGTCACCTGCAGTTGGCTTACATCACGGCGACGCACAAGCTTTCTTGCCACCTTTTGGAATTTGGACTTCTGGTATTATAAGTCTGGTGCGTCTCTCCAAAGCTCTGACGTAGGTACATGATCAAACAAATGCGGGTCGGCGGTGCAACAGAGTTAAAAGATGAAGTTCCCCGATGGGAGGGACCCGCCAAACATCACGATTACAGTTTGTCGAAGTTTGCTTGGATCAAGGATAGAAGTTATCGGCAGGGTGTAGGCTGCTTGGCGAGGTGTGGCTGCTTTGCCTTTGGGGACTTGTCTAGAGCTTGATTTGCTTGAGTTTGTTTAAAAGAGGAAGTGCAGTACTGAAAAAGCAGTGTGGCCTTCTTATGACAGCATCAAGTGTAGAAGAATGGACAGAGAGGGAGAGTCCGCTTGACGGGCACGATCTCGCTGGGGATGTACCGATTAGTGTAATGCATCTATCCGTGATGGCGTGCACTCTAATGGGGCGGGATCCACGATGCGCTGATTGATGGAGATAAATCTGATATTGAAAACCCAGATCCCAAAGCGGCAGCGCACCGGTGCGATTGAAAAGCAAAGAATCACTGTTCAAGGCTCTGGGGAGCGCTGTGTTGAAGAGGAATGGAACCAGTGAGATTGCGAGTGGTCATTGATGGGGCGGAGGAGAAGATTTCTGACCCTCGTGCATGAAGCAGAGGCAGGGAAGGGCGGGATGTTCACAGGGATGGCGGCTTCGGCTCTCTGATTGGCTCCAAATGAAGGGATCCCTGTACCTGAGACGGGCAAGGAACGGGGCTGTAGGGCGGCTGTCGGGGTTCAGCGATGGACCAACAAGGCGGTCAGGTAGGTCAGATGAGCCCATGGCCGGAGGGGTTTCCGGCCACCAAGCTAGGCGGCATTGCAGGGAGGGCAGTGGGAGTCGGTTGATGCCCACTGGTTCGCTGAGCGGCCGGTCATGTTTGCAAATAACAATCGTGGGGGAGCGCCGTTGGCTCGGGTTCCTTCTGCCCGTTGTTCCCCAATAGTGGTTAGATTGCCACGGGTCTCAGTCCCGGCCCTCTGTTCTGGGCGCGCGCATCATCCTTGTCAGATATGGCGATACTTCTTTCGTGGAGAGGAGAGGGAAACCGAAAAAGAAGAATGATGAAAAACAACATTAGTCGGCCATGTTTTTTGTGACATGATGAGGAGTGCCAAAGTGTGAACGGACAGCCAGACAATTGATAGACGCCGCAGGGCTCTGTGTGTTCCGTCATTTCGGCCAAAATCAGGCCCCGGCGTCAGCGAAAGCTAAGGCCGGTGCGGATGTCATCAGTCAAGATTAGCCCTGAAGCGTGGGATCGGACTGACTCGGGTTGCCCCTGTCCCACGGTCGTCGGTTTTGACAGATTGATGAGGGGGTCCCCTCATTTGCCTTGTTTTGACTCCCTCGCGGGTCTTTGACGACAGCGACAGTATGAAACCCAGGCGACGCAGTGTTATGAATACGACAGGTGAGGCGCGTCAACGGATGAACTGAGCTTACGGTCGTCAACGACGATCTGGGCGTTCCAGGCCATGCAAGCCTGGTGGATTCCTGCGTTGTTTGGAGCAGCAAATGATTGACCTGAACCTTCTGGGTTAGGCTGCTTTGAGCCTTCCGGCATTTTCAGTCCGGTGGAGGTGAATTTGGGACGCTACCGCTGGAGCCAGTGACTTGTCTTGCCTGGAACGGAACCCGAGAGATTAGGATACTTAGGGGTCCAAGTACCGAGCACATAGCACAGAGTGCGGGGCTACATCTCGCGATGCCTCAGCAGCCAACATTACCTACAAGGTGTCTTGAGATACATTTGAAAGTCAATCCACGAAAGGTGTTGATTAGAAGGAACGTGCGCCCAGGCACACTTCCTTCCCTTGGGGCCTTTTTTGGGTTTCCACCTGAGTTGGTTAGGCACGATTGGAAGGTACGGGAAGATAGGCACGCAGTGGCAGATGAGGCAGGCACCAACAGCCCAGTCATCCGGTATAGCCCAGTAATATGAAAGATCCTTCAGAGAAGGTGCTGGTTCCTTTTTTTTTTTTTTTTTTTCCTCCTTCCCCTTCTCACTTCTGGCGACGTTGGTGGGTGGTGCCTGTCGTTTTATTTTTGTCAGCTACATAGTAAGGCTTTCCCAGTCCCGGCCTGAATCCTAGTCAACGTCTTTTTTTGCTGGCCAGTCCTTCAGGTAATCCACGACACCGAATCCCCGTTCCACGTCCCACGTCCCACGTCTGCGTCCCACCCGACAGGCCCACGATCACAATATCCACAACCTGGATCCCCATCCGCGGTCACAACTCAGCCAGCAACTCACGCAACACACCCTCCCACCCGCCTCTCGCCGTTCGCCTTCCGACTTCTCCCCGGCCACACTCTTTCTCGTAATAATCTCTCCTTCAACAGTCTTCTTCGCCTTCTACTTGATAAGAAATAAAAAAATCAGTTGTGCAGAACTTGACAAAGACCGACCCAAACACACGAGGCCGTCTTGTCCTACTCTTTTAGAAACCCTTTCTTCGGACGACCTAGCGACGCCGCAGCGACTTTTAGCTCCCTCCCGCCCCCTCCTCATACTTCCTGACACAAGACTGTACCGACGGCCACACGCAATCAAATCGATCTACCCTCCGCCACTTTCCCAAGCGACAGTATTCACTCTCTACAAACATACTCAACTCGAACACGTTGACTTGAGCCCTTCTGTCTGGCATCTTTTGAGATTGTGTTAGCAAACAATACCGCATCCTCGGCCCCCCAGGCTGCCACAAAGCCCTCCCTCGCCGTAACATCTCGCGCGCTCAATTTCAGCCGCAACTCCGCACCCTTTCACCTCACACTCGGTGCGGATTCAGAATGAAGGGACGCCCTGTCGACCAGCTCGTTTACGAGCACATGTTCCCTAAACCTCGTGCGAGCGACCCTCAGAACTTTCATGCCCTTTTGCAGCGTAGCCTGATCCTGGAAGTCCGTCAAGAGGTCCATTCCTTCTACGGCCACCTCGACACGCAAGAGGCCAAGTACCCAGGACTCGACTATTGCAACCCAATCCACCGCATCCGTCTGAGCCGTTGGACCTGGCACCGTCGCCTCTTTCGAGCTTTTGATAATCTTCGGCTTACACCCAACGAAATCGCTGCTCTTACAAAGTGGGAGGGCACAAAATGGGCCAAGGAGCGCTATGAGAAGGAGCAGGGCATCACTATCCGGGATACTGCAGGCGATGGTTTTCCTGACTGGGTCGAGCCAGAAGACCGCCCTGTTGTACCCCCACGCAACGCCCGATCGCGCTCAGTTGAGACGGACGATGCGACGGATCCCGGCGATGAGGATATGGACGGCGAAGAGAGCGAAGAGGAGCTTCATAGTGTTGGTGAGGCCCTGAATCAGAGACTGAGGGAGCGAGCAGCCCAACGAGAAGCTGGAGACATGACTACAGTTCTAGATGAGGAATGGGAGCAGTGGCTGAAGAATGTTATTGAGAGCGGTGAGCTGCCGTTTATTACTAGCAGCCACCTTACCCGAGGGGTTGACGATACTGCTGTACCGCAGGCATCGTTCCCTACCGGCATGTTGACTGCAGCTCGAGCTGGTCAATGGCAGGACATTCCTGACTTCCTCCACGACATCATTCGCCGCACCCTTGAGGCCCAAACCTCTAGTGGTGATGAGGACTCAGTGGCACTTTCTCGGTCTCGTCCCATATCTACCATCACTCGAGAGCGCAGAGGCACTGACGAACACCATATCGGCGGCATTGCGAACTGGCGACGCACACATTCTGGTCTTCGCCTCCCTGTAGGTGACAGTGGCACCGCACCGACTTTGCACCGGGCGGCGCAGGCTCCAGGGGCATAGAGTACCCCAGAGCCTGCTTCTGAGCGGCGACTCGCAGTCTCACACGTGATGACCCCGCGGGAAATGGTGGAATGGACAGAGATTCAAAGGGCCAATATACCGTTCACATACCCCCCGAGTGTCAGACGAGCCGTCGCAGCATGGGAGGCGAGAGCGTCTGCCGAAAGACTTCGGGCATCGCAGCCTCAAAGTGTTCCTTCCGAGTCAATGGCAGCAATATTGGCAAGACTTTTTGGGGACGCCGTCAACTAAACAGGACGAACCCCCAACAGTTGTTGGGTTTCGACTTCTGTCCTTCTTTGACTATTTTGCGCGCCCGAAGTCCTGATTGCATGGGAAATACAAGCTGGTTCACTATTTTGCCTCTTTATACTAGAGTTCATTGAGATTTCTAGGCACAGGGAAGATCGCCCTCAAAATGCGGCAGGTCCCTCATATCACTCGGTTATTCCCCCGGCGTTGGAGGATTGTTTTTGATTTTCTATTTCGAGGACTTACCAGGACTAGTCAGTTTAGCGAGCACAAGGGATTACGAGAAACGAAAACTCTCTGCATTTCAGGGCTTGCTTCCAAAGATGCTCTGGCATCTAGCGAAGTACCCTCAACTACAAAAGTGCTAATTTGACATCACTATCGAGATATTATAACACATTACACTCTGTGACGATGTATCGTGATGGTGAACTGTGTTGAAATTAAACAAGAAATTCACTTCACAGCTACTCCACTTTAGATGTTGGGCTTATCGTATAAGACTAACAATACAGTCCCCCGCCTACCACTATGAACGCCGTTTACCCCCTGTTATGCATTTCCAACAATCTGGACAATTAAGCCCGTCCCACGTGATATCTGTCTTGAAAAGAGGGAAACACAAGCCGAACAACGCCAAGTCCTGTATCCTATTCCCAAATCACCCACCCATTTTGTTTCATTACACTCATGAAGAGACGGCCTCCAGCCTTTCGCTCACCCTAGGCGACCTCCGTTGCGGAGCTTCACTCTCACCCTTCTACGGCTCGAGGTGAGACCACTCCGGGATGGCCTTGATTTGCTGCCACATGTACTTCTCCAGTTTGTTGGCACTCTTCGCATACGGTGTAGACTCGTTATTGTACTTGCGGCAGTTGTCGAAGATGAGCTTGGCGTCGCGGATAAAGTCTTCCGGTGTGGCGTACTGATCGGCCTCAAGCTTCGTCTCCATGGTGCTGAGATCCATGGGCTCCTTGATGACCTCATAGTAGTCGGCCACATCATCCTTATTGACTGGTACAAGGAAAGGCCAGGCGGACTGGTGGTTCTGCAGATCGTTGAGAAGATGTAATAGTTGGTTGTAGTTGGGACCATGTCGTGGCTGGCGGGCGAGCTCGTCCATGTCCGGTGACCAGCCAGATGCACGAATGGCATCGATGCTTAGCGGGTCAATGGGTTTCGCGCCATTCTTCCACTCCTTTGGAGGAGCATGAACGATATGGGATTTGGAGTAGGCACGGATCTTGGCCTGCACGCACTCCTTCTGCTTCAATAGCATACGGCCCATCTCAAGATATCGTACCCGTGGAAGCATGGAACACTGCATAATAGTACCACCCTCGTAGTCCTTAATGTACCCCATCCAGACGCTCTTATCTAGCGTGATCTCTTTGGTAAACCCCTGCTTCTTAAAGTATCCAATGGCGTAGTTGTCGGCGTAGGTAAGGAAGTGCATGACATCGCTTGTAGCTTTTACATAGTCCTTGAGATGGGACATAAGATGCGCACCATAGCCCTTGACCTGCTGGTCGGAACTAATGGCACAAAACACAATTTCGGCAAACTGACGGCCCTTGAACGGACGGTAGGTGATGCCGCCGACTACTTCGAGGGGCTTCTTGACGATCGCGATGGACAAGTGGGTCCGGTCGTACACGAGACGCGCGATATAGTCTTTGGGCATCTTCGGAAGTTGTTTCTGAAAGATGCACTTGAGACCTGTGAGGATTATAAGGGATTCGCGCTCGTTATCGTTGTTCACAACGCGGAACTCGATTTCGCCGGTCCGTTCTTCGATGACGGCGGGCTGCAGACTGCGATCAGCTTGCGGGTCCATCATAGCAAGCAGGTTGTAAACAGCGCTGCGGGCTTCAACGTGTCGCTATCGCGACACAGTACATGAATTACACGTACCTTCTCGGGGAACGGAATTGGCTTCATAGCCGGCTTCTTCTCTGGCTCCGCCGACTCATTGTGCTTGACCCTTTTGTTCGCGGTAGGAGAGGAGGGTTCGTCCTCGGCTTTGCGCTTTGCGTCTGAAACATCGCGTCAGCACTGCTTGAAGCACCTATTAATCGCGAAGAGTATGCGACTTACTTTCTTCCTTCATTATGGCCTCACTAGCGAGCCTTTACAGGCCTGATTCGATGAACCTTGTCGAAGAATGTTGTCGTGATGCCTCGAGAGTTGATGACATGCCGCGCTAGGCTTTGCTATTTCTCCGTAGGCCGATAAAATGTAAGTGGGGCGATGTGCAGGAGGTGGGATAGCGCTAAGCCTATTTAGTTCAGGCCACAATTTCATGGTGGACCTGGAGCTTAGAACACGTTTGGGGAAGCTACACCTTCGTGATCTTCCAGCACGCTGCCAACACCTTTTGAACACCATTGTGAAGCAACGATTTGTGCGCGCACATAAAGGTCAGACACTCTTTACCAAACAACGTATTTAGCCCATTCCGACCAAAGAAGAATTTCACTTCGCCTCAGTAGCAGATGGACTCCTCGCTGCCTAAGATCTGGCAAGCTGCTGCTAGCACGCCGTTCCATCCCGCCGTTGCCAAGGATTCGCAGTTCTTCATTGCGTTTCTTCTTCTCCTCGCGGGTATTTCGGTTACCGGTGTCTTCGCCCTGAGTGAGTCTCTTCTCTGGACCCACCACTTGTATAGATAATCTAACCTGCTGTGCAGACCGGTCCTTTGCTAACATCCCCGCTCTGGGTGTTCCTGCTTCTGTTGCCATTGCGTAAGTCTTTCCACTTCCCTTTATTTCAGACGTCCTCTGATGAATAGTTTCTTAGATTTGGAACGGTTTACATGTTCTGCGCGGTCGGAGTCTACGTTTAAGATACCCCAAGAGTCATTTCAAGTCGGCGGCGGCCTTGTACTTTAGAAACAACCAAGAAACGTTCCATATCACCGTTCTCCACATCTCGGGTGATTATACCTTACAACACGCGTCCTCATATTAGGCACAATGTCAGAAGTTATTTCACAGGCTGGGGGGCATCCCGAGCCACTCTTTCGCGCTGTGGCTAGCTCGACGAAGCCTCTGCACCAGCTTCTCAAAACGATCAATTTTACCAGCAAAGTCCATGTACAGCTCCAGGAGGATGGTATTAGATTCGCGGCCGATCTCTCAAGGGTCATGCAAGGCAAGTTGTGTAGTAGACGTTTCATACTTGCTTTATAATGACCGTATCTCAGGCACTGCCTTCCTTGACAAGAAGCTCTTCACATCGTATTCTCTCAATCTCGGCGATGGTGTAAATAGCTCGCAGCCAACCCTTCCGAATTTCCAGATCAACTTACCTTCCCTGCTCGACACTATTCAAATTTTTGGAGCCGTCGATGTCGCAACTCGGACCCACAGAGCTGAGCAGGACATGTACCACAGCAACATTCGGAATTACCGCCCAGATGCGTTTAGTAACCAAGCTCTGGGCATTGGTGGGACCTGCAGCTTAATCTACAAGGAAGAAGGTGGCTGCTTTGACATCGTAATCGAGGAAGGAGGTGTCAAGACCACTGCGAGCCTCACGACCTATCTACCTGAAATACCAGAGGAGATACCGTTCGACCGAGAGAACCTTTCATTCAAGATCATCATGTTGGCGCGCTACTTACTTGACGCGCTGGCTGAGCTGGCTCCCACCGGACCTAATCGCCTTACAATTGCAGCCTCGAAAGCCTCACCTTATCTAACTCTTTCCGGTACCGGAGATCTGGGCTCCTCTAGCGTGACCTTTGCGAAGGGGCGCGAGCTGCTGGAGACTTTCTCGATTCGCGAAGACTGGACTCAATCGTACAAATTTGACTTAATTAAGTACTCGACGGAAGCCATGCGGATTGCGAGCAAGATAAGTTTTCGGGGCGACGAACAAGGCGTCTTGAGCTTGCAGTTCATGGTTGAGCAGGATAACGGAGGAGTGAGCTTTTTGGACTTTCGCTTTGTTCCTTACATCTCGCATGATGATGATGGCGAAGAGGACGGCAGTTTAGAAGATGTCTGAGCATTCCCATAACAAATTGGTCGCTCCGAATAAATGCCGAAAAACTGTCATTCAAGTTAGTGATTTTGTGTAGAGGGATAACAACGTTCTCCATAGATCATACCACTGAAGTCTAGGTCCTCTTCATGGTTAGTTAATTGCTTTGGTTTTCATGTCCGCATGCGTCGAGCCTGAGCCTAACAATGGACCGTGCTCTCCCGTTCCCGAGTTTAGGGCGAACAAGGTGCGCGGCTGCCCTTTCCTTGAAGACGTTGGCGTCGAGTCTGACAGAGCGCCACTCGGGAATGACAGCTCTAGTGCAAAGACCAGGTGACTTCGGGTCTCCATTATCCGCACTCTTACTCCTCTGGGAGACTTCTTCTTGCGGAAGAGGCTCATTGAGGCGAGGAAGCAATCTGTCCAGTACACTAACTGGCGCTTGTTCCCAGAACAGCATTCCACCGCCACCGCCTCAAGCCCCGAAGGGTGGAGAAAGGCCGGGACTCGTTGGTACGGGTTGCATACCGCGGCCCTCACAATAGGGCGAATTGGGAGCCATACCATCCAAAGTAGGATGATGACAGGAGGGGAAGGCGAAGTACTCATGTTCGCAAACGGCAATGGCGTGGACGAGGCGTTAAACGGACTTGTTGATGTCTCGGTCGGAAGAAACTTGACAGGAGATTGCGGGCCAGCCGACTGGAATCTTGCGCCATCTGGCAACCCATAGAGTCCGTTGGTTGTGGCTGACTGACTTATTGCAGTCGGTAGATATATCTCTCATCTGTTTGCGGAAGTATGATGGCTAGGCCATCCATCACTTGCGGACGTAGGCATCGTGAACCAGCCCAAACTAGGCTCTTTCCCACTTGTTGCCTTTCACTCGAATACCGAGTTCTGGTGGGTAGGCTTTACTACTCGTCTATCAACCTTGATTTTCTTTGAGCCCGTATCCGTTGCGTTGATCGGTAATTGGAACTTGAATCACTCTCGCGTGCTTCTTTTATCGGTCATCGAAAGATCCTCGTCGATATCTTTTACTTATAAAGTCGAGGTCTTACCCGCCCTGTTCAACGTTTTTATTCTCATCATCAGCAACAACCAACAATAACATCATCATCATCATCACCAAACAATAATAGCAGCAACATCAACAGCCAGCTGAACACTATAAATCTCATCAATACTCCTCATTCCTCCAACACCACCAACAACCGCTCTTTCAAAATGTTCTCCAAGAACTCCGGCAACTGGCTCGATGCCTTCAGCTCCCGCCGCGGATCCCGCAGCTCCATCTCTTCTTCATCCTCCGGTTCCTTCTCCGGCCCTTCCAGGAAAACCAGCCGTAGCGCTTCTCTCGCTTCGATCTTCTCGAGGGGTACTTCTGAGGAGGAGGAGCGTCTCATGGTTGACGAGCCAGTCCAGAGGACACCCTATGTTCCTCGGTACGCAGCCAAGTCTTACATGAAGACAACGACTACCCACGAGATCCGCATCAACAGCGAGATTCTCTAAATGGCACCGGGAAACAACGCCGAAGAATATTACTTAATACAATCATAATCACGATACCCGGAGGCGCCCATTCTTAGTCAGTAGGGGGCATCACAGCACGGCCACCTACTACAACCATCAACCATTATTACACCTTTTTGAAAACAAGAATATCAATATCAGAACGGAAAACACCTATTCAACGGAAATTTTCTTTTTTTGTCGACGCGAAATGCAGTCATCAATCGGCGTTTGGGATTCGGGAAAAACAGCCATCTACTGGCATCATTGGGGGGGGCAAATCTCTAAAAGAGATATTTCTATCATTACCCAGCAAACAAAGGCTAGCGGAATAGCCATTGGCTGGGAACTGCAGCGAGGAGAATAGTAATTGCAAATTAACTTAATAGTATTAGGCTCAAAAAGCCTGGGGGGCGCTTAGATATCAATAGCATAATTTTTAAACGAACTTGCTTGCCGATCCTACTCTTGTGTCCCTATGTTCATTAGCCGTGCAAGCGAGCGCTTAATATTCTTATCGGCGATCAAGCCTGAACAGCGATTGCATCAGTACTCCATAAATACTACGATGGATCGGTCAGAATTTCGTCGGGAACCTGGGAAGGAGTGCATACCAGGGCTAGGATACTATATATCCACATGTTGTGATAGTATGGGCGATGCAACCCCATCTAGGCCTTCCTGAGCAGCCCGTGCTGACGGCGCAAAAAAACGAAACTGTTCTTATTATAATATGTCATTTCGTTGTCCGTTTCCTGATGTCAACTTGACTTATCTCGTATTTACTTTTCTGGCAAAATCCAAGTACCTATTAAGTGCAGCACTGAGAACAACGGATGGAAGAAACTCAGGTTATTTTATCATCCTGCCGCCTTGTCAGATTACCACGGCCAGTTCAAACTTGAGAAAGTTCGTATCTATAATTACTTCGAAATTTCAGATATGACTACATTACGGCAGGCCTCATGGGCAGGTTTGAAAATCTTCATAGCTGAAATGTATCGCAAGTATCGCGTGATGCCAAGATAGCACCTGGCCTTTTACGTCCGTAGATGATTTGACAAAGCTAAAACGGCCATAGAACCACCGAGATAGGCGTCACCTGAGAACAAAGATACGTTAAAAAAGCAAAACTGAGGAGAGGTTGAGAGCCGGATCGACTGTCATGTCTCATCTTGTACGAAGGTACAGGCATGGATAAGTTGGCACGCGGCGGGCAAGCTGGAAAATCCGGCTACCCAGTCATCTTTTTGACTTTTGATGGGATTCTGTGCCTTGGTTTGATTGAATTCTATCTTTATTATCTACCTATCCGAACTTCTCCCTTGTCTTCGTCTTCTTTTGCGCTCCGAGTATATGCTGCTTGAATAGTCCCGCAGTTTAGAGGAGGGATCCAAGGTTCAATACCCTTGTAGACAGTGTGCGGCAGCAACAGGGGTATTGGGTCAAGGGGGGCGCCGAGGTTCCATTCGCAGGGTCCGAAATAGAAAAGAATGGCGAGGGTGATGCCTGAGCATGACATAGTTCGAACCGATCGCCTTGACAGCTTATGCGTTCAACTTTGACAGACGTGAATGAGAAACGACTCCCGGTGGAAATGGAACGGCGGAAGATCATCAGTCATGTACTCTTGTAATGGCCGCAAAGTGGTTTTGCCAGTGGGCTGATAGTGGAGAATGGAAGTAGGTATCTCGAATACCGCAGTGAAACAGCAAATTTAAAGATTTGAAGAGTTCGTGTTGAAGAAAAAAGCAACTCATCGTTCACTGTTGCCATGCCTGTCATTCCGGTTGGCTGGCCTAAGTAATTGAGCTTCTAGATCACCCAGGACAGTTCGAAGAAATCGCAGGAACTGGTCCCCACACACTAACTAGTTCCAACAGGGTATCTGCAAGGGCCAGGGGCTAGTCAGTGGGAGGACTGGTCACCTCGCGGACAATGTGTAGTTGCTTCGGCGTCAGGCAAATGCTAAGCCAGCTTCTACTCAACTTATCTGCAACTCCAAGTAAACCTTCCTTGCCCTGAGCCACAAATCGATCTCTCGACAGGATGGTTCGTTCCCTTTGCTTCTTCACTACTATTACCAACCAATGGAACCAACATCCACCCACCCTCGACGTCATTGGGCACCTCTCAGCCCTAGCTCGTCATATCTTCTTACGGCCGGACAACCGGGGAGAGCACTCTGCCGCCCCGCCATTCACCTACGTGTATCTTTTTTCAAATCATTTGCATCGTCGCTGCCCTTCCCGGCAAATAATCATCCCCATTGGGAAACCATCGTGAGATGCTTGGGTATGAAACAGCCCCCCAGTCCTCCATTGTGGACTCACCCAATCCCCTAAGTCGTGTCACCGGGAAGACGCATGAGATTTGCGGCCGCATTTCCATCTCTTTTTTTTTTTTTCTTTCCGGCATGCGCATCTTCGCCTAGCCTCGCTTCCAACCCCTCGTTCTGTACTAGAGGCACTGCAATGATCTGCCTTGGTCCTTTCTGTGAAGCAAAAATGGCGAATCGATTGATTGCAATCGGTACGGAGTAAATCTGGCTTTGTTACTTTGCTTGCTCCTGTTAGACATGGCAGGTTTGCTCAGAGTCTGAAAGGTAAGTGGCATGTCGACCCTTGCGGCTTACCTACCGAGGGCTACGTTGCGTGCATGTTGATCCAGGAACAATCAATCGCCCTTTGACAGATTGCAGCAAAGTTTCTCTTTCGCTGATCGCAAGCCGAGCGAGTTGCTACCTTTCACAAAAATGACTTCCGGCAGTTGAAGATGACATCCTGTCATTCGAAAGCGTTCGCCAGCAACCAGTCGCCCGGATCTGCTGAATCCGTCCTAGCATTGTGCCCTCGAGGTTGCAAATACAGCATCGCCGCTCATCCCAAAGTAGCAAACAGGCGAGGACAAGTCCCAGTTCTATGGCTGGCTTGACCTGTCACTGTTTCAATCCTTTCCTTAATAAACATGGCACTGGTTGGACACAAGTTCCTTTCAACTCGTGTTCCCTTGCCTCGACTCTCCTGGTCTCTAGCAACAACTGGTGTCTCCACGTTTGAGAGACGGGCCGGATGAGATCCCACTGGTCTTTCGCCTCTGCATGTCGCCGCCGGTCTTGTCGTACAGCGATGAATTCCTCGAGTCGCATCTCTCTCGCACCTGCAGCTGACCGACGGTCCCTCCCTTAGTACGACATACGCCTCCAATGACGAGATTAAAACCGTCCACCTATAGGATCAACTGTTACTCTGGCCACGATGGTCCATATTGCTTGACAGCTGGATCACGTCAAGTAACCTCCACAAGGCTGACTGTACGATGGGCTCGGGAACCTGGACAAGAATCAAGAGAAAGAGGAATCGACGAGGGTTCCAAACTTAACAGCCATGTGTAAAGGAACTTTCCATGCTCGCGACAGGTACATCACACGCTGGAAAGACTGGCGATGAACGCATGCATTGCTACCCCTACCGTTAAGGCCGCCTACCACTCCAAAAATGCCCCCGATGACAACTTCCCGGCCCCCTCCACCCTCCTCGGCCTTGGGAAAAGTCCATCCGTGGACAGGTTGGGCCAGTAATAGCAACCTGCCGGCGAAGCCAGCCAATAGGCGCTATAAAAATGACGAGGAACTGGGGGCCACATCGGCCCTAGGCCGAGTAACTAGCCAAGGGCCCCTACAACCTCCACTCTCACGCAGTTTGTCTGCACGAGTCGACAGGGACCAGGTTGGTTTCGTGCACCGCCGCAACTCGCACTGCACCACAAACCCTCGACCACACCCAATGCCACCCTCCATACACCTAGGATGACCGGGTAAGGCCAATCCACGCTGCGAGTGTCCCTGACTAAAAGTATCCAGCTTCACTCGGCAGACATGGTACCTATACTGGCAGGGTTATCAGCTGGCCAAGATGGCTACGACTCGCTTGCTTTTATTTGTGATACGTGCAGGTCGAAAACAACATACATACAGTTTACTCTCTGCCATTGCCCTTCGCCCCAGAAGCCATCCATCCGTCTCTTCTCTTTGTTCTGCCCTTCCTTGAGTTATGAATCCCTTTCGTGATCACGTCACTTGTTGAAGGAGTATAAACAACTCTTCGCCTTCATAACCTCATATATCCTATGTACGGCTACCAGTCGTAGTAGCCCACCAATTTCCGCCCTGTTCTATGACAACCTTATACACGCCTGATTTCATCAGAATGTCTCATTCAAGCTTCAGCATCCGGAGGTTGATCTCACCTCGTCGTCTGCATACAGTTGGTGTTGATGTGGACGAGCGTCGTCACTCGGACGACTCTGCCATGAGTGAGGACTTATACAACATCGACACCCAAAGCAAGCAACAAAAGTCAAAGTCATGGGCGCCGTCCAGACGTCAGTCAAACGACAACGCCAGGCGGCCTTCAAGGGAGGATGCCCTCGCAAGAAGGACAAAAAGCATCAGGAGGATCCCTAGCAATGCATTTTTCCTAGCTGAGGGCTCGCCTCAATCTTCCTCGGGTTCTTTGAGTGGCCATGAAGGTAGTACGCATACAGCGTCCTCATACGAAGAAAACGACGCCCTTTGTTCTTCCAGATCACAGCCTCGGGCATCTCGCTCCACAGCACCAAAACGCCTTGCGGACCGCAGACACCTCTGTATCTCTCCTCTACAGATAAAACAGCATATGGTGCCCGCAAGCTTCTCATCGCCCGGCATCAAAACGTTTGAGGCTGGCCATGTAGACTCATCAGAACATCCGGCATTCACGACAACTACTATCACTCCTCCAACAACAGCAGAGGATGACGGGCTAGAAAAGTGGTCATTGAATGTTCAAGACCTTATTCGTGAGACCGACGAAGCCTTTAAAGCTGTAGGCACGGCCATCGAAGAGGCAAAAACAGCAGTAGCATCCTTTCCTCCATCTTCAGATACCCGACCCATGACTGTCTTCCAATCTCCAAAGATATCAAAAATGGATGAGCCACATTCTGCGAATAGGACCCCACCGCTGCCCCCTCCAACTCGGCATGTCTCCAGCTTTTCCACATCAAGGCCAAGAAGAAAGAAGTCAAAGAAGACACAATACAAGTCAAGGTCCAAGAAGAGCGCCCGCTGGCAGCTTGGAGAGGATGTCGCAGGCATTTTGAGCGGACAATTTTTCCGCAAGATGGAAGTCAACGAGCTCCTCAGCCCGGAATACATACAAGCGATGCGAGCTGGGCGTGAGTCCCAGCTGCAATCTCGAATTTCGAGCGACACCACAAGAACAGCTAGCACCGAGGGAAGCGAGACACCCGTCGAGCCGTTCCACCTGCAAGATCTCCCCTCTCGGATTGGGGCAGCAGGTGTTGGTGCTGCAGTTGCACCTAATGGTATGGTGTCACACCCAAAGACACTCGAGCCAGCCATGCAGCGAGGCTTCACTGTGAAAGAGAAGTCCCCGCGGCGAAAGATGCCTGTATCGAAAGCAAACACTGAAATTGAAGAGAACATGGATGCTGATGCTGATGATGATGATGATGACGAAATAAAACCTCCTCCACCACCTGCAAAGAACCCTTTGAGGTTCTCTGCTCGACCGCAGGCAAAACTGCTGCCACCGATCCCTGAAGTTGTCATCACAACTCCATACACTGCGCCTTATACGAGCTCAAGAAAAAATCAGACAACACGTACCGTTACGCCCGCAGATGAAGACGAATTCCTCTTTCTGCAATCTACACCCTACACACTCAATCATCCTTCTATTCGGCATGGGAAGATAAGGTTCCCCAAGACAGATGTTGCTCAAGGAATGAAAATCGACCCTGATGAGACCTTGGACTGGACCGCATTTCAGATGGCTATCCTCGGCGCGGGAGACCTTTTCTCTGACCCTTCGAATCTCCCTCAACTACTTGAAGCCGACGAGATTTCGGGCCTCACCGAATGGTTCGAGGACTTTGGCTTCGACAACCCCGGCTTGCTGATCGCTAGCAGCAGTGCAACGGCAAGCCCTGCCAGCGTGGCGTCAGGTTACTCGCCGATGTCGTCCGTCGCGTCGGACATCGACCTGCCAATCCCGGTTGAGTTTGAGTACCCGCACGGCTTCTGGAACGAGGGCAACCTCGATGCGTCCAAGTTTCTCACGACGGGATGTAACATTCGACGGTGGACCATGGAAAGCCACCCAAAGCGGTATAACCGTGGGAGCTTTGAGAGCCTGCCGCCCAGCCCTATGATGGAACTTGTCACAATTAGAGCCGCCAATGGGGAATCGGAGGTAGTGCCTATGGGATACAACCTCGGTCACGATTTAGGGGATTTTCTTAGATGGGAGGCAGAGAATGTTTACGCTACTGGGGTTTACTGAGACCAAGTTACGATATGACGGAATGATGCATGGATTACAGACACAACAATCTTTTAAAATGACAACCAACATAGACCCTATTCATAATAGAACATCCTTCATGGAGCCTCTCTTTGTGCGATGCTTGTGCCACTTCCCTTATGATTGGATTTTTTTTTCCCTTAACCATACCGTAGGTGTCGGCTGACTCGACGATGTCGATGACCAGCTTCAACAAGTCCAGTATGGCAGCCACCAGTGGTTCATGATAAGAACCAACGTACAGTATGACATAACTCACAAGAGCACTGTTGATCATCGACCCCCAAGAGGGAGAAATCACACTGGCACCCCCGGCAAGAACTAACCCCACCACGGATCGCCCGCCCCGGCAGGCCCCGCACGTTAGGGGGCCGTGGTCCTTCTGTAGTGGCGTTTTTTTTTCTCCATCGCGCGGCGAGCAAAAGTGATGTGAACCAACAACAACACCCAACCGCACTCCGCCCCTAACAACAGCTACCTTGTTGCATCCGCATCCCCGCTAAAGAACGTACGCATCTCAGGCCATCTGCGAACCGCAACAGCTGTGCCGCCCATTCACAGGCGGCTGCCCAAAAATCCTGCATTGCGAACTTGGTTGGGGACCTTAGCTGAGAGGAGGTAACTAAGCGACCTACCTCACCTGCCTAACCGACCTGGGGCACAGCTTCGTCACTGCCTACTTGCGGTACGGCGCGGTTTAGGCTCTTGCAGCAAGTAAACGCAGCTGAGGACTGATTTGAAGTGGTACTACCTTCAATCACACTCATCGCCTTTGATTCACGCCTGGGCAAAAACCCACCACACTCACCCCACGAACAACCTGAGTTGGTTTATCCGCGGCAACATCCCCCAAACAGACCAACATCCGTCACACACGCGCATCCCAGCTCATCATACACCATGCTCCGCCGCCCTGCAACAACCCTCGCCATCACGGCAGAGGACATTGCAGCCTACGAAGACCGCCGCGCGCGGGAAGTCATGCTCCGAGAACGCCAGGTCCTGATCCAGGCCCAACAGCAGCAGCAGCAACAGCAACAACAGCGTATCTTGCAGCAACAGGTAGCGCAGCAGCAGTTGTCTTCCCCCCAACAACGTCACGCGCAGGCACAGCTGCTGCAGATGCAGCAGGCGGCGCGGCACCAACAGCAGCAGGACGAGGACATGACAGCGGAAGACCTGGAGGACTATGAGGATCAGCAGCAGGAGATTCTGCGAAGGCAGCAGGAGATGTTGAGAGCGCAGAGGGCGCAGCAGCACGGGCGGGCCGGCCTGCAGACGACGCCGACGCCAGGGGATGGCGGCAGAGGCGGACGGAGTCGGGAGGAGAGGATCGGAGTTGGTCGACGAGGTCGGTGAGGCCTGTTTTCAGGATTCGGACGTGGGGTTAGGTGTTGGCGGATGGACCATTCACTTGTCCTGGAATAGTTGGGCTGTCTTCCTTTATGTTTGGTGTTGGGCCGAGATTGTCGGGCCTTTTCTTACCAGATCACGAACAGGATGGATTCGTGCAATGGAAAATACCAACAAGATTTCCAAAAGAATAACATGCTAATCTGTATTTTCCCCGTCAGGGTGTCTGAGCGCACAGATTCCAAAGCAGAACCCAAGCCATGCAAATTTCATAATGTCATGCTCACAATCATCTAGAATACAGGGGATCATCTGACCGCTTTGACAAAGCTCAAGCATGTGGCAATATACCAACAGCGGAAAAACGCAAAAAGCAAAAGCAACGCTTCATGATAAACCCGACCAGAAATAACTCAGAACCAGCCAAATTACAAATCCATCCAGAAAACCCAACCGCATGTCCCGGCACGAGGGACGACACCTCCAGAGGATGCCTCGCTTATGCACACAACTTTCCATGACCTTGCCCGCTATCCGCCGTGTCATGACGCATTTAGAAGAGATTGTAACTGTATAAAAAAAACACTTGAGAATTTGATATCGCTGACGTCGAAAGTATACAACATGAAGGAGAGGGGTTAAAAATAGAAAGAAAGAGAACCAAAAAAAAAAAAGAATAAAGAGAAAAAATGGTCTGGCTTCTTAACAAATCCAGGTACGACTGTTGAACCGCAAATATGCGGCCAATGAAAGGGTATATGTCGTCTTTAAAACGGGAGTGATCGTAACTTCTCTAGTCCGTCCGTGGGAGAGTAAACGCTCCGCTTGCAGTCGCGCTCAATCTCCTTCGAAGGAGAGGATACATGTTCCATGGGCATCTGTGGCTGGGCCGTCAGACCTGGTTTGACTGCAATGGAGAGGTTTTTTTTTTTTTTTTTTTTTTAGGACGGTACTTACGTTGAGGAAAACGTTGGCCTGCTTTATACCAGCAATATCGGCAAGGTGCTTGAGACGGCCCCTCAGGAAACGTTTCTGTCTCGGGGTGGCAAAGTCGCTCGTGTAGGCCGTGACCAGGGGCCACAGAATCATCATGCCGGCGGCGCCCTTCAAGGGGTCGTCCGGCTTGGTGTCCCCGCAGGGGAACTGTGCCACCACGACGCCGTAGCCGTTCCACTTGCAGAAGAAGGGCGCGGAGGCGATGGTGTCTTCGATGCGCAGGATCGCCGAATTCTTGAGCTCTTCGTACTCTTCTCCCATGCGGTAGTCGTCGGAAGACACGAGCCAGGCCATGCATCGCAGGATCGTCGTCGTCAGCATGAGATGGCAGCACCACGTGGCGACGTGGAGGATCGCGAGCGGCAGGTTGAAGAAACCGTAGACTGGCCCCGTAAAGGTTGGCGCAAAGTCGAGCTCCTCGTCGGACCGGTCCTTCACCCAGTCCACCGTGTCGACCTTCCATTGCGGGCTGGGGTCGTTGTTGAGCTTGCGGAACTTGGCCTCGAGACTCTGGGCTCGCTTGAGGGCATCGAGCACCTTTTGAATCGTCTCTGGCTTGCGGTCTCCGGCGCCGAGGATGCGGTCGACATCCTGTCTGATCTGGCTGCTCTGGATATCCATGCTGGCGATGGCGTGTTGCATGCGCCCGCGGCATTCGTGGTGTAGAAGCCAGGTGAACTCGGCTACCTCGGGGGAGTTGGGAAGGCAGTGGATGGAAAGGCACTGGTTTCTGGTGATGGCAAACATCTCTTCGCCCTCGGGGGTCTCAAGCCCCTTTTGCCCTCTGAGCTTGACAATGATGGCTGCGCCCTTCATGTGGTTCGTATACTCTGCAATGGAGTCGCGGGACGAGGTGAGGATCTAAAGCAGTGTTGGTCTCTTTGCCCTTTTCTAATAATGTTTGGAGGCAACTTACTTCGTAAAAGGCCAGCATCAGCACCGCACCAAGTGTCTGGTCGTTCTTCACCTCCTCCGGATCCATGATGGCCTTGTTGACCGCACGTACAGCCCTCATGTAGTGGTTTTGCGCATGAAACAGAGCAGAGTTCGCGTTGACGCTACGGCGAGCCGCCAGTGCAGCCAGCGAGACGGCCTTGTAGGCTTGTGAGAGGCACTTGGAAACATTCGGCCGGCTCAAGAACCTCGGTAGGAAGCGGTAGTAGCCTCTGGCTGTAGGCGTGACCGGAACAATGATGAACTCGGACAGGAAGTAGCAGGAAGCCTGCTCACCCAGGGAGTCGAAAAGGGATGCCGGAATGCCTTCGTCTTCCTCGGTAGAGTCATCGTCCTTGCGGAAGGATAAGGCAGCGGGATTCGAGTAGTCAAAAGTTTTGTACTTGGGGCCGGCTACTGATGTCAAGCACTGCTTGTTGCAAACCGGCGATATGCCTCTGCTTTCGTCCTCGGAACTATCTTCGCCACGTGCCTTCTTAAATCTCTTAATCGTAGCCTCGGTCTCGTCGCGGATGTTGGCTTCAAAAGGATCGCGGTAGCCCGGGCACTGGCGTCTGGATTTCTTGCATCTCATGCAAAATGGCTTGGCCTCGTCACACTTGATCCTCCTAGCTCTGCACAGCTTGCAGCCTCCAGATGGTTTCCCCGTATTAACCATGGCTGTGACAGTGTGTTTCTGGGCATATACAACGATCCTGTTTGCTCGAGGCAGTTGTAGGGACGAAGACTAGGAGCGGAGAGGGGCCAAGCTCTTTTTCACAAGTTTCCTTCCTGTCAGTCCCAGGCACACAGGTTCCGAGGCAGTTCTTTTTTCGGTTTAAGCCTAAGTGGCAAGGGTCAAAGGAAAAAGCGGGAGAGACTATGTCATAGCGATGAACTGTAGGCGTTCCAACGTCTAGGGCTGTTGATTACCAGCCTAATGCCTGGTCAACAGAAGCAACGGAATGGCTGGATCACCGATGGGACGCTCTGCGAAACTCTACGGCCTCGGCTTGACGCGTTGGCGAATGCCACGAGTTCAAACGATCAAACGAGATCGCGCCGTTGGTGGAAGGCCATCTCTGGTTGCCTAGGACTGGGCAGATCGGAAATTTGTCTGTTCTTCCCGAAGGTTTGTTTCATGCGCCGCTAAGCCCTGGTGATGCGCGGACTCCGTCGATCAAGGGTGGCCCCGTCGGCTCGTGCGCAGATTGTTTGAGACGGCAAATGAAGTATACCACGAGAGATCAACGAATGACAGGATGCTGGTGTGGGCCATTGAGGGAACAACCCGGCTCTTCGGCAAGCCGGTAGAAGGATGGCACCTCAGACAGGTGTCAGCCTTGCGTGTGTGTATGTGCGTGCCACCATGTTGGTGACTCCGAAGTCCTCGTTCGCTAGTTTCTATCCAAAGATTTGTGTGTCTAGCCACTAGGAGTTTGCCATATACCTTCCTGACCCAAACGTCCAAACACTGTTGACTGCGATCAAAGGGTCCTCAAAGTCTGACCGCGGAACGAAGGCAGACAAACGGCTGGCAAAGATTGTGTCTTGTGAGGGGAACAGACATGATCTGACCGCGGTATTCGGTTCCGAGTCAGGCCGGCTCCGGCATGGATACAGGAGTTGGGAAGGGAACACGCCAGCATGATGTTGGCGGCAGGCCAATATACCGCGGGGCTGAGCATGTCATTCTGGCGAAGATGGTATACTTAAGTCTACTGCCAACTGGGGGTTCCAACGGTCTGGGAGTCGGATGCTTGCCCACACACATGCGACACCAAACGGTGTGGAGTCACTCCGTTCATTCGTCATCGAGGCCGATGGGATTGTTTCATTCGATCAAATACTTCTCAATCAGGAACTCTAGTCGCCAGTAGTGCCTTACATAATTTATACCAGTCTCTGTCGTCCATACAACAGCCTGCAACCTGTTCCATGTCGAAAATGGTAAAGCTGAGTGCACGAGTTGCCTGGTGTCCACTACGTATTCTGGATACTGGTCGGTGAGTACAACTGTTTGTTGACAAGGATGGAATTCCGCTGAGAAACAAGTCAAACCTATGGCATATGATGTTTGTGAGACGGTGGAAGCATGATGCCCAGTCTCCCGTGAGGTTAAATCTGGCATAACTTATTACTTAGAAGACAAGGGGAATTTAAACATCTTGCTGACCTTATCCGCGCTAGCCGAGAACGAATCATTTATTTGCTGTCATTTTGGGTGTGGGTCATCACAGGGTCCACTTTTCGATTTCGGTAAGACAGCTGCGAGTTTAATTTTGTTGTCGACCTCACAGATGTTCGTCTATCTGATGACACTTTCAAAACCTCACGGAATCCTTCAACGTACCTTCGGACTGCCCCATCCTTCCCCCCACCTAATTGACTTGAACAGCTGATCTACTGATAAACCCTCCGTGATGGCTGTCAGCTCGCTTCATCCTATTATCTGTAGCTTGACCCAGCCGTCTAACCTGTAAACAGTTTGCGTGCTCTCGGCTACGTTCAATCTATCAAAAATTCAACCGTTAAATTTTTCGAATAAATACCAGCAATGAATAGCTAGCATACGTCACAACTGGTTCGGCCACGGCCAGTAGACCCAATGTAACATTTTCTACGCTCAAAAACCTCAGGTCATTGTGTTAAAGGAAGAAGCGCAGGGACACAAATGGCATAGCTAGACGACCCAACCTGATACATAATCCAAAGTTCGTCCAGACACGGGAGTTTCAACAGTGTTCTTAACGCAGTATGCGACTACTAATCACACATTACCCGCCAGGGTCAACGTAGCGCCAAAAAGGATCACTGGCATGCTTGAGTTTGCACGTCCCTAAGCCAGTAAAGCATCAAAGTGCTATGGCACATAGGGGGCTCGATTTCTCACAGCCTTTCGCCACTCAGTTTTCCAAGACGGTCAGCTGATGAGGGATAGGTATTACGAACGTCAGACCTACAATTTTAAAAGGACCCATACTGACCCAGTGCGACGTACCACGCAACCATCAAGGCCTGTCAACGAGTCTGCTATGCTGCGAAACAAGACAGCAATGCAACGAAAGCCGCGCTAGTCCTGTTGGCGTGTTAGTCGGTCAAAGCAACGGTAGGTTGTTCAAGTTGCTCGTACAATACACCATATGCTCTTTGGGGCTGTTTCGTACCACAAGAGAATCAGTCAGACAATGGATTTATCACGACATTTCAGGCTGGAGGAGTCTTCGTTTGGAGAGAAGATTGTGACGAGTTTGACGTTCAATTATCATGGCCACTGTTCATTGCTCACCCCGATTTACTAGCTCGGTCCGTTCCATTGCAACTCAGACAACCAGGGGCTAGAATTTGTCGGTAGCAGGATATTGTTGGCCACTGCTTGCTTGAGGCTATCTAGCCCTGTTTATCTTTCAATACCTGTCGTCTTCCAGTTCTCATCAAGCTAATTTTTGGCCCCAACAAGCTCTGCTGCACGCCAGGAAATCAGTCGCGTAACTTCAACCACTTGGAAGACCTCCATCGGAGCTCTGAATCAATCATGTCGTGCCCGACATCGTACGCCTGAGTGGCTCTGGCGTAACAAGGAAGATCCCTGTCTTGATCACTTGAAGATTCTGCAATACGTGGTGTACGGTTTGCTATACTACACTTAGTCGCACTGCTCTTTTCTGCACTTCCTCTGCATCGTTGACTTTTTATTGAACGCAATCCCTGTTCATAGGTTAAAGCACTTGGCAGATCAGCCAATGGTAAAGAACGACAACGGACTTTAACCATGGTTTTAAGCCCTTGGACGGTGGATCGAGTCACAGGCGGTGATGGTTTGATTAAGGTTTGCTAAACCTTCTGGTGAAATAGGCCTGGTTACTTGTAAAGTCTCTACAAGATAAACTTCAACAGTCTCCCATATTGCACAGCATAGCTGGAAATTGACCTCTTGATGATACTCTTTACGTCTGAATATCCGTAAGGAGTTCTTTAGCCGAAGGTATTCAGCTTCTCACATACTTTTGTCAATAACCAGAGTGTAGGCAAATTTAGCGGAAAACTCAAGATAGTTGACGACCTGGATCAAATAATATGGCTTTCAACCGCATTAAGACTGCGAATAGATTGGACGCTTTAGTATTTGCGGTTCACTGAAAAGTCTTAGGCCTTGATTTAGGCACTTGTTCAGGATGCACTGAATGCCAGATAAATTATCTCACTCTAACTAGTAAAGCCAGTTCCATCACGCAGCATTGGCATGGAAAAGAAAAAGCGACCAATGAAGTCACTGCGCCAGGTCAAAGGACTCTGGTGGGGCGGCCAGGGCGGATTAGACGAGAGCGAGTGCGGCCTGCAGATTACCGGTGACCGGCAGTAATCGCAAGATGACTACGAATCCTTCGTGCTACGGTTTAATTTTTCCCTGTGAAGAATGCCAACAAACCGGACGGACCAAAACATCTAAAGAATTTACTTCATATGGTATACACTGAAATGCGCAGGCCCTCGGCCATGAATGAGGCAGCCCCCTAAGCCGATGCAGTTAGCCCGGCGTACGGAGCGTGTTGACAGAGGCCTGTGGCCGGTTTGGCCCCACAATAGCCCGAGCTGTCGGAAGTCTTAGTCCGGCACCCATTCGGCGGAACAATTCGCCCGCCCGGTTCCATTGGAGCCTGATTGATGAGCACGACAACCCACAGGAGGCCGCTACTTGGGGTCGGTTTATCTCATCTCCGGGTGTAAGCTCCGTCCTTAAACCGACCTACGCACTCTCACATCACGCGCGTACAAGCAACCCTGCGGAGTGATGCTTGCTCAGGGGGTAGGAAAAGTGACGAGAGTGATTCACAGCTAGAGGGAGTGATCCGCTTTTGCTTACCTGGTGATCCTAGCCCTATCTCCTTTGGTTTAGTACACCTCCGAAGAACCACTGACTGGCAGTTGGCTTACCAAGGGTGTCATGGAACGTGTGGTAATCCCTCCACCACGCTTCAGTATTTCCAAACTTAGATATAAGAGTCGTACATCCCCTATCATTTATTCACTGAATTTAGATGTAGTACATCATCAAGACGCCTTCTAGATCGACACTCAAGGTCTTGAATAGTCGCTATTCTCCCGGCCCATTATTGCCCCTTTCTTTTACCTTTTGGCGAGCAAACACGTTCCCAATGTCTTCCACAGAATCCAGTCCACCACCAACGCTGGCCCTCGAAAAGCAAGCTACTCGCGTTGACAACGATGGCAAAGTCGTTTTCAAACCTTCGCGGGAGTTCCTCCTCGCCTTCGGTGCCCTCTGCACTGTTGTCCTAGCAGTTGCAATAGATGCGACAACTCTCTCCGTCGCCCTCCCGACAATGAGTACTCAGTTGGGCGGTACGGCCCTCGAAGCCTTCTGGTCCGGCACCAGCTTTCTGCTCGCAAGTACCGTTCTCCAACCAACGATTGCGGGGTTGAGCATCATATTTGGGCGGAAATACATGGTCTATGTTGCTTCACTTCTCTTCGCCGTGGGCTCAATAGTCGGTGCTGTTGCCAATGACTTCACTATCGTCATTGTCGGACGCACCATCCAGGGCGTAGGTGGTGGAGGTATTCTCGCGCTCAGCGAGGTCATCGTCACAGACCTCGTGCCACTGGCTGTACGAGGACAGTGGTTCTCAATGCTCTCGGCCATCTGGTCCGTCGGCAGCGTCACAGGGCCCCTAATCGGCGCTGGCTTTGCCCAGAACGTCAGTTGGAGATGGATCTTCTGGATTAATGTCCCAATCATAGTGTTGGGCGTCGTCATGGTCTTTTTCTTCCTGAAGCAAACCAAGATACCGGGTGATTTCATGGGCAAGCTCGGTCGGTTCGACTGGTTGGGCAGTTTTCTTTTCACGGCAGGCTCGACAAGTTTCCTATTTGGAATCTCAACCGGCGGCGTTATGTATGAATGGAATTCATTCAGATCGTTGCTACCGTTAATCTTGGGCGTCGTCATCCTCGTGGTTTTCGGCTACTGGGAGCTAAAGCTAGCGAAAGAACCCATCATTAACAAAGGTATTTTCAACAACTGGACTATGATCGCCAACTACATCATGACAGTTTTCCATGGCATGATTCTTTGGACCCTTATTTACTTCCTTGGTGAGCCTCTTTCCCTGCATGATTTGTTGGTTGTTGTCTGACACAGCGTGTAGTCTTTTACTACCAAGCGGTCAAGTCCTACTCTGTTGTCATCTCTGCCGTCGCCGCCCTTCCCGAGACCCTAACTGTCGCCCCCGCCGCCATGGCCGTCGGCATCATTGCCGGCACCACGGGAAGATATCGCTGGTCCATCTGGGCAGGCTGGATCATTACCACACTTGGCGCTGGACTGCTCTGCCTCATGCGACCAGAGACCACCATTCCTGCATGGATCTGGCTCAACATTCCCATTGGCCTGGGAACGGGCATGCTCTTCCCGGCCATGGCACTCTCGATTCAGGCGGCATGTGAGCCGGCTCTCAACGGACAGGCCGTGGCATTCTACTCGTTCCTTAGGACCTTTGGCCAATCCATCGGCGTGGCAGTATCGGGAGTCATTTTTCAGAATGCGTTCCGCGAGAGACTGGCAGACATCCCGAGCCTAGCGCACCTCGCCGATGAGTACTCACGCGATGCGACTATCGTAGTGGAGATCATTAAGTATATGCCGATGAGTTCCACGCGCATAGAACTGGTAGAGGCGTATTGCGACGCGCTAAGAGCGGTTTGGATTACCCTCATTGCGTTTTCTGCGTTCTGCATGCTGGTGAGCGCAACCGTCAAGAGGTACAGCCTTGAGCAGGAGCATGTTACGGAACAGAGGCTCGTTGTGAGTGATGAAAGCTCCACAGAAAAGGCAGGTAACCAGAGGGATGTGGAAAGGGGGGGAGAGTAATGCCGGCGATACTGAACACGGGGGGTTTGCATGGCGTATAAGAAAGTATGGGCCACGAGTGAGCGTTGTGCATAGCTAGGTTCATTACCACTCTTGGGATTTGACACCAATCGTTGCGTATTTAGAGTACTTTAAAACAGCTGCTTTCTTCCTAATTTTGATGGCGAACACCAACAGAGACCGCCAATGATTTGTCTTATGTGTTGTGTCTATTGGAAACTCCTTGAAAATACTTACTTATTGTCATTTCGATACATCTCCTTCTATGCTTGTAATCAGCCCCCACGTTTTAGCCTGGTTGCTGCCTTTCTGGTCCCAGGATATTGCATGGGAAACTCCAAATGACACACCATAACTAATAAATAAGTGTCTACAATGCAATGGTGAATAGGCAATACTTTCCATGAATCGATGTTGTCTGCATATAGCGCATAGATTAAAGGAAGCAAGGAGCAGGAAACTGATTTATTCCCAGTACGGAAACGGTAGCTTTCCCAGATCCAGAGTATTATGGCCCTTGGCCTATTTCACTTCTGAGTCTTGAGTCCGCGTTCCTGCAGCCTATGGCTTATCAACATCACCCATCCAGCAACAGTCCAGGTTGTTCTTCCCACTTTATCCCAACTCCTTCAGACCGAGACAGAAAAGCAGGGTATTTCGAGGTCTACCAACTGCTTCCATTTAAATCTTTCTTGCTGACCACCAGGCTATGACCTGATCTTGCAAGACAAACATCATTCTAACCGTAGGTACTGCCTTAAAACACCTTCCAACCAAACCGCCACATGACCAGCACCCGGGAGGCTTTCCATCAACAGAAATTATATCATCGATAACACGTGCAACGTACAAAACGAATCGCAGAAATGTGCCAACGAATCTACATCTACTTCAGCACATGCGGCTGCCAACTCTTCAACGCACTTCACGAATGCGAAGATGGTCCAACATCAATTTCTTGCGGAAGCGCAACCTACGATAAAATCAGCATCATCACCAAGAAAGGGCAAGAGTGCCGCTACCACAGACACATCTCGTATCTGCGAGAAGGGGCACCTGCTCTGCCTCACCATCAAACACATGCTATCAGTTCCGACAACCAGTTTGAAGATTGCGAAGAGCAAGAAGAGACCGAGGAAAAGACTGGTGACAAGCGCAAAAAGGCCAACGAGCGGGGTGGGCCTGATAAGAAGCGGTTTATGGGCGAGATCGAGCGCAAGCCTGTCGACAAGGAGGGACGTGAGGAAATACACTCCAAAGACGGAGAGTCAATAGCGGGACTTCACCATGATGCAAATGCCATAGAATTCCTCGAGGAGAAGATGGTGCGTGCGCGTCTTTGTGACGACTTCCTCAAGGTCGTAAACTCTACCCTCTTCGACACGAGCGACGAGTTCGTAGGGTCGGAGTTGGAGTACGTGACAGTTACAGACAGCGAATCGTCCGCTGAAGAGAGTGAGAGTGGCAGCGGGAGTGAGATTGAAGATGGCGATGAGAACTCAGACAGTTACCAACATGGCTCTGATGGTGCTACCCCTACACCTGAGGACGATATTATGAATACTGCTTCGATTTAAGCGGCCTGGCTAGCGATGAAGCAGATCAGAAGCGCAAATTCTGAAGTGGGAGCTGGCTTCGTCACAAGCGAGAACCGCCAACTTTGCATTATGGGTGCAAGAAAGAGTGAATCTGACCTTGCCAGATCACCAGCACAATGGGCCCAGGAATAATCAGGAGGGTTGAAGATGGTGTTCAGGTCGAGGATGAGACCAGCGACAAACATACATTGATTTGACAACGAGGATTTTGGCGAGGTCGTACGGCAGCAAAGGGCCTTCGATAAATTGGCACCACGAGAGAAACAAGGCACAGTATTCCCTGAATAGCTGCGCCAGAAAACTTGTCTGGTGATGGTAATCAATTCGAGGTTGTGTGAGGCAACTTGATGCTTCTCAGATAGGATGACTGCGTCACTTTCGGTGATATTTTGAATACCAGGCTTTTGTACATACAGAGCAGGGTTATCCCTTTCTGGCTGTGATTGATGCGAGATATTTAAATCCTATGTAGTGTCATGTCTCATTATCCTATGTGCGCTCACCTGACTTTCAGTCCAGAATGAGATGAGGATGTAAACAAATGTTGCAACGTGAAAATCATCATGATGATGCGGCGATAGCCCGAAATCCAAATCCACATCCGTGCCCACCTAAAACGCTCAAAATATCACTGTTAAAACTGTATGCGCCGCCTCTCATGATAAAATTAGTCCCAAGCCTGTTTGGTTGGGTATTGACGTCCCCCAACACCAGAGATCGTTGGGCTCGCGCCGCGCGGTGCTTCTTTCCACCTCTTTCTCTCGTCTCTCATTTCACGCTCGCGAGGATCCCATGGCGGCTCGCCTCGTTCCCGCATACGATCCACGTCAGCGTGGCTGCTGGTCCGGCGGTGGGCCTCGGGCCGCGCAAGGTGCTGCCTTTCCCGTTGCTTGCGGGCCTCTCGGTCGTCATCCCTCTCCCAGTCTACCACACGGTCTCTTTCGCGATCTCTGTCGCGTTCGTAGCCCCTCTCTCTTTCTCTGTCGCGTCTCCGGTCCCGATCTCTGCCGCGGTCCCTCTCGCGCGCCCTTTCTCTTTCTCGTTCTCTCTGCTCCCTTTCTTCGATTTCTCTGCGTGCGCGGCTTCGATGGTGACGTCGACGCTCGTCCTCGGAGTCAGAATCATCCGAGTCACCTGGAGCAATCTCTGGCCAGCTACGATTCAGCTTAGAGCCAGGCAGATGCTCACGGCTACGGCGTGATGGCGGATCACTGCGGCGGCCAGAGGTGCTCCGGTGACGGTCTGGCGACCGACTGGTGGGAAGGATGGACGCAACCTTCTCGCTAATCTTTTCAACAATCGGAATGCTACGTCGACGCGGGTCATCAGGTCTCAGCTCGGAGCGGTGCAAGCGGGCCCCAGAAGGTGGGACTGGCACAGATGACGAAGGGGGTGCCGGAGGGGCCATGCGCCTGAAGCCTGGTGGTGGTGGTGGTGGTGGCGGTGGCTCGTTGGAGTGGTGTGTATGTGGCCTGCGCTTGGATCGTGGGCTCATGTCTTCCTCGGAATCAGATGTTGAAGACGACGAGTAGTGACGAGGCTGGCTGTGCCTACGAGGGGGCATGTCCGGTCTGTTGGGATGCAAGTGTTCCGAGGCATACATGGGATCTTGAGAGGGTGATGGGTAGTCGGAGAAGCTCCGTCGCCGGCGGTCATCTGGAGAATTTGTACCCCGATATCGCTCTTGCTCGGGACTTCGAGGAGGGATGTTCAAGCGAGAAGGGGGATAACGCCCGGCATGTCCCGGTACATGGCTATAAGCTACCGGGCGGGTTGGCGGAGCGAAGTAGTCGGCTTGTGGCCCACGAGGAGGGGGTGATGGCTTGGGGTAGGGGTTGCGAACGTGGGCGTAAGCGGCCTTGACCCTCGGCTCGTCTCTTTCTGGTGGCCAGTTGGGAGGCGGCGCGGAGGTAGTTTTCGGTGATGTTTGGTCGTCTTTAGGAGCTGCAGCCTTTCTTAGTTTCTCAGCGCATTCCTTGTGCCACTTCTCAATAACCGGGTCGGGTTTGACGGGGAACGCATCGGCTGGTAGGTTTGGAGGGAAAGGCTCATTCGTTTCTGGATGCTTCAGGTTCCAGTTCTTCACGGCGTGCTGAATGAAGGGGACATGCTCTTCCGGGCAGAGCAAGATCTCGATTGATTCCCACCGTACAAATCCGCGCAGTGTCAAAGCCGGAACTGAAGGCGCTTCGAAATCGTTCTCGGAAGGTTGCAGAGAATGCTGACAACCGGTAACCTGCCATATGTAAGATATGGCGGGGTAGAGCATTTCGATGAAGAGCGCTACGATAGCGGCGGGTCAGCATGGTGTGCTTGCAAACATGGAGACGGAAGGGAGTTCGTGTCCTTACAGTCATAGTTTCCACCAACAGCCTTGTAAAAGGCAGCAAGCTTTTGGGGAGTCAAAAGTTGGACATTTTTGTCGCCGATGTCTGTGGTCTTGAGGTTGGCGGGGTACCGTCAGTAATGGGCCAGAAAGGCGAGGTGGGGGGTAAGAGACGTGAGGCAAGGATGGAAAATGGGGACGTACAATGTACCGTGCGATAGAGCGCAGCAACGCATCGAGAGTGGGTGTCGGAGTCTTGTCCGGGTTGATCAGATAACCATAGTAGCTCGGAGTTTTTGGATCGGTAGATTGAGCGGTGGACTCTTTCGAGTTGGGCTCTGCGGTCGCCGTCGCCATTCGGGGCCGAACTCTCTACATTAACGGAATGTTTCGTGGGTAGCAAGTCCGGGGTGAAATAGTGTGGAGATTGGATGCGACAGCTAAATATAACGGTCGTGGCTTATGCTGGTCAAGGCTCGGATCGGCAACAGCGTTTGGCGCGGCAAGACAATGGCATGCGTTGATACAAGAAAGAGACGAAGAGAAGCGTGGCGTTCAAGTAAGACGAGCTGTTGAGTAGGAAAAGAGAAAAGTAAGAGGAGGCTAGCGTTGAAACGCGATAGGAGGCCGAGGGTATCAACATCTACTAATAAACTAGGGTATCGACTGGGGTGCGGGCCGCAATAACATCGTCATACGAGAGATGTAAGGGCAGAAGCAGGCTGAAGCCAAGCTGCGACTGTGAGTCAAATACGTGAGTGGTAGACGCACGACGCCGGCAGTATGCGCATGCGAGACGAGAGACGAAAACGGCGCCGGGGAATAGACTGCGGATGCGATATGGCCGGAGGGTGTGAGAGTGACGAAGGAGAGGTGTAAAGAAGAGAAAAGAGGTAGTGTTGTTGGCGGGATTTGGGCGGGTGAGAGCTGATGATGTAACTAAAGTACTCGGACTGCAACGGCTGGTGGATAGGGTACCTGCACGTCGAGTTTGGGTTGGAGGGGACCAAAATGCGCACGATGGATTTCTCTGGCTCTCTCTAAGCTACCCGTTCAAAATGAGTACCAACGAAGGGGGTGAGGTATAATTGCAATTTCCATCAAGGCCCCCCCGGCCAGGCAGATACGTAGTGTTAATAGTAGACCCAGGATGAGCAACGGTGAGAGAGAGAAAGAAAGAGGGGACAAGGCAAGCCAGGGCAGGCAGGACATTAGGCAGTCAGGCTGGACAGGGCAGTGGTAGGTAAGAATAGCGATCAAACAGGGAAGCGTTTGGCTATTGGGCTGACACGTGCATCCTGGCGCAGCTTCCCTGGTCCTGGCCCCAAAAATTTCATGATAATGATCGGGGGCCGATAGACGAAAAGAGAGAAAGAGAGACAGATGCAGACACCTGGACGGGGAAATTGGGTACAGATGGTGCTAGACTGTCCTGGGTATTACTTCGTGACATACTACGAAGACCACATACATAGTACAATCGACTTACTACTACAGTTTAGACTGACAAAAAGACCCCAGCGATGTCCGTCGAAGGCGAGGCATGCCCAGCCCAGCCGGCTCCCCGGGATGCCTCCTGGAAGCCCAGCCCAGGTGAACCCATCCGCTGGAGACCATCTGCTGCGATGTGCCTTGTTGTGGGGGCTGGTAGCCGCTCAGCCGCCAGACTACCCAGCTACCAAAGTATTAGTGTAGTCCATGAAGGCCTTCCACAACAACAAGCTAACAGAGGCAGCCCGACCAGGCCGATAGGCTGGGAGCCATGAGGAGCCAGCCACACCCCGTGGCACTGGTAAACTCTGCCCATCTCCTACTCTCTTTTTTTCCCCGCCCTTTAACCAAGACTATTATAGCACGCGTGAGGCCCAAGTGAACCATAGCACCCACCACGCAATCAACCCTAAGACAGCATCACCATGGCTAATTTTTACTTGTTACTTACTTTTTACATGAGCACGCACCTCAATTTTCACCCAATCTTTTCGTAACTCTCCCAGCATGCGCCTGACGTCCGGTTGCTGCTCCGCGCCGGCGCATCGGACATCCTTGCTGAATAGCAAACCGCTATAACGTGTTGACTGTCAGTACAACCCCGGTATGCCTCATCTCGTCCCTAAATGGATGCGGCACCTGTGTGTGATGCGGTCGCAGCCAAGCTTTCGAAGCATACAGTTCTAGCGGTGAGTAGGTTGGCGATCAAGAGTTGACGAACGAGGCTTACAAGGGGCTTGGTTTTGTGCATTGCACCCACCATGTACCAACCCTATCAATTCCCGACTCTATGGTACTTTGAAAGCCAAAAATGAACCCTGGACGGATACGTGGGTCCTTCCCCAACCAACCCGCCAGGCGAGCAACTTTTTTCTAGAACTATCTTTGTCGTACATGAAATCTGTCGCGTACCATCACTTCAGCCCCCTTGTCTATTATTACACATGACGATCGATATTTGTACATGGCAAGAATCCCATTCGCTCGGCCCTTTCATTGGAACGCCGTATACCAAAAGCCGATGGCAGCCCCGGCAATGGAGAAGAAATTCCTCACAAAGTTGAGCGTCTGCCACTTCGTGAGCAGCTCTCTGGCCTCAGACCATCCCAGCGTCGTGACACCCTGCGCACCAGCCATAAGCTGCGAGTTGGTTGCCGACATGAAGACACCAGTGTAGGGAACGATGGCGAGACTTAGTGCCCCGGCGGCCACGAACGGCTTCCACGCGACACCATGGCAGTAACGTCCATACGCCGAGTACGCAAACGACAAGAAGGTGACGACAGCTACCTTTGGCCCCAACGACTTGCCGCGCAGGAAGATGTTTTGCCACAACTTCAATGCATAGATCGGCTCCGCGTTGGTTCCTAGGGCGGCGGAGACGCTGAAGATGGACAACGACTGCCCCATGCCTGGTCTAAGAGTTAGTGACTGACGTAGCGCTGAATGACACGCGCCCAAATGCCTGGAGGGGGACGGGACAAACTTACCGGCCCACCAAGCGCACCCAAGGATGCCAGTCGCAGTCGCGATGTTGTTAGCCAGTCCGAGTTGCGACATGTTGATTCAGTGTGTGTGTGTGGCTGCCGAGTGGCTGAGTTGGGTTGGCCTTGGCTGAATATGAGATGATTGTTGCGATGAGACTTTTAACAAGAAGTGAAATGGTATGCGATTGAATAACCAACAGCTTTACGTTCAAACTATACAGAGACCTGGGGGAAGTCGTTCCAACGTTGCTTGTTATATACAGAATCCTGTGTGGAACCTACGGCGACTATTGTCGCCGACCTTGAGTCGGCATAATCGCGGGCAACAAGAAATGTCCGAACCATTCCTTCAATTCTCGCTGCTCCCGTCTGGCGTCTGCCGCCTGCCGCCGGACTGACCCTTGTTCGAAAGACAAGTTAAAAAGGCTGGCCACGCGGCTATCTACCATCACACCAGAATTCCTTAGTCGGCAGCAGGTCGTCAAAATCCCCGGGTTCGTTGTCCTGATGACGAAAAGTCCTGTTGGTTTGGACCACTCGCGGTCCACAAGTTGAGATGGGCGTGGTGGCCTCCCCCCTTCACCCCCCTCAACGTCATAAACACCGTACCGCCTACTGTGTTGGTCGACTGATACAGAATCCAATGAGTGTGATCTCCGTTTGATCATGTTCGTTCTTGTCCTTCCACATCTTGAACTTCTCGAACCCCCACTTCTCCATGATCCTCAGGCTGGCGGGGTTATCCGACGCTACCACAGCGTTAAGTATCTCCTCCGCCAACTCGCCCTCCTGCAAGCTCTCGAGGCCGCGAACGGAGGCCCTTTCGACGCTGATTTCGCATTCCGAGCGAGGTAGAGACCACCAAGCGCTGAGGAAGCCCTGCACAAACTCAGTCGCGTATCCATTGCCCCAGAACTCCTTCTGGAACATGTACCCGAGCTCTGGCCAACCCAACTCGCCGCCGGTGGACTTTTTGCAGCCGCCGATACCAATCCACTGGCCCGTGGACCGCAGGCAGATTGAGAAATCGTAGTTGCTGGCGTCATTGGGAGGTAGGTTCTGCGCTAGCTTTTCCCGGGTCTCGTCTAGATCCGCATCGATGCGCCCTACCGCAGACCACTTCATGACCTCTGGCTGCGTGCGCAGGACATGCAACGCCTGCAGATCATCCGAGGAAATGGGCCTCAGAATGAGACGCTCGGTGACGACGTGTTGCCGCGAGGCGTGTGGTGGGAGAGGTGTAGTTGGCAACGTCGTTTTGACCTTGACAAAGTCTAGAGGTGTGATATCCATGATGTGTAGCTGACTTTTCGCTTTTTGTTCTTTTTGTTTTTCTTTTATTCTTTTTTCAAATGGTCGTTTTTCGAGTAGGTTTTCTTCCGCCCAAGTTCGAATATACAGAACCAGGCTATTCAAGTGAATAGCTTAATGAGTTTTCACACCAAGTTATCTTTCTTTTTCAATTCTTTCCCAAACAGGTTGAAGAAAATTTATAGTTAGCTGGGCTTGAGTCATCTCAGCCAGCCAAACCTCTTTGAGGACTAAGTGAGGGCTTCGGCGTTATCGCGTTTAGCACTAGCGTCCACTATGGCTATGAAACGGGGGTGGGCAAAGCTCCGCAATGTGACTTGGACCACCAGTTGATGACTGTTCAACCCGACTTTTCTCCTTTCTCTGTCACCCGTCGAGCCTATCTATTCGGCCTCAGGAGCTCAGCTCAGCTTAGCCGGCCGGATCCTTCCTGCACCGCTCACTCATCCCCGGAGCAAGGGGTATTGCAAATACGGTCCTTGGCAAGCATTGTTGAAAGGCTTGATACCGGGCCTCCGAACCAGATCTTCAACCTTTCCCGACCCGGCTCAAAGTGGGGATCTCGGCCGTCCCATGGAATTTTGTCGCTCTGACAAGAAACCCCCCCAATTCCTTCAGGGCACAAACGAGCGTTAGCTCGCCTTTCCCAATCAACGAAGCCAAGGAAGCCCTGATTGCGAGAGACACTCTGGATTTTTGGTGTTCCGGGATTGCTTCTGCCCAATAGCTTTTGCCTTCTTGATTTTCGCATCATATTAGCCTTTTGCATTTCTCGATGCCTTGGGCCGACCCCAGCTGGGCCTACATGCAGTCGTCTCTTTCACTCACTACGACCTGACTGACTAACGACACAAATCACCTACGTCAGCAACCCGCCGTGAAAGCCCAACAACAGTAGCTCAACACACACACAAACACGCATAGACACACAAAACACACAAGCGATGACACCCCCGGCACCAGGGGCGACCGTGGCCGCCCGGCAATTACAACAAGCCGAGCAGGGCGGCGGCAAGCAACCGCTCAGCTGCGCAAACTGTCGACACCGCAAGATCAAGTGTGACAAAAATCAGCCGCGGTGCACGCAGTGCGAACGCTCCGACCTGGACTGCGTGTTCCCCTCGCGTAAGCGGAACCGTAAACCGCGCCATGGCCGCCAGAGCGAGCTTCTCAACCGCATCACCCGCCTGGAGAGTATTGTCAGCAAAGTCGACTCGGGGAACCTCGATGGCGGGGCCAAAGTAACAGCGACCACGCCAGGAGGAGGTGTTGGTACTGCTGCTGCTGCTGCTGCTGCCGCCACCACCGCCGCTCAAGTGTCGGCCGCCCGTGGGAAAAGCGATTTCACGGCTGTGAGCGAGTCAGAACCGTCTCCCGCGCCGGGGTGGGACCAACCCGCCCCGCCGGCCAATCTTATGAGTGCCGAGTTCTGGGAGAATCTCTGCCAGGAGGTCGAGGGCATGAGGCAGGCGCTGGACCAGCCGTCTGACGGCGACGAGTCATCGGATGACGATCTGCCGATGACAAGTCCCGAGTCCTTCGCCAATAAAGCCCTCACACCACCGGCGCTGTCGGGCCTGATCTCGAGCAGCGGCGGCGGGTCGGCTTCCGGCGCCGAAAGCTTGCGGCACCCCTCGCCAGAGCACATTCTCTACCTCTGCCGTGTCTTTTTCGACAACGTCGACCCGGCATTCAAAGTCCTGCACCGGCCCACGACGTCGGCCGAAGTAGAGGCGTTTGCGAATTCGCCTGCGAAGCGAATCGACGAATCCACCGAAGCCCTGTTCTTTTCCATGTACTTTGGCGCCATCACCAGCCTGTCCCACGAGGCATGTTTGAAAAACCTGGGCGAGGAGAGGAGCGTCCTCGCGCAGCGGTTCAGGGAGGGCGTTGAGCGTGCGCTTTACAAAGCCGATTACCTTAACAGCACTGAGATCAAAACCCTTCAAGCGCTCACTTTGTACGTTGTAAGTTTCATAAATCTTGTTTGGACTGCGGACTATGATATTCAGACTGACAATCCGACAGTGTTTCCTCCGCTCCCACAACGCCAGCCGCGCCTCCTGGGCTCTCATCCCGCTCGTCGTGCGCCTCGCGCAGGCCCTGCACCTCCACCGTGACGGCGTCGCCCCATCCCTCCCGCCCTTCGAGGCCGAGATTCGCCGCCGTCTGTGGTGGATGATTGTCGTTCTCGACATCCGCGCCGCCGAGGACCGCGGTACGGACGCCGCCATCCCTCGGCAGTCGTACAATACGCGCCTCCCCTTCAACCTCGACGACGACGACTTCGGGCCGTCAACAACCACCCCGCTTGAAGACAGAACTGGCCCAACCGAGATGACATTCTGCCTGTGTACGTCCATGTCGTCCGGTATCTTTGGGAACCTCCGGCCGCGGCACCCGCAGCTCGCTCTCGACAACGACGGCGCGCCGGAGCCGACGACGTCCGAGGACGAAATCATGGCGCACGCGCAGCGTCTCGAGGCGCTCTTCGGAACCCCTCCGCCCCTACCCTCCTCGCAAGAGGGCGGTGACGGGGGCGACGAGAAGCAGGGCGAAAGTCATTTACCAGCCTGCCACGCCGCCATCACCGTGCGAATCATCATCCTCAAGATGTGGTTGTCGGCACAGTACCCCTTCACTCCCCGCGCGGCCGCGGCAGCAGCGAAGCCGCGCGTGGCGAGAGAAACGATGCTGCGGACGGCGGTGAACACGATCGAACTGGTCGAGTTCAGCACGAGCACCTACCGCGACCGGTTCGGGTGGTGGATCGACAGCTACGTGCAGTGGCACCCTCTCGCCGTCGCCCTGGCGGAGTTGTGCGTGCAGACGAGGGGCGAGCTGGTGGAGCGGGCGTGGAAGGTTGTCGATAGGACCTTTTTCGAGATGGGAGCGAGGATCGCGGACACGAGGAGGGGCACGCTGTGGAGGCCTCTTAAGAAGTTGTTGAGGAAGGCGAGAGCCGCGAGGGCGGAGGCGTTGATGGGGAATATGAAGATTGGTGGCTCGGAGGGTACGCGTGGTGCTACTTCTTCTTCTTCTGCTGCTGCTGCTGCTGCTGCCGCCGCCGCTGCGGCGAAGGGGAGCGTGACGTCCAAGGTTGGGACGGCGACCCAGGAAGATGAGGACGAGGACGAGGACGAAGACGAGGATGTTGACGTCGACGGGGATGCCGATGTAGATGTAGACGTCCCTGTGCCCAACGCCACGCGTCAGCAGATGCCGAGTGTAGCGCCTACCGGCGTCGGGGTCGGCGTGGGTGGTGCCGTCGGGGGCGGGGTGGGAGGAGCCGCGATGATGGTGGACATGCCGCCGTCAGCGCCGCCGCCGATGGAGGATTTGCCAATGCTCGAGAACGTGGCGTTATGGGCGCATCCGCAGGAGCTCATCAACCATTTCGGGCTGCAGATGGATGCCGGGGACTTTTCGTGGGACTGGAGTACGTGGAACGAATTCGTGGACGATGCGAACACGGAGAGGTCACCTGGGGATGACTAAGGGCTGGCTGGGGTCGAGAAAGGTCTTTGAGTGTATGATATGTGTACGCCATTCAGTCTTTAGTGAATGTAGGAACAAGGTTTCCAATCCAACATGCCACCAACTCCGACCTGTAAGCATCGAAGACTTTTTAGCTAGGGTCACGTAAGGATATATATATATATATGTGGCTCGCCCGGCACAAACTTTGAGGGAGCTGGAACAGAATGTCTCTCAACTGGCAATGTCTTGGTTCACGGACTTGAATTGACTGCCGGCTCGACCAACGAGGACGCGGGCCCGGCGACTTGTACCAGAAAGACGCCAAGCCGACCTGCGTTGGGCCGAGCCGGTCTACTGAAAGGCATTATCTCATAAACAAAACGAAAAAGTCATGATTCACGAGCTTCGTACTGAGGTATCGTCATTTCGCCGGTCTATCAGAGGACTCTTTTTTTCTTTTCCCACTTCGGCCCCATGCTCGAAATTGATTGTTTGAATAATTTCATTTCATTTTGTGGCCCCCGCCTTCAGAAAGCAAATGTGATAGTTCCATGAGACCTAGTGAACACCTGCCAGTAGTAGTAGCCCGCCCCTCCATTTGTCGAAAACCAGAGAAACAACGCCGCACATTGATTTATGCGAAAGTGCTGGGGCGCTTCGCGCTGAAGATCTTCTGGTTGCTGATCTTGGAGACGCGGTGGGGGAGGGGGAAGCTGAGGCCCTTGGTGAGGAGCTGCTTGATGTAAGGGCGCTTGACATCGTCGGCCTTCTCGAGCTCAACGACCTTGAGGATCTGTTTGGGGGTCACGTGTCAGCGGGGTCTAGGTCATTCACACCGTGAGGGGGACGGCGACATACGTGGATGGACCTGAAGCGGGCACGGTGGCGGGCGGCCATGTCGGAGTAGAGAGCCTCGACAGCGTCGGTGCGGGACATCTCACGGTACTCCTTGTACATGTTGTGGGTGCCGGAGCGGGAGTCGTAGCGGATCCAGATACCGAAGTTCTTGACCTTGAGGGGGTGCTTCTCGTGGATCTGAATGAAGTTTCGTTAGTTGGATATTCACGGTTGGATATTCTGTTTGAATCTGGGATAACCGTACCTCCTTGACGCTGACGATCTCACCAGTGGCCTTCTTGACCTTCTTCAGGCCGCGCAAGAAGTACCAGTAACGGGACTTCGCAACCGTGACGTTGGGAGCGAAGATGGTCATGCGGTACAGGGCCGGAGTCGGGTTAGCCTCGGTGGGCAGGTGGCGCCCGATGACCTCGTATTCTGTGAGACGACCTGGAGCGAATTCTGTTAGCTACGTGACGTCTCGGTGCCAAAAAAACTATTCCCATTGTGCGAAGACCCGGATCCGTTTGCTTTCATCGACCAGAATGCCAAATGTCGTGCAAGGCTAGCAATGTCGATAACCGTCAAAGTCAACCGCATTGGATTCTGCAATTACTTCCAGACAGAAGAAAATTGACATTCAACATCTGAGTGTCATTGGGCTGTTCCAAGAGTACCACGTCCAACAGTCGTTCCAGAGGTGAATGGCACAGCCAGTCCCTCCCAATAACATCCGCTAGTGACTCGTCGCGGAATGATGACGGCCGTCAAAGCCTCAAAGCGCTGCTGCCGAGCGTGCATCGCATCATTGACGTAGAGATTCTTGTCGTCGGATTCGCATGATTCGTCGAGGTCGCGCATTTGTATCCAGGTTCCACGAGGAGAATTAAGAAAGATTGTGCTTACCCATCTGAGCGACTGTTAGACAATTATTCCTCTTGTGTAATGAAGTGATCGAGACTTACTTTGAAGAGCTGGCCGATGGTCGAATATCCGATATCGTGGTGGTTGCTGCAGGGTCAGTTCCGATTCAAAGGGAAAGGGAAAAAAAAGAATTTGTGCCTTTGAGAAATGTTGTGTGCCAACAAGCGCGGCGAAGCCTTGTGGGGTAAGGGCTGTGGCTGGTGGGGCTCCACTGCACCCTGCGCAGCCGAGCGTGGCTTTGCGACCAAAAATTGATGCCAGTGGACTGCGACAGATGCCTGAAATCGAGGGCAACAACTTTCTGCTGCCTGATGGAAGGATATTCTGGGTCTGTCAAGGATATTGTCTTTTGGCCAATCACAGCGCAAGCTGGCTTCACGAAGGAGACGACACACCTTGGAGGGATCACAGAGGGTCACTCATTCCAAGAGACGGATGCACTCTTGCCAGGAACTCATGACTTTTTGAGGTATCCCAACTTGGCGACTAATTACCAAATTAGTGACGTTGGCTGGCCGCATTTCCTCACGACGCTCTGCCATATCAAAATCAGTCTACCTCCTTCAGAACTCATCAAATTTACCATCTGAGAGACAACTACTATGGAGGGCCTTTTCGAGGAGTTCCGCAATGCCTACAAGGCCAGATCTGGATATGCTCTTGCACAAACTCTCCAACCATTCAGTCCCATCAACCAACCCGGCAAACTCCGTTCCATCTGGCTCAGTACCAACAGCCAAGAAGTGAAGAACGACGTTAAACACATGCTTGTCGGCCGGTCATCAGGACCTAAGAAGTTCAAGCTTGACTACGAGGAGACGAATGGCTGGGTGGAAGTCTACTCGGCGTATTGGAAGGCTATTGGTGAGCTTCTTAAGGCAGAGGGTGACTCCAGTGCTGGAGGTAGGGTGAGCTCGCATACAATAGCATACCGCTTATTCTTCCTGGCGTGGAGCTGACTAACACCGATTACAGTCATCGTCATGGACAAAGGTGTATGAGGCTTGGAAAGAGCTCACTACCGCCCTCATTCGTGGTTATACAAACCACGGATTCGAAGCCTGGACGATTCCTTGTCTTTACACTGCTGGAAAGCACTTGCGACTTTTCGCCATCAGCTCAGATGAGGAACGCAACAACAGTGGCGCTGGCGCTAACGCCATGGAGTTGGGCGACGACTTCGATCCAGACTTGGAGAAGCAGAAACAACTCCGTGACTGTGAACAGCAGCTAAAGCGTATCTTTACCCTCTGCTTGAGCGACAGGTATTTTGAGCCGAAGCCAGCACACCGACAACTGAGTTAACAATTCACAGAGCTCCTCTAGAAGACTCAAGAAAATGGGCCATTTACTACGTTATCAATCTTCTCTTCAAGACATACTTCAAGCTTAACTCTGCCAGTCTTAGCCGGACGATTCTCAAGGCATTGTCGACGAATCGCGGAGACATGCCTCCCCTAGAGGCCTTCCCCAAGTCACAAAGGGTAACCTTCAAGTTCTACGAGGGTGTGCTTTTCTTCCTGGAAGAGAACTATGTGGAGGTATGTAAAACACTTATGAGCGACTTGAGGGCCGGCTTCTTACAATAACCAGGCCGAAAAGCATCTTACTGAGGCGTGGTCTTTGTGTCACAAGGACGCCAAAAGCAACCAAGAGCAAGTCATCCCGAATCCTACCTCGGTCAACCACTAATACCCAGCATAGGCGAATTCTCACCTACCTTATCCCCTGTCACCTACTCACAACACACACGCTCCCAAGCAGCAAACTCTTGGAACCGTTTCCCCGCCTGCAGAAGCTCTTCCTACCCCTGTCTCGCTGCATTCGCAAGGGAGATCTCCGCAACTTCGACCTGGCCCTCCAAGAAGGGGAGGAAGAGTTCGTTCGCCGTCGCATCTACCTCACCCTCGAGCGTGGTCGCGATATCGCCCTCCGCAATCTACTGAGGAAGGTCTTCATCGCCGGCGGCTTCGAAGAAGCAAAGGAACCCAGCGCAGCGCCAATCCGTCGGACCAGAGTCCCTGTCGCCGAGTTCACGGCCGCTATCAGCCTCGGAAGTCAGGAGTCTGTCGATCCCGATGAGGTCGAGTGTTTGCTGGCCAACATGATTTACAAGGTGCGTGGTATCATTTATTTCCCGTTTCGTGCAGTACGCCTTGCATTGAAAGGTGGCAGCCTGCGAGTCCGCAGCATGCACACGTCGTTTCGGTGAGCCAAAGTGGGAAAAGGACTCCTGGATTCCCACGCGCGTCTGTCTGCCTTCTGTTCCATTTTATATCAGTCGTCATTAGACGGATGCCTTTTAGGCAGCATGTCACACGGGTAGACGATGTGTGCCCCAGGCAACAACCAACGATAATGGCAATCTTTCTTGGCAGATAATCGTTCGTTTCATTGGTTGCTGAGTTACTAACGTGGTCATATGTAGAACCTCATGAAGGGCTACATCGCCCGAGAGCGCGGCATCGTTGTCCTGTCCAAGAACGGGGCTTTCCCCGGAACAGGGGTGTAGTCGACATGAATGGCGTGGTGGTGTGGGGATGTAGCAGGCGAGGGTTTCGCGGCATCAGGCTATACCAGCCAAAGCTCAAACGTATCTTTTAAATATCATTTCCACGCTATTGCTGTGTAAAGCGGCGACATGTTACCTCCCTTCATGTACCTCATCCAACATGGGAGGGTCGCCTCGGCGGGGTGGGGACACGCATAAGAGCATGCATCTTAGATCACTGCTAGTGGAGGGCAAACCTGTGAATAGTCCAAAAAAATAAAAGTCTATCTGAACTCCGTTCGCTCGGTCGGGAATTGATTTAGCGATAAGGCCGTTGGAATATGACACCGTCTCCTCATATATGAGTCGTAATGGCAACACTCTCCACCGCCAGAGTCGCAATATGTAGCACACGCCAGAGCCAAGTCACAACAGTAAGTCATGCTCGCAGCCAGTGCATCCGTAGGACTCAACAACCCCGCTCGCCGTGAATTTGGGATGTGATGACAGGTGCCCGTCACCGTAAACTCACATTCTGTCCGCTCTAAATTTCCCAAGAAGGCAACTCGATAGCTCATTTCTTTTCGGGCCATGAGAAAAAAAAAAAAAAAAAAAGGCCCGCGACGGATGAGCTCCCCGGAGACCAAGCCATAGAAAAAGGAGAGACGAGTGGCACCCTCCTTCGGCCAACATTCCAAACGAACCCAACCAGTCGGACTTCGCAGCCCTGTCGTGACTAACGTCTCACCAAGACGGCCAGGGCAGGGGTTTATCAAAGTGCTTGCATCCGTAGCGGCCGGTAGCAGGTTAGCGGGGTATGGGTAGTATTGTCTCTCGCCAAATAGCTGGCTGGAGGTCAGTAATGTTGACTTGATCATCATCGTATGAGTCACATTGCGCAAGGTAGATTTAACTAGGTTCGTGGCAACTGAGCAAACACGGCGACGCTAGGGTGGAAACTATGGAGGCGGACCAGGAACCGAAGGACTAGGGTGGACACAGAGGTAGGCAGGGGTGAAAGGGAGGAGGAAGGCGGGAAGGAGGCGTTGCGTTGGTTCGCCATTGTTTTTCGGTGTGAGGTGCGCTGCCTGGGGCATTCACGCCAATTCACGGTGGCATCTGAGGAGTGGGAACCGAGATGCTGGGTCGTCTGCCAATTTCAGGAATGCTGGGAACGGGGCGAGTGGGAATGAAGCGACGATACGACAGGTTCGTTCTATTGGGAATAGCCTCGTTTCTCAAATTTTCATTGCGATCTTACGAATAGCTTCACTCAGTTATACTAGAAAAATCACATCAACTCCGGTTGAATTACGACGTAAAGCGAGTGTGAAGAATGATAATTTTACAGTGGTTGTTCTCGTGCAGTACGCAATCTGGCACATTCCCTCTGCCTTCTACGCTCTAATAATGACAAAAAGTCGCGGCCACGTTCCGGACTGGCCTCCATATCGGCCGTTCTCTGGAGGTACCTGCCTTGAAAAAATATTGAAAGGAAAAAGAAGAAACCGAATCTTTCTCGTAACATGTTCTCAGAGTCTCTTCTTCTAGGGGAGTGTCCTCAACTTCTGGAGAGATAATAATGTAATTGTACAAGGATTTCTCATGAGAAGTAAAAAAAGAAGCAGAAAACACTGCAGGTCAAGAGACAAACAAAGGGTAAGAAAAAAAATAAAAACCGAAAATTCGCCCGACAACGCCGGGAGCATACCCTCCAGTCGGGACTTCCAACGCCTGATGTTTATGGTGTTTTAATATTTTGCGAATCCAAAAGCTTTCCTGCCAGTATCGTAATGTCGATGAAAAAGGGTTGCAGAAGAATATGATTGCGTAGGAACGTCAGGTCATTAATTTGAGGCGGGTATTGGTTAGTATTGAATGAGATGAGAAAGCGGTCGCAGATTATGAGGTTTGTGGTAGATGGCCTAGATAGGACGTCCGCCGCGAGGCGTACGAGGAGAGTTCCTTGAGCCGACGTCAGCGATGTAATGCCTGGTGGATCTGGCGAGGCAACTTACACGGTCGAGATGTCATCGACGTGGTTGCAAAGAGCGACAAAGAGGTCAAAAAACAGCTGAGTGCCGCCGTTGTACATCTCCAACTGCATGGTGCCACTCCGCTTGAAGGTGCTTCGGCTGCGGATGATGAGGGCGAGGTAGTGCGCCCGCAGCTTGGAGTCGGTATCAGGCGTGTTAGCATAGGCATACCTAGCAGACGCCAGGATGGTGCTGCATTGAATGCCGGATTCTATGGCAACATGTTAGTATATCATTCGAGACAAGAGGATGCGAATGAAGACTTACGAAGACCCTGTTTTCTGAGTGAAACTCTTTTCAGCTCATCGAGCCCGTACTTCTCAGCAGCACAGTAGATGACCGTATCTTTGAGCAGATCACCGTCAACGCCGTGATGATACACAGTCGACTCGATTCCTTTGCCGTCCTCGCTCGGCCGTTCAATCTCCCATGAATTACGCCTTTTGTTGTGTACCAGTCGTGGATAGTAATCACCCTTGTAGAGGTACTCGAGCACCGACGAGAAGATCTCTGGTTCTTCATCAGGCAGAGCGATGCGTCTTGCTGGTGAGGAGGAGGAGGACGGTGAGCCGACGGTGTAGTTGCCTCCCCTAAGGGCGGCTTGAAAGAAGGGTGATGCGCAAAGAACGTCCTCATGGGCAGCGAAGAGACGCTGTTCGGTGCCCACTACAAGAGTTACGATCGCGGAGGTGAGGTTGCTGGGAAAGTTGCATGTTAGTGTGTCAGATTCACAACGAGTGAATTAGATAGTGTAATATAAAATGAAACTTACTTTCCCATCTCGGTATCTTGCGTCGTGGTGCTGGAGGATGTAGCCGTTGTCGGCCGTCGACTATGGCGGGAATCATGACGATGTTTGGAAATGCCGCTGGACTTTGATGCCTTATGGCTCTTGGTGAAACTCTTTTGTTGCGGGGGTTCAAAGCGTCTGCTGAACATTGTGGTGATGGATGACCGGTCGGGTTTTCAGCGAAGAAAAAATGCGAAAATAATAATAATACTGCTACAACCCAGATTGCGTTGAATAGCGATCGGAAGGTTCAAAATGATGGAAAAGATGGACGAAATGGTTGTTGCATCGACTTCTATTGAAAAATTGTTGACCTACCTAAGGCACCTGCGAGAGAGAGAAAAAAAAAAAGAGTCCAGGAAATTTCTGATAGAATGGGGAGCAATATTCTATATATACAGCCTGCTAACTACCTTGCACGGGCCCAGGATCTCCTACAAGGCCTTGCTGCTTTTCGACACTGGTGAGAATGGTAGTCATTGGACGCGTCGGCACCCCCTGAGCGCGACGGCCGTACCACACGTCGGATGAGCGAGGTCACATGATTACAAGCAGGGATGTAGCTGGTTGCCTCCAATTTTTTGGCCGGGGCACTGGCCAACACTGGCGGGCAGTGCAACACAGGCGGGCCATAGAGCAAGCCATTCCGCAGGGATAAATTGGTGGTACTGCACACCAACGAGTCAGAGGGTCCGGTTGATCATGGCTAGTCTCAGGGGCTAAGGTGCTCAACTCTGGATATTAGGTAGACTCCCGGCGGATTTACATGCAGGTATACTTCTCGCCGAGAGATATGGACTGCCGAGCATGCGCAACAACTCCGAGAAGCTGCCTGAAAAAAGGTCCACGTTAACGCTGCGAGGGAGTCCAAGCTCCCCTATTACTATCCTGGAAGAAGAAATGTTAGAAGCAAACACTTGCCCCTGCTTTAATTTCGTTGCAAAAGAGGCAAATTGTTCATGAAAAGGCTTGAAATAGCCGTGTTCTTTCACGGTCTCAACTCGTAGTGTCAAATATCTAACCGAGACCATAATGGGTATTCAAAGGGCCCTCAAATATTCCTCTTCTAGCACGGAAGCTCGGGCTTTAGCGGACAGCTCTGGAGAATGTGCCATATGGTGCACATCGTTTCATGGATGGCAACATTGGCCAACCAAGGTTCCTTACGAATTAGCAGCTGGTAAAAAGGTCTATGGCAAATTGGTCAGCCCCCTTACCATCGTCTATCCCACTGGTTTTGCTGCCACCAACGGGGAAGATGTCCCTAGCTTCCCCGGCATCCTGGACGCGAACAAATTCGAGCGCTGAGGCTTCACCTTGCCAATCACGCTTTCTTCCTCTGGGATGACTAAACACATTGTTATGCTCAAGACTTCACTTGATGTCATTTCTAGAATCACAATTGAGCTGCAACCTGCTCAATCGTTTCGGCAACAGCTTTCCGTCCCTCTAGCAAGATGATGGCATTGTTATGGAATGCCCCATTGACCGTCTTCTTTTCAACCGCCAGCCCGACCTCCTCACAGCGCTGGACAAGCTTAGCGCCATGCTCGGCCGGCACTAGCTCATCCCTACCAGCTTCCACTATCGTGACCCGAGGCTTCTCGTGGTCCGAACCACCAGGATGCTTTTTGGCAATTGCAGTGATGTTCGCCAAACTATCCAGGTGATTCCGCAGGAAAGGCCATAGATGCCGGTATGGCACCCATTTCTGGGGATATAACACCTCAATCATGGCCTTTATGGACGTGAACGGCGTCTCAAGAATCAGCCACTTAAGCGGCACTTTGGGCAGAAACCCTTCGTAGGCGGCGAGGTTGGTGGCTACCCCAGCGCCGATACTCTGACCCCAGATCACCAGTCCCGGCGCGGGCAGTGGCTGGCACTGCTGCTGCCTATGCCTGACCTCGTCTTCATGCGCCTCCTCTATCCAGCGTTGAGCCGCCTGGGCATCCAAATTGATGCCTTTCTCGGAGGGGCGACCCCTCGACGTCCAGTACCCGCGGTAGCTCAGGCACACCATAGTGTATCGCGCGGGCCGCTTGGTTCGCTGCAGTGTCTTGAGGACCCATGACAGATCCGGCAATCGTGGGGGAAGGGATGAGGCGTTTCCTATTACCAATCGTGAGCTGTTGAAAGTGGAAGGCCATCTAGACGCCCATAGAGAGCAATGCGGGACGGGGCAGACCCTGAAAGTAGAGGATGTAGATGGACGGTATTGTAAGGACTTGGTCAGACGTGGCCTTCTCGACACCAGTAGATTCAACCGAGGCCACGCATAGAGCCAGATCCTTCCCGTCGGCAGCCCGAACCCTTTTTTCCTCCCACTGCACGCCCCAGCACTGCTTCGCGTAATCCTCTATACGTTCGCGGCGCGCGTTAGGCGGGAGTCCTGGCATGTAAATGATCTTGTTCTGGAAGACGACCATCATGAAACACTTCCATGTCCATAGGGCGATCAAAAGACCGCAAAAGTATAGAGGTGGCAACAGTAGCGCTTCAGCGTGCAATTGCCTCTTGTGGGTGGTGACACCGAGGAGTGGTAGCAGCGGCATCGGCGTAGACGTGGCTCGCCATATTGAAGCAACGGGCAGCGTGCGCATACGGCGAGGACGGCGCAGGAGCTGCCCAATGGAGGAGGCGCGGATAGCATGCATCACGAATGGTTGTAAGACATGGAGGCGTGTATCGGCCGTGGGGTGTCGGTGATGATGGTGTTGGAAGGCCCTGGGACGGCGGAAAGAGGGATGACGGAAGATCCGATTGCATGCGCAAGCGCATGGGCGAATAGCTAGCTAGCAGCAGTCAATTGGGGCAAGAAAACTTGCAAATCAGGTGTTCTCGTGGCCTGGGAGTCAATGGCACGGCAAGCATGTGTTCAAAGACGACTGGACTCATTCAATGCAGGCAGTATGCAGCCAGTTTTGTCTGGGGAACATGAGGCGAGGCAACGTGGGCAGCAATGAAGACGGCTCGGATGTATGAAGGCCGCAGGATTCCAGCCCAATCTCGTGTCGTCTGCGTTCGTCGACTGCAGCGCCGTTAATTTTTTTTATGGAAAATTGAAGGGTCGTTTTGGGGGATTTACGTTACTGTACGGCGTAATTCCGTCATTTGGAGCATGGCTTTAGGAAATGATATAGCGACGAAGCACATGCCGAGACAGCGCTGAACCATTGTGACGGCACACGCCGTCTTTGTGGTACGGGTTCTAACGGAATGGGTAGCCGCTGTACGGAAGACCTGAGCGACCCTTGTGGGCGACCCCGCCTTCAGATACCTTACGTTTCCCTTCAATGACAGCACCTAAGTCTCTAATTCCACAGCGTGATTCTCGCTCAGGAGATCCATTGGGACGTCATACTCTAGCGCCAAACGTCCCTCGTGGATCTGGGACTAGTCCGCCAATCCAGTGCTCCCAAAGCTTGCCAGTGTTCCGGACCATCACAGAACAGGTTCCACCAGCCATCCCATCCCCCGTCACTTCTCACCTTACCTCACTTGTTAGCCCCTCAGTCACAGTGCGGTCAGTCAGTAATACCACATGCGTGTGTTGTCCCAGCTAGATGGGCGGGCGAGCATAATAAATAAATCAAAAGACCCAGGAACAGAGCCAAACACAACAAACGCCCGCTAATTAAACAATATCAAATCCCCTTTCATATCCTGGTATGCGACACGAGATTCTGGTCGTTTTGTAAACAACAACCCCTCCTTCACGACCTGTCGACCTCCGGGTTGTTTTTTTTTTTTTTTTTGCCCATCTTCCCATCTCCCATTCCCAACCCCGCTTAGCCACCCGCTGAGAAATCACTACTACTGTCATCACCGCTCATTTTTGTCTCCCCATTTTAAAACCAAACGGCCGAGATCTCTTTCCATTGCCATACCGAAACCACAACCACAGGAATCCTGCGACCGGCACAGTTCTCCATCATGACCGGCCCCGTCGACCCCAAGACCCCCACCGAACATTCCCCGAGACAGTCGCCGCGCATCGAACTTCCCGAGGAAGAAGGCTCCCCGGGCCACGATGGCCAGACCAGCCCGGGCATGAGAAATAGCAAAGGATGGGATGGAAAACTCAGAGTCCAGCGGACCGCCGTCCTCGCCAACCCTGAGGTGCTGTCGGACCCGGAGTCTGACGACGAGAATGTCATCGCAGGCGAGGAACTCCCCGCTGATGAAGGTAAGCCAAAACTTTCCCCCAGGCCGATCAAGCCAGAAGGAAAGAAGCAGAAAAACTGACACAGCACTTTAAACAGACCTCCTTGACGGCGAGGACGTCGATACAGACGAGCTCATTGTCTCCCACGCCCGCGTTGCTTCCATCCCCGCCCTCCACCTCGAGCGCTTCACAAAGGTTGTCCGCCTCTGCCTCCGTCAGAACAGCATCCAGGAAATCGACGGCCTCTCCGCCCTCGCCTCCACCCTCGAGGACCTCGACTTCTACGACAACCTCATCTCCCACATTCGGGGGTTGGAGGACCTAACCAACCTCACCAGCCTCGACCTTAGCTTCAACAAGATCAAGCACATCAAGCGTGTGAATCACCTGACGAAATTGAAGGAAATCTTCCTGGTTGCCAACAAAATCAGCACCATCGAGAATCTCGAAGGTCTCGACAACCTCACTAGCCTCGAGCTCGGCTCCAACCGCATTCGCGTCCTGCAGAATCTCGACTCCCTCAAGAAGCTCGAGGAGCTCTGGGTCGCCAAGAACAAAATCACCGAGCTCACTGGCCTGGGAGGACTGTCCAACCTCAAGATTCTCAGTATCCAGTCCAACCGCATCCGTGACTTGGCCCCGTTGAATCAGGTGCCCAGCCTCGAGGAGCTGTATATTTCTCACAACGCCCTGACATCGCTGGCCGGCATCGAGCAGAACGAGAAGCTGCGCGTGCTCGACATCTCCAACAACGCCGTTGCAAGCGTCAAGGGTCTGAAGCCGCTGAAGAACCTGGAGGAGTTCTGGGCGAGCTACAACCAGATCTCCGACTTTAACGAGGTCGAGAAGGAGTTGAGAGATAAGGAGCACTTGACCACCGTTTACTTTGAGGGCAACCCGCTGCAGCTTAGAGGGCCGGCCGTGTACCGCAACAAGGTCCGCCTGGCGCTGCCCCAGCTATCCCAGATCGACGCAAGTAAGTTACATTGCGCAGCGCAGCGAACTCATTGATGAAAAACCCTCCCTTGCTAACAATTCATCACAGCCTTTGTCAAGGCATAGTGGCTTAGTTCACCCTGTAGCATGAAAACTTACGAGGCCGGCATGGCGTTATACAAAGGCGTTTGATTAGAGAAATCTGGGAAGGGAGGGGTGACAACAGAGGACACAATGAACACATCGGGGCCTTTTTTTTTCTTTTCTTTTTTTTTTTCTTGCACGAGATACCTCTTTTCTGAGCACACACTCCACGACCCATCATGTATTGTGAGCATGGAGAGAAGCATTTTTCAAGGGCGGGCGGCTATTCTGGCATTGGACAAAGAAGAAAGAAAAAAAGACAAATTCACAGTGCATGATGAGGACAACACGTTGTCTTGGTCATGGCTTTTGGTTGTATTGTAACGGCAGATCACAGTCATGCCGAAGGGAGATGAGCATCTAGATACAATCGACGCACAGTGTACGCGGTTCGAGATTCATCAAACATTTCTCCCTTGCACACCGCCCTTTGTGGGCCATTAACAGGCCATTTCCATGGGCGGGCGCTGATACTGTTCCAGGAACGCTAAAGAAGATGGGGGATCAGACAGCAGGTTATATGCCGACCACTTAGGCGAAGATCCAGAGCTTCTCGGTGGGGAAGTACTAGTTGAGCTGTTAGCTAAAAGTTCTGCTTCTGCAAGACAGCAAGGTAAGGGATTAGAAACTCACGTTTGCGGGCTGGTTGAAGCGGGTCTTGCGGTCGAGGGAGCTGATCTTGTTGATGTCGGCCTGGTCAAGGTCGAAGCTGAGGCAGTCGAGGTTCTGGGCGAGAATCTCCTTGCGGCTGGTCTTGGGGATGACGGCAAGGCCGCGCTGGGTAGCCCAGCGAAGAAGAACCTGGGAGTTGGTCTTGTTGTACTTCTTGGCGATCTCAGAGATGGTGGGCTCCTCGAAGAGGGGAACGAAGTCGGTGGCGTGCTCCATGTTGAACTCCTTGAAGGAGGCAGGGCCGAAGGAGGAGTAGGCAGTGACAGCAATGCCCTCGTTGGCGGCCAGCTTGATCAGGTCAGGCTGGACAAGGTAGGGGTGGTGCTCGATCTGGAGGGTGGCGGGAGGGATCTTGGCGTAGCGGAGGAGGTCGTAGAGGAGCTGGCCCTGGAAGTTGGAGACACCGATGCTCTTGGAGAGACCGCTGGCAACGAGGCTCTCCATGGCGGTCCAGGTCTCCTGGATGGAGGCCTTGGAGGGGCGGATCTCGGACTTGCCGTCGTAGTGCCAGCCGGGAGGGTATCTGACGGAGGGGTCGACGTACTCGAGAGCGACGGGGAAGTGGATGAGGTAGAGGTCGAAGTAGTCAATGCCCCAGTCAGCGAGCTGCTTGCGGACGATGGGCTCTACGCGGTCGCCATCGTGGAAGGTGTTCCAGAGCTTGGAGACGATGAAGAGCTCCTCACGCTTGACGAGGCCCTCCTTGATGGCGCGGGCAACACCCTGACCGCACTCGACTTCATTGCCGTAGTCTGAAAGAAAAATGCGTCATTAGGACCGAATCATTAAGAGTGCCGCAATTGAGTTTGAGCATGAAAGCACCCCAAATTCAAATCGGGTGATGTCAGGGGAAGGCAGGGGGTGCGCTCATGGTGTAAGTGAGTGAGTGAGGAAAGGAAGGGGGTGTGAATTGATGTGGGGTTACAGGGGGGTGTATTTGCGGAGAGCTTTCCGCTGAAATTGCATCCACCATGGGAAATCAGTGGTCTGTAGAAATTCGCACCGACCATTCATGGTGGGGTAAGGAGGGGTAATTCAGGCTTCCAGAAGTCGTGGAGGGGAGAACCAAGCATGCCACCACGACGGGCCATAGACCGCTGGCAACGCGTTTCTCAACACGTTTTGTTGCGCTCAATTCCTTTTTTCTTGACCGAATTGCGGCAGTCAATGGCTCGATGGCTGGAAGTCTGCCTGTCCCCCAGTTCTCCTCATTTCTCCTTGAAAACGCGACGGAGTGAAATAGTCTGCAAACTTGACTTACCGCAAGCGCCGTCAAACAGACGGTAGCCGGCCTTGATGGCCTCGTAGACGGTGTCGGAGGCGATGGCATTGTCAACCTTCCACAGACCGAAGCCCACTTGGGGCATGTCGAAACCGCTGTTCAGCTTAATGTTGGGGACGGCCATTGTGACGGGTGCCTTTCTGGATAAGATAAAAGAAGATAGGGGTATCAAATGGTACAATAGACCGCAGAAAGATTTGAGAGACGAGAAGAGGAGGAGAGAAGGAAGGGGGGGAAAAAGGGTATGCGAGAATGAAGGAGGCAGGCAAACACATATTTATAACCCACGCATGTTAAGGTATCCCTCCATGGTTGCTAGGCAAATTAACCAGATGGGCAAGAGGATGGAAAGACTTAGATCGTACGGTTAGCTAGAGCTACACCTTCCGGCCTCCCCTGTATCAACAACTCCGACCCTCACCCCGCCCGCATTCAGATTCAAACAGCCTGTGGTTCCGTCACCGTACAGCTCTGGCGCTGCATCAAGGGTATGAGAGGCTGGTGGCGGAGGAAGGGGTCGCTGGGAAAAAAAAGGTCAACACACAGATCACTAGCTCACCCCGAGTTAACCAACCCAACCAGTCAGGGAGAAGCCGGAGTAGTCCCAGAACTGTGACATGTTCACCAAGAGGAGCCGATTGGCATGGATAAATTATCAACGGGCAGTAGTACAGGAGCTCAGTACCGAAGCAGGGACGGCCAACTCGGGGGAAAGAGACGGGGTGGCCGCTGCAGAATAGGACACGCCTATTTGTGCGTTTAAATCAGCCTGTGACTTTCGGGAGGACCCATGGAAAAGACCAGACTTGGGAATGAAATTCTGGGGTTCACACTTCCCGCCGCCTCGCAGCCATTGGAACCCTGACGAAGGTTGGCCACAAGCTAAGGCAAGGTCAGAAGTAACGAAGTGCGCATGATTGACCTAAGAACTTTCTGAAGTTGTTGGCAAGCAACATACAGTTTGCCTGCAGTGATTGGCGGCGGCGGCTTTGGGGGGCTGCCACTGGCTGCCCTGCGCCGTGCTCTTGCTGCAAAAAGGTCTTGTGCCCCTCTCGTCAAGCGCGCAAAAGACTGCTTGGGATCTTTTTCTTTCCTTGTCCCCCCAATGTGGTGGGAATCTAGACGTGGGGTAGCAACTTTGACACAGGCTACCTGTCAGATGCTCGCATCTACCAGGAAACGTTTTGATGTAAGCTGCCCAACTCTTTCTCTTTTTTTTCCCCCTCTTCCACGCGTATCCGCACTGATATGGTCTGGCCTTTCGGTCACCTTCGCTCTTTCTTTTGTTAGCTCCGCTAAAGACAGTCTTAGTGGAGAATGATTTCGCCGAGACCCGATTTAAATCGCATTTAGCCTAAATGCTATTCGGCGCGGCTAATTGGCTTCTTCTCTGCCGTCACCAACCCTTCCTTGAAGAACAACACCCGTTGAGACCAGCACGATAAATTCTGCATCAACGCGTGTTTTTCTAGAATAAGCAGCATCCAAAAGACGTAATCCCACGGCTTGGCTTCTGATGAGATTACCCATTACCCTTATCATGCACGTCAGATCTTTAGATCGCACGCGCAACCCACTGCCAGTTAGCAACCTACTAGTAGACCAACGAAGACGCCACCTGCTCACTTGCGCGGAATGTCGCTCGTCTTGACTACGAGTACTCCGTATCACAGCGTATTTACCGGAGCCATTCGTATCCACGTGGGTGGGCGTGTGAATCCCCACTGGAGCTGAACTCCATTTGCATTTCAGCCGGGTGGGCCTGACCATCGGCGTGCTCCAATTTAGCACTGCACGTCTTCCGTTCTTCCTTACCGTTGCATCGAGTCCGAAGGATCGCCAAGCGGTGATGACAAAGGTTTCGACGACTTGAGAAGTGAGCTAGCATGATGTTTGATTTTGTCTTGCTCTTCTCTCTGGCCAATGATGAAACACCTGGCTTCTTTATGCGGCTATTAACTCGGTCAATCATTCGTCCCTTGTCCCCTATTCAACTTGAAAGCATTTGTTATGGCAAAGACTATTTATTGTGTTGACTCGCAGAACATGGCATAACAATGCAACGACTCCAGCCAGGTATTGACATCTTACACAAAAGACTCAAACAACCAACAATGCCACTTTTTGAAAGTCGGACGCTCAAAAACAGGTCATGGGCAAATCATGGGCATTGTCTTTCCTGTTCGTCTTAAAATAACACCATCATTGCCTCGTCTCCTTTGTATAGTATCTGTCAAAATGTCATAAAACATCTTATAAATGATACATAACTAGTTGATAGCTTTCGAAATGAAAATCATGAACCACAGCTCTCAGCAAACAAACCATCATATTTTGAACATTGACGCAGACCCCAACATGAACGCAGATCAATTCAGACCCATGGCACCTCGGGTGCCGCACATTTGCTCCTGTCAAGCGGCGGACGAAACCGCAGAACAACACCGAGCACGCCTCAGACACTCAATAGCGCATCGTATGGCCACAATGAGGGGAGATGGGGTGATGGGAAACTATGGCGATCTCATTCCAGTAGCGCAGGGCGAGAACCAAGGCCCCTACCAACCCGAAGACCAATTGAAGACCCCGTATGCAGGGGACAAGTTCGTCGACAACAGACGACAGGCGGTAGCAGCAAACAATTATGGCCAAGGAACCGCCTCCAAGGGCTATGGCATTTCGCTAAAGAAGATCTTAGCCGCGGGCGGTTACGGGATCGCTGCCCTGGTCCAGCACAAGAGCGACCGCAACGTTAAGACAGAATGCGTGATGAAGGTGGAACGGGCCAAACACGCCGCCCACGGCTCACTGGTGCAGGAAGAAAAGGCTCTCTTAGTAAGTTCTCCCATGCCACCACCCAATACAGTCTGCTAACTCAGCCATACAAGAAATACAAGGGTGCCAAGCATATCTTGCAAATTCTTGACATCACACAGGAAATCAAGGCCAAAAGAGACGAAGACAACGCAAATAAATACAAATACAAAGCGAGATCATCTTTCGAGGAACAGGACAAGAAATGGGACATTGCCAAACAGCGGGCGCGCAATTTCATTCTTACCGAGTACGCCGCTCACGGCAGCCTGCATTCATGGCTCAACAAGGCCAGTCGCAGCAAGAAACCCTGGCCAAACAAGGCTCTTTGGATGTTGTTCAAATGCCGTGAGTGAACCCCAAGTAGAAAGTCATGAAGTCTTGCTAACCTGAACCTCAGTTGTCTCTGGACTCGTTGGCATGGGTTATCCACCAAAAGAACATCATAAGGCTACCCACCCCGAATGGGACTCCAACGAGCCCATTGATGAATACATCCCCCGTCAGGATCTGCCCCCGCAGCAGACGGTGCACTTTGATCTCGATCCTCAGAACAGTAAGTCGCTTTGTATATCATGACGATGGCTTTTCAAAGCTAACATGGCACTAGTTCTCGCTGACAGGGATAAGGAGCATGGCGATTTTCCCATTTTCAAGGTAGCGTTGTCTACGACCCTGGATGATGGGTATGAATGCTGACAATGCCAGATCGCCGACTTTGGCAACGTTCAATTCTTCAGCGAGGCTGCAACTAATCCCCGACATTTTACGTAAGTTGTTCTCTTCCCCCCTCCTCGGAGTCTTGGTTAACTAACATGAATTGCACAGAAAAGAACTTTTCTGGAAGTCTCGGGTCAGGGGAAAGAAGTGGTTTTACATGCCAGTAAGTAACAAACACACGTCCACTGACTTCGATTACTGACGCAAGTAGGAGCAATTCACCCGTGATTGGGATGTTATGGGAGACTGGGGAGATGATGGGCCTAACAAATTCGTCGCCCTCGACGGGAGCAAGCCAAGAGTTGCTGGCAACTACGGAATGCACTCCAACGTCTACCAGATCGGAGTCATCGTAAGCGCAACACCCACCCACCTCCTTCTTTGAGTATTTGGCTTTTTAAACTAACTCATCATAGATGTGGTGCGCCATAACCCGCTGCTCATTCAACCCCCCGGTAAGAGCCATCCGCGTCAACGGCGTCGACACCTACGGCGCCGCCCTCCAGTCCGAACGGTTTAGTGATATCGATTCGCAACTCAGGGATGTAGTACAGCTATGCATGGCACACGAACCCTCCCAGCGTCCGAACCTAGCCAACCTCGTCAAGCGAATCAGCGACCGCCTCTCCTCCGTCGACCTCGAGTCGGACGAAGAAATCATGCAGTGGGCGCGAGATTTCTTCAATTCGCCCCGCGTCGACGGCGACGAGCCGGACGTGGAAGGGGACGCGGGTCAAAAGCGGGGCCGGCCTCCTAGCGACCTTGCCGAAGACAGAATCCGGTACTCCCCGCGGCGGAGGCTCGAGCAACCTCTGGCGGGCTTCCCACCGCCGCTCCCGCAGCAGCCACAAATGACTCTGGACCAGGCGGCGCGCGGCGGCGGCGGCGGCGGCATGTACGAGTTCCAGACTCGTCTCGACTCGACCGCCTATCTCGAGCCCAGGCCGCACCGACAGCCGCCACGGGAGATGGTCTTTGACGCCTCCCGCAACATGGAGCCCGTAGGCGCACCCCGGTATCCCGCGTCAACGATGGGCGCTTTCCCTCCGCCGAACGGCTTCGCGGCGCCGCCGCTGCCGGACCTCGGGTACCTCCACACCGGGGCCCATCTGATGCAGCACCAGCACCAGCACCAGCACCAGCAGCAGAATCAGTATTATCACGGAAATGACTTTATGGCACAGGGGTACGTGCCGCAGTTACACTTTCAGGCACAGCAACAGCTACCTCAGCAACAGCCTCCGGGCATGTGGTTTCCAGGATATCAACAGCCGCAGCAGCAGTTTGACGGCGCAAACCTGTTTAACCACCAGGGCTTCCAGGGCCAGGCACAACAGTTCCAACAGTATCAGCCGAATCCGCCAGGTTTGAACTTCTACCCGGAGGAAGGCGACGCTGAAAATATGCAGTTTTTCGATCCGTCTCACCACGCGCAGCCACGGTGATTTTTTATCTCGGGAATGTATGTGAAAAGCCGTGGCCAACCCACGCTCTCGAAAAAAGTGAAGAATGGGAGTTTTGGAAGTTTTAAAAGACGTGGATTAGAAGGATTTATGTATGAGTGATATAGACGAGTTGGCGTTACGTTGCATCGATCACGGAGTTTGACTGTCGCAGTGGGTTCATATAGATAGAAGGCGAGACGGCCGGCCACGCACGCAGCCGCATTTCCATACTAATCTAGACACGCAAACATGATTTCATGAGGATACATAGAATATAGGGTATCATTCTTAGTATATATAAATATAGTATACAGATGCTATGTCCATGACTTCATAACTTAATCATCCATTCTCCTCCTCTCTAACAAAAGAAAAATTTCATCATATATAACAGACACTTCATACAGTCTCACCACACACACACATACGCACCACTCGCGGCGCGTTATAAACTATCAGAGGCCAAAGTTGACATACCGGCATTCGCACTGCCCATCGCCAGCAGCAACTTTGAACTCGTTACCGTCGTTGTCCTTGCAATTCGGGCCGCCCCTCTTGAGCTGCAGGATTTCGACCTCGCCAGGCCAGACCGACCACTTGGAGGGATCCGGAACTGCCGTGGCGTTTCCGGCAGCGACGCCGATGGTCGCGGTATCGTTGTCGCTGTTCCTCCGCGTCCAAAGCGTCGCCTGAAAAGTGGTGTCGTTGAATGTGCACGTCGAGGATTTGTTGTTGGGGGCGATGGTTTCAGACGGCACGACGGTCTTGGGCATGGAGAATTTGAAGACCAGACGCTCGTCGTACGAGTTCGCGTCGAGCAGGTTCATGCTCACGTTGGAGAACTGCGGGGCGGAAGGGCTCGCCGGCGAGGAGATTTGGTAGGAGTATGAGTTTTTGGGCATGATTGTCCAGAAGAAGGTGGCGAAGGAGCGGTTTCTGGAGCCGGAGGACGAGGCGTTGGCGTACGTCACGTCTGGGTAGCAGCTCCATGTTGAGGTTTTGGAGGTGCAGCCCGTGCTGGATGCTTGGAGGGCGGTGTTGAAGGAAAAGGAGCCCGCTGGGAAGAGGTTGGAAAGGGCTGGGGTGCCAGAGGGCGTTGGTGAGGTGCTGTTTGATGTTAGTTTCCGGTACCAATCCAAGTAAGGAAGAAAGGGAATGAGACGCACTTTTGCTTCCATGTGCTGGCCGTCAGACCGACGGCCAGGCCCACAATGAGAGAGACAGCGATGACGATGACGACAGTAATGCGGTACCGTTTTCTCCGGCGGAGGGCCCGCGCATTCGCCCTGGCCTTCTCCTGAGTGGCCGCCGACCTGGCGGGCATGGTTACGGGAAAGTTTGGAGAGCTGTTCTTGTTGTAGTAAGAGTTTCGGGGGGATGAGTTGCTCGAGCTGGGGTTGCTGCCGGCGAAGCTGCTGCCGCCGCTGACACTGCGCAGGCTGGGCGCCCGTACACTCTGAACACTGCGTGTGCTGCGAACGCTGCGAACGCTGTGAATGCTGTGAATGCTGTGGAGGCTCTCACGGGAAGAGTTGCGGGAGTGAGAGTACGGGGGGTAAGACGGGTGCGCGTATATGGGCCGCGATGTGGGCGACCGGCCGTATGCCCTTGGCTTCTTTGGGTTGAATCTTGGCGGCGACGGGGGTAAAGTTGCTGCCGGAGGTACTGTGATGGGTGTGACGGACTCGTCTTCGGCGATGACAGGCATGCGACCTGCCATCAACATGGCGTTACGGCTTGAGGCTGGTGAGAGGGGGGCCTTGGGCATCTTGCTCTGGGCTTCAGAGATAACAACAGCCTCTAGTATGTGCGTGACCGTCCCTCTTTGGTGATGTGCAAGTACGGCTGTACTGGGTGACGATGAATCTCTTTACGTCGATTGTCTACGCAAACAGGCAGAATGGGCGATGTATGGAGATGTCGAATGTCATTACCTCCTATCTCAAAGCAACTCTATTCAAACCGGATAGAGTAAAAGCTGTAGTGGTAACAAAAGTAAAAGAGATAGTGAACCACGACGACAGACAAAACGGAACAGACCGTTCTTGTAACTCTCGGACAAAATAGAGTTAACACAAACGTCTGTGGCTCAACTTGGCCGTGATGCTGGAGTTTGCAAGGGACTCAATGTCTCTCGAGCTGGGTCGAAGATCCTTGAAGACTTGATATAATACGCAGGGGACGCCAACGGGTTCGATGGGATGCACGACATTTAGTGGGATCAACAACTGTTTGTTTTTCAAGGAGCTCACGACTCGGCTCTAGTCACCCAAGAACAAAGGAAACAGAGAGACGGGGACTCGCGGCGGCGATGGACGAAGAAAATTGGGTAAAGACAGACAAAGACAAGTGGGGGAGAAGGCGAGGGAGAGCAAAGGAGCGTCCGTTTCATGGCCCTTGTCTACTCGGAAACACACTGATTGAAGCTTCTGCGCCGCAATGTGAACCGCTTTTGGCTGCTGCCGATGAACGACTTCATCTAGAACCTGAGAGAACGGTTAGTCTGCAGTTGCCAGATGGGGCGCCCGGAGGCTGAGCCTTCTGGTAAGTAGGGCAGTGTCGACATATGGCCTGCTGGCTGTATACGGCTGGGCTCTGGCGCTTGCCAGCCTGGAGCTTCCTTTCTGAGGATAAAAGCACGACCCAGATGCAACTTTTGAAGCATCAACGAGAGGAGGCGCTTCATTCCGGGCAGGGATCAATCTGCAACTGGGATTGTTGATGTTCCTCATTTGATGTTCGTCAGGTGTAGACTCCGCAGCAAGGGTAGTCGGACTGTCATCAACAGCCCGGCGCTAGCACCAGATGAGAGACCAGGAATCAAAGAGACTGGCAAAATTATTCCAACTAAGCAGGACGGGTGAAAACCGGACACCAAAAGCGAACAATGAAAGAGGTTGATGTCGGGGTAAAAGTCGGAGCTGCGCGGCCCAGCAAATAGTTTATGTGATAGCGGTGGCTTCACGGAGGCCGTCATTGGTCGATCGGGTAAGTAGTGAGACACTACTAACTGCTTTTGAGAATGAACGACAGGGAACGACTAAGGAACTACTGGGTGGCGACGCCTCGAGTCTAGGATAGTGGGGACCATCGGCCTGCGAAGTTTGTAGTCGGGAGTCGGTATGTTGCAGAGTGGAACAGCGGACTGAAGGCTTTTTTGTTTAAGGAATATGACATGCTAGGTAAGGGCTCGCGGCTACTTGGTAAGGAAGCTAAACGGTGGGCGCCAGTATGTCGTAGGGGCTATCAACGGCAGTAGGAGCCAATGGATCACCCATAAAGATGACCTGCTTGACGAACGATAAACAATGCGGCGGCGGGGTAGTGTCTGCAAATGCGTATAGGTACTGGGGCTACTGGCGTCGCGGATTCATGAACAGATGTTGTGGTGCATGCCATGTTTCTTCTACATAATGCGTATAGTCTCATCCCCACATGCCAAGTGTATTCTTTAATTGTACAGCAGTAGTGTCCAAACGAGTCTTCCACTCTAGGCATCGCCTTGCACCTCCTTTCCCTTTCCCTTGAGGCTGTCGCTCTCGCTCTCTGCATATGAAGGCGGGTCCAGAGATTCGCCGCCGGCAACCCACACACGGGATAGCTCATCCTCGATCTCCTGCCGCCTTGCCTTCCACGTCTCCACCTGCTCGAGTCTCTCTCGGAGATCTTGCAGCTCCTTCTCTACCTGCATCTTCTCTCTCTCCGTTCCGATCCTTTCAAACTCCCACTCGTCGCCCCGCTCGCCCATGCCGAGGATAAGGTTATAGGTGTGGTACTTCTTGAGAGAGGCGCGCGTGGAGATAGTAATGAGTGCTTTTCAATGTTAATAAAACCGTGACGCTGCTGAAAGGGGCCACACTTACTGATGCCCTTCTCCTTGCATGTCTCATACAACAAGCCTTCGACGTCTTGGGACACAGCACTGGTGCCCTCGTCGACGATGGCGTACTGAGGCTCGTGGTACAAAACACGGGCAAAGCCCATGCGCTGCTTCTCACCACCGCTGAGAACATCCTTCCACTCCTTGCGGGTATCCCAACCACCCTCGCGGTCAGGGAGGTAGCCAAGGCGAGCCTCGTCCAGAATGCGCTTCAGATCATCCTCTGACTTCCTCTTCTCGCGCATGTCATGGTGTCCGTCGGGGTAGATGACTTGGTCACGCAAGGTACCGATGCTGAGGTACGGCCGTTGCGGCAGGAACATAATACCGTCCTGTCCGATGTCCTTGGGGCGACTGACGAGTCCACGGTAAACCGGCCACAATCCAGCGAGAACGCGTGCAATAGCTGTTTTTCCGACACCGTTGGGTCCGGAGATCTAGGCGTGTTAGTTACGGCCCTAGAGCATCAACCAAGGTTAGCTTACCAAAAGGTGCTCTCCTCTCCTCACAACCATCGAGAGAGACTCCATCAACTCCTCACCACCATTGGGCCAGAGGGCCGGAGCAACAATCGGGACATTCTCGAATCGAACACCGTCGAAGCCCTTCTGGATCGTACCCTGGACGTCCGAGAGGGAGTGCAACTCGCTTGGCTGGCCACGAAGGTAGTAGGCGTTGGCATGAACCCTGTGGAGTGTCGAGATGAGAGTATAAACTCGGCTGGTGTAGCCAGCCAGTTCTGAAAGGTCCTTGATGGAGTACATCATTCTACCGCCAGCATCCGCCAGCGACAACATGAGGCGCTTGTTGGTAATGAACTCCTTCATACGACCACGCTCTCTGTGGCCCTTGCCAGCGGTCTCGGCCAACTCTGCCGCACCGCCGAGGCCACCCCACGCGGGAAGGAAGACGGGCAACGACGACAGCAGGTAGCCGTACGCACTCCAGCTGTACTTGAGGATGAAGTCCTCGAGCATGTTATATCGAATCTTGAGCATGTAGATGCCCTCCATCCAGTTTTTGAGCGACTTGAATTCCTTGTTCAAGAATTGCTTCTCCATATCGGCACCTCCATAGAAAGCAATCTCCTCGGCGTTCGCAATCAAACGGGCGTGTAAGCTTCTAAAGTCACCCTCCTTGCGTCCCTCCACAGCCTTGAGCTTGCCAAATGGAGGGGACAGCCGACGCAGGATACTTGCTGTCAAGAAGTAGTTGCTCAGCAGACCTGTCAGAGCTAGCGGGCCGAGCGATCGGAACAGCTGGTAGTTGAATACGCAAAGATCGACAAACGGCTTGCCGAGCGACGAGTACAGATTCGCTGCGGCGGCACAGAAGAGCGTCAGATCTTGCGTGATGAACTGGTCGGCGCCCTGTCCGACACCGCCGTCCAAGTTGGACAGTTTGTAATAGTTGAGGCTGTCGTTTAGGTAGAGGTCGTGGATGTACCGAGTAAGCCTTGTTCGGAAAGCGATGGAGACCTTGGATTCGAGGAACTTGATCATCGCGTTCGTGTAGGAGGCGAAGCCACCAAGACCACACCACTGCAATGATGATTAGAAGACGTTTAGACAATGGGTGTACCCTAACCGCTTACCTTGACCAATCCCCAAAGAAACTTCTTTCCCTGCCCGGCAACCAAGTCTCTTACAATCTCACCATCGAGCCGGGCGACGACGAGGGACAGGTAAGTTCGAAGCATCAGGAATACGCCATGACTCAGGAGAAGGCCGGCCTCTTTACTCGACCACCTCGGAATCATGATGCTCATCAAACTTAGGAACTGGTGCAGAAAGGCCAGGTTCAAACCAGGCTTCGTCTGTGCCGATGGGACAGTGCCGTCGCCGAGCCCGGACACCCGCGGCGGGTTCAAGAACAGCCTACGATGCGCCTCGAAGGTCAAAGGCTTAGTGGTCTGGATGACAACTTTGGAAGTGCCATCCTTGTAGGGGACATATATTGTGCGGGAGCCATCTTTATTGTGCAGCCACGAATTGGTGCGGACGAGCTTGCGGCCCTGCTCCCGCTCCTCGCGCCGACGCCTCCACCATCTCCTCCCGCCGGCGGCGCTGAGCACAATGGACGCGGCGAGAGCAAGGACGGCAAGCTGGCGGGTTGTGCGGGAGGTATTTCGGAGGCGGGTGCGGATGAGTGTCGAGTACTTGTCGAAGAAGGCGGCGATGGCCTCCTCAGCGGCCGATTGGCGGAGGGTGGATTGTTCGGCCATTGCGGCGGATAAAGGATACGGTGGTGTTGATTACGGTTGTGTCGGTAGTCGTGGGATCGAGTCGCGCAGGCTCGCCGCGGATGGGGGATGACGCTACGAATGCGTAGCCATCACAGGACGAGGGATGTATGCGACGGTGTGGGATGTGTGATGGGATTGCTCTGCCGCTCCGGGATAAGGAAAAAGAGAAGAGAGTGTGGATGTTTTGTTGTTATTTTGTGTGTGGCGCTTCGGCGACGGACTTTCCTAGCCTTGCAAGAAAGTGCGTGTGTGTGCGATCGATGGTCGGGCCAGGCACGTGGTCGCAATGGCAGGCTGAGTCGCTGGTGGTGGTTTTGGGAGGAGAACAGATGGGCTTTGGCTTTGGGGGGGTTGTTTGCTCTCTCACTCTGGCTCGTGATCCATTACGACATGTGAATGCCGGGTGGCAGTGGAGTTCCGAGGCACTGCCAGTAACACCCGAACCGGTGGATAACTTGGGGAAAGCTGGTGCTTTGGGTCTCTTTTTGCTAGGCGCCTCTCCACTGCAGAAAGGCGGCCAAGGGGGTGACCCCCTTAGAGTGAGAGCCGAGAGCTGTTCCGGCCGTGTGAGTGGCTGGTTTCGGACGGCAATGACGCTAACCCGCCAGGATCTGGGGAGAGCCTGAACCTGAACGAACGACATCCGGCAAACGACGGATACCAGATGACAAAACCCCAGAATCAGATGTGGGGGCGGCGGTGCGCAGTCACATGATGGATGTTTGACGACTGAAGACGTTTTGAGGACGCACGCTGACATTAAACTTCATGTTTGTTTTCTAAGGAGTTTCTCGAGGAGTTTCTAGAGAAGTAATTGTCTTTGTAAATGTGCACGCTGTGTCTTCACTGAGTGGAGTGGACCGACCTAGAGTGCCCTAATAATCTTCAGTGTTAAAAAAACATAATCACTAGCAGCGCTCTTTGGCACTTAGGCAGGTCTTGGAGGACGGAGTTACCGATCAGACACAGAAACTTTTTTTTTTTTTTTTTTTTTTTTGGCGCAGAATGAACACTGAATTATATCCACTTTAATAAGTGATTGTTACAGCTCAAACTTCATCATAGACGACCCGCATCACTGACAAAGCCATGTTCTAGAAACCCTCGACTCCTGTTTCTTATCGTGTCTCTTCTGACGTGAAACGATCTTGGTTCTCGTTCGTCAAAATGTCCGCTCATGTATGCCCGTCAGAGAAGACACTGTGGATCTGCAAACCTGTCGTTCGGATTAGACAAGCTGAGTCTAGGGGTCTAGGACTTTATCCACAATGACCGCCCTCTGTTTCAATCCCCATTAAAATAATGAATCATAGTGTTGGCTTTCATCACCAACTACAGTCATATGCTCTGAGAAAAACGGCAACAGGCATCCGTTATTTGCCTCTTCGCAAGTCATACCGAAAATCTGACAACTCGTCATGGTCAATCCGCGGCGGCGGTTCAGGCTGCATGCATCACAGCCGCACCCGTGGGTTGCGACCCCGGCCCCAACGAAAGTAAGCAGCCTTCCTCGCGCGGGCCTGCTTGGCCACGGCCACAATAGTGGCCCAGCTTACCTGCGCTCCTTAAAAAAAAAAAAAAAAAACAGTCAAAAGTCCTTTGCGACGCGAAGACATCGTGTGTTTGTCGCAAAGACGACATATCACTGCCGCTACTGCTGCTCCTTCTTTATAAGAGTCGCCATGCCGCAACCGCCTAGGTGTAGGTCACTCTCATATGCTCGGATTCAGCTACTTGAACAACGAGATACACTACATGCGTGGGTTTCTTGACCATGGATTCGGATCCCACTTCATATCAGCTGCAGGCTTCATCGTACGCATCAGAGGAGGAGGATGCCGAGATCGCCCAGCAGATATGGGCGCTGTATAAGTCCGGCGCACCATTATGGACCAGAGAGCAGCTCATAGACGCCGAGATACAGCTGCATCAGACAACGCCGGATGTGGTGATGGACGGCATCGACGGGAACAAGTACCGCGTTCCACGCGGCGGATGGCTCTCTGATGACTCTACGTGAGTGCGCATGCTACAGCGCTGACAGGATGGTATATACTAACTAGAATCTCGACAGGGACGAGTATCTCGCGCTCTCCTTCATGCCTATTCAGGTCTTGGTCAGAGGATTGCGATCGCCTGACCGCGGGCGAGAACTGTCGTCGGCCTTTTGCACAATCCAGATATGCTGCGTGGGCCGTGATCCCAAGCGGCCACCGCCATCTCCAGATGACACCGCCGTCATTGAGGAGAAATGGGCACGCTATCAGCAGGCATGGGTCGCAAGTGATGCATGTCGTTATCTCGTAGCGGTATTATCCGCAGCTCCCATTTCTAAACAGGTGTACAAAGTTGTATGCTTCGGTCTAGGAGACCTCGACGTCGAAAACAACCACTTGCAATCTCGGTCGTATTTCCAACACGCAGCCGCCCTGACAATGGCCGAGGTCATGAAGCGCCGCAGTGGTCGCGAGATACCATGCTACACCCAAGAGCCCGATTACACGCACATCTCGAGACGATTCCTCCAGAACCACGACTTCACGGTCCTCGACGGCGTTAAGGGGTTCCTCGAGGTCGACGACACGACGCTCGTCTTCACCTGCTCGCCCAACGTGCCGGTCAAGCAAATCGTGGCCGAGCTGGCCAGGCCGGCCATCATCGTCTGGGACGCCGACAAAATGCGGCTGCGCAGGGAGGCGCGTGGCGAGGCGGAAGCGCAGGTCGACGGATTCGGCCAAGGCTCTGAGACACTGAGGTACGTTTCACATCTCCCCTAGCCCCTTCTCAAAACGCCAGGAAACTGAGGAGTTGAGGGGGTGGTGGTTCAGTCTCTGGACCACTGATCCAGACTCACCGCGGGTGCGTGCCATGCTACGAGGCGGATACACCACGTCCCTTTTCGCTGAAGATTTGGACAATTTCGGCCACCTCGAGATACATGTCAAGAACGGCTGATATCGAGACACGGAAAATACCGCCGCCACCGCCGCCGCCGCCGTGTGTATGTATGCTTATTAATGGCTAAGCTCAATGTTGCTAGGTCAGGGGGGGGGGGTTGGCCTTTCTGTGAGAAACTCTCAAACTGACTTTGGATTGTTTTTTGGCTTGGCGGGAGCAACCGTGGATTTAGCTACAGGCAGGGCGGGCGAGAAGCTTTTTTTGGCAAAGACAGATGGCGGTGAAGCTGAGCGCGAACTGGACTAGGCGGAAAAGGATAATAAGTAGGAGGGCTGGCTGACAGGCGTTAATGACGGAGAAGTGTTGTGGTGGTCACGATATCATTGCATGACTAGGCGCTTTTCATAAACGGGGGGCGGGGGATGGTAGAATGGTATAATGAAAAGATAAAACATATTGATCACGGTCGACGGGAGGCAAATGATTGTGATAAAACTGCATTCTTCCCTCTTGGTTTTCCCCCCTTTGTTCATCCCAGAATGACCGGAAGTTTTGAGGAGTCGCGGACGTCACGGGAGGCTCAGTTCGACATCCGGCCGGCCGGCTCCGATCCTTGTGCGGGTAGGGGACAGTGTAAAGAGGTCGGAGGATGTGAAAATGTGATACAGGCACATACGCAGGAACCAGAAAAGGCTTGCATCTGCTGAGGGATTACACAACGTCTGCGTGGCTTGTGGCCGGTCTGCCAGTCTCAGCCGCCAGCCGCTCAGGGCCATGGAACGATGACGGGGTGAACAAGAATAAAATAAAAACAAAAAGTAAATAAATAAGAACGTAAGACTTGGCTCTAGGGGGTTTGCAGGTTCTCCTCCTTTTTCCCAACGGTGATCAACGGCGCCCATGTGTTCTTCATGACTGATTATCATTCCACTCGAGGAACGGTTCTTGCCAAAAAATAAAATAAAAATAAAATAAAAATTGCAAAATAAATGCAATATGGCTTCGGCGGTACGTATTTCGACCAAGGTTGTCTGATCATCAAATCCAGCTACTACTATGCTCGGACACTTAATTCTTTTTTTTCTTTTTTTTTTTATCATTTGTTTCTAACTGGGTGCTGGGGAGGAGGGAAAGTGGGAAGCCCAATCAAAAATATGGAAATGAGAACCCCGCAAAAAGCACTGCTGCTCATGCACTGGCACGGCAAGCACCCCACACAACACCACCCATCACTACCACCTACGACTAGTATGTACAACAACCGCAGAGCTCAGTTAACGAGCCCTCGCGTCCCCGTAGATTTGAACTGTTGACGTAGCGTTGTTGCGCTTCTGTCGTCCAATGTCCTGCTCGATGTCTGTACGCGCGGCGGACCATGTATGCCGAGAATTGCACCCGTCAAAGCAGGGCGCCCCGGCCGTTCCTCATGGAAGCAGTCGAGTTTGCTGTGCGGCCCAGTGACTGGCACACGAAAGATAGACAGTGAGCAGGGATCAGGCTATTCCGTTTTTTTGCATACTAACGTACCAATGTACGACTACTAGCACCACAGTCGTCACAACCGGACCCGGAAGTGCAGAAACGGTCTCCCGGGTTGGGCCAGTGGATATTGGAGCATGGTTTGTCGTGATGTTTGACAAGTTGCAGCAGGTGCGAAATCGGGCTAAAAAACCTTCCATCTCACCACGGCGTTATTACCGTATTGCGGCCCCCAGTCGCTGGTGGTTGATTGCCCCCTTACGCTGAGCGGTGCCTACACAATACTCCTTCGAGATGCAGCGTAATTGGGGTGGGACGGATTGAGTGTTGCATGAGGTGCTGCCCAACCAAATCCGTCACTCCATTGGGCGGTAACATGGCCAATCAAGAAGCGGTGCCCGGGGGGTTCTGGAGTTCTCACCCACCAAGCTGCGAGAGCTTCCCGTCCGACCGTAATTGGATGGCCATTTCTCTGCGGCTTTGCAGGTTTGCCTCTACAAAGTGTGAATTGCCCAGGTTGGCCCGCAAGCCTATCCTTGGTATCGTCTTGTCGGTTGTCTCTTCCTCAACCATTATTGGCTTTCATTCAGACCCCCAGGCCTTTCTCGTCTTCTTTACTGTATCTGATCAGAATACCGGTACCTGAGACTTCACGACGAGCGGTGATCATAAACTAATTGCACCCGCGTGGCCCGCCTCCTCCCCCTACCTAGCACATTTTAGTGGTCACAACTTGGGCGGGTAATAGATGAGTGTGGATGGAATCACAGGCCCAGAAGCAGGGCGAAAACGCTCGGAGATGTGCAGCTAGCTGCATGTACTCCTGTGCGGATGCCCGCTGCCATACGCTTAGTGCATGAGGATATTGCCAGTTGGGGGTTGCCTCATCCATGTGCCATGTTACCTGGGCCGCCGTCATCCTAATCTGGGCGAAAAGAGGTACATTTTCGTAAGGTCGTTATTATACCGTCTCAAAGTACCTCGGGCGCCCTATCTGATTGATCGATATCGATGGACAGTCAGCATCTGGTAGCTTTGCCACTTTTGCCGATATTCGGTCTGAACATAACAGCTGCTCATGCAATCCGGTTTACACCTGTCAGGCCCCCACTGGCTGGTTGGCTCTGCCATCAACACGAAGAATGGTAGGAGAAAGACCTCGCTCCAGGCCCTAGAGACTGGGGCTTAGGGGCGCACACCTAGACCACTAGTAAATGATATCGCGGCGGCCGGGACGAGACTTGGACTTGGGACGGGGATCCGGCGTGCATTGAAGGAGAAGCCGCCCGGTTGGCCTTACCCTGTCTAGCCCGGCGTAAGGTCAGACGCTCGCAAAGGCGGCGGCGGTAGCATCCACTCTATAAACCCCCCTTCGAAGCTAATTAAGATACCTTGGCAAGTGAACGAGGAGGCTTACAGGCACTGCGCTGTGTACCCATGCTTCGGGAGGCAGACGTCTAACGAGATGCGACAGTATGATGTTCCTGCGGTCGCTCATGTTGCCTTTTTTCCTTTTTTTTTTTTTTTTTTTCCTTCCCCTTCCCTCACTCTCTCTTTGCCGGCCTTCGTTCTTCCCTTTTCTTCTTTTCAGGTTTGGTAGCATTCATTCCGGAGGTTTGTTCTTGGACTTGCTTGCTGGCTGCGACCACCTACTATGTAGTATGTTCAGTCAGTCAAGGCTCGTCAGAATGTCTCTGGCGGCCCACGCCGAAGACCAGGGCGAGGGAGGTACGGAGGTCTGAGCATAAAAGACCGGGTGGGTTTTGGTTGTTCTCTCTTTGGAAATGCTCTGTCCTGAGGGCGTAATTTATGGGGCGCCCATTACCATTTCTTGAAGAATCAGGTACCTTACTCGTCGGGACAGGGCCGAAAGGACGAAAGAAAATACGGAACTGGGATGCCGAGTTGGGTCAACAATGGTAGCAATCTCTCAGCGGGTGCTGGCTGAAAAGGTAGGCAGTCTTTTTCTTTTATTTCGGTCAGCAGTAAGCTGGGGGGGGGGGGGGGGGGGGGAGCATTGAGCAATACGGGTTCCTCCTGGTCTCTGTAATCTTTCGGTTTGTTGTTGTAATTCAAACGTAACGGCGCGCTACTAGCGACTAGCTAGCAGCAAATTGTATGTGGGAGAGACGGGACTGACTTCCAGCATTTCCCCGTCAAGAACGAAAGTCGGCGGCCAATTTCAATTTCAGGCTCTAGGTAGCTCCTGTGTGTGTGTGTGTGTGTGTGTATGTACATAGCAACATGTATGTGTGAGTGTGAGAGTGTGTGATGGCCGGGATGGAAACGTCTCTTGTGTTCCCACCATGGAGATTTCTGTAATATGAGCTTGGCGTCCAGCCATGAGAAAATGGGAGATGAGAGACATGGCGTCTGATGCATCCAGATAGTCGTCTGGTCTCTGGCACAGTGTGCCGCTGACAGGAAGTCAATGCAGAGGTGGGGCCCCACCCGCAATATCCATGGCAAAGACGTCACCCTTTCCGCGGGAAGGCGGCGGGAAATTGCATTAATTGCATGGGCCGTGCACAAATCTGGCAGTACGAGCAGGCACTGCTTACTGTGGTAATTGATCTCCCCCTATCGTGCCCCATCTCCCAGCCCGGCTTCCTGCTTAACCAGGACGGGATGGGCTAATCTCACCGGGAAATCCACCCACACCCTTCCAGCGTCGCTCGCTCCCAGCCCATGACTGGGGGGGCGGGACGAGACAAGCCAGAAGGGGAGACCAGGGGACATGGCACCCCCCCAGTTCCCCTAGGCGCCTGTGAACACAGACCAGCTCCTGGTAACCCCCTCCCCCATCCAGCGTTGCTTTCAAAGGCAAAATCATCTCGCTTGCGCTTTTTCACGTTCTTTCAGCCTCTGATACGTCCACAAGTCCCCTTCTGTCTCTTTTCCCTTGTGCCTTTTTCTTGCCCCCAATCCTTACCTACCTATCCTGCACCTGCAGTGCCCGCCTGCCCTGCTCCTTCTCCCCCGGGAACCAGCTGTCTTTTGTCTTGCCCGTGTCTGTCTCTCTTCTCTTTCTCCTCCGCTGTGTGTACCAAAAGGCGTCGCCTGGGACTTGGGACGTGGGGACTAGGACTAGGACTCGAACTTGTATTGCTGCCACTGCCGTTGCTGCTGCTGCTGCGCACCACCACTGCTTTGCTCACTTTACCTTCCTAGCCGCTACCCTGTCTCTCTACTTTCTCTGCTCAGCTCAGCTTTCTCTCTTACTACCATACTACTACTATCACTTCCTAACCCCATCCACTCCATCCACCCACCCATCCACCCATCCGTTCTAATCTCTTTTGGCACGCCTGCCGCCCATTCTTCCCCCGTCTTTCACTTTCACGCTTTCAACACCTCATTCAAGCCCTCGGCCGGGCCTCGTTTCTTCTCTTTTCACTCCGTCCTCGTCACTCACGTTCCACCCCCCTCTCGAACGGTCAGAGACTTGAGCTTCTCGAGCGATATTCGATACCTTTTTTATTGAAATCACCACCTTCACTTTGTTACCATACAGCGAACCTTAATACTTTTTAACCGCTTGTCTTGCTGTTCCCTGCAGCCGCTCTCTACCTTCGCCCACTTTTCGCTTGTCTTGATTCGACCAACAGCACCGCAAACCACCTTTACAGTCCTCCGTCTCCCGAACTGAGCCTGGCTTGACTCCAACTCTGCGAACTGCAGTGCCCCCCAGCCACTTTGCCTCGCCCACCCGGTCATTCCATTGGCACCGCTTCCTGCGCGACCGAGCCCAAACCATCTTTCATTCTCCGCGTTCGACCGACTAACCTCACCGGACGTCGCTTCGCCCTTTCTCCTCTCCCCCATTCCATCATCGTCCTCCGCGACCATCTTCTTTATTCAAGACCTTCCAGTCTTCAATCTGGACCGCGCGACGAGCATTGCGAATTGGCCTTCCACGGCCGACATCAGCTGAGTTAAGGGGTTGAGGATTCTGGGAAAGCTTGCCGGACCCGTCAAAAAAGGAGGTGAGTGACGACACTCTTTTCTATCTCCATTTCTCTCTCTCTCTCCCTCTCAGGTGCTTTCCACACCGCGCAAGCATCGTCCAACACCCACTCCCAACCCATGTTTGCGCTATTCTACTGTGTTTGACCAGAGGCACGCTTGCCTGGTGATTTGGCCTGTTTCCCACGCGCACCATGTGCGTCGTGTCGGACCGCCTAGAGCACGCCAACAAGCACCTCGGGCATGTCTTAGACCTTGGAATGAAAGGATGAGGCGGAACTGTGTCATCGATGATCTAGAATGCCCTGCTAGTGACTCTCTCACCAGCCCCTCCTGAGTACTCACCGCTTGGTGTTTTCGTACATTCGCTCGCTGGAACGGTTTCGCTAATCAACTACCCGCCCCAAAATTAGTTCGACAGCATCATGTCCGAGAACCCACAATCATCCAACCCAGCCGACGAAATTACACCACACATTCGACAGAACGGCCAGTCAAGCCAAGAAATGTCCAAAGAAAAGGTGCTTCTGGCGCCAGAGGAGGGCGGAAATTCAAAGAAGGGTAGGGGTCTGCTGCATGTACCATCACGGTCTTCTTCGCAGCGCAATCAATCTTCTCCGACTTCGACAGGGCTGAGCGGAGTAACAGTCACCGATTCGAGAAACAGCATCGGCGGACGATCAAAGGAGTCCAAAGGTAGCATTTTGGGACGGCATCGAAATGGCAGCGTCGGCAGCCATCGCTCCGGCATCGAAACTGAACCCACCAACACTGCTGGCAACACTCAACCGAACTCGCCTGTGAACCCCCCACAGAAGAAGAAGAAGGGCGGGCTCTTTGCCCTGCTTGGGTGCTGCGGGGTTCCCGACAACGCGAACGCGATCGAGAACGGCGACGACGCCGTCCACAAGCTCGACAAGTTGCCTGCGCGACCGACGACTGCCAAGTCCCGGCAGCCCACTCCACAGGAGCAACCAACTTCCGCCAATAAGCCGCAAATCCAGGAAAAGCAGCCCCAGCCCGAACAACCGATGACCGTAGGCACCGAATCTAAAGGCAAGCGCGTTTCGAACACGACCACGGCTGACGACTCTACCGTTGGCGGCCAGGAGAGCTCTGAGTCGAAGCACGCGGCCGCGGCCGCTGCTGCTGCTGCCGCCACCGCCGCCAGTGCCAGTACCGCAGCTCCGGCAATCACGGTCGAACCCACCTCGGGCGAAAAGACCCAGAGCGCGCACCTGGAAGACCCGAAAAAGAAGGATGCCGAGGGAGATGAGGCCATGCCGGATGCGACGCCCGAGCCCGAAGAGTCGAAGCAGCAAATACCGCCCCCGGTTGAGGACGCCCCCATAAGTCAGCAGCTGCCGGGTCCCCCGCCGGGACCTGCTCCTGGAGCTCACGAAGAACCTGCTCAGGTCGAGCCTGGCGTCGCCGAGCAAAAGTTCCTGCTGCCTCCGATCGCCCCCGAATTTAAGGGCAGAAAATGCCTTGTTCTTGATTTGGACGAGACTTTGGTTCACAGTTCTTTCAAGGTATGTCTGATGGACTAAATCCTATGACTGTGATACTAACTATCGGCAGATTCTCCATCAAGCCGATTTCACTATACCTGTGGAAATTGAAGGCAATTATCATAATGTGTATGTTATCAAGAGACCGGGCGTAGATCAATTCATGAAGCGCGTTGGTGAGCTCTATGAAGTGGTGGTTTTCACCGCGTCCGTCTCCAAGGTACGAGTTCCTCCTCCCCTTTCGCCTGCTTCCAATCAAAAGCTAACCTTTCAAAGTATGGCGACCCCCTCTTGGATCAACTCGATATCCACAAGGTCGTTCACCACAGACTATTCCGTGAGAGCTGCTACAACCATCAAGGAAACTATGTCAAGGATCTTTCCCAGGTGGGAAGAGACTTGAAAGACACAATCATCATTGACAACTCGCCCACATCGTATATCTTCCACCCCCAGCACGCCGTTCCGATCAGCAGTTGGTTCTCGGACGCACATGACAACGAGCTGCTGGACTTGATTCCTGTCCTAGAAGACCTTGCAAAGTCGGATGTCCAGGACGTCAGCCTGGTTCTTGACGTTACTCTTTGAAGCTGAAGATACCAATTTTTTTTCTTCGTTCATCACCTCCGAGGAAGTTTGCAGGACCGCGGTCCCATCATAGCGGAAGGCGTTTGGGTTGCGATGGTTCGTTTCCAGCAGGTGTAGATGTATCACTGTCTAATCTTACCCTATAATGAGCAACGGCGGAGGTACCAGACCACCGAGCCAGCTCACGGCGGCTTGCGCCCAAAGAGCTCAATGGTCGCCTTTGAAAGACCTCGAGGATGACAACTTGATCGAAAAGCCTCGGATTCGGAAGGGAACAAAAAAGGGGCACTTTGTGGCTTGGGACGGCCGGACGCGGGACAGCTGATGGCCTACTGGCACCTCGGTGTTTTCTCTGGCGCCCATGTTTTGGAATTTCAGCGAGGGGGAGCCTCACGAATGACACCCACCTGTTGTTGAAGACCAGTCATCATGAAAAAAAAAGGCGGGGAGGGATACCATGGGTCCTCGTGTTAGTTTCTTTTTGGGCAGGGGATGCCCCTTTCGTGGCAGGATATTGTTTTCCCTTTGTTCATTCTCTACTTTTTGTTTGAATCGTACACACCACCACACCAACCCCCCAGAGTCTGCAAGCAGACTTTCTTTTTCTGCCTGTATAGCCGGCGAACCGTCGAGCGGAAAGGGAAGATAGCTGAGGGAAAGCCTGAACTTTTTGTTGTATTTCATCAAGTGCTGCATAAGCTGGCGCCGATCAGACGGAAGGGTTCTGGCTGCAGAAAGCGGCTACTTCCTAGATATACAGTACCCCCTCAAATTCAATGAAAGCGTTCAAAAATAGTCCAAATAGTCCAAAATAGGATTGCAAAGTGAAAATAATGTCACAATATTCAAGACGGGGTGACCATGTCTGCCACGCAGTGACTTTTCTATCAGTTGATTTGAACTAGGATGGGGGCTCCATTGTGGAGTTGGATTAGGCGTTGTTGCTGACTTCCGGGCAGGGACCCGTTAAGGTAGGTTCGCCGCCCCAGGGGGTCTGGAACGTCGGGTCGGAAAATCCCAAGACCCCCCCAGCTGGCTACTGCTCCCCTTTCCAAAACTGTGGCCTCAACTCTGCACTTTTGAGCGCAGCGTGCAACCCCCAGCCAGAAGCTCGAGTTTCCCATCTTCCACGCTCCGACCCAGCCCAATTCGATTCCCCCTTCTCGACCATTCCGAAATCCTGCAGCGATCTTGGGATCTGTTTCTAGTTACACTCCTTTAAAATGGTCAGTTTTTGTCTCTATTAACCTGCTAAAGCCGTCGACTTGTAATCGCCATTTGGTGATTATGGAGCTTCATACACGCGACTTACCTCGACTGAACGATCTCGAGTCTTGTCGATTGACGAGGATAGCACGTTGTTTGCTGATGATGGCGGCTACGGCGATGAGCGATGACGCATCAGGAGATGGATGCAAATGCTAACATGATTGCAATTGATATAGTCTTCCCCCCGTTCTGCCTCGCCCGTTAACTCTCCCGCCGCCGCCTCCGGCGCGAGCGTCGCCCGTCCTTCCTCGCCTACCCCCCCTGGCGGTCCCCGTACTGCCATCCGTCGCCGCGCGGCCGCCGACCAGAAGGAGAAGATTGCCAATGCGCGACCCAACAGCACGAGGGCTGCCGGCGCCGGCGGCAGCAGCAGCACGATGCTGAGTATGTTGCTACCCACCGTCTTGGTCTATGAAAGAAAAAGGGATACAGCAGCAGAAGGGCATGGATGCTAACGTCTTGCGCTATTGTAGGGCTGTACACCGACGAGTCCCCCGGTCTCAAGGTCGACCCCGTCGTCGTCCTTGTTCTTTCTCTTGTTTTCATCTTCAGCGTTGTTGCTCTTCACAGTAAGTTCCGCCCTGCAGCTCGCGACAAGCGTACTTGTAGAGATCAGTGCACTGACATATGCCACACAGTCATTGCCAAGATTACCCGGAAATTCTCCAGCTAAATGATTGAATGGAGCTGAGGGGGACGCGACAGTTTGGGAAGCAAGATGAAAGACGCGAACGTGATGCTACCCTAGCCCGACTAGAAGGGTAAATCCGCAAGACCAGCAACAGTTTGTGCTTGTCTCTGCAGCAGACACGCGGCACAAATGGATGCAGGAAGTGGGCATTCTCTATACAACACAACGACGCAAAAGCAAAAATCTTGACGATAATGGACAGTGGAACGCGTGCATTTTTTCGCGTGGGAGAAGGGGCATCTGGTCAGCAGGGAGACAAGCATGACCTGATGCGCGCCGCTGTATTATACCTTTTTTTATCTTTTTATACCTCTAGTCTAGGCGGTCAAATGTGACTTCTGGAACCCATCAATGATTGTATTTGAAACATCTGTGATGTGTATAAGGCAATGGGCTGCGTGGCGATATAAACTTGTCGTTTCTACAAGTCCTCTCTCCGAGCCTGCTTATCACGGGGATCTTGACTGATCGATTTGTCCTGGCCAAATGGTGATCTTATCTGTCTTGCCACGACCCCAAGGCTCCTGATGAGGAGATTGGTCCACTTGATCCACAGTCGCGAACGGGCCTCATCATTTACAATGTGGAGTTGGGAGGGACTCATCACAATTGACCTCGTGAGGTGTTGTCTCGTACTCAATGCACCCCTATTTTGTTCCTTGCCAGCATGGCGTGCAGTACTGTCAAAGTAACAGCACGACATTTGTTTGTTCCTAACAAACTATATATCGACGTGGTTCTTTTTTATCCCCTACTATGCTATGGCTACATTGGCAATCGAGCGTAAGCCAGTGCTCACTCTTTCATATGGTGTCTCCTTCTGGCGTGAAGTGTGGGCCCGCAAGATTATACCAGCAAGACCCAATTGGAGGAAATAAGTGGCGTAAGAGAACAGGTTCCCGCTTCTGTGGCTCGTGAACAGCCAATTACACCTCCTACCTTCCGCATTCAGTGGGTGATATCAAGGACTCCATCAGAGACCGACCCGAGTGTTTTGGTCAGGGTAAACCCTCTTGGATGAGATTGCCGCCGGGTGCTGCCAGCAGTCAGCCAAGTCATTCACACGGCATTCAGCCGTGTATCTCTCCGAATGGTGTAGTTGGTTCATCACGTTCGACTGTAATGGTTCTATCCAAGATAATCGAAAGGTCCCTAGTTCGATTCTGGGTTCGGAGAACATCTTTTTGTCTGTCTCTGGCGAGGTTTGTTCTCTTTGAGTGTTTGTTTGTGGTGTCTTTGGAGGGTTTGTATTTGTTTTGTTGTTGGATGAGTTGCGTTCCATCTGAGGCCTATTGTGTTTCTTCGGCATGTTTGTTGAAAGATTACTACGGGGTTGGATGGAGTGTGTTTGGTTCATGCTCCTTGAGTTGAAAATTATACTCGCATGCGTGACTGCTACTACGTCCTCTCCGGGTAGAGTTTGTTTTCGTCCTCTTTCGTTCGTGTCGCCCTTGTCCTACATGTTCATCGTCCCATTTCAACTTGAACGCCTGCAACCAAGCTGATGCCAGGTAACCGACAAGTTCTCTCAAACCTTGCCTTCCTACTGCTTGGCTTCACGAGACCTTCTTACGATACCTGCTGAACGTTATTCTCCGATCCACTCTATTAGGAGTCTCTTTTCTCTTCAATCTACAGCGCCTCGAACTCCTTTACGCCAACAGCTCGTAATCTATTGCTGATATGTTTTGAGTTACAACGACATCAACACTTCATTCAGTCGAGTACGACTATCCTTACACTCCCCTCTCCTCTACCTCAGCCCCGTTGTCCCATGTCGGCTCTCTCTTTTACCTCCGTCGGGTGTCAGCCAAGCTTTCCGTCTCCGACCCGGGGTTGGAACGTAAAGTAAGGATAAGGTACGGACCACGCCGAAGGACTTTTGTCTACACCGTAGCCGCACAACACGTCTCCATTCTTGGTCCAGGTCGGGTCCCCTGCTAGCCATTGCACCTATCCCATCATTAAAACCCAAAAATACGACATTTTTCGTAGCTGAAGTTCCTTAACCAACAAAGCCTGAGACGCGCGTTGAGGGGCCCTGTCCGCCTCTGTGGCTGTGCTGGGATACCAAAGCAACAGCCCCCAATCGTCCCAACCATAGCCCTTCAATGGCCCTTCTTGGGAGGATTTTCAGCCCTCGACCCGCAGTCCATTGGACGATCCATCCAAGAGCGGACGTCATACCAACCTGCCTCCTCCCCCCTCTCTTTATTTCGGCGTGTCGAGGTAGCGATGCTCCGTGCGAGTGCGAGTGCATAAGTCCACCAAGACACACAGAGCACGGCACAGCAGGTTTAGCGGGTCATGGACTACATTAATAACCTGATCTACCCAATGACTGTTATACACAGTGTTGTATTAACGTGGAACCTAGAAAGGCGGGTGCGAGTGCGGGAGGAAGGCGGTGCAGGTGTTGTTTACCCATGGCAGCTTGCCCGGTTCGCAGGGAGTTCTGAGCGGAGACTGTCAGCGCTGTTTAGCCCTTGGTTCCCCTCCCCCCACCAGCAATGCCGTCCCTATGGTGCCTATGTGGCTGCCTCCATTCGCTGCAGCTCCAGGGTCTGGCCATGAGCTTGATCTCTACCTCTACCGATGAAACGGGGCTGAATTCGTAGATCTGCCACACGCATCTTTAAATCTTGCTTCTGCTCCTCAACAATCTTGCTTTAACCATTCGCATTGACATCGCCACTAGTCGACAGCCACTCTTATTTCACTACGGTCCTTCGTGTCTGCCACCGTCTCATGCCGCTTAGCTCATTAACCTTGTGACGTTGCTTTCCTAACGCAGAAGCTCATTCGAACCCATCTCTTCTACCTTTCCCAAGCTCTCTGCGACGCCCTCTGTCATCGCAATACACGCCTACCGTGATGTCCTAATATTCTGACGCCTGATTTCAATATTTTGTGTCGTGTCTGGTTCATCTCCCTGTTCCAGTTGGCGACCCCAGACCCCGCACCACTATGACGGTCGTCACAAGAGGCGGAAGCGCAAGCTCCTCTGCCCCTCCACCTCCCCCACCCCATCGAACCAGCGACTACAACCTCGACAGCGTCGACAGCCAAGAGGTTCCCGACGCCCTTGTATCCGATGGCTTCAGTCTGCCTTCCCTCGAAGCCGACAATGAGGCCCCTCCGGCTTATGGCGAGCTCCATGACCAGCTTCACTTCTCCCACTCCGGGGTGGAGGCCGGTGCCAACGTCACAGGTACTGATGGCTCCTCTTATGCCTTGCCCTGAACAATAACAGCTAACCTCTGGGGGCTCAGGCGATGGTCGAGTAAATATCAACATTAACCAGAGCGGCAACCGTCTTGCTGAGATACTTGCCCCGACGATCGCGCGAAGCCAGCTCCTCGCCGACAAGCAATCCCAAGCGCCTCTTCCACCTGCCTACATCCCGCCGTCCCTTGGCGGCCAGCCGGGCCAGACCCCTCCGCCGCAGCTCAACGTCGTCATACAGATCGTCGGCTCGCGCGGTGATGTTCAACCCTTCGTTGCCCTGGGTAAAGTCTTGAAGGAAACATACGGTCACCGCGTTCGCATAGCCACGCATGCTACCTTTCAAAAGTTCGTCGAAGAGAATGGCCTCGAGTTCTTTAGCATTGGTGGTGATCCCGCCGAACTCATGGCCTTCATGGTCAAGAATCCCGGGCTGATGCCGGGATTTGACGCGCTCAAGAGCGGTGAGGTTAGCAAGCGTCGAAGAGGCATGGAGGAGATCCTTCTCGGATGCTGGCGCTCATGTATCGAGGCTGGCAACGGGTTGGGCCCCCCGCCAAAGCCACATAGTAAAGACGCGCCACTGGATGAGGCCATGGGTCTACCTGGGGACCCTTCGCAGAAGCCGTTTGTGGCGGATGCGATTATTGCAAACCCCCCGAGTTTTGCGCATATCCACATTGCCGAGAAGATGGGCGTCCCATTACATCTCATGTTCACCATGCCATGGACGCCTACGCGCGCTTTCCCCCACCCTCTGGCAAACATTCAGTCGTCCAACACCGACATGGTCATGACCAACTACGTCTCATACGCCTTGGTTGAAATGATGACATGGCAGGGTTTGGGAGATGTCATCAACCGGTTCAGAGAAAAGGCGTTGGATCTGGAACCCATGTCTTTGATATGGGCACCAGGTGTCTTGACCAGACTGCGGATTCCGTATACCTATTGCTGGTCACCGGCACTTATCCCCAAGCCAAACGACTGGGGGCGTGAGATTGACATCTCTGGATTCTACTTTTTGAACTTGGCTTCGGCCTTTACTCCGGACCCGGATTTGGCTGCCTTCTTGGCTGCCGGCCCACCTCCGGTTTACATCGGGTTTGGGTCTATTGTCGTGGATGACCCGAACGCTCTCACCAGAATGATTTTCGACGCTGTTCACCTCACAGGAGTACGTGCCCTGGTATCAAAAGGCTGGGGCGGTCTCGGAGCTGAAGATGTCGGGCTTCCCGAGGGAGTTTTTATGTTGGGCAACGTGCCACACGATTGGCTGTTCAAACACGTGTCTGCCGTCTGCCACCACGGTGGCGCTGGCACCACTGCAGCCGGTATACAGGCTGGCAAGCCTACCATTATCGTACCGTTCTTTGGAGACCAGCCTTTCTGGGGCGCCATGGTCGCCAGGGCTGGTGCTGGGCCAGACCCCATCCCCTTCAAGCAGCTCACCGGGGAAAAACTCGCCGAGGCCATCCGGTTTGCGATAAAGCCTGAGACGCAGACCAGAGCGCAGGAACTTGGTGACAGGATCCGAGAGGAGAAAGGAACAGATATTGGCGGGAAGAGCTTCCATGACCACTTGGATACCGATGCCCTCCGATGTTCCATTGAACCCAGCCGGGCAGCCGCCTGGAGAGTCAGACGTACCAAAGTCCGCTTGAGTCCAATGGCCGCTGCGGTCTTGGTTGATAAGGGATTGATTAAATACTCCGACTTGAAGCTGTAAGTGCCCACTCCGCTAAAATGGAAAACACACTCTAACAACTATAGCTACCGCGCCAAGGAGTACATCACAGATGGCCAGCCGTGGGACCCCATTTCAGCCGTTGCTTCGTCTTTAGCCGCAGACCTCGGCAACATTGGTATGGCCGTAGCTGACTTTCCTCGCGAGCTGTTCAAGAGCCGTAGTAAAGGGGATAAGACACCGGAGCCCCCTGAAATCCCCTTCAAAGAAGGATCGATGTCTCGTACGAGCCTTAACCAGGGAAGCGATAAGGCTTCGGCTGCAACTCCCAGTGTGCATGCGTCTGATTCATCGACGCAGTTAGGCGTTATTGAGATGGAGGGTTCAACTCCAACATTGCCTCTGTCACCCCTTGCCACCGCATCATCCGTAACACCCTCCCACACACCGTCGGCCACCCCATCCATGGTTTTCAGCGCTCCAGACTCTGCGTCTGTTGCCCCAAGTGAAACAACCACGTCGGAGCAGCGGCCACCAAATAGCCCAGGAAAACGGTCCTCTTTCATAAGGGAATCCTCGCCGGTGGCCGTGGGTATGGACACAGCCGTAGCGGCTGGAACAAGTGTTAGCCGCATTGTAAGCACCGGTGTCAAGACGCCGATGAACGTGTGTCTTGGTCTGGCCAGAGGTTTCCGAAACGCTCCAAGACTATACAACGACGATATGGTCCGACCTCAAGAAAAGGTCACCGACTTTTCAACTGGCCTCAAAGTTGCCGGAAAGGAGTTTGCATTTGGCATGTTTGACGGTATCGGTGGACTGGTCATGCAACCGCTTAAGGGTGCCGAGAAGGAAGGTGGAATGGGCCTCATCAAAGGCTTTGGAAAGGGTATTGGCGGTCTTATTTTCAAGCCCGCGTCTGGTAAGTCCCCAGGTACTAAACCTGGGTCGTTCATTGCTGACAGACATAGCCGTGTGGTCCATACCTGCGTACACCATGCAAGGTTTCCATGCGACTCTGCGTAACGCCTTTGCAACCAGCGTTCAGAATTACATCATCGCATCTCGTATGAAGCAGGGACAGTTGGACATGCGCGCCGCCAGCAATGCCGAATGCGAGGATGTCGTCAAGCGATGGAACAATGTGAAGTTCGACTTGAAGAACTTTCAGGCGATGAAACTCAAGGAACAGCGCGAGAAGATGAAGGGCAGTGACAGTTCTGTACCGGCAGAGCTTCCTGACACTGGGCTTTCGCCTCCAGTCACAGGCTGGGCGCACACGAAACACTTGTCGTTCGAAGAGCGGAAGAGGCTCCACGCTCGAAAAGAGGCTTGGAAGAAGGGCCATGTGGAGACCATCGTACCGGAGCTGGAGGGGGATACGGTGCCGTCCAGGAGCAGCGTAAGTACCAGTGTTGCCGAGGATGAGGAGTTTGAGCGCGCCATCCGGGCGTCTGTCGCAGAGACTTCGCGCGGCAACGCGGATGAAGACGCGGCCGTTGAGCAGGCCATTAGGGCAAGCGTCAACCACATCCGCAGCAGCGGCCAGCCACTACCAGATGCTCGACCGCAAGCCTCTCACTCTCTGGACGAGAAGAACCCGGATCTTTTCAAGAACGCCGACTTGGAAATCACAGACGAAGAATACCAGAGCCTCATCGAGCAAGCCATACAGCAAAGCATGGCAGCACATGCCGTGGGAGCACAGCAGGGACAAGGATACCACGAGGATGACGAGGAGTTCCGGAAGGCCCTGGAAGAATCGAAGGCTGCCCCGCCACCCCAGTACGAAGATGACGAGGAGCTGAAGCGAGCTCTTGAGGAATCAAAGATGCATCACGGCGAGGAAGCAACGAACGAAGACGAGGAACTCAGGAGAGCGATCGAGGCGTCTGAGGCTGCACACAAGGATCAGATGAATCGGGACGCCGCGGCGCGGACAGAGGAAGACATTGTGATGGAATACGTCAAGAAGCAGAGCCTGGCGGAGGAAGAGTTCCGACGCACTGCTTCCAAGGGCAAGGAGCGCGAGGGAGGAGATGAAGACGACGAGGATCTGAAGAGGGCAATGGAAGAGAGCCTGCAGATGAGTGGGAAACCGGGACAGTCGAGCTCTTGGCAATGATGATTTCTTTGAGGGATGCATGATAGAGTACACCAGAGATACCACTGAGTTTTGCTATACTTGAACTTTCTTTCATCTGTTCGTCTGCCTGTCCATTGTCTTTCCAATTCCTCCGCGAAAAAAAAACGGTGCTTATGGAGTCTTGTCGTTCTTGGGGTATATAGGCGGGATATTAGGGGGGCTGAAAACGGCCCAGTTGCCGTTCTCCCATGTCGGGACGGCCTTGTGGAAACTGATGCGCCATGGGTTCTGACCCTGTTCTTCCAGCTCCTTGACGCGAACGAGTTCAAACTCGTAGTGGCCCTATCGAAATCTGATTAGCAAAGTACATACGTCACGAACAAAACCAACAATTTACAGGAAAAAAAAAAAGAAAAAAAAAAAGAAAAGAAATAAAATGGCGTACCCCATTCTGCATCAACGCACCGCCCCTCGCGCCCTCCCTCACAAGACTCGCAGATACATTGGCGACGGCCTTACACGTCCCCGGTCTCTCGGATGCAGACGCCGAAGGCTGGGGGAGGTACGCGACGATGCTGGTGACGATGTGCTGCGTCGCCGTCATGCCGTCGACGGCGGCGAGCGCGGTGCGAGACCAATCTTCGCTCGTGGCGTGCGTGGGGCCGTCGGCGCCGAAGAAGGCGGCGTAGTCCAGGTCTATCTCTTGCGCGTATACTTTTGTCGTTAGGAGTGTCTTGTCACCCGCGTCGAGGGCGTGGCCCTGTATTGTTGGGTTTTTTTTGTTAGTTTTGGCAGCGGAGATTTGGGGAGAGAGGGGTCTAGGATGAAAGGGAGGGGGGAGGACGAACGAGGGTGGTTATTGTGTCGTGGATGTTTGCCCTGTCTAGGAGGTATGTGGGAATGTCATATGCCATTTTTTTTAATTATTATTTTTGATCAATTTTTGGGAGTGTTTCGTTTTCTGAGAGAGTGGATTTATTATGATGCTGGCTGTGATGCTGGCTGTGATGCTGGCTGTGATGCTGGCGGTTGTGGTGTAATTGTTGGCGGCGATGGCGATGGTGTTGTAAATTGCAATTCTGAAAAAGCGTCTATACATCCCATATATAACAGCATCGTAGGATCCTGCTTACTCGGAATAAGACAGCAGCCACCTTCATCGACGTGCTTAACCCCCCAACCCGCCTAACGGCGGATAAATCTCACCATGTACATCGCCCCCCATCATAAGACGCCGCTAAACTCCGGGCATTAACACCGGCTCCCGCCGCGGTTTGTCGGATCCTTCGTGCGGGGGAATCGAATCTGCACCTGTTTGATCTGTTTCGCGTTCCGGGCGCGGCATGGAGAAAAACGGAGATAGACGGAGTGATCTGGCGTCAACGGACTTAGTCTTCGCGGGACGGAGCGATGGTTGGCACGTTCGCGACTGCGAGATGCTCTAATCATGTAGCCAAGACAGGTTCGCCATGTAAGCATCGTCAGATTTGCAATCATGTTTTGAAACTTTTGTTTTGTTGTTTACTAAAGTGAATGGGTTTGATTACTTCTCGAGCTAGTTTCCATCCTAAAACTTGCCGCATCTACTCCTAACATACACATTTCGTACAACCTCGTCAAGCAAGCTCAACTACCATCGTATTCTTCATCGCTATAACTAGCCCCCACTATTTTTGCGTGCCCCGTTAGGTTTTTGGTGCCAAATTTTTAGTGTTCAAGACTGGCCATGCCAGAGATATTAATGTAAGCCACGCTTCGGGTTTAACCTAGTGCAGCTTCTCTTTAAGGTATACCACGGCTGCATATCCAGCGCAGCACCTGGTAGTCATGCCGTGAGCGCACCACGGGCACTTTACTGTGGTGGTGATGACTCCGCTAACTCCCAACCTCTTGTCTTCCACCATGCCATCAGGTTGCGCCATGCATTCGTAGACCTTGCTCGGCATATCATGCAAGAACTTGCAGCCGCAACATTCGACCAGCATCTTGGCAACAGGCTCGACGTTGCCGTCGGGTGGTACAATCGAAGCTCGAGACACGCGACTTGATCGCGAAGGCCCCGATATGGACTTGCGGGCTTGCTCAAGGTATGAAGACGGGTTTGCAGGCGCTTTGAGAGCAACCATGGAGTTCCGCACATCCCCTGACAAGGATGGTTGCGAAGATTTTCTGTTATTTGGACTGGAAGTCCTCTTAGATGAACGAGGTGGGGGAGGCGGAATCAAGGGCCGCGGAACGAGAGGCTGATGCTTCAACTTAGGAAGGAAGCTCGTGTCGACGGCCAGATCAGGGCTCGAACGGCTCTTAGACAAGCTCGGGCGACGCTGAACGGAAATCACCTCTTCGATCACCTGGGGTACTTCTTCATTCTCTTTTTGAGAGACTTGATGTTCAGACTCTCTTGGGCTTGAAATAGATGTAGACGTGACTGGCGATGCCAACGCTGATGTAAACAGGGGTGTCGGGCAGGCGTGAGAGGCATCGCTGTCAGACTCGCAATCGGCAACACTGGCTTTTCTGCCGCCAAACTTCTCCGTCACAAGTGCTTCTAGTTCGGAAAGATGCGACTCGTGCATCTGAGGTGGGATCTGTGGCGGAAGACTGATCCTTGGGTTCGAGCCGGTAGGTGAGGAAACAGCCAGCATAGCTTTGTGGGAATGCCTGTATGACCTTTCATCGTCGGTAATCATAACTGTCTCGTTGTCTGCTCTGCGCATTTCCCCATCTGCAGAAGGCAGCCCCTTCTCCGACTGAGGTCTTGAGGAGTCAGGTGTTGTTGCAGGGGATGGTGAAGACATGGGCTCTTCGAAAGAAGACATTGATGATCTGTCGGTAGGGCGAGCCGATGATTCTCTGGATGGCATGCTAGACCCGGCTGGCTCGGCGAAAGGACGAACAGGCTGAACCGGGACAGACAGGTTCTCCTGACTCGAATATCGCGAGCTAGACGCAGATTCCGGGGTCATCGTGGTGTCGCGTGAAGCTCGAGAGAAATAACTTGATACTGGTGGCTTAGAAGTACTCGAAGGAGAAACTTTTTGAAAAGCTGCTTTGGCGGCATCCTTGAAGCTTCTAATGCTTGTACTTGGAGTGGATGCTGGGGAGGATGGTGTCGTCTCTCGCGATGCGGACCTCTCGGGGGGTAAGGGAATCTCCTTTGATACAAGTCTATTTCTGATCATTGGCGGCTGTTCTGACATTGATCGGTCAAATGAGGCTTGTCTTGGGCTTCCCTCAAGATCAAGTGCTGGTGGTGTGTAAGGGAGGCGGAATGTGATGAGGAAATCATCCCCTTGGCCCTGACGATCCGTCAAAGAGTCGACGGCGGCCAGAGAACCGCGGCGAGGCGGGAAGTTTGATGCAACCGGACTGCTTTCCGACGAAGACGAATTCTTTCGTAGCTGGTGCTGTCGGCTGGCCTGGGGTGGATAGTGAGAAGTGGCAGAAGATACGCGAACTTCGTCATTGAAGCCATTGATCGAGCGGTCTTTGCTCTGCTGTCGGTGCTGGTGCACATAACTCTCTCTTCGACGACCTCGTTCTTGGTTGAAGTCGACACTGGGCTCAACGAGGTCAAGTTCTGTTTCCTCGCCCTCAACAGCCCCAGGGATTTTGTGACGCGTAGTCCGATCCTTCCATTGCTGAAGCTTGCCCACATCTGGCACGGGTGGTGCGGTGGGCGATATCAAAGGCTGAGACCAAGTCGGAACCTGCATGGTGCTGAGGTGTGATTTAGAGCGGACGTTGTGACCCTGTTGATGGTTCACTTCCACAGCTGGCGGCCCGTCTGAAGCGGAACGCGGAAGACTTGGGGGAACAAAGTCACCTGATGACACTTTCACCTCATATCCGAATGACTGAGACCTCTGGTCCAGCATCGCGATTTGGGGGTTTGCCATTTTGTTCAACATACCGGTCGCCGCCTGTCTTTCCTTCTCGAGTTTCAAGCCGCCGAGGAAACCTGGCTCATCATTGGTCTGATATTGCATCTTATGACCCGTTAACACCGCTTTCAACTGCATGGCGACCGAGTCTGAACGTTGCCTGGCATGGTTAGGACGGATCGGGGGTGGCGGCTCGTAAAAGGCTTGAGAGCTGGCAGGACGAAGTCGCTCATCAGCGAACATGAGGGGGCTTGTCAGCGACCTAGAGGCGCTGGGAGGCCTCGTCGCTGGTGAGACCTTGTGCAGTTTTGCCGCCAGCTTCTTCTTGACGGATTTGGCCTCCTTTTCGGCCAGCTTGTCGGCCTGTTCTTTTTCCTTTTTGCGCATCTTGATTTCGTTCTTCTTTTCCTTTTTCTTCTTCTGGCCAAAAGACTCCCAACTTGGGGAGTTGCAGATTGAAGAAGCGTCGTCCGCCGTTGGTTCGTCCTGGGTATCGACGTCCAAGAAGGTCACTGTCTTGTGCTTATGATCTGCAGCCTCCTCCTGACCTAGTCCACGATCGATTTCCGTCTTGGTGTTTGCCGGCGGCGGCACCGAGATGGAAAGGGAGGGGAGAGCAGTTGTTCGGCGGATAGCTTTCATGGCAGATGGGAGTTTCTCAGGTTCAGGTTTTTTGGCCGGAAGCGTGTCCCTCCGGCGAGACTGTAAGGGAACAAGAGGCTTCACCTGTGGCGGAGAATGCAGAGTGGGAAAAGGAGATAGTTTCGGAGGAAGCTGGGAAGAACGGCCTTGATTAAGTTGTTGACTCAAAACCTGATGAAACGCCATGTGGGAGGCGTGGGCAGGCGTTGGTTGAGTATGGTGCCCCTGAAGACGCTCGAGCTGTGAGATGAAGCGTGTTAGTGGGGAGGAAGCTATAATAGCCAAATTGGTGTGGATGCCACCCAAGCCGAAGGGGCGAGGCTAGGGCCGGCCTCACTTACCTTTTGTATATGTTCCAGTTCAAGCATTTTCTGAAGGCTGTCAGACCTATTACGTCGGGGCTTGCCCGGCGTGCGTGGAGCGGCCGTGGCAGTCATTTTGGGAGGCGGCAGGTCGTTTGAGGAGGGTTTGAATGTAGGATATTGGGGGTAGAGTGGTGGCGCCAAAGATGGGGGCGATACGCGACTAGCGGTCGCAGAGTACGAAGAGAGGTTAAAGGCGAGGCTAACTGTGGCGTCTCAAAAATCCCATATCCTCATGGGGTTTGTACCTGATTTGCCAAATTGGTTGGCAATATCAAGGAACAAGAGAAAAGTCGACAAATGGAGAAGTTGCAGCGAAACTCGGCGCTTGATGGTGAATGTGTGCTAAAAAAAAAAAAAAAAAAATAGCAAGCAACGGAAGGCGAAGTAAGTGTGCGCCGGGAAAAGACGGTGAATAAGTGAGCAGGCAAAGCGAAGAAGAAGTAGCAGGGGCTAATGCTCAGTCGAACCATTCAAGAGTCACCAAATGAATGCAACGACGTAACGTTTTTCGTGAAACACGAAAAATGCGACCAGGTCGAGTAGGAGAAGGGAATGCGAGGAAGAAAGAAACGACCGGCGGTAGAGTAGTAGTTGGAACAAGATAAGAGCCGGGGTTTGGGGAGGAAAGGAAACGGCGGGAGGGGATATCTAAAAAAGAGCTTCTCGAATGTGGGATGCGGTCGAAGAAAAAGAAGGAACCACAGATCGGAGAAGCTCCCTTGGTCCCCGGACAAGCTTGAGCTTGTTTACTGGGAAGAGGCCCACGGCGACAATACCACAGACAGAACAGAACGGGCCAGTCTAAAAGGCAGGCCGGTAAACGTAAAAAAAAGGCCATCCCATGGTCGAATCCTATCAGGTCTCGTCTGCACGACAACCGGGAGGGCCATGATCATGCAGCAGGTCACGGACTGGGGTATCCATGGCTGCCGTAGGGATGGATGCGCTCCCCAAGACAGGAAGACTTTGTTCGGATAGAGACACCAGCATTAGCATCATCAGCGTGCAGGCGAGCTGTCGCCTCCATTGGGAGGACCCCGCTGGGATGCTGGCCAGATTTGATGGTGCTCAGAGGTCAGCGCAATGCAAACTGGCATGGTGATCAGCCCTTTACTGTCCTATTTGCAGGTCTGAGAGGGCCGGGTTTAAGAACAGGTGCAGCAAGCAGAGGTCCAGGTTCAGCTGGACTGGCAGGAAACAGGAGGCTAAGGTAGGTACCATAGACGAGATGCGTCTTGGCGAGGAACAAATCATGGCCGTGTCCTTCTGCTGAGCGCGATGGTATATTGACTGCTACATTCTGTTCAGTTGAGAAGGAGTACACAATGTACCTTTCCGTGCCTTGTTGTCATGGGTATATTGCCAGATACAAAGGATACAAACGGCGTCTTGCATACAATCATTCGTTGGCGGGGGATGAAGGTGGTGTTACACGTTGGACTAAGTGAGGTGGGAGGCTGTGGCATGGCAGCCGTATCCCTTCCTCGGATTTTTCTTTCCCTCTTTCTTCCTTACCGTGGCGGACGGGAGAGGGTTCGATGGCAGCTGGATTCAATGGCTAATGTGACGCTTGATACGAGCTTTTGAGCATGTTGGCTGGACCTCTCGACCGGGGATCGCTGCAGGCGCCACTTCCTGCCCCGCTGTTAGCGAACCCCTCAACCTTTCCCCTGGCCGATCAGCACCGGGACAAGGGTTTGGCTAACACAGACACCTATTTTAAGCGGAGGCCAGGCCCCATTACCTAAGGCCCGCCCACCACCTCCACCATGCATCATCTGGTGTTTCCACTGTTTGTTTGCTGCAGGCCACACACCACCACCGCACACAGAAAGACAAAAAACAACCATAACCACCTTCACATGTGGCATGGCTGAGCTTTTTTTTTTTTTTTTTTTTTTTTTTTTCCTTCTCTCCCTTCGTCGCCGCTACGGGCTTCCCGACCGTTGCAAGGTCTGTTTGCTGGCTTTCTCCGCCAAAAGCCTATCTCCCCCACCTTGTTATGTTGCTTCACCTGAATATGAAGCTGTGGATGCCAGTGTGGCTGCGTCGGCCCAAGCCATCTGACTTCATCCAATGTACACACACAAAGTCACATAATCACACGATAGCCTTTCTTTACGAGCACATCTTTACGTCCATCCGACGTTTTGCATCTGCCAGTCTCCTCCCCCCAAAAGCTGACATAATGCTCTTCCTGCAGCTCATGAAATTCAATAGTGCTCGAACAACACACTTCGTATTCTTTGTCGTCCCATCAACTGACACCCGCATGCCGGCCACTTGCAACCCCTCCCACGACACCACTACCCTTATCATCCTGCAGGCATGATTGATGTTTTCCTGCTTTGCCGTGGCCTGCGCTCACCTTTTACCGGGTATGCTAGCTGCTCTGGTGTGCATCATGGCTTCTTGATCCGAAAAAAAAAAAAAAAAAAACCACTAGAGGATGACGAGAAGGCTGCAAGTAATTCGCAGAGTCAGAACAGAAACAGGGCCTCGTGCAATTGCAACATACAGACAGGACAAGCCACATTCCCAACCACCGGGGCAGTGAAATCGAACAGACTGGCACCCTTTCTTAGCCTCCGCGTTCCAGAATGCAATCCGCGGCTTCAATCCCACTCCCAATAAAATCACCTGCCGGGCCACCCCCTAGTTCGATCCGATCGAAATTTGATGGACGCCGTAGTACCTGGGCTAGTCTCTTTCGGTTGTGCGTCCGAACCTCGCTTCCCACATCAAACCAAAGACTATACCACTTCAGCGACAAAGCGCAACGTGCACGAGCATTTCGTTTGCAAAACGCGTCCAAAAGACCAGAGGAGTCTCCAAATTTTCATCGTCCTTCGTCTGCTTCGACAGTCCCGTCAAAGCACACCGACGGCTTGCAGAGCCGTTGGCCAGTCACTGTGCGATCTTAAATCACGTTCCCTTTTCTCTTGCGACTTACCGCCAGCGATTTCGTGATCAAGACCGCCACGGTGTAGCCCATCAGGAGCATCAACCTAATCGGTTGTATCACTTGGGGCCTTTAAGGCTGAGCATCAAGTCATTGGCATTGCCTGCTGCGATATAATGCCGCTCAATTAACAACGGTTCGCCTGCGCTGAAAGAGTCCTAGGCCAGTAGATTTGGCATCTGTTACAGTCATTCCCCCCAAAACGCCATAAATGAATTTTCTTGCCAATAAAACAGCTCAGCCAGCTCGGAGCTAACGCATAAAGGTACAAGGCGGTGCAGATATCGTACACCTGGGGGTTTGTTGGACTTAACCCGTCACCCGCTCTTTCTTCCGCATGTACTCTTCCACAGGCTGAAGACCAGGACTAAAGTGGATGAAGAGCTCGTTGCCTTCGCCCCAGTTGATCAGCCCAGATGGTAAACCAGAGCCTTCTCCCTTTCGATACAACACTCTCTTCTTATGCCGAATCCAATTCTTGATTCTTAGTGACGCCTCGTTGTCGACCTTGAGCCGGACTGCTATCCATTTGTCATCGGGCCGGTGGTCTTGTTTCACCACAGCTTCCGGTGTCGATGATGCCTCTGCCGACTTGAGGATCTTCTCGTCCACCCACATGCTGTACTTCGTCTGCTCTGCTGGCAGTGTGATCTTGAGAAACTCAAGCGTCGGAGAGATGGTAAGGTAGATGGCTCTCAAGGGGTTGACGAGCGTCTTCATCAACAGGTCCATCCATGTCGAGTACAGTATAGCGAAATCAGTCTGGGAGAGATGAGTGGAGCCTCTGATGGTCAACATCCAGGTCAGGGCATTCTCTGCTCTCGCCTCGTTGCAGATATCGACGAGCCTGTCAAAATTTTCCTGCCAGTGCATAAAGGCCTCCGATCCGATCGCCAAAAGTGGCTTTTTGACGCGATGCCTAGCGTCCTCACCCGCTCGAGGTGTAGCGGAACCCCAAGCGTCGAGGATGATGCCTTGACCTACCCAGCTGAGCGACTCCGATCTTAAGCTCTCGACCGTCGTTGCTCCGCCAAACGAGTGGCCCATCATTGTCACGTTTTCCAAAAACAGTCGTCCTGTCCAATCATCCCACTCGATTCCCGTCAAGCCCTTGGAGCTGGACGCCACATTGCCCTTTCTTCTCAGGTTCATAGCCGCGACCTCACGCCCCCGTCCTTGGTTGATGTATCCGAGGACGCGGTACGCTTCCTCTATTTCGTTCATTCTCATTTCGATCTGCGCCGTTCGTAGTTCCGTATCGACCCCACGCGCGTTGTGTGGTGCCGTGTCCTGGGCGTTGTCCTTGGGGAAGAGGTAGTCGACGCAATAGTACTGGTCATTCTGCTTGCCTTTTTTCTTGTTCTTAATCTTCTTGGCACTGACGCTCTTGATGTGGGAATGCGTAATGGACGAGTCGCTGTCGGAAATCTCCCGGTGCTCGGGGAGGTTGACATAAGTTCTTGCGCCACTGCCATCACGATGCTCAATCGCCACGACGACAAAGCCGTAGCTGGCCAGCTCTCCACATATGGAGCTGTAGCTCATCCTGGAACCTCCCAGGCCGTGACTGAAGATGATGACGGGAAACTTGGGCTTAGTTGATGACCTCGCCTCTTCGTCCCTTGCCGCTCGACCAGACGGCCCTTCATCGCCCAGCATTTCTTCCGGCCAGTTCTCCGCCAGCTTAGCGTTCCTCAGAGCCGGGAGCTTCGTGAACATGGAGGTGGAGGCGATGTAAGCCGTCACCGGCAAGTTTGGGACGCTCATGAACTTGGCATAGCCCTTACAAGTAAGGACGCGCGGGCGCGGGAGCCAGCCGACCCGCGAGAGCTTCGGCTTCTTCTTGGCATCACCACCACTACCAGGCTTGCGGTGGCCGTGCCCTGGGGTTGGATGGTCGTCAGTCTTGGACTTGAGGGTGCACGGGTAGTAGACGGCAAAGAGCACGGTGTCGATCCTCAGCAGAGGGACGTTGTCTCTCCTGAGCTCTGAAAAGGTGCGCGGCGTGCGAGCCGGAACCTCAATCTCGAGGAAACCCACGCCGTACGGTCCCGTGTAGTAGGGCAGCGAGTGGAGGAAGCGTTCACGCAGCGTCTTGGGCGGATGGGTTGCCGATCGCCGTTTTCTGTCTTGGCCAGCCGCCGCCGTCTCGGAGGACATTGTGGGGGTGAGTTTCGGGGACGCAAGGGCCGCGGCCACGATTGTTGCAAGATCAGGTGTGGATAATCAGCGTGTTGCCGTTGACTTTGTGGAGGAGGGCTGATAGTCTGGGATGGGAGGTGGGACGAGAACGAGAGGGACACTGTTGAATATAGATATTCCACAAGGCCATAGCGGTTTGGAGCTTTTGGCACGGGGACTGGGGGGGGGGGGGACAGAACTCTTGGATCGGTCGGGATCGGGGTGGTGGTGTTGGTAGTCAGGGTCTAAACATTCCTGACGACATACCTCGTGCGAAAAGAACCGGGTAAAAAGGCTGAATCAGTTTAGTTGTGCTCCATCTGGCCCAAGCATTTTTCGCGCCTCGCCTTGAAGAAAAAAAAATAATGGTCCTAGAAAATGAGAACCTCAAAAGAGGAACAAACGTAGTGTAATTTAGTGCAGCGTAGTGTAGTGTAGTGTAGTGCAAGCAGCTCCGAGGAATCCGCATTTTTTTGCACTGACGTCACAACAGCTGCGAGTCGATGATAATACTGGCCCCCCGGTCGGACTCCGGAGCTGCAGCTGCAGGAGCTGGGTTGGAGCGCGCAGTTGTCGCTTCCACCTTCGAACCCCTGGATAAGGGGTGTATCGGAGCCCCAATAAGAGGGTGAGAGAAAAAATAAAACAAAGAAAAAGTGATAGGCAAATGACATGTGAAAAATAAGAAAAGAAAAAAAAAAAAAGGAGGAAAACCGTTTGTTGTCGTCTCTTCTGGGGTCGGATTTTTTTCCCATTGTCTCACCATGTTTTGTCTGTGGATGGAGGGGGAATGCCATTTTTTGCCAGGGCAAGGGAGACAGACAACCCCTTGGGAACCGTACGTTCTCTTTCACAACCATGAACTAAACTCGATGCTGTTAGGTGAGTGAGGAATGGGGTAAATAAATGAAAATCCAAAGTCAATTCTTCCCTTCTCTGCTGGTATCTGTGTAGACGGTTTGAGAGGCAGCTGTAACATGATGAGTATTCCCTTCCCCTACCCTCCCCCCCTCGACGCCCCAAGTCTAAGAATTCCTGTGCCTCCTCTCTTCTGCCCCAATTTATGCCCAGGAAAGAAGAAGTGAAAAAATAATAACAAAAAACAACCCCAAAAATGAACAAAATGCCCTATATCGTCGTCTGGACGATATGTGCCGTTGTATGTCACGAAATGGATTCCTGGTTTGCTGTTATATCATCCTTTTTCTCTATTTCACCCATCGAGCACCGGGTTTTTTCTTTTCTTTCCGGTCCCTCCCTGACCCCCATTCGCCCGTGGATTTCTGTAATCGTTCCTATTTCCCTTCTCCCCTCTCTTCCAGCAACGAGTCGCGTGCTTGTCGACGTCGTCGCTTGTTGATTTGCCTCCTGTAAAGCGGCGCTAAGCATAGCCTCGGGCGCCCGGTGAGTTCGCTTGTGGGTGACAATTAAAACAAATTGACACAAAACGCTATTGGAGCTCCCAGCCCGAGAGTGGTCCGCTGTGGTGGACCAAATGACGCCAAGACTGCGTTCGCCAGCCCACAGTTCGAGCCGCCCTTCTTCGCCTAGTTCCGATTCTGGTATCGACTATCCAAAATGTTGTCGTACTGCCATAGTTCGGGCTGGTAGTCCATCGGCAGCCGCCAGTCCGTCGCTATGTCCATGAAACCGGACATGAACGGTGTTTCGCTTGCCGGCGTCACCGGCGTCAGGGCGGTCATGTCTACGAACCCTTGCTGTTGCTGTTGCTGTTGATCGGACATGGTCAGGCTGGTCATGGGGCCCAACACATCTGGGCTGGCGCCGTTGATGCTCCCGCTGCGACCCGGTGTCGTCCCCGTCATGCCAAGTTCGGGTGGGAAACCCCCGATGCTCTGGCGTGCCATGGCCGTGGCGGGGCTGACGGCCTGGTTTGACGTCGCTGGTGGGACCTGTACGGCGGTACCCACAGGCCGGGAAACGGGACGCATGTGAGGCGGTAAAGTGGGAGTATTAGCAAGAACGGAGGCGGCGACGTCGGCAATGACGCTGATGATCTGGTACGAGATAACGGTCCGGTGACTCGGATCGTATGTTTCGAAGAAGGAGAGCACTGTGCGGATCAGCTCGAGGTCGCGGCGTGCCCGAGGCGAAGTCTTGTTTTGGAGTATGTTGACGAAAAGGAGGTCTACGCTCCAGGCTACTTGGTAGATCAAATATCTGACGACACGTGAGTAACTTTGGAGAGCAAGATTATTAAAGAAGACCGGTACTTACGGCGTGTAAGGGTGTTCAATTTGGTGGAAATTTAGCAGCGAGATGGCCGCTCGAGATGCGCCGACACATAACGCGAGTGAAGGGCCAATGTCGGGTGTCTCCACGCCCTCCTGGTCTTCAAAGGCCGGCAATCTGAATGCTGTCGAGTGAATTGCAACAACGAGCTGGAAGTAAGTGAAGTGCAGAGTCGTAAGGCAGACCAGGCGGTGGTAGTCGCCGTCTAGTAACGCATCGACGCGCTCGGGGTGGATCATTTCCGGTATGCTCTCCCTCCACTCCTGTAACTCGGCATCGAGTCGGCGGATCTCCGCCTCGAGTTCTGTCGGTGGCACGCCGCTTTTCGAGTACAGCGCCGCCGATATCCGGCCTTGGATCTGCGCCAGGCGTACCTGCTGCAGGAAGAAGTTGAGCGTAATGTTGTTGGGGTAGTAGTACATGCTATACCCATCCGCCGGATGTTCCTCGGGTAGGTCCAAGAGGAAGTCGTCGCTGATAAGCGGGGGCTTGCCAATGCGCAGCATGAGGTCGTGGTCGATGACATACGCATGCCAAAAGAGGCGGCGCCGGTGGAGATGGTCTGCCGGGCTAAGATTCTGAGGGTCGGCAAAGGCGAGGTCAGGGTCCGGACGGTGGTATCCCGACATGAGGAGAAGTTGCACGGTGAGGCCGAGGAGTGTCAGGGCGATGTGGTTTTCTGAGATAAAGTTGTAGTAGAGTATCTGTCGCAGATTTGTTCAGTCAGTGGCTCCGTTACGACTGTCGAATTCGAGAGGTGATGAGGGTAACGAAAGAGGAGCGAGTGGCTTACTACTGATAACATGGCTCCGATCGTGAGGGGGGTTGGCGCCCGGATAATAACATTGGGAATCATGCCCAAGGCGTTGTGGATGTACTTTTCGCTTTCATCCTTGTTGCGCATGCGGTTTCTCTTGCGCATCGTGTGGGCGAGGATGGAGTTGATCGCCAACCGCCAGCCTGGGTCTGCGATGGGTTGACCCTGAAAGTACGCGCTGAGCGCCGCTCGTACTTCGTGTTCTTGGAAGAGTCGAATGCCAGTGTTCATCGTCACCATATAATCTACCAAGCAGCCCCTTAGTTAAATCGTTCAAATACAAGAACGTTTTGCGTATTCAACAACGACACTGAATCTCCTTACCGTTGACGCAGTCCATGATCACATGATTAGGAGGAAGCGGGTTGTTCACGTCTGATGGCTCTAGGTACGGCTGCGGGCTGAGAGTCTCGAGCTTGGGCTGGAGGGTATTCAGGGCATTGGTGAACCTCGAGTCCCCGATGAGCAGCTCAATCTGAGCCAGCCCTTGGGGCGAGAGCAGAGAGCAGGCGCCTGATGGGCAAGCCTTGTTAGCCTTCCTTCTCCTTATTGTCATGTTCCTGATGTTGAGCCAGCCAAGTGCAGTTTACGCCACAACATGCAAGACCCAAGAGTTGGGAATGGCCTTTTCTTACCTGCCGCAGCGACGACTTGCTCATTAGGAGCTCCCACATAGTACGGCCTCGCCCCTGTTGAAGATGTGGCGGACGTTGGAGATGGGTGTGTGTCGGGGTTCCCGGAAGACGGGCTTGCGCTGCTAGCTTTCCGTCTCGATATAGGAGACTGGGAAGCCGAAACCGTTACCGACGCCGTCATGGAAGACGGCGTTACCGCCGGCGCCACCGCCGGCGCCACCGCAGGTGTTGAAACGGTGTTCAGGGGTGATATGCTAGAAGTACTCGCCTCGTTGGTTGGCGGAGTCATACCCTGATCTGGCTTCGTGGACTGGAGCTCCTCCACCAACCGCTCCATCTGGGCAAGCCTCGAAACGACATCTTCATAGAGCCTTCAGGGGACAATGTGCGTCAGCCGATTTTCCGTGCCTTTCGGAGATTTGCATCGATAATAGAGTTGGGAATAAGGCCAGGCAGCGGGCCTTGATGGACGCCGATCCTTGAGGGAGGGGGGCGGGAAGTGGAGGTGAGAATGCGGGAGAGGGTGAAGATGAGGTATAGCTTACGGTCTCTGACGACGTCCAGAAGAGCGTCTACCTTCGGGCCAGGCACATTCCAGCCCATATCTGACGCAGTTGGAGCAGATTGGCGTCTTGTGGTCGCATCGAATCTGTAAAGTGCCGTGCCGGATCGCCGGCGTGCCGTCAGCCAAGATTCGATATGGTCCCCGGCTCCTTTACCCAAGTTCCCGGGTAGTGGTTCGGAATCCACCGGTAATAATTGCCGCGTTCCCCTTGAGCAACCATTCAGAACCCTTGGAAGAGATTGTTGGCTAACATACCTTGCGGCGCCGACATGGAGTGCAAGCCAACGGACGCGGTCTCGGAAGTGCGTCGGACCCGCGAGTCGCCGCTTGTCCGTCTGGCGGTGACAACTGAGCTTCGGGGCTCTGCTCCATAACTTTTTTTCCCTCCCTCTTGTCTTGGCAAATAAAAGCCGGACTTGTTCGGCCTGCGTCTCCGTGTTGGCAAAACTCTTTTTCTTCCCTTCTTCTTGCTCTCCCAAGCTGTTGGGAACGAGAACGACACCGAAACCAGTTTTAACTCCTCCCGTCTTTGCGTGGAATGTTGGAGTGTAAGAAATGCCAGCAGAAGTGTCTCTGCGCCAGAGGGAAAAGGGATCGGAGGGGGGGTCTAGGAGCGTGTTTGGGCTTGAGCTTAGGGGTGGGTGATTGGGTTTGGGGGCCAGAAAAGCATGTCAAGGGTGGTGAGTACCGCTTCAGGGCCCCTACTAACCGTTCCTTTTTGTTCCTCTGGTCTTTGTGTCGTATGTGGTTGTTTTGCTCTGTTTGGTTCTTTTGGTCTCGGCTCCTCCAAAGTCTCTCTGCTCTCTCTCCTTTGTTGGTTTTTTTGTCTGTCTTTTTCCCTTCCACTTATCTTCTGTCTCTCTGCTCACGCACACATACACACAACACTGGCTCTCTCTTTCTCTCTCTCACGCTCTCTCTCTCTCTCCCTCAGATTTGGCTGTAGAGGGTGGGAAAGCGCAAATTGTGGCAGTATTCCGGACGGGCTGGACGCGGAGATTTCAGATTTCCGTCGGCATGCGCGGATGGGTGCGTAAGAGGTTTATAATCAAGCGATCCTGCGCCCCGACGCAACCTGATGCTTGTCTTGTGTTTTAGGGGTGAAGTTTAAATGCTCAACCTTAATCTGGCCCAAGGTCGATTTCGGGTTAAGGGTCCGGGAGTGGGGCTAATTCCGAGTCGCTGATTTCGTGCTAAGGGCCCTGTTGACCTGGACCATAACGGGTAGGCAAGACTACATTATAGAAAGAAGGCTCATCCCTAGGCCACGCACGCTTTCTGCTCGGGACAACTGGCCACAGCTTCAACGGTCTCATCTTTCCTCGTCCGAGGAAATGGCTTTGGTGAACTCTCTTTTGTCTGCCCAGGCAAAAAAGTTCCATTGCGCGTAACTCTAAACGCCCTTAGCATCTCCACTGTCATCTCCCCCCGAGTCAGTCACTGATTTCGCTAGCCCTCTTTCCGCGTAGTAGCCTTCGATGGATGCTACGCTGCCTACCTCAGGTTGGACTGCCTGTTTCACACCACGTTAACGACAGCTCGAATTAAATGCGTCTTCAAAGTCTGTCGCGTTTTTTTTTTTTTATGACAAGCAGCTATCCCGCCAATGAACTTGTTGCATACGGCCTACGGACGATAGCCGATCATCCGACCCTCTCAGAACAAGTCAACACCGTCTTGAATGAGCTTTTCGTCTCAGAGGAGGCAGTGAAGCGTCCAAAGTCGTACTGGGCATGCTGAAAGTTTTTTCAACGCAGTTACCCACCTACAAAATGGGTGCATACACTACGGATACCTAAAGCAGTATTAAAACTGGCGCAACTCTAAAGAGAGGAGCTCATTCCCTCAAGAAATTACAACTGCCACCCGGATACGAAGCACGATCGTCACCCGGGACAAAAAAAAAAAGAAATTCACCCAAGATGCCTGAAATAATCGTTACTAATCACAAAAGGAGAAGTCCTTCTTGGCTCAACTAATATGCCAAGACAGACATGCAGGGGCGTTACTTAGGTCAGCACGAAAACAGACTCGCAATAGTTGCGGCGAATATCTAAAAGATTACCTGTCTATTATAAAAGGTTCTCAACTACTACGTAGGATGTTGGCATAGACGGGTTACCGGGTCTCTACCAATGGCTCTGTAAGAAAGCCTAGACAATCGAGTCTTTCTTTATCCTCTCGCTCTTTACAACTCCTCATAGGATCATCCATCTCGCACAACGACTCGTCACCCGATACTATTACTAGGAGGGATAAACCCGGCTTGACGTCATAAGGCAACCAATCAGGCCAATGGCACAAAACGGATTTCTGAAGGTTCGACTAGCATTTCCATTACATAGCTGTTAATGCCTATCCGTGACGCCTCTCCACTTGACAACTCTGAGTTTACAAGCACATGGCAAGCAAATTACCTGGTATGTTACACTTGCTGCCTGCACGACTGGTCGCCCATACCCACCTGCAGAAGTCTTGACCGCATGTCGGGTCTCTCCGTTTTGACTGGCTCCGTCGTACATCTTGCCCTCGTCTCATATCTCAATCTCCCATCTGGAGCTCGGCTATGGCTCTGGCATGTCAGGATGTTGATGATAATCAAGGTGTGAATGCAGTCGAAAGTTCAGAGTGCCGTTTAATCTATATTATATGATTAGTGACCAACACCTGATCCACATTATTAGTTTCTCAATTAGGAAGTTGCCCAGAAGAGGGAGGCTCAACAAAGAGTTTTGGCTTGGCTAAATGTTACGGAACTGTAGTATGGGGGTATACCAAGGTTGAAAAGGTCAAAAAGTGACTAGAAGCATATGAATCTCAACCGCCAGAGTAGCGCATAGCTACAGATATGTTGAAAAGAGAATACTTCAGTTGCAAGTCAAAGGAGACGTACACAACCGCAGCTTTTTCTCGACAATCTTGAAATCCCGCCCTCAACGTACGTCTAAATCTCACCCTTGTTTTTGTGGTTGACGTGCCTGTGTTCTCGAATAGGTCATATCTCGCCTACCGTTTACAGAAAGAGCATAGTCGTCTTGTCTACGGGTTAGCCAAGAACCCACAGGAGGCTTCTCCATCTCCAGTCATCCCATGCGACCACCACGTGTGAGAAGAACGCGTCAGCGTCGAGCACTTTTTCCCAAACTCCTTTATGTTGTAATTTAAAAAAAAAAAAAAAAGAAAAAGAAAAGCAATGTTGGATGGTGGCGTACTGGACTGAGTGATGCGAAAACGAGGCTCATGGCTGCCGCAGCTACGCATGCTGCTGATTCCGGCCTAGTCTTTCATGTACAAGGACACACTAGACACATGTATGAAAACGGAGAACGAAGTGATCCAGAACGAGTAATTTCAGGGGCTGGTTTGCAGCAGTGGATCAAACAGAGTGCGTTAGCTTTGGAGGTTTTGGGGGGAGGGGGAAGAATATGCGGATGCCGCGGCACACTTGCATCCATACAGAAAACCCTATTTCCAATACCAAAGGGGATATTTTTCTCATGTAATTGTGGAGCGTCCCACGCTTATGCAGAGTCTGTTTCGGGGAGTTAACGTAAGTTTCTTCGGTGATTATCCGTAAATCTGGCGAGTTATGGGGTCGAGTAGACGTCGCTCAGTTGGTTGGATATATGGAGTTTGTACAACACACTCAGGTAGCCCATGTTGGGGAGATAGGCTACTGTAAGAACGATATGAATTCAAAATCAGCAGTAAGAACCTAGATAGACAGTGTATGGGCAAAGTGACTTGGGCAAAGTGACATAAAAAAAAGAAATAGAGAAAAAGGGGTAGGATTTGGTGTAAGTACTAAGGGGCAGTAACAAGTTGAGAAAGGAGCAGGCGCGAGGCTTACGTCTTCTCACAAACATTGTAAACGATAAAATTACTAGCATCAAAATGTGATCTGCATGAGTTGGCCCATTTACATCTCCTCTCTAAGTTTGATGCTTGTATTGCTTTTGTTCATGACACCTCGTGGTGAACTCGAAAGTCAATCTCTAGAGCATAACCACGCCCTACTGTCTACAGCATGCCCCTTTACGAGGTCTTAAGTCCACTGACCCAAATAATAAACTTCGTACATGCTATATACTGCTCATGCTTTGTGATACAATCAGGGTGTCATTGGGTCCAGTCTATTTTTTTTTTCTTGATTACTGCTTCCACGTGGGACTCAGCTACAAGACTTACCAAGGATAACTCCTTGATCTGTCTTTGTCTGCTTTTGTTGCAAATCATCCCTTTGTTAATAACCGCAGGTACGAGCGGCAAAAGTTGTCTTGAAGAGAAATTACCGGAGAGAATCACCGACTACGGAATAGCGCATTGCAAAGAGCGATAATATGGGTGTATTAATATGCTAAGTAAGTTTTCTGCATTAAGGGGTATCTCGGGTCATCAAATTAGCAAATGACAAAAGACATCTCTCCTGAAAGAGAAGCCTGAGAATAAAGTCTTGAAAAAAACATTGAGCGGTTATCTCGCAACCGGGCGCCTGTTGACATTTGATATGCTATTGGCTCTGCTGGCCGACGGCGTTCCTCTTGGGGTACCGCGAGGAGTCACTCTGCTTTCACCAAAGAAGCGCGATGACTGGCTCCATTGACGTCGGTAAGGGGGGCGATCTGGCGCATCAGCACCAGCAGCATCACCTGGGGCGAACCTATTAGCACATTGAAGATATAGAATCGGGGTAGAGGTCAACTCACTGCCTGGTCGATCGCCGGGGGCGTAGGACAGACGTCGGCCGCCAGTATCCTCTCTGGCAACAGCCAGCTTCTGGGCAAATGGCGAACGGGCACGGAGAGCAGGTCCCTTCCAGTAGATTATGTAGACAGCAGCTACCAGCAGGAATGAAATGCAGAAGAGAATAGTGCATGCGTATTCGAGGTTCTTTCCGCTGTCCGCTCCGATATTGGTGAAAAAAGGGGTTGCGGGGACCGTGAGAACTCCAGCTAGAAAATCGCGAGCCCAGCCATTGCCGCCCGTGGCAGAGGCGCTGTACGGTCCATATGCGCAAATCATGTAGTCGATTGTAGCCATGTAAATGGCGTAGTTGGCGATACCGACGATGGCAGCGAAAATCATGGATCCGATCCAATGAATGGGAGGACCCTGGATCGTCCAGGCGAAACCGATGAGTCCAATGGGCAAGCAGGGCGCCGTGTACAAGAGGAACCAAAGGCGAGATTCGTACTGCGCCCTGTCGTCATGAGGCTTAGCTTTGCGCTCCTTGATGTTGCGCTTGATGGCAGGGATGAAGATTGCCCAAGCAATGAGGTAACCGATGCCAATGGGAATGAAGGCCAAACCAACATCGACGGTTGAAAAGTTCCACTGTTGATAGACCAGGACGAACGACTGGATAAACATGAAGATGAGGGCATCGGAGAAGCCGGAGAGAAGCGACAGGACCAACACGATGGGCTCGGTGAGGAACATCTTGAAGGGACGCACCCACGTCGTGATGACTTCCTTGGCGGAAAAGCGGTCCTTGAAGGGAACAAGCTCATCAGGACCCCAAATGTTCGGGTTACCCTCCTTTCTGCGCTTCTTGGCGATGCGGTTCATCATGATGGTGCTACGGGTCTCGGGGACGGTGAAGAAGTGCAACAGCTGCACGGCACCTCCAAAGATGAGCTGAACCCAAATGGACCATCTGCAGATGAATTGATTAGCTTACTTTCGTGTGAAAACATTCCGGTGTCTGATGAAATACATACCTCCAATGCAGATAGGACTCTGTGAAACCGCCCACAATCGGACCAAGCACAGACCCAAAGACAGATGAAAAGACAACATAGGCGACAGCATACTGTTGCTTATCAGATTCGAACAAGTCGGCAATCATGCCAAGCGTGACGGAGCCACCGGCAGACGATAAGCCACCGAGGGCGCGGCCTACCATAATGGAGGCGAAGTTCGGCGCAAGGGCCACGGGGAGCTGGAAGATGTTGACGAAGAAGAGCGAGAGCTGGAGCACCGGCCACCGGCCGAATTCCTCGGACCACGGGGCCCACAGCTCGCAGCCGAAGGCGTAAAGAACCAGGAAGATCATGGCACCACAACGGGCGCCTTGGGCACTGACGCCGAACTCCTCCGAGATGCCTGTAATAGCGTTGGAGTAAAGCGAGGTGTTGAAGTTCATCGACACCTGGACCCAAAAGATGACGGTAAGAATGTACCACTTCTTCCATTTGGGAAACGAGTAGCCCAGCTCATCGTAACAGTCGTCCTCGGTAATTTCATATTTGTCGTAGGTACCCAGCTTCTCGAGCTTGGCTCCATTGTTGTTGGCATGGTCCAAGTCCCCAGGGGGATCTCGTTCTTTTGCGGACAGTTGGTCGCTGGTCGTGTCACCACTGTTGTTACCTTCTGCGGGACGTTCATCGCGCGATTCCAGCTTCTCGTTGGCAAGATCGAGGTCGGCCTGGTTGATAACCTGGGGCGGCTCGTCGGCGAATCGTGCGCTGGACATTTTGGAGTGCTCTCATACGACTGTAAGGGTAAGAGGAGATGAGATGAAATAAAGCTTAAAGACTGTCTCCTTCAAAAAAGGAGACAGCAGGAGGTTTGAAGGTGATATGGGAATTCTAATGAATAAGAAGGCAGCCTTCGCCAGCCGAATTACTTTCTTGAGTGTGAGGAAGGGAGGGTTCACGTTAAACATGGTAGCCCAACAGCAGGCGACCATGAAATATTATAACCTACCATACTTTTCTCAGCCCTGGAGCTAGAATCAAATCTTCGGACGGAGGCCGAAGACCAACTTACCCAAAATGATCAGTGTCCCAGTGCTCGTGCTAATCCCGCATTCCCCAGAGCGCAGACACCCACTCTGACATCACCAGCAGAGGATGGTGGCGTGTAACAGGCAACATCTAGCGCAGCACGTCCCACTTTGAAATGCATTGCTCATGTGGTGAAGCAACCAGTGCCGTTCTCTCACCCAAAAGTTCGGCTGGGTTTGAGAGTCTAGTGGCAGCAGGTTTGGAAAACGTCGGGACAGACGGTTCCACAGGTGGATAACGAGGAGCAGTCTGGAGAAGGGCCGGAGTGGCGGGGCACAAACACCGCTAAACATCGAGCATTGACGTTGACGTTTACTGTCACTGCATTTTTGTTGTACGTCTATGGGTGTGAGTTTGGCCGGATATAATGTGCCAAGACGAGGGAAATAATCGATTGCACTCTTTTCAAAGTTGCCTCCTTCGGAGGCTGCTTGCCATCACCTCGCTGGGGCTATGCCAAGTTGCGGCAGAGCGGCATACGAAGCTTGTTTCCTGTTGGCGGCTCTAGTGGCGGCTTAGCGGTCAGCGGGTACCTTTTGCCTTTTTGAGTGCTCTGATTGGTCAATGCCGAAGAGCGGACCCATGCTAGCACTGATGACGACGATCTGTAGTCAGTTTATGGTGAAAACCTTTTGTCTTGCTTATTCCCACCTCTTTCTTACTACTACGTAGCAGGCAGAACAACCAAAAGTCCTACCCCGTCTCCATATCCACTGCACCGGCCAGGCAGTTGGTGTACCAAACAGGGCAAGAAAAAGCCGGAGCGCGAACCGCTCAGACTTATGACGTCTTACTTCCGGGGTGTCCGAACTATTGTCAGGCACTAACAGTGCAAGACCAACAACGGACCCAGAGATCGTACGGCGGCCGGTTCTCTCCATCTTTTCTTCCCCGTCTCATCTCCAACATCTCCGCAACATTATTTGTCTGGTCACAATTTTTATTTCGATGGCACATGGCATGGGACCAAGTCTTTCTGACGATTTTTGTTGGATTTGAAATGACTCGGGAATCGTGACTAAATGAAAGGGGAAAGAAAAAGAGAAGAAAAAACAAACACACAAACATGAGGTCAATCAGATGTCAGCCACTGGTGTAGCCTCAGCCCCAGCCGCAGCCGTCCCAAACTTGAAAGTCAAATCAAGCCCAAGGAGCCGCTAATATCCGAACGGTGATACTAAACGTACACCAGAACCGAGGCTTCTTGGGCAGATGACGGACTCAACCCCTGCCCCTCTTTGAAGCATTCATCTGCAGGGCTCTGGAGTGAGCAGAAGACCCCGTCTTTTCTGTTGCTTTGTTGTAGTTGTCATTCTGGAACATTTCCTAGTGGAGGTCTCGTACGACTTCAGTTTTCATTCCGATATCTGTACTGCAACTACGCCAGCTGGAGGATCGAGGTCTACACGGACAGCCAATGAAATGCATTACATGGATCGCGGACCGCTTAGCCTCCGACCGAAAAGCTGGTGTAGATTGGTTGTGTGATCCAGTGCTCTACACCCAGTTACACACCCACTCTCTGTCCCCTGAGGCATCCAGATCTCCACGTGCAGAGGGATGGGCTCATTCGTTTCTTCAATCGGCTTCCACAACCAATCACGCACCTCTCTACTCATTCGGCTTGCTCATCTCCCGGAGTGTCAGAAAAGGGTAATCCGTCAGGAACACAGGTGCAACATGCCACCATCGAAGTGCCTGGGGCCCTGCAGAAGGCCCTAGTAAGAGCGGTGAAAATTCTTTCCCGCGTAACCGTGACCTTGCAATTTTCGATTCGCGAGCCGCGTTTACAACTTTGGCCGAGGTGATCGCCACAGACCCATTATGCCAAGGTCGATTCTATGGCTGCTCGGAGCTTGACCTCCTTCCTCCGGCTAATCGCTAACACGGATTGGTCAACGCGACAACACAGAATTGCGAGGCTGGAGCAGCGGTATGAACTGATCATGTTACATACTCAGTAACATTTTATGAAGGTATCCGCAAGCCCCTAAGCAACCCGTGCTCACTCCTGGCAAGCCTTTGCATTGGGTCCCAGCTCGCGCAAGAGAAGGGGAACCACTCCATACCAGGATTTATTCTATCAGTTAGGTTCGAAACTCCCCAGGATTAACGTCTTCGTCAAAAGGCGTCACGCAAGCGCCATACTCTGGAAAAAGTAGCAGGACGCCATTATAAAATCGCTTTCCAGTGCGCTCTGGCAATCTCATCCGAAACAGATTCCTCACCATGCTTCTCTGCAACTCTCCAGAAGACAATCCAAACAAAAGTCTTGCGTAAGCCAAGGGATTGATACATCTTTAGCAATTGTTTGCTTTCATTTTTCCAAGATCAGCTTGGTTTCCGAAAGAAAGGAACACAATGATTCAGAGAGAAAAAAGCTGAGAGTTTCTTACCAGGCCTATGCCTTTCTGTCTTGCAAGTCTCACTCTTCAAAATTGATCATTGTGGAGACCCCGTAGTAGGATGTATGAGTAGGTCCACATCAAAGGCGGTGTCCAGGTAGGATGTCCAAAAATTGTCGTAGAATAGTTGGTCAGTTGCTTGGCTCAAGCCATCATACCCCTGAAAACCCTGTGGTTCAAAGTTGTCAATCCCCACGGAGTTTGCGACTACCTGTCCACTGCTGGGAATGCCCGAGGCGCTTTGAGACCCATCAATAGATGTATCTTCGGGGGTTGTCGTACGCTGTTCTTCCAAGTTAGCAAACGGGAGCATGTTTAGGGTTACAGTGTCTAAGAACTCACGATGCTGGAGGACACATTGACGATTGCTCTGTCAGAGGCAGATGAGCCTTGACCCGTCAATCTCGTCATCAAACTGACGAATGATTTAGAAATCCATATTCTCACGGGCCAAGACTGTGATAGCTCGCCCAAAGCCAGGAGGCATTGCCGCGACTTGTTCTCAGCCAGCTGTCGACGAACAGGATCTTGCCGGCATATGACTATGGTGTGGATGGAAAGAGCGCCGAACAAAGCCGGTACACTGCAGTGAGTTAGGATCGAGAGTGTTGGATACAAGCAAGCACTCCACCTACAGATGAATCTGTCCGGATCTGATGGTTTCAGCGGCTAACTGATCCTCCGCATTACGAGTGATCGCGTCGGCTGCCATACGGGCTCGCTTGTCCCGTTCTACATCCTCAGGAGAGAGGATCTCTATGGACTTTGGCCGGAAGAGAAGTATTTGAAAGTACCTGTGCCATGCGTTCGCAAAGGCGTGAGGACATGGGGGGCTTGGTTGTTCACTCACTGGTAGTTGAAGTGTAGCATGCTAGCCCAAAAAGGGGCTCCTAACAAGCCGTCAAGTGACGACATGCGGAGGCAATTGGGCAATTGAGATTCCCACTGCAGAAGATTACTCTTCAGCACTTTCGTATCAAACCTTTCTTCTGCAGCTCGACGCGGACTAAATTCCGCAACAAGAACATCTCCAACTAAAATACAAGAACGTCAGAAGATGGCAGCACGATCCCAGAAAAGGGCACTTTCAACGCACATAATGCTGCCAATCTCGACATCTCCATCACGTAAGATATGTGAAATTCTTGCTGAGCTGGTATGAGCCTCTCTTCGTAGTTTCTATCAAACATGAAGTCATCTTTGGTGAGAGGTTCAATGTCACAGTCTTCATCCCGGATACGGCACGGCCGACCGAACGCCGCCGAGGTATGCCTATCACGGGTCTGGAATCCTTTAGCATGTATGAATTAAGTAAATCTCAAGGGTTTGACATGTTGGACCTACGTAGATTGCCCACCAGATTCTTTTCCTGAGAGATTTCATTTGCGGGGTCAAAGCGGATTGTGATGTGCTAGAATGTCGGGTTAGCAAATAACCTAGTGATACTGAAGCAAAAGGGCCACGCGACATACGACCGATGCATTCCTAGAGACTGTGCAAAAGTCGTCGCACAACCCACCCAGTGGCATGTGTCTTTCTGCTCGTCATGACCTGCCCACCAAAAGCCAAATAGCAATAATACAGCAACGACGTTCATGATATCAGTACCGTAATCGGCATCATAAAGCGCCTTGGCATGCCGATAATATGTCCTCCTGGCAGCAGCTCTGTCGCTGAAGCCACTTGCTTGGATAGTGCTTTCGCCTACGACCGTAAAGCCCAAGAAAAAAATGGTTTGCAAAACCAAAGGTGAGACTTGACCATGAAGATATGAGTGTGTAAACTTTTGTCGGTCGAATACGGGGTAAGCCACATGGATGATCTCGAAGAAGGCGCGAACTAGTTGGTCGGAAACTTCAGGTGCTGGCGTTTTGAGAGCTTCCTGGAGGGAAATGGGTTCTCCAGCCGCTTTGGAGCCAAAAGCAGTAGCTGATTGGTCTACAATGGAGGCTGGAATCGGATAATGAACCCTCAAAGGCTCAGTTACGCCGTCCTTGGGTCTATGAACCACCTCGACAATGTACGCGAGATTAGTAGTGTCCACAGCTCGATGAGGCTGGGAATTTGGTTCCACTCGACCGATTTCGGATTGGATTGGCCCTATATGAGGTCTCAATAATGGAGAAGGAAATATACTCTCCTCGCCTTGGGCATTTTGTCGAAGTGGTGTTACACTAGGGTTGTCTTCGGTATGCTTGGAGCCCGCAATCCTGCGTCCGGCTTCAGCAGCAGACGCTTCACATAGCGATGGCATATGTTGTCTTTCAGCAAGCGAAGAGACTGCTCTTTGAGGTCTCTTAGAGGAGGACCGATTTGCTTTCTTGCGAACATATCTGGCAAATCATCAACAACAGTTCCAGAAAGCAATATAGCTCACCAGCCACGCACTTGCCCCTTTTGGATTCAATGAGTTCGCAGGCTATCTGTCGTGTACGACATTGCCAGCAGGGTTGCCCTTGATCTGCATCACATTTGACCCGTCGTGCGTTGCATGCCTTACACGCCACCCGTACCCGATGTGGTACGGGCCTGGGCGAACTCGATGACGGCGAATTGCTACCTAACCTTCCCGTTGCATCAGCCATGTCTGTAACTGCAAATTCAAAGTGTCTGAGGCTAAGAGAAGGCGAGGTCATCAGTTAGGTGGAATGGGAGCGACTCGCTTCTGGAGCAAGAACCCGCGGCCAATTCTTATGTGACTATGTGCGGAGTCAGGTGCTTTGAAAAGCCGAGGGTTCTTGACTGACCACCACGTGACATCAAGCTAGTCGTCGTCTCGGAATCGAAAGTTCAAGGCGTCAAGAACACACTAAGACATTTTCCCGGAAAATTAAGGGTTTTTAGGCTTGTTAATCCATTTCCTCTCATATGTCTTCTTCAGCTTCGGCAATTGCTCTTGACAGTCGCCTTAGGCCTTCTGCTAATGCTGCTCTCCCCAAAGTGAAAGTAATACGAAACCAGCCAAACTCTTCTGCCACGTACGCACTGCCTGGTGAAATCATGATTCCATGCTTTAAAAATGTCTCAATAATATTCAGCTCCCGCTGCCGGCTAACACTGGCATTTTCAGATGTGACTTTAAGCATCGTGTAAGATGGCTGCTGATATGATGACTTGGGGATGTACAAATGGCGTAGATCAACCCAGATGAATAGGCCGGCATTCCTTGACAAGTCATTAGCTCACAAGATGCTTTTCAAAAAGTTTTCGCTAGTAAACGCACATCTCGAAGTATTTGATGTTATGCCTTTGGAGGAATGATGTAGCAACCTTGTAGTTCTCTACCATGAGTTTGTTTTTTTTATCCATGAACCGTGCCAGCCATGCCCTGTTTTCCAACATGGCTGCCCAAACATCTTGGAGGACGTGTGGTGACCAAGAGAACATACTGTTGGATCGAATGTTAAGCAAGAACACGGCTACAGATGCAGCAAGGGGACCGACCTAATACTTGACATGGCACCCAGAATAGCTTCATTCCTAGTATAGACCATACCCAGACGCAGACCGTTAGCACAAAAGTCTTTACTTGCACCGTACAACACGTGTAGTAGATCCGAGCTAATGACGTCGTGAAGATCGAGTGACAGAACAGAGACGAACGAAGCATGGCCTGTGATCGCAGGGTTCGGAAAAACAGACTTAGCATAGATCTCATCAGACAGGAAATGCAACCCGTTCCTGCTGCAGAATGATGCGAACTCTACGAGGGTTTCGGGGGGATAGCATCTGCCCAAGGGATTGTGTGGGCTTGATGTCACTTCATGTTAGTGGTTCTTGTTCTTGCTATTGCCTTTGGCGGTATAACTTACTTTGAGATGAGCAGGGCACGAACTGTCACACCGGCACGTCGGGCCCTGAACAAAGCTGACTCCAAAGCTCGTCTGTTTACCTCAGGTCGAAACAGGTCGTCAAGGCCTGTACACCCTTCAACACCCTCATATGACACTCCGACGACTCGAGTGTTGCTGCGATTTAGTAGGTCAAAGCTGAAGCCATTGTAGAAAGGCTGTGGGATCAAGATGCCTTCTCCTTCGTCGCAAATTGACCAAGCTATTGCGTCCAAGCCACTAGCCAGACCAGGTGTAATGAAGAGATTGTCAGAGGTGACCTCTCGGCGTGGGTGAAATTCCTCGTTCATAAATGAACTCAGAGCACGACGTAGACGTAGTGAACCACGCGGGCCCGTACTATATGTAAGATGGTTGGCAGGAAGAACATGTATCTGCGCTCGTGCAAGTCAGAAACTACATACGCATACACTTAACATATGATCATGAGATATTTCAACCTGGTTTTTAATGAACTCTGCAACCTCGTGATGCAAGAGGCTGTTCTCAGCCAAGCGAAGGATGACGCTGCCCGTAATTAGTTGTTTAGAACTCGAATGTGTCGTAAATATGTCCACGCAGTTTCAACTTACGTTCCCATAGGGTTGCTTGGTGACCATGGGTTGGCCATAGACTTCTCTCGAGGCCCCCATATGTCTCGATGGACTAAATTGTAAGCCCCTCTTTTGGATAATTGGCGCTGAGAGATTGCCCACTCTACGCGCTCTTCTTGTGTTGGTAAATCCATATTGAGAAATTTTAGGTTAGCAAGGTCATGCACACGTGAGGTAGGGGTGTGTCGTGGGCTTTGGCTCCCTCAAAAGACATGATGCGAGTCTTTAAGGCTGAAAAATCTATATTTAAATGGGGTGTTCTGTGACCCCTCTGAGCCCCATTCCACCCTTGGCCAACTAAACTGGCCTGTCAGGGCTGTGCCGACCTCGGCGACTTACTCACCTGTACTAGGATTTCCCAGTGAAACTTTAGGTTCTCCGCACTACGGCCAGTCGCCTCGGGTTCTTGATAAGTGGGGCCACCTACTAGCAGCCTCGTTCACAGTCGCCCTGAAGGTGTGTAAGTCTAATGAGCATTGTTCAGTTCCTCTCATTATTTTTATGCCTTTTGCATCTGGCTGTTTTCCAAATCGAAAAAAAGTTAAAGTAACTTACATTGTAAATATTACACCATTTCGGCTTCAACTATGTCTTCTTCTCATCTTTATAAGCCTAGCGTCCCTGTTTCCAATCACCGAAACACATTCGCCGAATCCTGAACATACGCACTCATATGAATGGGATCTTATCGACTAGGATCTCCGCTTTCGTTTTCTGAAACTGCTTTAAATCCAGCAACGATCTGAAATCTAAGCGAGTATTATGGACGAGGACCGATTTGTCTTACACCTAGGTCTCTGTTGTTACCTTGACCACTCCCCCAACTATTGCCCAAAATATCGATACGAGTGCTGCAACATGATTCTTCAACGGATTTTCCGGGGGCAATCTCTTAACATTCGATGATAGAGAGGTAGAGAACGTTCTCTTACCTGACGAGATCCGAAAGTCAATGTTCCTAGTATCTCTGGCTCCCTTCGTTGGGCCTTGTGTGGGTCCTTTAATTGGCGGTTTCATCAATGATCATGCCAACTGGAGATGAACGTATTGCGTCAAGATCATATAGTCGTCAATAATGTTGTAGATAGTCGTTTTTCTGGTTCTTGAAACCTACTGAACAGTACCTATCATTGGATCTGGGGTATTTGGCTTCGGGGGTGTGCTTCTCTTCATTTGAACATGACTGAAGGTTAATTACGAATGGGATTTTTATTTTAAATAAAATATTCAAATTGTTTATCGGCTGGACTCGTAGAACGCAATATTTATCCATGGGTTAAAGCGCAGAAAGATTCAAGACTGATCGTGAATCCAGGGTGATAGATACAACAGTACGCTGCTTCTGCACTAGCTTCAAATGAGTTGACAAAGTGTTCATTTTCAGGTGCGCCGTGAAGTGAAGTAGCCAGCTCAAAACCTAGAAAGGGAGATATCTCACTAAAAGCACTACTACCACAGTAGTCATACCCCCTGGGCTATTAGAAAAGGGCCAGATTATCAGACACAATACTACATGGCAATATGAGTTTACATCGGCCTCTTCAAGTTTCTGTTAGACGTTACTTCCCATGTATCTCTATCGCTTCTTCTCATTCCCATAACCTACTTTTCTTCCGCAGTAGCTTTCGTGAGGTGACTGGATGAACCTCGATGCCTAACGACCAATCATCAAGTAGGCAACGGAAATTATAGTCTCACAAATAGCTTCAGAGCTGAAAGAACTTATGGCACACGAAAATGTATTAGCTGACAATCCATATTTGTTGCAACGACTTTTCACTTTGTCCAAACACGGCACGAATGAACAAGCCACAGAAGAGGTATGTATGAACGTATTGGGATCGAATTCTTCAGGGGCCATCCGCATCAAAGTCATTACGCCTCCTTCTTCTTCTTCGCCATTAGAAGAACCCCAGATACACCCGATGTGACCATTTCTTTACCTTTCTCCACACCAGCCTCATGAAGCAGGGTCTCGATCTCTCTCCGCAGAATCTTGACCACATCTCGTTCCGTCCCAGCTGCATCCGGATGTGCCTCACGCCAACGCGTCACCGTGCTCATAGTGGCCATGATCTTTTCCACTGTATCCATATCCCAAGTCTGCTGGCCCAGAAAGAACTCTTCGTGGTCAGCGACCAGGCCATCCTTGTTCCACTCCTTGCGAAAGAAGGTGCTCTCGTCAAATTCAAGAACTGGTTCCCGGAGATTCCACGGTAAGGGTAGAGTCTCATAGAGGTTCTCAGTCAGCAAGTTTCCAGGTGTCGTGTAAGGCTCCATGTACTCGCTACGGAACGTCTGAACAAGGGTCTGCAAGCGTTCGTGGTTCGGCACCGAGGGGTGAATATGCATAGCGCTGGTGGTCCAGATAGCGACAGTACCGCCGGGCTTCAGAACGCGGCCTGCTGCGGCCCAGAAGCCGGGCATGTTAAACCAGTGCGCGGCGGTGGCAGCTGTGATAAGGTCAACGCTGCCGTCCGCGACAGGTGGGGATAGATTCGAGCCGAGTTCTTCGGCGGTGGAGACGTTGAAGCGGATCGGCTCTGAGGTTGAGGATGCTCCACCAAGGGACCGGGCGGCAGCAATCATTCCCTCGGCGGGGTCTAGGCCGATGACCTGTGCGAACTGCCCGCCAATTTCTCGTGCAACCGTTCCCGGACCACAGCCCACATCGAGGAGAATATCCACTTTGCCACCTGTGGATGTATGGTGGTCAAGAATGGTTTTATACAGGCTCTGGTGGTAGCCTCGGCGAGCTTTGGCGTAATGAACACCCTGCTCTGGGGAATAGGCAAGGAATGTCTTTTCGGTGGGCACTGAAGGCCGGACGGCTGCGGAGTCAGATTCAGTCATCACGTCTCTGTTCTCCGTACTAAAACAAATACTACAAAGATACGTTGATTTGAGCCGAGTACCCGTCTAGGTCTTGCTAATGAGAAGAGGTGAATGCTGTTGTTCGAGTTGCTTGCGGCTGGTCTTTAAATATCCCTCCAGACATGTGCTTCTCTTGCGCGTGGCATACAGCCAGGAATTGCATGGATGGTAAAAGGTCCATGTAGAGATGGCCTGCATGCTTGCTTAGGTGGATAGGCTCCCACATGGCATGTGCGCTATACCCAATACGGGCCAGGAGTGCGAGCCAAGCAGTGTTCCAAGCGGAAACTCTGCTAATCTGTTGGCATCCAATCCTTGTCTGTCGCCCATTTGTCGTCGCTTATCGAATGCCTCTGCTCACTATTCAGCCTGAGTACCGCCCGCAAAATCATGGCGGATTTATGTGTAATAGGATTCCAAAGGCCCTAAGCACACCCATCTTTCACCTAAACAATACATTTTGCCAAAGGGCGCCCCAAAACAGTAACGGAAGCGGAGAATAAGAATAAACTCCGAACCCCGCCACCGCGCTGACGTTTTATATCAGTCTTCACTGTTGCGTTTTATTCTTACAATTAACTTCAACCCCGGTACAAAATGGTATACTATGGCGCTCTGAGCAAAGGCTGTCAACGGTGTCGCAAGCGCAAAGTCAAGGCATGTAATATCACAGCCGTGGTTATTTCCAGGCAATCTAACTGCAAAAGCTAGTGCGATCAACGGCAACCAGGATGCCTCAAGTGTGAGAAAGGAAAAAAGCCATGTCCTGGTTATCGGGACTTGGCTGATGTGCTTTTTCGCGATGAACGCCAAAGGATTAAGAACAGATTCTATGAGAAGCTTCACACTGAACGAGGGGTTACACCAGCTGCCAATTTACAGTTGTGTGCCACTCACTTCACAACTATGACAGAGGTGCACACGCCCGAACATCCAACTCCGTCTTCGGTAGAAATTCCCCTTACACAACCTCTTGAAGACCGGGCAGCCAACTTTTTCTTTGCTTACTACACCACTACTGGACCACCTTTTTGTGATACGTATCAGGCATGGCTAGCCCAAGCGTATTTGCAGGAGAGCCACAGCAACCTTGTTCGAGCAACCATCCAAGCAGTAGGGATGGCTGCAATTTCCAACGTATTTAATGCTCCTGACGTCGTCCTCAAGGCCAAAGATCGATATTGTCAAGCATTGAAAGCCACCAACCTGGCATTGCGTGACCCTTATCAGACCACCGAAGATTCTACCCTTATAGCAATTCTTTTGCTAGGGCTTTTCGAGGTAATCCTGATATTTCTTTCAGCGACATATCGCGTCTTCTCATACGAGATTAACCTCTATAAATAGACAGTCACTTTTGAAAACTCAAGAAGCTACCATACCTGGGCGTCGCATATTGAGGGAGCCACAGCCCTGCTACACCTTCGAGGCCAAGATCAATTTTCTCGGGAATTGGGTATACAGCTCTATATACAGTTTCGAAACCAAATTGTGCGTACTGCTTACCATTTTATCACTCTATCAAGTATGTACTTATCCAGAATTGTCTAGCTGCAAGCCTGTATGCAACGAGGTTCACGAGTACCTCCCGCTTTGGTCGAGGTCACGGCAGAGTTCGAGAATAGTAAATTTGGAAAACATTACAACAGCATGCGGGCAGGATCTTTGGCGCTTGTTGGCTTTCGTATCGTAAACATTCGCGCCGAGATCAAAAACCAGAGAATATTGGACCCGGACAAAGTATGGCAGCTTGCCCTTGATATTAACGACGACTTGCACAGTTGGGCGATTTTACAAACGAAAAGGGCCTATTATCAGACTGAAGCAGTTGAGAATTCAACTGGGAAATACTTCAATGGGAAACGACATATTTACACTAGTGAATGGGGCGCACAGGTTTGGAACAACTGGCGTTCAATGATGATACTAAACAGTCAGGTTATTTTGGACTATGTTGACAAACAGCGCTTCGGAGACGATTTTGGCAAAGAAATGATGCGTTCCGATATAATATCAACTATACAAAGCCTCTCAGAAGAAATTTGTATCTCTACCTCTAATCTCTCGGGCTCGCCACGTAGGTTCCCTGGCCATTGTTAGAATCATTGACTAAAGCTTTTTTTAGGTGCGTCCTCAATGATCTGGCCACTGTATATAGTATCACAAGAGGAAGTGAACAGTGCAGAAGTGAGATCATGGGCCGCAGACCAACTGCACGGCATCAAGATTTCTTTGGGAATCAAACAAGCTGCCGTTTTGGCTGATGACGCTTGTCCAAACTGGAGGGAGTTGGAATTGATGTCAAGTTTCAGCTCCCAGCCACTAAACATGCCCTCCAACTTTCCTCAATAAGATACATGATATCATTATCATGGAATGTACTCAATTTAATGTTTATAGAGTAGGGCATCAAAGCGAGCGTGTTCTCTTGTTAAGACCTCACTACGATGAAATATTATCGTTTCAAATGTTCTCTTCACACAGTTGTCACAGTCACCGCAAGTCGTCTCATCAAAGCATTGGCCTCAGCAGAGTGAGCTCAAGCTTGAGCAGAGCGGAAAGTTACGAACAATAAAGCACAGGCAGAAACTGCAGCCATAGGCAATCACAGTGTGCAGATCAAAGTTCTTAGAAATGCACTGGTAATTATTCTGGAGCTGGTTACAGATCGCTGGTTGTTTTCGTATGCATGGGCAAGACTGAAATAGCACAAAGAGCAGCGCAATAAATGCCTAATCCAAATGATTGAACATTACCCTCCAAACCTATGCATCTCAATACTTCAGCCTGAAAAGCGTCTAATGCCCATATCATGATATCTTGCTATCACCGCGGCTATATACTTAATGGATTTAACTTTAATCCAGTTGAACCTGTCATAGTTAAATGACTCATAGTAGGGGAGCTCAGAGCTGTGTTCTTATTTCATCAGAGCTTAAGCTTGTCGGCGTGGCCAAGAAAGGAAATGAAAAAACATGTGTCCCTTTTTGGAATTCCCGTTGCAGAATACCTTACACGCCGCATTTTGGCTTACACTGGTATATATAACTCGCCCTCGGCACTTTCTACCTTCGCGAAATCTTCTCGCTTATCTGCGTTTCTTGTTATTTGCTTTAGGCATTTATTTATTCACCTTTGACCAAAACCCCTACAACCTACATTCGTCATGGGTTACATGATTACATGGACACCGTCGGCAATTCTGCCGCTAGTCCTCAAGCTCACCGCAGCTATCATTGGCACTCTTTTTCTAAAACTTATTTGGAGGGCTTATACGATTCGCAGAAAGTTTAGACAAGTGAGGGCGCAGGGCATTGTGAGTATATCATCCTTCAGATCTTGGCCTCGTTGACTGACACTTGTGCGCAGCCCATGCTGCCTCACTCTTGGATAACGGGCCATCTAGGCGTTATGTTCGAGTTCCGAAAAGAATACCCAGGAGACATAAATATCGGTAATTTTCACCCATGGATCATCAACAACTACAAGAAATATTTCCCAGATATGGACCACTGTCCCCCAGTCATCTATCTTGACTTGTGGCCCGTACTGAAAGCGCCCATCGTGGCGGCCTATAAAAACACAGTTGCAGCGCAGTTCACCCAGACTAAAAACCTTGATAAACACCAAATCTCCCTTGACTTTATGAACCCTTTGACAAAGGGCAAGGATATCGCCACTCTCCAGGGCGATGAGTGGAAGAAGTGGCGTGGATGGTTCAATCCTGGGTTCAGCTCCAGAAACGTTTCCACCATGGTTCCAGAGCTTATTGAAGAAATTCAAGTCTTTGCCAACAACTTAAAACAAAGAGCTGGACCAAATGGGACTTGGGGTCCCATGTTTCAGCTTCGCAACATCACTACAGCCCTTACCTTTGACATTATTGTCCGAGCAGTCTTGTAAGAGAAGCTTGCTGTCTTCCTTTCTACATGCACCCGAAGTTGCTAATATTTGACAGGGATGAACGTTTGCACGAGCAGACAAACCCCACAGGCGGGCCGCTCAGAGTGGCCCTGGCAGACCAACTCAGGTTGATGGGAATTCGACAAGCCTTTAGTTTCGGTTACTTGTTCCCATGGCAAAACAGGGCCGTTGACCGAAACAACCAGATTGCCTACAACCAGCTGTACCCCAACATTGTTCGCTCTCTCGAATCGGGATTGAAACCGTCCAAGAAGAAGACAGTACTGAATCTTGCTCTTATGCATCTAGCTGAGGAGGCAGGCGGCCGCAACATCAACCCAGCCACCGATCCGGATATGATGGAGACCATCATGGGCAACCTCAAGACTTTCCTTGTCGCTGGTCACGAGACAACAGCGAGCGCGCTGTGCTTCATGTTCAAAGTCCTCCAAGACAACCCAGACTGCATGGAAAAGGTCCGTGCCGAGCATGACGAGGTCTTGGGCCCGGATCCGGATCAGGCGGCGGAGATTCTCAGCATGTCTCCTCAGCTGCTCAACTCCTTGAGGTACACCCATGCCGTAATCAAAGAGACGCTTCGGCTATATCAACTTGCGTCAACAATGCGTGGCGGAGAGGCGGGATTCTACCTAAACGACCCTTCATCCGGGAGACAATATCCTACCGAAGGGTTTTTGGTATGGGATGGCGGGCCGGGCATGCAGCATGATCCTTCGCTATGGCCTCATGTGGACAAGTTCATACCGGATCGCTGGCTCGTATCCGCGGATGATCCGCTGCATCCCATCAAAGACGCCTGGCGTGCATTTGCTAGAGGGCCAAGAGACTGTATTGGCCAGGAGGTTGCGCTGGTCGAAATCAAGTTGGTCTCTGCCCTCATCATGCGCAATTTTGATGTGGAGGAGGCTTGGAGCGATTGGGATGTTGCTCAGTAAGTTGATTTCTGCTCGCCTTGAAAAAATACATGGATATCTCAACTAACCCGCACTTCCGCTTCAGAGGAATTACAGGTCAGAGGGATACGGTCAGAGGGCAGCGATTATACGTTGCAGGTGACGGTATCGGGCATCCGAAAGACGGCATGCCGGTTCATGTTCGGTTGAGACAGAAGTGATGGTATTAGCGGATGAGGGGTCCGTCAAGCTTGTTTGGCACTGACTTTTGGGCGAGAGACTACATTATCCTCCACAAGGTTTCAGTAGTTTTAACTGAGACGCTTTCTTCGTTGGATGAACCCACAATTGTCTTTGCAGTACTTGCGGTTTTGCTGGGCTCGCTGGCTTTGGGCTGGAACTTTCACAACTGGCTCTTTTGGTCTTTCCTCAAGCTGGCCTTCGAGGAGCTCGTAAGCGTCTGAAGGAGAATGGATGGTTCCCTGGAGCTACTTCGTAGCCGTTTTCCAAACTGTATCAGGAGCTCAGCCTCCATTGCATGCATACCCATTGTGCAGTCTCTTGAAATAGTCGACCATTTGGTGCCTCTATGTTGCAAAGACTCTTGAAATTCTTTGGCCGCTTCCTGAAGTTTCTGATGCTGGTGTGACTGCTGGGATTGTTGAGACCCCGGGACTACCTGAGACGACTGATCTGCCTGCTCAGATTGTTGTTGCTGCTGTTGTGCTGCCTCCATTCGTTTCTTCTGAAGCTTGTTCAGCAGCATCTTTGTGAAGTCGCGAATTTTCTGCTTGGCATCCTTATGCTGGGCAGACTCTTCGGGATGGGTCTCGTAGTGGTTCCAGAGTTGGTGCAACCCCCTCTCGTATTTAGCCTTCTCTTCATCGGTGAGGTGAGGTAGGTTCCGCATCATTTCTGGTCGGTACATAGGCTCCGAAAACCGTGGCTGCGAAAGAGCAGGCTTTGGAGCCGGTGGCGGGATATGTGAACTGCCAGTAGTTGACGAAGGCCGGCTGTCGTGATGATGTCGTAGCGATTGCCTGGGGTTTTGCCTAGAGCCCTTCATTTTCTGAATGCGAGACGCCTTTGGGCCGAGGACGCCACGGTTGGAAGATAGAGAATTTTTCATTGATGAGAAGAAGTTGAACTCTCACCTTGAGTGTTGACAAAAACGGATGCAATCAGGATGCGTGTGCCTTGCAGCGCGGTTGAAAGATGCACGATAGGGGGAGTCCTCCTATGACGTGTCAATCCCAATTGACAAGGCGCAGCCCTCATATTCCTCCACATGTATCCTCAGCTGTACATGTGAGCCAATGAATAAGAGCCAAGGCGTTGGGGTTTTTCAACCTTGCTGTTGCGATAGTTGGAATACGGAGCCGTGTGGCACTTCCAGCCACACGCCCGCCAGGCTGAGAGGCCCAAGCCTCCCAGACCCACGTGACAGGCCAAGGGGGAATATCCCCACCTTCTAGTCAACAACACCACTTTCAACTATCATCATGAACCATCGATTAGAACCAATTTACTGTTATTTGTTATTGACGAACGGAATTCCGTTTCACCCCCCGTTTCACCCCCTGTGAAACCTACACTTGCATCCACATTGACCAAGCAAAAGTACCAATCTCTGGCGGCAGCTGGCTTACAAGTAGACAAGGCTAGGAATAATATTGTCGGATCCGTCGTCGGTATATTCCAGACCTTTGACTGGCTCAAAATGTGCTCATTGTAATGAAAAATGGGCGATATAGAGTTTCAGATTGGATGCTATAGATTGGAATACTCAGATACCGGCGGTTCAAGGTTCCTGCAGGCCTGTTCATCGTAAAATATCCGCGAAACAACCTGACTTGGCTTTGGGAGACGGTTAATCTCATATTTAAAGGGGAAGAAAGCACTGAAGGAGATTGCGCCGGCTTCTCTTCCAACGGAATACTTTCTAAAGACAAAAGCAGTTTTGAAGTAAGTGGATGTGCTCACGATCTAGAAGACTCCGTCGGATATCTGTCAGCCCAGAAAAGATGACTACCACTATTACTCTTACTATAAATACTAAGGTTTTTTACTTGACATGACTCGATCGAAGTTCGCTAGAGGTACATTCTCTACCTACGCATACGGCAATTACCAGGTACGCAACACAACCTCGCAACAACCATGGAGCTGGACCGAGCAAAAGCCTTCGGCTAACTTGGATGTTTACCCCAAAACCATCTTTGGAAGTTCACATTTGATCAATCATTTTAGGTGTTGAAGAAGTAGACATAATGGAAGACATTGTATTCCCAAACTTCCCATTGACTACGGCTGCACCTCATTTTGTCCAAGCCCTCAAATTCCCACTTTTGAAGCCACTTTTACTTCTCACTACACCGGCACATCAGTAGTATGATCTTTTTCTACATCTTCCTTAATGTCTGATAAATAGTTGCGTACCTACGTTAACTGTTGGTATCTCTTACACCCCAAAGCTCATGGGAAAAGAGATGTACTCTAGATTTCAGTACATCAGTTAACAAAAGTAGGAAACATGGGAGCTCTAACTGGCTTAACCCCATTTGGCAAAAAAATAGATCCAGCCGCAGTCGAAGGGATAACCGATGGAACTACTGCTGCGTTTAGTTGGTTCATATCTCTTTGACTGATAATGCAATGAAGGACCACAAAGCATCTACCCATTAGCCGTTAACTTAGTTAGGTCAACACATAAAAGAAGAGTCAAATAATAACATAATGAGCACTCAGCCTGGATTATGCTAAAGTTGAGAGCATTTTCAAGCAAACTTGAAAATAAAATCATATCGCATGCTTATTGAAAAGTATGGTTTGGGATGAGAAATCCGGCAAAGGGTAGCCTCAGCAATAGGTCTGTAAGAAATCATTGTGGACTTGGATGGAGTATCATAAAATTGACTTATTTTGCCTAAAAAGAAAGAAAAAAAAAACCATTCAGTCTCTCAAAACAGGCTTCAGATAGACATTCAGCGCCCCCTTTGCCCACAAAACGTAGATCATCTGGTCTTTCATCCAGTCCTGGCTGTCATCTGCAAGATCGATATCAAAGTTCCAAATTATACGTGCCAACATAATTCTCATTTCCACGTATGCCAGGCTGTCACTTTGTTAGTTCCTGTCACGTAGCCTCGTACGAAGCTCTGGGAGGGGCCGAACTGACTTCCTGCCTAAACAATTCCGAGGGCCAAGATGAAAAGGTTGTAGAGCGTCTTTGCGATCTGATGCATACTCCGGGTCTCCAAGAAATCGTTCCGGATGGAACTTGAACGGGTGTTTAAAATTCTTTTCGTTATGGTATGTGGCCCATTGATGGATGCCGACGATTGTCTTCAGAGGTTTCAATATAGTTAGTAATATAGCTTCTCCGTTCTTCTCAGAGTGTACCGGCAGAGCATGTGCCCCTCAATCCATGCGGAAGACTTGTAATACTCACGTTCTCAGGAACGTAGCGCCCAGAAATTGTCGCTCCTCCTTCAGGAACAACTCGCGGGAGGCCAGTAGGGACGGGGGGATACATCCGCAGAGCTTCGTCTAGACAAGCCAGCATGTATGTCAATTTGTTGACTGACGTGAAGTCGATCTCATCCTCGCTCTGGAACATTGTACGGACTTCCTTGGCCAACTTTGCCATTTTATCGGGATTCTTGAGCAGTAGGTACGTAACTCCGGATAGAACCGTCGCTGTTGTCTCAGAGCCGGCAATGATTAGAATACTGCTGTTGGCCTCGAGCTCATCTAGTGACATGTTCTAACACCCGGAAATAGTCAACCATCCCTAATCACTTTGAAGAGCATTTGGACAATGACGAGATGGGTGGTTTGGTGGGTCCTGGTTTTACATACCCATTCATCCTTCTTCTTCAAGAGCCCCTCAATCAAGTCCGGCCTTGGACCCGTCTTCCCCAATTCTATTCTCCTCAGGACTTTCTGCATCGTCATATCCTTATGGTCCATCCTTCTTTGTCGCATCGTTTCTGTAGAAAGTACCGAAGTGATTATTTTCCTTAGAAAGGAATAGTGATTTGCAGTCTGGAAAACAACCCCGACTTTAATTAGATCGAACACCGTACGTACCCAGGGGTGGTATTCGGAATTGTCAAGGCAGCCAAACGGTTCACCAAACGCCAGATCCCCAATTATGTCAAAGCTGCAGTAGTTGTACCAAAGCGTCAGATCTACAGGCCTATGCTGCTTGGGCTGCAAGTTAGTCGAATTTGAAAGCCCGTCCAAGCCAGAAGTAGCTTGTTCTTTCAGTCGTTGGATGAATATGTCAACATATTTCATGATGACAGGCTGTTGTTCCCTCAAAGCTCGGTCACTGAAACCATGAGACATCTGCCTTCTCAAAGCAGCATGTTGTGGGCCCAGAGCGGTGATGATATCCCGCGGCAGGCCGGGAATTGGTCTGTAAAACGTGTCTGACTTTTCGAAGCTAAGAGATGGCGTCGTTGGGCCGGAAATGTTGTTGCTGGTTCCTGTTCTGTGGCCAAAAATTACTTTCCACGCCCCTGCATCCGAGAAAGCTAGCTCGTCGGGCGCAATACGGACCACATCGCCGTATTTTTGATGCAGGTCTAGCATATCAAAGGAAAGAGTGCCGCGGATGAGCTTGTAGCAGTATCCTATGCGGGTTGCGCGCATGAACAGAGGGCCTGGAAAGTGACGGAGGGGGTGGAAAAAAAGATTATAGATGATGTACGAGATAGTATAGACTGCCGACTATAGAAAGTTGCAAAGTTTTGTCAGAATAAAGACTTTTTGACCAGAGAAGTACCAAAATAATTCATTACAACAACGAAGGAGGAGACTTACAAGAAAACAGCCAAGGCCCAGGGCCTGGAAAGCCAGAGCAATCACCGCCATTTTGCGGGAGTAATAGATAGAATCACGAGGACAAGAATCCGTATGGCTTGAGGAAATTGATATTCATTGAAGCCCTGGATATCATAGTTGGCGCAGTCTGGATATACATACCTTTCCCCTCACTGAGAAACACCCTTGGATAAAGGGGTCCACGCGTCTTGCTACCTCTCGCATGCCTTGTCTAGAAATCCTCGGTCATCCCGAATACGATAGAACACACTGAATTGTATTCATCTAAAAGCCAAAAAGAATAGCAAGGATGTTATAAGAATGGTCTTACGTAAAGCACGGAGACGAGGAGAACACATCAGACGATAGACCGACCGCGACCCATCCATAACCCAAAGATGGAGGGTTCACATATCTGACCAAAAGGAAACCTTACTCATCAGCCCATCAATTACTCGCCGCATATCCGCTCTACGAGTTTCATTTGCTATGGTAACGTTGGTCGTCAAACTAGGTTCTCGCTGGTATCGGGGCCTCTCTTCGGCCCGTGATACGAACGGCCAATCAGTCCATGCAAAGAACGAAAACGAAAACGCATAGTTTGCCATTGGTTGACACAATCGTCCTGGTGAGCCATTGTGAGCAGGGCGAGAAGAGTGATGAATCTAGCAGTTCAAAGAGAACAGAAGGTTGCAGTTTACGCAAACCGAAAACATGAAGTCCAGCAGTAGATCTCAAAGACCCAACAGACTTGCTGTAGTCCTACTATAGTATAAACCGAATCATGTTACGATCTAACCAATTGGTTGCGGGCCGACGTAGCTATAAAGTGCAGAATAGGGGATAATGATGCAGGCTCATCATTACTAAAGCTTTAGCTTTGTGCCACAGTGACTTGTCCTGACTCTGCTTGTGACAAATAGGTAATCTATAACACCTTCAATAAAACTTCAAAGGTGTCAAATCTCGAAAGCATACTGTACATGATATAACTTATCGAATAGAGTATACGATGTATTGAGAAGAACTATTTACATTGGAATTGGGTCTAACAACACTGGTGTTACTATCATATCCCTGCGCTCCTCCGTACCGCAGTCACTCAATGAAATTAAAGACGGATGTGGACATATGTAAGTCTAGTTCTTTTCAAAGTTCCGTTTTAACCGCCTGTTGGAAGTTGGATTAAGCTGTTAAGTGTCCTAAGAGCCTATCGGGCCTTAACATTGAGAACACTTAACATTCACAGAAAACGCCGACGACAGGACGCAGACTACAGGCACGACACTATATCCCCATGTTTTTTCGACAACGAACTCAATCAACAACCTGGCGGAGTCCAAGTCTCTATCGAACGTAGCTAGAGTCAGTCCAAGCAAAGAGCTTGGTTTTGTACCATGAGCAATTCCACGCGCTATACATTACTAGTTTCTGTCAAACGACGAGCATTGTAGGTTTTGGGGTTGTTCACGTACGGCCGCGCAATACTAACGCACGTAATCCCAGACGGTGTTACAGAATGCTTAGATATCGCCAAGAAAAGGACTACGCCTGCTCAAGGGCTCTGCTTTCGATGCTACGGATTTTTATGCATACTTTGCTTTAGCTATGTGATATGCTACCCAAGCTACGCGGCCTTAGAACGGGGAGATTCTTGTGGTCGCAATGTCTACTATTTAGTAGGGTTAAACGTAAATATTTAATTAAAGAAAATAAGATAGTGCATTATATCCCCTTCAACTGATCTCCGCGGAAGAAATTTGCCACCGAACCATGTCACTATGAAATCGCTCCCATTCTGGTCAGCAATGCGGCATGCGCCATCCTGGTTTGGAGGGCTATTCAGGTTCAACCGCTGGCCGACGATGCCGTTGGAGACATTATGGCCACACGGTACGACAACAGGTGAATCTTTATGAGGACAGGGTTGCGCTGACTTCCAGTTATCAGGCAAGAACTTCTCCGGCTCTGCTCTTTGAGAGCCCAGGCTACAGTAAAGCTCTCCAACTTTGAACCGAATCACAACCGCTCATTATAGACCTGCATGATGATGTGTTACCTATCTTGCAAAGGAAATGATACTTAATATATATATCTGAGAACTACTTAGTTGGCCAGAAAAAAAAAAAAAAAACTTTGTTGTTCTGTTGGTGCAAACGTACTTGTAACCCTCTTGTAGTCGGTGGGATGGATATCAGATTTGTTTCTCATAAGTCTATACATAGCCGACTTAATATACGTGGAGTGAATGGCAACGCCACCAAAGTATTTGTTTCGGCATTCTGAGTTGATGAAACGGCTTAAATGTGTGAACATAGACAGCGTTAAGTCGCGTCGTGTGATCAAAAAGCTTTTCACTATGGAAGCTCATCCTGGCAAGATCATACCGATGCTGCGAAGGATATCTTTTGTATTTTTGGTTCAGTCTCTCCAGCGTGACAGGATAAGATCCAGTTTTTATAAGCCTTCGGCGGCGAACCTTCTTATACTAGTATCTGCATGTGCAAATCGAGCCAGCACCGTGAACGATCGGGGTTAGCATTCAGGAAACTCCAGTCATTCCAAACCCAACGGTATACCGCCGCTCTCCTATAACTGTGTCAAAACGACAAGCATATGCAACAAAGTCCACGCCAATGGTGGCAACTACAAGCAGTTCCGTAGTGAATGAGGCCAGCAGCCAGGTATCTCGACTGGAAGAGCATCCTCCGTTATGTCGACTACCTCGAATTGAATTTTGATAAGGAGGCGAGAATACCCCAGCCTAACCGCAATTGATTGGAAACACCACACTAGTGCTAGGTCTGCAATGGTGGCCAGCTGCGTGCAACTATTTCTTGTTGCCTTAATCCTCACGTACCTTAAGGTTTCATATCTGACAGGCCGACAGGGATCTTGGCAACGACATGCGATCCTTCAAGTCCCCCGTTGAATTAACCGCAGCTGAGATTCACCTTGCGTAACAACACCTGCATACGCCCAATCTCTTTTAGGTTAACTCATCCTTCCAACCAACCAACCCCCCCACTTAAAGGCCTGGCTGCAGCCTAACCTGTCCTCCAAGCCATCAATGTTTCAATATTTATCCAGTTTTACCAATGAATAAGAACACCTTTGCGCCCATACGAATCCTCCAAAGTACAGCCAGACGACAGCAGGATGCTAGATCTTCCCGACCATGTGTGGTCGCTCGTTTTCAGCCAACTCGAGTATCCCATCAGAGAGGCAACCTTTTCCAGCGAGTGTCAATGGAGTGAGCCAGACACTAGCGGGCTCACAACGCTATCACGGCTCTGTCAGACCTCGTCCCGGTTTCTGAGACTTGCTCGACGGGTCCTGTATCGCAGCTTGCCACTAGATAATTGGAGGATTCACAAACGGCTTTTGTCTACCCTCCATCAGCACTCATACCTCACAGAATACGTTGAAAATGTTGTCTTGGGCGAGGGCGTTTTTTCTCGCGACGAAATGGCCTCACTCCTCCAGCCATACTATTCCAAGACACTGCAACAGCCTTCATCAAAGCCCGGGAGCCTTGAAGCAGCCCTCAGAGAGTTCCTTGACGGCCCGGAGTGGCCAGAGGGTGGACCCGATATTTGGTTCACTCATTGTGCCAATCTTCTGCCCAACTTGAAGCTGCTCCAGTACGCAACACGAAGCTTCGACGAACTCTTCCCGGCTATTATTCGGCAAGCAGCTGAGCCGGAGCCGAAAGAACTTGTCCCGCTGTCTAAAATAGTAGAGTTCCGTATCAGTAACCAAGACACAGAATTGGCGGTGCGACTGCAGTACATCCAGGAATTGTTCCTCCTGCCCCAGCTGGAAATATTCCGTGGCTGTGCCGTGGACCTCAATACCACATTGGCAGCACCGGGACAGACACCTGAACAGCAGCCCCGACAGTCAAACTCTCTGAGGCATGCATACTTTACAGACTCGCTCGCCGAGGCGGACGGTATCTGTGATATTCTACGCACATGCCCCTCCTTGCAAACATTTTCAATGACATGGGGATCCGCCACGGTTGGAGACAGTTATCTCAACTTTGATCTTATTGGCAAGGCGCTGCGGGAACATGGGACGAGCCTCGAGGTTCTGGTTCTAAACTGCCAGGAATGTCTCTGGTACGACATAGGAGAGACACAGGGCAAACTCGGCGACCTCCAGGCACTGAAGCACCTAAAACATCTGTCATTGCCCGAAGCCATCTTGCTCGGCAGTGAAGACGAACTGAGCGGGATGGATAAGGTGGGCGATGACGAGGAGGATGAAGATGGCGAGGACCCGATTACGGCAGATAGTCTGGAACCGCTTCTGCCGGAGTCTTTGGAGTCTCTGCGTTTCTACAGTTGTTATGACGAAGAAGCATGGGTGCGCAACAGTATCCAAGGCGTCCTATCCAGTGAACGGCTGAACCGGCTCAAGAAGCTTCAGTTGGATGATGCTGCGGATACTGGTATAGAGTGGGACCTCACCGGTTGGCAAAGCAAGAAAGTTTCGGGTCACTTGATTCTCTCTAGATGAACAAAAAACCAATGACCAGGGAATTTAGAGGCCCAAAAGAGGAATGGCTTCGCAACAGATAATCGGGCCACACCTGAAAGACAATACGGGCCATCCAGTACTTTGATATTGATGGAGAATTTTAAAGCCATAACATTCTTAGCTGGTTTTTGAAGGAATAAACAAAGACTAATACAACCAAGTCAACGAAGAATACCAAGGAATTAAAACCAAAAAAACGTCAAGCTTGGCCTGTACATTTTTATGCATTAATGAGGAAGAGCTCTTCAGCGGTAGAATTACAAGGGACTCCTGACTTTCATGATCTTCTGAGCCACTTAGGCCTTGCACAGCCAAGCCATTAATTTGAAGGTTCCTTCTTGACCTCCACAGTCTCAGTCCTACCCGAAGATATTAAAGACGGTAATGGGTGTTGGATAATAATCGAGTTGGCACCAGTGACTTGTCCCCTTATAGCTGCAACTTCTTCTTGAGCCATACCCTTGGGCTCGTCCGCCAGTAAGTGTAACGCATGATGCCTCATCCGTTTCAGTTTCTTCTTAGACTTAGTTGAGCTTCTTGACTTTGTAGACCCTTTACCAACAGTGGCTTTTTGCAGCTTTCTCTTTATTTTGGAATATGTCGCACCCGTGTTGGTACATTGAGACCCAGGCACCAACTGGCATACTTTGCCTGGCTCCAGAACCGTCTCCGGATCTTGGGGTAAATCGTTTTGGTAATCATTGATTGCCCCATCGTAATTGTAGGTTTGCCAGGCTGGATAAGGTACTGATACATCTTCTCGCGCCAGTTTAAGAGCGAATTGTCTCGTGATAGGGAGCAACCTCATCGGCATGCCCTTTGTGACCCAAACGGAAATCCAGCAAATACTGGTCTTGATGGGCGCTTTTTTGGCTCGTTGGGTAACCAAATAGTGATAACGCATATCCAGCCTCTTTCGTTTACTCGTACTGTTTGCTTTCAGTTGGAGGCATTGATCAAACTCATGGGCTTTTGTGTTGCAAACCGGGCATGCCGCGATGAAGCCGTTGTCGTCTATGGGGCCGATGCAGTCTTTTACTTGATGGCCAAATCTCGCACAATTACCGCAGACAATATCGTGACTGTCAGAATCATGCGTAGCACAAGTCTGTGGCCCCTCTACCCTTGTCAAAGTTTGCTGTCTTAAAATGGAGAGCTCCTTCAAAGCATGGTCACGCTCGGAGATTGCTTGCTGCAGTTGCCTCGTAGCTCCCATCTGCGAGGATATCGGTTGGCTTGTTTTGGGATGTGACAGCATAGCAGGTAGATCCTCGTTTTCAGTCAGGTGATGAATGTAACCATGGGGCAGTGTCTCGCTGTTGCCGGAAGTGTGTTGCTGTCGGAACGGAAGGAACTTCATGGAAGTCCAGGCTGAATAGGCCCTTTGAAGACCTCCACCATGTGCCAAATGTGTCTCCCTTAAACGGAGTCCGGCAAAATAGGCGACAGTGATGTTTTCGGGTAGTGTGAGTTCATCGTCCAGGGCCAAATCGGACACTGTCACAAGGTTGCCAGCGACAGAACCAATCGTGCAGCCGGCACCGAGCTGGTTCGCAATAAGGCAAACAATATCATCGTAGACTGTATGAATACAGACGTCGCCCATTTTTAATCCGTCCGTTTGAAGCCCTAGGCCCTTGACGAGGTTGCCATGCACCTTAGTGTTGCCCCATCGCGAGGGAGAAAGAAGGGAAGAGTCTATGTGGTAAACGTTGCCCATCACAAACTCGACAGAGAAACTTGAAGGCGAAGATGAATCTTCAACAAAGCTTCGGTCATGAATGATGAATATGTTGGCGGCTGCGTTCGTCACTGTCAATTTGCCGCGAACCGTGAATATGTCGCCAGAGGCTGGCATGGGCAGCTCTTGCGCTTCCTGCATGGTGCAAACTAATATCTCGTAATTCGATGGCTGTTGATCTTGAATAAAGTAGAAGAACAGTTCTAAAAACAAGGAAGTATTTGCAAAGGCAAGACTAGACACAGGGAACATTTGACTTTGAGTAGTGCTCGTGTGGTATGGTTTTTGACAGAAAGCGAAAAAGTGCAGAGACGGGATGTAAATCCTGTCAGAGCCTGCCCTGGCCGTGATTTCCCAAGGGGACGGTATAACGAGAGGAAAGGGAAGGCCTACTCGTCGTAATTGACTTCTATTTATGGCAAGTTGCACCTGTTGCTCTGAGTTCAGGCGCCACGGAGTAGGAGCAGATATCCTGACTCACCTTTCCTTCCCACGTTTAGATGGTGAACCAGGCATGGCTTTGCCTCCAGTCACCATTTTTCTTATCCCGAAAGAATTCATAATGGTGAATAAACTTAGTTGAAAACGAAAACGGTATTATTGATTGGCTTTCTTGGCATGTAGTAGGTACCGCTTCTGTTTGTCGGTTTCACTGCACCTGCCTCTCCACTAGGCTTTCTTTCTTCGCATTAAGATTCTACTTCCTTGAGGTACATCACGATAAAGCACAGAACACCACACGATGAGCTTAAAGAAATTGAACTTGTAACTCATCTTCAACAGACATATGTCTCGAGTGAGACTATTTACTATCACCCGCAAGGCTTCGCTACTTGACTGACGACGGCCTCTGGAGGCTTGGTAGTAGAAGTAGGTGCTGTGATAGTTGCTTGTTTCCTGTGAACTTTTCTGCTTCCTCTTACAGGGGCGATCAATGGCTTTCCATGGCCCTGGAGGCACACCTTAAGACAAGCTGCGCTCATTCTTCTTGTTTTCTGGTTTTTCAAGTTCGTGATATGCCCCTTCCGCATCCGATATCGATGGGTGTGGAAATTAATAGAGGTCTGTCTACCTGCACCTGCTCTTTCGGCAGGGGGCAATACTGCGTCGTATGAGACCAGTCTTCCGGTGCCATGGGTCTTGTTAGCAATCAAGGAAAGAAAACACGGCAGCTAAAGAGCCCGCTCGAACCAATCAAAATCATCGGATTTGACTTCGATTCTGCCAGACCATCTGGTCTTGATAATGTGTCGTCCTACACAAGATATGTTTCTTTGAGAGGTCTACTTAGCAATGCCTAGTCTTTACTTTACCGACCGATATGCTCGGACGGTACCTCAACAAGTAAACATGCATTCATATCCACATTCTCTATATATCGATACAACCAACACTGGTGTCCCTGTTTTGTGGTGAATAGAATCGAACCTGGTTTTCATTACTGCCCTGTGTCCCGTCGCCAGGGCTTTATGATACAAATGAACAACAACGCTGACAGATCTTTTATATATCCAATATTGAGCCCACATTATCCAGCCAAACAGCCTGCCCATGCAACTCCGCTCAATGCGGAGTGTTTTTGTCGGATGAACCGTAATTATACATGCTAGAGAAAATGTGACGTCTATCCCTTATATGCAAGATATGCCCAAAACAAGACGACCATCCACGTAACCCTCCACGTCGACACGCCTATCTCTCGGAGCACCCGACTGATTGTTGTCCTGGACCGCTGAGAGGCCGCCTTCCAGGTCAAACGAGGCTTTCCCGTCCCATAGAAATCGTCTTTGAAGATTTCGATCTTTGGAGCACGGTGTCCCCAGCCCTGCTTTTTATGCTTGGTCTTTGGGGGTGGCAAAGGCGGGAGGGAGCTATTCGCGTGGAGTGACCCACTTCTAGTCCGTGACGACGAGTTGGTGAGATATCGAGATCCAGATGACGCCGAGGTCGACCGCATGTTATAATTGCCTTCGTCTTCTACCTTCTCTTTAAATGTAGGGAGGATGCTGCTGTTCGACACCTCTGCCTCCAGACCGAACGGGGTGAGATTAAGAACTGGGACAAGGAATGATCTGATGCTGATTGCGACAAGGCTTACGAAGATAAAGCCGACGTACTTCGCATAGGTCGCGAGCTGATTTGGCAACAGACACAGGTGGGTCTGTAAAGTCTTCTCGGGTGCACCAGGAAGAGGCTTTCCGTTGGCGTCAACGGGGTTGTACAAGCTGACCATGAGGAAGCCAGGGGTGGGGACTCCCATCGCCATGCTTATACTCTTCACCGTAATTTCTCGCACATTTTCCTTTTGAGGAGAGTGTACAAGCTCGCAGTAGTCGTGGTCGTCGCCAGAAAAGACGTGTACGATGTTGCCGATATCCTTGACAAGCTTGACAGAGTCCTCCTCGCTCAGAACGTTCTGATACTGGTAACCGCCAGAAACCGAGATTGCATTCCGATGGTCTGGTATGACAGGTCCCTTTTGTCCCTTTGGCGGTTTGGCCGGGGGCCAGTGCTCCCGATACGGGCCGCAGGGAGTTCCAGGATCTCTATACAACGGCACGTGGGTGAGAAGGATGGTAGGAAAGTCAGGACCCTCTTCGCCCGGCGCAATGGTCGGCACATTGTCCATGTTTGCAGTGTCCAGCTCCTCGACCAAGTGATTGTAAGCTAATCCTTCCACGTCACCCCTCCAAAAGCGCAGTTCTTTTTCCACAGCCTTTCTCTTGGTGAATTTGACATCTTTAAGGAAGATGTCTGTCGGCGTGTGTATGGGCCTTAAATCGGTTTGACCAGCCTGCTTCGACGAGCTTGCGCTCAACGACAGGCTGTCAACAGAGACGATGGAGTGGTTTCCAATCACATCTACGCGATTCACGTCTCCGAAGAAGGAAGCGAAGCGCTCCCTAACCGACACTTTGACCTGGTCTCCGAAGCCCAGATCATGATTGCCCGGCAAGCTTGCGACCAGCTTCCGGCCCCTCTGCCAGTTGCCAGCCTTCGTTCCGCCAAGCTTTGCCCAGTCATTGAAGAAGATGTCGCCAAATCGTTCGTACTCATCCAACCAGAACTTTTCGCCATAATATTCATTCCACTTTTGCACATATGGGCGCTCGTTCTTGGGCCGACGTGCGGATGCCCAATCGGGGTCTTTCCAGTCGCTCTTTCCAGTTTTCCACTCCCGTCCGCCGTCGAAAAGGTCGCCCAAGAAGAACAGGGAGTCGGGCCGTAATTGAGATTGGAGTTGGGTGAAGCCTCTCCGGAGATAGTTATCCGTTATAAGTATGGTAAGGTCCGACAGAGGCCACGGTCTGCCAGGGTAGGAATGAGGGTCAATGATCTGAGGGTCAGCGACGAGAACAAGACGGTGAGGGTTCGTTCCGGAAGGCTGCCCATTGTCAGTATCATGCGCTCCCACGTCAATGGTGTCCAACTTACCCAATCCTCCCAATTGCTCCATCTACAGTCGGCAACCCTACTGCTGAAAACCCAACGCTCACCCCAGAGCAGTATGAGCATCCACATTAGCACCAAGAGATGTGGAAAGCTGAAAAGACGGCGCGCGGTGAAGTTTTGGCGCAGTTGCCAGCCGGCCTTCCATAACATGTTGGTCGTCAAACGTCGTCCGCGAGTCTGCCAATAAGCCAAGATGGTTCGCAGTAGTTGTGTTGCAGCGTGGATAACAGGTCTGAGGCGGGCGCGGAAACCGCCTTCATCTTGTTGGAAGGGCAAGGATCCCGCCGATTTGCCCTTGTATGCGTACCCATTGCTGTGAGGCGAAGCCATCATGTCGTAATGCGCTCGCCTGCCATTCCCCTGCGACGCTCCCTTTTTCGGATTATCGGATTACAATGGCGGTACAAATCCAGTCAAACGTATATCTAAGCTTGCTTATATGGGTGTGTATCGGTAGGATTGCGGTTTTTTCGCAGCTCTTGCACGATCGTCTCGTTCGTTAAGAATAGCCGGGGGTTGGTCGGTCTCGAATGGGGGGTTATGGTACCAGGCCGGCGGAAGCGAAGGAAGTAAGGGAAGGTTGTCTAGTACTGTTTCGGGAGAAACAAATAGAGGTGGAAAAAAAAAAAGAAATCAATGGAAACACAAGAAAAATGATCGAATGTCGCTCGGTGAAAGGCTGCCGGGCGCCTGCGTCGGAGAGCTGGTAAAACGAACAGATCACAGGAAATACGTAGATAGGAGAGAAGACGCGTGGCGACAATAAAGGTAAGGTGCAGGAGATGCGTCGCTGTCGAATTCACGAATCACGATATGAGCACGGGATGGCCCTGGCAGCTTGGGGTCCTAGCCAGGCCCCCGCTGGGGAACCGAACTTAGGACGGGCACTGGAAACATTGCTGGAAGAAGCACCAGCATAAGTGGCATGGCCCACTATAGATCGGAAAGGGAAGCTAGCTCCACACTGACGCTCGATTTAGGGGGTTTGGCCTAACCCGCAAGAGCAAAGCGCTTGGCGACGAGGCTCATAATTCAGCTTCTCCGCTGAACATTCCGAGCGCATCATATTCCCCCCCTTTGTGTGCTTAGTCTAGACCCGTGAATCTCTGAGGGGCACCCCTGCCTGACCAGTTTGGCTAGGCAGCGCCGCTTCTCCAACATCAGTCAAAGGGCTTCCGAATCCTTCAGGAAGCACTTTTCGATTAGCTATGACGTCTTTCCCACAGCTGCTGACCACCCAAGCTTAGAAATCAGGACAGTTCAAGTGAAGTGAGCCCTCAAGCAGGATTTGCCCATCAAGCGGCAAATTGATAAATAAAAAGTCAATAATCTGATGAATTACATATAAATTGCACATTCACGGTTTGAGATGGTTAAGCTAGGAAAATACCTCCAGTAATTGTAAAACAACGAATCATAATACAAGTAACAAAAGACTGTCCTGAAAAAAAACACATCAGAAATGGAACAATTCGAATTCCACCCCGCAACCTCCGTCCCGAGCCGCACCTGGACCGAACTGGAGCCCGGAGTGGACGAGATGGTTCTAAACGCCGACCCATCCACCGGCCGGCGCACGACCCTCCAACGCTGGGCCCCCGGCGCCGCTAACCGCCAGCCCATCTTCGTCCACGATTATGTCGAGGAGATTTACCTCACCGAGGGCGACCTTTATGATGTCCGCCTCGGCCAGGGCTGGGAGAAAGGCGCCTACGCATACCGCAAACCCGGCATGGAACACGGACCATTCAGGAGTGAGAAGGGATGCCTCATGTTTATCCTTTGTATACCCGTTTCTGCAGATGGGAAGGAAAAGAAGGCTTGATATTCCTGGGATATGATACCGCCGATTTCCAGTAAGAGCCCAGGCTTATTTGCCGTGGAGCTGGAGCCTTGGAACTGGGGGGACTTGACGTTAGTACAACGTGACGCGGCTTAGGTAATCTCGTAATACCAGCAGATGAAGCCATCACCACTCTCTCGCCCAAATTGCCAACCTCCTCACAGCACTAGTAGGAGATTAGAAACTGCCGCTGCGCCCATCTCAACTATCGATGCCCTCACCGTGAGCCGAGAAAATTCCTGACCGGTCCGAGACATCGCCCGTCCACCTAATCAACCAGCACGGTACTTTTTTTTGGAGCCTACGCCCTCGTGACCTTCCTGGATACTACTCCCTTTCAGCCGGCTACCGAGGGGAGGTTGCTGCAATATTGGGAGTGAACATGCCATCTCGTACTATCCATTGGCGTGTGCTATCTACGGTAGAAAAGGGGTGTGATCCGTTGGACCATCTGTGTGGGTGCAACAATCTCCTCCCTTGACCACCCTCCGCCCCTCCCCCGATCACAAGAGATCCATGAAACGCCTAATTTACACACCGCCAGTCCATCACTTCAAATCTTGATTCCGGACACATCACGCTGCTCCTCCCCCACGGAGCCCGTCATCACCATGGCGATAGCTTTTCAACCCCCCCGAGGAAGTTCGTCTGACAGCCATCTTGGACCCCCAACACGACGGTCACACGTGGACATCCACAACTTCTCCATGGCATACTTATATTGGTGGAATCAAAACCTTGTACACGTAACGGTGCTGACCCTAAAGATAGGGTACCATTAAGCTCCCCCCTCACGATGCAAGATAAGGTAAGGTCCGGAGCCCACCGCCATCAAGCCGCTCTGGGAATATGGAGGAAGCCTCCCGAGATTCCACCCCCCTCCCCTCCACCGTCTACACACTTACTTTTAAAACGGTACCGGAACGAACCTGGCGAACACTTGCCGTCTTCCGTTATAGGCAGTATGATGCGCCGCAGGCCGTCAACAAGCGTGACTAAACCGGCTGGTCCTGAGGTTTGGTCCTTGGGCCCCCTCGGGGGAATTGGACGAAACGAAACCGAGCAAGCTGTCACGAGACTCTCCTGCAGAAGCCCATCATTTTGAGAGGGGTGGCTACCGGACCGAAGGCGTAATTCATGCATCTACGATGCCAGATGTATTTCTGTCTCACCCCCTTTCCTCTGCCCTCTTAAGGCGCTCAAACCCATGTAGATACAGATGGGTGACGTGGACAGTTCACCCTAATGCTCGTTCAAAAGTAAACATTCTATTCCTGCCCTGCCGCATGTTGCTGGCCGAGGAGAAGCTCTGAAAGAACGACATGGGACCTTGTGTGGTCCCGAGAGAGAGAGAAAAAAGAACCACCACTAGCGTCATGGATGCGAACCCCCCCCTTCCAACATCTATCCAACCATGGAACAAAAAAGTGTGATCAGATCAACAATCACTAGAAGAAACGAAATAATGTGGTATATGTCGCGGAGAAAAGGATACCGAGTTCTAGAAGACCCAGCTGAAGGACTCTTTGACTTCAAACTGGACGGAGTGCCTGTTACAAACTGGTTAGCGTGTGCGTCTCGACAGGGGCATACGGAAGTCAGTTACTTAATGTCAGCGGAGGAAGCACCAATCATGATTTTAAAGGTTCCCTCCTCGGCAATCCATCCCGGGACCGACGTGTCGTAGTAACCCACGGCGTACTTGTCCAGGAAGATGTGGAGGTGCTTCGTCTCTCCGGCTTCGAGGAACACTTTCTCAAAGGCGACAAGCTCCTTCTCCGGGCGGGGTAGTCTTGACTTGTCATCCCGCACATAGATCTGAACAGCTTCGGAGCCAGCCACAGAGCCAATGTTACTAACTGCAAAGACAATCTCAATAGTGCCTCGGGCTGTTAGCGTCTTTGTGCTGATCGATGGGCGTCCATACTCGAAAGTGGTGTAGGACAGGCCGTGACCGAAAGGGAACAAGGGCTCGATTAGTGCTCTTTCATAGTGACGATAGCCAATGTAAATTCCTTCGCCGTAGTTGACCTTTAGGTTTTCGCCAGGCCAGTTGTTATACGCAGGCGTATCCTGGATGCGTTTAGGGAAAGTAGACTACCATGTATTAGTAAAACTTCTATGGCTGTCAAACACATTACTTACCGGGAGCTTTCCGCTGGGGTTCTTGATTCCAAAAAGAACATCAGCGAGTGCATTCCCAGCTTCTTGTCCCTGGTACCATCCCTGAATGATGGTGGGAACTTGGTCAACCCAAGGCATGGTCACGGGTGTGCCGGATTGGTTGACAACGACAGTGCGGGCATTTGCCTTCACCACTGCTTCGATGAGCCGGTCCTGACTCCCGTCGGATGGGAGGTCCATAGTTTGTCTGTCGTATCCTTCAGATTCCCATTCCGCGTCAAGGCCAACGATCACAACAGCAACATCTGCGGCCTTGGCGGCGTCAACAGCTTCCTGGAGGAAGTCGATCTGATCCTCCTCTTTGAAGCCAATTCGGCAGCCTCCGTACTTGTGCGTGATACCAAACTGCTTCTGCTTGGCAATTGGTCGCAGTTCGTTGGTCATCTCAACCTTGAGCTCCACCGACTTGCCCGCTTCCATGTCGACGTCGACCAGGTAGTCCACTGAGCCGTCAAACATAGCCTCGCCCTCTTCAGTCCAGTCCCACAAGTCCAAAGCGAGCTTGCCGTTGACGTACAGTTTACCGGGTCCTACGCTCATGAAGCTAACGGTGTGCTTGCCAGTAGTCTTTGATGTCAAGTAAGTCGTGGCAATAGCGGACCACTCGGGTCCAACTTCGTTGAGCGGGGCAGAATCCCAAAGGAACAAATCGGTGTTTGTGCGTCTCTGTATGACGACCGGCTCTCCCTCGAATTTATCTCCAGCGAACCATTCGATGCCTACACCAGGCTTTCCTGATTTTTCAGTGCAATACGGCGATGCAACTGGCAACCATTTGTAAATGTGACATCCTTGCGCGAAAGTCACCTTCTGTTCGGACACAGCACGAATGCTTTCAAGAGGAATCGTTCTGTAGTAGGGGTTCAAGCTGGCACTTCCTCCTCCACCGGCGATGGCTCGGTTTGCATTGGGACCGATCACAGCAACCTTGGTTGTTTTTGGGTTGAGAGGTAGGATAGCGCCGTCGTTCTTCAAGAGGGTCAAGCCTTCAGCACCTGCGTTGCGGATAAGATTTCTCGTCGACTCTCGGTTGTCCTCCCTCTCTGATTGCTCGGCAGACATGTCATCGCCTTTCAGGCGCTCTACCAATGTGAGTACATTCTCAGCGGCACGGTCAATATCCTCCTGGGATAGTTTGCCCTCGTTGATCGCCTCAATGACTTTGTCAAATCGCCACTTTGGGGAATAGGGGAACTCAATATCACACCCCGCACTGATTGATTCAACCGTCGAGTTAAGGCCACCCCAATCAGAGACGACGGTTCTAGAGCAGATTATTATATGGATAACACAGAATAACAAGATGTTTACTTACCCATCATATCCCCATTCACCTCGCAGAATATCTTTGAGTGTGAAGTTGTTCATGTCCGCATGGACACCATTGATCAAATTGTATGAGGACATCAACGCCCAGGGGTTGGCCTCACGAACGGCGATTTCAAAAGGTCGGAGATAGATCTCACGAAGTGGCCGCTCCTGTATGAGAGAGTCGATTGTCAACCTATGGGTTTCCTGCTCGTTGCCCACATAATCTGCCGCATGTTAGCAATTCTGCTTAATCAAGATCGCTGGGCCGGTACGAACGCTTGATCGTAGCTGCCACTCCTTTCTCCTGTAATCCACGAATATACTGAGCAGCCAGCTTTCCGGTTAGAAGGGGGTCCTCTGAGAATGATTCGAAGTTGCGCCCGCCAAGAGGATGACGGTGCATGCAGACCGTTGGCGCAAGGAGAACGTTGGCAGACCTAGCCTTGGTCTCGTCAGCCAGGTGCTGGCCGACTTCGTAGAGCAGCTCCTTGTTCCATGTGGCTGCCAGAGAAACGCCGCAAGGGAAAAGGGCAGCCTGTCCCCCCGTCAGTAATTTGATACTATCAGCATAATAGTTTGTTCAAACCTTGGTTCCTCCGACGAAAATGCCTCCGCGAGCACCATTGGGTCCGTCTGATGTTTTAACTGCGGGAATGTTCTTGGATGGGATGGTTTTCGTTCTCCAGAAGTCTGCGGCTGTAAGTAGCGAGACCTTGACAAGGGTTAGTGTCAATCCCCCACGTGTAAGCAGCCACTAGGTTGATCGAACCTTCTCTTCGAGTGTTAGCTGCCCCAATTTCTTCCGTGCAGCAGTTCTTGTGTCCTTCATCAACTGCTGCACCTTTTGTTCAGGGGTATATGGCGGAGAAAACTCCGTGTTGGGTGTTGAATTGGTCATTTCGGTCTCAGGGGGTGATGCTGGTGATTCAACCTCATGATACTCGGACTGAGAAACCAGACTACTCATTTTGGCGACTGAGTGCGGTTTTTCTTTCTGAAAGACAGTAACAGATTCCCTTAAAACAAAGAAAGAATGTATTTTGCAATAAACACCTCTGTTTAGCCAAGTGATGGTGGGTTAAAGTGCTGGTTCGTGGCGAGGCATCCACGTGGTTGAGCGTCAGCCCAGTGTGTGACGGCAGAAAAATGGTACTGAGCAAACGAAAGGCTGAGGGTTTACTTCTTTAAACCCCGAAAGTCGTCTATCTGTCGACCTGGCTAAGTCGCAAATTGGCTCTTGATTTGGCGTTGACGAGATGGGGAGGGTTAGGTACAGGGACGGTGGTGGATTCATGTAAGACTTATATTAGGCCTGAGGTGTGTGCAAGTGCTCGCCAGTGGCCGACCTTTAACCGGTGCAAATGAATGATGATCACTGGACACAAAGGCAATATGGGCTAACGAACGGCAGAGAGCAAATAAGGAACGAAGCGATAGGGAAGGGCTGGAGGGGGTGGGCAATAAAGTGCACCATGTAAGAAAAGATACCGTAGAGCTCGACGTATGAGGAATAGGATGTCGTGACGGAGGGTGACTTTCACCCAGGTAAATAGCAAACGGAAGCTCAATTGGCAACCTATCGACTCTTTGAGGGCATTTCTCCGTCCGTTAATACTGGAAACGGGACACCTGGTGGTGCATGGCAACATTAGCAACTGGGATGGGGAGATCTCCCATCACCAAACCAGGGCATCAAAGTCGAGTCGTCTGCAGGTGAGGAGTGCCGCGAAGCCGCCAAGAGCGAGGGGAGTGGAGATATTGGAGCTGCTTTGAGTCGTATCACTTGACATCTGCTACCCGGTCATGCTCTCCCATGCTAGGTTCATGCCTGCCCTCCGGTGGTGCTGAGCCTTTGATTACCGCTTTCTGGGCGATATAGCCACATCGGTAGGAACGGACCGTTTGAGCGGTTGAAGCTAGGCAGGTCGAAAGGAGCGCGTTGGGGTTGGTTGTTGGGGGAGTGCATTAAACTGGCTGACAACTGCCTGAGAATTTCTTGGGTGAGTGGGGGGATTAGGGCCATCGCCTGCTTGTTTTTTAATTCCCTGGGTACTTCAGGGGGTGACGTTAGCCATATTCTATCCATTTGGGTGTCCAAGACCGTTTTGCTGTGACCTTTTTTAGTATAGCAACGTACCTGGCTGCCACATTCGCAACATCACCAAGCGTTGCCACAAAAGATACTAATGGAACCACAGTTGGTAGCCCAAAATGGAAAGGCGCAGTGAAATCGAAGTCCAACTTTCTCGAAGCCATCGCCCCTGTTGATCTCTTTGAAACCTTTTGCACGGTGGCAACTCCCTTCTGATATTTCACGCACTCCCGCTGCACATGCATAGAAGAGTCACTATTGACTTCGTCTTATCGCTACTCAGATCCAGAGGAAAGCCGCTGTCTACTGTAGGCAACCAAGATCTCAGCTCGGCATGCCCACAGTCGTTCCACATGTTAATCCCCACACACGCCAGGACGGGACCCCCGGCTGGCCGGATCCCATCGCCGTGTATTTGAAGTTTCAAGGATACTCGGGCAGGCTAGCCTTCGTCGCAATTGTCCGATAATTACCCACGACGGTTTCATAAGAGCGTATTGATGCCCTGCTGATGGTACTGAATGAATGACCACGCTGCTAGTAGAAGAAGCTCTTGTATGAATAGGGCCAGCTGACAGAACATCTTCGTCTGACGAGTGCATTTGCTGATTGCACTGCTTCCTGGTCTCTCACAGAACCAATAGCAAAGAAGCAGCAGGCATTGCAATGCGGTAGGCAACGCCTTCCGACGGCCCTACGTCGCAAAGGATCCTAGCTAGCATGCTGTACCTTGGCTCTCTGCCCGTAACTTCGCTACACTAATACGAGATTATGATAGTGGTTATGTGCACGACAGATAACCTGGCTGCCAGGGTATCCGTCAAGCTTCCAGAATCCGTAACGGATCGGCATGCTGCGCAGTTGAGTGGTGAGAGATATAAATGATTGCACTTGGCCACTTCGAAGCTCATCGACGTGGCGGCGCTGTCGAGAAAACAACATCCAGTAGGATAGGGCGGAGGGGGCTGCATACGGCTCACAGGAGGATATCGAGATCCACGGTGGCTTTTCCTGCGTTAACCCCGGGGATCGATGATGAAAGACCCAGATGACGGCACGGCGGCCCGGGTTACCCTAACGGCTCCGTCGGATTGGCTGGCCGGAAAGAAAATGCCAGGGCGACGGTAAGGGTGTGGGGTCCGAATTCCGAGTCCCAGAGAGACGGCATTTGAGCCTGTACTGTCCGTAATTACGTTGTACTGTGAGTTTGCTTACAGTTTGCTGGCCATTTGATCCCCAGCAGGACCCTACTGAGAAGTTTAGTCTGAGCCCTGGATCTGCCATCGACTCCGATTATTGCAAAGTCGAAGGGGCTTTGGCGTGGCAATAGATTACATCCGTGATGCGGCAGCTAGGATTCATCGATTCGATCAGTCAAGGCTCGGTTGAAAGTGCATCGACCAACCAATGCTTGCGATAGAAATAAAGAGGATGCAATGACACGTCGCGAGCCACAGAAGCTAAATTGATAACAATGACCAACCTCGCCTTTGACATGCCATCTGCCGGTCTAAGTTTACTATTGCAGGAGGTACGGTGAATTCAGTTTCCGTGAACCAGAAGCCAGTCCATGAGCCTCCGTTATCTGGCACAGGAAAACGGCAGAGATGATCATTTTCGCAGGCAGGATGCCCCATGAAGAAATTGGAGGGTCCACTCGAGGTCGGTGTCATGCTTGACGGTGCCTGACGACGGCTTGGCAAAGTGCGGCCCCGAGGTAAGCAGCAATAATATGGTGCATCTTATTCTGAGGCTGGCGCATGTCGAACATATTGGGTCAAGGCAACATATGGCCGAATACTTCAATGATAAGTTGTTTGGGCTATTTTCGCTTGATGCACATGGTTGAGCTGCATCATGGGTCAGCGGAGGGTTGCCGCTGCATCGTGCCCCTTTCATCAAAGGGATGAATGAAGCCTCAGAAAGAGGTCGATAATAGAGTTCGTCCATTTTCTCTGCTTGTCAGTTTGCATCTCAGGTGAGCAACGGATGTGCGTTCCAGGAACCGGTTCAGCCAGCCATTTCCATGGTGATAGTTCGTCCCATTTGATACAACACAGAATGACAGGTAACGGTTGCTCCGCCCCCGTTGGAACTTCACATGCAAACTCGACCACGATAAGTGATATAAGAAGCTTGAAACCTATCTCTTGGATTAGCCGGGCCGGTAACTCAGTATTCTATAACCCACCGAAGCAGGGTGGCTGGGCGCACGAAGCATCGCGGGAGGAGATCATAGGTGACTTGCATTTTGGGGAAGGTGCTTACTGCGACTGCTACCGTGCCCCACAATTCACTATTCCTCCCTTCCAACCTCAAGCCCGTGACCATGAGGAGAAATCAAGGGAAAATAAAGCAGGAGCATCCGGATGCTTGAATAAGGCGCGGACAGCATGGGAGGAACGACCGCAGGTTGCATTTGTTACTTCTATGCCTAAGTTGTCCGATTTGCCGGCCGGAGGTTTTCCTCTGCGGTTCCTTCCTTGGGCATGTTCCGGGTTACTTTTAGTGCCTTCCATCGAAAATCTTTGGTACTTCTTTCCAAGCAAAGACCCCCAAACCCGCCTTATGGGGCTTTCAAAATAATTTCTGGGAGATATTTGAATTTGTGTCTCACTCATTTCGGCCCTACATTCCTTGGTGTCGTCTTCGGATTCGATTCTGATCGCTTCCGTGAAGAGAAACATTCTCCCACCTCCCAGCCCCGCGTCCAGGAGGACTTCGTAATTATTACGAAAGTTTATCCAAGCATTTTCCGCATGTCAACAAACGGGCGTCGGCGCTCTTCAGCTTCTCTAGCATATCTTCCCTTTTCATCTAAGTGCTTGTACAGGGCAGCCTGGGCTACATTGACCTATGCTAATTACGGGAATGGTCCTTGTTGCCTGATCTTCTCACAATCTCATCCTTGCCCGGTGAACCGCGTTGGACTCGCACGCTTCTCGGCCACCACGCAATCGGGTGGCCCAGTTCTCCCCGGAAGCTATTCTTTACCACCGGCAGCCGTCCGTTTTGCTCCTTAACAAGAATTGGCCTCTCACCGTTGCCGCTTCCGATTGCCGGTTATCCTGTCCCATAACCGGGACAGCGTCCTCAGTGAACCTGATCACCCTTGTTTTTTTTTCACACCACTATCCTTCATGAATAGTCTGGAAAATACATATCGACATAGTCAGCCACTTATAATCCGTTTTGAATTGTCCGAACACCTGCACGCCGGAAAACCTGCAGTAGCTGATGCTACGACACTGCAGCACAATAACACCACCACACCACATTCATGTTCCGTCGCACCCCGAAGAGTAGATTTTGCATGTTTCCGAGAAAATCGAACTCTTGCTGCAATCTTCCAATAATCAATCCCGCAGCGGTGTTGTCTTGGCTTCGGACCGGGGTGTGATTGATCTGCACCATTCGTCCAGGTCATTCAGCTTATTCCCGCATGGCGCTGCACTACCAGCCATGTTTGAATACGAAATGCAGGTTCGGGAGCCGCAAGCTCTCGGAAGAGAGACTCATAGTATGACAAATGACGAGGCCCAATGTCGCGAGAAGCATCAGGACGAGCAACAACCATCAGCAGACCTGTATGCATCAGAAGCAGTCGATGAAGGGACACCGGCTTCAAACACAGGATCATCGGCCCAAGAACCGACTACACCAAACAAACAAGGCATTGTTAGAAGTTTTTGGAAAGAACATGTCAGCGTTGTAGTTGACTTCGATACATGTCGCGACCACTTGGGTATGTACCAAGAGCATTCCTTCTGTCATTATCCATCTACCCAAGTGGGGTCTCGCCTTGTAAGAATGTCGAGATTAGGTTCGGAAGACAGCTCCGCATCTTCTCCTCCTTCATGTAACCTTGTCCCGGTTTCACGGGAAGGATCTGTAATGGTGAAGGGCATAGATGCTCGGAGGACCCCTAGCCCATTGAATGAGCCTGGCGACCCCTTGCTGTTTTACGGCTCTTGGGTGCAATATCTTGGTCAGGGAATAATTGCTTGGAAGATTAATGCGCCCATGTCTCTAAACCAAGAAACGCTCTCGGTTTGATTACATTGAACAAGTGTTTATCAAAGTCCTCCGTCCGGCACAGTGGAAGTCTTGCGTGTCCAAAATCCTGTTCAGTCCAGATAGTGGCATACGAAGTTACATCGTAATCACGCGAATGACCGTTGGACATATTCCGAACGCGCCTCTGGCCAGTTGCCAAGGTTTTTAAGTCTTCAATCATTCTGATTGTTCAGGCAAACAGATCCTACTCAGCATTATTTGACTTTACGGGTTGCCCATTATACAAGTGTCATGTAGGCAAGGCAAGCACAAGATGTTCTGAGCCGGGACGCTCTTCCGAAATCTCCGAGCTATCTTGGTGTCCGATCCAACTCCGCTCACTTCGAACTATATGCCTGTTCCATCGCTAACAGACCATGCTTCGTGCTGTTCAGCTCTTGAGCGGACTTTCTTAGCATACCTCCGCACTGGAGTAGTCACCGCCATCCTTGGAACCATTGTCGCCCAGCTCTTCGCCTTGCAACAATCGGATTCAGGGTTCGGCTACACCATGGTCGGCAAGCCATTAGCCTCCGTATGCTATGGGCTCTCTATGTGTACGACACTCCTCGGAGCTTGTCGCGTTTGGAGGCTTCAGCATGCGATGCTCCGGGGAAAGGCAATTGCTGGCGGATTTGAAGTCATGTCGCTTGCCTTGGGGTTTCTAGCGGTATGCCCACAGGTCATGTCTTGCAGTTTTTAATGAACTGCTTTCAGACCACACGTTGCTAACTTGGTCAGCTCACTGTTCTATTCTTCGGTCTCTTAGTTGCACTCGACGTCGTCAAAGAATCATCCAGCGACTAACTCACCTGGCTTATTGATCTTATGTTGGCGTCAGGTCGGGTTTATCCACCCGAAATACGTTGAATATCAAAGAGCGAAATGGGCAATTCGCTTCATCAAGCATGGCTTGTCTTTGCTCGCTACTAGACACAGATGAATCGCCATACTCCATTATCTAAGTTACTGGTGATCGCAACAGCTACGCAGCGACCGAGATAATAAGGATAATATGAGCCTGCAGACTAAAAACTAGCCGTTTATATTGATTGCAGTTCAACGCAAGGTGGTAGAGATTCCCTTGTTAGGGCGCATAGATGCACCCTCTAATCACGGTTCCACGTCTTTACCATGTCTTGGCGAGCCACCGACACAATTCCCCAAGATGATCCACCAATAGACAGATGCGGAGACCACAGGCTTCTTACTTCATTGCTCTAAAGACGTTACTAGGAATCATTTCAGATATATGATGCGGAGGCTAGCTTGCCGCGTTTCACTTCAAACGAGCTGGGCTATCCATGTCTTTTTTAAAAAAAAAAATACGCCGGATCGGTGTGATGGGGGCAATCACCATGAGTATATTCGTGAAAGCCACTATCTATGGATGTTACGGTTCACAAGAATCCCACCATAGTCACCAATGGCGGACGCTATCCCGGACTTCTTATCCACTGGACCGGTTCGACTCCAGACGGCCTCTTTCGGACCCGAGTCGGGCAGGCCGGAGGAGTGGGTACGTATTACCGACCCTACGCCGATTTGCCGGCTCCTAGGCAGAAGCTCACGTGCTGATTCCCAACTTATCCTTGGTATTTAATTAATCTTTCGAATTCATCCAGAATTCCATTACTATATACCCATCCCCCAGTTCGCCACAGTCAAATTACCTAAGGTCGGTTATAATCTTAAAAGCTCATCCTGCGGTTCCGCCACTTGGCTCTCCTCCTTAAACCATCTTAGAGGTAATCATGCATAGTCTGAAGAACCTAGTCCCGTCGGCTGCAAAGGCTAATTAACAGAAACTAGCAGTCACACTGCCGATCTCGATTGTATTGCAACCAAATGAACTCCGTCTCCCCGGAAGGTACCGCGGACGCAGCAGACGGCAGCGCTCCACTCGGTGAGCGTGCGGTTCCCTCACCGGTACCTGCAGGCAGACGACGCAGACGCAGACGCAGAGGTACTTTGCATCAGTACCATACTTTTCAATAGTTGATCAATACTAAAAATATCTTAATACAGACCCGGTCGACATTGAGCGGCACTGCGGCGTTGTCTTTCCTGATGGCCGGCAGTGTGGCGCGGCGTTGACGTGCAGGAGGCACTCGATGAGCGCGAAGAGGGCTGTGGCAGGGCGGTCTGCGCCGTTTGATGTCTTGCTATCTGCGTCTTTGGAACAGAGGAGGTGACCAGGCGAGCAGGCGCCGTGTTTCGTCTCCCGGAAGTGGCGCATTTTATCGGTCCTGCTCGTGGTGTATGGGACGGTGGCTTGAGTATACGACATTTTGCTTTTGACGATGTGTAGGTTTTGAAGTTTTTTTTTTTTTTTTTTAATTTTTATATCGTGCAGATCATTTCGCACTTTTGGTAGGTCCAGGAAGTGGGCAGGCTTTGCCTTCGATCTGGCTGGCAGCAGCACACGAGAGGACGCGGCAGAGCAGACATTCGATGCGGGAGGATCTCGATGTCTTCAAGAACAGAGAGTCTATCACCACCAGCGCAATTACGAACTTTGGCGCGGCGCAGTCAAATCTCTCGCGGCCATCACTACCCGAACTCTAGCTGCAATGTTAGAAATACGAGTGCATCATGTTTCGTGGTTTGCCGCCACAGGAATATACTTTGCAAATATCTTGGTTTTTTTCGCAACTCTATTTGTGTCCACGAACTATCTTCACAAGTTTGGCGTTGCAAATAGTCTTTTCCTATACCCGTCATATGGGCTGACGAATGGGCCGTTTTATCATTCTTCTCTCCTTGGCGAGGCTTGCTGAGAAGCTCTTAAGTGGTTATGTGGCTGGGACTACGGGAGCCGGGGGCGTCTTGCTCCCCGTCTTTCCCGGTTGTGCTTTCAGGTTTCCAAGGATGTTGGAACGCCACGAGTGCCATGTTTGACATGTTTCGTAATACTCAAGTGGAAATAATCAGCCCTGTGCAGAGTTCAAGACATAAAAGAGTGTGACAGAGAATATTTCTCGCGGCGGGAGATATTGGGAAGGAAAACAGCTCCCATATCATGTCCCTCGTGACACAATAAGCAAAAATGTGAACCTTGTATTCTGGATACACATCTGAGCCGTTTATCTAATAACATTTACTTTTTTTTTTTTTTTTTTTTTTTTTTCAAATCCAGATTTCCAAGAACATGTCAATAAACCGTGGGGATGCATTTGGCTCTGCGCGTAGTAGATCAGTCAGCCATCCGCCGAAGCAGCGTAACGCCTCTCAAGCCATCCGCTACCTTGTAGTTTCTCGTGTTATGTATGCACGGGGAAACCATGTGTGTTTCCTCCACCGTCTGTGTCTTTCTCTCGGTCGCAGGCGTCAATATAGTCCTGTTGCGAATGAGCCGACGGCGTTAGGGTGACATTTGCTTGTCGTAGGCGAAGTGAGTGTCGCCTACGACACACCTGCCACGTTCTCTACTTGTTCCTGCGTCTCGAATTGGAGTTTCATGCTGAATATTTCATAGATTTGTCTTAAGTGGGATGATGAGGTCTTTCATTTCGTCACAACGGTGAAATAAAGGCTGGAAATGAAAGTGAGAAATATTTAGACATCAAGTTTCCAGGGCCTTGAATCATCTGCAGTTCGCCTGTTGACTATAAAAATGATTGCCCTAGTCGATATAGGCCTGTACTTATCCGTATGCTCGTGGTCCTACTTTCCAATAGGTTAATGGCGGAGAGTTTGGTGGCCATCTTTGACTCGAGACTTGACTTTGGATTCTCCGTAAAGTTAAAAGAGTCCTTTTCGAGTACGAAACCCACTGGCAATGCATCGGATCCGTAAAATTGCATGCCATCATAAACCAGCCAGCCGAGGCCATCGCTATGGTGGCGGCGCACAGCGAACTGAGAGGCGCGGTGAAGAAATAATGCCTGTTCATTCAGGACATTTGTACGCAGGTGATACTGGTTCGAAGGCAGTCAAGGTCCTGAATATCCAGAGAGGAATACCTCGGCTCCATTATCCTAATATCAGTGCAGCTGGCATTGCTCTCAGCGCTGTTGTAATTTTGTGTTTCCGCCAATCTTAGACGAAATAGGCTGCTAAGCCAGTTTCTCTCACCAAGTCCATCAGTAGGGCCGGTGGTCTCTTGAAGTAACCGAGGCCAGAAGTGGCATCGTGTCTTGGCGTAAAGAAGGTATCCGCTTTCTATGAGCATGTGGACTGCAAAATAGGAGCGACATGCGTCTGCTTGATCAAGTTTGCTCTCAATGTGGGACTCACATGGTAGAAATAAACCGAGAAACACGCAACAGCTGTGGGTAAGTTTGGAAGGAACAACCAGCAAATTCCTTACTAACATCTAGAGGAATACAACCCATCTCATCCTGTTTGCTGTCGACGCAGAAATTTCAGAAGTTAAAAAGGTCACGCATTATGGCCAAAGAGAAAAGAGCAAGTGAGCTGGAAACCCTTGATGCCGAACCGATTCGGTGTCAGGATCTGAGAGGTTTTAGGAAACGGAGCCGATGTACGTCCCACAACGGATCCCGAGATGGCCGCCCGAACTTAGACCGACATGTGGGGCCGGGGAACTGGGGAGGAGACATCCGAGGTGGTGAATGTGCGAGCGGCCTACCTAAAGCTGCCATAACCGACACTGCAGAAATCGAAACTGGTATGGTGCCGAAATCGGGCGGGGTTTCGTAAGCCAGGATTGCGTCAATGTTTTCTGGGATGAATCGATCGACACCCATGACGGTATGCATGCGTACATTGTTGTGTCGTGTTGGGGGCCTTTTTATGGCAAGGTTGTGGTTTGATGGTACCCGACAGTATTACTCCGAGCCGAAAAACCCACGAGGATGGTACGATATCCGTACTCCGATCCGAACCTGAGGTTGCACTTGCCTTCTAAGTGACAGTGTGTTGCAGAAACTGTTGAACTGGGAAGGGAGATGGAAGGGCACGAAGGGCAACTGGGGGAGACAAAAAAAAATGAGACACTTACTACTGCGGCATGGTATGAATGCGTTTAGTGGAGAAAGCTGGGGGTGCTCAGATACACCGTGGCGCGGTGGCTCTAGTACCAGCTCAAACCAATCAGAGGCCGATCGCAACGGACACAGGCTGAGCAGAACCCGTCGTAGTCAGCCCACTGGAGCCCACTAATAAGAAGGGTGCTACTTAGTAAAGGGAAGGTAGAGGCGTTGGTAGACCCCGAAGGAAGCTTTGGTAATGCTGCATCATCAACCCCTAATGCAAGCAGATGCGAAGTTGCCTCTTTGACTAACTTTGTACTGACTGTACTGTGCCTCTGGTACCCGTCCCTCATGTCGTGTCTTCGCACGCAGCCAGCCTTAGTATTTCCAACTCAAGTCCGGAGCCCGAGCTTTGAGCTTTGAGCTTTGGTGGCAGCTTCACGAGGCGGACGACCGATGCAGCTCCGAAGAAATATACATTTTGCCTATGCTTCCGTAACAAAGGGGAAACATTATTCAGCTCGGGCAAGCAGCCATGGCTGCAGAATGTTTTCCTCTTTTCTTTTCCATACCTGCCGTACTTCCGAGACAAACCCTCGCCTCCCTGCGCGTCTCTTTCTCCCTTGTGTCTCTGAAAGAAGAAGACAACATGTAGTTAATACGCCCTCAAAAGTTCTTTGCACCCCTCAGCCTGTCTGTTTTCTTCTGGCATACGCCTCTCATTTCGCCTTCTGACCAATTCCATTTGTTTGTTGTTGTTGCTAGGTGCTAGGCGCCTGCTTTTACAGGGTTATGTGCCTGAAGAGCTTTAACAATTTACCCCCGAATTCCTCCGCAACAGTGAGGCGAGTGACCATAAAAAGAAGCAAAACATTGAAAAAAAAAAAAAAAAGCTAATACCGTCATAATACCCACCTGGAACCAGGAACTTGCGCACTGGGCTAGTCTGACCGCGTTCCAATCTTTTCTCTCCATCTGCCACTGTGTGCCACCATCTGCAGCTAGACGGTATAAGCAGTGAAAGTTGGAGCGTAGCAGGCAACTGAATACCTAGACAGACAGACACACACACACGTTCGACTTGGTGACTGCCGTCCTCAGTCCTGCGAGTTTGGCTTATCGCTCGAAATTGCCCTCAGATAGCATAGTGCGTTGTCTGGCGCTCTCCACCCTCCACCCTGTCCAAAAACTTAATTTTGCCTGCCAGAGATCCTACCTGATCAAATATAATCTGCCAGCGCCCCTCTTCCCTTACCCCCAGTCGCCCTCTCGATTCCGCCTGCGCAATTTCTATCTCCAACATTCAGGGCGACAGCGACTGCATCTCCCGTCAACAATTACTTACTGGCTCAACCTATTAATTTATAGAGCTCTTGGAGCTCTCTTATCCTTTTTTTCCACTTCTTCTCAAGTTCTATTATCCGCGGCGACAACGACTTGTGCCCATCATGGCGTGGTCAAAGTCAACGCGGATCAGCATCATGCTGGGCATTGATATCGTCTTCTTCCTGGTTGAGTTAATTGTTGGTCTGATTGTCAAGTCGCTGGCCCTGACGGCAGATGCCTTCCATATGGTACGTTTGGCCGAATCCTTGTATGTGCGACGCATCACTAACCGACGTAGCTCAACGACATCATCTCCCTTTGTGTCGGGCTCTGGGCTGTCGCCGTTGCGAGAAAGGCCACGACCGACAAGTATTCCTACGGCGTAAGTCGATCCAAACTCCTCCCCCTGCGCGAAGAAACACGCAGCTGACTAGAATTTCACAGTGGCTTCGAGCTGAAATCCTCGGTGCTTTCTTCAATGCCGTTTTCCTGATTGCCCTCTGCGTCTCCATCATCCTCGAAGCCATTACCCGATTCTTCGACCCTCCCGAGATCGACAACCCCAAGCTCATTCTAATTGTCGGCTCTTTCGGCCTCGCCTCTAACCTCGTCGGCTTCTTCGTTCTCGGTGGCCATGGTCACTCCCATGGTGGCCATGATCACGATCACGGCGATGACGACCACGACCACGATCACGCACATGCCCACTCCGATGAACACGCTGCCGAGGAAGGCCGCGCCACTAATGTCTCCGACCACGCCGCCCGCGACGACGATGGCAATGTTGGGGATGTCCTCCCTGAGGCTGTTGTCGCCAAAGCAACCTCCGGCCCTGAGACGCCACGCCGCATTAGATTCGAGAGGGAGTCAGACCCCTCCGGCCGATATTCTAGCCGTGCTTCTACCTCCAAGGGTCAGGACCGCCGCAAGACCGGCAACCGCCACCACGCGCGTCTCACTAGCATTGATGACATCAGTATCCACCCCTCTAGCTTCCGCCAGGAAATCATCGCAGCCAGCCAGCCCCAACTCGACGGCCAGGAGTCGACCAGCGAGAGCGAGGTGGAGGAAAATGCTATTGATGACGGCGAGCCTGACGAGGAGTCGCCCCTGCTCAAGTCTAATGGTAACAACAAGTCTTACGTGATCGAGCAACCCCGTGGCCGCTGCGGCTCCAAACGCCCAAGAAGAGAGTCAAGCTTGCACCACAACCACAACCATAACAAGGAGAGAAAGAAGGCAAAGGGCGGTCACGGTCACGACCATGGCGACATGGGCATGAACGCTATGGTTCTTCACGTCATCGGTGATGCTCTGGGCAACGTCGGAGTCATTGTCACTGCGCTCATCATCTGGCTGACCGACTGGCCTGGTCGCTTCTACGCCGATCCTGCCGTCTCTCTCTTCATCACTCTCATCATCCTCAGATCTGCTATTCCCCTTACCAAGGCGACTTCCAAGATCCTCCTACAAGCCACTCCCGACCACATCGACCTTAACGAGATCCGTGAAGATATTCAAAACCTGCCGGGTGTTATCAGTTGCCATCACGTACACATCTGGCAGCTCTCTGATACCAAGATTGTTGCCTCGATGCACGTCCAGGTTAGCTTCCCTATCTCGGCCGAGGGCGGTGAGAAGTACATGGAGCTTGCCAAGCGGGCCCGAAAGTGCCTCCATGCCTATGGCATCCACGCCGCCACTATCCAACCCGAATTTTGCGGCGACAAAGACTACCCAGAGCCCGAAAACGCTCATCGTGCCCTTCAATATGACGGTGCTGCGACATCATTCGGTTCTCCCCAGCAGGCCTGCCTTCTCGAGTGTGTAGAAGACTGCGTTGGCAAGGGTTGCTGTACGGATTCAAATGCGGGTGGCAGCAGCCTTCGCAGCAACTCCGCCCACAGTCATGACGATCACAGCCACAGCCACGGTCACTCACACTAATCGACCTTGTTACCGTTGACCTTAATAATACTCTCTTATTTCCCCTTTGACTGTGACACTTGAATAAGAGCCAAGAAGCTCTTCATATTATTGCTATCACCAATACAGGCGGGCGGCACTTTGTTTTCCCCACAAGCTTGCACACTTCGCTGCTGCAATCAAAAAAAGAAGGAAAAAAAAAACATCTGGCGTTTAACGGACTGGAAAGGGCGGGGTGGATAAAGGTGACATATTGGGGATCAATGGAGGTCACGACGAAGCTTTGCACTTGGCTACCACATCTCTTTTCTTTTTCTCTTGTTCAGTCTTTTTTCCGGAGCGAAAACTTTCTCTATGTAAGCATATCAACCACCAACAAAAAGGACACGGCGCTATTATTGCTGCTTGTTCTGGACGTAGAAGGGGTTCCGTGTACAACCAGCAAGACCTCATTTTTAAACCCCGAGATAAAACGGTGGAAATTCAGGACTCAGATACAGTCGGCTTTTTTTTTTTTTTCTCCCAAGGAGTGAACGTAGAAATGCGATTCTATGCCAACTCTAGTGTGTTCTTTATGCTGGGATTCCTGGTGATGTGGCTGTTTGGGAATTTCAATGTGTGACTGACTGGTGAAGCGTCCGGTCAGGCAAGACGAAGAAACAAACCACTCTGATGCTGAACTTGGAACACTTGCCTCAACTAGTTGATCATGAAAATAATCCACAAGCAATCAATACTGACTGACAACTGATTACTCCCGTGAATATGATTCACGTTCATATCCTAAAAGTACGGAAACCCGCAACTCTTCGAGATGGGATAAATACCAGGATTACGATACGTGCACGGGAAGAGAGTCAGACTACGAGACCAAGTTGGACGGGACATTCCTAATTAAACGTCCAAACCAAACCGTTCATAGAACAACATAGGTACGTCCTATAAAGGGGGGGAGGTCGAGGGTATCATTAAGATTTTGTTTGCCTGTTCCCGAAGAATACTTATACATACGCTAGCCGATACGGTGGCATCATCACGCTTTCTTTCCTTCCCGCCCCTCCCTTTGCTCTCCATCTCCGGCTTTCGTTCCCTTTAGCTCGCACAGCACCCCCCCGCTGTACCCGATCCGCCACCCCCCATTTGCCCCAAGACCTAACGCCCGGTGATGCTTTTTGTGATGTCTCGGGAGGCGTAACATACGGGGTTTAAAAATGGAATAAAAGTAAAATAAACGCGAGAAAAAGCAAGAAAAAGAAATTTGTGCTAAAACAGGTCCTGCGAGACTTTTATAACCCGCTTTCGGGCATAAAAGATAAATGTGGTCCCACCCTTGACTGTCCCACTTCTGGGAGTGCTCCTTTCTTTTCTTATTTTGGCGGCGCTGATGACGATGGCTTCTTAATGACGAGTTTGACGCGCTTCGGAGCAGGTTGGCCCTCTGCTGGTGGTGGAGACGCCTGTGGTGGGGGTTTTGGTGGAAGAGATGCCGCTGGTGTTGGTGGACTAGCCGCTGGCCCCGAGGAGCCTGGACCAGATCCTGTCGGTAGGGGCTTGCGAGCCGGTTTTGCCATAATGCTGCTCTCGTACTGAGAAGGGGCCGGGGACGCGGCAGGAGAACCGCGAGAGGTCAACGGTGAGGCTGGTTTGCGAGGCTTGATCTGCGATGGGTCTCTCAGGGGCGGCATCTGCGAGACCACTCCGGCCTTCTTCAAAATCGACTTCAAGTTGGGGTGCCTAAACCGGAACATTCTGCGTCGCTTCGGGATCGTGCCGTCGGGCCTGATGTTTAGCTTTGCCTTCTTCAAAACCGGAGACGCGTCGTCAACCCCCGGGCCCTTGTCGGGCCGTGGTCGCTTCTGTGATTTGCTGCTGGGCGTATCAGACGAAGATGTAGGCTGCGGCGTGGCACTTCCGTTCCGTTGCACAGAAATCGAACCCGACGACACCATAGGTTTCGCAACCGATGACTTTGAGATCGTGGGTTTGACGACGGATGGCTTGGAAATGGAAGGCTTGGAGGAGATTGAAGGCTTGACCACGGATGGCTTGGACAGCGAGGGCTTCGATATGGAGGGCTTCGCAACTGAAGGTTTGGGTGTTGTCTCCTTCCTGATTGTTGATGCAACAATCGAGTCTGCTTCTCGAGGAACCGGCGAAGGCGCCGAGGCTGGTTTGGGACTTTGCGCAGCCGACGGCGGAAGAGGGCGGGGTGTAGTTGAGACAGGCCGAGAGGCTGAGGGCACTGATTTACTGATCTTGGCAGAGCCGCCGCTCTTCATGTTGACGATCAGACGCTTAGGTTCTGGTGGTCGAGCCAGCGGCTGCGGCTGCGGCTGCGGCTGCGGCTGCGGTTCTCTCTCCTTTTCCTTTTCTTTCTCTTTCTCCTTCTCGGGCTCCTTCTCCTTCTCTGGCTCTTTTTCCTTAGGCTTGATCTGCGGTAACCCTGTCTTGTAGTACGACTTGAAGTTGACCATAAGCTGTAACGAGTGTTAGTACTAAAAACCTATCTTGCGGAATGCATATACTTACTCTGCCTGGCTGGATCTTGACTGGACGGGTGACCCTCCACCTCCTTGGGAAGTTGAGAGTGACCGTCCATCTATCAGCAACATCAAACATGGTACCGCACAACTCAAGAAGCGTAATCTTTTCAGCGCGGCCAATCACTGCCGAGTTCATTGCCTTCCAAACTGCTTTTTGCAGCGCTTGTTCATGCTCCGAATATTGCTCCTCCATTTCCGTTCGTAAAGCTGCTAGTGCGACATCGATGTCCTGCTTCCTAGCGAATTGCTTGCGCCGCTCCTGTGTCTCAATCTCCGGGTTATTCATGATTAGCACGTCCCCACCATCGGGAGCAGCAGTGGGTGCCTTGGGCTGAGACTGTTCTCCAAAAGCAAGACCAGCTAGGCCGGAGCAGAAAATATTGAGGAGCCTGTCTCGAACGAACGGGGACTTGTCGGTGCTAATGACCGATAGTATAAGACGAAATATAGGTAATTCCAGCATATACCCTAAGTCCACGAGAGCTTCGAAGGCCTTAATTCGTACGAGGTCGCAGGTCTCGTCCTGAAGGTACTGGATGAAATCTAGAGCGCTTTTTGGGACGACTCCAGCCTTCATGAGTTTTCGCCTGCACTCGAGCGCCGTGGTCGTCCAAATATTCTGGTAAGAGTTGGCCCACTCGTCCATCCTGCGGAACCTGTCAATTTCGACCAACGCCTCCCCAAGGAAGCTCCGCTCTTCTAGTGACATATCGAGGTCCATTTGGTCCCCAGAGTCGTGTCGCTTCTCTGGAATTAGACTTGTTGCTAGAGCCTCAAGAAGCTTTGCAACATAGAAGTGATCAGAGTACGGGTTGTTGGCGTTGTTATTGAATTGCACCTGGTCCAGGAGAAATCGTCGGGCTTTTTCGGGACACTTGCCACTAGAGTCACGGATTTTAGCAATGGCCATTGGCAGTGTGCTCTGGACAATGTATTGCTTCTTGTCCGAGAAATCGTTCGGTCGTGGTGTCTGAGTATCAGGATAGCAGAAGAGCTCTGCGAAAGCCTTCAGAATGTGTGTCATGCCTGCCATCGATACCTTCTCTGTGGCGTGCTGATGTAACGTCTCGGCAGCCATGGTTCTGATACCATGGAAGTACCGACGGTCGACGAGAGTTCTGGTTAAAAAGGTTGAGACAAGCGGGTGAGGCGGGCTCTTCTTTAGATAAAGCATCGAGTCCTGTTGCGCAACGACATCTCGGTCCTGCTGCAACTGGGACACATACATGTAACTCTGGAGATTTGTCTTCATCTCGCAGGCCCATTCAAAATCAGCGTCCATTCGGATCCACTCATAGGATTCCTGGTCCATGGCCTTCTCGATTTCAGGTTCCCATTCGGCAAACTCCCACTTTCTCATGTCCTCGGGGCCAGTCAAAACATCTCCTAGGCAGTACAGAAGCGTCTCTTCATTATTGTCTGGGTCTGCCGCTGATTGCGCGCTTAGCTTCTCAGTTGCCCTCCTCTTCCTCTTAAGCCGTTTGTACTTCGTGTTGTAGGGGATTTCGAACTTAGCCGCCTTTGCAGCATCCTCCCGAATTTCTACTATATGTTCATAAGGGGTGCCGTCGGCTTCGTGGATCCTAATCGTCATTGGGCCTGTAAACAGGCCTATGGTTTCGTCGGCCTTCACGCCGTGAAACCGTTCCTTGATAGCACGTAAAAATTCTGTCTTCTTCAGAGCTTGCGTTTCGGTTAAAGCTTTGTCCTGGACCTGTCGTATCGTCATTTCCACGCAGAGGCGCTTTTTGTTGAACCGCTGGAAGACATCAAACCGTGGACAGCCAGATCCATAAACCCATTGGTTCCAGAATGCCTCTAGTTTATTTCTAGCATTCTTCTCGCAGACCCGTTGGAAAGACTCAGTGTTGATAATCCACTCGCTTTGTTTTTCTCCGATGTTCGCTTTGTAGAGGATTCGGGAGATAATGCGGGTCAGATTGGTTTGAGCAGGCGCCTTCATGAGGCGCTTATCGAGAATGAAAAGAACCAATGGGGCTTTCAGAATCATGAACTCCATCTCGAAGTCTCCTATGTGCAAAAGATGACCAAGTTCATGTAATGATGGCCTCTTGATATCAATGTTGACCAGTCGGTCCGACATGGTCTTCATCCGGAATCTGTAGTCGTTGTTTCCACAGAGCTTCTTCAGGAACAGGTCGGTCATGTAGTACGCAATCCCAATCACCACCCACAAATCTCGGCGCGTATTTGGGAACAAGTTAATGCCGCTCCATTGGGATGCTAGACTAAACACCAATTGTCTGGTGACGTCTACTTCTGGGTCGATGATGTCTTCCGGGAAGAGGAGACGAGTGCTGATAAACGAGAGTGACTGCAAGGCCACAGTATCATTAACCATGTCGTCCAAGAAGCACATCTTGTAACTTTCAAATGGATATCTGGCGAATGTGAGAGTAAAGAAATCAGCTGCCGCTGCGAGGGCTGCACAAGTGTTTTGGACTTCGGCAGCTCTTCCAGGCAGGCAGTATCCATGAATCTTGAGTGCGCTTGCGCCTAGTTTTTCGTCGTTCTCTTCGGTGCGGAAGTCTGAAAAGAGGTCGACGTGCTCAAACGGACCGACTGCAAAACCGATTTTTTGAACGGAGACACGTTTGTCCATCTCAAAAGTCATAATCTTCTTGCGTTCATCATGCGGATCCACGACCTCGTCCGTCAGCGAACCAGAGCAAACAACCGTCATTTCGAGGAGTTTGTCTTCTTCAGTAAGGGAGAAATCTCTGTCCGCCTTGGATTGGCTGGTGTGAACGCGATCCCGGTTGCCGTTCGTGTTGCCATTCGCCCGCTGCTGGGTAGCCAGAGGTTGCCAAAGAGCGTCGCCCAGCGTCCTTGGGCACTTGACAGCTATACTCCACGTTGAGAGTTGGCCGTGATCGTCAATGCAAGGAAAGATGCAAGACGCAGTTCCAGGCTCGATAGAATGCCGTGTATAGGCATGGGGGTATCTGAGATCGCCTGCATCTACTCCGACAAATTGAATACCATCTCTAACCAGTTTGGTCTTGAAAGGTATCGTGACTCGATACTCACGGGTACCTGTCAGTTCGTTCTCTGGCGCCTCAAAGGAGCTTGGTGTCATGCTCGAAACCCGAATCTTGAGTGTCGGACGCTTTGGCACTCCTGCTCCTGGTTCTTCCTTGACCTTCTTCAGATCACGCAAGTTGACTCGTAAAGCACCGTCTACGGGCGTACAGCCGACCGTCTCTCTATTCTCGGCGGGCACGTCGCTCTTTCGGGTGTGCATGAGGGGCCGCATCCGTATCTTCCTAAGGTCGTGATGTTCGGCGTTCCAGTTGTAAAACTTCGGGTACTCCAGTAACTTATACGGGTCCGTGTAGTTTGCTGAAACCTTTTTCGGTTCACCAACGGGTTGAAGGTCCTTGAGAATCTGCACCGTGATATTTTTGACGTCGATTTCGGATTGACGCGCATCAATGGCAAGCTCTTCCACCTGGGCGCCGGACACCACGGCGAAGGTGATGTGGGTTTTTCCATCGATCCGCTTCGAGCGAAAATTGAGCTCAAGCTCAACGTCTTGTCGGATGACGAAGTAAGGGTAGGGCGGTTCGTCTTTGAGAGGGGGAAGGTCGTCTTCGGAGTCGCTGGCGACAACCTCCTCAACGGTGGGGGCAGCCGCAGCTGCGTCGAGGGGGTTCATGATGACCTTAGTTTGCGCTCGGGGCGTCTGCGTCGCAGTTGATCATCTAGGAAGACGTCGACTCGCTCGAATTGCGAGGGGCCGATAGGTTTGAGGTCGGCAGATGCGGACCAGGAAGGTGCGCCGGCGCGAGATTCTCAGGTGCGAAGTTCGTCAAGGGCCTCAATCATCCTGCCTCTGTGGTCGTCGTCGTCGCGCGAGGTTGGGGTTTGTTTGGGGAAGCTACGGCGGCGGAGAATGAAGAATTAGTAATGGAGGATTAGAAAAAAAAACTACTCCGCCGGTAAATGAATGGAAGCCTATTTGGCTAATGGACGACAAGCACTTGCGAGGTGGCAGCCTGGGAAGAATTCTGCTGCGTCAACCAAACATAAAACTGAGGTCGGCGGTCGGTGGTTCAGTTCAGGCCTTCCATGGTTCAGTCAGCGCGTCTCTACGCTTCGCCGCGACAACACCTACTGAAGATGGAGCTGCCGGGGCCACTTTGGCTCTTGCGCCGTTGGGTGGACCTCTTGAAATCGAGATTATGTAATATAGACATGTTCGTTCAAGGGGGGCTGGTGGCTTGGGAGAGCTGGTCTGTGCCTAGACTCGAGCCTGAGGTGTCACACAGCTGACAAGGAAGCTTAAGCTTCAACGGCCTGCTTGTAACTTCCTCCGCCAATTCTCGAAGCCTTCATCTGACGCGCTATCATTAGCAAATACGACATACATCCTAGCTCTCTTTGTCTCTTTTTCTATGCTAATGCTTTAAAAAATGTCAGACAATCACACATTGCCTTCATTGGACGCCAGTGGTCGGAAATCAAACGCTTATTCTTGAGCCATGCCCACCCAACATTCTACAAAGATTAATGTTACAACAGTAGTTTTACGCCCCTCCATGCAGTCCAAGAAACCAGAGCCATAAGATACACACAAGGTAATACACAAATACAGTGCTCCGCTAAACGAGCAACTCCTTCAGTGTCTGCCTCGGCGATCGCGGCGTCTCTTCCTCGCCTGCATCTTCAATGTCTCCTCGTCCCGAAACTCTTCAGGGAGATCAAAATCGATCTCGGGTATCTCTGGTATCGGATGTCCCCATGCTACTACTTTTCGGCCAGCTCGTCTATGCCGATGCAAGGCGGCGTCTCGCTCGTATCTTTTCTGGAAGAACGATTTGAACTCTCTCGGGGGCTCTGGCTTAGGAGGATGTCGGGGTTGCGGTGTCAACCTTGGACGCTTCCTGCTGTTCTTTGACCCTTTCGACCTCGCCGTGGCTTCTTCGCGAAGCTGCTTGGTCACGGAGTCGTTGTCAGAAGAGCCCGGGGGGTCGCCGTCACTGATATCGCCACCGTCGTCTCCGCCATCCTCCTCTTCATCGCTGCTCGCAGAGTCTGGTGCAGAGTTGTCTTCGCTCGTATCCTCTGCCTCGGCTCTTTCTGCAAGTGCACGATCTTTTTCGGCCTTGCGACGTTTCTCTTCCAAGCTCCACTGTCGGAACCTTTCGAGAATGGCTTGGCAACCTTTGATAAAATGTTGACGCGCAGGCTCAAACTGCTTCTTACGGCTCTCTGTTATACCACTGACACCCATGACCCGCAACCAATCATGACCCTGCAGGCCACCTAACAAACGGGCGATCTGGTCCTTTTCATGTTGGGCTCTACCACGTTCTGTATTACGTATGGATCTCTCCAGTCTCTCGGCCCTCTTATGCGAAGGCACAAAGGATGCATCTGGAAGTGGATCCTCGACGGGTTCTCTCTTGTGGGAAATGCCGAGGAAGTCAAAGTCTATTCGCTGGGCATCGACAAGTTCGTCGAACAAGGCGTCGCCAAAGCCGCGCACAGGGACTTTCTGTCCGCTTTGCGAGGTTGTTGAGGCATCGTTCAGCACACTAGGCTCCGCACCAAGAGAGCGATGCCAGGCGATGGGGTAAGGGCGTGTGGGGTTCGAGTCAAAAATGACTATGGGGGTATCAACGTTCAACAAGTCTGTAGCGACAAGTGTCAGTAAGTACAAGGCAATGCAGGACGAAAACGCGTGCAAGAATGGCGATAAGGGCAAGGGGAAGAGGCCATACGTTGTTCTTTGGGGTCATTTCCGATGACTTCGTCATACTCGGGAAAGTATGCTGACAGCTCGCTTTTGAAACGAGTAGCCTCTTGGGAACGCAGTTTGCGGCCCCCCTCCTTTGTGTGGGTATCGGTCTCGCGGGGCTGCAAGCGATCCAACTCATGTTTAATGCCGTTGATGACCTTTTCTTGATGTTTTGTCAACTGAGGAGCATTTTCGGTCGCAGGAGCCGAGGGAGTGCTCAGGGGATGCACTGTCGCGACGTGTTGTGCAGGCTTCGGGGTCTGCTTCGGCTTCGCTAGGGGGGCCGCCTGAGGCGTTGTTGTGGTCGGTTGCGGAATGGGGGTGATGTTGGGGGGAGTCGCGTTGGCAACGATAGGCTTGATGGGCTGCAGGGCAGGCTTGATGAGTATCTCGATGCTCGAACGCGATCGCTTCGACTTTTGGTGGTTAAAATCGACGATATCGGCCGGGTCGAGCTGACGCTTGGTGCGGGCAGACAGCTGGTGGTGGTAGCCGGAGATGTTTTGGGGGGCGGCGCGCGTCACAGTGTTCGTGTTGGCGGCGAAGGCCTGCTGGACGGGATGGTGAAGGGGATGCGGCGGCGGATGGGGGTGAAGCTGCTGGAGGCCTTCAGTGTTCGCCTTCCTGGTGGAGCGCGTGACGGAGGCCATTGGCGACGATTGAATAGCCATTCATTGTTTTCCTGACGGATTCTTCGCGAGGGCGATTGACGTGTCGATCGATGAATTTTTTTTGGTTGTCTCCGCTGGCTCTGTTCGCCCGTCTTTGCTGCGTCGTCGTTGATGCGATGCGGGAAGTGGTGTCTCCTCTGGCGGGATTTTGGGGGGGTTGTGTTTGTCAGTCTGGCACTCTTTTTCACTAGTCGCTGCAATTTGCACTGTCCTTCCTTGGGGGCGCGTCAACTACTGCAGCTGCCTACCGTACCTGCCTGGGTCAGTGTTTGCTTCCGCCACGGGGATGCCTGCCTCTGTTGGACATAGTGGATGGCCCGCTGTGGTCACAGTGGCTCTTTTGCCATCGGCAGTACCGAAGGAGGGGGAAGGTGCGCCAGCAGTACTTCCATATCCGCATCAGTCTGGTGTGTTTTAAAGTACCTATCTCAGCTACACACACCTGTTCACTTATCTCACTTACTCACGCCCACCCACACAGCTTCCGTCTCCTACACTTGAAGACGACCTCATTTCACATCCCTTCTTTCGTTCCCATCCCGCGCAACCTGGCTGCCCCTGAATTGAATTTCTGCAAGCATCAGTGCATTGATCTAGAATCAAAAATCCCCAAGACCAAGAGCCGCCAGAATGCTTTGACACTGGGCTGCGTTTTGCGACTACATTGCAACGGTAGTCAGCCGACCTTTTTTTTTTCTTCCCTTTCCCACTTTCCCCCTTCTCCAGTCATTTCATTATTACATCATTACACCGTCGACTCGTTGCCCAGATGAAGCCAAATTGTATCCAATTCTCACCTTGCCTCTGGAAAAGACATCATGACAACAATTCTGTTCCGGTTTTTGTTAACAATTTCTAGGTATATGGAATTTAATTAATACATATGACCTTTCGAACTCAACAAAGTCAATTGTGCCACTCACTATACTGATGGTTCCTCGGCCAAAGGTGCTCTCGAGCAGTTTCTTTTGAGCTCTGAGATAAGCGGCTGCAGTCTGCTGGCACGTACCCCTGGCAACGCTGGTCAACTCCCGCGACCATTAAACATTTATCATGAAAGCTTTTCTCTGCAGCTCGGTTGGCGTCTTCACAAGAAGAAGACAATCTTCGTTCTCAAAGTCCAAGCTGTTCGGTCAAGTTTTAGACTGGATACTCTTCCCTCCGAAGGAAAAAAAAAAAAAAGGCGATAGGCAACACCCGGACGCTCTCATGTTCACTTTGGAATATGTAGAACCTTAGCAGTTGCTCGAGTCTCTCTGAATCTATAACAGGAAGGACATCCACATTTCCTTTGGGAGGACTTTAAGGTATATGTGTGGTTTATTGTTTGAACCACTGGTGGTTGATCTTGCCGTGTAAGTCGCCTCACTTATACAGCACCGCTGAGCTACGGCTTCGGAAATTGAGGATAAAACCAACAGCTGGCTAAGTGGTTCTCCAAGAGCCGGTTCCTCTCGAGTAAGATTTGTCTGGTAAACATGACATTACATCATTTACTGTGATAATGCTGAGCACTACTGGATCAGGAAGTCAAGACGCTCGGTAATTGGCGGCTGCTTGACACACGGTCTCTTGTCACAACAGGGTCAAAACTTTGCCAGGCTTTTGCATCTTTCTCAAACTGCAGTGGTATCGATAGTGAGTTGGGAGAACTAGCACGTCTCTTTAGGCTGTCTAGAATGTACACGCTCCATAACCATTTAGGCGCCGCCAGTCGGCTTGCAAGAATAGCAACCACCATCGGGAGCCGGGTTGAAGCACGCGTAGCCGGGCTTCAATCATGTTAGCGGCAGCAATAGCCATGGAGGCTGAACACTTACAGGGCAAGGGGGGTGCGGGTCGCTTCCCTGGGGAGTTGGGCTTGCGATAACCATCGTGGCCAGAGAGGCGATAATCATCGTGTAGAAGGAAGAAGTGCGCATTTTGAGAAGTTGACTTGTAAAAGAATGTGGTGGTGAAGATGAGAAAAGTTGTTAAAGACAGTTTGAGATATCACAGCTGATAATGTCAAGTGCTACAACTGCGAATGAAGTGAGGTTCTTATAAGTCTGAGAGGCGCGGCGAACATATCTGAAATAGAATCAAAATGGCAATACCAAAGTCCAAATGGCAGTTAATATATATCTGACTTGATCTTCGCTTTTCGCCCCTCAGTTATTCTTTAAACTTTAGCACGAACCAGGACACATCAACCTTTACGCTCACTACAATACCTACTACAGGCCTCCGGGCTGGGCATGGCATTTTCGCGGGGTATTGTTAGCCTGGAGAAGCAGAGGGTAGATCAAGTCCAATGCGACGTAAGAATACTTCTGTTGGAATAACGATAATCACATGACCGTACGACAAGGCTGTCACAGGCAAAGGGGTGTATAGGTGGCATGACTAGCACCTGTAACACCTAAATGTCTGAGGAAGGGATCATGGTTTATTACCTGTCATGCACGACTCGTGTCTAGGTATGGACAGAGATATATCTGTTCGTACGGAAGGCAACATCTAGTTAGGAAAGGTAATCACGGAAAATAGAATCTTTGGTTCACCCTACATTTATGACAGTACGATCGTACAGAGAGCCCATTCAACAACTTCCGACTTTATTACCATGTCGCATATATAACATCAAGAAGTTTGTCTGCGACTGAGATTCTCTGTCTCTTAGTTTCAAGTAGCGTAACGAACAAGAACAAGTGAAGCTCATGTGCTATCTTCTCACACCATATCTTCCCTTTCTTTTGAGACTGCTCTTCATCCTTTCTAGAGATTTCGACATTGATTCTAGAGGACAGCTCCGAAATCGATTCTCACATCTGGTCAGGCTCTTCATTGCACTAAATTTACCACCTCAACTACACTGATACATAGAATGAACATATTACTGTCGCTACCACCACAGTTCTCTGACGTCCACAGTCCGAATTATGGTCCCTCCCAAGTTCCAACCTTTGCTGTCTGCCCAAAGGGTGCATATTCAGGTCTCACACATAGATATCTCACTGCTGCTATTCCTTTTCTCCCCAACCTGTGTTTTTTTTTTTTTTTTAAAAAAATTCTCGAGGCGGCTGGAACGAGCGTGTGGTTCACTGCTGACAAGACATTTGAAGTGGGTGTGAACATTTCAATCTCCGCAACGTAAGCATGGATCATGACTAGAACAAACGTCGCGGTCTCATCAGACTGTGACCGATTGCACAAGGCCGAGGAACTTGAACAGACCTGTGACCTTGCTCTGGACTGGCGTAACGCATGTATCATCTCTCTAGGTTGTTTGCCTTATTTTATCCCTGTCAGCAGGTCTAATACCTCCGGACCGAAATCTGCTTTGCTGTCTCTATCCTCGTCCACGATCGAACCAGCGGTTTCTTACACACGGGCTACCACGAAATGAAACTTTCTACTTGCAATTTCTGGTAACATACCATCACCAGAAACAGCAAACATATGATCGTGTTCGCAAACACTAGCGACCTTGAGAATAGCTACGCCGCAAACGCATCACAGATAGTCGGGGTGGCTCCGCGGAAGTATTGATTGGCGAATGGTCCATACACTCGACTTATCAGGGAAAGAAAAGGGGGTGATGGCATACGGTGAATCTAGGCACTGCGAGCACCTAAGGCCAACTCCAACCAGGATTACAAGACAAGCAAAATCCACATGGGAAGCGAGACAAACCAACCTTCATCGGCAACTACACAGCACGGCCCAACCTTGACGCAGACAAAGTTCATGCAGACCCGTCATTAAACATTCATCTACTCATCGATATAACGCTCAGAGCAAAGATTCTAAAGCAGCGCAAGCGCGTGGGTATAAGAGAGGTTTTCAAAAACAAAACCAGCAAGCCGAACCGCCGTGACCCGATAACCGTCCGTCGAAACCCATCAAGCCAACAGCAGCAGCAGCAGCAGCAGCAGCAGCAGCAGCAGTATCACGAGACGCCTTACACGTTAGAAGAAGCCGCTCGCTCCTCCCTCGTTCTCTCTTCCGTCAAAGTATCCATCACAGGCTCGCTCTCTTCGACCCCCTTTTGCCCCGTCGGCTCGCGCGGCGCAAGGTTCAACTTGCGCATCAACTTGACCGCAGCGCGGTTCTCTTCCCTCTCCTCGGCCTCCTGCTCAAGCACTTTGCGCTCCTTGGCGGCGCTCTCGCTCTTATCCATCTCATCCTCTTCGCGCTTCTTAAACTCTTCCGGCGCGACAATCTTCTCCTTCTTCAGCGACAGCTTCTCGAGAGTCTTTTTGCTCTTCTGCCGTGACTTGACGTACACCTCCAACCCCACCAGGACGGCGTACGACTTGGAGATGGAGACGTGCGAGGTGTCAACGCCCGCCTCCTTGAGGCTCTTTACGAAGGCGCGGAAGTTGGAGGCCGGCGGGCGGTAGTGTCCGCTCAGCGGGGATAAGCTGGACAACCTGCCGTTCTTAATCTTGATGAGACCTGCAGCGGATATGCGGCTGCCCTGGAGAAAACTAGAGTGCTGGAACGCCCCCGAGGACTTGATGCCCACGTACAGCCGGAAGCTCGTGTCCGCGACGAAGATCCATGTGTTCTTCTTGACGGACTTTCTGAGGAGCTTATTGAAGACCGTGGCAGCCGAGATGTGCGACACCTTCTTCATACCCGTCGCGCTGTCGAATTCGGGCGTCGCGTACTTTGCCGCCCTGTCGGCCTCGAGTGCCGACTCGACCGACGACTCGGACCGGCTATCGTCGTCATCACGGCGTTCAGAGTCAGGGCTTGGCGGAGGGATGTTCTGCTGTGACCACGCGGGCGTGGGGTCGTCAGCAGGGACAATGCCGTGGATGCTGTCCTTGTACGACTCGGTGGTGTCGATTCGTGCGCCGTTCTTGGCCCAGCATAGACGCCCCTCCTGGTCGACCTGCACGAGGTAATACTGTCGTTCCTCGCGCGACAAGTACCGCACTTGCTCTCTCTCGAGGCGATCGCGCGGGCATGCCTCCATCTCGAGGTTCTTGCCGCCGCCGTAGTCGAGCCAGTAGAAGAAGTTCTCGTTCGTGTCCGACTTCTTCCATTCCTCGTGGTACACACGCAGATTACTGCCATACCGGTGCTTGAGGTCAACCATTTCGAGGAAGTACTGCAGACCCATCATCTTGGAATCCTTCTTCCTCTTCTCGACGGCCTCGCTGCGGCGACGCCGTCGATCCGCCTTCTGCTCTGGTGATTCATGCGAACCCCCCGACGAGGATGACGAGTCCGAGTCGGACTCAGTGTCGTCGTGGCCTGCGCGCCGCGCGATCGTCGCCGCCTTCTTCCAGTTCTCTCTCGCCGTCGTCGGACGCATACCACCCTCCGAGTCCCTTGACAAAACGCTATGCTGGTCGCCGCTGATGGAGAGGCCCGCGGCGCTGACTGAGCTTTTTGCGCGCGGGCGATTCATCTCACGGAACTGCGCCTCTTCAATAGCGGACATCCACCTCGTCGAGGCATCCAGTCCCATGCCCATCATTTCTCGTCGCACGCGGTATCCGCGATAGTTGCGCTGGATGAGGGTTGCGGCCCTATTCATCGCATCGCTGCTGCTTCTTCCTCTTGTCGTCGGCGACTGCGGCGGCTGCGCCGGTGCCGTGTCAGTGTCATCCTGTGAGTGACGGGTCATTTCTGAATTATGTTGGCTCTGTAAAGACCTGCGCTTCGTGGTGCGGCTATTGCGCTTAATCTCCTCCTCGCGCGTGCGCTGCGCTTCTGCAATCTTGTCAAATTCGTCACGCGATGGCGGCACAAGACTGTCCATGTAATCCTGTCGCGAACTGTAGGCGGTGCTTGTGTGGGACTGGGCCAGCGAGCATGTGTCGTCACTTTGCGCCGATGCGGTCGCAGAATAGTTATTGGAGTGGGAATCCTCAACGGGTCTTGGCACGGGAGGTGTCGCCGGCGGGGTAATTGCGGCGCAGGAAACGTGGTGATAAAGAGGGGTCTTCTGGGGTCCAGAATCGTCCTGCTGGCTTTGACCTTCAGCGTGGTGGTCGCCGGGTCCAACAGCATTATAGCGGTGCCTGGGGTCGAATTTCGTCATCATGGCTGCCGCCGCTGTAGGCGCTGCTACGGCTGCTGCCAACGCTGCGACTGCGCCTGCTGCGGGGTCCGCCCGGTTGTGACGAAAGGCCAGGGATGGGGATCTGGTCCGAGAGCCGGCTGGAGCGAACATCCGGTCTTCTGATCGTTCCAAGTCGGAACTATGATTTCGAGGTCGAGGTTAAGGTATTCGTAGCCCGGGAATATCCGTGCCGGGTAGTGTGGTGGTGTTTTTCTTCTTCTTTTCGGCTGGATGGGTGGGTATAAGTAAGCTGGTAGCAGGTAGATATTCTAGCCGGGCTTATACTATTAGGCAAAGACCAAACGAATGATATAGGATGTACGGGGAGGGCAGCTGGAACATGTAAAGAGCAGCCATAAGGGTAATAATTATGGGGTCGAGGTATCCGTACGAGTAAGCTTATAAGACGGGAGAAGAGGGGGGAAGGCAGGTAATAAAGTAAGCAAAGAAAGCAGCTGTCAAGAAAAATTGGCAAGACGGTAAGACCTCTTCTTCCCAACCAAGTGTTATATTAAAGCCGTGGGGATGTGGGCATGGGGGCCATCGGCATCTCCTGGGCATGTCGAAAAGGAACTCTTAAGCAAAACAACAAACATCGCCCTGCATCATACCGCAGGCCATCCTTGTTGGCGGGAAGCTTGGGACCGTTTCCTTCTCCATATTTAAGCTGGCAGATAGCAAGGTGTGTGTGTGGTGCTCAGCCGACCGCCCGCTGGCGTGTCAATTGCTGGGCTGTGACGCAACATTGAATGGCTTTCGAACCAAGAACGCGACCAAAACTCATGATCCACCCAGGTATCGAAACCGTGACAGAAACGGCCATGCGCTGACGCTTCGGCATCACGGCATGTGGCCGTCTGTATGCGGCCGTATGTGAATCAAGACTACTGCGGCCTCCTTCTTACACCCGTATTCCCGTCTGGTTCAAGAATGTGACTAAGATGTCGAGGGCAGAGGAAGGTAAACGGAATGGGGGAATCAAGAGGGGGGCAGAGGCCAGTAAGAAGCCGCCCAGACATTCCGATAGGCAGTTTCGAAGATCCCAAACGAAACAAGCCGACTGAATTCGACATGAAGGTCCCCATAGAAATAGCACACCACCCGCCTTGCAGCTCAGCGGCAATTGCCCCCCTGACTGGAAGTACTAGATGGTGCCCTACACCGCAGATTTTACGTGTCGAACTGGGCTGCGTTAGGCGCTCTTGACAATCTTGGTCCGTCTTGGTGGCATGCCAGACTGAGACTAAACCGGCTTGGTACCTGTTAGACGTTGTCAGCCCTGTTGCTCATTACGCGTCCTAGGTCAATCGGCGGGGCGGAGATGTATGTCTGCCCTTCCATTTCCAACCATAATCCTCGTCCAGCTGAATGTGCCTCTACATAGCAGGCTAGGGCTAGCAACCAACATCACTGTGAGAGAGAGAGCACAGGGCACCTTTCACTGCCACGGCACCGACTAAAACAGCATCTCTTCGATTGTTGTGGTTTTTTTTTTTTTTTAACCCTACTTCCGCCCCGCTCAAAACCGCCCCGCGGCCGCCGAGACTTCGGCAGCGGCCTTGGCGGCCACCTATAACGGTCCCGCATTCCAGAAGCCGTCGTTACGCTGAGCACAATCCGGACCCCTGGGACTTTAAGAAAGATCTGCTCTTGCGACACATTATTTTTGTCGTTGACATGTTCATGATTGGGGTCCGTCTCAGCCCGCTATGTTATGTGCATATGGCCCCCACCCTCCCCCAGATGCTTCACCTGAGACTTCTGTCTTTTTTCTTCGGACCCGCCACTGCGCCCCAGCGATCAGCCACGGCCATCTCCGTGACGCTTGTTACTGAACCTTAGACAATATACAATAAAGTAAAAATAGGTAGGTAGGTATTTAGACACTATGTTTATGCGAATAGAAAGTCCTTGAGTATTGGTGACCCAGAAAACTCGGGATTTAACATTATACAACTGCCGGTGGTCAGCGTTAACAACAACAATAATCACTCGCAGACGGTCATGACACGGGGTCGGGGGGTCCGCAAACGCACTTGAGAAAATATTGGAGCCCAGCTCTCCTCTTGTCGAGAAACCTGGGCCGGAATTTTGATATCACACTCTTGGGCGGCAGAGGTGGCACTGCCGCTTCAAAGTTGGGGAACGACTTGACGAGCTTTTCGCGGAGGTCGTCGAACTCGGAGTATCGCTTGCGAATGTTCATGTAGCTTCCCTTTGAGAAATACTGTTAGCCCTTGCTTCCGCATCACCACGTTATCAATGGCCATTGCACTGCGCCGCGGGTCGAAGTCGCAGCTGGAATCACTAACTTGCAGCGTCTCAACCCTGATGTTCCAAACAACAAAAGCCCCGATATTTGTTGCGCTACCGTTGACTATCGCGTAGTCGGTAATCTCGACACTCTTCGCCCAGCAGGCGCGGTTCCGGTCGTTTCGATCGCTGGCTTCGTTGTCGTGCATCGTGATTGCGCCCGCGGGCAGCACGGACTCGGCGGACATGTTGGATACAGATCGCGAGTGGTGATTCATCCAGTACGGGGGCGAAGTGACGGATGAAGGGCTCGTCAGCGATGACCCCGGGTCGTGCGACTCCGTCTCATCGTCTTCGTCTGCGAACAGCCCTCCGCGTATCTCATCGTTGTTCTGTCGCGACAGCAGGTCCGCGATGTTTCCGTTGGTTGTAGTGACCTTGGTAGAAGGTTTCGTATGGGCGCCGTTCAGGCCGCCATGGGTGCCATTTGTGCGGAACTGGGATCCTATCACCGAGTCCATGGATCCATGTGCGGAGGCCGCTACCTCATGGACGGGGCCGTGGTTTCTCGATTGCGATGCGATTCCCGGGGGAGGTTGCGATTCAGTGTTGGTGCAAGTGCGGTCTGTGTGTCTTGTTGCGAGGGAATATGTGACGTATTGACGATTTCACAAGTCTGTAGGAAGAAAGACTTGTCTCGGGGCGCTTCTAAGACTCCGGACCGGTTGGGTGGTAGGGTCCGCGTGGCTGTGCAAATCGACCGAGAGTGGGCTGGAAGCCACTTAGCCTGCATCCAGTAGTCCAATTGTTGAGGTTACCGCGATGTCACGTACGAACGGCCCATATGTCGGGCCGTGAGAGGCGCTATAGGTGCAAGATCATACGAAGAAAAAACGATGGTGGCAAAGCAAAGCAAAGCAAAAGTTGTACGGATCTCTTCCTGATGTTCACAAGGATCTGATGTTCACTAACTGCGGTAACACCGAACAAACCCTTTTGACGTTTGGTTGTTTGTCGCGTCAAAACAATGTCAACAAGAGGCTGGAATAAGAAACGCACCTACCATCCCTAACCTTGCTGCTGGTTCTTTCTCTCTGTCAACCATCCTGGATCATATGCTGAAGGGGGTCCCTTTCCCGAGGTGAGGCGAGCTTAGGTAAGTTTAGCAAGGACTTGAGGTCTCCTACCTGTCAAATCCCTACGAATACGCGGGAGGAAGGTGTGGACGCGGTGCAATGTCAGTCAAAGTCTGTCAGGTAGGTGCCTTCGGACGATAGTGGAGCCCTGAGGAAAATGGCTCGCCATTGGATGAAGAAGGGGGAAAAGCGAAGTAGCTATGGTGGGAGCGTTAAATTGTACTGGGCAGCCAAGATTAAACATATCCTTGAAACACCAAGAGCTATCAGAACAAACCTCTGTCTAACGGCGGGAACATCGACTGTCTTATCTATCTTGCCACGCTTGCTGGTCTAAAACGTCACCGCCCGTTCCTGAGCCGATACTCGTAACTGGTCGGCCTAAGGGCTTTAGCGAGGTGACACCGACGACTCACCTAGACACCCAGAGCTCCGGTTGTGGCGTTTCATAGTATCATGAGCATGTCAACATTGGCAGTATCGCGTTACAATTCAGATCCATTTAGTGCAAGCGCTGTCTTCCCGCGCCATCACATCGTGATCCAAGTCGCCGGTGCGGATCCGAAGCTGCAGAACCTAAGCCGGGGTGGAAGCGGATAGTAAAAGGGCCATCTTGTTGACCAGGATCTTGGACTTCCATTTGGATTCTACGTTGATTACCCCGGAGCTCCCTCATTGGTAGCTCCCTAGCTCTCTCGGTATTTACTGCCCGACTTTTCAAGAACATAGAAGACTGTACCCGGTCCACCGCAACACACATCAAGAGATAATCAAATGAGCGGATGAAGCGTGCCTGCCACAGCGAATGCTCCCACAATTTGGCACATCCACTTTTGGCTGTTCTTCCACGGCCTGATGCCGAGCACAAATACGAAGTTGTTGTCGAACATCGAACGTCCAACGGTCAAAGTGGTTGTAAGTAGTCTTGTTCTGTCAATAACGCCGCCTGTGCTAGCTCTTTTTTTGGCTGACCGCTACGCGGACACGTTACGTTGGGGGATTTCTGGAGGCACAGGATCGGACGCGGGCTTCGGCGCCATCAGCAAGAATACCACACCAGTAAGGCGGAGCCAGCCACCTTGTTCTCCAAACCCAGCGCTATCTTATCCCTTTTTATGCCATGCATCACCTTTTCCAAACAATCGTCTTACCGAGGTACTCTAGCATGCAGTATTAGCTGCATTACTCCTCTGCACAATGCCTTAGATGAGGGAGTAGGCTGCAGAATACGAGTGGCGATCAGCCAGTCGGACGCCCGTAACAACAATATCTGGATTGGCGTCTGCACAACAAGACCTGCCAAGTGGTGTTGAGGCCTGAGAAATGTTAGCGGTTGGGGCAATCGGAGACCATTCCGCCAAGGCACGACAACAACTCCTGTCTCGCAGAACTTGCGTCTTGCAGGCGGAGGTGGTCTCGTAAAGCTGTGTGCTCAGCGAAGGCCGAATCAGCGGGGCTAGCCTGTTGGCAAAAATCTACTATGTACTGCACGATATCCCGTCCGTCGCCGCCGCCGCCGCTGCCGACTGTGAGAAGGGCGCCTAGAAGCTGGGATGCTGGTCACTGGCGGGCAAGGGCCCGAAGAGAGTGAAAACATTCCATCGCATTTTTATGGAGAGCGACACTGTTCCAGTCAGTTCTGCAACCTCGTAATCAACAATGGGGCTGGTCATCCGACCTGCAAAAGTGGCAGCCAAGTGGGAATACGATTGGCTTCGTGTGGTCTGGCGCGGTCTCGTGGCACGGTCTCGAATCTCAGGGAAGTGGCCGATTGAACTATTCACCGACAGACAGACACGGAGTTGTCGTCAGTCTGTCTTGTACCGGGCGAACACAGGAATGCTGAGCTGACGAGGTCACTAAGACTTGTGAATGCACATCTCGGACCGCACAGCAAGGCTGGAATTGGCTACGGATAGATTGATGGTCATGGCCCTTGGTGGCAAGATCCTACAGGGGGTCAACAGATGGCGATTTGCGGGCAAGCCGGCCCTTTCACCTCGACCTGGACCAGGGCAGCAGATTAATGCGACTCGGCATTCTCAATCAGCGGCAGCGAAAGATTAGGGTGCCTGCCAGTTTGCGGAGAGGATGTTCATTTCCGGGCAACAATGGGCACCCGATCTCGCTCGTGGAGCGGACAAAAAGCAATACTAACACACCAACACCCTTTAGTTTCATCGGTGCTGCAGACAGAAAAGCAGAGGCCCTGGTAGCTGCAGTGGGAAGCTCGCCCAATCCCTGCTAAGAGTTCCACTGAAACCTTCCATCACCCACTAAGCCTCAGACCCCACTGAAAAATAAAAAACACGACCAAATAGGCCCTGTCCAACCCTGGCCCGCTCTCCAAAAAATACTACTCTACCCAGAAGGGTCTCTTGGCTGTTGTGAGGGCTCAACTGCTCAAACTCTGACCTGCCCGAAGTTGAGGGAATGGCAGGCTAGGGTTTCTTTGAAGGTGCGCTGAAGCGGGTCTTTGGTAAGGGGAATGGGAAAAAAAGACCAGGCATGCTATGCCATTATATCACGGGCTTCTAAGGCTTCTGTTTCTCTTGAGAGACATAGTCTCATCAACCTAGCTATGTAACCAGAGATATGGAGTGCTTGGTAATATGCCCTGGGCTACGGTGGGTGGTGACTACAACGATTTTCGAGTGTCACATTCATAACTCTTCGTGGTACGAGAACCCCATCAACACACCAAAGAACCATCCAATGATTGGCAGGCGGCGAACAGACCCCAACCAACCCTGGCCCTGACTGTTCAGCAGGAAATGCGCCGGGTGGCTGGCGTGGAGACGAGCTAAACCTAATTGCACCCGTTCTCTCCATCGATATCGCGAGCCCGTGGCGTTGTGATCCAGGGACCCCCGGACCTCCTTTATTTTGGACCTAGGAGTGGAAGAAGCTCCCGATGCCTGCCTGGCCTGGCTAATGCTTCCTCCATGCTATGTTCCGCTTGGCTGCTTCTCTTTGCCCAGCCTGCTAGCACTACACGGGCCCTCCTCTCGCCTCAACCTCTCTAGGACTAGGCAGGGTACGGCTAATGGTACGGAGCACCACGCCTGGACTGATTTTCGCTTGATATGAACCGGCCAGCTTCTCCGGCGATTCCATTCCTTCCCCTTCTTCTCCTCCCTTCTCACCTCCTCCCTCAACCTCAGCCCCGTCCGTGTCTTGTCTCTCATTACACAGTTGACCTTTCTTCCGGCCTCCTCTGTGTCTAGTCGCCTCGCACATATATTCTCTCGCCCTCGTTTATACCGGAGAAAGCCTTCCGTCACTTTTTTTTTTCGTGCTCGTTCGAACAGTTCAACGCCTCTCGCTACTAACACGCTTGGACGACGGTCTTGCTCACTACAAACGGCTCCTAAGTCAACACCCCCTTTCAAGCCGTAAGTGGAACATCATTCCTCAATGCCTCGCCTCACCTAGAACCTCTCGAGCCATGTGCTGGTCAAACACCTGTCGAAGGCCCCGTGGATTGCCGAGACTGTGGGAGAGTTCTGGAATGCAGGACGAGATGGCGTTATAACCCATACACATAACTCAGTGCTGACCGGGAAACGCACAACAGGCGTCGACTTTAATTACTCGGATCCTATCTCCGATATTGCTTTTTTTATTACTATTCTGGCCTTCTCGAGTCGCTTTTTGAACACATTCACAAACATCACAATGCCTTCCTTCAAGAGCACCCTTTTCGCAGCGGCCGCGGCCTTTGTCGCTACCGCCCAAGCTGACTATGCCATCGACCCCAAGACCGTTCCTAGGGCCACGAGAGGTACGGTTTTTTCTTTCCTCTCTCCCCTAAACCCCTATCTCTAATGTCTAGGTCAACTTTTCCTGAAAGGGAGATAGTTACCAAGACATGTGTGGAGTAATTACTAACTGAAAGCTGTAGTGCAATGGTGCGCCGACGAAGTGAGAACTTGCCCCATCATCTGCCAGCAGGTTGAGCCCCGAACCACCTTGGTCAACACTTGCGATCCTGTGAGTATTTCCCGTAGTTAGGCAAAGACAAACAAGAAGAGACAAACTGACAGACGTAACAGGACTCTCTCGCCTACGGCTGCCTTTGCGGTAACAACCAACAGCCTAACATGACCGAGTACTCTCTCACCCTCCCCTACTTCGTCTGCCGTGAGCTCGGCGTTCAGTGCGTCAACAACTGCGGCTTGGGCGCCAACACTTGTGCGGACAACTGCTGGAAGCAATTCGTCTGCGGTGCCACCAACCCGACGCGCGTTAACACCACTTCTTCTACTGGTGCTGCCACTGGTACCGCCACCTCTGCCGAAACTAGCGGCGTCATCTACACCGGTCTGGCCGGCGACAACGGTGGCTCCGGTTCTGGCAGCAGCGGCGCCGCTGCTCTGGGTCTGGGCCGTGAGGCCGGCTTTGCCGTCCTTATCGGCAGCGTAATCGGCGGAGTCGCCCTCCTCCTCTAAGTGTGCGGCTGACTGTCAGTCTGCCGACGTTGGAGGATAGAAAAAGGGGAAGGGGGGAATAGGGGAAGAGCGAGCCGAAAGGGCGGTTGTTTGTGTTCTGTCTCGTCCACTCTTTGAATACCCTCTTGCACAAAGCTTTATCACAACATGCTCGGCGTTTATAAGGCCTGGGAAACGAGCCCAATGTCTGTTTTGTTTTTCCCGGATCGGCATCTTCCTTCCTTTACTACTCAGAAAGAAATATGATCGGGATCGGGAATTATGCGACAACCGAAAAAAAACTAATGTCTTTTAATATCATCGACCAGAACACAGCAACGGTGGAAATAGGAATGGGAAACATGTCATTTAGCGTATTTTTTTGTTGAAAATTTGGAAAGGACTGGGGGACACAGTTACAATTGGGAAAGCATAGCATAGGAAGCGGCATCGTTTCGGGCCCGCTGGCTTCAAATAAGATATACGTTTACCGTCCCTCAACGTTTCGTTTCGGTTTGTCTTGGTGTATTCAGTGATCTGCCGGCAGAGGCGTGGGAAAGATTTAGGTGGAAGTTTATCTGGAGGCTGGGCACGAGACCTAATTATCTACTTCGTCTCCGTGTGAGGCGTCGTTCTCGTGACGTTTATGCCGAAGTCGTGAGCAAGCTAACAAGAGCATGCCGGGACATGACCCCGATATGCGCGGCACAAAAGGACGGACGACTTGGGACTTGACAGGCTGGGATGTCAAGGGCATCGCGGGCACCAATCAGGAAGGGGGTTAAGTCTGAAGGAATGGGGAATGTTCGACATGGACGGAAATCCAGAAAAGGCATAATCGGATAGGCCCGGTTGGTAGAACGGTCGTTCCACATGCAAGCTTTGCATGCCCACCTTGGTGGCCGCCCGGCGGGGGGTCACGGGGACTGGCATCAAGGCCGGACCCCGATCATGATGGAATCCCCCTTCGAACGCAATGTCTGAGGCTGAACTTACTTGAGACCTTGGGTGTCCCTCACATGTCATCTGGCAGCATAGGCTAACTAGCCAGTTGCGCAGCCAGTGGGCGGCCGATGATGAGATATGTATCCTTTGGGGCTGTTACCGAATACCAGACGATCGATCTTGCGCGAGATCTACTGGTGTGCATGGGCCGTAGGTGGTCGGGGAGGCGAGATAGTGTGCGTAAGTGAGTTGGGGCGGATTTTCGGTGTGTCTTCTAGTCATGGACTCGATGCCACTTTACCAACATGAGCCGTTGCTATTCTGTCGAATGAAAGGAAGGAAGAAAAAAAAAAATTCAGATGAAATAGCGCAGTATCCGTGTTGGGCTCTCACATGTCAATAGTTTGGTGTCCTAGTACTTTAGTCAAAACAGCTGCAGGTTAAGTAAACTGGACCTTTAAGCTGCTTTAGAGGCCTCTAAATCCCCCCAATGACGAAAGATGTCAGGCGCATGGAAAAGGCGGTAAAAGCGAAGGTGATCCTTGCATGAGCTTTGGCTCTGTCTCTCTCGGGTTGTTTGAAGCGAACAATGGAGGCTAGGATGAAGGAAGAAAAATTTGGGTGAGGAGCTTGGGGCGTCGGGAGCGCGTAATCTAATAGGGTCTCTAGGTTTTTTTGTTGAACGCCGAGATGAGCGGGGGCAGGCACGTAAAGAAACAAGGTGTTTATTGGACGTTTCTGTCGCTGTTGTTGGCCTGTGATTTAGAGACGAGATGGGATGGAACGTCGAAGCTGGCCACCCTTGCTGTGATTTGCTGCAGGGGAAGTTCATAACGCATTTGGGGGGGAAGAGGACAAGACGAGGTAGTATCGACGATGATCTGGACGGACACGGAAAGAGGTACACATCACCATTGTTGCAGTTCGAATCACGAGTTTCTTCCAGCTTCCAGCTCCGCAGGTAAAGTGCAACGAATGACGGCAAAGAGGGAAGCAGGTGGTCGTGCCTGTACCTGCCCTGTTTGCTTGCTTGCAGTCGCCTTGTGCAAGTACTTGCCTGCTGTGGGCTGGGGCTGATGCACGTCGAACTGGCCGCGTACCTACGGCACTGAGCCTCTCCTTCCCGCCTCGGCCACCACAACCAGGCTCCTGGGCAGGGAGCGAGGTCCATTAGTGGCATCTGATTTGTCCCCAAAGCAGAAGCTTGTGCCTGCCAGCCTTCCATTTGCTAATGCTCCCAACTTCCAAACCCACTTTCCTGGCCCATTCGGTGGATCATGCACCCAACTGGGGTACCGACCCCCCGGCCCTTTTGTCCCCCTAAAAAAAATAACGGCCAGTCCATCCATGATGCGAACTCAATAAGCTGGCCTAGTTTTCACATCCCAACTTTTTTGTATGCACAGCACCTTTTCTCGCGGTGGAAGCCGCGCGCACCTACACTTACGTTGGCATTCGTCTATCTCTCTATAGATATCACAGATTCCCCCCAGCCAACCCGTTGTCGGATCTTACCTTTGCTTTTGGGCCTTCTTCAACTATTGTGCCCCCCTTCTTCCTCCCCTCCTCCTTCCCCCCACAGCCGCCAGCGCCAACGCCCGTCATTCCACACCAAGCTACCTCTGACGCAATTCTTCAGAATGGGCACTAAGACTTCTGACAGTGAGCACAAACCCCCCTCGGCTCTTCATTTCCAAACACGCAGACCAGCCATATGTTGGTTGTCCATCTACTAGACAATGTTGCACCTGCAAGTGATCGCTGGAGACCTCACCATGGAGGGCTGCGACGGGTCTTTCTTATTCGAAACATGACAGCTAACACGAGCTTCTTTTTCTCATTCAACAGGGACGGCTGCCGCCGAATGCATCTCTGACGATGCCCTCATCCACCTCAAGTCTTACAAGTATTCGGCCGTCGACAAGTCGCCAATCTCCAACTACATCCTCCGTCCATACGTGCGTAACCCTCCGACGATCCCCCTCCCGCCAGGTGCTGCCCCGCGTCGTCCGAGCGGCAGCGGCTCTAGCCATCTGGTGCAGCATCTGCCCGACATGTTGCTAACCATCGTCCCTTCAGTGGAATGCCGCCGTCGAGCTCTTGCCGTTATGGCTGGCCCCGAACATGGTGACGCTGTTGGGCTTCTTCTTCATCCTCGGAAACATTGGCCTACTGGTGGTTTACATGCCTGACTTGGTTGGACCGGTACGTTGAGTTGAAACTGCGGAGGGGCGCCTACGTCTTCTCCTTACAGCAGTGTGTTAATACTGGCTTAGGGCCCATCATGGCTGTACTACAGCTTCGCTTTCGGACTGTTCATGTATCAGACCATGGACAACCTTGATGGCAAGCAGGCGCGTCGCACCGGAACATCAAGCGGACTCGGCGAACTCTTCGACCACGGTATCGACTCTCTGAACTGCACTCTGGCAAGTCTCCTCGAGACCGCCGCCATGGGTCTCGGCACCTCCAAGTCCGGCGTCTTTACGGCTCTCGTGCCGTGCCTGCCCATGTTCTTCTCCACCTGGGAGACTTACCACACCCACACGCTTTACCTTGGCAGAATCAACGGCCCGACCGAGGGTATCCTGATCGCCTGCAGCGTCATGGTCGTCTCCGGCATATACGGCCCCGGTATCTGGACGGAGCCCATCATCAAGCTCCTCGGCGAGCATCACGAGAAGTACACTTACGGCTTCGCCTACCTGCTGGGAGACTACTCCATCCGTGACATCTGGATTGGAATGATCGTCTTCTCGCTCTTTGCAACCCACATTCCCTTCTGCGTCCTTCACGTCATCAAGGCCAGGCGTGCGCGTGGCGAGCCCGTTGCTCCTGTCTTCCTGGAGTGGACGCCCATGGCAGTATATACCTTCGCTATTGGCGCATGGATCTACTCGCCCTACACCACTCTCCGTACCGACAACCACCTCGTGCTTTTCTGTCTGACCATGGCCTTCGTCTTTGGCCGTTTGACCACCAAGATGATCCTCGCCCACCTGACGAAGCAGCCTTTCCCCTACTGGACCGTCATGCTCGTTCCTCTTGTCGGCGGTGCTGGTCTGGCTAACCTTCCACGCCTTGGATTCCCTGCCATCAGTGCGCAAGCCGAGCTGTACTACCTGTACGGCTACTTCATCTTCGCCGCAGTCGTTTACTTTCGCTGGGCATACCTCGTCATCACAAGCATTTGCAACTTCCTCGGCATCAACGCCCTCACCATCCCCAAGGAGAAACAGCTCGCAAACAAGCAGGCCCTGCTTGCTGCCAAGACCGGTCCGATTCTCAATGGCACTACCAACGGCTTCAAGAAGGAATAATTCTTACCCGCTAGTCAGTTCTCATGACAAATGAGTAGACGAGGGGATTCAACACCAGCAACCGACCGTGTGCGGAAGAGCGGAGAGTTGCCACGGGAAGGAGAGAAAGCAGCGGATGATTTTTTGAGTAATCGAACTTAGAGCACGTCTCGCTGCGGCTGAGAGGGAAACGGTTGCACTTATTTTGCATGGACGTCGGCGTTGCGGGAGGCTGATCCCAATTTCAACATTGCATGCGCTTTTCTTGTTTCTGGCGCTTGAGGATGAGTTGAAGATGAGCGTGCCATGGATATTGGCATCACTGGACTATGTTACAAGTATTATTACTATTTAGCAAGGCTGGAAAAGCCATTGCATAATTTCAATGTTCGATCAACCTTTGCTAAGATTCAGAAATGAATCCCTTGATTGATGGGAATGTCGAAAGCCCCTTACAAAAAGCAAGACCTCCAGTGTGAGCAAAAACCTATTGCCAAGCTTGGCCGTCTTTTAGGACCCACGATCTAATAAGGAACCAAGCACGCAAATGACCACATTATGAAGCAGATGGCAGTGGCAGATCTCTCAGGAGATTTTGAGTACGGTAATGAGATATTGATCAGGACTTTATTGAAATGATACATATCACTCTATAGATTGGCAAGACTACCATTCGGAGCCCGCTGCTGAAGAAGCAAAAGCTGAAAAACAGCAAATACTTGAACATAAGAAATTTTGTCGTGAGATACACATGAAAACTTGGTCAAAGACCATTGCTATAGTCTGATCCTAGTCAAACCCAGCATATCGGGTTCTGTTATCGTGAACTGGACTTTTGACATCGGGACACCCTACACATCTTTGAGCTGGACGTCCAATCTGAAAAACATCGTAACGTGGGCACTTTTCTTTCCATTTCGGCGTTAAAACTCAAGCTTCCTTTCGTCAAACTGCCCTAGCAGCTTAGGAAATAACCTGCGACCTATCCAATATAGGCATGTTAGCACAGAGTGTTCGGGCATCAGATCGTAGGATACAACCGCACCTATAATTCTTTTTAAAACCAGTTAAGCCACGACGGCCACGCCACTAGGGCGTTCTTCGGTTTTTTCATCCAGGAACCCCTTTGGTGTAACCAATGGATGCATCCCAACGTTGTCTCCAGCACATTCCGCTGACTGTCCGCCGGCCCAAATTCCGTGCGGTGGACCTCGCTCGCTGATATGCCAGCCTCCAATTTCGCAATCCTCCTGCTCAGGATGCTGATCTGCATCTGCCGCACCAGGCTCAGCTGCCTCTTATTCTCGAACTGGGCCCGGCACTGCTCAGCTTCTTTGCGGGTGGCTGTCTGGTCCTCTAGAAGCTCCTTGATCCGGTTTCGGGTGCCGCTCAACTCCATCTCGAAATGCCTGATCCGGCCTCTGGCGACGTTGAGCTCTCTCTCCAGATCATTGAGCTTGTTTAAGTTGGTGCAGTTCTCCATCGACATCCGGCCATTTTCTTCTATGGTCCGCGTCACTTCTGAGCGTAGACCCTCTTCCCTCTCCTTTACCTGCTGAATCTTTTCTTCCAACCTGGCCTTTTCGCTGCCAATGGCTTTTATGTGGCCTTCATCTGCCTCCTTGATCGAGTTTTCCAGTCGGGTGACTCTCAGACTCAGGTCCTGCTCCCTCTCGTTTGCCTTTTCGAGCGCGCACTCCAGTCCCACTTTATCATTGGACAAGTCTCTGATGATTCTATCCTTCTCGTTGAGAACGCTGATGACCCTCTCAAGCTTAGCCTGTTGGTACTCAATAGACTTTTGAAGGCGTTGAGCGTTGTTTGTTGCTTCCGCATAGCGGGCCCGGATTTCCCGCACTTCAGTCTCTCCCTGACTCTTCTGCACCTGCGCCATTCCTTGGATTTTCTTCTCTAGGTTCTGCACCTGCTCATTTGATTCTCTCTGGTGCTTCTCATTCTCGGATTGAGCTTGCCGGAGCCTCGAAAGCTCTTCATTCTTGCTCTTGAGTGTCCGCTGTGTGTGATCAGCGATGAATACGCGCAGTTTGCGGGAAGCCCATCTCTTAGCAAGAGGCAAGCGCGGCAGCCCGAAGATCGCAGATGTGTCGTGAACCAAGCCTTGCTCTCTGGCCTCCTGGATGAACCCATCGGCGAAATCTTCCACCGAGCTGGCGCAGGCATTGTTGAGATGCTCCGCTGCCTGCCTCGTCACAGCCCCCCAGCGGAGGGCAGTGTCATTCTCCTGGCGTGCATGCCAGTCTTGGCATAGACAAAGACGGGCCAGGCTACGAAGCTCGTCGTCGGTGACGTTGCTGGGCTGCCTTCTCGCCATTTGCTCGAGCATCGATGTGATTCTCTGTCGCTTGTCTGCAGTGACCGTCCAGCGGCACCGAGCTCCGCCCCTGCTTGTGGCTCGACCTACGCATTGGATCTCGTTATCATCTCCGAAGCTGATGATTTGAAACAGGGTACCTGGGTCCCAATATTTCGAGGCCATGGTGAGTGTTGTTATGTTCAGAGCAAGGCCGACTTTAGGTTAACATCTGAAAAGAAGAAGAACATCGACGCCTGGGGTTTGAGCGAACTTCAGGAAATTTGATTCTGGGATGTCACTGGTTTAAGCAACGCCCAGAAAACGCTGGTGCAGCGAGCCGGTTCAGCCGGCGTGGGAGGCATGCTACTTGTCTTCCTTTATAAGTTCATTCTGTGGACAAACGTTACGGTTGGCGGCGTCGTCTTGGGATGCGCAGATTATAAGAGGGGTGAAACATAGTCATTCTTCACGCTGTCAGAGGAAGCGAGACGAAGCAAGGGGGCGGCGGACTGTTAATTTGCCAGAGAAAGCCACAGCCGCTGATCCGACGCCGTGAGGCCAGTCAGGAATTCATCCAGCAGAATGCTGAGTGTGTTTTGTTCGTAAACATGTAAATAGAGGCCAGTTCCCACCACCACGAAACGGGTGCTACCTTCATTAAACTGCCTCGCCCTGCCATTCCCCCCGCACAAGTCTGGTCAGTAAGACTGGGGCTTGGCTCAGACTGCCCCCGCTACTTGCCTGCGTTGCGCAATGTCTCGGAATATCAGGAGATTTTCGTATGCCTGAATGGAATAGCACCGGTTTTGCTTGGGCTGAAGTGGGAGTTGCCTGGTTCTGAACGGACGTGTGATGTGACGTCTGGTGCTTCTGTAAATGTCGCTAGACCAGAATAAACAAATACTTGTGTACTTGGTTTAGAACCGGTAAAGTAGCTCCGGGCTTGTTTGGTGTATTGCCTTGGCCCTTATTTAGTGGCCATTTCCTGTTGTCTCCATTACTAGAGTAACATCGTGGCGATTTCCACTAATACGTGGCGGTTTGTTCTACAAGAAGAACAGTTTGAGAGCTGCCGTGGCAAATAATCCCATCCCTAGACTTTGAATCAGCCATCTGGTTAAAAAGCCCCAAATGACGTTGGCAACTGTTCCATGGACTCGCCAAAGAAATTGATGAGTGTATAGAAACAGTAACTGATGGCTTAGCTTCTGTTAATTTTGAAGTTGTACAACAAAAAGTTGCAGGATACCAAGACGCAGATCAGAGCCAGGACACCTTTGATATCAAGGGGGAAATCATAACAAGCACCACTTTCTATATCTTTCGAGGAATCAGAGAGTACCTGTATTTTGGCCATCTCGGCACTTCAGGCCTCGTTGGTTACTAAGATTACCAGCCTTCATGAACATACTACAATGACTATAGAGACCGCCTGTCAGCTTCTAGCGGCCTACTTCTCTTGCTCTTGGTCTCTGTATTCCACATCACGGGCCTAGCGTCGACGTCTACGACGTTGATGACGAAGCCATACCGTCTCAGTGCCATGGGGTCTGAAGTTGTCGGTATGTTGAGCTTTTCATCCTTGTTGTTAGTAGCGTATTCCGCAACCACAGATGGCTTCAACCCTTGATGTGGAAATGGCTCATCGGATATCGGTCCGGTTCCCAAGTGCACAGCGTGTTTGTAATGGTCCTCTGATGACACCGGTTCGGCAGATTCCACCATATGTAGGTAATTTTGATCTGAAAACGATAACACCAGGTCCGAGTTCCTGTTCCTGGGTGACGTGGGCTCGAGAACGGTTTGTTGAGAGGTACTTGGTTCCTGAGACGGCAGGAACCATAGGACAAATTTTGCCTTAATGAATGGAATGATTTTACGCACCATCATCAGGCGGATGAACGGCACACAAGCACTGGCTCAACGGTCAGCCGGATGATACGCAGCTAAAGATAGGAGAGGGCTTTTGCCTCAAAAACATCTCGCTGGGGGTGAAGGGTCACATCAAACCAGAACTCTCGAAAAGATACTTCAGAGAGACGCTTGGAGGATTAACGTACACTACAAAAGCTGTGGCAGCTTCTAAAGCATACCAGAGCTGCAAGTCTAAAGGGTCCGCGCCTGTTACGATCAACAAATTGATCAACCACAAGACTGATTATCTTGTCTCATGTTGTGCTTACCTACAACAGTTAAACGGGCCCGTACGCTCACGACTCGCATTACTGCAGTGATAAATGTCCTGGCGGGAGTCAACATGAAAGGTCTCTCAACGCAAAAGCAGGGTATTCGAGAGACGTGCATTATTCCGAGGCTAAGCATCGCCACAGCATGCCACTTTTGTTTCCAATGCAGCTGAGTCTTGAGTATTTGCTTTGCCGGTAGCAGTATCACTGTATCAGAAGTCAGTGGTGTTCGACTGCATCGGAAATACCTAATAGCATAAGTAGATGGGGGACGTACGCCAGAGATCCAGTGTCGCATTAGCTATGGGATACCCTCCTTGGCCTTCCCAAAAGTCACGACACTTGCACCCCTGCCACGGTTCTCCTGAATTAATCCAAAGACATGAGAGGCGATTACACATAAGCAGTTGCGCGAATATAAATGAAGAGGTCAGGCAAGCTATAAAGGCAATGGTGCCCCATAAAAAGCCACGGTAGCTTTTGCTACTGGTTTTGAATATTTGCAAGAAAAAGAAGACGACAGATATTTTGACAAAGCCGAGAGAGAAAGCACAGAGTATGTTGTAAGCTATGTTCGCTTTGGTGAAGATAGCAATGTTGTCAAAATTGAGAGTCCAGTAATTTGAAACAGATCCGACTTGGGCCTCTAAAGCAAGTAATGATTGTTAGCCTAGCCAGCCCCTTGCTTTTTGTACAGAATAATGTCTATGGAAAACGGAATCGAGAGAAGGGTATGATCATGCCTGTCACAACGGATACAAACATACTTATAGCAGAGAGAGGTAAGGTAGCAACGGAGAGAATCTGTTAGAGTTAGGGATCAGCTCAATCGAACTGTCTTGGTATCGTCCGTGTTTTGCTCTTACATATGCTGTCACCAGAAAGAAATCTTCTGGACCCCATAATACAAACTGATAGGCCTTGCATGCGAGACGAAGGCCCAGGCAAACGGTCTCGACTGCAACGACGCTAGCAATATGTGGAACGTAGCTTGGGTGTTCTTTGAACATGCTGGGCACTTTTCCAATGCCACATTTGTCCGAGTACTAAGTTTGAGAACAGACCTAATGTTAGCATTTTCTACCTCTTCCTCCAACAACCTACTTGAGTATTGCATCTCGAAAAACGGTAGGATTTCATACCACACGAAAGCCAGCTTCGGGCCAAAGACATGCACATGTTAGTCCACGTTCTTGAATAGTCGAATAGGCCGAAAGAATGTTTGAAAAATGTAAAGGAGGGGAAATTGGCTCACTCCAAAAATCCGAGCTTCCACAGTTCGACCTGCTTTCAAGACAGTCGTCGGCTACTTGTACAAAGACGTTTTTGGTAGTCTCCGTGCAAATGCAAGCCGTATCATTGATTATTCCTGGGCTTTCTGAAGATCGGCCGCACCACTCACGGAGACATGGTGCCTGGCACGAGCAGCACAGGTTAGCGGAAAATACACGTATACTATCAGAATTATTCCCAGAGAATAAAAGTTCATGCTGGAACATTCAAGCTTACAAAACATGGTGGCAAGGTCCACGACGAGAGATTGACCGAGTCGGGAATCTCGAAGCCCAAGGTGGGAGAAAACCATTGTTGGAAAAGAACTAATAGGGCCAGAAGTGCAGGCGAGATAGAAAGCATCCTCGCCAGAGAACCATCAAGCACCGGTTGCTGAGGCACAGATATAGATGTCGAGCGTGAATAGGTCACGTCGTGTAAAGGAGGCTGGAATTTGCCGGTTGGCACAACATTTTATGAAGCCACGAGACCCGCCAAACTTAATAAAACTTTATGTAACTGCTGCGAAAATGGCTTTGACAGGCCCAGCAGCCGCACTCCCCTTTGAGGTGAATCCGTTAAGGTGACCTTTAAGGTGACCTGCGTAGCAAATCGCCGTCTAGCCGGAAATAAGCTGGACGGTGATTCTGAACCTTAGTGACAAGCTTTGGCCATCGTCGATGTAAGTTCCATGACCCCGCTCCTCCACACCAAGAATCATCTGGTGAATACTCAAGTCAGTGTAACTGTAGGTTTCACAGGGGGTGAAACAGGGGGTGAAACGGGGGGTGAAACAGGGGGTGAAACGGAATTCCGTTCGTCAATAACAAATAACAGTAAATTGGTTCTAATCGATGGTTCATGATTGTTGAAAGTGGTGTTGTTGACTAGAAGGTGGGGATATTCCCCCTTGGCCTGTCACGTGGGTCTGGGAGGCTTGGGCCTCTCAGCCTGGCGGGCGTGTGGCTGGAAGTGCCACACGACTCCGTATTCCAACTATCGCAACAGTAACCTCTGCTGTCGTCCCTGTGTGAACTTCTGGCCCCGTGTTATCATAACACTTAAATAGGAATATGTTAGCGCCTCTACGGCTCACATATCGTGTAGCTTTTCTGGAAAGGTCTACAAGCTATGTAATCGTAATTCAACCATGCTACTTTTCCAAGCGAGTGTTGTAAATAGTTAGAAGGTCTTAACGGAGGCTAGCTGCTGCACCACATCTAGCAATGAACCAAAGGTCTGCCAGCCCATGTACTTCTTTCCGAGATGGTCTTATCTTACTGATGTTCGAAACGTAGGTCAATTGTTATATGACAAAGAGGAACGTGCAACCCTCACCTGGCAGCCGGATCCTCGACACAGGGATACTTGTTGAAAAGTTTTACTATGCAGAAACTAATAACTTTACCTAAAACTCACGTACCTTAGCCAAATACCACATTGGAGCGGAACGATTACTGGTGTTGGAGGCCTTACGAAAATAGACTCACCGACCAGATCGCGATTTTGTTATCTTGTACTAGGTATCCTACTTAATGTGTTCTGGCCAACCTAAAGCTGTTTTAGACTGCTGAATGGCTGCAGCACACATTTTTGATTCGTGTGGGAACCATTGTTTTTCACCGACATGTCTAGGGTTCTTCCTTGCCTTGCGATTGCCCGCCAAACGGTCCATTCTCTTAATTCCTCTTAACTCGTCTGGGAGTTACCATGCTGTTTCAGAATCTTGCATATACGTATCAAAAAATGGACCAATTTGCCGTATCTATAGTCGCCAGGCTAGGTCCCCAATAACTTTGTTATGCCGGGTTCTCGCGTCAGTGTGTTGTGTATGCAAGAGCAAACCAACAAACCGGAGCCTTCCGGCAGGCATTCTTTTCATGATGGGAGCACGACTTGCAAAAGTTGACGTAGCAAATTTTCAACCCTTTAAACTGGAAATTTACCAACCCCACAGATTTACGGCAAATTCCTGTTCAAAAAAAATGGTGTGTTAGTATCACACATATCCCTCGAAGGCTATACGCAAAGAGACATTTTCTGAACACAAAAGAGCCATATTTGGACCAAAGATGCTTTTATACTGTAAACATTCAGATTAATTTTAAGCAGATGATGATTTGTGAGTGTGAGTAGTGCTGGTCAAACGCAACTTTAGCACTACCAATCACACTACCCCCAGAAATATGCATCTGGGGAAACCCGATATTGAGGTGCAGTCCTGCAGGGTTACTAGTATATTAATAATCGTTCCCGCAACTTGAAACTTTATTGTATAGCCATGGATCCCTCAAGTTGCCATGAGGCCAATACGACAGGGGCATACAAAGATTGACTGGCTGGAGAGTGTTATTGCCGACAGCTCTATGATCATTTGCCGCTATCTATTGTGTCCGTACAACAAACGCGATGAAGAGACTGACTCTTTTGTTTGAGTCAATTTAGCGATATCGAGTCAGGCCAATGACTCCCATGTGTGAACAAGAAGGGTTTGCAATTATGTAAGGGGAATAACTACGACCCCCCTAAATATAGTGCGAGCAGTCATACTTAGAACGTAGTCCATACTATGTTCGTAACATAACCCAACCATCTACCTACAAGAACATCTTTCACCAAGACAGTATGACTAGTTTCGATCAAAATCAGATTTACTATTTATTGACGATACATGATACTCTCAAGAATTGTCTAGCCATGCAACCCTGAACCCAAACTAAGGAATTATCTATTGTGCAAAAGCCCATATGCTTTAATGTTGTAAAGAGATGAAGAATACTCGAGAAAAAAAATTGAAGCTAAAATCGACGGGTTATTCCGTGTTCTTAAAGTGTTCCTGCGCGTCCTCCTAAGCCTTCTTCTTGCCTTTGGGCATACGAACGAGCCAGTAAAGTCCCAAGGAAGCAACAATGTTGAAGACAATGTAAACCATGCCGATACCGAAGTCGCGCCACCTGTTGTCAAAGTTGGAGCTGATGGACTTCAAGAAGACATTGGTATCGGAAAGCCTGCAGTAACTACAATCGGTCGTGGCCAAAGGATTCTCGAGATAGCCTCCCACAGCGTTCTTGTAGTCCTCCATGAAGTCCCCGCAAGTCTGGTTGGCTGGAGGGTTGAAGTGAATGTACTCATTAACTGCGCACGTTACTTTTGAATTCGCCAAACCAGTCGAGAGGATAGACGACAACAGGTATGTAAACGGCGACAACCTGTACATAAAAATCCAGAAGCCGGGCATGGCCTCAGGGCTAGCCAGAACACCGCAGAATAGCAAACACATCATGAACAGGACGTTAGCGAGGTTTCCGCCCATCTCGGCAGTCTCTGTGATGGCGATGCAGGCGTGCGCGAATGTGCAGGTGAAAATCAGGAATTGCCAAAAGAGAAGCCACATGAGACCGGCTCTCTCGCTGCTCTGGCCTGGGTCACCGTTTCCGTTCAGGCCAACCGGATAGTAAACGCAGATGAACATGAAAACAGACATAAGAGAGTTCCAGGGGATCTCGGTGATGATTTGAGATAGCATGAAGACCTTCCAGCTGTAAGTCTTGGAGGGCCGCTCGCGAACTTCGTACAATGAACGCTGCGTCACAAAGTGAGGCATCTGTTGTTGCACGAGTTGACCGAAAATGGATAGGATGTTGAAGATGGCGAACATTTGATTCTGTAGTCCCTGAATACTAAGAGGGGCGTTAAGAAACACGAGACCAATGAAGAGGGCGACGGAGCAGCAAAGAATGAACTTGGCGTAGATGTAGGATGGGGTACGCCAGTACTGCTGTAACACACGGCGGGTGACGATCAAGAGCTGATCCCACAGGGGGGTAGCGAACTCGCGGTACGCCGCGGCCTTGTCCTCCTCGGTGGATACCTCATGGTTGGCACCGTGAGACTTTAAGCGTTGGAGCTCGTCCTGAACAGCTTGATATTCAGGGCTAGATCGCCAGGCCTGATGCCAGTCCGTCTCCGTAGTCGAACCGGGGGCTGCGCCAATGGCAGTAAGCATCCATTCAGCAGGGTTGGCGCCCTTAGGGCACTTGGGAGCTCCATTTCTCTCAAAGTAGGACGTAAGGGTGTGTGAGTTTTCTCCAATATCGCCAAAGTAAACGGTTCTACCACCCTTTGCCAGGAACAACAGGCGGTCAAAACGTTGAAATAGCATAGCAGACGGTTGGTGAATTGTGCATAGAATGGATTGGCCAGCCTTCGAAAGCTTTTCGAGAAGATCCAAGATGGCCCATGATGTTTGGGAATCCAAGCCAGAAGTAGGTTCATCGACGAAAAGTAGCAAAGGAGGCTTTGCGGCAAGTTCGACGCCAATAGTGAGTCGTTTTCGCTGTTCAACATTCAAGCCCTCGCCAAGGACACCAACAACCGCATCAGCGTACTCTTGCATATCCAAGAGCTTGATAACCTCATCCACGTATGCAAGCTTTTCAGCCTTGGGCGTGCTGGCTGGCTGGCGTAGCAGGGCGCTAAACTCCAAGGCTTCACGAACGGTGCTTGTCTCGAGATGAAGATCTTGTTGTTGAACGTAGCCGGTTTTCCGCTGGAAAGACTGGTCTCGAATCTTGCCATCGACGAGCATTTCTCCTGTAATCACGCCCATAGAGACACGGTCCGCGAGACAGTCGAGCAGAGTGGTTTTTCCTGCACCAGATACACCCATCAATGCCGTAAGAGTACCTGGCTTCACCCACCCATCAACATGGTCGAGGATCCTCCGGGGCTCACCCTTGATTTTGATGTCATAGCAGACGTCGCCCCAGTGGAAAACGCTTGTGGAGGCCTGGATCACGCCTTCGTTACCAGATGCTGCTTTGCCACCCTTCTCGACAATGGCAGAAGGTCCAGACATAGATGCCTCAACATCGTCCTTGCTCTTGGGGGGCGCAGTGACGCCGCGACGGAAGACCAGAACCTCACCCTTGGACTTTTTAGCGGACACATATTCCGTGGCGATGAAGTAGACCATGTGGAGACCGATGGTGAAGGCGATGAGGATGCCGATATTGCGCCATTTGTGGGAGTTGAAGTACTTGTACTGGGAATTAACATAGGCGTCTCCACTGACCAAAGACTGGCCAGGAACAGCACCGACTGTAGAGCAAGCTCTATTAGCCAGGGTGACATTTCCATAGCCTGGAACGGCAGGATCCGGAACAAAGGCACCGCATTCGAACTCGCGGTTGTGAAACTCGTTCAACATAAGCTGGAAGATGTGTTAGCTCTCTGATATCAGTTCAAGACTATAAAATATTGCTCACAGATTCGAATCCATATGCTACAGGGTCCAAGTAGTTGATCCATCTGCACCAACCAAGCATGTAGTCTACTGGAATGACGAATCCAGTGAAAATGACCAAAGCCAGAATCAAAATCGATGCAGGAACCATGGCCTGTGACATTGTGCGAGACAAAGAGGCACTACATACTGTTAGTTTGATCATCATTATAATCGTAAACCATGGGGGCCTACATTGATCTGAACAAGCCCGACATGGAAAGCACCATGAGGAAGGTTGTCAGCAAGAAAAAGAAGAAATTTCCAGGCTGCCGGTTCAAGTTGGTCATAAAGTAGACGATCAGGTCGTAACAAATGGTGTTCAATATCTTGTATGGCATGTCGACGAGAACGGAGGAGAAGGACTCAGCAGAAGCGTGGTAAAAAGCATAGCGAGTATGTTTCTCAACGATTGGTCTCTGTGCATACTGGGTGAGAATTTCCAGTGCACTGGAAAAGGCATTGGCGAGAATGGCGACGAAGAGGACCGCTGATCGACTGTAGAAGGACGAGGTTGTTTCCGGAAGATTGTAGAACAAAGAGGATATAATCAAGGCAGTGCAAGAGTTGGCAATCAAGGCGAAAAGCGTTAAACCAGGACTGCCCTTGAGGAGTTTGAAGCCACGCCAGAGACAAAGCCTGACCTGTTGACCATACGAAAGAATGAAGGGGGATTTGAGACGTTGGTTCTTTGCTTGAACAGACTGCTTTTGGTTTCTAAAGGCTTCGGCGTCGACACCATCAATGGGATGGTCCATCTTGTACTGCTCGATTTGCGCCTTGAGATTCTCACACTCCTGACTGGCATTCCAGCAGGCAGCAAATTCGTCGGGAGTTCTGGGAACGCGGCCTTCGAAGCCGGCACGTACCACACGCTCAGAAGGTGCAGTCATTGAGGTCAAGAAATCAGGTGTTGTCTGGCGATCCGGGCAGTCAAATCCGAGGTTAATAAAGTATTGTCTGGCTTCTGTCGTGCGTCCGAAAAAGATCTGCCGACCCTCGTAAAGGACAAGAACCTTGTCGAAGAGATCATACGCGCTCTGGGGGGCCTGGTAAATCGAGACGGCGCATGTTTGACCGAACAATTCTGACTGTAGTCGAAGGGTCTTACAGAACTCAACGGCGTTGGCGGAATCAAGACCTCTAGTTGAGTTATCCCAGCACTGCAAGGGTGCGTTGGCCAAGGTAGCTTCGGCAATGGTCACTCTCTTTCGTTCTCCTCCCGAAACTCCGCGAATGTACTCATTTCCAACCTGAGTGTTGACCGTGTGACTGATACCGTACATAGCCATGACAACGTCGCGAAGGTGGTCGCAGTACTGTTCGGCTGTGATACCGGGGGGGAGACTCCGTGGGCAGCGAGCCCGTGACGCAAAAGTGAGAGTGTCGCCTACTGAAAGTTGAGGGAAGTGAACATCAACTTCAGCCGTGTAGATGGCGTCACCGGCATGGTGTTTGTGGAGTTCCTTTGCGGAGAGACCTTGGTAGTTGAAGTAAGCACGTTCGTCGGTGTAGATGCCGTTGGTCTCGCCAGCAATTGTCTTGAGGAACGTCGAGCAGCCAGATCCAGGGGGGCCAAGAACGACAAGCATTTCACCAGCCTCAACAACGCCGTTGAAGTCACGAAGGATATCAATACGTCGCTGGCCGCCCGTCTTCGAAGTAAGTTTGCGTGCGAGGCCAGGAATCTCGAGCCAAACATTTCCGACATCCTTCTGGTAATCTGTCTCCTGACCGTATCCAAACACGTTCAGATTCTGGTAGGCAAAACCGGCCGTTCGATATCCGGAGCCATGCTCATTCGTCACGTTGGCAAGCGTCTTTGCCCACTTGCGCGCATTGAAACATGAGCCATGGGGGTTAAGGGGAGAGTTGGGATCGTCGCTGCCGAATAACGCATGGTGGTTGTCGCCAATGTTAACAGCCGAATGTCGGGTGTATTCTCGAGCTAGTTCCTGCACAATGGAATGCCGGCGCTCAAGTTCGGTGTCGTTGCCGTCCTCGTCAGTGGTTGATGCAGATGCATCTCCTTCGTAGAGCGAAGTGCCCTCAGCAGCCTTGGGGACCGGGGGCTTCTCGTTCGCTCCCGAGCTTGTGTCGTGCTCATTCACGAACGTTTTCTGGCTGCCAGCAGGGGACCGACCCGCTACTCGCGCCGTGTGATCGGCATTGAAGGGTATGGTAGGCGCAGACATGTTGTGGCCCTAGTATGGTAGTTGTCCGATCTAACAGTAGTTTCTGGCTGATGGAGCGGCTGCAAGTATATCTTGCTTCCCTAGGAATGAAATACGCGTCAGATTTTTGGTTCTTCACCATATGCGAATATTGAAACCTACCGATCAGCACCAACCAGGTCTTTACTCAGCCTACCACAGTAGCCTTGGACTTAACAATAAGATTATGAATAAGAAACTGTAACGAGGAGTTGTAAGTTGAAACTGGAACAGGCCAGGAGAAGATGTTTGAAATGTTGAACTATCTTGTAGATAAGGCTGTTTCTAGATTTGCCATGAGCTTCACGGACTGCAATTTCTCTCCGTGTTTCCACGACCCATAACACGTAAGGGGTCCATCTCAGAATCCGGGCTATCAGATTGGAACCAGCGCCCCGGGTCTTCCGTGTGTATCAGCAAATTAACCGGATTCCACGCTTTTGACGTAGTAAGGGGGCCATGTGTATATGCTGTATACAGTCTGAGTCTGAAAGAAAATTCAGGTGTGTTGTTGGTTGTATACAAGCTGCGGCTTACTGCATGCAAGTGAATGGGTCTCGATAGCGGCGGGCCGCCTTGGCGAGGATCATCACGTAAAACCCGCCATGTTGTCTAGCACGGAGGGGAGTGTGGGTCCACAGGGGCGGGCTTTCGGAATCCTAAAGTGCCCCGACAGCGGACGCCGTCGACCCCGTATTTTTACCGAGAAGTCCAAATTCCCCAGCGTCTAAATCCAACTCTACTCGAAGCTTAAAGCCTTATAAGGGCCACCAGTTCGTTTGACCTTTACCTTTGTTTTCGTTCTGGCCGCGCTTTGTCCTGTACCGCATCCCAACTTTTCTCTATCAACGCCAGGACCCACTATGACCAGGATTTACATCTTTCGATATGATGTCCAATAGAGCTACGCAAATTACGATTTAGTATACGGGGAGTCAGTCTTCGAGATGCACTTACACCACACTACACTTCACTTTTGGCTATCCTGGTCTTTCGAAATCCTCACAGCATTCTATTCGTTGTCTTTTGTTTCCGCATTCAGATACTTTAATCACTCAAACACGGACAACATTGCCGAAGTTGTCAGACTGCTTGGTGCGGATTGCAACCCGAATGCGACAACGACTCGATGCCAGTCAGGCCACCCAACATCACGACATGCACGGTATCCGCAGTGGGCAAAGCAAGGGCAGCTCGCCAAGTCTCGGCCATCCGCCTAATCAGAGTTACACATCCATATCTTCGGGGTCCGCTTGCAACACCGCAAGTGGCGCTTTGCTTCATTTGTAATCCGTGACGCTTCTACGAGCAGTGCATGAGCGGGGCAATTCGCTATTCTCCTCTAGGATTCACTACGTACATCGCGTTCTGATATCAGCTCCAGGGGGTTCCCCCCCAATAACCAAACATCAAATCTACTTACGGGGCTTACTAGGGTTCAACAACGCCTCCGTCTCCACGGAATGAGCTAGTAGCAAGGGTTGCCCCCGAGGCGAATTCTTCATTAACACGAGCAACCAGGGTGTGCACACCCTCAAATCTGTGATACCACATTGCTTCCCTTTGGAGTTCAACAAATCAGATGCCGGACCCCAAGCCCTAAATCCGGACTCTTGTCTGCCTGTGGCTGAACGGTGGGTGCTAGGAAGAGGAGAACAATGGCTATTGGTTTAAGTTGACCCATCGTTTCTAGAACATGCCGCCTCGGTGTCCTTTTCTCTGACACTAGCTTGTCAACAATGGCTCTCATGGCGTAATTAGGTGATCTTAGGACCCCGCCTCCAGTCAGAGTCACCTCGGATGATTGCTTAAACCCGAGAGAAGCAAATCTTCTAGAGAATGAAGCAATGAATGATGCGGAGTGACAAGCCCGATTATCAATATGTTCGACCGGACGGGATCCGATACGGCACCTGCACATGGAGCCAACTCGCACGCTCTATATGGACTAGCCGAAGCTTGGTAATACGGGTAGGTATTTGAGTTCGGAATTCAGTGCTACGTTTTCGTCAGAAAAGGTTTGCCAACAGATTTGAGAAGACATCGCGCTAGGAGCTCAGCCAGACACTTCCAAGGGTCATCTGCAAGTTAAGCTAACTTGAGTATTCTACCGCATTTAAAAGAGAACTTCTCCTTACGACTTTAGTTTTCATGTCCCTCGACCTCAAATCACTACTCAGAACAACGACTGATCATGAGAGACAAATGAGCAAGGTAGTTACCCAGAAAGCGCGCTCTGGATGCTTACACGCGTACACCGCAGAAAGCCCTTTAGTTGTATGCTCGCAGCCACCTTGAAATTTTCCTATTTGAAAGCTCGAACTTGAATCAACCACAGATTCCTGCAAAGCATCAGTCACAAAAGACTTCGCCCGGCTGACTAAGATCATGTGAGTTTAGTCCATAGCTCAAGGAATCTCCGGTAGCATTGAAAGAAACTTGACTACACCTGCGGACCCTGGAAGTGGATCTATCGTCTTAGGAAATATCATGTCCTGGACAAGACCTCGTTACAGAATAGGAATCAGTATGGCAAAACGTATCATGAGGTTTTTTTCTTGGTGACACCACCTAAGTCTGTTTTGCCCATTATGATTCCATTTTCTTGATCTTTGTTCCCGTGGACGTCTCTTTTGAAGAGACTACTTAATCAAGTAAAAAACAGCATGATACCTTTTTTATTAAAGACCAAGTACACAAGTCTTTGATGGCCAGTAACTGTGGCTCCACTGGAGGAGAACACAAACAAGCCGGCAGGCAAATTTTTGATACGTCGAAGGCATAAGATCTCGGTCTTCAGAGAACCTGGGACATAAAAAAAATCATTGCACATGCGTATTCTCTGCAGTTCTCTATGTTAGAGACAATGTGAGAAAAAAAAGAATGAGAGTGACGAGTTCGCAGTAGCGCTTAGATATAATTAACCTGTTTGTAAGTAAGGGCTCATGTGACAGACTTTTTAACACATCTTTCTCCTAGCTTCAGCAACTATGGCTTAGGAAGTTACCAAATCCCTGTAGGAAGGAGGTTTTAAATCACTAATTCGATAAATGCTTGTAGTGACAACGAAGTGTTTATTGCCGTGTAGTAATTGTGGTTTCCATAGTATATATACATACAAGATTAAGACGTCAAGTTCTGTATCGCCACATGGAGTTCCACTGGCTAGAAATCTGCAAACTTAGAGCTACCAAGCATTTCTGATCTGATCTAGAAAGAAAATGAGAAAGCAAGAAAACGGGAAAAGTTTTCTCCTCTGTGATGACTATTAAAAATCGGTTGTTCCAGAGATGGATTCCCACTCATCCATGAGAGCAAGAGTCTCCTTACACTTCCTCCGTACTGCAGCAAGGCAGTCAGTGCCTAGAACCAGTCTGATTGGAATTTCCCTGCCCGCAGCAATCCCAGACTTTGTCATGACATCCACCACAACACGAGCACCTTTTACTGGATCTCCGGGCTGGTGGTTATCCGCGGAGTCAAGTAGCTTCTTGTATTCGCCCGCTGGGCCGACATTGTAAGCGTCTAGATCCACCTTGGATTTGAGGCGGGCACCAGGATTCAGGAAACCGGTACGAAAGTAGCCCGGCTCGAGCGCACAAACGACAACACCAAACGGGCTGAGCTCATCACGGAATGCTTCCGTAAGATTGCTTACAGCAGCTTTGGTAGCGCAGTACAGCCCAGCAGCAGCGCAGCTCTCCCAGCTACCTAGACTGCCGATATTGACAATGACGCCAAAACCTTGGGCTCGTAGATGAGGAGCCGCGGCACGGCAAACTTTGAGAGTGCCGAGGACGTTGGTGTTGAATTGATCAAAAGCCTCTTTGGCATCGGCTTCTTCGACAGTGCCCTCGAGGGCGTAGCCGGCAGAGTTGATGACATGAGTGACCTTACCATAGATGGTGAAGGCTTTATTAACAATGTCGGTGACGGTGGCCTCATCGGCAATAACATCAAGAGGCAAAAGGTCGGCTCCGGCAGTGGCGAGGCTGGAGATCTTGGAAGTGTTGCGGGCGGTTGCGATAACACGGTGGCCACGGGCAAGGGCCTCTTTGGCGATTTCAAAGCCGAAGCCTGAAGAAGCGCCGGTAATGAACCAAACTGGGGACTCCATTTTTGGGTGTTACAGTCTTATTGTCCGAACAGAAGATTTGAGCTGGGGATACTGATGTTCTCTTGATAGAAACTTGGTAGATTCGGAAGTCAAGGTGAATATATCAAGGTAGTCAAGATTTGTCTCTGAATGATTGTGCTTGAAATTCGATTTGTAAAGGATATAAGTCCGTCATTTATAGACATTTCCTTGAGGCAGACTACAATGAAGATGAGGGGGAGACATTCGGCTCTCATGATGATGTATGCCAGATTTCGGGGTGTCAGCCATTGGTGAAACATAACGGCGATAACCTCACAAGCGATTTGCTTAGGTGGTGGTGTGGGACGGAGTTTAGCCATCTGAGGATAACTACGAGGCGCTGCTGTGCGTATGGATATCACGTTAAGTACACGACATATCATTGTCAGTTGAGGCTTACACATTTGATTGTTATTGGCCCAAACGCCGCCACCTACTACTAGGGAGGGAGAAGAGAGTTAACGCCGAAGGATTATAGGAAAGTTGCTCCGCCGTCGGTGATAGGTGATGTGTTTCGTCCGTTGGAGTTAAGGAATTGGAGCGAGGGCTACATGCGGCTGGAACTCGCATGTTTTATTGATCTACACGATCCTGTTCATTCTCGAGCTTCAATACACAAAAAGTTGATGTGTCGGTGGGTTTGCTTGACTTTGATATGGCCGCCTAGGAGATGCGGTCGGCAGTTTAACGACCCCAGAATCCCCTAGCACCATTAGGGAGCAGCACGGTGGATCTAGCTCCGTAGGTGGATCTGTCGTCGGAATATTTTCCACCATGCGCCGACCGCTTTGGCGGGGAGTTGGACCGGGCGTGGACCTGAGTCGCATTCGAACTCCGCGTCTTCGGCTTGACACATATCCCTCTGCCCAACATGGCTGTCGCGCCCTGAAGGCTCCTCATGCAAGAAGCCGCCGAGCGACTCGTAAACGAACCCTTTTTTCCGTGACGAGACGCATCAGCATGAACTTGCTGCCCTCGACTTGGCTCCTCTCACAATGGGTCTCCTGACCTCACTCCCGAAGCTACCCCTCGTTGGGTCCATTCTCATCGTCCTCTGCTCCTTCTTCACGCCCACGACGGCCTATACCGAACTCGGAGACGATGCTCTACGCGCGATTCCCTCCGGAGGGGACAGCTTTAACATCAACACCGGCTCCCTGCTCGCGCCGATCCTTATTCCTCGCGTTCCTGGCACCCCTGGCTCGTCCAAAGTGCAGCAACACTTTGTAGACTTTTTCCGTGCCAACCTGCCCGAGTGGACGATCGAGTGGCACAACTCGACTTCCAAGACGCCCGCGACAGGAGACAAGGATATACCGTTCACCAACCTCATCTTTCGCCGCGATCCGCCATGGGCCAAGGATGGAGAGGTCGAGCGCTTGACGCTCGTTGCTCATTATGACAGTCTCGTTCACCCCGATGGCTTTATAGGAGCGATTGATAGCGCGGCACCATGCGCGATGCTTCTCCATGCTGCGAGGAGCATCGAGGCTGCTCTGGTGAAGAAGTGGAAGGCCATGCAGGCGTCGGGTGACGCTGGAAGTGGGCTGGAGGAGGAGAAGGGAATACAAATCGTTCTGCTTGACGGAGAGGAGGCATGGGTTACCTGGACCGACACGGATTCCCTTTATGGAGCTAGGTACGCTTGCGGCAGGCCATGATGATTGCTTCGTCTCTTCTAACTTGGTCCAGGGCACTCGCTCAAAGCTGGGAAGAGGAAATTCACCCCGACTCGATCTACAAGTCCGGGCTTTCGTCCATCAGCCTGTTTCTTCTCATCGATCTACTCGGTGCTCCTAACCCACAGATCCCCTCATATTTCGCATCAACACACTGGGCTTACAAGAAAATGGCCAAGATTGAACATCGCATGCGCAAGCTGGGGGTGCTTGAGTCCAAGCCAAAGCGACCCTTCTTGGTGGATAGGAACAAGAAGGAAGGCGGTTTGGCGCAAGGCTACATCATGGACGACCACGTGCCGTTCATGGAACGTGGCGTTGAGATTTTGCACATCATTCCGAATCCGTTCCCTGAGGTCTGGCATCAGATAACAGATGACGGAGAGCACTTGGATTTGCCAACAGTTCGGGACTGGGCTCGTATCATCACGGTATTTGCGGCAGAATGGATGGAGGTGGATGAATTTCTGCCAAAAAAGCCGGCAGAGAAGATGCACGATCCCAGTGACCCTCGGATGGAACTTTGATATTTTACTGCATTTGGAAAGCATTGCATGATTTAAATAGACGGGTTTCAGTCACATTTTATTCCAGGAATTGAGGCTTCAAGGTGGTCCTGGCGTATTAGATGTTCTGTCATGAGCAATTCATTTTCACCGTTGACTTTAAGATGGCATTATCATGTTTGTTGGATCTAATGCTGCAAATTCAACCCTGAGTCTTTTCAACTTGCCTCCAGCTCCTAACACATAGTAATTGGGCTTTCGAGAACCCTATGGACTCCGAGTTTGCAAGGGTATTGAACAAACTCCAGCTCTCATTTATTCACCATTTCATAGGATTAGGCACGTACTGTATGCAAGGCCGTGCTAACAGTCTCCCACACGGCCTCCTTGGTCCCGCTGTATGTGGTCCGTGCACTAATCGGTAGTTCGTAATGGACATGAAAGCTGTCCATAAGTGAGCATTGGTGATGTGAAGCTCCCGCCCCAGCTACAAGCTGCAACAGACAAGTCGCCCAACCAGCAACAATGCGATTCCTCCACTCCTTGACGCCCGCCCTCGCGCTTTTTGCGGCTGGTGCCGCGCAGGCCGCTTCTTCATGGGGATTCGACAGTGCCACCGTTTCTATTGCTGGAAAGGGCAAGGATGCCATCAAGGAGAAGTAAGTTGCTAAACGAGCCACCGTTGACGAGGGAATGCCTTCGAACTGGAACGACCAATTGCTGACCCTATTGAAATTACAGGCTTAGCGCGACTTCGCCTCTCAAGAAGCCCGTTTCTCTTGGATCCAAAGACTCCCTCAAGGTCATTCTGACGGCCAAGGAGGGTGACAAGGCCAAGCGCCCGCACCAAGCGTTCCTGATCCTCAAGGAGACGGAGACTGGCCTCGAAGCCCCCTTTCCTCTAGAGCTCAAAGAGAACGGCCGCGGCGTCGTCGATGTCGTATGTCTGCCCTATCAACATATCGTTCCCAATTGGAAGTATCGGCGAGCTGATAACCATCATTACAGGCACAGAAGGACCTTCCCATCCAGCACTTGCTGGCTACCAAGCCCCTCCGCGCCAGCGTTGTTATCGGCTCATTCGGCTCCTCCAAGGCTCTCGATGCCACCGTCTTCGATGTCGAGGTGAAGCGTGACACCACCGCCGTCCTTCCGACCTACGAGGCTCCCCTTCGCTATGGCAAGCAGCCTGAGATTCACCACATCTTCCGCGCGGACCCCCGCAGCCCGCCCAAGGTCATTTCTCTGGTCTTTGTGCTGGCTGTTCTTGCCACAATCCCCGTGCTTCTTGTGGGCGTATGTTCTCCTTTCTTGCAATTTTCCTTGTCAAGGACACCCCTCTTTGTGAGATGGACGCAGGTACTGACAAGCTACAGTGGCTCTCTCTCGGCGCCAACTTCAACCATCTTTCCAAGGCCCTCGGTGCCGCCCCTATCTCCCATGCCGTCTTCTTCGGCTCCATCATCGCCATGGAGGGTGTCTTCTTCCTCTACTACAGCACTTGGAACCTGTTCCAGACCCTGCCTGTCATCGGCATTGTCGCGACTTCCATCTTCCTCAGCGGCTCCAAGGCCCTTGGCGAGGTCCAGAGCCGTCGCCTGGCCGGCCAGCGGTAAAGCCTTCCTCCGGCTACACAAAGGTCCAAATATACGAGCGAAACTTTTCTTTCGCATCATGTGGGGAAAGGGATAAGTGGCTCATCATGTTTATGGCGGCGGAAACTTCGGGGGTCTAAAAAAGTTAAGGGGATAGGATGGTTGTTGAAGAAGAACCTCCCCCCGCTATTGTACATCAGCATTCACGACAGCACTAGGGCATCTGTGGACTAGACAAGACCGAGAAACAATAAAAGGTGAAATGAACCAAGTGGAATTAGAGCCATCTACCCAACGCCGTGCCCGCTCTGTCAGACTGAAAAATGAACTCCCAACTCAAAAAAAGTCACACAAATCTCTAGGCCTTCTGCTGGCCACGCTGGACCTCTTCACTCCTCAAAACCTCGACACTTCTTCTAGCAGGAACTTGCGATGCCTCCCTTTCTTCGTACGCGGGCGGCGGCATATCGTCCCCAGTCGACGCCCTCCGCCCGCTCTCCCGCTCAACGTCCCCAGCGAACCCCTCCTGTCTCGCAGACGAGCCTGCGTGATGCGTCCTCCACTGCTGCTCATGATGATGATGATGATGATGATGATGATGATCCGCGCCCACGGCCATGTATCCCGGAGCATACTCAGGGTATCTCCTATACGCATATCGCTGCGCCCTCAGAGCGTCCTTCCTAGCGTGCTTCATAGCCCTCCGCTCCCGCTTCTGCTGACGCCCCTTACCGAAGGGAAGCACGACAGCGCAGATGCCGCAGGGCTGACCGTTGTGCCCGCTGCTGCAGCCGCAGTTGGCATCGGAGGAACGGTCCGCTGTGTAGCTGGCCGCGGTAGTGACGACGGGCTGGTTTGTCTTGTTGTGGTTGTGGCCGTATGGGTTCCTGCCGGCGGCGACGTGGACGACGGTTGATACGAGACCGGTGATGAGACCCATTTGGAGACTTTGAATGAAGAGGATTGGTTACAAAAGTGATTGATATAGTAAGAGTGGTGTAGTTGATGCTCCGGCGTAATGAGTGAGTAATATGAACAGCTTGAACAACAGTTGGTTTGTTCAAATTATGCTTAGAATGGATGTGATGGTTCTGATGCTTTCTAACAACTACTTATTTTTCCCAGGGCATCACCGCGTCTTTATATCTATTTCTCATCCTCGCACCATATCTAAAATATGGCGCCCTCCCTGAACAATAAACTTCTCTTTCGGAAAGCCCATTCGAAAATCGTCGCCAGGCCTCAGCGGCGCACCACGCCGCAGGAAGCTGTAGCCAAGCCACGGCGGACCAAGTGGGTCGCCGGCACCGATTTGCCGGGTGCATCCAGTCGCGAACCCCGGCCAACAGGTTTGGGGGGGTCAGTTCTGAGAGAGACTGTAGTACTGGCTCCTTCAGCCGTAGGCAACAGGGCGCTATCTGCTCGCGATGCACGTCAGCGTCTCGCACTCGGTTAACCGTTAGTCCAATCAGTGGAGACCCGGATGTTAGCGTTGCACGAACGATATGTTCAGAACAGGGAGACGATGGCTGGTCAATTGTAGGTCAAGACGGGATGTCCGATCAAGAAATCAAAGATGCGTCTACTTCTTGAGAGAAGGTAGAAAAATGCAGACTGAATAGGGAAAACTGAAGAGTTCAAATGTCCAAAGAAGGGCCGTCATAGACCGTCCCGCGGCTGTATATGCATATTTACGGGTGGTTCATCTATACTCGTCCACAAAAAAAGGTAGGCAAATGTGCTATCCAATATTCATAACTTCATCTTCGTACGGCATGCTGCTTCTACGCATATGTGCCGTTGGAGGCCGCGACAAGCTCCCACCACGCCCGCATCAGAGCCATGCCGCCGTTCTGCGTCTCGGGGGTCCTACCCCTTCCGCGGTCGTTCGGATCGTTGTTCGTGGCCGCCGTCGTGGGTTTACGCCGCTCGGTTCTGTCTGCATTTTCTTCATCTCGTGGTCCCTGTCTGCTCAAGCGACCCAACACCTGCTGCCCGGGTTGTTCCTGTCCACCAACAAACACGTAGCTTTTCGTTTGGTTCTTCTGCGCCTCCCCGTTGGGTGCCCACACCTTGTCTGGGTTACCGTTGGCCCAGACACCGTCGTGTGGAAGCCCATAGTTACGGTAATCAATAACATTTGGATCATCGCGAGGGATACCGTCCGTCTCCATGGTCGGCATGGTTTGTTGGAAAACGCCTGCTCCCCACCAAGTGCCGAACCGACCCTCTCCGTCTCTGCTTGACAGTGCTGCCTTCGCATTGTGCTCTACCCAGTTCAAATACGCCTGGCAAGCAGACCCGTGGGCTTTCTTTATTTGATCATAGGCCTGCGAGTTCACAGTCATGCCAGGCTCAATATCGGCGGGATCAAGGTGCTGGCAGAACGTTACAAAATGATGAAAGAAGATGCCCTTGAAGGTTTGTCCGTCCTGTGAGCAGGTCGCACTAGCATCGCATCGCTCTTCCATGATGCCACCACGGCCGAGTCCGCGCCAGGGAGGCAGATAACCAGGAGGAAGTTCCGAGACATCATCGACGGGTTTGTCCGATGCCAAGTCCCAGCCTGAAGCCTTAATCACGGCTTGGATCAGTCTGTGTCCGTCTTCGAGATACGATGCGCTTCCAGTCGCAACCCAGAGACCACGTTGACCGGTCAGCAGGACGCCTTGATTGTAAGTGAAGACTGCCTCGCTGCGCTGATCACATTTGGTATTGCCTGGCTTTGACCTGTCAACATGGTAGCCGTCGACGTAAAGGCCGGCTTCATTGGTCATGTTGACTCCGGCAAGCCATTTGTAGCCTTCAATGGCGGCGGCGAGATATTTGGGCTCTCGCGTGGCTTTGAAACCGCTTGCCCGGTTGATCCACGGAGTTGTATTGTTGTCTCCTGGGAACCAGAGGTACATCGAAATGGAAGCAGCGATCCATAGCTCGTTGGTGATGGCATTCTTATACGGCTCCAGTCTCGGGTTCCAGTTCATGCCGCCGTCACAGAGACGTGTGTCCCAACCCTTAGATCCAAGATCCCAAAAGATTCTGGCCCGGTGAGCAAAGGAAGGAACCCAGTATTGGCCGTGCCACGGGCCGTTCTGCAACGCATCCCCGAGGCCCGGGGTTGTACTCTCGTTGAGTCCCTCTCGAGGATAGTAGAGTTCAGAGTGTATGTCAATAAATTTGATGGCGTCAACCCAGCCGAGGACAACCCAAAGAATATCATCAAAGGCCTTTGAAATTGTTAGCTTGCGCTTGTTGGTTGTGCTGTTCAATCTCGGACACGTACCTGATTACGGATTGAGACGTCATCTTGACCAAAGTACGAGGACACGAGTTGGGTAAAGAATGTATCTACCAAGTTCCTCTTGGCTCCTTTATCGGTATTTCTACCAATGTCAAGGACAGCCAATGCCTGCGACAATGAAGTCAGAGCACCCGACAGCATTGTCTCCATAACGGCGGCAGTCCAATCGATGGCTGCGGGCCATGTCCCTTGGTCTGCGACAAAGAAGTCATGTTGCATGACTGTAAGAGCCTCGAACGCAGCCTCGAGAGGTTCATCTTTCGTCCTTGATGTATCGACACGTGCCTTCTTCGCAGGTTGGGATGTCTGGAGGAAGCTTGTGGGTTGTTTCGCCTCGCAATCGGTTGGGAGCTGGGATTCGGAGTAGAAGATGGGGCAATAGCTCTTGGGCGCATTCGATGGTGTCGCCGCAACGAGAGCTGTTGTGCCGTAAGAAAAGACAAGAGCCGCGAGGAGAACCCCAGGTAATCGGAAGGCTGGTTGAGCCATCATGTAGTGGTTTAAAGGAAGGCTTCTATGATCAAGCAGACGAGCAATAAGCTCAAATAAAGGCGGCTCACGTACAGCAGCGCACTGCCATATTCAGAAGGAATTCGTAGTCGCCTAAGCGAGAATCAACGGGTGGCAGATATGTAGCAGTCGAATAGCGAAACCACAGCAAGCGATTGAAGCGCGGTAAAGGAGCAAAGGTCAAAAGTGAATGTTTTTAAGACAGTGAACACTGGGCTGCGACGGAGAAGTTGGCAGCGCTGAACAACCGGGCGATTTGGCGATGGCGGCAAAACCAAGGAAAGCCCACCCAACAGGTTAGATCCACCTGCACGAGGCACTCAAATGGTCGCAGAATGGCGCACCAAGGCGGGCGGTCACCTCCTCCGGAGGGTGGCGGCCACTAGATTATGTTCATGCGGGGCAAATCTGGAGGCGCCAAGACCCTTCCAAGACCCTGCGCTGTGTCATTGAACATTGATGCAGCTTCAGGACATAGCGAAGAGCGCTGGACGTCGGCTGAATCAACATGCTTTTCCGCTATGCCTGCGGGTGCCATAGACCTGGGAGATGCCCTGTTTCCAGCGAGAAATATGGTCACGGGCACCCACATGTAGGTAACAGACTGAATAAGGTAGCAAACCTCTTGGTTCTCTGCACCGGAAACTTGCGCCCAGCCCAGCCTCCTGGGCGGTGTAAAGCCCCGCGGCGGCACAGCCGACCAGCGGCGTGATCACCTGCCGATAACTGGCGACGAACTTGGTGGATCTGGTGACTCGCATCCGGCCCTCGGACGTGACCAACAGACAAGCTATATCAAGCCATCGAGTCCATTAACCATCGAGAGGTTAATCATCGTACCTTGGTAGGCTCTACCCGTAGGTATGGGCGGATATTTGTCTCGGGACTTGGGATTGGCCCTCCAAATTGGAATGATAGGCAAAAGCCGTTGAAGAGAACTTTGAGGAATGCATCGCTAAGGTGAAACGGACTGAGTCGGCCTCCCGGAGTTGCAGTTAGTGGTGCTCGACCACGCCAACCTGTCTCAGCACGCCAAGCTAGTGGGTTTCTTTTGCGCGGAAGGGCCCTCGCGCGCACACAATTGAGCCATGGACTAACTTACTCAGCGATGCTGTTAGCGGGAGCCCTGCACCAGAAGGGCAGGGCGGGCAGGGCAAGTGCTCCATCAAGCCTAGCCAGTTCTTCACCGAGGCACACCGAATTTAGCTGTCGTTAGGCAGTATGGACCCGCAAGCGAGCCTCCAAGGGCTACGTAATTTAAGAAGCATGATGTCTCTCCCAGTCCAATATACTGGTTTACATGGAAAAAAATTTAGAGAAAATTTCAATTAATTCAGTTCATACGTATACATCTCAGACTAGTCTCAGTTGTCTTCTTTGCATTCGGGATTAGTCGATTCCTTTCAGACAATGAGAGCGTGTTCTTTGTGTCCTGCAGCAGCACTACGCAAGACGCGCTTTCTGTTCAGTGGTCTTGCTAGCGAATCATTGCTGACAAAGTGCGCTGAGCCATCCAGAAGCAGGGCGTGCTGCCCCACTAGGCTGCACCTCTGCCACGCCCAGCCGCGGGCCAATTGTTTACACGCTTTAGGACTGGAAAGTAAACAAACGATCCCTGCACTTCTCATTGAACGCTTCTTCCTTCTCCATCTCTCTCGCCCGTGAGCTCAACACCACCATTCTTGACAGTTGTCGAGCCATTGTGCACGCCTCTATGCCTTGAGCAACTTTCTTTCGCTCGGTATTGCTTCTGTGCAGTTTTACGACTTTTAATTTGTCCCAAATATCGACTCACCGACGCGTCGCATTCTGCTACCGCTACCGCTGCGTTGTGAACGACGTGAATCTACTACTCTACCTTCCGCCGTTGACTCCCGTCCTGGAAACCGCGTTCGACGCGTCCTAGGGCAGTCATGGAGGCCGACCCAGTTCACAATCGCTACCGCTCTCGCATTCTAAGGGAAATGAATGCCAACCGCGACAACCCTTTCAACTCCCCTCCTTCCTCGACCGGCTCTCACGGTACCGTCAGCCCAACCATGTCCTCCGTCTTCTCAGACCCCGAAGGCGAATCTACCCGCAGACTCAACGAGGACATTGCTCGCATTGTTGGTCCTTCAAACGGCAGGCTTCAAGTCGATCTGGAAGCCGCCCACCGCAAGTGGCCTGAATTCTACGGTAAGCCCAAGAACGCCGAGACAAGAAACGACCGGGCCACCAGCAAAACTACTGGGTCGATGAGGCGCAAAGAGGACGTCTCCCATAAAAGCATAGTACAAAAATATCTCTCAACAATTGACGACACTACACAAGACACCTGGCAAGGCTCTAAGAGGACGCGCGCCGAAATGCAGCCCCGCGTCGATAACGAGTCCGACCTGTCTTCCAACATCTCCAAGTCGCCGTTCCGGTTTGACATTAACGCTGAAAACTTCCGCTTTAACCCCCACCAACAACACAACCAAAGTCCGTTGGCTAGAGGACACGCCCGCAGCGTCTCAGGTAATTACAAGGCTGCCCGACGGGCCTCCATGGCCGCAAAGACCGATCGTTGGAAGTCGGACTTTCTGGCACCTCATACCCAAGCAACGCCCAAGCAGGCGCCAGTCGAGAGTGCTCCTGAGAACAAGCCTACACCAGTTACCTTCAATACTATTAGGAACACATTCCCATCCCCAGCGACGACCGACAGCCCTGCCCAGAACGGAGCCACATCCCGATCATTCTTTATGCCCGACATCTCCCATCTCAACGATTTTATCTCGGGCAACCTCCGTTTTGACGGTGCCGTAAAGAACGGCGTTCCTGTATTCGTCAAGAACGGCCGCGTGCGTGACCGCATCGAGACTTTACCGCCTAACGACCATGCCGAGGTCGATGGCCTAGCAATCCCTGAGGACGAAGAAAACATTTTTGTGTCTATGGATATGCTCCGAGACGAAATTTGCAATCTTCAGGAACATGATGATCTGGTGCAGAGACATGCCCTCGACCTTGAGCATCAGGTCGATCACCTGCAAAACGAGCTCAAGCGACTGAAGGGCCGGAAGTCTATCGATAGTGCCCTTGGCTCTCGCACCGGCTCGGAGCCCGAGACTGCCGCCGATGAGCGGTACAACACGGAGAAGCTGCGTAAGTCAACCTGTCCTGTTGCAACGAAATGACCTAACAAGCTGTAGAACTTGAATCCCGAATGGCAGCATTGCAAGCCCGACTGGACCAGGCAACCACCCGGATCGGCATCAACGAGGTTGAGAACAACACCTTATCGCTCGAGAGAGACCGGGCGCTGAAGAAGCTTCAAGAAGCGTGTGTCAACATCGGCGAGCTGATGGACAAGATTGAGATGCAGGACAAGGAGCTTCACGAGACTCAGGAAAAGCTCAACGCCACGCTAGAAATCAACAATAACCGGGAGATTGTTCGTCAAGAAACTTCAAATGTTAAGCATGGCAAAGACGTTCCACAGGTAGACAACAAGTCTCTTCAAGCAGACAACAAAACCCTTCGCCGAGAACAGGAGGCTCTGCAACAAGAGCTGGAGGAGCTGCGAGCAGACAATAATTCTCTGCGCCGAGAGCAGGAATCGCTCATCCAAGAAAATCGGTCGCTGCGCAGTAACACGCGGTCACTTATGGCCGAGAATGAGGAGCTTCGCCAGGTTGCTGAGAATGCTAAGGAGGACATTGAGGCTGCTCGCGAGGAAGTCGAAGCTTTGCAGGTAGAGCTTCACACCATGGAGCAGGAGAAATCGACTCTGAAAGAGGATAACGATAGCCTCGTTCGCCACAACGAGAAGTACTTTAACGAGAACAAGATCCTTCGACGCGAGAACTCGGGCTTTGAGAGAAGCATCCACGATCTTCACGACGAAAACATGCGTCTCAAGGAGGAGATTGAGACCCTCAAGCAACAACTTGACCATTGTCGCCCTCTCGGAAAAACTGAGGACTTCTCTGCACGCCTCGACAAGGAGGAGGATGATGATGAGGAGGAGGAGAACATGACCTCGGCGTTCTTTATGCCTGACATTACTATTGATAACAGCACTCAGAACTCGAGAGTCCTTGATGTGACTGCCGAGGAGAAGGAGACACCGAGACGCGCGACACCTGGCAGGAAAACCATTGAATTCACTGAGACGACAGAGCAAACCGATCGCAGCGTAAACGAGCTTGACAACACCTTCCAGAGCCAACAAAGCTCGGTTGCACCTGAGCCTCGTCCCAAGAGACGGGCATCTAGTTCTCGTGCCCGCAGCTCTTCAAGCCAAGGCCAGAAGGTTGCCTTCTCCTTACCTGAGAGATCTGCAAACAGTACCAAAAACGCCAAGGCTTCTAACGTCGCGAACAAGGGCAGTAAGAGAAGCAGTACTTCTCACATGACCTCAAAGAGCTCGCTCAAAGGTGGCTCCGTTCCAGACTTGGACCCTTTCCAAGCCGAGGACGAGGACACGATGCCATCGCCGGAGAATACCAAAACCCATTCCATGGTCATTGACATGACAAAAAGCCGGAAGGAAACATCGACAAAGTCTCGCTCTGTCCGTCAGGAGGCGACCAACACCACGCGCAACTTGACTAGCCAGAGTCAGAAGAGTGTTTCGGTTAAGTCTGCAACCAAACCTTTCCAAAGCAAGTCCACCACGATCGACTTGCTCACCCAAGGCGGGCTCGACAACACTTTGACTACCGAGGTCAAGGGCAACTGCCCCGCCCTATCTTCTGATGCTCGCCGTGTCCTGGACAGCTTGTCCGGGCATAGTTGCAAGAACTGCATCGTATGCACCCGAATCAAGGCTCACCGTGGAACGGTTACGGCGGCTGATATCGCCGAAGGCAAGAAGCGTATCAAGATTGCTAGGCCAGTTCCTCCTTCTGAGCAGTACAAGCAGCTGGGCATGTCTACGGAGGACAACACCATGCGTCCCTCTCAACCTCCCGGTAATGCCTTGGCAAAGGTCATCAAGGGATTGGAGGATGAGCTGGAGCATATGAAAATGGACAAGGCGAAGATGCAGGCTCGCTATGATCAACACAACCCCGCTCTCAGCGAAACCAAGCGTAAGCAGCTATTTGCCGACATTCAGGTCAACATGAACCAACAGGAGGTCAAGAAGGGCCAAATCTACGCTCTGTACGACGTTCTGGAGGGCCAGAAGCAGGCTGGACAGGACATGACAGACGAAGAGCTCGATGTGACGGTTTTCAGCATTACAGGATTGAGCGTCAGAGAAATCACTGACCAGATTACTTGGGAGGGTATCCAGGGATAAAAGCCTAGCTGTGCTTGAGGCTTGTAACATGATGCGAGTAAGGCACTCGCGTGGCGTTAATGGGGTTTTCATGGTATGATGACGTTGGCTCGGAGAAGGATTGGGTCTTCAGCAAAGATTGTGAAAAAGGTTGATTATGTTCTGTTTACCGCGCTTGGTCTTCGTTGTATATATATGGGACCCTTTGGTGCAAGTGGTCGTTTGTGGACAGGAATTATACCCCGGGTCAGAAATCATGCCGAGTCTGTTAACTTGCCATTGCTGCCTATCGAGACATGTTCTGCCTACACGTTGCACTTCTCAAAGTGTAGCCACGTTGGGGACAACGAAACGCGTGAGACCTCGACTTGACAGCCTCAGGAAAGCGCTGGTTACTTTGTCTGATTTTTTTCAAGCTCGTCTGCTATCTATCACCCTCCGGTTGCAAATCTGATGATGTACGCGTTCCCGTTATCTAATGAGAAACGCTCGCCACAAGGCTGCACAAGATACCAACGAAGCATTTGCTAGTGATGGTTGCGGGATTCCGGAGGTCGACGTAGATTTCCCCCTTCACCAGCAGAATCGATTTGAATTCGACCAACGCCGATACACTGGACCGGTCTGCTTACTAGTGGACCCCGTCAACTGCCTCGAAAACAGAAATCAGAACACATTCCTATTCGGGGGTGAACTGGACTTGCGGGCATATATGCTGGCTGCGAGTTCATTGTTGACAGTAATGGCAATAATCAGCGTCGCAATCAGTGAGTGTTTGCTTCCTCGGCCCAGTGTCTCCGTCGTAATGGGTACTGCCATATCCTCGGTCAGTTGGAAAAGCATCGCGAACAAACCATGAATGTGACCGCAAATGAGGCAATGACGCGGCGAAATCCTAGACTGTCGTCAGGGCTACGGTACATCGCTCTAGACGCAACGAGGAATGTATCACTGAATTGTTATGTTTGATACCTTTGTCTTATCTGCAGACGGCCAAGTTCTAGCTGTCAAAACAGACGTCGATGCTGCCTTCGGAATTAGGCACGCGTTTCCTGAGTGAAAAACTGATTAGGCAGGACTGGTGACGGCTTCCAGCATGTTGAGACGCGATGACCAAGAGCCGTCTTTCATGGGAACCTATCCATCGCGGGCGTCATTAGCTCACAGGCCAAAAAGCCAAGCTATCAAACAGTATTGAACAATAAACTGTCGGTAGGCAAGCTGCAATGGAAACCAACAAGGGGAAGGTGAACACCAGATTTATCATGTCAAACCCGCAAGGGAAGCTAGAATGATCCTATATGGGATAACGACAGCAGTTTCACAGCAGGTTTTCCTAGTTGGGAGATCTCTTCTTCATACCATCGCACATAGGCAACGAGCATAATGAAAAGTGGTAAAAATCAAAAATTGCACCCACGATGGCCCCGAAGGGCAATCGAGAGAGGTCGACTCCGCGATGTGCAATGCAGGCCTCCCTCTCTGCCACCCGGATTTCTTGATCCCCAGGTGGCCAGATAAGGTAAGTATGAAGAAAAAAAGAGGAAAAGAAGTATGAAAGGGCGGGATACGGACGGCGTTTATATAGATTTATGGGGGCGGTAGACTGTGGCAGTATTGACCGCAATCACTCGATGGCACGTGCGTCTGTGGAGCTTCGGCTCGTGCTTTTTGATTGGCCAGGATTGGCCATGAACTGAGGGCACGCTGCTTCCTTTTGGACCACATCACGCCTTCTTGATTACCAGACCACGAGAATAAGTGAAGCTGATACCAAGCTCTGCAGTATGTCTTGAAATACTTCGGCATGCGCTGAAGCATACAATCTGTTATGTTTTGTGTGGATGGGTGTCTGAAAGCTCCCAAGGCTTCAAGAGACTGAGTGAATGTCCACACCCAGACCACTTAACACTTGCTCCCAAACAAACAAGGAAGGTGAAGACGAGATAAAACTAACTAACACGGTCAACGGCTCCCTTTTCTCGTACCTGATACAAACCTGCCGATAATTAAGGCCTCATTAATAACACCCTTTTTGTTCCCTCTGTCGTTCTTGCGATAAATTTCTACTGTTGATTATCTCCAATGCACTTGATAACCTTACGCCATTCTTCCCGTTGATATCTGCGCCCTTTTGAACCAGCAGTCTGACCAAATAAGCTTGTCCTGCGCAGGCTGCATTCATCAAGAGCTTGTTACGCGCCTCCAACTTATGAACATTGGCTCCGTGATCAAGAAGCCTGGCCATGGAAATATCGTTGAGCTCAACTGCCAGCATGAGAGGAGTCGTGGGCCCCGTAAGTGAGACGCCGCTGCTCTGTGAAAAAGTTGCCTCTTTCAAGCAAAAGCTTAACGACACGCAGATGTCCTCTTGTCTTTGCTGAATGTAGCGCTGGATAGCCAACTGAAGTCGATTCTATTGGTATCCTGTAATGGAGAAGCAGGGCTAAAAGCTCAACATTTTCAAATAGGCCCAGCAGCAATGCAGAGTGGTAAGCTATCGCGACATGTCTGATCTATGTTAGCGCTTGATTCCATCACGCGTCTGGCTGTCTCAAGATGGCCTTCTTGTACGGTATAGTAATGAGGCGTGTATTCTTATCGATCAGGCTCATTCATTCTCTTTCCTCGCTGTTGAGAAATGTTGCAAAGGCTGGTCATTTTTCGCCCACCGCGAACCCTAGAGCTGGACCAGAAACGCTCGATATGCAAATCTAAGCGGCAGGCATTCTAGAGAAATTCTATATCCTCCATTTGGTCACAAACCAGCGGTCTTCGTTTCCATATAAAAAGTTCCATGGCATTTATGAGTGTCTCCAGCTGATGTTCATTGTGTATTCATCGGGCTGTTAAAGCAGTGGGCTTGGGCATCTTAGCATTTCGTTCTTGCATGCCGCTATCCTTCAACAGCCTACTATTCCCGAGAGGTTGAAGCGGTTTTGTCACTGGTAATGCCCCTTCAAGGCTTACGGCACCGGAAACCGGTAGGTGGAACACAGTCTCGGACGATAAACTTTAGCAGTCGTACCCTATTGCCGCCAACCGGGAGCTACATAGTCTTCTTGAACAACGACAGGGAGGTTGGGGTACAACATATAACTTATCAAGATCAAACTTTTCAACTTCAGCGTTGTCGTCGGTGGAGTAAATGACCGCAAAAGGTCTCGGCCTCCAGGCAGACTTGACGCTTCACATCTTGCGGTAAATACTTGGAATGTTGAATATGCGCACATATAAAACCAATGGTTATTGTAAGATGCGCTCATGACAGCGCTTGTAATTGAAATAGGTTTGAAGAAGAACGTCATAATGACTTGGTGCTACACATAGCATCAACGTCGAAAGCCCCAAACTCCAAGAACCAAAGGTATTCTGATCGACAACCGCAATCAAAGGCTGCATAAACCCAAAAACCAAGCGCCATATCCGTTCCAACTCAAGGATCTCATCCTTCAATCCCATTTTATTTTTGAATTTAAAGCTTATGCTGTCGGCTTGTAGTTCAAGCGCGGAAGCACATGACAATGCAATCAAGACAACTCGAGCAGCATTGGGCCTAATGGGCGGCGGTTAGCAACTATATATCACTGCTATCGGGCTGAATCACACGGCTGTACTAGGAAGGGGTGGGCCGTGGAGCAAAATGACTTACACATGTCCAGGATTTCTTTTCTTCCCTTTGTCTCTCCTCCTTGGTGAGAGGGGCATTGCGGTCAGGCTGCATGGTATGCGCCGTGGGCTTGGGCTGATCTTTCACCACCATTTTGACGGTATGTGGGATGGATTGTGGCGGGGAGAACGTCTAGGGCGCTTGCGATTGCTCAGTACGTCTGAGACTTCAGTTATCCAGAGATGGATTAGATAGTCAATCACTGGGTCTGAAGAGAGAAATAAATGACGCGAAGATTGCAGTGAATCTAGAAAATCCAATCCCAAAACCCAGGGGAAATCGCTCCTAAGTTATATCGCAAACATGCCATTCTACCCGCTCCTCAAACAAACCAACAATCTCATTAACCCCCTGTGAGGCAGTGCAACACTGCCGCCAAGGATCTCGTCCAACCCACATAATTTTACAGAAAAGAAATCCCATGGGCCGAGAATACGCGGACACGCGAACAAGCCAAATAGGGGGGGAATTCGGCCAAAAAAAAAATAAAAGAGAGAGACCATCTAGACCTTGAATCTGGTTCTGTCTTGGCTAAAGGGTTGCATGGACTGCGGATGTTCATCTCCGTACAAAACTGCCAAATGACGAACCAGACGGTTTCAATTAACTGGGTTCGGCGATGTTGATCGACGTGTTGCGTGAGCGCAGCCCCCCTTCTCCCCTGAGCCGGTGGTGTCTCCCCCGACGGGCAAAGTGGACAACGTCGTGAAACGGAAACACTGAAACAACCATCACCCCGGTCCAAATCTCTCGCCTCCGCGCAGTGGGTGTCTTGGTAATGCGAAAGAGCATTATTTTGCTTTCTCGGCGTCAAATCTCCCAAGACCACAGCGCTGACATGGCATTATCTTCCCCTGCATAGCTGTCCTCCAGTGATCGTAAAGCATACCGGCACAGGCAGCAGTTTATGCCCCCCCTGACAAAGTTGGCATATCAGTGGGGAATCGTCATCTGCTTCAGACGAACCATGCCAGCAGACCATGAGGCTTAGCAGCGAAACCAGATGAATGCTCGTGTTCGACCTGCTGAGACGGTCCGACAGAACGCCTCGTCAATCTCAGCTTCAGGTCAGGCTATCTTTGGTATTTGGATAGGGCTGAGACTTAGTTCGTTCCATCGTTCTGTAAAAATTTAGTGGTGTCATTTTCATGTGTCTCTTTTCCATGAGGAGCCCAGCCAATCTGTGGTGATGGCCACAAGCCCACAGTCTTCGATGCTGTTATGAGCGTGAACAATGTGCTCACCATGGAGAGTCACCGCATCAAGACGAAAGACCTGAAGCTCTCACCAGTCCCCAAGAATTGAACAACTGCCCTCTAAGCTGCCAGGCGACGCGAGGACCAGTATAGAGACCGTGCACAAGCTTTCCAGTAAAAGATACGTACCGCAGCCAGAAGCCCAACGTCCCTCCACTTTTTTTCCATGCTTCATCGCACCCGTTCAGCCTCGCTCGACAAATTGACGCCCCGCCATACAAACCAACATCGTCAACCTCGTTCAGCAGCCCACCGACGTCACCCACGTAGCTCACTCTCGCGCCTCGTGTCCCTTCAACACATTCCCCTCTAACCTCCAACCGCGCATCCGTACCTCACCTAACCCCCCCAACTCAAAGCGCCGTTCACCGCAAGACACAACCGACAAGATGGCCGACGTAGAAATGGAAGTTGACAACCCGCCCTCCCCCTCCGCCGACACGGGAGCCGCCCCCGCGCGCAACGAGTCCGAGATGCAAACCCATGGCCGCGCCACCGCCGTCCGCTCCATTGAGGGCTGGATCGTAATGGTGACCAACGTGCACGAGGAGGCCGACGAGGAGGCCATCCACGACAAGTTTGGCGAGTTCGGCGAGATCAAGAACCTGCATCTCAACCTTGACCGGCGGAGCGGTTACGTCAAGGTATTTCAAACCCTCCCCTCCATATCTCTGCCTGGGACGTCTGAGGGAAACCTTTTCAAATACGGGATTTGAAGACTAACAATGAGACCAGGGTTACGCCCTCATCGAGTACGCAACGCTGACCGAGGCCCGCGCGGCAATCGACTCCGCCCACGAGACAAAGCTCCTCGACCAGACCGTCTATGTCGACTTCGCATTCGTTCGTCCCCCGCCAGGCGGCAAGGGCGGAGCCAACCGCGGCGGCGCGAGGCCCCAGAACCGAGGCCGCGGACGGAGCCGCAGCCGTAGCCGCAGTCGCAGCGCCGACAGGGATGTCGCCGCTGCCAAGGAGGGAGACGTCCAGTGATTGATTGCTCTCTTGGTCTGGCACGCTTCCTGTTGGAATGCTTCCTTTAAACCAAAAAGAAACAACAAGACGAGCACGGAGAGGAAGAAAGAAACCACTATCTAGACGCTTGGAAACCAGCGGACGAGGGAACAGATAGATGAGGTCATGGGGATGGCCTTGCCGATGTGTTGCGATCCGGAACGGTCAAATGAGGGGATCGCGCGAACAAACACGTCGGCATGTGTAATTTGGTCTGAAAAGGTTGGTGGTGATCTAAACCGATCCTTGTGAGATGTGGTCTATAAAGATTACTAACTGAAATCACAGGCTACAAAAGAGAAGAAAAAATTGATATCAGAAATATATTTTCACGAATTGAAATGAATGAGAAACTCGGTGGCAACGACCTGTTCGTCCCCCCAAATGTTGCCGCTGACCATACCGCTGGTCTCAATGGACCTCGTCCCGATGGAAGCTCTGTGATTTGTTTCCTATATCAGCCTAGGTTTGCAAAGTGACGTGATGCTTTCCATTCTCACAGCGCACCACAGTACATCACTTGATCATGTGTATCGGAATTCATTCGAGGTCATAATAATCATTAAACGTAAGGCCGCTGGCCATGCAGGTATCGAAAAAGAGCTAGTCCCAAGGGAAACCAGCGATCCAAGACTTTTGTGCCCTCGTATCAATCCTACTCCTTTGAATGCTCGTATTGATCTTGCTCGAATCCAATGTTCCGCGAAAAAATAAGTATGCGAGGTACCCGACATGGGCAACCCCATGGAAAAGAAAACCCCCCTCATTCTCATCATGTCCTCATGTGTCGTCAGGCATAAAAAACCCCCTTCATCTTCTCTCATACCTCGTTGCTTGCTGCTCATAACCCACAGGCGAGTCATACCGCGCTGACGACTCATATGTACGTGGGGAGTCCAATCCCCCTGGCGACTCGTATCTTGCGTTTCTCGGTACGTCATACACAGGCTCCCGTCCAGCGGGGGGCACCGCCGTGTACGGTCTGCCTGGTCCCGACCCCGATGGGTCACGCTGTTCCTCGCCGGCCTCCAACTCCTCGGGAGGTGGAGCATTGGTATCCTTCTTCTTCAGACTGAAGAACCGCTTGAAGCCCGCCGGAGCAGGTGGCTGCAGGGTCGCACCCTCCTTTGCGTCGTCCCAGAAAAGCTTGGGAACAAGGAGCCGGTACTGTGTTGTGATGCCCGTGGGGTCTTTGGGGTTGACCTCAACGTTGAGGCATATATCCAGACCGCCTTCGAGATCAACGGCAAACCTATCGGAGTTCTTCTGCTGCTTTACCGACAAGCCGGTCGGCGTGCGATGGAACGGCTTGGGCGGTGGCAGCGCGGCCTGGCGCTCGTGGCTCATAGTGCGTGCGCGAGGCGGTGGTCGAGCGGTAAATTGCGATTCGTCACCAGGCTGGTACTCGTCGTATTGTGGAACCCCGCGGATAGGTGCGCCCCTTGATCGCGTGGCGGGGCGAGCCGTAAAGTACGAATCGTCTCCCGACTGGTATTCGTCGTGGCCACCACCTCCACGCAGACCCATACCTCTAACCCGTGGTTGCACAGCCGGCCTGTCATCGTATTGGTCATAGCCATAATGACCATCTTCAACTGAGCTAGCGTCGTTATCTTCTTCTCCCCATTGACCATTGATACCCCCGTCGTCAGGCTGAGCCTTCTTGCTGCCCCGACGACTGAAGAAGTTGCGCGTCAATGACATTGAACGCTTCGGCTTGCTGAGTTCCGCCGGACGGGCTCCATCGGTCGAGTTACGGCGTGAAAGCCTTCTGAACAAGCCTCCGGCCTTGCCGCTGTTGGAAATAGGGGGCCGGGAAGAGTCTCTTGGAGAGTCTTTTTGGATGTCAGGCCGGTAAGCGGGACCTTTATTAGAGGAGAAACGCCGCAAAAGACCACCACGGCTAGCAGGGGGACTAGGGCTTCTATCGTAGGCCGACAGCGGCGGTGTGGGCGGCGGCGTAGCGCCAGGAGTCCATTCTCGGATGGCGCACCAGTTGCGATGCGGCAGCAGATGCTTGTTGTTCCTGGGCTTTCCATCGACTCCGTGGCCAAACAATGGAATCATGTTCTCCTCGGTGGAGTCGTCAAAGTGGTGGATCTTGTTACGCTTGTTCAGAATGTCTGCCATCAAATCAGGAGGGGGTGTGTTGACGATAGCCGATGATATGACGTTGGGCATGTAGCGGAAGTCCTTGTGCTTCGGTAGACCGAGTTTGGGGTTGGCGTAGAACTGGCCGACAGCTGCTAGGTGGACATCACCACTGAGGAATGTAACTCTTACGGACTTGTCTGCTGCAAGATCCTGCATGTCCTGGATAACAATCTCTCGCTCCTTCTTGTGGTTCTTGGCAGTCCAGTGGTCGTTGAGGTCGTCGAGAACCTCTACACCTCCGTCGATGTGGTTCAGGGTGTTACCGAGCATTCCTAGCTTGCCAAGAGCCTTGACGGGATCCATTGCTCTCGAGGTGAGACTATACTGTTAGCATTGGTCGGCTTGATGTTACGGGTCTACTCACATATTCTCCAACCAGACCAATCTGGGATAGGCGATCGGGACACCAAGCAAAACAAGCAAATGCTGGGTCCTGCCGTTCCGGAGCTCGTCGTAGCAACGGTCCATGATATGCTGCCAGGTAGCTTCACTGACAACATCGGTTTCCGTTCTTTCCGTTCTCGCATCAACGGCTAGCAAAGAAACCTTTGAGCCAAGTTCTATAAACAAGCTGCGACTCAACTCATTGATATAGGGTCCAGGCTGGACACCGAGTACCCAGCTGGGCTCAGACGCTTCTGTTTCATTCGGAAGGCTCTGGTGTTGGAATAGCATGTAGTACTTGTAAGCCACGTTGCCGAGGCCGGAAAAGACCGGCGAGTTCATGTCATGATGGGCATACGAGCCAAAACCATCAGAGATGTCGTGGTCGTCCCACATATTAACCATGGGAATCTGAGAGTTGGCCAACCCGAAGAGACCTTGCGAGAACCACATGCAGTATCTCTCGAGATACGCCCGTTCCAGCTCGTCCTGCATCGTCGGAGTAAAGGGCGTGTTATGCTTGTGAAGAGGATTTTTGATCATGAGCCACTCGCGGAACTGCTTGCTCTGATCCATCAAGCAGTCGTTGTAGATCTGATCACCGCCGCCAAGCATGACATGGAACGGCTGAGACTGGTGTGTGTTGAGAACATCGCGCCACATGGGGTCAGGGCCGCTGAAATCGTCGGGATTAACACTCATGCTGAACCCGTTACAGCTATAGAACATGATGTTCATAGATTCTCCTGCAGCCGGGACCCAAAAGCCCATGGACGGACCTCGGTTAATGCGATAAGCGATACGCTGCTGTTTCTCGCGAAGTTCGACTTCGATGTTGAAGCGCCAGAACGTGTAGCCCCGCTCCGCGTGCAGTCGGAACCCGCGAACATCCTTATACTTAGAGACCTTCTCTCCGTCAATCTTGACGCGCTTGCGGCGGCTTGAGAAGGAACCAGGGTAGTCTAGAGAACCATCTGCGGGAGCGATATCAGGGGGGCTCTTCGTTTTCTCGAACAGCCCATTATCTGATTCATCCCTTGATAGGTCTTTGGCCTCTTCGAGGTGGTCTACGGGTCGGACATAGAGAGTTTCTCCTCTTCTTCCTAGCTTCGGCATTCCGGCAATCGGGTCCACGTATTCTGGGGGGAGATCTTGCTCTCCGGAGATCAGCTGTGGCGGGGGCGGGAGCAATTCAAGCGGCTGCACAAACAGCCGTAAGGTCGGCGCAATTTCGTAGGAAGAGTCGCTGTCCTGGGTCACAATCATTACTGAGCCGCGCCACAAGGTTCGCTCGGTGGCTTCAGTATTCCTGGCACGAGCAGGGACCTTCTCGTGCTTAAGCCCACAGTATCTCAGCAGCGGGCCACACTTGAGGTACAGAGGCGGCTTGAATCTTGTGGGTGCTGTTACCTGTTAGCCTTGTTCCTGGGTCCACATAACCATTGGGCTCACCATTTGTCTCATCATACTCGCCGTCGAAAGCTTCTGCCTTGCGAGGCCGAGAGGCACTTCCCCTACGCTTCCCACTTCCCTCCCACCAAGGCGTGTTCTTATCAGCCCCAGGGAGTTCTTCGTCGCTAAGTTCAAGCAAAGAACCAGACAAGCTGCCGACCGTGGCCTTCCTCCACTCATCGAGATACTTGGGCGGCTTGTAGATGCCTTCACCAGGACGGAAGCTGTCGCGGCCGTGATATAGTTTTTTATTAACACGTTGGCCGCGCTCGTTGTACTCATCGTCAGAGTAATACTCTCGATCATACTGTCTCCCACGCTCCGCAGCTTCCTTATGAGAAAGGTGATGAGACTCCTCACCTCGACCTCCTGATGCAACAGGCTCAAAATAAGCACCATTGTCATGATCGTAGTTGCGGTGAGTCGTAGGGGCGGTGGCGCGCCGTTGGACACCACCCATGTCAAATCCGATTAGCCTCGCAGCTTTACTGGGAATCCCGGCTTTTCCAACATCCCCCTGAGGAGCTTCCCGGGGCAATGCCTGTTCACGCATGGCGAGTGACGCGGACCGCTGAACAGGTTGGCCACCCATGGCAGCAGCAGATTCATCCAAAGCCGCATTGCGGACCTCAATGTCCTCAAATTTCTTCTCGGCATCCTTTCGAATATTGAACCAAGGGTCACCTTTCGGCTGCTTCTTAAGCTTGTTGCTTCCGCGCCGAGTGAGAGACCAGCTAGGCCGCCGAGACTTGGTAACTGGCGGCATAGGCTCGGGATCGGTCTCCGGGCTTTGACTCCTTTCTACAGGTGCCGTAGGCAAGTTCAAATCATTCTTGGCGGCCCGCTCGCGGAAGCTCAGGTTACGCTTCGGAATACCTGAGTTGGGCGCCGGTGCCTGTCTAGGCTCCTCGCGCAGGCTGACACTCCTCTGAGGTATGCCGCCAGAATATGTAGGGTGATGTCTCGTCGCCGTAGCCATGGCAGGAGCTCTGTGCTGGTAGTGACCAGATTCATACCGTCCGTCATCTTCGGGCACGTAGCGTGGCTGCCGTCGCGCATCGTCAAGTGACACGCGCGCAGGCGCATATCTCCTATCGTCGACATAGTGCTGTGTAGGAGCTCCCCGAGGAGCAGCAACATTGGCCTGCTGCTCAGGCGCTGCGCCTCTCCAGTCATCCTCATCGTACGAAATGTCGCTAAACCGCACTTGCGGAACCGGTGCGGGCTGTTGCCGGGGTTGTTGCTGAGGCGGCTCTGGAAGCGGCCTTTGAGGTTCTTGCTTTATCAGTGGCGGTTGCTGTACTGCCTTCTGGGGTTGTTGGTGGTGTGGCTGTTGCGGCGGTTGTGACCGCGGGGCGCGGTGTGAGGGTTCTGGAGGCTGAAGAAGATCGGGGTTCTTAGCCGCCGCGGCGGCAGCCTTCTCTCTCGCACGGCGCTCTGCCGCTTCCACACGAGCTCGCTTCTCCTCCTTGGTGATGCTGTCGAGCGTCAGCTCAAGCCTCTGGAGTGGAGAGCGATCATTGGCGAACTTTCTGGATCCTCCCGAAGGCTTCCTCGCCTGTCCTTCTGACCTTCTCCTCGATGAACTCTGGGATATGCGGGGTTCGCGGGGTTCGTGGGCCTGCCGCGTCTCGTTGGTCGTATCGAGCGTCTGTTGTGAGCGGTTGAGTGGCGGATACTCTTCTTGCTCTTCCGCCCTCTGCTCGGGCGGCGGCGGCGGCGGCGGCAGTTCGCTCCCCGGCGTGGATTTTCTGTAGTAGCCCTCGGGATCCATGTCGTCGTCTTGGCTTACTAGCGGGCTAGGATGCCGTTGGGGACGAGATGTGCCTGGGGATGGATATGTGTATGGCAATCCTCCGTTGCCGTACGGATGTCTGAAGCTCACGGGCGGGCCCTTGGGTACATCGGGAGCGGCTGGAGGCGTGGCACCCGCGGGGAGATAATATTCCTGATCGGGGACTGAGAACTCTTCCTGCTCGTTGCGCTCTCTACGTCGTCGCTGGCGCCTTTCAGCCTGCTGGTCTTCTGGGTACTGAGACTCGCCGTAGGGGAATGTAGGCGGGCGCGGGGCAAGGCCTTGTTGGCCTGCAAAGCTGGAGGCGGTGGGCGAAGCGTAGGGGCTGAGAGTCGATTCGGTGACAGCCTCGGTGTTTGTCGTTTGAAGAGAAGTACGATTAGATTTTGGAGGAGGGGCAGGAGCGGGATGATCCAGCTGATCAGGAGAAGATTTACGATCTGGTAGACTAAAGTCTTCAGATTGTCGTCGCTGACGTCTCGCGGATTTGGGGCCTGTCAGATCGCCCCAATACGGTGCACTCGGCATGGCGACGAGGCTGTGATCTGGACCTGGACAGTATATATTTGTCGCAAGAGCTATAACTGGGCTGCAGGACAGCTGATCGACTTCAGGGCTGAGCGCAAGATCGGTGAATTGACGTGTACCGTCTGTGTGAGCTTCAACGGAAAAAAACTACTCGGGTAACTAAAGCAGCAGAACTAGCGGTAGTAAAGGCCGGGCGTCAAAGACATATGCAGCTTGCCATAGCAGCCAATGCGATGTAAACACGCGCGCGCAACGGAGGGTCGGCCGGATGCAAGCAGGGGCGCATAAGTCAGTCGAGGTTGCGTCTAGATGCAATGTCCGTAGAAGATAAGCCGAGCAAATACAAAAAAAATGTGCAGCTGAGAGGAACAGACAAGAGCTTGGGGAAGAGGGACAAGAGGAGCAATTTTTTTTCTTAGTTCTCACTGCGACTCAAGCATCAAGAGCTGGAAAAAATGGCGAGGTTGACGGGTTGTTTTACGGCGTCATTGGGTTACCCAGTTGGGTTAGCAATGGGAAGCTGGGCCCGGGTTGGGGGCGGCTTAGGCGGAGGTAATCCTGGTTTTGGGGAACTTTGGGACATGGGTTCTGAGTCTGTTCTGCTCTTGTTGCCAAACCAGGCATGTCGTGACTGTCATCGATTGGGCTGAAAAGGCCTGGGTAGGTATCCGTAGGAGGTAGGGTAAGGTGGTTTAGGTGGGCAGCACCTTACGAACAGCCGCGACAGGGGTGGGCGTGGTTGTGGACCAGGCCAAGAGCAGGTCAAAAAGTATACTATGTAGTTCCTCCTATGTAAAAACAAAAATAACAAAAAAAGAGGCGGTCGGAATGGAGCCACTGGATGGGCTTAGCTTGCCATTGACCAGTGATCACGGCTTACTCCTGCGGCCGACTTGTGTCCCCCGCTCATCGTGCCATCTTCCCATCGAAGATGCCATCGAAGATGGATGGCCCAGCTTGCTTGATACTTGCTGCAGCTGTCCATCACAGTTTTCTTGGCTAAAATGTCCCGTTGGCCAATGTATGTGGTGATCCGAAGAGCGGTATCCGTACAGCATGCATGGGACTTTTCGGACGTCGACCAAAACGAAAATAAAGTGGCTGAACCTACGTTTGAGTACCCATACCCAAGTTGACTTATAGGCGAAGGGATTTCGGAACAAGGCACGGCAAAGATATGGCACACGTTTGTACGCAACCACCGTCGATTTGATGGGGTAGTACTCTGGGGCGAAGCGAGGTTACTAACACCGTACTCGTCCGAATATTGAGGTGGCTGGACGGGGTGACCTCGAACAATTGTGCAGGGGAAAAGCAATCCTGATTGACTCGGCACTGTTTGCCAACTATCGCTGACCATTGTTTGAAATGAATGAAGAACACAGGGTAAAAAGGAAAGACTCGGACAGTCAAATGAGAGACTTGAAGAACAAAAACTAGCGGAATTGAGGGGAGGGAAGCGAAAAAAAAAAAAAAAAAAAAGGGCCGTGCCAGAAATAGCGATACCAAAAGACCCTGAAGTCTATCTCCCTGCAGTAGCCAAGTTGTCTCTTGTTCGGCTCGGGAGCACCCGCCTCAAGTATCAGTGCAGACCGGGACTCCCTTCACCATTGTTGAGTTTTGACGCTGTTATCTCATGTAGGTTTCTTAGGTATCTGGAATGCCTCTCAACTCCAACATGTTCAAAGTCTGTTGTTCATTGGATTGATTGATTTGTTACACCTCAAAACACCAGCCGCCGTCTAATTCAATTGAATCAAATACCAAAATGCAACAGCAAAAGAAAAGGTATTCTCTATGCAAAACGTCCCATGCAGCCGTACGCCTATTTTTCTGTTAACCTGTCCGTCTCCCTGTTGCCGCTTCCATCTCTTGACCGATCGCGGTTCCGATCGTGGTACTCGCTACCATCATCGTCCTCCTCGTCGTCATCGCCAGCAAACGCATCATAGAGCTCACGGCCCCGCGTGCGTTTCTCGCCGTTCAAGCCTTCGGTTTCGTCATCATTAAGTAGCTCGAATTCGTAGTTATCCCGCGGTGTGCTGTTGCGGCGCTTTCTGATGTAGAACCAAATGCCCAAAGCAGAGCAAAAGACAGCAATGAGACCAATGGCGCCATACACCCAGACGCCGGCCTTTCCAAAGGATGGCAGCCAAGAGACCCAGTTTGAGGGGCTGCTCGTGCTCGTTGCAGCACTGCTGGTGCTCGTTGCCGCGCCTGTCTCAGCCGGTGTCTCGCCGCCAGTAGGCTTGACCTTTGTCGGCCGCTCGGGGTGGTCCGATGGTGTAGCAGCCGGCTGGTTGTCGGTGGCTTGGGGAGGGTGGGTAATCGACGTAGTGGCGGCAGCTATGCTGGTAGTCGCAACCAAGGCATGGTCATTGTCATCCTCTTCGGTGGGCATAGGAAGGAGTTTGGTCTTGCTCGCATCGATCGACTCGCCCCAAAGCTTCAGATGCCAGTCCACAAAAGTACCTTGGTGCTCGTTCTCCAAGGAGTCCTTGACGACAACAGTCCACTTGCCAAGACCGGACTCACCCCTGATATCAAGTTAGCAACAATATCATGTACAGTTCTTTCCATAGGCCAACTCACCAATGCGCAACGCTCATAAATGTCCAGTCAACATATCCGGAACTAGCTGAGTCCAGCTTGCGAGTCACAGACAAGTGGCTAGTAACCCCCTCGGGGCTAATAAGATCGGCGCTCAAGTCACCACGACGAGTGTGATTTACGTTCATAGTGACCGTCACGTGTTCCACCCTCTCGAGATTGGCTTCCTTGAGAGCATCGGCGGTAACCTCGAAACTGACCGCCACACCATCCTTGCCCTGGGGAATTTGCTTGTTGACATGGATCCAAGGAGAGTAGTACCATGCCTGAGGCTTCACGTTCTTCCAGTTTTTGGCAGCTTCGACCATGGCGTAGGCGTCGATTTTACCGTACCCATAGGTATGGCTGAACTTCTTTCCGATCTTGGTCGGCTGCCACTCTCCATCCTTTTCATCAATGGGCACGGCGGTGTCCATAGCGAGCCATTGCATGTCTCTCCAGGTCAGATCAGGACGGACTTGAAGAACAAGCGCATAGACGCCGGCACCCAGTGGGGCGGCAGCAGATGTGCCTCCGTGGCCATTGTAGCATGCGTTAGTGCCGACATCAGTAGTGTGCTAACCAGTTATTAGTCTTCATTCGAACGCGTCAAGACTTGGATTACTTACAATGGCATCTCCGCTGCCACTGCTGTAGGTGACAACGAGCTGAGCAGAGCACTTCTCCGAGTAGTAGGGATGTTGACCTTTCCTGTCGATGGCGCCAACCGTGATACTGTAGATGGAATTGGTGTAGCCATCAAAGTTGCAGTTATCGTCGTTGGCAGCGCCATTGCCGCTGGCAAAGACGTAAATGGATCCCTTTCCACCACGACCCTGCTGGATACCCTTAAGCATGGCGCGCTTAATTAGAATACCTGGGGCATCCATCGATCGGCCATCATCAGGAGGTCCCCAAGAACAAGAGTAGATATCGTTGTGTTGATAGTCATATGTCATAGCAACGGCCTCATCGGCATCCGAGATAAGCTTACTCAGAATACGGATACCGGCAATCTTGGATTCGTATGCGACGCCGAGGCCACAGACGTTGTTCCTCGCGGCAGACACTTCACCGGCGCAGCGAGTGCCATGCTTGTCATCGCTCAGCGTGGGCTTCGGCTCTTCTCGGTGGTCGTTGAAGTCATAGGAACCGGCGGCGTAATAGTTGGGCTTCAGATCATCACTATACATGTCAAGGCCGTCGTCAACAATAGCAACAGTCGCGTTCTTGCCCGTAATGCCCTGCGTCCAAAGACCAGTGACGTTGACATCGTGGCCTGGCTGGACGGTATTGAGCAGGTGCCATTGCTCGTTAAAGATGGGGTCGACGATGTTCAAGGTCTGCATGATCTTGTTCATCTGAGTAACCATCGCAGCGTCGGGCTTATCCTGGCGAGCGACGTTCTTGGGACCGTGCAGGCGAGGAGGTACTCTCTTCTCCCAAGGCTTGCGAAGAAGTTGCTTCTGTGCGAGAAGAATGCCGTCGACGGGGTCAGAGCCGCCCAATCCTCGCCTCTTCATCCTCCGCTCCCGCAGAACAGGCTTGACAATATCATGCGGCTCTTTTCTCGCGGAAAATATATGATGGCCGTCGAGACCGCTGAGGGAGCCCTCGTGGCGCAGACCGAGACGATCAGCAACCTGGCCGGGGGATGTGGAAGAATCCAACTCGAGAACATAGTAGTCGTTCGTCTCGTAGTTTCGAACCGAAGCACCGCTGGCAAGACCGAGCAGGCCGAGGAGAACAGCGGACAACTTCATGATGGGCCAACCGTAGACCCCTCGAAGGGAACAAACAAATGTGCAGAGAGCAAGAGGCTGAAGCTGAGGACAGATAAGCGTCAGCTTCCAGCACCGTATCGAGATCGAACCAAGATGAAAGTAACAATAAAAAAAAATAGAGATAATAGAGAAGGGGGTAAGTAACACACAATCGTACCTCGATCAGGGGGACAAAGGAGCGAACTGGACCCGTCTAGGCTTGGGGAGAGTAGAAGACGAGACGTGGTCGAGTCGCAAGTGGCAAGGGCCGCCCTGGAATATGGCCAAAGCTTCCCTGGCTCTCCGCGCGACCTTTTTTTATGTACTGTTCTTAGTGAGCCTTGAGCTGGGGGGGAGTCAAACTGGTCTAGCGCAAAGCAGTTACTGCTGCAAAAACCGTCTTGTCTGCTTGGCAGTGTTGATTAGATGGACCCTGCTGAGGATTGTTGGTCGGCTATTACTTGAGAAGCAGCTTACGCGCAAGAAACAGCGGGGAGCCCTCGTTTCGGCGTCCAATGCACTTAATATGCGAATGGGAACGCGCAGGGCCACGAGAAAGAGCGATACGCAATGGCACAGTAATAAAAATACAAAGACAAAACGATGGAAGAGAGCAGGCGTTGTGCCTTTAGAGCAGTTTGATTACTTGGACGGAAGGAAAACGTAAAAGTAGGGGGAAAATGCAAGAGTAAAAAAATAACATGCCAGAGACCGCAAAAAGTCAGTTTGATGTTTTTTTTGCTAGGCGGAATGAAGATCTGGAGCACAGGATGACCTCTGCCAGATTGATGTTTCGTGGCCTTCTCGAAAACGGCAGGAACATAAAGCACGGCACAGGCGACCGCAATGCTACCTACCTTTCCAAGTACCTGCTACCGAGCGTTCGTACCTTAGTGGCCGTTCCACTGCTGCACCACTGCTGCAATGGGAAGGCGGTACTTAGCGCATCCAGGCTTCTCAGCTGACGAAAATGGAGGGAACGGTACCTTGAAGGAATCCAAGGCGGCGACTCAGGTGCAGCCGTGTCCACTGTCCACACTCCCGTTTCAACAATGGCGCAGTCACCACTCAGTTACCCCCAATTGGCCCACTGAGAGTCCAGCACCCTGAACAGCCACCGGGTCGGAGATTCCCCCAGGCTGATGCATGGCAAAAGGGGTTCCACTGCCTGTGCTATTTTATTTTTTTGGTCGCCTCCTTCATCTCCCCTCCCCCGTTTGCGCCTCTCTGAAGATCCCCCCACAGGAATGACCATCACACCCAAGTACGTATCTAAATTCGTAACGCTGCATTCCATATGCCGCGTTCTCAATTTCCATTTCTGCGGGCCTCCCCCAAGTGTGACAACCCGTATTATCTGGACACTGATATAGTTGCTGCCACATCAAGGTATTCTTTCTTGCTTACTGAAAGCATATGGCGCCCTTTTACGTAGTCACGTAGGTAGTACAGGAATAGTTTCAGACAACTTGTAACTACTGCCCAACCTGAGCAGCCCAGAAATCTGCTACCTTTGGAGCTTGGCCCCAGAAGGTCCAAACGCCCAAACGTCGAATCACCGATTCACGGCCAAGGAGAGACAGAGGCTTCCCCAGCATTAATCGCCTGGCCTTGGCGCTTGACACAGTGAGGTGTTTCGGAAATGGCTCCCGTTCTCGAACACACACCTTCTCTGCCACACACACGCACACTGAGCCGTGACAGCGCATGAAGCCCTCAAGATATAATAAGCAACATAGAGTTCACAGCGTCAATGTCTTGGGATGCTTGGAATTCTCGATTCCACCGGCAACGTCTGGTCTTTCGTCCATGCCTGGCTCCCCCCCATGACTGCTCGCGCGCAAGAAACATCTACGTGCTCCCGGACATAAAACATTTTATTTCTTCCTTTTTCGGTTTGTCCATCGAGCACCCATGCATGCTATCTACCGCATGAATGATGAAACCCTGAACGGTGTTCAACTGAAAGACTGAATGCAACATGGGTTCGGTAGACTGCGCCGGATTCAATGGCCTAGAGTGACGCCTATGTAGATAAACCGTAATGGGCGCTATGTCTATCATCGTACCTTGGCGAACTCATGATCTAGGTTTCTCTTGTCGTAAACGTCGATCCAGTAATCATTAGCCATCATGCACGCCCATCAACGTTGACCCAGGAAATAATCGATATATTCATTATCAGCAGAGTTGCCAGCCTTCTTCGGTATTAATGTCCAGCTCTCCACGATGGGATCCCGCAAGTGTCCCCATAATCCAGTTGAAGAGCCGACCGGCTCTCTCGGCTGAGTCTCTTCAAAGCATTGTCCCAGTGCCATTCGAAGGAAATACACATTCCAGCAAGCAACAACCTTATCGTCCGAGGTAGGCGTCTTCATCATGTGGGCCAAACATCGCGGCCCAGCTTCAGACCTACAAATTCCCAAATGCTACCTTCTACTCCACTAATCGCCGGCCAGGAGGCTCGACGCCAGTGCTACGGGTGCCTGATACACCCTCCTTCTCCATTGCCTTAACATACCCCTCCCAGATCTCAATTACCTCGTCGTAGAACTCGATGTGGGAGTCGGCCAGCCCACCAAGCTGCTTCTTGAATTCGATCCGCTTGATCCGCTCAAAATCGTTAACCTCCTTGACAACTTCGTCATCAAACATCTCGCTTGTCTTCTTGGCACGCTCCGCCTCAGTGGTAAGCTTGTCGATGCTCATCTCGAGTTTACGTTGACGGTCACGGCGTGACTGTTCGTGGTCAACCCCACGTACGTCTTCAAGTTTGCGCATGAGTCTGCCGCTGGCGCCTGAAAGGCCGCCGGCTCCATGCCCGGACTGGAGCATGTCCCTATCGGCAGTGTTCTTGTTAAGGTACTCCGTTAGCTGCTCGTAGTCCACCTGTTTCTGCTCTCGCGCCTTTAAGAGGCTCTTCAACGCCATACTGTAGGCTTGCATATCCCGGAGGCTGCCGAGGTAATCCTGATCGGTGGCGTCCTTGAGCTTACGCAAGCCCATCGCTGTGTCCTCGACCGAGTTGGCGAAATGTCTGACCTCATTCTCAACTCCAGGCTCGAGTGTGATAAGCTTTTGGAACTGCTCTGCTAGGTCTTTAAAGTCCAACTCAATGTCGTTTTCGCGGCGAGCCACTCTTGCAACCACCTTCTCGATGTGGGCCAAATCCTCGTCAAGCCTGTCACTCCTCTCTCGCACTTCGACAAAACGCTTGTCGTGCTTATGAGCTTTGGTGAAGGCGTTTAGGAAACTGTCCGTTAGGTTGTCGAAGACACCACTGCTACCAGCATCGCTGCTTTGGGATCCCCTCGTACTGCGACTACGCATAGTAGCATTCCAATCAGGACTCTCGAGGAAAATATGGAGGATATCGGCACGACGGAGGACCGGATGGAGGGAGAGACGGGTAAGAAAGCGCTGGAGAGAATGCGCTCTGCGGTTGGTGAAGTCCGGGCCGAAGCGGTTGCCGCTGACATATTCCATACGCTGCTTGTCGGGAAGGGGAGGAACTGCGGCGGTGGGATAATCTCTGCAAAGTGCCTTATACAAGAAGACAAAATCCGTAAACCGCCGGCGGACTGCCACATGTGATCGCTGAAAGGTAGGGAAGGTAGTCTAACAAAGCTCGTATTAACGCGCAAACCTCCAGAAGGAAGGGAGTGACCAGCGGAACACTGCCAGAGTCTTTTTGATCGCCTTACATTGGTAGTAATCAAATAGGACACAAAGGTATCCTTTGAGCCGTCATTCTCCTTAAGCGGTTCGGAGACGGTGCAATCCAGCACTTCCCGGTCATCAGAGCCGGGTGCTTCGCTGTCAAAAGCAGAGTGTCCGTTGTGGTCGGTCTCGTCGGGGTTTGTGGCCGTCACTGAGCTAGAACTCTCAGCAGCAGCAGTTTGCTCCGTGTGCCAGGACACATTGGAGAAGTCATCGTGGTGTTGGTCAATAACCGCCATGGCGTCCAGCTGGGTGGACGTGGGGTTACGTCGTCGTTGCCGTCGGTACTATCGCAGATCGAATGATGGGGAGACAGGCGCTTGGATCGCGTAATTAGCTCGCCGGGGTTATATAAAATCGCAATTGTCGTTCGATACCCAAAGGCCCGCGGGCTTGAACCTCAGATTATCGCAGAGAGAGAATGTGGTGGAGGGATCGTCTTGCTTGCCAAACAATGGCAGGAAGTGTCGGCGGCACTGGTGGGGAATGGCAGGAGCTGCCTGTCGCCAAACCATGGAGGTGACGCCGCAAGCTAGTGTAGCAGGAGCTGGCCTTCTGCGGTTGGGCAGTGCGATAGCGGGGAGAAGACCAGGTACCCACAAATGGCTTGTGGAATGGGCAAGTGATGAGGTAACTCGCTAGCAGCCGGACAACACCGCAGACCCCCAGTTCCGGAAGGCTATGACGAAGCCACCGCCAGAAACAGGTGTAACCTCTTAACCAGCGCTTGGAGCCAGGCCAGGGGCCGCTTTTCCACTTGACAGTGCTGTAGCGGTGGCTGTGAAAGCTCTGGCCAGCAAACTAGGCAGAAGATGGGAGGAACCGTTGAATTCAAACAATGGTTCATAGCAAATTTGTGTTTGAATATATTGTAGCATGTACACGATGACCTCCGTTGTACAGTAGTGGAATCTATTTGGTTTCCTGAGATGGATCTTTCTAGTGACCTGTGCTGTTCCCTTGGGTGTCATGAACCCTCTTTTAGTACACGCTACCCAGCCTTATGCCATACAAGTCTAACAAAGAAAAGAAAAAATGTGCTTGTCTACAACCTTCGAGCGATCTATTTGTCGCTCTTCTCCGCCTTCTTCTCATTCTGTGCATTCTGATCCCTCGCCACCAGCATCTCCTGCTCTGCATCCTTGGCCTCCTGGGCCTGACTTGAGCTAGCCGCCTGAGCATCAGCAGATTGGTTGCTGTCCTCCTTCTCATCGATGTTATCAACGTCACGGGGAGTAGCGAAACCAGTGCTGGCGTTTTCTTCGTTCTGACTGTTCTCTTCCTCAATGAGCTCCTGCTGCTCCTTGAGAACCTCGAGACGCTGCTTGTTGGTAGCAGCACCCTCGGCAGTGAGCACCTCAAGAGAGATCTCATGGAAAAGCTCATCGGGGATGGAAGAGAGGACACCAACAAGCGCCTCAACCTGGCTGTGGGCGGGAACCTGGCCATACATGTAGGCATTGCTCAGAACCAACAGAGTCGAAGGAACACCGTCCTTCAATCTCAAGTCGAGCCACTGCTGAAGGTACTCACGCATTCTCGCGGGGGAGACACTGTGCGTACGAATACCACGGCTAGCGCACGCCATCTGCAGCTCGGACACTGACAGGCTGTCAACACCCTCATAGCTGATCTGTCTGTCGTCTCTCTTGATCTGGCGCATTCTGTGGCGGATCTGATACCGGAGCATGTTGTCCGTACCAAACGTGTTCAAGTTCATGTATCTGCACATGGAGACCAGCTGGGGTCTTGAGAGGTTGTCAAGGGTAATGTCATCCTTGAAGATCTTGCAGACCTTGATGACATCTTCGTGAGTCGGCTGCTCGCCGGAAGAGCGGAGCTTCCTGAAGAACGTGGTAAATGCCTCACTCTGGGTGGTTGCCGGAGTCAAGGGCAGGCCAGTCTCCTTAAGACTGGAACGGAGGAATTCGCTGACCTCCTTGCGTGTCGCTCTAAGCGTGTTGGCCTTAGCGTCCTTGGACTTTTGACCCTCGTACGTGCTGGGCAGCAGGTTGGGGAACAATCGCAGTGCGACAGGGAGCAAAAGCTCGGCGAAGGGGACGATGACGAAGACGGAGAATGGCACCAAGCGACCGAGATCCTGGACGGTACGGCGAAGCTGTCTGTTCTCTCTGCGACTGAGTTCGTATCCGGCAGCCATCTTCAAGGCAAGGCGGGTACTGATCTTGACCTCGGCGGCAAGCAGCTTCGTTCCATCCCAGTAGTGGTGAACCTCCTTCTTGACCTTTTGCCAAACGGTCAATTTCTTGTCCTCCTTTGCGCCTTCTTTGCTCTCTGCAGCAGCATTCTTCGCGGCAGCAAGTTCGGTCAATGAAGCGTCTGAGTCGGCCTTGTCGGTGGCGGACTTCTCCGAGGCTGCCTTGGATCCAGATTGAGCCGCATCTTTTGTCGCCTTGGATTCGGTCTTGGCTGCCGAAGTGCTCTCCTTGGGAAGAGGCTTCTTAGCCTCTTCAACATTGAAGCCCGGCGGCGGACCGGAAGGCTGGCCGTGATTGTGGTGCTCGGTACTCAGATGGCGGACGGGGATAAGAAGGGCGAGGGCGTTTGTTCGACGAGGCAGGTGTCTTGCGTTTCGGCCGAGCACAGCTGGCGAAACACCGAGACTGGACAGCGCACGCGCTGCAAAGAGTCAGAGAGGGAGTTCAGAGTCGCCCAGCACAGAACACCTAGATGGGTGATCCAGGGCGGAGGAACAGATGCAGGAGACAGGCTTACCGTTGCCCAGAAAAGGGTTCGCAATCACCGCCCGACGAGCGACACTTGCTGAGGCGCTCATTCTGCAGCAGGTTGGAGGCAAATGGAGGGCGAGGTAGGTACACCGAATATGTTTAGGCAAAATTGTAGTGGAATAATCAACAAGCTACCGTAGAGCAGGTCGCATGGGCGATGTGATGTGAGTAAGCAGTATACTACAAACTAAAAAACAGTGATGAAGAAGAGGACGGAAAGATGTAATGCGATACGAAACAACTCAAGAATTCTGGATGGAGGGCAAACCGATCGCATCAAATGGGGTGCTACCACGACTTGTCCCTGGCTTCCGAAACCATCCATTCCCGGGGGTTACCAGGGACCGGGTGCTGCACGTGCTAGATCACGGGGTTTGCCTCTCTCCTCTCGCTCTCGGGGTTCGCTTGCAGCGTGTCATGGTGAAAGCACGCAAGCACGGACGAAACAGTGAGGGAAGGCTCCAGATTCCGGTACGTATCCGTATGGAAGTACGTAGTACCTGGACTTCGCCGGGGCGAGCCTGGACATTCCCACTGTTTTGAAAAATTCAGAAAGGTTATTGGCTCGCCTGTTCTATCGCCACATGGATGGCAGAAGACGGCCGCGGTCCTCCTGTAGATCGGTGGGGTCATCCTGGCCTTAGCTGGCAGCTTGTCTTTGGGCGAAGAAGTGTCCCTTTGGATCGCTGGGCTGTGCGAATTGGCGCTTTTTGGCCCCATGTCGGTGATTGGGGGCAGGATAAGCTACCAACCGGACGCTGCGACACCACCGTGGAGGGAGGGTATTCTGCCATCTGCCTGGATCGAACCTGACTTTGTCGAGACTGACGTGGGCTTTTTCGGATGGCGCTACGTTGGAGGGCTGATCGGTGGTATCGGCCACTGGTTCTCAGTGCAAGAGTGCCAGGTTTGGACGCAAACTTGGCATCTTCTTGACATCAATTGAGGTGGTCATCATGGCTTCATGGTTTTTTGTGATTTTTTGCCCAGGCGTCCGGAGTATGGAGGATGAGGGGCAAGGTCAATCTTTATTAACTGTAAGCCTCTCAGCCCATCTAACCAGTCTCACAAAGACGGCATTCATCCAATGCTCGTGGCTAGACGACTAGAGGGTTTAATTTGAATTAGTGCGCAGTCGGAATGTTATGTGCAGACAATGACGATTACTGTTCTGGCGGACGCCTCAACAAATGCTCCCTAAATTTTTCGAACTCCGCTCACAACTTTTTGGTGGGAAGTACGGATGAGATAGGACTGTAGTAATCACTGGCGCGCCAGCTGGCAGGGCCCGGGAAGTTTGATTGGCGACTGCGTCGCCAGGGGTACGTGCACCACTGTTACCTCCGTGCGCTATCTGAGGTATCCTTACAGAGGTAAGATGATCGATAATGATGACACACTGTGTGCTTGTCCGCCTATGGTGTGCTAGCGTACCCCGGACTTTAGAGCTTGTGGCCGCGGACCTCCAAAAGGGAACGAAGCAACCAAGACATTTGGGAAAGGGCGAGGAAGGGTCCAACACAGGCTATTCAGGAGGTATCTCCGATCCACCCCCGAAAGCCCGTCTGTGGATAGCTAACTGCTGAAAGTACAGGCAGTGGGCAGACGTACACTACAAATAGTGGACTTTTAGTGAAATGGGCCAGTAAACCCCAGCACCTAACGGCTGCCAAAGCGCTTCGTCCAACTCCCGCCGACTGTCGGCCGGCCACATACGGATAGTACAGACAGGTCAAGTCCCACAGCCAAAAGAGAGATGGATGTCTTGGACGCACCGCTCAACGCCCATCCGAGAGTGGCCCGATTTCAAAGCATCCCCGTCTGAGGTGCGCGCCAATCTCCATCGCTTCCCCCCTGCACTGATGCATCCCACCGCCGCGGTTCTGCGTCCGCTCATTCTTCTCCACCCGCCCTGCTCGGCATTCCTGCACCACCACCACCTTCACGCTTCCCATCCGTTCCTCTCCCTCTCCGTCTATTTTCTCTCCCCCCCAAGTAGTCCAAATATCTCCAATCCGACTTCTCGTAAAGATCATGGACTTCTCCTAAATCTCTCCCGACCACGATCCCGTTAGGGTCTCGCGATTCCGACTCATCCCTCTTCCCCCGCACGTCCCGGGGCCAGAGCAAATTCCGCCATTCAATTTCGAAGCTACTTTTGTTGAACTAGACTCTTGTTTCCTCTTCCCCTCCCCCTCCTCCAAATTAAAAACATCCGAGGCACCCAATCGACCGTTTGCGACGATTTTGAATAGATTCGTCTTTACTATGAGACTCCACAGGGCCGCCCGCGTCATTCTCGTCGGTGCCCCCGGTGTTGGCAAAGGAACGCAGTCTGAACGACTTCTTCAACGTTTCCCCCAGCTGCAGTCCATCAGCACGGGAGACCTTCTCCGCAACAATGTCAAGCTCCGAACCCCTCTCGGTGAGTCTCGTCACATGCCGCGCGCAACAATATATGCTAACCGGTCTTCACCATAGGCATCAAGGTCGAGAAGACCATGAAGTCCGGCGGTTTGGTTGCAGACGACTTGATTATGCGCCTGATCTCTAATGAGATGTACAAGAACGGCTGGCTGCTTAACCGTGGCCGCCCACAGGTCATGACGCTTGCCTCATCCGCCGCAACCGTCGACTCCTTCTACGAGGAGCACTTGGACGACTTCGTTACCGCCTCCGGTGCGCTCGATAGCCACGCCCCGCCTGAAGCCTCCGAAGACCCTTCCGCTTCTTTCATCCTCGACGGCTTCCCTCGCACGGCTGTCCAGGCCGCGACCTGCGACAAGCTCATCCCCATCAATCTCGTCGTCTCCCTCAAGACGCCTTTCCATGTCATTATGGAGCGCATCTCTGGCCGCTGGGTTCACGAGCCCTCCGGCCGTGTGTACAATACCACTTTTAACGCCCCCCAGGTCCCCGGCAAGGACGATGTCACCGGGGAACCACTTACCCAGCGCCCGGATGACACCGAGGCCGTCTACAAGGAGCGCTTCCGCAAGTTCCAGGAAACCAGCGAGCCCCTGCTTGAGCACTACGCCAAGAAGGGCGTCCTCTGGGAGGTCGAGGGCATGAGCAGTGATGACATCAGCCCCTTGCTCTTTGACGAGTTCGAGCGGCGTTTCGTTCATTGATATTTGAATATTCCTTCGTCTTTGTTATATCTAGAGGAGTTACATCGTGGTTAAGATACCTCGGGTTAGCCATCAAAGACCCCATGGCTATAAACGGGCAGGTCGGGAGGATGGGACACGATCCCATGACACGCAGAGATATATCTGTGGTTTGGTGCAAACATAAATGGTTGTTACTATACGTATTGTTACCAATGTACTATTTCGTTCAGGTTCAGCGTCCGCGCATTTATATATGAAAAACATATTGGCAAATTTCTGAGAACGCCTAGTTGACATTCGTAGTGTGTCTTTTATTTTATATTGGACTTGACAGCCCCTTGGAATGCTCAAACCTAACTCTATATATCAAGGCTAATTGGGTTAACCGACGACTATGAAAAAGAAAAGTCATCAAGGTCCCAGATGAGTTGGTCGGTATTTGAATTTTCCTACTAAAAGCTTGCACGAGCACAAAAGAATAGCCCTTTCGCTATCCAAGACCCTGTTCAACTTCCTTGGTTCTTACATCTACTGCCTACTATTTTCCTTTTAAAACCCCCAGAATGGTGGTGACCCGCGGGCAAGCGAGGCTACGAGCCTTAAAATGGACATCTGTCCCTGCAGAGATTCGCCTTATGATCTTGTCAGCAATCGCATACCAGAAATACCCTGGCTGGGCTTCGCTTGCATCCGTATGCAGAGAATGGCAGTATGTGTTGGAGAAGGCCAATTTCTATAAGGTAAAGCTGAGAGTGTCTTGCCTCAACGACTTTGAATATTTTGTTCCGCCACGAAAAAGAGAGCTTATCCACCACATCTGTCTCAACGTTGAATTACCACGCTACACGCCTAGGTGTTGTTCAAAACGGCGTTCACCGCCAGCAAAGATCCGCTCTGTCGTCAGCGATGGAATATGGAAACTTTTTTCTATCTTGAGTACTTGGAAACCAGCCGCTCACTTGGCATTGGAGATCAATGTGTACTCTCCCAGCGACCGCAAACACTGGTTCAAGAATTTCTATTTGTCCACCGACGATGTCGAAGATGATGGAGACCCAATACCGGATGCATTGAGAGCTGTGACTCCGCACCATGACCTGCAGCATGGCTGGGTGCATGGCCGACAAGTCAAAGCTCCTCCAAGGTCGGCTGCGCAACGTATCTTCCGGCCTATCGATCTAGTGTTCCGCGAAATGTTGCCTCGAGTTGAAGCGGTCACTTGCCTCATCATCCGTCGACAACTTCGGCGTTGTATTTCTCCATGGGGACTGAGCCTGTTACTTCGCAAACTTCACGGTCTAGAGCATATCTCCTTGAGCCGTGGGCGCCATACGTAACTGGGGGCAGAGAATTTCATAATCGAGGTGCGCGCCAAAGCTTGTGATATCAATCACGCTTTGCATCCTTTTCTTCATCGACCGCTAATATTAGGAATAGCTCTTGGGTTTGCCATACGAGATTATCTTCCCGATACTCTCAAGAGATTAACGGTATTTGAAGACGATTATAAATTTTATGATCCTTTTCCAAAGCGGCCAGCCCGTATATTCTCGTACAACCTAGTTGATCCTAGCAATGGCCTTGGTGCAATTTTTGCATCTAAAAGTCTCAACCTACAATACCTTGCCATCTCCTTTATGGTCGACGCAGAAGAAGTCTTTCGACACTGTCGCTCGACGTGGAACTGGTCGCATCTACAATCTCTAGCGCTTACATCACAGCTCCTACAGAACGACTTGGGTAAACGCAAGCAGATTGAAGCTTTGCTATGCCGAGCCGGGGTTCTTGTGCAGAGTATGCCCAAGCTACACACATTTGTGCTTTGGAATGGCGGAAAGGCACATGCCTGTGCGTTTATATATCGCGTTGACAGAGACAATGCCTCGGTCACTTGGCGTGGAACATGGCATCTACAGTTGAGTCCTCTTGTTGTCAAGTCATGGCAGCTTGCTGTCTCGAAGCCGCCTTTTCCCAAACTTCAAATCAAGCAAGAGTTTGTTCGAGGGGTTATAATGTCTCACGGAGATGCAATCTCTCATCTTAAGTTGCCCTGCCAGGTCATTGATCCCGCGTCACTTTGGCAGATCCGAAGAGAAGGATGGAGTTTGAAGCAGTAATATACTACACTATGACCTTCTCTATTATGTGTGACATATTGCCAAGTGGAGGTTTTTCTGCTTTTTCTCCCCTGTTCTTTTTCGCAGTCGTACCGCGTGTACGTCAAAGAAAGCTCCGGCCGCTCAGCGTCACCGCACAAGAATGATTCGCGCACTACGTTGGACCTCGGGTATTTTCGTCCGGGGAAATGTAACGTGGTTCGCGGGGAAAGCAGCCAACAGACGGCCCGGGATGCCTTGCTGTCATCCAAACAACTAAAACCACTGCTACACAACAACATTCATGCGACCGCAATTAAAAAGCAAAGACGAAGAAAGCCCTGACCACCATCATCCCCCTCGGTCTCCGAGTATTCGGTTGAAGACTCGTGTGAGTGCCGCAGGATTCCGGCGCCATGCGGGTTATCCTGCCTCAACGGGTAAGATAGGCCTGGCCCCACACAATGACGCGAATCAGCTAGATTGAGTTGTATGTGCCACTAATCACGATGACCCAGGCTTAGTGACCGAGTTGTGATGGAGTTGTTTGTTTGCCTGTAGATGTAGTTTCTCGAGTGTATTCTTATGTTACTAACCCTTTCATGTTTCTGGTTTATATGGGCGTCGTTATGTGAAAAGATACTCTCTCTGGGCGCAACCGTCCCGGAACGTTGAGACTGTAGTCTTCGGCACAGTTGCGGGAAGGCTATTAGCGATTCCTTCTGAACAGTAGAAATTTCCTCATTGCGACTTTCAAACAATGATTCGTAAGCCCCAAGCAAGGGGAAAAGAAGCCACCTGCATGGTCAACTGCTAATCCGTAACTTGCCCTGCCTCTACACAATCCTAACAAGACCAAGAGAATAGGTTGATATTTGAAAATGCCCATGTCTTGAAAATCCAAAACATCAGAAGTTGAACTGAAGGCAGGCGGGTTCCTTGTTCATGGGCAGCTTGAGCTACATCAAGGTATCGGGTCATTACTCATCTGCCCGCAGCTCTAGCTTTACCCTTGGGGATTTGCGGCGGTAGAATTGCTAAAGATTACACTTCCCCGGCATCGATGGGCTGGGGAATGATTGGAAATTCCGGCAACATGGCTCTCTGATTCTCTCTGGCCTATGCCGATTACTAGAATTAACCGTAATGCGATTTTCCGCTGGTGGCATGGCACGTTGGGTGTTGCGGGTATCGCTCTGACTCGGAATCTTACCACTTATACCTCAGCAATGACTTGCCTGTATACCAACATATACGCCAGTTGAGAGTTCTTGACAGAAAGTAGATGTCCGTGGCACCAATAAGCAACCAGTTTTTGCCTGAGAGGGGAAGCTGGCTTAATAATGATTATCAAGTTTACGACACATGAGCGCAGTATAGTTGTCCAGAATGATGAAAGCGTTGAATGAAGCAAAGAAAACAACCAAGGTGAGCTTTGTGACTTTTGTGGCGTCTTGTAAAGGACTAATATACCATGCTCTTCTCAGCCGCAAACCCAGGAGCCTATACTTAAGCCCTGCCGTTGCTGGGGGCATTCTACATTACTCTCGTTTACCCAAACATTAGGTAGTCACGGCTGGTTGGTTGAGCTCGCCAGGTCAAAAAGTAGACACTGCAGATCTTATCTGGCATAGTTTCTCCGGCAACTTCGCGCCTGTTAAGCGCCAGTAGAGGTCCCTTCAAATGTTGGTATATTTATTTCTAAGTTTGATTTCTTTACTGTAACCAGTTTACCGGCGGGCCTCGTATCGTCAAGGGAGTAAGCTGTGAAGAGATTACTGACCCACTATGTCACGAAGACAATAGAGGTTTTAAAGTTGATCGTCAGCACGTAGGGGTTGAAACCCCTCTTTTCTGACTCAAAAGCCAAAGTTTTACCATAAGCGAGGTTTTTGTATTTTGGGACAGGCGTAAGAAGCTACGTGACTGTCGGCTGTTACGCCATGTATAGCGAGTAATTCGCCGATGATCTCTTTGGCTGTTCCCGTGAAAGGGCCTGTAGAACTGATTGATTTCCATTGGGCAGTCATAACTTCTCACTGGTAAAGAGCAAGAAGAGCACAGAAGAAGAGGCAAATATCATAGCAGAAAAGAAAAACAAAGGATGTAGCAAGACTTCACCCAACGCTCTTTGCGTAGGTTTCTTCTACAAACCCGTCTTAGACTGGAAAAGGTCTGGAACCGGGTCTGAAGCATGTGATAAGACCAGCAGTGGCCAGGGATGACTGAACGTCAGGCTGACGCTTGTCATTGTAAGAGTGTCACATCTTTGGAGCTAGCTTCTCCAAATGCCGATGGTTTCCCCGTCTGTGGCGTTCGGAGCGTTGCGCAGGCGTGGTGATCATTGAAACGGGCACCTCCCCTACATTCTCCAAATCGTTTTGCAGGCCGGCATGTTGTTTTGAGTTAGCGCCTCCCACTAGAGCGGTAGTCAAATTTACCTCATGGGAAGATAATCGCCGTCACTACTGGCCACCTCGAACGTCTCCCAGCAGCACAGCACGTGATTCAAATCCTATCTCTGTGCTCGGGTCCATTTCGCGAATGGTCGGCGAGGAATTGGCGAACAAGAGCATACATCTTACTCAATAATCCATACCGAAACCGAGGAGCGTCCCTTGACCGGCGAGTGAATCCGCTTTCCGTGGAGAGACGTCGGCCCTACCAACATTCAAAGTCCACAATGACTCCGAGATGACAGGCCATTCCGTTACATCCCGCGGATTTTGTGCGCCGGATTTTGGCCGACAGATTCCCCGCGTGACTTTGCGTTGTCGGCCGTCATTCTTTTTTCTCGTTTCCCTTGCTTGAGACTCAGAGAATCCACGGAGCGACGGTTGATCGAGTCTCGGCGTGATAGATCCCAGGAGCTTTTATTGAAGCAGTTCCTCATCTCAAAAGCAACTTACCCCCGATATCCGTCCACGATGACAAGCCTCTCTCTCCCCGGAGAAGCAATGGTACGCCTCCAGCCCCCATGAAATCCCAACAGCTCAGCGGACCGTCGCGTGGAGAGGTGCCTCCACATTTCCCCCGAATGGGAGCCCGGATGAACTCCCCTTTTCACGCAAAGCGGGAGGATGATCGATTGCAGCCGATGGGGTCCCATTTGTTATCGTAATCCCTGCATGAGTCGGTTCCAAATGCCGAAAAGGACCAGAGCAAGACAAGGCCAGAGCCCAGCGCGGGACCAAGTGCTAGCACTTGCTTTTTCCTGCTATGCGTCCCATGCATGAAATCTTGTCTTGTCAATCGACCGAAGAGCTGCCGTGACGGATAACCATACAGCACACAAAACACATTACACCCACAGTACAAGTGCGCACCTACACTATACGTACGTCCACACACACACACACAACCCCTGGTTTTCCTTGGGTTAAATTTGGATCTTTACGCAACCATCCAAGGTTCAGGACGCCTTTTTTTTTTTTTTTTTTTTCCCTTTCCTTTGCGTGGGCATCATCCATGACACTGGCCCCACCACCATGTCGGCTACAGCCACATCTTAAATCACCTTTCTAAGTACAGAACAAGCTCAAGTGAGCAATCGCCCATATCGCCCCCCCTGCCCGGATGAGCGCCGGAGGCATTTATCCCAGCTTTTAACCCTCCCAATGGGAAAAAAAACCAGTTGCCTATTCGGCTTGTTCCTCTCCCCATTATCAGACGAAAAGTAGGGAAGGGTCCCGAGTGGACCGTCTAAACCATCCCAGAGGCACGACTGCTGTGGGCTTCCAACAGGCACGGTAAACCGACCGAGAGCAGCACCGCTGTGTCTCCTTGTCTCCACGTTGCATCCCCTTTCTCAGGTTCATTGCCTCAGGGAACCGGCTGTTACCCACGCATGACTGCCGTTCCTCCTAGCCCCTCGGACTGCCCTGTTCCCATTTCCCACCCTTCGTCCTTTCCAGGACTGCCCTCAGTATTTTTTATTTTTATTTTATTTTTACCTTTGGGTAGCTTGCTCCCCTCTTCTATACCCTACCATATCCATCCCATCACAAAAAGGGAGAGGGAGGCTGCAGCTGCGGCCCGTTGTTTCGTCAAATCCTACGCCGGGGTCCTGCATGCTGTGACTAGGCGGGACGAGACAACAAAGGAGAAAAGGGTTCAAGACGAGAAACGAAGCGAGTCCAGGAACAATCAAACACCTTTTTTCGATCGCCCGCCGCGGGGCGGGCCTGCGATAGCTCCCAACATGGAAGAGAAGCACAAATTCATTATCCCGGCCCACGAACGGCGGCAACCCGGAACCGTCACTGTCGACCCTACTTCGCCGACAGAAGAAATAACAACATCACAACCCGAGGCCCCAAGGATACAGCACGTTGACCACTCATATCCTCAATCAGCCCATCTCCGAGATGTCCCCGATGCGTCACCGCCATATCCGGATGCGATAACAATCGGCACGGAGCGGCCAGCCCCTGCTGTCTCACGACATGCCCCAGCCGGGGCGGCGGTAGCGGCACCTGACCTCGAACAGCAGGGCGGCCTGAAAGGCTGGATCCGGAGGGTCGATGGCGCGGGACAGGTTGACGGAAAGTCGCGAAAAACCATCCTTGGCCTGACCGTGTTCCGGTTCTGGGCCGCGGTCGCTCTGGGCGTTGTGATTGTCGGCGTCGCCATCGCCGTCGGTCTGGGGCTGGGGCTGGCTAACCGGTACGTCTGACCACGATATCTTCTAGCTTTTCTCTCTCTCTCTTTTTCTATCCACCCTCTCTCTCTCTGCCCTCCCTCCCGCTCGAAGCCGCTCCGTACGTCTCTCCAATCCGCAGCCAGCAGCCCTGGCTGACGCGAGTAGCCACAATACGACATATTCGGTAGTAGACTCCGGCGACCCGACGACAGTTACGCAAATCCTCGGCGTCCCTTCCCCGGCTCCGATTAACCCGTACTGCCCGCTGTACCATGACTCCTGGACAGCAAGCAACACTACGGTGACGCCCTACGACGCCTCTGGCTCCCCGATCCGCTTCAACAACGACCAGGTCATGTCCTTTGACGTGATGTGCAACACTTACTGGCCGCAGCGCCAGGGCCTGAATCCCGGGCTACGCGACATCCTCGTCATGACCGTCCCGGACATGTTGACCTGCATTACGCTCTGCGCGCAGTACAATCAGGGCTACAGCGATGCCGTCGGCGATGACGTCTACGTCGGCGGCGGAATCTGTGTGGGTGTCGCGTTGATCAAAGGCAGAGGCCAGTTTTGTCATTTGAAGAATGCGACGGGGATAAACGACACCGCCGCCGCGGGCGGATTCGAAGTCGATTCAGCCGTTCTCACGGGGGATTGGGCTGGGATGAACGGCATAGAGCAGACGCTTGCTTTTGGGGGTAACGTTGATTTCGGCGCTAATGGAACGAATGCGACCACCTCTGGTTAATTGGGTTTGGGAGGGGAGGAGGAACAATCAGCCCCTACTGTTCGTTTATGGGAGTTTGCGAGGCGAGGCATCCTTCTTGTGTTTTTGGCGTCTCGGACGGAAGGGGGTTTTCTCTTTTTTTTTTTTTTTTTTCTTCTTCTTCTTCCTTTTTTCCCTTCCCTCCCCCTTGGCTCACGGCACGATAACATGGGCGGCGAAGCGTTGTGCTGGAACGGGACTGCCGCAACATTGCACTGCACCTTGATTGGCATGGTGAAGGAGGAGCCTTCAACATCCGCCCGAGTGAGCGGTTGCAAACCAGCTGCAGCATGTATAGGCCCGGCTGCAGATGTTTATGATGACTATTTCAAATGGGGTGAGGAGGATCCTTTCGGCATATCGGCGCAAGGTCCGGGTCTTGTCTAAACAGAAGACAGTGGAGTATCATGTAGGGTTCGCCGTATATACAGCAAAACGGCGCTTCGCAGCAACAGGCGCAGCACATCAGTGCTGCAGGAACTTGGAGTCACCGGTCCAGAAGACCGGATGTACATGAAATGTGGCTGTATTGATTCTCATAACTTACAACAACAAGCCTATACCCTTGATAAATAAGAGAACCCATATCCAAACGTCGCTCTGGAAAATCGTTCCATTCGATCTCCACTACCATTCGTCAAACCGTGTGTCGCTGGCAAGACGTATCTTGCATATATTCTCTTGTATCCGTTCATAGCTAATCGTGTTCTACCACCGCATCGGAGGTGGCAGAGAGGGCCATTGTCCAACCCAATGCCATCATGACCCATGCCTAATCATGTCGGCGGTCAATATCTAGCTGTCACGCCATTCCTGGCCGTTCTGGATGCCGCTGGGCGCGCTGTTGGCATGGCCCTTGCTGCCGGAGGCCTGGTTGATGTCGTCATCGTCATCGTCATCCAATACGCGAGCGAGCTCATCAGGGTCCTGCATCTTAGCATCGGGGTCAACAACACCGTCAAGATCCTCGGCTTGTCGCTGGTTGTCCCTGTCAGTGTCAAGGACACCTTCGTCCGCGCTAACGGAGATGCCGCGGGCTCCCCACTTAGGTCTTCCGCCACGGCGGCCGTTGCTGTCACCATTTCCGAGGGCCGGCGCGCTCTCCTCGTCGTCCGAGTGCACGTCGACACGCTTGCCGAAGATGCGGTTGAGCAGCCAACCACGGCGCATGTCATCCGCGTCGACAATGCCGCCACTGCGGAGCTTAACGCGTTGGCGTGTGTAGTAAACCCAAGCAAAGTCGACGTAGAGAGCGGTCTGAATAATGCCGAAGATGACCGACACCGGGTTCGGAGCTTTGTCATTAATGTCAAGCTCGCGGGTAATCCAGCCGATAAGGTAGAGCGCACGGTAGGAGCCAAGGGTGGCAAGGTAAAAGGAATCGATGACGGTGGGGACGGTCGTCTGGCGAAGGAGAAGGAGTTGAGGAAGGACGCAGACGGACTCGAGAATCTGTGAGAAATCCCAGAGCCACTTTCGGGACATTGTTAGCTGGTGCCCGGCGTCGCATGGGCTGGGTATAGACTACTTACTACTCTAAAGGTCCAGAAGTTTTCTAGAATGAGCATGGCGAAGGGCGAGATGAGAAGAGAGCCACCAAAGGCACCGGCACCGACCTTCCAGGCAATCTCACGCTCCCTTGATCGAGGGTAGACCCATTGCATGATGCCGATGATATAGAAGGACGTTGTTATGTAAAACAGCTTGAAAAGGAAGTTCCATGCGATTTGCTCCGAGAATATGTCAAGGTATCGCGTGCAAAAGACGACAGCGTATAAACCCTGGGTGATGAGGGATACACCTGCGCATGCAATGTCAGTGCTGTGACATTCTTCTCGAGCTAGAAAGACGTACCTTCGGCGCTTCTGTTGCGATGTATCGCTAGCATAAGGATACATTTTGACAGGAGGTGGGAGATATCTCCCAGGTATCGGAACACCTGCCCGGCGGTTAGCGTACGCGGTCCAGTGCTTGCCCCTCATCGTCGGCTACTCACGTTCCACGCGGTCATGGTGCTGAATGGAAAATCGAGCTTCCACTAGACTGCGATGTGTCAAATGAGGGTGATAGGAAGTCGGGTGCTGCGGTTGCGACACAAACAAACAAGGACGGAACGGGAGGGAAAGCGCCGGCTCCGTTTCACATCACACGGAACGGCGAGCTGCCCAAGGAGAAAGAGGTATCGATTAAACGAATTCTTGCTCGTTTAGAGGATGAAGAAAGCTTAGTCAAGGGGTCCTGACGAAGCCAATACTGGTGATGAAGCTATGGTATATCGAGAGTGGGATGTGGAGGTGAAGCTTGCGTCAGGTCGGCTCTAACGAGACGAGTATCCAAGTTCCCCAGCGGAGAGATTCAGCTATGCGCTGAGTCGCCCTCAGTTGGAGCTGCCCTGCTGGCCTTATCAGCTCGAGCCTGAGCCTTATCCGTGCTAGGGAAGGTGACGACAGCCTGGCCCCCCAGCCACGTTATGCTGGCCTGTCAGTTCTCTGATTGGCCCAGAACAGCAGGGTCGCTTATGTAACCCCGCCTGTGGGGTCGATAGCGCCATTGAAGAAGGTACCTTGTGTGGGTTCCTTGCTGCGTGGATTGTGAAGACCATGCCATTTTGAGGAATACGTGCTCACGCGGGACATGCCATTCATTGAGTTATTTATCGAGAGAGTGTCTGCTTCACCAAGACGATAGCTTTCCGGAGAATGTCGCGGTCATTCTCAAATGTCAGCTTCTCGATAGCTTCGTCGCAGCTGAAGAATTTTGCATCAAATTGTGTTTCTCCTGCCATTTTCCCCATTGCGTGGCTATTCTCCACGGCTGCAACATACCACCATATCAGTTTCACACCTGCTCCTCCATCAATGTTTCGCAGGGTCAACATGAACGGTTCTCGAATTCCCTGACGCGTAGCTGCTGTATCTGGAGCGTTCGCGTCGTCATCTGGTGCCGGCGCCCTCGTGGACATGTCGACAGGCAGCAGCCTACACTGGAAGCCTGTCTCCTCCAACACTTCTCTTAGTGCAGCCTCGTGTCTTGACTCGCCGCAGTTGCGTCTTCCCTTCGCAAGGAGCCATTCGTTGTAGGCGAGATAATGGAGCAGGCAGACTTTAAGCGGCTCTGCTGACAAGTCGAAGACGATGGCACCACAACTCTCCACGAAAACATCCGAGGCGTACTGACTGGTGACGAAGGTGGAAGCTGCCATTACCGAGAGCCTGGGACGCCTGCCTAGCGTGAAGAACTTATCAGTAAAGTTAATGTAGTAGGTTGGAGTTGTATTGCATTGGCAGTGTTGACATCGCCAGCTCAGCTTCCTGCTGGTGGGGTCCCCTTGCTTTGTCCCGTGCTGGCCCCAAAACGGCGGATGGCCTAGGGAGCGATAGCCCGTTTGGCCCTGCCGTCGCTCCCGGTTGCCGCGCAAGACAGGCGCTAGCGGCAGAAACTAGTTGGATTAGAAACAGGCGGCACGCAGTCTGATCAAAAGCTTCGTAGGTACAGATAGGGTCCTGCTAACTGCCGCCTGTTGTGGTCGCGCACTGCCATGGCATATCTATGCAAGCCTGGGGTTACATGCGTGCAACGCTGTCAGTAATCTGCAGACTGGTGCCAGTACATTGTTCAGGGTGCTGGTTTTATTTCCTGGGACTGCTCGCTAAATCAAGGATACTATCAGCGAGTTCTTGCATGCTTCCCGCATCAGAGTTAATGCCCGTATAAAGTGCCTCCTTCTATCTGTAGACAACGCACAGCTAGACAGCTAGAAATTGGGTAGCATTAGTTCGACCCGTTTTTTAGTCCCTCGGATTTATATCCTAAGTTCCAGGCCGGTTTCCATCAAATGGCATCATCCTTTACAGCTGCTTCATCATCTACTATCGAGTTAGGCGAGCAACACTTGCTGATGTAAAGACTCAAAGGTCTCAGAGAAATCCTTGGACAGAAAAGCAGGAAACATATGGAAAGCCTGTCACCAGAGCTGAACCGTTGTTACCCCCAAAGAAGCATGAAATTTGAACGGGATGTCGTTCCTGAGTGAATCTTGTGGAGACTAGAACTTTATCGCAAGACATGGTTTAGATCGTTCATGAGGTTGAAAATTAGTAGCTCCGGCGAACTTTATCAAATCTTCTGGAGAAGATATACATCCATACGGGCTGGCATAGCGGATATTGAGTTTGCTGTAGCACCAGACAAAAACTAAGCATTACCCAAGCATGTGCGACGGCTCGTAAAACGTAATCCAGACATTATTACCGTCAAAGTTTTGAGGGTTTCCCGCTGTGAACTAGACCGGCCAATGAAGAGCTGGCTGTAAATGCCGTTTGCCGGAGTTTGCTGAGCTGCAGCAGTTAAGCTCTTGTGTATCCACAAGACGGCATTTAAAGACTCCTCCTAGAGATCGTGCCGTCACATCCCCCGTGAATGCGGGACACACGGAACTCTACTATCACATACAGTAATAACATCCCCATTTAGATGATCTAAAGCCTCGCCCTAATTCGTCTTGAAGTCCGGAATGGGCATGACAATGTAACTCGTTTTAGGTCCCAAATCCTACTGAGCATCGCCGTGCGCAGCGTAGCGGAAAAAAAAAAAACGAGACGTCGTCAGCATGCTAACAAATACCACGGCTTCTCGGGATGTGGGCGGCGCAAGCTAAGGAAGTTTTCACTGTAAGGCGTAGTAAGACACTGCGACAGGGGGTTAACGCCGCCGCCCGCGGCATCTTTACAGCGGGACCAACGGCAGTGCTAGAGGTGTGCTAGCAGTGCGGATATGATATGACGCGGCCCAGCCGACGACTTCCCCTCTCATAGCGGGGGCGGACGCTGGCCCACCACAAAACGCTGCTGTTGGTCGCAACGCCGGCTGTGGGGGCAGAGCTAGGATGCTTGTACATTTGCTGAATGGGGGCTCGAATCTGGCGGCTAAGCTTGAAAATCACCACAGGATTTCCGTTAGCAATGCTACTTTTAGACAAGGCCCATGGCCGTACCTTCCCCGGGCCAATGTACGTGTAAGCGCCCTGCGCAGCCTTTCATGTAGTTGTTGACCTCCTGGGGCCCTGGCCCGGCCCCCATCACCCGGGAGCGCATATCGGGTGCTTCGGTGGTTGTGTTTGTTGGTTGTACGGCGGATGAGAGAGGGACGTATGATTATAGAAAGTCCCAACATCCCCCCCTTCTTAGCAGTCATTAAGTTTGCCAGTTTGTTTGTCGGTTATCTTGATTGCCACAACAATAGCCCCCTGTTATCTATACCAAAGCTATCGACCGAAGTACTTTTGCGTAAAAGCCCTCAATCTTTGTTGCTATCCTCCCGACACCTACTACAAGAACCAGGCTGGCGCTTCATTTCTAACACCTTCGATGACGTTGTGCCCAGCCTGACAGGGGAGAACATAAGCAGGCTGCTGTGTCTAAGCAAATAGCACGCTGCTTCCCTGCCAGCTCTTTTATTCACCAGACACCACCTTCAGAAATTCAAAGTGGTAGTGATTGAATAGGTCCAGAAAGATGCATTTCAAACGCGTTTTGTCGACGATCGGCGTTGGTCTTGCCGTCGCTCAAGCCACCCCGATCCGAGACTCGATTCAAGAACCGATCTCCACGGACCCGGCCTCCGGCACAGGCAGCGAAGAGCACCAAAATCAGCCCACCAAGTATTTCCACGAGTCGAGGTATGGGAATTGAGCTCCGCTCCTCAAACTGATTGGCCTATCCCAAGGTTAATAAGATTGACTGAGGAAATCGCAATACTGACTTTGACCCGCAGCTTCTCGGTCAACTACGACCCTCGTTTTGCCTCTGCGGCTCTCAACTCAACAGCTCAGAGTGACGCCGTCAAAGTCCTGGTGCAGACCTACCTCTCCACCTTCCGTGACTTGAGCATTCAAACCTGGCCTGCGCATGGCACTCTTCTGGGCTGGTGGTGGAACAAGCAGCTGCTTCCTTGGGATGCGAAACCTACCGTCCAAGTCTCTAATGATGACATCAACTTCCTGGCTGCTTATCACAACATGACGACCTGGTACTTCAAATATCCCAAGATTCCCGCCGGCCGCTCTTTCCAATTGGAGGTGAACCCAAACTACGTCAATGGAAGACAAGACGACGGTGCAAATACCGTTGATGCGCGATGGATCGACATGGAGAATGGATTGTTTATCGATATCATGGCGGTACGATATGTGAAAGACGATTCCGAGGGCGAGGGTGTCCTAGCAAGCAAGGATGGGCATGAATTCAGAAACACATATCTGTATCCGCTGCTTGAGACGACATTTGAGGGCGTGAAGACGAAAATTCCATACAAGTACAAGGAAATGCTTGTGGCGGAATATGGAAAGGATGTGCTGATCAGAAAGAACATCAAGGGGTAAGTGGTACTTTCGTTCGTCAAAGACCGAGGCCATGTTCACTAATATGCGTTGCAGTCACACGTTTGTTGACAGCGATATGAAGTGGATTCCGAATGAGGAACTCTGATTTGGCGGGATTTTGACATTGTACGATTTACACGAGCTGCAGCTGTGATGAGAGGGTTTGAGGCGTTCGGTTCGGGCAACCAAACTGGACTACGGTCTACGGCAAAAACTTGAAGATTTTTACGTATGGTGTTGAGGGATACCCGGAGGTCTGATTCTAGCAAACAAATACGATGCATAGATTAACGTACCCTGCGAACAAACGACCATGCTTGTGACACAGCCAGGGCCTCAAATCCACCCTGACAGGACGTTGGAATCTGAACAAGTAAAAAAGTATGATACGCAAGAAGCGACTCACAGCGTCAAGAAAGAAGCAGAATTGGTCTTCTCATGGAAACCTTGTCATATTGGGGGGTTGTGCGTTCTCTTTTACGCCATGACGACCAGCAGGCTCAAAAGATTCGGCCTGTCTCCGGGTTCACAAGCCGGGCCCAACTCACTACTAAGGACTACATCACTTTGCTTGGGATGACTACGATTTTAGGTCTAATAGTTCATAGCCACTTCCGCTCGGGAAACTTGGATTACTGGGGGGTGATTCTGGACTTTATCTCTTTGTGATCCTCGATCAGAGTGGGCGCAAGTACTAGGGCCAATCATAAATCCATGTTACCGGTTTGGTTTCGACGCTAGCTCCAGAAATGCAAACTAACAGTTGGGAGTGTGAGTACTCCTGATATCTCATATACATCAAAATCAAATCTGTAAATTCCATTCAACTTGCTTCTCTATCGTTGCTATTGCATTGAAATCCAAATTGCCCCAATCATGTGTCTTCGAATGTCGAATTTCTATCTCGTTGCCATTCCGCTGAACGTTGTGCTGAATTCGACGAAGATATTTTGAAAAGGCCAAGTAAGTCTTCTCTAGTCCTTTATACCACAAATGTCATGCTATTGCAGTCCACGCATCTCCCATCAGCTAGTCAGCCTCGACATTTGTCTCGGGATCAAGTCGAAGGTCTTCCCGCGCCAGCTGCATGGCAGCTGTGTATTCAGCTTCCAAATCATCCAATGCCTTTCTCAACGGGCAGTTGTGTTGCAGAGCGCACGGGTGGACGACAGTCTGCTGTACCCTCCCAAGTTGACTATCAAGCATAGCAATGGTGGATCCCTCAAAGGCCTCGTTGATAGGCAAAAGAGAATTTTTGTTCAGTATTTGAAGGAACTCTCCAACTCGGTGTTCTTGTGTGCAAAACATTTGCAACATGGCAGGAGAAGTTTTACCTTTGCCTGGTGCACACGCCGGAGTCTTGCAAATTGCCTGCCGTTTGGTGTCTATAAGGGACAAACAACTGCTGCACCGCGCCCTATGCATCCTGCAGATAACATCGTAGGTGCTTAAGTCTGTTATTTTTTTGGTAAGGGAATTGTATAATCGGTGTGAAACTTGGTTGATTCTTGAGGATATATGATCTGAAAAAGACTGTCAGCTTTCTGGGCGAAGTGAACTGCTGATTCATGATCATGATCGACTCACCAACTATCTCTGCTGGCAAATCGGCAATGACTTCATCTTGGGTCCATTGGTTGAAGTCAAAGTCAACTGGAAGTTGGAAAATTGCAGTCTTGGCCATCCTCACTAACAGTTGGTGCTTACGCAGCGCCGAATACGCAACCAGCATGTAACCGAAATCCTTGGTCTCACAAAACCACTGTGTCTTGAGCCAGTGGGAAATCCACATTCTAAGGGCTTCAGTACAGTCATACTTGTCGCAGCACCTTGCGACTAGTGCAATATCCCTGGCGCCCAGGGCAAACCAATCGTTATGGAATCGATAGTGTAGAATTGACAAGACGATTTCCATGGCATCAGGGCTGTCTCCCTCCAGTATAATCTCCGGACGTAGCCCTCTCTGGACATCAAGACCCTCGGAAAAGTCAGAAGTCAAAAGACGCTTAAAGTATGGCGATGCAGCGCTCAATATTTGGGATGAGATATGGAATTTCTTGCGAATCTTGCTGTCGTTCACTACAAGGGCAGCATCCCAGTTATCATGGAGCTCGACCAATGTCTCCCCGTCCATGTCAGCATCATCATTGCTGGTCATGATCGCTGAATACAATTCTGCCGAGATTGAATTTGGGCTGTTTTCAATCAAAGGCCACCCGACTGAAGTTTCCGGCGGCAACAGACTGAATATTGCTGAGAGATTTAAACAGCAAGAGCAAGAAAGATTAAGGCGGGAAGTAAGATTATCTAGCAGATTGACTTGAAGATATCAAAAGGGCGTTTCTTCAGATCATGAATAAACTCGGAAGGTGTAATATTTGGTCGGGAAAGCAAGAACGAATCTTGTGACACAAAGTCAAGTTGGACGAGGAAAATATTAGATAGAAAAGGTAGGCAATTTGTGGGAAAGTAGGGTCGAAAGGAAATAGAAAACATGCAGTTATGGAAGAGGAGGAAAGGAAACAAGCTCTTGTTATGCTATTCAAGCAGTCTTACAACCTGCGCCTTCCTCTGCAACCTAACAGCGGTATTTGGCTCATGAATATTCATGAATAAAGTGTAGAAGCACTTCGGGAATCAGAGACTTAGCTGGGGTCAAAGAGGTCTAAGTGGAATTATCCGAGTTATTGTAGTACAACGCGGTGTCATATGGTGACTCGTCAATATGGTGAAGTTGAGAGCCAAGGCCCTAACCAAGGAATCACTACTGATCACAATCAAGCATAAATATGCGTGATTTAGGGAATTACACAGAAAAGCCGCAGAACTCAAAAAATCCCTGAAAACCTGGCAAGTAGTCGACTGCTACTCGCAATGTCAATTCATCCATACTCACTGTTGACAATGCCGAGGGTCTTGAGCGCACGGACCACCATAAAGTGGTTGTGCAGGGGTCTTGGGCGTAAGCTGGAGGCGCGTCACGAACTACTCCATAACCACCCAAGGAACTGTGCGACGCGCCCCTCCACCTTATCCAGAGAGGTTACTACTGGCCCGAATTGGATACTTGCAATTCTAGCACAACAACCTCATTCGACGTGCGCTCGCCTTCAATGAGTCGCATCCTCTTTCCGATTCTATCTAGAGGCGTTATCGCGCTTAAATCACCGTCATAATCCGCCGCCATGACCAGTAAGCCCTCAATTTAAGTGAACCACCCCGCCAAACATATGTTAACACCAAGCAGCTCGTGCGGAGCGGATGCAACAGCGCATGCGCGGTGCTGGGTTAGTCCTCCTAGTATTTTCGTCATAATGCCTGACTGACAGTGTAAAGACACGGTCAAATCGAAGATGTCTCTTTCCAATTAGACTTCGGAGACGATCTTACGACCGAAATCGAACCCCAAGACAGTCCAGAGGAGCCGCCGCCGCGAACCACGCCCACACCGAATACATCTGCTAAGAGACGGAAGCTGGATAGCGACTCGACACGACCGCTCGTATCGTCGCAGGGCGGTGACCAAGCTCGACGGTCTTTAGACAAGCCAGGCTCTATCGAACCACAAGATGGGCCAGCTAGACTATCTTTGCAGCCCGCTGCAGCAGAGCAACCGACGACAAGCCCTACCCCCATTGCAGAAGAGCCGGCTCCGGATTCTGCTGAGGCACTGCCGCCACCAAGGCCGCCCGCACCTGCGCCGCCCATTTCACCAGTAACCGGGAGGGTCACGTCAGACTATACCGAAGTTGAGGAGAGCCCGGCTGATGCACCAGGCAGCGGCCGACGGCGCACGATCACGAGTAGTGCTCTTGGTTCTAGTGCCAGACTGCAGCAAGCTCTGTCCCCCGAGGATAATGAGACTGAGGCGGTTCCTATTTCATCGCCCCTAGAGCGCAAAGCTCGGCGAACCACAGCCAGCACACGCAGGTCAACAATAAGCAGTCGCGGGAGCCGTAGCTCAGGCATACCTGGAGACGTTGACATTGATGGACGATCACTTGATGGAGCAGGAAAGTCTGTCGATCGAACAGTGTCACCTGAGCTATCATCTCGACGCGATACACGGTCCGCAGAGCCTACAACTCACTCTGACGAACCGGTGTCAGAGCCAGAACCTGAACTGGAACCGGAGTCATTGGTGGAGGAAGATCAGGTACAAAGTCATGGTCAGGATGAAAGTTTGGCAGAAGAGGTCGACATAGATGAGGCGGCTCAACGCTTGGGACGCAAGCGGCCCCGCAGAAGTCCGAGAGGGCCATCTGCCGAGCCTGATTCGATTATTACGGATGAGGACCAAGAAGCGCCTTTAGCGAAAAAGCGACGGAAACAATTGAAAACAAGTCCAGCAAAACAGAAACAAGGACGACCAAAGGCAGCTTCTAAAGCAAAGAACAGCCCACCTAAGACTGCTCCTAAACGAAGAAAGAAGAAAAGCTCAGATGCCACTGGAGACGACGAGACGGTCTCTATTCCAGTGCAACGGTTTACGAAGAGAGTTCAAGCGGCCGAAGGCGAAGATGGCAACGCAGACGTGCTTAGTTTGGATATTCCTTTCGCTAACCGCGGCGGAGTCAACACTGTCGACGTGTTGACCCAGATGTGCGACGAAATTGTCGGGACGAGCTTGGATACTCTTAAAGAAGGTGTGCGGAATGCTGAAGATGCACCAACTAAGAAAGAATTCCGGGTTCAAGTGCGAGCTTTGGAAGCATTCCAGGAAGAACTTAGGAATCGATTATTGCAACATGTGGGCTATCTCCCCTGAGGCTTGAGAGCCACTTCTGACCCATCTTAGACAATACTCCTCGACACACTCCACAGCCTGCGCAAGCGGCTGCGCAGTGTCCAAAAAGAGAGAATTACTCTTCGGGACGAAATCATGCAAATCCGTGCCGAACGGGACCAGGTGGCGCTCCGGAAGGACGCTGTGAGAGCTAAGCACGACAAGGTCAAAGAGGAGGCCCTGGTGAGTCTTCCGGTGGAACGACCTAAATCAGCCCTATAACTAACTGGTGTCCACAGAACCAATTGAGCTTATCTTCTCAGATGCATGACATTGATCTGGCCGTGGAGCGAGGTCGCGCAGCGCCTGATCTTGGCCCAGCAGAAAAGAAGACGGCGGAACTGGCCAACCTGGAGATATTGATATCTAGAATTGCGGACCAAGCGTGTACACAGAGCGATACGGGAGGAACACTGAAGCAGATTAAGGATTTCAACGCGTTCCTCGAACGCGCCGCTGTTGCATTGGAAGGTAGATAGAGAAGACCCGAGGTTGACTGGGCCTCGTTATGTCGTCCGAAGTTGACGGTGGTTGGGGTATTCATGTACAATGTTGGCGTTGAGGGGTTGACGGGGGTGGCCTTTGCCGGGGATACCCAGGAAAATCGGCATTCGGATCGCCCAATTGATGACTTTTTTGGCTGGCAATACCACTTGGCCTAAGGCTTATGACTGCCACAAGACGCTGAACCTTATTTTCCCCGTTACCTTAGCTCGTGTCCAAAGGGGGAGTTATTGCCATAACAACAACATCCACGATTTCTCCCCCTTTGATTCTAGACTGGAAGCAAAGTTGGTGCTGAGCCCTTCGTCCTCGACTATTGAAATTCGTCTCTATTTTTGTCTGTTTGCCTGTCTGGAGCATGGTACACATTGACGTCACAGGCCTTATTGAACGCGCAGCCCACCTGTCCTCACGTCTTTCGACCTCTTTTTTTGACTACGGTACCCTGAATCGGGGTGGCCGTGTGTCATGGCGTGTGCAAGTAGTCCCACTCTCCGATGTGGCGGTCGGCGCGTGTACAGCTGAGGCTGTCCCCCCCCCCAATAGGCGGGTTTCCCGTATCATTGATGTACCACAGATAAAATCCTCACCCGGAAGTACGGCACTTGAAGCTCGACGGGCCATGGGTCCGTCATCAAAGTTCCCAACCCACGCAGCGCCTTACACGCCCCCCTACGCTAGATCCTGACTGGCCGCAGTTAGTCAAGAGACGGGAAAACTGGGTTCTGCCAGAACTTTGAGAAGCAGTGATTGGAGTGTTTGTTGCCGTCGCACTTCCGACGAAGGGGGGGGGCCGCTTATGGGTGTCAGTTGATTTTTATGGAAGCAGGTGGAGGGAACGCGAAGGGGGGTGTATGAACTTTTGGAACCAGCAAGGAGGAGGAAGTTAGGGGTCCTCGGCCACCGATGACTTATCTGCTCCAGCTGAGAGCGTGAAGTTAATGAACAGGGCAGTCCATTGTTGTTGTGCCTGTGAAGCCGGGAGCCGAGTACATAAGGTGAGGGAGGGGACCGCTTCCACTGCTCCATTTTCTTGCCGCTTATCCCAACTACTACTCTCTATACGAACTCACAAGTTTCCTTTGAGGACTTCACCCCCCCGTCTCTCTCCTTCTACCTTTCTTTCGACTCTCAACTAGCCGTCAAAATGCCCGCTCCCGAGGTTCCCCAGCAGCAGGCCCCCATGGAGGTCCCTTCTGAGAACGGAATCGTCTCTCAGCAGCCTGTAAGCTGTCCCTTACCGCAATTTTCTTTTAGGATTTTAGACTAACGCGCACAATCAACAGTCCGTCGAGCCCCAGCCTGAGATGAGCCTCCGTGGTGGTGAAGAGGCCGGATGCGAGATCTGCTGTGGTCTCTGCGCCTGCGAAGAGTCCTGCTGCTAGACCAAGCCATAAGCATGAGTTAAGATGGGGAAAACATTCGGAAAGGGTGTGAAGGGTGGTGGTGGTGCGATGACTGAGACAACAATACCATTACTACTTTTAGTCCTGTCTGTGTCATCACCCCCGGTGGCGTTTGGCGATTATTACTCCTGTTGGAGGGATACGTGGTTTAAGGGTTATTCACTATCAAACAATCGAACATATTCCAAGAGCAAATGCTTCATTTCGAACGCGTCTTTCTGTGACGAATTTAATTCAATCGACTGTCGTCAAAATGTGTTAGAGACCAAGCGAGATTTCTAGTGGTGTGGGCGGCTGTCCCTTGGGCTGCCAAGTGCATGCCAAGAGATCTACCCGCAAAGCTTAGCTTGTAGTGGCCTCTCATGGCAGTAGAATGGCTGACAGCTCGCTACAGAATGTTCCACGTCAGCCAGACCACTGGCCCAGTGGGAGGCCAACCAACCAGTGGCCACTCCACCCTCCCTGCACCGTTGTGGTTCACTACTTTGTCTGAAGCTTTGCATTTGGGGAAGGCAAGCAGACCACAATTCGTCATCGTCCCCTCGACCAGGTGAGGCTTTGAGGCTTGAGGCTTTTCGGACGGGAGGCGATGCAAACTTCGCCTCCCGTAGTTATCGCCGCACCTTAATGCAACTGGTTGCACCCATCGCAACCCAAGGAAGACAGGTATTCCTCCCCCTATTGCCTTGTCTGTCGGCAAGTGAGGCCCCCAATACAATGTTTTGAATCTGCCGAAACACGAACTCTACCTTAATTCTCTCTTGCTTGAATTCAATGTGACACCTCGGGACATGGAAGCTGGATCCCTGAGTTTCTGGTCTCGTTTGTCAACCCCGGTCCTTTGCTCTTTGCAGAGCAATGCTGAGTTGGGATGATTCAGAGCAACCTGAACCACGCAGTCCCTGCTGAGGGAATTACGGGGTTTCGCTGTTTCGCTCCCCCCAGGGTGTGCGAAATAGACGACGTCGTATTTTCAAGTGCCGTGCACAGTTGATCACAATTATTCACGTCGCGATCAAAACGGATGCCTCGCTGGCAGTCGCAAGGTCCAGCGATGTGTCCTTGAGCAAGTTAATCTGAGTCGGTGGCAGCTGACGGAGAATGGGGCCTTCCCTTCCATACGGCCCTTTTTTGTGCATTTGAAGATGTTCTTCTAGAAGTACATGATAGTCTACAGTTGCCCGCCCAGCCATGCATCGTTGTCTTCAACGGCAAAACGCTGATCCAAGTTGGCAACCCCTTACCTTGGATAATTTACACTGATAACTCCAACACCGTGAACAATTGTAGCCCAACTGCTTTCACGTGGTTGCTATTTCGCTCCCAGCAAGGATGTAGGAGACACACGTCTACTTCCCGCCAAAAACCCCAGAAACGCGATCCATGATGGTCGCCTTGCCCTCCGCCTTGCGCTGCTGCCTCTCCTTCTCCTGCTCGTCCCAGAGCTTCTGCACGTCCTTGGCGACGGCCGCCTTGGCCTGCAGGTCTGCCCGCAGCGCCGCTTCTTCCGCTGCCCGCTCCTCCTCGGGAAGCTGCTCCAGCTTCTCCCTCCACGACTTCTCGAGGTCGGGCCGGGGCTGGATGGCGCCAGCTTCGGCCACGGTTGGTATTGAGAGGTCCAGCTTGGGTACAGGGAGACCTTCCTTCTTGGCCAACTCAATGGCCTTTTCTTGCTCGAGCATACGGTTGTAGAGCGCGTCAGCGTGCATCTGGATATCCTCCTCAACATGCGCTGGGCGGTTGTAGACAGACTGGTAGCCTAGGGCTTTGAGGAATCTCTGGTTTTTGGAACAAAATCGTCAGTTCATGGGTCTCGTAATCATTGAAAGCAGAGGAGAGGAAAGGACTGTTCGTACCGTCTGCATGGTATAACACCTCTCAAATCTCTGCACCTGATGCCTGCACATCTGCATCCGGTCCTCCCAAGCACCACTCTTCATGCAGTTCACCCACTCCTCCTGCTGCAGAGCGCAGTTCTCGAGCGCAGCCCGCCCAATGTTGTGCTTGCGCTCCTTGTAGCCGTCCAACACATCCATGAGCTTCTCATGGTCCGTTTTCGACTCAGCCTCGACGTCTGAGTATGGACGATATGTTTTCCAGAGATGGGCGTACCGGCCGTCTTGAAAGAGACTCTCTTTCGGCACCTTTGGCCTATCCGAGTCCGCCGCTCCATTTCCATTTTCTGTTTGTGATTGAGCTTGTGCTTGTGTTTGTGCCGCGGCCGCCGCTTGTTCGGCTTCTTGGGCGATTTGCTGTTGGATCTTGACGGGGGATTCGCGCTGGAGGAATTCGCGAAGCTTGGGGTCGAGGGACTTGAGGGGGTCCGAGGTCGAAGGGCCGCTGGAAAACCAGCCGTCAAACCAGCCCATTTCGAATCGAAGCTTCAAGGAAAAAGAGCTCGAGAGACCGTCGGAGTGTAGTCAGGGAAGCTTAGAGCTTAGAGGGGGGTCGCAAACTGAAGCTCCTTGAGAATTTCTAGGTGGCAGTTGGTGATCCAATCAGATGCCCAGAACGACACAGACGCTACGTAGGAAAAGCCTAGCACGCACTGTATTTGACACTGTCTTTGAAAGGCCTTAAATGTATCAAACGCTATTCGCTCAAGAGAGGGTAGCACAAGGCATTTAAATGACGGACATATAAACTATCAAGTTGCTGCTTAAGTACGGATTAGTGGGATAGTCGATTGCAATCTGAGCAACCAATGCTTTCAAAGGTTGACTCGTAGGATCTCACATTCTTCGTCGAGAAGGGAATAACAACAATCATTGGAGCCTATGGTAAGGCAAATCACAGTGTCACGAGTCAAAGGCAAACACAATTGCACATCCAATCCCTAAATCATTTTTCGTTCATTCGACCTGAGGCGCATCGCAGTTTTCCGTTCCCGTAAAAATCACAAGCCCATTGTGTGCCCAAGACAGCCAGAGAATAACCTCCAGTTCACGACCGCGAAGTTTGGCTGATCGATTTCATTTTTGGTCTTGATTCTGCATCTATAACACAATCATGTGGATGCAGTTTCCCTGATGACCTCCCATCCGGTATGTAATGAAGAACCCACACCGCAGTCACGCCGTAAATGCCAATGAGCCGATTTAGAACTTGCTGAACTTCTTGACAGCCTTGCCAGTGCGGGGAAGGACACGAAGGACGTTGAAGCGGACCTAGAGATCAACGGGTTAGTAACTCTACTCCCTCGTCGGACATGGAGATATCGCGGGGGTTTGTCGTAACATACAGTCTTGCTCAGAGGTCTGCACTGGCCAACGGTAACCTGGTCACCCTCCTCGACACGGAAAGCGGGGGAAACGTGGGCGGCGAGGTTCTTGTGGCGCTTCTCGTAACGGGCGTACTTGGGGATGAAGTGGAGGTATTCGCGGCGGATGATAAGGGTACGGTGCATCTTGGTGGAAACGACGGTGCCGGTAAGGATACGGCCACGGATAGAGACCTGGCCGGTGAAGGGGCACTTCTTGTCTGGAGACGCGCCAACGTTAGCAATCGTTGTCCCGGTGGTGTCGTGCAAATGCGCATTGTTGATTTCCATTTCCCCCCTCCAAGAAAAATATTCCCCCCTCTTCCCCTCGAGCTCCAAAACTTCTTTGCGATTTCTCGAGTGCGTCGCGAATATTCGTCGAAAATTGTTTGCCGTCGCGCTTGTGCCAAAAAAGAATTCCCTTCCCAGTTCAATCCTGTTCGTTCGCAAACGTACCGATGTAGCTGCCCTCAATGGCAGTCTTGGGGGTGCGGAAACCCAGACCGACGTCCTTGTACCATCTGCGGCCGCTCTTGCCAGGGCGAGCAGACTTCGCCTTGACCTTCTGGTTAAGGAAGATACCCTTCTGCTTCTGGAAAGCCCTCTCGGACTGGACGGTCAGCTCGGTAGCCATCTTGACGTCGTGGTGCGGTCGACTGGGCGGTGGGTGCTGTTGAGGTTAGATGTCGATTGTTCGGAGCCTCTTTTTCTGACCAGACGAGATTGGGAACTACGAAGTTGGTGTGCCACTTAGGGCTTTGGCAAATATCAAAAGTTAAACGAGACCCACATTTACCCTTTTTTCATTGGATATGGTGGGACGGATCCTGAGAGAGCACCCTGTGGCTGTGTCGCTGCACCAGCCACACAATTTCTTCTATGAGACCAACGGAGTAATTAGCGGCAGACTGCTCCCAACCGTCGGTTCAGAGAAAAAAGTGATAAAAAAAAAAGCAACAGGGGTGAGCCGAGCAGGGGAAAAAGAACCCCAGTTTGCTTGCATTCGATATAGATTGACATTTGTAGGTCGTTCGTCTTGATGGTAGGTAGTTGTCTTCATTCCATATTCCTACGATGCACAATTTCCCATTTGCTTGCTCTTTTGCATGGTAAAAGCTATGAAACTCATGTTCCTAATTGATCCTTTTGATGATCTCTGAACTCCTGATATCAAGTCATTTCAGCACTGTTGGTCCCTTCCCACCACTTAAATAGGCACAGCAAAGATATGTGATGAGGAAGGACTTCCTAGCATTGAGCACCCTGGCTACCTAATTCACCATACACTGATAAGGACGAGGTGGTCTGTGGGCTGACACAGGCCCAAGGGTTTTTTCTTATTGTGAGACGTGGGGCATGGCCGTGGAAAATCTTCGGTTCAGGCAGTGACAGCCGATGCCACAGCAACAAAGCGCGTCTGTTGACATCATTCCCCGGTAGCCAATCAAAAGCCCAGCTAGAAGTAAACACGGCCCTTGCAGCCCACCACAGGTTCTTCTGGATCTGGGACTTGGACATTCACGCCACTACATTCGCGTCATTCTTTAAGACGTGACATGTGCATCTTTAGCTCTGTCGTCTGAAGCCTCACTGCCAACCAGTACAACAAATTTCGAGATGGCTTCATTCGGCGACGCGACCATGCCCTCGACACGGCGCACGCGGAAGTCCATCGGAGCGCCCACATCGTCGAGGAAGGTTTCTGATAAAGAGAATGCGACAATCGACGTGGGCAGTACTCTCGCGGAGAGTCGCAAAAAATCGCGAAGCAAGAGCATAGGCCCTGGCGGCTTGGACGCCCTTAAAAATGCAAATGGCAACCGTAGAGCAGTGAGAATGCTCTTGTTTTGATATGATGCACGCCTGGCTAACTTTCGCAGTCACTGGCTGTACCTTCACGACCCCCGCCACGATCGATTCTGAAGCCCACGGTGCCGCTTCTGCCCGAAATTCCACCGCACCGGAAGCGCACTGCAGACCTCATCGACCTGGGACCGCCCCGGTCTAGTACCCCTACAAACACTTCCATCGCCAGTGATGTCGTTGGATCTGGGTCAAAGATTGCCCTGCGCACAGAGGAAGAGCAGCAGGCTGCAGCTAGAGAACGCGAAGAACGAGAGCGCAGAGATGCTAGGCGTAAGTCCCTTGCCAACCGTAGGGTGTCATTCGCCGCCGAGGCGACACTCCACACCTTTCACGAGATCGAATACATGCAAGACTCAACATCGTCAACCGACTCGACGCGGCGTGCATCACGCGCAAATGATCAGGGATCCGATCGACCATCGACACCGCAAGAGCAACCGGAGGAAATCGTTCCCCAGTCGCCAGAGAACCAGCGAGAGCTGCACCAGAAGAAGCGCAGACGTAGCTCTACCGCCAATTTAATGGAGTTCACAGACCATGACGACAATACGGCCGCATCTGGCTTCAGTTCGGACTCTGAGCCAGCTGACGCGGTCGAAGAAGTGGATGAAGACGAGGAGGTTGAGTCTGACTCCAACAGCGATTCAGACGACGAAGGAACGATGATGACGATCGACGAGCACGAGGTTACTGGTGCTTCCGTCATGTCTGGTCGTACGGTCGCCTCTGATGACGAGAACGATACTCTGGATGAAGCCCTGCGGATGGCTGCACGTCAAGCAGGAACACAGCGTCTCGGCTCTGATGATGAAGAGGAGGAGGAGGAAGTCATCCCCTCATTTGGCTGGATTAAAAAGAGCAAACCTCAATACGGGTCATCTGAAGACCAAGAGAACGAACCCCTACCACCTCCTGTTCGGAAAAGCCCTCTTGAGGACGAAGATGATGGCGACATGGACATGGATATGGATATCACCAACGTGGTGGGAGGCATCCTCAATGACAAGACGTCTCAAAGTGTTGCCGACCCTAACGAGGACATGACTATGGATGTAACACGCGCTATCGGCGGCATCCTTTCTCAAGTCAACAAGCAACAATTTACCTCAGCAAGCCAGGATGATCAAACCATGGAGTTCACTACGGCCGTTGGTGGTATTCAACAGCCTAACCCCAACAATACCTTGTTTGATGAGAACGACGATGAAGATATGTCAATGGAGTTCACAACTGCCATAGGTGGTCTCCTCCCCTCACAAGCCAAAAGGGATAGGACTCAGAAGCGTCGCAGGACGGTCAATGCTCGTGAAGACTCTGTAATGGAAGAATCAACAATGGATATGGACATGACCGTCGGCGTTGGCAAAATTCTCCCCGTAGGAGATAAGACAATCCATGGCGAGGATGCGACCATGGGCATGGACATGACGGTTGGAATCGGCAATATCCTGTCGTCACCAGACAAGCCGATGGAAGAGGATGATGTCACGGGGGGCATGGAAATGACCATCGGCGTTGGAAAGATTCTTGGTGCTGGGGCAGATTCCCCAGAGCGAGACGAAGTAACCATGGGCATGGACATGACTATGGGTGTAGGCCGCATCTTGTCTAACACCCAGGCGCCGGATGCAGAGGATGCTACCATGGGCATGGATATGACGATGGCTGTTGGAGGTATCCTCAGGGCACCACAATCTCCAGAGGCTCGCATGGCGGCGAAGAAGCTCATGGAAGAGGAGGTGGACAAGCCGGATACACCCTCCAAGGGAATGTCCACCAAGCCACAATCACCTGCAAAGAAGCTGGCTGCGTCAGTGAAGAAACACTCGCCTGCAAAGTCAGACACCGGCGGCAGCCCTGCTTTCAACCCTTTCCAGGGCAGAAGTCTTCGCAACAGCATGCCTCGTGCAGACATCTTTAGTGAGTCTCCAGCCAGGAGCACTCGGACACCTAGCCCTCCAAAGTCGACAGCACCGCCTCCAGTTGTCTCTACTCCGTTGGACAGCTCGCCAGTCAAGACTCCTCAATCGACCAAGAAACGAGGCCGTCCCAAGTCGCCTCCAAAATCGCCACCCAAGTCTACTCCCAAGTCACCCGTGCGGAAGCTTGCAACGCCCTCTTCTGAAAAGACCGGAAATCGCTTGAATGTCTTTCAGCAAGATCCTACCACTGGTGCAAGGACACCTACAGTCGTTCTCACCCCACAGCCACGCAGACACTCTGGTGTAGGCGCCGACAAGCCTGGCTTGGGGTCGCCCCGCGTCGCCGCCATTCTGGATCGTAGAGGATCACTCGGCGAAGCCGCTCAGGAGTTCGTTCCTGGAAAAGCGCGTGGAATCACCTTCGCCGATCCGAAGGTCATAGAGTATGAAATAGATCAAGACCGTCAGGAGGAGGAAGACAAAGAAAATGGACGAAGGATCATGGAGCGGGAAGCAGATGGTGAGAATGAGAAGGACGCTACTCTTAACTTGAGAGAGATGATCGACAGTTTGAGTCCGAAAAAGAAGCGCCTGCAAGGCCGCAAGAGTCTCCATGTCGGAAGTGCTAAAGGCCTACTCGGAAAGCGACCTGCCGAGCTTGATGATGAAGTGGATGGCGAGGATAACGATGGCGTGAAGAGGCTCAAAGGACACCAAGGCAGCCCCGTCAAGAACGTCAAGCTGCAGCAGCCGCCCAGTAAGGCAGAGACTACTGGCCGCAGATTGACACGTTCATCTCAACGGTTCATGGAGGAAAGCTCTACGCCTAAGGCAACCCCGACCCATTCCGAATCACCATTGAAGAGTGGAAGCACAGCAAAGTCTCCTCACGGACAAGGCCGATTCCGAGATGTTGCGGACGATACTGTTTCCCACACGATGAACCTCGATGGCTCGCCTGCTAGGGACGATGCTGAGCTTATGAACGAACAGCCAGAGGAACGAATTCACCTTCAGGACTTCCTCAACATGACATCTATTCGTTTTATGGAGTTGACAACTACAAAGAGGCGACACACTCAAGCCCCGGATATGTTCAAAGATATGGGAGGCAAAGAAGACATGTCACTTGAGCGCTGCGTTATCGCTGGAGCTTGCACAGTGCCTATGCTCGAGTTATACCAGCACTCCTGTCGGGAGCTGAAGAAGTATATTTCTGAAGGTCGCAGAATTGTTCGCGAAATCGAATCTGAGACCTTTGAGGAGAACCCGCCTCTGTTTAGGGAATACATGTCGGCATCGGCCGACTTCAAGAACATCCTCGATAACCAGTTCAAGAACGGCAAGACCCATGCGCGCCTCGAGAGCAAGGCCATGTGGTATGAGTGGCGTATGAAACTTCAGGAAGGCCTAAGAGAGGGTCTCGTCAGGATTGCCGAGGGCATGGACTCTGACGAGAAGCTCCTTGCACAGCAACAAAAGCTCCTTTCTTCTGTTCTTCCTGGAATTGTATCGCGATTCGCTGAACTCGAGCAAGAGCATGGAAATCTAAAGGCTGCTGCTGATGAACTTGCTGACTGCGACCCCGAAGAGCTTGAGATTGCGCGGTCTGATTTGGCTGAGGTCGAAAGGGATGTTCAAGAGAAGACTCAACGTATTGCCGAACTTCGACAAGAGCTCGAAGATGCGGAGCGTGGCATCGAGGCACTTACACAAGAGAAGCAGCAGTGCTACGAGGATATCAAGGAAGCGGAGAAGATTCGCGAGGAATGCCGAGGCTGGTCCACGAGCGAGATCAGTGCACTCAAAGGTAGGATCCTATCATAACAAACAGTGGCTCAGGGAAAACTAACGCGGTTGCAGACCGAGTGGATGCCTTGGAGAAACAGCACGGTTGGGCTGTCACCGGAGTGTCAGGAAGCCAGATTTCGATGACCTACCGCCGTGAGATTGAGTTGGTGTTTGACATCACATCTTTCCAGCCCAGAAAGAAGAATTCGCGGATTGACCTGTGGTATATTGCCGCCAACCGCGAGAACCATCCTGTGCCGTCAACACCGGAAAAGGAATTCTTCTTACAGTGTATTCGGGACCACGTTCGTGCACTACAGCAGAGCCGCACTAAAATTGCGGATCTCCTCCACATGGTTCGCACTGCGTGGGACAAGGCTAATTCCACCTCCACCCACGTCCGGCAGCTCAACATCACATTCCCCACAACTGTCAACCGGACTTCAGATTCGTCTGTTGCTGTCAAATCGTCACTTCTCCTAGCACCCCTGGAGACTAAGGTGGAAATTGCTCTTGAGATTCAAGGCGTCAGCAAGCCCGATGGGGTCGAATTCTCACTTCATCCTGAGGCAACGGTTGTGTATGGAGAACACTTCAACACCGGCAAAATTGCCGAGTTTTTATTAACTCACTTGGGTGACAATGCCTTTTCCCAAGATGAAGGAACACCGTCTTGGAGCGATGTCGTGGTAAACCTTCATGAGAGACTTTTGGCAAGGGGGAGGAAACAGTAGTTTTCTGTTGCTCTGGTAATATTTTCTTGTAATGAACGATAAGGGCATCTTGTTGCATTGGGGAATTAGCATGCTCGTGGGAGGCGGACTTGGTTTTGGCGCTTACGGAGGATACCCTGTGTTGAGGCAAATACGTATCCGAGTCCTTGTTATTGTTTGTCAATTTATTCTCAACTGAGTTTATTCGCTGATGATTTGGCTTTTGTCTTTGTGTTGCTACCACTGATTGAATATGGAAAAAAGGAGCTGGCTTGAACAAGAATGTTTCATACAACCGCGAAAAAGCTTGAACCATTGTTCAGTCTAAACTCGGTTTCTTCTGTTCTTGAATGGCTATCAAGTCGAGTACCTTGTGAAAGACTAAAACACAATGAATCTGGATGAGAACCGGAAATCCAGCGGACGTTTGGGGTAGCTGGTGTCTCGACATAGCACTGCGCCACGAGAGATTATCCTGAAAACTAACACGCCTTCACAGGCCTCAAATGTACTTGCCGTCCATGAAACTCTTTACGCAAGCCCCAGCTAGCCAAAGGGGCAGATGGCATTCGGGGCAACATAATCATCGGCTTAATGTTGGTTGCGCTCAGCTCCACCCAAACGACCGACGCCTCTGCTACGGTAGACACCTCAGGACTCTCACTTCACCTCACTTTCAAATAAGAGAATTTCCAGTCTCCTTCTGATAAAATCACGTGGTACGCGTATTTCCCTCGCTCCTGCCTAGAAGAAGTATTTTCTTTTCGAGCTTTGAGCTTCTCTCTTCTTATGTTTTTCTCCGTTCAACTCAATTTCTCATCATTCTATTACCACTCTCATCGCTTTTTAGCTAAACTTCCTTTTCGTCTCGATTACCTTTTCCATCCCGCTTTATCATTCTGTAATCATACATGAATCTTCTGATATTCTGTCACGATGATTCAGATCGCCATTGAGTACGCCAATCAAATGCTCGTTGAGATTCTCAACACCCACCCCATTCTCTCCATAGTCATCGCCTTCCTCATATTTCATTCTTTCGGTCCGTCCCTCGTCATGGACGTCATGGGGAGTTTGTGGATGAAGATTGTCGTCCACTGGGTTGAATTTTTCATCCGTCTCTTTACAGCTATCGTCGAGGCCTCTTCGGAGCCCGACAATGAAAAGCCCGGGATGTCTGGAACCTGGCCTGGCAAATCTGGTGTTGTTGAAACTCATTAGGAAGAGAACAACACGCCGGATTATCCAGTTATGTGAGTTTTATTTCTCTGATTTACTTCTGCGTTGGAAAAGAGTTCTAATCGAGACGCCAGGCCCCGCGGCACACCGCTTCCAGAGGTGTGCCAATGTCATATTCATACCGACAAGGACCAAGAGATTGAATGCAACTCCACATTGTGCAAGCTAGAGAAGGAAATACTCCTTAAGGAGATTGCCGACCTTAGACTTCGCCTGAAGAAGCGCGAGCAGCTCCTGTTGGAACCGGACTTCGGTCGCGTTGTACCAACAGAGAGTTGTACTTTCACTCCCAAGAAGGCGACTTCCAAGACGGCTCGTCTGCGAAAGCAGTTCATCAACACAACCAAGAAAAACAACAACAATATCAACAACACTGCTGAAGAGAACGTCTACAAGAAGAGCGTCAAGAAGGAGAACTTTGAGAAAGAATTTAACAACGAGAGCGCCGAGAGTACGACCATCGAGAACGAGACCACCGAGTATGAGACCATCGAGAATGAGAGCGCTACGAACAAGAATGCTGAGAATGAGAACATTGAGAGTGAGGCCATCGAGAATGTTACCATCGAGAAGGAGAACATCCAGAATGAGAGCGCTACGAATGAGAGCGCTACGAATGAGAATACCGAAAAGGAGAAAATCAAGAACGAAAGCGCCGAGAAAGAGAATATAGAGAATGAGGCCATCGAGAAGGAGAACATCCAGAATGAGAACACACAGAATGAGAATTTTGAAAGTGCCAGCATCGCCACGAAATTTGAAGATAATAACACCGAGAAGGAGAACATCAAGAAGGAAGAGAGGAATTTCGAGACACAGAATTCCGAGAATGTGAACATCAAGAAGGCGAAGAGCATTGAGGAAGAGAGCACCGATAATGAGATCATCGAGAAGAAGCACTGGGAAATTGGCGACATCGAGAAGCGCTTTGAGAATAAGAATATCGAGCAAGAGAACGCTAAGAAAAAGAACATCGAAAATGAGATCAGCAACCAGGAGCACATTGGAAAGAACCTTCAAAATGATGATACCGAGAACTCTAAGGAGATCTTTGATAAGAGCTTCGAGAAGGTGATCATCGAGAATGAAAATATCGAGCAGAACAAAACCGAGAAGGCAAACATGGAGAATGAGAGCACTGAGAATGGGAACATCGAGAAGGATGAAGTCGAAAACAAGAACTTTGAGAAGCATAGCATCGAGGAGAACACCGAGGAGGCTGTTTCTATCTCAGTCACTCCCTTTGCTTCTGTCATTCCCATCACAGCACCTGCCGCTCCAGTCATTACGCCTGTTGTTTATCCGCTTGTCATCAACGCGCCACTCTCACCTATAATCGAATCTGAAATCCTTTCTCCTTCACCAAAACATCTATCACCTGTCGAGACTGGAGTTACTGTTCCTACTATCCCCTCTTGTCTTCCTCACGCAACGTTTCCCGAGGCCTTGCACACTTTGGCAGCTATCCCCGAAGATATGGTAGGGATCGAGCACGAGCCCGAACATGTCATTGAAATCAATGACAACGTCGACAGAATGGACGAAGACTGCGGTCAGGATATTGACGATGATGTGGACATCTATGATGCACCGCCCCCTATTTCAGTCGTCAAAGAAGATATAGAGATGGTAGAAATTCCAGTCGATCAGGAGGTGGAGATGGATCTTGGTCTGACCCAGTCATCAAATGTTTCTCTTTTACCACCTCGCCAGTTGCTTTTGGTGGTGAAGGAGGCTAACAATCAAGAAGAGCGGAAAGTTGAGACTCCATTCGCACTGGCACCTAGACCAGCACCAGTATCCAAACCAGCCCAGATACCAGCCTTAGGATCAGTAACAACACCAACCCAGAAATCGACAGTGGCTGTAGTATCAACGCCAGCTACAGTATTAACACCAGCTGCGGTATCAAAACCAGCTGCAGTATCAACACCAGCTGCAGTATCAACACCAGCTGCAGTATCAACACCAGCTGCAGTATCAACACCAGCTGCAGTATCAACATTAGCTGCAGTATCAACATTAGCTGCAGTACGAACCCCAGATCGAGGATTAGTACCAGGACCAGCAACAGCAGCACCGCCGTACGGACCTGTAAGACCCTCTGACGGTCATACTCCCCCTCCTCGAGTTATCAGGAAGAAACTGCCATCACCATGCCCTGTTCTGCTTCCAAACCGCAAGAAGCCCAAAGCACAGGCTCCTCGAGCCAAAGACCTGCCCTATGCACTGCTGGGAGCTGACGGCCTCCCAATTCGTTCGCCTACGCCATCGCCTGCTCCTGACCCATCAACGCCAACTACCGTGCCTGCACCCGGCTTTAGAGATTCTTTATCATCTCCCTCATATCGATTGACCCTGTTCCCCATCTCCAAGCCGCCACCGAGTCCAACACCAGCACCCCCTAGGTTACAGCCCACTGTCCCTGCCATCAAACGGACCAATTCAGTCTCCGATGCTCATCCTTCTCCGCCTTCCACGCCCAATTTCCAAGGCAGACGTGTGGCACCATTGCCTGCAAGAGCGCAGATAGAACGATCGGCCGCTGACGAAGACGCGCGTCGCAGGGATGCAGCCATGGCCAGAGAGATGTGGAGGCAGAGAGAGAGCGAGTCTCAGAGGCAGGATGACTTGCGTGCCACTGAAGAAGCTCCGCGGGCCCGCATGCCCCCAGTTGGCGCCGAGTCAGAGCAAATCGCCTCTCTTAACGACAATCTCTTGACCGTTGGGTCAGACAAACTAGAGGCAGAGCTCCGCCATATTCTACGTCCGCTATGGGAAATTCTTGGTCGCCCAGTTTCTGGATATCCAGATGGCAGAGCTTTACGAACCTACGGACAAGGGAGTCTCCAGGGACTTGCCCTCCGGCGCTGGCGCCTGTCCCTCGAAGATGAGCAGCCTGACGGCACCTATTTAACGAGAGTACACTTTGAGAGTCTGGTCAAAGTTTGGATGGAGGAAATCATCGATGAACTTGTTCGGTTGCGTATTTTACATGATGACCAGGAAGAGATGAAAGAATTGCTGGATGAGTGGCGTGGCCAGGTGGATCAACAGGGACGTCCGGGAATGTAAGCAACAGCAATGTAACCAGGGAGGCAACGAGATGCAAGTGGAAGGCAACAAAAGAAAGGGGTGAATGGCGATAAACAATCTTTGTCACTTTATGACGATGATCCACTGATAGGTCGCCTCTACCTTTAGTCCTTTTGTTTGATTATGCTACCTAGGTTACTTTCTTAAGCTATCTGTTTTTGACCTTTGTCCAGCCATTGTTCCCACCGCCACTCGTGCGATTCTGCGTACTTTCTCCCTCTTCCACTGCCCAAGCATCGTCCTCAAGAACCTCCCACTCCGGTACTGCCACCTCGGTCATCAACTTCTTCTTAAGCCTATCTGCAAGCTTCAGTGGGCTGGGCAGTTTGAAGCCTCGGATAAACTCAGAACCGTCCGCACCGCCGAGGAACGTATGGGCTGTGCCATGTGAGTATCTACCCATCCACGACGAGGTCTTTCCAATCTCTTCCTGCTCAGGGATATCGTGTTTCGCTGCAGGCAACGAAGCCACAGGGGGGTATATGCGGCCTGTCTGAGTGCTATGGAGCTGCTGGCCGATGAGAAGATTGTACAAGTTGCGACCCATGTGACAAACATCCTCGAAGGAGCTCTTATCGCCAACGGATACCCCCTGAGTGCTACAGGCCCAGGCGATATCATATGCCAGGAGGGTGACACCTTCGAGAAAAAGGGAGTGAGCAGCAGGGTCTTCCTTCGCCAGAATCGGAAGCGCCTTGTCGACATAAAGGGGCCTAGGCCGCGGCACATAATGCGGCTGGCCGTCTCGCTCATCTGAAGCAAAGCTAGGAATCACGGAAGTTCCCGGGAAGGGTATGTCACCGTGTTGATACGATGATGCGAGATTAAAAATCGTTGGGCGTGGATAGTCTCGATGTGGCAATGTGATCTCCGCAGGGAGGCGGATTGAGAGGTAGTGCGATGTCAGGGCGACAATGTGCGCGATGTTGGCGAGAGACGTGGATAACACCTCAGGAGATGCAGCTTTTCAAGTCAGGACCGACCTGCAGAACATTTCGGAAATGGGGGCTTACCATTCATGGATGAGAGGTCAATGACATCGACTCCTCCAATCTTGAAGTCGTATCGGGATGAAGAACCTTTCTTGATCCGACGAAGGCCATATAACTTCGCGGCTTCCATGCACAAAAACGATCGAGTGCTAGCCATATTATCCGCACTGCGATTCCATTTATACTTATTAACCTGAATAGAGCGTTCGGTTTCTTCCAACTGTCTGGCTCTCCGGGTAGCGATTCCAGTCGAAGCGGATTCAAGATCCGATTTTCGGCGGGATAGGATAGCCTTGCGGTCAGCAATTTCCTTCTTGGCAGCTGCGATTTCAGTTTTCAGTTTCTCTGCTTGGGCGATGATCTCGCTTGTCCGGTCTTCAGACTTCTTCTGCTCGCTCACGGATGTTTCCAGGAAGATGTTTCGATTAGGGGCATCGTTAGCGGTGCTTGGAGTCAGCAAGTCGTTGATCTGTCGCTGGAGACTCTCATTTTCCATCAACGTCTGGAGGTTCTTGAGACGACCTTCATAGCAGTGGTTGCGGGCATCCACGGCGCAAAGAAATGGTAGCCGTTGGGAGTGGTGCGGCCTTTGACAGATGTTGCAGTTCATCTTGATGATATTTTATGACTCAATAGGCGCGACGAGATGAGGTAGATTTCAATATGACAATGAAGCGGCATGAACTAAATGTCGCCTCGGCGATGACGTTGGAGTTTTGAGTTTCCGACGGATATGTTGCGGGCTGTCTGATGCCCATGCTCTTGAAGAAAATGGCGACCTGATATACAACTACTTTCAGATCGAACTGAGTGGATTGCGGCGTCCAGACGACCTGACAGGACAGGCCTAATGTGAAGGTCGTTCAGTCACGAGGACGAGGTCGGGTGAGAGGCGTCGATGAAAGGAAGCGCCAGAACAGGAAACACTCACTCGAGTGCCGTAGGTGCAGCAGACTCCGGCAGGCAGCAGGGGTGGGTCTAACAACTTTAGACCCTTTGGAGCGCCACACTTTTACTTTTGGCCATGCTTTCACCGCCACATCTTCTTTCGCCAGTCTTGGTGGTACCAAAACTCGTCCATTTTCAGCCATTTACAGGGGGCATTCAGTGAGGCGGTTGCTATGGTCCTCATTCCTCCACTGAAGCAAACCTAGCCGAGATAACCAAATGCGACAAAGTCACATAACTACCTACCTAACACCAACCACACCCAAATAGCAGAACTTCGTTTATTCCAGCGTTACGAAAAAAAGGACAACAAAGCTATAAAAATTCAGCTGCTGACTAGGTTTTACCAAGACCATCTTCTGCAGAAGGTTATCAACCATGGCCGACGGAACAAATGAGTCTAAGAGACCCAACTCCCTCAAGAACACAAAGACACCTGAACCGCGACCTGACCAGCAAACGACAACCGGTCAGGGCAACGATACGCCCAGCACGCCTGGCCCGTTTCCGTCTTTCGACTGGGAGGAATTTGAGGCCCGATATGAGAAGGCCCTTGCCGATGCAGACGAAAGGGAACGAGAGCTCTTACAAGAGTTTGATAGCCTGGTCAAGGTGAGATTACTTGCATCCATGGCGGTAAGCTTCAAATTGACCACATCTATAGTATTTCAACGTTTGGGCATCCACTTCTAGCGCCCATGACAACCAACGCGCAGTCAAACGCCTTCGTACAAGACAGAGATACGTCAAAATGGCAGAGCAAAACATGGCCGAGAAGCAAGAGCACAGTGAGTCTTTCCTCCTTGAACCCGCCTAACGCGTTCGACTCACACCATGACAGTGACCGAGGTTCTTCGCGCATTTCAGAGTGCGCTTGCTCTGTTAAGCCGGTCATGAAATTTGATCAAGATCATGGGAGTGTTGACGAATAATACTATCTCACCATTTACTATTAGGCAGAGACACTCACGGGCAATTCTGGTATCAGTTGCACCGGATCGCGTTCTCTTCGTTGCAGCGTGTCTAGGGACGTCTCCACACGTGACCAAGCTGGGGGCGCGTCTGGCCCACTGTATCTCTTTGGCCTCATTTCATCATCCTTCAACTTTGATCTGTCATCCTCAACCAAACCAAAACAAACCATCGCGGCAGAGAAACAATCGGTCATCATCGCCGCAGTGCCGGTTACCATGGCTTCAGTTGGGTCGGCTCAATCTCAGGCCGCATATGTCATCCCACACATTACCCACGTATGTTCAAACATGCCTAACAGTCACGTTTATCTTACTGATGGTTTACAGGATGAGCTGATGTTATTCTTCGACTCTCATCTCTCCGACGCAGCTTTGCAGACATTTAACACTGATTTTTTCAGCCCCGAGAAGCATGCAAGTAGTGTAAATGTCGAACCTTTCCACCAGGAAGTTGATGACTTTTACGAGGATGAAGACGATGGCCTCGGCTATTATCCTGACGGTGTGAAGCGAACACTCACCGACGAGCAAATTGCCATGTTCCGGCACTCCGAAATGGAATCTCTCAGAAAAGAACAAGAGAAGGCTGCCGAGCGTCGTGCGTCAGCTCAGCAAAAACTTGAAGCTGGCGAGGTCGGCGACGATGACAACTTGAGAGACAATTTGTCAGCTCACCAGCCGGCAAAAACGAAGAACAAGAAGAAGAGGAAGGCTGGCAAGGCTAGGAACCACGAGCCTAAACCGGACCTTCGAAAACGGACTTGGGACGTGGTAGAAGCTGGTCTCGATTCACTGGACTACGACTGATTGAGCTGGAACCATGTTTGCAATCTGGCTGTTGCTGAGACAGTTTACACCAGATACTTGATTGACGAGCCTCATGCACACCAATAGTTATTTTGACTGGCGGGCTGCGATTACGAGCTAGCTATACTCGCTGCCCATCCGGTCCAGCCGAGGTGCCGCTATAAGAGACGACGACTGACCCGAGCTCTTGCAATGCTCCGGCTTGACTTGAAAAATTGCAGATTTCAAGCACTCGACGCTTATGATGTGGAAAGAAAAGGTATGTGAAACACATTTCATTTGGGCTTAATAACGCATGCATGATGAAAACTTCGTATCGTCATCCTTAGTCGGATCTATAGTTCCGGGCAGACGACGGCTGTTGGTCTTGTGGTTGATCTTGATTGACCTCGATCAGTAGCCTGAGCCATGAGAGCTTGGACATGTCGAGCAATAATCTTCTCTCTGAGCATGCCATTGTTTTCTTATAGTTCTGCCAAAGCACTACAATAGATGCTGATCTTGACTAGACAGATGTATGAGCGGAAGAATCCCCTGGACCAGAGGTGTTCAAGAAGAAGGTTTGGAATGAACAAGTCAAGGTTGTAATAGGTGTACCATGGAATGGGCATTAAGCACCGATGGAGGATATTTTGGTGTGTACACGGACATACATTCGTCTAGAATATTCTCGTAGCCGCAACATGCAGGCTTCTCCTGCCTGCCTACCTTCCGATGAAGCAAACTGAATCAAAATATCTACCTGGTCTGCACAAGCCTCTGCATGATAAGATGAAGTGGCCGCCTGCATAATGTCTTATCTGACGCGTGGCCATTTTGATTCTGCGACGGGCTTCAGAGTCTTGAAGTGACAAAGCTCCGTTGTTCTCGACCACTTAACTAGCACAATCCCGCCAGAAATCACCATGCACCTAGAACCTTAATAAACTTCGGAACAGAACTCGACTGGAAAACAACTTGAGCACACTGCTGCGCTGATAGTAGAGGTAGGGTGCGCACGGATCAGGCAGACTTATCGGGCGGTCTGAGCGATAAGCCTGTAGGGACCCGGCTCGGTCGGCAGCCAATTAGGATATGGCTGCTAAGCCTGATTTTAGACATCCCACCTTGATTTACTCCCTGCCCCGTTCCCTCCCACTACTCACTCCACGTCTACGCTCGCCTGGCTACCAACCTCAGCCACGCCGAGACCCCTCCTTCTGTGCCCGCCTCCGCCGCAAAATCCAACCTCACGCAACACCATCACCCTCTTTTCCAAGTCCTGCGCGCGATCGCAGGCAACGATAGCCCAACATGGCGCGGGTCTACGCAGATGTTAACCAGAACATGCCCCGCAGTTACTGGGACTACGATAGCGTGAACATAAGTAGGTTTTTACCTGCTCTGCCCCGGGAGAGCTCTGGGATCGGCCGAGGTTTTGCGCCAGAACTACACTCCGGCCTTGCAGCCTCGGTTCCTTCTCCATCACCATCGCGATCACTGATTACTGACTGTTTGACCGCCAGGCTGGGGTGTACTCGAGAACTACGAAGTTGTGAGGAAAATCGGTACGTTTTTTTCTTGCAAATTGTTGAGCCGGCCCCCGCGCCTGCACAAATACGCAATCCTGCATACGGTTTTTTTACGCGCGACGAGTTCGAGGCTATATCGAGAAGGCTGACGCAAGGCTGCAACAATAATAGGTCGTGGAAAGTACTCGGAAGTCTTCGAAGGCATCAACGTCGTCAACTATCAGAAATGCGTCATCAAGGTCCTGAAGCCTGTTAAGAAGAAGAAGATCAAGCGTGAAATCAAGATTTTGCAGAACCTTGCCGGCGGCCCCAACGTTATCGCGCTGCTGGATGTGGTTAGAGATTCACAAGTACGTGGAGAATTTTGCTTGCTATACTGATTTGAAGGAAAGGCTAACCTCGCCCTTGCCCCTAGAGCAAGACACCATCTCTCATCTTCGAACATGTCAATAATACCGACTTCCGAAGTCTCTACCCCAAGTTTAACGATCTCGATGTTCGTTACTACATCAACGAGCTTCTCAAGGCTCTGGACTTCTGCCACAGCAAGGGCATCATGCACCGCGACGTCAAGCCTCACAACGTTATGATCGATCATGAGAACCGGAAGGCAAGTGTATCTCCCAAAAGAGACGCAAGTCAAGTTGTTGGCTAACCTTCGCGCAGTTGCGACTCATTGATTGGGGTTTGGCCGAATTTTACCACCAAGGCACTGAATACAACGTGCGCGTTGCTTCCCGCTACTTCAAGGGTCCCGAACTCTTGGTCGATTTCCAGGAGTACGACTACAGTCTGGACATGTGGAGTCTGGGTGCCATGTTCGCTTCGATGATTTTCCGTAAGGAGCCTTTCTTCCACGGTAACAGCAATTCGGACCAGCTCGTCAAGATTGCCAAGGTCCTCGGTACGGACGACCTCTTTGATTACCTTGACAAGTACGAGATTGAACTCGACGCTCAGTACGACGACATTCTGGGCCGCTTCCAGAAGAAGCCCTGGCACTCCTTTGTTACCGCCGAGAACCAGCGATTTGTCTCTAATGAAGCAATCGACTTCTTGGACAAGCTTCTTAGATATGACCACCAGGTACGTCCTGCAGCAGCTACCAATCATTGCCAACATACTGACGTTAAGATAGGAACGCCTTACTGCAAAGGAGGCTCAGGCACACCCCTACTTCAACCCTGTCCGGGACCCTGAGGTCTTCAAGCAGAATCTGGCTCAGCAAAGCACGTCTGGCGTACCTAGCAACTGAACTGAGATGCCTTGACTAGACCGAGAACTGGCCAATGACTCTCACGATGCCCTGAAATATCCTCTACACCGGGGTTGCAGTGAACAGGTATCGCATCTTAGGACCCAATCAGGAACTGCACCGATTATGGCAGCATGTCCTATCAGCTAGACCCAAACCACATCTTCTCAATACGACTTTCAACCTGATTAATGGACAAAGCATTGCAAGTCTTTTCCCGCTCCTCACCTCTAACGAAATGGAATGAATCTCAAGACCGATATCGACTATGTTTGAGCGACGCTACAGATGATGGTACACAAAGAGAAACAAAGGTGTGAACGCCGTTACAGCAGGCAGGATTTAAGGGGCTTCCCCGCGGCGGAAGAACGTAGAGGGAAAGGGATGTGGAGACTGGCATGCCCAAGGATCCGGCCCGGCATTTTCACCACATTGGAGGGGAAAGGCGTTTGCGAGGCTGGTGGTCACTGTTGTGTTCCAAATGCCCCCATAACCCTGGGTCAGATTTTGCGTGGATGGCTTTGCATACACGGTTTTCATGAAATTTCTTTTTCTCTACAGAAGCTCTCGGGTATTCGTTTCATGTAGCGGCTAATGAGGAAGCGTTTCTTTCGCTTCCGTATCCCCTATCCATCCTCCCTATGATATACCATGTCGCTCTGCTCATCGCTTTCCCAATCACGATTTTTATATCTAATCAGCGCCAAAGAGGCTCCCGGAACAATCGCCTTCGTAATCCTTATCTGACCATGGAGCAAGGAGACAAACAAGCTCTCTTCTATAAACATGTAAAGCAAAAATCCCTATCACACTTGAACCCGTCTTCTCCGCAACGCCGCATTCGTCCTCCCGGCGTTTTCACGAGTGACCCCGAGGGGCTTCCAAACCCAACCTCAGTGGGCGTTGCGGCGAAAGCCCATGCGGCCTTCCGCTTCCTCCCCTTACTGGCCCCGCTGCCACTACTGCCGATGTTGTGCGAGCGTTGTTTCATCGGCGTAGTGATCTTGGTCTGCGGGCCGGCAAGCAGCACAGGGGCGTATGGCTCCTTTCTTCGCCCGTCCGATGACCCGCCACTGTTGTTTGTCCAGGCCCTGAATAGGCTGAGGGTGAGCTCGTCTCCGTCATCGTCCGGGACAAGGGAGACGAATGAGCGGCGGGAAGACGGGGTGCGTTTTGTAGTCTGCGACTTGGATGAAGGGGTGTGTGGGTGCGGAGAGTCCTTGGCTGTCGAGGACGGTCGTGGAGGGAAAGGAGATGTTTTCTCAGTCTCTTGCTGGGCTTGGGTGGAGGATTTGGAGGAGATTTCGCGTTCGAGGGTTGGTAATTTGGACTTGACAGTGGTTGTATCGGACGCCTTAATGGCGTTGACTGGTTTGCGTGCCTTTAGGTTGGCGGCGGCGTATCTTTTGAGGGGACTGCTTGATTGAAGATTCAGACGGCGCATAGGTGATACAAACTCCTTTTGGGTACGTTCTGAGGCAGCTTTGCGGGGTCGGCCTCGTCCTCTTTTGGGAGGAACAGGCAGAGTACTGGGCTCTATTTGGGTTTCGGCTGGCGGTGGAAGGGTTGGCAGCTCGATGTCCATGACCCCAGGCTGGGACTCGGGCTCAGGCTCCGTGACAACTACGTCGTCGATCTCGTCAAGCAGGGTGACTGTGAAGCCTTCGTCCTCGTCGGAGTCTTGAACCTCTAAACGTTGGGACTCCTCTGGGAGGGTCTTGGATGCGGTAATAGGGGTTGACTCTATACCCACTACACCTTGCCCTTCTGCGATGAATTCTTGTTGAGAAGGCTTTTCAAGTTCGAGAGACTGTCCTGTTGGTGACTTTTCGATCATTGAGCAATCTTCAGCGCTTTGCCAAGGGTGACTCTGTCCCTGGGAGACACTCGGATTCTCGACAGTCTCCATTGGCTCGTCAGCTTGCCCGGCCTCAGAGAAGTCGAAATCCATAAGATTGGAGTTTTCGACAAGATGTCCGTTTATGTTTGGCAATGAGGTCATATTTGAGCTATTTCGCCGTGTCTGCTTGCCAATATCGTTTTTTGAGGCTTCCACATCCTTAAACAATGCTTCAGAGGCGAGCGAAGTTGGACTATCATTATTTGAAACTGTCCGACCTAAAGCCAGTTTGTCGCCACGCCGGCTTCTTGTTCGTATTGTAGGAATGCCTTCTTCGTCATCGGAGAAGGCGTAGGAGGGGTCAATCTCGTGCCTTGTAAACTTCTCTTTGGGTGCGTTGACGTCTTTCTTGGATTGTTCTTCGGTAGCCACCGACAAATCTTCCGCAGTGATATCTTGCGGCTCGGAAAAGGCCGTTTCTAGTGCGCTCTTCGACATCGAGCCATTTGAAGGCACGCCAGAAATGGGGACATTGGACTTTCGAGTAGCCACTGGAGATTGCTCTGCTGGAACGAATGTATCAACATCCTCGGGGTCCTCAACCTCGGTAATGTCTTCTGGAGCAGGAACTCTTGCGGGCAATTCGATGACAAGTCGCTGTATCGATTTCTTTTGTACCTTGTCGTTTGTCACGAGGTAAGGCACAGCTGGTCCAGCTTCACTTTCGGCAACATCGTCTTTTGAGTGCGTTTCAACTGTTTCGGATTCGTTCTCCGCTATTTCAGCCGTCGTCTTCGAGCTTGGGAGTCTGGTCTTAACAGTCTGTTTCTTTTTTGGTTCCTTCTTTGACGACTTTTCAGTTTTGGTATATGTTGCAATGGCTTTGTCGGGAGAACCCAGTCTAGAAGAACCTGCCAATGTTGGCACGGGCTGCTCTTGTGTATCACTTGCATCGAGCTTTTCGGCTCTGGTCGGTTTGTTCTTGGTCTCACCAACTCCCGGTGATCGCTCCGCAACTGAGACTCCAAGGATATCATCTCCGTTTTCATCCTCAGCGGTGAACGCCTGCAGTAGTTTCATTGACGTTGGCCTTCCCAATTTTATGGACTCCTGTCTCGCACGAGATAGCAATGCCAAATCGATTCGGGCAGGTTCTGGTGTCATCTTTTCCTGCTCGCTGTCTGGTCTGGAAGACCACACAGATTGAGATCCCTGACTGGCAGGGAAGCGATATCTCGCACCATGGAGCTTAGACATGAGGCTGTCTCCCAGCTTCGGTTGGTGTATCTCAGGAGCCCTCCAGGTCGGGTCCACAGCTTCTGGCTCCGAGCCCCAACTCGGTCTGGGTTCAGAAGCCGTCGATAGTCGTTGCTCAGATCCCAGTCTCAAGGTGCTAGATACACCCCGTGGTAATCTGTTAGTTTTGTCCTTCTTTCCGTGCCGGGTTCTTTCGTCGTCATCGTCTGGTTCATCAGAACTCTCATGCGAACCTGTATGGTGTGTACTGGGATTGGCGTCTTCGTCAATGTCTTCGTCATACCCAAAGGCGTCTTCCAGAAGAATCCCTTCATCCTCTTCGTCTTCGTCAGGTATCCCTGTATCTCTTTCATTTCGCATATTCTCCAGATGGCCATTATTCGTAATGATCTTGCCGGTCCTTAGATCAATCTCATCGCCAATTCCCGTGAAATCTCTCTCATACTTTTCAAAGATATGCTCAAACGTTGATTTGAGCTTAAAAGCTGCGAAAGCCCGAGACTGTTCAAATTGATAGCCGGGGTCCCTCATCTGAGACACCTCATCGGGCTCAAAGTTGAGTTCGTCATCCTCATAATTGTTCTGCTGACCCAATGGTGATGAGCCAGTCCTTGGTCTCTTTGCCGGGGGTTCCATCTAGTCTCGTCGGTATTGGAATTTATTGTTAATTATAAATCCGAACAACGGACGAAGGCATAGACAGCGTTGGACTGCTGCAGGCGATAATGAGATTAGCCCACATCCAAGATTGTAGGACGCGCTTCAACGCGGTGCACGGATCTCTTAGAATTCGCGTAAAGTGGAAACGCACGAGCCACGTGGGGTGCATGCTGTTGCCAGGGAGCATACTGCTAGAATGTCCTTGACCCTCCCACATTGCTTAGCGCCATATTGAGCCAGAACCCCTACAGCAGACCAGGAACCTAGTGTCCAACCCACCTCTAGGCCACAGTCAGCTGGGCGGTCCTCCACTGAGCCTCCAACCTCCACCTGTACACCCAGTGCTCGATTACATCACCAGACTTCCTCAAACCCGTCACCTACTTTCTTCACCACCAGCGCGCAAGTATGCGTGCGACAGCAAGATGTATTGTCAAAAGTGCCGCACACCCCTCAAGCTTGATAGTTCCCTTGAGGATCTGAACCCTGCGGCGTATGATCTCCTTGTTGGTTCGTACATGGTCCTAGATTCCAAGCCGTCGTGTGCAGCTTAGTTAACCAGCTCAGCCTCTTCTTCGCAACAGTCCCCCAACAAGACACCATCTTCGCGGCCCTCGCACCCACAAGACACTCAAAGAAAGGCTCTTTACGATAAGGTATCTCAGAATGCGGCGACTGCGACATTCAAACGTCATGGCAGCGGTCCGTCGACTTCGGGTCAAAGGGATTCGACAATGTCCTTCATCTACCTGACCGAATCCCAAGTCGCGCAGCCGGTGCTCTCGAGACCAGAACCTCAACCAGCGAATTTGAAATCGAGCAGAGGAAATAAGAACAGTCACAAGGGCCCTGAAGAACCGCATAGCAAGGCACATGAGATGGAACGCATCAACAAGCTATTCGAGATTCTTTCCGCGCGATCCGACATCGACCATCCCGTTTGCGTAGAGTGTACCGATATGCTTGTGGAGGGCCTTCAGAAGAAATTGGAAGGCGCAGCGAGGGAGCGGGACGCATATGTTGGGTTCCTCAAGCAAGTACAGAGCGACCAGCCGAGCGAGGAGGACGTCAAAGCACAGGAAGAGGCGCTGAAACAGGCGAAGCAAGCCGAAGCGGAAGCAATGGCGGAGCTTCTGCGCTTGGAAAAGGAGAAGGCAGCAGTGGATGCGGAAATCATTGCGCTGGAGGAGGATGCACAACAACTCGATCGGGACGAGGAGCTTTTCTGGCGTGAACGCAATGCCTTTGCTACGAAACTTGCCGACTTTCAAAACGAGCGTGATAGCATCAACTCGAAGTTCGATAACGACGCCCAGCTTTTGGAGAAGTTACAGCGATCTAACGTATACAATGACACCTTTTGCATCAGTCACGACGGCACGTTTGCGACCATCAATGGGCTGAGATTAGGCAGAACCTCGAGTAAGCCGGTTGATTGGCCCGAGATCAATGCTGCATGGGGGCATGCGCTGCTGTTGCTCGTCACGGTGGCGGACAAACTAGGATATAAGTTTGATGGCTTTGAGCCGCAGCCTATGGGGAGCACATCCAAGATTGTTCGATATGAGCTGCCGTCTCCAGCTGCAAGTCGTATAGGCTCTCACCGCAATGCACCGCCGCCAGCACCGAAGAAGCATGTTCTGGAGCTTTTCTCGAATGGTGACCTGCCCCTTGGACTAACCTTCATGCACCGCAAGTTTGACAACGCTATGGTCGCTTTTCTCGAACTTGTGCGGCAGTTGGGCGCTTTTGTCCATAGGCAGACTGCAGCAAGTGGTCATCCACTCAGTCTCCCCTATAAGATTGATGGCGACAAAATCATGGACGTCAGCATTAAGATCGGAATGACACAGGATGATAGCTGGACAAAAGCGTGCAAGCTAACGTTGACATGCTGCAAGTTTTTGTTAGCACACGCCAGCAACGTAAATTCCTTAGCGAGGACTACTAACACCTAGATGCCGTGATCGCATCGCAGTCCACAGGCATTAATTATACCACTCTGGCTTTTTCTTGGAGTTTTGGGTCGTCCATTACGGGAATAGAACAAGCGTGTGGGGTTCAGGCGTTCTGGAGGGGCAACTTTCACACTTGGGAGCAGTACATGCTTCCTGTATCTAGGAAACCAGGCTAATATCTTTCTCCGATCGAGGCGGGAGAATGAATTTCTATTTATCATGCGAGATCGTTATCGTGAAGCCGGAGATTGAGTTTATTCATAAACCGGCAACCTGGCTAGATAAAATTATTACAGTCATAGTGCACAGAAGTCGACGATTTGCTAACCGTTGAACGCCAAGCACAATCTTTCATGTGACGTCTCAATCAGACCAGCACCATTCCCACATTAAAAGACACGCTAGTTCCAAAGTTGCAGTCTCACTGCTTATACACTTCTGTCAGCCCCAGAACCTCGTCCTCCTCGCTGATTGGGGATACCCACTGATCTAGGCAGCAGAGCGCCCTAGTTGCCTCACTACTCTACATTACAAGGCACTCTCTATGCAAAGCGGAATCGGCTGCATTACCCAGCCACCAATCAGTCACCATGAAACCGAGATTCATTCCCTCAAGGCAGATGACTGTCCGCCTTACTTCTTATGCCAATCAGCAAGGTTGGCAAGAAGTGATAGCCAATCAACATTTGGCCTGCCATCATCCATTGCTATAACTTAAGTGAGCCGCATCGAACCGCAACGCCTCTCTCGTCCTTCCTTTCCATCTATTCTCTCGAGCGCGTCTTTCCTTCTTGTTCTCCTTCAACATACTCGGCAGTCTACCCAACATGATCGGTCGAGGTGATAGGGTTAGCCTTCCCAGGCGACTGACGTCTTCGCATGTAGATGACATATTGCTAACACTTAAACAGACCATCGATGACGAGACCTTTGAGGAGGTCGCCTTCAGGCGGGTCCCGCCCTTGAACGATGAGCAGTCTCTAGTTCTTCAAGACATCTCTAAGGACCAGCCAGCGCCAGAAATCTTGTATGTGCTGCAGTACATTGGCGTTACCGGTAAATCCATCGATAGTAAGTAACCAGCTCGCTACTGAAGCTACTCTGCTGACTCTCTCAACAGCCCGAGAGAGTGATACGCCATTCGAAGAAATTCCAGAATATGGAACCAGGAATGGCGAGAGCACAGCCAAGAAGGTTACGGAACCTGTGCTTGAGGTTGTGACCAAGGTTTGGTCTCACTTCAAAGCAAGGCCTCGGCGCCGTCCGCCTCCTCGCTCCAAACGCCACTACGATAGCGAGGAGGATGAGTTCAGCCCATACAGCCCGTATTCTTCCGATATTGAAATCAACGACAATCCCAGCAGACCTGCCGGGACTGAGCGCACCCACATGATAATCCATTCTTCGCATTTGATAAACGCCCTGAGAGCCACTGTGGCATATTACCCCAATGTCAATCTTTTTGGAGACATCGTGAAGATCGACGCCCCATATCATGTCATTGTCCACCACCGTGATGCTTTGGCAAGGTATAAGTCTCACCAACCTGCATGCCACTCCTCAGAGTACGCACGCGTGACCGCCGAACACATCGACATACTTCTTAACTTTATCGAGAAGAGTGTTGGAGAATCCATTCGTAAGGAGGAAGAACGGCACCAACGTAACACTCCAGTGGCGACATTCGAGAACTACTGGATGGTGGTCAAGCCTGGCGAGGTTGTCTACGTCAATCACGAAGATGTCTGGCAGCCACTCATTGTCAGCAGTATCAACCAACTCGAGGGGTCGGATGAGCAAATGAATCAGTGGGTGGTGACATGCTGGCTGCTCGAGATGGGGCGCAGTAAGATGCAACGGAAGATGGTGGAGTACAAGTTGTCCTCGTGGGTGGGCGAGCAAGTCATCCATTCCTTGGACATTGTGCCGTCTCGGTTCTTCCCTGATGATCCTGTTGCTATGTTGCAGAAGCAAGTCAGGCTGGGTAAATTGTACTGGGACCTTCTGCAACGACCAACATACATGGAATACGACGGTCTGCTGGTACAGAATTCATACTCTCGCCGAGGGCCCGCACTCCGTGAGCCTTCAGGCTACGTAAGTTGAGCACCAAACGTCTTTTAAATGCGAAACTAACATTTGGACAGATGACCGGGCGCGTCATCTGTGATGCCGAAGGCTTCCGCCGCTTTCATCTTGGGCCTTACGGCGATCGTGACTCCCGATCCCACAAGCTTCCGGGCCTGCCACCCAGTCACGGCCCTCCGCCAGTACTTGACTATCTGCCTCACTTTCGCCCTCGCTGTGGCTGCAAGTCATGCCCTATTACCACTGATCAAGACGATCAGAGCCCTTACGCCGAATTTGAAAACATCAAACCTACAAAATCCACACCACCAACCAGCGATTTGTTTTATATCGCGTGCATCAAAGTCATGCCCGGCTTTTTGCTAGGTAAGCGTGACTGGGGCCACCTATACCTTGAGCACTTGAAGCCAGTTGTTACCGATCGTGAAGCTTTTAAGTATCTTGTTCTCGACGACGAGATCAAGACGACAGTCAAGGCTCTCATTGGCAAATTCGCTGCCAATGACTCCGGAAGAGTATCACCCTGGGGCAATGACTTTGTCAAGAACAAGGGCGAGGGTAGGATATTCCTGCTCCATGGTGCGCCGGGTGTTGGCAAGACATGCACGGCGGAATGCGTGGCGGAGATGACCAATCGTCCCCTCATCTCTCTCACATCAGGAGACCTCAGCGTGGACTCGCGTGACGTGGAGACCAACCTGTCCTACTTCCTTGAGCTTGGCCAGCGCTTTGGCGCGTTGGTCCTCCTAGATGAAGCAGACGTTTACCTTGAGCGCCGCAGATCCAAGGACATAGACCGCAATGGCCTTGTCTCCGTCTTCCTGCGAGCTCTGGAGTACTACCGTGGCGTGCTCTTCCTAACCACCAATCGCGTCCAAGCTTTTGATGCTGCTTTTACATCACGGATCCACGTTGCACTGCACTACCAGAACCTGACTGACTTGGATCGCGAACGTATCTGGGCGAACAACTTCGAGCGGTTGGACAAGGATTCTGCCGGCCGGGTCCGCGTCTCTGTCGCTACAAGGGATTATGCGTACGAGTCACGAGATGTCCGTTCCTTGCGCTGGAACGGCAGAGAGATTCGAAATGCATTGCAGACGGCTCTTGCGCTTGCTGAAAGCGATGCTGCCGAAGAGGGTAGTGATCGTGTGACCATCACCGATAAGCATCTCCGGGCTGTTGTCAAGATGAGCCGTGGTTTTAGGGACTACTTGCGAAGCGGTAACGTCTATGATGGTGAAAGTGAGGCTGATGTTGAAGAAGATGATGAGGAGGGAGAACTTTATTCCGAATAACTTGGCCTCTTTCTGCTGTTAGTTTTCCGTCCTAGTTTTCGTATGTTTGGGTCTCCTCTGGTATCTGGTTTTGGTTTCAGGTTAAGCAGGCAAATTGATGATGATGATGATGATAAAATGGACTATTGAGACGTGGGGACTAAATGTAATGCACACTGAGGAAGGGTTTTCATTTGGTATCACCACGCAGCATGAGCACACTCCTTCGATCAATGTAAGCATATTTATCCATTGTGGACTAGTGATGCCCGGCCGCCCTTCCCTCTGTATACAACACGTTGCTGGTGTGAGCGCATGTCTCTCAACTCTCCTAATGCTCCTCTGCCACACTATATAGTCGCGGTTCTGGCAGGTCGAAGCATGTGTCTAAACGTGTATCTGCCCCATCCTCGGTTCCCATTCTTACCTCCAGGTGCCCACTCATCAAGGTCGTAATCATTCCTACCGACTTCCTGAAAGCCAGCCTTCTCATACAACTTGTAACTCGAAGGCGACGCGTGAATCCAGCATGGGAGGCCCTCGGCATCGATCTCTTCGAGACCCTGTTGAACCAGTTTGGTTCCGATGCCCCGACGTTGGTAAAGCGGATCCGTAGCAAGGCCCTGCAATACCGCATACCTTTTCCCCTTGAGATACTTTTCCTCCCAGGCGACTCTATCTTTGAACATGAGTCCGCCGAGAGCTCGCGCTGGGTCTTGAGGTGGCTCTGCTTTCCGCTTTGAAAGTTCCTCGGGAGCCGCACCCTCGCGTACAGTTTCATTTTCCGGTTTTGATTCTGTGCCGGTAGTCGTCTCACTCTGTTGCGCTTCTTTGGTTATCCAACAAGACCAACCTATTACTTGGTCGTTGGCGTCGGTTGCTTTCAAGAGCCTGGCATCCGGGTCCGAAATCCAGCTCTGGATTGACTTGCGCATGAGTTCCTGATGTGCGTTCTCGTTGCGGTTAAGTAGCATCAAGTTTGAGAACTGATCGGCTTTGAAAGCTGCTGCGTGGACCTTGACGAGAGCAGAAACGTCTTCGGGCTTTACAGCACAAATAGAAACTGCCGGGTTTCCGGCGGTGTTGTTTTGGCTGCTCATGTCGTATGCAGGGTGCTAGAAGCTTTACGAACGATTATTGGAGGAAAGGAAGGTATAACATGAAATGAGTTTGATGAGAAGGCGCGCTGAGGATACAGAGAAGATAAGCAATCAAGAGCAACATGTCCTCTTACTAAATGGAACGAAATGTTATGGATAGCAAGGCAGGGATTGGGAGCTCTAGGCTAACGCTTTCGGGATGGTAGTGACAACTGTGCCTCTGCAGGGCATTTTATATCCCGTATTGTACAGAAGTTCCATTTTCCGCGTCTACCATTGTAATTTTCTCGGGTTTGGCAGCACCATTCCAAAAAGGCTTGTATCAAGATTTATTTCTCGATGTTGAGAAAATTCAAGCCCTCATGGCTCCGTTGCTGGGATACAATGAGCTTTCTGGCTCGCTTCATATAAAGTTACTGTAAGTCGGAAATATGCCAAAAATAGGTCGTCTTTAGGTTTTACTATGACGAATAGCACGATTACGTAGGTGTCTGTCTATTGTTGTTTGTCTCACCGAAGGGAGGGCGTTCGTTAGTGAGTGTTGTCTTGGCTAGACAACTCCCATTCGCCGAACGTCAGAGGTGGCTTGAAGTAGACGCAACTCTATCTTACTCCACGTGATTTACACGGAGCCCCTGACACTACACATATTCAAACCCCCCAGGCAACAACAGAAGTAAGATCGCCTGGGTGAGCACGATAAACATCATCACAAAGGTCCCTATCTGCCGGGGCAGCCATCAATACAGGCCCGCTTTAGGCAACACTCCATTCCGCTCCTTTGCCATCTTACCAAGCCACTTTCCCTGGAGGAAAATCGTTTCATAATGGCCACCTCAACTTCCACAACATTCTGGAAACCAGCCGCGCTGCCGATTTTCACAGGCCTGCTCGCCCTCTTTGGGGCCGCAGACGGCATCATCAACCTCGCCAACCCCGAGTCCGGCGCCGCGACATTCGGCCTCGTCCCGCCCACCAAGGCCTCCGTGGCGCCCTCCCAGTTTGACGCCTTCCACCATGCGCTCATCAAGGTCAAGGGCGCACGCAATCTGCACATGACCTCGAGCATCCTGGGGCTTCTCCTCTACGGCCATTTCTCCGATACCTGCCGCGCGTCGCCGGAGGCAGCAACCGCAGTGCGACGGTGCGTGGGTATTGTGCTGACGCTGGGCGCTGGCGTGGGACTCAGCGGCGCCGCCGTCATTTCAGAGTATTTGAAGAGTGCCGAGAGCTCGAAGAAGGCGGTAGACGTCGGGAGGTCCAAGGCCAAGGCGCATCTGTTTACGAGCGTGCCGATCTTTGCCTTGGGGATGTTTTATTTGTTTTATTGATGACTTGGGACCCGCAGAATACGACTGCCGCGGCGGGCTTTGTGTGTGTAGAATTATCTTCACTCGACTTAACTTTCTTGGTCTCTAGATGAGAGCCTCCTGTTTATAAGGTATAATACATAAGATTCTGCTAAGTTGTAGCTTCACCAAAAACACACGTCCCGGGTCAGCCTATAGTGAGGAAACGTGAAAAGTTTAGAAGTGGAATGATCACATACTAATTAACCAGAAACCCTTGTAGATTGTAAGAGAAACTCTCGATAAAGGGCGGAGGAAGTAATTGACCGGATGAATGTGTATGTTCTGCTGTGGCCATGAGAACATTGCTAGGATAAAAAACAATGTCCGAGGACCTTTTCAATAAAAATACTAGAGACTCTTGCTTAGATCATAATCACCATCCAACCAAAAACCTTCAGGACCCAATAAGGTGAGCAGTAGTGATTTCCAGGTTAGTTATCGAAAAAATAAAATAAAATTAATCTCTACTTGTCTTTTTTTTCCCGTAGACTGTTTAGCCATGAAGAAGTTGAAAGCGGCAGTCTACGACACAAGGTTGAGAAAAGCTCGGATTCATCGCAAGTGGTTTCTTACATGCTGCTGCTCGTTTGGGAATTCAAAAAGTTACAGTCCTTTGGAACATCAACGCTTGAAAACACAAGCTGTTGTATTACCTACGCCACCCGCCTTTTGAGAACTTATGCAGCAACGACGTTAACGTTTCCGGGGCGTGAGCTGCCCCCCGCACAAGTAACATCGAAGACACCTTAACGAAAGCAACACGTCGACTTGGACATTTTCTGTCCGTGACCAACTTGAGCAAAGGGGTCATGTGAACCCTCACAACACAAAAGATTGAGCAAGTATGCGAATACTTGACAGAATTGATCGGAAGCGATTGACTACATAGACAATTCGGCCAGCCTGTATCGATGGTGGTGATAACAGCAACAGAGAAGATTCCCATCACAACAAAGGGAACTGGAACAAGTCGACCTGATCGGTACAAGTACCCATAAGACTCATCACTCGAACCCAACAAGGCGACGTCGCATGTTCTCTCAGACTTTTTTATATTCAATCAAGGGCTTAATCTACCAGCCCGGCTTTTATGCCACTTACTTTTATACTAATCCAACGGAAGAACACGGCGAGATACGCCAGAAATAATACAACGAAACACCCAAAATAAACAAGTATGCGCGCGGAATATCGCTTCGCTGGCGTTCTTCCCAGCTCCAGCCATCTGGCAGATCAAACTCGCTCTTAACCGAAAATGACGTTCTTCAGCTTCTCTTTCTCACCACTCTCTTCACACATACCCCTGAACACACCGTCTTCCTTGTTCCAGAGCTCCTTGGGTGTGCCGTACTCAGCCACGGCGCCATCGCTAAGGACCAGGATACGGTCAAAGTCGGCAATAGTGCTGAGACGATGCGCAATGACGATGAGCGTCGAATCGTTGAATTCCTCGCGGATAGAACGTTGAATGAGCGCGTCGGTGTTCATGTCGACTGCGGAAGTGGCCTCGTCGAGAACCATGACCTTGGGACGGGAGACAATGGCGCGAGCGAGGCAGAGGAGCTGACGCTGGCCTTGGGAGAGGTTACCGCCACCCTCAGAGATGGATGAGTTGAGATTGCGGAAGACGTTGACGTTCTTAGCGCCGTTGAGCGAGGGCGTTGTGCTGCTGGAAGGCTCGCCGGGAGTGGAAGGCGACGAGTCGACGAGGTGCACGCGCTGCAGTGAGTCGCGGAGCTCAGCGTCGCTCTGGTTGTCGAAGGGATCGAGGTTGGAACGGACAGTGCCGGAGAAAAGAACAGGGTCCTAAGGGTTTATTAGTATTGACATGCTTTTTGAGAGGAATTATATGGATCTTACCTGAGGAATAATGGCCAGCCGGGATCGCAGGTCATGAAGCTTGATCTTGGAAATGTCCAAACCGTCAACATGAATGCTTCCGGACCGAGCCTCCAAGAAACGGAACAGGGCCAGAGTCAGCGAAGACTTTCCGGCACCAGTGCGACCGACAACGCCGATTCTCTCATTCTTCTTGACGCTGAAAGTGAGGCCCTTCAGAACGGGAGCCAAGTCATCGGCGTAGCTGACGACGAGGTCCTTGACTTCCACGCGACCCTCAGTGGGCCAAGAGGCAGGGGGTTCAATGCCGCCCTGGTTTTCAGTCTTGAGATCCGAGTATTCAACCACACGCTCAGCTGCATTCATGTCGAGCTCAATGTTGGCATAATGGCGAATAGACCAGACGATGGCCAAGGAGAACTCGAGAGCGAAGGAGAGCGTGAAGCCGGCAAGAGAGGCACTCATGTATGGGCTTCCCAAGACAACGAAACCAACAGCGGTGGAGAACAAGGCGCCAATGAGCGACATGCGCCAGCCCATCCAGCGGTTGAACAGCCACAGGTAGAACGATGCCATGCCGTAATCATCGAGTCTTGTGTACATGGCGTCAATGTAGGTTTGCGCCTTGTCAGCTCCACGAATAGTCATTATACCGGTCAGAGTGGAGCCAAAGAGGTCAAAGATGGGGGACTTGACAGTGCTCTCGAGTCGCTTCGCGGGTCTGGCTCCAGCCAGGTAACGCTTGCCGATCCAAACGGCAATGGAAAGGAGCACGACGGCCAATGGAATGATGACAGGGGAGACTGAAAATGCCGTAATGCAAATTCCGATTACGCTGAGGATCGCACCAAAAACACCGGAAAGATCCATGCCGAGCCTGTTGTCGATGACGTTGAAATCGGCAGTGAAGCGGTTCAAGATACGGCCGGTGGGGACGGTGTCGAGCCATCGCAGCGGGGTTCGGAGGACAGTCTTGGTGATACCCTTGAACATGCTCTGACTGGCCTTGTAGCTCATGCAGAAGAAGTAGAAGAAGCGACCGGTGCCGAGGATTGCGGAGAAGGCAGAGATTCCGACATAGATACCCAGGTAGTAGTAGAAGTCGTCATTCTCTGACGAGATACGGGCAAGTTCGGACGGTGCGTGATGCGGCGCGTGGAGCAGACTGTCCTGCAGGGTGTAGGCGAACGCGTGCTGGTGAGGAGTTGAAAGGGTGTGGACGCCCTGTTGCTCGTAGTGACCAGTCCAGAGGCGTAGCCACCATGATCGCCCTATTGGGTCTTGTTAATACCTATTCGCGGTTGGATGTTGAACTCGACTTACCAATGACAATGCACTGATACAGAGCGAAGAGGAAGAAGCCAAAACCCCACCAAGACCAGCCGCCACTCTGTTTAAGGTACGCAGCGTAGACGTGCTTCTTGATGGCGCCCTGCTCGCGAGCTTCATCTTCGACAAATTGACGGGTTGCCTTGGAGGGAACTTTCTTGAGAACACCACCATCGCCGTTAAGCTCAGCAGCCTCGGAAGGCTCGATCACGGATGCATCTTCAGAGTTCACAGCAGTGGCGGCCTCCTCGTCAGCAATTTCCTGAGAAGATTGCTCATGACTCTTGATCAGTTGCAGCGTACCATCCTCAACGAGATCCGACTTGAAGCCGGAGTGTTGGATGGTACCGTCTCCCAGCTCGACGATGAACTTGGTCTTTGGTTCGCAAAGGGCGACGTGGTGGGTGACTAGAATGCGAGTTCGTCCCTTGCAAAGATCGCCCGTGAGGCACTTCTCATAGATGTGACGACCGACGTGGGCATCCACAGCGCTAAAGATGTCGTCCAGAACGAGAATGCCGGCGCGGGAGTAGATGGCTCTGGCCAGAGTTAGTCGCCATTTCTGGCCACCGCTAAGGTTAATGCCGTTGGCTCCCAGCTCAGTCTTGTCACCATCGGAAAGCATCTCCAGATCCTTTTTCAAAGCACAAGCCTCAATGGTCTTGTTGTACCGTTCTTCATCATATGGAAGGCCGAAGAGAATGTTCTTCCTCAAGGTGGCATTCTCGATCCATGGAATCTGGCCAACGAATGAAATGCTGCTCGGGATAATCCAGTTGTCACGGTTGGCCTTATCATCATGTCGTTCACCAAGCGGAGGAGGCTTCGGCGCATAAATCTTACCAGAGAGAAGATCGGACTCTCCCAAAATGGCAGCCAAGATCAAACTCTTGCCAGTGCCTGTCTTACCGGAGATGACGGAGAGCTCACCGGCAGGGAAGGTCACGTCGACATTTCGCAAGATGAATCGGTCCTCGTCCTTAGTCTCGTCATCAACTGGCCAGGCAATCGAAGCATTCTCGAAAGCAATGTCGGGGCCCTCGGTGACAGTTTGAGTCTTTTCCGGTCCGTTCAAGTAATCTTGCATTCTCTTGACGGAAACGTTGGCGTCAATGACATCAGTGATGAGTTCGGGAATGACAGCCAAGGTAACCTCGAGGTTCTTGAAGACACCGATGCTGACGAATGCAACCGACGGGATCAGGTTTCCGTTGATCAGAGCATAAACAGCCAAAGAAACGGCGGCAAGTGCGATAGGGCTGGTGATCCACATGCCGAAGAGGACGGTGTCGCCCTTGAAGACCTGCCAGATAGCGCCAAGCTCCTTCTCTCGCATGTCCAGGATACGCTTCTCCCATTGGGGCTCCAGCGCAGAGAACTTGATTTGGCGCATACCAACGAGTGCCTCGTTCACAACAGCAAGCTTCTGATCTCTGATTTTCATCAACTTGTCTTGGGCTTTGGAATAGACCTTGGCATAGGTGAAGTTGATAGGGAGCAGGACAGCCCAGGCCAAAAGACCGGCGCCGAGAGGACCCCATCCAAGTAAGTAGACAAGGAACCAGATAGCAACTGCTAACTTGGCGGCACTGGAAGGGAAAAGGAACTGGAAAGCGGCGAAGTCGGAAACGCGCTTGGCATCTACGCCGATTAAGTTGATGATGGCTTGGCGAGACTTGAGGACACTATCATCGTCGCCTTCCTCCTCGGCGTCTTTGTCCTTGGATTTCTTGTCATCCGCTCCATTAGCCTCTCCGTCCTTGGGTTCTTCATCGGTCTTGGAAGCTGCCTTGACATTCTTCCGGCGCATCGACTTCTCGAAAACCAGAGCAGACAGAGCACCTCTCAAAGGGATACACAGCTCTGCCCAAGAGATCCAGAACATGCATGCCTCAACCCAGGCATCAGCAAGGATAGCGAGACCAAGCCAGAAGACCAGCATCCACACATCTACAGGGAGCGGGTCTCCGGGTCGTCTCCTCTCCAGAGCGGTGAGGATCTGCAGAGTGACGAAGGACGGAGCGAGACTCAAGAAGGACTTGGTTAGCGCAATTGCCCATTGAATAGCCAAAGGAACACGGAAGGCCCAAATGATGGACCACCACAAGTTTGAATCCGACTTGAAGTTGTAGGACTTCCATGTGGCAGACGAGTCCCCGGCACGTGTCCAGTGGTTCGGCTTAGGAAGATCTGTCACCTCTAGATCATTCTGCTTGGTGGCAGTGTCGAGAAGGTCATCACACCAGCTCCAGGTGAACCGCTTGTAGGCGCTCACACTATCCATACGATCAACGATTCTACCGCCGTAGAAGACGTCAGGTCTGCGGGGCAAGAAGACGCTGGTTGCCGTGAGGGCGAGTGAGACAGCCAGACCTCCAATCTTGAGACCAAAAGAGACGGGTCTGTTTTTCAAAAGGTGATAGAGCACCTCGGCATTCTGCAAGACCTGGACGGCTGTCAAGACAAGGCCGGAAAACCAGACCAGCAAGCCAAGGTTGTAGGCGCGGACAGAGTCGTTGGAGGCGGCCAGAGACACAGCTTGCAGGGTCAGGAGACCCCAAATGGCGGTTGTGATCCATTCTGTGATGATCAGGCTGTGGTAGAGAGAAGTGTGTTGGGAGAAGGTGGCCAGCACGGAATTGGCTACGGAGAGAGCCAGTCCGGCAAAGGCGAACAGGTTGATGAAGGTTTTGGGCCAGCGATTGGAAAAGGCGGCAGAGGCTTCGGGGGTGCTCTTTCCATCCTTATCCTCGTAAAAATGGTCCTTGGGCTTGTGGGAGCGAAGTTGCGTCACAAAATTTGTGAGAGCCGGAACTGAAGAGAGAGCGACGACGCCCAAAGCAGCTCCGACCTCAATCAGCAGGATCGAGTCATCTTGCATTGTGAACTCTGCGAAGAGATTAAAATTCGCAGACAATCACTCAAGGCGAGAGTTATCGAAACACGAAAGACACAGGAGAACCTGTTGGTTGGGCAAAAGGGTTTTGGGTTTTCTTTCCCTTGTCTTTTTTTTTTCTAAGAGGTGGCGGCTTGAGGCCTGCCTTTCAATTGTGCAAAGTAGGAGGTTCCACAATGAAGTTGGGTTTGGTTTGTAAGCGCTGCCGCTGCAGAGCGATTTCCAATTTGGTATGGCCCGGTTTCTTGCAGCTAAGCAGACCCCAGAGAAAGATCCACAAGGATTCGAGGCGTAGGTGTATCTCTTCGGACAACCAAAGGGCGTACCGCTGGTGGAAACACGAACGGTTTGTGTGTTTCGCCGGGTTTCTTGCAAGTCAGGGAAGAAGCCTTTGGCAAATTGGACGGGGGACAGCTTGATGTCGACACTGGACTCGGAAATAAGGTCGGATGTGGTCGGTTTGGAGGAGGCCGATACGGAGCCGGTGGCGTCGAGGCAAGGTTGGTTTCGTAACGTCCCTCCCCTCACTTTTGCCTGCCACTGATCTTTCCCGGCTGGTTTTTTTTGTTTGCCTCTCAACTCAGCAATCCGGGGGATGGGATGGCCAAGCTTTCCAGTCGGAAAGACGATTGAGTCACTGACTGGGGGGAAAGATTGGCTAAGCCAGTGAATTGGACGAGTGAGCAGAGCCAAGCCAAGAGTTAAAGTCAGTTCTGACTACGAATCCCAGAACTAGGGGTCCTGGAAAGGTAAGTGGAAGCCGCGCCTGAGGTATGAAGAGAAAGAAAAGCGATCAGGTTCGAGAAGGAGGAGCCGCTTAGCATCAAATCAGTATTATATATTACCAGAGCTGGTTGAAGCGGCCGATGCCATTGGTTAATCAGATAGCGTGCAGCTATCTCATGACGGATGGGCTTTCGGGTTCGTGGTACTTTTTTTCTTGTGTTTTTTTTTTTTTCTTTCCAATTCGTCTGGCACCACACCCCCCCCCATGGTTTATCCCCCGTCCTGATGCTGGCTGCTGGTTGACGCTGACCGGGATTATTTCTGCATTGGATCCATCCCCCAAGCTGACGCTTCTTGTTCCCCCCACTTCTTCGTACTTTCGCATGTACCTTCGGGTACGGGTATAATGTCAAAATTGTAAGCTTTCAGTTCATGTGTTCATGTACCAGTGGGATGTGGCATTTTGATGTTACCATTCCCAAACCAGGCAAAAGATGTGCCGAAATAGGAAATTTTACCACACACCGCCTTCCAACCACTCGCTCCAAACTCCGCCGTAGTACATCGTATTGCAGTAACCTACCTGGGTTCCAGTACTCCCAAGACTGCAATTCGGATCTCCCCTCGCGCGCTTCGTGGACCTTAACGTGCATTGCCTTGCCTTGCCGCGCCTTTGCATATCCCGGGAGATGGTGCTATCAAGACTTGTAACATTGTGGCCCCGTGGCCCCAGGCAGCCGTCCTGCAACGATGGCGTTTGACCGGGTTGATGACATTTGGGCTTGCTTCCAGGCTTCGATGGCGTTCAAGGACGTGGGTTGCACATCACATCCATGACCATCATGGCGGCTCCGGACGCGGTGGTTGGTGGCTGCCACCGGTTGAGTCATCGGCGGAGAAAAATAGATAGATAGTCATAGTGTAGCAGGTGTTTAAAAAAATAAAAAAAGATTGCTGCACTATGGCAGAGGAGGTAGGGTGGCAGGTGGGTTTCAACTTGGCAGAAGTTCCTTAAGACCCTGGAGGCATGGAGCACATTTCGGGCGCCACAGGCCGGGGGATTATGGATTCCGTTTACGAGGGGTGTGGAACGGCCTGCCGTCCGCCTGTTAGTCCATAAGCTGGGATGCAGTCATCCTGCACTAACATGGTGCTAAACTGCCACCTGCAACATCCCTTCTCGCCCTCCCCTCACGGCCGTCGACCTGGCCGGCCCTTCCCACCCACCTTTCGACCCCATCCGCATCCGATTTGCCGGGTATTCATCCTGGATTGAACATGATGTCCATCGGTGATGGCTGCGAATGTCCTGCAGCCAGAGTGTTAGGCAAGCAATGTACGGCGTATATGCGGGGGCTTATTCCAGGATGAGAAAGCTAGAGCTTTCCAGGAGACGACCCAGACCCCAGGATTCGGGGTGATTTCATGACGCATCGATTCCGAGACCAACAGCAAGACTCATTCATGTCAGTCTGGAATAGGCAGGTAAAATGGCTTTGGTTATCCGACTTTTCAAACTTCCAACATCCGACGTGGGAGGCTCCTAATTTGCGGGCCTTTGACTGCGCCGCCCGCGGGCACATCATCGAGAAGGGGTGGTCAGCCTAGCAAATCACGACTAGTGGATCTGCGCTTGACCAGTTCGTCGAGTCGTTTGATGGGTCCGTTGGCTTTTTTTTATTCTTTTTTTCTCTTTTAATTCCGCTAGTCTGTCGACATCTCCCGCCTTTGCTGTCACTAATCAGCAAACCGTCTGTATGACATTGGCCCCCGTAGTTGTCGTTGGTAATCGCTCATTGATATGCTGCACCTATCTAGACTCTTTTTCTAGTTGCAGACACAACTGGCAAGTCTCTTACTAGTGGCAACCTCGGAATCACAAACACACGTGGCTAGCTATGCTGCCAGGGTAAAGGTCGATAGAAACATGGTAATCGATGCCTGGATGGAAATGGACGGGGACGGAAATAATAGACTACATCTCACCTTACCCTCTTACACCTGCCATAAAGAATCTGCGGTTCCTAATCAGTTAGGCAACTGCTGACGCGCCATTGTTTCGTGCGCCTGTATGGTACAGGTCGGAAGCACTCACCCCCCCATGTTCCTCGTAGCGACTTTTGGTATCTATCCGCCGTTGGAGATGTCGATATTAAATCTCACTGTGCCGTGGGGCTGCAGGAATGTGACAACCACCACCGAGATAGTTCATCATCAATAACGAATAGTTGGGATATAGACAAGTGTTTTTACTGATTTCGATTTCTATCCTTAGAATGGATTCTGGATATTTTGGTAAAACACAAATAGGAAGCGCCTGGCACATTTTTATCAAAATGTTCTTTTGGGGTTTCCTCCCTTTCTGCACGCACCGGGTTTCGATTGGGGTGGAAAACGTCTAACCGAGCAACAGGGGATTAATCGCCTTCCACAGCAGGCAACACTTCCTCTTACAGAATCGACCGAATCGAGTCGAATACCAGTAATCTCGATCCGGCTGGTAAAAGCCATACATCAAAACGGAGAGGCAACAGACTGCAAAGGCAAGCATGGTTGCAGAGGGTGTAGGTCTCCAGGCTCCAACCGTCCATTTGTCTACCAGTATGCTGGTTATCACACTATGCTACACGTCACCAAGCAATCGATGTTTCGAAACTTGGCAGGCAAAATAATACGGGCTGTCCATCTGTCCGTTTTACTTGCCTAATTGTTCCACATATGGAATGAGCAACAGCAGCAGCAGCAGCAGCAGTAGCGGTAGAAAGTTGCTCTGTAGTAGTATGGTCGCATATCTCGCCTATGTCGGACAAACGGACGACACCAAAACCTGCACCTCAAGAAAACGATCATCTTGAACCAATGGCAATGCAAGGAGCAGGGGAGCGAGCCCCCCGAACGCGGGAGTCATCAACAGAGGGATGAAGAACAAATGAAGAAACAGTTGCAAGGTGCCGGCTGTGGTGTAACAGCCACCAAGGGGGTTCCTTCAAAGACGGACAATATGATTCACAGCGCGTACATCGTACTGCCCTGTTCACCGCCAACGTCAAGAAGGGTTGAGACAAGGCTTCCCCCGGCCTGTGATTGTGGAAAAGGTTGTGCAGTTCCCGCTCATTCCACCTGAGACTCACTTTGGCTGTACTCTAGTGGGACTCATCAATGTCCCGGGTTGCAGCGAATTGGCCTCAAGAAAGGTGTAGGAATTTAAGAGTCATGACCAGGTTCATCAAGGCAATCGGCAAAATGTAAACTTTTTTTTTCTCTTTGGGGGGGTTGCCTCAAGAGACGGAAGTAGATTAGCTTCCATGTCTGATACTGGAGGCCACGGGTGAGTCAACGGAGCCGAAAATGGAGTTTGGGCACGGGCTGTGGCCGGAAAGCTGGATTGGCAAGTCTCTTTGCTGATCCTCCCAACTTTGACTGAAAAAAAAGCCTTCATGAAGCGTCTGCGTCAGAGCAAATCGGCTTCGTCTGGCGTATCACGGCTCGACGATGTGCTCTGAACACAGTGAAACATACAAGGCTGGCGTGGTGCTTCGAACCAGAGTGGACCGGCCCGTCGCTTAAGCTGCAGAGGAAACCTTTCGGCCAAAGGCGCTGTCGGTTTAGGCGTTGAACCTACAACGCTGTCGGCCGACACCTTTGCGTTTTCCATGCCTGTAACTGTCGGTGTAGTGAAGGTTTAGGAAAGAGTGTGCCATTGGGTTTTTTTTTGGTCGGCCATAGAGTTACCCTTGATTGCCAACGCTGAAACTCATTTTTGGGAGGCGAAGAGGGCCAAAGTGACAGCTCAAAAGACCATGGGTCCAAAGACGGGGCGGACATTGGACTTCTACTTCTTGTGTAAAGAGCAATTTTGATTAGCCAGACCTTCATTGGCACGCGGGAAAGGGGGTCGTCAGCCCTGTAGCATCTAGTACGTATGTCTAACGCCCGTGCCGGACTACGAACGAAACGTTTGGTGAAGCCGAGTCCCTCCCCATTCACCACTGCGATGCTCATCCTCCCTAGTGCGGGCAGATCTTTGAAGTTAATTTGGTATTTATGCAATAGGCCAGAATTAGATCAATGACAAAATATGTCCAAGAAAGAAGTCTGCCAATTGGGAATATGGGCGGCAGCACTGTTTGGTTCAAAGTGATAACCAACAGCCAGCCCCCTCTACTTCCCACACACGGTTACGCTGCAGAGCACCACACAAAGGAGGAACAATCGTCTGATGAGATGGAACAAATCAAATGTCACTCCGTCTCTTGTCTTGACCTCAGGGAGAGAGGCGGCTCGTTTCGGCGTGTTGCGTCCATTGCCTCAAGCCGTACACGAGCTGGGCCGATCATCTTGCCTTGAGTGGCTGGCATGGCCTACAGGGAGTACCGGTTTTCATGCAGCGCAGGAGAAACAAGCAGACAAAAACCCCCCCTTGGCTGGCAGACTCGACTAGCCTAGCCAATTGCCTACCACAAAAGTTGGAAGACTTGCAATAGTGGGGTGTGATAACGCAGCATGCAGCTCATCTCAGCCATGAATGATAGGTAAGAGACAAGAAAGGAAAAACGCAAGACAAAAAGAAATAAGAATAGCTCTCGTCTGAGGGGAATTGGAGCGGATACTAACCTAACTACATGAGCACGCACAGGCAATTCAGGGCCATTAAGGTTGGCCTGGTAGGGTTGGGCGGTGGCCAATGGAAAGAGGTTCGGTCAGCAAAACAGCGGACTGAGTCCCCACGTCTGAGCTCACTGATTGGACACAAACAAAATCCAACGGGGCAACCTGGCTAGCAACCTCCCCTGCGCTCGTCGTGCTCACCTGCTTGTGCACCTTGATTGTCCTCAGCTTAGATGATGCCGATGCTGGGCACTGCATACTTTTATGGCTGGTGAGGCGAGTAGTGAGTGAGATGCAGCTCGTGGTTGGCTGCTGGAACGGCTGGGCTGGGCCTTCTCCATCCACCACCCAGAACATCTCATCAATATTACAGAGTGGTGGTACCAGCATTTGCGGTAGCAGTAACAGTTAGCAGTTAGCAGCCCAGAACAAGCAGGTATCGTCCTTGCCCCAGTTTCCAAGGTTGGGTACCACCTCAAGTGTAAAACCGTCTGAGCTGAGCTTCTGCCAAACCACCTTACTACGTACGCAGTGGCCTAAACCAAAGCGAACCAGAGCTCCACCCTGCGCGGGAACGACCTTTCGGTCTCATTATTTCCTCATGACAATTCCCTGCCAGGTTTTTGATTGATCTTCTGGGTTTCTTTTCCTCCTTTTCCTTTGTCCAGCCGACTCGTACTCCATCCTCCGCTACGCTGGTAATTATAAACCTGCTGGAGCCGGACCAACCAAACAAACCCAATCTCCCAATCTCCCACAGCTGCACGTCGAACCCGCAAAAGCGAGAGCTGCTGCTACTTTGCTATTGCTCCTAATTACTAGCCCGATCGATTCCCACCACCATACCCCCCCTAGAGCTATCGATGCTAAACAACCAAGCTTGAACCTCCGCCTGCCCACCCCTCATCCAGCCAGCCGCGAACGCTGCCATTTACTGCACGATACCCTTCTCGATTCGAATCATCAATTCAAGCTGCCGCCGATACAGATATCCTCGGCACAACTTTTATCCAACCACAAGTGCCCTCCTGCTGCGATAGATCGTACGAGTTGGTTGTAGACGTCGGCTGCCTCCCCGATCCCGCACATGTCGTTCTACAGTCGTCCACACGAGCAGTCAAGATGAAGAGCACGCCTCTGATCATCAATTGGCATGACCAGAATGCCCCCGTATACTCTGCTCATTTCGAGCCCCAAGGGAAGGGTCGGCTAGCCACGGCTGGAGGAGACAACAATGTTAGAGTACGTCATGTTCTGATTGCTGGCGGGCATGCCACCAAGCACTATGTTGTTTTCGCAAGGCTGACACTATTATCAGCTGTGGAAGGTCGAGAGCGATGGAGAGGATCGAAAAGTAGAGTACCTGTCGACCCTGACCAAGCACACACAAGCTGTCAACGTCGTCCGGTGGGCCCCCAAAGGTAAGAAATCTACGTCTCCCAGCCTTGAGCCAGCACGCACTAACTACGATCCGTCCAGGTGAGATTCTTGCCTCCGCCGGCGATGACGGGAACGTGATCCTCTGGGTCATGTCCGAACACAGCGGCCCTAACTTTGGTAACGAGGGTCTCGAGGATAAGGAGACCTGGCGCACGAAGCACATGTGCCGGTCGAGCGGATCCGAAATATACGATCTCGCCTGGTCCCCCGACAGCTCCTACTTCATCATTGGAAGTATGGACAATATTGCACGTATCTACAATGCCAGCTCTGGTACGTCTCCGTAGCCTTCTCCTCTGTTGCCGTGTCTGACCGAAGCAGGTACTCTGGTACGCCAGATCGCCGAGCACAGCCATTACGTCCAGGGAGTCGCCTGGGATCCTCTGAACGAGTACATCGCGACCCAGTCGTCTGATCGCTCAGTCCATATCTATTCCTTGAAGACGAAGGACGGCCAGCACACTCTGAGCGGTACTCACGATGACAAGCCTTCCAAAATTGCGAGCCACAACAAGAGCGACCTGCCCCCTCGACGCATATCCTCGAGCAGCCCTGCGCCCCCAGACTTCAGCATGAGAACCCATCTTACGGTCGAGCAGGCGATTGGTTCTCCGGTTCCGTCTGCCCCAGGAACTCCGACTTCCATAGCCTTGCCGATGAATCCGCCGAGCGTCATCAGCCATAGCAGGCGGTCCTCTTTCTCGTCGAGACGCTCACCCTCTCCAGCTCCCTCCATGCCCCTTCCGGCTGTTATGCCTATCGAGCCCTCGCCGAACGCTAAGCCGCACCCTTCGGGCAGTCTTGGTATGAAGAACTCGATTCTCTATGCCAATGAGACCTTGTCCTCCTTCTTTAGGCGTCTCACATTCACGCCCGACGGAAGCCTTCTTCTCACACCCGCCGGCCAATATCAAACCCAGCATGCCTCTGAGGGAAGCGCAAAGCCGACTTTTGAGGTTACCAATACAGTATACATCTACACAAGAGGCGGCATCAACAAAGCACCGATTGCCCACTTGCCGGGCCACAAGAAGCCCTCCGTCGTGGTCAAGTGCTCACCTATATTTTACACCCTGCGGACATCTCCGCCGGTAACCAAGCACATCACCATTGATACCTCGTCCGCTGAGGACCCAATTCCGGCTCTGCCCGAACCGGTTGCAAAGCCAACACCAGCTGGATCGGTCATGGAACCGCCGCCGCCGCCCACTTCGGTTCCTGAGTCTTCCTCTACACCGACGGGCAAGAGTGAGACAAGTGTTTCTACCCCTGGACCCAAGGCGGCGTTTGCCTTGCCCTACCGTATGATTTACGCCGTCGCAACGCAGGACTCTGTACTTTTGTACGATTCTCAGCAGCAGACTCCTATTTGTATCGTCAGTAACCTGCACTGTGCGACATTCACCGACCTTGCCTGGTAAGTAATGATGTTTGTTATATCTGTCAAATGAGGTTCTAACAACATTTCAGGTCGAGTGATGGATTGACTCTCCTGGTCTCCTCCTCTGATGGCTTCTGCTCAACGCTCTCATTCGCGCCAGGTGAGCTTGGACAGGTTTACCAAGGTGATCTGCCCACCGCCAAGAACCCAGCTGTGCCCGGTTCCACACCAGGAGCGACAGCCTCATCGAGCCAGGGCACTCCGGTTCCTACGCCGTCTTCGGTGTTTGCCCCCCCATCTCCGTATCCCAATGGTTCGGGCCACCACCACCGAAACTCAGCCAGCTCATTTACCGCTCCATCGCCACCGCCTGCAGGGTTCGTTAGTCAGCGACCCCAGTCTCCCGCGAGGTCAAACTCAACTTCATCGGTGGCCACGCAGTCGTCGACTGTGGTGACGAATCCATCTCTTATTGTCGGAAGCGTTCCAGGCATTGCGGTTGCCAACTCTACCAAGGTCACGGGAGTGCCCATCACGACGCCGCCTGAGACGCCTCGCACGAATGCCACCAACCCAGCGAGCAACTCCGCGGCAAGCGGGACGAAGCGCGAAGCCAGCGAAAGCGAGAAGGAGGAGGGCAGCGAGCCTAAGAAGAGACGCATTGCGCCAACGCTAATTGAGCAAAAGCCATAAGTGGTATGGGCTGTATGGTAGTATCAGGGCCCTGTCTTGTACAATGAATCATGGGAAAAGCGCTGTTTGGATGGAGAACACGGGATTAAAGCAAAACTGCGAGCTCTGATGACGATCAAAGGAGACTACCTAGGTCGGGGCCGAAGTAACGGATATTCGCGAAGGATGTACTCGCGAACGGATTTGTTTGCATGGCATGGCGTTGCTAGGGTATAACAAGGCCTTTGTAGCGATAGGTCTTTTGTTCGCTGAAATGGAGTGCCTCGTTGATAGATTTCCTTACCGATTGTTGACTAGACGTCTTTGAGACTGTGATGAATGAACGATGCACAGGCCTGCCTATGCGACAGCGCATGGTGGTGCCGCTGAGCTAAGCTGAGCAATACGATAGGACAGGTTGAAGCTTTAAATTGATTTACTCGCTGCTAGTTTACGTGTTGGCCTTGTCGCTCTTGGGTGAAGTACCTACGTCTTGATCCGACCGCAAAGATTGGCCGTTGATTGTAAACTGTGGACGTCCCAACACCTTCACCTCTCATAAACCTTTCCCTTGCATCACCACGAACCCGCTCACCTAGTCTCATCCCCCCCCCCCCCCCCCCCCCCCCCAAAGGAAAAAAAAATAAAGAAAGAAAGAAAACGACGAAAAAAAATGGCCACCAAGCGCCCTCGAAGCCCAGAGCTAATATCAAACCCATTCATCAAGAAGTGCAACCTCGAATGGTCCCTCGACATCCCCTCGCACCCACAAGCCGACGAGGAACAAAAAGACGACGAGGAAGCGGGCGGCGGCCCCAGTCTCTCCGCAGCGCTGGAATCAGGCGCCGCGACGCACCGGGACCCAGCAGCGCACTTCTTCGCGCACCTCGCCGGCGCCGCGCTCGAGCCGTACCCGAAAGACACGCCTCGGCTTCCGCCAGCGGAGTTTCGGCATCTTTTCGAGCGCAGCGTCGGCTCCGACCGCGGCGCGCATTTCGTGGTCCACCAGCACGACCACCCCGTCGCCGGCACGCATTACGACCTCAGGTTGCAGGTCAACGGGGCCAGCAGCGTCAGCTGGGCCGTCATGTACGGGTTACCCGGCGACCCGAACTCGAAGCGGCTTAATCGGAACGCGACGGAGACGAGGGTCCATTGTCTTTGGAACCACGTCGTGGAGACGGGGAGCGCCGAGACGGGGAGTTTGGTGATTTGGGATTGCGGGACTTACGAGGTGCTTCCGAGGGTTCGTCCTGGTGTTGTTGATCCGGATTCTGGGGGCGAGGAGGCGGAGGAGGAGGAGCGCGAGGACGAGAACGAGGGGACTGAGCAGGAGAAGTTGGCGAGGGCGTTCCGGGAGAGGAAGATTAGGGTTAGACTGCGTGGATGGAGGTTGCCGAGGGATTACGTGTTAAATTTGAGGTTGACCAAGGGGGAGGATGCGGAGGGGAGGAGGAAGAGTGCAAGGGCTCTTGGGAAGCCTAGAAGACGGCGGAGGAGAGGGGGCATCGGGGAGAAGGCGGCGGCGGCTGCTGTCGAGACTAGTTCTGATGATGATGATGAGGAGGAGGAGCAGAGGCTTGGCGAGACGGATGTGGTGCCTGAGCCTGGTGGTGGGGAGGGTGAGAAGGGGCTGACGGAGATGGAGAGGGAGTTGAGGGAGCTGGAGGATGAGGAGGTGAGGAGGACGAACGCTTATAAGGGTGCTGAGAATAGCGTCGGGAGCATGTATCAGAGGAGATGGTATCTTTCGCTTGATAGGGAGGGGAGCGGGTTTGTCAAGGGGAGAAGGGGCTGGGTTAGGGATCGGGAGAAGAAGGAGGAGGAGGAAGATGACGGGGGGAGTGGGAGGCTGAGGTTCCCTTTCTATGTAAAGGGGCCGGAGGTTGAGAGGAGCGTTATAACGGGACGCCTGGGGGAGGAGGTTTTGAGGGACGAAGGTGTTGTGGGGTTCGTGAAGAGGAGGGGTTGGAAACCGGTTTTGAATTAGGTTGATGGTCTTGATGTCGTGCGATAGTATCATGTTATTCAGCGGGAGAGGACATATTTTGATGTCCAGACCAATATCATAGAAAGGCTTGGTATCGTGACATTAGTTGTTTAAATACTTATGCCTTATTTTTATCCGTATGGTTAAACTCAGACATCTATGTTTGTGCAGACACCGTCACCACCCGCGTATTTTCGAGTGTCCCTGGTCTTGCATCATGTACGCAAACGCCTGCTCCTCTAACATCCGACCATACTCGACCGCCAACCTCCACCGCGCGCCCAGCCGTGACAGGCACCGTTTGATGTTTTCCACCGCCTCTTCGCATTCCGCCGAGCCTTCCTCCCGCGCCAGCCAGGCCAAGGTGTTCGCCGCGCCATAGAGTGCGTCCAGCACCAAAGGACTAATCACGCCTATGTCGCTGCCCTTGCCGTTCTCCTCCTTCTCCATAGAAAATGTGAGCAGTAGGATCTCGCTGGCCAGCTGTGCTATTTCTCGGCTCAGATTGCGCATGTCCTCGACCGAGCGGGCCTGCTGCTCTGTCTCGTCTAGATTCCAAATTCGGCCGTCTGGGTTGGCGGGACAGCAGTAGAAATCATGCAAAAGTATCGCGTTGGACATGAGAACGCCGCGTGGGCCGAGGAAGATGAGGTCTTTTGGGAGTGATCCCAGTTCGGAAGCTAGAGATGCTGATAAAGAGGTCACATCTGGGACTTGAGGGTCTTCTGAGGGGGCGTTTGAGCTTTGTTTGCGTCCTGCTGCTATATCCCGGACATGGCGAAGGACTTGTCCGGTCAAGAGAGCGGAGCGACACAGGGAAGAGAAAGGAGAAGAAGATGAAGTGGAGGGGCATGGTGAAGAAACTCTTTGATGTAAAGCGCGGCCGACGCGGCCTTCGTCCTAGATTGAGTTAGTAGATGTGTGCGACGGATGTAAGTTTCTGGTGATGGGTTACCCAGGCTTTGTCGTCTGCAGGGAAGGACTCATGCTCCAAGGGCTCGGGGGAAAGGTAGCGCTTCTTGTTGCCGATACAGATGAAGCGATCGAGAATGAGAATCGCCCACCAGGTGCGTTTCCTCTCCTCTAGTTCGGTCCAGGTTGTCTGATATGTTAGCGAGAACTGCGGCTTTCTCAGCACAGGGGCTTCATACAGGCGAGCTCAACAATATGTTCCCTTCGTGGAACCCCGGCAGCCCGAGGAAATCGGCGTACCGCACGCAAGAGCCGATTGTGATCCAAGCGGCTGGGTATATCCCGTGAGCATACTCAAAATATGCAATCAGAACCATCGACTGCAACACCATCAACGATGTGGCACCGCTGTGCTCGAGCAACGAAACGAAGCGCTTCGCAGACCTATACTTCGGCATCTGCGCGCAGGAAAGACCTTGTGTGGGGTGTGTTGTCATAAGTACCATGGCGAGGGAGAGCATGGCTGGGTCGGGGCCACCTTGACTTAAAATGACACCCATCTGCATGCGCTTCTTGGAGATGATGGGTAGCCAAGGGTGGATTGTGGCAAAGTAGGCGCCAATAGAAGTTTGAACTGCAGTCTCATCACTCAAGTGTTCCAAGACATCCTGGGGAACGTGTCAGTCTGCTGCAGTGAGAGTCGGGATGATCACGTACGGCCGGGATATCGATAGAGGGTTTAGGCACAGGCTGGTTTAAGCACTCGTACGTCACGATATCGAGAAACACATCTGGTGGGAATTGAACCGCGCTCTGCTGCTCCCAAAGGGGCTCCAAACCAGAAGACGCTGATGCCGGCGGCGAAGCCAGGCCGCCCATGCTTGCACCAGAGCTGGAGCCGTAGTGGCCTTGCCCGACCCCATTCCTGCTAACGGACGACGTTTCGCTGCTGGCGTTTTTCAGGCGATCCTCGAGCTCGACTAGTTTAAGCTGCAATGCGGCAAAATCTTCGGCCGTCGGGGCAGGCTTCTGCGGCTCGGCATAGTCGCAGCAGCGTTCCATACGGGAACATAGCCCACAGGAGGGGAACGCCTTATCGCATTTGCGCTTCTGGCGCTTGCAGTTTCCGCAGGCCTGTGGGGCTTTGCCATCGGCGGTGAACTGGTCTCTTGGGTTCAGTAGGAGGGCTGCCATATTTTCAAGGAATGTTCATATCGGCTGTGATGGTGGGGGTTATGTTGTGTGATTGGGATGTTGTGTCTAAGCCTTGTAGGGCTGACATGTGGCTGCTTTGGCGGTCGATTTTCATAGACGGGCCGGGAGTTAGCTGCTATGGCGCCATTTAGGACTTTTGCTTTATTGTATTTTTTTCCCTTCCTTTTTCTTGTGACAACGGGATGTGACACCCAGGTTGATTCTTCTCACAGGGAATGGGTTTATTACTTGATGTGTAATTATTCCACGAGCAGGACATCAAGCTACTTTAGGTCAGTCTGTTAGAAGCCGATAAGAGTAAGTGAAGTTACGTGGAGATAAGACTCAACGTCTCCCGGCTACCGAATTAGTGGGGCCGTATGTGCTGTCACACCGCTAAAGAGGTACATGCCCGCTAAATCCCCCCTCTCAGCAGATGGAAAAAGTCCACCACCTTCCATGGCGGGGTGCTGCCCGATGAAATGGAGGGGTCATATCGATTTCCAGGTACCACGTCGTAGTAGACGTTCACTGTGTTCCTTCGTGCCTGAACAACGCAGCGCAAGCCAAGTGACGGCCCCATGTTTCAGCCTCGATTAAGTAATCTGTCAGGACGATCGCAAGGATCATGTCGAACCATGAGTGGGGTTGAGATTCTCTTTGTCCTCACGAACACCTCAAACCCAACCAAAGCCGGCCTGTAGCCCCAGGAAACATGACGCTTTTCCCGGGATGGACCCCTGTGCGAGATGTGTTTAGTCCCAAATCACCCCTGATTCTGCCAGCTTGACAACGAACCCCGACGTGGTGCCCTGTCGAATGTTGTTTCCGGAATGTAAACAAGACGGGGAGTGAGTAATTCACCAAACTCGCCTTATGAACTAGCTTGCCTCTTCTCTCTTCTCGCCTTCTAACTTTCCCCTCACTCTCCTTTGTCGCTGTCGCTGTCGTCTGTGTCATTGACGTCTCCCTCCGCCGCCGCCGCTGTAACCGTCTCCGTCTCCCTCTCTTTCTCCGTAATATCTTCCCCTTCTCCTCTCCTTCTCTTCTCTTTTCCTTCCACAATATCATGGGTGACTCCCCGAGTCGCCCCGGTAGCATCCGGGTCCTCCGTACCCGCGGTGGCGGGACCTCACGAAATTCCTCCGCTCGATCCTCCGCCGCTTGGGACGACTACTCCTATCTACACCCGGTCAACTATGGCGGCAACCACAGTCTACGGTCTACCGGGTCACGCTTCTCTCTTAGCGATCAGTTCGCTGCCACCCGCCGCGAGTACGAGTTCGGCGACGACGATGCCTCCTCCATAATCGAGCGCATGACAAACGCCTCCGAAATGGATGGCGGCGACGATAGTACAATCGCGCTGAGCGACTTCGCCCTACAGGATGTCGACGGCGTGGAGGGCGACTACTATGATCTGATGTGTCTGCCAAAGGACCCGTCACTCACCCCGGAACAGGTCAGGAAAGCATACCATCGCCTGCTGCTCTTCCTGCACAAGGACGGGTTACCGGAGAACCTGCATGCCGTTGCGCAGCCGTGGTTTGACTCGGTTCAGCGTGGCTTCGAGACATTGATCGACCCGCACCGAAGAGCGCTATATGATGCGAGCCAGCTTCGCGACCTGACGCACACGCCAGTTTTTCCGGTCGACGAGGACTACAGATATGCGTATGATTTGTCGTTAAAGGACCAGTTGAGACAGAGAGCGGCGGACGTGGTGCAAACATCCTCAGATCTGGGAATACGGTTTGATGCCTCTAGAATGGCGAGTCAGAGCTCCGCCGTGACGCCGTTGGATTTTACACTAAGCCACTCGGTTACTGTTGGGCTTCCGGGCCTAGGAAGGTTGGTTGAGAGATCGATTCGTCCGAGCCAGCGTATACCGTCGGCTTCTAAGCGAGTGCCGTCCATTGCGGTCAATGAAGGCCTGATTGAGGTTGACCAGGCGCGGGAGTCTCTGGTATACTTCCCCCCACCACAAATCACCTTGACTGGCTCTGTCTACGGTATCGTCGAGGAGATTTATCGGATCCCATTACCGCTGTTGGCGGATCGCTATCAGCCATTACTTCCCCTTACAATACCTCGCAAACGGATTATCCAGCTGGCGGAGCAGCGCCCGTGTCCCCTCATCAGCCTGAAAGTCCGGCAGGACATCATCCACAGGACCGCCGAAGACCGCGTCGCTAAGACGAGCATTGAGGTGGAAAGCGAGGTTCTCCCGGAGTCTTCATTGACAGCCAGAGTTTCCCACCCGATACATGTCGCTAACAGCCCAAACCCAATCGTTCTTGAGGGGAGCCTGCGGTCGGGACGGCAATGGCTTCGCGAATCACCCCGTGTCGGCTTAGGTATCCACCGCTGGCTCGGCGCCGGAACCGCGTATGCGTTCGCTGACAGCGGCGACTGGAGCGTATGGCCTGGTGAGACGATCAAATTCCTCACCGATTTCTCTCAGGTTAGCAAGAGTCAGCTTCTCACCGAATTTCCAATGAAGACGTCCGCAAGCTTCGAGGTAGGCTACACGACATCGCCCGAGCGGGTGCCTTCAGCAGGACACGAGGATTCCCCGAGGGGTGAATGTGGCATTCGCGGTTTGGATTACGAGAATAGCATCAGCAACGACGGCTCATGGACCGTTTCTGCATCCCTTACGGCAGACACCATTGCGGGCTACCTGCGGTACGGCCGCGACTTGCCTTTACCCGGGACCAAACCAACCAGGCTCGAGGTGGAGCTGTGCTCCAATACCCTCCTCGACCGCTACGTAGCTGTACGGAATCTTTGGAACATCGGCCGGTTCTCCAAGCTCGGACTTGAGTTCGGCGTCAGCCTGCACAGCCTACACCTCTCCGTCTACTGGTCGCGTCTCAGCCAGCGGCTAAGTGTGCCCGTCCTCCTTTCACCGCGCGCAGAGTATAGCCCCTCGGTCTTTTTCTACGCCAGCGTCGTCCCCCTCCTTGCCTTCGCCGCCAAGCACTTCTTCGCCAAACCCAAACGGGCCGCACCAAAAGATGTTGACTTGCATGCCTACGTCGCCCGCAAACGCGCCGCGGCAGATGAAATCGCCGCTATTCTTGCTGGTCCCGTCGAGGCTCGCCAGCGTGTGGAACGCCAACGCGGAGGCCTCGTCATCCTGAGCGCAAAGTTTGGCGTCAAAGAGGGCGTGGATTGGGCTGCGGAGGAGGTCGCCGACGTCACGCTGGCAGTCGCTGCACTCGTCGATGACGGAAAGCTGCGTATTCCGGCGGGTGTGCGCAAGGGCTCGTTGCTGGGCTTCTGGGACCCCGCGCCGCTGAGGCGGAAGGCGCTACACGTGAGATATCTATGGAGAGGCAAGGAGGGCATCGTTGAGGCAATGGGGCGGGACGAGCTGGTCCTCCCGCCCGTGAGGAGGGATGTATCGTGATGATTGATGGTATGAAGGAAGACGAGTCACGGTTGAATGAATTGCATATATCGCGGAGTATGAAGGGCATAAAGGGTGGTTGCATGGTTTGGCTGTTTTATGTGTTTTTTTTGATATATCCGACGGCGGCAGCGTCACTGGACAGAGACTACAGATACTCACGTTGTAGTTTAAAACTTAAGCTTGGTAGACTAGAATAACAAATTTAAATAAAAGCTCTATAAAGTAACTAGGCCCTTATGAATATTCACGATGGCTGCATAGAAGTGGCTGCAGAACTGCAGATGGAAAGTCCGGCATTGAGTGGCTGCAAGAGATATTGGAATCTGTCATCAAGAAGTACAGGCTCGCCAGAGGATCTGTATTTATGAACTGGATACCAGGTAGAGATTACCATGATTGTAACTGGTTGCTTATATGCCGCTTATTTAATGAGAGACTGGTCCTACCCGTAGGTTTCGTGTGGTGGACGCAAGGTACCTATTTCTGATAACGATTGATATGTCGCCAGTAGCTGGCATGTAGTTATTTAGCCCTTGGAAGCTAGCAACTTCCAGGAAGAACTAGAGTCTACTGTAAAATATATATTCATAACTCCCTAAATGCCTCCGGTAAGGAACGTTGGAGTACCTAAATCTTGTTGTCCGATATGTTTCCCCTTCAACCACGCGAGTGTAAAGTCTTTTGACTGGATCATCTATATCCCCTGTTGCTCAGGATATCCTCCCTCTTGATGCCACTTTTATCACACATGTTCTTGAAAAGCCCACCCTGGTCGTACAAATCGATGGGAGAGTCCAGCTCAGCCACATGACCGCGGTCCATGACGCAAATTCGATCGTACCCAATGATTGTCTTGAGCCGGTGAGCAATGCAAAGGAATGTCTTTCCTTTCAGGGCCCCCAGGGTTTGTTGGACCTTTTCATCGGTCGAAAAGTCAACGGAGCTTGTTGCCTCGTCACACACGATGATCTTGGAGTCCTTCACCAAGGCTCGAGCCATGGCCAGGAGCTGACGCTGGCCGAGCGAGAAGTTGAGGCCTTCCTCCTCGACCACGCTGTCGAGCTTTATGTCGCCCACATCATCACCATCCACGAGACCAGACTTTCTTAGTGCTGACCAGAGGTCCAGGTCACTATGCTCATTGAAAGGATCCAGATTGGATCTGACGGTGCCCTCGAAAAGGGTTGGATCTTGAGGAATAATTGCAAGTTGAGACCGAAAGTCCGCCAGTCCGATCTGGCTGGTATCAACCCCGTCAATAGTTATGGAGCCGCCCGAGAGTTCCACTATCCGGAACAATGCTTGTATAATGGTGGATTTCCCGGAGCCTGTGCGCCCGATGATACCAACTCTCTCACCGGCTTTGATGTGGAGGCTTATGCCCTTGAGGACCAGTGGCAGCTTTGGACGATATCGTAGCTGAACGTCTTTGAAAACAATCTCCCCGGTTTGCGGCCAACTGGAAGGAACTTGCCCGATATGCAGTGGTGCTTCTTCCTCAAGAACAGTACCGTAGTAGTAGACTCTCTCGGTGCTGTTCATGTCGTTCTCGGCCTCCGCCATTTGCCGAATTGCAAAGCTGCAAATATTTACGATGGCGAGCATATAAGACAAGACAAGGCCACCGATACTCGGATGAACAGTAAACCGAGAGGTCACAATGAGGATGCCAATGACGAAAATCATGACTATACCGACCGCATCTAACCGGATCGCTAGCCAGCACTGATTGGCAAAGGTAAGAAAGTATGCACCGTCGAAATGGTCAATGTTCCGCCGTACCGTCTCGACGAAATGGCTCTGTACGCCGTATGCTCGGATCGTCGAAGTCCCGTATACGGCCTCGCTGACTTTTGCAAGAACGTTGGATCTCTGGATGGCCTCGTGGCGCTTGATCTCGCGTGCCGAGGAATGGTAGTATGACGTGGCGACGAAGTAAAAGATGACGAGCGGCACCAAGGCTGCCACAAAAAGATGGAAGTAGGCGAGAATCAAGACGAAGGTCGCCACGATGTTACCGATTGACATGAAATACATCCTTAGAGAGTCGGTGAGCTTGTTGTCCATTACGTCGACGTCCTTGGAGAAGCGATTGGTGATTCGCCCGAGAGGCGTCGTGTCGAAAAAGGACATGGGTGCCCGAAGGACTCGGCTCAAAGCGCGGTCGAACATGATTTTGCTTGCCCGCGTGCCTGAAATGGAGACGCAGACAAAGAAGGCGAATAATGATATGATTTGGGCAAAGCCGAGACCTGCGTATGTTCCGAGCTTGGGGAAGCTGTCAGCACCATAATTGAGTAAGTCGACCACTATTCAGGTATCAGACTTACCCATACGCTCAGGGGTAAAGAAAACTGGCGAGCCGTCCACCAAGAAAGCCACAGGCCAGTGCCTACATAAGAAATCTGTGATATTACAAGCAGGAATAGAACCAGTGGCGCAATCAGAAGACTGCCTGCTGCTCTAAGGTATCCAATGTAGACATGCCATGGGACGGCTTCTATAGCGCGATCCTCGTCTTGCATAAGACCAATCTGGTTCGTTGATGATTTTGAAGCTTCTGCAGGTCTTTGCTCGTTAACCTCTTCTTTATTTGCAACGGGAGCATCATCGATGGTCACAATCTTTGCCTTCTCACTGCTCTGAAAGGTTAAAGTCATTAGTTGGACGAACTCATTGTTCTGCTCCATCAGCTTCTGAAAGGTGCCTTCGGCTTTGATACGCCCACTGTCCAACCAGATGATTCTGTCGCATCGATGAAGCACATGTAGAGAATGTGTGGCAAGAATACGGCATTTGTCTGCTAACAGCCCGCATATCGCCTGGTCCATGACATGACGGCCAACTTCGGCGTCGACAGCAGAAAGAGGATCGTCCATAAGGACAATGTCAGAGTTGAAATAAATGGCTCGGGCGATGTTGATGCGTTGCTTCTGGCCACCGGAGATCGTGATGCCACGCTCTCCTATCTCAGTCTCGTCTCCGTGAGGAAGCATCTCAAAGTCTGCTCGAAGAGCACATGCTTGGGTAACCATGTCGTACAGGTCGCGGTTGAACTCCCTACCAAAGATGATGTTGTCTCTAACGGTAGCGTTCTGAATCCATGCGTTTTGAGGGCAAAACGCCCTTGTAGAACCGAATGTCACAGAGCCTGACGTCTTCCGCATGCCTCCAGCGAGGGCAGCCAAGAGAGAACTTTTACCAGAGCCCACGGTCCCGATGACGCCAATCAGCTCTGAACGGCCGACCGTAAGGTCAAGTCCAGAAATCTGAAATGGCTCTTCGTTCACCAACGAATCGGGAATTACAGGATCTTTTTCGTCTGAACCTGAATCTTCGGAGGGTTGTCGAGACTTGGTTTGCTCCCATACAAATGTTGCGTCTTCAATAACTATGGCGTTTTTGTTATTGTAATCCACTTCTGCATCCTCCATGGCCTCCTCAGCTAGGAGAAATTCCTGAATTCGCTTCGTAGAAGCCAGGGCATCGATGACCTGACCCAAAGCCACTGGAAGGATACTCAACGGAAAACGCATTTGGTTGAAAAGTGCAAGTGATGAGAAGATAGGAGCTGGGCTTAGCTGGTGATTACCAGTCATTGCATATGTAATGAACGATAGCATGGAAGCGAAGACAGGAATAACCATGCCCGTCGATTGTACGGCGTCGCGGAGAGCCAACAGGCCTTGTATGGATTTGATTTCCTCTTTTCGTATGTGTTCGATGCGTTGTAGAAAGCTAAGCTCCCAATTGAAGAATTTAATGAAGCGAATGGACTGTAGAGTCTCGGAAATGATGCTGATGCGCTTATCTGTGAGCTTGTTGATGGTGTTCCGTCTCTTGAAAAGGCTACGAGCGACGACGCCGAAGAGCGGTGTCGAGATAAATAGGATCCCTAATCCCGGCAACGCAGAATATCCAAGATTGATCAACAAGAGAATGATTGTAATGATAAGCGATAGCGGTGATGACCAGATGATGTGGAAGAAGCTAGATGCCTGGTCGATGCGCGATGCGTCTGTTGACAGCAGGTTGATGATTCTGCCATTGCTCCATCCCTCGTCCGGATTCTCCTGATCCTTTGTGTCGCTTTCGGTCTTGACGCTACCAGGCGAAGGGACGGAACCTCCTGCCTTTGCACGAGCCGATAATCGAAGCGACTTGCTGAAAATCCGTGACATCATGACAGCGCGAGCCTCTCCACCAACCGTCAGACCTCGATAAAGAAAGTGATTAGTGCAAACGTTCATCAAAACTTGCAAAGCTGTAATTATGATGACCAATCCAATGCCGTAGGCTACAGATGGGCCTTGTTTCCCGTCTCGTTGTGAATTAAATGCATCTGTGGCGAAGGCGATGATGTACTTCAGTATATACGGGCTCACAGCTTGGGCTACGATCGCCATAAACTGGAAGAGGGCTCCTAGGAGAAACTTGGTCTTGAATGTGAAGTAAAGCGCGGATAGCAGTGGCCGAGGGCTCCCCTTGGTGATTTCCTTGGCAAACCGAGTTTCAAAGTCTTCTTCCAAGCCCTTTACACCTCGTTGAGGATTCACCAGCCAGATGTCATTTATTTCCAATGGTCGCTGGTAGCCAAGCTAGAAACTTCGCTATTAGCACAGGTATTAGTTGATGACCGGTCGGGGCTTACATGTATCAGCGGTGTAAGCCAGTTGAACGTGAGTTTGCTGAAAAACCCAGCTGACCACTCTCGCGATGGCTGCTGTCGTTGGCATGGCACCGGCGGAACTACGCGAGACTTGAGCGGATTCCAAAGACGTCCCCTAGCAGCAGCAGCAGGCCGTCTGGCTGTGTCTGATTCCGCTTCATCAGTATTACACTCGCCATCTGGCGGGGTAGCAGACATTTCAATATCTTCAATATCTCGTTTCATCATTTGCGTCTGCCTTTTCTGTGTTGAATCACCTCGATTCTACGAATGCGAACGGAGATCATCAAATGCTCCAGGAAAGCGGAGGTTGAGGGCGGATCAGGATAAAGCGACCCCCCTCATCGGGAAAGTTCAGGGACAGCCCATCATTCAAACTTTACGTAGGTTGTAAGAGCAAGTATATAACACACCTAAAATCACATGAGTATGTTAAATCTTAATGGGGGAAAGCGTGAGACCCTGAATCATGTTGCATTGGAACAGACCCAGGGGCCCCGGACGCCTACTTTTTCCCGACCAGCTCGCTTGTGCATATTATCTCAAGATGCAGTACATATTCCAATCTTTTTTCACAGAATGTTTTGAAACAATAGTGTAACATTCGGTTTTACAGACGAATATACATTTGTTTAATAAAATTTCCCAGCTCAGAATGACTTATACCTCCAGCTCGAGTTGAGCTAGACGATTCAGTTCGCTGTCTAAAGATTCCAGAAGGCTATTTGCGTCGCTTTCTTCCACTGTTTCTTTCTCCCAATTTAAAGTAACAGACATATAACCGTTGGTAGCGGATGCTACGGAAACAGAATACGGAGAGCCGTTCGTTGATGCCCCTACAGAAAATAGCAATCGGTCACAAACTGCCTTTTCATCGCCTTGTAGAGCCACCGGTAGGGATATACCGCCGTCAATGACTCCGATATTGGTAACGGTAAAGGCATGCCGTCTTTTCTCTCCAATCATGTTCAAGAAGTGCTGTCGGTAGTCGCCGACAAACTTTGTCAAGCCAACAGAGAGGTTCGAAGTTGACTCACTTCTTGTGCGGATAACGTCTTTGCATGATTGAGCGGCTCTCCACAGTGAGTCGTCTTTAGAAAGACCCTTTGACGAATTAGGCCTGCCGTTGGATCGGCATGAGATGTAGCCCCATGGCGGGCTTCTCTCTGAAGAAAAGTATGGTTCCGCAATTGCTGTGTAGCATCCCATGTCATCTGGCGAATGCTTCGAAAACTTCCTTAGCGAGAATGGTACTGCACCAACAAATCGACTATGAGTGGGATGTAACAAAGCCAAGGCCCGAGCCACAATGACTGTGATAAGAGCCGTGATTGTTGTTTGGTGCCTTCTGCAACCACTTCGTAAGTTTCTCACGACTTCCTGTGGCAGATGAAAACTTCGAAGATGGCTAATGGGTGGTCGGATATCCCGAATAGAGGGCCCAGACCACTCTTGCGTATCTACGGGAGAAAACAGATACGTTTTAAACACCTTTCCTAGCATGAAAAGTGGAGTGAGAGGAAGCGCCATGCTTTCTTCGAGGTATGGCACCAAGGCGAGTTTGGGCACCTCCAATACCTCCTTTCCGGTAAGATCAAAATCACTGCGAATAGTCTCAACTGAGGATATAATCTCATTCAAAGATTGGCGAAACGTCTTCTGAAAAGCTGCCCCAGACAAACCATCACCAACGGCATGATGGAACGAGAATGAAAGAGCAAAGACCACAGCATCCACTGTTTCAGGCGCTTGGGGAGGAACAACCACTGTACACCGCCAGAGGGGAAGCTCTTGAGGCTTGTGGAAAGAATTTTGGTGTTCATCTTGTATCCAAGCATCGAGATTCGTCATGTTTGGTTCCGTCTCGATGAATCGTACGATTTCCCGAAGATCGACCCGTTCGAGTCTTATCCACTCTGGCTGTGGGCTGTCTTCATTTCTAACAGCAACTCCTAGGATTGGATGACGATTCAACGTTTTCCCTATAGCTTTGTAAACAAGCCATTGGATGTCGTCGTTGTTGAATTTGAATTCGGTATTTGGAACAGTATAAACTGCAGTGACTTGCACGTTGTTGTAGAACCTCACAAGGTGCTGATGAATCAGAAACTTCTCCAAATGTCCTATACAAAATGATTGTGTTAGAATCAATCACCAAATATCTGTATATAACGCAGCTTACCAACGGGTCTCACGGGAGAACCATCCATTTTCGCCAGAGTGTACTAGAACATGTGAAATTCAGGAATCGTAAAGCGTAAACCTCTCGAACAGGCAATAGCAAAATGGAAAAAGAGACAGAGAGAGTGTCAAGGTTTTCCAGAACAATTACGTAGCCAACATGACACTGTAAGATAGGAGGTCCAATGATAAAGCGCATTCTGCTCTTGGGAGACGCAAGCCGTTCGGCCCGCGGCACATATTTTGGTCTCCGTACCCAGCCAATGCCATCCTAGTTTCCCACATGGCACTGCGTCGAGTTAGAAAGTATAAAAACCACTGTTATTAACATGGAGGACTATTGAAGTCTGATGTTTTGTACTCCAACCTTAATAGATTAGGTAGCTTCAGAACGTCTTAACAGTAAGCTGAACCCAAGGCGTGCAGCCAAGCGTATCGAAAGATAAACTGGGTCTCAAACTGTGGGCGAAACCAGCACAGAACGCTCAGAATGGGAAAAGTGGTGTTGTTGGTTGGAAGAACTAACTAACGTCCCACACCCACTTCTGGGCACCCCCCACATTTGGGCACCCCATTTACACCAAAAACGCCGTTTTTCGAAATTCTATATTAAACTAAATACTTTACTTATTAAAGAGAATAAATATATATTAAATAGATTAAGACTTAATTATAATACTTAAGTAGCTATATACTAGTATTATTGATAATAAGTATTATAAATTCAAGGTTTAACATTTATAATACTAATTTACCTAGCCTATATCTTAATATATAAAATAGGTAGAGATATTTAACTAATATGATTAGAATTTTTAAGTAAGATATAGTAGATTTATATATTCTTATACTTAGTAAAAAATTCTTTAAGCTTAGAATAATATTTTAAAATTTCCCTTAATTATACTATATTTACTAAAGTAATACTTCTAAATCTCTTTTAGATATAATTATATACTTTTAATAAGTATAAATATTAATTTCCTAGATTTTTTAAATAAGTATATATAAGCGAAAATATATTTTTCTAATGTTAAGGAATACTAGTAAGTTACTAGTATCTACTAACATTTTAAAGCTTTTAGTTTTAAACTTCTATATTATAACTATTATTATATTTAAACCTTTATAAAAAATTAGATGGCTATAATTATACTTAACATAGTTTATATATATTTTCTTTTCTTAGTAAGTATAGTAGTTAGTTTAATATAGAATTTCGAAAAACGGCGTTTTTGGTGTAAATGGGGTGCCCAAATGTGGGTGTGGGACGTTAACTGGCTAGAGGGCTGTGGAGGCTGGCTAAGACCAGTGGTGGCGGCCGTCAGCCCACGTGACGGGCCGGCGAGGCCTGCCACCCACACCCCCTCTCAGACTCCTCAGCGAAAAAGCAGTAGAATAATAGGAAATACAGGAAAAGTCCCAAATCCTCCAAATCCGAGGAGTTCTCAACTATTAGAAAACTCGGTCAATTACCGGTTAAACCTGGCCAATAGGAGGCCGTGAAATCCTCCGAATCCCGAAGTCTCAATATCAATAGTCCCACAGTCTCAAAATCCCCCTCTCAATCCAATCCCTCCGCCATGCCCAACAAACGAACGAATTCCTTGTGTTTGACCGCAACCAGTGGCTTCGTGAGTCCATCGGCGGCCATATCAGCGCCCTTGATGAGTCGGAGTTCGATGCTTTTCGCAGTGTGAACCTCCTGTATGATCCATTTGTATCGGACGTCGATGTGGCGGGTTCGTGCCTCGTTGAGTGGGTTCATGACGTTGTCGTAGCCGTTGGCACTGTCAGTGAACATGATAGTAGGCGTGGTGATGGGTTTGCCGAGCAGTTGGGAGAGGCAACGTCTGATCCACTTCACAGCAATTGCCGTAGGTGTGAGATTGATGAATTCAGCCTCCGTGGTGCTCAAAGTCACGAAAGTCTGTTTCTTTGACTTCCAAGCAATCGGCGCACCAGCGAGGAAGACGACGTAACCACCTGTCGAGACTCGTGATGGCTTGTTGTCAGCGAAAGAGGCATCTGCAGCAGCGTAGAGCCCCAACTCGTTGATCGTGGGGATGCCTCCAAGTACAATACCGAGATAAACGGTGCCCTTGAGGTATCGGAATAAGTGCTTAATAGCACGAAGATGGGCCTTAGAAGGCCCTGAATTCGCCTGTGACAATTTACTGACGGTGTAGGCCATGTCAACGCGAGTTCCAGCCACCAGGAAGTTAAGGCAGCCGGTTTGTTCGATGTAAAGTTGTTGTTCGTCAAGCGAGCACTCGTTCTTGTCCCAGGTGACGGGCAGATCGTCAGTGGTCGCCATAGGCGTCTTGACAGCACTCAAACCATCAAAGTCGAATCGTTGAAGCACTGCTTTTGCGTACTTGGCTTGGGAAACGAAAATCTTACCGGCAGCTCTGTCGCGTTCAATCTGGAAACCGAGAAAATCGGTAGCCTCGCCGAGGTCTTTAAGAGAACAGACCTTCTCGAGGAGACGACGAACTTCCATCATGACTTGCTTGTTGGGAGCGGCGATGGCGTTGTCGTCGACGTACATAAGAACGTACGCTTTAATCTTGTGATTGACGAAGAGACAAACCTCCCCATCAACAGCAGTGAAGCCAATTCGTTCCATTTCACCCTTGATAAGTCGAAACCACCAAAGTGGTGATTTTCTCAATCCATAGAGTGCCTTGTGGAGCAGCCAAACCTTGTTGTCTGCAGTGGCGTAGCCAGCGGGGGGCCGGACGTACACCTTAACCCCCTCTGGAATCGAGGCGGCTAGGAAAGCAGTGTCGAAATCATATACTTCGTATTCAAGATCGAGAAGTGCGACAACTGCGAAGAAAAGGCGGGTTGCGGTGGCAGAGGCAACTGCAGCGTAAACCTCTTGCGATGACCAGTCACCTTTCTCGTGGTTTCCACAAACCACATATCGGGCCTTGTAGCGCACGATTTCGTTGTTTTTGTTGGTTTTGATGTCACATACCCACTTGCCGGGCAGGACTTTAGCGTCACGTGGTGGGTAAACGACTTCGTAAACCCCCTTTTCCGTGAATTGAGTCATCTCTCGTTCGAAGGCTTGTTCCCACTGGGGCCACTGTGGGCTCTTCTGCGCCTCACGGTAGGACTTCGGGATCACCACGCCGTCGGGTAGGACTTTCGAAAGGGCAGTAGCAGAAAGCACGCTGAGAGAGAATTGACGAGAAGTTAGTGAAGCTGGAATGTCAGCAGATAGAAAAGTCTTTTTAGCATAGGAGCGTACGCCACTGGCGGCTCGGTAGTGACCAGGTGGTCGCTGGGCTGAGGCGCGGCGAGGTCGAGAGGACTCTGCCGGTTGACTCGTTGCTTCCTCAACAATCGTGGAGAGGGAATCAGGGTCCTGGTGATCAGTTTCCATTGTTTCCACGGAAGCGACGAATTCGTCATCATTCAATTCGTTAGTAATGCTGTCACGAGGTGTAGCAGTGGTCTCCAACAGGTTCTCTGGTGGCGGAGACATGAGATGTGTATCAGTGGGTGCCATCGCTTTTTCAACGATGGTCTCATCTGGTTTGGGATCACCAGTCACGGGTTTTCACCTTCAATAGGCTTCTGACGGATGGTGTACTGGATGATGATATCTGGTTCGACAAACGCAGCATCATGTTCAATTTCATCAATGTTGGGTGTGCCAGTAGTTGGAGGCAACACTGTCTTGTGCGGTTCCTCACGAAATCGAACATCTCTGCAGCGAATAACCTCCTTTCGATCAGGCAGGTAAACGTAGTAAATGTGGCCACGAAGAGAACCGTAACCGACGAGGAATCCCTTGATTGCTCGTGGTTCCATCTTGGCAGAGCGCATAGGGCGTCGAGGGCCCTTCTTGTGTACGTAGGCAGCACAGCCAAACGTTCGGAGATGTTCAATGTGGGGGGCCTCACGTTCAGCAGCCAAGTTCAGCTCTCTCGCCATGATCTCGTGAGGGCTCAAGTTACCCTTGGAGGGTGTGGGCAAGAGGTTGAGAATCTGAGTCACCGAATCGATGCTGTAATCCCACAGTTCCTCTGGAAGGGACATGTCAATCAGCTGTGTCCGGGCGCCTTCGACGATGGTACGACCAGCACGCTCAATAGTACCGTTCATGGAAGGCGTGTAGGCAATAGTCGTGTTGTGGCGAGTACCCTCGAAGTAGGGGTCGTTGAAAACCTTGATTAGCTCGGGAGCATTGTCAGAAACCCAAACCTTGGGCTTGAGGCCGGTGAGACTGTAGAATTCAGTATCCCATTTCTTGATAGCTGCCAGGATGGTGGCAAACTTGTGGTTGGGCAGAAAAACAACCCAGTGGTAACCACTATACTTATCCATGAGGTGTAGAACCTGACGGTTCCCTTTTGTTGATAGGGGAAGAACACCAACGAGATCAAGGTGAATTTCATCGCCAATACTCGTAAGTGGAAGTGGGTGGTCTCGACTAATCCGTTCAGTGGATTTGCTGAGATGGCAAGACTCACAGAAGAAAGCGTCAATTTCTGACGTTGTGAACCGAATGCCAACACGGCGGCAAGCCTCCACAACACGTGATGGGTGGGCGTGAACCAGCCGGCGGTGCATCAGTTCAAGAGACGGTCGCTGGGTAGCCCGGAAGGCGGCGAGGCTGACAGCAATATCTCGAGGCACGTGATTTCCAGTATCATGAGTCTCAACGACGCAGACGTCAGAAACCCAATGAACTTTGGCAAGGGAAGTGCGCTGTGTCACGTGTATGAGGCTTGAGGTCTGCCAATCATATTCCACGTGATCACGACGAAGTTTTCCAGGGCTCAGTAAGTTGGCTGGGCTGGAAGGGTTGTACTCAACGTTGTGAAGTGTCCAATCGTGAATAACGTCAGGGTTGGTGGGGTCTTGGGTCTGGAAGAAGACGGTGCCCACGCCAAGTGACCGGACTGGGGCGCCGGAGGCAGAAGTGGAAGGTGTCAAATCGCTCTTTTCAGCGTACTTGACGAAATATCGCAAGTTGTTGAAGGTTGAAGTAGTACAACCAGAATCGAGAACGATATCGTCTCGGGTGATGAGGTCATCGCGGGCAGCAGTGAAAACTGCTGGAGGCAAGGGCAGACTGACCCAAGATGGCAGGTGACGCTCTGACAACAGTCTGGCGGGTGCCATCAACAGAAGTAGGCTGATCCCAGCGGCAGCGATCGCCACACACGTGCTTTCTCGCTTTTTCAATCAACTTATCCCGGTTGACGTAGTGTAGAGGGATGAGATTGGGGTGGGCGACATAGCACTTTGTGGTCTCGTGATCACAGTTGCAGTGGTCGCACTTCTTCTTTTCCTTGGAGGCAGTGACAGTGGAGGTGACGGTGGTGGTGACGGCTGGAGAGGCAGGACCCCCACTGCCAGCAGACTTGCCTCCAGGTGTGTTGCGAATAGTGGCATAACTGCGCTTTTGATCCTCGTCTTGGGCAAGCGTGTAAATCGTATCAGCCACCTCATTCCACGTGGGATGGGTGGCGCCCTTCGATGTGAAATGCTTATACGTATCGGGAAGTCGGTCCTTAAAGAAGTTAAGGAGGAAAACAGCGAGGAAGGAGTCTGGCAGACGACCGTGAATGGTCTCAATACGCTTTCTGAGGTGGTGACAGCGATTGAGGGCATCGTGAAGAGTCTTGTGATCGTTGGCGGTGGTCTTGGCAAACTCGTCAACAAGGGCAGCTGTGGCGTCTTGTGAGATTCTCGGAATGTGCTTCTCGAGCGCCTGCCACAATTCGTAAGGGTTTCCATCGTCAACCCAACCCGCTGTGCAGAGTCTGTCAAGAACCGATTCGCTGGCGTTCATGAGGAGACCATTCGTGACGTTACGGTTCTTTCTCCATTCCTCTGCAGCGATAGGGTCAGCAGGGCGAGGGACGTCAGTCTCGAGGAATATCTCGAAGTCGTATCCTCGCAGGGTCGCTGTAACAAGCATGCGCCATGTGTTCCAGTTGGATTCACCTTTCAGGCGAGGAAGAGGCGTGAAGACGGTCTTGAAGTCGTTTTGAGACATCTTGAAGTGAAAGTGAGGGTATCACAACAGTGCGGGACAGACTTATAGTCGCACCTCGATCACAGGCGTTTCTCCGAGGCCGCAGCTTTGGAGGCGTGTCTGTACGTTAGATGGCTTACTTTCGCTGCCACCTACGCGTGCTGTTGGATTGTGTAGGAGGGAGAATCTTGCGTAAGAATACGAGAAATGGGTGGAATTGTGAGATCCGACCGTAGAAATACGGTGAATCGAAGGGAAGAATGAATACTCGTAGAAGATACGAGAAACTGATGGGCTGGTTCGAAAAACCGAAGCTGAAATGGTTGAATTCTCGTGAAAAACGAGGAATCGAAGTAAAAGTTGTAGTTGTGACTGAAAAGTCTGTTGTTGACCGTGGTGTTCGTGAAAACCAGTGGGTTGTGGTGGTCGGTCGCGTGCCACGTGATATTCGTGCGCGCCAGGCAGCCAATGTCGCGTCAGAAAGTGAAATTCGTCAGCGAAGAGGAAGGAAAGAAAGCGAGAAAATCGCACAGAAGGGTAAATAAAGCGAATAAAATCGCAAAAATTCGTGAATCAATAGAAAATTGACAGACGAGTAGAATAATGGGTAAAACGACGTTATTCCGAAAGAATAACGCTGGGCTCATAACCTGTGGGCGAAACCAGCACAGAACGCTCAGAATGGGAAAAGTGGTGTTGTTGGTTGGAAGAACTAACTAACTGGCTAGAGGGCTGTGGAGGCTGGCTAAGACCAGTGGTGGCGGCCGTCAGCCCACGTGACGGGCCGGCGAGGCCTGCCACCCACATCTGTCAATAGCTGAGGAGGCTCTACGTCAAGTCTCTGGAGGCGTATTGGAGTCCTTCTCGGCCAAAGACTTTAAAGTTTTCGCCGCTTTGCACTTGGAACCCGGTAATACAGTCGAAATCCACACTAGGCTTAGACGTCTTGCGGACTCTTCATCCTACGCCGTTCAAGTAACATCTTGGAAGGGCGACGTTTGGACTGAGCACTGTAACGCAGTGGTTAGTGCTGGCCCATTCCCGCACCGGCCTCGGCGCGATATTCAAAAACAGGTCTTCCCACGAATCATTTCCCCTCAATACTGGTATAAAAGTGTCCAAGATCGAGGTTTTACTTACGGCCCTACGTTTAGGGGGCTTGACAATATCAGCGTGAGCCCTTCAACACCACAAGCAACAGCCCGTGTGCACCCCATGGATGATCCGTCAAACTACCTCATACATCCAACCGCAATCGACCAATGCTTCCAAACTCTGGTCACGGCCAACTGCCACGGCCAGCACCGAAAAGCAAAGTATGTGACCATGCCGAGTTCAGTCAAGGAAATCTTTGTTTCTCGAAGCAGCGGAGCATTCTGGACTACGGCAACATCAGAGCCATCAGCTATCAGTGGGCTTTCCGGGTCCATAATCTCGTATACAGACAGCGGTGAAGAGATTTGTTACGGCCAGCTAACTGACAGTGGGTTTGTGTTAACAGTAAGCCAGGGATTGAGAGTAGTAACAGTCGTTCCGTGGTCCTGGTCGAATAGATCGTAGATCTTCAAAGGTCTTGGTGATCAGTCAAGGCCTCAACAAGAGTCGTAGAGTAGTCGTCACTTAGGTATAGCTGAAAGTACCGGTTAGGGTAATCACAAAGTTGATTGCTGAAGAACTAGGAAAGGTAGGACTCGAGAGGACTCGAGTCCCAACTATATACAAGTCTGGTTCCATGCTGAACACTTCCTGATCCTGGGGGACCGACACCCAGGACGTCGGTCCATCGCCATGGACCGCCCTTGGCACCGTCGGTCCTGTCCCAGGACCGCTTATCGTCCGTCGGTCCTGCTTATCGTCACGTGACCTGTATCCTAGTTCTTCCGTTCCGTGGGGGTTGTTACGACGTAACGGCTGACGGCCGTCCCTATAACCGCTGAGCCCCTGCGGGGTCGTCGTCAGTGGTCTGTTAACTGTCGGGTCGTAACATCAGCTCCCCTCTTAAAGGTCTTGTCCTCGAGACCTGAGTATAAGTAGGTCGTTGGTCCCAGGTTGGGGATCCACAAATTTGCTTCCTTTGTTTTTCATGATGCTGACACCATGTCAGGTCGCGTTCGAAAGACAAAGTCGCACTTGACTGTGATAAAAGATCGTGAGAGAGCTGCGCTTATTGAATACGTGGAGTCCCGATCGATTGCTAGCGACATGCCTTGCACTCGTTGTTTCCGTGCAAAGGTCCCGTGTCGTTTTGGCGAGAAGTCTACACGCTGTAGGACTTGCATCGAGGCGAAGAAACCTTGTGACGGCGTCCTCGTGGCGTCTACTCGTAAGTCGTGTTTTTGTGTTTTCGCTGTTCTGGGGGTTGCTAATGTTTGCTTCTAGTTCAGAAGTTGAACTCTCAGCAAAAGGAGTGGGATGAGAAAGAAGAGAAAGCGGGTGAGGAGCTATTCGCGCTTCATCAAGAGTTTGCTCGTTTGCAAGTTCAAATGGCGGATGCTGCGGGTCGTCTGAAACGGATTCGGACGGTCCGTAAGATGGTTCGGGAGCGGCAGACCGAAGTTTTTGAGCGTGGTATGCAGGAGGTTGACAGGGAGGATGGCATCCTGGCGGACGACGAAGTCCTACCTGCCTTGGATGCTCACGAGAGGTTCGTCGTTAGTGACCTCCAGGCAGTGGGTCTCGGGAATGATCCTCCTTGGTCCCTTTTTGGTTTTGGTGACGAGTTTGTGGGTTTGGGTCCTCTGGTGGATGGCGCGGGTGCGGGGAGTGTTGGAGGTTCCTCGGCTACTCAGGGCTAGGTGTTCCTAGGCGAAGAAACGTTTTGTTGCCCTGGGGTTTCTTGGTTGGTCGAAACTTGGGTTGAGGGTTTCTGACGCGAGGGTTGTGTGTTGGTCTTTGCATGACTTTGGCGTGCTGTCGTGTTTCCCATTGCGTCCAGTATTCTTGAAGTTCCTCTTGTGCGTGCTCCAAGTTTGATGCGGGTTCCCATGTGTTTTCTTCGTGTCCGTAGTTTTTCCACTTGATTAGGTATTGTATTTCTGTGTCATCGTGCTGATCGATGTGATCGAGGATCCTTTCGACCTCGTAGTCCTGTTCCGGGTCGACTTCGATGTGGTCTATAGTTCGTGATCCTTTTGGTGCTGGCTCGAGAAGTGAAATGTGAAAGACTGGATGACACTTCATGCTGTCGGGTAGTGCGAGTTTAAAGTTGACGTTAGATACCTTCTTCGTAATTTCAAAGGGTCCAAGTTTCTTGAAGTCCAACTTATCGCTTGGTCGTTTTGTTTTGATGTTGCGGCGGAGAAGGTATACACTATCCCCCTCCTTTAGAGTTGGTCCCTCAACTCTTGATTTGTTGGCGTATTTGCGCATGCGTTCGCGTACAAATTCAAGGTCTCTGGGAAGATCTCGTTGGATTTCCTTGAGTTTGTTGATATCTGCCACAGCTTTCAGAGCTGTTGGGCCTTGTCGGGGTTGTCCATAGGCTGTCGGGTTGAATCCGTAGTTTAAGTAGAATGGTAATTCTTTTGTACTTTCTCCTACTGCGCTGTTGTAAGCGAACTGGGCCATAGGTAGCAGTTGGACCCAGTTGTTTTGCTGATAGTTGACGTAGCAGCGTAGGTAGGTTTCCATGATCTAATTGATTCGTTCTGTCTGGCCATCGGTTTGCGGATGGAAAGCGGTGGACATCTTGTGGTCAGATCCTAGCTGCGAGATCAGGGATCTCCAAAACTTGGAAGTGAACAGCTTGTCTCTGTCGGATACGATTTCCTTCGGCATTCCGTGTTGGCTTACGATCACCTGCAGAAACTTGTAGGCGAGGTCTTCTGCAGTGCTTGACTCCATGTACGGAATGAAGTATGAGTACTTTGTGAGTCTGTCGACGATGACGAGGACACTGTCGTAGTGGACGTTGGTCATCGGTTCTCGGGACTTAGGTAACTTAGTGACGAAGTCTAGCGAGATGGATTCCCATGCGGTTTGCGGCACTGGGAGCGGCTGTATCTTTCCATAAGGCTGATGTCGGCTGGGTTTGCTTTTTGCGCAAACCTCACAGTCCTTAATCGCTAAAGATACTTCTTGTCGTGTAGCCGTTTTGTCGTAGTGTTGACGGATGCGTTTCCACGTTTTGGTTACGCCTTGGTGACCATGTACGGGTGCGGAGTGTATCTCCCTAATGGCTTCAGGAGACATCCTTCCAGTCGTGCTGGTACTGTCTCTTCTGGCCATCATTAAGAGTCTGGCTGCTGGCACAAGGTCTCCGTTTTTGTCTGTTTTGAGGATAACTCGGGTTTCCTCAGGTACCTGGACCTCGTGGTCCGGTCGTCGGCTGAGGGCGTCGGCCCTGCCGTTCTCCTTGCCCTTCCGGTAGATGATTCTGAAATTGAATTCTGACAAGAATTCGGACCATCGAATTTGTCGTTTGTTGAGATCTTTCGATGTGGTGAAGTGTGCGAGGTTCTTGTGGTCGGTGTATACTTTGACCTCGTACTTGGTCCCTGAGAGTTGCGGTCTCCATTCTTTGAATGCCTCGATAATTGCCATAAGTTCCTTGTCGTGTATCTAGTAGTTGAGTTCTGGGCCGTGTAACTTGCGTGAGAAGAAGGCGCAAGGGTGTAGTCGTCCTTCGTCGTCTCGTTGGCCTAGTTGTCCTCCTATAGCGTAGTCTGAGGAGTCGGTCTCGACTTCGAATAGTTTCTCGGGGTTTGGTATAACAAGTATTGGTTCCGATGTGACTTGTCGTTTGATCTCGTTAAAAGCTTGGTCTTGTTCCTTTTCCCATTGCCATGGGATATCTTTCTTCGAAAGTCTCGTGAGGGGGTCGTTTTTGTCTGAGTATCCTTCTAGGAATCGTCGGTAATAGTTTACGTATCCGATGAAGGATTGCACATCCTTGACGTTTTATGGTGTTGGCCAGTCTCGTACTGCTGCGACTTTGTCTTTAGACATCTTGAGGATTCCAGGGGCTATCGTAAAGCCTAGGAATTCGACTTCTTGGGTGTGGAATTTGCTTTTTTCTGGTTCCACTAGGAGTTTGGCGTCTTGTAGTTTCCGTAGCACTTGATATACGTGCTTTTTGTGGTCTTCTAGAGTCTTGGAGAAGATTAGGATGTTGTCGAGGTAAACTACGACGAACACATCTAGAAATTCTCGTAAGACGTGGTTGATCATCGTCTGGAATGTCGCGGGTGCGTTGGTGAGTCCGAAGGGCATCACAAGGTACTCGTAATGTCCTCGGCGTGTTCGAAACGCTATCTTCTATTCTTCACCTGATTTCATCCGGATCAGGTTATAGGCTCCTTTTAGGTCGAGTGCTGTAAACTACTGTGCTCCGTGCAACAGGTCTCGTAGTTCGGAGATAAGCGGTAGTGGGTAGCAGTTCTTGATCGTAATGTCGTTGAGTTTCCGGTAGTCGACGCAGAGTCGTAGTTTGCTGTTCTTTTTTGGTACGAACAGGATTGGGTATCCCGCTGGTGATGTAGAGGGTCTGATGTATCCCTTTTGTAGATTTTCTTTGAGGTAAGCGTCGAGTGCTTCCATTTCTTTCTGGTTGAGTCCGTAGATTGCTTCTAGCTTTGGCTCCTTCCCTTCCTTAAGGGGTATCTCGTGGTCGTAGTTGCTGTGTTCCGGGAGTCCGGTCTCGAGTTCTTCGGCGAATAGCTTCTGGTATTGCCGGTATTCTTCTGGGATAGACAGAAGTCGGTCTTCCTTGCCGATGTCTGTTGCTGATAACGTCCTGGCGTTTGCATCCTTGATCCGTAGGTATGCTAGAAATCTCTTCGCTTCAGGAGTCTTGAGAGGTTCGTTTGAGGCACCGTTCCGTGGTTGCTTCTCAGTGACTGAATCCTGGTCCCAATGGAGTTGGCCTGTTCTCCAATCTATCCGTGGGTTACTGTCGTATAACCATGGTCTTCTAAGGATGACATCGTACTTGTCTCCTATCTCCGTAATATCGAAGTTGAGTCGCTCATTCTGGCTATGGATCTGCATTAGGAGTTGCGCTGTCTCTATAACAATGCGTCCTCCGCCGTACTGGACTTGTTCTCCTTCAACGGTGCTGAGTTCGTAGCAGTCTTCGGCTGCTTTTCTTTTCTAGGTTATCTTTCTTTCATTCACCGTTCTTGGTAATATGAAGTTTCCTTGGGCTCCGCTGTCGATCATGGCGGTAGCTGTTCTTCCGTTAAGCTGTATTTGGACTTGTATATGCTCGTGTCGTTGTGTCGTGGGCGTCGTTGTGCTATATAGGGACCTTGTCTGGACTGCCTGTCGTTGTCCCTTGTCTTCGGTAGGCGAGTCTAGTTTTTTGACTGCTCGTCCGTTCCTTGTTCGTCGTTTTCTTGCTGTTTCTTCCATGCTTCGTCTTTCTTGATATAGTGGACTCGGCACTGGTCTTGGTAGCAGTGATACTACTGTATTTCTTCGTCAGAGTCCTCTCTAGAGCTGGTGTCGTTGACTGAAGCGACTTCAAAGGCGACTTCCAGTTGGGCATGTTGACGGGCAACATCGCGAGGTGTTTCCGAGTCGTTAGGGGTGTTCTTGGTTGTTTCTGATTCGACCTGTTCTTCTAGTTCTTGGTTGATCTGGCGGATCCGTGCGGGATCTCCTTGTGCATGTTGTCGTCGTTCGATGTGTGCGTCCAGCGCACCGAGTTGTCGTTGCTACATAGGGTTTTGTGAGTCCTGTTGAATCCGCTGCAGGTTGGCTTGTCGTCCTGCGTAGAGGAGGTTCAGTCTTCGCTGATTGTCTTGTTCTAATTCCTCGTTGTCGTTCATACTGTCGAGCTGTTCGATTGTCTTGCGCTCGATTTTGCTGTTGCTTCTATATCCCACAGCGAGGGTCCGTTTAGGTGCGTTGGTGGTGTCGTAACCAGATCGTTCTTGAGGTTTCTGGGGGTACTATCCTGCGTGTTCCTTACTGCTAGAGTGGATATGGCAGTTGTTATCGAAGCAGGTGGTCTAGTTGAGTTGTTTATGAGGGATCGTCTTCGTGGCGATACTTGCTTGTCGTTTCTCTGGTACCGGTTGGAAGCGTTCCTTCTTGGGTGACCTGCATTCGTATGCTAGGTGTCTAATCTTCTGGCAGTTATAGCACTGTCTATCTTTCTTCCAACTATCGTTCTTTTTGTCGTTTCTCTATATAGCACTAAGGTCCATTAGTCTACTATGGTAACCATAGGCAGTACTTTGTCGGGGGTTGTTCTAGTTATTACGGGGTCTATTATCGTTTCGCTGGTTGTTGAACTAGTGCTGAGGCTGCTACTGGTACTTGCGTCCTAAGTTAGGGTTTTGTCGTTTTTCGCCTCTTTCCTTTCGTCGTTCGAAAAGCCGGTTGTCGATTTTGATAGCGAGTTCGGCGTACTGGAGAAAGTCGTTAGGTCGATCAATCTTGATGATCTCGTCCTTGACTTCGTCTTTTAGTCCTTAATAGAACATGAAGATCTTGGTTTCCTCGGTAAGGTCGAGTTGAATGCTAAGTTGTCGGAAATTGGCGGAGTAGTCTTTAGCGGACTTAGTCTGCTTAAGTTGTGCTAGATCTCGTTCGGCTTATCGCTTTTCGTCGGGGTCTTGGAAGAGTGACCTGAGCGCATCCTCGAATCCTTTAAAATTGGCGTAGATGTCGCGGGTCTCGGTAGTGCACTCGTCGAGGGTCTCGCATTTTAGGTACTCTTCCTGGATTAGTTTAAACTACTTGAGGGCCTTTCCTCGGAGGTAGGTGGCTGCGTGTACTACTTTTTCGGTCTCGTTGGTAAAATCTCCGTGGTGAAAGTTCTAGTAGTTTTTGACCTGAATCAGGAATCCTTTAAGGGTCCCGGGGGTTCCGTCGTAGGTGACAGGCGCACTGAGCTTGAGCTTTTGTCGTCCTCCGTAGACGGGCGTGGTGACGATGTTGGCGGCGGCCCGGAGGGTGGTGATTTCCCCCTGGAGTTCCTGGATCTTCCGGAGGTTGGCGTCCCCCTTGATGTCTTCTTCCAGCTTCTTATAAGCCTGTCCAGCGTGCTGGAGTTGCTCGTTAAGGTTTTCCATTGCTTATCGGTTTTCGTTGACGATTTTCTGCATGTCTTTTGTCTCGGCTTCTTGTTTCTGGATTATGCGTCGGAGCTTATCGTAGCTTTCCTTGGTGAAAGAGCCATCTCTATCGGAGTCGTACTTGAGGTCCGGCATGTCGAAGTCCTCAGTGTTGGCAGGCTCCTGCGCGAGGCTCTGAGGCTGGTTGCGCGAAGAGGATGAGGATCCTGGAGTAGGTGATTTGGCAGAAGCGCGAGAAGACATCTTGTCTATACTGTTTAGTAGTTCTCAAAAGGTGACTTACTAAACAGGAGCAATCAAAGTGTTACGGCTAGCTAACTGACAGTGGGTTTGTGTTAACAGTAAGCCAGGGATTGAGAGTAGTAACAGTCGTTCCGTGGTCCTGGTCGAATAGATCGTAGATCTTCAAAGGTCTTGGTGATCAGTCAAGGCCTTAACAAGAGTCGTAGAGTAGTCGTCACTTAGGTATAGCTGAAAGTACCGGTTAGGGTAATTACAAAGTTGATTGCTGAAGAACTAGGAAAGGTAGGACTCGAGAGGACTCGAGTCCCAACTATATACAAGTCTGGTTCCATGCTGAACACTTCCTGATCCTGGGGGACCGACACCCAGGACGTCGGTCCATCGCCATGGACCGCCCTTGGCACCGTCGGTCCTGTCTGATTGATTGATTGATTGATTGATTGATTCCTACACGGTTATGAAGCCGCTCTTATGCTAGCAGCTATGCCCGGAAAGCGGGGTTTGGCAGACAGCCGAAGCATCGACGATAAACCGCGACGCCCCACTTCGCCCTGTTGTTGGATCAGGACCAGCTGTCCCCAAGCTCCCACTATGCTATCTATTCTTGTGTGTTTATGCCCTCTGTTGAAGATTGTTGTCCTCCTGCCTGCTCTCTCGCTTGGTGTTGCCTTCTAGAATCCTTCTTTCGCGTCCTCCTACTTCGGTTCTGTTGGTGCTAGGCACCATGTCTGGTTCTGTATACCTATAGTCTCCCCCCAGCCCTCAGCTTCGTCTCTTTATCTTGTCCGCATCCTCTCAGACTCGCATGTGCTATATCTCAGTTGAATCTGTAAATCTTTTTGTTGCCTCATGCTGGGTTCCTATGTGGCTCTATGTTTCCATCTTTCGACCACCACCTCCATCCACCGCCTGGAGTCGGACTCAATCCGCAAAACACAATGCTCCAACCGCTTCGATTCGTCCGATTACTAAGTATGAGAGCTCGTACACAGATTCCGCAGACATTGTCATACGTTGAAGGGGCGACAATCCTTCTTCGCGGAGGGGGCGACAGGGGACCAATCTGTCTGCAAACTGTAGTATTTTGTGGCATCGATCGTAGCATGCCTGGTGTCTGGTGCTTTCTCTATGCAGGAGGTGATACCGTTCTGTCGGGCTTGTCGTCGTTGTTGTCGCGGGACGTTGCAAACTTTGTCGGGGGTGATAGGCGACCCATAACCTATCGGTGGCTGTGGTGTTGATGTTTGTTTGGGCTTGGTCGTTGTGCTCACGTGATAGCCCGTGACTCAACCGCGGTGGTGTCGATGGTGTTGTCTATTGACGTGTCATACTTTGTGGCTTGCTCTCGAATTTTTCGTGGTCAGAGCCCGCCCGCGGCCACGAGCAGGCTCTTTGGGAGCAGAATCAATGCCGAGGATGACATTATGCCCAAAGTGACCTCTGAGAGCGCGAGCGGGCGTGGTTTGATCAATTTGATGCTGTTTTCAAAAATTTCGTTCTCGCTGTTGTTGATGTTTTCCCGTCGGTCCTGTCCCAGGACCGCTTATCGTCCGTCGGTCCTGCTTATCGTCACGTGACCTGTATCCTAGTTCTTCCGTTCCGTGGGGGTTGTTACGACGTAACGGCTGACGGCCGTCCCTATAACCGCTGAGCCCCTGCGGGGTCGTCGTCAGTGGTCTGTTAACTGTCGGGTCGTAACAAGATTATGAGTATGATCGGTGTTGAAGGCAGCCAGGTTGCGACACAGGCCTCTACTGATGAACTGCCTCTCCTCGGCTCTGCTTACTGGTGGTACCACTCGAGTTTATATCCTTTCCATACGCTATCTAAGAATAAGATTCGAGAAGATTTTACCTCATCGGGCCTAACGCAAACAAGTACTGCTGACATCTTGTCGCACGCATTGAGTATTTTCACGCACACAAACCCACAGATAAGAGTCTTGGAGATGGGAACCGGGGCTGATACAGTTACTCGGCGCCTTCTGGCCCTCCTCCGGCCTGGCAAAGGACAGCAACTATTTTCCAAATACACTTATTTATCATTGTCACCCGAGACTTGCCAGCAGGCTAAAGAGGCTCTCGCAGACATAGATGGTATTGAGTTTGGAACGCTGGATCCCGTGGACAGTGGTTACTCTCTTGAGTTAGAGCTTGGGTCGTACGATCTTATTATTAGCAACGATGTGAGTGATGCTTTTATTTACTTTTCATGGAGTTTATCACTAATTACCCCAGACCTTTCGCCTCTCGGAAAGGATTTACAATGCCTTTGGTCTTCTCAAAGACTTACTCCGCCCCACAGGAGCTCTCATCTTGCTTGAATTACTCCAAGGTCAGTTGATTACGTTATTGCTTGTAAATATGGAATGCTAAATCACTCGAGTAGATGACGAGTCTCTGTCCTCTTTCAAGGTAACTTAAATTCCTGTATATTCATCCGCCTCTGTGCTAATTGACGATTAGTGTCTTCCGAATGAGCCAGTTTCAGAGGGTTTGAGTGAAAGTGTAGGTTTCACAGGGGGTGAAACGGAATTCCGTTCGTCAATAACAAATAACAGTAAATTGGTTCTAATCGATGGTTCATGATAGTTGAAAGTGGTGTTGTTGACTAGAAGGTGGGGATATTCCCCCTTGGCCTGTTACGTGGGTCTGGGAGGCTTGGGCCTCTCAGCCTGGCGGGCGTATGGCTGGAAGTGCCATACGACTCCGTATTCCAACTATCGCAACACTGGAAACTCTCTTTTTATAGTGTTGAAGCGGTTAGAATACGTTATCCCTATATAGTTCCGTCTCCTCGTCAATTTAGCCTCCTATCCCTACTTTCTCCCGTAGTTACGGTCTTATTACCTATCCCTTTATACGTATCGTTATCGTATTGCTATTAACGAATCTTTCGAAGGCTTGATTTAGTTTACTCTTCGTAAAGGTATTAGCAAGGTTGTCTTTACTATTAATCTAACGAATTTCTTATAGTTTTTATCTTTTATACGATTGTCTTAACGCTATAATATCGATCATAAGTCGCTTTTCTTTAGTAGTACCTAGCTTTACAAGATACTTGTATAGCGAATAAGAATCGGTATAGATAACTATCTAAATCGTTAGTAGGTTAAGGTAGTTAGTAATTATCGCTAGGGTTATAGCGAAGGCATAGGCTATATCGACGCTAGCGACTATCCCGTAGATCTCTAACGCTAATACGCTATAAGTAACTTATTTACTTTTCGTAAAGCTATAATAAACAAGGTTACTATAAATCGTAAATTCTTCGTTATTACTATTAAAGGAAGTATCGTTAGCTAGGATAATTTGTTAGAAGTATAAGTATATTATACTTCTATTTTACTTATTTATCCTATTTAGTCTTATCTAAGACTTAGTAGGACTTACAAAAGTAACTAGCTAAGAATGGCTGCTTGCTAGTTTAAACATATGATATTCAGATCCCTATGGAATACTCTCTTTAACCTTATCTAAAAGTCTATTTAAGATTCTAGTCTGATTTATAAGCTGCTTTATAAGCTAGTTGACGTATATACTTACGTATACTAAACCTAGCTTATAGCTTCCTATATTAGCTATTATAGGCGACGTTATACTACTATATAACTAGCCTAATTCTCTCCCTTAGCTAGCTATTAGTTCCTCAACCAACTCAGCTTCAATATAAGCCTATACATTCTTTACTATTAAAGCCCTACTTCATAAGTACAAGTTCCCTTACTCTAATACCCTGTTATAAGGATATCGTACTATCTACGAGATTCCTACCTACCGTTCCAACAGGTTATGAGCCCAGCAGAGTAATAACTTTACTTATTCTTTTATCCTCAACTCTTCGGTTATTAAATATCTTAAACTCTATTTTATTCCTATAAACGATATAAGTTTTAGGAATTTATATTTATTATTCTTTTAAACCGTATATTATTATAACGGTTATTATTATAACGGCTATATTCCCCTAAGACGAAAAGTCTAAAACTTTAACTCTATTCTAGTACTATTAAGGCAGACGAAGTGTAAGTCCTTAGTACTACTAAATACGAGACTATTAAGGGGATTACGTCTTAGAAACTATTATTCTAAGATATTACTTGCTGCTTTTAGTGCTTATATACCCTATTATAAAGGCATATCCTAGGGCTTAGCACTTAATAACAAGGCAAAATACCTGTTATTTACTCAAGGCATAGCTCCTTAGTATCTTCAGCAGCCTATTAAGGGATAAATTCCCTATATTATAAGCAGTTTTTGGGCTATAAGTCCCCTATCTCAAGGGCAATAAGTACCCAAGGGCTATAAGTCCCTATATTTAAGGGCAATAAGCACCCTATTAAAAGTCAATATGTCTTCGACTACTACGACTACTACTACTGCTATAAGAGCCGTTACAGGCTGTTTAATGCCTGAAAATCAACGATTAAAGGGTATAGATAACTGGAATACCTGGATTACTACCCTTCAAATCTATTTTAAATTGCTGAATTTATCCCAATACTTTGAGGATCAAGAGAAATATTCAGCTATAACCGAAGAGCAAAAATCACAAGCCTTACTAGTTATAAGGCAAAATTTACAGCCAGAACCTCTTAGCCTGGTTTTTAATAATAAAGACCCAGCAGAAGCCCTAAAGTTACTAAAGGATACCTATGAAGGTTCCGGGCCGGTTCTAAGGCAACAGCTATATCTCGAATTCCACGCTATTAAATTCGAGGATTATAGCTCTTTAAATCTATTTATTAGCTCTTTTAAGGCTTATTTATCTAAATTAGCCTCTGTAGGAGCAAAAATCGAGACTATAGACCAAAATACGGTCTTTATAGCTGCCTTATCAAAATCATTTCCTATTTGGGCTGAAAGGCAAAGGGCTGCCTTACGTTCTAAAGAGATACCTACTTTAGAAGCCCTTATTACGGATATATTAGATGAAAATAGGCGTGATGAGGACACCCTATGTCTAATTCCTATATCCATAGGCAACAGTCTCAACAACGGTCTAAAAAGACTAAGAGGTCTAACTATAGACCTAATGCCTTTAAAGGCAATAATAAAAGGGAAAACCAACAGCCTCCTAGCAACTCCTACTCTTTCTATAATTTAAAATATTATAGTGGGATTGATGCTAGTTACTTTAATAAGAGGCCTAATAGCCCTAGTTCTAGTTCTAGTCCTAAGAACTGGTGGCTGTATGATTCCGGTTCTACTGTTCACATAGCTAACAGTAGAGAATTCTTTACAGCCTATACTTCTAAGGACAACCTCCCAGAAGTCAAAACAGGCGCTGGACCTATAAAACCTAAGGGCCAAGGTACTATAGACCTACCGCTCTACTTTAAAGGTCAAAGGTCAACTATTAGGCTTGAACAAGCCTTATATATACCGGATTTCCCTATAAATACTATTTCAGGTCTAAGGCACTATCTCTCAGGAGGCTATATTAACGGGAATTATTTATATACCCCGTCTCACAAAGCCTTTGCTGCCTTAAATATCCCTAAAAGGGGATTTTTCCTATCTATATACGGGAAATTAGAACCTGATATTCATAGTTTGAGGAATAAGAAGACGAATAAGTCCTCCTCAACTAATAAGACTAAAAAGTCTACTACCTCTAATTATAACGAGGTTGATTTATCCTCTAGAATCGATGAACTTTCCGATTCTGAAGCCTCTAACTATATGGCTTTTGAGGAATTACAAGGTAACCCTAACCCTAAGGGTCTAAAGGGTCAAAATAACTCTAATCTTAAGGGTAATAACCCTACTAATCCTACTATGGATTGGCATAACAAATTAGGACATCCTAGTTACTCTTACCTATATAAGACAGCTAAGATAACTAAGGGGATTCCTATCAACCAGCTTAAAAAGGACGATTTACAGTGCCCTAGCTGTGAGAAAGCTAAGTTAACTAGACAACAGTCTATAGTTAACTATAACAGGGCTACTAAACCTCTCGATCGACTATGTATTGATACGATTAAGATTACGCCTTCTACTATAGCTGGGAATATCTACGCTATCCCATATACTGACGATTATACTAGCTATAGAGATATAGATTTCAGTCCTACTAAGGATAAAATCTTATCTCTTATACAAAATAAGCTAGAATATTATTATACGCAGTATAACCAGTACCCTAAGTCATTACGAATTGATAATGGTACTGAATTCGCTATAAGCGAATTAGAAGCCTATACTAAACCTAAAGGGATAGTTATAGAGCTTACTACTGCATACACGCCAGAACAAAACGGTATAGCTGAACGAGCAAATCGAATCATAGTTGAAAAGGCTAGAACTATATTACTAGCTTTAAAACTACCTCTATTTCTATGGGATGAAGTCTTTAAAGCTGTTATTAAGTTATTAAACTATACAGCTACTTCAAGACTCCCTATTACACCATACAAGGCATTTTTCAACTATATATTTCCTAATAAGGATAATCGATCTGATTTACCTTATATAACATAGGAGATTCGGTCTATATATATTATCCTAAGGAAAAACAAGTCAAATCGAATAAGGTTTATACCTATACTCAAGAGGGCATATACCTCTATACAGAGGCAACGAATATTCATATTATATACTGCCCTACTAAGCCTTATAAATCACGAATCATAAGGGCTACTCATATTCGTTTTATACGAAATACTATAAGAGAGGGGGAACAAGAGGCTCAAGATTCCTCTAAATCCATTACTTCTAGTATTTCTAAAGACGTCTCTAGAGACGTTAAAGAAGCTAAAGAAGTTATACCCTCTAAAGACGTCTCTAAAGACGTTATAGTCTCTAAAGACTTTAAAAACAAAATCGAAATCAGGCTTCCTTCTATTAAGAACAAGGAGGAATATATAACTATTAAAGAGAATAACTATATTATTCACTATCTCTTTTCTAGTTACTATACTAAGGAACCGTCTACTATTAAACAGGTTCTTAAAAGCCCTGAAAAAGACAAATGGCTTAAAGCTATATATCAAGAGATTTCCCAACTTATCTCTAAAGGCACCTTTAAGGCTATAAATTCTAAGTTAGCCTCAACCCAGCCTATAACGGCTAGATGGGTATTTAAGCGGAAATTATTACCTAATGGAAAAATCGATAAATATAAAGCCCGCCTTGTGGCTAGAGGCTTTGAACAACGTTACGGAATCGATTATTTCCAGACTTTCGCTATAGGGTCTAACCCTACAACTTATAGGGTTTTATTTGCCCTTGCCGCCTATTACGATTGGGAAATTCATCATATCGATATCATAGGAGCTTTTTTAAACGGCGAATTAGAGGAAGATATCTATTTAGATCCCTCTAATATTCCTCTAGCTGAATTCTTTAAACAGAACCCTAAACAAAACACTATAGGATATAATCCTACTAGTAATCAGGTTCTAAAGCTAGAAAAAGCCCTATACGGCCTAAAACAGAGCCCTCGACAGTGGCAACTTAAGGTTAAGGCTATATTTAAACAACTAGGCCTACAACCTCTTAAATCCGACGAGGCAACCTACTATAATAATAATAAGGACAATCCTATTATCATAGTAACCCACGTCGACGATTTTATTATATTCGCTAAGAATCTTAACGAAATAAAGAAGCTTAAGTTATTGGTTTCTAAATTCGTTGAAATTAAGGATCTAGGCGAAATCAGCTATTTTCTAGGTCTCAAGATCACTAGAAATAGACCTAATGGGTCTTTACAAATCTCTCAAAGCCACTATATTCAACAAATCCTAGAAAACAATCAACTATAGCCCTCTCTACAACTGAGGCTGAATTTAACGGCATTCAAGAGGCTATACGAGAGGCTATTTGGCTTCAAGGTCTCCTATCTGAACTAGGCTTTAACTATAAGCCGATACCAATCAAAACCGATAATAACGGAGCTCTAAACCTAGCCTATAACCCAGAATATCATAATCGAACAAAACACACGGCGATATACTATTATTATACTAGGCAAGAAGTAGAAAAAGGAAATATCTCTATATCCTATATTCCTTCTACTAGTATGCCGGCTGACGGGTTAACTAAGCCTCTATCTAGACCTAACTTTATTAAGTTTATTAAACTTATAGGTTTAGATCCTTCTTCTAGTATTAACTAGAATTACCCTTTTATCTTTTCTACTAAATAGTATAAAAGAGGGGGTGTTAGAAGTATAAGTATATTATACTTCTATTTTACTTATTTATCCTATTTAGTCTTATCTAAGACTTAGTAGGACTTACAAAAGTAACTAGCTAAGAATGGCTGCTTGCTAGTTTAAACATATGATATTCAGATCCCTATGGAATACTCTCTTTAACCTTATCTAAAAGTCTATTTAAGATTCTAGTCTGATTTATAAGCTGCTTTATAAGCTAGTTGACGTATATACTTACGTATACTAAACCTAGCTTATAGCTTCCTATATTAGCTATTATAGGCGACGTTATACTACTATATAACTAGCCTAATTCTCTCCCTTAGCTAGCTATTAGTTCCTCAACCAACTCAGCTTCAATATAAGCCTATACATTCTTTACTATTAAAGCCCTACTTCATAAGTACAAGTTCCCTTGCTCTAATACCCTGTTATAAGGATATCGTACTATCTACGAGATTCCTACCTACCGTTCCAACATAATTAGAAACCTTAATTAAGAAGAAAGGTCGTAATTATTAGTAAACGACCTATTAACGAAAACGAATAGCTTAGCTATTATAAGGTCGAGTAGGATAAACGTTATTCTTTAGTTAGGCGATTCTATTTGCTATCGAATCCGTTAATTTAGTACTTTTATTACTTTTAGTAAGGGGTCTTAGTATTAGGTAGTAGTAGATAAATCGAAACAAGCCTCGGGTTAGCAAATTAACGCGATATATACCTTTCTAGCGTATTGTTCGATATATTGCTATTTTAGGTTAGGTTTAGTAGTCTTAATATATCGTAACTTCTTAGCTTATCCTTTTTGCTTTAAATTAATCGAATTATTAGTTAATAGCGCGATTATCCCTCTATTAAATTAGAAGGGTTTGTTAATTATAAGGATATTCTTCGCTTTTGCTATAAAAGCTGCTTTTTCTAACTATTCGTCTTCTAATTATAAGAACGCCTTATCTAATAAACCAAAGGTATCGTCGGTTTATATACCGATATAGCTAAAGTATAGATTTTTAGTAGATAAGATTAATAAGCATAGATCGTACGAAGAAGTAACTATCTAGAGATTCTCTCTATAATGCTTATAATACGTTGCTTACTAATAGGTTCTAGCTTCTGCGATTCCGTATAAAGGCTTTATAACCTTTATAATAATCCCTTTTAGGTACTAGTCTTGAATTTGCTTTAGTAGGTAAGTAAGAATAATACGATTAAGCTTTATAAAGGATTAAACGTAAGCTTATATAATATCTCGAAGCTATAATTATTTCCCTTCTCGTAGGAATAACAAGGTAATTAATAGAATTAGCTATTAACTTGCCTACTAAATTGTTAGCGATTAGGTTAATATAGCCTTCTTATTATCGTTAGCATAACCTTATATTATAAGTCTCGATTTCTCGTAAGGTTTAGTTATTTTACCTTTGACTTCGTTAATAATACGAGATCGGAAGATTCGTATATTCTAATACCTTCTCTTATTAAACTAAGTAAATTTAAATACTTTTCTAGCGATAAGGCTATTAATCTCTTATTTAGTTAACTAATTAAATAGTTCGCTTAGTATAGTAATAATACCTTCTCGTCGTAGTTTAATTACTAATTCTTCGTTTACTTACTCCTTAATCGATAAGAATATTTATTAATAATCCGGGTTATTGTTAAATTCCTTTATAAAGTAGGCGATTAGTAGTAGTCTCTTCTAAGGTCTGCCTGGGCGTCTTCTCGGTAGCTCCGGTGCTTCTTGCGGTTCGTCCGGTTTACTACCTCTGCTAGCGACGATAATTTCGTCGCATACTACTTCCTACTACGGTATCTTAGCTTCGGGTTCTTCTTCTTCTAGCACGGCGATGGAATTAGGTAGTTAATCAGGATCTTTGTAGTATAGTTTAACTATAGTAGACTAGAAGGTTTTTAGACTATATAGCGTATCGATAGTATAGGTTTTGCTATTTATAGCTACTAAAGTAAATAATCTAGTCTAGCCTTTCTTTTTACGCTATACTTATATTTATAACTATAGTAGTAAATTAATAATTAGCCTTATATTAAGGCTATTATAGGTAGCGATAGCTTCTACTACCTATCGCCTTACGTAAAGTTTATATACTTTGCTTATCGCCTTCTTAATCGCTTTCGCCTACCTTATAACTTCGGGAGATAGTAGTAAATCGTCGGTAATTCGTAAGTATAAGCCGAATACTAAGAGTATTAATACTATTCTATTTAAGCTAGCAGTATCGTTAACTACTTTAATTACTATTTAAAATACTAATTCTAGTATAATTATTAGGTCTTCTGCTTTGATAATTTCGTATACCTTCCTTAGAGGTATATAGTATCGTTTAACTTTCTTAATATTATTATAAGCTTTTATAGGAATTTCCTTGATTTTAATTACTATTCCTCTCGCCGCGTTTCGGAATTCTATTAAGCGGAAGTTTGTTCTAGCATCGGTAACTAGCTAGTCTAGGGGTCCTTGATATATATCTATCTAGCAGAGGCGTAAGGCTTCCTAAGTAGCTTTCGTAGAAATGTCTTTAAGGAACTAGGCGGCGTTAAACGCCGTAGCGGTATTAACGATATAGAAGACCGGTTTATTACCCTTAAGGTATATTATGTCGGCGATAACCTCGTAGTTAAATTTGTAATCGTCTTGTAACGTAAATTTAAACCGTAATAACGCTAGTACGTATATTTAGTATCGATAATAGACTTTCGATAGTTGCTTAATTACCGTAATTTTAACTAGGTAGCCGGCCTTCTAAAGCACCTTATATAATCGTTAAATAGATAGGTATCCGAAGCGACGGTAAACCCGTTATAATTTAGCATCTATAAGGTAGTTCTAAGCAAGTAGTTTCTCCTTATCGAGTAATAACTATAAGTAGCCTTATTTATAAATAATAAGTACGACCTTGTTTCCTTAGATGAAGGTATTTGTAACGTTGTTAAAGTAGACTTTTAATTAGTCTATATCTCCTAGGCATATAAGGAAGGGAGTATTAGTCTTAATAATATAAAATTTAACGCTTCTAAATAGCGTTAGTACTTTAGTAGTCCTTATAGACTCTAGTAGTATCTTATCGCCGAATTTCACTATAACGCCGCTAGCCGCCTTAGTATTTAACGTAATTCCTTCGTAAATTTATTATAAAGCTACGAATTATAGGTAGCTAGTAGTTAAGAATCCTACTACGCCCGAGTCAGGCATAATCCCTTAGAAGTTCTAAGCAGAGTAGCATCCCTTAAGTATAAATTGCGAAGGTAGCTTTTTCGGTTCTAGTTAGTTACGGAAGAAGTCTTTTTTCGTAATAGCATAGCAGGTTAACTAGTCTGCTAGGATCGTAGCGATCCTATTACTATTAATTGCTATTATAGTAAAATAGGCGGTAACTTAGAATTAACTATCGCTGCTAGTTTTTTCCTCTTCGTTACTTTTACTAGTTTATTCGGTTACGTAGTAGTATTGCTAGGGGTTTTCAGCGGTAGGTTATAAGTCTAACCCGTCGAAACCCTCGTATTAGACGAGAAATTAGCTATATGCTAGAAGTAACGTATCCTAGGTATATTAAGTAGTTTTAAACTTCTCGTACGCTTTTCGTCTTTCTTCTATAATATGTTTAGTTAACTAGTAGTTAGGTTTTCTATATACGTAGTACTTCTTAAGCATTAGTAGTAATAAGGGTTTATTATAACTTCTTCTTCGTAATAATCAACTTCGTAATAAACGACTATATCGTAAATAACGCCCTCGACCGTTAAAAGTTTTATCAGTCTAATACTACTTTAGTAGGTTAGCTATTATATTAAATTGTTATTAGTTAAGATAGGTAGCTATCTCGATCGATAAGATTAATTAGCTATAAAGTCTTTTATACGTCTTAGCCGGTATAAATAACGCTATTATATACTTTAGAATATCTCTATAAGTATATAGAAGTTAGGTATAGAGGGATCGGTCGTTATGATCCTATTATAGTAAACTAGGCTAAATCTTGCTTAATTTATTATATAGTATGTTAAAATACTCCGATTTAGTCTTTCTAAGGTTATCGCGAATAATTTAGGGAAGAGTAGTTATATTCTACTACGTAACGTATGCTTATTACCTTTCCTTAGTCTCGAAGTATGATTTTAATTAGTTGATTATAGTCTCGAAGTTAGGCTATAGGTTAATTACTTTAATCGAGGCGTAGAAGTAGGTTTTAGCTATTCCTTTTAGTATTAAGGGAAGTATCTTGTTATATTAAGAGGTGTAAATTCCTAGCATTTTATAGTAATCTACGAATACTAGCATCTTCTTTTTAAGTATATCGTATATATCGCCGCTATATTTTATATCGTCGGGATATAGTTTTACGAATTCTGTTAATTGCTTTCCGATACGGTCTGTTAACTTATATAGTTAGAAGTCTGTTAACGGAAAGACCGTAGGATATAGCGGTCGGTACGGTAGTTGCTATTGTTATTATTCTTATAGAGGAGGTAGCTATAGGGTTGGTTCGACTCTTCCTCTTATACTATTAGCTATTGTTACTAGTCTCGTAATCTCTTTATAGAATTCGGGGTTTTTTATTAAAGCCTTTAGGTTGCGATATCTCTTAACGCCTTATTCGAGTTCTTAAGGTAACTAGTAGTAGAATTCTTCCTTTTTAAAGGCTAATGCTATGTTTTTCGAGATTTTCTTACTATCTATTTCGACATAGACGCTATTACTAATTAAATAGTTTCTAAAGAATCGTAAGATTAGGGGAGGTATGTTTTAGAAGTCTTCTTCTAACTAGTCGGCGAAATCGGGAGAAACTTTATTCTATAGCTTAAGGCTTATAAGATTCCTCTTCTTATAAGTCTTAAGTAGGAAACTTATATAGGAACCTAGTTGCTATAGGCTAGCGTTTATAAGGTTGATTGCCTAGTTGCCTTATACTACTAGATCGATTATACTTTCGATTCTCTATAGGATAGAGATTATTAATTAGCTTTTAGTAGTAACGCTGCTTATAAGCAATCCTTCTTATAAATTTCGCTTTATTCTAATAGTATAAAAAGATTACTTCTATTTAGAATCTTAAATTCTAATCCTTAATAGCGTTAGCTACGATTAATATAAGATATAAGCCTAGAAGTAGGAGTTAAAAGACGATTCGGGATATTACAATTCTAAGGGGAAAGAATCGTAAAATCGGGGATTTTCGTCGGTTTATTATTTATTTCCGTTAACGCTATTCTTACTAATATTCTCGAAAGGTATAAAGGTATATATAGGTCTCGAATTAGTAGGGAGAAAGTTTTATTATAGATTCTCTCATAAATCTCTTTTTCTTACTTTAGGCTTTGCTTCTTACTATTAAGAAGTTTAGAATCTAGTAGATAGTTAGCTTTATAACGCTTATAACTACGTATATTTCTCTTAAGCCGTAGCCTTAGAGGCGTATATATATAGCTATATAGGCGGATTACTATTAGTAGTCTCTACTTACCTTTTAGCGTATTCTTCTTCTAATAGGGAGGTCTCTTATAGTAAGCGCTTCGCGGTTAGCACCTTATCTAGGGATTTATTAAGAAACTAGCAGGCGCCTCGTAATTAGCACCGCGCGTAGGGGATAGTTATAGTTAGGGAAGTTATTATCCCTTATAAGATTTGTAAATCTTCGCCTTTATAACGTAAAGAGGTTAGAAGACTATCGATTCGGTAGGTCTCTTCTTCTAGTAATTAAAAACGCGTAATAGAATACTCTTACTAGCGATAATTAGCTACGATTAACTTTATCCTGCCTAAGGTAAGCATAGCAGTCCCTAGGTTACTCGAATAATCGGATTACTAGTAGATTCGAGGAAAAAAAGCTTTCTTCTACTAGTTTCCATAGATCCTAGTTACTCTCGCTTCTTCTCTCGTTAGTACGAAATCCTTACTTTTACCTAGGCTTAGGTATCCAGTTCAAGAAGTCGTCTCTTCTAGTGTTAACCTTGCTAATCTACGGTTTATCCGTAGCAAAGTAGTAATTATAAAGTTAACTAAATTAATAGTAACTATAAGGTTTACTACTAATTAGTATAGGTTTTATAAGGGGTAAAACGGAATTCCGTTCGTTAATAATAAATAATAGTAAATTAATTCTAACCGATAGTTTATAATAGTTGAAAGTAGTATTATTAACTAGAAGGTAGGGATATTCCCCCTTGGCTTGTCACGTGGGTCTGGGAGGCTTGGGCCTCTCAGCCTGGCGGGCGTGTGGCTGGAAGTGCCACACGACTCCGTATTCCAACTATCGCAACAGAAAGGCTACTACAGGAGCTTCGAGCTGCTGGCTTCAATTTAATTCCGGAAAATAAAAAGGAGCCTAACATAATACCGCCTGTTTTACAGCTTCATACACCCCCCATCACGCAGAACATCTGCATTCTGGCCCCAGAACAAGCAACTTTACTCGTTGATTAGTTTAAGTCAGATCTTGATTCATACTCCGTTCCGTCACATGTATGCTTCAACATGCAGAATATCCCGGCGGAGGAAACTTTGATTTTCTTCTGGGATCTGGTTACGCCATATATTTACAATCTCACCGATGCTGAGTTCAGGCCATTCATCGATCTCTTATCGGGACATAGGAAACCAATCGTTTGGGTCACGCCTCTGTCCCAAACTTCCTGCAAAGACCCCAAATTCGCCATGATTAATGGGCTGGCCCGTACTCTGCGGTCTGAGTTGAAGACGGACATCACTGTTGTAGAGGTCGACACAGAGGATGGCGACATTACCAGCTTGAGCAAAGGCCTTATCAACATTGTTAAACACTTGCCCTTGCGACGTTTCAACGATGGCATCAATCCGGATTTTGAATTTGCCCTGACTCGCGGCGCCGTCAAAGTACCAAGGTTTCACTGCACCACAATACAGGAAGAGCTTTCTCGGTGCTCCTTATCCATGGCTAAACAATCCTCTTCAAGGCCCATCCCAAAGAAACCCCGTCAATTGGAGACCCTTGTTACGGCCAGCTAACTGACAGTGGGTTTGTGTTAACAGTAAGCCAGGGATTGAGAGTAGTAACAGTCGTTCCGTGGTCCTGGTCGAATAGATCGTAGATCTTCAAAGGTCTTGGTGATCAGTCAAGGCCTCAACAAGAGTCGTAGAGTAGTCGTCACTTAGGTATAGCTGAAAGTACCGGTTAGGGTAATCACAAAGTTGATTGCTGAAGAGCTATGGAAGTCTGACCATGGGCCGAGCTCAGGTCATACTATATACAAGTCCTGGACAGTCCCTGTGTCTTGTCGCTGATCACTGATCAGGTACCGGTGAGCGATCAGTGATCGTTGGTGAGCGCTCAGTAGCTCTGACTGAGCGCTCAGTGACCCATACTACCTGCTCAGTCTTATCTTATCATCACGTGACTTGTACCATAGTTCTTCCGTTCCCGAGTGAGTCCCTGTTGTTCCCGTGATCCTGCAGTACAAATGTCCTGTTCTAGCCGCCCGACGCCCAAGTGGGTCGTTCAGCTGTTATCCTTGTTTACGGGTCGTAACAACCCTTCAATGGGTCAACTTCCCCCTACGAGACGTTGATCCTAGTCACATTCGGGTAGAGGTCCAAGCAGCTTCTATCGACAAACAGGTAAGTTGATGCATCCGCAGTCCCATTCATGTAACCTTCTTTAACAAGTCTCATAGGATGCGGATACCGTTAAGCGTCTTGTTAATACGAGCACTCTTCTTCTTGGGTGCGAGGGAGCTGGCATTATCAGACAAGTTGGCAGTGATATCCGAGATTTTAAAGTCGGCGACAGAGTCATGTTCGTCTCCCATGGTACTCTTGCAAGCCACATAGACATTTCTCCTACAAATTGTCTCAGACTAGAAGACAACATGTTGTACGAGACTGCTTCTTCTATTCCACTAGCATTTGCAAATGCGTTTCTGGCGGTGGTAGAGTTCGGAAGAGTTCGGCAGGGAGCGGTGAGTTGGCACCTGTAAATGTTTAGTTTCTTCTCTTTTGCTAATGCTTAGTTCACAGACTGTTTTATTACCTTTCGTTCGTAGTCACGTCTGTCTTGCAGTCATGCAGATCTTGAAAGCAGCTCAGGCATCGGTAAGAGACAAGCAGAACACCATCCATACGCCACATCTTATTTTCTTCGAAAGAAAGCGAACAAAAATGAAAGCTAATGAAACCTTAGGTTTATTTCGTCGTTGATTCCGAGGAAGATGGATCACTCCTGGAGAATGAGTTTCAAATCTCTAGAACTCACATATTGTCCAGCCATGAAGGCCTTTCGATTTCAAGAGTCAAAGAGACCTTGAATCAGAAATATGCGGATTATGTATTGGGTTTCGGAAGCAGCCAGCCAGAGATCTTGCTGCAGTGCTTGTCGACTTCCGGCACATTTTTGGACATATCAGATTCCAGGGCGAGGGATTTGATACCAGCAAGCCTTCGCGCTAGCCAAGCTCATCGTATTGTCAATATTATGCTTCTGGGCCTAGAAGAGCCTGAGTTGATGGCAAGGTAAGAGAAGCACAAATGGTGTTTTCTTATGATGACTGATCTTCCGTTTGCTGATATCTCAATCCCAGAGCATTACAACAATGCAAAGCGTATTTCTTCGCAGAAGCGCAACCGAGCTGGATGCAGCTTTGCTTAACCTTTGAGGCAGACTATGTTCGCGAAGCGTTTCAAGCCGCGGCTAAGAAAGATTCAATTGAGAACAAAATCATCCTCAGGCTGCCTTTAGAAAATCAGCGAACGACATTCCATATGTCGCCTTCTGAGACGGGACTTCGATTCCGCTCTGATGCTTCTTATCTGTTGGTGGGAGGCTTAGGAGGATTAGGTCAAGCTGTAGCGACTTGGATGGTCGAAAATGGTGCAAGAGAGTTGATCTTCCTCTCTCGCAGTGCAGGAAAGCGATCCGACTCCTCCAATTTCCTCGAAGAGCTTAGAAGCCAAGGATGCCTCGTAACGACGGTGGCAGGCAGCGTCTCAAATTCAAGCGACGTATCAAAAGCAGTGAAAGTAGCCAATTCCCCTATTTCTGGTGTTATCCAAATGTCTATGGTTTTGAGGGTATGTCTAGTATCTTTCCACTCTCATATAACTTTCTTTGCGGTCAAGAGCTAACACAAAGAAGGATAATGCAATTTCACGAATGTCATTCGAGGAGTGGAAAGAGTGCATTGATCCCAAGATTGAAGGAACAATAAACCTCCACAAGGCGCTCTTGCATCATCATCTCGATTTCTTCCTTCTGTTCTCATCCATGAGTGGCGTCACTGGGCAGATTGGGCAGGCAAACTACAACGCGGCAAACACTTACCTTGATGCATTTGTCAAGTATAGACACCAGCTTGGACTGAACGCATCAGTAATTGACATTGGTGTGATGGGAGGCATAGGCGTGGTCGCTCAGACTGACAACATGGAACTCAGAGCTAAGGCAGCTGGGTATCATGTTCTAGGGGAGCAAGACCTTTTGGACTGCTTGACAACAAGCATTCTCCATTCACAACCTAATTCAGATCCGACCTCCGACAGAAGCCAAGTCGTTCTTGGACTTTGGTCTGAAAGACCCCTGGCGGATCCATCAACACACGTTCTTTGGAAGAAAGACGCCAGAATGAGTCCGGCTTATAGTTTTAACAACCAAAGTGGCAGCGCACAAGACCAGCTCGAACAGAACAATGTTGAAGCTGTCGTTCTTATTGCCAAGACTGCTCCGGATCGCTTGAAGGACGATGCCACAATCGAACTCATCGTCAAGCATGTTGGAATTGCCATATCGGAGTTGCTCGCTCAGCCGGATACAGAAATCCTTCCCACAGCTTTGTTGGATGATATTGGACTGGACTCTTTGAATGCTATCGAGCTTACCGGCTGGATCGCTCAGTACTTTTTGGTCGACTTGCCGTTGTTCGACCTCATTTACACGCCGACTTTATGGGATCTAGCAGTCAAGATTTCCGATTTAATGTATGATGAATTCGGGCAGGCAGATAGTTAAGGCATATTGAAGTAAATTCAGATAGATACTCAGTCGTTTTACATCCATCTTTATGGCCATATGGCACTAACGTACTCTTACATCCGTTGTGATATGATGGGTCTTGAAATAGTTTGTCTAGGTAGAAATAGGGCTACTGAATCGGAAATCAGTTTAAGTTGCAACATAAATTTAACATCTTCTATTCAAATACAACGACACATTTACCATCGATGGTAATGTTTATCGACATTTTCTTAAGTTTTGTTCTTTTTTTCCCCGAAGTTTGGCTTGAAATTGATCTTATATACATTACAAATGATTTTTGTAGAATTATTATTACGGCTAGCTTAGGTAACGGTATATCTACTGATGAAAGTTAAAGTAGTAAGACTAACAATAGGTTATAGGTTGCTAAACTAATAATTGTACAGATGAATTAAAAGTTAAGGTAAGGTAGTTAAGCTTGTACTAGGTTGGTGTTTGAGTAATAGTAACATTATACTACTGTTAACTTTGGGCTAGAAGTTGCTTAGAGATAAGTCTCAAAGTACGTGACTTGCTTGTAGTTCTGCTGTCCCGAGGTGACCCTTCTGTTCCTGTATTTCTCTGCATACAAATGTCATATAGCCGCCAAGTGTCTTGTGGGTCTGGTTCCGGTTAGGTTGTGCCTAGCGGGTCGTAACAAAGATCAAACAAATTCCCTGGTATAGGATAGTCTTGCCAATATTCAAAGGTCTGCGGTGAGATCAAGTTCTCATCAGGACCAAGTGGCTCGTAATCATTCATTACAGAAATCGTCCCAGAAGTTTGATATAAATTCTCTCTCTCTGTATTAGTCGACGACGAAGAATACGTCCGGCAGCTCGAAATCTTGTTGAGAATATGCTGAATCCAAGGGCTCGGATCCCAGGACTCGTACGTCTCGTGTAGCACCATCTGACAGTTAGTCAAGCCAGCCCTACCTAGCTGGCCCTCAATGGGTCGAAGGCTCTTGGTGAGCTTATAGAAAACAACAGCAGCAGTAAAAATTCCATGCAGGAACTCATGAGGTGCCATTAGAATCTCTCTGCGGGTAACGACGCCGCACGAAATCGAGGCTATCTGTTGCGCTGCGAGACTGACTAGCTCTTCGGACGTCAACTGGTGGGCCGGAGTTTGTTCAGTCGAGCAATTCAGATGCGAAAGAATCATATGGTGATTATAGGTGACAGCAAGACAAGCACTGAGGACGTTGGGTGGACGACTCCCAGTATCAGACCAAGCGAGCTCAACTGGAAGCTTGGATCGCCACTCGGTGAGCATGTAGTGAAGGGTCATGGGAACGCGCGACGGATCTCGACGCGCGGAAAAACGTGTCATTATGATATTCCGGAGTATCAGAGACAGTTTTGAAAACTCGATCTGGTACAGTCCCGAAATGGAAGGCGTACCTTGCTCGAAGTCACTCATGACGAGCTGATCAACATCGCAGTGGTCCATGTTGATCCTAAAGGGACGCCCAACCAGCGCCGCACATGCCGTGTCTCGTATTACCAAAATCCACCAGAGCCGCTTAAGCAGACTGCGGTCCTGCGGCTGGACATTAGTACTGACCATTGTGCGATGACAGCCCAGCGTTTCGGCTATAGTGACACCTGTGCTAACCCACGAATAGAAGTTCCAATACATGTTTGGCCCACCTCCCCAAAATGTCATGAGGATGGTTACCTGAAGCGCAACAATTTTACTTCCCTCGTAGCTAAGATCAAATAGTGCCTTAGCCTTAGCGTAGAACGACCACCTAGCGGCCCGTCGAGACTCGAAGCCTAACTTGTGAATCAAACGGGCAGGACAGAATGTTGTCGCAGCAAGGCAGACAGAATGTAGAAGAATCCATGGGACCTTCTTATTTCGATGCTGCTCTATGAACTCGGTACGGTTGACAATCGGGTAGAGCGGGTAGACCTGGGTGATGAAGACCTCTATGAGAGCGTCAAGCACAGTCTGGCTCGGCGTTTCAAATGCCCCTTTGGAAGAGAGATAAGTAATATCTTCCGACCGCATGTATGGTGGGTGCATGCTCTGAGGACAGGCGTGTGACTGCTCATCGTCGATAGCTGGATAGGAAGGCCCCCGATGGTGAAGCTGTCTCCAGCCACCGAATCCAGCAAGATCCTTGAATATCAGAGCCAATGGGAACGACTCGCCCAGATATGTTATAGAGCCTTTGTCTAAAGCATGTGGTCCTTGGTTGCCGTCCTCGAGAAGGTGGGAGAACAGAGCCGACCAGCTGATCTCGCGGTAGGTTGATGCCTCTGTCTTCCCGGTGCTTCCTGACGCTAGGTCGGCTTCAGGCGACGGAGACCTGCTCTGTGAGAATATGCGGCCCCCACAAGTCGGCGACTGAGAAGAGACATTTGGCCCTGACTGACTGCATGTTTTCTGACCAGTCGGTGTCTCGGCTGTTTGTTGCATGTTCAATTGATCAGGCTCGTCATGCAGGTGTGGCTCGCTCTCTCTTGGGGCGTCGGTGGCAGCCGCAGTTGCGGTCATGATAGCAAAGTTGTCACCATCTTGCGAGCCTGCTGCGGTTCTGTCTAGCAAACTTTCGGGAAGGCTATTGCTGTCTTCTCGTGTTTGACGTCTGGCTCCGGCCAGCTTTCGAGCGTATGTACCGCGTCGCGACTTGATGAGCTTGCACTCAACTTCGCCCTTTTCAACACATCTTGTACACGGCGTGCCTCGTTCACTGGCATCGCATTTGATGCGCTTTTCATTACACTTTTGGCATGCGCGCGCGGCACGGTGGCGAATCAAAGGGCCAGGACGGACTCGCCTAGCCTGAGGTTGATCGCGTGATACTGGTTGTGATAGCTCTCTGGTGCCCCGGCCTTGGTCTCGTTCCTCCTCATGATCTCTTTCCTTGGACTGTGGCGTGAGCTGTTGGGTTGAAGAAGCCGCCTCCCCACATCGGCGAGGAGCTGGAGTCATAGTTGATGACCGTGGAAACAGCAGAACCAGAAATTGATTTCACAGGTGTCTTTTGACAGGTATGCTGGTTATTGCGTTCCCAACGGCGAATCTCTCGCCCATCATTGCTGGACATCGACTTTGGCATCGGTCCAGGATCATGGGAATCGGAAATACCATCCGAGACATGAACTCAATGGGGTCCCCCGCATTCAAAAGTCCGGGGTTAATGACAAAACGGGTTAGTAGCGAACGACGAAATGGCGGATCGGAAAGGATTCCGGATTCTACCTTGCAAAGAAATATCCATATCTAGTAGGCTGCGTTTGCCAGGATTCATACAATTAGGACAAGAAAAAAGACGAGAAGCAATGAGACCTTCGGTGCACTCTTTTTTCTATGTGACAGTATTCGTATGTTACGAGATGCTCCAATAAACAGTCATTATTGAATTGGTTTCCCGTTCGTTTGAAGTTTTGCCTAAATTGATAGCTGGTGTTCGAAGAAGCTATTCCTTGGTCCATTTCTAGGTTCCTGATGGCTTGATGTCGCGCGGCACGCTCTCGGCAACTCGGTTATATGCAACCGTCCGCTCGGCTGTATGCTACTTTAGGTACCTTAGCTTCCTCCTATTCGCCGCCCTGTGCAGGTTTCAAAGATATCAAAGAGTTCTGCAAGGTAACATAATTGAGGATGAAGGCAGCTTTGACCAGCTATTCAGTTTATAGTCATGTTAATTATGCCAATGTCTAGGGACTTACCTCAACAATGGTGTTGCTATGCATTGGAGACAGATTCACAGCTAATTCCGAATTGAGTGTCTCTATTATGTCGAACATCATTATAGAAAACAAAGAAGCACAAAACTGGTATTTACAAACCACAAGTGTATCAATTACTGCATGTTTAAATCTGTCAATCTTTACTTTTGTTGTCTGACCAAACAGACTTCAACTTTGAGACATTTTTCGCCATGAGACATGTATTGAGCCTGATTGTTGCTCTAAGTCCACACAACTCTTCATTTATTAGGTGACTCATGGTGACTTGCCATGCCGTTCTGACCGTTTTCTTCTTTCAGTTCGATATTAGTGGGAGTCTCCATCTTTGCCAACCTGGTTGCTTCTTTCCAGTTCATCTTTTTGCCCCCTGCGTGTTTAATCTCGAACAGACGATCAACTTGTTCCAGTGACAAGTTGGCCGTTTCCACGTACCAGTGCCAAATGATCGGCACGAAAGCAAAATTGAAAATAGCATAGATCAAATAGTACTTCCAGCCGATGCTGTCAATTGCAGTTGGTGTAACGACAACAACGATGTATACGCAAGTCCAGTTGACCGCCGTAGCAATCGAGGTGCCCATGTTACGCATGCGCTGCGAATTAACTTCGGCAGGGTACATGAACGGAATAGAGAGCAGCGACAGGCCATAAAAGACATAGTACAAGAATATGAAGACGACAGCCAAGATAGACATGCTCTTGTTTGTCTTGTCGGGTCCACTGTAGCGGAGTCCGATGGCCACGAGCGCAAAGCAGACCCCGCTGCAGGCCACACCCATGAGCATTAACCGCCTGCGACCAATGCGGTCAATGAGCAAGGCAGCTATGCCGCCCCAGAACATCAGAGACATGGAGTCCACGGCGGAAAGAATCAGTGCTAGACGCTGCGACATGCCGAAAGATCGAACTAGAACGCTGCAAATAGTTAGTAGAAGCTTTTTAAACTGGCGGAATACGTTGGAACAGACATTGGAAGATAGTAAGCGATAACATTTACTCCTCCCACTTGTTGAAAAACCGGCGTCCCTGCCCCAAGAAGAATACGGCGGAAAGTCTGTTGTGGCCCGTTGCTGAATATCTCCTTGAAGGAAACAGAATTTTGTAGTTCTGCCTCATGGTTTACCGATGCAGCGAGGTACTGCATCTCTTCTATCACAGAGGCATGGTTCTCAGGTTTGCTTTGAAAACGGGCAATGACGTTTTGGGCCTCTGTTTCGCGTTTGCTCATTATCAACCAACGTGGTGATTCTGGGGCAATGGAGGTCATGATGATCGTGACAATAGCAAAGACACATTGGAAAGCCAATGGAAATCTCCAAGATACCGAATTATCCGGGACGTAAGTAAATCCGAAGTTCATCCACTGGAAGTAGAATGTCAGTTTGAGAATAGTTGGTTGTATTTGGTTTGAGTTGCCAGAGTCTTGCCCACTTACATTGGTGATGACAATACCAAATATATTTGTAACCATTTGTAACACAATCAGTTTCCCACGATTACCTGGTTTTGCCGTCTCAGACTGCCAAACAGGAATGGCTATAGTATTCATGCCGTTGCCAATGCCAGCGACAACTCTGCCGAATATCATCAGCGCAATAGAGTATGAAGCCGCCTGCAAAATGCCCCCTATGATGAGGATAGTACATCCGCAGAAGATGCACCTCTTTCGGCCAAGCTTGTCTCCGAGAAACATGGACACGATTGTGCCCATGATGCAGCCAATATCATACGAAGCCACGATTTGGCCTTGAATTGTGGAGTTTGGGTTATTGAACGTTTCGATAAAAGACTTGTTGCTCAAAATGCCTCCAAAAACTCCCTGATCGTACCCAAAAAGCAAGAAGCCGGCGCCGCATGCCGCCGTGATGCGATGTCGCAGGGCGTCACCATTGTTGTCAAACATCGCGTAAGTTGTACCACGAGGCAATGAAGAGGTGAGTTTTGATATGAGGGGAAGTCTGGTTTCAAATTGCAACTAGAAAGATGTGCGTACGAGCGTTTGTCTCTTAAAAGGTTGAACGGTTGTATGGAGTGCTGCTGACGAATATATATTTGCATCAACACTACCCCCTTTCTAAGCGATCCCATGTAGGAGGCAGGGAAGACCGTGGGGAAATCTGGGGTCGGACTACAACTCTGAACGCTGTGTGTGTTTGGAGTGAAAACCCGGCTACATGACCTACTGATCTAGATTTGGTATAATCACAAGAGAGTATAACCGAACAGATGGGACACTATTGTAGATTGATATGTGTAGCATACACGTATGCTCATACAGGTTTACTAGCAACATTGTGGCCCTCAGTAGACCTGGACATACCAAAAAGAATGACTATCCTAAGAGTTTCCAACGGCGACTCGGAGGGCTCTGACTAACATGTTTTCTGACCTTTCTCACAATGCCGTCAGCGTCAATGCCAAATCTGGCGAAATTCTCCCTTCCGGCCCCTGAGTACCCAAAAGAGTCCATAGCCACTGAGGCCGTACAGAAACGTGACCAAATTCCAGACACATACGCCTCAACAGAAATGATATGGGGCGAACTAGATAGAACACTGTCTTGATAATCAGAAGGCTGTTGCTCGAAGAGACCGATTGCTGGCATGCTGACCACCCGGGTGGACAATCCTTTACCATTCAGTCGCTTAGCAGCTTCAATGGCAAATTGCAGTTCGGAACCACACGATATAAGAGTCACTTGGGCACCGTTGACTTCCGACACCACATAACCCCCCTTGCAGACCATTTGGCGATTTGTTCCTGAGACCTTCGTTAGAGCAGGGTCCCGGGCCAAGGAGATCATGGACGGATGGCTTTTAGCAGCCAAAGCAACAGACCAGGCACCTAGAACCTCTTCTGCATCTGCAGGGCGCATATACTGGAAGTTTGGCATGGTACGGAATAGAGAATCAAGCTCCACGGGCTGATGGGTTGGCCCGTTTTGCCCTTCCCCAATCGAATCGTGGGTTGCGATATGAATGACCGGAAGGCCACTAAGTGCACCCATCCTCACCCCTGCTGCGGCGTAGAGATAGAACATGAAGAAGGTAGCCGTGATAGGAATGAAGCAGCCCGGCGCATAAGCTGCAATGCCGTTTGAGATGGAAGCCATGGCATGTTCGCGGATGCCATAGCGGATGACCCGGCCTTCTGCATTTGTCCGATCAAAAATACGGTTCGACTGATCCCCCAACTGATTCGAGTTCCACAGATCAGCACCGCCTGCTATCATACTTGGCACACTGTCCATGAGCTTATTGAAGACTTCGCCGTTGAAGGTCCGAGTCGACTGGACAATGTCTGGGACCTCAATCGTGTCTAGAACGTTTTGGAACTCTGAAACACCATTCATGCGGTCTTTAAGAGCACTGGCTTTCTCAGGATATGCCGAGGCATACTCTTGTAGCTTCTTGTTCCAAGATTTCTCAAGAAAATTGCCACGGTCAATGACCTCACCGAAGTATTCTTTGGTCTTATCCGACAGCGTGTGTGTTGAAGAAAGACCTGCCGTTCCGTAGAGGGCAGCGTCTTCCTCCGAGTATGTACCGTGGTGTGACTTGAATGTTCCGGCAGTGGACGTACCAAACCCGATGGTAGTCCTAATGTTGATGAAAGTTGGTTGGCCTCGGTGACTGCGAGCCTGTGCGAGAGCTTTCACGATGCTAGAGACTGACGAATCGCCGTCCAAAACATCGATTACGTTCCATCCCATTGACTTCATCTTTGCATTGGTATCTTCAGAGACAATCCAGTCAAGGGGTCCGTCGCAAGTGACCTGGTTGTTGTCGTAGAGAAGCGTCATATTGTCCAACGCCAGATGGCCAGCAATCGCAATAGCTTCGTTTGCGACTCCCTCTTGCAAACAGCCATCCCCCGTAATGCAGTAGATATGAGAGTCTAGAAGCTTTAAATCGGGCTTGTTGAAAGTGGCACGCAAGTTCTTGGAGGCAATGGCTAGGCCCACGGCGTTTGCAACACCTTGACCCAAGGGGCCTGTGGTAACCTCGACTCCTGGAACTTGTATTTCGGGGTGACCATGACAAATTGTAGACTCCCACTTGCCGGTGTGTCTGTCAACACTTTTTGGGCTGCCGTAGAGCTTAAGCTCGTCGATGCTCATGTGTTCGTGGCCGGAGATGTGTAGCATGGTATACAGCAACATTGCAGCGTGGCCGTTGGAAAGGACGAAACGGTCTCTGTCGAACCACTGTTTTTGTTAACATTAGACAGGCGAACGACCTGTAGGAATCCAAAAAGGCTTACTTCGGTATTTCTTGGGTTATAGCGCATCGCGTACTTCCAAAGCGCCACGGCCATTGGCGCCATACCAATGGCCGAGCCTCCATGGCCCCCTCCGTTCTGGCGGCATATATCGATAAGGAGTTTGCGAATGTCTTTGGTAGCCTGCAGATCAAATTCTGCGTTGCTCTCAAGCGTATGCGCCAGGTGCGCGTGATTGATTTCTCTGTTCATATTGCAACGCAATCGCTAATCACGTGGAAAAGTGTGAAAACTTGAACTAGGTAATGCTAGAACTATTCAGCTCCTCTCCAAACCCCAGATAATGTCCCATTTTAATACTTTTATTTGAACCCAAGTAAGCCTCTCATATCATAATAATGCAGACAAGAGCCGGCGTTTATGCTCAGGAAACCTGTAGTAGTGAGCCATAGCATCTAGGTATGTCATAAAGCCTATATCTACTGGGCGTGCTCCCCGTTCATGCACGCCACTTCCAAATTAACGAACGAGTATCTTTCCTACAGTCAGTTCTTGGCTCAAAGTACTCTATATATGCTTGTTGGCTTTTTGCATTGTCTTGACTGGATGTTGTTCTCGTTCTCATGTTTGAACATAAGTAGTGGTGTAGATTGCCAACGTTCGTTTGGGCCACTTAATCTAAGTGAAAGTGCATTTCTTCTCGAAGGCTCTGTTTTCCACCTGCTGTTTTCTCTTCATCGTCATTCAAGATCTGTTCCGCAGTTGACTGATCATCTTTGTCATGATGCCTTATCCTTCCATGCTTCAAGAGATCGTTTCCAAACAATCTCTCGTGCGAGAGCAAGGCTTTATCAGCGGTTCCTGGAGGACCAGTGATAAGACATTTCCTGTTTTCGACCCCGCAACTGACGGGATAATCGCGAATGTTGCAAGCTTCGATACGTCTGCCTTCAAAGATGCCATCAACTCCGCCAGCGAATGCTTCAACATATTTCGCCACACATCTGAGCATGAGCGGTCATGTCTTCTGCACAAGTTTGCAGCACTCATACGCATCAACGCAGAAGACTTGGCGGTCATTTTGACCATGGAAAATGGCAAGACGCTCGCTGAAGCTCGGAGTGAAGTGGAATATGGCGCAAGCTTCATCACCTGGTTTGCGGAGGAGGCTATTCGCTCCTACGGAGATATTATTCCATCCCAGCACAAGGGAAGCACCAATTTTGTAATTCGCCAGCCAATCGGCGTTTGTGCAATTATTGCACCGTGGAATTTCCCGATTGCGATGATCACCAGGAAACTAGGACCTGCTCTTGCTGCTGGGTGTACCGTCGTCATCAAGCCCCCTAGCGAGACACCCCTCTGTACACTTGCTCTCGCGACTCTTGCGCAGGAAGCTGGGTTTCCACTAGACTCAGTACAAGTGGTTCCCACGCGCGACCGTGCCGCCGTGACTGAGCTCTATACTAACCCAATCATAAAGAAAGTTAGCTTTACTGGCTCCACTAGTGTCGGAAAGATGATTTCGGAAAAGGCTGCCGGCACGATGAAGAAGGTCTCAATGGAGCTCGGTGGCAATGCGCCATATATCATTTTCGATGACGCTACTCTTGAAACTGCAATCGAGGGCGTCGTTGCCTGCAAGTACCGGTGCTCTGGCCAGACATGCGTCTGCGCCAACAGGCTTTATGTTCAAAGCGGCATCCATGACCAGTTTGTTGCTGCTCTGACTGGACGTGTGAAGGCCTTCAAAGTTGGCCCCGGCCTCGATCCTTCCACGACCCATGGTCCGTTGGTAAATGAGGCGGCTGTCGCGAAATTCAAGTGCCACATTGACGATGCCATGAGCAAAGGTGCCCAGCTGGTTATTGGCGGTCAGGCTCGCGGCGACTTGGGCAAATGCTACGTTGAGCCAGCAATATTAACCGGCTTGACCTCCCAGATGCTGGTCTCACGTGACGAAACCTTTGGTCCGTTGGCGCCGATCTTCCGCTTCGACACGATAGAAGAGGTCATTGACATGGCGAACAACACAGAGTTTGGACTTGCTGGATATATCTTTTCTAACTCTTTAAAGACCATTTGGCGCGTCACTGGGGCATTGGAAGTCGGCATGGTTGGTGTCAACACCGGGAAAATCAGCGCAGCTGAGGCGCCATTTGGTGGAGTCAAGGAATCCGGGTTGGGAAAAGAAGGGAGCAAGTATGGGTTGTCGGAGTTTCAAGTGTTGAAAAACATTACCATAAACGTGTAACTCGAGAATATTCACTGTTGAGTCGAACGTCCCCTGCTTGTATTTCGCCTTCCACAATCTAAATCTTCAATGTTCAGCACAAGAAGTGTTTTTTAGCAAGCATCTGGCTTGTAACTCAAACAAGGTCTCCTTCCACTGGGAAAAAAGCGGATAGCCGGGACTTTTCGTTACGGAGTGGGTAAAGATGTATGAAGAATATCAAAAACACATCAGTGTTGATTTCTGGCAAGAACAATTATGATGCATACAAGTCGACCGTCATCGCCTGCCCAATACACGAAGCCGCAGGTGATCATTCTTCAGGTTTCAGCCTAAGTACTAGGTATCAAACGCATGACAATTCTATGCTTTCCATTTCATGTCATGATAAGGTACTGATGGTCAAGTTCCGTGGGCAATTACCGCTACAAAGGCTAAGGATTCCGGAGGAGATTGCCAAGCTCGTAGTCTTTGTGATTGGTGAGACGTCGCAGTACGTGACAGGTCAAAATATCAAAATGGATGGCGAAGCAATAATGGGTTACCAGCAAAGTCTGATGCTACCGACCGAGTCTCAGGCTATACCATGTCCTAACTCTTGCCTAACTCTCGGTGTACCAGCCAAGAATAGCGAATGGCGACAATGGAAACGGTGTTTCCTTGCTGAACCGCTAAAGATATGAACCTGCCTCTTAATCCGGTTTTAGAGATGGACATGGCATATAACCAGAACGGCTTCTGGTAAAGTGTTCGGGTATGTGCAGCAGATGTCGCCCAAGTGTGCGTTCACGATTCCACAAGAAAGCCAGCCATAAAGGCAGATAAGCCAGGTCTGCCATGGGAAATATCCCGCCATAACTCCTTTTAGGCGAGCATACAGCCTGTGTATGCATCGAAGCTTTTACCCTGGTGTGTTGATTTGATAATTCATATTGGTCTCCTTTTTACAACTGTAGATAGAGTGATCAGGAAGAATAGATAGCTCCATAATAATAATCCTGATAACCTCTTCTCATTGCTTTTGAAAGTGTAGCTCCGACTTAATGATCAGCTGTTCCTCGCTCAAGCACATTATCGTTGTTCTATCTTGCTTTCTTTCTGAGCTTTTCCTACAATATCACATCTGCTCTTGGCCATTGATAGTTTGATGCGGCGAAATCTCTCGACGTTTAAGATGACGGTCAACAAACCTGAGCCACGTCTCATCATTATTGGTGCTGGAATCGCCGGTATCGCGCTCGCATCGCGCGTAAGATTCGAGCTCGGTTACCAAAACTTTACCATTTTTGAGCGGGAGAGTGATATAGGCGGGACATGGCACTTAAACACTTACCCAGGGGTTGGTTGCGACGTTGACTCCCACCTTTACTCATTCTCCTTCAATCCAAACCCGAACTGGTCACAGCGATTTGCGGAACAGCCCGAAATTCTGCAATACTTACACAATACCGCTGAAAAGTTTGGGGTCCGACCTCACGTCCAGCTGCGCACTGAAGTTGTCGAGGCGACTTGGATTGCTGAGAAGAATGTCTGGCGTGTCGACCTCAAGGACATGGAGAATGGACACAAATACACCTGTGAGGCAGAGATGCTCGTGTCTTGTGTGGGCACCATCTCCATACCCAAAGATTGCAATATTCCCAACCATGAAGTCTACAAGGGGGCTTTATTCCACTCCGCTCGGTGGGATCACTCGTTCGATTACGAGGGAAAGCATGTCGCTATTGTCGGCAACGGCTGCTCCGGCGCACAGCTGATGCCTCGCGTTGCCGAGAAAGCTAGCAAAGTTATTCAGTTTCAACGGTCTCCTCAATGGCTCAATGACCGGCCCAATCCCAAGATATCTGAGTTTCGCAAGTTTTGCTTCCGCTATGTGCCCCTCTATGGAAGGCTATATCGCTACTGGCTTTGGAGGTCCACGGATATGCTTCACGGACTGTACATCACAGGCGACATTTCTTTGGAACGCCAGCGTGCTGAGCACCAGGCAATAGCTGAGCGTTACATGAGGGAAACCGCACCGAAAAGGTATCACGACATTCTCATCCCAACTTTCCCCCTTGGCTGTAAGCGTCGCGTGTTCGATCCAGGTTACCTTGCAGCTCTGCACCGTTCCAACGTGGAGCTGACTACGGAGCGTATCGTCGAGTTCACGCCCACCGGTTTAAGAACGTCCAAGCGCGATATCGACGTGGATGGAGTGGTTCTAAGCACTGGTTTCAAGATTCAAGAATTTCTATCCCCAATCCAGGTCATCGGGACAGAGAAATCTCTGAACGAGCATTGGAAGGACACTCGCGGCGCTCAGGCGTACAAGGCCACTTTTGTACATGGGTTTCCCAATTTCGGCATTGTGTTTGGCCCTAATGCTTTTCCGGCACACAACTCTGTTATCTACACCAACGAAACCCAAGCCGAGTACATCATCAAGGCCCTCATCAAGCCTGTACTGCAAGGTCATTTCTCCGTCATGGATGTCAAGCAAGCAGCCGAAACCTATCACTCTAACCATGTCCAAAAAAGGCTAGAGAACATGGTTTGGAACGAGGGCTGCGCGAACTGGAACCTCAACTCGGCAGGCCGCAACACGACAAATTATCACGATCCGACCTGGAAGTTCTGGTGGGACTTATATTGGCCTGTGTGGAGCGATTTTAATTTATACGGAGGAAAGGGAACGGTGCCCACAAGCCCTTGGACAAAGTTTGGCCTTCGCCTTGGGGCGGCATCAGTCATCATCGGGCTGGCTCTTCGGTGCTGGTGGCAGGGTCTTCATTACGGCAGTTATTTTCATTCATAGCAACCTGCTACGCATTAAGGCCCATGAACCAGCGGTTCTCAAATAGTTTCTCAAGACTCGGCATATACTATTCTTCAACAGCTTCTGTCTCCAGAACCATCCCCCAGTGATATTTGATACGCAGCTCCCCAGAGCATTTGTCCGTGTATCTTAGGTACTTCACGCAAATCATAATTAGAAACAGATTCGATTATGTCAGGGCTCCAACTGTAGCGTGATTCTCTAAATGATTCATTTCCCATCGTAGTTTGAACGAAAGCCTCTTGGAACCATATAGAAAGGCGCCTGACTGAACAACCGAAAGCGTAGTAGCGCGCAATCCAAGTATCTATGGCATATAGCCGGTGTCTATTGGCCTCTAATCAAGTTCTTCTTGTCTTAGGATGACTACTCAGTATTCTTCAGCCTATAGCCGTGGTTTGAAGCCGTCGAAGCTTGTGAGGGCCGCACATTGTATATTTTGTGTCACCAAGAGCACTGAGAGCCTATATAACTCAGCTCAGCATTCCCTTGTCAATACCTCAGCGGATGCACAACAAAGCTTACCCATTAAATCGTTTCTTGAGAGTCTCGCTTTCATGGCTACCACTCATTTGGCGGCGGTGCTATACGGCGCAAGAGATCTTCGCATCACGCCTGTCGAAGCCCCACCGCTGGGCTCCGATGAGATTCAAGTCTCACCTCGTGCTACCGGCCTCTGCGGGACAGACCAGCATTACTACCAGAACGGACGCAATGGGATCTACCAGGTTTATGAACCCCTCATTCTTGGCCACGAGGCTAGCGGAGAAGTGGTCGCCGTGGGTTCTGCGGTACAGAACTTCCAGATTGGCGATCGCGTTGTGCTGGAGCCTCAGTTGGCCTGCAACTCATGCCACCACTGCCGAGCAGGGCATTACAACTTGTGCAAGAGGATGCGTTTCAACGGCTCGGCCAGTTCTCGACCTCCATCCCAAGGATCTCTGCAAAAACTTTGGAATCACCCGGCCTACCTCTGCTACAACCTTCCCGAAAGTGTGTCCTTCGAAGAGGGCGCTATGGTTGAGCCTCTCTCGGTGGCTTTACATTCTGTCCGTAAAGCTAAGTTAGAAGCAGGCCAGACGGTTCTCGTTACGGGCGCTGGCGCTATCGGTCTGTTGTGCGCCAGAGTGGCCAAGATCTCGGGCGCGTCGTCTATTATTATGGTCGATGTGGACGAGACGAGACTCAGCTTTGCCCAGAAACACGGTCTAGCGGATCAGACGTACAAAGTTCCAACGTCTGGACTTGAGGGAGAGTCTAGCGCCGACTTCGTCACACGAATTGCGGCAGAGCTGCTCAAGCGGACCCGGGTGGCCACTGCCACCGCTGCCTTTGAGTGCACCGGTGTTGAGTCTTGTCTTAATCTCTGCATCACAACCGTTGATGCGGGAGCTAAAGTTGTGCTGGTCGGTATGGGTAGGCCGCTGCAGAACGTCAACCTTGGGGTCGCGTTGGTTAGGGAAATCAAGATTTATGGCGTATGGCGGTACACCAACACCTTTCAAGCTGCAGTCGACCTGATTGAGGCGGGTATGGTCGACGTCAAGCCCATGATCACGCATCAATATCCTTTCGAGAAGGTCGCCGAAGCACTGGAGCTCACACTGTCAAAGCCACCTGATCTTGTCAAATGCATAGTTACTTCACAGTAGATGTTTTCAATTGACGCATGCTTCAACTTGATTCCTTTCGAATAACACATGGCCATTTGGTAAGAGTTGTAAATGAGCATAAATCCCCTAGAACACGCCCGGCGTGAAATCAATAACCTGTGCTCTTGCCACCAACCCTGACAGACTTTGGGCAAACAACTTGTGAGTAGAATCGTCCTTAATGTAGTAGTCACGATCCTCAGCAGAAGAAAACTCGGCGACGAAAGCATGAGTTATCCCTCCCTATCATAGGAACCGTAAGGCCCCACTGCGTCAGTTCTGAACGGGAAAAAGCCAAGGTGTAATCTAGTGACGTACCTGTTTTCCCTCCGGAGAATTGTCCAGGCCTCCTGAGATTCTTTGGATGTAGGGCTTTTGCGTGACGGGGTGAAGACACTCGTCTTTCAACGCAAGCATCCGCTGACACGCCTAGTGACGAGTTATTAGCAGCCTTTATGAGATACCTCATGTAATTTGATTGCATTACCTCTTCAATGTCTTTTGGAGTGGCATTCTCACCAAACTGGAACATGACAATGTGTATAATCGACATATTTTGCAAGACGTCTCGGGGACTTTTTACTAGAGGACCTTGAGCTGCAGAGCTATCCGTTGCATACTTTGCTTTCACTTTCAGCTTCATATAGGTACATGTGGCAGTTGTGGATCACACGTCGGCAAGTGGCTTCTGACTCAGAACTACTAATTGAAAATCAATGTCTCGGTTACGCGCACTGCCCTCGCCGGCTATATGCAATCATCGCCCATGGAACCACAGACTCATATCCAGACATGCTCTTTCGCAAGGATTTGTTCTCGCAAGAACCATGTGGGTTGCAAAGGTCCGGTTAAGACCCGGCTAAAACTCACCAGAGGGCTGAATGGTTTACCGCTTCCGAATGGCGACAACCTCAAACAGAGACCTAGACCGGGACATTGAGAAGCGAAATCGTCCCAGGATCTGCAACATGTATGGGGAATTTTTGGCAGCATATAAGAGAATAATATTATTGATACTACAATTCAGGGTTCGGTAACTAAATTCCCTCAAAGCTCAAGTCGACAGTCTCTACGATGCTGTCCCGCGGATTCTGAAAGTTTGGTCAAGTCGCGCTCCTCCCACTAACCGCTTCAACAGTGAATCCTTGACGCTTGCCTTCATTATTTACAATCCTTCTTGCCAGCCGTATCTCATCTACGTTCGGGTTCATCATGGAAATGTGTACAAACTCGCCACGCTTGTATTCAAGTTTGAAGTCGCAGCCTATGGGTTTATTAGGTCGACAAACTCAAAAGCCTCGAACCGAACCTAATTATCTGTGGCCACATATGTCATATGTACCTCGTGCTAATGCTGAAAACTAGTTTAGCCCTGCTTGAAAATCCAGGTGGCTAAAGTATCACTTGACAAGCAGTAAATGGCCAAAATGGAGTTGGGAGTGATGGATTGGGACCACCGTCTTCCTCTTGCTTTCGTTATTTCGCTAGGGTCAGGATATAGAGCACATACGCCTTAACCACTAGATCACCGCCCTGTTATGGTTTGCTAAGAAGAATGGAGATATATCGGCTTATGATGAATATTTAGGTGTCACCTGGACGTGGGACATTGAGGATACAGAGACTACTACTTCGCTCGAATTGGCTGTTCGATAAAGCTGTACGCGGAGTAGAAGACTCATGAGTATAGGCACTGAGTGGGGGTTGAAATATTTAGCAATGGCCAAATGAAGTTGATAACAGGACGGATTTCAATCAAGCAGCCTGTATCCAACATACAGAACCGAAGATTTTCTCATAATATCATTTTGCAATGTGATTCGATGGTTGGGAGAAACTACGATAGGCTTAGATCTATTTCCCGACCGTACAAAAGTTTGTGAGTAATTGCCTTACAGTACCCTACAACCTTCCGGCATGCATGCCACCAGTGATCAGAATTTCGGCACTCGTCATGTAAGAACTGGCATCGGACAACAAGAACACAGCGGCGCCTTTGAGGTCCGACCGTCTGCCCATCCTCTTCATCGGGGGCTCAGTGGTAAAGATGTCACCCAGGTTGGGGTGCTGTCTAACCAGACTGGCGGTCAGCCCCGTGGAGATGTACCTTGATGTGAACGTCAGTAGTGAATTCGGTAAGTCTTTGTATCAATCGGGCCTGGAATTGTTCACAAAAGTTTGAAAATGCAACCTACCCGGGTGAGAGAGAGTTTATTCTTATACCATACTCAGCGAGCTCGACACCGAGCTGCTTCGTAAGTGATAGAACAGCACCCTTACTCATGCAGTAGTCGCTGGTGTACTGGCCCCTGCTCGCCTGATGGGCCGATATTGAGGCAATCGTCATGATGGAGCCAGCTCCGGCGCCAGGGCTTCGAAGGGGCTGCTTCACCATTTGCTCGGTTGCGAGGCGTACTGCATAGTATGTGCCCAGTGAATTGATCTCCAAGCAGCGCTTTACGCTCCTCGGGTCTCGCTGCAGAAGCGGCTCGTCTGAGACGACTCCGGCCGCTGTAATTCTATCACAGATGGTCAGTCTTATACGGGCTGGGGCTAGGTAGTACTCCTACTCACAAGCCATCAACTCGCCCAAAGTCTTTGGCGATGGAGGTGAAGGTCGATTTGAGACGCTCAAAATCGGTTACGTCTGATCTGCATGACCCTGAATCAGCGACATGATGACTTCTGAAGCAGCACTCGAAGAATCCCATACTGATAGAATGCTGTCTTGCTGCTAATCGCTTGGAGATCCTTGTAAGCCAAATCGGGCTCAGAGGCGGCGTCAATGATGGCAATAGAAGCCCCCGCCTCGGCAACAGCGAAGCCTAGTGCCAAGCCAATGCCTTGCGCACCGCCTGTGATGACTACCACTCTATCTTTGAGGGACAACAGGTCAAAGACGTTGGACGTCTGATAGTCATCGACGAATTGAATGGGTGGTTGCGCGGCTGCCATTTTCTTTTCGTTAGGCTTCGGAAGTTGCTAATCTTCTGTAGTGTGGGTTGTGTCGCGCAACTGTAAGCTTATCTTATTGCAAAAGCGTGGTATTTTGATCCGGGATCTGGGAACTGTCCTTCGGCGATGCGGAAAATGGGGTTTATGGGATTTCCAGCGTAAAGCAAAACTACTCTTCCCCGCATAGAACAAAAGTGCGAAAAGCATCAACACAAGTGGCCAGGACCAGTGGGGACGGTCAAAGGAGGCCGGGTACTCTCCCTTTGCGAATTCTGCATATAGCCTGTTGACGGACAGCTGGTTAACGAAACTTTCAACATCAAGGATGGTATTGAAATATGCTTTCAGCGTCGTCTTCCTAACTGAACACACTGCAACGCCCTAGGATTGGCTGAAAGAAAGATCCTGCCTGCCGCGAAACCATTATGTCTGGTAGCTCCTTATCACACCCCTCAACGGCTACGAAGCTAATGCATTCAGCCACGAAACTAGTAGGATTATCGGCCGCTGGCGTTGGCTTGGCTTTGAGACCATCTTCGGATGACTCAAGGGTGCAAGACTTGAGACCAACAATCTGGAATGAAAAATGTTACAACCAACTGTTATCTACTGGCGACAGAATTCTGGAAACTTCTAGCTCACACGAAATGATTTACATGGGTTTCGGTGTGCTCGATTATCCAGCTTTGGAAAAGGTAGTGCGAATACTCAGGTGGTCACTGCTAGTGGGACATCCAAAATCGCAAAGGACCGAAGTCCCTGTTATCCTAAATTTTGGAATATCTGAGGTATTGAAATTGCAACGGTTGGGCATGGGCTTTGAAGCAAGAAGTTTCCTTGACATATAGAATTTCCACGATGTTGTCCAAGCGAGGGTGTTCCAGCACAAGCAGACAATAATTGATATCACAAATGATTGCCTTGCATGTGACGGTTAAACCAATATGGCCCCTCACACACCAGCCAATAGAGCGAGGACTACAAGTGTAGAATAATGACGACGCCGTTCCCCACTTAAGCTGATAAATGTGCGTTCAAGTGGAAGGCTTAAATGATTTTCCGTCACAGCTCGCGACCTCCACAATCATATCGGCTATGCCATATTGCCGTCCACGCTACTTAGTTGACATCACGTCACAGCATCTCTCATTAGTCAGTCACATCATGAGCTTGCCAGACATCCCAAACCATAAGAAGACGAGATTCCGAGTTCTGTAAAGGAATTTTGAAGCTTTTGCATATGAGCAAGAGTTCACACACTAAAATTGCTTTTTGAGGTACCGAGCGCCGCGATTTTACCTCTTTTCTTACAACTGTTACATCAGACACGATAACATGGCACCGAAATTCTTTGTCACTGGAGCCACAGGTTATATTGGTGGTGACGCTCTGTTTCACCTAACCCATAAATACCCTGACCTAGACTTGGCTCTTCTGGTGAGGTCCGAAGACAAAGCCAAAACAGTCCAATCGAAGTACCCGAACGCTAGGATCGTTCTCGGAAGTCTTGATGATTCAGATATCATTCGCCGTGAAGCCGCATGGGCCGACATTGTTCTTCGTATGAAATCCATTTCGTCATCGTATGTCAAGCCATGACTAATAACTGGGGACAACAGACACGGCCGACTCATCAGATCATGAGGGCAGCGCAAAGGCCATTTCAAAGGGCCTGGTTGAAGGTCATTCCCCTTCTCGACCAGGCTACTGGCTTCATGTCGGCGGTACCGGCATTCTCACATATTTCGACTCCGTGAAAAAGACATTTGGTGAGCCCGACGAGAAGGTGTTTAACGATCTCGAAGGCGTTGATGAACTGGTGAACCTGCCTGACGACGCCTTTCACCGCAATGTTGATAAGATTGTCTTAGAAGCGGGGGCCAAGCATTCTGATAGAGTGAAGACAGCTGTTGTCTGTCCTCCGACCATCTATGGAAAGGGACGTGGTCCGGTGTCTGGGCGTGGCCGCCAGGTTTACGAGTTGACGTCTTTCATCCTTAAAGAGAAGTACTGCCCACGAATTGGCAGAGGTCTCTCCCGGTGGAACAACATCCATGTCTACGATTTGAGCAGCGCAATCGGTCTCTTGGCCGAAGCCGCGCTCGACCCCTCTCGCAAAGACGACTCACAGATATGGGGTCCGCGAGGCTACTTCCTCACTGAGAACGGTGAGCATACTTGGAGCGATCTGGCAGTCCAGATTGGACGCGAAGTGTGCACACAAGGATTGGCAAGTGGCGAGCTCGAGCTCAAGGAATTGTCAATGGATGAGGCCGTCAAGTCTTCTGCCGGATTCGAAGCGGCGAGTTGGGGCATGAACTCTAGGGCCAAGGCGTTGCGGGCAAAGAAGTTTCTGGGATGGCAGCCAGTGGAGCATGGATTAATCCAGGAAATTCCGACTATTGTCAAGTCAGAGGCAGCGAGGCTGGGTTGAACCCAGTGTATATCCATATTTGTACCCGAGTATCACTAAGCCGCCATAGGGGGCTCCCCAAAGCAATCAACAGTATTTATGAATTCACCTCTCAACTTCGAATCTCTATCTTTACAAGCTCCGTGAGTAGTTCACATCAAGGTGCTGTAAGCCCTGACCTGTCGGTGGAGTATCGAGAAGGCTGTCTCATACGGGCGTCGGGTTGGGAAGAGCACGTGAGATCTTGCGTGACTTCTGTGACAATCCCAATGTAACCGTGACATACTTGATGAAATCATCCGATAATGCTTCGCTATGAGTTAGCTACACTCTTTTGCCTTGCGTCTCGCGAGTATAAAAGACCCGTGCCGGGTGGGGTTTGGGATGCTGTAGGGCTTTATGTCTAGATTATGTCATCTATATAACCGGCTAGAAAATGTTACACGTCAGAACATTCTATCAACCTGTAAGGTGAATTGCCTTGATTACGTGTACCAGAGGTTAGATGAGCAGTTTTGTATTTCCCCCTATCGAAAATGCAGCGCTCGATTTCTTGAAGTTTCTGCTTATTTTTATGCATAATCTCGAGTATGTGTATTTTATAACCCAATGTATGTGTGCAATGCATGGCAGTGAAACCAGAATTGCCCATGCCTAAACGGTTCCATCTGGCTACATAATGCCTATGTTGGAGACATCCTTTACTAGGTATTATATTCCAGGGGCTATATTGTATCTGGCTGGCCATACTCTCTGTATTGACCACACTATTTCACATGAGAGATGGAACCCTGGACCATTAGTTCGTCACAAGGAAAGGGGAGGGGGAATGTGTAACCTGGCACTCCAGCCAAAACAGCCTGACGGTGCCCAAAAAACTATGTAGGGAAGTCTAGTCTGCACGGCCGCCAGAAACTGCCCGGTTAGGTTAAAGGAGACAGATTACCTTGGTAAAGTCTCTCACACTGTCTATTCCATCCCTTAATGCAGGTTCCGTGTCATCTCGAGTAACCGGCCAAGGTTGCTTGCGGTGCGAACTACCGAATAGAAGGTCCACCGGGGAGCGGTTAAATGGATCATAACCACTGAGGCGGCTGGCATTATCCGGGTATTTACACAAACCCTTTCACAAGTTCAGACACTACAGCTATGCATTAATTCTGCTTAACATTTAAAATGTTTGTAGAAATCTCGTCCTGTAGGTTACAGTGGAATAGATTGTGATTGAATATCTACATCGCCTTGATCCTCGCTATCTTCCCATTGCCCTGTACCTATGCCATCAGTTACTCAATTGCTGCACATTCATGGCAGCCATGCGGTCGAAGCTGGTGTCTAGTATTTCGATCACGTTTCCCCACGGATCCTTTACGTATACGCAGGCTGCCCCACCTCCTGCGACCTTCACCGTCACCCCCTGCCTGCTTCCACCGTACTGGACAACTTTATCAGCCAGTGCGTCTGGATGAGGATCCGTCACACAGATGTGGAAGAAACCGCCGCGATTGTATTCAAAATCAACATCGTTTGCCTTGAATGCGGGGTCAAGGAATTGAAAGACCTCAAAGCCCACACTGTTGCCTGTTGTCATGTATGCCAGTTTGACTTCGCGAAGAGCTTCACCGTAAATGGCGAATATGGCTGCCTCAGGATTCTCCGACCTTTTAATATGGAAGATGCGGTTACCGATGATTTGAAAACCCAACACTTGAGAGTACCACATTGTTACGGCTTCAATATCGCCGACCGAGACGGCAACATGGTTAATTGGACGAGCGAGTATCTGGAAGGAACCGTCAGCACGATGTTTAAGAATTTGGGTTCAAGATACACACGGTCGACATGGCGTTTGCTAGATGATTTGTTAATGTTAGGACAATATGACGTTAATCAGCCGAATTCAATCGTCTTAGATTGCGGCCGAATCATATAAACGGCCAGAATCACTGTTACAATATCAGGTAAAAACCCCGAGCTTAGTATAACCGGGCGAGAGCGAGTTCCGGTTGTGATATACAGGCCCAGTATCCGGCTATCTGCGAGGGGCGCTCGGCGGAAGAGCCGCCCCACAAAGTGACAGCGTAAGTAGTGAAGTCCCGAACCAGGCAAATAATCATAGGAGTGCCGTCATCGCCTCAGCTGCTGCACCCCTCACTTGAACCGTCTAGTTGAAAAAAGATTGCTTTTCTTTTCTCTCTCTCTCTCTCTCTCTCTCTCTCTCTCTCTCTCTCTCTCTCTCTCTCTCTCTCTCTCTCTCTCTCTCTCATCTGTAATGAATGTCCTTGACACCAAATGAGATCGCTCGAGTTTAAATTGCAAGACAAAACCCATCTCCAAACTTTTTGAAACCCCCAATCATCTAGACCTTTATCACAGCGAAGAACTCGCTACTCAATCTGAGAGGACAACCTTCTTGCCCAAAATGACTGAAATACCTATTTGCACAAAGACTTTTAAGTTGAATAATGGTGAGTTTTGCCGGCCTAGATCTGGTTCTGATACTGCCAAGTCCAAAGGAAAGGAAAGAGGTGTTAACAAAAGCTGACGACTAGGCACATTCATGCCTGCTGTTGGCCTTGGGACCTGGCAAGGTGGGGAATCCTTTCATCTCTGGAATTGCTCCTGATTTATTTTATAAGCCTTGCAGGACGTATAGGCACAGACGATGAGAAAGCCCTCGAAGAGTCCATCATCGTGGCTATTCAGAATGGTTACCGTCTCATTGATACGGCACAGTATTACGGGATAGAATCAGTCGTAGGTCGTGCTGTCCGGAACAGTCGGGTGCCGAGAAGTGAGATCACCGTGGTATCCAAATACTGGGGCCATTATCATCACGACGTCGCTGCTGCTCTAGAGGTTTCGCTGAGAGAACTCGATCTCGGCTATGTTGACCTCTTCCTGATGCATTGGCCGTGGGCTATGACGCCCGATGGGAAGCCTCTCCGGATTCACCGGTCACCGACATTCTTGGAAACTTGGAAGCAGATGGAAAGTCTGGTCGGCGACAAATGCAAAGGAATTGGGGTTTGCAACTTTACCCAAAAAACTCTGAGCATGCTTCTTCAGCATGCCGCAATCGTACCAGCCGTCAACCAGGTCGAGCTTCACGCACTCAACCCCTGCCTCAAGCTGGTTCCATACTGCCAGTCCAAAGGAATCCATGTGATGGCCTGGGGGTAAGTTGCATACTGCCAACACATGGCAGTGCAAATAAATACCTTTTCAGTCAACCTATAGCACGGATAGCTAACATATCACACGTAGAACCTTAGGGGGGGATAGCAAATTCGCCAAGGATCACATCCTTCAACACGATGTTTTCACTAGCGTCGCCAGAAAGCACAACATCTCGGCAAGTACCGTCTCCCTGTCGTGGGCGGTGCAACGGGGTGTGACTGTCATCCCCAAGAGCAGCTTGAAGTCACGCATTAGCAGCAATATTAGGATTGTCAGTCTCGATAACGAGGACATGGGCGCCATCAATAGTGCACACAATAAGATTGGGGGCCATAGAATCTGCAATATTCAGAATCAGCTGTGGGTTGAACTTGACGGTAAGAGGACTTTGCAAGGGTGGACAGAGGTCGACTTTGGCTGGGAGGATTCAAAAGGCAACTGGTTGACATAATCGATGTGAGACACCAAGAGCTCTCCCAATATACTGGTGGCATGCACAACAAGATTGAGATGGTGAGTCCTGTTCTGAAGAAAGTCTGAGATGGGTCTTTCGCATTGTCGTGATGGCTTCGTCCTCCGGATCCGCTCGGTTGCGACCCGGCCGCCTAGTCACGTGATGTGGCTCGCCCCGGCGACAGACATCTTAGTCGACCTTCCCTCTAGTCGTCCACTTAAAGAATACAAGCTATTTGGTTTCTAGTTGATGTCACCCGTGTCGCAGCCCCATATGACACGTCTAGAATAGACTTTTGCATCCTGAATGGTAAATCCAAATCGCAAGGCTACGGGCCCAGCCACAGCATTCCTGATCTGTCAAGTTCTGGACTTCCCATTAATGGCGAACAGTTTAGAGCCATTTCGAAAAGATCTACAAGTACAGGGTGGGTCTGCCACATGTCGTAGCTCAGTGGAAACAGACCGCTTGTGCTTGCATTGCTGCTGCCAGTGCCCACTTGGTTGGTCAACGACTCGCCCATGGTACTTGAAGTTTGATTACCGTCGAAGAGATGGGGCTTCATGGCAAACAGGCCCCTGTCAAAGAGCTGCGTGAACTATGGGCTTGGGTCCCGCGTCTCCCGACTGGCTTGGAATACCATTTTGCAGTTGGTGAGGCCTGATATGCCCAGTTGCGCAACGAGCGGGTTGGAACTCTTCATCTGCATATAAAGATTGCGGCAGCAAGGAAAACACCATGGAATAGTTCATGAGGAGCAAGGTGAATTTCAGACCTCGCCACTATGGAACTGGCGACCAGGGCAATCTGCTGTGCGGCTTGATTCGCTACGTCGTCCATCATGCCTTCGAAGGATAGGTTATTGTAAAGAGTCAGACCCCGCCTACAGGTTTGCAGTGGCAGCCGCACACCAGCCTCCAGCACGTGTAAAAACAGAGATGCTATCCCAGCTAAATACGCAAAAGAATACGTGACAAGAGGTCGCTCACTTGTTGTTTGGCTGAACTTAAGTAGGTATAATGCGTAGGCACAGACTACGCCATATCAACCGTGACATAGCCTGTAAAAGTTGAATGATGAGAAGATATGAAAACTCAGGTTTTCTGTAATCAAAATGCTATATAGTTGAGCGGATGGTAACTATATTGTACGCCATAGATCAGTATGAAAGATATCTTCTTGGATGAAGAGGGTGAGTGAAACTGAGAGAATTCATTCAACTGCCATCAAGGCTTAAAAGGCGATGCTATGCAGCACAAGCGTCAGACTGCAGGTGCTTCATGAATTCCGTCTAATCCACTCAACGTCATGAAGATTGGCAACATGAAAGCTACTATGTATGGGAAGCTGTTCTACAATCGTCCCCTCTGTTTCAAACCTAGTAACCTAAGGTACCGATCGACAGCTTGGATCTTCTACGATCCGCGAATGCCGATAACGAATATCTAACAGCACTGTCTTAAGAGGTTTCGCAGAGTTAGCATAATTATATCTTTTATTGCCACTACTCGCTACGCCTATGCATGGACACGAGGGCTTTTGTTGTCCATAGATTTTATTTCTTCATGACTTTTTTCTCTTGCTTTTATTTTTCTCCTTGTTCCTCCCTTAAAATTAGCCAATATGGATTTGTAACACCGCTTCGAGGTGAGCTAGGATCAGCCAAAAGGCTCCACAATCATATGATCGGCATCCCCTGCACGCTCCCATGACTTTAACTTAAGCTTATGAGCAGCTGCAGCTCACTGTACTATTTAAACCTCAAAAGCGGCAAACTCTAATGAGAAACATTAGCGCTCGAAGCTCCAGAGATTCGTACTAAATGTCATTGAAAATTCTGCGTCACATTGACGTTTGCGCAAGACAACAGTCTAAACTAAAAATGGAAATCCGATAAGTCATCCCTCAAAGATCGATGGGCACCACGAAGGAACAAAAAAATCCCCTGTGTTGAAAGTTATCAGTGTTTTCCAAAACCAGAAACTCCTGAATGGGGCCGGAAAGAAGAAATCCACCGCGCAATAAGCAAATCTTTCAAACAATACGATTATCCCACCGGCAACTCGTAATCTAATCAACCCTAGGGTTCCTTAGACGCCAAGAAAACCACCTTTATTGTTTTAGGATGGGGCATATGGATCTAGGTACCTTTTTCAACCAGTAATTGGCGACTCAATGCCAAGTTTCTGATTCATTTACTCTTGAATGAGCACAGGATTCGTGGAACATCTTGGTGTCAAGGCTACCTTGTTTGAAATCAAGGCGGTACGGCAAGGTGTGCTTGCTCAGTGGCTGATGCGTGAAGCTTTTGTAGCCAGTAGGCGAACATTACGGAGTGCGGAGGCCCAATTTGTAGCTGAACATTTAGGAAAGAAAAGCTTGGTTTTTGATGGATAATCGGTAATTAGACTCTTAAAATCATTTATTTGCGGAAGAGTTTTCTCCGCAGCTACCATCCTAGGAACCTCAATCCATGTTGCGTGGTACTGGCAGACCTCCTTCATTGCCAGGGACAGGGGTGGTTGATTGGGGGATTTCTGATTTGGCCGCTCTTGAAGCCTCGGAAAATTGACAACAATCATCTTGCAATTCACTTGTGGAACTCAGTGACGTGCTAAATCGCCTTCAATTTTAACGAGAACGAAGAGCTTTTTAGTCTGTTAATGAACTATAAGATGGTTGTTAAGCCCAGCTGAAATGCAGAGTTTCCGCCGCTAATCGGGAGTTACACCGTTAATTGGAAGTGACGAAACAATGGCTCCATTCAACGTTGTTCCCACCGCCTTCTTGGCTCTATTGACCGGTGCCGCTGCCCGCGACATCTTTGTGTCCCCGACCGGCACCGGGTCTGGTACCCAGACAGCGCCGTTTGGGTCCATCCAATCGGCCGTCAACGCCGCCGCTGCCGGCGACACTATTTATCTCCGCCAAGGCACGTATGCGCCTTCGTCGAATATCCAAATTGGAAAGAGCGGAACTAGAACCTCGCCAATTTCTGTCCGGCCCTACCAAAATGAGAAGGTCATCATCAACGGCGAGAACATGCCAGGGTAAGTTGAATATCGGAAACGGAGTTCACACAGCACTAACGCCCGGCAGAACCCCCAAGGCTTTGGACGAGTCGTTGCCAAATGGCGAGAGGGGCATTTTCCATATTCAGAACGCAAACTACTGGGCGTTCTATGATCTGGAGTAAGTCGTGCTTCATGGTCTCTCGACGTACTTACTAACCAATCTCAGACTAATTAACGGTCCTTACGGCATTTATGCCCGAGATGCCTCCCACAACTACTATAACGGTTTGTCGACGCATGATAACTACGAGACTGGTTTCCAGCTCGAGGGCGCGTCTTCCAACAACACTGTTCTCAACCTCGACTCTTACCGCAACCGCGACCCTCGCAAGAATGGCGAAAGTGCTGATGGTTTCGCCTGCAAATCAGGCTCCGGTGAGGGCAATGTGCTGCGCAACGCCCGCCTATGGGATAACGTTGACGATGGCCTGGACCTTTTCATGTTCACGTCCCCCGTCACGCTCGAGGAGGTCTATGCCTGGGGCAACGGCTACAACCGATGGGGCTTCAGCCCCTTCGAGGGCGACGGCAACGGCTTCAAGCTGGGTATCACGAACAACCCGCCGGCTAACCATGTTATCCGCAACTCGATCGCCTTTGGCAACCTCAAGAAGGGTTTCATCGACAACGGCAACCCAGGCTCTCTTACCTTCGAGCGCAACACTGCTTGGAACAACGGAGATACTGGTTTCGTGATGCGTAGCTCTTCATCCAAGATGACCGGTAACATTGCCGCGGTGAATGTGGGAAGTGCGCAGGTTAGCTTGGTCAGCTCCGTCAGCGCCTCGGGCAATTCGTGGAACTCTGGCAGCTGGTCCAACAGCTCGTTTGCCAGCGTCGATGCGTCCGTTCTGAAGGGACCCAGAGGTTCCGACAAGAAAGTCAAGGGCAGCAATTTCTTGGTTCCAAAGTCTGGTCAGGCTATTGGTGCGACCACGCTGCAAGAAGTCTGAACATGTTCACTGCAGCCAGGAAATGATCAGATTCATTGATCCTGAGTTGTATGATAGACAAGGAATATGCCCCTATAATGATAAACTATAAACGATTAGTCATTGGTATCTTACACGGATGCTGAAAGTTCAAGAATATTTGTTGCATTTATTTTAGGTCCACAACCTGTGGCACATGCTCACGTGAAGGGAGTATGAATGAGAATACCAATCTACAACTAGGTCTAGGATGAAATGGTATCACAACGTCCCTGAAGCTGTAGCTTTGGAAATTTGATGGCTGCGCTCTGCCTTCAAAATGATGTGGACAATGCTGGTGAGAGAGACAGGAGTTACTTGATAAGGATGCCAAAACGCAATTGTACCAAAACACCAGAATTCGCTACGGCTCGGATGACTCATCTCGGTAAAGCCACCACTTTGCCGACGAAACCGGAGAGACAAGCTCGGGCCACTGCCGAGAGTCCGGGGAGCAGATTTCTCTTACCCCTTTTGGTAGATAATCTGACTAAACCTTTCTTGCCGGCCCGCCCTATCGGCGTCTTGACATTTCGCCGTCATCGGTGACAACGTCGTCTACTCTGACACATACAGTCGTCGAGTAAACTTGCCGACGTACAACGAGGTTACCACCAAAGCACACAGTGATATGTGATGAATTGATTCAAAATTCATGCTTCCTCTTGCGGCATTCTATCGAATGTCCTTTTTCAATTCCCCATGGCAACATGCAACAGGACCCCGCCCAGCACGGATGTCGGGAGCAGAAGTCCCCTGACTGACGGGCCCCTGCCACCGATTAAGTCAACCGCGTGGGAAACCCATTTTGGACGACTTCAAAAGGCTACCAACTAATTCTCTGTTTTGTCGCAGATGCCGCCGATGTCACTCTAGAAAAGTGAAGTGCTCAGGGGAGCAGCCCTGCCAAAATTGTCGGCACGCTGGCAAAGGTTCCGAGTGCACATACCCGCGACGAAACAGGCAAGTCAAGGTCAGACAAAGGTAATAGAAGCCTCTTTTCAGAACTAGCCCGATTATCTCGAGTTTTCTTTTGAGTTTTTTTTCTTCTTTTTTTCTTCCTCGGGTAACTGATGAATCAAAAGCTATATCGACGGGCTTCTTGATGAAATCCGCCGTCTCAAGAGTCAAAATGCCCAGAGCGCCCCCAGCTCCACGCGGGATGACGTGACTACCCAAAGTAGTACAAGTTATGTTGGCAATAGGGCCGCTACCCCATCTTCCGGAAAGGGAGCCAGCGACAATGAGGAGCCTTCAGAAACTGCAACGCTTGAAGTGAGGCCGTGGTTCATCAGTGCAAATGTCTTCCGCACGCCAATCCTTATAGGTGAAGTCGCGGACGCGGCATTCTCAACCCGTTTCCGCCAAGTCATTTCTGACCCCAATGCCCCTCAACCTAAGCATATACTGAGACTCAATTACGCTCCAGATAGGGAGCTGATGAATCTCGTCAAGTCGGACATTACCTGGCCTACGCCATCTAGGTCTCGGTTCTTGGTTGATGTCGCGCTGAAGTACGTTAGCAGGCGCTACCACGTCGTTCGCAGGAGTTCGATCCTGGAGAACCTGGAACAAAGTATTCATAATCCATCGTGGGGAGACTTGATGCTTAGATCAAAATTGTGGGCGTTGTTCGCCATTGGGGAACTTTACTCGACTCGGTCTATTCCGTCGGAAAAGGATTTTCCGGGAATGGCGTATTTTGCGAAAGCTTCTAGAATACTCGGTGTGCTCGATGAGCGGCCTGGTACAGACTCAATTGAGATCATGCTCCTTCTTGTACGTCCAAGTTTAGTCAAAGTTCTATGGGTCCTAACTGTGGCAGTCATTCTACTCTTTAGCTCTCAATCGCCGATATAGTGCCTTTGTCATGTCCGGGACGGCAATGCGCATGGCCATAGTGATGGGCCTCCATCTCAATATCCCAGAATCACAACTTCCTGATCCGGACATGAGAGAACACAGGAAGCGACTATTTTGGACCACGTATATATTTGATCGAATATGGGCGTCCAAGCTGGGCCACCCAAGCGCCATCCAAGATAACGATATCGGGGTGGATCTACCTTCTGAGCCAGTCATCGGTCAGGCTTTTGGTACTGATTTCGATGATACAGCCTATCACATTGCCAGTCTGCGTTTGGCGGCGCTCGTTACGAAAACTGTCCGCTCCATCTACGGCCAGCGTAATCAGGGTGAGGTCACGTTATCTACAAGGGTGCAGCAGGCTCTAAAAGACCTTCGATCTTGGGTTGAAGACCTGCCGTCTCACTTACAGATTGACAATCCGGACTCGGGTCCAAAGCCAACATCACTCCATCTCTCATTCAATCAAGTAAGCAATCATCTGAACCCCAAACCTTTCGAAGACTTATCTGACAGTTGACGCTCAGTGTGCTATATTGGCAACTCGTCCAATTTTGCTTCATATCCTGCGGACTCATGTCGCCACATGGCCGGCATCATCCCCCGTGACCGAGTCTCAGGTACCCCCCAGCGCTATAACGCTTTCCGAGGCATGCATACGCTGTGCACGCCACTCAATCCGCCTCCTTACCGATTCCTGGATAGATGGTTCATTCGCGACTTTTGACTACTTTTACACGCAGTATCTCTTCTCCGCGCTCACCATTCTCGCGGCCTCAAGCTTGCTCAACGGACCAGAGAGCAGGAGTGACAGAGAAGCCTTTGAGGAGTCGGCTAGGTTTCTCTCACAGCTGCGGGATGCCGGGAACTTCGCCGCTCAAGAGTACTGTCATCACGTTGATGTGATGAAAGCCGATCTTGAGAAATTCTGCGCGAAGAGGATGGGCCTAGAATCGGAGCTACCTGGGCCACCTGGAGGTTTGGGCGAGAATCCGCCACGGCTGCTGGGTCCAGCGACATCCGCGAACTTCGGCCCCGCGCCCATGTTGCCAGCGCACACCACGGGAGGCATGGCGCTTGCCGAACCGTCGCTGGAAGAACTTCTAGCGCAGCCAGTACTAGATTTGCAATTCTTGGAGGCATCCTTTTACGATGATTTGCAGGGGCTGTACTGGCCGGATTTTAGCACGGAGAATTGGAACGATTTAGCGTAGACATCACTGTAAAGCAGGCTTGAGTAGGTCTATTGAGACAGGCATCATAATGAGAAACATGTACATAGTTCTAAGGGGGTCCGTTCAAATCATAGCTGCTCATATGGTTTTAAAACCCATTGGTTGCTCTCATATGAATTTCTTTCAAGTCGCCAGAGTAGACTCAAATAACGGCCCGCAAGCTAGTCGAAAGAGCAACTACGTCTCAGTTCTTACTAACTGCTTACATGTCTCACGCACCTAAGGAATCGTGATTTTATAACGCGATGTCGCTCATGTTTGACTGGCATAAGCTAATGTTCTTTAAAGAAGAGCAGTTGCAATCAACTGTTTTATAGGTTCAAAGTATTTAGGTAGCCTCAAAAAGCCGTACACCTTTGCCGGAGTAGAGACTAATACCTTATCACACCCCCGTTCTGGTATTGTCGTGTACTCGCGGCGAATGTTGTATCAATACTAAAACAGCTAGGCTAGCATATGGGAGCATCAAGTGACTGGCCCTGAACATCCACCCAAACAGGCATTTTGCGAGAATTATCCGGGCCAGCGTCCTGGGACAGAAAAGTACTAACGTACATTCAAAGTTCGACTAGTTCACTAAGGTTTGCATGTGATTTTTGATAAGCCCATTTTCCTAGGTTCGGAAGAAGCCGTACAAGCTTTGAGTATTTGGAAAGAATGCATGGTGAAGATCAAAGAGACGCAAACGAGAACCGTTGATCTCTTGATTTCGGCGAATTCATTCATGTCACTTTCAAATAGATGGGGATTTGGACGAGTTTCTTCCAGGAACCGTCAGAATAAGACTACAACGTGTGTATTCAAGATTATAGGTCAATTTAATAGATTATTTGCACTTCTAACATCCAGACGTATAGGAATCACCGGCTCGTTCACATAAAAATAGCACGTGTGCTATTTTTCGAATCAAAAAAAACGAACCGCCCGAACTTATTCCAAAGATGAAAACAGACGTATAACGTTACCCAAACGAGTGGCCAGGTAAATCGCAGAGTTTACTTATTGAGGGTGGTAATGGTTGCCTGGTACCTCATGAGCATTTGGCATGGGTGGCACGTTCGTCTGCTGCGGTGGCATCTGGGCAAATGAGCCCCCGGTGTGCTGAGCGCTCAGAGGCGTGGGAGACGGCTGCGGGTGGAACTGCTGCGGCTGCTGCTGCGGCTGTTGTTGTTGAGGCTGCATTTGTTGGGCTGGTGTCGGGGCGTACATCTGCTGCTGATGGATAGGCTGCTGTTGTTGCTGCTGCTGTTGCACATAGGGTGGCGCAGCCTGGCCTTGGTGAACAGGTTGGTAGGCGGCAGCGTTGACGGTGGTGTTGTTCTTCTCGTGGTGAACCTGGCTGGAAACAACAGGAGCAATGCCGGAGGAGACGGGGTTGCAGTGCAGGCCAGCCTTGCGATGACGGTGGAGCATAACACCGTGAATCGATAGAGATGTGATGAAGAGAGCGCTATCGATAAAGTCAGAAACAGAGTTGTTGCCGAAAGACTTGAAGGCCAACTCACAATTGAAGGCCACCAACGCCGGCCGCAGCCGACATGCAAGCGGAAAGAGTTGTTGCCCAATCATAGCAAGAATAATAAGTGCACCGAGCAAAGATGTAGGCCGCCTCTGATGCCAATAGGGCAAAAGCGCAGAGCCAGAAGACCACAAGGAATATTTCCAAACCCAATACCGCCCAATCTGTGAGAACATTGTGTCATTAACAGCGCTAAAATCATGGCTCGTCAAGAAACCTTACAGTTATAAGCCTTGGGCATCGAGTATTCGGAAACGATTAGCCAGACCGTGACGAACAAAGTTGCTACTGACTATGGTCCGAATATTAGCATGGAGAAAATAAGTTCCAATGATATGTTTTCAGTACTTACAACAAAGAGCATTAGACAATTGCCTGAAGTAGGCAAGACATAGGCACCAAAGGCGCAGAGAGCGAGCGTCATTACTGCGAGTACAAGTTGAACAATTCTGAGGGCTATGAATCCCTTGGGATAGATAGGGATGTGCTCGCGACCAGCTGGTCGCTGGGTGGGATACTGGTTGCCATTCTCCATTATTACTATCCGGTAAATGTTGTACGAGAACAATGGTCAGTATGAAGGCAGATTTGGCGAGAAGTAGAGAGTAAAAGGGTTAGAAGTAGGGAAGGGGGAAAAGGAGATTGGCCGTGTGGTATATATGATGGAATAATGTGTGTGTGCGCGTGTGTGTGAGGAATGGAGAGACAGATACCGTCCCCCCTGGGACCCCCATGGGCTTTTCAATGCATTGGTTCCTTCCCCTTAGCAACGTGAGGCAACATTGTCAATCCTCGTAATTTTGATGCGCCCCTTGCACAGCGCGCCACAAAAGCTCGCCTGCAACGCGCATCAAGGCTGTCACGAATAGCTCGCGCCGTGGCGTCCAAGGGTACGATCAAGGCTCACCGCAGTCACCAGAATACCCCTTGACCCTGGGAACGGACTAGGCTCTCCTCGTAAGGCGTTCTTCGGAAAGCCACACTCATGCCCGTTGCGGATCGATGGTTCCAACGTATGTTGAAATGGGCTGAGGTGGTGAACATGTCTACTGAGTTAAAAGCTGGATGGGCGCGAAACGGGGAGACTTGAGCTTGCAAGACATTCTCCTCACTAATCAAAAGGCTTGTTTTACTGGAAGCTGTCTTGGATGGTTAGTCCGGGGCGGCTCAAACGGCACGACGTGCTCGTGAAACTTTCTGCATTTGGCTGAAAGCTGGCCGCGTTGGAAGGACAGATGTGGCTTGGATGGTGTCTAAGTCCAATAGGAAATGAGGAAGATGAGCGGTTGGAGCTGAGCTATGCGGCTGAGGCTATCGGCCGGTTTTGGTCGGTAAGGCATCAACATGCAGCTCACCGGGATGTTTCTTGCATGATACCAAGGCACCATCCCGTTCTAGATACCCGCTGCGGTAATGCAGATGCCAGCCGTCTTGGTAAATGGTGGCCCAAGGGATACTGACATATGCAAGGGGAGTCTCGTGACCAGGGTTGTGTTCAGTAACTATGAACCAGTGCTTAGAAATGTAAAATATGAGACCATGGAAACATGTCAACAATGACCCGAAAGAATCGGGAGAAAGTCTTCCCTCTCGAACGAGAAAACTACGATATCCAAGATCTTGTGGGCCTTTAGTTCCAATGATCTGACTTGCTGCATTCGTTTCCTTGTAATCATGATGTTAGATAGCATTGCCTGGTATGATGAAGCCACGTCTAACCAAGTTTTTTCAACCCAATCTTATTTTTTATTGATTACCTAGGAGTATTCGTCACATAGGGAGCCCCCTTTGAATCGGTTTTAGTTGGGCATCATAAAGCATTCCGCCTGCCAAGACGCAGTCGGCGAGTGGCGCCTCAGCCGCACTGAACTAAACCCAAAGCCGGCCAATACCGAAGACATTAGTGCAGAACAACTATCAGCCATTGGTTCTGGCGGTGCCATCTAACAGAAGTTATTTACACCCTCGGTAGTGATTGGGCCAGCAAGATGGCGGCGTTTCATTGCTTAGATCTGGGGTTGTCTTGGCGATCAGACTGCAATTCTCAGGCAGTATGAATTTTGGTTATCCACGTTTCAATCGCTGGTGGAATTCAAGCACTAAGAAATCGTTGCTGAAGAGACAAAGGCAATACCTATGTGTTGGTATGACGAGATCTTGATCTTGTCGTCCCCTCTTTTGGGCATTCCTGTATTTTCAGGCGGGGAATCTCCATGCAAGACCACCAATACCCAATGAATGCTGAGAAACACATGAACTACCTCGATCAGCGGTTACAAACGCTAGATGAACTGATGTTTCGCCTAGTGACACAGGAGCACATGCAAATTTCAGTGCTGGAGTGGGTCCTCCCACCTTTTGTTGACATCGTTAGATTTAACGTCAGCCTATCGCTGTATTCTCAACCGCACTGATTAGGCTTTGGATCTTGAAGTGGCTACTAAATATAGGTAGGCTCAAGATCAAGCTTGAAGTATATTTATGCCGACTGCCGTGCTCTATGTTTTGGTGTGCATGCGGAAAAAACTCACTCCCTTCTCACGTACCCGGCTTCTCGAACAGCATAATATGTCGCCTGGTAACATCAAGTTCTAACACGCCTGATAAGCGGCATAAGCGTGATATGGACTGGCCGGAATTGGGAGTGATCCGAGCAGAGCCGTAAATAAGACGCCAATTACGGTTTGCCATCATCTCATCTAGTGGGCGGACCACTGCGCCTCCATTCCAGCATTCCCGCGGCTTTTGGTTTAGATGTCTCCTAGTCGACTCTAACAATCGTCTTGACAGATGATAAAACAGGTTTGCTTCTTCATCAATGTGTTTTATCTGTGAGAAGTCAAGAATTTCCAACTGCATTGTCCTCAGTGATACTTCGCCTCAGTCTTGATTATAGATGCTAAACTTCATGGATATCAAAGCCACATGAAATCACTTTTCACTCTTCACCCTGCACTCATAGTTTCATTGCGTATGTGCCTGGGCAACGCATTATTAGCCTTTTTGTTCTTTCCAGTTTTCTTTGATATATCCTGCATGGTGACATACCCCAAGCGCTATTATCTTGCGATCAGTGTTCAAATGGTTTTAAATGTGGTCTATTGTGCAAAAAGCGGCTCAAAGGCCCTCTAGAACCTCTTCGCTTTGAGATTTAATTTGACTTCGGCAAACTGGAAATGTTTTGGCTTGCTAGAAATCGTTGTACGATTCGTGAGTAAAGAATCGGTCACCTAATATACTAATGGGTTCTTCATCCTTGCAATCTTTGAGGACCTGTCCTTTTCCCGGACGCTGGAGTGAATAGTCCAATGTCGAACAGCCAGTTATGAAAATGTCTGTAGTTGTAAGACACGCATTATCCTACAGCTCCGCGGTCATCGTCTTGTGGCGGCTAGTGCTCATCAGAATCCCAAATCTGATTACAGATCCAAATTTTACCGCAGCAGAGCCGTCGGCTTGTCCCTCGCACAACTCAGCTTTGTAGAAGCTAAGACAAGGCGGGCTTCAGAATAGGGAGCTTGGTTGAACGGCAAGGCCCATCCGTTGAAGCTCTGTCAATACATTGAGACAATAATGCCACATAACGCGTACCTACCATCACCACAATGCTATTATGGACCGATTGTTGTGTTCAACCAAGGCTCTAATCTCAGTTGCCGTCCAATGACTTGTATGATATATAGCGCAAACATGTGACCTATAAACAAATCTTTCTGGGCATGTCGGATTATGTTCATGTCGCATAGGTATATATTGTGGGTGTGAAGGCTGAAACCCCGCCAACAAGTCGCTTACTTATTGTTTTGCTGCCCTTAGATAGGGATTATGCGTAGGCACAGCTTACACCACATCAACCGTGGCGTAGCCTATAACATTAGGCTTTATATTAGGACACTGAAAAGAGATTTCCATAAAAACGCGTGGTTTCGTGTTCCAAAATCACATACAACAAAATAAGGGAGGTTCCTGTTTATATGAAGTCATTGGTAAGGCCCCAAAGCTCCTTTGAGAGGAAAAGCTTCTCGGCTCAATGAATCTTAAGCGAGAGGAATAGGCCGTGGTTTCAAATTATATCTCTACAACCCCAGAAATGAGCAGCCGAGTATCGACACCAAGGCGGGGCTATCATGGTCTAGACTCCATCTGTATCCGGCTCTACATACAGCAAGGTGGTCATCTTGCTCACTGAGGGCCTGGCTCCCTAGCTGAGAAGTCAGGACCTGAATTCAGAGAGTGGAATCCAACTTGGGTTTGGTCACTGTGATAGGGGCAAGATTGATCTTAGTGAGAGGCAAATAAATGCGTCTGTTTTTTTGACCCACTTCAACAACTATGATTCATATTTCTCAGGATATCCATGAGCCAGCCAGTTACACCTTTAAACATTGGGCTGCGACTTCAAATTGGAAACTGGGCTTTAGTCACCATCCCTATGAAAGTTTCATACGTTCTAACGCTGTCACATTGCACTGGAACTACTGTCTGTCCATGGAGTGGATGGGCTATAGACCCTCATTAACTACTATCGAATCTATTCGTTGGACGACACCAATAAAACCATTGTCATTACAAGCCACGACAGCTTGAAAGGATATTAATGTCATAAATGCAGCGCCATGCTTCTTGGGAGCAAACGTCAGGTTCTCTGTTAGGTATGATTCGATCCTGGTCAAGGAGGGGAGGCAATGTTTTTGAGCGGGTGTGCTTTGTATTCTAACTTCTTTACGATTATTTTACCAGAAGGCTTCGGGACTTGGGTTCACCTGGAAAATAATTGCAAACAAGTACCGGACTCTTGGAGAGTTCAAGCAGAAGGTAGGGAACGGGTGCTACAGCTCGTCCAAATTCCGGATGGGGGAAACCCAAGATGAATTAATGAGGACGACGGCTCCGATAATGAGTTTTTTGTCGTGATAATCATCCCTCTCAATATAATCGGAATCAAATATCGTTATTGAAATTAAGCAATTCATGATGCTGTGAATCCCTCGCTCAAAACCTTAATCGTTCTCTCAGCTCACCAATGCAGCTGGTAAAGAAAATAGCTAGCTAGCCTCATTTAACATGATCCAGTCAACTTCACCCAAGTTGACTGACTGATTCGTCAAACTGGGAGTATAACTGGAGAAGCGCGAGAAGGGAGGCCCAGTAGACCCCCTCCCCCGACAAGCTGGGTAAGTGTTCGACTTTATCTCCTTGATATAGCTTCAACAAAACAAGCTGGACATCATCAAAAAAACGAGCTCCAACGCGCACCTTTACTGAAATATCCGTAGCTTCACTTGAGGGCCAAGGCTTTTGACGTCAATCACATGGATAACATTCATATCTATTTGTAGGGAAAATTGCGTCTCGGGGGTACCTGAAATGGACACATTTGGAATGCAATTTTCGATTCGCCTGCAAGAATCGAAGCCTTTTTACGGCCGGGTATCATGTCTTCCGCGTCCTCACTTTCTCACTCCCATCGACCCACGCTTCGTCCCCGCCTGACTCAACAAGTCGACATTCCTCGGCAACTCAAAATCTCCTCTTGCCTCAAACCAAAACAGCATCTCTGGCTCTGGGCCCGTCATTTTCTGCGGCTGCTGTGGCTGCTGCTGGCCCCCCATTACGACATCTTCATCATCTCCCTCCCCCTCCTCGTCGCTGTCTTCGTCTTCCTCAAGGCCCCTCTTCAAACCTGTCCTTACGTTCTCAATACCTTTCTCGCGTTCTTCTTCGGTGTATACGTCATGTGCCTCTTCGAGAACATATTTTTGCACTCGTTCAACGGTCCACGAACGCACCTCACGCCAGACCTCCTCGAGCTTGGCCTCGCCATCACTGGTACCATCGCCGCGCAGCTCCCGCGTCGTCTCGCGACCGCGCTCGACCCATTCCTCGACGCCGGGCTCAAGTTTCTTGCGAAGCAGCTGAAGCAGGATGTTCTCGTACACACGGCCCGGGTATGCGACGTCTGGAAAGACATGCAGATGCTGAAAGACATGGGTGTTTTCCGTAAGGGTGTCGAGGAGGGATTGGAGGTTGCGGAGGAGAATTTGGGACTGTGCTTGTAGCGAAGAACTATGGATCTTGATGTCAGAATTCAATTCATCTCGGGGGATATTGTGCAAAAGTTGAGGCTTCGCGGAAGCGTCATGAAGAGGAAGGAACGTACGGAGGAGGGAGTGGGTTGCTTTTGAGCACATCCACTTTCAGGCCTTGGATGCTGTTGGATAGCTGAAACAGACGCTGGCGAGTCTGCTCAATAGCCTTGAACTCCTCTGCAGAGATTCCGAGCGCGTTAGGCTTCTCCATGGCTACTATTGCCGTTTCGGAATTCGCTGTGGTGGAGGTTCAATCGTGGAGTTATGTTGTGTTTTTGCGATCGCGGCTGCCGTATATGCCTAGCTGTGGCTATCTTCAGCTTAGAACACCTTCTATATATACATTAGACGAGTATTGGCGCAATTGAAGGGCTTCCATGCAGTGTGGCGTTGTTTGCGACAGCTTCAAGCCGCGGGGTATAGTTGGAAGTGAGGTTCCAAGTTGAGATGCGGTTCCAAGAAGCTCGACGTTCTGGAAAACCGCACGGGGAGAGGAGTGGGTCCACTAGAACCGCTTCTGGCTGGGCGGTGACCGCATTACTGCAGGGGCATTGACCCCTGTGCGACTGAATCTTGTGGGGCAGGGATGTCACTATCTTACGGAAGCTCTATTTACTGAGATGGCTATCAGAGTACTAATAGATTACTTCCCGTTTAAACTGTTCTTCAGACGAAAAGCTACTTGGCCCTCAGAATTCACGACTTACTAGTAAGTTTCTGAAGCAGATCAAGCCTCGGTTCTTCGCGAATTAATTGGCGCGTGCCCAATGAGGGGCAACCAGCCAGACTGATCAACATGGTCAAAGGTGTAGTTTCGATGTAATTATTTGCTTCAATTTGCTATTTTGAATCCCTATTTACCATGATCCTAAATCAAATCAAAATGTGCTATGCAGAGGAGCTCGATCCATCTGGTATATTCGCTCAAATGCCGTGACCGCAATGTGGAAATCAGCAAAAGAGAAGAAGCAAATACTTGGCTAAACCCCAGTCAAATGCCTGAACGCCGTCCTAAAATGCATTTTACAAGGTCATCATCGTGATTTCGTCCAAAAAGCTTTACTGTCCATGAGATCCAGCTTGGTCTACCAAAATTCGGCGGCCGGCAACGGCCCGGTCAATCTCCCGGCCATATTTGTCAACGGGTGGGTAACGAGCACGGCGCTCGAGATCATCAAGTGGAATTTGCGAGCGGATATATCTTGATTAATGTTAGCAGGCAACTTGGAATACAATCTTCAAATGACTTACTTCATTCTGCCATCGTCCTCCGGGTTGTAGTCCCAGCTAGTGAAAGCACCCTTGGTCAGAGCTGCCCACACGAGGCGACGCTTGCGCTGAGACTGGAGAACTTCTTCTGTGATGGCATCGAAATCCCACTTGCGCTTCGTCTCGGCCGTGTACTCTTCCAGCTTAGCCTTGGCTTCCGCCTCAAGGGTCTTTGCAGCAATGGCCTTGTCGGATGCCAGGTTGACAAGCTCCAGGGGGTCGTGCTCAAGGTTGAAAAGTTGCGTTCCATCAGCGGGGCAGTGAATGTACTTCCATGGACCCTCCCTGATCATCATCAAAGGGCTGACGGTGCCCTCACCCGTGTACTCGGCGTACACCTTGTCGTGGCCCTCCTTGCCCTCAAGATGAGGTAGCAGGGAAACACCATCCATCGGCAAGCCAGGAGCGGGCTTTGTGCCCACTAAATCACACAAAGTCGGGAGAATATCGAGGGTCGAGACGTTCTTCGTGACGCGATGGGGCTCGAATTGCTGAGGGTAGCGCACGAACAGAGGCACTCTGACGGAGGACTCAAAGTAGCTCATCTTGTACCACAGGCCACGTTCGCCAAGCATGTCGCCGTGGTCGCCGCTGAAAACGATGATGGTGTCGTCTTCCAGGCCGCACTTCTTCAGTACGGATATAAGCCGCCCGACGCAGTCATCGACGTAGCTGACAGCGCCATAGTAGGCACGCCGCGCCCGCTTGATTTGGTCATCGGTGAAGTCGTAATCCCAAAGGTCACAGACCTTCATGAGACGCTTACTATGAGGATCCTGCTCCTCTTTGGGGATGCGGACCTTGGGAAGCGCAATGTCGACATCCTCGTAGAGATCCCAGTACTTGTCTTCAATGGTGTAGGGGTCATGTGGATGGGTGAGAGAGACCGTCAGAGCGAAAGGACGTTTCTCAGGGCCCTCACGGACATGGTCATAGAGGAATTGGGTAGATCGGTACATGACCTCTTCGTCGTAGTCCAGCTGGTTGCTTCGCACGCAGGTGCCGGCCTGAAGGATGGAGCTGGAGTTGTGGTACCACTCGAGTCGGGTGTCAGGCTCATCCCAATTGACGACCCAGCCAAAATCACCAGGGTAGATGTCGCTGGTGAGACGGGTTTCGTAGCCATGCAGCTGATCTCCGATGAAGTGCATCTTACCAGCCAAGGCCGTCTGATAACCCTTCAAGCGCAGGTAATGCGCGTAGGTGGGAATCTCACTTGAGATCTGTGCGGCGTTGTCGTAGGCGCCAATCTTCATGGGCAAAAGACCCGTAATCAGACTCATGCGCGAAGGCGCACATAGCGGCGAGGGGCAGTACGCTGAGTCAAATTGGACGGATTCGGCGGCGAGAGCATCAAGGTTGGGTGTCTTGATTTGAGATTCTGGGTTATACATCTTGAGCTGAGGTGCAGCCAGTTGGTCGGCCATGATGAACAGGATATTGGGTTGCTTGGCAGGGGGCGCGCCAGCGCCGTTGAATGACTTGCCATTGGGCTGCGCCAATGGCGAGGAGGGAAGAGAGTTGAGGTCGGGAGCCATTATGGTCACTGACGTCAACTGTGAGAGTTGAAGCAGCTTCTAGATTATGAAAAGAGGTGTCTTGAGACAGAAGTTGATGTCGAGTCGTGAAACCAGTCGGTGAGACGGGAAAAACGTGAATGTGGCGATCAGAACCGGTGGTCCAACTGGCGACAAAGTAGGGGGGTGTGTGTGTGTGTGGCGGTGGTGGTGATGAAAAAACGAGTAATGATTTGTATAAGTGATCAAGGGTTGGGCAGAGACAAGAGGAAAGGTAAGCTCAACCAGCCGAACCTTGAAGAGGATGAGACTGAAAAGGGAAGAGCGAACTTAACTTATATGTGGGAGGAGCTGTCATTTTAAAAATGGGCGTTTCTTGGGTCGAGGAAAGACCAGTCCCTACCCTCAAGATCCATCCCCGGGGTTCACTTGCCCGTATGGAAAGAGCGGCGGGGCGTAAGGAAGGAGGTAGGGAAAGTAAAAGCGCCAAACGGGGCACAGCGATATGCACCATCAATGTATATGCCTATATGCAAAACGGAGCCATCACGATTGGTTGCAGAATGGGATACCCCAGATAACGCTGTCCCTTCGCCTGAACTGGTGCGTGTGTTCGGTGGAGCCTTTCCGACTCATGCAATTTTACGGGTTTGGTGCAGCTGACCTCGATTCCATCCATGCCGCCTCTAAGGAGATATGAGCACGTTCACATGGAGGCGGGAACAACCTAAGTGCAACATGGCCGCTAATTTCTGCTTCCTGCTGTCTTCGGTGTGCGACTTAGGTAAGGAGAGTAAGCGCCTACATCCCTACCACTCACAAGAGACATGCTCTGCCCTGCCCGCTTCCCTGAGCTTCTTCCTGCTTCGTAATGGTCTTTTCATGCCGCTACATAGCACATAACTCACGCTAGTGTGATGCTCGCTCCCCCTTAGAAGGATGGATTGTCGTATGTGTCAAAATGGCGTATTTCGATTAACGTATTGCGAAATGTCGCAAGCGGATCTTCCCTAGCCAGTTATACAGTTTCGAATGCTTTGCACCACCATCGACATGTCGATCGTTTTACGTCCTGGCATCTTTGCATTACAAAGTAACTCCTCCCAGCACTGCTCCAGTTTATTATCAGTTCATTACGCTCCTGCGCCATTTGGCTAGTCGTTTTTCCTTATTCCCTTTTTTTTTTCTTCCCCCCCTGACTTACTCCATACGACATCCCAAAGCGACAGCGATACGGATAGTGTGTGTAGATGGCGGTGTGAACAAATCCAACCACAAACGGAAAAGCAGCAAAAGGAAAACGGTCGGCTAGACCTTCTGGAATAACACGCATGGGCTGGCCTGTCTCGCGTTCTCCCATGATCAGTGGTCGGACCAAGCACCTTTTGACCCCCGGGCACTGACTGACGCCTACCTTAGATTATGCTTTAAGCAGAATACGGATACTTGCGGATGGATTACACAACTACTACGGCGTACCCCTACGACGTAGTATCATCGTCTCCCGGCTACTTGGACCCCTGGATTCGAACCACTAAACCGCAATCACTCACCTGCATATGGGCGTTTACCCAAAGACGAGAACGCAACCTGCATAAGCGTCGCTCAATCCATGTCAGGCTTTACTCCGATTAGACAGACAATTGGACAGATATGCTTGAAGGGCGACGAGGGTGTAACGAGAAATTTTCTTGACGACGACCTATCTTGAGGGAGACTGTTCCTGTGCCAGACTTCGTGCACGCGATCAAAATTTCGGGGGATTCCGTTTCTGCATCAACCACACAGCTCCACAGATAAGACGGCGAGCCGCAAAAAAGCGAATAACCCGGCAAAATGGGTCACGAGCACGAGATGACGCCCATTCATTTTGGTTGTCAAGGATGTCTCCATCTCGGATCTTTGCGTCCCCAAAAGCCCCATTATACGCATGTAGGGTACGGCACCAATGCTGTGGTAATAAATTGCAACGAACGGGGGCTGGTTCTCTCCAGATTCCAAAGGTGGGCGGGCATAATGGGCCATGTCATCGGAATTAGTAACCGACGTGTCGCCCTTGTCTACCATGTATGTTCTCCAGATTCCGCAGCTCCTCCGAGCCAAGATTGCGGCGAACCCAGAGGCACTTTTCGGGCTAGGTACATGGCAGTCGATCTCCTAAATCTCATATTCCAACCATCGAGAGCCTTTAGAAATGTCGTGATGGCGTTTACCTCCGACTTGGAGCCGCCTCCGACTCCGCAATTGCGGGGTTGCTTGGACGGCTACCCGGTCACGCCATCGCCTTCTTTTCTCTCGCCTTTGCCATGGGATGGGGATGCGGACCTTTTGCGACGCGGTTCCACGCAGTCTGATTCATCCTTCCCTCAATCCTTCCATCATGGCGGCGCTCAACATTAGCGCAGCGCACGCACCAACACGCATACCAACAAATGCGTATTCGATATCTGATGGACCTTGACCGCCGGCGCAAGTGGCCCTGGCGTCCGTCCCGTCAGCCAGGCCGCAATCACATCATCGCGCTCCAGTATGGCTTCATCAACTAAAACAGCGGAAGCTGAGTCAAATCGGGCGTCACTTCGTTTCAGCATCATAGAAATTTGCCGATTACGCTACAACCTCATCACTATCAAGGCCTATCTTCCCGAGATTCCATCCTAGGGGTTGCGAGGACCAAAATATCCGGCGATCCGCCATGGGATTACTTCCTGCGCTTCCGCTTCCTCCTTCCCGCCTTTTTGCCCAGGGCTCCCCCCTCTTCGTCAACCTCTTCCAACGTGCCATGGTCCCATCTTCGTTTTCGGCTTTGTTGCGGTTTCCTTGCTCACCTCTTACCGTCTTCCTGCATAACACTGTTGATCATCTGATGGTCGTCATTCCCTCTTCACATCCGTTTACATGCATGCATGGCGTTTGGGATTCTAGACTTATTGGCAAGGTAGGTCAAGTAGGTGACCATCTTAGGTAATTGGAGGTGTGTGGCGATCCCGCCCATGAGGCAGATAGACAGTGACATTTGCCCTTCCAGCCCCGAGCATCCCGTCCCCCTCGGCCACACACATATCACGCCAAGCTATCTCCCACCGCCCTCCAATCCGGTGCTAATCTGCCAGCCCCAAGAACCCCATCATCCACTCACCGAGCCCCGAGCTGAGACAATGGGAGGGGCCCGTCCACTATGTACGCTTACCACGCTGTGACGGGCGCCGACATACCCTCGTGGAGAAGGCTGACAGATTATGCACAAATCCGGCACACACCATGGAAAGTCGTGCCACATAGTATGTAGAATGCAGCGGTTGACCATCCAGCACTGTTCCAACATGCCCAGAACCATGTATCTGCCCCCCTCTCACTAATATACTCAACATTGTACACTAAAGATAAGGACAAAGCATCTGAACAGATTTCCGGGAATCGGCCATCGCAGCTTGCGATCGATGATCGAGGCCAGCAACACCCCCATCCACATATTCCATCCACGCGCCTCCTCCTCTTTGGTTTACACTCGGCACTCCTTGTAGTAGTCATATCGTGGCCGCGTCCCATCAACCACAGCCCGCCCCGCCCACCATCTCGGCATCGCCCCATGTCACCAACCCCTCTTCCTCTCCCAAAAAGAGAAAAATAAATGATGACCATTACAAAAGAAGGGGGGAGCCGCAAGCTTCTGTCTGTTCCACCTACCTACCTAAAGCCCCCCCACCCCTTGCACGCCAATAACAGGCCTCCATGTCTTCCCCAGATTTTCCCACAATCTGGCCGGCCCCCTTGCCCAGGCCCTCGAAAATAACCTCACCTGACCACCATTCCGTGTTTCGGGCTGTGCTACAAGCCTGACGGGGGAAGGGGGGGGAGGGGAAAACCACGGGGTCAACACAACGTCTACGGATGTACAAGGCTACCTCGTTCTTTTACTGATCACGAACCACTCATTGTCAAACACATATCTGTCTCTGTCTCGGCCGTCTTGCGCCTCCAGGTTTTATCATTCCAGGTTCTGTTGAGATGGTGTGCGCAACAGCAGCAGCAGCAGCAGCAGCAGTGCGGGCGGGCGAGCGAGCGGGCAGCGTCGGATACGCAACAAATAGAGACGATTAAAACAAAGAAGTGGGCGAGAAAGCGCATTAGTTATCTTTTTTTTTTTGTCTTTCTGCAACACACATATACTAGTAGTATATCATTACAGCCACTCATCTTCAAACACATTGTGCACGTTTACGCATCGGCCACACACATACCACATGCACAGTGATATTCAACAATGCGGGTTAACATTCAAAAAGGTATCACAACTAGTAGTGTCTGGGTCTGGGTGCATCACATATGCAACCAACCCAATTTCTCCTCCTCCCTTCAGGCTTTTCCCCCTTCTCCAAAAGACTCCCCGCTTCCCTAGTCGTAGTGGTGAAAGTCCGAAACTACTTTGGGGTAGCAGCCCTCGGAATAAAAAAAAATAAGAGCCGGGGGTCTGCACCCAACGAATGTGTGCATCTGTGTGTGCCTCTCTCTCTGTGTCCCCTTCCCCCCCCCCCCTCTCTCTCTGCGCATGTGTTGTGTTTCTCATATATACTCCTACAAGCAATATCTCCCAGTTGGTTGACTTTTGTCTCCCCGCAATGCAATCTTTGGATAAGTAAATGAAAAGAAAAACAGTAATAAAAAAAAGTGGAAAAAACCGCCCTCGCCTTGCTTTGCCAGTCAACCCAATATGCGGCCCAAGTAACATTCGTCGTCTCAATGCATCCAGGGGTGTAGGATAATAGAAAAAGATCCGCACGCCCGCGACACCGCTTAATGCCCAATCATCCCGTTAAGCCATGTTCTCGTTTTTTTTTTTTTTTATAATTGCTGCGTTTTTGGCTACTGCATCCGCAGTTGTCGTTGTCTGCCACCTACATTATTGCGTGCGGTAAAACTTCTTATACAGAAGATGCAGCAATAAGTTGACGTTTAGCTTGAGATTGCCCTCAAAGAGGTTCATGAACTGGTGGGCCTCGAACTGAGCCTGCAGCAGATCTTCGATCGGTACGAGGGCGCTCGCCCCTGGCATCTGGATATGGCCGCGGGAGCCCTCGAGATTGAAGATACCAACCTCATCGCAGGAGATGGTGAGGTTCACCCTCTCCCAATCGGTGACGCCATTCCAAGCGACGAGCACGCCTTTCTCCGCGAGAGCCCGAGCGCTATATTTGTAACTGCCAAATTTAGGGACCCGCCCACTACGTTCCAGCTCGCGCTGATGGTTGTACTGTTTGGTGAACGGAAGCAGGAACCGTTTCTTTCTGTTTATGACGAAATTCAGTCAGCATATGGCGACACACTTGGACCGTGCTTATAATGTGGGGATGAGGATGGGGAAAAGCCATCCGGGGCTGGGGAATGGGAAACTAGATGCACTTTTAGGACTTACCCTTTATTCTTTTGCAGCGTTGCCATGGCTGACTCAATGTAGTCGTCATAGCTCTTTCGTTGCTGCTCAAGGTATTTGGCCTTCTCGTGGAGGTTGGCAAGAGTCAGTCGTACGCCTTCAAGTTCGCGCTGACGCTGCACGCGTCTGCGGCTCTTGGTTCTGATGTCGAGGGCGATGGCGTTGAGTATGTCCTGGTAGAAGTTGTGTTTGGAAATCCTGCCCATATGCTCCAACCTCATGATGTTCTCAAGCGCCGTCCGCTTCAAGTCGTAGTATGACATGCGTGTCACGTCGACCATGTGCGCATCCGAGTACGCTCCTTTTGTGTTGGTGTCGGTTGTAAAGTCGTCGTGCAGGACTGACCGCCACTTGTGTTCATCCTCGGCTGAGATTGGCTTGACGAGGATTTCCAAGAGATTGGCGCCGGTCTGTACACGAATAATATACAGGATACATCGCTTTGTCTCCATGAAGAGTGCCTTAGCCTCCGCGTCTGGGTCTTCGATGTCGTGCAGCTTCGGCGTAAGGTACATCTGAATGTCAGATGACCCAGCTGCAAGCATCTCGTTCTCGTTGTTCTTAGCGCTACCGAGATCTTGCAAGATTTCCCGGACGATATCGTCCCGGTTGGGGCATATTGACGGAAGCTCGCCGGCGACAAGGTTGTGAATGGCAAAGATATCTGTCATCTTGATGTAGAGAGTGGGCTTGTGCTTGGAGTACAGATCGTTGAACTCATCGATATCGAAGTTGCGCTCAGCATCAGGCACCGAAATAAGTTGGTGCGTAATATCGGCGAGACGTTCGCATGACTCGGCAACGAAAGCGTTGAGGGGTTGCAGATATATGTTTTCACCGCCGAAAGGCCGGCTTGAAGAGATCTGGCCAAGCACCTTGGCAACCTCGCCCAAATTGCGCTTCTGAAGAGGGCTCAACTGTTTCTCAATGACACCCACGTTCTCAGGAGCGGTAACGGCGGGTTGCAGGTAGACGCGCCAGATCCAGTTAGTAACAACCTGTAGATGGTGATGTTGAGGGTCTTTCTTGAAGTGTTGGCAGAGAGTCTCAAACATTTGTCGGCAAAGGAAACGAAGTCCATAAGGCATCTTGGGCAAAAGGTCTTCGAGGGCCAGCAGGTACTGGTCACAGATTTCTCGTAGGTCGCGCAAATGGTCGATGAAGAGGTCTCTAGTTTCAGGGTCTTTAATGGCAACCTCGCGAGGAACGTCCAGGGGGCGCCGGCTTGGACGACCGGTTCGCAATTCCTCGTTGTTAATAGCTGCTCGGTAAATCTGAAGAGGGTCACTCTCGAGATCCAGAGCCGGATCCTCTACGATGTTGTCTCTGACGATAGGACCAAGGAGTTCTCGCAGATATTTACGGTCGCGAGGAGACCGAGTGTAGTTGGCAAGGACCTTGGTCCAAAAGAAGTTTCCGCGGAGATAGTCCTGTAGTGTTCTGCTGCTCTCGATTTCCTCCTTCATTGATCTAGCAAGGAGTTTCAGAAGGTAGTACTCCTCACGTCGCTTTTGGGCGTAGCCAAAGAGACCCATGATGAGATGCTCGATTCTTTTGCATTCCTTTTCGGGTGTACCTTGCTCGCGAATGCGCTTGAAAAGGCGGGCAAGGTATTGGGGTTGGGTTTGGAGGTTGAAGAAGAGTTGTTGGTAAGACTCCAGCTTCTTCCTGGAACTCTTGTTGAGGGCTTTCAAGTCGAAGTGATTGGCGGAGGACATGGAAGAATTGGCCAGCAGGCCGATTGAGTTGCCGCCGTAGTTGCTTTGATGTCTGACGACCTCATCCAAGGTAATCTTGTTCTTGACGAGTAGTGCAATCTTGATGTCTAGTTGGTCGATGTACTGCTCCAGCATCTCGTTCTGACGCACTTGCTGGACCACCGTCTTGCGCATTCTCTCAAACTCGATTTCTTCGTTGAAGTCAAAATCACTGTCGTTGAGGAGGTGCACGAAGTTCTTGACAGCATTCACCGGTGGGTCCTTGCCATGCGTAAGGCTTTTGTAGGCATCGCCCTGGATCTTGGCTCTGACGAGGCTCTGGATCTTCACAACCTTCTGCATGTTCTCGTTGAAGAAGCGCTTCTTCTCCTCAAATTTCGCTCGGACAGTGAAAGCTTTCGCAACTGCTTGAATTTCCGTAATCGCTGCGTCTTCCGCCTCAATGTCTGAGATGAGGTTGAACACATCGCCTCTCACCATCATCGCCCGCGCCAGGCCCTGGAGCTTCTCAATCTCGGCAGTATGGGAGTTGAGCTCTTCGAGGAAGTTGCTGTGATGCTGGCGATACAGGTAGCCTCTCATGCGAGCCTGCAGCTTCGTGATTTTCGGCTCTGCGCGGATCAAAGCATCTTGATCGGCGGCAATGCGGCGTCGTTCAAGCGTACCTCGTGAAATGGACTGCAAATCAATGACAGAAGGCTCGTGGCTGTTTAGGTCGTCGAGCAACTGAGTGACATTCCGGCGGACAGCTGCAGCTCGGACGTGAGCTTGGAGACTCTCAACCTCGGGAACGTGTTTGCTGAGCTCAGCCTTGGTAGCGGCAACCTCTGACCGAAGCGACTGGCCCCGGAAAGCTGCTTGAAGAGCAGTCCATTGTGGCGAAAACTCCTGAAGGTGCTTCTGCTCCACTGAGAGCTGCTTTCTAGTCAGCAAAGCCCGGGCAGCAGCCTGCAAGCTAGTGATGCTGTCGACTTGTCTGTCCAGGAGGTGGAGGTCATCAGAAATACGCCCCCTCAACAGCATTCCACGGACTGCAGCCTGGAGGTTCCGAACCTCCCCTGATGTTTCAACCGTTTCTTTCTGTTGAGTAACGAGGTCCTTGCGAACCAAGAATCCCCTAAACGCTGCTTGGATTTCCCGAACAGGACCGGCATGCAGGGCCAATTGAGATCTCTGGTCTTGGACTTCATCACGGACTTTCTTGGCTCGAACAAGACTTTGAAGCTCCAAGATATCGGGCTCCATAGCTCGCCAGAAACGCTCCTTGTTTGCCATTCTGTTGCGGACAAGGAATCCGCGAGCAAGACTTTGAAGATCGACCGCGAAACGTCTCATCTGTAGCCGATAGCCAATGACTTGACGGGTCCAATCAGCTCTGATGCGAGACTGAAGGTCGATGAGTGCCTCTTCAGTGTCCCAAAGCTGTTGCATAGTGTCCCCAAGGCGCATCCTCACCACGGCACCACGGACTTGGGCTTGAAGCTCGACAACGGACTCCTCGTTCTCGGCCAACTCACGATCAATTCTCTCTTCCTCCGTCTCTTCTGGTTCTGGAGTTGCAGGCTCAACGCCAAAGTCAGCTCCCATATTGCCGAAACTGGGCATGTTAACCCCGAGTTTATCGAGACCCTTTTGCATCGCCTCAAGCTCGTGATGCTCGAATTCGAGCTGTCCGACAAGATTGCCAATGCGGAAGTCGACGATGCCTTTCCTGAATAGGAGCCAACTCAAAGCGTGAATGCAGTAGATTACTTTTGGGATGTTTTTCTTCTCGTACAAGTCAATTAGCTCGAATCTGAAGAGGTCTGGAAGCTCGACCTCATCCAGATATCGAAAGAAAATGGCAATATTGTCGGAATGGCGGAATTGTAGCTTTTGGTGGTGGAATATACGGAATCGGCGATCGGGATTAAGGGCCTCAACGACCTCTGCGAGGGTAACTCCATCCCGTAGGGCTTCCTCCAATTCGACAATGGGAGGAATTGCTCTGTGAATGACATCTTCAATCCACTCCTTTGCCTCACCAATATGGCAGAGATATTCGTAAGCTTGGAGAAATTGACGTTGCTTGTCCATCCAATTCCGTCCTTCCCAGCCATAGCCACCAGTCCGTTGACCGGCACGATTGGCGGTTGGCTTGTCGGCCCTCTGTAATCTGCGACGGCCTCTCAACCCTACGACCTCTTGCGCCGGCGATGTGATGGCAAACTCCTCGGCGGATTCGGACTGAGCAAGTCTGGACAGAGTGCGGAGCTGGCTTGTTGACGATCGGCCAAGCTTCTCGAGATCCGGTCGCGCGAGCGCTGTAGAATGTACTGCCTGGGGAGGCTCATGAGCATGAGGGAGGGCAACGCTTCCTCTACTGACAGAGTCGGAGCGGCTGACTAGCATCGAATTTGGCCGAATTGTAAGAGTTCTGGAAACTGGAGATGGAGATGTGCTACCATCATACTGAGCGTGTGACAGCTTTCCGATATCCACGCTTTGTGTCCGTTCATGGCGATGGCTTGGTCGTGGAGGAGAAGGTGTCGATGGCGTTGGGGACGCAGGTGCAGCTGACGGTGCGACAGGAGCTTGGGCAAGCGGTCGAAGAGACTGTCGAGCCATAGAATAGATATTGTCCTGGTCCCTCTTCTGGTCGAGGTTTTCTCCTCCGAAAGATACGTGATGCAGGCGGGAACCATCACTCTTGCCTCTTTTGTGTGTTGGTACCGAGTATCCGCTAGAAATTGAAGATAACTGGGTGCTCGCTCGGCTGTTCTCAGAGTATAGAGAGTATCCTGATGAGGCAACGGAAGATGTGGTAGAAGTCTGGCGGTTGATGTTGCTAGGGTAGTCTAGGGTATGCGACTGTCTAAGGGGGTGCGGCCGGTACGACATGATGGGCGATTTAGGATACCGGAGGAAGCCTGCGCTGAAGGATCTGTGGGCTAAGGAATTCGGATGACAACATTAGGGCACCTTTATCGGATATCGTATGGTATGCGACGAGTAGAGCTATGTTCGACCTTGGAGCTGGGCGTCCCTGTCGGAGCGGGCTCGTTGTGTTCGATTCTATAGTGTAAATCTTGTTGGTAAAGACCAAGCAAGACGAGCAAAGGTGGAATTTCGAAGCGGCCGGCGGTGACGCGGGGAAGCGCAAGAGGAATGGATGTCTGACTCTCAAAACATGGAGCGCGCACTGCGCAAACAAAGAGGAGAAGTTGACGACAGTGCCGTCAACAACGTTGAGGGGAAGATAATATTGCTGGTTTGCAGAAATGCTTAATGACGGACAGCCCACCAGCCACTGCGATTACCGAAGCGTGGTCGCAATCTCGTCAACGACCAGGTGTGGGCGGAATGTTGGGTCGTTTGAAGGTCTGGCAATGGAGGGGAGGAGGGGGAGGGAGTTGGGACCTGATAAGGCAGTTTGTTTGTTTACTGCTGCAAGAGGTAAGCGAGCTGCGGCAACCAGCCCCCTTGCAACCGGGGGTGTCAACGATAACTAGGAAATTCGGGTGGCTAGTGGCTATTGTGGCCCCTGCGTCGCACCCGCCCGGCTTTTTAAGTGGGCCACTGCCCAGCAAATCTTCCGTTGCACGGTCCTCCGACCCGCCTCCGCTCACGTCAATTGGCCTATCGTCCCGTTTTCTTTGGGTCTAGACTGGCGCTTCGGCGGAGGGAAGTCAACACAGGACCGCAAAGATGCCCAACACCTGCAAGTGCCATCTATCTGAAGGTTTTCAGGCACGTCCCTTGAACATCGATGATGAGAAGACATTCATTGGTTCGACAGATGTCAATGTCTACTCCATTCGGGCCTGTGACACGTCGACAAACCTAACCCAACTGCTTGTTGTCCAAGAAACGTCAAAATGGTTTGTCGTTTGGCCGTGGACCGAAAATTTTAAGAAAAATCAATGTCCATCACCAGGGCAAGTCTCATGAATGAACTGGGTTATGTTACCATCACAGGAGCACGTATAGCCTATCTGTGTTTACGATAATTGTGATGCTCATATATACTGAGGCTTGTGTCAAGATTTGACCTGTGAAGCGAATGTCTACGGAAGGGTTTGGGACTGAGACAATTCAACATTCTTCGTCAGCCCATTTGCAGATGGTCTTAGCCTACCGGTGAGATACTGCGGCTCAACAAACAATGTCGAATCAAGTTAAAGTCTGTTATGTCTGTGGTAAGATCTTTCTTCCCCAATACAAAACAAGGGCTATTGTTTCCTTGTTTTCTTTTTTTCTCTTTTTGTTCCTTTTTTTCGGCACCGACAGCTCAGCCAATCAGAGGTCAACGTGGCTGTCGTGTCAGGATCGAGTATAAGAATAGTGGCACACTGTACCCGATGTACTAAACTTGAGCACCCGATCAGATTTGCCACACAGACACTATGGCTCATGGGCAATATCATAGCGTACGCTGCAAACAGCACCCAGTATGTGTGGCTGCTGGGGGATACGGGTCTTAGGAAAAGTCGCTCCCAGGGAGACTCTCTGTGACCACTTGTTGCTGCAGGAAATATATCCGCTGGTTTCATTTAGACGCGTGACAAGAAGGAAAAAAGCAATTGATGCATCGAGAGTGAACTCCCACAATTGGAACTGAGAGCCGGTGCGGAAGCTCAGGGCTTCTCATCCCCTATTCACCGCATGCTGTTGTGACCACTCCTCGGACTGGCGCAGAGATATTTTCTGCTTTCGTGTTGGGCTAAACCCAGAACACATTCAATTCAAGCAAGGATTGTCCTGTGTCTGTTGCTCTGGCCAACCAGAGACACCAAACCTACGCCACGGGTTTCCGGCAAAAGCAACTTTGCTTTGTTGTTTTCGTCTCAAATAGCAGATTTCCCCACGTTCACTACGGTTCTTGAATATTGTGCGAGCCCAGAGCAGGCTCCCACGAGAGTTTCTTTCAGTGCGCGCTACGACGAAGACCATCTTGCATGCCATTTTTGAACACTAAGCTTCCCGCTGGGACTTGCGTCATAAGACCCAACTAATACCGAGCTTAGCTAATACAGTGGCCACCATGTTTCCATCCAGCAGAAACACTGTCGAAAGCTCTTTTCAATATTTCTCAAGCCTCAATGTGGGCTATATTCTTCTCGACCATTGATTGACCGGCCGTGATGTCTTTGAAGCACCTTTGGAGTACGTCAGCATACTATATATATACACCTGTAAAATAAAACAAGGCGGGTATGGTCGGGTTCAGCAAACGATAACCTTACCTGGATGGCCCAACGGGTCAGGCCATTGCTTGGCACAGTGACGCCGCAGTAGCATGTCTGTCGCGCCGCACTGTGGCACTCACCGCCTGCCCCTCCTGCCCCTCCATCCGCCGGTCGCGCAGGCGCAGGGTCCCAATTCCATTAAAAAATTTCCTGCGGGGTGTCGTCTCGAAGTTTTTTTCTCCTTCTTTCTTACGGGAAGAAGAGACCTATCCAACCTTAGTCTTCGAAATCGAGTCAAATCTTGTCCTCTTTCGAAAGACTAGCAGTTCTTCAACTCCGTTTCTTTTCTCCTTACACTCCGTTCTATACTACTCTTTATTCCTTACGGAAGAAGCTGAAAAAATGCCTTCCACCAACGGTATCAACGGCGCCAAGGTGCTGGACTCCAAGTCCGCCCTCCAGGTTCTGAAGGAATACGAGAGCCGCGATGGCCTCGACATTCACGAGCTCATGGACACCAAGAAGCACGGTGGTCTGACCTACAACGACTTCCTGCTGCTGCCCGGCTACATTGGCTTCCCCGCCTCTGCCGTGGCTCTTGACTCTCCCGTTACCAAGCGGGTTACCCTCAAGACCCCCTTCGTCTCCTCCCCCATGGACACCGTCACTGAGCACGAGATGGCCATTCACATGGCTCTCCAGGGTGGTCTGGGTATCATCCACCACAACTGCTCCCCTGAGGCTCAAGCCGACATGGTCCGCAAGGTCAAGCGTTACGAGAACGGCTTCATCCTCGACCCCGTTGTCATCAGCCGCGACACCACCGTCGGCGAGGCAAAGGCTCTCAAGGAGAAGTGGGGTTTCGGTGGTTTCCCTGTTACTGGTCAGTACCCCCCATTTGTGAAAATTTCTCTACCCCGGCTCTACATGATTACAAACCTTTTTTCAATTATAACTTTCGTTCCACCACATTGACGACCATGTCGTCATGAGGAGACACTTTACTATGATCCCAGCCTACCTCACTAAAAGATTTCGTTCATACCTTCTATTGGGATATGTGGCTGATGGAAACTTACAGAGACCGGCAAGCTCGGCTCCAAGCTGCTGGGTATCGTTACGAACCGTGACATCCAGTTCGAGGAGGATGCCAACCAGTCCATCGCCAACGTGATGGTTACCGACCTTATCACTGCCCCCGCCGGTATCGATCTCGTTGAGGCTAACAAGATCCTTGCCAAGTCCAAGAAGGGCAAGCTGCCCATCGTTGACAAGGACTTCAACCTCGTCTCCATGATCTCCCGCTCCGATCTGAACAAGAACCAGCACTTCCCCCTCGCTTCCAAGCTTCCCGACAGCAAGCAGCTTCTCTGCGGTGCTGCCATCGGCACTCGCCCTGAGGACAAGGAGCGCCTCAAGCTTCTTGTCGATGCTGGACTTGATGTCGTTATCCTTGACTCTTCCCAGGGTAACTCCATGTACCAGGTTGAGATGATCAAGTGGTGCAAGAGCGAGTTCCCTGGTCTTGACGTCATTGGCGGAAACGTTGTCACTCGTGAGCAGGCCGCGACCCTCATCGAGGCCGGCGTTGACGGCATCCGTATCGGTATGGGCTCCGGCTCTGCCTGCATTACCCAGGAGGTCATGGCTGTCGGTCGTCCCCAGGCTGCCGCTGTCCACTCTGTCAGCAGCTTTGCCGCCCGCTTCGGCGTTCCTTGCATCGCCGATGGTGGTGTCCAGAACGTTGGCCACGTTGTCAAGGGTCTTGCCCTTGGTGCTTCTACCGTCATGATGGGTGGTCTTCTTGCTGGTACCACCGAGTCTCCCGGTACTTCCTTCGTCTCCCGCGAGGGCAAGCTCGTCAAGGCCTACCGTGGTATGGGCTCCATCGACGCCATGCAGGACAAGAAGGCCGGCAACGGCGGCAAGGACAGCCAGAAGAGCAACGCTGGTACTGCTCGCTACTTCTCCGAGGGTGACAGCGTCCTTGTTGCCCAGGGTGTTACTGGCTCGGTTGCCCACAGAGGGTGAGTCTCACTTCATATCTGAAAATGATCCAACAATGCTAACAAGTCACAGACCCATCAGCAGGTTCATCCCCTACTTGGCCGCCGGTCTCAAGCACTCCATGCAGGACTGCGGTATCCAGTCTCTCAAGGAGCTCCGCGAGTCCGTCGACAACGGCATTCTCCGCTTTGAGCTCCGTACTGCCAGCGCCCAGATGGAGGGTAACGTGAACATGGAGTCTTTCGAGAAGAAGCTCTTCGCCTGAAAATATGGCGAAGCCAACAGCTTAACAAATGACGAAGTGATGGGATGATACTAAAAAAAAGGGTTGATGAAAACGAAAAAGGTATGGCAGGGAAAATGGGATTACATAGAAGGAAATGTGCCCCTCGCCCTCCCTCAAGATTATATATACACGTTATATACGGGAGGAAGGGAAGCAAAGGAGAAGGGGCCTTTGGGTTAAGCGGGAGGTTAGTGACTAAGAAAGTCTTAAGCGGAGTTTTTGGAGTCCTTATGAAGGCAGGCTTGAAGTGCCTTAGAGATGATGCAGCGTTCTGAATACCAAAACAAACCTCCACGGGTAAAATGAATTAAGAAATATTTTTATCGGCGACAACAGCCAATGGTCATGTCCTTTTTTTTCCCCCTTCTGCTCTTTTTCTGTGTACAGTGATTGCTGTTATCCGAAGGGGGAAGAGAAGACATGGTCAGTTTCATTCGACTTTGCAACGTCTCCGCGATCGGCCCAGAACTAACTGACATCAGCGGGGGCGCTTGAGCTTCATGCCAGGACGCGTGACAAATGGCCGTGAGCTTTTCTTGAGCTAGAGCTCTTGCTTTTTTTTTTTTTTTTTTTTTTTTTTATCTTTTTTCATCTTTTTTTTTTCTGCTTTTCCCCCCCTCCCCTCATTCTTCTGCGTTTCATGAATCACATCTTGCTCTAGGCTTGGCCCCAGCTCAATTCCGGTACTGTTGTGTGAGTTGAGGAGTTTTTGGAAAGGGTTTTGAACTGGGTGTAGAAGTTTACATCACTATACAAGATTTCGCAACTTCATCTTTTTGAATCTTTTATGTCATTGTTGAATGTTGGAAAATTTAAAATATTGGAACAGTTGGACGGACAATGTAATCTCCTGAAAACACCTTAAGGGTCTCGGAGGGAGCGTGTGAAAAAGTAGTTGGAACCTGCGATTTATTGTTTCAGGTAACACGCATTAGGCCAGCTAAATCTCATTGACAAATAGTTGATATTAGAGAGCTGGAACAGCGACACATCTACGTGATATATGATGCGCGTATGCATACCAACCGAACTGAGATAGACAACATAAATCCAATGCTTTTCAGAACTCCCTATTAAACAACACCCCAAAAGCAACCCATGAACAACCCGCGATGCTGAGCGCCTGCAATGACGGACCTAATCCCGAGAAACAACACATCGACAAGATTGTTGGGGAGCGATGAAACATTCGTAAAGGTAACAGCAGATGTAACATGACCATCAGGTCCTGGGCATTATAGAGCCAACCGCGTATATCGTATTCCACATAAACATCGCAAGGTGCTTGCTCGCACGTGCACGCTCATCAGACGAAGAAACTAAAAGTAGCCATGCCAAATCTATGCAGAGAGAGCGAGGTCCTAAGATCGGGTTGAGGTAACGGTGTCGTAGCCCGCTGAACCGTTCCTCGCCAACAATGGCGCAGTCTCGTTGTGGTTGCTTCTGGACGTGGCGCCGCTGTCATCGCTGGTCGAATCGTCATCGGTGCTTTCCTCATCGTCGCTAGTATCGGGTGTCTGCGTCAAGGCGTCGCTGTCGACGAGCATGTAAACAGGAATCGCGCCGATTACGGCAGTAGCAGCGAGGAACCACCAGGCGGTGATAACGTAGCCCTCCGAAACGCCCCAGCTAAAGGCAGCACCGGCGGCAGCGGGCCCAAAGGCACGGCCGAAGCCGCTGAACATGGTGGCGAAACCATTGAGGGTGCCGAGAATACGGAGCGAAGAAGCCGAGTTCGTGAGAAGGATGGTCATACAGGGGAAACCGATGATGACGGCGAAGGCCTTGACGAACATTACGACCATGAGAGCGGCGTAGCGGCCTGTGTCAGTCTGGAAAAGGATAGTGTAGGGGGTAAGGATATAGACGACGGGGAACGTAATGGCTGAGCGCAAGTTAGTAAGTTTGGGGATCCATGGTTTGGAGGAAGATAGTGTACGTACCACATGCGCGGAAACAGCGTAACACGCCAAAATAGTTGCACAGGGGAGGGAAGAGGAAGAACTGGATGACACCGCAGGTGATGCCATAGATGGTGAAGATGGTGCCGATCTGACCGGAGCCGAGGCCGAAGCCGCCGGAGAACTGGAAAGGCAGGTGGGTGTTCTCCGGTGTGTGCTTTTGCTTGGGGTAGTTGAGGAAGACGGGGAGGACTTGATCGTAGGCTACGGAGTGAAGGGCAAGAAAGGTGTAGCACAGCAGGTTTATGCTTGTTTGAGTGGTAAACACCTCTCTCATGCTTGGAGTCTCGGCAGGCTGCTTGTTGTCCTCGAGCGGTTGGCCTGAGCGGTTTGCCTTTGTCGGAACCAAAGGGGCCGTAGCTTCGCCATCAACGAAAGATGTGCGACGGGCATGGGCGTGGTGGTGGCGGTGGGCGTGAGAGCGGCGGAACGGTCGGGTAATACGCTCGCCCATGAGTAGGCCCCAGTCCGGTTGGTGACGCTTGCTCTCAAGCGTCTCCTTCAGGAACAGTGTGGCGGTTGTCACTGAGATCAGGAAGAAAACAGCGGCTAGAAGGTTCGGCAGGGCAAAGGGATAAGCGTTGAAGAACCAGCTGTTGCCGAATATTGAAGGGAAACGCTCGGCGGGATTGGCGAAGAAACCACCGAAGGCGGGGCCGAAGATGGAGCCGACGGACCAGACGAGGGGCATAATTGAGAATGCTCGAGGTTGTAGCTCCTTTTCGGGGACCATTTCTGCGACCATGGTACGGATAATACCAACTGGAGGTTTCGCGTCAGCCACAAGAGCTCAGAGTTCCAGTTCGAGCAGTTTACTTACCATTTCCATTACCACTTCCCAAAATGGCACGTACGGTAATCGCCATGGGAAGACTCGTGGACATACCCCATATAACGAAGAATATCATGGTCGAAATCAAGCCAGTTATAATAGTTGGTTTCCTTCCAAATCGATCTGAAGCTCTGCCCCATGGAACGGCGGTACAGCTCTGAGATAGCGAGAAAACAGCAGATGTGATGCCGGCCCATTTTGCGATATCGTTTTGTTCGACTCCGAAACTGCGAACCATTTCTGGCAGGTAAGGGAAGACGGAGGTTAGAGCGAGGGGCTCGGCGAACCGCGCAACGGCTGTTTCCAAGTCAGCGATACAGTGACAGACAACGTTGAATGATACCTCAGGTTAAGGGTTCGCGTTGTGTAAGACGTATGCGGAAGTCCAGTCTTGTTGCAGCGCGCGTGCCAACCGCCTTGGGCTTGGTATTGAAGTCGACTTGGAGGTTCACGTTGATCAGGCAGCTCGGAAGATCAAAACCATTCCATGCGTCGCATTTCGAAGGTAAAAGTAGACTGAGGAGAGTATGTGGCTAAGGACAAGGCTGCAGCACAAGAACAACATGCGAAAAAAAACGACCATCCATCCCTTCCCAGTTCTTCAGAAGCGTCTCTCAAATGTTCAAAGACCTCTGCTTTGGTTCCTGACTCCCATACGTCCGTTTTTCTTGGCTATTGGCACTTGCCCGGCACTAACTGGAATCTGCGTAGAGTCGCATTTGTTGGAAAGAGCAGTTAAAAGCAATCGCAACAACATGTCTTGAAAACACGGGTTGTCTTACCCAGAATGGCCAGTTGCTTCGCGGGCAACTTTGGCTTCGTCGGCTTGGCCATCTTCGGGTCTGCGACGAAACCAGCCAGGGCCAGTGAAGGAGGAATTCACGAGAGTGCAAAAGATTGAAATCGCCGGCTCGAGTAAGTGATATGCCCGAGTGCGATTTTAAAAATGGTATTGGATTCTTGTCGGAGTAACAATTCTCTTGGTCTGCGTTATGTGACGTGAGAGAAGACCATGTAGGGGACGATTATAATCGAGGGGGACCAACCACCTTTAAAAACAAAATAGTTTGGAAGAAGAAAGATGGGAGTCACAAGAACACTAAGAGAGATGGAAAAGACGGTTGTCAAGCACAAACAAAAAACCAACGGCAACGATCCACTTTCGTTCTGCAGGCTTGCGGCTGCACTGTACCGAACAGGGAATAGCGTGGGTAATGTAATTCATGTATCCGCAGTCATCCCCCCAGCTTCCTGCAGGACTTTGAGACCCGGGAGGGAGTGTGGGCAGTGGCAGCAGTAGGGGACTCGACCATTTATTTTTTTTGGACGCCGATCCCCGCGTACATAGTGTGCTGCTGACGGAAGATGTTCAATCGATTACTGGTCAGAAGAGGGGTGATATCACTGGGGGTGAAGATTAATGGGGCGGGCCACTGGGAACGGTCTCGCCTCTCGGTGGGCTAGGCGCTGGAAACTACTCTGAAAGTGGGCATTCCCGCCTGCCGTACCCTGACTTGGCATTCACTAAAAGGTATCTAAGGATTACCTTAGCACATCAGCATTCGGAAAACCACTGTCAACAGTCCTGCTCACTGGTGCGGAATGGGCGATGTGAGCGCGAGACGCGAGGGAAGTATTCGAGATGGTTTATTGCGGTCGGTGGGAGATGAGATGACTGTAGGCGTCAAGTGTCTCGGATATGGTCAGGTAAGAACCTTTTGCCGGTAGGAAGACGCCTGTTCGGCTTGTGCGGTGCTCCGTGTTCTGGTATCGGGCTCTCAAGAACAATGCGCACAATCTGACTCCATTGTCATGGCTTCCCTGCTGCTAGAACGAGTGAAGAGAACGCTGCAGACCCGGTTGGTTTTGGGCTGTGGTGCGGTACGGTGCGGCTGGCCCAGCGGGCGGTCGGGAGGTGCGCGACGGGCTCATGACAGGGGAGTAGTTAGAGTAGGGGTGGTTTGTCTCCCCCCCTCTTCCAACTGCAATGCGGCAGCGCAGCGTAATACCGTGTACGGATACTTGCAGCTTCAACTCTAGATCCGTTGTCGGCAGAAAACTTGGGGAGGAGGAGGGTTAGAGTCGGTGAGGGTGTGTAGCAAAGCGGACGAGGCAGGGGTCCTCGCTGTAGGACGGTTTGTGGTACGCCTAAACGATGAAAAAAGATTGGGACGAAAAAAAAGTTGCCCCGCAAATCCCATGACGTCCAGCTTTCCCTCGGTGGGGACCTCCTTCCCGGCGGCGATTGACCGAGTTCGCCGAGGCCGGGGCCGAAGGTCGGTGTGGCTTGCAGGAGCACACGAAGCAGGTGGACAGGCTTAATAATCATCACGGGCCAATTGGGCCCAGGGAAGACCCTTTTTGCCAGGACTGCCAGCGCAGCATCGGCATGAGTCTTGACATGCAAACCCCAAGACATATACTGCTGCTTCGCTGTCTCTGCTCGTCGTCAAACCATGCACAATTCAGACAAGATAAAATAAAAGCCACACATCTGATACATTTTCTCACAGAGGCTCTAGCCTCGGAGTGCGGTGGTTGGCAGGCGGCACGTCGGGAATAACTGATTGGGCGACCTCCACCCAATCAATTGCGTGATCACCGGGTATTGGCCGATTCACTCAGAAACACGAGCGAGAGGGTTGTCTTGATTTTCTTGACTCGGAATGAGGGGGACGGTCAGCCTAGCGAGGACTAAGAACGGATGATGTAACTCCCTTGACGATGACGATGGGTCAAGTGCGTTCAAGCGGGTGGTTTTAGCACAGGCCTATGCCCATGGATCGGATGTAGTGAGACAGTCGATGTAGTGTGTCACAGGACGGGTTTTTGAGGCTCACCTAATTCGACAAGATAGACAAGATAATGGGCTAGAGCCGAACGATGTTTCCGTATTATCTCAGCAAATGCCATGTAGTTATCTCCAGTCGCCGGTGGATTCCTTTCACTGTCGGCACCGGAGCGCAATGACCCATAATTCCCTCGGCTCGCCTGTGTCACCCAAAGAGGAAGGAGGCCAAGCAGTTACTGATCAATTGTGTCAATTTCTATGTACTACGTAAGCAGGGACAGGCGGGCTCTCAATCTGTTGATCAGGTCCGTGGGCGGCCAGTGCCAGTGGAGGATTACAACCAGGCGCCGGAAGCCGATCGGCAAAACCGTTACCAATTGACGCTGATAACATCTACGAAGCACGCAATGCTCATACCAATTTCAACTCTGTTTCAACGACACCTCTGGCAAAAGGCGCAGAGATAGTTGCAATTGTTTGGTGACAGCTTCCAGTGCTAGCAAGATGGCACAAGAGTAAGTAGCTGCCTCCCTCACCGTCCTCGTGCACCTTTACGAGCTTGGTGCCTGAGCTAGTGTGGCTGGTGGCCTGGCGATGATGCAACCATCACCCTCAGCCACATGTGCGCATTCGCGTCTCATGTCCCTCCTCTTCCCACCTTATCATCATAAAGTCTCAGTCAACGGCTGAGCGCCTGAGCTGCACAGCATGAGTTCGGCTGACTCGAGTAATAGAAAGCGCTACCTCGACAAAATGTCTAATGAGCGGACGCCGCTGATCACCAACGTCTACGTTGGCGCACCGCGACCCCGCTACCAGAATCACGTCGTCCGCCGTTTCTGCACAATCGCTCTCTCCTCCATTCTCATCTTCTGGTCTGTCTTCTTCGTAGTCGCGCTCTTTGTAGATGATCCTCCTCGTCACCACCATCATCACCACCACGGCTGGTCCTTGACCAACAGCCTCAATCGTGCCCCCATCACCCACGAGGAAGTTCAGAAGATTCTGTTCGAGGTTCCCTCGTCTGAAAGAGCAGAGGAGTGGAGCAGGTACTATGCTGCCGGCCCTCATCTGGCGGGTCAGAACTACTCCCAGGTAGGTGTCTTATGACTTGGAGAGCTGGTCAACTACTCATCATCTTTCAGGCTTTGTGGACTAAGGAAAAGTGGGGATCTTGGGGCATCCAGTCCGATATTGTCTCCTACGACGTCTACCTTAATTACCCTGTCGACCATAGCCTCTCACTTCTCTCCAAGTCTAAGGAAGAGGAAAAATCCGAATGGAAGGTTGAGTTCAAGGCCGCTCTTGAGGAGGACGTCCTCGAAGAGGACCCTACGACCAGCCTGCCCAACCGCGTGCCGACATTCCATGGCTTCTCTGCCAGCGGCAACGTCACCGGTTCTTTCGTCTTCGTCAACTACGGCACGTACCAAGACTACGAGGATCTCCTCAAGGCAAACGTCAGCCTCGAGGGCAAGATCGCTATCGCAAAGTATGGCGGCATCTTCCGTGGTCTCAAGGTGAAGCGCGCTCAGGAGCTGGGCATGATCGGTGCCTTGTTGTACAGCGACCCTGGTGACGACGGTAAAGTCACGGAAGAGAACGGGTATGAAGTCTATCCCAACGGTCCTGCCCGCCACCCGAGCGCCGTCCAGCGCGGAAGCGCCCAATTCCTCAGCGTGCGGCCCGGCGACCCATCCACCCCCGGTTATCCCTCCAAGCCCGGCGCCCCTCGTGCGCCTGTTGACGACGCTACTCCTTCCATTCCTTCTATCCCCATCTCCTATGCCGACGCCATTCCTATTTTGAAGGCCCTCAACGGACATGGCCCCTCTATCAAGGACTTCAACAAGTACTGGAACCGTAATCTCGGACTCGGCTACAAGGGTGTCGAGTACAACATTGGTCCTTCCCCTGATAACATCGTCCTCAACCTTTACAACGAGCAAAACTACACCACCACTCCTCTCTGGAACGTTATTGGCATCGTCAATGGCACAATCCCCAACGAGGTTATTGTGGTTGGCAACCATCGCGATGCCTGGATTGCCGGTAAGTACCATTCTTTGACATCTCGTGCCCACTCATAGCTTATACCACCTAGGCGGCGCAGGTGACCCCAACAGCGGTTCTGCTGTCCTCAACGAGGTCATCCGCGGTGTCGGTATTGCCGTCGCCAGCGGCTGGAAGCCAACCCGCACCATTGTCTTCGCCAGCTGGGACGGAGAGGAGTATTCTTTGATTGGCAGCACTGAATGGGTAGAGGAGTATCTTCCCTGGCTCTCCCAGGCCACTGTTGCCTATGTCAACGTCGATGTTGGTGTCCGCGGCCCGCACTTCAGCAGCTCCGCTGCACCTCTCCTTCACCGCGTCCTCCGCGACGTCACTCACCTCGTCCCCTCTCCCAACCAGACTGTTCCTGGCCAGACTGTTGGTGATGTCTGGAACGGCTACATCAGCACCATGGGCTCCGGCTCCGACTTCACTGCGTTCCAGGACTTTGCCGGTATCCCGTCTATCGACATGGGTTTCGGAGGTGAGAATGTTGATGCTATCTACCAATATCACTCCAATTATGATTCCTTCCACTGGATGGAGAAGTTTGGCGACCCGGGTTTCGTGTACCACCGCACAATGGCCCAGATTTTGGGCCTGGTAGTTGCTGAGCTCTCCAATGTGCCCGTCATCCGCTTCAACGCGACTGATTACGCCGACGCTCTCGACGCTTACGTCGACCAAGTCGAAACCAAGCTCACCGCGGCCGAGCCTACCAACGACGAGGAGCTCTTCAGGCAGCGCGCCAGTATCACAGTCTCCGACGTCGATATTAGAGGCTCGCAGTCACAATTCCGCGCCTCCCTGCAGGTTCTCCGCACTTCCATCGCCGCCCTGCGCGAGAAGTCGGAGAAACTCGACGCTACGGCTGCCTGGGTCGATGCGGAGCTCAAGTCCGACATCCCTTGGTGGAACCTCTTACGCAAGATCAAGTTGGCTCTCGCCTTTGTCTGGGTGAATAAGAGCTACAAGGGTTTTGAGCGTAACTTTTTGTATCCCGGCGGCTTGGACGGCCGTAACTGGTTCAAGCATGTCGTGTTTGCCCCTGGTCTGTGGACCGGATATGCTGGAGGTACGTCACACACATGGTATTACTCTACTTTTACGAAGAATGCTAACAAGGCGAAGCCGTCTACCCTGGTCTGCAGGAGAGCATCGACGCCAAGGACTACATTAATGCTGTTAAGTGGTCTGGCATCATCAACGAGTGCGTCGCTTCTGCCAACAAGGCTATCTGAGAGGCGGACAAGACGTGAAATTGGAGTGCTCTCGCACGCTCCATGTAGGATATCTCAAGTCGGATTGCTGGTTGCTTAGGATCAATTTGTACGATGCCCCCATAGCGTAGCTATTGATTCAATATATACACCTTTTTTTTTTAAGGGGGGCGTACCACAAGCCTCGCCTAAATAACAGCTTGACCTCATCGCCTTATGTTCTCAGCACACAGCCAAACTTTGCGCTGGCCAATTATATCTAGCACGATCAAAAGCACAGCGGCTCCGCGGGACTTGCGTTACTTATCTCAGCATGGAAATGCTCGCTCGACAGGCTAAACAGAGATCTATGCATCTATCGCCTTCTATTCATACAAATCGCTCCAAGTCTTCCGTCCCCACTCATCTCATCAGAGTGAGTTTAGAACTTGTAAACCTGGTCAGGAGTGTAGCCCAAGTCCTTCAGGATGCCAACAAGCTCGCCCTGGTCCTTGGGGCTCTTCTTGTTGCCTGAAACAGCGTTCATCATGCCGGGAGGTCCACACACGAAGACCTTGATGTTCTCAGACTTGGGCTCAGGAAGGACCTGCTTCAGCAGTTCCTTAGTGACGAAGCCCTTGCCGCCGGCCCACTCCTTGGGTGGGTTGTCTAGGACGTAGAAGGCACGGAAGCGCTGGGGGTAAGTGTTCTCGAGCTCAGCGAACTCCTTCTTGAGAAGGATGTCATCCTCGCTGACATTGCCGAATACGAGGGTGACCTTGGTCTTGTCGTCGGGGTTCTTGAAGATGGCACGGGCGATCTGGTACATGGGGGTGATACCAGTTCCGCCAGCAACTAAGGCGATGTGCTCGTGCTTGTTAGGGGTCCAAGGATACTTGGGAAGAGGGCCCTTGAAGTCGAGGCGCTGGCCGGGAACCATGTCGTGCATGTGCGTAGACATGGGGCCATTGGGGTACTTCTTGACGATGAGGTCAATGTGACCCTTGGCCTCTGCTCGCTGTCAGTAACTTTGCCTTGAACCAGTCACCTCTCGTAGAGTGCTGGAGTAGAGGGTGTAGCGAAAATGTGAGATAAAATCAGGAAAGCTTACCCTCGTCACTAATCGGAGTATAAGGCCTCAAAGTGGCTTTCTCATCCTCGGGACCCTTGTACTTGGTAAGCACGGCGCTCGCGACGCTCAGACCGGAGACCATGTCGTCCTCGGGCAGCTTGAAGCGGAACTTCTTGGTGTTGTGGTTGACGATCTCGACGTCCTCCAGCTTCAGCGAGATGAAACCCTGGTCGCCTCCCGTCAGGGCCTTCTTAGGGGCCACGCCAACGGCGGCCTCGGCCTTCTGGGCAGCACCCGAGCCAGAGAGGAAGTAGTACGCTCCGCCGGCCACGGCGGCGGCTGCGCCGGCGTAGAGAGCCGCGTTGGAGCCGCCCTTCGCGGGCTCGGTCGCGTAGCGGCGAGTTTGCTATTTTAGTAAAACGAATCGATTAGCTTGTTAAGTTGCCGATGGAGGTTTGCTGTGAGAGGGAGAGGGGGAGGGCGCGTAATATGGCATCATGCCAACCGATGACCAACCTATCCAGAAAGGTTCGTTGGTGGGGGAAAATGTACTGCAGCAAACGCGACAAAGAACTGCTCACCATCTTAAGGGGCTGCGCAGCCCTGAAAGCGCTTCTAGCGAACATTTTGAATTGTCAATTGATCTTAGTCAAGCTCGGGGATGCAATTGAAGATGTCGATGAGGACCAATTTGGGGGGGGGAAAGTATTGTGAAGGATGTCCGACTCGTGGCAGGTTACCTTGAGCTTTGGGGGTGGGATCCGAGACACAGACGGAAGCTCAAGCTCGGGTAACCCTGCAAAGGTCTGGCGTGCCGCCCAATGGATGACGTATAAAGTCACGTGAAGCGTGCCTAAGCTCTCCGATCCCCCGCCGAATTTTACAGCGCCGTTGGCTGTTCGGTTGCAAGGCAAATGAATTTCTAAGCAAGAGTGAAAACGTACTCTCAAGATCTCATCGCACACTATTGATTATAGCTGATGCTTGGGGAGGTGTCGTTTGCTTGCTGCCCACCGGGGTTCTAACTTGCCTAGCATTAGACATCATGCACAATCATGGTAGTAGACAGCAATGCGTTGCACTCTCAAGACGAGGCATGTTGTTTTCCCGATATATTATGTACAAGCAAACAGCTTCAGTTGCTGAGAGCTTAGTTAAAGCACTTCCTCACATTCAATCCGCACCTCGAACCGGGTATTCGGGCGCAGGATCCTATCCACCTCCTCATTGATCACAAATGCATCCTTCAGTTAGTTCCCTAACCTCCCATCCTCTCCATCATCCAAGCTACATGCTGAAAGCGACCGACCAGGGGCTCCTCTCTTTATGTCTCCTGAAATATAACTATGCGCCTCTTGATCATCAAACCCAAATCAGAAACGCTCCTCCCTGACGTCCCTCATAGTACATGATTCATGACTGATCCTCTAAGTGGAAGAATCCGTCAACAGAAGTCTAGCCTTCGAGTTGCCGCAGCCAATGCATTGGTTATCACCGGCCAGTGTCCATGGCTTCGGGTTCGGCAGGTTTCTCGCTAGGTGTCTTCGCCTTCGGTGTACTTGACCGGTCAACCATCTTACCCTCGACTGCCGCATCCGTCAGAGGAACTGTCTGAGAATCGCCCTTTTCACCCTTCTTTGCAGTAGTGTCCTGGCTGCCTCGTCGCATTATGCCGACATCGTGGTGAGAGGTGAGGGTAGGTGTGTTGGCTTGGCTACCACCCCTCTGGCCGTGGTAGTGAACAACTTGCGGCGGGGGCTGGCCGGCTTGGATCCCCAGTTGTTGTGTTGGGTAAGGGTCTAAATCTTTGCTAGATGTAGAGAAGGTCGAAACTACGGGTTGATGGTATCCATTCGAAGATTGACTTCCCGTCGGGGTGTGGCCGTACGTGAGATGCTCAGCTTGTGTGGGTGTACCGACATCGTTTGGTGAGGTTGAGCCCTCGCCTAGGTTGCCGGTAAGGCTGTTCATACCCCCTTCAATATCGCGCAGCAGACGAACATATTCTTCGGGCACCAGTCCACTCTCTTGAGTTTTGGGATCTTCGGCCACAAGCCAGCCTTGGCCATGTCGATAAGATACCCAAATAATTTGTCCCTCCACCAAAGGTAACTCATTTTCGTTTTCTCTCTCAAAATCAAAAAGCGCTACGGCCTTGCCATGCATCTCCTCATCAGGCGATGTGATGGTGAATTGGTAGTCCCGCGAGTATCGAGACTGGTCTTCGTCGCGAAAGCTAGGGGATGATGCGGAGCTCGAGGCATCCGAGTACTCCTGTTCAGCGTACTGCCGCGGGGGTAAATCGCCTAATTGGTATGCGTGGCTTGAATGTCTTGCGTCGTCAGGCGGGTAGGTGACATATTCCCCGCCAGGCCCGTTTGCTTCCCCTCCCTGATTCAAATAGTACCGTTCGCTACCATCGCCGCTAGTGCCAACATAGTAACCGCGTTCTCTTTCGTATTGCACTGGGTTCAAAATGTCGCCTGACTCGCGATCGCTTCTTGTTCTTCCGGTCCCCAAGGCCGCCGTAGACGACCTGTGCTTACGGTGCCGAGAGCTGACGACCGGGCTTGCCAGATCTTCGTCCTCGCTCCAGGGGGGACCATCTGCAAATTGGACAGATGGAAGATCATGCCTTCCAAAGCCGTCAGGCCCCCATGATCCTGTATCCCAACTCATCTTTGTCTCCCAAGCCGCGGGAGGGTCGGACAGGCGGCGCGATTCGCTGGCGGGAGTGCTAAGGCCGGAAGCAGGGTGCGATGGCTCTGGCGGGGGGCCATAGTGCATCGGGTGCATAATGGGATAGGCGAAATCCCGCACCAGGGTGTAGGTGAGGCTGGAGGGAAACATTGGAAATATATGAGAATGCGGTCGCGAACGAGACGGAACAGAGCCCGTCGAGTATTGCGACAGCCGATTCTTGGAAGCGTGCGACATTGGTCTCGGGGCTGTCGAGCGTCGGCTTGGAGGCGATGTTATTAGTGGCGGTAGTGAGGGGTGATTCGGGTTTGTGGAGGGCGAAGGTGCTGCAGGTGGGGATGTCGCGGGAGAGGAGGCTTGGGACAAGAGCGTGGTCATCCTGAGAATATCGCAGCTGATGGGGAAGCCAGCAGAAGGATGACAGGCACCCGATTCGCGGCTCCTATAGCCTTGTGTCCCACTAAGCAAACAGATGCTCGGTAGAACAGAAGAATGCGCTCGTCGCCGGGAGGGGGAAAAAAGTGAGGGGAATATGATTGGCAAAATTCGGTATCGCACCACCGCAGTGGCAGCAGTAGCAACAGCTTCGAGGGTTGCGCAAATGTTATCGTGAAGTCGTACAGCCCTGCACGGATACTGAGGGACGTAGCCAGGCAGGCCGGCGTAATGGTGAATCGAACGAGGTGAGTACGAGCAGGTTGTTGAAAAGAAGAGTAGTCGTAGCAACCAACCGGCTCGGTCGATGTCGCAAAACGAAAGTCGTCGCACGCGACGCTGAGGGGTTGAAATTGAATAAGGAGCGTCAAGAACTTAAAGCCAGGAGCGAGCGGCCGATTAATTCAGGTCGCGGAGTCGCTCAAAATGCGACAAGAGGATGGTGGAAGAATACAGAGTAGAAGGTATTGGTGGGGTGAGGAGAAGGGAGATGGGAAGAGAAGAGAAGATGATGGGAGGAGCAAGAATAGGTGAAGGAGGAGGTGAAGTTGGGAATAATTCGTTAAGGTTCAGGTCGCTGGCGCTGCCCTCTGTCTGGCTCTACTCTCTGTCTCTGCCTCTGCCTCTGAGTGGTGCTGGGCAGCGGCTGGTTGTTGGTGCTACTCCGTCTGCAGACGACTGTTGTGGTGTTCGCAGATGGTGGGAAGTAGAAAGTACCCAGAACGGCCGTGCCTTTTCGCACCAGACGACACACTAACAGGACTGGACCACCTCAGGTATCGGTCGCGGGGGAATGTACATGTACCTTGATGTCGTAACCTTGTGGTAGGGCGCTGGGCGTCAGTGAGCAGACATAAACATGGAGGCACTCTCAAAGTTTGGATGGAAGAGGAGGGCCCGAAGGAAAGTAAGTGTAGACAAAACAACAGAAAATGGAACTTACCCATGCGCTATCCCAAAGTACTTGTACCTGGACCCCAAGAGCACATGAACGAACAGACAACTCAACCCCCAAAACGCACTGGACTGCACCTTGCTTCTAAGCGCGTCGCGCGGTGATCCTACTGGCTGCAATTTGGTTGGAGCAGGAGCTGGTGGGAAGGAGGGAGGAAGAGGGGAGGGGAGGTGGGAGGTGAAATGAGGTGAGTGCGAGAGCAGGAGGGGACGAATACTGTAGTAGAACTCAAGAAAGGTAGGAACACCCCAGGTGATGAAGGAGGGGATGGGGGCGGCGACGACAGAAACAGCGACACAGGAAGGAACAATAGCAGAAGCAGGAGCTACAAACAGCAGCAGCATCAGCCAGCGACTTTCTTCTCAGCCCGAAGCAGCAGCAGGAGCGGCAGGAGCAGCAACAGCGGCAGCAGCAACCGAACCGAGTCAGCGGCGACTTTGCTGCAATCGGTAGGACGGACTCGGGGCGGGCTCGACTGGATACTTCCACCCACTGGCCCGTTTAGTCGCCAAAGGAAGTACCTTCGTTTTGGTATGGGTACTTGCCTGCATGGCCTCACTCCCATGGCCCATCCGTCAGATCTGAACTGGAAAGGAATGTCCTCCGTTGCTTTCGTGGGTAAGAATATCTGGAGACTTTGTCAGGAAAACAGTACCAGCTCCAGATGCTGTGCAGCGCTGCAGGGAAGCTCTGCAAGTACTGCCTGGGAAGCCCCATCTGGGTGTGCGAACACGCCTTCCCTTTACCCTGCCTGTCCTGGGGAGTACTTCTCAGCTTTTCTCTGCCTCATGTACCTCATCTTGTCTTGCAGCTGCAACAGCCAGCCAAGACACCAGGGCGAGGGCATCAGGTCCGCTTTCTTCCTGCGCTTCAGAATTCTCTCTCTCTCTCTCTCTCTCTCTCTCTCTCTCTCTCTCTCTCTCTCTCCCTACAGTCCTCTTGTAGACTGGCGGATGGCCCGCTGCGGCTTTGCACCTGGTTAATTGCGCTCGTCATCAGTCTGAATTGACCATACCCCTTTCCTCCGTACGTCCCCATCGTCGACCCAAGGGGATCCCTTCAGCATCAACATCAGTGTCTTCCATGCCTAGGTATACTATGTACACGGTACCTCCGCCACAAGGAGCGGGTAACACAGCAGCAGAACTCAGCCTTCCTCTCTTACCCGCTATGTGGTCTCGCGGCTTGTGCAGACAACCATTTGACTTGACCTTTTCTTGTTCAGATCCTTTTTGCTCGACAATATATGGCATACCTGACACGGTGACAGGCGCCCGCGCTATGTTTACTCCTGTCCCCCCCCCCCTCTTAGTCCACCAAGGAGGAAACCAGCCCTTCAGTCTGAACTCAATCCCCCAATGTCCAAAGAGCCGCCCGTGCTTTCCGGCCAGGTTTGCAGGATCCTACGAGGTATATTTCGCAGCCCGATTCAAATTCCGGCTCAATTCGTCCATGTCTATGTCTGTAGACTGGGTCTTCCGGCCAACACGGGACGAAAAGCAGGGGCTGAGAGCACCAATTATCCACTGAGTCTAGATGACGGAACGCTCTGGTCAGCGTCTTGGATCTGGATCAATTCATGTGTTTCCTTTCGCGGACCATTATCCGCTGCACCAAATCTCTATAGGCCCCCAGAGGAGCCTGTCAGACTCGAACAGGGCAACGGCGGCTTCCAGTGCTATTCTTGGTCCACTCGGGCTGCCCTCAATCGATATTGACTCCTCCAGCATCAGCCGGCGTAGATTCCCGTTCAGGTCGCACCAAGGTCAGACAGAGGCCGGCCCACAGCTGATTAGCGAGGACGTCCCTAGCGCAAATCATGAAGGTATCCAGTCGCCATCCATTAACGTCTGTTACTATGCCATGGTACACCTGGGAATGCATCGCTGTCCTGGCCCAAACCGTCGCTGGGGAGCTTCTGTGTAACTACTGGGGCGCTTGGTCGGCCCTGAGTCCTGAACTGGGACTGATTGTCAGCGGCAGAGTCAGTTCATTGATGCTTTGCAAGATCGATGATGGACCCCGCGCTGATGCCTACAGTTTCTGCAGTAGGAAAACACGCATGCACATACACATTACGCTCACATCAACAGTTTGCCCTACCTCCAAAGACTTCGTACGCAACTGTCTACGCCTTTGTCATGTTGCCAAAATAATTGCTTCCTATGAGCTTGATCCTTATAGTGTGTACTGTGTAATCCTCCTCTCTCGACTGAACAGCCTGAAGCACAAACAGCCATCCACTCGTTAGTCGAGCGCTATTTTCTTAGCTGCTTCTCAGCGGCCATCAGTGCCATCCTTGGAGCAGCCCACAAGCCGACAGATGGTTCTGCATGGAAATTGCATAGGTGTCGTCCAATTCCCAAAAAGGTGGAAATTGGCCATGGTGAAACTTCAACGCTGATCGGCGGTCTCCCGTAACTCCTTGAGGCTGCAGCTCTGCTTCGCTGACCAGTAAGTCGGCAGCCACGTGTGGAATAGCGGCTATTGAAGGATATAACACATAAGTAGTACTGCTTTTGTTAAAGTGGGCAGAGAAGGGGCGAGAAATGCTTGCATCTCCCGCGTCTCAGTCCATCAGTGTCGAAGGTCTGTTGCTCTCGCATCTTCACACGAACCCATTCACGGGAGACGACAAAATTGCATTTGAAGACCAGAGCCTAGCCAGGCCTAGCGCGAAGCGCGAAGCGGGAGTATGAGCGTCACCGTGTTGGGCTCCGCAGCACCCAGCCAGGACAGAAATACCAAATTCAACCTTCCGAAAGATAGGCTATTCCTCCGATGATCAGGTCCCAGAACACCTTGCAAGTTGCCAAACTTCCCTTGCCAAGGTAAAACAGAATTCATGGGCCGACTGTAAGCTACCAAGAGAGGTCTAGCACGTCAATTCTTTCGGGACAAGACTGTCAGGGTCCATATATTTTGACATGCAATGCTGCATTGCCTTCTCAGTCGAGTACTGCTCCGTGCCTAAGTCTCCCGGTATCCGTAGTAGATATGCCCTACCACGCGTGACTTTTACTTGGATAAGGAGCCCTACCTCTTAGAGGAAGAACAGTCTAGTCTTTAATGGCAGATGTCGAGCGACCTCGTCTGGCCCTTCTTTGGCTGCACCGCTCCCAGCGAAACGCCATCCGGACGTTCCCAATTCGCTTTGTGGCTGGTTTTCAAATGTTAGCTGTTTCTATTTCTGGCGTGCTGCGTACAGCTGCAATTGGACTTGGTACTGATTGGTGCCCTTGCAAGCGTCGTTCGTTTCAGAATCTGTGAGCGCCTATCAGCCAATCATCTCGACAATCTTCCAAAGCCACGTGAGTTGTTGAAAGACTTTGGGGATCGTTGAGCCTCAGGCAGCTGTCCAGGGGCTTTGACCAAAGGTATTCACGGTCGTATCGAATAACTCCACCTGTGTCAAGGCCCGACATTTCGCCGGAAGCGAGCTAGCTGCCCTCCACTTGTTCCTGCTAAAAAAACGGACGTCATTGAGGCTCGCAAAACCTTTTCTTCCTTTCAACACCACAACTTCGTAGTCAGGACACGGAGCTCTCAAAAGCCAACCGCCGTCCGTCTCTGGAGTGCATATAGATCCTGGTGGTCATTTGGAGGGAAAAGCATCAAAGTTAGAAAGACGCGTTAGTCGCGTCCACTCAACCCCCAAAAGGTAAGGCAAAAGAAAAAACTCGACGAGCAAACCATGATTTTCGAGCATTTTCTGTGATGAGTTCTTATTTATTGGAGCTGTCTAAATCCCCATGTTGACACAATTTATACCGTATACGCAAACATCTGAAACTTGCGCTCAATTATCACATACTTTGATAACCATTAAGTGTCTGAATTTTAGCTAATTCAAGTCAGACTAGAAGCTCCCTCGACGACGACAACGACAACAACGACGACGACGCCCGACGATACGATACGACAGAATAAGCCTGACTAACACTTTTTTTTCCGTCTTGTTTTTTTTTTTTTTATCGCACTTCTTCTCGTGTGGCCCCCACATCGTTTCCCATCCATACGCGCCTTACCCGATCCACTCGTGCAGTGTGATCCATCCTACGGCCCCACCATCGTCATCTCACATCCAACACTCGTGAACAAAGCAATATCATCAAGCAGCAATGGAAGTTTCGAATGGAGCTGCGCAGGCCGCAGCCACAGCGTCCGTATCTGCGCCCATCAACGGTAATGGGGAAGGTGCAGCGCCATCAAACCCGGACGACTTCAAGCTGAAGTTCTGCACTGTCTGCGCAAGCAACCAGAACAGGTAAAGAGCCTTGCCTTAATCTCGCACCTGCTGTGGTCCGTCGCAGTCGCGAGCAGTCGCCGATGTAAATATCCCAGTAACACAGTGAATGCTAACATATGGACGCATCGTAGATCAATGGTCTCCCATCTCCGCCTCGCAAACGCAAACTACCCTGTAATCTCCTTTGGCACGGGTTCCCTCGTCCGCCTCCCGGGCCCGTCCATAACACAGCCAAACGTTTATCACTTCAACAAGACCTCGTATGACAGCATATTCAAGGAGCTTGAATCGAAGGATCCGCGCCTCTACCGCCTCAATGGCGTCCTCAACATGGTTGACCGGAACCGCCATGTCAAATGGGGTCCCGAGCGCTGGCAGGACTGGCAGATTGGCATGCCGCGCCTGCAACACTCTGATGACCGCGGCAGCGTGGGAACCGAAGGCGGGATCGTGGACGTGGTTATCACGTGCGAGGAACGCTGTTGGGACGCCGTGATTGACGACCTTATGAACAGAGGGTCCCCCTTGAACCGGCCAGTCCACGTCATCAATGTCGACATCAAGGATAACCACGAGGAGGCCAGCGTCGGCGGCAAGGCGATTCTGGATCTGGCCGACCACCTTAACGAGGCCGCTAGAAAAGAGCGTGAGGCAGTCGGCGCGGAGACCTTCGACTCTGGCAGCGCATCGGCTCGCGCAAGCTTCGACGAGAAGGTACCGGAGATCCTCGCTGAGTGGCAGGACCGATGGCCGCATCTGCCTGCTATCTGGACCCTGGCATGGTTCTAAGCCAGAGGCTGGGAAATACGCGGGTACTACCGGTGGATGTCATCCTAACCCAGACGGAAACGAGAGGAGCGGGGTTTCGGGCCCGGCCCGGCGGGTACCGCTGATCACCAATACGGGTAACCCGAGAGGCTAGAGTGGTGAAAGCCGACATCGTCCGTCGCGACCTGCAGAACAATTACGGGTAAAATTCCCTCATATACATCACTAATTGGGCGGATGATGCGAACCAGGGGAGCCAGGCAGGAAACATAAGCTGGATTAGGAATCTAGCTGATCCACCTATGATATTTAAAGCACTCCGGCTCGCTACGGTAGAAAGTTGGAAGAGAGAAGGAAAACCTATCAGACGAGAAGCATATGCGTGCGAGGATCGTAGTGGAATAGGATACTCCCCGGAACGATGAAGCAGCATGCCCTATCAACGGCGAAATAAGAAGAGCGGGTAAGAGTTGCGGACGCCATCCATTTTCTTGAGACGAGCGAGCCCTGACTGCACGACTCATGGCGGAGGAAGCGATGCGGCTCGGAAGAAGTATAGGTCTCCGGTTCTTATGAAGAGAGTTCATGGGTACATGAACCATGTATGATGATAATCATAATTCGCGTGTTAAACCAAAATCAGATTGTCCCAGGAAACGTCTTAGTTCAACTTTCGACCTCCACCTGCTACGAGACTGTGAAATTACCGTCTGGCTGGTGTGCAACCAGGAATAAAAGAAGAAAGGGCAAAGGCCCATCGCGGCTGCGGTTGCCGACGGTTCCTTTAAGCTATCATGGTCGCGTTTCGAGCTAGCCTCAGTCGAGGCAAGTTTCATCGAGCTTGATGTGTGTGTGGTCGGACCTTGTGCCTGGGGGGTTTCCTTCCGGCTCCTTTCCACGAGAAAAGACGTCCCTCCCCGTTGCATTCCGTACACAGCCTTAATGGATTAAAAAAGTTGGTATTGGTACCGGTGGATGTGGGGAAAGCGACGCGGCTCTGAATCTTTTCTTCTTTGGGTTGCATACCTTTCTCTTTGGTCTATTTGTCGTGCGTAAAATCCAATAGACTAGAATGGCTTGGTGCTGGGTATGACGGTGCGCATGTCCGGTCTTTAGAAAGTTGACCTTTTTCGGTAGATCACGAGTTTATCCCGGTGATATTGAGTAAATTATCTGGAGCTTGAGGGCGTCACAGCACGGCATCACGGTAGTTGGAAGAGCAGGCTTTGATTGCGTTAGGCCGGTTCTTGTACGGTCCAACCAGTTCACGTGGGAGCCTAAAGTTGTGTGAAGTCATTTCTCGTTAAGGTGATTCCTCACTGCACGCCAAAGATAAATGAGTAGCAACGGGTTGAACGGTAATAGCAAATTGCAGGCGGATGAACCGGAAAGTCCCTGTAGGTTTTGAAGTGGTGGGGGTTTGTTCTGATGGCCGCAGGCCCGCGTATGATCGTATCCGCGTTCCCTCGCATAAGTTCATGGTGGCGTGGCCCTCTTTTCTCGGCTTCCATCGAATGTTCGCTGCCATGGCAAGGCTTCATTCCCGTCTCAAGGTGCGATTCGAATGACAGAGGGAATGACACGGTCTGAATGTACCTTGCCATGTCACATGTCACGTCGTCTGGGAGCCTGGGAGCCGCAGCTTGTGGCCGGGTTTTCTGCCTAGGGGATCCAGCTCGGGATTGAGGTTGATTGGCCCGGCATGAGATACTCTAACGGCAACTAAATCAGGGGTTGCTTGAAGTTTGAACCGAGCTGGTACGCAAACGAACTACACAGTACATAAGCATAGGGGGGCATTGACGGTAGAACGATCGCAGCGGCGACGTCGGCATCCGAGGCGAACGAGTCCTTGCTAGAGGTGCAGGCGGAGGCCTTCAACATGGCTTGTCAGATTGGGTGGTCTGGATGATGTGTATGGATCCCGCTCGGTGGCCTAGGAGGGCTAGACGAGTCGAGACTCTGGTGAGAGAAGCGTTGAAAAGACCAATACAGAAAGTGCAGGGCGAGCCAGATGAGGCGTAATTTCAGATGCAATAAAACGTTGCATGGGGGGTTTGAATGTTGACGAGGGTTGCGAATCGGTTGTCTGGACAAAGCCAGTCGCATGGTGCCAACAACAAAGCAGCTTTTTGCATGGGATACCCCAATCTGGGTATGACATTTACATATCAAGGCCAGGGGGTTCGGTGAAAGTTGTTTTCTCAGTATCCGTAGTGTTGATGTAAACGAGGTTCATTATCATTTTTTCTTTCTTGTTTTCCCTTGTTGTCGAGGGATTGGAGTCTGTCATGTGTCTGCAAGTTACAGGAGTTGACAAAGTAAGCAGGGCCAAGAGTTTGTGACCGTTAAAACCGCTCACATGCATAAGGCGGGCGGGCGAGGCAAGACGGACGATGAGAGCTGGTGACAGCTTGTCAGGGTATAACATCTGCAGAGGCAAAGCCAATGGCCTTTGGAGCGATTGAGTGCTGGACTCTGCAGGTGGCATCCCTTTGCGCAGGGACACAGGCAGAATCGCATCCCCACCATGCTTAAAAGGCATCCCTGCAGGTTGCAACTGGCCTGCAAAAGCTGGAAGCTGTGTAAGCCGGGGCTTGCTGGGCTGGACCGGACATGCCTGCCAATGGCCAGTGCCCCTTACCCATGCCCATGTCTCTCCGAATCTCCATCTCCCACGGACACCGCCACAGTCGAGTGACAGGCTAGGCCCTGATGAAAATCCACTCTTGAATTTTGCTGCTAGCGCGCGCCAGCAAGATGGGCCAATGGATTGTGGAGAGGCCGCGCCATCAGGCATGGGTGGTCATTGTATCAGGGGGCTTGACCTTGGCTTCTAGAGATCGGAGGCCTGGTGCCTTCTGAGGGGATTGGAAGATTGAAGAGAGAAAAGGGTATGGTGGCTACATGGGTGCACGTCGCAGATGGGAAAGGGGAGATGGAGGATAAATGCATTGCGGTCATGAACTTGTGAGATCTTGTTTGAGCAAACGGGTGGATGAACGATGGAAGACTGAACGAACGAACGGGTACAACAAACCCAATGGAAAGGAGCAAAAGAGTCAAGCTGAGACACCAGGGGAAGGAAGCGACCTGATCGGGTAAGTGGTGAGCTGCTTGCCCATTCAGGTCTGTCCCAACTTCTACTACCTTAATATGTGCTATGTGCTCCGTGACTGCGTACCGTGCCTGCTGTATTATGGGCAGGCAGTCAGTAATGCGGACTGTGCTGAGCTACTTCTGTATTACCAATGGCAGGAGGAACAAACTCTGGCGCTAATTCATTGCCGCTGTGTACCAGCAAATAGTGGATGAACCTGTGAATCAGGAAGGAACATAAGGTCTCCACCCAGGTCCCAATACTACTACCTATACGCCAAAAGCAGGCCCAGTGATGGTACTTGGATCAGAATGGAAAATGGAATCATCAATCAATGAGGGTAGGATCTCTTTGCTGGCACATTCTTTTTTCCCCTCTTGCTGCGAGTCTCGTGTGTCTCGGCGTGCTATGTCGAGTCGTGTCGAGTCTTAGGGTTGGTCTTGCTTTGATTTGTCTCGCTCCCCTTCTTCTACCTGAGTCCGTCTTCAACTGGACTGGGGGGACGGGTGTGAGAGAGAGAGACAGAGACAGAGAGAAGGGAGGGGGAGAGAACGGGAATCCAACCGGTGCTATCGCTGCATCATTCCAAGCTGGAAATTATCCAAGAGACTAGGCTGTCCGTATATCAATCTTGGGCCATTTGTTGTCCATGTTACGATAGGCTTTTTGTGTTCCGGTCTCCACCTGCCTTAGCCTTGTTTTGCCCGATCTTCTACCTTTCTTAGGGAGTCGTCCGTCAATGTCACGGCAGATGCCATTTTGACCTTATGCATACGTCAAAGGTCACTCTCAGACTTTGGCTGAATTGCTGTTGCCCAACTTCTACTGACCACCACCCCCTCTGTTGGAAGGAGGAAACAAGAAACAGACCCGTCTCGGCCATGTCTGACCACTCTCAAAAAGAACTAATCAGTAGAATAATAATGAAGAAAATGCTCGGCCAAAAACGGTACAGGCCCCGATCCGAGAAAGTGGAAGTGAAGGTGGCAGTGAAGAGGGCAACCGCTATGATCCAAGGCCTTAATAACATGGGCACTTGGCCAGTATTCCCCCAAAAGAGGCGATCAGAGTAAAATCGTAGTGGGGTGTAGCCAACGAAGGGAAATTTGCATGTACCGATTGGTGCATTCCCCAACACTGTTCGCCTGTCTCATGGCTCCAGGGTACAAGACACTACAACGGCCGGTGTCTCCAGTGTCATTTCCCCTCCCTACCCCCCTGGTCATTCTACCAATTGAGCCCCTTCCTCCTTCCCCCATCCCCCCTTCCCCGGGCCGCTTCCCATCTATCCATCGCTCCAGCACCAGTGATCCGCTATCTTAGCAAGTGTCCAGAGCAGTCCACCATTTCGTCGTCCATCTTCAATCACTACAGCATCAGTGCGTACCTTACAGTACAGCGCGTGCACACACCACAACAACGAGAGTGCTTCTGTGCAGCCGTCTTAGCGGCACAGATCTCCCCCCAAAAGCCCACTGTACTCGCCTGTCCACCCCCCTTTTTTCCTCTTTCCAACCCCCAGTTTCTTCCACATCGCTGCATCTATTGGTCGTGGCATCCCGGCCGGTCACCTTGACGTTTCATGCCTCACCACCTCGTCGCGGATTCTGCTGTTGTTCTATCATCACCTCTGTTCTTGCGTTGCATCTGTACAACACGCCAGTCCGTCCTTTAGGTACGTTGGCCGCATACAGTGAGTGCAGCAACGCTAGTCGCTCTGTACTGCAGCATCTCGTTCCACGCACGCTTCTTCTGCGGCATTTGCTTTTTCCTGCATCCCCCCTCCCACAATATTCCTTTTCGACACGACATCTTCCCGCCCTGCCATGCCGTGTCGCAACCACTGGCCATTCTGAAAGAAGCCTTTTTTTTTTCTTTCGCCTCTCGTCTTCGCTTTCGTCTCACGCCCCTCCCCCGCGACCCTCATCCGAGAGACAGAGACATCGACAATCGTCGACACATTCCAACCCGACCTCGACCACTGACCTTCTCGCCTTAGACTCAACCTTTGACAAGCGAGACGCAACAGGAAAAGAAAGGGGGAAAAAAAGTTTTTGCGACATACACATTTAGGTTGGCTTTTGGGTTTGACAAGTGGTTTTGGGTACGAGCGTATACTTGATTGGATTAGAATTCTGTCAGGTGGTAGCGCTACAGGAGGAAGAGGAAGAAGAAAGGTCACTGTACGAAGCCCCCTAACCGACTTGCGACCTTCGACTTCGACGCTCCCTTTGTTCGCCGCACCTTGTCCCTATTGTGCCGACTGCTTCTCGCTTCCCACGCGGCCCGAATCTTTATACAAAACACCTAGAGGTCTATCATGAATGGTCGCAATGCGCCTCTCTCACCTGTCTCTCTAGGCGGAAGCGAATGGTCTGTTGGCAAATACCAACCCATCAACGAAGACCCCTACGCAAATAACCGTGGCAACATCGCTTCACCCCCGAATTCCGGAGGCTCCAACGGGGCCATGAATGGTTCTTTCCCTCCCGGCCCGCGGAGCGCCGGCGGTCCGTCACCGCCGCCGTCTGTCGGCAGATCCAGTAATGGTACCAATTTGTATGCGAGGAGTGAAAGCGGAAGGAGTATTCGTGAAGAACAAGCCGAGGGCATCCTGGGAGAGCACTACGTTGCCTTGAAGAATTTTCTAAATGGCGGACAAGGAGGACGGCCCACGCCTCCTAACAAGGCCCGCGACAAGTTGCTGCGACTTTCGCCTGTCCAGTTCCTCGAGCTCAGTACCGATGTGTACGACGAACTGATACGGAGGCAATCCCTAGGCCGCCGACCCTCTGGCCCAGGGGCTCAAAACCCTCCCCCTTATCTACTACCAGAACCCAATTTCCACCCGAAACGTAACCAGGCGAGACAAAAGCTCTCTTCTCTGGGTCCCCCACGATTCCGCGATCTAGCGACCGACGTATTTTGCGAACTCGAGAGGAGGTTTCCCCGCTTTGCCGCTGGAGATATCCCCAGAGTGGGTAGCCCCGTATCGGTCCGCTCACAGGCAACCGTCAACGGTAGTCAAAATGGCTATCCACCAAGGAGCCAAAGCCGAATGAGACGTCCGTCCGACGCCAGCTCAATGAGGGGACCACCCCCTTCCGATCCCTACGGCGTGCCGCCGTCGCCAGGCATGCCCCCTAATGGCGAGTACAACCGTCCGATGCAGAAGCAGTTCCAGAGCAACACGATTGTACCAAACAAAAGTACCATGGTAGAAGAAGATGACGACGGTAGCCCGAACGAAGACGACGGCGAGGCTTTTGGACTGGAACGGACGGCAACAAACCGTACGAGTAAGAGGAGCCAGGCTACGGAGCAGAGTGCGGTAGCATCAGAGGTGATCTTTGCCCAACTAAACCTCGTATTGAGTGGAGACATTAACAGCCCTACAGGCCGACAAGAAGCTTCTAGACGAGTACCAATCACAAGTACGCGAGCTACGGGAAAAGCTCGATGCCATGGAGGACGTTATGAAGAAGAAGGATGACGAAATGAATAGCATCCTGGACAGTGAGAGATCACGATCGACAGCTGCCAATATGGAGAAGAAGGAATTTGCCGACCTTCGTCTCAATCTGGAGAACAAACTGGCGGAAGCCCAAGATCTGAACGACTCTCTTAAACAAGAGCTAGACCGCATGAGAGACGACCATGCAAGTGAATCTCGGCAGCTGAGGGACCAAGTGGAGGAACTGCGGCAGTCAAGCATGGCTGCAGCGAACGTCAGCAACGGCAATGCGGACCGTGAGCTGCAGCGGGAGAATGAGCAGCTGCGCAGGTCCCTGCAAGAACAACAACAGGTTACGGAAGAGGCGCGGCGCGAAGCCCGAGAGTTCCTTCGCGAGATGAAGTTGCTGTCACAACAGAGTGGCTCTACCTGGCAGAAGCAGGAAGAGCTGGAAAAAACAATCGAGCAGCTTGAGAGCGAGGTTCGCGAGTGGCGGAACCGGTATGCGCGCACCAAGACACAACTTCGTGACATGCGTGCCTCTTCACTCGGATTGACCGTTGAGCAAGACGCGGGCAAGTATGTGCGCGAAAGGGGCTTCACTCAGGATAATGGGGCAGTTAAGGATGTTCACGTCACCAAGTTCCAGATCGCCATTGACGAGCTTCTCCAAAGGGCTCGATCGGATGACCCTGACAAGGTCGTTGACGCTATGAAGCAAGTCGTCGTCAGCGTGCGACGGATTACTAAGGATATCGACGAAGCGGCTCAAACAAATGAGGACCTAATGCAACAACGCTCAAAACTCAAGGGCAAGATCTCCTCATCCGCCAACAACCTCATCACCTCCTCAAAGAATTATGCTGCTTCAGCTGGCATCTCTCCAGTTTCATTACTTGACGCCGCCGCCTCCCACCTTGTGGCGGCTATCGTCGACCTCCTACGAACCGTAAAGATCCGGACCACTCCTGCTGGCGAACTCGAAGACGACGACGACGGCACAATTACTCCTGTCGATTCCACCGGATTCTTTTCCCCTAGGACTGCATCACGGCAAGAATCGATAATCCAGGATACAGTTCCTGTGCCGCTGCCGTTGGGACAGGCCCCACCATTCCAGGGCCTCGGCGGCAGAACCAGCATGGACTCCTCCGCTTACAGCCCCATCAATTCGCCCCGCCAGTCTGCAGACACCTACAACCGCGGGCCTAATGGACCTAACGGAATGAATGGCATGAATGGCATGGGCTACAACATGGGGATGAACAAGACGGGTCCCTCGAACGGGTTTGGCATGCGCCGAGACAACCAAACTGAAGAACTCAAGATATATCTCGAGGATCAGACCGCCATCCTTGTCCAGAACATCCAGAACCTCGTCGGCTCCATCCGAAGCGACGCGTCCATCAATCAGATCACCTCTGAAATAAACGGTATCAACGAAGTCGTCGGCAAGGTTATATCCGAAACCGAGGCATCGGGCAATGGTGACATGATTGGCCGCCTTGCTGCCTGCCGGGAGAGGCTTCTTGAGGCCAGCGAGCGCGGAATGGAAATTGATCGTAACCAGGGCGCTGGGGCAGGTAACGACCGTGAGTGGAGGATGTGGACGCAAACGCTGCCGCCCATCGCTTTCGAGATTGCCCGGGAGACGAAGGAATTGGTCCAACGCGTTGACCAGATGGTCCTTGGCAACGGCAATAGCGGCTTCGCTTAATCTCACCATACCAGTCAGAGTTGTGAGATACTCCCGGCTTTGATAATAATAGCAAGCCTACTTATCTGAGGCTGCCAACTACACCTTATCACGATGCGCATAATCTTCGAACGAAACCCCTTCCATTTTTTTCGCGAGAGAAAGCTTTGATACCCCTGCTGTCCTCAGGGCGGCTTTGCTTGCATTTTGGGTTTGCAGTTTTGAGACGTTGGAAGGAACAAATGGTGCTTGCTTTTTTGGCTTCAGTCACCTTTTTGTTTATTATATATGGGATACCGCCCTCAGCGGGTGTATGTATCCTTGAACTTGGCTTACGAGAAGGGCTCACTCGTTATCGTTAACAGCCTTGGGGCGTTTAATTTGCTCAGGGGTTTATTTCAGTGTACGCGTAGCATGAGAGAAGGACCTGAGAACGACGTTTTTATCAAGCGTCATGCGAATGTAAAGAAGAAAGAGGCAGTTGCCTGTGGCTTTCTCTCCGCCAGCACCTGGCCATGTATTTCAGGGCTGGCGGGGCAGGACGGGAAGGGACGCCGGCGACTGTGACAAGCTGGCAAAGATAGGTTTCGGCGGTATAGTTTAATGTCAATGTTGCCTACGAGGCACGGATCGTATGGATCACGTCTACTGTACTTTGTGTTATACCGGGTTTCGCCTGGTACAAACACATGCCATGTATGTCTGTAGGTGATGTAACGAGTGTGAACTCGAGACACGAGCTACAGGGTGAATCGACCCCCATTAGAGCCATGTTCAGCCAAAACCTGGAGAACTATATAAAGTTATTGCAAAGTGTGCTCCTCCCCCGCAAATCGTGAAGAACTGGGTCCACACGGAGTGCGCCATCCACTTCGTTCCTAGATCAGATGAAATTTGACAACGGCCGTGCAATAGTCAAGTCTGATGCGTTTAGCGCACGATCTGATTGGGACACGCTCTTGAAGGTGACGGCGACTCTTTATGTTCTGGCCTCTCACCGTCAAACCTCGCAGGAAGCGATAGAGGCGGGGATCCGACTCCAGTTTTGGGGTGGGTTTTTATTTCGTTCCCCTTTCCCCCTCTCCGTTGGCTCGCATCTTTGCTCACTTCTCACATGTCTCAGCCAAGACGTGTTGGAAAATCTCTTGCATAAGATCCGTTTACCCACGCAAACCGAATCAAATGTCAATTGATTTTTTGTTGATGCTTCGGAATGAGGTATTTCCACTAGGGGCCGGCAGAGACAATGCGGGACCCCGCACCAAGACATGACGGCTTTTGTTTTTGTCCTTCGGGGTCTCTTCTTGAACATTCTTGATAGCCGTCGGTTGTCGGATATCGGTGGTACGGATGACCGATCCCGGGGGGCAAGAAGGATTTTGTGGGACTGCACAACGGCCGGGTTGTCCCCCCTATGGAAGTGGGGGGCCCGGGGAGAGGAGATGTGTGAAATGGGCAAATGCGAGTCTTCGCTTGTTCTCGTCGCGCCCTGAACCTGCCTGTTGGATAGATAGCCGGACCCTCTCGGAGGTGATGTCCTAGCGGGAGAATATCTAGCTTCCTCGGCGTATGGTCGCGGAACGAAATGGGGGAAAGCCCCTGTCTGCAGCCTGGGGGCCCGGCGACAGAAGATCTTTTCGTTGCTTTTTGGTCGCCAGCTACTGCCTGTATGCTTGCTTGTCACGCATTTACGACGGTCGTAATATCGACTCACTCGGAAGCCCGCTGGCCGCCAATTAGATGCTCTGTAGCGGTCTTACATCCAACAAGGAAAGCGCATTATAGGGCTGACATCGCCAAGGGCAGACGAGCCTTAGTGTTAATCTCCTCCCCCCCTTTCCCTACTTCCCTTAGAGCCGGTTTCCCTTGTGAGCGTGTGGACTCTTGACGTGGTCAGCTTATGCCCTATTACCTCTTTCGGGGCAGGTTATTCAAACGTCTAATTCTCGAGGAGCTGTTGTCGCCCGCATGCTGACCGGTCAGCCCGCCCGCGCTTCTCTCCTGGGCCAATCGAATACGCCATGGCTGACGGAAGACAGTGAAACCATTGGGAGGGCTTTCCCACGGCCCCAATGTAGGATTCCCAGTAGCCCAGTTGGTTGACACCTTGTGGACAGGTACATTTGCCTGATTAGGCAAGGACAAGAAAGCACATGAGAGACATGGGGTAAGGTACCAACACCCTAGATATAGGTTACTCAAAAGGCCAGCCTCCCAGAAGTGTTTCCTCTTGTTTTCTCCTCTTCTGATTTCATTTTGGACGGTCATAACGTCTTTTATGTTTGTTTGCCATTGTTGCCCAATAAGTTTTGTGGTGACAAACTAGGTATCACCCTTCATTCATACACTTCTCATTGAGTACGGTTGATGAGAAATCTAGTCACCTATTGACAACCCCCATCTCGATAGATGCAGATTATACATGTGTTATTGGGGAGCTATTGCACACTACAAACAGATTGAAACTAAGACCATGTCAAGCACACAGACGGAGACGGTACAGGTGCCGTTTGCGAGGCCTACCATGTTGACAACCTCCACGCCGGCGGGAGAGTGCCCATTCCTGGATCTTCCTTACGAGATCCGCCAACAGATATACAGCTGGGTGCATCTGATGCACCCGATTCAACACGCCCAGTTGGCGCCATGGTACCCCACGCCAATATACAGTTCGTACTTCCTCAAGCTCATCAAACCAGAGGGAGATGCTGAAGAAGTCACGATTGAAGATAAAGGAACAAGCCAACTAGTCGCCGGCAGCAACGAAGAACATAATCGCGACGACAAAAAGGATGAGGACCTCTTACTATCTCCGCACCGCCCCGTCTGTGGCCTTCCCTCGAGTCTGCTCCGGACCAACCGCCAAATTTACGCGGAATGTAGTATGTTGCCGTTCCGCACTAACGAATTCGTGTTCGTCAATTGGTTTTCCTCGGGTCTCTGGGCCGCGCGGGCTTTCACCCGCGGCCTGAAGCCTTGGCAGCGTGACGAGATGCGGTACGCCCGGCTGGAGATGCTCGGACGAGATTTCACCAGCCCTACGCTCAAAGAATGGATCGACCTCTGCGGGTGCTGGACTAATGGCCTCCGGGGCTTGAGGCTAAAGATACTGATAGGAGGTGGGATATTCGAACCCGCTGCCACATTTGCCGCGCTGAACAACAATGCAGAGGCCCAGGCCATGGACATTTCACATTTTCCGGATCCAAAGCCCGAATGGATCGAGGAGGGACTTCGGAAGTTGAGAGCGTTGAAGCAGATTGAAGTCGAGCTCACTGTTCTGGACTGGGATGACGCGCAGAAGCTTGAGTGGTGCGGGGCTCTTGAGGCCATCCTGAATGAAGAGAGGGAGGAAGGTCAGAAAGTCATCGTGAGATGTGTTGAGAGGCTGATGGAAGACCGGGGCCCTAGGAAAAGCGCTGCTAGAGAGGGTCAAAAGGAGGAGCCCTATGGGTACTGATTTGGTTCTCCAGGAATTTGGAATGTATTTGGGCTGTTTGGTTTGGATGGATGGGAAGGGTCGTCGATGGAAATCTAAATTCGAGGAGTCAGGCGTCAGGAGTTAGGAAGGACACCAGCACAGGCAAATTTCAGCCCAAAACAGTTGTTTTTTACTCAATCTCTTTGTACCTTGCTTGTTGACTTCAGTGAATGGGAGTTAGAGGTCGCTGTCCGCGGAAAGATGAAGAAGTCGCGGTTGTTCGCTCCTGCCATCTGGTGTTGATGACCTTGCCGTACCTTCCACTTTGACAACTTCTTACCCTTTTTCTTTTTTTCCAGCCAGCCCGTCTTCTTCACAAACAATCACTGGTTCTCACTTGATCAACTCTATTTCACCACCACCTAGCGCCCTTTATCCTCAATCGATATCCTTTGCGCTGTACTATCCTATCCCCTTTGATCATCCTTCTCCCGTCTACAAACCCGTACGAGACTTCACCGCACATCTACGAAAAGAAGAACGCGAAATCCAATCTCAAGAAATCGGTGTGTTTCCTTGAGAGTTGTTTTGAACGAGACACTGACAGAGGCAGATTCTACTACGAAGAACTGAGTACACAACAAAAAAATACTACTCACACGCTTGGTATTATTACCTTCATACAATACCGAATAGTTGGCTGATTGTTACAGATCAAAATGTGCGGCCATGTTATGAGAGGTCGTTTCATGCCTCGCTGCGCTGACTGCGACAATATCGATTACTCAACCGCTTGGTCTCCTCTGGTCCGAATCCCCATCCTTATCATCATCACCATCATCTTCATGCGCATGCATCCTGCCATCGACAGCTTTATCAAGCGCGCCATCTGGATGATTGTCAAGCCCCTTGCTCTACTGATAGGATACTTCTTCGTTGTCATTGTTCATATTCTTATCTTTACCTTCGTCGATGGTCCCAGTATGATTGCCAACCGCAACAACACTCGAGACCTTGACGTCCTTGGATCGCTGGATACCAAGAACAATACCAAGCTCAACGCTATCATGAGCCGGCTTCATGCCACTGAGGCCGAGCCCTGGATTCCTGGTGGCGTCTTCGACAAAAAGTACAAACCCTTTCTGGTCGCTGACAATATGAACTTTTCTGGTCCGCGTCAGAAAGTCGCAATGACTCGGAAGCGCAACATCTCCTGCTGATGCCCTTACTTTACGTTATGACAAAGACTGTTGAAGAAACAAAGTCGGGGACACTTGATTTTTCGAGCACCTTTTCTACAACAGCTTTGCGGCTTTTCGATTTTCTCTTACAAGCAGTTATGAGACACAGAGTCATGGTTGATGAATGCCTCGTCTGGGGTGAGGATTTATATGGCGAGGGATAAGGTTTTTGCCTGGTACTGTGGGCAGGAGTATCTTACACTTGAGTCAACATTGGACTTGGGCTCATTCATAGGATATTTCTTTAGGGTAATCCACAAGGGGTAGGTAGCAAGGGCATGCGAACAGCTACCAGGCAAAAATACAACAAAGAGGCCCTTGATAACCGGCATGATAGATGACAATGATACTTTTATGACAATACTGTGTTCAATGAATGTGACTCTATATCACAGGTCTTCTTTATCTATCTTGTATTCTAGGCAAGAAAAATGTTGATCATGTACATCCCGGCTTCTGTCAAATTGTTTGACGGGTAGGCTCAAGAGAGTTCATCAAAACGCCATTCTATTTACTTTTATTTCCCCAGTAGTTGTTGATAGAAGCCTGGTGAGATTTTCGACAATCCTTCGTGGCTGCCTTGGTATCACCAAAACGAGCCGACATGTGCTGGTTACTATTTGATTTACATTTGACACAGTGTATTTGTCTTAGACAGAGGTATCCAATGTTATCACTTTATCAGAGAGGACTCACAGTTAATTATGGGTTAATAATTGCGATTGTGTGTCTTTGTTGACAATTGAGTCCTCACGTGATATAATGTGAGAATTCACCCAGATCTTGCGTTCCGCTTCACCTTCACCTTCACGGCAGGCAGCGATAACAGATCAGGCACCTCGATGACGACCGCATACAAACAGGCAGAGGTCTATAGGGAACACACACGCCACTCCTTTCACCGGAACAAGAAGAGATGGACCAGCACTTGGCCGAGTGCTTAAGTGCAGTGTAATGCTCACTTGTTGGAGCATCTCCCAAAAGTCCATAGTGCCATCGCTCCCACTCCCTGGCCCCTCCGCCTCATACCATACCTTCTTTAACATCTTATGCCATCTATATTATTTTGAAATTTTGAATTGAAGATCTTTTTGACCTGCACTGAGTTTTAGAAACGTTAGGATATGCACATATGATGGTGGCTGGGAAGTTGAGAATGGTGGTGAGAATGGTGGTGTTGAAGGTTCGAGTCGCGCTTCGGGACTTTTTGAGTAGTCTTTTTTTTTTTTTCCTCATGGTTTTACCACACAATCCAGCATACAAGAACGCCAATTTCCTGCTTACCTGCTTACGTTCTTCGACATCCTCCGCCACCCCCCCTGACCGCATGCCATGTGACTTCGCGACAGTCTCGCACCAAGCGGTGTGGTTCCCTCGAACGGCCCCCCCCCTCCCCCCCCGTCTCACCATTCATCAAGACGGGCTTTATTGCCCCGCACCCATCGGCCGTGACTCACTGTCTCTGTAACCGCTACATGGACCCCTACGCCTGAGAGATGCGACAGCGCAAGCTGAACGCGCGATATACCGATTACCCTCACTCCCATCTAATTCCAATGTACGCCAGGGAGCAAGACGCGTCTGTGGAAGTGGGAGTCATGTGGTTCTCTGTGTTTTTATTTTTATTTTTATTTTGTTTTTGTTCCTGTTCAGACGTGGACGTGGGAGTCATTGGTTTAAAAAGGACGGGAGGATCCCGTGCACGCATCCCCCCTCGCTCCGGTACTTTCTCTTTGTTTGCTGACTTCTCAACCTACTTTCGTCCTGAGGTACCATAACTTGCTTTACTTACATGTGAAACCTCAGTCATCTTGCAGTCAAATAATCCTTTTTTTTTTTTCACTCTTCCTTGGGGCAGTCAATCAGATCGAGGAGAAGTCAATTAACAGTGTCGCCTGGCGAGAGAGATCAAACCCGAACGAAGCCTGGCCTTTGGCTCAATTGACAGTGACCCCACGCGTCTGACGTCACAAAATGGACGCCCGGTGCCAATGCGGCGCGGTGGCCTTCAAGACACCGCTACCCAAACCCTTGAGGTTGTATGTCTGCCACTGTGATGAGTGTAAGCGGCAGACGGGGTCTGCGTTCGGGACTTCGGCGATTTTCCCTAGGTTCCAGCTTCCTCCGCTAGAGTTGCTGGGGGTTTACTCGTGAGTGATATCCAAGGGGAGGGGGGAGGTGTAAGCGTCCGGAGAGGTGGTGGACGACGATTGTCGGGTGGCGAGGTGAGAGAAGTGCAGATGATGAGAAAGTAACGACGGCGGAGAATGAAAGTTTGCTGACTGGTTTTCGTAGGAGGCCGACTGCGACGGGCACGACGCTTCATTGGTGAGTTTCTGGACAATTGTTTAGGTACGCGCGAGGTCAAGAGTAAGTGAACTGATGAAAACCTAGCTACTTTTGTCGAAACTGCGGCACAAGATTGATACACAGCACACCGGTAGGACTCCTCTGCTCGGACGGAAACAGGTGATGGCTCATACAAGATCCCAGGACAAGAATGTCGTTTCGGTCAAAGGCGGCTGCATCGAGGGCCTCGACTGGAAGACGGCGGTGCACATCTGGACCAAGAACGCGATGGTCCCCATCCCGGAGGGGGCCGAGACCCACCGCGAAGAGGCCGAGTACACCGACTACGGCGACACGCAGGAGGCGCTGGACCAGCCGACGGATCTGCGGGGGAACGGCGGGTGTGCCGGAACACTGAAACCCGCCGTTAAGCCGGTTTGCGACTACAACGTCTGAAGCTCACGGAAAAAGGTTATGTGAATGCCATAGGTAATATCGAGAAGGGCTCTAACACAGGGGATAACGTTAGTCTTGCCTCATCTAGAACTTACACGATAGCATTGTCACATCCGTGGGGTGTGAGTTGGGAGTGGAAAGTAAGCATTAGTCGATTCATTATCTTAGCCCTGCCTAAAGTCACTTCGTGATACCGTTATACACATTATAATTATTACTACCACTCCCATCTCTATCCCAGTATCGTAACCTACGATGACTGTCCGACAAGGCTCTCCTCGCCACTCTTTCTCACTGGTGGCTTGGTGACGTCTTCGTGCCGGTGCTCACCCTCCTCGACCCTCACCGCGGCATCAGAGTGCTTCGCCGGGTCAAACACGTACATTGGGAACTCCAGGAATAAAGTCCGCTTGAGGATGGTGGGCATGCGAACATACAGTTGCGGCGGGAAGGGAATGAGAATGCTGGTGCGGTCGAGGTAGCGCTTGTATCCTTCCCAGTTCTGGCCCTTTTCATATCTCTTCTTGGCGCCGGGACGCTCCTGCAAGGTCAGGCCCGAGACGAACATCAGGAGCAGCGTCAGGAAGAAAGGGCCCACGATGGTGGCGTAGAGAGCTTTGAAGGCTTGGCCGCCAACGTAACCGTCAGCGGCAGACGAGACGGCGATCATGTAAATGCCTTTGCAGATGTCAGATATAAACTTTCTTGGGGGTTTGAATGACGGGGGTGCCAAGATGTTGGGGGCAACGCAGTAAGAAGTGTATCACTTGGCGCCGCGTAAGACGCTAAAAAAACGGACATACCGAACTGAATAATGATTTCGCCAAAGTAATTAGGGTGCCGCGAGACCTTGAAGAAGCCTTTGTCGCAAATGGCCTCGCGCTCTGGGTGGTTCTGTCGGAAGGCGAACTTTTGCGCATCGCTCACGGCCTCCATGGTGAAGCCAACAACAAAAAAGATGATGCCGACAATGTCTCTTCCCGTACCAAACGAGTGCTGCGGGTACTGCGTGACGTTGGGCGAGTTCAGGATGGTCACGGGCAGCGAGACGGTCCAGACCCAGATCATCTGAAAGATCCAGAATCCCAAGAACGGGAAGAACTTGTCGCGCTTATCGTCGAAACGATCATCCTTGCCCGTCTTGATGATTCTGAAAAGAAGAAAGCCCGAGAGGCGGGCGGCCCAGAGCATGATGAAGATGGAAGCGACGACCTGGCGTGCATGATGGTAGCCGCTAAATGCAAGAGTGATGATGGCTAGGAGAACGAAATTTGTGCCGCCAGCGAAGTCTTGCGGTGTTAGTTTATGGGACTCATGATGGGGCTTCGGTGATGCTGCGAGAACGGAGCGGCTTTCTTACCGGTGAGCTTGTCAAACTTGAAACTGAAGGCTATTGAAAAGAAGAATAGCTGGTATGCTATCGTGATGAGGGCCGTGATGGCCAGGTAGTAATCGTCAAGAACATGTACAGTCGTCATTTTGGAGTGATTGTCGACCTCACTGTCGTGGGCTTGTGTGTTTGCGCGTGTATGCGATGGATGAGATGTGGTTCAAAAACCTGAGACGATTGGTAAAATTGTTGAAACACTCGAGAATCGACAGGTGTTAGTGAACCACCTTGGATTGAGTACTACAGAGGGATAGTTAGAAGGACGACATACAGCAACAAGCCTGCTGACGCTGTCACCACCGATTTCATATACTATGAGTGAAGGCCGAAAATCGCGATGGCTCGTCGCATAGCCTCAGTCTAGTGAGGATTCGGGGTAGAGCAGAAGGCTTCAACGTCGTCATTGACTTTGTTTGGCCCGCCATGACGGGTCACTTCACACAGGCCCGTGTACCGATGCCACACATTTTGTATGATCGTGGTACATTGGACTGTTCCATCGATCGGAGATTTGAGAGTACCGAGGGCCGCGATGCCCAGCCACAGATCAAAAGCCACACAAACTAGAAAAGGGAGTAAATAGTGGATCCTTACGCCACACACCACACACACACACATGTGCCCAGGTTGTCCCCACTAAATTGAGTGAAACGAACGAGACTGGCACTCCCGACTCCCGATCATGACACCCATATCCTTGGAATTAATGGCAAGGACTTGCTGAAGCGAAAAAAGGGGTGTTAGTCTCAAGCTCACATGGATTTCCTTCTCACAACACCAGGCTAGTACGTCCACGGGAGCCCGAAGATCCGCGATAGAAGGGAAGAGCTTTCCTCACCGTCGCCAACCACCAACATCTACGGGGGTACAGAAGTCCACGGAAACAACGGACTCATTTCCCCACGGTATTGCAACATCTCCTGTCCAATGCTATGACTTTCTCAGTATGCTATCGATATGGACTATATCGCATTACTTAAGCAGCCAGGCACTTCCCCTGGCCTCCAGCTCGTGGCTGTGGCTTGCCGTAGTACTTGGGGAATATGCGGCTATAGTATGACTGGGCGAAATTCTCAGTCATCAAACACGATTGCCTGAACGACACTGTCTGACCCATCTTCGGTCGAAGCCGTCTCCAGCCACTTGAAGCGAGTCCCCTACGAAGCGAGTGTTTTCGGACTTTGGACGACGGAGCCATCTCAATGCTTTTGTCCGTTCTCTTACACGCACGGAGATATCGAGCCTACGCAATCGCAACGTGCCAGCGACACCTCCTGTCTCAATGGTGGGCTCATTGGTTGCTGCAAAGACATTCCCCCCCTCCTTCACGGTGGTAGTGTAACTTGGGATGGGACCAACATCAGTGCCAGTCTGAGAGCCCTCATGGTTTCGTAAAGCGAACGAAGGTGCGGCGGCTGCCCTCTCTAGAAGGCGTTAGATACTGGAGGATCCATCTGATTGCAACACCAGGAATGATCCTCACGTGGATGTTGTAGCGTACCCCATCGTTCCCGCTGTGGAAGTGTACATTTTCTCTACCGACCATGGCAGCTCGGGTTTTGGAGCGCCATGGGGGTACAGTCGATCTCCCATGCCCAGCTCCAATGATTCGCGCCGCTAAGAATGACTGCCGGTACTCTGTGACTCTGGGGAAACCAATTGAAAGTTTGTTTCCCGCATTCTTCTAGGTTTTTATTTTCTTCATTTTTAGATACAACGTATTGCTCGTTCCTGAGTCAAAAGCAGTTCGCAGATGCCACAGAAGCAACAGCTGATTGAGGAGAAGGGGTGGGGGGGAGATCACTGGAAAGTGTGAATATATTCCGCAAGGCCGCCCGTCGGAAACAAGTTTCCTTTGCGGCTTCCAGCTGAGCAACCCTTTCGAAGAAGTGTGAGACTGTGGGAGTGAGGACTAGGTAAGGATTCAAGGGTTGAGAGTTGAGAAGGACAATGGAAGATGGGTACCCGTTGGCGAAGAGAGGGACATATCGCATGACCTTCTTTCTCGTCATACAACAAGCATGTAACCCATCTCAACATACTATGTACGGGTGGGATAACCGCTTCTCCCACTGCGGCATGGGTGCATCTGTGTGCGTTGCTTAGGGGGGCCACTGGGGGACTCGGTTTAGCGCTGCTGTCACTGGACCTAGCGCGCCCGGGAGAGAAAAACGATATTTTTTCAATTAATGATCTGGCGCTCTCGTGGTTTCGGAGCCGCTAAGAAGGACGCGTTGCGGCGCATCATCCCCGTCTCAGACGGTCTCCGTCTGGGGCATGTCTCAAACCCTAGACAATCAGCCCAAGGTTGTCCCATGCCAAGGGTCATGGAATCCACAACGCTTTGCTTTTCACAGTCTCCATCTCCGATCGAAGCCTGCTCAAGATCCCGCCAGCAAAGCCACAGGGTCCCCCCTTGTAATTTTCTTGGCTGCCCTGAAGTTCGCAGTCACCAAAGTCTGCCGTTCCTGGAAGATACCCTGGTCACCTCGGCTTGCCCCTGGTTCTAGATGGGAACCGCCTGCATCCAACGACGCAAAAATGGCAACTTTTAACTGTCTTGCCCTGCTTCCCAGTCAGCCCTCGCCTTCGACAAGGCCGGATCGTACCAGTCCAGACCCGCATCCGCGCCGTTCTGGCGAATTCCAGACTTGGCAACAATTTGGCAACCGGTGCGCCGAAGCCTAAGAGCCAATTTGAACGGAGTGTGGCGACGCAAGGCCTGAGCATTCCTTGGGCAAGCAAAATGAGAGAGTCGCGATGCACTCGGATCTCGGTGACTTGGTCCCCCTTTTTTTTTCAGTCCATCCAGTGTATATCCCCTCCTGATGATGAATGATTTGCAGCCTGCTCCACTGAAGTTTCGAGCAGTTGTTTGTGTGTCTTGATCGTTCACCGTCTGATCCAGTCGTAGTTGGCCCTCGCTCGTCGATTTCTTAAACTCCGTGCCGTGCATCTGGCGATAGATTTGCGCTTTTGCAGGGCAAACGGGAAGGACGGCAGACTGTGGTCGAGCTCTTTGGCCGAGCTCTCTCACATCATCGTCTTCATACGATACACCGTTCATGACATGCCACCCCCCTGTTCGTGTGTTTGGTCGCTTCTCCATCCTGCTACCCTTCCCGGTCCCCACACCCTCAGTCTCTCATTACTCGGGTCTTGGCCATCCTATCTTGCCCAAACTATGTACAATGTTCTGCAGGTGACCCTCTGCGTGCCCGTAACTTTACTCTTTCCCACCACCTTCCTTTCCTCACCCATCGTAATCGCGAATAAGGTCGTGTGAAGGTTTCCGAACCATTCCACTAGCCATACAAACCATACGCTCCTTTGACCAAGGGTTGATCCCACTGACACTTCAACGACGGCTGGCCTGTTGCATTCCACTCTTTTGAAAACGCCCACGAGATCGATTTATACGAGTACCGACAAGGAAAAGGAAGAAACAAAGTCGAGAAACGCTGGGGGGACATCTCACTGTCACCAGCTTTTCTCGCACATTTAAGAGTCTTCACGATGAGGCAAAGTCTAGTTTTCGCGGTGGCAGCTCTATCAACATTTGTTCAGGTGCGTTGTCTTGGCTTGAAGGATGCAGGCGACGGCCATCGACCCGGCAGGTAAGAACGAGGACTTACACAACAATAGGGTGCGGTTATTGAACATAAGAGGGAGGATGCCGTAAAGAGGCAAATCGTCAACGTCGAAGGAAATGCTGGTGTGGAAGTGACGACTGTGCCGGCAGAGAACGTTGAGAAACTGACGGAGGGCAATGGCATCCTCGCGGGCATCCTCGATGTGTTGAACGGCAACCGACAAAATAGCGGCCATAAGAACGCCAACAACAACAATAACAATAACAACAACTGTCCCACGATGCCGCCAGCGCCACCGCCGCCACCGCCGCCGCCGCCCGTCACGGTGACGAAGACAGTCTTCCAGAATGCCTCGATCCCCGCACCGTTGACGGTTTTCGTCACGCAAGCTGCTCCGTACGTTTTCACGGTGGTATCCGATGTAATGACTTGAGACTTGCATACTGACAGACATCATAGTCCCCCAGTCATCATGACCCAGAGCTGCCCGCCTCCTCCTCCGCCTCCGCCTCCTGCTGCAGCTCCTCCCGCCGCTCCTCTGGTGCCACCGGCAGCGCCCCCTCCAGCAGTCACTACGCCTTCGACTCCTCCTCCTCTTGCGGCCGGTAAGTCTTGGCTTTCAAACTTCTATTTTCTCGCAGCAAATGTTGACTCGTATATCAGAACCGCCCGCCGCTGGCCCCCCACTAGTAATTCCCGCTGCCTCGCAACCCGCCCTCGCTGCTCCCGGACTAGCAAGCCCGGCTTCTCCCTCGCAACCCGCGGCCGTTCCGCAGGCTGGCAACCCAGCCGCGGGCAACAGCCCCACGTCGTCTATCAACCTGGGTGGTCTTGGCTCAAATGGTGGCGCCAACCCGGCTGCTAACGTGCCTGCTCCGCAAGTCACGGTGCCCATGATCGCCGTCAACCCCGCCGCGCCCAATATTGCCGTCAGCGGTCTGTCGTTGAGCAGCAAGCTCGTCCTAGGAAATCTCGTCCAGCAAGCTCCCGGATTGCAGGCCCGCGCGACCCCCGGTGTGAAGGCGGCGGTGATGGAGCCTGAGGCTGTGGTCGAGAATGAGGACGACGCATGAGAACGATTTTTGTGAAAACCCAACCGATTCACCCTTCACTGGAAACTCCCCTCTGTCAAGCTACCATTACAAGGAAATAGGCTTGGCATTGGGGATGGACTGTGAGGGACGGAAAAGGACTGACGCCGACGACTTTGACGGAGCAGTTTGCAGCAGCGGCATACGAATACCCTAGAAGACATTTCATTTTCACTTTTATTCAAAATTCGATTCTTGGACGGACGGAGGTGGTAACTAATGGTGCAAATTCCGAAGAAGGGGGCGAGGAGGGACGCTTTTATCCGGTACATATATATATATATGTAAACTTGTGGAGGAAGAGACGGAAAAGAGAAAATCTGGACATTGGAACAACCTTTCCCTCCGTCCGGCTGCGCGAGCGACAGGTAATTTGGTTATTCTCCTTTTTTTGTTCCCCCTTCTCTCTCTCTCCCAAAGGGGGGGAACTAATTGAACGGGGGAATGGCCAAAACTTTCAAACCCCAGCTGTATATAATTCATTTCTACCTTTGCACAAAAAAGCACAAACAACAACATTCAGACACACACACACAAAATCTCCCCCTCACATCGCATACCAGGTTCGTTTAGCATTTATTTTCAAACCCCAAAAATGGAAGAATGAGCGAGTCTCATTATGCCCCATGCTGGCGTGGTGCGTGAAAAACAAAATACAAGAACCCAAAAAAAGGCCTCAAAAAATGTTTCCCCGGTCAACGTAACTTGGCGTAAGTCGTTCAGATCTTGATTGATGTTGATGAATTTTGTTTCTCTTTTTTGATTTTTTGCTTCCCAAGGGGTATCATAAAGCGTTAAACGACATGTCCGCCCAACCCATACGTATGATCTCTACAAACCTAGCTAGCTGAGCTCCTCCCACTCCTATGATGAGCTCTTGTCCTTTTCCTTTTGCGCTAGCCTCAACTTCTTGGCTTGCCGCTTGCTGACCGCCGGCTGCGGCCCGTCTCCCGTCTCGTCGGGGGTCTTGCGCTTCTGGGCGTTATTGCCCTTTTCTCCCTGCTTTCCCTTGCCAGCGTTCTCTCCCTTCTTCCCCTCGCCCTTCTTCTTCGCGTCGTCGCCCTCTCGCCCACCAACCTCGAGAACGTTCACCACACCCCGGAACCCGGTCCTCTTGATTCCCTCATTGACAACCACGCCGCGCGGGTTGACCCCAAGCGCTTCGGTGCCCTTCTCGCTCCCTAGGCCCCAGACGGCGAGCAGGTTCACCACATCGGCCGGCGCGCGTAGTCCCAATGCATTCTTGGCCTCACTGCTAACGACAATCCCCCGGCCCTTTGTCGCGCGGACGAGCGAGGCGAGGTTGGAAATGAAGCATGCCCTGGCTCGGGCGTCCGTCGGGCCCTGGCCGGACGGGGAGGACAGGACCTGGGCGTAGCACACCTCAATGCGCACGCCGCGGGACACGGCAGCCATTAGCGGTTTTGGGCGGAAGTGGAAAGGGAAGTGCTGCGTCAGGTCGAGAGATATCAGCGAGGGCTCGGCCATGGAGAGGCAGGCGGCCTGGAAGGCCTTCTCAGTGGTCGGGCGGACGGCGAGGAGGTCATAAGCTGCTGCTAGTGCGGGCAGACGGTAATTCTGGGAAGGATCGGAGAGGAGGACCGTCGCGCGGTGGAGGACAGTTGGCGCTTTTGCCCGTGGCTGTTGTGATGTCGAAGGAGAGGCGGACGGAAATTTAGGGAGGGGGTTCGTTATTTGCGAGGGGATTGGGGGCGTTATTGTGTTATTGAGAGCGACGACTGAGTAGCCCAGCGAAGAAGCGAAGGAGATTGTGCGGTTGAGTTCGGCGGGTGAGGTGGAGGGTGTCCACGGGATGTTAAGGTCGTAGAGCATTTTTGAAGCTATCGCGGGTCCGCTAGCATAGGTGTGCGAGGGGGGTGATGACTATGGTATGCTTTCAGCTTTGTGACGAGAGCTGAACCCTCGTAATTGAGCTCGTACACAAGACTGCAGCAGTGTTGGCTGCTAGTAGAACTGATCCGAGGCTTGTGAAACAATGTACAGGGTGGTGTCACACAGTGGAAGGCCTCGCGATAGTGCTATCTTTCTCTTCGTGGGCGAAATTTTTTGAGAGCGGTCGGAGGTCGGTGTTAGGTTGGTTCCGCGGGATGACGCAGTGGAGAGAGTTTGGTTCCATTGGGGGCCCTACTACCGCAGCAGGCAGCGAGGGGCAGACCAGCCTGGCAGGTGGGCGGGGGCATTTCGGGGCTGCATGGCGCTAAAAGGGTTAAAGCTAGTGGACATCTGGAAAACTAGCCGATGGGCTGCTGTTGAATTTCTGTGCGTCGCAGCGGCAAGCACGGGCGGGAACATCGGGCTGGGGTGGAAAAGTCATGATTTCATCTTGCTATTTTGAACCACCTCAACCTTCATGAAGCTATTTCCATTTAGACTATCTGCAAAACAGTCGCAACAACCGTAGGACGCAAATTAGCTGTAAACGATAAGGGGGAAGGGACGCCGAGAAACGACAACTAATGATTTTTGGCGCAGTTGCCGATGGTCCCCCCGAACCAGGCGCTGCCGGATGTGGCGGCGGTTCACGGATGACCCCGGGTTTTCAGCCGGTCAGGCGGAGTTGCAGCTGAGGCAATTGAGCGGGGAGTGACCTCGCTACAAGAGCATGAGTTTAATTCTAGGGAAATTTACCTCCAAAAGGCTTCTGCATAAGAGTTGGAGGCAAAAGGGGGCTGCTACAGAGCGCCCTCCGTCGCCAAGGTATCAAGACAGGTCACGAGTCGCTCACAACTATGTCTGTTTTACCCGTCAGGAAAGTCTGTAACCGACAAATATGGAATGGCATTCTCCTTTGCCTCCGACAGATATTGCCTTATTGGTGAATCAGTACTTTACATTGTAGAGATTTGGATGGTCTGCCAAGGATGCACCGCCTCGCGAGGACACGCAAGACAAGTCACACACCCAGCTAGCCGGACCATCAATCAGAGTCTTTCGTTCATCCCTCTTTTCTTCTTCGTGCCACTCATAATCCTTCCATCGCCGGAGAGCTTGGGCCACCCCCCTGCTTCCACGCCCATCTGGAATCGAGATTCCCTGCCACTTTTCGGTCCTAAAAGTACAGCTTTAATTGCCCGTTGGTCCCCTCCAACGTCAGCTGTTCTTCCTGCCATCCAACGGTTCCTCCCACGATCGAATTTTTCGCTATTGGAACCCTCGATACCGAGTGTTGATTTCGTTCCAAGTCTTTCTCGCAAGGGGTGATATTGTATAACGCGACACCGACAGACGCCAATTCAGGGGACAGCGGAGGACATATTATCAGGTGACAGAACAAGACGCCAAAGACCTCCAACCACTTCTGCATCTGTGCGCCGCGCCCGCCGCAATGTTCTTCTTCTTCGTGTGCGGCGAGCACACCTTCCGCAAGCCCGTCGAGGGCTATGAGGGTTTGGTCTGCCAGTGTCACAACTGTCACAACATGGCTGGCCACGTCATTAAGAGCCATCCGTGGTTTACCTTCTGCTGGATTGTGAGTACGCTGTTCTCTTCTTCCATCGCCATAGCCTGGTCTGGTGGCCATTTGGGCGGCGCCGCAGCATGCTGGACAAGAGCGCATCCCAAGCTAATGCCTCATCTTCTAGCCTGTTATTCCTCTTTCCTTCAAGGGATATACCGATGTCGCTTGCCACATCTGCAACTTTGCTCAGCCGCTGGAGAGCCGCCCCGACGTCACGGCAATGAAGGGCGGGGGCGGGCCGGGCTTCCAGCACCCTCCGCCTATCCATTCTCAACCTCCTCCAGGATGGGGTCACGCGCCGCCTGTTCAAGGCCAGCCTCCTCAGGGATGGGGACAAGCGCCGTCCCGATATGGATGAGGGCGATCTTCAGCGGTCAACTGTAGGAAACTCTACAAAACAAGGACATGAAGTGATGAGCGAGCCATTTGGTAGTTGGCGAGCTAGGCGGGCGGATTGATGCGCTGGGAGATATACATACCCTCCGACAATGTGCAAAGTGTTGAGATTGCGCGGGAGTTCTCTTCTTGTTGGGTTCTGGGCCAAAGATACCAGGTTTGCGGGGCGTTCAGGCAGATTTACTAGTATGAGAAATGTTCGAATTGGCATAATATCCTCATTGATGGCTTTTTTGGCTACAGAGAGTCAGGTTGAGCCAAGCCGCTTCTAACTAAATCACTTGTACGACTTTTGACTTTTCCAATCGAATCGGCCCTCATGTTGAGAGATGTTGCCCTTAGGTATACCATTTCTATAACAACTTGGCGAAGGTTGGTGGAGATAAACATGCCGTATTCGTTGGGTGGAATCCAAGGAATGAATAAGTTTGCTATTGTAGTTTCTTTGAAAAGACAAGAAAAAGAATGTTGTGCTTTAATGTATCGGTAACGAACGATAGCTCAAAGCTTGGGAAACATATTGACAAAGGCCAAGCACTGCTCATCATTTAGGGTCTGATGACACCAGAATGTCAGGCCACGGCGTCTTCTCACCATCTTTCGGGTTTCTGGGACATTGCATTTGTGGTCCCTGCTAGTTGGAGGTTTCTCTTTCAAGACGTATTTCTTGGGGACAGGGATGTGTCATAAAACCACGACAATTGCAACGTTGTTCCATTCCCTGAACTAAATATGGTTTCTTTATTTGATTCCCCTTTATCACGTATTTAATGTCGGATATCTTTGACTTCTTCCTCTGACTGGATCCCCTTTCAGCTAATTATTAAACGCAACAAAGACCATACAATTGAGTGAATGAAAAACAGGTATCTGATGTCTCGTAGTTGCTCACAAACTTCATCTCAACTGCCTCAAGACCCTGGTTGATATATTGACGGACAAGTCTTAGTTATGACGTAGATTCAGCCACAGGACACAATGTGGCGGTGCAGCGCTTTGAACTTTCCTGAAATGCTTCCGTCATGTCCAGAAACCGCAGCCGGACAATCGCCCAATGGTTTTGGCCATCCGACGACAACCTTCCACTACGAACTTCTCCGTGGTGCCTGTCGCGCAATAGAAACGTCCAATTTCTAGCATCCAAAAGTCCGACATCAACCGCTACAATGGCGTCCGCGAAGCGAGGCCCAACAGTGCTGGTCCGTCGCAATCCTGTCCCCATTTCACGCCCCCCAATCCCAAAAACACTAAGGACCGTCTGTCCACTAATGCAAGTTCTACTGTAGGTGACCGACTCGCGAGAGCGTCCTCCACCTCGAGGTGCCCTCCAGCGCCAAAATACCGGTCTAGGTGCTGGCCAACCCCGACCCGCAATGCGCTTTATATCCGTCGACAACGTTCTCCAGTACGCGTCCGAGATCCCATCAGGCCAACCCAGAGTACCACCCACTACCCAACGCCCAAATGTGGTTGGTTCAGCAGCATCGGGCTCGCGCCGTGCGAGTACCGGGCCCGGCATTAGTCTTCCGAATCTTCAGACTAGGATGGTTGGGCAGAGCATGCCCTCCCGTACGACTAAGATCAGCGAGAAGCTCGTCCTCCTACCCGAGACCGACGATAAACCTGGCTCTGACGAGGATCTTGATGAAGAGGCGAGCAAGATTGCCCGGCAGTTTGAGGAGGAGGAGAATCGCCCCCTTCGCGACGAAGAACTTGACGTACTTCGCAAACGAGGCGGCATCCGCGGTAAGAGCTATGCAGAGCGTCTACCCAAAGTCCAGCGGAGGGAAAAGCTGGCCAGGTTGACGGCATACTGCACGGCGCAATCCTACAAGATGCAATCCACAGCAGAATTTCTTCGTAAAAAACACGAGGCCAAAACGAAGCTCTACGACGATTGTTTGTACGCTATTTATTCATTGCCGCTGCTGAATGGCAACGAGGGTTACCGCGTGCGCAGTCGGCCAATTGTCAAGACTCCAGGCAGCGGCAAGACCGTGCTTGACCTGGAAATTGAGCGTAGCGAGCAACGGGATAACCATGAGGGCTACTTTGAAGAGTTTGCTTACACGGGGAGCCCTATCAATGGGAACGGCGTGTACGATGACTCTTCGCCTCGACATCGAGAGCAGAGCCCCGACGATCCGCACTCATCGCCGCTCGCGCGTTTGGCCCCTGACGCGAAGAATTTTGCAGAGATGTTCTTGTTCTCGTATGGCGTGGTCGTGTTCTGGAATTTTACGGAGCACCAGGAGAAGGATATCCTTGCAGACCTGACCTTTGCGCAAAACGAGAATGGCCTCTCGCTCATTACTCGCCCCCTCGACGAGGAAGATTTTGAGACGGAAGAGTTCCACTTCGAGTACAGCGCCGACGTAAAGCGACCCCGTATCTTCAACGACATGATCACCCTGCTCCCGAGGAGCGACCACATGGTGAAGCTGACCATCAGCCACGCCATCGCGCAGAGCACCAAGCTGTGTCTTTTCGAAGAACGCATGAGTGAAACAATGCTCGACGCGCAGCACGTACCCAAACGTTTAGCCCTTACGGGAGAGCTGAACATGACGAGGACGGAGATTGTTAAGATTCTTGGGAGACTTTTCAAATCTCGTGTCGATATTAACCTCTGTAAGTCTGCCTCCACCTTTCTTTTCACTTCCAGTCATATCGTCCAGTACAGATTTGAGGGTGATACCTGTCTGACTTTCGCAGCATCAAACATCCTCGATGTGCCGAATTTCTTCTGGGATTCAGAACCAACGCTCCATCCGCTTTACGTTGCCATTCGCGAGTACCTGGAAATCGATCCGCGCATCAAAGTCCTCAACGAACGCTGCCGCGTTTTCCTTGACCTCGCCGAGATTCTGGCCGACTCAGTCGCGGACGCGAAGATGAGTTACATCACGTGGATCATCATCGTGCTCATCATTATCAGTATCCTGGTCACCGTTACCGAGGTTGGTCTCCGCTTCGGCATTTTGTCAAAGAATAAGGGCGAGGGCGAGAAGGCAGCCGTACCATTAATATCCGCCGGTGGGGGCCAGACGGCATCGCTACCAGGGAGCGTGAAGTGGGAGCTCGCGAAGCGGAACGTGAGTGTAGACGAGTTGAGGCTATGGAGCCGGATGCTCAGCGACGAGGAGGGGACGAGCGCATGCGGCAGTCAAATCGTCGGCAAAACGTACGCCGGCGTCTAATTTTTACTCTTACGGAAATCCTTGCCGCTTTGTATCCCTTTTTATCATTGCATAGCATGGCGTTGGGGGTTTAACTATTTCTTAAAAATCGAGATCTGGAGGAACAAGTTGCAAAAAATGTGTCTATTATAGCTTTTACCTTTCAAAAAAAAAAAAAACCATATCCATGAGGACAGGTTAACAAGGCCAAAAAACAACAACAAGGATGATGGCACGCGGGAAATAAACTGGGTTAGGAGAGTAATGCGCAAAGTCGTCAGAGAGATACGTCCCATACAAGCTTGATACTGTTTAATTTGTGGACAAAATAAAATACTTCATTTACTCCGGTGCTATGCTGCCAAGGACTGCGGACGCAAGAAGCCAGAAACTGTACAAACAAAAAAAGAACAAATCAACTACTCGAGCCAATAACCTATATTCTTCTAATCACACTGAGGGAGGTATTATTTTAATACCCTTTCATTTTTATTCCTTGTTGAACCCTTTCTTTGTTCTAAGATGCGTATTCACAAATCCAGCTACTCGTCCCGGTCTGCCATATTGGCGAGGGGCACATAGCCCTGGTCTTGAGTGCGTCTGCCCCTGATGCGGCGGACGACATACTTGATCCTCTCGATAATACCAAAGCCGCGGCGCTTAGTCTGCATGGACGGGTCGACCATGTAACTCGGGCGGGTCCAGAACTTGAGGAGAAGGGAGCTGACGACGACACTGACACTGCTGCAGGCCATGGCGGCACCGGCGGCCATGGGATGGAGGTGGAAGCCGAAAGGGAGGAAAACGCCCATGGCGAAGGGAAGACCGATGGCGTTGTAGAGGCAGGCCCAGGCGAGGTTGAGCTTGATGCGGTTGAAGATGGAGCGGGCGAGGTGCAGCGCAGCGGGGATGTCCATAAGGTCAGTAGGACGCATGAGGACAACGTCGGCGGCTTCCATAGCGACGTCGGTGCCGCTGGCCATGGCAATGCCTACATCTGCAGTCGCAAGGGCAGGAGAGTCGTTGATGCCGTCGCCAACCATACCGACAACCTCGCCTTGCTCCTGAAGCTGGTGGACAATAGCTTGCTTCTGGTCCGGAGAGACGCCAGCAAATACGTTATCAGGAGAGATACCAACAGCGACCGCGACAGCGACCGCAGTGGAGCGCTGGTCGCCGGTAACAATGGCAGTCTTAATCTTCATGCGGTGGAGGACAGCGATGGCGGCCGCAGCGCCCTCCTTGATTGTATCAGAGAGGCAGAGGTGGCCGGTGTAAGTGCCATCGATGGCAACAAAAATGTTTGTGGTACCTGCGGATGTGTTCTTGGAGCTGGAGTTGGCCTTGACGTTGAGCTGCTCAGAAGCCTCGACTGCCTCGACCGGGACGTTGACATCGTTCTCACGAAGGAAGCGAACATTGCCGAGGAGAACACGGTAACGGGTGCGCTTGTTGCTGACAGCAGGCTCAACAAGGGCGTTGATACCCTTGCCAACAGCAGCCTTGAACTCGCCCACACTGCCTTCGAGGGTTGCTTCATCGTCCAGGCCTAATTCTGTCTTAGCAGCCCCCAGGACAGCTCTACCGACAGGATGCTCGCTGCCCATCTCGGCGAGGCCGACGATATGCCACCAGAGTCGGCGTCTCCATTCACTATCCTGCCAGGCGGGAAGAAGTTTCATTTCAGCCACACTCATCTTGCCATGAGTAATCGTGCCAGTCTTGTCAAGGACGATCTGCGTAATTCTGGTGGTCGTCTCCAAAGCAGCACCGCCCTTGACCAAAATGCCATTCTCTGCGCCAATGCCGGTGCCCACCATGACAGCGGTGGGTGTAGCCAGACCGAGAGCGCAGGGGCAGGCAAAGACAATGACCGAAATGCACAGCTTGACGCACACCATGATTTTACCGCCGCTAGCTTCTTGAGTAAAGATCTTTGGTGGATTTGTGAGCGCGTGACTGAGGACCATCCAGACAAGGAAAGTTAGGAAACCAAGCAGAAGAATGGTGGGAACAAAGTAGCCAGCGAGTGTATCGGCAAGTCGTTGAATAGGAGCGCGAGTAGTCTGGGCATCCTGAACAAGCTTAACGATCTGGCTGAGCTGAGTATCACGACCGGCCCTAGTGACCCTAAAGTCGACGCGTCCGTGACCGTTGACCGTGCCCCCAATAAAGAAGCTGCCCTTTTTCTTCTGGACTGGCATGGCCTCACCGGTAACCATGCTCTCATCAACATAAGTCTCACCACGGACCAGAACGCCATCAGCAGGAATCTTGTCACCAGGACGAAGAATAACGACGTCTCCAACTTGAAGGAGCTCAGTTGGGATGACCTTTTCCTCTGCTGCGTGACCATCGCGGTTGGGCGTCTTGGGTTCACCGGAAACCGCTGCGTTCTCCCAGCCCTCGGCAGCTTTCTCAGCAGCAATAGGGTCGGCGTAGATGGTGGCCATCGAGGGTGCCAAAGACATGAGGCGGGAAAGAGCCTTGGAGGTCTGCCCCTTGGCTCTGTTTTCCAAAAACCGGCCCAGGGTGACGAAGGTGATCAACATGGTGCTGGTGTCGAAAATGGTAGCGGGTCTCGTGTGCGGCGGGAATAAGAAAGACACCAACATAGCCATAATACTGAAGAAGAAGGCACAAGAAGTACCAAGAATAACGAGGACGTCCATAGTTGGCGACCCGTGCTTGATGGATTTCCAGCCTGATACGTAGAAGCGCTTTCCAATGCCGAACTGGACGGGTATCGTGAGCGCTAAACAGATCAAGTCGCCGAGGAAAATGCCGTTTAGTAGTTCCCAGCTACCGAAATCTAGAGCTGGAAAGCACATGGGAATAATCATGCTGATAAGAAAGACGGGAATGGCGAACGAGAGTGACAACTTGAAGGCTCTCCGCCACTCGTTAATCTCTCGGGTCTTGGCAAGCGATTCAAGCTGCGCATTGTTATCATCGTTGTCGGACACCAGAGCATTGAGACCCTCTGCTTCAACAGCCTCAACAATACCTCGTAGGCCGATGATGTTGGGTTGATGTGTGACAGTCAGTCTCGATGAAGCCAAGCTAAGCTTCGCGGTGTTGATACCCGGAATAGATGCCAGCTTCGCCTCCAGGGCTAAGGCTTGAGTGGAGTCCGGATTTCCGTAGATTTTGAACTGCGCGGTTGAGGAGGCGCCACCATGCGCAGATACTTCGAATGCGGTCGACAAGACTTCGGCACCGAAGCCTCTATCCTCGATAATCTCGGCAATTTTCTCCGCGGAAAGTTTCGTCGTGTCGTGGGTAATAACAGCGCGCTCCGCCAACAGGCTGATATTAAAGCGCAATACACCGTCCAACTCTTTGAAACCCCCCTCCACGGCAGACGTACAAGCTCCGCAGGTCATGCCTTCAATAGCGACTGTTGTTGTTGCCACTGAGCTGGTTGGGTTGCTGCTCGCTCTGGGCTTTTCTTGTTGTGCGCTTCCACTATCCACAATCTCAGCGCCGAATCCACGGTCCTCAATGATCTCGGCAATTTGCTCGGCAGTCAACAGATCCGGGTCGTGCTCAATAACGGCTCTTTCAGAGAGCAAGGATATGCTAAAGCTCTTTACACCCGGGACGTCCTTGAAGCCTCCCTCCACGGCTGATGTACAAGCGCCGCAAGTCATTCCCTCAATCGCAACCGTCGTTGTGAGCAGGCCAGCGTCTTCGTCAGCGTCAAACAGGTCCTGGCCTGTCGGGAACATCGGCGACGGTAGGTCTGTAGATAGTACTTCGGCGTCAAACCCGCGGTCTTCAATAATCTCGGCGATTTGCTCAGCAGAAATCACCTCCGGGTTGTGCATGATCACGGCGCGCTCCATGACCAAGCTCACGGAGACGCTTCCCACGCCATCGACACCCTTAAAACCGGACTCGACCGCGGAGGTACAGGCGCCGCAGCTGGAACGGATGGTAAGTACATGGCAACAGCGACAAAATCGCAACAGGACTCAACTCACGTCATGCCGCCGACCTTAAGGGTCGTTGTCGCCCACTGGGTAGCGGTTGGTGTGGCTAGAGTAGCCCGTGGGGCCAACTCATTCGGCCCCGGAACTTTGATATTCGGAGGAGCCATGGTATTGATGATTTTGTAAAATCGATGCGACTAGAAGATGATAAAGTCGGGGTGCAGGGCCAGCCTCGATCTTCGTTCGCGCTTCAGTTCTTGGGGGTTGGGTCTCCAGCTATCTGGCTCCAGCCTTCATTATCCGGCTAGCTGTCCATGTGACGAAATATGCTTTTGATCGACAGAGAAGGTCGGGTCGGCAATGAGGATGAAGGCAAATAAACTTCGAAGGGAGGATAGGGGGGGTGCTCCAGAAGACCGGCTTCCTAGGAATATTTACGGGTTGCAAAAGGTGGGTATCGTGGGAGCTATTGCGTGTGCGGATGTGCTGGTGTGTCGTAGCGGAGGTTAAAACAAGAAAAGAGAGGCCGTGGGCCAGCGAGTTGAACAAGTAAGGATTAGGAATAGAGCCAGAGAGGCACGAAGAAAACGGTGGCAGATCAATGGCACGATTGGGGAAGGCAAGAGAAGCTTGGAAGGGACAGAAGCGGAAGGTCGGCTTTTGTCAGCCAGTGTGTCTCGACCGCATAGACTAGGGGTGAGAATGGCAAAAGAGTTTCGCTGGCTGGGTGGTAGCGCGGACCATGAGCAGAATAGAATGCATGCTGTTCGAGGTAATACGTACAGCGGCAGCGAGGACGGGTGTGTGCTCCCACACATGCGGCGTAGCCGGGATCTATCATCTGGCGCAATCGTGGAACTGCGGCCGGGGGGCGTATGTGTGTTTGTAATAAGTGGAGGAGGGGGGAGGGGGAAGCCAATGTTCCTCTGACCATAGTGTCCCTAATGCTGGTTGTTACTTCCGTGACAGAACGGGACATTGGGCTCGGTAAGGGCTCGCTGAAATGCTGCTCTGTAGTGTACGTAAGGACGTACTTCCCTGTAAGATACGCTTCGCAGGTGGGAGTGTCCCCTGTTCGTTTCCCACACCCTGGAACATACCGGAGCTGCCCTGACTAAAACGCCCCAGTCTCCGAACACAGTCGGCCTCAGTTGGCCTTCACCTGTGTCGAACCCTGAGAAAAAACTGCCTCGAGTGGGCTGCAGAAGAAGGAAATAGACGGGCCGTGACCAATGGGGTCGCACGGGCTATTCTGCCCGCCGCTGCAGCTCTCGGCCCTTGGGCGCCACAGCTGGAACGGGGCTCCTCCTACCATCCTCCTATTTCCCTCCTTTCTCTGGGCAAATCTAAGATAGGATCGCGCTCGCCACTGCTCGTGTAGGTTAGTTCCCTTAGTGATCTTAGATATCATCACGTCGTCTTCTGATTTAGGAACGGACGAGCAACCGACCTTTGCACTCCCCGAATCCTGGGGCTCATGTCAGACATCGTTGTTCCTTCCAAGTGACGCAAAGCCGGACCCTGAGTCAGGACTGAGTTAGGCTTTGTACCCCTACAAAGAACATTTCTTCGTAGCTTCCAGTGGAAGTGGCACACAAGACAATCTTCAGTCGTCAGTCAGTACGCACGTAGCCCCATGTCATGTTCTGCCGTCAGCTGAAGAGGAATACCACCTCGCCCCTCTCTTCCGATTCTACCAGGCCAGAGCCCATGCGCCACGAGACGAAGCACGGCAGAGTCAGTGTCTAGTGTCTGGACACAACCTGTTTCGAACGAAGTTCTACAAAACATTCCGGGCACGGTTCCTGCGGCAGTTGGTGGTTAGGATCTCCTGGGTTCGAATTGAGCTTCGCCCTCGGACTCAAGCCGCCCAAACACCGCCATTCGGTGCGTCTATTGGCTCTCGTTTTCTGTCTCGGAGTTTGATTTTGAGCGCTAAGCTTCATGCTCCTGAGGCCACGGTCTGTGCGCTTCTAGTAAGGAATACAAATCATATATCCCGACAGACTCGGTTCAGGTATCACAGGTTGTGTGATATTTCCTTGATACCAACCTCTGTGAACTACAAGTGTTTTATCCACCGTTATAGTGTGCTATCTTATCTGCGCTGGACAAGTCCCATTGCCGGATCCAAGGTAGTTCCGTCTCTCCGCCCAAGGGGGCCTACCATTGTCAATCACAGTAGGCTATCTTTTGTCAGCAGTGCAGCGAGTGTGTAGGTACCGAAAAGAGAGCCAACAACGTACGATAAGTACTTCCGAGTTGGCCGGCAGTGAGGGGAGAATCCTTTACTAGTTTGCCGAGAAGTTGTGCCAAGTCGATAGCCCAGCTTCACCTTCCTCGAACAGTAAGGTGCTCCTCTCCTTTCCAAAGTACGATGATAGAGGAAAAAAACCTCAAACAGTAGCCAGGTAGGATGATAGATCACTGATGAAATGCGCTCGTTGCCTGCAAAGGTAATCTGTGGTTCCAAACTTTCCAAACTTGCCACAATCCTCACCTGTGTTCTAGCCTAGTTCCAGTACATTTGATGTGTAAACGGGCTCACTCAGCCCCTGCCGCCCAAAGAAAGACAAAGGAAGTCTTTAGGTGACATGTGCCCTTTCAGTCCGGAAAAGTTTAGTGGACAGCATGGAAGATTCAGTTTGGTGTGGAAAGCACTGAGGTATGACAAGACCAGTCGGCTTTCTCAGTGCCTAGGGCCCCACCACGCCGCGAGTTGCCTGCCCCGCGTCGGAGCCGTAGCGCCCCCTTCCCAACTGCAGCCGCTGCCTACACGGCACCTCAAACGGATCTGACACAAGCTTCATTCCCATACCTCTCCCAAAGAAACACTACCCCATCTCTTTCCATCCCTCCACATTTGACGACAGGTGATCGAGCCAGACACCAGCTCGGGGCAATCAATTTCCCCCCTTCAGCCTTGTCTGTCTCGTCCGATACCAACCCAACGACGTGCGATTCTCAGCCTCGTCATACCCCCACCTTGAGTTATTGCAACTTGAGTGACGACAGCTAGCTATTACTTCCCCACCTTCCACATCTTGAGCATCACCAATAGGAAGCTCATAAGATGGAACAAACCAAAGCTCTCAACGCCCTTGAGGTAGGCATTTGTCGTCCAAAGGGTGCTGCCGTTAATCGTCCATTGCTAACCATCGTAGCCTTTTCTGGCCCTGAGCAAGTCCGCCACATCCCCCCGCGCCGCCGCAGACCTCGTAACCCGCGCGACCTCTAATCCGAATACCTTCCTCTTTACCGAGCTTCTTTCGACGCCACAGATTCAAGCCCTTGCCCAGTCTTCAGAATTCATACCTCACCTAACCCTACTCGAGCTCTTCTCCCATGGCACCTATGCCGCCTACCTCTCCGCCTCCCAGCAACAACAGCTCCCACAGCTTAATGACGCCCAGACCCTCAAACTTCGCCAACTCTCGCTCCTAACCCTCGCCCGTGAGCGTTCCAACCTCTCCTATGCCGCCCTACAATCCGCTCTCGATCTCCCCTCCGCCCGCGCTCTTGAAGACCTCATCATCTCCGCAATCTATGCCGGCTTGTTGGATGCCACCCTTGACCCACACCGTCAGGTCGTGCAGGTAAACTCCCTCGCCGCCCTTCGCGACCTTGCTCCTGGTGCCGTCCCCCCTATGATCCGTGCTTTGCATGCTTGGTCCGCGCGTTGCGAGTCGACTCTTGGCGACCTCGAGTCTCAGATCGCCGGTATCAGGAACGCCGCAGCACGCCTCCAGCGCGAGAAGGCGGAGCAAGAGGCTCGGTTGATGCGCCTTGTCGAGGAAACCCGCAAAGATCCGGATCCGAACTCCCGTAAGCTGGCCGTTGGACACTCGCACGCCGGCGGTGAGCGTAGTGCTGGCAGTGGATTCCTAGGTCATACGTCGAGATCCCAGCGATACAACAAACGTGGCAGCACAAGCATGATGGATAATGCCGAAGAGGTTGATGATGAAGCAATGGATGTGGACGAGGAAGATGATGAGCAGGAGAAGAAGCGTGCCAGCCGACGGAAGCTGTAGCATGGGCGACCCCTTGGTAGCAGCGTCCCGGCACGGATGGAGGTATTCGGATGGCAGAAGAGTAGCAGTCAGGGCGAATGGAGGCCCTGCAAGAATCCTTTGGTACCGCGCTATGGCCGATGCCGATGCTACTACAGATCTTAATAGCCGCTGAAAGGGAGATTACGAAATCCAGTAATCGAGCATGAGAAATGGGTCATGGAACACCTTGATACGTGGGGAGACCCAGCTGGACAGCAAAGAAATTCACGATAGATTATGACGACAGACCAAAAAAAAAAAAAAAAGGCCAATTTTGTAGAACCCTCAACGTGTTGATGCAACTGGGCTTCTAGCCTTGCCTCGTTCGGCTCCTATGGTTCCTATCTACCGGTGATGAGAAAATTAGGGAATCAAAAGAAAAGAAATAAAAAGTGAGTGTCTGTCGAAGCCCAAAAAGTCTTGAAGAAATGCTTTCCTCCTTCACCCTCACCCACCCCTTCTATCAACAACAACCTGAATAGTAGAACCAAACTTGGGTCCTTCGATAGTAGTACACATATACATTGTGCATGCACATTTAAGAAAGCCTAGGTCCTTCCTGTTGAACGCCGTATGCAGGGCTATGATGCCCACAGCCTCTTTTTCCCTACGCCATAAACCCTGGTGATACCCTGCATGGAAGACCGAAAAAGAGACAAAACCGAAAAGTGGAAACTGGTCGCTCAAAATCCTGATTGGTCGTAAAGTTCGTAAAGCTCTCTCACTCTCTCCATTGCCCTCACATGCAACCAGAGCCGTTATTAAACAACACTTAGGTTGATGGGCAATCTGAAAGCACTTGTGAGTTATCTACTGCACATCTTTGTCACCGTTCAGAGCCGCTTGCCCGGAACAAGAATAAAGAGCACACAGAGTGCGGCGTCAATGAAGAGAGTAACGGCCAAGACCATAATGGCCCGCTTGGCGAGGAGCGTACGAACGTAGGGCTCGCGGATCCGGGAAAAGTTGAAAGGGGTGTATTCGCTTAGTCCAATAAGAGCAAGGACAGGATCCAACGAGTATTGGTATGATGCGAGAAAGTAAACACCAAAGGTAAAGGGGAGAATAACCTAAAAGAAATATTAGCGCTTGCATGATATGTGGGTCGTCATCAGGGAAACACACCCAACATCTCGTTGTACGAGCCGAGTCAAGAAAGATGAGGATAAAGGCGGTCCAGAATGCACCAAACATCGACAAGAGGCCAATGATCATCCTGATCTGAAGAGTAGTCGGGATCAAATTGCCCAAGGCCTTCATCCTCAGGAAGTTAGGAAACGCGTCCCGTTCCATAGCCTGGAAGACATAATCCTTGGCAACGTCAAAAACTTCGGGGTCATCTCTGCCGAAATCCTCAATGGCGGTGGTGACATCCTGAGTGATGGAGCCAGGAAGAATAATTTCGCGTTCGGCACCGGGGAGCAAGAAGGTGTAGAGAATCTTCTCTGCTGACGCGCGAATGTCCGATCTCGAGACCGTATGCGGCGGGGAATTAGAGTCAGTCGTTAGTTCTCGCGGGGTGCTGAAGGCGCCGCTCTGTCTGTTGCGGTTGTCGGTACTGCTCTGGGGCGACTCGTGTGCCTCCTCGCGTAAGTATGCCGACATCTGAGCATCCTGATTCTTCTCCTTCTCGCTTGCATACATCGAAGGACCAGCGGCTGGGTGGCTCATGTCGCCAAGGCCGTCCAGAATTGCCGAAGACCGCTTAGAACCGGATTTGTCCATGTCAGGAGTTCCGACGAGTACGGATCTTCGAAGTTCGCGGACATAATGGCGGCACAAAGACATATGCTGGGCAACATCAAGCCTTGTTTCTCAACGTTAGATTAAGAACGTATCTAGCGAATATATTTGTTTGTACGAACCAGAAGTCAAGATAGTCCACCGATTTCTGCTGATCTCTCATAAAAATGTAGAACGAGAATAGATCAACGGGTGGAAGGGTCCGCCTACTCAACACCTCGAACAGCGTCGGCAGACGGTTCCGATGCAGGTCTGGCTGAGGGGAAGGCGTGCCAGACGCCCCGCTGGATCGATCATCCATTATAGCGGCGAGCGTGTTGCGGAGTGAGAGAGATAGCGAGTTTCGGTATTCAAGATGTCGTCGCGAGTTTAGGAAAGGCTCAGTTATGCCGAGCGTCGCTTGTTGATAATGTGAAGACAAAAGTCGAGTCGTCGGAAGAATACGCGATAACGCAAATGAAAAGCAACCTGTTGCCGAGCGAAAGGTCTGGCAGATGTCCTGGGCAGGTTCGGTTGTGTCGTCTATCTCCGTTTGACCTCTATGCAGATTGGAATGTTGGATTGAACGAGCGTACGAAGGGAAGGATCGCGCTGGGCGCAAACTGACAGCGTCAGTGTGGTTGGCGATGGCGCTGCAGCGTGATGACTTGGGGATGCTCGAGTGCCGCTCCAAACGGCACAACAGCAGATCAAGCGCCGTTTAGGCCCGGGACTAATTTCGTCGTCTGGTCAGGGGGAGGAGCCTGCGTCGAAGGCTGGGTTGAGAGGTACGTACCTGCACCAGACCAAGAATGCGCGCTATTCAATCTCTTAATTGCCCCACCAGAGAGCCAAACTTGACGAGGCCCACTTTCTGAGGAGTCTTGGCTGGCTGGATGACTAAGGTCACGTGCATCTGTCTGAGGGGGCTAGCGAGCCAATCAGAATTCTAGCCCTAGCTTTTTTCGCTCTACACACATTTTGTGGGATTTACCATTTATTCACTTTGTCAACTTCTCACGACAATTCGACCCCGACCGACCGACTCCGACCAACGACGACGAGAGGTACCGCCAAAATGTCGACCAAGCAGAAGAAGCCTGCCGGAAAGCAGCGTTCCGCCATTGCGGACGTCGTCGCTCGCGAGTACACCATCCACATGCACAAGCGCGTTAGTATTATCCTCGAGAACGCCGTCGCTGCCGCTGGAGGCGCAATGGGCAGGCCATGATGGTTGGGAAATCATCACAGAACACAGCAGTGCTGACTTTTCACGTCTTTCTAGCTCCACGGTGTTACCTTCAAGAAGCGCGCTCCCCGTGCCATCAAGGAGATCAAGGCTTTTGCTCTGAAGGCCATGGTATGTTTTGCTACCCCTCGTCTGGCTTGAGAAGGGCGTCTATGACCACATGAGACCTATCAACACAATCGGGTTGTGGAACATGGGCGATTCGATCTCTGGAGCCGTTTGCGAATACCAGCTAACCACTGCATCCCATAGGGTACCTCTGACGTCCGCGTGGACCCCGAGCTCAACAAGAAGGTGTGGGAGCAGGGTGTCAAGGGCGTTGCCTACAGACTCCGCATCCGTATTTCCCGCAGACGAAACGACGAGGAGGGTGCCAAGGAGAAGCTGTACAGCTATGTCCAAGCCGTTAACGTCAAGAACCCCAAGGGTCTCCAGACCGTTGTCGTTGAGGAATAAAAAGTTCTCTTTGGGATGGTTTAAGGGCGGCATAAAGGCATCGGAGTTGCACTCGGCATTCTAGTCTCACATACAAAATCGACGGAAATGTGAACAACGCTTGATTCCCCACCACGACTGGACGACTTTTCTGTTTCTTGTTTTTTGGAACCCCGCGATGTGTGGTGGTAGGATGTTTGTGCGCGGCGCCAGCGCAGAGCAGCGTTGTGTTGACGGATGTGAACAAAATTATGAGGTTCTTGGGACAACACAATAATTTCTGTGGTTCATGCTATGCCGTCGACGACGACAGAGTCTTTCTACCGGCTTGGTGATCTGCCAGATGCAGACACAGGATACACCAAATCCTACCTAACCAGGTCCCTACCATGCAATGCAGTCCAATTCCTAACAAAGAGTTCCAAACCCTCCAGGCCCATTCGTAATCATACAAGACTCCAATTCTCCAGTGCTCAAATACAATGAATGCCTCGCCACGCCCCACCGTTGCCCATGTTAACATTCAATACTTTTTCTCCACCCTCACTCGTCCTCAACGTCGCGATGGCGGCCAAGAACCTTGCGCTTGAACTCTTCGGGGTCTTTGTCCCAAAGCTCTGCGGCCTCGCCGTTAAGAGGAGAGGCGCTGTTTCATACTGTCAGTGCTTGAAAGCCCACATTCACCCAAGGGAACCTACTTGTTGGGCTCGCCCAACAGACTCTGCAAGCTGAGTAGGACGGTTTGGATGTTATAAGCGGGTGTCCACTTGTCCTTGAGGATGTCGAGGCAGATGCGACCAGAGAAATCAAAGTTTGGATGGTAGATGGGAGTCTTGAAGAGCACAGTGGGCGGTGCGTAGGGGTAGTTGCTGGGGAAGGAGAGACTGAGCTTGAGGGTCAGGCCGGCGTAGGGAGTCTGGTCGGGACCTTCGATCGTTGCCGTCCATGACATGAGATTGCCGTCGGCCGAGGGGAAGGCGGAGACACCTGGTGCGGGCGAGGTCATAAGTTGCATGAGTTCTGTCTGCAATCTGTATCGACGAAGTTAGTCCACCTGGTACCAACATGGTTGTAGCTCTTGACGAGTCATCCCACCTCTTGACGACGCTCTGCGCATCAGGACCCTTTCTGGCGCCACCGAGCTTGGCTGCCTGGACGCTGCCAGGAGAGGAGTTCTGGGTGTCTTCCATGCTGTAGTCCATCGTCACTGAAGGCGTCAACAGTAAACAAGAAAGCAAATGTTTTGGGGTATCGAGGACCGGATCAGGCAGGGACGAAAAGTCTTGAGAAGTAATAGTGAGCAAGAAACAGAATGCAGCAAACAAGCGGATGTTGAATCGGGGAAGAAAGGGTTTATGAACAGGGAGGGAATGGCAATCGTAAAATCAAGGGGCAAAAGGTGAAGGCTCTCGGCGGCGTCAAGAATAAAAGAAAGCAGTTATTCCATAGGGTGAAAGGGCTTCCCAGGATTGGAGAACTGGAGAAACCGGTACCTGGGCGACGCGCTGACCTTGAGTAATGTTTTGGGTTAGCGTTGTCGCCGCCATACAGCGGGCCAACAGCCTACCAGTACGTACTGCTGAGAAATGCCTGTCAACGAACTCTCACACTCTCATGCAGCACCTGTATCTATGATTTAAGCACATACCTAGGTTATTCAGAAAAGCTAATCAAATTCAACACCCATCTCGGGCACTACTGAAATGTTAGCGGAATCCATCTTATCGCAGAATTATTACGGAATCGCGAGCATCCCGTTGCTTGGTTTGGGTTGATCGTTTATATTTGTATTTTATTATTGAGCGAAAAAATAACTTGTCTCCATATCGATTCCATCAGTCTCGTCTGCTTCACTACTTTCTGCATCCCCCCTTGTCTGGAGAGTCAAGCAGAAGATTGTAGCAAGGCCGACACCGTCTCACGCGCATAAGCTCAAAACAATACGAAACAACCACAGGGCAGTCATGCTGACTTGTACGTCGTGGAACACATGCTTTAGTTGCATATGTAAATGGATCCATAGTAGAGAACATGCGGTAGCATTCGTAAGAATTTGGTAAAGTCCCTGTAAGCTACTTGAAAAGCAAGACCCATCACCTCTCTGGACTTACTCCACGAGTTTCAAAGCAGGCCTTTCATCATACTGGCTTGCTCTTGCCATCCATAACAGCTTCGTTCACAAAAGCATTTGGAATGACAGACAAGCAAGTACAACCGACACCTTCCTGCCATCTTTAGCTTGCTGCCTTCCGTTTACGTCACAACTGCCATCTGAACCCCTCATTCCATCTTGTTCTTCTGTCTGGACTAATTCGTCCTTGAATCCGTTGGCTTTCTCATCTCTCTCACTTTCGCTACTGTCACTTTCTCTTTTCCTATTACTTATCGTGTTCCATTTTGTCGTTGAAAGAGTTCCCCTTCCACTCTTCTTTGGTGTTGCAAAACTCATACTTAAACTAGAATTTGGATCGCTATGGCATCTGCTGAGCGTTGCTGCCCTTGGCGGGGATGCGCGCACCGGAAGCCTGAGCTTAAACTTGGGTAAGCTTGCAGCATCCCATACCTTGGAGCAGTAATGGTAACTGATTTGAAGACAAACAAACCCCATATATGATGCAGCAAAGAGCACATCTGTTCTCACCGTGTTCTTGGACTTTCCAGTGGAAACTCGGGGCCAGCCTCAGGTGGAGAGGGAAATTGATCTGCAGCAGCACCATCGCAAACAGCAAGAATGGCCGTTAACGCCAAGCGCATCATCATTCTCTACACCATGTCAAGAAATTGCAAAAGGTAGCAAAAGTAATCAAAACTGCTCTTTGCACAAGAGCACTTGGTACCACTGGAAAAGTGTCCGAGGGGCAAATCTTGTATGCGACCTATGTGTGGGACCTCAACAAAAGTATCTCTTTCAATGCAGAGCGTGCAACACACGCGTATGCCTTCGTTGCAAAAGAGCCAATGGATGGGAAATTAGGTGAGCTCAACATCACTACAGTGATGGTTACTGTTAATAACTTTTGGGTGTTTATTAGCGGTCATTCTCGGCGATGGGACCCTGCTCATTAAGCATTGTCTAAGAACTTGACTTGAATTTGTCTGATGATAGAGGCATCAAATGTTTAGAGTGTACCACGCCTCCAGAGGCTTAGGGATGTGTAAAGAGGTTAAAAAAAAAAAAAAAAACCTGTCGTTGTTAGATCATGGTTGACCTTTTGTGAAGCCTTGATTTGGACCACCTTGGAGATGAACCGTTAAGTGAAGTTGTATGTTAGGAAGAGCCGGATACGAACATTTGAATTCATTAGCTGAGACTTCTATCTACTTGTGATCTATGTGAACATACAAAATTTGGTCACCCTTATTGTGGCTCAGTTCTTCAGAAACAAGTGATGCCCTCTGGGTGACGCCCTAGATTGAAGTTACCTTCTCCCCACCATCTGCTTAAAAGCGGCGATTGCCTTTGTAGTGGGCCTGATAGATTTAGAGGGGTGGCTGACGGGTTGTTTACCTGGTCAACGCTCCAGCAACCGCGATAAGACAGGCATCTTATCGGCCAATGAATACGCGTCAGCCATGGTGGCGCTGAAACGTCCCTTGAATTGGGAACAAACGCACGCCAAAAGCTCTTTACGCGGTCCAGACGCGCCTCATGCCTGAAGAGAGAGGAACAGCGTGGAGTAACGCCAAAGAATCCAGCCAGAGTCAAGATGGTAAGTTAGGTTAATTTTAGACCCTGACGTTCTTTGTGCACGAATCGATACACCTAATCTTCTACGTCATTCACGGGGTCTGCCTGCCTGTTGATTGTTGCCTGCCTTACGGATACCATGTACCCAAAAGAGTCATCCAACCTAATGTGAAAAAAGAAAGGAAAAAAAAAAAAAAAAACCCTGTTGGCTCCCATTCCCTCCTAGGTTTGCTTCGGTCATGAACTGGTTACCTAACCACAAGCTTTTCACTGGAATCATCCGAATACCTTCAGCCTTGGTCTACTCACTAAAACAAGATGCAACAGTCGCAACTCGACCCCTTGCCCACTGATTTACCCTTCCGTATAATCTCCAAAACGATTGGTCGGGGAGCATACGCATCGTGGGATTCCCCCTCTTTCTCAGAACCCCGCTTACGATCGCTTCACTAACGATGAGCACACAGGATCAAGAAGGCTATTCCGCAAGACGCAGCGACACCTGTTTTTGCTGTGAAGTTCATCCATAAAGGATACGCTGTCAAACATGGCCGCGTTTCAGCTAAGCAATTGTTGATGGAAGTGTCGCTTCACTGCCACGTTGGTCAGCACCCCAACATCATTGAATGGTTTGCATCAGGGGAAGACACGCACTGGAGATGGATCGCCATGGAGTTCGCTGATGGTGGCGATCTATTTGATAAGATTGAGGCTGATGTAGGCGTGAACGAAAATATCGCCCACGTGTATTTTCTCCAACTCATCAGTGGCGTCAGCTTCATCCACTCCAAAGGTGTGGCACATCGTGATCTCAAGCCCGAGAATATCCTGCTTTCCGAGGCTGGAAATCTCAAGCTCGCTGATTTTGGAATGGCAACAATGTTCGAGTACAAAGGCCAGCGGAAAACCAGCTCGACCCTCTGTGGCAGTCCTCCTTACATAGCCCCTGAGATCCTGACCTGCAGCAAGGCGGACAAGAGCGCAGCGACCAGTACGGCCAAATACTCGGCAGACCTAGTCGATATATGGTCATGTGGTGTCATTCTCTTTGTGTTACTTGTTGGAAACACCCCCTGGGACGAGCCATCGAAAGGCAGTTGGGAGTATCAAGAGTACATTCGGACAAATGGCCGCAGCACAGATGCTCTCTGGGGAAGGATACCGCCGAACGCCCTATCATTGCTTCGCGGTATGATGAATGTCAATCCTGAAAAGCGCTTCTCCTTCGCACGCATTCGGCAACACCCTTGGTACACCAGGACAAATCCACACCTGACCTCCGACGGTCAGGTATCCGACCCTATAAACCTTGCAACTAAAATGTTGGAGAGCCTTCGCATTGACTTCAACCAACAACCGACGGCGTCACAAGGGAATACGTCCAACAGTGATGCCATGGAAGTCGACGGAGCCGATACCACAGGCAAGGTCTCGTTCACGCAGCCGGAAACGCCCATAAACGATGTCGCCTGGGATTGGGAGCGACCCTCGCTTAAAGCTATGAACCCTATGGCCGTATCTTCCACGCAGCCAATCTCGCGGAGCGAGTCCGGCGTCGCTAACAGGCGCCTATTCCTCGAGTCGCTCGCAGAGGAGCCGTCTATGAGCCAGTTTTCACAGACCCCCTGCGTGCCGTTGACCCTTACACAGGCGGCGCGTCGGTTCCGGGATATTGTACCCTTCGAGTCACTTACGCGTTTCTTCTCGCATGTGCCACCGCAGTTGATTGTACAAATGCTTACAGATGCCTTGCACCAACTCAACGTCCCGTTGCCGCCAGTTATCCCTAACTTGTACGCAGACCATATTGCAACTCTGCGGATCAAGACGCTTGACGAGCGGAGGCAGTCGCTACATGGCGAAATACATGTCGATAAGCATCGATTACCTGAAGAGCAGGAACTCCTTGACATTCGATTCGTGAAAATCAAGGGTGATCCTCTTGAGTGGCGACGTTTCTTCAAGAAAGTTGTAGTACTTTGCAAAGATGGTGTCTATGTACCGGAGGCCTAGGAGAGGGCATTTGCTTCGATGGAGTGACGAGCGACGTTAACGAGGTTTATGTTGTATAAATGCATGTATGTATGGATAGATTAGGTATTTAATAACGGCCATGCCGGACAAGCACCATTGATGTGTCTCAAACTACTGTCACTTCCACAACGAGGTGGAAGTGCTTACTTGATAATACAGCTTTGTAACACCATCAAAGACCATCGACGATGCATATGAGTCCAAACTAGATATTCAGAAGCTTTCGGGGAGGCGTCGTAGGCCAACAGCATTGCAGAACGTAAGAGACCGAGCAAAAAGGTTTAGTTAACTGTGCGTGGAGATTATATTCATGTGTGTTCTTTTGAATATTTGCGCATTAAATCCGACTACATTGCTCAAAAGTCCTTTGTCGAACTCGTTGCCCCTTGGCTACTCTCTCCCATACGATAACATGAAAACCGAAATAGTCGGCTCAATAAAAATATATAAGCAGGACCACACAGGTGAGCTGTTGAATAAGCGTTGAAAGAGCGCGTAGATGATGCTGTTTGAAATATGGGTAAGCAGGAAGCTTGTGGTAGCAGTGGCTGGCGAAGGAAGGTTGAATGATGACAGCTCTACTAGGTAGCACAAACCAAAACACATAGAGGCGTTCCAAACTATGGGAATTGTGGTATACAGATGATTGATCTGTCAAAAAAGCATGAAATAAACTACTGCAGTATGCAGGGCGATAGTGTTGTCGCAAGTTATATACCTAGTCATCGCTTTCTGAGTGACAGATATGCCCACGATACCTCTGACCTGCGTTGACAATCCGCTCATAGTTAGTCCCTGACTACTCATTTTCAGTAATAGTCTAGTCTATGAAGGTTCCAGCCAATCTCACTCTTGATTAGTGTCGTGAGTGAGATGAGACACATGGGTAAGAACAGAATTGGAAACAGATACCGTGACGGAAGGGAGATTTGCATCAGCCTATCTAACTTAAGGATACCCACGGCCGGGCAATGGTATGAAAGAGCCAGTCTCAACAAATACAGAATTTCAGATCGGTATCTTTTAGCTTTGCACTATCATTTGAGCCAAACCCCAAAAATTAGCAGCGGAATATTTCAACTCATTCCGCCTGCCAGATGGATCTGTTCCTAAACACACTTTAAGTCTCGGGCTTTTTTTTTTCTTTTTTTTCTTTCTTTTTTTTCGAACTAAGCGATTGCAAATAACTAATATGAGACGGTACTGTTCGCGACAATCAGTTCATCAGCATATTAGGAGGTGACCGAGACTATCCCAAGTTATCAAAACCATGCGAACGAAACCTTCCCTCAACCACTTAATATAATCATTGGCCATCTGAGACCTTACCTTACCATGGCATTGGCAGGCAAAGGCAAACGCGAAAAGAATGAACACTATCACGAGGGCTCCGTACAGGAGGGCTTTTCAGCAGCCACTGCCCTCTTGCTCTCGTACTTTGATAACTACCAAAAATGGCTATTTTTGTGAGCTTGTGTGCTTCATAACATGCGTGTGTACAAGCTTGATTCTTTCTGTCTCAAATCCCCTAGCTTGGTTCTGATATACGCGCAACAGAAGTCGAGGTGAACGAGCAAGAGCCCCGTTGTTGAAGGAAGAAGCTGCCAAGACGAAAAATGGCAAAATGCCATGTAAAGCGCCTAATAAGAATAAAGGAGCCACAAGCTCATTTATCCAGCCCCAGATTTATAAGGTGCTCTAATTTCGATGCGCACTTGGACTCGGGCCTACTATGTAAGCTCAACCCGGCATTATGTTGGAGTAGGGAACTCATCACGGTACGTAGTGATTCGCATAGTACAGAATTAGTAACAATGTTTACAGAGTATGACGAAAGAATGGATAATGCGTTCTCGAATAGCAAAGGCATAGGCAGGGCAAGAATATCAAAAAAATGACATGACAAGCCTACTCCCCAGTCAAACCACTTTCAAGCGGCCAAGCGGCACCCCAGTAGCTTGTAGAAAAAAAAATCTGCAAAACATGCGCCTCGCCCGCGACAAATGCCACGTCGTGACTCAAGGCTGAGATCTGCATATTTCAACTCGTTCACGCCATAAATAGTGTAGCTTTCGTTTGGCCAAAAACGTGTCGAGAGTGTTGATCTCGATTTATTCTAGAAGACTGTGGATCTCGATAAACTTAGACCAGAACCGAGAGGCTGGCTGAGCGCTTCATGAATGAGGGAAACGAAAAGGCACGCTCGCTGCCTAAACAATACAGCACAAATTGACAGAAAAAATGTTGTAGGTACAATGAAATTACTTTTATTTCACGTTCGGTTAATCCCAAAATGTTTTCTTCGCTTGTTACCAAAGTGAAAAGGTGGTCGTGACGCAACTTTCATGTTGAGAACCTGACTCAAACCCCTCTCTGTCTTGTACGCATCACATTCCTATTTGTGCATAGTCAACCAAGTCCTTAACGTTCTAGAAGCTGAGAAGCGGTTCAACCCGCAAACTTTATTGTGGACTGGGGTAAGTTCATCCAAAAACTGAGAGATGATGAAGCATGATGCCGGAAACGGATGGGCATGGTCCCAGGTCGAATCGATGGAAATCTTGGCAGTCCAGGCCCAAAAGACCCATCAAATCCATAAACTGCCTCCACCAGCAAGAAAGGACACCTAACAAAATTAAAATGATTGTAAATCTTTTCGTCTCACAAGATACACAAAGGCAAAAGAATGACTTACTGCCATAGGACTAAATCTCGGCATTTGAGTCGTATTCATGGTATAAATTGACCAGGTCCCTTGTCTCCCAAAGTACTAGACTGAATTGATTATGGAGCTGGATTGCTTCGGGGCGAACAGATGCCGATCGTAATTAGTGTCTCCAGCTCGTAGGAACCCAACTAACCCAAGAGTGCTGATGCATAAATGAATTGAGTAGGGTTGCACTCTGTGTTGCTAGGGCATTGCAAGCCCGCTCATTGGTTGCTGTCAGTGCTACAGGAGGCATTGCTTTGCTGTACACCCATCCAAAATACTCACAATATTCTATTTCTCTCTGTGATCAACACAAAAGATGATTAGTTTCCATATTTCCCCGCGTCTGCAGCTACGCGCACAAACGCTATGATACCTCAATGTGCCTTCATGCGATCAAAAAGCTCGCCGATCCTGTGCTCAAATGGAGCAAGGGGATGTTCCTCGCCCAAGCCCAGGTCCTCCAATTTGTATCTTACATTTGTTGTGTGCATGGCCATGTAGCCGCGAACACTTTCATTCCAGGAGTCTTCATAGATGCCTCGTCCACGCAAAATCGCCTCGACCCGCTTGGCAGACTCTATGGTCTCCATATTCACCTCCTCAACAATGCGGAGCACTGGCTTTCCCGTGGCCAGAGCGCGGTTGTGAATATAATTGCGCTTGTCACCACCTAGTTCCTCTTTGTAGAAGCTGTCAGGTATTCGAGTCAGTGAACGTTCCCACAAGGATGACGAAAACAGGGAAGCTTACGAGAGGACGTCATTTGAGATATCAATAAACCTAGCCATGTCCGGAACAGCCTCCAGAAATTGTGAAACGTCTGGATACTGCTCTTTAGGATAGCAGAATACGGCGTAGGCCACATTCATTCCCGACATGTCTCTGTAAAAATCAGGGAACTTTTCGCCAGACCGCGTGACCTCCAAGCTTTGGAAACCATTGTGCCGCTCCAGTAGATTACTGGTTAGAAACTTAAGAACTGAGAGCTGCAGAAGGTTTGCCATGACAGGGTCAAACAGATCATGCGCTTCTCGCAGGAGAGTCGCGATGCCTTCGAGGAGGCTATTCTTTTGACGCTCGCCATTGAAGAAGCGTCGATGGAAGACCATGGCTTCTTCCACCATCTGGTCGTTCTGCCCTACAATATCATCGTACTGTACGACGAGCCAAGTGAAGAGGCCGACATACCCTTGGGCTTTGGTTGGATGGCGGGGATGGGCAAGCTGCCTAATGAATCAACAATTGATTACATGCTAAGAGCAAGTTTTCGAGACTACATACCAGTCCTTCGGCATAGCCCAAACGGAACCCTTTTGCGGAGATGGGGGTGTCAAGAGGTACGTCCATCTCAACTGCCCTCCGGTACATATACTCCAGCAGAGCCTCGACGGCCTCTGCCTTCAATTGCGGTGCTCCAGGGTAGTTCAACTGTCCAAGCATCTGTGCGCAAATTGGCTGGACAGCAGATGCCAGCTTCTTGGGATCTTGTGACAGGTCATCATCGAACTGGGGACTGATGATGGGGGAGGCCAGCCCCCATAAGGAGCGGAGCGTTCTGAGCCAGGAAGATGCCGGTAAGGTGGCTGCATCGTAGACGCCGAGACTCCCATCTGTCGTAACGGCCATTGGTACGCTTTGAGATTCGGACTGCCGTGGTTGGTCCGAAGCGGAGAGTTGGCATCCAAGACCAAGATACAATGAGCACTGTTTTTTGTCTTCTGAACCGATTTGCAGAGTTTGACATTTAGTAGATTTGAGCTTTTATCTACGGCTATAAGAAATCATTTGCGATGATGCCCTGTAAAACTGCTGAATACATGTTCCAGCTTATCAGCTAGACCTCAACCAAATTTGAAGTTTGTTCTGAGGTTTGTCGTTGCCCTGTGGTACTAACTGGTGTAGCCGGTCCAAGGACGGCCGTAAGCCCCAACATCCCTTGGCTTATAAGGTTTGCCATCTTCAAGGATTGTCGCTTGCTGGACGACGAATATTTCAGAGCAATGCGAGACCATAGCTTGGTAGAACTGAAAAGAGATGGGGGTGCCATCCGTAATAGTGGTGTGGGCGGAGCAGGGTCCGAAGCGAGGGCATGGCAAGCAGGCATATTGCTTGGACTGGCTTGGCGAACAAAATACCGACTGGATATACCCCTGAGCCCACGCTACCAAGTGTGTGAATGTGTTCCCTAGGTACCAAAGACAGTTCTCATTTCGGAAAATAATAACATGAAGCATGACACAGATATATTATTCTTCCCTCTTTTGCTCTTCCAGACGCTGTACACTTCGGCGATAAAGATGGAACAGACCAACGAGTCAGGATGCTGTGGAGACCTACTACGTACTACACCATGGAATAGGAGAACATGAGGAACACCATGCTGTCGTACCACGCTATTCCATGCGCGAAGGAAGTGGGGGTCATCCGGGGTTGTACGACACTACGTTCCAAAACATGACATGATCTGCCTCTCCGGAGGGTCTTCCACCGTGTCCACGGGGGATGCGGTGAACAGGCAACCGGAAACCATCTGCCACGGTCTCCCTACTCTGCGTGTGAGCAAGATTGAGAACTTCGCCAAGTATCATGACATCGGGTTGGCCGTTGATTATCGACATGTACTACTCCGTACATCTTGTAGTGTAGGTTGAGCCTGAAGCAAACACGCTTGAAGCAAACATGGCATGTCGACCCAGCAAGCAACACAATGACGAACACTGGTGATGGAAACATAACCAACCGTAAATGATCCTCTGTTAGCCATCTGCTTCTTTTTTCGCTCTCCTCGTGTCTAAACACGTATATTCGGAACAACGTCGGTCACGCTGAATTACGATTCACGAAGAGCCCATCGCAACGGTTGAAATGGTGGTCAGTTGGGTCAATGGGGGCTAACGGGGCCAACAGGCCTAATAGAGCCAACCACAGCTTGCCACAAACTGATTTCGACAGGTTCTGTTTAACCCCTGCCATTCAAAAACTTCAACCCAGCAGTGGTAACAGCCGAAAACCCAGTGGCCCCAGATACCCTGTAGAAGCCGTTGAGATCCGCTTTCGCGCATTCTTGGTATAAACGCCGGCATCCCGTCCAGCTTTCTGGATGTTTGCTGCATTCCCCGTCCTTTTGTTGGTGCCACTGCTCAGAAGCCCACCCCTGACTCTGCGTCTTCCGCCCTACCGCCCTCGGACGCTCCCACTTATCGCGCAGCACAGTGCCGAAGAAAAAGCAATTCAGGGAAGACTTGGATGCATGTTTGTTTGCTTGTTCACCGCCCGTTTGGATCTGGAAAGCAGCTTGCACAGAGCTGAATGAAAGCAATCTCAGCACCATGAACAACATCGCATACAGACGCTTGGACTCGTCAAGGCGCGAGATCCGCTTGATCGAGATACAGTCGGCACGCGATATCAGCGCTCCCATCGATTGCCGTCTTGTTACTGTCCGCCTGAACGACGACCTGGAGTTCATCGCCCTGTCCTCGCTGTACGGGGACTCCTCCGAGACCGATAAGATCTTCGTCAATGGCCAGGCCATTACCATCACTGCTCACCTCTCCCTGGCTTTGAAACACATCCGTGCCGTCTTCTACCCGACAATATCCCAGCGCTTCCAGCGCACACCTGTACGGAAGCCTCACGGAGGTCCACGATGGTTAAGACAGCTTCTCGGCATGAGCACCTCTCGCCCTCCAGTCGAGGGCCGGGCGCTGAGGGTGTGGTGCGATTTCCTCTGTGTCAACCCGCGCGACGAGTGGGAAAGATCAAAACAGCACTCTGACATGCGTAACATCTACAGATCGGCCGAGCTTGTCGTCGGCTGGCTGGGTGACAAGACGGAGCACACGGACTCGGGTATGTTGGCGTTTGCTGAGATTGAGGATGCTATGCCGCCTCACTGGGGAGACCCCGGAGACCGGGAGAGGAACCCACAAGACTACTCGCCAACGCATGAGTGGGCGAAGAAGATCACGCATATTTGGACTGACGGGCCCAATGGCGAGATTCCCTTCTTGATGCCACGTTGGGTCGGCGGCACAGACTTCATGCTCCGCCCATACTTCCAGCGCCGCTGGATCCTCGAGGAGCTTGCCATGGCGCGATTCCCTACGTTCCTGATCGGCGACATTATCGTGCCTTGGAAACAGGTGCTTCGCCTGAACCGGATGTTGGAGGAGTTTAAGTATCAACGTTCTGACGTCTTCCCTGCGGTATGTCAAGTTTGTTCCTTATCCTTGGATAATTCCCACCAACAGCTCTCTTTCTTCCACTACAAACATGTACATGTGCCGTGGCTAAATTATTTTCTTTTAGCATTTGTCCGAATTAATTGCCGATCTGCCCCTTGAATCTGCAGCCAAGCTGCTGGATGAATTTGCCAAGAAAGAAGCATTAGAGGACGCCAAAATCCTTCAAGAGCACGCCACAAGTAGCCGAGCTACATCCTCAAGCAGATCCACCAACAATTGATGACCTTTGCCATCAACGAACGGTGAGGTCTGAGTTGGCGAAGAAAGCTTTCTGACGGCCAACCTGTATCGAGGTTGTGTGTTTGTCCGCCCATTGGGATCCTCGGAGGTGGATCGGGCGTATTTCGAATATTGTAGGGTCCCACGCAAAGGGCGGTTTAGCGTTGTAACGGATGAGGATACCCAAAAGCATTTTTTTTTTTTCTTCTTTCCCACCAAAATAATACATGTTTTACCTAACGTAATTACTTCGGTTCCCAATCTCTGCTGGCAGGCGAGCCCTTGCGATGGGTAGCAACAGCTACAACTTTACCCAGTGAACCTGTGACGATGAGATTCCCACGTGGCATCGAAGAATTTACGAGCGAGGACGCAGAAAGGAGCGGTTTGTGTGTTACTCTTCAGATTCGACCCATTCTTCCCCCACTCATGGGCAGACATAGCCAATGAGGTGTGCAGGAGAAACCGACTCGTGACAACATCTATGGGGCCTTCGAAAGGTGACATCTCCGGTTCCAGGCCGACTGATAAGGTTACATTACTTGTCAAAAGTCTTCCAGAACGGCAGACGAGTAGCTCCGCATCACTTTGAACTGTGGCATCACGAAAGACTTTTTTTCTGCCTGAGCAAGTGGGAGAGGAGGGGCACATCATGCAGGTTTGCAGCGTCTGTGCCCACCTAATTAGGGACCAGAGGAGGGGGGTACCCTAGCCCTCCTACAAGGGTCTGAGTGCCGTTTACCAGCTTCTCGACCAACGCGAACGACTTCAACCGAGAACCCGAGAGTCTGGAACGCTTATTACACCGCCCAGACTGCCAGGCAATCAGCATCAGGCGGATTCTTGTTGGTGCTGTTGCCTAATGTGGTTCTTTTATTGGAGAAAAAAGTACATTCTAGGGAGTTGGCATTTCTGGAATTACGTTTCGATGCTAACTTTCGTGAAAAGAAACTCTCAAGGTTGATATGATGTTTAGCTGGGATGTCCTCAACTCACCTGCAACTTGAATTAGGTGCCCTAATACTAGCCTAATAGAGCAAACTACCCCTTCGGCCTGATTTTTCAGCTGCACCCGGTCGCTTCAATGCAAATTGAGTTGACAAACACAAACATCTGCCCACTGATGTACCTTGAAAATTGGAGTTTGAGGACATGTAGTTAGTCCACGAAAACATCTGATTTGTACAGTGCACTGTTTAATTATTCTTTACATCGATTGGCAACTGAATTATTGGCGAATCAGAGCCGTCCGACGTTGGCCTAATGGCCGAATAGGTGATTGACTAGAGAAACCGTTGCCTAACTGAATCCCTACTGCCCATTTCAAGCTACCGGGTTATTGCCAAAGGCGGCCACTCCAGTATTTGGTCCGGGGCGATGAAAACATGCGGGCCTATTTAAACTGCCTGTTCGCCTGTTATTTTGTGCGTGGTCACTTCGGATCATGAAAGAGAAAGGGCAACGATCTGAAATGCAAACAGTAAGACGACTAAATTGTGGGGTCGATTTCCATTTAAGATCGCCTGCAGGTCTTGGCTCCTAGATTTCCCTCCAAGACATATGCACGTGCGAACCAGTTGAAGTAGACGGCGGAGCAACGCCGCAACCCTGCAGGTAATACCGAGAGGCTCAATGCACCAGGCTGACGACATGTGTAACTGAAGGCAACCTTTGCTGGTGCGAGGGCCGCTTGTAGATGTCGTGACGTTGCAGAACAAGCGAGCTGGTCCAGGCCCAAAATAAGTTCTCTGGTGCGTCGCTTTGCACTACACCACCAACATGCTCGGTCAGCTCGGCGAGGCTCAGCCACCGGCTATGCAGGTTGTGTTCCGGCGAGTCCCGGTCTCCGAAGCAGGTCAGTAATCGAAAAAAGTCAACATTCCTTAGCTCTAATTATTCAGCAGTAACCTTATGCAGCGATGCAAAGGCCCGAACCACGTGGGTTTTCTCTTCAGCTCATTCTCTCACCGAGACTTTCGCAGCCTTCATAATGCGCCGCCTCCTGCCGTTCAGGTATCTTTGCAGCAACCCAGCATCCTCGAAATGTCAGCTTATGACAATGGGGAGCTCCAAAGAACGGCGATCCGTTTGAGTGACTAGCCTCTGTCAGATCAGACCATACCCTGGCGCCCCATGGACTTTATCCTAGGGAAACTGTGTTCCTCTTTTGTGCAGTGGGGTGATTTGCAAAAACGGTATCCAGCCACTCGTGAGCCCTCGCCACAAAAGCTTCTCTTCAACTTGTTGAGATTGGCTGGAATGGAGATGACCCAGTGCAGTAGACTACCGAAGACTAGACCACTCGAGAAGTCCACTAGCCCTCCAGATCCGGCGAAATCGCCCGCCAGGATCCTTTTGTTCCGTAGTTACGATCCTCCACAGATCGACGGTAATTCCCTTTGCCATGTGCTTTTTGCGCTGCATTCGTCAAATTTACACACGCCGCTGACAATCGCTGAGCCAGCCCAGACAAGCCAAAAAGTGTGATTTTCTTTCATTGTTGTCTCTTGCTAAGAAAGTTAATGAAGTTGGTGTTGCTTATGACTGATATAAACCATGGCCGCCCCACAGTGTCGACCCTTCGCTCTCAAGTCTTATTCTGAGGGTACAAACCGTCGCGGCCTCACAACTGGAGATAAATCGTGAGCAAATACGTCATCAAGATGGACCTACCAAAGCTCTCCCCACAAGAGATGGCGGAGGACAGATCGCCAACCGTTATTGGTGTGGTAACAATGTGTCTCTTCCTCTCCACGGTAGTTCTGGTGCTTCGCCTGTGGACTCGCATACATAACGTCGCACACCCACTTCTCGCACACCCCCACATTTCGCACACCCATAAATTGGGTCATCATGAGGTATTCATCAACTTCATAACTATAAGTCTGATTCGTCTCCTGCAACTGTGATACTATCGCCAGTTTTAATAGGTAATTCAGGCTCGCTAGATTCATCTGAGCTATCCTCAATTTCGCCAGCCTCAATTTGGGCTTTGTGAATTGCCTCAATGTTGGCAAACTTCGAATTTGGGCTCATTTGGACCTTACGCCGCTTCCGTACCATTCCAGCCTCAACTTCTGCTTCCAACATTGCAATCTTCTTCTCTGCTGTAGCCAATTGATAGTCCTTTTCATCAAATCCCTTTTGAACCTTCCGAAACAACAGTCGCTGCGTTTGCTGATCTTTATCCAACTTGCTGAATAAGCTAAGTTGATCATATAGATCAACTGTCTTCTTGGGCGTTGACCAGGCTACTATGGATGTAGCAGATGCCCAGTTTTCGTCTTTTCCACCATCAGAGGCCCTCATAGGCGTAGAATAGCCTGGCTTTGAGGGCTTGGAAGCATTCTCAAGCAGTAGAGGGCTCATGAGCGGTCGAGCTATCGAAATGGGCCATAGTCCTGTTGCTTTCCAGCCGCTTCTGATATTCTTGCTTGAAAATGCCATCTGGCGTGCTTTTCCATAGCAGGTAAGAAAGTTCCGTTTGCCTACAACTGTAGAATCGTTGTGTTGAATGAGGTATCCAAGCTCTTTTTGATAGGTCGCCTTGAGAGGCCCAAAGACTGCTTGGTCTAGAGGTTGGAGAACGTGGGATGTATGTGGCGGTAGGAAAAGGAGATATATCTTGTGTTTATAACAGAGATACATAAATTCTGTTGTTTCATGACTGCCATGACCGTCTAGGATCAATAGTCTCTGCTCAGAGGGATGATCAGGCTTAGTCAGAGGGATAAAGATGTTCTCAAGCCATTCCACAGCTGTAGAGTCTGAAGTCCAGCCATTCTCAGTTGCTGTGAACTTCCAACCACTGTAAATATCACGTTTATGGATATCAAGAGGAAACCATTGTTGTTGAACCGATTTCCCTCGATAAATAACAAGTGGAGGAAGCGCCTGACCAGTTGCAGAGACACACTCAAGCATAGTTGTCCAAGCCCGAGACCCAGGCTGTTTTTTTCGCATTGATGAGCTTTCTGATGATCCCAGTACTAAGCCATTTGATCCTCTGCCTTCTAGGATACCAGTTTCATCCATGTTATAGCGATGATGTGGTTTGATCGCCTTGATCTCTGGAAGGGCGAGTTGTTGAAACCATTGCCTGATTACATTAGTTGAGGCCCCATTGACACGCTTAGAATCGATGGCTCTAGCTCTATGAACCTTGATTGATGGATTTCTCTTAATAAAGAACTGAATCCAGTTTCTCCCAAGTGGCTGGGTAGTGCCTCTGATGTCTAGGATTCGCTGGGCAAATTCCTTGAGTTGTTGATGTGTTGGCGGCAGCCCTAACGCCGCCTGGATACGCACCCATTCAGCTAAGTGACTTTCCTGTGCTGGAGATAGCTTCTGGAAGCTAGAGAAAGCTACATTTCTTGCCTGTGAACCCTTTAATCGAGACTGGAGGGTTGATGGTGGAATTCCAGCATCATGAGCTGCCTTTCGGACACTCTGCCCACTTGCAACTGCATTGAGAGCTTGATTGACTTCTGTTTCCGTATACTGGCCCATTAAGCGTATAAGAGTAACTATTCAAAGAATTATAATAATCGCTGTAAAAGTGGTGAAGATATTAAAGAATGTTGAAGAGGGTAAAATTCTACATGAGCGATTTATGGGTGTGCGAAATGTGGGGGTGTGCGAGAAGTGGGTGTGCGACGTTATCGTCAAACAAACTGGCCCTGACGACTGGGCTGCATTTTTTTCCTTAGTGAGTACTCCTGTTTATGAGTTCGAACGACTATATATCTAACCAAGATAGATATGTGTGATGGGCTGTGGGCTCGCTATTGCAACAAGTTTGTCTCGATTTGACTCTTTCCCGCGGCGATATCACTAACTGGCAGTAGTGACTCGTTATGGCCTTGGAAGACATATTCAAACAGTGTCTGCGGAAGAGTATGTCCAGTTCACTAAGGTAGACTACCCACCCGCACCATTTCCTGTTTTTCTGCGCATGTTTCTGACAGTACCTGCATCTGTAGTGTTTCTGGGTCTCTGTCCTTTTCTACGGCATGGCCCACCTGACCTTGAAAATGTCCTTTTTGCTGCAGTATTACCGTGTGTTGGCCACGAACTTCATGCGCAAAATTTATATCGCCGGCATGGTCCTAGTCGCCGCCTGGGGTGTGTCAGTCGTGATCATGTCTTTTGCATTCTGTATTCCCATCCAGGGATTTTGGGACCACACTATACCAGCCAAGTGCCTTTCTCAGGAAATCCTTTATTATGTTTTCGGAGCGTGTAGCATTATCACCGACATTATCATTTTCGTCCTGCCGTTACCGGCACTTCTCAAGCTGCAACTTCCTCAGTCCCAAAAGCTTTATCTATTGGGAATATTCAGCCTTGGATTCTTGTAAGTTTTATGTGAACCTTCCCCTACTGTTGTAGCTCTTACTGATAGAAAACCCCCCCTTCTAGCATTGTCGCCATATCGGTCTTCCGCCTATCGTTTCTGAAGCTCAAGCCCGATTTTACATACTGGAACGTGGTGCCCGCTCTATGGTCAATAGGCGAACTGTCGGCAGCAATGCTGTGTCTCTGTCTGCCGCCGTTAAAGGCCCTTGCCGCCAGGGTTGGCTTGGTCACTACTTCTCAGAATTGCGTCTCGTCGAACAACCGAAGTAGCCGTAACTTTGGACCAACACACGTCAACGTGTCTCACTCTAATACGGACGTCACTTCTGATGTGAGCATGTCGAGCTCTCCCAACGAGAAGCCTGCTGGTTTTGGCAACTTCGTCAATGAGACTGAGGTGAATCAAGACCAACAAGAGCGGAAGATGCCAGATTCGTTGCCTCCGGTATAATACTGATGAGGGGTTCATGATTTACGATTTCGAATGGTTTATAAACGGGAGTTAATGTAGCCTTCGTGCTCTTCAAGTTAAGCTGGGTTGTAATTGGGATGACACCGACAGTGTATTTGATTGGAATACAGGATAACGATATGGGAGATCACAACTTAATATCATGATAATTTAATACTTCCAGAAACATTTAGTCAATTGGCAAGATTTTAAATTGGACATGCGTGTCGGTGTGACAGGCAGAATAGTTACCAAGAAAAGGAATGGTAATACTATGCTTTCCTTCGTCAAAAATCCCGCAGACTGGGGGAGGGAAGTAATCCACGTGATAGCTTGAACGCAATACTGACGTATACACGGACCCATCATGTAATTAATACCTTTAAGTCTCTCGCGCGCTGGCAAGATTGCTAGACGTCCTTCATTTGGGGAAACTCTAAGGGATGATGGAAAAGATGATGAATGCTTTTCCAGCGTTCGTATCGACAAGTAGGCATAAGTTAGCATTAAGTAAGGCCGCGATATTGCTGTTACATGGTGAATGGTAAAATTCAATCAGCATCAGCAAATTTTACAACTTGGAAGATTTCAAGAAGGAACCAGACAATCGTTCTGTTCCTTCATAGAGACACAGAAACTCTTGCAACAGGACCGTGCATGCTCGTGAACACACTCGATGTTCTAACTACAGGTGCGCATCGACTTTGATGCATGACCTGACTGATATTCCACAGATTGAAACAAGGGGCGAGAAGAAGAAAGTAGTAGTAGGTCATGGAATAGCATGTATCTTTGCACGTATTTCTACCTCAGACAAATGCAAATCAAACCCTATTCATTGCAGAATTTAGCATGTAGTGCCTGCCAACCAGGACTGCTTCCCGCGACCAAGACAACAGCTGCGATAACTCATATATTGGGACGAGGGAATACAGCACTATATTCTGTCAGCTACCATCATAATGATTGTTTGAAACGAGTAACTCACGTCCCAGCTTTGGCCACCACCTCTCACAACCGAGCCGGGGCAGCAAGCTTTTTGGTCCGCCTGAGAGCTGGTTCCCAGAACGGTGCTTGCGCAACCACCAACATGCCTCTGTGCCACAGAGGAGCCGATCAAGGCAGCTGATAAGTTATCAGCATGATATAATAACGATACGAGCTTCCCTGGTAATACGTACCACAGACGAAAGGAATCGACAGACGCATATTGTGGGGGTTTGAGGAACAAGAAAATTTTAAATAAAAGTAGACAAGGTAACGTCCCACACCCACTTCTGGGCACCCCCCACATTTGGGCACCCCATTTACACCAAAAACGCCGTTTTTCGAAATTCTATATTAAACTAAATACTTTACTTATTAAAGAGAATAAATATATATTAAATAGATTAAGACTTAATTATAACACTTAAGTAGCTATATACTAGTATTAATAATAAGTATTATAAATTCAAGGTTTAACATTTATAATACTAATTTACCTAGCCTATATCTTAATATATAAAATAGGTAGAGATATTTAACTAATATGATTAGAATTTTTAAGTAAGATATAGTAGATTTATATATTCTTATACTTAGTAAAAAATTCTTTAAGCTTAGAATAATATTTTAAAATTTCCCTTAAGAAAAGTTTCTATTATAGAATTTTAACCCTTAATTATACTATATTTACTAAAGTAATACTTTTAAATCTCTTTTAGATATAATTATATACTTTTAATAAGTATAAATATTAATTTCCTAGATTTTTTAAATAAGTATATATAAGCGAAAATATATTTTTCTAATGTTAAGGAATACTAGTAAGTTACTAGTATCTACTAACATTTTAAAGCTTTTAGTTTTAAACTTCTATATTATAACTATTATTATATTTAAACCTTTATAAAAAATTAGATGGCTATAATTATACTTAACATAGTTTATATATATTTTCTTTTCTTAGTAAGTATAGTAGTTAGTTTAATATAGAATTTCGAAAAACGGCGTTTTTGGTGTAAATGGGGTGCCCAAATGTGGGGGGTGCCCAGAAGTGGGTGTGGGACGTTATGAAATGTCTCAATGAGAAGCTCGGCATTATATGAGCAACGCCCTCTTTATGTCTTTGTTAACGCTCCGGGCTCATCGGGAACAGCATGGTCAACACAATTACCATCATCTGGCATTGCCGTCTCGATTACCTTAAGCACGCATTTGAAGTATTTTACGCCTAAAGGTTGTCAATTGCATATAATTAAGTTGAGTCGCGGACCCTTATTCGGTCCAAATGCCTTAGCTGGGTTAGGAAAGAGCCAATTAATGCTCGCTTGGGAAAATAGACTGGCTCCGAACCTTATTTGAATTATTCCATGTTAATCTTGCCACTAAAGCAACGCCAAGAATTCCGAATGTAACAATTAAGAGCAATAGCAGTAGGAAATTCATATGTATGGAAAGTCACAATGATTGTTTTAAGTTACAAATGTGCTCTCATATACTCTCCTGTGGTTGACATACCTAGGAGCTGGGGTGAAACCTTGTTTCTTTTCTTTAAATCGCCCAGACGTTTAATTCCACTATGTTTAAGAGTATTATTTAGTCTTTCTTGATGAACCATCCACCCTCGATCTCGAAGAGTCGGGATTTGTAGAATCACGAGTAGTCCAAATGAGAAGCCTTTGCTCCCTTGCTGTGTTAGCAATAAGGGCAAGTTGGCCACTGACGAAACTGGGTTATCTACCGCGTGTGCCATGAGGGTCAAGCAAGCTTTCTACCCCTACTTGATTCTGGTAGATAATGCAGGTGTCAAGCAACCCGTCTTCTCGGGAACACTCTGACAAGTAGTGCATCTGTTGGCACTGCAGCAACCCATTCCTTTCGCTTTGGGAGCTGTACTGGGCTCCAGTCATGGCCATATACCTGGCCTGTTACGCAATTATCATCCACGAGCTCAAAGCTCTCAATTATCTTTGCTAAACTGAGGTACAGTTCATAGTAAGAAAAGCTTTACGAGGCAGCAGTTAGTCGGGTTGTTTAAAAAAGATGTCAGACCACTTACTGTAGACCTATGCAGACGTTGGCACCTTTGGAAAAAGGGATATAGAACTTATCCCTAAGGTCGTCTTCTTTCATTAATGTCCCACTCTCATCTATCCAGCGGTAAGGGTCAAATAGCTCAGGATCGGGGAACGCATCCTTATCTCGCAGATACCATATCGGCGACGAGGTTAACACAGTCTGGTTTGGCGATCAGTCAGAGATTCCATGCGCAAAAAAAAAAAAAAAAAAAAAAACCACAAATATGAAACGAAAACAGCCAAAGGCTTAGAGACAAAATGATGGACCATAAGCTTACATTTTCTGGAATGAACTTGCCACATAATTCCACGCCACCCTTAGGAACAACACGAGGCAGCATGGCAGCCGCAGCACCAGCCCAACGAATCCCTTCCTTCACGCAGGCCTTCAATCGAGGGATTTTCTCCAGCGAGTTCATGTCGGTAGGGAATTGCAGTTTTGAAAGATCCTGATATAATTTTTGTTGAAAAGATGGGTTGCGTGAGAGCGCATAAAGAATGTGTGCTAACGAAGCTGACGTTGTGTCAGTACCTGGGCCTAGGTTCTCTTTGGCTTCTGATAACGCAGTCTGTGAAGGGACACCTGCTGCCACCATAACCCTGATTAGATTCGGAAATTGAGAATTGCTTGTATTTTCAACAAGCTTGTTACGGGTCCAGGCAGTGTGTGTCCACTGTAAGTCTGTTAGTTAAACGAAAGCTGAAGTGCCAGAGGAGCCACGAACTTTGTCATACATGTCAAGCCCTTGTTGATAAGAAACTTTCGAGCTCGTCATTCGACATAAAACGGCCTCTATGGAGCCCCATAACTCGTAAATGAGAGGGAAGTTCATAAGCTACTAAGAATCAGTACGACTTCGCCCAATCAAAATAATAAATTAGCTTACTAACGGCATCAGAGTTGCCTTCTTGTCGTTTTTGGATACGATTGCCAGCTCTTCTTCATTTGACCAGGCACTGATGGCATTCAATGCTTCTCCAAATGAAAATTCCGCTATCAGAGTCAGCTATCAAGCTCCAATGGTGGTGATGTCTTTGCTGCAAGCACCATCGTCACATAAACAGACGTACAGATGATGTCAGCCTCCAGTGCTCGGCATGCTGGACCAATATCAAAAGCGACAGATCTTTGATGCATCGCTTGAACGAAATGGTTTACGTGCTGAAGCATGAGTGCCTCGAGATTAACCATTTGGCTGCGGCTGTACAGTCGGCCAAGTATTCTTCGTCGTTTGGAATGTTCCTCCGGATCTCTACCTTCATTAACTAAAGGCGCACGTATAGGAGAAAAGCGTACCCTTACGTAATGGAGAACAAAGCCGGATGACCATCCTGAATGAATTCGCCGTAGTTACGAGGGTCTTTAACGAAGCCGCTGTTGACTTTGTGGACAAAGTCATAGATTTCCATCGAAGAGAATGATACCTCATTTGGTCCTATCCGAACAAGGGGACCTATCAACCTTTGTATCAGATGGGTACTGACAGTAGGATAATGAGCAATCAGAATCACCTAACTGTTCATGGAGCTTCGGGAGCTTGATAGTGATGTTGCCTCGAAATTCTTCGCGAAAAGCCCATATCAACCGTGAATAAGCTGCTCCCCAGCCGGCTTCTGGTATGTGTAGTAACGGCGATATGCTGGCTTGTGTAATAGTCTACAAAACTGTTAATAGGAAATAGCTCAAAGTCAAATCTATGTACTAATCACCTTGAGCATAGCCAGCCCGATCAGCACAAGAAATAAGAAAACAACCAGAAGAAACATCATTGAGTTGTTAGAAAACGGAGTTTCGGTCTTGGCATGACTTAGAAACAATTGAAATGACTAAACTGCTACAACTAATCGTCGACGCAGTGGCAGTTGTCTCCTAAACTTGAACCGAGGCAGCTGGGATATATTTCCGCAAGTTTCGGTTTTCTGTTTCTATTTGGAATGGCCCATCTGAGTGGTTTATTTACCTTAGTGGGCTGCCTGGCCGCTATCGTTACGTTTTGCTTCAGCAGATTGCGTGATGCGGAAACTGCTCCTCAACTCCTTCAGCCTTTCCATAATCGGAATTCAGCCCGAATGAAGGACCACGGTGGGTTCCTTGCAGCACAAAATCTGACAGGTTATGACACATAATGTGTTGAAAGTACATGACAATAACAGGAGTTTTCGGTAGATGTGCCATTTTGGCCTCGAGTAGGTATTCAAAACGCTGAGATAGACCGGATACTTAAGTCAGTATGCCTAAATCAGCGTGTCATAACAATACAACACTTTGAAAAATACTCAGAAAGTTACAAGTTATTCCGGTGAGCTCTTAGGCTATGGGTGCGTCTCAATCGATGTCATTCAGTAGCCCATTACCAGAAACTAGGGAATTTGCTTGCGCATGCTACTAAAGCCATTCTGTGCCAATTACCGATGCCGTCATCTAGTCCCACATCACGCGAGCCAAAACTACCCTTATTGGAAGAATTCCGTTTTTTTACTAAAGCCGAGTATTTCCGCCCAGCCTGACAAGTTTTCAGGTCATCTGACTGACCTACCATAAGATGCAGACATCTTCATTTGCTTGTTTTTCTTCTCAATATCCGCAATTCGCCCGATTTGGACCAACACCAAGACTTGCGGTGCAACGCCAAGATGACTGCGCAGCGGCAATATGGAACAGTCCCCAAGGACCTAGGTGTTACGAATAGCGACGCTGAAGGAGAAACAAGCAAGGACTCGCGAACTTTGGTGAGCTAAGCCTCAGACTTACTAGGATGACCGCTGACCAAAGACTTTGCAGGAGAGCCTGGGATACAAGCCAGTGAGCAACAGTCTCATTGCAAAGCCCTAGCTTGTTCATGATTGACGTTCATAGGTTCTGCACAGAAGTTTCAACGTTTTCCATAACTTTGCAACAACTTTTGGTAGGCCCATTTGAATGAACACTGCCACCCGGTCAGATCAAATTAGAGCTGACTTGACTCAGCTGCTCTTTACTTTATCGGCGGTGTCCGTGTGACATTTTCAACTGGCATTGCGGCAGGCGGAAACCTTGCTTACTGGTGATTTGTCTTATTGTTATTCTCCATGAAGGCAATTGCTGACTTTCAAGTAGGACAAGCTTCATTGTGACTTGTGTCTTCACGTTCATCACCGCCGCTGTAATTGCAGAAATTTGCTCATCACTCCCTCTCGCTGGATCTATCTATTTATGGGCAGCAGAGGCTGGCGGGCCTCGGTATGGAAGGCTATTTGGCTTTGTTGTTGCGTGGTGGAGCACCACTGCCTGGACAACGTTTTGTGCCAGTAAGTTGCAACTTGGTCACAGTTGTACACATTGCGGTTAACTATGGCTAACAAATGTTAAGGCAACACGCAGTCAGCAGTCAATTACATGCTTTCAGTAAGATCACTTTGCACTGCTCGTCTGATATGTGTCTCTTGATCTCGAGCCGCTAATGATGCCGCAGGAAATTGCAGTCTTTAACCTAGACTTCCCATCCGACTCGTCAAGCGTAAAGTTTAGAGCTATTCAATGGATTGCAACCGAAGTTATGCTCGCTCTGGCAGCAATCTGGAACCTCCTACCACGTAAGTCGATGTCCGTTGTGGATTCAGCTTGCAGCGCTGTGCTAACGCTTGCTACAGCCCGTTATTTCAAGTGGATTTTCTACTTGTCAACTTCTTTTGTACTGCTGGATTTTGTACTGAACATGATCTGGCTGCCCATTGCGACCAAGAACACCATTGGTTTCCGCTCAGCTCATGACGCATTTCTCACAACCTACAATGGAACAGGCGCTCCGGACGGGTGGAATTGGTGCCTTTCTTACCTTGCTACTGCCGGAATTCTCATTGGCTTTGACGCGTCCGGTCACGTCGCTGAGGAGACCAAGAATGCCAGCGTTGCAGCGGCCCAGGGTATCTTCTGGAGCACTGTCACAAGTGGTGTCGGGGGCTTCATCGTCGTTATACTTTTCTTGTTTTGTGTCGTGAGTGGATCTCATTTTAACAAATGATGTTGACTTTTCTTACTAACTCTTGACAGCCCGACGCCGACACACTGTTCTCCTATGGTGGCGCCCAGCCTTTCGTGCCACTGTACGCGGCTATCCTTGGCCAACATGCGCATATCTTTATGAACATCATCTGCATTGTTGCTCTTTGGTTTGTGAGTAATCATGGTCAAAATCCTTGAATGGGTCTAGGTCTGACATACCCAAGAACACCGCAATCGCTATCCTTGCTGCCTCTCGCCTTGTCTTCGCAGTTGCCAGAGACGGTGTTCTGCCTTACTCCTCTTGGGTGTCTAAAGTTGTTGATGGTCAACCTCGTAATAGTGTGATTGTGGTTTGGGCAACCGCATCTATAATCACCTGTACAATCCTTCCATCGTCTGTAGCTTTCACTTCCCTCGTCTCTGCAGCAGGTGTTCCGTCAGCGGCTGCCTACGGCCTTATTTGCCTCGGTCGCCTTTTCCTCACGCCAAAAACATTTCCCAAGCCAGCTTGGAGCCTTGGAAAATGGAGCAAGCCTTTCCAAGCTATTGCTGTCATATGGAACGGATGGGTTGTTGCCGTGTTATTCTCCCCTTACGCTTTTCCTGTGGAAGCATCAACGCTAAACTATGCTCCCGTAATCATGGGAATCGTAACAATCTTTGCTGTTATCTCTTGGTGGGTTATTCCTGCAGATAAATGGTTACCTTCCCAGCGTATTCAAGCGACTTTGGACGCAGGTGAAAGGCCTCTAGTTGAAGACTGAATCGGAATAATGTGTGCTATAGGACCTGGTTTCAACCTTAGAGTGGTGTAGAGATAACGCACCTCAGACGGTATTCCATTTTCTCTGGAAGTTGGCGCTTTAAATTGGGGCAACATTTAGGATGAGCAAGAGCTTTAATAACAGTTCAGACATGTACCTAGCAACTTAAATACCAGGCACTATTTGCATTTAGACCATTTACCAAGTTCATCCTATCATTCCACGGTCTAAAGATCTCGTCACAATTAACAATCTTTTTGTGCTCGGCTGAGCACATCAATCAATGATGTAATTTGAGCTAGGATCTCTGCCAGACTAATGCTATTCACCCCCATTATAGAGGCTGAAATGTTGACAAGTTCTGAGTTGTCTAGACCCCTGTATTAGCAACCTGATATACTTGCCCATGTGACAGCAATGCCTGAAATAGCTCTAACAGAAATCTTTACTCGCAAGAGAATCTTCAACCCCAAATAACAACCGAGAAGGGTGAACCGCCTCCACGAGGCGACCAAAAGGAATGGGTACAGCGTTGTCCACTCCAAATTTAGAAATGCAGTTCAATGTATTTTAAACTTGTCTATTTTGAAGTTTTAAATGTCTGTTTGAAGGCTGTATATGATAATAGGGAAGACGGGGAGTAAGTATGATGAGAGACAGGGGTGCCAAGAGAGAGGGTGGATTTGGCCAGAACAATAGTGACATTTATATGTGCCAAAAATACTGTCATCCTTCCCCCACTTTCATCAGGAGAACGACTGCAGAAACCTCAATTAAAATAAGCCAGTGGATGCGAAAAACGTTAGCCGTAATAATAACCGCTGCGGTGCTGGACCTCCGAAGGCCTCTGCTGCGTGCGGCCCGGGCCGCGATTGTGGGCCACTGCACCGGCCGAAGTCCGACACTGGCTCGAACGCTATGGATGACCCCCTATCTGGTGCCGCAATAGATCTTACGGCTTCTCTAATTCTCCCTTCTTGTCTAGCGGTGGCATTATACGTGCTCTTGATAGACCGCTTGTGTTCCTAATGAGACCTCTTTATCACCTTATCTTGGTTGAGCTTTCCTTCATGAGTCATAAGATCAACTTTGTCCGAATCAAACGACATTGATACCACGAAAGCTACTTTCCAGGTCACACAAAGCAAGATGATCATTTTTTCTTCAGTCTTCAGAAAACTCCACTCAGAGGCGGCAAATTCTGCCCCCATGTTTAGTGCCGGGTGAAAGAGTCATGAGATACTGCGCTAGCATCACCAGAACCCCATTCAAGTGTCTCCTCTTAGCAAATAGCTGACATTAGACTCAAAAAAAACCCCTGTTCGCGTTCCATCGAGCTAAGTAAGTGTGGTGACCGACGTCAGGCACGGGCGGCATCAACTAGGAACAAAACGGCTTGTCTTCTCTAAGTGAGCGAGCGGAGCGAAGGACGCTTAAGAATACGGTCGCTGGAGCGAGGTCACGTGACCTCGCGGCCGAGACGCGGCAGAGTGGGTCCGGAGGCCCGGAGCCAGCACGACACACCCCCCCAGACGGCGCGTAGTCGTCTGGAAAACCGCGCCTCGAGGCCATATCGCTACTATCGCCTAGATACAAGATTATGAGGCTATTCAGAGCCTCTTGTGAATATATATATAACAAAAGAGAGGTGTTGTTGTATTCGCCTCGGTCTTTGTGCTCGAAGTGATGTGAATATGGCGAAATTCGCCCTTGCGCGCCGCCTGGCGCAATAATCGCACTTTCCTTTATTCAACCGTCGTACTTGCCTCTTATTATTGCCAGTTGAATTTTCTGAAAATCCTGCCTTCTGATTGGCCCACAACGTGGGTTGCCCATCAGTTATTATTTCCTCTGCCCGTTGACTCTTCTGCAGCGGTTCCGGCCGTGGCCGAAGCGGCTGGTCTCCGTGCTGCCATTGACAGCCTTGTTGGAGGACACTTGCCGGCGGCTGTTCTCCCCGCGTACAACGTCCTGATGGACACGTACGCGGCCTCCCTCCGAGGTCGTTAAAAGAGCCCGCCCTACGGGGCGTAAGTACGCTTGCTTTTGCTCCTTTGGGAGCGTATCATGCTTCCTGGCCAGGGGCCAAGTCAAAATTTAACTTTCGGCCTCCGGGCCAGCATTGCTCGCGCGCACCTGTTTCTCTTCGCTTCTTGTGACTTGTGCCCGAATGTCTTGTAGGTTTAGAAGTGCCCTGAAGTGTTCGAACTTCGCTCGGGAGAGTGCTTTTGTGAGACCGTCTGCTGGCATCTCGTCGGTAGGCATATATACCACGTCGAACGTCTTCTTGGCATACTCTTGGCGTAGCCACATGTTCTGTATATCAACGTGGCGAAGGCGCGTTGAGATGCGTTCCTTGTCGCCTACTACCAGGCGAATCGTTTGGCGATTGTCACAATGGATCTTCCATACGTCTCCGAGGTCTAGTTCAATATCCCGAAATAAGCGTTTGAGAGCGATGGTCTCCTTAGCAGTGTTTTCGAGGCTAAGGAGTTCCGCTTCTGTAGTAGAAGTGGTAACGGTATTCTGTCTCGCGGCTTTCCACTGAATGGGACCGCCGAACAGTGAGATGATGTACCCTTGAGATGAACGCCGCGTCTCTTCGTCGTCTGCGAACGAGGCGTCGCCCGCAATTAGGAGAACTTGGGCACCTGCACCCCCCGAGCTACCGAAGCAGAGCGAAAGGTAGCGAGTGTGATAAAGATATCTAATGACTTGGTTCGCGGCCTTCTGATGTTCGAGAGACGGGTTCGTTAGGAACCTCGAGAGTATAGCGCAAGCGAAGGCGACGTCGGGGCGAATCATGATCGCAGTGTACAGAATTGAGCCGACCTTCTCTTGGTATTGCTTTACCTGGTCAGGGGTCTCTTCAGCGGTGTTCTTCTGGAGCGGGACGAATGGCAATGGTGTATGCGGCACGATCGAGTCGATAAGGTTGAATTTCTTCGCTACGCGTTCGATATATTGGTCGTGTGCGAGGTTAATTGTTCGCTTCTCACGGTCACGTATCACGCGAATGCCTAGATACCACTCGACAGGGCCTTGGTCCTTGAGTTCATACTCGGCTTTCACCCCGTTTATAACGTTTTGAGCAGCTTCGCGGTGGTCCCTATGGTATAAGACGAGGATATCGTCTACGTAGAAGAGTACCATCACTTTCTTGTCGTTTGAAGTGAAGAGACAGGGGTCTTCGCTTGCAGGCTTGAGTCCCAGGCGCCGCAGCGTTGATGAGAACTCCTTATACCAAAGGAGGGGAGCGTCTCGTAGCCCGTATAAGGCACGGCGGAGCTCGACGTACTTCCCGTTCTGTTTGAAGCCGTCTGGTAGGTAGCAGACGACAGGCGGGTCGTTCGGTCCTCTTGTTGCGTTTAGAAACGCATTGACTACGTCGAATTGGTCTACTTCAAGGTCGAATTCCGCCGCGAGCGCCATCGCTACTCTAAACGTCCTTGCTGCGAGGGTCGCTGCGTAGGTCTGTTCGAGAGGATGCTTCGCCTGGAGGTCGCCGCGGACGCAAATTCGTGCCTTGCAGCGGTCGAGGTAGCCGTCTTGATCAAGCTTGTAAGTGAACACCCACTTTAGAGGAATAGGTTTCGTAGACGCTTCGTGTTCGTCAATGATTTTCCAAGCGTCCATCTCCTCTAATTTACTTATCTCGGCTTGGGCCGCTTCGTAAAACAGGTTTCGGAGGTGGGTCGGCATTTTTTCAACACTTTTCCACGTTCGTGGGGGCTTTATAAGCTCATCTGTGTGTATTTTCACTCGCTGTGGAGTGACCGCTCTGGAGTGCTTCGCTTGGTGTATTGACGCGAAGACGAAGCAATGGAGCGTATAGTGGGCTTGGTTCGCTTCCTCCACAGCCTTCTGCTGATCAGGCATATAGGTATGGAAGAAAGTTTCCCAATTACGTTCCGTTTGTAGGAATGCGAAGTGTTGGGCGAAGCGAGGTGATCGTCTCGGTTTGCCCTGTTGTTGGCCGTAGTCCTTGCGGTTGTACACCCGCTTGGTCTTTATCTCGGGTTCGCGCCCGTTCCCATTATCCGAGTGTGGCCGCACCGGGTGAGTTGGGGAGTCACCCCCGAGATCATTACTCGAGTCGGCCTCCACGGCCGGTTCTCGTGGAGGTTCGTTGTTGGTCTTGACGTATATCACGTCTTCGACCGCCTCAGAGAGGGCTTCGTGCCCCGGGTCGGGAACGCCGGCGTCCATCGCTTCGGAGCTTTGTTGGCCGGTCGTTTGCCCGTCCGTCCCCTCCGGCGCTGCGGCCGGCTCAGGGGTCGGTTCCGGGGTGAGCAGGCCCTCTTCGCGTCGGCTGTTAACCGCGGAGCGTTTTACCGTTGTCTCTTCTGAGATTACGGTCGACGGCGCGAAGGCAGGTGGCAGGGGCTGCTCTTCAAGTGAAAATACGAGTTCGCTTGGTTTTGCAAGTCCGAGGAATTGGAGTCCTGGGTTCGCCGTAGCCGGAGGTTCCGAGATCTCCGTGGAGACTGTCTCGGCCACCTCCGCTTGTAAACTAGCTTTTGCATCGTCCTTCGAGTAGAACTTCGTCTCGTCAAAGGTAACGTTTCGCGTGATAATCACTTGATCAAGCGAGGGTATCCAGACTCTGTATAGGTTGTGAGCGTCCATAACGTAGCCCACCAGATATCCAATATGTCCTCGCGGTTCCACCTTGAAGTTACGTCTGTTCCTATCCGCTTCGCGGTCCTTTTTCAGGGGATAAGCCCTACACCCATACGCGTACGTCCAGCCCCAGTGGGGGCGAAGGTCGCGGGCGAGGCTCGCGCTGTATTGTGGTTGCCACCAGCGAAAATACTGTCGGAACCAGCTCTCTTCGACTTGAATTGGTGAGAGCCAAGCTCTTCGCTTCCGTGGTGACATATTGTACAGGTAGGCGGCTGCCATGACTGCTTCCACCCAGAGAGTAGTTGGCAGGCCCGCTGCGCTGAGCATCTTTATCGCTCGGGTTATTAATTCCTGGCCCGCTCGTTCGCCTCCGCCATTGGGTTCCTTGGTGTAGGGGGGTGTCTCTTCGATTTCAATCCCGTTATGCTGGGCCCAAAGTTGATACTCAGTCATTCCGTTTATCGCAATTACCGCGCGTTCTACGTCTTGTCTCAGCTTGCACAGGGTGACGCCTCGTTGGCGAGCGACCCATCGTTCGAAGTGCCTGAGAGCGTCGAAGACGAAGGTGTGCGATTTACTTACGCGCGGAAACGCGAAAAGACGACCGGTATATTCGTCTTTGATCACTAAGAGCCAGCGGTTCTTGTCAAAGCTTGTCGGGTAGTCGAAGAGATCCCATGAGACCCTATAGTACGGTCGAATTGCTTTCCGTTCAGAGGTTCGCCTCGAAATTAACTGTTTCGCGTGCGCTGTCGCGCAGTATTCGCATTCCAGACGCGTGGGTCCTTTTATCTTTACTCCTCTCACGTTTGACACCATTCGTTCTAGTGCGTCTGGTGCGAGGTGACCCGAACGAAGGTGCCATAACCAGGCGTCATCATACCTATCAGGTGGTTTACGAAGCGAGAGTCGAGCGGGATCCTGTACTGCAAGCACCAAATGGTTCACGATTCCTGCGTTACTCGAGGTAATTCGCTTCTGAGCAATATACTGGGAACCGGTCTTATATTCGAAGAAAGTAATGTTCATCTTCCTAACAAGATGCTTGACTACCACGCTGTTTTTGTACGTTCCCTGGCGAAGTGTGTTATCCAATCCGGAGTACCAGATGCCTGTCTTTCGGAGGAGTGCTTCCGAAACGATGTTAACGTGAAAGTTCTCTACGTATCCAACGTTATGGAGCGTAAGGTCTGCTGTGAGGTCTCCATCAGGGCCATTTAGTGCTTTTGGCAAGATCCACGTTCCCTTTGCTAGGATTGGGTACGAAGCAGTTCCTGAGTCGACTCTCTCGTCGCCGATGCACGTTTTAATAGAAGACGATTCAAGCAAGTCAAGGTTGTTAACAAGGTGCGTAGCTCCGCAGTTGTCGAGAACCGTGCTTCGTGACAGAACATGGGGTCCCGTCAGTGGGGTTGCAAATACGCTTGGTTGGTCGTAGTCCGAGTCGAAGTCGTCCGAAATTTCCCGGAGAAGTTCACGGCTGATCGTTACTGCGTGGATATTTCTCTTCAGTGTCACCTCTGACTCATTCTCCTCTTGCTGCGATTTCGCTTTAGAGCCGGTATTTCCTGACGACCTATTGCGAGGCGGCGCTGGGTTTCGGAAGCTGGGAGGTTCCGTCGCCCAGATCCAGCCTTTCCGAGCTAATTCGGCTCGGAGATCATAGTTCTCGGACTGATTGATACGCTTTCGAATCTCCTTGCACTCGTCCCTCGATAGTTTGTCCTGGGAAGGCTTGATTCGCCCGGTAAGGGCGTACTCCACGCGGGTGCACTCCAGGGGGTTTGCGTTGTGGGGTTTGTTGCAGGGGCACGCTTCGGATTTGCCTTTTCCTTTCGAACCGCTTTTTCCATCTGAGATTGCTTCGCTCGGGCGACCGGCAAGGGTAGCGTACACACCGCTTGTTTTACCCCGATTTTTGTCGTATAGGGTGTCCTCATACAGCAAGTCCTCCAGCATATCCCTGTATTCACTTACAGTAGGGATGCGGTCCCCCTTGCGCTCCATTTTGACAATTTCAGTGAGCTCGGAGGTCGCCCAGGAGGGGGCAAAACGGTGTCCCACCGCTCGAAGAAAAGTTTTCGAAGCGAGCGTTCCCTGGCTTTCCGGTATTCTGAATCGAAGCGCGCGGAGCAGTACTCGATGGAAGTCTCTTAGCCAGGTCTGGGGGTTTACGCTTGTGTTGGCCTTTTCCAGGAGGAGAAGGTACTCTTCGCGAACTGTAGTTTGACTGCTTGATTCGCTTGGAGCGTAGCGTTTCCGAAGGTACTGAATAAGAGCACGGAGTGAACGTTGGTTCTTCGCTAGGATCTCCGATCTCGCAGCGTAGAGGATGTCCTTGTCGACCGTTTCCTTAACCCAACGCTGAATAGAGTCGAAGTCCCGCTCCCGACGAGTTTTGAGGACGTCGCGGCCTGATTTTGAAGCGAGGTAGTTCGTATATCTTTCAAAGATCCCGGGCGTGTTTTGCGTGAGAGTTGGTTGTGCTACAGGCTCCTGGAGTTCTTCCCCTGTATCGTCACTCGCTTCTGCCCTATGCTGGAGAATCGAATCGTAGGCTTTCCGCTTCCGATCATAGGTTCTACGCTGCTTTTCGTTCTGCTGCGTGATCCATGATTCGATCGAGAGTTCTTCATCGTCCTCTCTTGGGTCTGACGGAGACGTAGTGTCGTCTGGGTCTATGAGATCCCAGACGTCTGCTGCGTCGGCTTCGGCGTAGAGAGCGTCGTACCAAACGGGGAAGTCCCGGCGGCAGGTTAGCCTTGTCGTACTCGTGAGAACAGATATCTGCGACGACATCTTCGTTGTAGAAGTTGCTGTTTGAAGCGAAATTTGTGAAGACCGTAAGGAGTTGATGGTGTTCCGCCACGAACCCTTCGTCTGGTTAACAGTAGAAAGGGGTGATGTGGTAAGCTGGGCTCATAACTGTGGTGACCGACGTCAGGCACGGGCGGCATCAACTAGGAACAAAACGGCTTGTCTTCTCTAAGTGAGCGAGCGGAGCGAAGGACGCTTAAGAATACGGTCGCTGGAGCGAGGTCACGTGACCTCGCGGCCGAGACGCGGCAGAGTGGGTCCGGAGGCCCGGAGCCAGCACGACAGTAAGCTAACTATCCGCAAACTATCCGCAAACTAGTCCCAACTTGGAGTTTCGTAGACGATATTATCAGCATGCGTCTGATAGACCGACGACAATAGATAAATCCGACTTGCAGCACAAGTAGCCGTCCGATATGTAAAGTCAATTCTCAAGATTACATTGCGTGTTTAATACGACTCAGTTATGTTTCAGCCAAGGCAGATGCTTACTTACGTGGATTCGCTTGTCTGACGGACAATTATGTATTAAACAAGATGGTAGAGGTATACACCTTTGCTTCCTCAAAACCAAGAAGACCCCGATCTACCACGACGTGGTATGTGTTATTTTAACCCAGCTCACAGTGCTCCCGAGGCTGTACAGCATGTTTCCGTGATTTCCCTATAAGAAACACAGATCTGCTCCATTGCGCCTGCGTCCTTATGAGCAGAAGCGGAGGATGACCACAGTGTCTAACCGAGTCTTGATAGTGAATCTTAAATGTGAAATAGATTGCCGCCATTATTTCTAATCGAGGTCATTTAGATAGCGTCATCCATAGAGTGTCATTGCAACAATAACTACACAAATGCGGTGAGTGGATCAACGATGGCTTTAGTTCTTGACTAGATAATTTGCGATTTCATGACATCGCAACACTTCAAATCACGATTCTTTACAGTAAATGAGCCAACCAGAAGCAGAAAGTCTCTTTCCAAGGAGACAACTGCGTGGTGGCTTGCAACATTGTTGTCGGTTGAAACTATCATAAGCCCCAAAGAAACGTGATCAGATATGATACGGACTCCACGACAATGTGCCGTAATACCAATCTTCTGTGCGGCGAAGTCTTTGATTCCTTACTACACGTTCGTGAATAGACCTTCAGAAGAGTCGCATGTTTCCAAAACGGATACTTATGTGTTGTCATTGTTGATCAGATCCATCACACGACAAATAATTCCACTTCGTCATTGAACAATGCCATAAAGCGCCACGGCCTATTGAGCCACAAAAGATGTAAACCCGTTTGATACTCACAGCACTAACCGTTTCTTTCTTCAAGCCTTAGAAAATGTACCAGGAACACAGACTCAATTCACAACAGTTACAATGGTCTCGCTGCCAGCCACCACACCCTTTGCTCCTTAGTCCTTGCCGAAATACCTTCACCTCTCTTCCACAACCTGAGACTAAAGTCCTCATACGGATCAATGGCCTCGTCCGTCATACCAAACTCCTTCAACTGCGGCGCCCAGCTCTGAACCTGCCCCAAAACAGCCTTCAACAGGGCGACGAAAGCAAGCCCGTGGCCGCTTCCATCAGAGTCTCGGTGCATAGTGTCAAACTCGACTCCGCACTGCCTCTGCCGACATGAAAGCAGAAGCAAGTAAGCGTGGATCATCTCGTGAATCGCAACTTGTATGACTTCCTTCAGCGACAAGGCCTCCCTCTTGTCGTCGCCATAGTAGCGGGTTGTGCTCAGACGGATAAGGATGCTGTGGCTTGTGCGTGGCCCGGCCTTGGCCTGGAGCGATTGAGTCCACCCTACGCGACCCCGCGCCTGTCCAACTTCTAGGAAGACAGGGTGGGAGACGTGATTGAGCTGGGTTGTGGGGAAAAGTAGTCCAAGGAGGCAGAGATCGTCAATTGACTTCATAAGCGAGAAGATGGTGCTGGCTGAGACGATTTTTGGGTTTGTTTCGGCGCCCTGTTTTGACAAAATGCGAGCGACGGTGTCTTTAAGAGGTTTTTCACGAGCGGTCCATTGCATTTGCCCTGTAATACTCTCAGTCAAGGTGATTGCGACGTCATTGATGTTGTATGATTGTGATTGTATTAGGTGTTCATTCTTGCGAAATATTGACGAGTGATGCTGACAACGCTGCGGTAGATTTCTTGTTCGCATGTCTTCGGCCATTTTTCAGTTGGGTAGAGAACGAGTTGGGATGCGGCTTGCTGTCTTTCAATTCCAGAAGTCTTCCTGGCGAGACGTCCATTTTGTAATCTTCACATAATTGCAGTTACGCTTGGGTGCTTCTGGCACAAATGCCAACTGTCGCAGCACGGGCACGTTCCCTCACCTCATAGCGCCCCCCAAGGAGGAGGTGCATGGTTTCATGGAAAGGGCTCAATCTTTTTGTCGATGTCAGCGTTGTCAAACAATGTATGCAGGTTGTGTCGCAGTTCTTTGTATGTAGGGCATGTGCAGTGTTGTCGGCGGACAGCCCTCAGAGGGTTCATTGCCATGAGTCTGGAGAGCACTTCAGGGCGAGGAATGTCACATAAGAGCCAAGGCATCATGTTTATAGTCTGTTAGATAATATATATGGAATAAATACTATGTGTATAGTACGTCTGAAATGCTAATGCTAGGCATGATAGGTGTCTAAAATGATGGAGACGAAGGGAATTACAAGATTGTACTTTGTCCAGTAGCCCATGATGATGCACCTAATAGATTCCCATGTAAGAACGACCGCCGCCACAACCATTGATAGAACCGTCAATAACACCGTCGCCATGCTAATATGCTTTTAAAGTAACCGCACAACCTTATTCAAATAGGCCAAGACAAAAGGGAAATAGGCTGAAATATGTATACGTATATATACACAAATTGGTGATGCCATATCGTGTTGCGGCATCTCCTAACGTATAGTGATGACTGAGTTAGTATTGTTGTCATAACTCAAAGTTGATGTTCCTCGTCGGTCATCGGGGCGGGCCCATCGCCCAAAGTGTGAGTCATAGTGCCGTTCGTAGTGAGCAGATGAATGTCTACTAGAGGCGTAATCGTCAGGGAAGAAGAGTCGACCACGTGGCTCACGGATTTCGCCTTCCTCCAACGGCTCCACTTCTTCGAAATCCCCCTCAGTTGTTGTCGGGATTGTCGATGTGGGACTGCTGGCCCTGCTAATTGGAAAGTGCCCTCGGTGGTCATTGATGCAATAATCCCATCGGTCCTGATGCTGATTTCGTGATCTCCCGTAGTCGTGGGCATGGTGGTCATAGATTGTGTGATGATGATGAGGAATGAGATATTCATGGCTGCCTTGATAGATGGCTCGTGAGGGGGCGTCCGTCAACTGAGGATCATCAACTGCAAATCGACCCTCGTCCTCCCGGAAGTGATCCAAGTCGGCCTCCATGTCGCGCAAGTGTAGGTTGTCTGGGCCAGCCCAAAGGTCAATGAGTTCTGCGATTTTTCGAAATCCTGGTGTGTGCCCGCCGCAATAACGAGCCTTAATGCCACATTTGATGAAAAGGTAACTGTGAATAAGCTCGTGCAAAAAGGTTGAAATGAGAAGTCGGCGATTGTACTTCTTGTCTTTCAAAATCGGATTCGAAAGCACTATGAGCGTCTCAAAGCCTCCCATCTTTGAGCGCCGAAGAGCTGTGGTGCCGATAATATGGTCCTTGTACTGAGCACTTGATGCATGGGACCAGTCCCAGGTTACGCGCTGAGAGAGAGAGTTGTGGAAAAAAATTTCGTTTGCGGCCGAAAAAATGCTCTCCAGAGCAGCGTTGTCAATGGAAAACTCGGCGTGTCGAGACCGTGGTTGAATGAGAGACCTTAGGATCCTCTCATGTTGAGTGTCCTTGGCCCGTCGACGACTGAGCTGCAGTCGGTCCTCAACCATCCGAGCAGCGGCGTCGTCGCCCAAAAGTCTCGATTCTTCATTGTCTGCGATGTGGTAAATGCTTGTGTCCGAAGAGATTGATAAACCGGATGCGGTCCGTTCCATTGGCGATGGGCTGACATCGAGCTCTGCACATTCGGGGGTCGGAGGTGTTGGAGATGCTTCTTCTCGAATCACCAGAAACGACAAGTTCTGTACAGGTATTGATCCCCGCGGTAAACAGCTAGAATCCGATTCGGGGGTATAATGCGATAGCTTCGCTCTCTTGGGCAAAGGAGCTTCGTCGTGGTTGTCGTAATTGTCCTGAAAACCGTGCTCATCGAGATGACCAACCCGCCGCTTGCCACCCACAACGTACAGGTCGGCACTGAGGGCATGGTCCTCGTCGCGGGACGATGGCCTTGCCTCCCCTCCTACCACCCAAAACGCCATTGAACATGCTTGGAAATTTGCAGATGGGTGTGAAAAGGTGAAATGGAGGGGAAAGGGCAAATCTCGGAAGATCGGGGTAGGAAAAGGGTTGGCAGGCCGGGGGCGTCAAGGTGAAATACGGGCAGCAGAGCGCCCTGGTGTCATGTGCGCCCGGAAATCTCATTGAGCGACCGGTGGAGAAGTGTGGCCGGCGCCGGTGTCCAATGGTTGCGTACGGCAACTAACGAGGAATGGATAACTTGGGAGAACCATGCCAGAGAAACGAAACAAAAAACAACGGTTTCGAGTAATCGAGTGAGGCGAGTGGTAGACGAATTGCCCGTCGGCCAGCCTGTTCTCTGGAGAACAACAGCTGCATGGGCAGACCCAGCTCAGGGCCGTACAACGTTGCAAGGCCCGTCTAGGCCCCCTTGGCTGGCGCTCATATGCAGAATCCCACCCAGCGGGACGACGTTTGGGGGTGGTTTGGGTGGACGGCAGCGGACGGTCGTACGAGCGGTGTGTGGGAGCTAAGGCGGATATGCGTGTGCGGCGTTGCGCATGGCAGATTTAGTGCGAGTTCCATCACTGCCATCCGCCGCCCAGTGCAAGGAACGTGGCGTCTCCAGGCCACATAGCGTTGGAGCTTGACGAACCTACATTCCCATCCTCGCTATCGCTAACCTTGCAAGCCCCGGCTAGGAACCTCTATCACACATCTCGATTGACCTGCGCTGCGCTTCAAGACAACAATGACGCATGATATTTCGGCGGTTGATGCCGTCTCACATATGCACGCTGTCAGCTTGACAGTCTTTTCAGCTGCGTGGCCTTCAGAGAGAACGCCCCATATCGATGGTTCGCTGGATGGATAGAGAGAGCGGCGCGGGCGGAAGAGTTGAGGCATGCGAGTGCCCTCCCTCAGGGGCTGTGGGGGGAATGGTGGGCGGGAGGCGAGGGATGGCCGGGTTCAACAGATCTGGTTGGATTTGGCAACGGGGGGCTGGCCCTTTGCCGCTCATCATTGGCTGCGCCGCCTTAGGTTCGACCTCTCATTGGTTGCCTCACCCGTGCACATCGTTGTCTCTGGTCGCCTCCTTTTTTGAGGCTTTCCAACACTTTGGAAATTGAGATTGGACTGCCAACCACTGAAGCCAACACTCATCCACATCCCCGTTCTCTTCTTTACTTGCTGACCGGTCCATGACGACTCAGCAAGACCCACGGAGCATTCTCCGATGCAAAGGCCAAACGAAAGGATAACGTTGGCTAGAATGCTGACCTCTGCATCCCACCAAGTCCAGCACGCGCCGAGACACATGTCCGGCTCATGGCTGCACTGCGCCTTTATGCCATGTCATGCTATGCTATGCCATGCGATGTGTTTGCAATGCATACAACATTTCCGAATGCTGTAGCTGACGCATAGGATGGCGAGGAAAGGGTCCTGTTGATTGACAGCCAGCGGCATTTTCTGCTTCCTTAGTAACACTCGCGGACGAAACAATGCTTTTCGCCCTGTCTTCGTCAGTCAAGTATTTGCCACAAACCCAAACTTCTCAGGCGGTGCCGATCTTTACTGTCTCAAGGGAGCTTGCTGTTTGGGATTTTGCCTGTTCGCCCCCAAGTGGTGACTGGAGCCGTGTCTTACGAGGCCCGCACGCATTGAGTGCTTGCGTCTGTCAATCTTCGGTCCATTAGGCTCGGACGATACCTATGAGCACGGACTGCGGACAGGCCGAACTCTATCTGCTTGACTCTTTAATGCGCCAGTTTCCTCAAACTTCCACAATCTCCTTAGAAGCCTGTCTCCTGACTTGGTCCTCTCGGTAGATGTGGGGTGGTTTGGAGTTCATCTTGCGTTAATCCGTGCCGAGATCCATCACGATTGATAGTAATGTTTCGTATGTCGTAGATCGGCAACGGGCTAGCAGGTTGGTTTGGATAATTGCTAAGCCTTGTCCGAATGCTTCGCCAAGTCGGATGTGGTAGATCTGAGGCTTCAAGTTCTAATCTCACTGTTGCGGGGGAAATCATTAGCGGCACAGCTGTCGCTTCGATTACCACAAGTCCGGCTGAAGCTTCATAAACTTGGAAGAGTAACCAAGGTGGAGACGGAAAAGTGACTCGGGAAGGGCGTTACCGAAGCACCACCGTCTGAACGTGCTTTGGCACTCTTGTCGTCGCATATTCTGAGATAAATCCATTGCTGCCAAGATGTAGCTGATGCTAGGAGTGCGCCCGGCTCTCTCTACACAATATCCTGATACACGGCTTGAATCTCAACATGAAAAAGGTTGGAAGGTGACAGGGTCTATGTGCTAGGCTCAGGGATATCGTAAATAATTATCGCCAATCGCAGGGGACCCACACTAACCTCCTTGGGTCTAGACCCTCGCTTACCAAATGGCGACCGTTTGATGGTTGGTTGTGCATACTTACCCTCCTTTCCAACGACATGTCCTTCACTGGCATACATAAATTGTTGTCAAAGAGAATGATGCATCAACCACTGTGGTTGACATGCTCGGTGAATCGCACATACTACGAGACATAAGACTCAATTTGAGTGTTTGTAACGGATCATATTTTCATGGAATTCCATTCTCCCTCCTTAAGCTTAAACATGTTGGACAAAGGTCAGACAGCAGAATCAGTCAAACAAGGCTCAGCATTTCGTATTCTTAAATAACATTTCATATTTCTAACTGATTTCTTTGGCTTCTGATACTGTAAGTGATCTTGTTCATAGTTGTTAGTGTTGGAAGCCTTTGGCTGAATCGGCTACTAAATTATCTTCCGTGGAGGGTAATCTAGTTAATACTGAACACACCATCACAAGTTGTTTGAATTCTTCAGGCCTAGAAGTGACAAAAAAAATTTTTAAATATAAAGTGACGAAAGGGAAATATATGTTAGTATCCGATTACTGCAAGCGTTCGTCCATGATCTCACCACGGGGGCGGTTCGAGTGCAATGTCGATGTATTGTTTTTTTTTCGGCACCCACTCTTTCCTATCAAATATTTAGACAATGGCCTACATGAAACTGATCAGACCACAATGATAAATTGAGAGTCGAAAGAAAACATGGAGCACCTACGCGATCAAGGCAGCCATGTGTGTCTAGTGCGCCCTCGACGACAACACATGTCGCTGTCAGAGGTAGGAAAGATACTGGGTTTCAAGCGAGAATTGACGAATTCGATTCCTTTAACAGTGAATCATTGGTGTATTCATCACTTAAGTCAAGTTATTTTCTAGTGTCCGCTCCCATCATTCTCACCCGCGTCTCTTGTCATGTTGACAAAATAGAGCCCGCTCTTTGCTTTGGCAGCGACGACCTGCCGGAGATGGGAAAGAACGAATGGCCGTGACACGGAGTGTACCTTTGCGACCTCCTTTCGTTCCTTCCTCACTTCAGCTCTACCGTTCCATGTTGCTTCCCGTTTTGGAGTCTCATTTTTCCCTCAGTCTTCTTCCCTCACTTCTACCAATCCATCCCAAACTCACACCCGCACTTCTACCTCTGAGTATATCAAACAAGCGTTGGCATGGGTTCTTTCTACAAAGGCTCACTCTTGGAAAATTCTTTTCATTCTTGAACTCTTCGCCCGTTTTCTGTCCCAAGATTTTCCCTTTCGGTTATAACTTGGACTTGAAATCGCTTCATCTCTGATATTTCATTTTCTGCATTCTTTCGCCCATTCTTTCATCGGGTATTGTTAGCCATCACCTTTTCTTGTCGTAACTTTTCGTCTATCAGAGGAGTTTATTTCTTTGGCCCGTTCACCTCAAAGGCTAAACTCCACATTACACGCAAGAGAAAGAGCATTTGCAAATATCCCCACAGCAGGAGTTGCATCATCCAAAAGATGGCCGACGGACGGGACCATGGAACGGTATGAGTTTGACAGCGCAGATGACTTTGAAAGCTATCTAACTGACTCATTCAGCTCCCTTCCAAACGGTCACTCACTCCAAATCGACCTATCTACAGCTCTTTTAATGAGGCTCACCGAAACATTGCGCCGCCTACTCCAAAGGTTGCTTTCGACGAGGATCTTAGAAACCAAACGAAATTGACTCCTGAGCAAGTCGATGATATCCTAAGAGACTCTAATGAGTCCAAAAATTTTAGAAAGTTCAAGGACAAGGTGTTTTTGGAAGAGACAAAGAAATCTGTCAATATTCAAACTGGTTGTGAAATGAGCCCCACCAGCCCTGAATCTCTATCAGCAATGAACTCTCAAAGCAAGACTGCCGACCATACTTCCAACCAGGCTTTCAATGCCTCTATATCAGTTTGCGCATCTGAGAACGAGTATGCTTTCATTGAAACTTCAGTAACATCACACAACTCGAAGGATGCAGGCAATCAGCCTGCTGCCACCAGAGACCCCTTTGCGAGTCAGACTTCTCTCAACAACTTTCCGGATGCTTCCTCCTTCTATCCCGAAGACGGTGCCCCCTACAGCCCCGATGCGACTGATGATGAGTTCATTTTGGACACTATTAAGCTTGATCCTAAGTCATCGCCTATCCTGGCATCACTGCCAGTTCTCCCTCCGCCTGCGGTATTGGGCCCCCAGAACTCTATTGGGCAAACGTCCCAAACTCATATCGATGATATCACAAAGAAGAATGCAGTCTCCGGCTTCTTTAATGCTACACAAGAGTCAACTCACAATATTATCCAGCAACCCATATTCACTGATCAAGGTACCCCTCTTGGATCATCAGTCCCCTCTTTGCCTCAACATGGTGACAAAAAGGAGACAACAAAACTTGAGCTACAGTACGATGCTGATGTTTCCGAAATCTCTGAAGATCATATCAAGGAGAACGACAAAGACGAGGCTTCTGTTAGTCGTCTAAACCCTTTTCATGCCTTCTCGGCCTGTTCATCCAAAGAATCTGAGATGAAATGTGAACAAATTGAGACCGAATCCAAGAAGCTGTTCATGCGCCCTCACGCTGAAAAGGAGGTCTCCCGTGCTCTCCATCATGCCACGGGTATCAGTCAGCCGTCTAGCGGTCTCATTGTCGATCGAACACACCCCTCACGCATTAAAGACCTTCACAGCTCACCCTACAAGACTGGGAACACTCAGGAGACTGAATTTTATCATGCTCCTGCTATTCAATCATCTTGGGAAGTCACTGCATCTGGTGTCAAGGTACCTGTTCCTATCCCACATGCCCGATCTGATGAGGCGAGTATGCAGGAAGCGGAGCCATACGATGCCATAGGCAACAGTCAGCCAACAAGAATGTCAAAGGGAGTGAAAGGAAGGGCAGATATCGATATGGATGACGACTGGAGGACCGTCACCGATGACCGTGACGGCTTTCCTGTTGGTACCGTCGGACGAGTCATAACAGGCAGCAGCATTGCTAATGTTTCTGATGCTCTTCTTATTCAGAATCAGTATAATCAAAGCCGCCGAGTTCCTTCAGCTACCACAGCTTGGTGGGGGAAACCTTCCGCCATACTCCCTCTTCCTTCACCATCGGCTCCTTTTCCCTTGCTTGACTCCCTTCCCAGCCGTCCTCCTCCTATAATTCCCCGCCGACAGCGGCAACCAGAGTATTGGGAAGACATCGAGTTGGAGTCAGTGGCGGCGCCCATGCGGACAACTTCTCGCATGGCAAAGACTGGTCAAGTTGGTCACAAAGAGTATGCTAACCTCCCATTTCCCCTAGTGCCTCGAGAGGATGCAGCCAGACGTCAGGCGGTGCGCCGCGCAAGCGGCTTAGAAGACCAGACTTTATCTGGTCGCGTGCTTTCACCGGGAATGCGCATCTCTTCTACACAAGACAGCACTTACGCTCTTCCTCGTCCTGCTGTTCGAAAGGACTCTGCTCGTTCACTCTTCTCTCGGATTAACAACCCGAGCTTTGACTGTCGCGATCTGTTTGTTTCTGGTAAGCACTGGCCCCTTTTGTTCATGTGCTCCTTCCTATCTCTAATTGCAAGCCCTTTTAAACGATGCGTTTTGTCTTAAAACTACTTGATGAATCTTAAATCCCTTCCTTGAAATACACTTCTCTTGTTTTCCTCATCTTTGGAAAAGAGAACCACAGACTGACTCTCTTCTACTTCAGAACATCAACAAAATCCTTTCCGGCAACCTGAACACGAGTTCTACAGCTCGCAATTCGCTCTACGTCCTCGTCCCTCCCAAAATCCCAGAGACAGAGCTTCAACCACGACCAGCCGCAAGATGAACCGTATCAGCCCTCAAGCCGCCGCTGAGGCTCTCGCCATAGACCAGCAGATCAATCGCCCGATGTCACCTCATCTTTATTCTACCGAGGTTCTTGCGCGCTACCGCGCCTTTCATGCTGTCCGAAACGCTGGTGGTCGTGGCACCGACTCTGAGCTTGCCGACATGGCTGCAACCGTTGACGATCTCCCTCTTTCCGACATGGCACAGCGCCGTCAGAAGATCTTTTACTGTGTCATCATGACTACCACTCTGTTTCTTCCCTTTGTCGGATACATTATTCTTGCCTGCCGCGCTGATCACATTCTTTCGGCCATCACCCATGGAGAATGCTCTGGACTCTCTTATGCTCAGCGACGCAACCTGCGAATCATGCAGCTCGGCGGCTTCGGTGTCTGGGGAGTTGCTGTTGCTGCGGGTTTGATCGTCTTGGCAGCCACCCGCACCTAGACTGTGCTTATTACTCTTTCTTTGTGTTTTGTTGGATTAAGTAGGCTTCTCCCCTCCTTACCATCTTTTTGGGCGTATTCTAACATCCTTTTTAGCGACGGCACGATGGCCATGATGGACGCTGAAAATGGGTTGACTATGAGAGCGACGAGAATGTGGTTCTAGGACTTGGGGCTGGAGGTCACTGCCTTCGGGCATATATGTGACTCCACACTTTTAGTTTCGTTTCGTCCTGACTGTCTCGGGCTATGGCCCTTTTATAAGAGAAGAGAGATAGTGCTTCAGTGAATTGACTTGCGATGTTCTAACCAGAGCAATTTCTCTGACGTTTGACTGTCTATGTATTCGCCTTTGACAAACTGTTGAAACAGGCTAGCCAAGAGTCTCCCAGTGAGATGAACGAAACCATCCTGGAAGACCAACATGAGGCGAAAGAAAGGTGGTCGAGAGGGTTATCGAAGCCAAATGGTCATGCAAAAGTATTCCATTGGTTCGGGTCACCTTCATTCAGTAAGGTTGTCTAGCAATTCGTTATGATATGACGAGATGTAGTGAAGGATGAGAGCTTGGCATGCCCTTGATCGTATTTGTGCTCATAATAGTTGGTATCGGCAGCCCGCCGAGGCGGACTTGTCGTATGCGACGCATGGACAACAGCATGGAATTTTATGCTGAAGTAGATACTTGAAAGTATTCATGCTTAACTTGTCTTCGTTGTTGGATGGCTTACCTACACCGGGAACTTTGTGTGGCGTAAATCTTAATAGATTGGACTTGACACTATCACCAGCAACCTCGTCTCTCTTGAGCTGTTCGAATTGCCCAAGGGTTGGCCCAGATTCGCGGAAACCCATTTTGAGACAAGTTGACCAGGATCCCAAATGGATTCCCGCATTCTACTCTCGACGGCTGATGTCGAGTATTGGTAGCGGTGCCCGAGTGATTAACTAACTGCACTTCACTGTTTGTTTTTACTTCAACACAGGATGCTTGTAAAGTGCTTATGTTGCAAGACTATTAAGTAGGAAGATTGCGAGATAATCTTGTCCTTTGAATATGGGAAGTTTTCTGCCCCTCGACTACCGATGACACGATGGCAAACATATCTGGTTGTCGGATTGCAGTTTGCAACATGCCCCGCAACAGGAACTCAAGCATAGGTTCTCGAGTTATGTTTTCCGCCGAAGCTCCTAAACCTTCGAAGAGTATCTTAGCAGACGATGAATCTTATCAGCTTACCGTAAAATTGTTATTTAGAAAGGGCGAATGAAGCACATGGTAGAAAGATCCAAGAACGGAAGTCAGGTAATGAATGATTCGTCCAATGTGCCTACTGTACATGAATTGCCCCTTAAGATTGCAGCTCACATCAATAACATCGACATGTGGACTATAGACTCCCTTTGCGCCATCTACGGAGACAAGTCGGGCAACGAATTGCGCCACGCAATCATAATACTTGTCCTCATCATACGTGCGTACGACTAGCAACAACATATACGCATAAAAGAGGTGAACAGAAATGCTTTCAAGTATGCTTACTGTATTATCATTAACAGTATGGTATCTAAGCACGCCTCTGGTAGCTAGCAACCAAATAGCCACCACTATGTATGAGATCATTCAACCACGACGACGCGTAGTAGGAGTCTTGTTCTTTGGCGTGGCAGACGAGGTAGCCGAAGAAGCAGCAGGGGCCGCAGCGATAGGGACCTTCTGCTTTCCCTTGGCCTTCTTGGATGGCGCGTTCCAGTAGTACGCCATTTGCGTAGCCAGGACCGCGTTGAGAACGAAACCAGCAATGAAATTGTATAGAATGAGCTTGTCGTCAACCTCTTGAAGAGTTGTAAAGATACGTGAGAGAGATCCGAGGAGGTAGTTGAAGACCTGATGGCACCGATTTAGCTCCAAACCGTACATAATAGAAGACAAGAGATAAATAATACTTACAGCAAAGGCACTGAGCTGTCCAGTACCGCCTTCAGACCAGATCGCCAGAATTTGTGGCACTTTGCTCGCGACGCTCAGCACACCGGCACCGGCCTGCAGGTATCCCAACGTCTGCATATCAATGAGGCCACCAGTAAATAGCGTGCCGAGGGCAACTGCAAGCGCAGTAACAAACACGGCAGCAAGTCCGGCGCGACCGGTGTAGTTCAGTACGAGAACCGTGATAATGACATTCTGACCCATGATGAGTGCCGTCTCGCCGTAAGTGCTGAATGGGAACTGGTTGCGGTAGTTATACGCCAGGGAGACGAGGTAGGACGCGGTCTCCAGGAGGTAAGAGAGCACAGAGATGCCCTCGCCCGACTGCGAGGAAGTGAGCTTGCGAATCTGCGGGAGCTTGACAATGCTCGAAACGCCGACAATGCCCAGGCCGATGCCTTTGGACAAACCAAGCTTGATGCACTCAGTATCCTCAATATTGATATCCAGCAGGAGCGACTTGTAGCACTGCTCGCCGATAATGGATACGCCGAGGTCGCGGATCGGGGCCGGAAGGTTATGGGTGACAGGCTGAAGGGCAGAGCGGACGGCGTCCATGGTTGCGATCGTTCAGGATATCTGCCGGCGTGGCTTCAGCGATAGAGGTGATTTCAAGAATTATGCGCAATTGAACGCGGCGCAGACGTGCTTGTGGAGGGACGAAGCTGCAGCACGGGGGGGGGGGAAAAAAGATTGTTGAGCTGACGTCTACACGACACGTTGACGGAAGGGTTGAGGTCACTGAGAAACCCCAAAAAAGAGCTAAGGGCTAGCTGTTGGACTGACTGAACCAGTCGGAGAATTTTGCGGGGGTAGCTATGTAAGGGCTCAGCTACAAGACCACGCTGTAAAACCCAAATCCCCTACCATTAGTTCACCTCCAACGCGAAGCTCTTTGCTGAAGCCTTCAAAAACGCACGGAAACGAATGCCTCTAGTAGCAATTACCTGCAAACCACCGATCGGTGGAAATTTTGCCAACCTTACGCCCCAGCAAACACTGAACCAAACTGCAACCTGGGCGTGGACTGCCTCACAGACTCCGATGATACTCGCCACGCCTAATAGCTTATTTCTTTACCGTAATGCTTGCGTTGCGACTCTTTTTCATGAAAGCTTTGATGAGTGATGCGCATTTAGAAAGATTCCGTTCCGGCTCCCACGTGTTATCTTCAGAGGGATAACCCTTCCACTTAACCCAAAATTGCTGTTCCATCGTGCGCTTGTCGACTCGGACATCAACAATGCACTCCACTTCATACTCCTCTTCAGAGGAACTAGGGGCAGACTTCCGTCCCCTCGAAGAGCTTTTTTTGACCCGACAGACACCTCTTCCGTGGGTAGTGAGAGGCTAGAAGTGATGTTAAAGATTTGGAATTTATTATAGAGGGTTAGGCTCACTACCTTATCAGCAGAGGCTGCTTGTTTGTTAGAGGAACGTGTAGGCCCATGTTTATGCGAGACTTTGGCCCTGAGGCGGGCCGATACGCGACTCTGCTGGCCCTGATCCCTGGAAACCCTGCCCGATGATGTAGGATTTTGGGCCTTGTGAGGGTGGTCGCCACGCATAGAAGCATCCACTGACACAGATAGATCGTTTTCATCCTCGCTAGAAGAATCATTGTTCTCTTTGGTCTCCGGGCTAGAACGAAAGTCGCGGGACTGCGGGATATCAGGGCCCATCGAGGCAACTGGGGCAGTTTCCAGACTTAATACCACTGCTTGAGTAGATTTCTGCATCTTGCCGTTTTTGCGATTTTTCTGGGCGAAAGTCTCAGGGCTAGAGCGAAGAGCTCCATCTTCAGTCGACGACTCATCCTTGACGGGTTCCATATCTGACGGGTTGGGGTCCTCAGGAGCCTCAACATGAGTGTAAAAGATGGGTTGCTTGAGTCTTTTGGCACCGAGACATGAGTTTTTGCTTGGTCGGCCGCGCTTACGCTTGCCCTCGGATGTATCGAAAGACCTCACGCCCCCGGAGCTGGTGATATCAGACTTTATGAAGGGTATATCCTCTTCGTCTTCATCCTGTGTGACTGCGCTGGAGTTCCTTCAGTACTGGATCAAGGTTAAAGTGATCTTCATGTGTTTGCTCACTCACAACGACGCTTTTTCGGAAGCAAATTGGTCTTGGGTCATCTCAATCTCACGGCCCTTGAATACCTTTGGCACTGACATGATGAAATGGAAGACTGTGTTGCACAGGGCGGTGTAGTTGTGGATAGGAAACGTATCGCCGTAATAGAAATTGAATGAATAATGACAAAATCGGAGGATGGCTTTCACTTTTGTGAAAGGTGATTGAGAAAAGGAAGGGACGAAAAAGACATCTGGGTAGAATTTGACCTTATGGAAATGGGCGAGGCGCGATTGAAGAAAGGAGTGAAGGGATACGAACTCCGAGGGTCTTGAGGTTACAGAAGGTGCCAGTGCAACAGCAGAACGTAGCTGCCTTTGTTATCCTGTGCCTGCCAAAGGTGAACCAAAAAATTTGAGGTCGAGGTCACAATAGAGAGTGGATTGCCTGCCTAGGTAAGGTAATCTAAGGTTGACCAACACGAGCGGAAACAGGCAATCCCTCAAGCGGGCATAGTCTCCTGTTCAACTCTGCTGTTTGGTTTTGAGGAAGGGGGAGACATACAGAAGAAAGTCCCTTGCACTACCTAGGTAGGCCGAATAAAATGTTGAAATCCTAACATGGAAGGCATTAGAAGGTCCCGCCGGATGCACGCATACGAGCCCTGCTTACATTGCCTTCCCAGTTGGCAGTTTTAAAAACCAGCTGCTGCCCCCAGGCCTGTATACTAGCACTTCATAGATGATTGTCTCGCTTAACACATTACGAATGGTCCTCAAGACTACGAAACTTTGATAGAATTTACCTGCCTGCTTTTAGCCTTCCGTACCCGTCCGTCCTCGCTTGGTCCTTCAGAATTTGTCTAGTCCAGCTCTTCCACTCTGTTATCTCCCAGCTCGTCAAATCGTCCTGACCTCACTGCTTGTTCAACAGGATTCTGTATGTCCACGATTCCCGTCTTTTTCAGCCTTTTATACGTTAGTATTCCGTATTGCGATGGCATGAAGCTACTCTTACCTCTCGAACAAGACGAATAGTCTCTCGGCTTCCCTCTCCTTTTCTTCTTCTGTCATTTCGGGCATGTCAACTTGCTTCTCTCTGTCTACAAACTGACCAGTTATGGGGTTGACTGGCCGCTGATTGTCTCCTGCACTGGACGTTTCGGTGGCGTTCGAAGGAATAGGAATATTGTTTTGAAACAGGAATCCGGATGCGAATCCATAGCCGACATTTTCAACGAATTTAGAGGCGTCTCTATCTGACATGTCGAAAAGCAGGTGTGATATAGCATCTCGAAGTTGAGGTGTCAAAGGGTTTGTAGAGTTGCGCAGCAGCCTAGAAGTGAGCGATGTCCCGCGACCCAGAACCTCCTTCCTGTCATCTTCATTGGGAAGAAGAGTCATGCGAATGTAATTCTTCACACCCTCGGGGGCGCCGTCATGCGCTCTTCGTAAGACACCGACGAGCGGCGTCGTTAGTTGTTCCAGTTCGTTATCTGGATATGCCTTCAACGACAGATCCAGTAACTCGATCAACCTCTCGGCAACCTTTTTAGGCTCTGCATCTGGGTATATTGATGACTGAATCTCTTTACTCTCCAACTCCAAGTTTAACAGTGCGTTGATAAGTGAATTGAACGGAGGATCGAGCGGCTTGTTAGCAGATATGTCTTGCTTCCACAGCAAAGTGATGATGTAGGGTACACTGGTAGTGAAGGCCGATGTCTTAGACGGGCAGAAATGAGACAGATTGAAGAGGAGACGCAGCGTCTCGTTCAAGGCCATATCTTCCATTGGGTCGACAGGGGTTTTACTTTGATCATTCTCAAACATCCTAACATGCCTCGCCAGGTTCTCGGCGATAGTGTCTGCCAAGCCATGCTTCTGGATAAGGGCATCAAGATCGATATTTGTATTGTAAGTCGTGAGGAAGATTACCCGCGAAACGAGGAACTCATCGTCGAAGCTGTCGTTCTTCAACTTTTTACAGGCAATCTCTTCGTAGCCAAGGTTCACGAACATTTGACGGGTCTTGGGCTCCAGTAGCATAGCGTTGGCCAGAACTCGTAAGGCAGCCCTTGCTGTAGAGTTTGATTGGCTGTCGAAAGCATGTTTCGTGAGAATTTCAATTCCCTAGGAAAAGTAAGCTTTGTGGAACGGCTGCATCAGCGGTTGGACTAACCTCTGGTGTAAAGATAGGACCGGCATCTCTCGGATCCCTTCCATATATCTTAAGTTCTTCCAGGGCAGCATCTCGCTCTGTTTTAATCAGCTCAGCTTCGTTGATGCAGAAGAACTAAGGTGGGATTTACGCTGCGGAAGGAGGGCATGGCTCTTCAGGTCATCGCCAAGTTTGCTTATCAAACTAGTGACTGCCTCAAGTTTTGCTGACAACAGTTAGTTGCACGAGTTGCTGAGTCAGGGGTGAGTTCTGACATACCCTTACCAGTTAGGTTGGCCTGCACGAGGATTGGTTGCGACATGTTGCGGCGTGCGGAACCGTGCTCAAGACCGGGTCCAGTGCCGGATTGACGGAACCGGCAATATGTCAGCGGCTAACAGAGAAGTGAAAGAAGCTTGCGGTTGGTTGGTGATACTCGGTTTGACTTTCATTCCCGTATACTCAGTATTTTCCTTGGTGCGAGCACATGACAATCCTGAGACAAGCCGGAAGACGACGACGTACCAAAGGGGAAGACGAATCTACCCGATGATAAAAGTTGAGTTCGTACCTCTCTTTCTTAGTGCAAAACTGCTTCAACAGCCTCAAGGGCCGGCTGACAAGTTGGGGCTCTCAAAGTCGGTTTGAAGTGGCTTGACGTGGATAATACAGGTCTCAATGACCGGAGAGCGAAGTCCGATTTGGCGTCGCGCTCAATCTGCAAAAGTCAGAAAGGTTGCACTTTCCCAAGAGCTCGGTATCAGATGGAGAGAATTCCGGTGTAGAGCAAGTAAAGGCTGGTAGAGATAATGGAAAGTCACCCATATGACAAAGGGAATTGATCCAGTCAAGATCACGAGACAGACGGAGCTCCTTCGCTCCACTACGGACTGTTACACAGGAGAGGGGGCGCCACAGTGGCTGGCTGACAGGAATTTGACGTCTCTTACGGATACGTAGTTAAGTTTTAAGGGTCTCCTATGGATACCCATGGCGACGGACGCCACAGGAGGATATGGAAGCTTAGCTAAGCAGCATTCTACCAGTTGCTACGGCATTTGCGCAAGCCGTGCTATGCGAATTCTGACATGGAAGTTCAGGCCATTCCATTGCCCCACTTCGTCAGCCCAACCCCCAGGCAACCAGACAACCATATTACTGGGGTACACGCCAGGCACGGACCACATCTTTAAGTGGTTTTCGCGCCCAGCTCGCGTTTTTACGTGCATCGTGGACGTGTTTAAGCAGCGTCAACCCCCAACCAATTAATTAGGACCATCCATTTTGGGATCGTAGACGGAGGACGTGCTGCGAAAAGTACTCCAGGTCCCGCTCTCCATAATCTTTCCGTACACGGCCTCGCTCAGGTCTAATTCTCCTCAATCTCCATACACTTGTTGTCGTTGGAAACCCCCTCCTAGCCATTCCCTACAGAACCGACTGATTTGTACGTTACGGATAGGACTTTTTGCATTTGGTTTCTTTGATCCGTCACTCCTTTTCTCTCTGCTGGCAGGAGTCCAACGTACATATGCGCCAGCCGAGATAGGGTAAAGAGACAGCTGGTGTCCGGTGCCCCATCTCCTGCTCCGACGGAAAGCTTCCTGCAATCATGGGATCTGTCGAAGTTGTATCAAGCCGACTCGAGTCGCTGCCTCCTCGCCCACCGACGCCGCCCCGCGAGACCAATCAAGCTGTTGATGCCACCTCCAAGCATCTTCTTGTCCTCCCTCCATCGTCTGATCCACGATCGAGCCTTCACACTCCGCCAAATGTGCACTCGCCCTTGTCCGGTGCCGACTCAACGAATCCAAGCGTCCGCAGAACAAGAAAGCGCGTGGGCTTCTCTGCTAAGGCTCAGTACAACGAGGCACCCAAGTACGCGGCCCAGAACTCTCTCAACAAGCGATCGCCCCTTTCCGTGCCGTCATCGACACAGCCTAAACCTGTGAAGGGAATCCTAAAACAACCATCCTCTCCGAGTCCACTTCACACCAGCGTCGAGGCAGACACGCTTGCTACCCCAGCAAACATTTCCGACATGTTGGAGTCAACAGTGAAGCAGCTCGCAGGCGCTGACAGAGACTCGAAGCGAGATGCATATTCGACATTGGTGATGACGCTGAAGACATCCAATAACCTCCCTGATCGCATTGCTCTCCAAAGCAAGATGGGTCTGTTCGTCCAGTTCATCCAACGGGATATCACGTCCAAGAGTCTCACGACTGGTGGACCTGATGTCCCGCTTGTCAACAATGCCCTTTCCCTGCTCGCCACTTTCCTCCACTTTCCCGCCATTGCCTCTACGATACCCAGCGATTTCGGCGTTTTCTTTCTCGATCACTGTATCCGATCCTTTGAGGACTCGTCGACACCAAAGGATGTTACTCGACACTTGATGCACGCTGTTGCAACACAGGACTTCCCTACAAAAGTGATGACCTCTGACCGCGTCCGTCGTCTAGTCGCTGCGCTGCGCAAGATCGAAGAGCATCTCAAGGGCAAGAGCATTGTCATGTCACGAATTATGATCTACAGGAGACTGGTTCAACAGACCAAGCAGTTAATGGCTGTTCATTCCGACTGGCTCAACGACCTCCTGACAGATATGCTGAGCACAGTTAAGGACTTGAGGTCAGCGGCGATATCTCTCGGTTTTGAGGCTGTATACACATTTGGGAAGGAGAAGATGTTGTCACGGAAAGTGATGGAGCTCTTTGATACATCCATTGAAGAGATGAAGTTCGCAGAGTACTACCACCGTCGGTTGTTTACAATGGCCAAGGACAAGGAAGATAGGCAGTTGACCGCAGCAGTGCCCAAGATTTGGAGTGTCATTGTGCTCTTCTTGCGCTGCCCATTGGACCGTTGGCAGTTCTTTAACCAGTGGCTTCAGCTCATTCAGATGAGCTTCAACAACAATGACCACCCACAGACCAAGCAAGAGGCAAATTTCGCATGGAACCGTTTCGTTTGGTCCATGCACACAGAAGGCCAGTCGTTTGTGAAGTTGCTTCCCACCTTATATCAGCCGTTGGGCAGCCAGCTCAAATCAAAATACACCAGCAAACACATCCGAGAAGTTGTTTTCGGCAGTGTGTGCAACCTTCTGTATTACACCTTCAAGCCCGGCACAAATCCTGTTCTTCTCGATACTTATTGGGATGCATGCGTGCGGCCTATTATAGAACCGCCCAAGGCAGCTGCTAGAAACCCCGAAGTTGTTGACGAGCATTTGCGACAAGCGACCCTGGTACTTATTGGATTGTTTGACTCGGCTACGCCACGAATTTGGAGAGAAGAACGTATTAGGGAGACGACTCTCGCCCGTCCCGAGGAGTTGCCGTCCATCGATCCCAAGTGGCTTCGCCGAAATGCCGCAAGTGTTTTCCAAGTCATCGAACCCATTATGGAAAGACATTTTCTTGAGTTGGCGGATAAAAAGAGCCAGGTTCATCGATTGTGGCGAACTCTGGTTGCAGCTGTTGCCTCTGCGGCTTCCAAAGAAATCAAAGTTTCTGTAGACACCACATCCTTCATCTCACAAATGTGCGGGCTTTTGCTCAAGCACTGGGAAACTGGGCTGAGCGAGATGAAGGGAACCGACTCTGAGACAGCTGCTCGATTTCTTCGCAGCGCTAGGGAGCTTATCTCCGTCACGGTTGAAGCACTTGGCCTCTTGCCCTTCACCGAGAAGATGATTTCTCTCGGCCGCTTTCATACATTCACGCCTGTTTCGACCCCTTCTCATAAGCCTGCAAAGAATTCTGGTGATGCTCGGACGCCGCTCCACCATTTGTTTGGTCTGGTCTCTGTGCTTCCTCCCGGTATTCCTGATGGCGAGGACTTTGTCGACTTCTTCCGAACTGTTTTCTCGCCATTCTTTACGTCCAAACCACCAAGGTCTCGTTCAGAACTGGCTCAAGAAATGCTCTCAGTTGCTCCAAGCTGGTCATCTCCAGCATCACATAAGCCATACGCACCATGGGTTTTTGCATCCGAGTGCTTGGCAGCCACGTTCAACATGTCCCAAAACAGTGCTCAGACAACCAGCTCAACTGGCGAGCCAACTGTTGGCCACGAATATCGCTCAGTGGTCCGATTACTTGAACGTGGTTGGAGGGAAACGCCGAACCTGCCCTGGCAGAATTGGTGCTCCCTCTACTCGCTGCTGTCTAACAGATCCAGCGAGGAGACCGGTGAGGCTGGACGAGCCCTGGGAGCAATTGAGCCGCTTGCCAAGGTGATTAGGGAAAGCCTCCCAGCCGACCGGACTGTCTCTATCCCGGCAAAGACTATCATAGCTACCTCTGAATTACTTTCTGTTGCATCCCACCCGTTAGACCGTCAGGCTGTGGAAGCTGCTCGACGCCGGCTGTGGGGCACAGCTGTCACTGGTCCGAGATCTTCGTCTTTTGACCCATTTGATACCCTCTACAAGTTGACCAATGACCTCCTGGAGCGTCTATATGAGGCTGGGGAGCGTGGAGATCTTGATGAGTCTGTTGCTACTTTCATCAAAGAAACGAGTGGGTTTCTCTCTCGCTGCAACTCCGAGCTTGTTCCAAGAACTATTGCCACCTTAGAGAATGGCCTCGTTTTGTGGATTCGGGACTCGCAGGGTATTCTGAAGACTCGACAGAGCCCTGCGCCATCGGAAGCCGTGAGTCCTCATGAACGATGGCGGGAAACTTTATGCTAATTGGTCATAGGTTAAGACGCTTTGGGATGTTGTGTCCAAGATTGCTTTGTCGGGTAGCAGACCGGAGGAAATTCAACTAGACACTTACGAAGAGTTGATTTGCGCTGCCTTCGAAAGCAAGCACCGACACATCATCAACTCCGTTTCCGAGATGTGGAACAGCATTTTTGGAAACGCAGAGAGCATTCAATACCCCGATCATCTGAAGGCTGTTCTGCTTTCTGTCCAATCATTGGTGGACATAACTCTTCCAGGTTTGGAGACTATCGGCGCTCCAACAACAGGTCAGAATCGCTCGTTTATCGATTCCCAAAACGACATCGACATGCTTAGTGCCGGGTCAACTCGATCGTCTCGCAAGAGGCTCCAGCCTAGATCTATCCAATCATCGCCTTTGAATTCAGTCAAAAAATCCTCTGCGAATCGCCGAGTCGATAATTCTTCCAAGAAAACACGTAGCAGGGGCCGCCGCAGTGCCCCCACTGCTCGCTTGAGACACGACGACTCCCAGATTCAGTTTGCCCCCATTGAGAAGTCGCCATTGAACTCCGACGCCGACGTCGAGTCACAAGCTCTAACTGAACGCCAAAAAGAAATTCGAGAAAGACAAAAAGACACCTCGGCAATGTTCCCTGAGATGCGATCTAGCCCCGCCTTGCAGCTGGAGGCGCATGAGCCACAGAAGCCTAAGACGGTTTCTGATAAAGATCCTGAGACTCCCCAGGATGCTACCCCTAAGCGCAGCCAGAGATATGAGGACTTTGTCAGTTCAACTCCAACTCCCCGTAGGGGGCAGGCCGTTGCCATGGTGGACCATGACCAGGATATGACAGACCCTCCGTCCTCACCCCCTGAGCCTCGCCCGTTCCCTTTGCTCACTCAGATCAAGTCACGGTCTAGTAGCCGCAGTGAGGTTGAGGACTGGCAATTTAGCTCATCGCCGGTTTCTGGCTCTCCTCCTGCAGAGCCTTCAGCGCCCCCGAATGAGCCTACCGAGCTGGACCTATCGAATGGAATCACTTCTAAGCACGGTTCTAGACAGGCCAGTCACGACCTGGGATCTGGGGGGGACACCTCCATGCAGACTGTTCGTTCGAGCGCTGTTGTTGAGCCTGAACTTCCGCCACCTGCTTTGGAGACAACAAAAGAGGCACAGCGACCTGAGCAAACCACTGCCGAGTCTGAATCTGCACCCAAATCTGGCAACGCACCGTCTACTCCTCGAAATAATCGCACAACTGATAGAGAAGAGCCGAGGTCCGGGCAGGAGGTCTTTGTTGACGCTCCGTCCAGCCCCGCGCCCAATGTGCTCACCCGCTCTGCTTCTCGAAATGCTGCTAATCGATCATTCGATATGAGCGAAGGAGACGAAAGCAGCATGCTCAAACTCGTAGTAGAGCTTGATCGTAGACGGTGCGACCTCCCGATCAACGATTACCCTGCTATCTCGCCTCCCAAAGCTAACAAAGCTTCCAGGAGCGCCAAGAAGAAGGCTGTTGTGCTTGACTGCATTACCGTTGGAGGAGATGACGAAGAAGAAGAGGAGGATGAGGAGGAGGTGAAGGAGGCGGTGGATGAGAACGAGACAACAGAGCTGGCCCAGCGACAGACTCGTTCTCGCAAGAGCAACTCTCGCTTCCCTGCAACAACTTCAACACCTGTGGCAGGCTCCGCAGCCTCGTCGCCTGATAAATCTGACAAGAAGCGCAAGAGGGACTCTTCCAAGTACGATACGCGCCGCAAAAAGAGACAATCAATCGATAACGCCGAAGAAACCGCATTATCGCAACTTGAGGCTTCGCAAATGTCTCCCGTCCTTGGGGAAGAAGTCTCCCAGCAGAGCTTACACGTACTGCATGATACACCTTCACGTCGTTCCACAGGGTCGAGGAGTGAGGACTATGAAGCCGAGCTCCAGTCTCAAGTCGTTACTGAGCTGCAGGAAGCGGACAGTCGTGAAAGCCAGTCCCAAGAGTCTGTACCTGCTGATAACGTGGCATTGGAGGACTCAATGGATGTCGACCTTATCGATCAGCCCAACGGCTTCGCCCAAGTGCCGACCAAGGATGCCAACATGCTGGAGTCTCTTGGCACAATACTTGCCAACCTTCGCTCAGCATCACTATCGCGTGACGAGGTGTACAAAATGGAGGACATGCTCATGGATATAAAACATGAACTGTTCGCCGCCGAGAAGCGCGGACGATCTTGAGGCCGCAAGACTGTTCGCGCCACTCATCACATATTACCGCCACCACCAACGTTTTTCATTTTAATCGTTTTACTTTCTTACTGGATCCCCAGAGGACACGTCAATACTCCTCATACACAAACCATATATCATTCATGACGACGAGAGGTTACTAGTCTTGCATTATTGGCGCAGGTTTTTGGGCTATTGGGCTGGAGAGAGAGAAGGAACCAGTTATCCTTTCCTCATTGTACGAAACCGGTTGGGAAATCATGCCATGAATTAAGTCGAGTGGGTTTGGCCCTCTTGGGAATGAGTTGAGGAGGCACTTGTTATCAGCCACCGTCATCATGTTGTATTAAATTGTCGCGAGCATTGATTTGCGGTTTCTGGGTGCTGATGACCCCTACCGTCACCCAGGATAATGAAACGAAGTAGAATAGAAAAAAAAAGTTAATTATGAACCTTGCAACTCATTCTCACTGCAATGGGTTCTCGACGATACTGTGGGCGGTTTCAACGTGAATTGATTTAAGAGTAGATTTCGAGCTTGCTTTCCATCGCGCCTGCTTGTTCATGATAGTTTTGGGCCCTTCCACAGATGGCCGTCTAAATATTCCCTCTAAATAGATTGTTCATCCGTAGGAGAGCTAGTGTCCCCAGACGCTTCAAAGCATGCGTCATCCTGCATCTCTCTCTCCTGTATCTTGTCCATTCTTGGTTACCCAGTTTCTCGCAGCGAGATAGTTAGTGTGCAGTAATGATCTGGGCACCTTCAAATGCATCGCCGCCCTCCAGCTTCTGCCAGCCCTTAACAGAGCCAGGCTCGACGCAGAGCATATGCTTGTAGCCATCCTTGGGCGCGAAATCGGCGATGCTGTTGGCCTTGTCGACCCATGGATTCCACACGACGACGTTCTCTAGGTTGTCTCGGACGACAGAATAGATCGGCTCACCTGCCTCAAGAACAGTGACCGGAGCCTTGGGGCCGGCCGGAGGCGTGTAAATGCGATCCGTCTCGGCGTCGATGGTGATGTTACCCGACTGGGTCTTTGAGGCGCCCGAGTGAACCTTGTCAGTGTAGTTGGCACCGTCGAGGCCTTGGACTTGAACTTGTGTGATATCCTATTCATATTCAGTGTCAGTTCCATTGTGTAGAGTGCAGGAGGGTGAAGGAGGGAGGGGGGCATCATACGTTCACGCGCAGGTATGTGTGCATAAGAATCTGGCAGTCGAAAGGCTCTTCGCCCTCATTCGTCACAACTATAGAGGTAGAAAGGTTTTCGCGGTCAAGAGTAACACTGTAGATGGCACCGAATTTGTATCCCCACTTGGCCTTCGTCTCCTCGTCAAGATTGGCCGACGAGAGACCAAAGTCCAACTTCACTGAGGATGTATCGGAGCCCTCGCTCGTCGACTTTCCGAGGAACTCCCATCGCGAAGAACGGGCGAAGCCGTGCTGGGAGAGCTTAGCAGTCGGGGGGTGGGCGTCGGAGGGGGGGCCAAAAACGGGGAAGACGAGAGGGATGCCGCCGCGCACAGGTTTAGAGCCGTCGAATACAGTGGCCTCCGACATCCAGAGGCGCTCGCGACCGGAGGCATCCTTCCAACTCAGGACGGTAGCGCCGTGCAGGAGAACCTCAACAGACTCGCCGGTCGGAAGGGTGGCAGAGACGCGGGAGTTGGAGTGGGTGATGCTAACGGTCGCCTGGGGCGGGAGGCCCGGTGTAGTAGCCAAGGCGGTGGGTTTGTTGGGCCGGTCGACCATTTTGCTTTATCGGCAAGATTAGGTAAAGATAGAGGTAGAGTTGCGGATGTCGGTGTGATGAATAGGAGTCGGGGTGGGATGAGGATATGTCGCGCGTGCGCGGGGTATTAACGGAGTAGCTGGGAGAAGCTGCTGGAATGAATGGAGATGGAAAGAAGCTCTGTCGCGTGGGTTGCGAGCGGGGATTAGCAGTAAGGGCAATTGGATTTAGACGAGGTCCAAGATGGGAAAGGTTGTAGACGGAGGAAAGATTGGGCGTTCGTTTGGAGGTTAGAGGGTGCGATGTAGCAATCACTCGGATATGATGGGCGGTGGGTATGTAAGCAACACACCTTTCCCAACAACCTATTAACTGAGGTCAATCGGATTTCTGTCTTTGTGAGGCACCTTCGCTGGGAGAATGGCGGGGTAGAGTGACATTGAGCCGGATGTTTGGAGGGGGAGGGGCTGCCTAGCCCATGCTAAGCGTTAGCTCGGTAGGCCTCCTCAAGGCAACCTGTGCGATAAATTGGCGGACAGGCAGGCACATCCTCGCAAGGTACGTGCAGGAAACGTAGCATCCCACCTTTCACAATGCAAATAGATACTTTGATCCCGGGTCTCCCGAGAAAACGTCATGGAGCGGGCATCAGGAGCTTGGGGGGCCAGGGAGTTTAAGGTAGGCCCAAGCTGCGGCCGCCCATCCGTGACAAACCTCGAAGCTCCATTGCCATTGCGAAATGCAAATAGAATGCAAATGGCACGTCAACTACCTGGCCCTCGGATTTCCTCCAGTCATGCTTTGGTTGCTTCTCTTTTCCAAAATCTCAGGTATTGATACTACTCGCATCCAACCCAATTCCCGCTCTCTTTCGCCTGTCACTCTGAAACAAGCTTCAGCCTCAACCACCTCCCGAACAACCCACCCCTGTTTGATAGTTTGGACGAGCCTCGGAAAAGAAGGGGAAAGATATTCATCGGTTCGGTTATGGGACAAGCTAACACGCCAATCCAGGGGCTCTGGTTTCGTGGCCCTTAACCTGATTTCCCCCTTTTCCTAAGGGTCGGCCTCAAGTGATAGATGGCCACCCACCGTGCCACCTACTTTGAAAAGTGGGATTTAGGGTCCTCGAGGTGTAGCGACACTCTCATCCGAAACATAACAGGAGATAATACTCTACGGTTTCAGGAACAACTGGTTCATTTGAATGGCCCCCAAGAACGCAAGGTTTTCCGACACGGCATTGTCTACGACCCAGACCCACCCTACTACTAGTCTTTTTTTCGTCTATATGGCAACCTGACAGATACACTTAGATTTCGTTCTTGTTCTGCGCTCATCATCTTGATTTATTGCCGGCGTTAACGTGCTTTTTAAAGCCGACAAAGAAAGCCACCTTGTGTGCTAGCACCTGCTGGGCCTCAAGCAAACAGGCCTTCTGTAAATTAGTCGATCAATATTGTGGAGAGCTTCTTGTGGCTTATCGCGAGGACTACATGACCTTGTCAACTTTGGCCTCGCCAACCACTGCGGCGATGAATGATAAGAGGGATAATTCCATTTCGCTGGCATCCATGGGGCAATATATTGCCATCAAGAAGTATCCATGGCTTGTTACCAGCCTAGTTGGCAGAAGATGTGAAGCAGTTGTGATGGGCAAGACTGGCAGTTCTCGAATAAGCAGCAGACATACCTTCGCTACTGCGGACCATGCCATTTGATTATTGGCCGGAGACTAGGGGTGTAGTCTAACCGCGGGATAGTATTTTCGGGGATTCAGCTGATCCGATAGCTTGGATTTCAAGCTCAAGCTCTCTTGAAGAGTCACAGCATAACCCACTTTAAATCAATTTTGATAGAGAGGTAGTTTCGTTCGCTACGATAGGCACTTGACTAAGACGGCTGTCGCATAACTTATGGCCAAATGAAGGTATGAACATATGATATTCCAACTTTTATACATCTACCAGTAACAACTCAAAAATAATAAAGACAGCTATGACTTTTCAAGCCGGAATCCGATACTGTCCCGGTCGTCACTCACCACGCGGCCCCACTCAAGTAGCAGCCGGAACAGATAAATCTCCATGTCTTCCTTTCGAATCGCCTGGTCCGCCCACCGCTTGCCCTGTGTGGCGATCCATTCGCCATCCTCCCACCGGGATTCTGTTTCGATATTGCGACCATTGACCTTGCCTCGGTCCTTGAGCCCAAAAAAGTATGCCATCGTGGTGTGCAGCGCATGATATCTCAGGTCGATTGGCACAAAGTGAAGCCAGGGGATGAGCCGCTCAGAGTACCACTCTCCAAACACAGATGTCAAGACCGGCACACTGCCCGGCGAACGGATAGTCCGAAGTAAGTCTTTAGGCGGGCCGGAGTCTTCGTCGAGCAAGAACACGTAACGATACTCCAGGGGGTCCTCGTTGCCGGCCCGCTGGCCCAGCTCAGCGCGCGCAACATCGCACGCCGGACCCTCACAGGCATAGTCCGAGATCCCGATATTAAAGGGTAGAATCTTATTTGCCTCCGTAGCGCGCACGATCTCGTAGCCAAAGTAGTCCTTCTGTGCAGGTGCGAGAACCATCATCGTCACCTGGTCTGCGGCCGTGGCATTGTTGATCAAATGGACGAGTCGGCTCTTGTGACTGCCCCGTAGAGACTCATCACTAATGGGGCCTTCGCCGATTGTGCCTCGCCAGTAAAGCTCATCCTTGCGCTGGCGAAATTGCTTGCTGACATCAGCAACCTCATTGTCCAAGGGCGGGAGGGGGATCAGAATGTCGTTGAAGCCATCGGCCTTGGATCTGCTAAAGACGGGTAACAGTTCCCGGATCGGGTCGAGTTTTGGGGCTGACATGTGGAAGCTATGAAGGCGAGTTATGTCTTGCTGCTCACATAAACTCTTTGATGCCGCCCAGCTCCAAATAAGCTGGTTGTCAGAGTGGTATTTGACGCATGAAGAGCAAAAGTCTCGTATGTTCCAGTGAAGGCCCGATCTTCCTGGGCTGCCTGCAGGGCACACCGAGGCCTCCGATTCTCTGAATGCTTTGGTAGAGGCATATGCCATCGCACTCGACTGCGGTGGGACTGGAGGCAAGCCTATCGCAACTTCATTCGCCAAGTTTTGATTACTAGGTATGAATATTTCGTTTGTAACTTCTTCCACCTTGGGGGGCTGTGCTGCTGTCTGTCCGCCTGGCTCGTCCACTGAGCGTGATGACAGAAGCTTGAACTTCTTAGCAGAGTTCTTGCCAGTAGTGGTGTATCTGGTCAGATCAGACCAAGGCGTGAGCACTCGAGGCTGGTCGGCTAGATTGATTGGTATTTTCATGTCTGATAAATGCACAACAAAGAGATTGATCGTGTTGATCAACTCGTCAAGCATTTTGCGATGTTCATCATCCCATTTGTAATTGTGAGCCGCTTTCTTGTTCTGAATCGTGATCACTGCCATCCGCTGTTCCTTGAGAAGTTTGTCGTTGTAGGCCTGCCGAATAGTCTCCGGTTTGATTCCCCAGAAAGGGAGAATATCGCTCTCCATCTGCTCAAAGTGGTCGATAATGACCGACTTGCGCTCTTTGGCGAATTCATACCACTTGTCAAAGTTCGGTGGCGGATCTCGCCCATAGTGCCGCTCTTGATAGACTTGCGCAGCTACGCGGAGGCTGTCGCTTGTAGAAGCTAGGCGAAGCCATCGGTCTGCTTGTATTCTATTATTGTAGATCTCTCCCTCAATGGGATGACCCTTAACCGTGTCGGATTTCAAGAAACCGAACACAGTCATGCCAACAAGAAGGAGCGGTAGTAGAGCAACGATGAAAGATCTCCGAATGAACAAGACGGATCGCATGTTAGAGGTGTACAGGAAGATACTGAAGCCCAAATAGAGAAGGTACGTTGGCATAATAGCGGCAGACTTCGACGGGATATGCCATGCCCCTATGCGAGTAATGTTTTGGATTGCTGCTGACATGCCTGATACGAAAGTTATAATACTAGCTGGCATAGCTGGGCTTGTTTCGCAGACTAGTATAGTAAGCAAGCTGACCAACACGGAGAACGTAAAGCTGTCGATGAATATGTCGAAGAAGTACAACGAGTCGACACCGTTAAGTGATGACGGGTATCCCTCGCTAGATGAAACAAAGGGCGATATGAGGATCTGAAAGATTTTGATAAAAACTCCTGTGAGCGCCTGAATTGCCCCAAGCGTTTTCAGACGCAATTTGGTGGTCTTTGTCCAGGAGAGTATGCGGTGTAGGACTATGGCGATGGCGGCATCTAGGAGTAGACCGAGGAGCTGGAGAGCTAGTGTCGAGATCCAACTATCCAGAATGGCAGAGCAAAAATAAGTCGAACGGGGTCCCTGGCCAACGGCAAGGAAAGTTCCATAACCGAAAATGACAGTACTCACGAGCATCGTGATGGGGGCGGTGTTGAGCCACCTTAGCAGGTCATCTAAGGGACTATCCCAAGGTGTTTGCTCTTTCATCTGAGGTGGAGAAGGCCGTCGACAGAAGAAGATGTCATAAAATACCAACAGGCTGCATAAAAAGGACTGTATTCCAGTGAGTTCTGAACTTGATGGCGTTCATCTTGGTAACGGTGGCTCACCTGAACTCCTGGTGTTGAGCACTGCAACTGCGCCGTAACTCGATGGAAAAGCTCCAAACGGAGGAAAATAAGGAAGACAAGCAAGGGGATAAAGTAACGCCTTGGCCTTGCTGGGATTGATGGCTCAAATGTGCCTTTCAACGACTCCTTGCTCTCATCTAAGAAATATAAGTTTCGTATGAAAAGACATCGAGGTTAATGAAAACCTAAACTTACCAAACCTGCCATCAGCTCCTGGCAGCCATTTGGAGAGATAACTTGCAAGCCATGTCAGGGCTCCCGATATCACAAAGATGAGAACGGAAGACAACCGAGGCCATTCTGTGACATGAATTAGATTCCTGATCGTCGGCCACACGGCGCACTGCTGGAATCCAAATACTTACCAACCAAGGCATGTCTCTCGAAATTATACGAAATCCATGAAAAGGACACAACGACACTGTAGGAAGTGGTTAGTTATTAGACTAGTACGGAGACTCGGACATTGCTTACCATATGGCCGTGAGATGCACATGCACATCGCGTGCCATTTGGGCGAAAGAAGGACACTCAAAGCTCCACAAAGTCCATCAAGGATACGGATAGCATAGGTATGCAATTTCGTACAACGGTCAAGCAAGTTTTCTTTTTCGAGGGCCAAGCAATGCAATCATACAAGACCGTAATTCGAATATTCTGATTTTGTGTTATGACAAGAAAGGCAAACAACGATAAAACACGGAGCACTGTTCAGGTTCAAGCATGATCGATCCAGGGGGTGGCCCGGGACATCTCTAATCTTACATAAGCTAATCAAACCCACCTAAAACGACGCGTCCCACTATGCTGCCCCCACCTCCTGGACCGCGTCAAGCTTCCTTATGTTCCACCAAAGGACCCTGACCTCCGTATTCCGACATCCCGCCCGTACGTGCCGGTACCGACGGTCGTGGGCTGACATTACACCCCGACGTCTTCACAACAAACCCAACTACCTCTTCGGTCCGACGTTCGAGTTCCCTCATGGCGCAGAAATGGCCGGCTTCAACGACTCCCCTCTGATCAAGCGGCTCGCCGTGCCGGCAGTTTGCCTCTTGATTGCCTTCCTTGCATACTCTTCCCAGATTCTTTTCTACGTTGCTGGGGACTCGCTGCTACCGGGCCGTCTCTCATCCGCCGAGTTCTACACTTTCAACATACTGCTAGTTTGCTTGTGGTATACATACTACAAGGCCTGCACCGTCGACCCCGGACGGTACACTTTCGCAGATGGTGTAATCGAGGTCCCAGAGCCAGACGAATATGGTCTTCTCCGCCGCTGGTGCAGGAAGTGCTCTGCCCCGAAACCACCACGAGCTCACCACTGCCGTAACTGTCGTCGCTGCATTCCGAAGATGGATCACCATGCAAGCAATTCCACATTCCCCAGGCTTGCCTTATAACGAAGTGCTAACAAACCATCAGTGCCCTTGGACAGCGAATTGCGTCTCGATGCGAACATTCCCGCACTTCCTCCGCTTCCTTTTCTATACGAATTTGTCGTTGTGGAGTCTCGCCCGCTTGCTATTCCTACGTTTCGCCTCTCTCTGGGAGAACCGCTCACTCCCATCTTACCTCGGTCCTTCGCTGCCAGTTCTCGTCCACCTCACACTTCTATCTTTAGTGTGCTTCTTCACCTCCTTCGCCCTCTTCATACTCTTCTTCTCCACCATTCGCAGCTGGGTCTTGAACGAAACAATGATCGAAGGATGGGAATTGGACCGCCACAACGCCCTTTGCGATCGTTCTTCCAACCGCAACAGGAGCAATGGTGACTTTTGGTCAATCACGGGTCCTGATGGTAAGAAACTACGTTTGGAAAAAGTGGAATTTCCATATGATATCGGGATTTTCGACAACCTATCGCAAGCGATGGGGACGCGGAACGTGTTAATATGGTTTTTTCCCTTCGCTGGGAACCCAGAGATCAGCAAAACCGGCCGCGGAGTGGGCTGGGATTGGCCAGAGAATGGACATAATACCAAGGAGGGCATGTGGCCGCCGCCAGACCCTGAAAAGATGCGTAGAGGAAATGGGGGCTGGCCTGCTTCTCGGGACACTGAGAGGTCTAAAACACCGAAATATGCAAGCAAGGAAGAGGAGCTGGAGGCGTTCAAATCAAGGCAGGAAATGGACATGCGAAGGTGGCAAGGCGAGCGGTCGCAGCTTATGGCTGAGTTAGAGGAGGCGGACTATGATCTCATCTCCGACGAATCTGGTGATGATTATGAGCAAGGCGCGGATGGTGAACCAGGGTGGACGAATGCTGACGGCGAAAGGCTACAGGATTATGGGGTTGATGAGGATGAGGACATGACAGACGATGAAGACATCCCTCTTGCCGAGTTATTACGTCGGAGAAAAGTCCTACAAAAGGACGGTGAGGAGTAGAAATTACTTTGAAAAACAGATCAAACCTAAACATTGGTAAAGAAGTCTTTTTTGGGGGCAATCCCCATGTTTCTATATTCCTCGCCTAAAAAACCAACACAGTTAATGGGGGCATCCAAAGAGGGCTCGCATATGCCGTGAATCCCCTTTACTCCCAATTCTACCAAACAAAGAAGGTTTGCACACAAGACAGGACCATAACCTCCTTCCACCCAGGGTCGCCCTGATCGTGTATGCTGAAAGAACTCGAAAAAAAAAGTAATTGACTGTGAACCGCTTGCCACTCTAGAAGCAATCCAGATTATTCTCTCCCATCAGTCTCAAGAGCAATCGTGTCGTGCAATCATGAGGCATCAATCCATGGTCCAGATCTAGAGACCCGATGTTGTCGTCTCTGACATTCCACACACGAAGCTTGATCACCAGTCATCATCATCATCCTTCTTTTGCATCGCGTTCTTTCTCGCAAGTAAGGCATCCGCCAAACTGTTACCCAGACTTGGCGTAGGAGTGTTGCTGCGACTGTCGGAGCCGTTGGAACCGTTCAAGCTTAGACCGGAGTCACGAGGTTGAGCGACAGCCGGCTTTCGTCCGGCAGCGGGACGCTTGACTGGAGGCTGGGGAGGAGTGGGCTTGCCACGGGCAGCTGCACCGTTGGCAGAAGGAGGAGGCGGGGGAGGACGGGGAGCCACCACTGGCGGAGGAGCTTGCTCTTCGACGTAGGCAGCAGGTACCCACGCCTGACCCTTTTCGTTCTTACCAAGCCACCAACCTGGGGAGTGTTAGTTTGCGCATTAAATACTAAGAAGAAAAGATGATTACCGTTGTTCTCCTTTTGGACGATCTCGATAAGGTCGCCAGCCTTGATAGAGAGTTCGTTCTCTCTCTGGCCGGCAAAGTCGTATAGCACTTTGGCCATGATCTTGTTTGGCGCCGGCGGCGCAGCCGGAGGCGGGGGAGGAGGCATTCTCGTAGCTCCAGAGTTTGACGCCGCCGGTCTTACGGGAATGTTAGCGGTAGCAGCGGCCGCAGCTGGTTGTTGACGTCCAAAAGGTCCAGTTTTGGCAGAGCTGACAGCGGCGGCCGGCTGAGTAGTCATCGAAGGCCCAGTCTTCGCAGAAGAAGCACCTGGTCGGGGTTGGGGCCGACTGTTTGTAATCCGAGATGGACGTCCATTAGGGCCACCAGGTTTGATCAGCTTACCGCGCGTGATCGGACGAGGAGGAACAGGCTTGCCCTTTGGCGTCGGCTTGGAAACGGACGAAGGAGGCTCGCCAGGTTGTGTGTGCACAGCTCCACTCTTGTAGTAGTCAACCGGCTGCTGGGAGTCTTTGAGAACCTTCACAGTCTGCATCTTTCCAGGCTTCTTTGCATACTCAATCACCTCACCGATTTTGAGGTTAAAGCCACCAGGCATGACACGCTGCATTTGCGTGAACATTTCTGTCTTCAGCACACAGTTCAACAAGGGGTCAGGCTCCTGTGGCGATCCCACCCCCAAGGAGAACCAGTCGTCGCGGGCGGCTGAAGCTCCGATGAACTTAATAGCGCCCAAGGGCATTGATCGCTCGACTGAGATCTGAGGCTGGTTGTTAACCAGCATTTGGGCAACAATGTAGAACTTGTTGTTAGTGACAATCAAGATACGAGGGCTAGGCTTGCTGGATCTGCCAAACTTGGCTTCCAAGATTTCTCCGCGGCAAGAAAATACGACCTTCTCGTTGTTGGAAATACCGATTGCATTTCTTATTTGTGATCCGGGCCCAGTAGACGCATTGATTCCGAGGTAATCTCCCAAAAATCTTCGAGATCCGAGTAAGCTGTATCTCCGCCTCTCCTTGCGGTTTTGAAGAACCCTATGGCCCTGGTCCCGAAGTTGCAAGTACTCAGCACCGGTTCTCTTCTTACGCCAAAACCGTTGAATACGAGTAGCAGACTCTGCACGATAGGCCAGATAAGCTCGCCACATACGCTGGATACGAGTAGCCATATTGTGCCAGTATCGGTCTCTCATATGCTCAAGCGCAAAGAGTGTCTCTGGTGACTTGATGAAGGCCTTGGTAGTACCCATTTGCCACTCTTCTTTGGGTATGCTGGTGTCCTTGAGAATTTGCTTAACTGCGTCCTGATACGAGCCCTGCCACGTGTACTCGCCCGCGTATGAAGTCGCGGGTGACAGCAAGAAGAAACGATCGACAAACTTCTCAAAAGTTTGTCTGTAGGCGAAGCCAGCCCGGCGAATGCGGACGTTCTCTTGAAGACCGAGATACTTGATCTGATGCAACACATTGGGTACATTGTACTCAGATGGTGACTTGTTCTCGTTTGGCTTGATAGTTCGGATGTATGACGGCTGACACTTCATCAGAGTTTCAACAAGTGCGTTTGCGGAGGCTCTGATTCGGTCGCCAGCAGATGGCGGTTGCTTCCGGTTGTCCTGGTCAACCTGGTGGGGGAACAAAGTATGGACAAACTGGTTGCCGCTGCCCTGGAAAAGATTGAGCAGACCCTTCAGAAGCAAATCTTTGTTCTTATCTGTAATTCCGTCCACCGTGTACGCCACATCACCGGCGTAATGTTTAATGATGAAGCTGCCTTGGCGGGGCGTCAGGTGAGGGTTAGACATTCCGTTGATGCTTTGCATAAAGGTTCGGTCGGAGGCGGCGGGATCAGCGTGAGCTGTCTTGGTAGCATCCTTCATGGCAGACAAAACACCAGGAGGCCGAACCGACTCAATCAGATCACACACTATCTTGTTATCAAAGTACTTGATTGGCGTCCATTGGATCTGTTCACGCGCATATTCATCCTGCTCGGCCTTCAGTGTCAGCTGAATGAAAATTTGCTGCAGCTTTTCGTTGACGTAGTTAATGCAAAGCTGTTCGAAACTGTTCTTCTCAAAAATTTCGAAGCCGTAGATATCAAGGATACCAATGTTGTTGGTCGTTGCTTGCTTTGCCTTGAGAGACTTGTTGATGCGTTCGACAATCCAGTCAAAGAGGTTGCTGTAAATGGCCTTGGACAGGGCATCTCGCGTCGCAACAGCTTGTGAGACGTTCGTCGGTGACTCAATAACCTCGCCATTACGCGGAGTGAGTATACGAATGGTAATCGCTTTGACAAGCTGGTCGGGCGTGACCTCCAGTAGGTATGCCAAGAAATCCACTACCGACTGGTCGCTAACTGCAGCGTATCCATCTTGACCCTCGTGGAACTGGATGTTGCCGGCCCACAAGATCGCCGCTAACATGCGGAAGATCTCATCTTGCTCGGCTTGACTGAGACCAATAATCTTCATGGCGTCAAGCGTATCGTTGTACTCGGCCAGGTCGTCAATTCCGTCGACCTCAAGGCACTTCGATCTGCTAGTATAAACGTATGTCTCGGGCGTTTGGATGCCGAACTGTTGTCGGTAAGTCTGAGAGGCACCCTTGGTGAATTGGTAGAAAATATGGAAGTTTCGCTCGTTGGTGATCTGGCCGACGACTCTAGACTTCTCGAGGAGGTAGTTGGTGATGTCGGCACCGACAGGTTCGCCCTGCGCATTAAAATGAATTTGCAGGTACTTGCCGAAACGAGAAGAGTTGTTATTTCTCAGGGTCTTTGCGTTTCCGAAAGACTCTAGCAAGGGGTTGGTTGCCAGCACCATGTCCTTGATTTGCTTAATGTCGCCCGTCTCTCCTCCTGACACGTTGGCGATGTACTGCATGATACGTTTAGCAGCTTCGGTCTTGCCGGCACCCGACTCTCCCGAAATAATGACACACTGGTTGTCAGTATAGGCTTTCATGTTGTAGTACGCAGATTCGGCAATAGCGAAGACATGCGGGGGCATCTCTAGACGGTTTTTGCCCTTGTAACTGTCGAGGACCTGGTCGGTGTAGATGCCCAGGTCCCGGAAAGGATTGACAGACACCAACACATGGCCAATGTAGGTGTAGATCTCAGCTCCTTCGAATCTTTTTTTGAGATTGTCGTTGATGGCTTCGTTAGACACCTTACTGAGCAACGTAAGATCCGAAACGCCAATCTCTTTTTTCTTGGTGACCTCGTAAGTGGCCTTTTTCGGCTTGCCGCCGCTGCCCGCCGCTCCGGAGGGACCGGCGGGGCCCGCCCTCGCGGATTTGTCCTTGGGACGTCGTGAGATACCCTAGATAATACGAGCGCATCGATTAGTTCTGCCTGTTGTGATGGTAGGGTTGAGGTCGCAGCCGGGAGGTGGAAACTGGGCGCGGGGCATGAAGCGTCTCACCATGTTGGGCGATTCTCAATGGAGGAATACCAATAACTCTTTGGTTGCGCGCAAAGAGATTTTCTCGGTGTTTGCGCTGGCGGATGAAAGAGCGAAAAATTGCTTTCTGGTCGAGTGAGAGACTGGAAAGTAGGCGGCACCAGAAAGTGACGTTGCGGTGCGGACGGAGGGATTACGCAGGTGCAGTGTGGCTGGTTCTTTGCCCGAGATCCAAATCCAAATGTCGGCCGACAATCTGCCCCGGTGGTGCCTGACGACACACCCAGCCTGTTCAGAGGGGGCTTTGGGGCTCAGTCAGCCAATGACCGAGGTTCTTCCGGGGCTGGCACAGCCTCTGCACGGAGAATCGGTGACGCCTGGTTCCGCGTAATGCTCACGATGCTTTAGCGCCCCTCAAGCGAATCCCCACTCCTCTTTATGCCACCCCTGCCCATCCCGCTTCTGCTGCGGGAGATTTTCCTGGATTTTCTGCCAAAAAAAGACTCTCCCCGTCCCTGTCTTGAATGGCAAGGCAAAAATTGAGGTCATAGCTTTTCCCCCTCACCATCATTGGTGGGGTGTGTTCTACGTGTCACGCAAAAGGATAATCTCCGTCTTGCCCTCCTCTCAGTCTAATGTGTGCAGAAGGTCAATTTAAGGTCAAGCCATGGTTCGTCCCAGAAGCAGCGAGTGTACAGCTGAACCATCGCACCTTCAGTGTGGCCTAATTTGAGGGTCAGAATGGGTCTTTTCCGAAACCGGCGGGTGTTCATTGCTGAGTCCCTCCAGCATGCGCCGTATTAGCATGCTATTTACAAGAGTGATTGGTTGCCAAGGCTCGGTATACTGATCTACACAGTGAAGTCAATATTGAGGTCATTCGAAGGGTCTGCGGATTAATCGGCAAAAGGTAGCCTAAGTCGTTCATCCCATTTATTTTCTATGAGTGCTGATTGCTGCTAGTTCATACATCGCATGGCCAGTCCCAGCTTTCGCTTCCCAGTTCCCGTTCTCTTGGTTTATCGTCGTCCAATTCGTAACGTACATTGCACATTTTATCCCCTTGACCCCATGCCCAATCCTCTTACAAACCTGACATCGCCGGCCTGGCGTTCAAGCGCCATTCTCATCCTCTCACCGTACTCTTTTTCTGCCTCATCAACTCTGGCCTCTTCCTCAGATTTTTGCCTCTCAGTCTCGAACTCGTCTGCTTGAAACCCCGGCTTGCCTGAGAAACTAACTAGGCCTAGCTTCTCACCCGTCCAGAACAAAATGTCATCGTCGTTGACATTATCCGCTCCATTACGCGTTTGCGTCGATAGTATTTTTCTTGCCAGGTCATCTGAGCCAGGCATAGAAGCGAAGAGGGACGGACGCTCTGAAATCTCACTATGTCCAATCTTATGTCTCCGCACTTCAGTAAACCCATCACGCTCGAACCACTTCAGGAGGCCGGAGCCATCAGAAAAGACTATTCGAGTGCCTTGATTGGTCACCGATAGAATCTTGGATTGCGAGGACGTTTGCCGGTTCTTCATTGTTGAGTTCTGAATCAGATCCGTGGAGAAATCTCCTTGAGACGGGCATAGCCCGTAAAGTTCCAACGACCCTTTAGTGTTGTACTCGCCGCAAGCAATTAAAGTCCGTCCGCCTTTTCTCATTTTTGACTCTATCACCTGCTCCACGGACAGTTCACCTCTCCGACGCGTTTCGCTGTCTAGTGTAGAGAAAGGATAAGGAAGAGATGCCAGACTCGACAATCTAGCCCCGGAATGAATGGATCCTACAATCGAAGGAAACTTGCGCCGATCGTAATGAAGGATATTGGAAAAGCGCCCTGCTACGTATATGTCATCCGAGAAGGAATTTTCATCGTTCGGCTTTGGCAAATGCAGAATGCTAAGTGGTGTAGGTTGGGACAAGGGTGCATAAGGCGGCAACGGATCCGACTCGAAGACGTTTTTTCTTCCGGAGAACCCATTTGTGGAATCGACAGCCAAGACATCAATTTTCTCAATGATGTCGCTCGGGGCCATTGTCCGCGCTCTGTAATCAAAAAGATGAATGCCTAAAGATGTTCCCACGGTTAAAGGCAATCCGGGACTAGCAGGAGAGAGAGCAGTGATAGACCACTCAAACGATTGTTCAGAGACGATGTCTAGACGACTGAGATCCACTTCGCGGAGGTGTCCTTGGACAGCGACGAAGGCTTTTCCGGAGAAACTGTCAATGCTGATGCACTCGGTCACTCCAGTATCAATCTTTCGGGACCTTCCCATGATCTGAGGTCCGTCAAGATAGAGCACAGCATCTCGGCTTTTGGCGACCATAGCGCCTTTGCGTCCACGAGTGCCTTTCACGTCCCATAAGCTTATTGACCCATCATCTAGCGGAGACACGGCCAAGAGCTCATTACTGCTTTGATTCGGACTGTAGAGAGCCATGCCTCGCACATCCAGTGTATCTTCCTCGCTACCGTCTCTTATCCTTGGCTGCTGCAGCCAACTTGTGGCCATGGGCGCGCAGCGCTGAATGTACTCATTGTACCAGAAGACGGGCTCGGTCGGAAACGTAGGGTCCCAGTTCGCCATGTCTCGGTGCCTCTGCAGTTTGCGCTGCTCTCCAGTCTCTTCGTTGTAGAATTTAGGTAACGGCTCTGTGCCACCATGCTCTTGACTCAAGTGTGCGGCGGCGTTGAGGAGGGGTTCGTCAAGGATGTCGTCGTCGACAATGCGGGACAGGCATCGGCGTCGCTGGATGGACTCAAAAAAAGGCGATTCGTCATACGTCCTCGATCGCCAATGACTGTTGTCGAGCGATATCTTTTGAAGCTTGCGACAAACAAGCTGCAGGCCGGGGAAGTCGTAGGGCTCAAGGACTGAGAGGCACGCCCAGGCTGTCAGCTAAAAATCCGGGGCTCTGTGACCAATACAGTGACGGCAATGCTTACAGGAGAGGACACGCAAGAGAATCTCGTCAGGAAGCTCGTCGAGCCGCTTAGGAGAAGTTTCCGACGCCATTGTAGGCGGCTGTCTGGCAGGATGCAGAACACTCTGTGACTGCCGTTCTGGCTGGGTTTCGTGGTGACAGAGGGAAGCCCAGACGGGATCCATGGAGAAGAGGGTCGAAGGATGATCCTATCGTTATCGTTATCTGGACTGCCAGCGCCCTAGCTGTTCTAGGACTAGTGCAGATCCGGGGGTGGACCGGATAGAACGCCTGGACTCTTTGGTGGGCTGATCTGTCAAAGCTCCAGTTTGCTTGGCCATCGTCCTCGCTTGTCGGTCATGGCACATGGCACATGCCAATTTGAATACTCAGTGATCGTTCCGTGTTACTTGCCTGTCACCCATAGAGTGACCATGATATTGTCAACCCAGACAAGAACTGCTATACATAAGCCAGGCTATGGCAACTTCATCCGACTGTAGTCTGAAACACATAATAGTCACGACATGTACACAACAGCCTGGGTGCGCAAGCGCAGGCTAATCATACTCGTATTTTGGGAGCCACCACAACCACTAAAGGCTTGGCAATGTGTCGATGCCGCATTCCCGTGCCATCTCCACATACTGTTGTGTAACATTATTCTGCCTTGGAAGCCTGCCAGTTTTCCGAGGAGGTCCTGGTTATACTCGCAAGGTTGTAGAAAACGCACTGTTCCCCACCAGCTGTCAATATTTAGTGTTGCGCCAGGGACTTGACAGTCTGTTTCGCGACAGTAATCGATATTGAGTACCTAAGACAGGTGCGAAAACCGAAGCCTGGTAAGATCCTGTAGACACTGGAATGATCTATTCAGCCCACATACACTTGGTTCATGATTGCCCTGCTCCAGAAAACTGGTCGAAGACGCAAAGTCCGATTGATTATGCGCCATTATCTTGGCAGGAGGAGGTTGATGGAAAGTTCATCAAGCCATAAAGTACTAGTCTCAGGATGAGAAAATCACAGGTCGGCAATCTTGATATTGCCTTGAACATCCGTCATACAGAGGATGGTGCGACGTATTGATACTAATATACTTGAGACCAGAGTTTTTGCACACAGGCAAGGCGGTTATGGGCTCGAACATTTTGTTTTCTCAGTCATTACTCTTGAATTTCCATGCCTACATACCCTGATAAACTACCTCATCTTACCTGCTTGGATAGACGAAGGAACAACGGATGAAAACGACATCGGGTACGCTATTCCAGGTACCTGAATCTCATTATCACATCGCTGTTCCTATTCATAGCTTTCAACAATAGCTCTTCGCTCAATTCTCCCCTCCACATCATAATGGCCACCTATCTATGAAAATTATTCTTAACGCAGTCGTTTGACAGGAACTTTGGCAGTTTTTTCCCAATGCAATGTATTTGCGCTAATAACACATACCTAGGCGAGTGATCACTCATGCGTAATTTTACATAAAATTGGCTGGTGATCATAGAAGACTCGCCGAAGGTCTATTCTGTGATGGTTCAGTAACTTTGGTTCGCACTGAACGGAACTAAGTCGGCAACTATTGAGAACATAGCTAAAGACAGTATTGCTTGAAAATTTAACGCCCTGGTGCCTCCATGGCACTTTCACAACGCTTCGAATGTTCCAAGACGTTCGATTGTCATGTCCTGGGACACCTCTAGATTCAAAATTAACCCATGTCGAATCTGCTCATTTCAATCTAATTCTCTTATAATTGCACCAGTCAAGATCCCCCATTTTTTCAGGTATCTCTCCGTTCATAATGCCATGGACATAAGCTTCTCCAACCAAACGATACGATCCATCATCAAACCTTGCGAGAATATAGGGAACTTTTGCACCCTTAATTATATGGATCTCATACAAGCAACCACGTTCCGAAAACAATGACCGGGGCCCTACTCCCACAAGGCCTCCCTTAGTGGTGAAAAGCCTCCTTCCTTCTAGCATAGTTCTCATCCTCTTCTCAAATGAGTTGATATTAGCCCTCTCATCACTGTTAAAATGCAACAACGCTTGCTCTCTCCACTGCCCATTGACGGCGGCCTGCGGGTCTCCATCGTATCCTCGAAGTTCATCTATCAGGTTTGGATCGTCTAGGAGCGTTTTGAGCCTCGATGCACTTGGGAGAAATTTTTGGCTGCTAATAATGAACCCGATATCTTCCTCCTCTTCTTTCTCTTTCTTTGCCATCTTCGTGAGATCTGCATGTTCGAGGCTATAACCTATCGTATCTTTAGTGAGAGGAATATGTTTGTTTCGGTAGATCGCTGCCCAGAGGGCAAGAGTAGTTAAAACGCGTCGGGCTCCAGAGCTGGACAATGGAGATTCATCTCCATCGAAGTTTTGAAAAAGATACCACATCTCCAAGATTCCAACCTCAATCCAATTCGAGAAGCCATGACCCAAAGATTCCGGAGCTGGATAGGTCACCGCATCATCGGGGTATACGAAGAAGCCTGGATTTGGGTTTGGGAGCATGTTTCCAACTAATGTTCGCCATAATGCTTCAACACGCGTGATGCCCCTGATCCTGAAAGAGCCTGTGCTGTCCTGCCAATCTGGGCTCTGCGATTCTCCGCCCGAAATTTGATGGCACGTATCTGCACCGTACATACCATGGTCGTTTGAATCAACATCGCCTGCGTTTGAAACAGCAACCTCGAAAATGACACCATTATTTTGCTCCTTTTTTTCCTCTTCGTCCTTTTCCGAAGTAATTTTGTGTTCTGTCTCAACAGCAGATATCTCCTTTGCGGCACTCTGTCGATGCGGTAGGTGTTCGCTCTCAATATTCCCTTCATAGTCCAATCTTTCGTAGAAATGGTTGAACAGATTTGCATCATCTGACATATCTGTAGCCTCCGGTGAGCTCTTTCCCTTTAGCATATCGCTAGCATCATGTCCCTTGTAGTTGATGAAGCGGCTAGGAGATGGCTCGATGCCAGCTCTCTCTGATATCCTATCATCTTCTTTTTCTTCTTCAGATATTTGAAGGTCCTCGGTCATGTTATCGAAATCTGTATCCTCAAAAGGACTTTTGACTTGTTTCTCGAAGTCCCCAATTGGATACTGATGGGGTATTCTGAGAATCGATTTCAACAGATTTAGAACCATATCATCAAGGTCGTTTCCCACCAGCTCGCTTATCATAACCACGTCTACTTCAATCGTCTCGACTTCTAGTGTGTCGTCGTTGTGGATCTCAAACCATGTTTCAGTACCAGAACCCGATACGCAGAACAACACGTCGTCATCACCCGTATCAAGAGGAGTGTAGGGAAGTTGAGAGCTAAAGTCAGGCACCCACCCGGGCAACTGATAAAACCGAGTGTGGAAAGGCTCTTGAACCTGTGAGAGTATCGATAAGGACGCCGTCTTTCTCATGATTGTCTCTGTGGTTTGTCTGTAGACTGACTGCAGGGTAGCACTGTAGTCCGGGACTATGGCCAGCTTTCTCGCATCAGAAGCAATGTTCAGAAAAGCGAAGACTTTGTCTCGTGGATCCGTGGCGTCTGTACCACGGAACAAACCCAAAACACGCAACAGAGGAGGGAACTCTGTGAATATTGTGTCACCGTCTGTCCTGAAACGGAATACAAGGTTCCGAATTGAGTATGTAAAAGACAAGCCATCTAGTCCTCGAAGCATCTTTTTGGTCGCGTCTGTGGAATCATCAGTGTCGTCGGCGTTCTTATCGTTCTCATCGTCAAATGCAGCTAGCTTTCGAATTTGCCGAGTATTATCAGAGAGTGGTTCCCCCTTAAGGAGGTTGCGACCAAGTTTCAACATTTCCAGGTGAAGGCCAGATTTAATTAGCGCTTCAACTAACATGGAAATTCGTTCCCAGGAAAACATGGTGCCTCCAAAAAAAACTGTGATGCGCTCCCTCCCAAAAATTGCTTCCTGCGTAACCCAAGCACGCCGAAACCAAGACCGTTGAAAAAAAGCAAAGACGGCAAACCAGTGGATAAGTTCCATGCCTGGAACTGCTGACAGAGTCATTCCCTCCTCTGCCTTTGCAATAATGTCAGATTCGTAGATATTGTGTAGTCCCCGTATGGCATCAACAGTAAGGCCATCTGGAGGTCCCAACCAAGCAAACACTCTCATGGCGCCTCGAAAGACCCTATCCATCAACTGAACCTGAGAGCTCCTCTCTTTCAGGTCGTTCTGGTTGATACAAAGGGCATCGATCCAAATCGGTGCTTGGAGAGCCTCATGAAAACGGCCATCTCTGCAATCATCCTCGGTCGGTGATGATGTAATCGAAAGATTGAGCTGGAAAGAACGATATTCCATGAGAAAACACCGCAGGTTCTCTTGTATGTAAGTCAGCTGGCCGTCGATTTCTATCGGTTCTGATGCAATTTGTGGGATCTGATCTTTTACTCGTGGAATCCAAGGGTGCCTTTCAACGTAATATTTCATGGCATAGTCAGTGTTATATACTTTTACGTCGCCTGAACACTCGGACTCGAACACGAATGGCAATTTGGCAAAATCTTCCGGCATTCTGAGATTTCCCGATGCGGGCACAGGCTCCTCCCTAATAGTTATTGGGTCCCCCCACGTGTAAGACAATGCGACGTATGGGGATGCCTGAGACTGCTCGTTGAGATTCAGGCTAACCATTTTACAACGAAGCACATCTGGATGGGAGGGGAGTAATTTGATAAGGCGAATGCTTGTCGACGTGGGAAGGGATGGATATTGGAAGCGAGGAAGCATTAGAAGACCGTCAAGTGTTCGGTCGAGTTTATGATCAAGAAATTCGGAGGCTTCTACGCTCGCCATTGAAGTATATGGAGTCGTCTTGAGAGATAATTCACTTAAAAGATAGTTCACTTTTGATTCAGCAGGAGGGAAGTTACCGGCAAGTTGATGGTTATGAAGAAGCCCAAGGCAGACGGCTGTTATGTGTAACTAATTGCCGCTGTCATATGTAACCCTACGTGACCAAGTTTTAAGCCCAGTCGAGCGCTTCAACTAAAACACTTAAGTCTGCAGCCGGCTCCCTCTTTCATTGGAAACCAGGGAATGGGAAGCGAAAATTCAAGTGAGGCCAGCCATTCAATCGCATATGCAGGGCGTCGTAGCGCCAAGCGCATAATCTGCCTTGCCAGCCTATTTCGGGCTACCGTTCCTAGAGAATAGCTTGCTCCCCTGCAAAATTGACCAATACATGGATGGACGCATGCATGGAAGCGGGGGCAGTTGTGTGGCACAAAATCCCCCTGATAGACTGGCAAATCCCCTCCAACTTCATATTCGCCAGTTTCTTGTTGTTAGTTAACAATGCGCCTGTCGTTTCCAGCAGCCCCGTCCAGGCAGTCTATCGTCACTCGGTCGCTCGGTACCGATGGCCAAGCCGACGATTCAGCAAGCGGCCTGGAAATCGCGCTGGCGCAATTTCAGGCAATGCTGACTGATGAAGAGCGTAAGAGACTAAACGTACAGAAAACAGGATTGAATGATGCCGATGCCGCCTTCAAATTTACATTAGAACTAGATGAGATGGACCCTACACGTCAGGGTAGGACTATGGCTCCCAAGCTTTGTGCCCTTTTACAGACAGTCCAGAGCTTTGCGCAAGTCGTCGATACATACGTTTCGTCGAATCCGCAGATCGCGGCTTTAATCTGGGGATCAGTGAAGTTGACTTTCATGATACGCGGTGAACCAGTAGCTGAACCAGCATTGCAATTTCCATGCTGATTTCGTCAGGTCTTGATAAACTTTACGTCGTATTTCCAAAACTTTACCAGTCTTTTGCAGGGTTTCAATCATCTAATACCACAATTCCTTGAATACGAGCGCCTTTTTCCCGATTCGCAGCGTTTGAAGAAATCCATATGCGATTTCCACCTTGCTATTATTTCTTGTTGCACACAAATCATCAACTTAACTCGCTTACCATGTATGCTTCGGCTTTTTACCAAGGCCTCAAGAACAGCTGCCAACAGCTAACTAGGGCAACAGAAGGCTTGGGCCGCCCTAACAAACTCCTTTGAATCCCAGATCCGACCTGCGGTCGAGAGTATCCGCACAACTGCCAGCCTGGCTAAGGAGGAAGTAGGCCTTGCAAAAGCCCAGTACGATCGTCTGAACCAAGATGAGCAACGGAAGGTTCAAAAAAGCCTTTTAAAACAGAGCCGGAAGTCGAGCAAAGGTATCCAAAGCCTTGGGAGGGATACAAGGCTCCAGACAAAGTGTGAGTCTTGGTTTCACTGCAATGTGATCTTGAAGTCTAAAACAATTGCACAGTACGTAAATGGGAGTTATTATTGAACAGTTTATCATCCTACGATTACCAAACAGTATACAAAAATGCTAGGTCTAAGCGCCACAAAGGCACGGCAGAATGGGCATTTGACACGCAGATATTCAAAGACTGGTATTACAATGATCAGTCGGCTGTGCTCAACATCACAGGAAAGAGTTAGTAGTATTTTTTTTTAAATCGGATGTCCTTCTCAAGCCACAGCAATCGCACGACGTGTACTGACAGCCAACAGTCGGTTCCGGAAAGACCGTCCTCACGTAAGTGATTTGTTTCGCAAAATTCATTCTGATCCGATGTTTGAAGTTACTGATGCCTTTGCAGTGCGAGAATTGTGGATTCTATTGTTAGAAACAGAAATGTCCGCCAGGTCATCTCGTTTTTCTTCATCCGTTTTGACGACATCACGAGCCAAAGCCCTGACGTTATCTTTCGGTCTCTCATTCGTCAGGTACTGGCCCACAACTCAGTTGACGACGACTTTTTGACCATTTTGGAGAATTCTAAATCTCAATTTTTCGATCATGAGTCTCTTCTCGAGCTTTTTAACCGGTCTGTCACCGCTGCCGAAGATACTTTTTTGGTCTTAGACGGCTTGGACGAGTGTTCCACGACAGACCAACACTTCATACTAAAAGGATTATCATCTTTTCTTCAAAGATGTCCTAAAGGTAGAATCAAAATTATGGTATCGGGCAGAGACAGTCTCGGGGACACAATCGCACGTTCTCTACCAGCAGTATCGCGCTTGATTGTTGGTTCTGAGCACACAAACCGCGATTTGGCGCTATTTGCGAAAGATATTTTGCGAGAAAAGCAAGAAGAAGGGGAGTGGGAAGTTGGAGACCAAAGCTTAATCAATGAAATTCTAGACGTAATAAGTATTGGTGGTGAAGGGATGTAAGTTTGTACAACTTCTGTTGAGTCTGAGTAGGTACCTAGGCTAAGTAACTTTCTAGGTTTCTATGGGCTTTCCTCACTATTGAGGATATATGCACACGTCGTAATGACGACGAAGTACGGGAAGCTCTTCTCGATATTCCGAGAAACCTTCCGGAGACGTTTGATCGAGCTCTCAGACGGATTGATCAGAAGGGAAATACCGAGATTGCACAGTCAGTCTTTAAATGGACTGCAGCCGTCAACTCACCACTGACACTGAGTCAATTTGCGGAGGTTCTGAAGATCAAAATAAACCAGAGAAGCTCACAGGAAAGCCAGCGAATTAATGGTATCAACCGTCTACCGGCATGGTGTGAGAATCTCGTACAGGTAGAAGAAGGTAGCGAAACCGTCCATTTCAGCCATCATTCGATCTCGGCATATCTACTGGGTTCTACGGAAAAGCCAAATCATTTATTCAACTTGGATCTACGAGATTGCGACGGCTTTGTTGGCGAGATCTGCCTGACCTACCTTAATTTCAGCGACTTCCAGAGGGCATTGGCCGGGAGACCTCACGACAACCTCACTCCAACAACCCCCAACAATGTTCCTCATAAAGTGGTTGACCGCACTGTTGAATCGCTCATGGCGAAGAAATATGGAAAGGGCATAGCAAGGTTAATCAAGATGCAATTTAAGGAGTCCCAACCCCTATCACTTGGGAGGAGCGCCATGCCAGACATGTCATCGGCTGACGGACTGTCGGACACGAACATGACGCGCGACTACCCGTTTTTGCGGTACGCCAAAGAAAACTGGCCTTGGCATACACGAAATATTTCCACGTCGTCGAGAACGTGGAGGTTGTGGAACAACATAGATGCCTCGGCCGACTACGCACCTTGGACCAATTTGGACTGGAACCCTCCAGGAATCCCGAGACGCGACTTCAGCTCCTTACTGTCTGGCGCGACTGAAATTCTTGTCCGACCTCCTTATGAATGCGACATTCGGCTTCGATTTGCATTGCATAGGGCATTCGCCTACGCCGACCTGCTGGACCATCATCCTCTGGTAGACAAGGTGATCTCGACATTAGTAGACAATGGTCTTAATCTGAAAACGGTGCTTCTGGAAATGCTGTTACAATCGGTGTTGGCCCAAGACCTCCCGTTAGGAAGTAAGGAGCGCTATCAAGAAGAACAACGTGCTCACCATCGCCTAGTTTGCAGTGTCACTGGGTTCATAGCGCGAGGTGGCAAGACGTGGCCATCTAGTTATGTGCACCAGGACGAAAATATCGGGTTCCCGAAATCTTGCGATACGTGGCGACATAAAGGTATCTATCAAGATGTTTGCGCAATTGTTAGGGGGCACCCTTCCGGAGTTGACATCCCCAGGGAGATGCAACTTTACGCAAAGCTTTCGACAATGGACCTCCACGAAGAAGCAATTATCGAGTTTCAAAAAGACGTCCGAGAACACTTCAAAGACCGCCCTCGGCTATCAATCATACCCACCGGAGATTTCCATGCTCGCGGTTTCGTTGACATTGCAATCCAGCGAGGTGGACCTGGGTCTGCCAAGCTTGTCCGCTGGCTACTGAACGAGGCTGGAGACTTGTCCGACTTATCCCCCCAAGAGGTTTTGAGCTTTTTGAATACCGCACTTATAGCACGAAACGAAGACGCATTGGAAGCGTTATTGGATGAAAATAAGCTCGCCAAGTCTCATAGTTTCCAGTCGATACAGGAAACAACGGTATTACATGCATTAAGGGACATGTGGCTGCCAAGAGAACTTAGAAAACGTTTCATCACGTTTTGCATTCCCTTACAAAGATATGCTGATGACCACGTCGCAGGTTGCGCAGGGCGTTCATTATTAAAAGCCGTTCTGTGCGACGCGTGGGATTTCGCTGTGGCACTGCGAAGATGTGGAGGTAGTCTGGCTGATGGAGAAATCACCAAGCACAAAAAACTTTTGCCCAACACTGAAGCAACTTGCAGGTTGTTTGACGCAGTGCTAGACTGTGCTGCGAGTCAATCAGCAGAAGTATGGCACTGCGATTTACGACAGTCTCCGGAAGTAGCAACGCAATGGTTGGCGTATTGTCCAGCACATAGGACACAGGCTTCGCAAGTTCTGCAAAGTTACAAGCTGTTGGATCACGATCCAATGCAAAATGACCCGGAAAGGTTGCTTGATGCTCTCCGACGTACTTACTTTACAACTCGTCATGTTAAGCCATGCAGGGGTTTCGTAATAGGGGACGATAGTAACAGAAAATGAAGGATCACGCATTTATACAGGATGTGACTAACATCTGAGGCCAAGAGGAGCACCAATATATGCACGTTGTCTATAAAGATGAGTTTCGGAGAAGAATTTATAGCTTTCCTGAGTAACCTGTAATGACACGAACCCTCAGGCTGGGTAGCGATGGACTTCGGCAGATAAGACCATTTGGCAAGTGAAGATAGCTTACGAAACAACGAGACGTTGCACAGCGTCTTTATGAGAATAAGTTAATGTGTTGAAATGAGCGCAAGCGACCTTAAACGCATACCCAAAAATGTTCATGGGCGGGGTTAAGCCCTTGCTGCATGGCCGGCTTGCAGTGGAGGTTAGCCAGAGACTAAGCATTTGAACAGGGTTTATTTCTTTCTCAAGCTTACTACGTATATAAAATGAAGCTAATGACTCATCTGCTGCCAATATGAGACTCAAAAAGAGATACGAAATGGTCCACACAGCGCCGGATAACAACCACAGAAGGCATTTGGCTACTGGCACATGGCGTTCAGGGGCTTTTGGTCTTTCAATAGAGTCAATGACTCCAGCAGATTCATGCAGGTTCAGTCATAGTTTGCAAAATGCGCATCTGAAGATCCCTAGTCTGTATGGTCGTCTTTCGCCAGAAGGTAGGGTCAAAGGAACCCACTGCGGGGAGGACCTCTAGAGCAAGGTCTGAGCGTAGCCGGAAAGGAACACACTGTGACCCGAGCTGAAATCCGACGTGTGATGGCCGATGTATGTCTTGCCCATCTTGGCACGAGCTTCTCATGCTATGAGATTATCCCAAACCCTTTGTCACAGGACGGGGTCTGAATCCGAGTCCAGAACAAGCAACAAGATGAATTCTATCTAGCTAGGGCGCCCGCCACGAAAGTTAAGGTCAGTGACCAACGTGACTGTGACATGAATCAGACGAAGGCTTCAGATGCTGTGGATGTGAAAAGCACCAGGTGGGAAGCCCCTCATGAGGTTCTGTCGTCGATCGAAGGCGGTGTGGAGGCTTGATGCTGAGACTGATAAGGAGCGACATGGCTGATGAACAAGATCGTTAGCAGTGACTATCATACCTACGAAAGCCTGCACTTGACATTGGCATTTAGTGCTGATACTAGGGTGACCTGGTCTGACAAGGAAGCTTTGAAAGAGATGACTTGGCATGAAGAAAGCTTGGCGTAAAATATGGGGACTGGAGGCTGACTTGGGTGTCGTAGCTTAGAAATGTCTGTGTGAGTGACGATCAGGCAAGTGGGTAGAGTTGGTGCCTCGTGCGGGCATGACAACCGTTTTGAGTGCGGAGACCCGTGCCAATGTTTGGCGTAGGCCGTTTCACCAGGATGTGGCATTGCGGTGCCGGGCCTGAGCAACGACGATTGCTGCAAAGAGGGAGCGCAAAACAGTTGGTGGGTTCTTGGCACAGCCGCAAGTAACAGGATAGCCGGGGGCGTTCGGGCGAGGCTGAACGAAGGACGTCACCATGTCTGGAGGAAAGGGTTTTGACTGGCAGTACTAGCGGGATTTGAAGCCGTTCAGACTGCCGATGATACTGGAAGCGGAACCAGTAGGACTAGGGGCGAGTCATTACGGAGCTTGGAATGATTGTGGTGCAGGTGTGCAAGCATTGAGAAAGCAAAGAATTCAGTTGGCGAGGGTGCCGAGTATCCGAAACAGGCAAGGGCGGTTGGCTGAACAGGACTCAGGCTGAGTAAACGCTGTGTGTGTGTGCGTGTGTGTGGGTAGTCCAGAGGGAGCGAGAACGAGGCAAGACTTCAGCCTCGCAGGAAGAGGAACGTTGAGCCAAGAGTGAAGTGGACTGATGGTTCAGATAAAAAGGCGAGAATGCTTGACCTCTTTAAGCTTGAGCCGGGAAGAAAAATAGGGTTGAATAGCGAATCTGAATAGGGTGAATCAAAGACAGGTGATCTGTAAACAATATCGTACGAGTCTGACGTGGGAAGCACACATGGATGGGCTCATGGAAGACATTTTTTGCTGGGTGGTCTGGTCAACTGAGACCCTGAGGAGAAAAGGCGGCATGGAGAGAGTTACGCTACAGCAAAAGGCACGGACGCTATTGGACCGCAGAGGCATGTGGGCTTAGACTTCCCGCTCGTGTCTTTGGCGGCCATCTGAAGAAGGGGGGCAGAAAGGAATGGGAGGGAGCCAGGGGGAAGAGGATAGCACCCTTGCGAACCCTGCTCGAGCGACAGATGGGCTAGACAGGCCGAGATAAGCTGACAGATTGAGGTTGTTCTGGTTTGTGGGAAGAATGGGTGGAGAGGAGCAAGTTTGACGTGAGGGTTGGCAAGAGGCTCCAAGGTTTCACAACGAGGATAAAGTGTGGATGAGGAGGCTCCAGGTGGTACATTTGCCGGGATGATCAGTTTTGGAAATTTGCGGGTGATGCACGGGCCAAGCTCACCAAAAGAAGAACAAGGAAGGGACTTTCCTGGTCGCCATGCAGCGACCCCCTGCTTAAAGTGTTCCTGCCGGTTTTTTGCTGTGGCCTTCTGTACATACTACTAGTAGTATGTTCTACTTAGATACGTGGTAATTATTACTTGCTCCTGTCTTGCTGTTCCTGTTGCTGGTCCGGTCCTGTCTGTCTGTCTGTGTGGGTGGGAACCTGCCGCACCTTGTGCATTCGTAACTGGCGACCCCTGCCACCAGGCAAAATAGAGACTAGCGGGAATGTGGGGTGACCCCTGTGCCTCTACCTGTCCCCCATTCTTATTTTTTTTTTTCTTTTCCCCTTCCCCGTGGCTTACCTATCGTGCCGTCGTTGTCTCTCTTTTCAAAGCCTGTCAGATCATCCCAGCCACGCAGTAAGGGCTACGATTCGGGAACGAAAATGCGTGACAAGTTCTCCAGTACCTTGCGGTGACATTGCAGTTAACCTGCCTTGAAGCTTCCACGTAATCACCAAGCTAGTTACAATTGACACGCGAACAAGCAGCAACGAGAAATAGGAGGACAAATCCACCAGGGAGGCCTTGCCAGTGATGCTTTTTGAGGTTGAAGCTCTAATTCTGGACAACCAATGGAAATCAGCGCCTGCTTTGTAAAGTTGCAATTCGCAGCGTAGGAAGATTGGAGTCCTGCTTAAGTTCGCATGATTTCTTATCCTTTGACTCAGTAATTCTCTTCATGCTGGGCATATGCTAGGGGGCATCTGGGCTCACCCAAGCATTGGAATATCAATGGTCGCTATTTCCCTCTCACAATTACACTAGTTGGGATGTTGTTACTGACCTACATACGCTATAGCTGCACGCTAATGCGTTGATTGCAACCTGCCCTGCCATGGGATGCAGTTAAATCCGTCACATTGGTGCCCTTCTACAGTGGCTTCCCCGCTATGCCTTCTGTGGCATTTTGCCCTTACAGCGAATCCTGTGTCACTGTCGACCAGCCACCAGCACCTGCCCGCGTGCACGCCTCACCTTTTTCGCTCTTTCCCTCACCACTGTAAGCGCCCAGTATCATGGGCCCGGCCGAAACAGGTCTGGCGTCCGTGTTCCAAAATTAAAACTAGCCACTAAGAAGCCACCATTCTTGCTTCTCATCGACTCCCATCACCTTGGTCCTGTCCACTTCTCAACCCACCAGTCTGGGCGGGCGGCAAAGAAAGGCATGACACGATGTTGCCTCTGACCTGCAGACCGCAACGTGCATGTCCGCATCTTGATGGATATGAGGACCTCGACTCGTCTTTCCGATCGGAACCATTTTTCTCTTTTCCTCTGTTTTCCCCTTTTCCTTTCCCAACAGAACGGTACCATACCCTGTCTCCACGGAGCCCCCCCTTCCTGGAGCGGAAATCGACGACAGCTACCTGTACGAACTCCAATTGCGTGAGAAAGGAGAAGAAAGAAAGAACCAAAGAGGGCAGCCCTAGTTCATCGTTGAATTCCATCCGCCTTTTTCGCTGCGAACAAAAGCCCCTCCCCTGCTGCAACCGAAACGTCAGAATAGCCTTGGTGCCCCCCTCGTCAAAGCGCCTCTAACAAAACTCGTCTCAACTCCGCCCACCTGCTGTCGCACCTGGCCCTGCCGTCTGATTAGACCTCGCCTCTCGGATCGGACTGATACATGTCCCCCAAAACTGCGAAACCCTTCCAACGTCTGATCTACCGACTCGTCCAGTCCACCCTGTCCTCCCCTGTCCCGTCCACGGCCGCCACAGAATCAGCCTCGACACTGGATTGCAGACGAACAGCTCCTTTCTAGCCCGCCCGTTGACGAGGTTTCATGGACACCTGACATCCGAAAGATTAGTCCCGACATCACCACAAACCCCCTCCCCATCCACACTTTCCATCCTACCGCCAGCAAGCCTCCTCCACATCATCGAGTCGTCGGATCGAATTCTATCCTTCCGACCTCGACAAGCTCCCCTATCAACCCTGGTCCTGGGCATTCCAAGAACCGATTAACTCCCGGCGAAATCCTTGTCACAGGTCGTCTTCCAGGACGCCAAGCCAAAAGACAGACGCCCTCAGTTAACTGCCGTCCAACTCATCTTTTTATGACTGCCCCCCCACCGGCCAAAAGCTTCATATCTTCTCTTTTCACCTCTCTTCTCTCACCTTCATTTTTCTCTTCTTCACCCTTGCACCTCGGTCACGTCGAAGAGTAAAGTCAATCCCTCGAGCCCTTCCGACTAACGAGACCCTTCCTTTCCTTCGCTGCTGGCTCAGATCACTCTTTTTCTTCTAAAAGCACTCCAACTTCGTTTGGCTGGAGTATTGTTTTTTCTTTTCTTTTTTTCGTCACTCGCCGCCTCTTTTGATATTACAAAGAAGCTTTAATTCGGAGATCGGAAAGAAAGAGACTGGGAAACAAAGTTTGGCTTCAGGATACCAGTTAACGGGGACGATTGGGAATTCATCGTGCTGCCGTCATTCGATCCACGTCGCAAGCCGTTGCGTGCCATCCGAGGCCCGAGCCTGCCTGCCCACTCGCCAGTACTGTCGCAGGTCGACACCCTAGTAAAATAACAAAAAGTAGAGAGACGAATTCGAGTCAAAATGTCGGGCGACTTGACCTTCGGGACTTTGGTCAAGAAGCAGTTCACTGCTCAAAAGCTGCTGTTTCACTTCCTTTTTTGGACCTTTCACTGGGGCATCTTTGCCTACGGCTGGTGAGCCAAGCTTGTCCAGGAATCTCACCCAATGGTAATTACTAATACATTCTAGGTGGAAACAGGCAGCTGATGTAAGGCTCGCGGGCCTGAACACTTTGCAGTATTCCGTCTGGATCTCTAGAGGTGCCGGATTGGTCCTTAGTGTCGATGGAATGCTTATTCTTCTCCCTGTTTGCCGGACAGTTATGCGATGGATCCGGCCAAAAGTTCGCTTCCTTCCTCTCGACGAGAACCTTTGGCTTCACAGACAATTGGCTTACTCTATGCTTCTGTTCACTATCCTGCACACTTCTGCTCATTACATCAAGTAAGCTCATACCCTTGACTTCAAAACGCCCAGTCACTGACTTGTACAGCTTCTTCAACGTTGAAGTGACCCAGATTCGACCGGTAACAGCTATTCAGATTCACTATGCTCAGGCTGGTGGTGTAACCGGCCATACTATGCTTCTTTGCATGCTCCTAATGTACACCACTGCTCACGCCCGTATTCGCCAACAGTCATTCGAAACCTTTTGGTACACTCACCATCTTTTCATCCCCTTCTTCCTTGGATTGTACACCCACACCGTCGGGTGCTTCGTTCGAGACACCGCTGAATCTTACTCTCCTTTTGCTGGAAAGGACTACTGGGACCATTGCATTGGTTACCTTGGTTGGAGGTGGGAGCTCTGGTCGGGAGCTTTCTACCTCATGGAACGCACCTATCGTGAAATCCGTGCCCGCCGCCTCACCAAGATCACCCGTGTTGTCCGCCACCCGTACGGTAAGACATGCCTCCCCGATTCTGTCTTCTAATCTAACAAGCAAAAGATGTCGTGGAGCTTCAATTCAACAAGCCTTCGTTCAAATATAAGGCTGGCCAGTGGCTGTTCCTTCAAGTGCCGTCCATTTCAAACTACCAGTGGCACCCTTTCACCATCACCTCGTGCCCCTTCGACCCTTATGTATCTGTTCACGTTCGTCAGGTTGGCGATTTCACCCGCGCTCTTGGTGACGCAGTTGGAGCTGGCAGTGCCCAGGCCAAGCTTTACGATGGTGTTGACCCCATGGGCATGTACGAGGTTGCTCTGCAAAACGGTCAACAAATGCCTGACCTTCGTATCGATGGCCCTTACGGCGCTCCTGCGGAGGATGTGTTCGAAAACGAAATTGCGGTGCTCATCGGCACTGGTATTGGTGTCACTCCTTGGGCGTCGATTCTGAAAAACATTTGGCATCTGCGCAATGGGCCAAACCCTCCTACCCGTCTTCGCCGCGTCGAATTTATCTGGGTCTGCAAGGACACGGGCTCGTTCGAATGGTTCCAGACTCTTCTATCTTCTCTCGAATCTCAGTCTGATGAGGCCGCTCGCCTTCCTGGCAGCAACGGTGTCGAGTTCTTGAAGATCCATACCTACCTCACTCAAAAGCTGGACATGGATACAACGCAAAACATTGTGCTCAACTCCGTCGGTTCTGACCATGACCCGCTTACTGAGCTTAAGTCGCGTACCAACTTCGGTAGACCCAACTTCCTGAAGCTTTTTTCCACTATGCGTGATGGTATTCTGGACCGGACCTACCTCAATGGTCTGGAGGGAAGCATGCGCACGACTGTTGGTGTTTACTTTTGTGGCCCCTCAGTTGCTGGTAAGTTTTTGTCATTTTATTTTTCCTACAATCATTGGCTAACGATATTTTGTTTTCAGCTCGCGACATTAACCAAGCGTGCAAGGCTGCGACTGTCAGGGAAGTCAATTTCCGTTTCTGGAAGGAGCACTTCTGAACGCAAAATATTACCATGTCCACAAAAAAAAGAAAAACTCAAAAACAAATCTTCTCGATATATCCGTTGTTTTCTGTACATGTAGGATTTTACGTTAGCAGACGACATTTTCAATGCCCAAGCATGGGAAGGGCGGTATCGCGCCAAGAGGAGTGTCGATTTCAGAATCTGGACTGCAAGCGGGAAGGCGTTGGCTGGAAATGCATTAAAGAAACACCCAGCGATGTGTATCATTTTATATCTCTTACCACCATCCAAAGTGCCTCGCGGTCTACCGTTCCTACTGCGAGTCGCGGATGCTAGGCAAGGTTCTTTCACATATATGAAATCCATATATATCATCATATTCAATCATGACCACAGGTTTTTCTAAGGCATTCTTCTTTTGTATAACCTACAGAGAGAGGGCACGATGCTAGATGTGCTACGTGATACGATCTCATGCATACTCACTCTATTTTGTGCTATTGGCGTTTGATAGAAGGGCGAGTGAGTATCGAATGGCGTCGTCGAGGTACTAGCCATTAACTCGACGAGTTCCGATGTGCAGCATGAACCACTATCAACATATGGTCTGAACCATCAACCGCACTGACTGGTATGAACGACTATTCTACTTTTTTTTTTTTTTCTTTTTTTTGGTTGGCGTTGATCGTGCATGGCCACATTCAGAAGATTACTTGCAAGCATGAATTTACAAAAGGCATCAAGTAACGAAGAACACGAGGGCCCAGGGCGAATGAGCTGGTATGGGGCAACAGGCGGAACTAAAAATGACAGAGGTGGAGCCCCGCCGAAGTCTTCCGCCCGGGCAGCTCCCGACCTAGTGAACCTAGTTCACCAGCTAACACGCCGAAATAGACCGTCTAGGCCTCACTTGATCAAAGCGTCTGTGTCCCATGATAGCTGGTGGTAAAAACCACGGCCGCACGATGGCCTTTACTAAAGTCTAGATGGGACGAGAAGACTGAGTTGGCTCTAGGAACTGAGTGGAGTAACCCGCTGGGGGGCATGGGTTTAGAACTACCTCAAACGGTTGGCGTTTTGGGGGCCATTCTGAACATGAAAGCCGTGTCGGTTGTAGTTCGGTTGGTAATACCAGACTAGCTCGTTTATGCCATTTTCTTCTGCTGCGGTAGCTGTCACTGAGTGGGAGGGTGGGTAATGGGGTTTGAGATGCTGGTAACGAAAGTCTGACTTTGGTGGCTATGATGAAAGGTTTGTTGGAAATGGTTTGATTATGAGTCGACATGCTCTCGTATTTCGTACTAAATTTCTTTACATTTGCTTTTCTTCTTTCTTAGCTCTCTGCACTTGACTTGTAGTGATTTAACAGGCCGATCGAGGTACTTGGTATCTTGGTGATTAGGCCCGCGGAAAACTTGTGGTTTGGACGAGTAAGTGGGGGCTTTTTGTGTTTTGGATGAGCGGCATACGAGTAAAGAAAGGCGTTTAGGCGACTGACGAAGACGGGAAATGGCGGAAGGTGGGATGAAGAGTGGGCGGATGAATCTGGTTTCCTCCCCGTCGCGAAAAGGAGGGGGACAATGCCGCCCCGGGACAGTGGTCGATTAGTCCGAAAAACTTTCCACATCGGAACTTTTCCGACAAAGAAGTTTTACGCAGTTGCCGATGATGATTCCGGCTATTGATTTCTTGACGTCGTCGTGGCCGAGTTGCCGAAACGGAGTACCTGGCGTGGCAACGGAGTCGTTGTGCGGCCCGACGCCCTGGATTTGAGATTTTTTTCCTTTATTTAGATACTTCTTTCTTTTTTGTATGGAACTGCTGCATGAACGTGGATGCTTTGGTTCGTCCCATGCCCAACACGCCTTAATGACGCAAAGGAGAATATTCTGGTTTCAGGTTAGGAACGAGATTTTAGCCGATGATGAGACGAAGTAATACTTTGGCAGCAGTTGAACGGGGGATAGTCTGCCTTTAGAGTAGGAAGTTCTTGAGGCAAGGAGGAAACGATAAGAAGTGGTTTTAACTTAATTTCATTCCCATGGCTATTATGGGATTAAGGGCTCTTGGCAAACCGGTCCCTCGCCTTAACGCTTGATGAAAACCTTATGCTGGGCTCTGGCTCATTGACGGGTTGTTTAGGTTTAGTCCTCAAGGTGATTTTTCGAAACGGAAGAATCCATATCTCCATTTTCAAAGACCATATTTGATTTTACAGATGGGAGAGCTATGACAGCAGCGCACATATGAATCTGCTCGTGGATGAATACGGGCTGTCTTTGGTCTTGTTGTCTTGGCTTTTAATACCGAGTTGCCTTTTCAAGCTAACAAGGCTCATACAATCGTCTTTAGGTGCCATAAAAGCGTTGACAACTTCGTCGCTGGCACCTTGGTAGACGTTGTCGTCAACAGCGCTACAAGTGCCCTACTCAACTTTGAGGCCGAATCTGATAGAATTCATGCTGATTTCACCCAAAACCCAAGTGCTTTGCGACCAGAAGGCTCCTTTATCCCAACACAGGCGTCCCTTGCGTCTATACTCTCATGCTCCTCATCGCCTCCTATACTTTCCTCGCCAAACACCTCAACCGGACATAACTAATCATCTGGCCTCCACCCGGAACCTTGCAAACTTCGCTCAAAACATCTGTTACTTCCCTCACTGCATCTTCTCTCTCCTCTTCCGGCACGGCATCAAGCAGCTCCTTGCCCATCAATCTACACCACCCCTCAACGCCCCCCTTATCCGCCATCGTCGGTCTCCATTCCCTTTCAATCTTTTCAATCTTCCATCCGCCAACCTCATTCTCCAGCACATTTTTCAGCCAGTTCTCGTCAGGGAAAAACCAGGGATCGACCTCCTTGGCCTTCTCAATGCCGATCCTGCGGGCAACGGCCATGAGGAGAGCGGTGCGCATCTCACAGATGCACCCAAGGCCACCCATCTCGAGAACGAGGGTACCTCCAGGCAAAAGAGCATCGCGGATGGAAGTAAAAACAGGGATTTGAGACCCCGGTGCGCGGAGGATCCAGTGCAGGGCCGCGTTGGAGAAAGCCTTTGTAAAAGTTGGCGTCTGGAGTGAAGGCGTCTGCGAGGTACTGATCTTGGTTGCGTCGAGAACTACAGAAGCTGCGTCAGTAACTAAACCCAAGGTTTTTTTGGGAGTTGGTAAAAGGCAATAGGAAGGATGCGACAGACCTTCAAACTGGCAATTGGAGAGACCGGCGTTTTGGACCAGCTTCTTGGCCGCAGTGATCATAGACGGCGAGGCGTCGATGCCGTGGAGAGAGCCACTGCCTTGGGCGAGAATCTTGCCAAACTCGACATCGAGAATACCGTCTAGGTATGAGTTAGCGTCTCGCCTGCTGTGTTCTCCGATAAGAATGAAGCAAATAAGACAGTAAGTGAGGGTAATTACCGCCGCAGCCGATGTCGAGAATGACATCATCCTTTTGGACGTCGAGCCATCCGACAACTTTAGTTGCCAGCTTCGGCACGAAGGACGCAGAGTGCTGGTACGCCTGTACCGTGTAAGTCAGCGTCCGGTCTCATTTACGGGGTCAGCAAGTCAGCATGAACTCACCTCCGTCGTCCACTTGTCTTGCTTTTGCTCAGACATCATGTGAAAATGTCGATGCGGTAATTTTAAGGGTGTAAAACTTCCTACGAAGGCGAATAGATCCTGATGCTGCGGAAGCCTGATTGATTAAATACTTGTCCTCTGCACTTACACAACCCGCGCGTGATGAGATGTAGTTGGGAAAGGTAAGGCTGCAGTCCGATCTCGGACCTGCCTCGACGACAGCTGCCCCGCATTCCCAGTCTACTTAGACGGCAAGAAAGGCCCGAAACTCAAAGAATTGGCATTTTATATCGGGGAAGTCAGTTGGCCTAAAAATGATCGGCCTCCAATTGGTCTTTTTGCATTAAACATTGGTAGCGGAATCGGCATGCTCAACATTATGTCATTCGGCTATCCAAATTGCCATGCAAGGCGGGTTCCTCTCGATAGCATACAACTCCCAAGCCATTTTAGAGGGCTAATCAATCTCCAAAAGCTTGTACTTATCCTCACCCAACGCGTCCTCTACTCTCTTCATTATGGAGAGTACCTTCTCCTCCTCAAGCCTCCTCCCCACGATCTGAACACCGACGGGTAGGCCGTGCATGTCCTTGGCGTTGTATAGCTTATATGCGCCACGGGCGACACCGTTGAGTTTCTTGATGTTGAAGTCGGCAGGCAGTTGATCCAGGTTTTTGTCTACATGCGTCACAGGAATGACGCCGGCAGTGTAATCGAGCTATAGACGTTTCAGCTAGGATCCTGGAGAATGAAGCCATAAACTTACCAGATTAAAGAGGAACGTGTACCCGCAGCTGCTGACAGCATCCTTCATTCCATCATGCGGGACGGCTGGCGTGGCGTTGGGTGGAGTGATCAGGAAGTCAACATTGACCTTGTTCCACCAGTTGAACCAATCCAGACGGTGTGCCTCCCTCTGACTGACTAGTTTCCAGTTCTCGAACGCCGTTTGGGGGCGCCAGTTGCGGACCAGACCAGCCCAGACATCGTCTCGACGGATATATTTTACCCAAAGGTAGTACAAATACTTAAGGGGACCCGGCAAGTTAAAGAGGAATTTCATCTGTGTCGCACCTGCATCGTTCCACTCTCCAGTGCGCATGAAAGAGCTAAACATCTGGCACCCATCAGCATTCAGCGCCAACGAAGCCGTCTTCAAAGCTTCATAGGGCGAAGGGGGGTTGATTTCGACGATCTCGTGGCCATCTTTTCGCAGCGCAACTTCGACCATCTCGAGCGCACGTCTGCAAGCTGGGCTGGGGTCGACTACACCGTCGGTACGCATGACACCCACACGAAACTTCGGCTTCTCGAGATATTCCTTCTCAACATCATGCTTCCATGGCATTGGGTGTACGGAGTAGTCGTATTTCCATGGCTCCATTCCGACCACAGCTCGCGTAAAATATCTCAGGTCATCGAGAGTGCGCGTCATGGGACTATACACAGACGGCACACCTTCCTGGCCGGGCATACTCGTGCGGAAGCCCAGCTTTGGCCAGCGCCCTGTGGAGCAACGGATACTATAGCAACCAGCGAAATGTGCCGGAACTCTCACGCTGCCTGCAACGTCGCTGCCGATACCGATACGACCACCCATGGCCAGTAGTGCACTTTCACCTCCTGTAGAGCCGCCAGGAGAATATTTCGAGTTGTGCGGGTTCGTGCACCTGCCCCAGACATCGTTGGTAGATTCAAAACTGAGTAATGTGATGGGCAAGTTCGTCTTGACGTATGGAACTGCACCGGCGTCTTTCAGAAGCTGTACAACGGGGCCGTCCTCGATCGTCTTATTCCCGACAAAACTGCTAAAACCGACAGTGGCATCGTAACCACCCACTACAATTGTGTCCTTCAAACTCACGGGGATGCCGGCCAGAGGACCTTTCATGTTGATCGAGCCATCTTCAACCCACGTTTCCGCATCCGACAGCATGATTTCCGTGAGGCAATTTGTGCGCTCATGAGCCTTGAGAGCAACCTTGCCGTAAGTCTTGAGAATGTCTATTGGTTTTAGGACAGACTTGTGGACGTCCTGCACAAGCTCATCGATTGGTTTGTCCAAGATCTGGCGGTCTTGGGATGAAAAAGGACCATGGTAAGCTGTCAAGCGGCGGATTCTGTCAGCACGTTCGGACTGCTTGAATTGGCTGCGGCTGTGTTAGTAAACTCGGCCTTTCGGAGGTTAGGATGCTTAGATTGGTTGACTGACCAGTCACGACGGTGCTGGAGATAGTCAAAGGGATAGACCATCTTGTTAGTGTTGATAAGGTCAGATGCTAGCTGAAGTATTAAAAAAGTGAACTGAGATCATTAGCTCCCGAGCGAGGGTAGGCAGGAGAGTTTGAGCTATGAAAGATGCAAGATTGAGAAGGACTTCTTAAGGGAGAAAGGGGAGCTCCAAGGTACTTACACCAGTCACGGGGGGTTTCTTGACGGAGCCGCGGGGAAGCCCCGCTCCCCTTATCGGCACTGGGGTAATGGCGCTAAGACGCACTGGCACCACCATACGATACTTGGCCCGCTGATATCCGTATTAAACTTCCTTGCTGGGTAGGCGTTAGAATGCCCCCACCTTTTTCGATCCAATGCGCCCTGAGCTTTCAGTGCAGCTTCGACCGAGAGCTGCTTTCCTCGCGCTTCAGGGAAAGTACCCGGACATAAGTTGTTGGAACATCTGCTCTATCTCAAGTCAGAGCGCTACTCGAAATTAGGCATGGATACAAGTAGGATGGAATCTTGGTACTCTTACCCCGGGGTTGACCCAAAAGGATGAGACACGTTAGTAGGGCATGAACCAGTCCTCACCCGTTGTAGCTGATATCGTACGAAAATTCATGACCTTTAATTGTAAAAGACTGCTTTTTATGACCAAGTTATGCCCCGGAGTTACTTAAAACCTTACATAATATGCAAACACTCTATCTAGGATATCGGTCTCCGTTCATTCCTGTAGTGGTCCGCAATCAAGAACGCTAGCTCAAGCGCCTGCTTCTCGTTTAGTCTTGGGTCGCAGAAACTGGTGTAGTTGGTGGACAAGTCATCCTCGTCCAGACCCTCACTACCTCCGAGACACTCGGTTACAGCATCGCCAGTCAGCTCCAAGTGCACACCGCCCAGAAAACTGCCCTGTTCCTTGTGGATGTGCAGCGTCTCCTGTAGCTCCTCGAAGATGTCCCGGAACCGCCGCGTCTTGATACCACTGCCAGTGGACAGCGTGTTGCCATGCATGGGGTCGCATTGCCAGACGACACAGCGGCGGTACTCGCTGTCCTCAACAGCACGGATGTGCGCCGGCAGCAGCGCGCGAACCTTCGCGGCGCCGTATCGTGTGATGAGTGTGATCTTGCCTGGCTCACAGTCCGGGTTGAGCGTACGCAGCAGGGCGAGCAGGTCGTCCGTCGGCGTGGTAGGGCCGACCTTGATGCCAATGGGGTTTGCGATTCCCCGGAAGAACTCAACGTGAGCCCCGTCGATTTGCCGCGTGCGGTCGCCAATCCAGAGAAAATGTGCCGAGGTGTCGTAGTACTCCTTCTTCGTCTCGGTGGCGGAGTGGCCGTTGAGTGTGGGGCGCGGCGCGGGCGTCTCCAGCAGGCGGGTCAGCGGCTGCTCGTACTCGAGTAGCAGACCCTCGTGGCTAGTGAAGAGGTCGACCGTGTCAAGCTTGTCACTCTTGTCGGCACCAATGGTGTGAAGGAAGCGCAGCATGTCCGTAAGGGAGAGGACGGCCTCGGAGTACTTCCTCTTGAGCTCCGGGTCCTGGACATGACCCAGACCCCAGTCCAGCGGTCTGTGGAGATCGGCTATGCCAGATGAGAGCGATGCTCTGATGTAGTTCAAAGTTGCTGATGAATATTGGTAGGCCCTAACTTGTTAGTCTGTTGTGTTTATCGCCTGAATATGAGAAGAGCTCACTTGACAAGTCTCTGAGGGTCAATCTCCCGCTCGTCGACATGAAAGCCGTTGAGGATGTCGCCCCGGAACGAGGGTAACTCCACACCATCCACCATTTCAGTCGGGCTCGACCTTGGCTTAGCATACTGACCAGCCATGCGCCCAATGCGAACCACACGTTTGTCGGCGCCCCAAATGAGAACCAGGCTCATCTGCAATAGCAGCTTGATCTTTGATTCGATAGCGTTCTGCTCACAGTAATCGAATAGCTCAGCGCAGTCACCGCCCTGAAGCAGGAAGGCTTCGCCAAGTGCCACATCGCGAAGGTGCTGCTTCAAGGTGACAATCTCCTTTGGGTGAACAATTGGCGGCAGACGGCTGAGTTCGTTTACTGATTTCTTGAGCGCGGCCTCATCTGGGTAGGTGGGTGCTTGTTTGATGGGTTTTGACCGCCAGGAATCAGGCGACCACGGTGCGGAGGATGACATGACGGGGGTGTATGATATTCACCACCGACAAGGCGACACGGGAAGGGCAATGAAAGAGAAGAAGTGAGTTGAGGAAGTGAAGATGGAGAGTTGCCCTCCCAAAAAAGTCGAATGAGAATCTGAGTAAAACGAAGCAATGACTCTTTTGACGTACTCAGGTATAGTGAGTCAAATCTTAATTCAGATGGGCGGAAGCAGGGACAATGTGGCCAAATTTGGGAATGAGTAGGAGCGGAATAAAAGGGCCTGCCAACGGTGCAACACAAATTGGCCAATGACAGCCAATAATGTGCGCCGAAAAAAATAATTCAGGAACCGACTTGTCTGTTCAACTCGCGGAAGCTAGTGCTTAAGGTTGTGCTTTTCCCTTCCCTGAAAGGCAACACCGCCCTATGCCGAGGCGTACCGACTATGACCGCTCACCGTCGGTGTAGACCGCCCCAGGGTACCACCTCACAGTGCAAAAGTTCTCTTTCGATGATTCTTGAGCTTCCCCCCTCCCCGCCCCCACCTTAAGCCGCCCCACCACAAATTCCGATCTGCGCGCTGAGCTTGCTGGCCTCCGGACCTGCCTCAGCTTGTCATCAAGAACCTCACTGATCCAACACACCACGTCCGGAACTTGTCGACCCCGCTATCCTCGCACAACCGATCTATCGAAAGGAAGCCGCCCAAAAATGTCCGAGAAGCAACCCCCTGCCGTTGTCGAGGGCGCCACCGCCGGTGACGTCGAGGAGGAAGTCCAACCCGCCAAGTCCGCCGAGGACCGCAAGGCTGCGTCTGCGCTCGCCAGCCTTGATGCCCGTGGCGACGATGCTTCCGAAGATAAGGTGGATGCCGAAGCTGCTGCAAAGGCCATCAAGGGCTTGGGAAGTGCCACCGCAGCTAAGAAGGAGGTCAAGAACGTTAAGGTCGACGCTGCCGACGTGGCGCTGTTGGTTAGTTGTGCCCTATTCAATAAAGCACAGAAGATGTGAACATGGCATACTGGGCGTGAACACGCACTGACGGGCATTATGCAGGTTGACGAGCTGGAGCTCACCAAGCCCAAGGCAACGGAACTATTGAAGGCCAATGATGGCGATGCGGTCAAGGCGATGAAGGCATACATGAATGCATGAAATGAGAGTTTGGGTTCGGCTACGAATGGGGCTATAGAGATAAAAAGTCTAGGTTAAGACAAAAGAATATTCATGTTATAAAATGGTATGTAAATTCAGGCCTATTAATCTCGACCGAACGCTAACCTTGGTTCAGATCAGACGACCAAAAACTTCAACTTGGATTAAAGTACGATGTGTGTACTCAATTTGCAAAGGCTGGGCACTATGTTCTGGCGAATTTGTCTTACTTGTAACCTCAGATGTGCCAAATGTTTCTTTGCATGCCAAATCCATGGTCAAAAGATACAGCCAGCTCATGAAACACTTCGATTCATCACGGAGGCATTCGAATGTGCCGTTATTGTCCATCTTGAAAAGCTTGAAATCTCAAAGTAACGCCCTCACCCTACTGGCTACTCACTCCAACTTAGCCCTCTCGAGGCTTCGGCATAATGTCTTCTACCTTTACACATTTGGGTTCCCAAAGGTCCGTCTCATCTCCCATCCAAACGGGACTGCGACCAGGCATCCCGTACCCAGGCCCGGTATGGTTCCCTTCCGGGCCCCGGCCCCGATGTGGCGGCGGTGGTATCGGCTCAGATCCATTCCCCGGCTTGTGATCAGAGGGCGGCCTCGGCCGTCTTCCGCCCCAAACAGACTTCAGCAATGGCCACATGGGAATGTAGCAGCGCTCATCCCATTCGCAAACCCTTTGGCATCGAATGAACTCTCCCTCCCATCCTACCCAAGCTCTCAAACTTCCTAGCCCCTCCTGCCATATCTCACTCGAATTTTCAAGTTCAGATGATGCCCCTTCTTCCAGCGCGTACCAAGCCCTCTCAAGATGGAAGCCCACCTCAATCAAAACCCCACAAATCCCGCCCATAACTTCCTCTATCGCGTCCCTGAGGTCGCTCTCCCTTGAGGTTAAAGGAAGGTCCACCAACAACCTTGTATACCGGTATCGACACCTCGAATACGTTTCTCCAAAAAGCGGCCCGTCAACATCCCAAGTCCTCCCGTCGATCTCGTGAGGGTATTCCAAAAACGACACCAAAAACATGTGACTTTGCCCCCTCAGCTTGTATAACCACTCGCCCACTTCTGTCTCATTAGCCCAATCGCCACCAAACCTCGTTGCCTGCTCCAAAGTCATCAAGTGACCTGCGGTTCTCTGCACAATCTCTCCAAGGCTACCAACCCAATCCATTCCACTACATCCGCCGTCCCCTGTTGAAACATCTCTCAACATCGTTTCTGTCTCTTTCCTCATCATCTCCGCCTGTTTTTCCGTTGCACTTTCAAGATGATGCAGCCTCCTACGTCTCCCCAGTTCCGCCAAAGCCACACTCCGATTCCCACCATCAGTTTCACCAGTCCAATACCCTTCCTTGGTAAGATTCAATCTCTTCTGTTCCTCTTCCACCATCGAGCCCCAGAACCCGCCGGAGTACCAACTGATAATCCCACAGCTCAATACTCTAGCTCTCGTCTCTCCTCTCCCAGGGCCCATGCCGGTCGATCCGTAATGCCATGTTGCCGAAGCAAACCAGCCCCATCCTTGGCTCTGTAGAAATGGCTCGCGATCGACGGGGCCAATAATCCCGCGCCAGTTCGGAGGAATCGCAGGTTTTGTCGGAGTAACGGCGCGATCGGTCCTTGTCGGTTGCGGCGGGAGCGGATAGATTGATGTCAGTTCTCCGCTTTTGTACCCGGTATCTGATACCTCTGCCTCTTTGTTTTCTCCATATTCGCTTTTGTGTTCTGTCTTGCCTTTGGATTTTCTTATCTGTGGTACCGTTACGTTCCCCTTCGAGACAAGCCTCAAAGTATCACTCCCAAAATCGCACCAGATGACTTCAAACCCAGCATTCATCCTCACGACCCCCTCAAACCCATCAGGACCTCTCAAACCCTTCTCTAAGAGCCAATCACACAACCCCATGGCCCTCTCATACTCCGGCTCTATCCCTCGCCAGAGGCCCCCACTGGATTTAGGACCGGTGACGTTCCCATAGAGATGCAGCATCTGCGTGTCCAGCTGCCCCAGCCCCATTAACGCAGCGGACTCCCCGTCAAAATATAGGGCCTTGGCGGGTCGCGTAGTTTGATAGCTCAGCATCCAGCTCTGACGGGTACTACCCATAATACCATAGGCCATTTCTCTGGGGGGGTTCATCGGAGTTAGCCCCCGAACTTGATTCTCTCGTTGAACTCAATAGCTCAATCATTCACATGTACGACTCAAGTTAAATGTAACAGACAACCTCCATAAATACTGCAATCAACTCACATATCAAATGCAAGCCACTCCGGGCTCGGCGCAGCTTCCTCGTCCATCCTCCCATGATACAAAAGCGTAAAAGCCGGGATCTCCACAGCAGCCATGGTGTGCCCGTTTGGAAACACTGTATTGCTCCATTGCTGCAATAGCCCGTACGCCGAGGCAAAGAGGTGCGGCGCCGACGACGAGAAGTTGAGACTCCGGTGCCATCTAACTGGCGTCTGGCCATGGTCCGATATGATCGGCGGCGGGTGGGTATCTAGCCCCGGCCCAATGGGCTTCTGCTCTGCCGCCGCAGCGACGCGCGCCAGCAAGCAACTCGTCAATAAACGCGCCAAATACATCATCACAAATTCAATTTTCTATGAATGATGTAAAAAAGAAGAAAAATTCGGCCTTTGGCGTTCGCCGCACGGACTATCGGCATCAAGAGTTGACACAAGCAGTCTGTTATCAGATAATGCGAGTCAAGTAGACCCGCCTACTGTATTCCTCTGCGATTACGCGGCCTGAAGTCCCCGTAACGACGCGATATCTACGTTATTGGCATATTGGGTAAATTTTTGGGCTTGTCTCTTGACCCTTTTATTCCATACACGGGAACGGCAGCGCTCAAACAACATCACTATTGTTCTTGACCTATTTTTTTCCCCAAAAGAAAACCGCCCTTTTTGATTGTTCCCCATTAGTACAACTAACAAATTTTATTTCAAGCTTAAGAAAGCCATGTAGTCATCTAATGTGCTTAGCTACGCTTTGCTTAATTGACTTTCACCAAAAAATTAGCGAAAGACATTAAAAGAGTGCTCTTCAGCATTAGGCGCTTTATGTGCATAAACCATAGGGACGGATGAATCAGGGGATAGACGTAACATAATCCGAGCCCTATTATCTTGAAGATATACTTGCTTTCGATCCACGCATACCAAAATGCAACTATCCCTTACCAGGCAACCAGTCTTGTTTCAAACAACTTGGCCGCGCTTTCAATATCACATCATCTTCAGACGGACCATCACATCCTTGGCTCGTTGGACGTAGATTTGCTCTTACAGGATGTCAGTGCATCCTCGTCCGAGGAGAGCAAATCGGTCTCGGGAGTTGCTGAGAATGCTTGCGTTCCAAAGATTCAACGCTTAAGAGTTATAGATCATGGGTACCAAGAAGCTGCTTGAAGTCGCCCACGGTGAGTACGAGAGGACGGAAACATAGGGATAAGGGCCAACGCAGCTTGAACCTCACTGGAACTAGTTCATACATTGGCAAAGCGGTCAGATGAAAGATTCCAAATGTTTCTTATAACAAGCGACACTGTGATCGCACTTGGTCCGATGTACAACCAATCCGATAAACCTAAACACCATTGCCGGATTCCGTATCCATATCCATACCCATACCAACGCCGTCTATAATAACTAAAACAAAACCTATCGCAAAAACAAGCGGTTGATTTCCTTGCCGAAAGGACAACCGCACACATTAAGGTCCTACTTCCAGGCCTTGGACAGTGGGCTTCCAATCTTGGGGGCGAACTGCAAACTCTTCCTGCGAGCCGCCATCAAGCGCTGCATGACGGTCTCATCCTTCTCCCTCTTGAGAATGCCATCGCCCATCTCAGCGTAAGCATTGGACTTAGGAGGGCAAGTCTGCATCAGCAATGCCTTGGTGGGAGAAGAGTCATAGTCGGTAGCACCGGGCGTCTCGGGGGTGACGTTGGCAGCGTAGCGGGCAAGAGAGTCGGGAGCAGGTGTGACAGGAACCGGAGACATCAGACCCTCCCAATCATCGTCGTCGTCCTCAGCATCGTCAGAAGGAGTATGCATCCACACTGTACTATCGCGTCGGTTCATAGGTGTGTTCGGCGCAGTCTTGGCATCACGGCCACCCTTGACTGGAGAAAGAACGAGCATGCCATTCTGATTCGTCAGGGCCTTGGGCTCCATGCTCTTTCTACGACGAGCACCTCCGCGGGGAACCAGAGAGGTGTCGATGTAGTACGATGCCTCATCGAGCCACTCATTCTCACGCTCACAGCTGGGGCATGTTAGCAAGGACTTTCACGAAGAGGTCAGAAGAATAAACTTACTCAAGTACCCAGCTCACACCGACACACTGAACAACGCCATTGGATTCTCTGACCTTCTCCATCGTGCGCTTACCACCATCCTTAAACACAACATGGGTAATGCCGATCTTAGAGGCATCTGAGTTGTCGGTTGCGCTTGGGTTCCAGGCCCAAGTCTTGACGCATCTAGCGCCCATCTGAGTAAGGAGTTCGACAAATATGCCGCTGGCATCCGCTCCCTCGGTAGTGTGTACGTCAACAAAGACAACGGCGCCACGAAGCAGGCCAGGGTTCAGGTTTCGGTGAGGAGTCCGTGCCGGGGTTCCAAGCGTCGACCAGATGTCAGACTTGGCTGGAGTAACAGGTGCTGACTCAGGTTCAAAGGCATCCTGTTCTGGCTCCGAGATTTGCTTGCCGGGAGAGTAGGAAATGACAGTTGCGCTCCTGTTAAGGTTTTGAGTTGGGCGGCTGGCCGGGAGCCGGGAGATGCTCGCAGCACGCTTCTTCTTAGGACGAGGAGTTGACTCATCCGCATCCTTTAGAGGAACCTTGGAAACAGTATGGAACTCACGCGCCAAGACACGGTTGGGCGTAGTCGGTGGGACGGAGGCGTTATCATTCAACATAGCAGGGTCGACGGGCATCTCGTTTTCGTCGCCGTACTCTTGGCTGGCCTCAGAAAGGGTGTCTTCGAAGCTGTTGGAGGTGTTGACGATCTCGTCCAGCTGCTCAGGTTCCATCAACGACATCTCATTCGCCTCGGCAGCGAGAGCCATGTCCTCATCGGTAACCATAAGGTCATCGAAATCGGGATCTTCACTGGCGGCAGAGATCTCGGCTTCAATTGCAGCTTCAATTTCATTCTGTGCCTCCATGTCGGCACGAACAGTCATTTCGTCCTCAAAGTAAGTGCTTCTGAGAGGCGACTCGTAAGCGCGAGGGGTTCCAGCAGTTGAGGTCGAGCCCTCGGGGTTCTGTAAAGGTTCTACAGCAGCCTGCTTGGAAACCTTGGCAGGACTTCCAGCGGACCAGGCGTTGAGCTTCTGTGCCAGAGGAGTGAAGCCAACATTGGAAACTCTTGACTTGGCCATACTCCGGCGAGCAGATGAAGGGGTAGGAGTAAGGGGGACAAAATCGTGTGCAGCAGACACGCGAGGGCTATTGGCAAGGTCGTCGTCAGAATCGGAATCCATGTTATGGTACGGATCCACATCCTTCTGTCGAAGTCCAAAAGTACCAGTGGGTGCCTTAAGTGCGGGCTGAGGGGCGAGGGCGCTGGTTGCGACATGGAGTGTTGCCTGGTCTTGAGGCTGGAAGTAAGGCTCATCATCAACCATCATGGGCTCGCTGTCAAAATCGGGTATGTCGTCAGCCACAACCTCAGTTGGAGCTTCGTCATGCATCATAGAAACTCCCGCAAGTTGTTGAACGGTATCTACTTCGTCAGTGCTGGCCAGATCTTCCTGAGGAGACTCAAGAGCAGGCATGTCTTTCTTGAAGACAGGGTCTGCATGCCTTGGGAGAACGGCGGAGAGGCGGCCAGGAAACTGCATGGGCTCCTCAAGGTGAATAGACTCATTGAGCATGGCCTCTGCTATCTCATCCAGCTCTTCATCGTCATCCTCGTTGTGAGCAGACTCCTCTTCCATCAACTTCTCAGAAGAACGCTTTGCAGGAGGCAGGGCAGTTGGTGTTGAGAGAAGCAGAGGCTTCGTTGCAGGAGATTGCATCTCCTGAGGAGGCTCCTGAGGTTTAGTAACCAGGCCTTTGATGGGAGACAAAGGTCGCTTGGCAGGCGACTGAAGGAGAGACGCTTTGAAGTTCGAGATCTTTCTCTCCTCCGGGCCAGTTGACGGCAGGGCAAATGGCTTAATAGCCGACTGAGGCCGCTTAGCGGGGGAGTGTAGAAGGGAGGCCTTGAGTGGAGTCGGGGCGACCCCCTCGCCATTGGGCTTCATTGCTGAGGCCGGCTTCAATGACACTCCCTCTGCACGCTTAGCTGGAGACTTCATGGTATCCCGGTATGGTGAGGCAGGCAATCTCTTGGCAGGGGAGGCCAACACGTTAGTGACTTCGTCTTCTTGGACCTCTGGTTCGGCGCTCTCGTCGGCGTGATCTTTTGAGTCGGTAGGCCTTTCCATGGGCTGCAAGTTGAGCTTCTTGGAAGAGCCAAGGACACCGGTGGGAGGTTTGGTGGGGCTCTTCATCATGGGTCTCGGAGGTGTGCTTTCCCCAGCCAACTCGTCCTCGGAGCAGTCACGAGACATGGGGATCTGGGTAACCTTCTTAGGGCTCAAGGGGGTTTTCTCCGTCTTCGAGGGGGCAGCGGTGCGGGTAGTTCGAGGGGCTTTGGGAACGGGAGGCTTTCGCACCGGTCTGGCTCTAAGGCCAGTGGCAGTTGTGGACTTGTCGGCCGTCTTCTTGCTTGCGTCAGGAGCGATGTTTTCCTTTTCGGGTTCTTGGAATGTTACCGTCTTCTTGACGGCGGGCTTTGCTGCTGTAACCGGCGCTGCGCGGGTGCGCGTCGTCTTCTTCACCGGCTCTGCCTCCTTTTCAGGAGCTTCCTCCGTGGACTGAGTTGCCATCTTTCTGGGCCGGCCACGGGTGGGCTTAGCAGGCTCTTCTTTAGGGGCTGCAGGCTCGGCGACCGGGACCTTTCGCGTAGCAGCTCGTGCACGAGTAGCTCTCCCCGGCGCTACACTTGACGTTGAGGGCGCCGATGCTACGGGCTCCTCTACAATCTTCTTTGGGCGGCCTCGAGTGGCTCTGGTGGCACGCATGGCGGGTTCTGATTGTTGTGCCTGTTCGTTGTGTTCTTCGTCTTCGGCGTCGTCTGATCGGGTCTTTCTTTTGGCTGATGTAGATCGTGTAGGAGCAGTAACAGTCGACTTAGCTTTAGCCGCTGCAGTCACGACCTTGGTGGTTCTTGTGCTGGTCGAGGTTTCACCCGTCTTCGCAGCTCTGGAGCGCGTGATGCGCTTGGGTGGTGATTGGGGCTCCATATTGTGCGAAATTGAAAAGCAAAACAAAGATGGTGAAGAAAGGGATGTCTTTTTTTGGCTGGTGGGTTAGTAGAATGAGGTTCCGAAGAGTATGTTGGCGGTTATTTACATGATGCTGTGACGATGAATTGAAAGCTCCCAAGGCAGGGAAGAGTGGGAGAGGGTTTTGTTGATACGGAGCTTCGCGTATTTACCGTTGCCAGGTCAACGTCTTTTGGCAGGATCCACTTTCGGAGCGCTGCAACCCTTGCCCGTGACTCAGAGTCAGGTGAGGCCCTGCCAGCTGGCAGCGATCGAAAACCAGCTGGCCTACCAACAGCGCTCCTCTTTGACCAAGAGCTACGGCACCGATCAACATCCACGCTTCAAAGCCACGCGAAGAAGTCATGGAAGCCTGGTGACTAACGTCATGCAACACCGCCATTGGGTCGATCGATTTTCTAGTGTCACTTCCAACACAACTCAACAACAAATAACATGTTGATAAACAAAGTTACTCGGAACCAATGCTGTTCGAGATCGCAGCAAACCCCTCAAACTTCACAAGTTGTACTGTTCTGGCCGAAGTAAACCTCTGTTTCCTTGTTAGCACAGAGACGTCATAACATTGATTGACCTTGACCCTTTTCTTTTCTTTGAGAGTTTGACAGTGTCCACTGGGCTACCTGCGTCATCCAATAGTATTTACGGCAGTTCTTGTCGGCGGCTATCTCTTAACGGCAGTCAAGGCGACCTAACAAAGGATTACGAGACACAGCTCTACCAAAGCGGTCTAGATGACCTAGGCTCCTAAAGTCACAATGTCGCCATTATAGACTCAGCAGCCCGTCGTACGGGGGGAAAACTTCGACAGAGTTTCTTTAGACTCTTCTTGGCCTTGCTGAAACACGCAAGCCTCTATATGAGGTCGCATCAATACCGCTCCCGTTCCATCGACTTTGGCCAGTCGACCCCCCCAAAAAGTTGCCAGGGCAGAGTGAAAGAGGCTTGCTTCTCCCCACAGTTATCCTACCTTATGCGAGGGGCAGCTTACCCATATCAGCAAGGCACACCCCAGATACAGGCACACTCCAACCCGCTACCGGTACGTCTTTCAAGGTATGCGTAATGACCATCCTCTGCTGCATGGGCCCTGAGGGTAAACTTCCGATGGTACTATAGTATTCCTCGGGATCGACCCGTCATTGGGGAAGGGGGGCAAGCCTCGGGAGGCTCATGCAGGCAACAGGGCAAGGCGAAGGCGCCGACATGGCACCATCATCTTGGCACAGATGCAGTTACGCGCCTGATACTTTACTTGGGAAGGGAGTGTCACTGCCAATATACGCGTATGACATACTGTGGAAAAACATAGTTGGTCCACGTCTTCTCAATTCGGTTACTGGAGTTGGTGGGCTCTGGTGTCACCGTAACCAGTGGGCAATACGATCCGTCAAATTGTCGTTGCACACAGTCAGCATTAAAGATGGCGCAGGCACAGAATAAGCCAGCTCCAATTCCATGGCGGCCGATCGATTATCAGGCACCATTTTTGACCCTGCGGTGTCGACATATGCCTGCCCCGTCTTACAGGACGTAACGAAAAGCCATTGGCCCCATGCTCATTCGCGGGCATTCCTGAAGTACGAATGTTTGGTAGGACGGTCAGCATATGTCACACCTGTCCGGATCGATCAGGCCAGACAAGTTGCTGACACCTGAAGGCGGTAATACCGGGCCTTCTGCGCTAGGTTGCGTCGCAAGAAACAGGCGGGTGTAGAGTAGTGCGGGCACGAGACGCCCGCCAGGAACTGGAATGCCATACCAACGTTCCAACTCATAAAACGCCGCACCCGAGAGTCTAGAACCGCACTTGACCTCATCGCCCTCTCGAGCCGTTTGCCTTTTTGAATGATGCCGATGCCGATGCCGATGCCTCACACCGTCTCCTTGCATCAACCTCCCCACAAACACCGTCAGATTCGTTGGTCCAATCCATCTTTGATTCCTTTTTTCCCGCTTCCTGACCCCTTCGCCCAGCCCTCTAGGCAAAATCCGTGCATTGGCACGGCCTGCGCTCCACGTCTCTCCACCCGCGCGCCCTAGACAGAGCGGCCGTCTTCCTGTATCTTCTCCGTGTATACTCCGTAGTAGGAAACTAATTTACCAAGCACCCTAAAAGATCATCGCCTCCCATCTCACCAGCCGAGCCGGTCGATCCGGCCCTTTTCATTTGCTCCAAAGCCACAATTCCGCGTACTCATCCCATCCTTCAGCTGCCCAGAAATGCCCAGCAACAGGCTTTACGAGCCTTCATCTCGCTCCCATTCGCCTGTTCGCACATGAAACTTCGTTGTCTTGAGGGTCACATCACTGCCCCCCTCAATGAACTCCACCGCTCATTACTGTAAAGCTCCGTTGTAGGCTCCCTGCAGCCTTACATCCTCATCGCACTTGTGGTTATTCTCGTTTTCAATACTGAAAAAGACCCTGATGATCTGTCTGTCGGGCTTTTTCATTATAAACTTTTGGAAGTCCCGGTTGTCTCCTGGCTACATCATTTGAGCTTGACTCCCATCCCAGCTCTTGGTTTTTTCACATTGACAGCTCATCACGCATCCACTCACACAATTCCAACTCACACAGTCGTCGTCACATCGCACAGTTCGACCGCCAGCAACCAAGCATTGGCCTGCAATTTTTTTTTTTTTGAGGATCCTCAAAAAGTATACCGCGGCACCCTCGTGCTCCGGAAAGGAACCGTGCTTATCTTCGTTCGACGTCATACCGACCGACACCAGTTGAAAAAGCTTCTCTAGCGCATCTGGGTCCGTGGAAGCTTCGGAGAGTACAAGATCCCCGTCCAAGTTGCCTTACCGCACTGTCTCTGAGCCATGCGCCTGGGCGATGACAATCATTAAATTCTATTATAATTGCTGAACGTCTCCATCCTTGTTTGCAACCCGTCACCTCCGAGTTTTCCTTCTTCTGAAGGCTTGGTTCACTTTATTTACCCACCTCCCCCCTTCTCCTATATCATTCTTTTTAATTTCCTGGCTAGCATTACTCTCACGCCATACGCTTGGCCCTTTTCTTGCTGCTTAGCCATATACCATTTGTTTGCAGTTTTGCAACATGCTGTTGCCATCTCTGCTGGCCTTGACGGCCACCCTCGCTCCCGCATGGGCTGTCGATCCCGCAACGCCAATGGCGGCCGGCCTCATCGTGGGAGCCCTAGACCCCCGCGCCCTCCCCGACTCTCCATCGGGAGGCTACGCCCCGGCGATCGTCGACTGTCCAACCGCCCGTCCCACCATTCGTTCGGCTGCTGCCTTGTCGCCGAATGAGACGGACTGGCTCCCGCGTCGGCGTAATGCCACCATCGAGCCCATGCGCGAGCTTCTTACTCGTGCAAACATTCCTGGCTTCGATGCTGGCGCTTATATCGATCGCGTCAGATCATCTCCCTCTCAACTACCCAATATCGGCCTGGCAGTATCAGGAGGCGGCTACCGCGCCCTCATGAACGGTGCTGGCTTCCTCGCCGCCGCAGACAGCCGCACTCCTAATTCGACTGGTGCCGGCGGTATTGGCGGTCTCCTTCAGTCTGCGACTTACCTCGCCGGCCTATCCGGCGGTGGCTGGCTCGTAGGATCCATCTATACCAACAACTTCTCCTCGGTAGTCGACCTGCAGCGCGGCTCCAAGGGCTCCGCTGTCTGGCAGTTCGACCGCTCCATCTTCAAGGGCCCCAAGGAACCCGGCATTTCCATCCTTAACATTGCCGACTACTGGGCCACAGTCGCTAAGCAGGTCAGCTCTAAGGATGAGGGCTTCGAGGTCTCCATCACGGACTACTGGGGGCGTGCTCTCTCCTACCAGCTCATCAACGCCACCGACGGTGGCCCTTCGTACACCTTCTCTTCCATTGCCGAAGACGCAAACTTCCAGTCCGGCCAACAGCCGCTTCCAATTCTAGTTGCGGACGGTCGAGCCCCCGGCGAACGCATCATCTCTCTCAATGCCACCGTCTACGAGTTCAACCCCTTCGAGCTCGGGACCTGGGACCCTACGGCGTTCGGCTTCGCCCCCCTCCGCTACCTTGCGTCGAACTTCTCCGCCGGTCGCATCCCCAACAACGGCTCCTGCGTCCGCGGCTTTGACCAAGCAGGTTACGTCATGGGCACCTCTTCGTCTCTCTTCAACCAATTCATGCTGCAAAACCTGACTTCAGCCGGCCTCCCGGATTTCATCCAGAGCGCTCTAACAAGCATCCTCAACATCCTCGACCGCGACAACAACGACATCGCCCAATACGTCCCCAATCCCTTCTTCGGCTGGAACCCAAGAACGAACCTCAACGCAAACGAGCGGCAGTTATCCCTGGTAGATGGCGGCGAGGATCTCCAGAACATCCCGTTGCACCCGCTCATCCAGCCCAACCGCGCCGTCGACGTCATCTTCGCCGTAGACTCCTCCGCCGATACGAACTTCAACTGGCCCAACGGCACCGCCCTCCGCGCGACCTACGACCGCATCACGGAACCCATCGCAAACGGCACCATCTTCCCTGCCGTTCCGGACGCGAACACCTTCATCAACCTCGGCCTCAACAAGCGCCCTACCTTCTTCGGCTGCGACGCCTCAAACTTCACCCTGAGCGGCAGCCAGCGGGTGCCACCTCTGGTAGTGTACCTCCCCAACGCTCCCTATGTCGCACATTCCAACGTCTCGACGTTCGATCCGGACTACGAGCGCGACCAGCGCGACGCCATCATCCAAAACGGCTACGACTCAGCGACCCAGGGCAACGCCACCTTGGACGCGGAGTGGCCGCGCTGCGTCGCCTGCGCGATCCTGTCGCGCAGCATGGCCAGAAACCGCGAGACGGTACCGGAGGCGTGCAACAGCTGTTTCCAGCGCTATTGCTGGAACGGCACGCTCGACACCCGTGAGACCGATTACGAACCCAACTTCATCATTGGCAACATCGAGGCTCAGAGCCCCGCAGCCAAGATGAGCCTGAGTGTCTGGGCCGGACTGGCTAGTGCTGCTGTTGCTGCAGTGATCTCGGCTATCTAAGCTATGGTTGTATAAATGTGCGTGTGTTTGTAAAAGGAAATTTTCGATACCAAGATGTTTTTTTTTTTAGGGGGGGTTTTGATAGGGGCATTGTGTCACTCTCTCCGGATGGAAAGGATGAGTACACCAGCTACTGAAACGGCCGTTGTTAGCATCGCATCACGAACCTGCATGACATATTCAAAGAAAAGGGGCTGGTAGTAGATCAGAGTTGCAATCTTAAAAAGCGAGTTTTGGGGATATCCACTAATGCAGAGCTGTTCTTCGCTTCCTAAATAGTTGAAACCGCAGCCGTCATACGGCTGGTAGTATGCCCATGTGAAAACACCCAATATTCTCACTTCTCTTAGCCTCTTTCCCGTGTCCGCTCCTCGCTCTTGTGTCGGACAAATATCTCAAATAAGGAGATTGAAAACGATCAAATGCGGCGTGTATCGTGACTCTCGACTACGCCCTTTAATTTTAATGCCGGTTTTCCTTCTCCTCCACCTGGCGAGAGGGGGGATGATGTCATGTCGTGAAGTAGTCATTAACGCATAAAGCGGCCCATCACAGGCCGTAAGTTGCAGGGTAGAGATGGGTTGGGGGGAGACGAAAGTGGCGAAACTGGAAGCAATCGCTGTCCTATACGCCAAGACGCTGACGGGTCGTCATCCGAAGGACCAAATACTTGGTAAACGTATAAAGGGGCGCCATTATCTGTCGCCGAGCTACCTTGCCGGTCGGTAAGGACCGTCGACCCTCACATCCTTGATTCCTTCAGGCATTAGCCTCAGCCATTCAGTCCAGGTATCGACATCTATTGGGTCATCGCCTATTCGGATGGACAAGACGAGCTGCTGGCCCTCCGTACCAAATGGCAGACTCGTCCGCATAGGACCGATGTTCAGCGGGGCTAGAAGAATCGAAGGCAGCCGAGCATTTCCGGACACCTGCATATGCAACGGCGAGGGGAAACTGGTGATGGTCTCCTTTTCCGGGTTCTTATCCTGGACAAGAGAAGGGTAGGTAGATAATAACTTTGAGTGAAGCTCGGCTGCTGAGAACGGGCTGGTAAAACGTTGAGAGGCGCGGGTCTTGAGGTGCTCGGTGAGGACCTTGGTGAAAGTGCAGCGATCCAGGGCATCAAAGTGTTCCTCAGACACTGCAGCGGCGACCAATTCCAGGACACCATGTTGCCTGTGCATTTTTGAGGATGGGAAGAAGGCGGCATCCATGATGATCAGTGTATCAGAGCAAGCTTCCTCCAACACCTGCTGGATTCCACTCCATCGGATTGTCTCGGCTTTGTCCTTATCCTTGGAGCTGGAACGTGTCGGCATTGGCGCAGAACCCGTACAGAGGAGAACTTACCTAGCAAGGACCATCTCCCGGTTGCCATCCAAATAGGAGTGGCCGTTATAGTAGACAATTTTCAAGACATCGCGCTGGTCGCGATCCTCCACAAAGTCGGTGATCTTCCGTGAGAGCCATCTCCAGGGGCTTTTGCAAGTTTCCGAGGATGACGGAATAGTCGTGATCGAAAACGTATATCGGTAGTACTGGTCAAAGACCTCACCCAACTCCTTGACCGAATTTCCAACACTGAGGTCAGGGTCATCTTGCCAATACAGTAATAACGCCTGTGCACTAGAGTAGCGACTGCGACTGGGGGTAGAGAGAATTCTAGAAACATTGGTCTGCAAGTCTGACTTGAGACTTTCTATACCCGGGAGCATCGGTGGCTTGTCTAAACGTGGGCCAGAGGGCAAAGGCGTGCGAATGCGAGATTCGCTCAACCGATGCTGCCCAGACGGCGTAGGCGAGTCGATATCCATCATGTCCTGAGGATCCTGGGTGTACATTGGCTTCACATTGTTATTAAGAACGGGCGCAGGACTAAGCGGACGTTGAGCAGACAACGAAGGAGCGATATCCTGAATAGTTGGGCTGTGAGATCTGTGATATTTCCGGACAGCATCCTCCCAAGTCATGTTGTGATGGCTGGGATGACACTTGAGGCGCATCAGACTGTCAGCAGGGGAGAGCAACTCGATATATTACATAATATGAGATGGGTTACGGGTTAACGTACAGCAACTCTTCTGCGGCGGCAGTCGTTACACGCGCCGAGCTTTCTGATGAGGGCAGCTTTCTCTCTCTGTTGCTGGGACAAAGGACCGGTTCGCCTCCTGCTCGCGCGGACCCGGTTAGAGACGTCGGAGCCATCCTTTACATGGAATATGGATGTTAAGTTAGGAGAGGTGTCGGCACTGTACGATGTGTTGCTTGTTTCCGCGGACATGTTGGTGGCAGCGGAGGCCGTGGTGGCCTGAGTTGAGATGGACGAGTTGGTGTCCTTTCTCAAAGGGGGAGAGGCCGAGTGGCCAGGAGTGGGAGGGGGTTGTTGAGGTTGCTGCTGAGGTGTGGTCTGCTGTTGCTGCTGTTGCTGCTGCGGCGGCGGCGACGGCTGAGGTTGAGGCGGCTGTTGAGCCTGAGTCTGTTGCGATTGGGGTTGGTCATGTTGCGACATGGAAGGCGAGCCGGTTGAAGGTCTGTTTCCAGACTCTTCACTGCCGTTCTTCGGAGGCGCTTCTACCAGACTCGGAGCCGGATGCATGCTTGCCAAATGTGTTGTCCCTTTGTCACAGCAGCAACTACCCTCGACCCATCCTCGGCGTGTGGTGTGGTGTGGGTGTGTGGCAAAAAAAAAAAAATAAAGAAGAAGGAAAAGGGAAAAAAATAATGAATTGGGAAAAGGGTGGCAAGCGAAATTCTCCGAACGGTACTCTCTCTGTTGTCTGTTTCCTCTTCGCGGCTTTTCTTTGTGTGAATCGATGTCGGGCAGATTGTGTGGTGAGCCCCACCGAGATTCACCGACGCGAGGTCGCGAGCAGAGAAAAAGTGAGGGGTAAAAGAAACGGGTCCTTGAAGGCGGGGGGCAGCCAAGCAGAGAGGGCACCTAGGCGGAAAGATGCCAATTGAGGGCCAGAAAGCAAGGGGAAAACACCGACGTGACCGTGGAGCTTAAAGAAAGACAAAAAATGGGTATTTAGTTTCGGTGGACAACCATCCCAATTCGAGGTGTGTGAAGGTGGGAGGATGAGGGCCGAGGCCAAAGTGCACGAATAAAAAATAAGGTCGGTCGGTCAGGATTTAAGGGTATGGTAAGGACGTGCACCGAGTACCGGAGAGGGAAGAGTAGAAAAGCACAGGCCAGTCACGGTGAGGTAGGTACCCAGAGGTTGAAAAGCACTGAATTGGAGAAGGCCTAGAGGTATCCGTCACGGCGGGTAGACAGGTGAGTGCGTAAAAGAGAGGGAGGGAGGGTAAACGTAAAGGTACTTCGGCCCAGGTACCGGTCAGCCCAGGCCGGGACGGGGACGGGGACGGGGACGAGGATGAGTAACGGGGGTAGGCGCGGATTGGATGTGGTCACAGCACCTCAATGAGTGATAGACAGACAGGGGGTGAGTGGGATTGGTGTCGGGTCGATGAAGAGGTCAACGTCTCACGCCGAGTGACGAGTGAGATCAGAGGACGAAAAGTCCAGCGATATGAGGCAGGGATCCTGGGTGTTCTAGGTTGTGGGAATCTTTTGGCTGAGCTCCAGTAATCGTGACCTTAGGGGTGCCGGTATGGGTCGCTATCTTGGTATGACCCGTTTCTGCCGGAGCTATTACTTTGGATGACTTTCTTCCTCAACTTCTCTTAGGAAGGTGTCGTTTGGTGTTGCAGCAGCAACTGCTGCTGCTGCTCGTTGCTTATTTGTCGCTATTTCTGAGAAGCCAGACAATGGAAAGACGTTTCATTCCCCCGCAAAGCCCCCAGCCCTCGTGCTTTCACTCTGTGGTTGCAGTGCCGGGATAAGTGATGACCCAATCCAGGGTGGATATGAGACTTGGCTAATCTGTATAGCATTAGCTCACTGTTCTTTTTGTCTTTTCTTCTTCGTGTAATGTGTTTTTAACTGGTGGTTACCCCTTACCTTAACCTTTTAGTTGCCTTGTACGTTCAGCCCAGGTCGAGCCCTCTAATGAGCTCAAGGTAATAAATATAAGCTGCGAGGTTGAATGGCTGCCCACATGGGACATGAGTGGGGAGGAAGTATACTAATGGGGAAATGAAAATTGGGAGAACAAGGCTCACAAGAAATGATCTTGGGTACGGATAGAAAGACTGCAAGGTTGCACGACGCAGCCTAAGGGAGCAAGCCCAAGCCTAGCCCAAGGCATTACACTTCTAATCCAGCCAATCCATCTGGGCCAAGTTCTGAACACTTATAAACAACTACACGCACTTGCCGTTGACAGATGGGCTGGATGAAGGCCAGCAACTAGGAAAGGAAGCCGCAACCCGCATCGCACCGCGCCGAGTCCGAACCTGCACTTGCAAATGTCTGGTGCCTGCTATTGAGGACGACTGCAGTACTTACTCATTAATTCTTAGTACCAGTACCTACCTACCTTCCTTTACTTCTCATAGACTCCCATCACCACTAACTAGGACCAGCGGAGCGCTTGACCCGGCACCGATTTAATTCTTTTTTTTTTTTTTTTTAAACCTTTAGAGGGGAAGGAGGGGGAAACAGGTGCCCAGGGAAGAAGGAAGGGTCCGGGGGGGGTGGTCATCTTCCTCTATCCACTCGCATGCACCGGTTCTGGGAAGGTGGGAGGTGAGTGGGATGACCACGGGTTGCTTGCTGCACCGAGCGGGGCGACTACCATCTCTAGGGGCCTGTCTCTCTCCCTCTTTCTCACACACACACTTATGGCACGAGGTCAGGTACACCGCGCTACGCCTCTGGCAGGGAAGTCGCTTTCACTACCGGTGAGTCTCGGGTTGGCAGGTGAGAATCATAATAATAGTAATACCTTACGGATACAGTAAGAGCATATCGGTCAACAAGACAGAACCCGGCCCAACTCTCTTTGATCGGTACCTCTTGCCGGTAAACCGCCGCCCGCTGTTCCTCCGAACTTGCCCTTGGCCCTTGGCCCTTTTCTTTTTTTTTTTTTTTTTTTTTTTTTTTTTTTCCCCTCCCCTCTCCTCCTCCGGGGGTTATCATGTTGTCTCTCGTCTTGTCTCGTTCTGTCTTCTTCCACCTCCTCCCCGCGATCCACTTGAGATCTTAACGAGATGCTTGAATCGAGGGACTAATTATGGGGATGCCTTCAAATGGTTCGCTCGGTTGAATGTTGCCACAAAAGCCTTCAAGGATCAAGGGCTGCCATCCGCTGAGCTGCATGAGAATTGGGACACGCAGGTTTCGTTCGCTTCAATAACACTATGGTGAAGAGACTGGGGGTACAGTATAGACGAGGATGACAACAAAAAACAACAGCAGCAGCAAACAACGAGCCCGTCAGATGGATGCAATGTGCTGCGCATCATGTTGGTAGATGTTTCGGGCACTTTCGCAAGGCGGTTGCACAGCTTACATAGCGAAGCAAAAAGCCTAAGCCGTCTGTCCGTGGCATACAGACACGGGCCGGTCGATGATCTTCAACGACAACACGCACGCTCACCGACCAAAGATGGTGTGTACGTCTGTTCTCGGTGTCTCGGCTGAGAAACATTCAGGCATTGACCCGTCCCTTGGCATGTGCGGGTTTGGCTACGGAGACGCACGAGAAGCCAAAGGGGAAAGTGATGTGGTCCACCCAGCCATCCAAGCCATTGCTGTTTGGTTCCTCAACGTCTCGGGCAGAGAGAACAACGCCCACCATCCCGAGCCACTTTTGATACCGCTGAGACTAAGGTTTGTTTTGCCGTTGCTCTGCTTGCCTGCCGCTTCTCTTTCTGCCTAACCCGAATATGGTCAGAGAAGTGAAATTCCCTATTTCCTTTCCGAGTCTGCTAGGGTGGAGAGTGACAGAGGCCAAGAAGCAAGTAGGAAAGCATACACACACATGGACAGACGACTACGTACACACATGCAGACATATACATGCAGGAAGGGAAGCGCCTCTGACGATGTAAAATAACCCTAGCAACGTCCATGTCCGGCCTGGCGAGAACAATTCATGTCATGCGCACCACGTGGACCCTCTCCGGGCCCTGCCCCATCCTCATCCTTCCAATTGACTCTGCTCTGCTCGTCAAATCTGCTCTGCGCCATACTGCGCTGCAACTGTGCTGCACTGCACTGCACCCTGCCTCCTCATCTTAGGCCTCGTCCCGCTCAGCTACTATGTACTCCCTGCTCCTCCGCCCACCGAGCAACGAGATCAGGGGCAGCTGAGTCGCTCCCTTTCGGACCCTCTCCAGGTCGTCTCGACACTGGAAAACAATCGGAAAATGTCGATTTAACCCCCACTTCTAGGGGTGTGTGATCCTCTGGTCCGACTTTCAATTGTCCGTACCTTGGTCAGACATCAACAGCCCAACAGCAATGACATCTTCGGGTGATGTGTACTCGATCTACTCTCCTTGATACCTGACAGCCTCTGACCACAATACTTCAATGTTTCTCTGAACATTTAGTAGATGTATGTTTTGGGCCTCAACGTAGCTTCCACACCTTCTTTCCGGACTCACCCGCCGCCACTCACCTTTCTCACCACCATCCATTGGAGGCTTTGAGCATGCTACACCTAACTAATTACCTTTCCTACCGCCCCACGACGCAAACACCAGGACCTGCGGGCATCCATCCACCCGTCCTCCTCTTCCTCCTCCTTACATGTCGTCGACCAATAGCGCTTTGGACTCACCGGGACATACCGCCAGCCTCACCGCAACTCCCCATCCGATAGGTCTCCGCCCAACCCCCCACACTAGCACCTGAATGTTTTCTTTCTTTCGACCTAGTTCGCGAATCATCCATCGCTTCGCAATCCCGCTGCATCTGCACTTTCCCTGAGATGGGACGAGGGCCGCAACGTTTTGCTGCATGCCAGGACTTGCTGTTCAGATGTCCATGCGATGCAACGGTCCAAACAAGCCATACCTTGCCCTGGTCGAGTCTGGTCTGGCCTGTCTCCATCTTTGATGGGCCACAAATGAGAACCACATCGTTCATCCCACCACACATCACGATTCCCGACACATGACCGCTTAAACATGAGCACCATGGTAGTCATATCCCAATGACCAGCCACCCGTTATTTCGTCGCACCGTGGCCATGCTTCACACTCTACAGAAGGGTATGTATCGTCGTCCCAGCTCCAACCGACCGAGCCCCCGCCAAAAGACCGGTATCCCAACAGGTCAGTCCCCACTCCTTCGGAATGTCTGTATTTGTCTTTCCAGACTATCCTGCCGAGTCGGCTGGTCTGGCATCGTCGCTGTGTGTCTATCATTAGCGGCATATGCACGACAGACATGCGCACACACTGGTGGGAATCGCGTTTTAAGATAGCCGTCGCGCCGTCTGTTTTTGTCGCTCTGCATGTCATGTGCAGCATAACAAAACGTTGACATCAAACAATCGAGCCTCTCTCTGCGACGGATTCTCACCTGCTACATTTCAAGTCAGCAAGCCCTGTTCCTTTGCTCTAGACGCGTGCGAACCACCGCAACAAAATCCCAGCATGGCATCAACGTCTGAGTAAACATTCGGCCATTCAGCGTCTTGTTGCCGACCATCCTTCCATATTTAGGAAAAAGAGGGTGGTGGGGGCGGTCGGCGGATGCTACATGTCTCCTTGTCGGGACCCGGTGAGCCATAGGTTCTCCACTATTCGGGCTCATCCTTTGTCTCGGTCTGCATTCCTCCGGCCACTGATAATGCGGCCAGCAAAGGGGCAATACAACTAACTGGCCGCGCTTCCCCATCACCGAATAATAAGGAGGAAGGGGGAAAGGTCTCAAATCTCTCGCGTGATGAAGGAACGGCAAGACGGGAAGTGTGCGAAAGTGATCCACAGGATTGGCCAGTCTCCGATATCGCACTTTTCCATTTCTGGAATGGTTCGGGAACCATCCGCCGACCGAGGCCGCCTCAGCGAGGTGTAACGATGAACCATGGTGGACGGACACCACGGGCGCGAACGGCCTCTGCTTCGGTCGGTGTCCGGCTTGTAAATGACTTGATGAGACAACCCTTCAGTATCAGTCACCTGATCAGGCCCCAACTCCAAGGACCCGTTCCAGTGCTGAGACAAGCCACGCCATTTGGTTGCAAATGCGGGATTCAGATGCCACTGTTTGTCTTTGGTCGGTGTAGAGTGTCGCACAAATCTGGACAGACGAGTCGGTGAGAGGTTCTGAATATGAGGCTCAAACTTACCTGGTTGATGAACCAACCAGTTTACTGCCTTTGTTGGCTTGGCTCTCCCCTCACTGCAGACGGCGCAGCGCCGTCCCAGAGTCACAAGGTAGGCCTACCAGCGCTTTCTACTAGAAACGCGGGTGTAACCTGCTGCTGGCGGGGACTAAATAATATTGGGTAACACGATTGATTGACTTTCATCTCGAACTGACAAGGACATTGACCGGGCGGTTTCTTCTTGCCATCACATGGCTAGTGCTAGCACCACTTGATAAAGAACTTTCGCCAGACGAGCTATCACGTCGCAAGCCCTAACACTAGGTGCAAAACATTTCGTCTAGCCATCATGCCGACTCCCTACACTCGATTTCGTTATAGGCTTAGGAGTCAAAAAAAAAAAGAACTCACAACTTTTTCATTTTGTGTTTCACGCGGCCGTCGATCCGGGATTCTAGGCCAGGGAGGTGGTCAGATGGACAGAAATCATGAAAGGGGGGACGACAGGTTCATTTATCATTTACCAGGGACAAACATATGCCTTTGTTGCTGTGCACCTGTCAATCTTGCTAATCCTGTCATCTTGGCTGGTAGCTTATCTCTACGACTCGGTGGTTAAATTGAGAATTTAGCAGTATTCAGTGGGCCAAGGCCTTGTTGGGGCGTGGTAGTTTCTTCATGGCCCGGACTCGGACTAAAACAAAGACGTTTCCCTTAGTAGAGTCACATGTGTTTTGATGGCGAAGGCATCGCTCGTCTCTAAAGGTAAATAGCGTGGGCAAGGGTTAGTAGAGCTGGGAGATAGCGGTGATATCCCCTCACAAGTGCCATCTTTTGGATACTTGTTCACGTGAATACGTCTCTTGGTCCATCCGGACCTTTGATAGTCGGCAGGATCCTCCGAGGCACGTTGCAGTAGTCTCATAGAGGATGCTTGGCCATGTGATTCGGTTCTCAACGGCTAGCTCTTAAGACATGTACTAAGGACTACGAGAAGAACTGAGAGTGTCAGAGTAGTATCTTGCTGTCTGATGCTTGGCCACTAGTCTCTGTCTAGTTGGAAGGTACATTATTTGACCTGGCAAGTATTTGGATATCAATCTCGTCTGCCAGGCGTAAGTGTGTTAACCTAGAGCATTGTTTATTCGGTGAAATAGTGGGAGTAGTGCTGGAGCGAAGTTTTTCGCCCTAGGAAGAATATGAAAGACAAATACTTTCTTCTTCTCAATGTCACTTATCAAGGTTCTTGAAGTATTTGAAAGGGTGCAGCGACGAGCTCTTATGTTTCCCTTGGCCTAGGGGTCTTTTGGGATTCCTTTCATGCCCTCAAAGCCTTCAAACTGTACAACACGGTGACTATGAATCCGTCATGACTGGTTTGAATCAGTTTAGTAGTTTAATCGAGCTCAATTTCTTCCCTAGAACTTCTTTACTCAGATTACCTACTGTTAGTACAGACATTGGTGGTTGATATTGAGAACAACCTGTCTTGGGGAGACCACGCGTCTTCCAGTCCTTTCAACACATACCAAACACCTACAAAAATGAAGACTAAGAAAATTCCTACGCATATGCTAGCGTTATTCTTTCTCCAATTCTCAACTGATAGGTACTTGTGACATAGGAGTATGTGTCCAAGTTTCAGCAACCTCGTGAAGATACAATGCGACGAATCTGTGGCCTGTGTCAACTCTCGCTCTGCACTCTCCTCAGTTTCAAAGGGCCGATTGATGATTCGAAATTCACAGAAGAACACTTGTAATAATTAATCGCCAGCCAGGCTTCGAGAAACTGGACATTTTAGAAGCCTGACGGGCCTTTGCGAAGGCTAGCCAAGAGATGTTGATTTTAACAACATTCATTGACAAACCTGAAACGCACCATGATAATTATTAACGTATGACATGTGCGCTGATACTGCTGATCTCGATAGTGGCATCCATATGTTTATCACTTGGAAGCCCTCAAACTGGGTAACTGTACACCCATGGGCGAGATATGTAACTCTACTTTTGGTACTGTGCTTTTTGGTGACTTCAGGACTGGTTACGAACATTGAGTTGAGATATGCCGCCTGTGCTTGGATCCAATCAGTAGGACAACTGGACTTGATATCAGTCGCTCTCGTACGTCCGCCGAGAATTTTCATGCAATGTAATCGACAACTGGTTCATTTTGTTCAACACAGTATTTTACAGCACCAAGCCGAACCAAACGTTTAGTTGACAGATTCTGCGGAGAATTAAGGGAGTTCAGAATCGGCATTGTATTTACGGATAATATCTCACCTCAATTGAAGTATTGTCGGTGTGAGAGCCTTTATCAGTCACGCCAACTTTCATTACGAAGTTCTATTGGCCTTGGTTCAGAGGGCACACCACAGGTTTCTTAATGCGGCCTGGTCTATTCCCGCATTTCCACCGAATCTTAACGGGACGGATACGCCAACTCCAATCTGCACAGGGCTCGCAGAGCCCCGGCGCCATTGAGTTTAACCGGAAGAATACAGAAAAAACACGTTAAATACTGAGTGTTAGCCTAGGACATGATAGCCATTTGAGTATTCACAAGCAGTGGTCTAAAAGCCTTAGCATTGAGGTGCCTTCAAACGCCCCAGCACTGGCAATTGGAGGTAAAAGGTCTACACACAATATAGCCTTCGATAAACCACCCTCAACGTTCCAGTTCGACCCTCCTTGTCCAAGCATTCACGAAGGCGAGCCTTAGATGAACCACCTCATGATTACCATCGGTGCCTTGTGTTTAATGCTTCAATGGTAATTCCTCCGCCAAAGCCCAGGTTGTCGGTGGTTATCGTCAACATCAGCACCCAGGATTGTACGTTCTGCCTGACAAGGATAGAGTCTCCGAAACAGATGCTCGCCACAATAGTCTATTGCCATCAAATCTGTGTCGATACGTGTCAATTAGAAGCCAAATGGCATAGTCTAGGAGTCATCAGACGAGATGCACCATGCGTTTTGGCTTCGATGCTGCCGCCATCAAGTCTGTCTACTCCCAAAACCACACCTTGCAAGGGGCCTTTGGATTCATTTTAAATTGGGAGAAAAGCCCTAGTAACGTATGAAAGCTATGTGCCATGAGGCTTTCTGCGCTTTTGAGCACCACCCTTTCCGATTGAGAATGAAGCCTGCCAGGTATATTTGAATACTATGAAGTCAGAAAGGATGCTGCTAGAATGACTGCCAAGAACTTAAAGCTCATCGGAACACGTTATGATACACTCATAGTACCATTTCCTCATAAATCACTTCTTACAGAACCCAATGCGAGCATGCCAAATGGTGAATATAGGTGGCATCTGGTGCTCAAAAAAAGAGCCAAGGCACGGCTAGACCGTTCAACAAACACAGCATACAAATCGGCCACGCTACAGCTCCTCCATCCCATCTGATACAATTAATGAGAGATGGGGGAATAGAAAAAGGAAACAAAAAAGACAGCCCAACATCCCCCGCATCCAAAACCACAACATAAAGAAAACTAACCCAACGCTCCGGACCCCGCTCCAAATTCCCCCCACCCGGCCCCGGCACGGCACGGCAACCGCCGAACCTTCTCTATTTTTAACGTCCCTTCAAAGACAGGCCTTCCCTGACACACACGCACACTCACCCAATCCCTCCCTACCTTTCCCAAAAAGCCGTATGCAACAATCCGATGTGCTCAGTTTCCTTTCCGCCAACGATCGACATGCAACGGAATAATTATTACTCTCCACATCCAGTAACACACCGCTAATGGCCCGGGAAGGAGCAAATTCTCCGGGCCGTAAACAAACAAACAACCGGGCTCGATCATGTGCTGGCATCCAGGTGGAGTACAGCAACAGAGATGAGTAAAAATGGCAATCAAAACGTCAGGGCTCTCAATCCACACTGTATTCATTCTCGATAGCTCAGGGTGCCGCTGAAGGGCATCGAACATGAACCTCGCAGCCTCAGGTTACCAGATCCGATTTCAGTCACACAAGCTCGTTGTCACCGTGAGCATTTCACTACAATCTGAAGCTCAAGAAGGAAGGAAGATATCCAGGTGCACCAAGAACATCACCGTCAATTCAAAAAAGCCTCGGGTGGTAAGCAGCGGGCGGCAGAGAATCATCACTGCTGGATAAGAAACTTCGCAGAATCGAAAAGAATCGTTAAATAACGCCCGTGCCGTACAAGATCATCACCCCGCCATCTATACCGGTTTCCCCGTTTATGTATAAGCCCCAAGCCGTTCCCTCCCTTGAAGAACTTCCAGCATTTTTTTTTGGACCAATCCGTTTAGCGAAATGTATATACAGATCCTTGGGCGCCGATCAAAATGCCAAATTGCAACGTGATGTGCCGCGTTTCCTTTCCCGATCCAGTTCCCGTTGTTTTCCGAGGGGTATTCATTTATGTACACAGCTCTGTTGTCTGATTATCGGAACAGAATCCCACTAAAAGTATTGAAAAAGCCCAGCACCTTGCGCCTGGCTGTACTTAATGCGCCCGTAATTGATAAATATGCTCGAAAGAAAGCGATGCTGTGAAAATAACTCTCAAGATCTCCGATTCTGTTCCTCCTTCTCCAGTTTTTCGACATTTTCTTCCGTTAATGAGTCGCCAGAGACATTTGTCTGGAATGATGCCCCACGTCGGTCGAGTTTCTTTCCTCCAGCGGCCGCATCCATCAGTTTCCCGGCTTGGGCCTGTAGCGCAAATTCGTCTGTTTCTGAACGACGAATAGGCTTGATGGACTCCGCCACATGCGGCGAATCAAATGGCGATGGTTCGTACGAGTTAGCCCTGGTCAAAGGCCGTGGTGTTACTGGATCTCCCTTTTCCTCCTTGTCCTGATCCTGGTCTTCCTGTGCGTCAGGTTTGACAGTGCTTATGCGGTCGGTAGCCTCGGTGTGATCGTGCCTAATACCTGGGATGTCTGCGTTGCTACATTGTTCAGCGGTGTCTGAACAGTCGGAAAGAGAGCTGCCCGAACCCTTCTGCGTCGATGCTTGAGTCCTTTTGGCCAGGCTCCACCTCACCAGCATCCTTTCTAGCGTCTTGCTCTTGACTGGTTTGGCGAGATAGTCGTCCATACCTGCCTTGGTACACTTCTCTTTATCCCCCTGAATTGCCGAGGCCGTCATCGCTACGATGGGTATGTCCCGCACGTACGCCTTATAGGGCACATGGTGACGCAATAAGTGTGTGCACTTGTAGCCGTCAATGACAGGCATTTGTACGTCCATGAGGATGATGTCCGGCTTCGCGTGTTTGCCTTCTTGCGCTGCCGCCATGTACTCAAGAGCCTCTTTGCCGTTCCAAGCTGCCGTTACAGTAAAGCCAAGCTTCATAATGGTCTTGGTGGCAATCTGCTGGTTAATAGCACTGTGTAACGTTAGTTTTGAACAACGATAGTACGACGGGGGGCCAAACTTACTTGTCCTCCACCACTAACACATGGATCTTGACACGTTCCGAGTGCGGTAACAGTTCCTCTTCTGAAGCCGGCGGTGTCCGAACAGACAATTTTCGGGACGGTGATTTGTGCTTGTCGTTAAGAAACTGCGAAGATTCGCCAGACGGAGGCGGTGTGTTGATCAGCTGTTCAAACTCTGAACTGTTGCAGGAGACGCTCATCTCAGACTGCAATCGGTCTGGAAGGGAATCAATCTCCACTATCGGACCGCCGCCTTGTCGACCTTGAGGTTTGTTGAAAGGTACCCAGAACGTTGCGACGGTTCCGTTGCCGAGAGATGACTCCAGTGTCATGTCGCCATGCATGAGGTCAAGCAAGTTCTTACAAATGGTCAAGCCAAGGCCTGTTCCACCGAACTTCCGTGCTGTGGATGCGTCTCCTTGGCTGAACGGTTGAAAAAGCTTTTTCCGTACTTCCTCCTCGATACCGATGCCACTATCCTCGACGATGAACTTGACGACGATAGTGTCTGCTGTCTCTTTCTCTTTTTGAACCGAGAATTTTACATAGCCTTGATTGGTGAACTTGATACTGTTCGTAAGCAGGTTCGTAATGATCTGGCGGACACGACCTGGATCTCCGATAACCACCAAATCATTCTCGATGTCTCTTGAGATATCAGATTTGAAATCAAGATTTTTCCGTTCGGCGGCGAAGCTGAGCATCTTCCTGACGTCCGTCACAATGACTGACAGAGAGAATTGAACCTCCTCGATATCGAGACGACCTGATTCGACTTTGGAGAAGTCAAGAATATCATTTATGACAGTCAATAAAGCGTTCGCAGATCTTTGAATGTTTTCCACATATTCCATTTGCTCTGAATCAAGTGCCATGTCACGGAGCAGTTCGGCCATTCCGATTACACCGGTGATAGGTGTGCGGATTTCGTGAGACATCTTTGTCATAGGTTAGCTGGAAATGCACATTAAGCACATGGGCCGCACTCACATTGGCGAGGAATTGGCTCTTTAGCCTGTTGGCCTCCTTGGCAGCTGCCTCATTTGCGATGGCCTGCTTCTTCTCTCGAGATTCCTCCTCCAAGTCCTCGGCCTTCTCTTTCAGCTCAGTGACGTCCATGATGACACCAATAACACCTTCGATGCAAGCCTCGTTGCTGGCGATGCCTTCCTTGGTCTTCTTACCGAAAATTGGGAGAAATCTGGTCCTGTACCATCGGCCGTCTATGCCGTGTTCTGCCACCTCCTCCGTCTTCCCGCCTGCCAAGATGTCTTCGATGGGTCGAAGGAATTTCGGGCGCTCGCCGGCTTTGAGTTGTGTATTGAGACGGTTGAAAACAGTGTACATGTCCTGGCCAATAAACCAGCTGGAGTTGTTCGAAGTGCTTTCTTCCCCATTGCTATCCCATATCAAAGCACCCTCAAGCATAGTAAGTTTGCGATTGGTGTCGACTGTGAATATCGTGACCTGGGAGTGCGCAAGGACGCTCAGGAGCTGTTGCCGTGTCCTTCTGGCAGTCAGTTTGGCCTCGATGCCCTCGTTCACGTCCGTACACGTTCCAAACCACTTTTCGACTTCCCCCGTCTCTTTATTCCGCAGCGGAAGAGCACGCCCCAACATCCACCTCCATTCGCCAGTCTTACTGCGGCATCGATACTCGGTAACATATGGATCTCCCGTTGCCAAGGAGTGCTTCCATCTCTTCGCAGTTTCGGGCATATCGTCCGGGTGGAAGGGGTGTTTCCACCCAAGGCCCAAGGACTCCTCAGGCGTAAGACCCGTATATGTATACCAACGGGTGTTGAAAAAATCATGATAACCGTCCGGTCTTGTTGTCCAGACCAATTGGGGCATCGTATCGCAAATTAGCTTGAACCGCTCCTCGTCCCGTTCCTTGATCTCGGTAATCTCTTCAGACATCTTCGTGACGTCCCGGAAAGTGACAACACCAGCCAAGAACTCGCCAGTACTGTCGTCCCTAATGGCTTCACCAAGGGCATCATAAACATGTCTCTTCCCGTTCTGATCGATCATCCCAACAAACATATTTGTGAATGGTGTTTCGGTTCGAAGGAGGACTGAGATGGGATATTCTTGAACATCCAACTGTCTGGTGAACTCCGAGTCATACAAAGTCCAGCTTGGGAGGAGATCGAAGCCGTCGTTCGATTTTTCTAGATCACTATCCTGACGCAGAAGATCGCGGGCTGCCTTGTTTGGAAACGTCACGCTCCCATCTTTCCACATCGCAAGGATTGGCATGGTAGTGTTGTCAAGGAGTGCATCCTTCATCAACATCATCTTCTGTAAAATTGAGGGTGTACTGGCATGAGCTGCCGTTGACGGTGGGCCCATGGGCGGAAACGGACTTGAGGAGAGCGATACCGCGCTCGGACTGACACGAAAGGATGGCGAACTCGAGTCGTGGCTGGAGCTGACCGATGGTGGGTTCGAGTTGGATATCGTCTTGCGATCTGCTTGCTCTAGGATGTTTGTTCTCGCCACAGATTTGCGGTTGGGAACGAGGCCGGAAGGTGGTGACTGAGAACTCGTGAAGGTGAGTGTGAAGTAGACCTGATGGTCTTCGATCTCCCATATTGTTACAATCATCTTGGCATAGACTTGGTGTTCCGAAGCCCAGGTTTTGTTTCTCGGGTCAAACCCAGGCTTTGCCATCTCTCGTCTTGTGATGATGACATCCACTACGGCATCCTTAACAGCGGGAATCGTCGGTGACTGATCCGGAAATGGCGGGGCCAGAGAATCGGGAGTCGGGGTGGCTTCTCCACCTTGACCGAATACATCGGCAGCATCTTTTGAAGTTTGCCTTGCGCCCATCTCGAGTACAAGAGAATCGAGGAAAGCCTCCCAGCTGATCCAAACCGGGCGTCCTTCTTGAATCATGTCGATTCCCACTTGAGAGAGGGACTGCCCCCTCAACCGATCGGCAACAAAGACGTTGCTATCGTCGCAGGCGGCATCGGTGCTCATACCGAGCATTCTGCCCATGGCTTCGTTTGCAAGCACTACGGTCTTCAAGTTATTTAAGACTAACATCGGTATAGGTAAGTATTGCATGGCAGAGAAAGCGAGCTGGCCCGGGGTGATGTATGGCATTGAGAGACGAAAGGGACTCGTCGAGTTGGACCTCTTGCCGTCGCCAGCCGAAAGGTTGAGGTTTTCGCGAAAAAAGCGGCTACTGCTGCTGGAAGAGCTTGGAGGGCCATCGCTGCGTAATGAACCAACTTCGTGTTGCGACTTAATATCAAAGTTGAAGCCGCTGTCTTCAGATGAGGGACGTGAAAGTTGCCGGGGGGTCTCTTCAGACGGTGCCGACATTTTAGGAGGAATGATTATAGGGCTGTTGCCTCGAACATGGTTGTCGGCAATGAGAAGCTCGGGGGGTGGCATTTCGGTGTTCGCTTGCGCATGAGAAGCCGTTGGTCGCAGAGAACCTCGATTTTGGTGAGTAGCGACGGAAAGCGTGCAAACCAAAAATTGTATGTGGTGAAGGAAAGCTACAACCCAAGTCTCCGGGGACAGAGAAGTTGCGGAGGATCAGTTGAGAAGACGCAAAAGCAGCAGGATAATTCCTAGAGTATCGTTGCGGAGAAGAAAGCGAAGCAGACCATGGCGCGGCGCCTGGAGTGTGTCGCGGACGTGCGTTCTGGACTACTGCCAGGTTCTAGGCCAGTCTCCGGATGGGCGTCTGGTAGGGAATGTTCTCTGATTGAGAGCGGCCTAGGCGCAGTCCGGCACTGAGTGAATATCGAGCGCAAGCGCCTCTTCCGAGCCTGTTAGTCTTCAAGCCTCCCGAATTTCCTATGGCTTGACAGCCAACAGGAGAAAAGCGACAACGGCGGTTGGGGCTGGCAAGGCCGGTGAAAGCGCAAGCAGCATCCGACGTGTTGTTCGGCAGGGGCAAAGCGGGGCAAGACAGAAAAAAAGATCGAGACGTTGTTTTGGATGAATTCTCGAACAGCTCCTAATCGACTGCAAACGGTGGCGTCGAGGACAAAGAAGCAGAGGGACTGGACTGGGGACAAGGGGGGAAGGGCGTGTTTGTGTAACGACGACAGTAGGAGTAGCGGAGAAAGCTTAGTAAGAACAAAGTCTTGCGGGTGAGAAATCCGAAATCAGTGGATGGTAGGCTAGAATCCGGAATCGGCGTGGTGTGGTCAGGTCGAGTTATCGAGACACAAGTGATCCAGATCGGTAGGAGTGGGAGGCAGAGACAAACGCCTGTTTGGACGCAGATGTAACAACGGGTCGGATAAGACGCTTGTTCGTCATCAGCTCCAGGCGCCAATTATACAACAGCTCGTAGTAGTGGTAGTGGTAGTAGTAGCAGCACGATCTTTGGTCCCAAGTCCGGAGAGGAGGAAGGAAAAAAAACAACAGAAAAAACCAGAAAGTAATGAGATGGTGAGATGTGAGAAGATGGGAAGAGGGGGACAAGGAAACGGTAGACTGGACGACACCAAGCTAAAGATTAGGGACTAAGCAAATTGAAGGAAGAAGATGGAAACAACTAAACGAAGAGATCAAGGGTGGTGTAGAGATGCTGACAATAGCACATGGGGAAGCAGGTCTACAGCAAAGAAAAGACGAGGACGCGGGAAGGCACCGTCATAGTCCAAACTCTGTTTAAGTGAAGGTGCTTTCCTTGTAGGCTGGTGAAGCGTCAGGACGCAGGAGAGCTAGTTGGACCCATGCAAGTCTGGGGGGGTCCTTGCAACCGCAGCTTAGGGACCTGGGCTTTTCTGGCGAGGGGGGGACTGGACTGGAACTGCCCGCTGCTGTTGCGCTCGTGGCCTCCCAAGGATGACGGTAGGTAGAGTGCGTCTTCCATCCACCACCTCTAAGCAAGTACAGATACATACGGAAGTGTAACAAGTGTCGACAGGCGGGGGAGGCGATTTGGCAAGCCCAATAAGGCAATAGTTATTTACCACCTCCTACGACGTTCCCAAGCAAAGTGCGCAACAGAAGGCACAAAATGAACATGTGGTAAAACAGGGTACAGAGTACCTCCAGCAAGAAATTCTGCGGAGGGTGGTACTCGTCCCTGCCTGCCTGTGCATGTCGCTTGGGTCACACTACATAAGATATCCTTGTATCCGCCCTAAAGGTAGTTCTACTTGTAGAAATACGGATGCCACAGGATGGGAAAGTGGGCGCCGATGCACAAGTCCAGTGCACCGTGAGATGGCGGAATGGATTTTGCGACACGATGACGGCCCAGTAACGAGAAGGTACCTACGTACCCGCCCTTGTCCTATACCATCACATCTCCCTCAACCTTGCGGTGATGGTGGTGTGTACACTAGGGTGAAGGCCTGAGGTGCCAGGGGGCGACACGTACAGTGGGGCATTATGAAGCGGTCTACCGAGTACGGTAGAATTAGAGCCCTGGTGTGCCCACTGTGACGCCTTGTTCGGTCGTTGTGGTGCAGTGGGCCAGACATACCAAAAGCCTGTCTCTTCGCGCTGCGCTGTGCTGTGCTACCAGCGCAGGCTGATGAGAGGGCTTCTTGGCCCAGCATTACCACAATCTTTTACTAGATATAATACCTCACCACGAGGTATTTCCTTGAAGTATCGGCAGCTCAGGGCACTAGGTGTCTGTCCAGCTCTTGCCTCGCGCAGGTCAATCCTCTCCTCGCCGTAACAGCCCCAAGCTCCCACGAATGAAGTACCTCGTCATACGGCGATTACAGTACCCACTTGTAGGTACCCTGCTTTGTGTTTCCCGGAGATGTTGCACTCCATCTCATCAATTGCCTTGGGTTGAAGGTAGCAAGCAGACATGTCTATCCCAGCTTGTCCCATGCTGCGTGATGGTGAAGGCTGTACACCTCACCTCCTTCATGCGCTAAACCGCCTCACCTTTGACCGCGTCGCAGCGGTCAGTCTTTCTTGGTAGCTTCCCCCTTTCTGGGTGCATGGAATCGGCTGGGACGCTGTTGTTGGTAGAAACTCCACTGATATCCACTGGACAGTTGTAAAAATAAATGACAGAGAGAAGAGACCACGACATTTCCCACATCAAGACAGAGCCGGGGATTAGGTTAGTCGGCTTGATGAGGCCCATTCAACTTCCTTACGCTTTCCGTTACCTCCGACGCAGTCATGGAGCACAATATGAACTGCCGTAAGGCATCATTTATTGCCCATGACGCCTTGGGAGCTCGCCTTGCTGCACGGGTACGAGAGTCTCGTGCTGCAAAAGTCGCCAGCGATGACGGCACGAGAGCGAGCGTTCAAGTCAAAAAGGCAGCCTCAAAACGGGGTTCTCCGGATGAAAAGATCAGGGGGGGGATGGGTTTTCTGTCCGCCTTTCCAACCCCGGTAATGATGGGCGCGTCCTGCAGCAACGGGGCTCTGCCAAATACAGATAGAGACAGAAAGAGATGCACCAAACACTGGCCAACCAGTCGAACATTCGGGAGTTTGCCATTCCATGGGCGGCACATTCGCTGATCTTCCCTTTGTCTCGATTTGACGTTCCTGGCTTGACTCCGTTGTGTGTGTCTTTAATCGGCAGCCCGAACCGGTGTAGTCTTCCTTTTATTTCCTTTTCGTGTTTTCTGGGTTTTCAGATCTCCCCGCCCTTGACCTGCCCCCCTTTCCCCCTCTTTGTCCGTTCCTCGTTGTCAGTAAAAACAAAAAACTTTGTAAGGAATGTCTTCTTCTTTGAAGAAGAGACGACTCTTTGTGGCTTTGTACTTGGTTAAACATGAAATCAATAGAACCCAAACGCTAAGCTTCTTGTCTGTGGTTGCGCCAAGACCATTGCTTAAACGAATGCCGGTGGTTAGCACAGACCGATAGTAGGAGAGGGGGGGGAACCGCCTTGTTTCTGGGGCACAGTACAGCCATGACCTGCACTAGGCTAAGGAAAGAACTTGGTAACGAGTCTGCAAAATTGGTTTTAGCTCGTTACCCTTGTCACGAATTGCTCTCTCAATTCAGAGATTAACGATGGGGATCCTTAGCCCTCATTTCCGGCGCCTTTCCCTACAGTACTTTTTGGATGACTTTCCTCACTTTTCGCATTTGCCGCGACAGTATGGGGCCACTATGATGGCGGCGATGGTGATGGTGAGGAGGAGAAGGAGGTGAACGACGGTGGCCTCATAATTCATCTCAATAGCCCAGTGACCTCGAGTGCCCAGTTGATCCTGTCAGTTTGGCCTCTGGCCTGCCGCCGTGGCCGCCCTTCCACGTCAATGCATTATCTTCTTATTGTACCCTTCTGTAGTTGTCTGAATACATGGACTCTCATGGTGCTGAATATTGCCCAATTGCATATTACGGTGCTGTTGCTGCCGCGTGACTGTAACGCCCGTGATACGGCTAGCTCTCGGTTTGAGTGCTTTTCCAACTTTACGCACCCACTCACACGCTCTGACTTGCCTCCCATGCTAGATTCGGATAAACGCAAAAGATGGCTCTGATCATCCTTGACCGGTATAGTTTGGTGACAAACATGCCCTGCGTCCAGACCTCACGGTCGCTCCATCGATCGAAGATCTGCTACTTAAAAAGGTTAGTGTGCAGGAACTCAAGACGCCTAGACCGGGATGGCCACAAACCCGACCAGGGTCTTCTCCGTATCAGTGCGCCATCGGTACCACTAAAGCTCCGCAGAGCAACGCAGATCATCTGACCCTGGCTCTCTGTCAGAGCCAATCATTACAGATGGGTGCTACTCCGTTTTGGACGAGCTTGGCTACTCTGAGCGTGTCATATCCGACGTCATGATGCCATAAGCAGCCAGCTGGCGGTCGAGCGGCGCAATTGGCTGTGAACGCGCCACTCGCTTCATGAAGCTTGTCGAATGTCCTAAGCAGAACCTCTACTGGACGATTGTGCTCGCTTTTGTTTTACATGTGCCCGACGCATAATCGCTCAGCCGTTCGTACAATGACTCGACGCCTCATTGGTATGTCTGCATTCTAGTATTGCTACATGTAAAGCAAAGGGACATCATCCACTTCGTCACTTTCGTGGACACACATTATGTCACTGTATCCGAAAGCTGCGCCGTATCCCTCCATTTTTCGCCCGATTCTAACAGCCGAAGCGACGTAGGCTTGGCGGCTCTCGAGAACTTGCAAGGGTATCATCAGCCATGTCGTCATATGGACCCTGAAGGATCCAGAGGACCCCTTCTCTCTACGGTTTAGGGACGTCGTGGTTTGTGTGCGTTTCGCCTCTTCCCATGCCCCCGCTCTTTCATCGCGAATTGTCTTTCATCACTCCGCATGTTGAACATGTCCACCACTGCCTTTCCATAATCGTGCCACAATAAGAACATGCCCAAGTCAAGGGTTTCGCCGGGCTTGCTGCACCATCGCCAACGCCCCTGCTATTGCCTGTTCTTGGCGGGCTACCGGTGAGGTCTATAGTCACTGCCTGTGGTCTTGTTGCCCCTGTTGCAGCTGCTGATGCTCGCTGACGCTCACGCTTCTCGGCGTTGGGTGTCCACACCTGGCGCTGAGGGTTTTGTCCCTTTTCTGTTCCACACACGTCGCAGCAGAGAAAATTTGCAGGATTGTGAAGAGTGCAGATCCCACAAGTCCAACCCCGTTGCTGAACCGGCTGAAGCTGGGATGAAGAAGCCGAGATCACTGGTGGCCGAGTTTCGGGCCTCGGTACCGGCGGTGGTCTTGACGCCGGCCCTGGAATTGGAGGAGGTACACTGCCGCTTCTTGAGCCATATTCTCCCCTGACAGAGCCACCTCCGTTTCCAGTGGGGTTCTGCGCGCTTGGAGGGACGTAGTAATTTCCATAGCGCTGTTTTTCCTCCTCCTGCACTAGCTCCCAAAGCGCCTGGGCAATAGCTGCTTCATTCGCCGCATCTTCTTCTGCCTGAGTACGGAAGCCATTTCTCGTGGCTGTTTCTGATATTTCTTGGATCTCTCGATCGTTGTGGTTCATGTTTCCGCAGCCTTTCAAGGTGTTGTTTCTGCGCTCAACGGCGCCAACAATGGTTCGTCGTATATCCGACCCTGGCCTGGGTCCTAGACCACCAAGTCGTTGCCCTGAACCAGCTGATAAAGAGCGGCGTTTCTCAGCAGCTGCTCGGGCGAGACGACGAGCTTCATGCATAGGAATCAGGCCGCCGCCTAGTCGACGGCCATCGGAGAGGAACCCTTCACCAGTATACCCCTTCCGGATGAGCGCCTCATGCTCGTCTCGAAGTTGGTTCCAAAGAGCATGAAAATTACCATCATGTGGCCCAAAGACAATGTGAGAGAGCTCGTGGAGCATTGTATCAACAACTTGCTCTATGGGCAGAAACAAGGATCGATCGCCAGGGTATCGTAATCTGATTAGGATTCGCTGTCCTCTGTTGACGTTAAGACCTGAAGGCGCTATTAGTGCATGCATAACCACTTCGAGAATAGGTTTGTGTACCAAGCAAATTTGCCTGATCCGGATAGAACTCAGCAAGTTCCCTGACCTTCCAACCCCTGGCTCGCATGATGGGCTTCACCAAAGAGGCCACCTTTTTGAGGATCTGTAAGGCATCCTTGGCACGTGGAAAGTCCGGTAAATGAGAGTACGAAAGCACAAGAGCATCGTGTTCCGGCATTTTGATTTCGAACCTGCCGGTTACTAAGAATCCCGCGATGTTTTGTTTGCAGTGAAGTGAAGAAATTGGCACGGTCGGCTCCGATTTACGGAGAGAAGGAAGAAGATACAGTCAAAACTGAACATTAACAGAGATATCAAAGAGAAGGTATTCCGAAAAGCACATCGTACTTCTGAGTGGAAACATGGAGAAAGAGAACCATTCACATTGTAAGCAGTGGGCGACACGTACTCAGACGCGTAAGGCTCGATGCCTTACGATGCTAAGTTTGTTGCTAGTCAGGCGGTGGCCGTTGGGCGGATGGCTGAGTCTACTCAGAGGAATATTCCAGGCGGGGTGTAGCGGGGGTGCGATGACTAATCCATGTCCTGCAAGCAGACCGGTGACATGTCTCCCGCATTCCGCGTGGTAGATTGATTCAGTTGTTAACTGCCATTCATTCACCTTACCCACGAACCTACTTTGTTGATGGACCCTGAATCATCCAAAATTCCGACCACCATTGGCTGCTTGGTTGAACCTCTCGATGGAATGATAAGTGTCAAGCAAACCTGGTCAGACCAGCCAGATGACGGGGAAAACAAGGCAGGAGTGTCTTGAAGAGATTTACTCGCAGCGATCGGCCACGCCAAGGGCCTACGCGCTGGCTCACTTGCTACTTATCTCAAGTTGAAACACCCTATCATTGAGTTGAATTCCGTGTTGAATGGTTTGATTTTCCGAAATTCAGGGCCAGTTCCGGTCTTTAGTCATCTCGCTTTCGGTTGAAATTGAGAACGGAATCCCAATTTCGGAAATCCTTGAGCCTATCGCACTAGACCATCAAACGCAATTGACCAGCCATATCCATCAACAAGGACATTCTCTCACAACAGTTGGAATTTGCGAGCAAGTTGTTCAAAGTACACCAATTAATGACACTAGAAAGCTGAACGAATAATAGGTGATAATGGTGTGACACATGATCTGATAGAATGCAGGACTGGAAAAGCTGTTTCAGTTATGCATGGATCTTGGTGCATCCCGACGAGTATCATCGTTGGGTGCTCATAGCCTACTGCATTATACTTTAAACTTACGCTACAGCTCATCACCACGAGACGCATCACTGAAATCAACAGCTGCCATCGGATCTCATTCACAACTTCAGATGATAGTTTTATTTGCACACTGGTCTACAGACTTGTGCAACTGACGATTCTCATCCACAAGAGAAGGAACGGTCTCTAAGTGAGGCTTACCACGAAATGCCCGGAATTTCGGCAAACGTAACATGGTCGACTTTGCGAGCAGGGGTCGCATGCCCGACTCACAGTGTTTCGGAAGCCGAGCATACGGCCACCACCGCACTCGACTTGTCAACCCAAGAATACAGTGCAGGTGGAAGAATCATGGTTTGAGGATGACACGATTGATCGCTGTCGCAGATAGTTGACGGATACGCCGCCTCGAAGGCAGTCTATTCGACGCCTGTCAGAAACTCGGCCAGTTCTGCCTTTGCCGTTGGCTTTCCAAAGCCCCCACCACCATACTGCGTGAGCGGACTCTTTGCTTGGATGGTGATCTCCCACCTGGTGCTGGGCAATGGCGCATTTCGAAACGGTCCCCACGAGGCTGATCTATGCATGGACACAATGGGGAAGTGAACTTGGCAAAAGCTTGTGTGCATATCTTTCGGTTGTCCTCGCAGGGCTAAATCTTGCCGTTTCCCGTCTCCTTTTGTCTAACAATCCTCATTGATATTCTATACTTATTTACAAAAGCTCTGTGAGCAGTTTTTTACCTGGCTTCATTCCTTTGCCGGGTCTCTTTCTTGTCGACACGTGAATATGTGGTTTACTAATTATGCTGCAGTCGCAGCATTCGCTCCCTTCTTCGTTGCTCATCTAGTGTATGCGGCTCCTTCGAAGAAATCAGGTGCCTTTGAAATTGCTACCTTGGGTGGAGCAGCCTTTCGAATTGAACAAGTCCCTAACCCGGACTTTTACTACGGATCCAGACGAGGACCAGTTGCCCTGGCCAGAGCTTACTCCAAGTTCGGACACCCAATACCAGACGATCTCCTCGGGCTCATCGATCAGATTCTTGGTGAAGCTGGCTTGTTGAAAGGTGGTCACAGAGGAGGAAAGGGGAAGGGGAAAGGGGGCAAAGGAGGTGGAAAGGGCGGCAATGCAGGGAACAATAACGGCGGCGGAAGTTCCAAGGGCAACGGCACAACTACAACGCCAGGGTCGGGAGGTGGTGGAAAAGGAGGAGGAGGAGGAGGAGGAGGAGGAGGAGGAGGAGGAGGAGGGTCGAAAGGAAATGACACAGCGTCTCCGCCCAATGGTAAGTCGAAATTATCGTTGTGTGCAACCACGCGGTCAACGCTTACATGTATAAGGCGAGGTTGCCGCTATCCCGGCTGAGTTTGACAGTCAATACCTCTGTCCCGTCCAGATTGGCACGCCACCCCAGACCCTGAACTTAAACTTTGACACTGGCTCGTCCGACTTATGGGTGTTCAGCAGCGAGACCCCAATCACTCAGGTTGCGGGGCAGACCACCTACAACATTGGTGCCAGTTCAAGCGCCAAGGTCGTACAGGGTGCGACATGGTCCATATCGTACGGCGACGGCAGCTCATCCAAAGGTAATGTCTATATGGACAAGGTAAGCATCGGAGGAGTGACGGTCGACAGTCAAGCCATTGAGTCGGCCAACTCAGTGTCGGCGTCCTTCTCCCGAAATAAGAACCAGTCTGGCCTCGTTGGTTTAGCTTTCGGAAGTATCAATACCGTCAAGCCTACAAAGCAAAAGACTTTCTTTGAGAACGCCATGAACAATCTCGCAACGCCACTCTTTACTGCCAACCTCAAGAAGGGTGCCGGTAAGTCGATTGTCTCCTCGAAAGATTTGGCATCATCTAATGCTGAGCACAGCGGGCAATTACAACTTCGGCTTCCTTGACACCACAGAATTCACGGGCGATGTCACATTCATTCCCGCCAATACAACCGCAGGCTTCTGGCAGTTTACAGCGCAAGGCTTCACTGTCGGTTCTAATGGAACCGCCGCTCAACCTGCACCTCACCAAGCTATCGCTGATACCGGTACCACACTGATGCTCCTTCCAGACACCATTGTCTCAGCGTACTACCAAAGCATCCCCAGTGCCCAGTTTGACTCAACTAATGGGGGGTTCACCTTCAACTGCAAAGACCAGGTACCATCTTTCACGGTAGACCTTGGGAAATACAAGGCTGTGGTGCCTGGAGAGTTTATGAAAATCGCTCCAGTGGACGGGCAGACGATTGAGACTTCGACTAAATGCTTCGGTGGAATACAGAGCGCAGGAACATTGCCTTTTGCGATTTATGGGGACGTCTTTCTCAAATCGCAGTTCGTAGTGTTTCACGGTGGGAACAATGAGCTTGGATTTGCGAGCAAGCCACTGTGATTCATCATTCCAAAAGACCAAGTGCGCAAAACAAGTTAAGAGACATTGTGAATTCCGACACATAGACTTAAATGGCATTGGAGGTATACAGTTTCCTGTTTATTGGCTGGGCATTCAGGATCCTTGACGGACTTGAGATGTTTAGGCTACATATAGATAACGGGCTTCATAAACATATATACTTTCTTAACCCTAATTTAACACAAATTTGAGCTGGATGGCGGCAGTCCCAGCTACTACGGATGTGGCCTCTTGAAACGAGTTATTCTCCTTTGCCCACATCTACCTGAATCCCTCCCAAAAATGCGACTCTACTGACTACTACACAAAGTTGACGAAGCGTATTCAGTAATCCAACAGACAGTTTTAGTGACGAAGTATTTCATGGGGCGCCACAGGAGGCACACGAGGCTGTAGGCTGGTCTAAACACCGCACGTTAGAGGCGTCGCATGCAGACCCCCCGATAGATAATGGCATGTACCATTAATGAGCTGATTTGCGTCAACCGTCTTACGTGTGGGAAACGGAGAACTAGTGGGAGGCTACTTTATTGACAAATTCATTATCGATGCTTCGATTATTGCATTTGTTCAGTTTCTGCCTTTATGACTTTTCCTGGTACAGTATCGACCACAAATCCAACGACCATGAACTATTCAAGTCTATTCAGGAAGAAGCATAAATGAAAGAATTTTAGATGAAGGAAATTTGTTACACATCAAAAGGCTGTTGGTGTCTTCTCTGAAACTTCAGATACGGCAGTTGCTTGTATAGACCACATGTTTGGTCATTCCAAGGAGATAAAGATGACGAGGGCGGGCTTAGATTCATGACATGAAGGTGATTAATCTCAACCTCACGTCCTTTTTGGCGGACATGGCCAAATAAAGTCGTGCCATGAGCTACGTCCTAATGAACACTCGACACACAATAGTTAGTTTGATGCGCCTGTTATAAATGATAGACATATAGATTCATTCATACCCTAAATAGCCGTAGTGTCCTCGATATCGGTGAGGGTAGCAGAATTGCACGACTATGATGTTCACCAACAGTTCAGCGTTGGTGGGATTGCGTGGAGACTGAATAGTACTTGGATTGAAATACACAAACAAGACCAAGCTGACCCTGCTCGTGCAAAGATGAGTGGTGCAGTATATCCCATCCGGCTCTGATCTCAGCCATATGTAATCACTCCAAACCGGTCTATATCATGCCTCTGATCCTCTCAATAAATCCGAAGCCATGAAACAAAGCGCAAATTTTGATCCTCAATGCAAATTTAGGCGGGCTCCTTTTCCACTCCTGCTCTCTCGCCATTCTTGTTACCACGCTTCAGAAACTAGCGGAATACAATAACCTATGAGCTGTTCAGGTAACTGAGGTAAGAGTTCCATCCAATACTGATGACGTTGACGAACAGCACACGGTGGTGTAGCGGGACGAGCTTGAAGTTGACCATTTGCACAAAGGGCCAGAGCATGTAGTTAGAGGTAAGGGCCGTCGTGTAGTTCTTCTCAAGCTTATCCTGCGGAGAACTGCCCTCAAGAACGGCCATAGAGGACAGGAAGACACCAATCATGACGGGTGCAAAAACACCCTGGTCGGCGCCGACGCGGGCAAGAATCTCAAGGTTCTTATTGCGGAGGACGACGTTGTGCTGGAGAAACTTGAACCAGGTCGTAGCGGCGGGACCGAAGACGGCTGGTGAACATTAGCACCCTCATCCATTCACTGGGGGACCTGGCGATAAGGTGAAAGGCAGGCAAAGTGGCTCAACTCACCTCCACCGTAGAGGGCCATGCGGGCTGTACGGGCCCACTCATGCTTCTCAAAGCCACGCTTCTCGACGAGCTGCTGGGCAGTGAGGTCACCGGTCGCAAACAGGATAGCGGTGGTAATGCTCTGGGTGAGCAGCGGACGCGCCGCAAGTCTTGCCTGATACCTGGAGACGTAATTAGCGACCCAATGCGCCAAAGTCAGAGCATGTAGCGAGAGCTTACCAGCCGAGCATTGTGATAATCGTATGAGGTTGGTGAGTAGTATCGAGAATATCGCTGGCCTAGATAGCCGATTCAATCTAGGTGCAAAATCGAGAAGTGAAAAAAATCGACTCTTGAGTAACGTCAGGCAGCTAACCAGGGCCGTAAAGCAAAATAAGTCGTGAGCGAATGAATTGGGGTTGGGCGATGTGAGTTGGAAAGTACGCTGGGAGAGGGTGCCTCAAGATTTCAAGGGTGCCCAGCAAGGAAGGTGGATGATGATCGCCAAACCTGCACGTGACGAAGGAGCTTTATCCTGACTTGAACAGATGGCAACAGTCGAGGGAGAGAAAAGAAAAAATCAAACAAGACTTAGAGCATTTGGAAAAAGAAACGACTAAATGCGACAGCAAGGCTGGGACTCTGCAATTGAACCTTGGCACAGGAAAACATGGGATTTATCAATTAGGGGCTTGCAACAAAGCAGCTTCCGTCATAGCCAATATCCAGCGTCGTTCGGGATTTCCAAAGACAGTACTCCGTTCCAGCGTCTAATGCAATATAGGGGGACGTTTCATTCGGCCCCTGTTCCCCGAGACTCCACGATGTCCACAGTCCGGGGTGCAGGAATGGAATTTGTCCAAATGATCCCGTCTGAATTGACTTCAGTTGTGTCTTTGAACCAGGAGAGCGACCATACTAAGTGTAATTTTGGAGAGTTTACTATACTGAATTCTGTTTGCTTCTAAAAATGGGTCGAGCGACGATAACTGCAGGCTTTTATTTCCCAATATTGACGAGCACATAATTCCGTATCATTTTCATGGTCATGCAGCGCATCATGTCTCGGACTCAGAGCATCACCGAGATCCCGGAAGCTCCAGGCAAGGGTCACTACCCGCCTATGTCAAAACATTTAAGCGTCTTCGATCTTTTTGTATGAGAGCCACATCGAGCTCAAACCTCACGAACATTATATTCGTCGCGTTTCTTCTCGGTGACGCCTATGGCACTTCCAAGACCTCACAAAGGCAGCTTGACTCACCCAGTACTCAGCACACGACCGCCGGGGGCAAGGTTGCCAACTGAGAAACCTTGCGATTGCTTCATGAAGGGTTTCCAGAGTCTTCTTCGTACCGCTGCATATAAGCAAGCGGACACAATGAAAACGAAGAGAAGGGCAAAATGCCAAACCAAAAAATTACACCCACGATGGTCCCGAAGGACAACCGAGAAAGGCAGACTCCGCGATGTGCAATGCAGGCCTTCCCTCCTGCGAGGCGATATTCTTGATCGTCGCGCACGCTGGATAAGGTAAGTATGAAGAGGAAAAGAAAAAATCAAAATCAAAAGTGCGAGCGGAAAGGATCTTTATATAGCTATCCACGGGATGGCCTCGATCAGTACAACGGTACGTACCGCAGCTGCCTGGGAGCCAGGTGAATGGGGAAGGAAGGTACGGAACTGCTATAGCTACAAGAAAAATAGAAATAAAAAAGCAGGTACAGCCAAATGCTTCCCTCCCTCTCTGGTAACCTTAAGGACTGGCTGTCTTATCCCACGCAAGAGCAAGTTGATGAATCAGAAACCTAGTTGCGCTGCGAGCTTTGCTTACACGGTGTTTTGCCTTTTGTTGATGAAAGTAACCGGGTTTACTGTTGATGCGCATTACGCAGTATTGTACCCTATCAGAACTGCTGAAAGATGAAGCAAACGAGATAAGAACTAGCCTCAGGTTGGTGTTTAAAAATGACCTGTACCAGAGGTGCCATCACATGAAGGAGAATGAAGCGTCAGCCTGATCGCACGAGCACCAATCACCTCGCTCTTATTAACTGCAAGAGTCTGCTGTAATGTGATAAAACAATAACATGATGCAGCGTATTAGACGGTTAAAGAGTTATCTTTCTATTCCTCGACACATCATAGGCAGTCATTCCCCATGCCTGTGCCCATGAACATTCACACAAACACCTCTTGGATTGATGTACAAGAAGTATCTTGCTTTTACATTCAGTTAAGCCACCGTCAATGAAAAAGTTAACGAATGGAACGAATATAGGAGTGCGCCGATCTGTCAGCTGGCTTCATATGGGCACTGGCACAATGGACGTGACATGTCTAAGCTAACTAAACTGTTTGCGAAGAAAAGATACATTTACTATCGACTTCACTGCCTAGATAGCATTTGTTCAAGTGGGCGTGACTTGAAGGCGAAACATGGCGTACCGACTTCATTAGAGAACAAGATAAACAATTTGTAGAAAGGATGGGTCATAGTGTCAACAGTGGTCTGGTGTCATGGCTCTTTAAATTCAATCCTGAACTATATGACATCGGCATGGCCAATAAGCTACGGGTGTGGGGAAGATGAGGAGAAGCTCCGGATGATCGGGGAATACGAGCCAAACGGCTTGACTTCATCTTTCTCCCCTCTTCTTACGATAGTTCACGGTCGGATATTGTTGCAGAAGTCGAACAAGACTCACGACTAGCGCCGAATCCCGCGTCTCTTATCGTTGAATCGCACCACTCGCGGGATTGGTATATCTACTTTGTGGGTTCTAGTCTGGCCTGACGACTCCACAAGCTGGGGTTCGACGAGGACGGGTTCAAACCGCTGCAACGTTGCAACTGGTACCTGGCATAGCATGTCTTTCAACTTTTGGACTTCTCATCATCATTAATTCGACTTTCAAGGACACAGGTGCGATCAGAAAAAGGCTCCTGCCTACAGATAGACTTTTCAACCCACTTGGCCTGACACGGCAACCCACCGGTCAAAATGACAGCTTCAAGTCTACTAGAGCAACTCAACCGCGACGGCTACGTTATCGTACCCTCCATCTTGTCAGAGGATCAGCTTACAAAACTCCGGAGAGCAACTCAAGCGGCTACGGTTTTGGCCCGGTCCGGCAAATGGCCTAATGTACGGACACTTCCAAAGCAGTTCCCGCCATGGCCACTCGCCGGCCCTAGTCCGCCCTCAGAGGGCATCTGGGGTGTGCAAGGAATGATGCATCCGGATATGCCCAACCATGAAGTCTTCATCGGAACATACTTTTCTGATGCCATCATCGAACCGACGAAGCAGCTTCTACAATGCACTGACGACGACCTCGTTATGGAGCTCTTCAACTTGCTCATCCGGCCAGACCACGATTTCGAGTTGCGGTGGCACCGCGACGACATCCCTGCAACCGCCACTGCTGAAGAAGAACTTGATCGGCTTAACAAGCCGGCATATTCAGCACAGTGGAATCTTGCCTTATATGATGATTCCAGTCTCATCGTCGTTCCCGGATCACATACCAGAGCCAGGACCGATATAGAACGTAACGCAGACCCATGTGAGAAAGCAATTCCCAACCAGCTCTATGTAGAGTTGAAGGCTGGCGATATTGTCTTTTACAACAACAACATCCTACACCGCGGGGCCTACAAAGCTAGCACAGAGCGAATGACGCTACACGGCAGCGCTGGTCATGTAAAAGGAAGTACATTACGGGCTCGTAATGTCCTCCAGCATGGACTAAAAGGTTGGGCAGACAAGATCAATCTCGAAGTGCTGAGTGAGAAAGAAAAGGCGCGGGCTGAGAACATGCGGAGAAGTCTTGTAAAAATGGGCCAGGAAGCGGGGGAAGTGGGATACTCCCTCGAGGGGTGAAGAAAGATGGTACTCCGTAAGAAAATGGATATTCTTACAAAGGCCAATGTGCTATGCTGGTCGAGTTCATGCATAAGATTGCGGCAATTCCAAGGACAAGAGGCTTGGTTGTTTTGAGGGGCTGGCGGTGTGTCATACTAGGCGGTGAAATTGCGTGAGTCTTGGTCATGTGTTGGTCGCATCTACGGACCCGTGACCGTCCGACATGAGTCCGTCTCAAAAGAAACACAGAAAGGACCTAATTACTAGTTAGCCCTTCTAGAAAACACATTCACGTCATTTTCGAAATTTGAAAACAGACAGGCTCTCGTAGACCTAACGTTGTTTCATCTCAAATCTAACACTCATTCACCAAGCGCTTAGCAAACCGGGGAAAAGGTACTGAGTGGACCGTGCACAACTGATGCCTAAGTAACAAGGTGTCTGTGGACCTGTGAGCTTTTCCCGTTTTGCGGCCAAATTCGGGTTTGCCAACCATCAACCGATACTGTCAGCGACGCTCTCAGTCACCTCAACACCTCCCAAACCCTCCGCAACCTCCTTCGATCGCTCGATACCGCACCCTGGCGACAATGTTGCCCTCATCGGTGCGGCGCGTGGTCGCCTCGACGCCTCAGTCCCCTATCGTTGCCTCCCTCAGCGCATCCGCTCCGAGAGCGGCTGTTGCAACCTTTACCCTGCAGCAGGTCCAAAGACCCGGTGGACACCAGAGACGATGGTCCTCGTCCAGTCCCTCGAGTCCCAATAACAACGGCTCCAAGGAGACGCCTGGCCAGAACGTCCATGCCTCGACCTCATCGAGCTCAAACAACAAGGCCAGCGGCGAGAAGCGGAAACGAAAGAGCAAGGATAGCGCCGAGAAGGATGTCGCGCAAAAGTTGCCCAGCGTGCCTAGCACACAACATCTGTCTCAAGAGGGTATGTGGCATGCAAATGAACGGGTGTTGTGGAAAGTATGCTGACTGAACTCACATAGCCTTGGGGTTGTCGACCTTTTTCTCGCTTCACCGGCCGATATCTGTGACCCACAGCATGCCCAAGACTGTGACCGACGAGGCTTTCGCCACCATTTTCAAGCCCCGAACCAAGGCCAACAAGACCACTGACGTTATCTCCACGCTATCACGGACGACTGACGACCTCGAGGGTGCCATGGCTAAGATGACCATCACAAACCAGGAGGCCGATGCTTCAGGCGAGCCCGTCCAGAAGATCGATCTTAAGCATCCCGATGGCAGCGAGTCGAGCGTATACGTCCAGCTAAACGCCATGGCTGGCCAGTTCATTCCCTTCCGCCCGCCTCCTCCGCCAGAGCAGATGGGTGCCGCTGACGCACACGCCGAGTCTGCTATCGAGGACATCGTTGAGGAAGTTCCTCATCACCGTGTCTACAAAGCTATGTTCACTATCGAGGAGACCACCGATGCCGACGGCCAGGTTCAGGTTCTCGCACACAGCCCCAAGATTATGCAAGACGAGGCCCCCCGTTCGTTTCTTGAACGGATGGCCCTGCGTCAAATGAGGTTTGACGAGGCGCAAGGCCACGATACCATGCAGGCCATTAGCGTCAAGCGTCAGCGCAAGATTAAGATGAAGAAGAAGAAGTATAAGAAGCTGATGAAGCGCACGCGCAACCTGCGCCGCAAGCTGGACAGAATATAAGCTGGGGGTGGCTGTACATACAAGCCCGCGGTTTCTCTTTATTCTTCTCGAACATTTTCTGGGCAAACGGTCTCTCATAATTGGTGTTCGGCCAGGCATTACTGATGGTTTCATCTCTTTCCTTTTGATCAGTTCTCAAACTACATAGAGAGAGACAGCGTTTGCATCAGATAGCAATCATGAACTGTTGCATCTAGAGCCATCACTCCATGACTGTGCCGCATTCCTTTGAGAAATTCGGTACCTAGGCGACGCAAGGGAGACATCCTGTACAACACAACAGTGTATTACTAGTTAAATGAGGAAGGAAGGAATTCTTGGCATTGAGATTCCCTTAAAGAGCGCTGCATCTTGAGTGACCAGACCATATATGAATTAAGTGATCATCGTCCGGGGGTGTTTTTTGTAATACGGAGTGGGGTGATTGTAGCGGAAAAGTTCCTACACCCCCACATCTGCGCCGACTTCTCCACACACCGCCCGGCAGAAAATGTTCTCTCCGCCAAAATTTTGGATTTCTTGAAGTCTGCGACATCCGCGACTTTGCGCCGAGCACAGCAAGCCCGCACTTGTCCCTCTCTGCAACCTCCGCCGTCTGCGAGCTTTCCAAGATGTCGCGAAAGGCAGTGTAAGTCTTGATATTTCTTAACGTTCATATGACTACATTGTATACTAATTTAAATGTAGAGATCAGCGGATTCCCGCTCTTATCCGCAATGGCTTGCAGGAGAAGAAGCGAAGCTTCTTCGTGGTCGTCGGTGACCGGTCTAAGGATGTTATTGTCCATCTCCACTACATCATGTCTCAAGCAGACATAAAGCAAAACAAGTCTGTTCTCTGGGCATACAAGAACAAGCTCCTTGGCTTCACCAGGTATGATTGATCTCATTATACTTACCAAGGTCTCAAGCTAATTTCACTTCTTTACCAGTCATCGCAAGAAGCGTGAGACTAAGATCAAGAAGGAAATCAAGCGAGGCATTCGCGAAGCCAACACCGAGGACCCTTTCGAGCTATTTGTTTCTCTCCACAACATCCGATATGTCTACTACAAGGAGACCGAGAAGGTGCTGGGAAACACCTTTGGCATGTGCATTTTGCAAGACTTCGAGGCCATGACGCCGAACATCCTCGCCAGGACGATCGAGACCGTTGAGGGAGGTGGTTTGGTCGTTCTCCTGCTCAAGGGCATGACCAGCTTGAAGCAGCTGTACACCATGTCTATGGACATCCACTCGAGATACCGGACTGAGGCACATGATGATGTGGTGGCCCGCTTTAACGAGCGCTTTATCCTCTCGCTGGGTAGCTGTGAGTCGTGCTTGGTCATCGACGACGAGCTCAATGTCTTGCCTATTTCGGGTGGCAAGAACGTGAAGGCACTGCCCCCAGCGGAGAATGACCAGCCAAAGACGGCTGCGCAGCAGGAGCTGGAAGAGATGAAGGAGTCACTCCAAGATACCCAACCAGTTGGCTCCCTGGTTACCCTTGCGAAGACAGTGGACCAGGCCAAGGCGCTCCTGACCTTTGTGGACGCCATCGCGGAGAAGACTCTAAGGAGTACAGTGACCCTGACGGCTGCCAGAGGTCGCGGAAAGTCTGCGGCTATGGGTGTGGCAGTTGCTGCTGCTGTAGCTCATGGTTACAGCAACATTTTCATCACTTCCCCTTCACCCGAGAACTTGAAGACACTGTTCGAATTCATCTTCAAGGGCTTCGATGCCCTTGGCTACGCAGACCACGCCGATTACTCGATTATTCAGTCTACGAACCCCGACTTCAACAAGGCCATTGTCAGAGTTAACATCCACCGAGCGCATCGCCAAACTATTCAGTACATTAGGCCCCAGGACGCCCACGTACTTGGCCAGGCAGAACTTGTCGTTATTGATGAGGCTGCCGCCATCCCTCTGCCCCTGGTGCGCAAGCTGATGGGTCCCTACCTTGTCTTCATGGCTTCTACGATCAATGGTTATGAGGGAACTGGTCGTTCGCTCTCGCTCAAGCTCATTAAGCAGCTGAGAGAACAATCAAGACCCGGAGCCAAGACGAACGGCGATACGGAGGTTGCTGATCGCTCAACGGGCAAGGCTGCCAAGGACCAGGGCTCCAGCCACCAGGCCAGCCGTACGCTTCGTGAGATAACCTTGTCTGAGCCCATCAGATACGCTCAGGGTGACTCGGTTGAGAAGTGGCTGAACAAGCTGCTGTGTCTTGACGCCACACTCCCCAAGGCCAAGGCTGGCAGTCAGGGTTGCCCTGATCCCTCCCAGTGCGAGCTTCTCAAGGTCAACAGAGACACTCTGTTCTCCTTCCACCCCATCCCGGAGAAGTTCTTGCAGCAGATGGTGGCGCTTTACGTTGCCAGCCACTACAAGAACTCCCCTGACGACCTCCAACTGATGAGCGACGCCCCTGCCCACGAGCTTTACGTCCTCATCGCCCCGACAACTGATGGCAAGCTCCCCGAGCCGCTGTGTGTTATTCAGGTTGCACTGGAAGGAAAGATCAGCCGACAGAGCGTTATTAACAGCTTGAGCAGAGGACAACGGCCTTCTGGTGATTTGATTCCCTGGCTGGTGAGTCAACAGTACCAGGATGAGGAGTTTGCTTCTCTTTCTGGTGCGCGTGTCGTCAGAATAGCTACAAACCCGGAGTACGTGTCCATGGGATACGGTACTAAGGCTCTGCAACTTCTCACCGATTTCTACGAACAAAAGTTCACCAATCTGTCCGAGGATGCTGATCTGACGATGGAGGAGACTTTGACGAGAGTTACAGATGCCGAGCTGGTCAACACCTCTTTGCTTGAGGACGACATCCAGGTGAGAGACATCAAGAAGCTGCCGCCTCTGTTTGCCAGGTTCTCTGAGATTCGACCTGCTGCTCTGGACTATGTTGGTGTTAGCTACGGCTTGACGCAGCAGCTGCACAAATTCTGGAAGCGTGCCCAGTTTGCCCCTGTCTATCTGAGGCAGACCGCCAACGACCTGACCGGCGAACATACGTGCGTCATGCTCCGGCCCTTGGAGAACACCGCCGACCAGACATGGCTGGGTGCCTTTGCCAGAGATTTCCAGCGTCGTTTCCAGTCTCTCTTGTCCTACCAATTCAGGGAGTTCCAGTCAGTCGTTGCGCTCAGCATTGACGAGTCCGCCAACGCCGGCGCCAAGCTTGACGGTGTTGAACCTACGGCTCTGACCAAGGTTGAGCTGGATAGACTTCTGACCCCCTTCGATCTGAAGCGCCTTGAGTCGTACGCCAACAACATGCTGGACTACCACGTCATCCTGGACCTTGTCCCTACACTAGCCAGCCTGTACTTTACTGGTAGGCTCAAGGCAAACATCAAGTTGACAGGAGTGCAGCAGGCCATCCTGCTGGCTATTGGTCTGCAGAGGAAGGATATGGATGTTATCTCCCAGGAGTTGTCTCTTCCCTCATCTCAACTCCTTGCTATGTTTATCAAGATTCTCCGCAAGGTCACGTCCCACTTCAGCACTCTGGTGTCTGCTGCCGTTGAGGCTGAGCTGCCAAAGGCTGATGCTATTGGCGTTAGCCGAGAGAATGCCTCTGGTGCCCACGATGATGAGGTGGTGGATAAGAGGTTTGTTCCTCTCGAGACATCTCTCGAAGAGGAGCTTGAAGAGGGAGGCGATGAGGCTCTTCAGAAGCTGCGCAAAAAGCAGCGTGAGCTCATCGACTCTCTCCCCCTCGACCAGTAAGTTCATATAACTAAGGAGCACAAAGAACACCCTTCTGACAACCATTACAGATACGAGGTCGACGGTGACGCCCCCGCATGGGCAGAGGCAGAGCAGGCGGTCAAGGACGGGAAGTCTGGCGTCGTGAGCGTTAAATCGAGCAAAGCGAAACGCAAGGCCGGGCCAACAGCAGCGGATGTGTACGAGGAGGCATTCGGAGAGAAGACCCACAAGAAGGCTAAGAAGCACAAGAAGGATAGGAGCTGAGTGGTCACAACAAGGTATAAATAAAAAGTGTAAAAGCATTGTTGCCGTCAAAAGGGTTTGAACGGTTTGTCCTACATCAGGGCCTCTGTATGGAGTTAGCTCGGCATTTTCGAAAAGACGATAGGTTACTTGATTTGGGTAGAATTTAATGGTATGACCATTTGAAAAGGTGTTGGAAACATGTGAATTTGGTGAATAGAGCTACTGACTGCGTTGGGCGGTTGAAATTTTCGAGGAAGGAGTGACGCTGTGTAAGGGACAACTTGTACCTGCTTTTTTTCACTTTTCAACATCACACCTTCCCATAAAGATTACATACAGACTTTTGTCAAGACCTGTTTATCGTATTCTTCCAACAGCTCCCAAAACCTCCAAGCTCTTGCAAACCAGGCATTTCGACAAGACGCCAGCTACGAATTCAATTGGGAGCGAGATCGTCCCATCTCCAGTTTCTTATACAACATCTGCTACAGGAACAGCAGGCCATGAGATCCGTGTAACACATCTGAACTTTCCGGTACATCATCTTACGGCCTACGAGAGAATGTGTATGGAAACTATTGCCCTCTGTGAAAGTTGCGGCTTTCACCGACACATGCACTACCACCTCTGCATGGCTTGGATATGGTCCTTCCGCGAGATAAGATGGGGCTTTAAGACGCCCCTCGACAGCATCCCCAAACCCCGCGACTGTCCTTTCATCGATGGCGAAGTCAAATGCGAGATCAAAGCCGGCCGGTGTCCCAATAGGGGGTGTCCAGGACATGCGCTTAAAGCAGAGCAAGACAAAGAGCAAATCGCCAAAGGCACAGCCGACGCAAGAACCGATGCCGAGAAGATCGAGGCGGAGCGAATCAAGTTGGGATTCAGACAATTTAGACCGCAAGGGTTTCAGGATCCATTGGAAGTGGGACGGCCGCATCAGCGGAAGCTGCCGGTTGTTATAATGGACTTCAAGCCAGAGGAGGGCTCCACATGGGGTCGTGTAAGAGGAAGTCGGCCTATGGAGGTTGCAGAGGAACATACGGGGACAAAACCAATTCCGATTCCGATTCCGCCTTCATCAACGGGTAATCAGACGTCGATGAGAAGACAGAGAAATTACAATGGTCCAATGATGATGCCTCATTGATACAAAAAATCAGCATCATGGACTACGGCACTAAGAGTGTTATAAGGGAGGAGGAAGTACTGGGCATGGTGTTGCGGATAAAGGTCAGCATTTTCTGATTTATGAGACCGTCAATGGCTGTCCTCGCCTACATGCCATGATTCCTATGAAAAGAAAACCGCAATAGATGTGGCTAATAATTAATACACATACTTCTCGTCTTTCTTCAAAGTTGTGGCGTGAAAACGAGATCGACAGTCATTGAAAACTTACTAAACATTCACTTCAAGGGAAAATAATGGTGTGGAGTGTACGGCCTCACTAGCCCTGTGTAAGACATTATGAATTGGCCAATCAGACCCGGGCTCATTCGGACCTTTCGATCTTCATCGAGAATGTTTCGGTGCAGCACGGCAACGCGGCAAGGATTCTCACTAAAACAAGATGCCTCCAGCGCGAATTAAGCCTGTTTTTCGACGCCCCGCCCCCTGAAGAGCCAATCTCGGCAGTGGAGACACTTCCCCTGTTTGACGGGCGATACGATTCTCCACAGCACCGTCTTGTCCACTAAGGAAACCTTTTGGCGCTGGAAGGATCATGCACGTTGGTACGTCCGCCTCCGCGACCTACGACCTGGGGGTTGATCAGAACTTTCTTAAAATTCCCCCATCCGCCCAAGCTTCCTTGTCAAACTGGATCATCTCATCTCCCCCCCCTTCTCCCTCCTTCATCCAAACTATCCGTGACGAGAGCTTGAGCCGTCAATCGATCCTATCCGTCGCCCTGACGTGATACCGTCCCTCGTTTTGAGATCACCCCACGTTCGCTTACTCGTTCAATTATACGCCTCTTGTTGCCAGTTTCACAGAGAAAAGCAAGCTCATCGTGAGCCTCCTTTTTTCAACATGCACGCTTACAACCTTGCCCCTGCACTTCTCCTCCTCGGAGGCGCCGCCGCCGCCCCAGCACCGGCACCGACTCTCGTCGCTCGCGCCGATGTACTCGCTCCTACTGCCGCCTGGATCAGCGTCGCAAAGGATGGTGTGCCGACGACAGTCACTCCCGTGCCTACTACCATCTCCGGTACTCCGACTTTGGCCTCGGCCGCACCCAACGCTCTGACAGGCAGTGTCTTCGTCATTACCGACTACCACCTTGTTAAGGTTACCACGAGCACCGGCAGCCCACCAGTCCCGACTGCCAAACACAAGAACGGCGAAGGCGCATTTGCCCCTTGCAACAACACGGATGGCGACTTTGCGCCCTTCTGTGATCCTGCAAAGGATAGCGTCCTGTACACTGATACGACGTATTACGGTACGCAATTCCCACTTAAATATGTCGAATAGCAGTTTTGAGCAAAATGCTGACTTATACAGTGACATGGGACTCCTCCGCCCTTATCAAAGGAAACCAGACCGACGTGCGCGTCAAGATTAAGGGCAAGGAAGTCAACGGCACCACCGTCGGCGAGGTTGTCTTCAACAAGGACACCGACAGCTCCCAGCTTGCTGCCTATGGCTACTATGCTTGGACCGCCAACAGCAACCTTATCCCTCGCGGCCAGTCGAACACCACCATCGAGCTCCTAATGCAATACACCATCAATGGCGTCGCGCAGAAGGACATCACAGGCCCCCAGGTACTAGTTGCGAAGCGTCCGTCCTTCCACCCGGAGGGCGCCAAGGTGCCCAAGGGCGCCGAACTGTATATTGCCCTCCCCACCGTCTTCGGCTTCCTCATCATCTGCCTCATCGGAGGATGCCTTTGGAACCGCTCCACGCGCAAGATTGGACTGGGCAACATCATGAGCCGCTCACGACACGGATACGGCGTTGGAAAGTCTCGCGCCCAGAGACTTGGTCAGCGTGTTAGGAAGAGTGTCTTCCGCGGTGGCAAGGACCGTGGTATTGCGCTCCGCACGAGGGAGATTAGCCCCGATGGATACCAGTATCACGACAACCCGGTTGACCAGCACCACGATGTCGGACGTCCTAGAAGGGACAGCGATGCGCTGGGCAGCTTGGCCGGTAGCCCGACCGAGGACAGGTTTCACGACAGGTTCCAGGACACGGGTGTGCAAGGTGGCAATGCCTTCAGGGATGAGATGAGGAGGCAGGAGAGGGAGAGATATTAGACTGAGCGTTGCGCGCAGCGCGATGTGTAGTATCCAAAAGTCGCAAGATGTCATGAGCATGGGAATATTTTGTAATGATATCTGTACGACGTAAGATGCGACGAGACGACGATAAGAGGTCTCTTTACATGTAATATGTAACAATAATGAACACAAGACCGGCCTTGAGGCCACACATACATTGGACGCGATTATCAAAACCAATACCGCATTGCAATCAAAGATTGCGACCAAGCGGTAATGTACATACCATAGTTGCCCGCTGTAACCGTCGTCCATGTTCTAAGAATATTTTGGATCCTTAGCAACAGAACTGATTCTTGACTTGTCCAAAAGCCCCCGACTGGTGGCATCTCAGGTCATCCTCTCTGTCCGTAGCCTCGTCTAACCTCATTGTAATCCCGCCCGCCACAAGCGCATCTGAGGAAAGACTACTTCAAAATTTTCAATGCGCCTACATAGCTCAGAAAAGGTTTAGCTATAGTCGTTGTCGCCCCTTGTAATTACAAATCGAGGAAGTGATCAGAGATACCTTGCCTCCGGCATGAGTGTCGTTAACATTCGGAGCATATTCCGCGAAGAGTGAGAAAGGCAGGGGCAACTGTGCTCCACGAGGTGGAGTGATGGAGTAGAAATTCGTTGCGGGGTGCATGTTCCGCATTTTGGGGCGGCCCAGGTCAGGGCGTCAAGATTCAAGCTAACTGCCATATTCAGCGCGTGATCCTGGATCCGCATAGTTGAGTTGATTTTTTCAATGTTTCAATCATTTGCCCCCATTTTCGGAATTCTATATGCGATCGCTTTCTTGGCTTTCAAGTGTCACTCGGGCTGACTAGGTGCGGGTTATGTATTGGATAGTTGAGAAGTTTGTTGTTGGTGACGTTTGTAGCTGTTCTTGTGATTTGCACATTTTGATTAGCGTAATTGCCGGTACACTCGACTAGAAACGTTCTAGAACTTGACCAGTGGATGTAAAGTCATGCTCATTAGGCCATTCCAACGGCTAAAAAGGGAGAAGTTGCTCAGTATGAATCAGGTTTTGTTTGTTGAATGAATGTGTTGGATTTTCATTTAGAGCGTGACATTGTCGCATCACTTGTTAAATTATACCTTTTTGATTTACGGATTCGATTCCATTTCCAACTTGGCTTGTTGTCGATAGAGGAGGGTATGCCGCTGGACCTGGTGTATTCATTGCGACTTAACAATTGTCTTAAAGGCAATAAATGACGGATTAGACTCGACGAGGAGGCCTGCAATGCCGTTTTTCTGAAAGGACCTTCTCCCTTAACACGAAGGATGGGCTTGTTGTATGCTTTTTTGGTCTCGATGGATTTGCCTGTCCCAAAAGCAAGCTCGTTGTAGTATATTCCAAACCTGCCAAGATAGCCAATCATCCAACGAAACCCCAATATTGGGTAATGTTAGTTTTCTAAGCCTTGAAGGACTGAGTTGCCGTTAGAGATCCGCTCGCTGACGAGTGCATGGACTTGCTATAATCCTAATCAGGGCATCTCGCTCCCTGGTTACCATTCTTGAAAAAGTGTGTAAATCGAGTACTACCTCAAATTTATATGTAAACGATTCGAACCCAAAGATTGACCATGAGCTGGTGAAGGTTGAAAGATTGCGGTGATAATGCCAGGCACCGGAGATAATCTTGCATACCTAGCTTGGAAAGATGGCGTCCGATAATAGGTGCTAAGAGGTAACTAAGCAACGTGGCGAGTCGGCACCATGAAGTTACAAGGTTAACTCAATTGAGTCACAATGGGCGCGATTTCGCCTCCGTCCGCTTGCAGAATTAATTCAAATCACAGCGTCCGGTGGGGCCTGCAACGGACCTGTCTTGCAAGACTTCGTTGACGTCACTATTCCAAATACCAGAAGCGATTGATAAGATCCAGTGTCGCCATCAAATCGATGAGAACCCTTGTGGATGTCGGCCCCCGAGACCGGAATTCGAGAAATGGCAGACGTTCCGCTCGGAGTTATATCACTCGGGCGAGCCTCGGCAAGTGGACCGATTCTTTAGCAGTACGGACCGGGTCTCGGCGCTTAGCTAATCCGCTCACAACGGGGGTCCCGATCACGCATTTGCTGGGCCACTGACGCCTGCCCGCGGCTTGCGACACACTGTGAACCCTGAATCGCGCCTGAAAAAATTCTGGAATCCACCATCGAAGGGACAAATCCCGGCAACCATTAGAAATCCAACTGCACCAGCTCCTCCAGCCAATTCCCACTCTAAGCCCGTCGCCCGTCCAGTCAGAGGCCGTCCCAGGGCTATTGATAGTGTGTTCCAGAGCAGACTTTCCGGTCCTATCGTCACCGTAGCGCACGAGTTGCCACGAGCTGATTGGAAGAAAGCAAAGCCCGTCACCAGTCCTGCGTTTCGTTGCCCCTCCACCCTACGCCCCCCCTTTGCGCCTCTTTTTTCCTTTTTAAAGATACCCCGCCATCTTGGAGAGGATAGTGCGTGTTCCGAACGCGCATATCACCGCCAAACTGTTTTCTTCAACCCTTAGACGAACACTTCTTCGTTCGAGTGCGACTGGACTGTCCTTTGCTGCAGCCACTACTACCCTCAAAAAGAACACCGCAAATCCTACCGAATTGAAGACGAGTGCCCGCAACATGCATTCCAAGGTCGTCAGTATGTCACCACTCATCGCACCCCTCCTCTTTCCCCTCTCCTGATCCAGTCACGATGGCTTCACTTGCAATGCGACCTCTTTACTGACAATGTGTCTCAACAGTCATTGGCTCCGGCCCTGCTGCCCACACCGCCGCCGTCTACCTGGCGCGTGCTGAGCTGAAGCGTAAGTCGTATCTTTTTTGAGTTTTCCGATCTGGACACCCGTAGCTGACAATCTTTCCATAGCCGTCCTGTACGAGGGCTTCATGGCTAACGGCATTGCCGCCGGTGGCCAGCTCACTACGACTACCGATGTCGAGAACTTCTCCGGTTTCCCCGAGGGTGTCATGGGCGGCGAGCTCATGGAGAAGATGAAGGCCCAGTCTGCCCGTTTCGGCACCGAGATCATCACCGACACCGTGTCCAAGCTCGACCTCTCTGCCCGCCCCTTCAAGTACTCGACCGAGTTCTCCCCCGATGAGACCCACACCGCCGACGCCGTCATCCTGGCCACCGGTGCCTCTGCCCGCCGCCTTAACCTGCCCGGAGAGGACAAGTACTGGCAGAACGGTGTCTCCGCCTGCGCCGTCTGCGACGGTGCCGTCCCCATCTTCCGCAACAAGCACCTGGTTGTCATTGGCGGTGGTGACTCCGCTGCTGAGGAGGCCATCTTCCTGACCAAGTACGGCAGCCACGTGACCGTCCTTGTCCGTCGCGACGTCCTTCGCGCTTCTCAGATCATGGCCAAGCGCCTGCTTGAGCACCCCAAGGTCACTGTCAGGTGGAACTCTGTCGGTACTGAGATTAAGGGTGACGACAAGGGCCTCATGAGCCACCTCGTCGTCAAGGACACCGTCACCGGCAAGGAGGAGACCCTTGAGGCCAACGGTCTGTTCTACGCTATCGGCCACGAGCCCGCAACCAACCTCGTCAAGGGACAGCTCGAGACGGATGCTGAGGGATACATCGTCACCCAGCCTGGTACGCCGCTGACCAGCGTTGAGGGTGTCTTCGCTGCTGGTGACGTCCAGGACAAGAGATACAGACAGGCCATTACCAGTGCAGGTGAGTTTTTGAACCATTGCTCCATGTGAAGTGGCTGCGAGGCATCGCACTTGTTTTGAGGATATGTTTTGCTGACAATGATTTTATCAGGCTCTGGCTGCATGGCCGCCCTGGACGCGGAGAAGTACATCGCCGAGTTGGAGGATGGCGACCCCAAGGACAACAAGCAATGACTGGACCATCGTCTTTGAGCCGCATTAATGAGCCGCCTTATGACATTTAGATCCTCTAGACATTTAGACAAGGAGGGACAAAAAGAAGAATAGACTTTCTGATTTCAAGCGTAACAAAATTGGAGAAAAAGAAGACTATTGTGATGGGCTGGTGCTGCTCGGAGCCAGGTCCGAGGCACCGAAGCTAGGCCTCGGAGATATATCTCGCCTCTGATCGAGACATTTTTACGTACGGGTCGGCCAGGCTTTCCCGCATTGGCTATTTTGGGCATCCCTTGTGACGAGTCTCCATGCCCCCGTAGTCGGCAGCGGCGGGGGGGAGGCGAAGGGAGAGTAAAGCTTCATATTTTACCCCAAAAGGCTCCCATGCGCGCGCCTCCCCTCCCCTTTGGGCCGCTGCCCTCGCCATCAACCAAGCGTCGTGTCGTCCCAACTTCCCACCTCTGGGCCAGTCTCTGGAGAGGATCTGACCCGCCCACACATGCCATTCTCATCCAACGCTCATCCAAGGAACAGAGCTTCAACCCCCCACATGGAACTTAGAATTTGGCCCGAAGTCAGGCGCAAATGCAACGCCAGCGCACGCTTCTCATGCTTTTCATTCGCCTCGCTCGGCCCACGAGGCACGGCTTGTCCCCATCTGCCCATGCCGTGCTGCCGTAGCGTTCTGGGTCCCGTTCATGTAGTTCTACCTATGGCATTGACGGCTGGCACGAAAGCGTGTGTGTGTGTGGTTTTTTGTTACTTGTTAGTAGTGTCTCTGTCGCTCTTCTCTCTCTCTCACTCTTGCAAGGGCGGGGTAGCAACAAGCGTGTCGTTTCAAAACACGCATCGCCATGATCAGCCCATGTGCCAGAAAGTTTCTCATATTTAAACTCACTCGTCCCCATCTCCACCTTGGCTGCCGAATGGCCCTTTAAAGTAGCCTTCCCCCCTCATTCCGTACTTGTCGCCGCAGAAGCGCTCCAACAGTGATCCTTCTCGAATGAACTGAGCCACATACAAAGATAACGGAGCCCATCCGCCCACCAGACGAGCCAACATGCCAAGCAGCAACGGGTATACTTACAAGAGTTCTGGAACCAATGGCCAGGTAATTTTTTTCTTTGCCTAAATGAACTTTAACTCTTTCGCAGAGGGTCGTTGCCCCCCCTGGCATCGGTTAGTTTGCTCACGATAGCGGCAGGGTAATCACTATTGCGCCCGCGACTATGGAAGCAGTTCTTCAAATCAGAACTCATACCATTATTCCAACATGTGAGCATCAACTGACCCGACATCCTCGTCTGCGCAAATTCCGAAAGGAAGTAGAAAGGGAGGGATGCTAATGGGAAATGCGTACAGAAATGGCTCGTATTACTATGCCAACCCAACCGGCAGCAAGTATTATAACAACGGCAATGGCGGGTCGACATTCGCTTCGGCCAGTGGGTACCGGACTTGCTCCGGATACGGAAAGAAGTAAGCTCTGATTGAAGAATTTCTGTTAGTGCGGGGGGGGGTGAGGGGGGAACGGGAGCTTGCAGATCCCCGTTTCCTACCCTGTGCTTGTTTCCTCCTTTGAGACCGACAGAGACGCTGACTTGTGACATTAAAGTGTTGGCATGAAGTAACTGACAGACAAACATCATGATGTATACGGCTTGTTATTATTTTGTAGGGAATTGGGAGGTTTTGATACTGATACTGATACTAGCTACTGTTGGGTTGATTGGCAAGGGAACCTTCATGTTGCATATACCAGGCGCAAAATATGGTTTCAATATTTGATTTTCTATTGTCCCTTTGAGAGGCATGAAAGCTCAATTTGATCATTCTCAGAACGCAGTCTCGTGATAGGAAATGTCCGGGGTAGCTGATACCAGAGCTCCGCCAAGCTGCATTTGCGGGTGGTGGCCCAGCTGCATCTGGGCTTCATGCATGCCACGACCACAATGAGTTGTCCATACCAACGACATATCTTTGACTAAGTCAAACAGTGTCGACAGTATCTTGATCTGAAGCCATCACGCAGCTGCCTCACGAGGTTCGCAGAGTGGTGTAAACGTACGTTGTTTAGAAGAGCGGTGGGTATGCCAGGATTGCCCTGCTTTACCCCGCGAGGATGTTGCGGATAAACAACATGAAGACCGACGTCAATTGCAAGCCGCCGGCTATCTTTTCCACATGTTTGCTATCTAAGGGTGATTCCTTTGATTGTGCCTAGTTAATTAAACTTTGCTTTTGCTCCTCATGTTTGCTTTTTGTTGCTTCTTCGTGCCTTCCTATTTGCTGCGTCCCCGCAGCAAGCTCGTTTATCCATCGCCGCAGAATAATTGATCACAAGAGCATTGACCAGCCACCGGCCGCAATCAAACAGCAACCCCTCTTTATTTAACACTGCCCGCTGGAACTAACGTCCTCCAACGACGCATCATCACACTCATCAGAACATCAACAACTCAAACCACCAGATATCTTCGTCTCTTCAAAGATCCAGTCTCGAGAAACAACAACTAAGATGTCTGGTAACCAGGGGTACTCTTACAAGGGCTCCGGCACCAACAGCCAGGTATGCCCATCTGAGAACCTCTCATAGCCCACAGTTCAAGTGAGTGAGCGAGAAAGCAAAGCGGGATGACTGACCATGGCTGATCAACAGGGCAACCACTACTGCTCCCGCGATTACGGCAGCAGTGCCTCGAACCAGAACTCATATCACTACTCCAACTCGTCAGTGGAATTCATCTTCTTATTACCAAGAGCCTCTCAAAAGGTGGACAACTAACAGGTGGTGACTGACAGCAACGGATCGTACTACTACTCCAACCCCAACGGCAGCACTTACTACAACGACGGCCAGGGCGGCTCGACTTACACCTCTTCTAGCGGCAACCAGACCTCGTCTGGCTACGGCAACTCCGCCAGCTCTGGGAAGAAGTGAACTGTGTGACCTTGCCGGCACCAACAACCTTCCTACCTGGAAACTCGGGAAGATGGTTAGGGCTTTTTTTTTTTTTTTTTTTTTTTTGAATGGGTGGGAGCTGCCGCCTCTTTCCTGCTAGTACGGCAGTCTGAATCGACAATAGTCACATGGACAGCTTTTGAGTTGCAAGACTCGGTGGCCATGGCGGACATGAATTTGGATATGAGAATGATATGTTAACGCAAGATGATTAATGCTGCCCATGCGCTGACCTGACCGTATCGTGAATTAATATCATAAAAGCTTCTTTAAGTTTAAGTTTCCTTCTCACTTCACAGGCGTATCTACAACCCCCTCGACCTGCTCCGTGGAAACAATGTGAGTAAAAGGAATTCGTAGTTGGGTATATGAGTAGGAGCGGGAGAGACAACGGGGTAGGCGATGAGGGGGTAATGCTCGCATCCCTTTTTTTACATCTAACACCGTTGCCCCTCCAGATTCCCGCGACATGACATCTATATCGTCATATTAGATCCTCCACCACCACCACCGCACACACAACATTCGTCTAAATTTGATCAAGACCAAGAACCACAACGCCGGTGACGAAATCCGCCGGGTGGTTCTGCGTATTCGACTTGCCCGTCCCGTTCTTCAGATAGCAGTACTCCCCGGGAGTCTTGATCATGGCGACGGACCGGCACCAGCCTCCCCCCGACACCCTGCCGTTCTTGAGGTTGTCGGCGTACTGGACATTGTACGATGCGCAGAGCGTCATGCACTGCTCAAACGTCGAGACGTAGGTCTTGAGGATGTCGTGGATGTCGGGGTTGCCCCATGTGGCGCCCGAGGCGTAGTTGACCTCGCACAGCTGGCGGAAGGTCTGGGCCGAGCCGCCGTTGACGGTGATGGCCTTGCTCTCGGCGTTGGTGGGCGTGTACGTCGTCATGTTGATGCCGGGACACCCGCCGTCCGTGGGCGCGGGTAGTTTGCCGTCAGGTAAGACGGAACTAGTCGCTGAGGCGCTGGACGACGTCGCCGTCGTCGTTCCCGATGCAATAGAACTGGGCGAGGAGGATGCGGAAGAGGACGCCACGGTTGCTGTTGGGCTGGTCTGGGTGTCCTGGTTGTCTGACGAGGAGTTGGCCTTTTGCGTTATGAGTCCGCCGGCGACGCCTCCAGCGATGCCGGCGGCCAGGATGATCACCAGCGCGGTGACGAGGCCCCAAAACACGGGGACTGTGAGACCTAGGACGCGGCGCTTCTCGGACGGCGGCGGCGGCGGTACATCATCACGCACGGCGTAGTGTTGTTGGCTTCCCATCCACTTCGGGTCCGTCGCCATGCTCTGCATCCCCAAGCTCTGCGTCGCCGGGCTTTGGATGCCGGGCTGAGCGGCGTAGGGGATGGGCGCCGTGGCCCACTGGTCCTGAGCCGATTCCAGGCCGGGCTGGTCGTTATACCGGTCGTTATGGCGATCTTGATCCATTTCGTGGGAGTGCAACAGCGGCTGTGTCAAAGGCGGCGGCGGCGAGTCGTCTGAGGGCTGTTGCAGCTGCTGTAGCTGGAGATGCTGTTGCTGTTTTTGCTGGTGCCACTCGCGTTGCTGCTGATGATACCGTGCTTCGTGATCGTCCATGCCAGCATCCCACGATGCTTTATTGTCCTTTTTTTTTTTTTCTCTCTTTCTTGCTCTTTTTTCTTCTTTATTTTAAATTCCCGCTGTGGATATCACTTGGGAGAAAACTTATGTCTAGGGTGTTGATATCAAGCGCACCCAGAGCACACAGGCGGGGGTCGACGGCGAGAAACAACACTGTTTGTGATGGATCAACGAATAACCTACTAGAAGGGGCGAAGGATGAAGAGGGAAAAAACGTGGCACCGGGCGAGACTTGAGTCTTAAACAGGGGTCGTCAACGGTCTCTCGTGGGGTCACAGGTAAGCGACATAGTGGTGCTTGTCTGAAGATGGTATGGCTGGGAAGCGAATTGGGTTGGGTTTACTGGGAACTGGGGTACAAGTGCGACGTTTAAACCGCCAGCAAAAAACACGCAAGAGGCCTAAATCGAATGGGTTTGAAGCGCATCTGCTCAACTTGGTGCTTATGCCTGAGCCTGGTCAAACAGGCCATCGGAGGGCCAGGCACGCGTCAGACTAGACCAAGATGAGAGTGCCGACCACTATCGTGTTGCAAGGGCCGTATCTTGGTTAGCAGCACAATGCCTGTCAATATCAGCCGCACCACCAGGCTCCGGTCCGGTGTATGGCCATGCAATCTAACATGGTGACAACCGTTGGGGGCTGCTCTGGACATCAAACCCAAAGGGTGTTAGCGCAAGGTGGGCCTTGCTGAACCAGAGTGCGAAAGGCAGGGTTCGCGAGCGGTAGGATGGTGGGTGGGGGCTGGTTTTGTCGAGAAGATGCTTGGAAGACAAAATGCGAGGAGATGGTGTGTGACGGAATACTTGGGGTTAATCCGGAGGCGCGGGTCAGTGAAGGGGGTGACTGATGGTGGATGAAGTGGTGATGTGGATGGTTGGATTATGTAGCCGCCATGGCGGCAATATGCACTTCGCCTTTCTGCTGAACCTCAGCCGCAACATTTTTCTTGCTGTGTTGGCATCACCTGAGAAACCGAGTGAATGATAAATAGAATCGTACAGATTCAGCAGGCGGGGCTGAAGTTTCCAAGTTTGGCTATTGTATTTCCCAACAACATAAACATGGCTGAGTTTGTATTAGTTACTGACGGCTGTTTATAAGAAAAAAAAAAAAAAAAGGAATAGAAAGGAGTTGGCGGAAAAAGAAGGGAAAAGAGACGTACTCGGGGTGCCGTATCCGAACATTAGTGATTGGCCAGAGCGGTAGATTGCAAAGTACATAGAGTAGGTACTCTGTGCGTCGTGGAACCCAATAAAGTTGTATGGCCTCAGCGCCCATTTGATTAACTCTAAATATTGTGAAATAATGGTTTTCGTCGTGGTCTGTGCATCCAGCCTTTTTGTGGCGCCTTCTCCAAGTCTTCTCCAAGACGAAGTACTAAGGTATCTGGTTGTCGCCAGCGAATTATCTTTAGGTACTCGTAAATGTATGTACTCGGCCGACCTCCCTCCCCCTTATCGGCTCCTCCAAGGCCCCCGTGTCACTTCATCCACATTATCCATCCCTGTGACGCTGCAATCCTTCACTGCGGGCACCGTCTCATCAATGAGCAAGTTCGTGCCGGTTTTGTGTGCCGTTCTCCGGTAACTCGGTAGGCATCTGCTGCCCGTGAACCTCAGCAACGGGCACATAGTGTCCTCCAGGCTTTCCCCACGGCGACGATGGACTCGTGTAGTGCTGCTGGTTATGTCCAGGTTGCATCTGGTAGCTTGCAAGTGCTGCTCTCGTCTTCTTCCTTTCACGCAAGAGCATGAAAGCGAGCGCTCCAGTCGCAATGGCAAGTGGCAGGCCCACGCCAACTCCGATACCCGCCGCCGCTCCCGTTGAGATTCCTTGGCTGGCGTCCGCAATGGATGGACACGTCGTGGCGCTAGCGTCTCCAGTACCCGTGCTGGCAGCTCCTGTGCCTCCGGTCCCTGTCGATGTCGCGCCAGTAGAAGCAGCCGTGGTCGTTGCCGATGCCGTGTCGTTTCCGAGGTCCGTTTGGAGGGCCGAGTTCATCACCGCTCTGTACGCGCCAACGGTAAAGTTCTGCTTCGAGCAATTATCCAGGCTGCTACAGGCAAACACCCTTGAGGCGCATGCCCATACAGCGGCGTGGCGGCCGGGTGCTGCGACGGGAGTACGTTAGCCATCGCCTCCGTATTCGTTACCCCTAGGTCTGGGCCGTAGGATCAAAGGATTCCAAAAGACTTACTCGCCCCGACGATGTTATCCTTGTCACAGATTTGCGGGCACCCGGGCTTCAGGTAGTCCTTGTCCGTACATCCGCCGCGGTACCAGGTCCCTTCGGTTGGCGAAAGACACAAGCCATTGGTCATGCAATAATGGTTCGCAAAGCAACAGGCAGCAACTTCATTACCTGATGCCACGGAGCACGGCTGCAGCGCCGATGCCGTCCCGCCGCTGGGCCAGTAACACGTCTGGCCAGACGCTAATGTCACCAGCTGGATCGCCGCGAAAACCCAGCGCGGCAGATGCATCTTTCGCTTCCTTGTTGGCAGGATCCGACGACGACGACAACGACGATGACATGAGTAGGGTAAGGGGAAAGGAGAAACGTGACATCTGGGGTAAATCACTGATATATAGCGAAAGTCCCCTCGCTGATCAGGTCTGGGCAATCTAACTCACTACTGACGAGGTTGCTTTCGTTCAACATTAGTGCAGTTACAGCTCTTGGCCCCCCCTGCTGCCCTTCCCTCTCCAACTGTGAAAAGCGATACAGTATCCTTCCCCCTCTAAGCGCAATACTCGCCGGGGCCCAGTCTATTGTGGAACATATCCTGACCAGCTGCTTACATCGTTGGCGAATCACACCTCCCATCGAGATGGCCAAGCGGGCTTCTCGGGTGCGCCCTTATCCGTATAAGTCGAAGTCTTGTAGATATGTACCACATACTGGTCCTGTAATTCTCACAGTCTCCATTCAAACGCCCGCACCAACGATGCAATGCGCAGCGCGCAGGCTATATTTTCCTTGGCGACCGATCGGCACCAACTCTTTAATTGGAATCTTGCAGAGGATTCGCCAGGGTTTGCAGATAGATGATGCGTAGGTAGTTGTCTAAACTGTCAATTGCTCTATAGGTATATCCTCCGCGAAAGCAACGCTTAGCATGTCCTGTCCTTTCTAATAATTATTTACAAAGTCTTCTTTCCCTTCACCGACTTCCACTCCATAAAACATGCTGCAATAGCAGCTAGAGCAGCCAAAGGAATGGCCGCCGTAAATGTCGCCTTCAAAGCATCGTTATACAAGTCCAGAATCTGCGGCAATGCGCTATCCGGGACCGCTGTACGGAAAGCCGTGGCGCCAGTCTCAAGAACCATGCGCATGTTGACTCCGGAAACCATATTGGTCATTGACGCCTGCATGAACCGGCTTTGGAACAAAGTGTTGCCGACAGAGATGAAGATGGCGCCTCCCAGAGACTGAGACGCTACCACGGCAGCAATGGCGATGGGAACCTCTTCCTCTGGGAGCACTGTCTGCACAGCGGTGAAGCCTTGCTGAGTCGCCATGCCAAGGCCTGCCGCCACGAGGATCTCGAACCCCATCAAGTGTGAAGCCGGCGTGTCTGGAGTAAGCAGCAGGAGGAGGGCACAACCGGCTGTGCCAACAAGACCACCAATGATGGCCGGCGGCACAAAGTAGCCCCAGACCGTGACGAAGATACCGGCGAGGAGCGAGAAGAACGCCATAGTGGCCATGTAGGGAATCATGTCCACTCCAGAGGAGATGGCATCATCACCGCGGATGGCCTGGAACCAGATGGGCAGGAAATAGGAATGAATGAGCATGGCCCCATACGTCGCAAAGGCTGCGACGCAGGACGCCGCCACAGTCCTCTGGGTGATGATGGCCGGCGGGATCAGGGCGCTGTCTTGCTTCCACCACTGCCAGGCCGCAAATACCACGGTCGTCGCACCAGCGCCTGACAGGAGGCCGATGATCTTCTTGCTTGACCACGCCTCGCCTTCACTTGCGTACTCTAGGGCCAGGAATAGCAACACGCAGGCGCTGAGAAGGAACACGTTGCCAACCAGATCAAGATCCAGGATTCTATCACCGATCGTTTGGCTGGAGCGGGTGGACTGTTTGTGATGAAAGAATAGGAGGAACAGGGCCATGGTGACCAGCGCGAGAGGAATGTTCATGTAAAAGCACCACCTCCAGGTCTAAAAACGGTCAGTTTGGGGTGTTTCTTTGGGAGAGGTCTCAAGGGAGTTACATACGACAAGATCGGTAAAGACACCACCAAGAAGAGGGCCGACGGTGGCTCCCAAGCCGAACCTTCATACTCAGGTTAGCAAATGCTTGGTTTCTCAAGTGAGAAGGTACTTACACGAGACCCACAACTGCCGTATATATCGGGCGCAGTTTCGGAGGAGCCGCCGTTGCGACGACAACAAAGCTACCGGTGAGAATGCCGGCGCTGGCGAACCCAGCCACGGCACATCCGACGATAAGTACGGTGGAATTCGGGGCAACCGCGCAAATGAGCGAACCAATCACGAAGATGAAAATGGCGAGCAGATACGACCACTTGATCGAGAAGAGAGTAAAGACTCTTCCAAAGACGGGCTGGAAAGCACAGGCCGTGAGCAAATAGGCCGAACCATACCATCCGATGTCCGCTGTAGACTGGAACTCTGCAGTGATGTAAGGAATGGCCTGCTTCAGTTAGCACAAGGGACGCCCCTACGAGCTCTTGAACAGGCATGCGTTGAACTCACCGTCGAAAGAATCGTCCTGTCGATTGAGATCAGAAACACTGCGATGCAGATTCCAACCATAAGCAAGACCAACGACAACCCACGCGTCCATTGCCCTTCCTCGGACTCTTCCGCTGCCAGAACAACAGAAATGCGCTGCTGCACCTTCAGCGCCTCCGATCGCCTGACCTGACGAGTACAATCCTCAGCATCCTCCTCGGCGATGTCGGGCTCGTAGGGCCTGGTAAAGCGGCTGATCTTCGCGCCGGCCTTGCCCGGATGGCGCTGCTCAGTGATGGGCGTGGACGCGGGCTCTGGGTTTACCAGAATCGCCCTGGAGCTCCGGAGTGACGACTGACTGGCCAGATGCCTCAGCTCTGGAGTAAAGAAGGACGAGATCATGGACGCCGTGTCGGAATGAATGTCTGAGAACTTTCCCACGCGTGGTGGTGAGTGGCGCACGTGGATCTCGGAAATAGAATGTGAGGAAACCGTCTTCAAAGACATTGGGTATGCGATCCGTTCAGATACCGCCACTTCCGTGGGTGACATTGGCTGGATCCGTGGTGTAAGCCTCAAGGACCCGTGCCGTTGGAACGAAGTCTTCCGTTGAAGGGAGGACTTGCGTTGGATGGGAGACTTGCGTCGAAGTTGGGACTTTCGCCCAGTCGGAGACCTGCGCTGGAGCGAAGACATGCGGCTAGGTATCACCGGCGCCTCCATGCCGTTCGCCAGCTTGGACCGGCCGCCGTGCCCGCAGTTTGAGCAACCGGACGACGACGACGACGAGGATTCCGCGCCGGGGCTGCACCTCCGCCTCCTCGGGGGTGTCCTGACGTTGGGGCCGACGACAACCACGGTTCCTGATCCGCGGCTGCTCCTTTCCGCGAGGGTCTCTGCCCTCGACAGACGGCCAATCTTCTCCTCCCAGTCGTCCGTGAGTGACGCCGGAAGAATCTTGTCATTCTCATTGTCTTTTTCCAAGTAAAACGACGAGTATGAAACCTTCTCGACCAGTTCTGGCATTTCTTCTGTGTCTTTGTCTGAATCCTCCTCCTCATCAATGTAGATGCGGCTGCTGCGGCCGTCTCGGCCCACGCGGCCGGTTAAAGATCGTGAGTCGCTTCTGTTGTCCGGCGACCGGCGCCGTTGTGGCTGGTTGCCTCCATTGGAGGACCTTCTGCGGTCTTGAGCGACCATTGTGGAAATGCAATCAAATTCAAAAGCAATTATACTCAGTTGTAAAGGAGTGAACAGTATAACGCGGCTTAAAGTGCCTGTGTGACAGACTGGCAGGCCCAACTAGATATGATGGATGAGAACTAGCATGACACGAAAACTTATCGAGAAGCCCGTGGGCAGGACCCTCGGCTTAAAGAGCTGCCCTGGCTCTTGGTAACTGGTCTTTCATGGCCACCTCTCCGCTGGCGTGGCGCTTCGAGGCATGGAAAAAGCCATACTCGGCTGGGCAAAGCGTTACCATCACTCTGGTCCGCAGGGACAATGGCAGTCCAAAGAACACACTCAAGAGGTCCTCCATTGTCCTGGTCCTGCCAAACGTCCTGTTTAGACGATGCTGGCGGGGGCTTTGCAAGTCGGCGCAGCACCAGTTGTCGCTGATGGCCAGTCTCGACAATTTTGATTGGTTGCAGGTGCAAGAAAGATTTGCGATCCGGCTAACGGGGACGCAGGGCCAGCCAAGCCAGAGGCGGGGTTTCGGTTTAGTGCGATGCAGTAGCAAAGTTTCCAGGTTTTGTGAAAAGTTCGAGAACTGGCGGGGGATCGACTTTGCTGCAGAAAACGTTGATGTCATGGGCTGACGGAAGACAAAGAATGAGCTGTTGTAGTGAAAGGACACACAATGGATTGCCCCTGCTTGGTGTCGACGCCGGGGAGTCCAATTGGTGTTAGTGTCCGGACTCGAGGTGTTGTTAAAGGCTTTTTTTCCTTGAAAGGATTTCGAAACGTGCATTTCGATACGACCTAACAATGAGAACTCGAAGATGAGGCATTTGCGAATCAGCCACCTGGATGTGCTAAACATCGCCGTAGCGGAGCCGTTGCATGCCACAAGGATTAGTCTGACCCGGACTTTCGTGTCTCTTTATCCGAAGCAAAGACTGCTGCGTGTGTTCCTAACGATATTTGACCTAGAGTAGGAGGCTATGGATGTCAACCCCCCACAACACCAATGAATATCGCAAGATATGTGATTTTAGGCGAGTCAGATGGATAATAAGACGCTAGTTTCAGTCTCTGACAGGTCTTGGCGGTATTCACTTCTTGTCGAGGTTCGAAAGGATTTGACAGTCCATTTCCGGAAGACTGGCCATGCATCACAATTTTGTTGAAGTTGTGGCAGATGTTGCTGCTATTGTAACCATTGTTCAACTGTATCACCGTACAGAACTGTTTCAAACAATGAATGGAGTGTACTGTTGCATTGCAAGGTGATTGCTGATAGATATTCAGGCGTGGACTGTGATATCTGACATCTTGTTCGCAACATCAACAAGCTGAAGTTGCGACATTTGGTTCCTTGCCACTATGGAGACTAAGATGGTCCATGATCGAGAAGTGCAGAAGGTCGAAGACCAAGCTAGTAACATCTTCCCATCCCGAGGATTCCTAAACGCACCCCTCCTTTAGTGATGATGATGATGGGTTTGGCTTAATGTCATGCAACTCTCCTATATCTTGAGTATTTCACCAACATGATGTTTTTATTGCAATTTTAACAGACATTGCAATGTGATAGTACACGTTTCCTTGAACGCTTTATATTCCTTTCTAAAGCAAAAAGACAGGTACTCAGTACCTCATCTGGGCCTTCGATATTACCAGCTTTGAACCGCGATGGATTATCGCAGCAGCATTTTGATCATAGTCCAGTCTGTAATGACACAACGCGAAGCTAGAAAAGGCTTTGTGGGACTAGTCAATTGGCCCGAGCCGTCTGGTATATATGCGATGATCAGTGAGATGGGCTAGTGCTAGCGAAGAATGAGTGATATTCCTGCCGAAGAAGTATCAGGTGAAATACAACATGGAGAGGAGTTTGACATTTACCCTCAGTTTGATTGACGGGGAAGGATCAAGTCGATGAATTCTTTAGTTAGTAACACAAACATCGTTTTGTTGTGACTTACGTATGCCTCTGAATGAAGAAACACATTAGTGTTGTTGAGCCCTTGCAATATGATTCAACAGCATCAAAGCTTGTTAGACCATCTAACCGTTCCCGGCGATTTGGATAAACAACGCCGGAAAAGGAAGCCAGTTCGCTAGTTCGCTACCCGGCCATTGACAAGCCCCTCTGCCTCTGGCTTAGCAGGGAAGAGATCTCCGTAACTGGCGAGAATAATTGTCAAACATGGAGATCGTAAAACTCTCTGCCTTGATTTGCTGAAGCATGGCTGCACCAAAACCTCAACCACGGCATGTAGCACGTACGTTGAAATATGCCGAAGAGATGATCAAGAGGTGGTTGTAATCTTTCCATCGCATTCTCATGGCTGTTAATCGTTGGGCAAGCTCTGGCATGCCGGTAGCTACCCTCAGTCCAAAGGCTTGGAAAGCCACCTCCTCCTAATATGACAAATGGCCATTAGCAGCAGTAGCATTAACATGGTTGTGAGCTCCCGAGATAGCGAGAACAGTGTGAAGTAGTTAGAAACCCTGGAATGGGAAAGCATCTAGGTTTCGATCCGGCCAGATCATGATTGTGCTGAAGTTCTTGCTAGTTTCTTTTTGAGATAGTAGCACAACCTCTCAAACTGCCCGATATGTAGGACAAATAGTCAAGGAGCGAAAGCCAGCCAGGAACGGGCAGGCGGATAGTTCGGGGCTGTCATCTTTGTTAACGCCCGTTTTGAAGTTGATCGTCAACCCAGAAACTCAATCCTCGATAGTCTAGTGGTGAGGATATCGGCTTGTCAACAAGGCAATACGCCGGGGACCGGGGTTCAATTCCCCGTCGAGGAGTAACGACACGGAGTCTGATCAGATTTCATTTTTGCAGTTTTTTGTGGCTGCTGTGGGCAAGTTGCGGAGCCCATTCCATGCCCTGGTCCGAAGATCCACCTAATCTACGGCCGGGGGACGGTCACGGAGACAAGTGGGTCAAATATTGTAATAGATCCGACGAAGAATCTTGGACACTAAAGTAGAGAAGTGTGGGATTCTCACTATGTCAAGAGTTATTGGTTTAATGTTGGCCGTCTAAATAAATCTTGTCTGTTAAGGTGCAATTGCGAGTCAAATGCCCGAGTTTTCTATATCCTCTTAGCACGGTAATGTCAGGGTTTTGGTTTCTCTCCGCCAATGCCGTCCATGCTCTTGTAAGTGTTGCACGAAATATCAACGGCAATTTCACAACCTCCGTCTTCACGGCCCCAGTCACGATCTTTACCCTTGAGCGCGGCTTCCGTAGATTATTCCCACTTTGTACAATATGTTGCGATAGTTGATGTGTCAGCTTGTTGTTTGTGGTTGGATTATTCCTAAAAAGGAAAGACTCTCTGGTCTCAAGCGAGTGCACTTATGCTAGTTCATGTCTGCCAAAGAAAACAAATGGATACACTTCCCAAAACTCCCACTTTCAACTGACAGGGTGTTTACCTAAATGTTTTCATATGCTCTCTTTGGTGACGCTTCCCGTGCTAGTATGTAGCATCTTTTCCTTCCTCGAGTTATAGTAATTAGTTATGAGCTTCTTGAGATAGCTTACCGGTCTAGAAGACTAGCCAAAAACAGGATGTCACTAGCGGAGGGGTCTTCTCGCTTGATATGGTCGAAAGACACTATCCATGTAGCTGTGACCGCATGAGGCGTCTCAGAGTTTCTGCCGACTGTTTCGAACGGTTCGCTCAGTTACTATGCTATCGTCTTTTTTATTCAAAAGCTGAAGATATTTGTTGATAGACATGCTGTTCGCTTGTATATATGCGGCAACGCGAGCGAGTGCAAGCGGTAAATACTCAAGTCTGGCAGATAAAACCGCCGTCTCTTCGGCAGAGCCTTCCTCATCAAGAAATTTACTTAGGAGTTGATGTGACTTCGCCTCACTCATCTCATTGACTTTTGTAAGCGGCTTTCCTCGTACTAGTCTTAGCCCTTTTTGTTTGTTCCTAGTCGTAATAAGAACTGATCCGTGACGGCACTCGGCGATATACTGTGCCATATCACCGTATACTTCAGTCACAGTTTTGTCAGAATTGCCGTATTTCGGCTCTGGCGGGAAGAATACTTACTTGTGCATCATTGGCATTATCGATTGTTATAAGCCATCTGCCACGTCATGGCGAAATGATGGGTGGCTTGTCAGAAACCCCGTCGCAGATGTAGGTTATTACATTAGAGGTCGTGTAGAGCGACAAGATAGATGAAGAGCTGAGTGAAAGGTATTCTGCTCTTGTGGCTGGACATAGGCTGTGTTGAATGCAGGATCAAGCTGACGCTTCCTTATCAACACCTTTTGGCTCGCTTCATCATTCACGGCACCAGCCAAGAGTCTTTCATGTGCTGCCCGCCAGCATCATGATTGGTAATTTACAGCCAAGCTATAGGTGCCGCCCGTAGTTTTCCTTGAATAAGCTGGTTGATTTGTTGAGGCGATGCCATGTTGAAAACATTCTAGAATTTTAGCAAATATATTGGCGAGCCTCAATTGTCAACTTCGCAGGGCGTGGTCAACCTGTCAAGAGGCTCTTTGGATCAGCTCCTTTGATATGGAGGTGCAGGTCTGCCTACCGCACCCGCGTTCGGGGTCTATTGGCAAGATTATGATGAACGGTCTACTTCAAAAGTATCATTTTGACTAAAGATTCTTGCCGCAGCTGCCTTAAACTGTAGGTTCCAACACTCATCCATGCTCCGTTAATTCCACATCGATGAGACAACAGCAAAGGAAGTGCTAGCGAAGGGGTCGTTTAATGGTGCATGGCTCTGCTCCACATGCTTCGATCTGACTGCCCCAGCGTGATATGGCCATCCCCAAAAAGAAAAAGGGTTTTGCGCACAAGATTCGTCTGTTGGTCGGGCAGCTTCAAACAATGTATCCCATGTCTCTTCTCGTGCGCCTCGAGTGGTCTCAACCAAAGATCTCGGCTCCGCTTCCTATCAGATCAGAACATGTCGTCAGCTTAGAGCAAGGGCCCTGTTTGGGCCGCTGCTGTGATGTCAAATGCCTCGGGGTCCCAACACAGAGGTGAGGCGTTGATAGGTGCGATCAGCCACACGACGCTCTCGCTGGACAGGGATGCCCGAGCAAGACATGCCTGTGACGTCACCGCCGCAAGCGCAACCTCCTTCCCCATTCTGCCTTCCACTTACACCTTAAAACGACAATCTACGAATATAAGAAGGGACAAGCCACCTCTGCCTACCTCTAGTATTCGAAAACTAAACTTACTTTGTATCAATAAAACTAGAAAAACTTGTATGTTTGACAAGAACAAATCATCCACAAAAGATATCCCCATCCTCAACAAGCTCACTTCCTCTCACCACAACAAAACCACCAAAACCTTCAAAATGCCCATCGGAAACAACGATCAGGATAACGGTGTTACTGGCGCCGCCAAGTTCGTCACATCGACGCTCGGAAACACCGTCGGCGGACTGACACGTACCGTCGGCAATGTCACTGGCGCCGCGACCAAAGGCGTTGGTGACACGATCACCAGCGCCGGAGGTTCTGCTGGCCGTCCTGTAGGTGACGGAATCAGCAACGTCGGCGGTGGCCTGCAGAACGCTCTCAACTCTGTTGGAAAGGGTGCGGAGGATGCTGGACAGTGGAAGAGGTCTTGATTCACGTGCCGCAAGTGGTTTGGTTCTCGGAATGATATAATGTACTACTTTAATGAAAGGCGCTTGGGGTAAGGGTCAACGGGACGGCTCTGGGATTGTATTGTTGAGAACGTTCATACGCCAAATTGAAGCAATGTCCTTTGTGTCATTAACCTTCGCCTCGCCTCATCGTGATCTTTTTTATCTGCCTTAAGCATACCAGTGATTGATTGTGACGTTATTAAAGCGCATCAGAATCTGTCACGTATAATAGCTTCGACATCGTAGTTCACTAAGAATCCAGATATTCGTCTATTCATATGGCCTCTGCGCCTCTATTCCAACTTCGTTGATGATAGTACATATGTACAATAGTATACAGTATAAGTAAGTTGGACAGGTAGGTTTTGCATCATTAGATTGAGAGGGGTTAAGGTGTTATCATGGTTTACTCCTTCTTGCGGAACTGCAGGTTATATGTCTGTAACTGCTCCTTCGTCATCTTACCGGGCCCCCCGGCAAACTCGTCGACACCGTTGTTGTTCTTGGGGAACGCAATCACATCCCGGACAGAAGAGGATCCGCTCAGTACGGCCACAAACCGATCAAAGCCGATAGCGAAGCCCGCATGCGGTGGGCATCCTGCACGAAGAGCTTTCAGGAGGTGCGAGAATTCCTTGATTTTGTCCTGGCTCATCTTGAGGATATCACGGAAGATGAACTCCTGAATTTCAGCAATGTGAATACGACGGCTTCCACCGCCGAGCTCCACACCGTTGAGAACGAGGTCGTAGTGGTCAGCCTTGGCTCTCAAGGGATCCTTGAAGAGCAGCTCAAAGTCCTCCTCGGAGTGAGGGGCGGTAAAGGGGTGATGGGTAGCAGAAAAGCCCGATGCGCCGCCCTGGCCCACGTCACCCTCCTCCTCGGGGGTGAACATGGGGAAATCTGTGACCCAAAGGAACTTGAAAGAGTCGCTTCTGTCGATAAGGCCAGCTTCCACAGCAGCATGGTACAAGGCGATTCTGGTCTCGCCCAGCTTCGTGGAGCCTCCTTGTTGTGGCTGGTCCTTGCGTGCCTGGAAAAGTACGATATCGCCGTTCTCCAGAGATGAGAAGCCCGAATCTTCAGGCAGGAAGGGAAGGATGCTGTCCAAGCCCTCGGGACCCAACGCAGAGAAGCCGTTAAGGGGTTTGCTGCTGTCGAACATCAAGGCCGTGGGGGCGCCATCGGGGTTTTCGGATAAGCTCTTGGGCAGGTTCTCCATAAACTCGGTCACAAACTTCCAAACATCTCGTCTGTCAGCGTCCTCATGTGGACTAATCTTCCATGTTTCAACGATGGGCGACTCAAGGTCGGTGATCATGCTGACAAAACCCTTGTTCAGACTCTCATCAACTCGGCAGATCTGTTTCAGGTTAGCGAATGAAATTGCCTTGTCTGAGATAGCAACTGACCCTGTTGGGTATACGCAGGTCTGGCTTGTCAGAACCATACAAATCCATACAGTCGGTGTACTTCATTCTCAAGAATGGGGTGGTGATGGCGGGGTATTCTTGGTAGAATGGCGCCTTTGCATTGTCATTTGCGCTGTCTTGAATACTCTGCTTCCAATCCTGCTTTTGTTAGGCTCAATCTCCATATTTTGTGACTTGATTCCTTACCTGGAGCGATGCTTTCCTGACTGGCGCAAATGAATCTTCCCCAACCTCCATGACGTACTGCTCTCGCATGGTTTCCCACGCCTTCCCAACGACGTACTCAACGTCCTCCATAATATTCTTGCCCGTCGCAAATGACTTTTCCATATCCAGCTGCCCAAAAGTCAACAGTATGATCTAGTAACATAGAGGTGTAACACATACCTGAGTAAACTCGGGCTGGCGATCAGCACGATGGTCTTCGTCACGGAAGCACCGCGCAAATTGGTAGTAACCCGCCATACCAGAAGCCATCAGAACCTGCTTGTATTGCTGAGGGCTCTGTGGCAGGGCATAGGCGTACTTTGGACGGCGAGTAGGCACAATGAACTCCCTTGCACCCTCGGATGTTGACTTGAACAGGATCGGCGTTTCTACGTCCATGAAATCCCGTTCTACCATTGCATGGCCCAGAGATGACTTCAGTTGAGCACGAAAGCGCAGTCTTTCCCTCAACTTCTCATGGAAACGCAACTGCAAGTGGCGCTGCTCTGGCGGGAAGACCGTATCTGGGCCAATGATGATGTCTTTGGGGAAAGGGTTGAGGTATTGTATCGACTCCATATCAATCTCGAACCGCGTGGCGCTGGAGGCTTCCGTAACAACACCTGAGGCGAGCACCGCACTGAAAGGCCGAATTTTGCTGAGAATAGCAGCATTTTCGCCCTTTGCACAGATTTGTCCTATCCGTTCTCCGTTTCGTTCTACGTGGGCGAAGGCAAGATTCTTGCCGACCTTCCTAGCTCGACCGATGTGTCCGCTAACGACAATCTGGCTTCCTTGTGTACTCCAAGTCTCGGGGGGCGACAACTGAGGAAATGCGACTGCATAACAATAGGTTAGCCAGATACTTTTGAAGTCAATCGTCATTCTGGGCGTACCCACAGCACTCCTTGAACTCCTCAGACAACTGTGCATGTGTTGACTCGTCTTGAGCACCCTTTGTTTGGGTTGTTGACAAGTAGCGAACCTGGCGACTCGACGAGAGTTGAGATCCGCATCTTTGCTTCTGAAGTAGAGCTAGGCTTTGTCCCACCCTTTGCGACTGTGGTATCCGAGGACGTAGAGCAGCTAGAGCTCTACTGCGGCAACATTGGCGGAGCATTTGAAGGGATTGTAACAAGGTTGACTGGAATAAATCGGATCGCAAGAGGTGTAATAGGACTCATGAGCGTATTGCGACTAGGAATACACTGGTGGGAACCCTCAATGGCGCATCGTGATCGTCGCAATTGAAGGAGAATCAAGTTTAATTATGTGACATATGAAGCTATCGCAGCTCAGCCCACTGTAACGAGACGCGGCACTCGATTTGGCAGCGACCTGCACGCCAGAGTGGGCTGTTTTGCTGCAGGGCACGTCAAGCTTGCACCTCAGGCAGGAGGGTCGTCCCCACCAAAAAAAGTGATTAGCGCGGGGCAGATCCTCCGTATAAAACCTTGCAGCAAGCTCCTAAAAAATTTCTCTCTTTTTCTCTTCATGATTCTTCCATTTCAAAAAAGTGTATGTTTGGTCCAAACCCCCCGGCGTCACGCCAATAGCATCAAAGAAAGATTTACTAACAAACCGATTTGCAGGTGATGATAGCCACGTGGATAATATGATGTTGCACCCTCTGTCTGAGGCATCCAAGCTCTCCCCTTCGGGCGGCTTCAGGGCGAAGGTGTCGAGGGCAGAGGGAGCCATGACATAGGCGTTCGACACGACCTTGTTACTCTATCGGACGCGATGAAAGGCAACTCTGATTTTTCAAGAAATGGAAGAATTCTTTAGGCGTTCCGGGAGCCAGGCGCTGCGTCAGCCGGACAGACCTGTTAGCGACAAGTGAAGCTTGGGGATCTGTCGGTGACACGATGGCACAGCCATGGCAAGGCGAGTTTTTACTTTTTTCTTGCCGTGGTGCGTCAGCCGTATATGGTCGATTCACTCCCTAGTCCAACATATCGGATGCCCCTTCCTGCAAACTCCCTTATCCTCGCCGGGGATTCAGGGTTGTGATGTGTGTAGGAGGCACGGATGACGGCATGATGAAGACTGGGGAAACGAATTGCTTGGATACGAGTCGCGGAATCTGTGTACAATAGCGTAGTTTAACCTCGTCGGTGCATACACATTGACAGGGATGGCGGCCTGTGCGGCTGTCCACGAATATCCCAGACTTGTTTGAATCAAAAGGACCGATGATTGGAAGAAGAACAAAGGCCCGGGAACAAAAGAAATGTGAGCTATGAGATGTACATATGACGAGCAAATGCCAGCGAACCCCATGTTTCCAGATTGTGTTTCAACTGTCACGGTGCCGTCTGGAGATGGTGTTCGTATCGCGTTTGCCGAGCATGAAGGGCTTCGTAGAGTCCTGGTTCTACCAGGGACATTTCACTGATTTATTGAGGCAATGTCTTATTAGACTGCTGATCGACGGCATGGCATAAACTGCTAGATTCGTTTCGTCGACGTCTTCAAGACCCCCACGGTGAAGTGTTTACCCTGTGAAGGTCAGAGACACAGCAGCAAGGAGTAGCGCGTCTTCTCCACACACACTCTCTTTCTCTCATGCTGCACCCCAGCATATTTAACCTGCCAGTGTTCATCCGTGTCAGTGGATGGACCCCCTCGACGGAGCATCGGGGTCGCCTGCGGTCCACCTCTGCACACAGGTGGCGCTAAAGATTACATAGTATAGAATCTCTTCAACGGTGCGCAAGGACCACCACGCTGGAATGCCACTGTGACGGTGCCGATTTCCAGCATCACAAACACTGCTACCGGTCCAACCGAGTACGTACCTCTCAGCCTGCAAGTGCACGTTTACCGCCAACGCAGCTAAGGTACTGAGGGGATGCCCAGAATAGAAGACCACCGTAAAAGCGAAGTCTTACACTATTGTAGGTGCACTTTCAGCAGCCAGCACCTCCACCACAACAGCCGCCTTACGTAGCAGCCCGACTAACCGACCATCGTCCTCCTCCCAATTCAAGACCGTAGCCCGTCCCTCCTCCACCCAATTCCACCACTTCCCGTCCAACGTGGCTAACGTCGATACCGACGCTGTCCGTCTTCATTTCCCAGCGACCCCAACGCACCTCGCCCATCAGGCGCACACATTACGATAACGATATCTCAAATTTGTATCCTTAATCAGTACTCTCTGCGTTCGTTTCGACACCCTGTCATGGCCGTTGGTCGAACACCGGAACCCGAACAAATCATCCTGCATTGAAGCTTGCCGGAGCCCAATTTCGCCGAGTTGAGGGTTTCCCTGGGCTGCAACCTCCGTCGCACCCCGTCACCGATACTTTCCCTCCTGTCGCCAACGACCACGTTTGCACCTCTTGTAAGCGAAGGCTTTGCGAGCGTCATTCTTGAAAGAACGAACTTCGACCACTAGAGACCCCGTGCCGAGGCCCGTGACGACCGGTCCCTTTTTCGACGTATTCTCATTTCCGCGACTTTCGTCCGATCACCAACCTCAACTGAGCTCTCCGCTGTCGCCAAGCTTGCCGATTGTCACGACTGCCTGACTGCGGCAGACCACTTCGATTCAACCTCAAAATGTCGAGCTCCTTTGAGAAATCCGTCAAGGGGGCCACCAAGATCAAGGTTGGTGAAGGGCAGCTCCGGTCTTTCCATGCCGATACCTCGGCATATTTGTTCCAGATCATGATGACGCTGACTTTGTCCGCATAGGCCGCGCCGCCCAAGACCAAATACATTGAGCACATTCTCGTGGCGACGCACGCGGGTGAAGCTGGCGTTGGAGAGGTTTTTCGCGCCTTGCAGTTCCGTCTGAGAGACTCGACATGGACTGTTGTTTTCAAGAGCTTAATTACCGTCCACTTGATGATCCGCGAAGGTTCACCCGATGTTACACTTGCGTTTCTATCGAGGCATCCAAACACGCTAGCTATCAGCAGCTTCACCGATGGTTAGTTTGTCTCCGAGACTGATCAAGGTTCGTTTAGGGGTGCTGACGTTGTCTTACAGCCCAAACCCAGGGTCGGAACATCCGGCATTACGCCAACTACCTCACATCTAGAGCCAAGGCCTATCGTGAAACGAAATGCGACTGGGTTCGAACGAAGGAATCTAGACTGGAGAAGCTGACGGTAGAGAAGGGCCTTCTGAGGGAGACTGAGATTCTTCAGACCCAAATTTCAGCCTTGCTGAAATGCGATGTGCGTCTTGACTTGGTTGCGATAGTTTTGGTTGGGTACTGACGCTTGGCAGGTTCTTGAGGGCGAGATCGAAAACGAAATTACGGTGACCGTCTTTAGATTGTTGGTTCTCGACTTACTAGCTCTGTTCCAAGCTCTAAACCAGGGGATGATCAACATCCTGGGTAAGCTTCACGGTCGCGCATCCTGTCACGATTACTGACTCGATTAGGCAATTTTTTCGAAATGTCCAAGGTCGACGCCGAGCGAGCCATGTCAATTTATCGCAATTTCACAAAGCAAACTGATTTTGTGGTGCAATTCCTGAGCGTCGCACGACAGTTTGAGCATCAGACTCGAGTTGAGGTCCCCAAATTGAAGCACGCGCCAGTTAACTTGGGCCGACAACTTGAGGAATACCTCCACGACCCCGATTTTGAAGTCAACAGAAGGCAATATATTGCGGAGCAGCAGGCGAAGAAGAATGGAGGAGGATCTTCAAAAGTATCAGCCAGCGCTTTCGACTCAAAGCCGACTCCAGCGGCGAACAACCCCTTCCCAAGCACCAACGGCTTGTCGCAAGCAAAGCCCGAGCCTGCCAAGGGCCCTGCTCCGGATTTGATCGATTTCTTCGAGTCTATCGAACAGAACCAAACAACAATGGCACCCAATCAGCAGCAGCATCAGCAGCAACAGCAGATGCCCATGCAGACCGGCTTCGTATCAAACAGCCCGTTCCAGCCGCAACCTACAGGGTTCCAACAAAACGGCTTCGAAGCACAACAGACCGGATTCGCTGCTCAGCCCACTGGATTCGGAACGAACCCCTACCAGCAGCAGCAGCCGCAGCCTCAGCAACATAGCACCAATCCATTTGGTCAGGTACAGCAGCAGCCGCAACAGCAGCAACAACAAGCACCACAGATGCTCCAGCCCAACTTTACTGGGGCTGGCTTTGGCGGGTTCACCCCGCAACCAAGCTTTCAGCCCGGCGCATTGGGCTCAATACCACAGGACTCGGTGGCGAGCTTTCCAACGGGCAACACGGCAGGCATGCTCAGTCCCCAGGCTGGACAGCAAACAACCAATCCTTTCCGGGCTTCAATGCTGATGGCTCAGCAAACCGGCATGTCTACTAATACCGCCTTTACTCCTGCCAGCCCTCAACCGAACCTGCAGAGGCAGTCAACAAACCCCTTCGCAAGATCGTCGCCTCAGGCGCAGCAACCCTTCCCATCGGCACCGAGCAACTCTCCATTCCAATCTCAACAAGCCCAGCAACTTCCGACCATTGCTCCGCTGCAACCGATGATGACAGGAACCAACCCTTTTGCGAAAAATCTGAATGGCTCTCAATTACAGCAACAGAGACCTGCTACTAGCTCTGGTGCCCTTGCCCCGCAACCAACTGGAACCACCAACCCTTTCCGCCAAGGCGCCTTCGTGAACCACCAAACGGGCATGGGCTGGCAGCATAATCAGCAATCCATGGGTGGTGGCTTGGATAATCTTGAGACGATGCCTGTCTTCCCCCGTCCTATCCAGCAAACACCATGGCAGACATAATAAAGCTGCTCGCTCCCGATTAAATTTGTCCGTAGTTTTGGCTGCACCAAGGCACTTCCTTTCTCTAGTTTTCCATCTCAAGCGAGGCGTTATTAAGGTTTTTGCTTGTACAATTCGAACGATGTGTAGACGGCAAGGGTCTTGCCAGTTAAAAAGAAAAAAGAGAGCTCAGCGGTTGATGAGGCCGAAGGTGGAAGCCGACAGTCTTCGAAGCAAGAGTCGAAAAATGTATTATTTAGTAAGCAGACTTAGAAGTAATTCTTGCATAAGGTATGGGAGTGATTTCCCAAAAGAAACTTGATTTCCGCCCCGAGATTGCCGTGTACCCATTGAGATCAAACTCCTTTTTTAGCGTTGCACTCTAGTCCTATCTGTCCTGAATCGACCCCAAACGCCGTCGCTATGCATCATCCCTCACAACCCAAAAGCTCAGGTAAAGTAGCAGTACTAAAAGACGTCGTCCACATCCATCTTCTGAGCTGTTTGCCCTGTGGCTGCAGCTTCCACCGCTTCAGCAGTAGCAACCTTTTCCGGCCCCTTTTCGTCGTCAATAAACACAGCCAATCCTGAAAACGCCTCGAACATGGCCCGGCCGAGGTACTCTTCCGCACTGTATCCTCCGACCACGATCTCGTCCTTCTTGCGTGCCTCGTCGACCCAGTGATTGCGGTACTCTTCCAAAGGGCCCAGCTTGTATCTCTCCATGTCGAGCTTGAGACCGCCAAACGGGTCGTACGGCTTGTTTTCTTCGATGACGCGCTTCTTCTCCTTCTTCAATCCGCGGATGGAGAGACCAGGCGTGGTAGCATCGTTCAGGGAACCCATGGCGGCAGACATGCGGCCCTGTCCGCGCTTCTTGAGTAGAATGCGATTAAGCGTCTGCTTGGCCTCGCCAACATCTCCGCTAGCCAGTCCGTCGAGCATTTCCTCACGCATACGTTGCTCCTTCTTCTTCTCAGCCTTGTCTTCCTCCATGGCCTCCATCCTGCGGCGGCGCGCCTCTTCCTTCTCTGCTTCGAAGCGAGAGAGACGCTCTGTTTCGGATTCTTTGGCGAGCCGTTTGTTGCGCTCGATCTCGGCGCGGTGGGCCTGCTCCCACTCAATCAGCTTCGCCTCCGCTGTCTTCTTCTCGACATCGCTTCCTGAGATGAGGTCAAACGTCAAGGTTTCGACCCATTCCAGATACTCGTTGTAATCCGACAGTGTCTCAAAGTCGTCTTCAACCTTGTTCAGGACTGCGGCGACACGGCGCCGGATGTCGACTTCACGTTCGATAGTCAAATCGCCAAAGTAGGCAGACTTAAATCCCTTTTTACGGAGTGTCTTGTGGCAGCCTGCGTAGGGGCACTGGTTGGGGCCGTCTGAGAAGATGCGGGCGACGCAGTTGGCGCACATTGGGTGGTAGCACTCTGGATTAATGAGGAACTCGAGGTCTTTGTTTAGATAGCGCATAGTTTTGCATACTGGGCAGATGTCGTCGTTCGGCGTCGGTGCAGGAGCCCCGTTGGTTGAGGGACGACGGGCGGCCATTTTGGGCGATGCCGAAGACGTGTAAGGAGGATTGATGGCTTGATAACGTGAGAAAAGGTTAAAGGCGAGATTTGACTGCTCGATCGATATCTCGAGTGAGACGTGAAGGAGCTTTCGTGAAGTTGGCCGGCTACGGAGGCATTGATTTCGAAAATGTGCACGCGCGCCCAGTGACGGCAGGTATTGGTTTCTGGAGATATTAAAGGTCCTGCCTGAAAGAAGTTCACGATTGCTCTTGACCCAGGGCAGGTTGAGGCGAGGCTGACGGAAGGATTTATTAAGCGAGACTGATTGGCCAGAGCTTCCAAGTCAGATGCACGGTCGAGACAGGGGTCTCACAGCTACCCCTCCAAGAATTCCATCAGCCTTCTGCGCCCACCTTCCACTGTCTTCGAAACATCACAAAGCAGTTGAAAACCGCAACCATGGCCGACAAAGGTAAGCCACTGCTTCTTCTTCTAACCGTCGTCATTCGAAATTAGGTATCCGGAACTTTGCATTGACATATGCGCAAACAGAACCTACCCCCGCCGAAGAGGCCGCTGCCCGCGCCAAGGAGGCCGAGGAGCAGAATGCCCTGCCCTACAAGTGGCAGCAGACCATCGCCGATGTCGATATCACCTTCAGCGTTCCGGGTAACTACAAGAGCAGGGACCTGGCCATTGATCTCAAGAAGAACAAGATCACTGCGGGTGTGAAGGGGCAGGAGCCCATCATCAGCGTATGTCATTGACTACCTACCCCGCCAGGATGTCATCTCATCTACTTTGACGAACTGGGGGGCAAGTGTTGTGTTTGGAACGGGACAAAGTGCTGACAAATGTCAGGGCGACCTCGCACACGCCATCATCGTCGACGACTCGACCTGGACCCTGGCATCCGCCTCCGACGGCACCAAGACGGTCGAGATCCACCTGGACAAGGTCAACAAGATGGAGTGGTGGCCGCACGTCGTCACCTCGGCGCCCAAGATTGACGTTTCCAAGATCCAGCCCGACACAAGCAAGCTTTCCGACCTCGACGGCGAGACGCGCGGTATGGTTGAGAAGATGATGTGGGACCAGCGCCAGAAGGAGATGGGCATGCCCACGTCGGACGAGCAGAAGAAGCTGGACATTCTCAAGAAGTTCCAGGCTGAGCACCCTGAGATGGACTTCAGCAACGCCAAGATCAGCTAGTTGTCACGTTGTCTGTGACAAATCAAAATGAGCCGAGGGAGGAAAAGTACATGAGTTTCACGAGGAACGTCATTCGTAGGAGTTGGTGAATCAAATGTATTCAATACAAAAAAAATTCTAATTATTAAGAGAAAATGTCAAGGGTGAAACGAATAGCCGAAACCATGGAGCTGGAAGAACCAGTGGTAATGGCTTCAGAGAGCCCATGTGTGAGATTGCTCTTGGAGCCGCTAGTAATGGTGAAGCAGATGGAATGCTGCAACCCATCAATTGTCAGATTAATAAGCGGTCCGTAGCCAACCACGTCCACAATCGATACTGGCTGGGGAGGGGAACAAATGGGAAGAGGGTAGCTTGGGTCTGGTAGGAAAACCAATCACTACGATGTACGACTGACTGCAAAGATTAGTGGGCAATAGCAAGACAAGAGAGCAAGACACGCGTCAGGATTCATGCACTACAGAATCGCTGACCAGACCCGACATAGGGTCTATCAATCCAATTTCTATCCGCTCTATCCACCCTCGCATGTCCTCAAGGATGGCGCTGGAGAAGCAAATCAGATAAGACGACATGTAACTTGCGTCATCAAACATTCAATCACTTGACATTGAACCTGTTATTTTGGTTAGCGACAATTCCAGACGCAAATGTGCTAACAAATCGGAAAAAAAGAGTAGTGAGATCAGAAATTAGAACCATATCCACACAATAGATTCGGATAGGGATAACTGTAACTTAAAAAAGTGTCTAGGTCATCATTTCGAGGGGTTGTAATGAAAATAAGAGTGTCCTTACCTTATCGGAATGGTATATCTGAACGGCATCATCGTATTCATTTCATTTCGTTAGACTACTATGGGATTTGAGTCAGCCAAAGGTCCCGTACACGGATATACCAGGGATTGAGCAATGAGACGATTCAAAATCAGAAATTAGAACCATATCCACACAGATAGTTCGGATAGGGATAACTGTAACTTAAAAAAGTGTCTAAGTCATCATTTTTGGGAGTGGTAGTTTGAAGCAAAGAAAATTTCCAACATACCTATTGACTTGAGATCCGGCCATTTACTGCTTGGAAAGACGAGCAGCCTTGAACTTGCTGATGCGCTCGCCACCATCGGCTTCGTCAAGGGGCCGGATCACAGACGTGTCTTCCTGCAGGAAGCCACCTTGCTTCTGGATGAAGTTACGGCGCTTGCGGTGATATTCATCCGCAACATCTTGATCGATGAACTCATCGCCAAAAGGATCGGCCTCGACCGGCTTGGTTTCCTTCTCGACAACCAAGTCGGCAAGCGTCTGACCTTCGGGACCAGTGGGCGCCGTTGGTCTGTCCTGGTCAAGGAATCGCACCGGGACATCCATCGGGCCCTTAGGGACGGCATCATCGTCAACGACAGTCGGTACAGCTCTCTGTTTCTTAAAACGAGAAGCTTTGCGATTCGTCTTGGTTTCAATCTGCTTAGCCGATCCACTGCGCTCGACAATATCGCTGAGAGGCTCAACGACAGGTTCAGCAGGAGGCTGAGGTGCAGTGGCTGGCGCCGGACTTGCGGCCGTGGACGTCTCGGGCGCGATATCGAGACTCTGAGCGAAGCGAACACTCTTTTTGCCATCGGACTCTGTTGGGGGCGAGGTCCTCAGGCTGGATGCAACTGGGGAGGGCGATGGCTTAGATGCAGAGGCCGCCTTCGCATCTTCTCCACGCTTGATGACGATGCGGCCAATGCCCTGCTTGTCATCGTCCTCGTCTGAGCCCTCGGCCTTTGCTTGAGCCTCGGCCTCCTCAGTAAAGCGAGACTTGACACCCAGACGTTTCTCGAGCTCGACCATACGTTGATGATAACCGTCGTCGAGGACACTGGTTGTGGACCGTCCATACTTGTCCTCTTCCTCGTCCTCGTCCAAGTCAGAGTACTCATACTCCCAGTCATCGTCATCATCACCCGAGCCCTCCTCGAGTGTCAGCTCAGCCACAACTGCTCCGACCTCTTCCATGCCATACTTGAGCATCTCTCGGCGGAGAAGAGCATCCTCTTCAGACTCATCTTCGGGAAGAACCGGTGCTTGCCGACTGATCTCTTCTTGCTCTCTGGCTGTCTTCATGATCTCTTCGACGCGCTGAGCGTTTCTAGAAATCTGAGGCTGCGAGGGAGCCTTGGTGTCTTCTGCAAACGAGACGGTCTTTTTCACCGCGACCGTGTCGTCAACCTTCTCCTGAGGCTGAACCCTTTCAACGACAGAGGCATGCTCTTCCGTTGAAGGGGTAGTCACCGGCACATCGGCGGGCTCGTCAGTGACATCCTCAACGATGGCCTCTGTCGTTGTTGATCCTTGAGGCTTGGCTTCGGGAATGTCCTTTACACCAGCCTTCTCCAAGATCTCTCGAATCTGACCACTCGAGTCGCCAGGTCGCTGGAGACGAGTAGAGATGATGTTGCCTTCTTCATCAAGCTCCTCGATGATCTCGGTTATAGGTAGACCATCCTCGTCGCGCACGTCCGGGTTGCTGACGATGCTGGCGGCTGCATGCTTCTTCTCTGCAGACTCAAGTTGTTTCTCGAGGGTCTCGATGTTCTTCGAGACATAGTCGATGCGACGCGTCAGAAGGTTGACAATCTGGTCGGCAGGCTTGAGATCAATGCGACCAAAGAGGTCGTTGATCTCCTTTTTGTCGACGACCTCGCCCTCGAAATCCCTGCGGATGCGCGCGAGATCTGGCTGGCTGGCAGGCTGAGGGACGGATTCGATCTCCTCTTTCAAGGACTCATACTCCGCATCCCATTGTCGCCAGTGCTGCAGTGCCTTCTGTAGCTTGGCGATATTGTCCTCGAGCTGCAGACGATGCTTTTCGAGGTCAAGGAAGCTGTCTCTGACTGCTGCCATGGCTGCAAAATAGGTGGGAGAGTTGCAATGTCGGAAGGCGAGGAGGGTGAAGAAAAAAAAAGTTCCAGGCGGATCAGTAGTCTTCGGAGCTTTGGCGAAATTAGGTAATTCATCGAAAGGAATTGTCCATTACGTAAGGCCAAAGCCAGGTTACAAGTGGGGAAACTCTCGACGATGCCCCATAATAAAGCTGGAAAGGTTCAAAGTGGATTTGCTTTGATGATATCTTTTCAGTCACCAACACAGGAGAGAATCCAATTTCTTCAGTTTACTTATGGATTTCTCTTTGGGTAATCACAAGGCCACTTATAGTCCATCTATGATCTTAATACCAAACTGACCGAAGCGACCTGCCAGAAATTGCAAGTACAACACTGAAATCTAGTCTGCCTTGGTTGGTTAGCACACCAATGCCAGGAAAACTCCTGCTGGGCAGCTGAAGTACAGTAAAGTTCGGCAATGGAGGCGCCTTGCTTGACTACTCTTTCGTATGTATAACACCAGTTGTTGCTTGGTGATTGTGTAGTTGAGCAACACTCTCAATGCCTTGGACGAAAACGTCTTGCATCCAGCTTTAAGAGAACGGAACAATACGGATGTTTACAGCCTGGTAGAAACATTCTACGCCGGGTCCTTTGTTCACTATGCATCATATTTCGAAATTCCCTAACTAGGCCGCCCTCTTCGAAGGAATCCAATTCAAACACCAAGCCCGCATTCGAATTGAGTATTAATACATTAGTTGATGATAATTCTCAGTCACTACACACCTTACTTGAGCTTTAACTGCCGCAAGATGTCCGCAGCAGACTTGAAGAAGCCAAAATCCAGCTGTCGGGCATACTTTACCCCCAAAAAACAGACCGTGCTACCCACAGCAGCCATGGACAATGATGCAGCCCAGAGATCCCAGTTCTTCGCCTTCCATAATGGCATCCTCATATCAGCCGTCTGCAAGTGCATCGGCCGGAGCTCTTTGCCGTCTTTGAAGCGCAACTCATGATCGTGGATGACTTCTTCGACCAAATCTGCGGCAAGATACTTGCGGCGCGAGGCAACGTGCGCTATCCTCTTCATGCGTTCGACGTTCCTACCAACTGAGTTGTCGGGATCAGTCACGATCCGAGCGATTTTGGTGGCAATCTCATCGGGTCTGAAGTCGAACTTGTCCATGGCTAGGCCGACCCCGGCCTCAACAAGGCGTGAGCTGTTGGAGAGCTGGTCGAAGAAAAAGCCCATGACGAGTACGGGGGTTCCATGAAAGAGGGTCTCGTTGGCACTGGAACCGCCTCCGTGGGTAAGGTACACTCTGGTGTGTACATGTTCGAGGATGGCCCGCTGAGGAGCAAAGGTTGGGGCAAGGAAGTCGGCGTGTTTCTCATCGAAGATGTCGCCGACGGTCAGAGTGCTGCCATCCGCCCGGTTGAAAGATGCCGTGCGGTCGGAATCCCTTCTCCCCGCCGACCCTATGGACCAGATCACACCATTAATGTGTCCTTCGTCCAAGGCCAAGATGAGACCTCGAATTAGCTTGCCCAAGTCTTCGTTTGGGAGAACGACGTGAGTCCCTAGGGCGATGTAGATTGTCTTGTCGTGGAATTCGAGAAACGTCTTGAACTTATCCTCGAGCTGGGGGTATTCATCACTGAGGATCGGCCCCACGGCAGCCATTAGAGGTGGCAGGTCCTTGGGAGGCTCCAGTCCAAAAAACGAGTTGACAAAGACGAGATGGCCCGGCTTTGTAGCAAGCGGGAGCGGATGTTTCACGCCGTGCTGCTTCCGCATCTTCTTCGTCCACCATAGCCATGCCGTGATGTGCGGCAAGGCCCAAAACATCACCATCTCATTCCTGATGCGAGACCACATCGAAGCATTCTCCGATGTTGGTGTAAAGTCGACCTGAAAGCCAGACTGGCCAGGAATGTAACTCACGGGTGCCAGAAGGTAAGGCATCTGCGGCCACATGACGGCAATAGGCACTCCGAACTCAATCATCATGTCCTTTGCCGCGGCGTCAACGAAGAAATCGGCGATAATCATATCCGGCTTCGTGGCCGGGTCCAGCACGAGCTCGCGCAAGTGGAAGTAGGTGTCGGGCCAATACGAGTCGAACAGGTACTTGGATTCCATTATGGAGCCGATGCCGTCACTGGGCCGCCATTTTGTCATGCGGGTGTAGTGCAGCCTGGCCTCGCCATCCGGAAGGGCGGGGCCGAAGCTGTGGACGCGCGAGACGGACGGGTATGTCGATGCCCATTGCTCCTGGCCGGAGTTAGTGCCGAAATGGACCTCATGTCCGCGGGCGGCGAGAACAGCGCCGAGCTCGAGAATCGGGGCTGCGTGGGTGAAGCCGCCGACTGTCGACACCAGGAGTATCCTCCGCCGGTGGAATGTAGTTGAGTCGGTCATGATAAACGACAGCTTAGATAGTTAGTTGCACTATTTAGAGCCGTTTCTGATCAAGTCCGAAATGTGACTATCGGAGGATTGGCCTCCCCCTTTTCTAGGACGGTTCGGCGGGTTTGGCATCTCGGCGGGTTTCCTGAGTGGTGGAGTGACATTCGATGATGCAGGCTCCCACGCTCAGTGACGCGCACTCGTAGCGGCGCCGGAATATTATCGTCCCAGCGACATAAGAGAGCATTTTACCTGTAGAAAATCAATCACTTATCAGAATCTTGAAGCCGTTTCAGTAGCTGTATATTCTTTGTACATTTGAGCCACGAGCGCCATATCAGTTGATGGCTCGACAGACTTCTGCCGTGTCCAAAAAGGGAAAGGAGCAAGGAATATCGTAAGATGGACAAATGTACGGACAATTCCCACTTTTGCGGGGCCAGTTGATCTTAGCAACGTTGCCGTGACCCGGAAGGTAAGGTGGATCAGCTTCCGGCAGCGGACACATGGATGCGAATCCTCCGTCGTCTGCTCCTATTGCAGCCTACCGTTCGCCTTGTAAGACTAATAGCGGAAGAGGCACAGCAGAATGAATTCCCGGGATCCTCCGCCTTATTACAAGATGGTGCGTTCGCCATAAACTTTACGGTTTTGGTATCAAACCCAACTGTTTTGCACGCCAACGTAACCACATCCATGGCCAAACCAGCAAAAACATCAGTTAAGGGAACCCGTCAGGCCTGCGATGCCTGCCATTTTAAGAAGATCCGCTGTCTACGAGCTTCAGCAGCAGGAGAGCGGCTTTGTCAGAGATGTGATCGTGAAGGAATTCCATGCGTCTTCAGTCCCGCGCTGAAGACCGGCAGGCCGAGAAAGGCGGCGGCGTCAGAGAAACGGTCAAGTTCAAAGTCGACATCACAACCATCATCCGATACATCGGCAAGCAACAGCCCCTCATTTTCCGGAATGCCTGATTCACATCAACACGCATCAAATTTCGAGAACTCTGCAATCCCCTGGGACGAAATCGATGCCGGCACGGTTTGCTTCCTGTCGATGGACTGCCCATTTCACCTCGACGAAGCATTTACGGACCTGAAAACCGCCGAAAGCCCCCAGCTAATGGTCTTGATGAGGCTCGAGCAGCTAACTGCCTTCCAACAACAACTCGTGGCTAAGAGGAGAGAACATGGCCCTGTCTTTTCAAAGCACCCACGCGTCGACGCCTCCCCCGCTGTCCAAGAACTGCTGCAAATCACCCGGAAAGTGGGCAAGTTCAGTACATGGCTGATGATGGGCGGCTCCAAGTTCGCCTCTCGAAGACCCATGCTGAGCTCCATGTCAGACGAGACGGCTTTGATGATGGTTGTGTCGCCTGCCACGCTCGTCCTGGATGTCTTTGGAGATATTCTTGAGCTAGCATTCCCATCGCTTAAGGACGGGTACACGGAACCTGAGATTGCCGCTTCTGATGGCGAAGAAAGCCTCTGCACGATCAATCCGGCGCTTCTGTCTGTCTCGGATAGAGTAGAGACTTGCCAGTCAATGTCGATGATTCTCCCGAACGTGGGAGCTGTCCATGACCTTGCGAACCCAGTTTGCATCTACATCCTCCTCACGGCGCTTCAAGAACAGCTGGATGATATGCGGAGAGCAGCCGATATGACTTTGAACGCGTTCCCTCGTATGAATTCAGCTACGGGAGCCCAAGGTTTGCTGCCTGTTATAATGGACCAGTACCTGGAGAAGATTCGTTTTGTTCAAGAATACATCAATCGAGCAAACGGTGACAACCTGATGACCGGAATCAATTGAAACAGTGCGCTGACTGTGCACTATTGAAATACTGCTTGTCGAAGACCGCCGTCCGACAACCTTGCTATGTACAGTACGCCGTGATACCAGCATGAACAATTCATAACTCCTCGAGTCAGACACACGACCACATATTCTCATTCTCTGAACTTGCAAGCCTAATCCTTAATAATTACTTATTGCATAATAAGAGAGCCAATGGACGCTCAACGACATTGTCGGTATTGACGCTATGACAACGTCTGAACACGACTTGTGCCCCTTGATGTCGGTATGCCTGCCTTGCGCGAAAACATAAAAGTCTCGAATATTCCTTCATTCCACACGATAACCATAGTGTCCTCGCAGCCAAACGCCTCGGGGTCCTACCACACGAGGAATCCTGTCTGGTCGTATTTGCTCTGGCACAGGCCGAGACAGACGTCCTCTATGCGACAGCCTTGAAGTACTTGATCAAACAGCACAGACCTGCGAGGGAGATACTTTGGTGCATGGTACATTGCTTTGCAGTATTCGTACAGTCGTTCGTATTCTGCGTGGGCGACGATCAAGACAAATTTTCGGCAATCATGATATTCGCCTCGTATCTGGCTAAACCGCTCGTCATCGAAGGGTGTATCAGGGTCGGGAGCATATTGAGGATCATTTATCCAGTGGCAGCGAAAGAAAAGCCTTTGTGAACCCACGATATCCTTGAATCTATCTGCCGCTGGCATCCCGGCGAATGTTTCTTCGCGAGGGACGGTGAGAAAGGCGATGTAGAGCGCGTCTGTGCTCTTGACTACTTCGTCGCCCATGGCCAATCCTCCACTCTGGATTTCATCTGCGCTTCTGAGCTTTCTCAACTTCCTGGCTTTATTTGCATTGGTGTTGTTGTCTGCGTTCATGTCTTCGTATAGGTTTATATGCTCTTCTGTGTTGTTGAATTCGTCTGTTCCCAAAACGCTTTCTTCGGCCATGGGCCAACCGGTGCCGTGCAGTCCTGCTGAGTTGCTGGGATCTTCTCTGTTGATGAACCCGTTGGTCATCAAGGCATTCTCTCCGCCCATGGTCCACCCTGCGTTCTGGAACCCATCAGGGTCGGTGACTTGACTTGAAGTATCAACTTGATCTGCATTGTTAAACTCGAATAGATTGACGGGTTCTTGTGCGTTGATGGTCTCGTCTGAAACAACGAAGTGGTCTGCATTGAGAAGCTCGTCAAAATTGATGCTTCTGTTTGCGTTGACTAGTTCTTCTTCGTTCATGATATCGTCTACCCTCATAAGGCTGTAACCTGGAGGTTTTCTGGTTGATTTGGGTATCTGAAGCGTAAAATTGATTTTTGTAATGTGTAGTCGCAGGACTATGCTTCCTCGGCCACAGTGGGAAGAAGTCAGTTTGTTACGGTCGAAATCACTTGTTTTAATCTTCGTTCTTACCGAGTGCTGGCAACCCATTTTGGGTATCTTTCTCGAGAAAGAGTGCCCAGGTGAACCCATACGACCTTGGTGAATGGTAGCATCTGTATGCTACCGTACCTGCCTTAAAATAGACGAATAGTCTTGCTGAAAGATACGAACAGATAGACTGGCTTCCATTCACCATGGCCGTGCCACTGCTGATCTTGTCATTGCCTTCCACATTAGGCCTCCGGATCTTCACTTCGCCTTCTTGAACCCCCATTTGGACAATTCTCTTTTGTAACAAAAATAAGACGAAAGTTCAACAACGCACCTATGTCAGTCTACACAGATATAACAAGGACTCGCCATAGTCACGTCTTAGTCAGACTCATAGTCTGAATAAAGGCATTTGTGAGTGGACAATGTCTCCATTCTCCTGACTTTATATCACCACTTTGGCAAGTGAAACATTTTGAGACAATTCATGTAGTCCGGATAAACAAAACCACTAATTCGCGCGCTTGGGCGCTTGTTTGGCGACTGGCAGACCTCATGGCACCTTCCCTAAAGCTGGGAGCTGTGCCACCTGCCATAAGCTCCGCAAGACTCCGCACGTAGCTGTACCCCAACAGCTGCTTTACCATTTCGTCATCGCCTGCATGCTTCTAGCCTCCCTCGCTTCAGCTTCTCGGGACAAAGCTCGCTTTAAATTGTGTTTCTCCAAAGCTGGAGTTCCAACCCCTGACCTCAAACTGTCATACCACCATCCATCCTCATCCGCCTCACTCGCCTCCGCGTTCGTCCGTGCGGGGAAACCTTAACTACATACGCAGTCGGCCATCCGCTCGCTGCCATAAAGACCATGTGTTTTTGCTCCTAAGACTGTAAACAATATCTCCTTCGCTGCTACTCTCTTTAGGTCTCTGACGGCTTCATTGCAAAATGGCGCCGAAAGACTGGGATGACTTGGTAGAAGGGACGACAGCCTTGACTGCACCCATGATCTGGTGGATTATAGCAATCATTGTCCTCTCGCTGTCTATTCGACTGCTTAATACACGACAAGCGAAACCAGCGTATGATGAGAAGGGGAATCCAAAGGAATGGAATTCGAAAGAGGAGAATCGCACAGTGTTGCTCCGCGGATCCTTTGTCATCACAGCAGTAGCCCTCTTGGGGTTCTGCGCGATTGCGGGCTTTGCGGATATAGGACATCGCTTCGGAGAAATTCTTTCTTCACATACGGCAACCGATGCAGCTAGTGCTACTGACACTGAATTCATGGTTGCTATGGACTCAGACGTCGGCGCGGATCTCATCCCCAACGTCAAAGACCCCGAGGCGAAAGACCCCCAAAGTGTCTGCCCCGGATACACTGCCTCCAAAGTTCAAGAAACTTCTTACGGATTCACTGCAGACCTTGATCTTGCAGGCAAGGCTTGCAATGTCTATGGCAACGAGGTAGATGCTCTGAAGCTTATTGTAGAGTATCAAGCAGCAGATCGATTGCACGTCGAGATTCTGCCACGACACATCGGAAAAGACAACTATACCTGGTTCATTCTCCCCGAGGAGCTGATACCCAAACCCTCTCATGATGGTAAAACGCACACCGGTGGTTCTGACAGCGATCTGGAGTTCACATGGGCGAACGCGCCGACCTTTGGCTTCAATGTGACGAGAAAAAGCACTGGTGATGTGTTATTTACGACGGTGGGAACGAAACTAGTTTTTGAAGACCAATTTTTTGAGTTTGCGTCGCCCCTCCCCAAGAATTACAATATCTATGGTCTGGGCGAGGTGATTCACGGCTTCCGGTTGAACAGGCATCTCACCAGTAAGTGACTTCACTACCAAGTAATTCAATGTGTCTCTGGCTCATTTCTTACAGGAACGATCTATGCTGCTGATATTGGCGACCCAATCGACGGCAACATTTACGGTTCTCACCCTGTTTATCTTGACACCCGATATTATCAAGTCAATCCCGAGTCTAATGAGGCTGTCTATGTTGCAGAGCCTACAGACAAGACGGCTAACTATAAGTCGTATACTCATGGTGTTTTCATGAGAAACGCCCACGGACAAGAGGTCTTGCTTCGCGAATCGAACATCACTTGGAGAGGTCTTGGCGGCACCATTGATCTTTATTTTTTCGCCGGTCCAACGGCAGACTCGGTCATTTCATCGTATCAAAAGAGTGCTGTTGGGCTTCCCGCTATGCAGCAATACTGGACTCTTGGCTTCCATCAATGCAGATGGGGTTACAAGAGCTGGGATAACCTGCAAGAGGTTGTGGACAACTTTGCCAAGTTCGAGATTCCGCTCGAGACGATCTGGGGTATGTTACTTTAGTTTCGAGATAAAGTGGCCGTGTGCTAACTCACGAATAGCCGACATCGATTACATGAACCAGTATAGAGACTTTGAAAATGACCAAAACAGTTGGAGCTACGAGGACGGCGAGAGGTTCATTAACAAAATTCATCAGAACGGCCAACACTTCGTCCCAATCGTCGATTCCGCAATCTACTCACCCGACCCTAAGAAGGACGACGATGCTTATCCAACTTACGACCGCGGACTTGCTGCAGATGCCTACGTGCTTAATTCAGATGGCTCTCTCTACGTTGGAGCGGTATGGCCCGGCTACACTGTCTTCCCTGACTGGGTCGGAGCGGTCCTGAGCAAGAGCAAGACGTTCGACTGGTGGAAAACGGAGCTAGTGACTTGGTACAAGAAAGTCGCCTATGATGGCATCTGGATTGATATGTCCGAAGTTGCATCTTTCTGCGTTGGCAGTTGTGGAAGTAAGAGCCGTGCACAGAACGTTGCCCGTTCCCAATTGCCAGGTGAACCTGGCAACGAAGATTTTTCATACCCTGAAGGTTTTGAGAAGACGAATGCTACCGAGGCTGCAGCCATCTCCGCACTATCTCTGTCAGCGGAAGCTGCGAAATATACAGCCGTCAGGGATACAGAGCCTTCCACGACGACTTCATATCTCCGAACCACGCCAACTCCAGGTGTCCGAAATGTTAATCACCCACCGTATGTAATAGACCACATCCACGGTGACCTCGCCGTGCACGCCGTCTCCCCGAATGCGACGCATCACGGTGGCTCGCAGGAGTACGATTTCCACAATCTCTTTGGCCACCAGATTCTCAATGCGACGTACCATGCCCTGCTTTCCGTGTTCCCAGAAAAGCGCCCCTTCATCATAGGTCGCTCAACCTTTGCCGGCTCCGGAAAATGGGCCGGGCACTGGGGAGGTGACAACTACTCGCTGTGGGCGTACATGTTCTTCTCGATTCCCCAGGCGCTAAGCTTCAGCATCTTTGGCTTCCCCATGTTCGGTGTCGACACTTGTGGATTCGCGGGGAACGCGGACATGGAACTTTGCGCACGCTGGATGCAGCTGAGTGCTTTCTTCCCTTTCTACAGAAACCACAACGCGATTGCAGGAATCCCGCAAGAGCCGTACCGCTGGAGTGCAGTTGCGGATGCCTCAAAGAAAGCGATTGCGATCCGATATGCGCTTCTGCCATACATGTACACTGCTCTCTATCGGGCACACACCTTGGGGGACACTGCCATGAAGGCTCTAATATGGGAGTTTGCCGACGAGCCGTGGCTGGCGGATGCGGATAGACAGTTTCTCCTCGGCCCCGCTGTCATGGTTACGCCTTGCCTCGTCCAGGGGGCGACTACTGTCGATGGAGTTTTCCCTGGGGTTGGGAAAGGCACTGTATGGTATGATTGGTACAATCAATCTGCCATTACCGGTGTTACATCAGGGCAGAACGTAACTATTGAAGCTCCGCTGGGGCACATTCCCGTCTATCTCCGCGGCGGATACGTCATCCCAACGCAGGAAGCGGGTAAGACGACAAAGGAGAGCAGAGCTAACCCATGGGGACTGTTGGTTGCGCTCGATTCCGAGGGCGCTGCGAAGGGTACTTTATATGTAGATGATGGTGAGAGCTTGAAACAGGAGGCTACGCTGACTGTCGAGGTAAGTTTCCGCTTGAAAGACTGAGAAGTTTCAAAGCTAATCTTGTTGTAGTTTTCTGCCCTTGAGGGCGTTCTGAAGGCCAGACCAACTGGTGACTACAAGGACTCCAACGCCCTGGGTAACGTCACGATCCTAGGAGTTGGGCGGGACATCTCAGCTGTCACTCTTAACGATCATGTTCTGGACAACGAGAAATGGTCGTTGGACACGGCTTCTCGCGCCCTAAAGATCCACAGCCTGCAGTCGCTAACTGCAAGGGGCGCATGGAACTCGGAGTGGACGTTGACTTGGGCTTGACAAGGTCAAATGAAAGTCGTATAGCTTGTCTAGTCTTAAATCCATCTCACCAAACATTCTTCCCTTGAATATGCCCGGTTGTCTATTCTCAGCGGTGTTGGATCTTAAGTCACATCTGCTTCCGATAATCGATGTTCATTCTTGTGGGGGTTTCGACCAGATAGCCCGGCATGATTGAAGAACCAGACGAAAAACTCAAAAGATTTATAGTCATTGTGCCACAGAACAATAGCAGTCGGATAGTACTAAATATTGTGTATGTATGGTATGCAAATCTGTTGAGGCCTATCTAGGCTCGCATGTCTTTTGTGCCCGCACATTAGATCCTTTCGTCAAAAGATTGGATACGTAGCTTGTGAAGAACGTAACCACGTCCAAGCCGTCGTCATATGATAGTCAATAGTTGTATATTTGATTGGTACAATGCACTGGCAATCCAGTGAGATGCTGTTTAGATCCTGTATAGCGCAAAAGCTGAACTCTGTCTATATATATATGATCGACACATTGTTTCCTAATTCGACCCAAATCACCGCTGGGCATCATCGACGCTTCCATCCCTCTTGCCGAACCTCGCTCCGAACCCTCCGATATCCCTCCTGAAGAACTTGCCAAAGTTCTTGAGGTTCTCGTTCATAGTTGCCGGTCCGCCCGCGCCCTGTCCCAGGTCCCTCGTCGCGCTCAGCAGCTTCTCGCCCAGCGACGTGGCGTCGAACTTGGTCTGCAGGCCGGGTATGGCGCTGCTGGCTGTTGTCAGCGCTGTGCTCGCCGTGCCGATGGAACCGAGACCCGAACTGCCGAGGCCGGTCGTCACCATGAGGGGTGTGAGGAGCGGGGACTGCTGCACGAGCTTGTCGCTGAGGTTGCCCTCGCGGTGCATGGAGAAGAGCTCGACCAGGTGACCCTGGTCCGCCTTGCGCACGCCCTTTAGCTCGAGGATCTTCTTGAAGTTGGTGTCGGAGCGGTCGCCGATGTGGATCAGGTAGGCCTGCACCAGGCCCTCTGGCGGGGACGGGCGGACTTGGAGGGTCTTGAGGAGGGGATCAACGCGGTTCATTGACTGGTTTATCCGCTTGACGTATCCTGCGGGCGCAGTGTGTGGGGCGGAATCCTTGTTGTGGTACGACAAGAGATTCTCGAATGCCTTGGTCAGGACATACTTATCGAGCAGCATCTGTATTTGGTCAGTGGCTGTATACAGGCATCTTAGAGGGGGGGGGGGGTGCGCGTACCTGTTCAGCGCCAACTTCGGAGACAGGCCGGCATTGAACAATGTTGCTAATGTAGGCGGTAACGAGGTGGTCGACGAGGTTGTCGCAGAATGCCCTCGCGTACTGTCCCTTCTCTACAACAGCGAGGATCTCCTCGGCCTTGCCGTTCACGGATGACAGTAGTTCGCCAACATATGAACTCTGATCACCCACGCTCTCCATGGTGCTCCAGTTGGTGTTTCTCATCTCGCGCCAAGCTCCCTCACAAGCAATCTCAACGTTGCGGACCAAGGTCAGGACGGCAGCGCTGGCCACACCGAGGAACGCGTCTGCTTGGGACGAAAAGTCAACCTTTCCGGCAAGATCGTTGTCGATGCGCTTCTTGATGCTTTCTTCCAACTGGGTGGTGTTTGTGGACCAGAAGTCGGCAGTGTTCAAGACCAAGATGACATCTTGAATAGGAGGGCCTTGAGGACCGGCCCTTTGTAGTATATGCAAAAGAACTTGCTGCGCGTACTCGTCCAGGTACTTTGCCAGCGTTTTGGAAAGATCCAGCAGCCTATCACTAGTAGATAGCTTGGCGCATTGCGACAAGGTAAGCTTGTAGAAATGGAAAAGTTCAATGGCGGACGTCATTACGGCCTGTCTAGAAAACTCTTCATCTTCGGGGAGGAGAGGCTGAGTGCGGTATTTGGGTATCATGATGGCAAGCTGCCTGTCTTGGGACTCCACCCACAAGCTAAGGTAAGGCTCGAAGGCGGCAGAAATGGAGCCATGGAAGTTGGATGCTCTGTCGTCAGCGGAGCTCAGGGTGTCGATACTGGCTCGCGGGTCGCCTGCAAACCGCTTCTCCAGGCTCTGCTCAAAGTCGAGTGTTTCTTGGAGGCAACTCAAAAGGAGATTGACGTCAATCTTCTGGCCGTCCGTCTTTCGCATGCTTCTCTCCAGGATACCCTTGAAGTCGTCCCTCGTGCCGTCGCAAAAGGCCATTGCCAGCAACTCGTTCGCTCTCCAATGGGAGGGGAAGATGACAGCGTGCTCTTCCTCATGAGTCTTGAGCATGCGCTTGAACCAAGCATATCTCCGGCCGATGTTGTCGAGGTTCCCGGCTTCGTCGTTGCCTCGGAACACCTGTCGGTACTCTCGCAGCTCCGTGTTTACGTACCAGTTCATCAACCGCGTTCGCGCCATATCTCCCAGAGCATCCATGACCAGGCAAGCCTCGACCAGTGTGCCTCTGCGCTGGGCTACTTCACCCTTGGCGAAAGCAATCTCAAAATCCTCGCATACTTGCTCTAGCAACTCCCTCTGCAACTCCGAGACGCCCCTGCTCAGTGTGGCGATCTGCTCGATACTCCTGTAGCTATTGAAGTGCTTCATAAGCTGCAGAACAGCTTGTAGTAGACTCGCGCATTCCCTGTACTGTCTCGTCTTGGCCAAGCCTCGGAGTTGTTCATAGGCAGTCGTCAGCATCTGAAGTCGCTTCAGCGCCGTCATGCTCAGGGTCAGGTTCCGCTTCGTGCCATCGAGTCGCTTGATATCGGCTGTCATGGACGTAATGTTCTGCTCGGTCTGAATGGCTCGGGATCGCACAGTTTCAATCTTGCGGAATAGCTGAGCTAACTCGGCCTGGGCAGACTGCATGCGCTCGAGGCTGGAATCGGACCCGTAGGCTTGGGCGACTTCGAGCTCGGAAATCTCGACGGCAAGGTCATTTTTGTGGGTTTGGAGAGTGTCGGAAACACGACTGATTGAGGGGACGGTCGAAGGATGGGCGAAGAGGTGGTTCAGGTGGTCAATGGGATCATAGTTGGCTAGCTGAGGGTCAGATCGGAGCTGCAAACAAAGGTGGAATTGGGGGAGGTACCCGCATCGAGAGAGATTTTTTCGGTAGCTGTCGACCCATTCATGGTGATTTAATTGCGATTATAGAGTCAGCGCGCCGGCGCGGAATCGGTGTACTCGAGGTTGTGCGGATTACTGCAGCATGTCTGAGTCTCGGGAGCTCAATTGGAAGCTCCGTGTCTAGATGTCGTCACGTGTCATAATAGCTTCGCAGGGATCCTGCGACGGGATCTACCAGACCAATCGGCTTCCGTTCCGTGCATCTTATCAGCTTCTCGAAGGTAGCTCCGGTTCGTCTTTTTTCGGATCGTCCCACCACGAAAAGTCTGGGGAAGACGGGATTTCTCTGATTTTCGACCAAACTTATGGATCTTTTAAATGAGCACTACCCTTTAATTATGTCACACTTGGCTTTTTATTGCGCAAGCGCATGGCGGGTCACAACTGGCAGGATGTAGCCGAGACCTTTGTCGCGTATCCTACCAAAGTGTTTTAGGCAGTTGAATTTCATTTGAATCGTGCATTATTCTGCAGCACAAACTATCATGCAGTTGTGATGCCTGGTCCATCACGCTCTTTGCCGAGGTCATCACAGGCTTTACTAGTATCGTACAACATAGTGTCGCGTTGAAACCTGACGCAGTTCACATGATACTACGTAGAATCAATGGTGAGTCCGACTCGGTTCCCTCCTTGGAGCATTGGGAACGTTGCCGCTATATAATAATTGGCATCTCTTCTCAGGGCTGTCTCATTTGCAATCTTCACAAGATGAAGGATAAAATAACATGTTGGAGAGTCCTTCATCTGTAGTTCCATGTTGCAAGCAACGTGGTCTAACCCAGAAACGCCAACCAAACAGCTGTTGTATCCGACATTCTTGATGCATGTGGTATTGTTGTCGCTTTCCGCTTCTTTCGCTCAGCTAATCACAACAGTCGTTACTGGCCAGGTCTAAGCTTCATTTAGAAGCTCTGGCCTTTTTACCTTGGACACCGTCGGATCGCTAAACGGTTTGTCCGAGAAGTCGTCCGTTATCACCGTCATTTATTATAATTCGTTGGGGAATGCCACACCGTCTTGGTCCGGTGAAAACCAGAGCTGTGCATGATGCTCGGCCAAGCTACCGCTCGGGCTGGCAAAAGGCCCTATAGGATGAACTCGAGGTTTGCCAATAGGGAAAAGCGGGCGGAAAGCTTCAGGGTCTGCGGCGCCAGCCATTTCGAGCAAAATACACATACAGGAGGCGTTCTACCCTGTCGACTTCGCATGATAGTTAAATCAAACCCGACGGCAGTGCTCTCTATAGAACCGTGTCAGCCTCCATTCCCCCAGCATCAGACAGATTTACAGACTTTCTTATTACAACAGAACACTTTTCTTCTAAAATGCATTACAACATGATTCGCTCACTTACGAATGGTCCCCTCTGTAAAGTAAGCTACTGCAAGGTGATAGCGCAAATAAAACAAATGGCAGCATCCGGCCCTCCTCAGCCCAATATGCTCAGCAACCGATTGAGTCGTGTACAAGATCTGTTTTGTAGCCAATTCACCTGCGAGTCCCAACCTCTTCGAATTCATGCCAAACACCGAAACAAAGCATCGCTTCATAGCTGAACCCTCAGCAAGGGTGCCACCCTTTCGGACAACCAACCACATCTGCCAACATCGGATGACAGATAGACACCCTCAGAACTCTACTCGATCTCGCCACCCATCTCATCCAACCGATGGTCTAGATCAAACCTGAACAACCCCTGTGGCTGGTCAGCTTGTCCGGGGTCTCGGCTGAATCACCCCATCTTCGCCGACAACATCCGGTCCTTGGCCCAACCTCCCACAACTGACATTACATATTCTGACTAGTCACCAGTTGTACTTTCTGACATATCCCACCATTATGACCACGAGAACCCGTCATTGTGAGCACTGACATTTATACATCTCTCAAAAGCCATCAATATTCCAAGCCCAGCTCACTTCGGAACCCTCTCTCCCGCCAACCCCGTGACACCCTATACGGGCCCCGGTTCGACCCTGCCCCTATGACCCATCTCGGGCGAACGCAGTAAGCACGCAGCCCCAGGATACGATCAACTCGGGCAAGGGAACCGAGGCATTGCAGCGAGCGTAGTCCCGTACATGGAACCCAATAAGACCAAATGTCACCGGAATCCTGGAAAAGTGCCAAGGCCCAACTCACGATTTCGGGGGCATGTGAACTTATCACCTCCGCTTTAGGGGCCCCACCGTCAACCGTCAGCCAACCGTGCCCGCCTTGTTTCTTCAACACCAGGACCCCTGGCTATACTCACCCTCCAATATCAACCAACCAACAATATCACGACGTCGCCTCACGTACACCATACGTTCTAATAAGCATTATTGCCCGCCAAAATTCCATAAGCCAGCAGTCCTATCCCGGCCCCAATGACATAATTAAGTTGCATCCGATGAACTGCCTAACCCGATAGCCGAGTCATGCGGTCGCCTCTGCCTGCCCGGAACCCCCCTACCGCCGAAGATTGGATCGGCCGCCCGGCTGACGGCGCTTTCGATTTCCTACACCGCGTTTCAAGCAGCATGGAGAAACCCCCTCCAAGAAACCGGACTGCACCCGCTACCAGACACGGCCCGCCCGCCACGTGGAACAACTGATACCACACCCTTTTACTGACGACGGCGATAACACTCGAGTCAGAATCTCTCCGACATAACCTACATTTTAGCCCGTAGACTAAATCCACCCGTCTACCTCTAAACAGCTTGAAATGGGGCCTCAGAACACATCGAAGGGGTGGGGAAAGAAGAAGAAGAAGAAAAGATGGCGCGTCTTTGGTAGTGGCGGTTTCTATATCGGGCCTCAAACAGCCGTCCGCATCACCACGAGAGAGCAAACCGGCTCCCCTGGGTCTGAGTGATGGAGGGGGATCCTAGCACGTATGACGATCAAAGCCCCCAGCACACGTTGGGATCCAAAGAGGGACTAACCAACTTACATGGCGCTAAACCACACCGCACCCCCAAAGTCCATGCGTCCCGAATAAACATATGGATTATTACTAAACACACGGGGACATACACACACACCAAGCAAGAGAGTGAGGGTGGGTGCCCACACACCGCAAGATTCCGCCCCCATCTCACCTCATCTCACCTCAGAACAACGTATCCCATCCCGTCACCCTCACCGACAATGTCATTGTTCCCCGTATTAAGCCACCGGTCCCGTGATACTCACCACGTGCCAAACACACCCTTACCTTTTTTTCTTGTTTTTTTTTAGTTTTTTTTTTTTTGCCTCATCCTTTATTTTAGTCAGTTCTAGCCCGCTCTGCGAGACCGGGGTAACACAACACAACCCTTCCCCTCGCTCATTAGCATCTTCCGTACCCGCGAACCCTTGCCTTTCATACCCCCAGCTGTACCCTCCTCGAATCGTGTCAATCAAACTATGTGTAACCTCGAGTTGTGTGGGTGTAACCCAATCGTAGACGAAGTCCCCTCCCCTCATCAGTATCCCTCTGCTACGGTAAATGTCGACATTATACCCAACCAATCCATCTTTCGCGATCGACAAGCGAGCAAATTACCCCGTACACAGGTAACGTCTCAACCAACATCTCAAAAGGGAATTTCAAGAAAACCAAATCCGTCATACAGGGGCCCTGTCAAAAACAGAAACAAGTACACGTCCGCAAAAAACATATGCAGGCCAATGACTCTTATCAAAATGTCACCACCAGTAGTATATAGTAAAAAAAGGTGGGAACCCTCTAGAAAGAATAACAATAACCAACACATTCACTTCCAAGACTTCATCACCAAATTCCCAAGAACACTCTTGACCATAAACAGATGGTGCCAAGTTCCCAGAACCAAGTAAAACAACATCTAAAAAGAATAAACGATAAAAAAAAAGTCGCATCACCTCTACAGAAAACCTATGTCTCATCACAAATGCAAGAAGACCAATGCGACCAAAACCTACCCAAAAAAAAAAAAAAAAAAATAAGAAGGAAAAAAAAAAGCAAGAGTAAGAATGATGGATCGCATGCCGAATCGGTCGTCTTACATGGGCCACCGACATCCCTCATTGGCTACTTGCGAACCTCTCTCTCTCTCTCTCTTTCACCAACCCACCACCACCACCACCACCCCCAGCATGATCATCCATCCCCTCCATCCATCCCTCCCTCCCTCCTTTACGCCGTAATAACCTGAACCCACCCCCCCGTAGTGTACCAAATCGTTCCGATCCCGTAGACTCGGAGCGAGCTCCGACACCCACCCCGATTCCAAGGGGTGCCTCCACTCCTCCATCAGCAGCGTGATACCCCCGCGGGATCTGCGTGGGTTACCTCTCAGCACACGCACACAGACACATACAAGTCACAACACACATCACACACATCACACACATACACACACACACACACACACACACTTCGTCTTCCTATTGTTACTCCACCCGCATCAAGTCCCACTTTGTCGTCCACCACACACACACCCACACACAAAAGTCTCACAATGAAGAAGGGTGGCAGAAATTCTGAATTGAAAAGTTGTGTGTGTATGTCAAAGTTGCTCGGCTCCCAAAGAGCCTCGACTCCCATGGGAATAGATTCCAATGTGGCGATTCCCGCCTATTACGCCCCCCTAGCAAATACAGAACAATCAACGCATCCAATCCAAACCCCTTTAACCACCCTGGTCTTTACTCTTGCCCAACCCGTTTATGATGTGAGTCACGATCGAGACAGTTGTTCCAACAAAAAAGAGAATAATAACAAACAAGCTCAATGATGCGATGCAAAGCAACCTACACCGCCCCTATGCCTCCCTGTGTCCATGCGGGATATCATCAGCTGTCCAGAGAAGTTTTTTTTTTTTCCTTCATGGTGCTCTTCCCCCCGCCCACCCGAAAAAAAAGTCTATCATGTCGCCAAAGATGCTTGCTTCTGATGCCCAAGTCGTTCAATCAATCGTGAGAAAATGCAAAATCGCCAAAGTGAACGCCACGTCGCGCCTTGCCAGATGCTGCTGAACCCTTTACGCCTTGCAAATGCGAGTATGTCATCGTAGCTGAGCTCTTCGGCCCGCCAGGCCGAGAATTGCCGGTACATGTCGGCAGACTGTTGCTGAAATAGTCGTGGGTGTATCCAGTGTGGATCGCTCAGATAGAGTACCGATCAGGAGCTATGCAAAGCTCTGAATCCGGTTGCGATGAGACTGCGAGAGCTCTCCTTGGCATCTAATGGACCGCTCCAGTAGAAGAGTCCCTATCAAAGACGTCAGTAGCTGCACCATATGCCACTTCATAAACCAGACACCTACCCCTAAGCTCTTCTGTTTGCAAAATGCCGCCTTCATCTTCACTGTGTCGGGGTTGTCATATGTCACAAAACCACCGTCGGCTCCGACGCACTGAGCTGCAATGTGCTTCTTGTCCACAGCTTCCTTCGTTCCACGACGTGGGAGTTGGTTGTAGTCAAACGTGCCGTTGTCTCCGCCCACTCCCTTAAACTTTTGTCCCGGTCCGGTCGCGTGCAGAAAGCTACGGCCGTATAGGGGGATGCCGAGAAGAATCTTCTGTGTGGGGAATCCTTGAGAAACGAGATACTGCACGCCCGATGCACCCGAAGTCTCGTCTTTGCTCATTGCGTAAAGTTGGGCGTGGTGGCCGCTCCTATGCGTCCATGAGCCGGCGAAGTCGTACGTCATCAAGTTGATAAAATCGAGGTAGTCGGCTGTTCGTCGCAGATCAATGTACTGAAGAATCGCCCTTCCTGCCGGTAAAGCGGCGGTGAGTAGGTAGTGGCTTTCCGGCATATGAAGGCGAACTGCGGCGATGAGCGCCAGAAAGTGGTGACCTTGCTGTGCATCACAGGGATACTCCCAGACGACTGGTAAAGAGCTGTTAGATACGCTTCTCATGCTGCAGAAGCGAGCAAACTTACTGTCAATGCCGTCCAAACCCGATGCATCCACCAAGCCTCTCGCAGACCGGGCGAAGTTGTCTCTGTACAGCGTGTTCGCAGCCACTGAGGGAAACACGGCAGCTGAGCTACCACCGCCAATTGATAAGACAACCTGCAAGTGTGGATGTTTCTGTTTAAGGTGCATGAGAGAACCAAGGCCGCCTTGAACGCCATCGACTGGTGCGCGGGCATCGGCCCACTCATCGCTCAGCTAGACGATCAACTAGTCAGTCCAAGTACGTTGCAATTGAATTTACACAACTCACAAAAACACCACCGTCCGGCGAGACGTTCGCAAATGCGTAGTACACGTGGTTGATGCATCCGTAATTCATCGCACCAGGCGTATCACCTTGGTATATCCTCTCATTGGGGAAGTAGACGGCGTTGGTGTACATGACGTTGGAGATGCTAGTTGTTCTGCGCGACTTGCGCGACGACGATGAAGAGCTCATCCTGACTCTAGTTGCCATAAGGCAACTGGTAGGCGTGGAGGGGAAAAAGCAGATAAGCAGGTTGAATCAAAGAAGCAACTCAAGGAGTCAGTGTGAGAAGGGGTTGGTGGTAAGGACTGTATATGAAGGGAAGGACTTGGACCCGAAGCTGCATGCTGGAGCAATGAGCTGGTCGGTCAGGCAGCAAGCGCGAACCTCTGTGGCCCCAAACAGCATGGAGAGGTTGTCCTATATATTTGAGTAGACACCGCACCACTAGAGAGAGAGGGAAGATGCGACGGTGAGCGAACGTGGGCAGGGTAGTATACACTTAAGGTCTGCCCGAGGCGGTGGAGACGACGGGTATCAAAATTACAAGAGGGTCCAGGATACCATCGATGCCATGATGCATGACATAATTGGGTTGGGGGTGGACGATGGATCATGGGGGGTGCGCCGCCAGAAGATGCGGTTATGGTTGCGCTTGCAGGGGTGGAGTGATGGCATTGAGACTTTTGTCGGGTCATATATGAGAGATCTGGAGAGGGTGATGAGTAGAAGAGGGAGAACAACAAGACTAGCAAACAGGTCCGCCCGCCACTACACCGGGTACTGGAGAAACAACCGACAAGAATGGGCGCAAAACATAAGCTGGAGAGGTAGGGCAACGGAGGAGGAGAAAGAAAAAAAAAAAAAGAGAAACAAAACACAGAGAAAAGGACCTCGATGCAAGATTGCAAGGCATCATGGTCGGGCGTGTTCGTCTTTGCTGGCGCTGTTGCTTTGATTAGCCCGCTCGTCCTGACTCTCTTGCCCGTGAACTAGCCTGGCGCGAGTCTGTTCTCAACTTCTTCTCAGGTTTGAACCCAGCCGTCGGCCACGACCGCCCACCCTTGGCGGCAGTTGACGATCAGGGTTGCAGGGGTCAGGAATGATCCTTGCTCGCCGCACCGCTACTTTCGCTCCTTCTCTTCTCTTGTTCGTTCACCCTTTTTCTGCATCACCCAGCTGGTTTCTCCACGTCCGGCCGGCCGTGCATGCAGGTCTTAGCAGCGAGGTATGTAGGGAGCAGGCGTCTATGCCTTGGCCGTCGACCTTGTCTGTGTCTGCGACTGTGAATGTAGCTACACCGTAGTTACCAGCCGCATTCCGTGAGTGCTTCTGGTTGACCAATGCGAATGTAGCCACTGGACCTGCGGCTGCGGGAGACAGAGCATCCTGGACGGCACAGGTTGTTCAGCACATACAGTGCTTGCTGACGATTAGACGCCCGGCCAGCCAAGCCTGACGCACCTAAGGGCTGTTTGTTCCGAGTCCATTTCAGCGGACATTTGACCAAGAGACTCACCCAATGTTGGCTGCCCACAGCGGCGTGGCCTGAGGAGCCGGACCGGCCTGCCGGGTATTTTGCAGAGGAAACGGTTTAGCGACGCGATCTCCGTAACGCGACGATCTCAGTATGAAACTAGCAAGTGAGTTGGGGACGGGCTCGAGGCATGTTTCCCCATAAGGCTCGATATGCACCAGAAACAGCCACAAGGCAAACACGGGAAATGACGGCCACTCGAAGGGCGCTTGTGGCTTTGGGCTGTTGACAAGTACGTCCCTGCCTGGACGGGGAAGCGGCAGAGAAGCTTTGAGTCGGAAAAACGACCACAGCTCCGCGGACTCGGTTTTGAGCCAGTGGAATGAGATGTTGCTGTTGAGCACCAGGGCGCCATGGCAAAAGAAAGCGTACCTGGGGAATCCACGAGGCTTTCTCAGACTAAAATGAGACGACACGCATCAAGACCAAGAGGCAGGAATTCTGCACTGGATTGCGGAAACTCTAAAGTAACCTTCTCTGTGCTGGCGCGTGCCGTGCTATGCTCTATTCTGTTCTGGAATGCGACCGTTGTTAGTCGTGTTTTCTGTCGCCTGCATTCCGAAGAGAGTGAGTGAAGGGCTACTCTGCTGGCATTTGAGTCGAGCATTACGGACAGTGTTCATCACACTGACGTGCAAATTGTGGATCGATAGGGGAGTTGATATGCACTGAGGCCCTCGAGCGGCACAGTGGTGTCTGGTGCTATCAAGCAGGTAGATCCCGGCCGATGCGCTGGGGAACCGGGGGGCGTACTAATGAATCACACACGGACACGCAGGGAGAAGCGTCTTCAGGCGGTGAGGTTCAAGGCGAAACAACTCAGGCTGGGCAGAGAATGTCGAGCAAGGCTAAGTAGGGTATCCGTATATGGACGAAATCGTGGTGCTAGAAACCAACCGCCTCAATTCGCGGTGGGTTGAGCCAGTAACACAGCTATGAGACTCGGCGACAGGGAGTGGCCCAGTGAAGAGACATGTAGGAGCAACTTGGCTGCGTGGGCTCCACCCAAACGATGGAAACAGCCGACAGCGACGGAGGATGAGTGGAGGAGATGGGTGCAAGCGACTGCATGCCACGCTGGCATCACATCGTTGTACATGAAAGCGGTCCTCTCGTCTGGAAAATCCGACGATTTGGGAGAATGAGGTCATTGAGCGAGGGTCGTCGAGTTGGGTATCGATGAATAGCTGCGATTCCGCGTGGTGTGACGGCGGAAGCGCTTTGTATTGTTATCTGGTCATTGTCCTGCGGGAGGCTCAGGTTGTCTCGTGACTTGTCGGGAAATGACCAGAGGCGTAGAGGCCGGGCGGGAATATCTCTTGTGTCGCCGTCTTGGTCGTATCGGCCCACGAGAAGGAGAGAAGATCCATGGGTGCCCATACTAACTACGGCAGGTCGATCAACGATATCGACCTGACTGCTTGAGTGGTGATGTGCGATGTGGCTCCGTGGTCCGTACGTGGGCATCCACCCTATCCCGCGTGCCCGTGTCGCACCCTGGCGATTCTGTAGTCTGTACGTACGAAGATATGCGGGCATGCTCCGAATGTAAGTAACTCGCAGTAGTCAAATCCAATGATTGGATACAGGAGACAGATGGGTAAAAGAAACCCCGGCAAACTCTAGTCAGGGTTGATGCGCACGGCATAGCGATGCTGCTGACTCCTCTGATGTCCGCATCGGAGCAAATTATGCGAAACGATGGACGAGTGACACAATGCTTTGAAAGTATCAGTATCTTGTTCGACTAGAGCCTGATGATATTCGGTTTTTTTTTTCTTTCTTTTTTTTCTTCTTTAAACTTTGTTTCACTACTATGTCATTTTAATGTAAGAAGAAGTAGAACCCAAAGGAAACACGCTAGAACAGCCACGTCTCGAGAGGAGATGAAGGGGCAGAGGGAAGCTTGGAAACCGTTGGGGTTTATAATTAGAGAGGGGAAGAAAGGGAGACACAAAAAATAGGAACTAGAGGCGTGAAAAATAAGGGGGCGTAAAAAACTGAATAAAACCACACCTCGGATTTGTGACTTGATGAAGCAAACGACGACCGGCCGAGAAGTGCGGGGTCATGCCATTTCCCTCCATTCCAAAAGAACACCCATTGCTGGAGGGAACGTATCCGTACGAATACCTTGTGACTTGGTCCGACGGGACTTCAAGTCGAGGAAGGAAAGGTCTGACACCGTACGAATGAAAAAGACAATAGACGGAGAAAGTAGTCCCAGTCAAGAGCGGGGATGAGGTCTCGATGTGGGTTTGAAGACAGCCGAAGACGGCCCCAGATGCAATGGAAGGGAAAAAGAAAAGGAAAAGAACAGGAAGTGCATGTCATTCTGCAGCCTTGGCGAGCTAAGAAACCCTGGGAAAGCACCGTCAAAAGACCGTGGGTCTTTCCTGCCCGAGCGACTCTGCTTTCTGCATGTGTGTCCTGAGGGTATCCGCAAGGAAGGATGGATGGAGGGGAATCTGCAAGGACTTGATGAGGCAGGAGGAGCCAGTGCTCGACACATCGGAGCACCTTCCAGAGTCTATTGCATGCTAGCTAGGTTTGTAGGGCAAGGGCATCCTGAGTTGTGAACGGCAGGAGCCCTTGTAGCCCTCATGCCTCATGGCCATTGCCCTCATGGAGCAGAGCATGCCTTTACATAAGATGTAACACGACAAAACCGAGCAATGTTTAGAACGAAATACCCCATCTTGTGGTCCCGAGGAAGGAGACACAGGAACGTCGAAAAAAAGAAAGAGATAAAAAAAAAAGGATATCAACGCCCCAAAGAGGAAGGGCATCTCCACTTGTCAAAATACTACCAAGAGAAAAAAAGAACAAAAAAATAAACCAAACATGAAAAATGACACCAAATGATTAGATTCAAACCTATCGTTTTATCCGACCTCACATTTGCTATGGACACCTACAGTCCTACATAGTATACACACCATCTCCATCTTCCCTGTTCCTCACGGCCCGACCGAAGAACGGGAGGGGTCGTTCAGGGACTTCCCGCGGCAAACCCCTCCGACCCGTGTGATGCTTCCTTGGCGAGGATTGGCCCTGCTCTCCCAGCCCGGCACAGTTTCCTCCATGTGGATGGATTCTGCAAGTGCAAACAAAATACGCACAGAAAAATGTACGCTCGGTCCATCGCTAATTCGGCCCATTTGAAAGCGGTATGATACTGGAAAATGTCCTCTTACTCTTCTGGAAGGGATTCTCGCCCGTCAATCCACTCAATTCAACCCCATCATCCAGTAGAAGGAGCTTCAACATATCACCAATTGCTGCGTCTGCAACTTGACGGAAGACGGCTCTCAAGTCCAGATTCCAAGACACCACAAATGCTCGCATTCCCCCTCTTTGCAACTGAATCAGCAAACTTCATCTGTTAGCTTTGATAGGACAACCCTCCAGCCTCGCTTGGCTTCCAAGAGCGGAGACAGCCCATGTCTTCATCTGCTATCCGGCCAATCTGTGATCCCACAACTTCCAGCAACTGGCCAGCGGCCAATCAGTAATTTTTCTCTCTGGAGAATTGCCTGATGTTACTGTAACCTTTCAAGCCTTTTGGATGGACCCTCTCAAAACGGAGAGGGGCCAGCACTGCAGATGTTGTTCCTCAGGACACTTTCTTTCGTGCTTCTTATTCTGCTGAGTTCTCGTTCTTTCTCTCACGGAAGAACCTTTTGGTCTTGTGAATAAAGAGCAATTTGCCGCTCGCAAGCAGAAGGGCTCGTCCAAAAACAGGAAAGAAAGAAAAAGTCCCCCCAAGAACAGTCACCAAACCGCCTCAAGGAACCATCAAGGCACTGTCGCTTGCTTGTCCGTAAATGGTAAAGTTTACTCCGTCGTAGGCTGGTTTGGGACTGGGATCCCCCCGGCTCAAGCACCTCCGATATGCTTCGAGAAAGAGCCGTGGGCCTTGACGGAACTTAAGCTACGGCTACCAATAACACTCAAGCAGCTCAGAATCCAGTTGGCGCTGTCGAAGCCGCCTATGCACACGTTGACCATTGCGAATTTATTCCGCTGAGTGGGACAGTTCCTCTGTTCACTGGGCCCGCCCACCTCAAGAATTCACTTGCTGAAATGTGAGAGAGGGTGCCGATTCCACGGCTACCGCCATGGCTGCTAGCCCTTGACCAACGATGAGGTGGGGCAGAATCAAGAGTTAATGAGAATATCATAATGCTTGAGCTAACTGTTTGCCAAACTATTCAGTCGTGTTCGCACACTCCAAAACTAGTTTCGGTACAGGGTAGCAAGCTGCTTGACTTTCTATTTAAGGAAGTGGCCTAAACAATTGTACGTATCGGTAATGGCACTGGTAAGCTGGCTTGGTATACGATGCATCATAAATGATGTGATTCAGGCATTTGGGCAATTGAAGGCATGTGAACAGTCTCTATCACTAACATATTCCCACTCCAAGAGGTCTTGATAGACTTGTACTACAAATTCTGAATTTGTTGACCATTTTCTAATGCGTCTGTCTTGGACGTTGATTGTCTCCCCTTCAGCTGACTTAGATTCCTATCAAGGTTCTTGTTGAAACTGAGGAGGATGAATTGCTACGTGGGACGAGTTTGATTTCGTTCACTTCGGGACCATAAATTCTGTTTGAAGAAGGCTTGAAAAAGTTTATAGGCAAGTCTGTAAGTTAGCATACCATCCATAGAGGGCTTTCTGTCATCACAATATAGACATCCCAGAAAGATGTGAAGACTGATGGCTGGATTGAGTTTAGGAGCTTCACAACGGATTCATTCTGACGATGACACCATGCCAGAAGATGAAAAGACGAGGCTTTATGAGCTAGCTGTTGGGACTTTCCAAGGTCCCAGTTCGACACCCCCGCAAGGCATAGACTTTTAAGTCTTACCTTGACTTGTCACAAGGACCCGAATAAGTGACTGATTCAATGTACATCAAGAAACCCTTTCGCAGGTTGTGCTGGCGTTGCTGTTGCTGGCAAACCGTTTGAGGTGACGGACATCTTAAAGTTGGGTGCAGGGTGCGGTGTGCAACGGTGAAGAGGAGTTGATGGATAATAGCAATCACCACTATTTTCAAAATGTGTCTAGAGTGCCCAGAAGTCAGAGAATGAACCGCAAAACAAGGCAAGTAGGAGCTCGGCTGGAGATGAAGAGGCTTGAGAAAGATGTTTCTGATCTTACATTGTCAAAGACGATGGGACAGAACCAGAACTCTCTCTGACACTGAACACCGGTGATGCTAGAATAAAAGCTCCAATTATACTTGGTTTGTCCCACAGCCAATGGAGAACACTAACAAAAAGTAATGCATTTCTCTGCATTCTGTTACCAACGCAACAGAACAGTTGCCAAGAAGAGACCTTTAGATACCTTTGAACGGGGTGGATCTGCTATCCACCCAACATCCGAATTGGGGGCTAATTTTGACCTTTCCAGATTTTATACATCTTGCAGAACGAATACCGAGTCCGCGGCTCTGAATCTGCAAGGCAACTTATGCCAGTTTTGCCAACACCCCTTGCCCCGGGTTGGTGAAAGCGAGTGGATGGAGGGGTCTAGGCCGCGAATGCACCCCACCACAGCTCTGGGTTCTGCTGATTACTAATATTATGGGGCAACTATGCAGAGCTGCCTCTTGAGCCAATCCACGCCTCATCTTGACTTTCACATCGCGACTGGGAAATATTCCTTTCACATCATCAGTTCACAACGCTCACGGCTAATTGAAGCCACTCGACGTGAACAGCCCACTCTCGAGTCTTAGAGAACACTTGATAGTTCGCATCATCCATTCTCGACGGCTACCGTGTCCTTCAGCCACAAAGCAAATCGCAATCACGCGACATCAGCAATCGCAGAACAATCGCAACTCCCTGTCGACAACTGCTTGAGCAGCAACTCCCACAATCGCCAGCAGCTCTACGGAGCATCCAACCGATAAAATGGCAGTCGTTGCGCCTCGCCCCGAAACAAATCAGATCCTCACCCACGCGCCCCTAGCGACCTCCTTCTCCTTCACCCCATTCCTCCGCCAGACCTACCGCCACGAGCTCTCCTCCGACCGGCCGCAATGCAAGCCCTTCCTAGCGGGTCACTGCCCCCTCGGCGCCGCATGCCCGGACCGTCACACCTCTTCGCTCTCGTCGAACCCCTCCGGCGGACCCTCGCTGGTCTGCAAGCATTGGCTCCGCGGTCTCTGCAAGAAGGGCGAGAGCTGCGAGTTCTTACACGAGTACAACCTACGTAAGATGCCCGAGTGCAACTTCTTCATGCGCAACGGCTACTGCTCCAACGGCGAGGAGTGTTTGTATCTACACATCGACCCGCAGTCTAAACTGCCTCCCTGTCCGCATTACGACAAGGGATTCTGCCCGCTGGGACCGCGATGCAGTAAGAAGCACGTTCGGAGGAAGCTTTGCGTTTACTACCTGGTGGGATTCTGTCCTGAGGGCCCTACCTGCAAATATGGTGCGCACGCGCGGTGGAGAACGGATTTGGAGAAGCCAAGTGCCAAGGTCGAGGGTGAGGATGAGGCGAAGAAGGAGGGCGACAGAGAAGAGGGCGAGATGATGCAACACCAGCGCGACAGGATGAGGGATGCGCATGACGATAGGGGACACGGAGGCAGGCACGGTGGTCGCGGAGGCAAGTGGCGCGATCGCGGGAATAGGAGATTCCGCGGGCGCGGCCACTAGAAGATACGTCGTAGCGCCGATGGGAACATCATCGGGGTTTGGTTTTATACTTCCCGGCTGGAGGGGGTTGCAGGATATGTATGTACAACAGAAGGCATGGCCTCCTAGGCTCATGAAACTACGGCATGGGTAGACTTTGGACCGTACCATGCTCAATGATACCAAAGATCATGATTTACCGCGCTCATGTTATTCATCATCCACGCTCATCCTGGAAAAAGGTCGGAACAGGCGCGGTCAACACAACAACCTGGACAATTTTCCAACACAACCATATCCACCATCAACCCATTTCTAAAACAAACAATAAAAAAAAAATTTACTCACAACGGAGCAAAATAACTGCGAATTATCGCAGCTTCACGACCGAGGCAGGGCTCGAACCTGCAGCCTTAGGCAGAACCGAATCCGGAAGCCTATGCGCTACCATTACGCCACCCGGCCGAATCACATTGGATTGATGGTGATCCAGCGGCGAGACTATTCTGATATTGGCTGTGGTCATGGGTATGTGTGTGTGTGTGCGTGGGCGGTGTGGGAGCGGGGACGACATCTGGATGGAGTCGAGTAAAGCGGGTTATCGTGAGGGTTTGTGGATCCACTAACTGTCTCCTGGGCTAGGTCACTTACGTATGGAACTTTTCGTGTTATGGGGAGAATTTAAGTGAGAGTGTGATTTGGTTTAGTTTGGGGGTTTTTTATTTTTCAGAGGTGGGATGGGGTAGTAACACTTCTTTGGATGTGGTGGCAAGTTCGGGTTGGAGACTGTGAACATTCAGGCAAGGAGCTACTGAGAGCCAAGGACCAGTTCGGCTCCTGTTGATGACATCCTCACATGGTGATTTTCATATTTGATACTATGGCACAGTTGTGTTCACATGCTCTGTGCAGATTGAAAGAACACGGTGCTGTACAAAGACTCATCTTGTTGTAAATAGGTTGAACAGAGTTGACGATACCGTGCTATTGCTGTGGTATTTCATCAAGCTTAAGGTTAGCAAAGGCTTAACAGATAGCTTTGTTCCGCGATTGGGCTTGTGATATTGCGACAAGAGTAGTAGTCTAGACTATGTACATACTCAAAAATGGGAACATCATTCTAGACAAGTAGAACTTCACTCGTTAAACCAGACGGATAATATATGGTATCATGTTGTCATAGTTTACCATGCATACATTGACCCCGGGACTCTGAAAGACGAGGGGCTGGACACGGTATCGGCAACGTCCAAGCCAAGAGGATCATTGCCGATACTCGAGTACCTCCCTGTTGAAGGCAGCCTATGATTTCCAATACTCTGTCACAGGCGGGGAAAGGTAAGACCTGATGTAATGATTGCGGAACAAATACGCTTATCGGATGGGATTTACTCGTATCCTGCTGTTTCCGAGAGAATCGCCAAGGAATAACACACACTAGGCCGGCAAGAATACACAGTTACCCTGACCCAGTCCTGAGAGCAAGCCCATCCTCAACAGCATAGGACAGGACCTGAAGGAAAATGACGTCTTGACATCCTCGATCAAGGCCGTTTCCAAAACATGTAGAGATGCCACATAGAATCTAGAAAATCTTGACAAATAACTTTGACATGTCCGCTGAAGTTAATGCCACATAACTGTCATCTAGGCAGAATACAGTAGCTAAGGGTAACAATCCAGTTCATAGAGAAGCCAGCTACATTCTCCTCGTAAGCATTTGTAAGCACTGAATCGAGAACGATATACCCATCGTCCTGTTTCGGTCTTGTTCGCGGGTTTCTGGGTGTACCGGAGCTTTTTGTCCCGCACTGATAGCGAGGTGTTGCGTATGCTGGAGATATTTCTGAGTTGCGTTTCTATGTCGTATTGTGTCCCAGAAAGCAGACCTTGGTAGAAAACAGGCGTCAAAAGATTAGAGGAAAAACTCCTTGCCTTTAGCTTACTCAAGTGTCAGTTTGTAGTTCCTGTTAACTGATCTGTGTCAATACATTCACTAGTAAGGATCAGCTGGCGTTGCGTACGATCTGATATGAAAGACACATGCTTATCAGTTCGTGGAGAGCGTGACTTCAAGTGTCAGTTATGTAATGTGTTTGAGTCCCGGGCGAGAATGGGTGAGAAAGGTGTAAAAAGCCATCAAGTCTCCGCACTCGAGACGGAGGCCCGTGGTATTGGGCGAAATCATGAGAGGCGTCCCGACATTCTCATCAACGGGCCACTTCACGTTCGAAGTCCTTGCAGTAGACCCAGTTGAGACTTGACAAGGCGGGTATGCCCCCTGGCAGTTTGACCTCCTCGCTACCTGCACAGTAGCGTTCCGCATTTCCAGTTTCTTCTTTCTGGTCAACCTGTCGTTGAAAATGTCCTAGAATACAGAGTGCATGGTGGGCTTTAACACAGCTGCACGCAGTTTACTACGAGGCTAACAGGCACAAGTGCCTACGCAGACATGGCCATGATCCTAGGAAATCATATTGTGAACAGTAAAGTAAATGGAGTCAGACTCGTGGCGGTCTTTACTGATTTTGGCTACGTCCCCGCAACGGCACAATTTGGTATCACTGATGAGGTACGCTATTTGATCACCCCTGCGAACACAAGTTTAACCGGGACACGATAGAGTTCAGCATTACTATCGTGACTATTTACCAATCCCAAAAGAGTCGTGATCCTTTTTTCCTATGCAAGGGGAGTCGTAATTCATGCCCCTTCAGGTATGTTAGAGTGGCGTCTTCCAACCCCAACTACGGGGAGCAGGTAGCATCATCGGCATGGCATGACCGCTAGTCTATAGATTACCCCCAGGGCAATTCCTGCGGCATCGCACCCACTTGTTGCACATGACGACACATCACAATGTTGTGCCCACATGCTCATTCCTCAGCAGCCATGTCGTCAAGTTTGTGGCATCTGGTTTAAGAACTCTTCCACACGTTGCTCGACGGCTCGTCCGGAACAGCAACGAAATCTTGGGCTTCTCCGCTCTCACTTCCGTCCAACGAACCGTCGTACGAGCTAGACTGCCAAGCTGACAGCTCGTCAACACGTCGGATTCCCATCATCCACGACACAAGACCACGGGGCACCCATCGTCCAACAAAGCCGTACACGCTCGCGCCAAGGCCGACGCGGACGGTGCCGCTGGTGATGGAGCCATCGATGACGTCGAAGACGGCGTTGTGCAAGTGTCGCAGCGAGCTGCCCTTGAGTCCGCGGATGCGTCCTGCCGAGATGGCAGAGGTGCTCTGCATGACAAAGTTGCGGCCGTAGGCGTTGCGGGCGTTATCAGGCCACATGAGGGTCTCTGTGGCGTCGGCGTCGATGCCGGGTGCGCCCTCGAGAAGCCCTCTTTGAGAGGGGTGCACCTGCTTCGAGGGCTGGAAGCCGGTGAAGTCGAAGGTGCCTAGCTGGACATGTGTCACAGGGATACCGAGGGGACGGAGCTCTGCCGTCAGGACCTCGGTAAAGGCAGAGAGGGCGGAGGAGACGGTCGCCTCCGGGGCATGGAACGGAGGGTTGATGGATGAGATGATGGACGGTGTGAAGACGATAACCTTTGCCGGCGTCCATTTCTCGCCAGGCGGGCTGAGGCGTGTCGTCAGGAGAGGAAGGAATGCCTGGATCGTGAGGATAGGGTGGAGGAGGTGGGTGTTGAAGAGATCTGCAAAGCTGGATGGTGGGATGGTGGCGATGGGTGAAGTCTGGTAGTTAAGAGAAGGAATGAGGATGACGGATTTTAGCTGCAAGAAGTTTGGTTTCGTTCGCGGCGCGGGAGCGTGAGGGGATTGGAGGTATTGCGCAAAGCTGTCGATGGCTGCACCTGCTCTGGGAGGCTTTTGCCTGTCAGTATCTCGTAGTATCGATAAGCTTTTCTCAGTACTCACATCCGTAGTGTCAATCGACAGAGGGAGGATATCCGGTCTTGACAGGCTGTGAACCATATGCTCATCCTCCTCGGCGTTGCAGACAATGTAAACGACAAAGCCTCGTCGCTCGAAATCCAAGGACAGGGACCTCGTCAAGGGCAGGGCCGGCGATCCAGCGATGACGACAACCTCAAGACGGCCTCCGTTCCTCGCTCGTTTCGCACGCCGCGTCTTGCGACAGAACCTGCTATTTCTGTACGAGCGGTACGCCACCACTCCAACGACGGCAACGATGGCGCCAGTCAGGACCTTGTGCTTCGAAACCCAGTCCGAAAGTCTCTCGTATCGACTGATGGCGATCACCTCGATGGGGGTGTGGCGGACGGGAGGCCGTGGCCGTACAGAATCAGGTATCCATTCCGTGGCGGAAAGCGTCTCCCTCACAGCCTCCGCGGCCTTCTCGACGTGCGGGTTGATAAAGCCGGCGAGGTCGTCAGAGCATCGGCGGAGCTGGTTGGGCAGCGAGGACAGCTGCGGGCGATTATGGAGTCAGTCGAGAGCTCGAAATCAAAGCTTTACAACTAAGAAAGAGACGAATACACTTACGACGTCCAGAAACTGCTGGTCGTCCGCCGACATGTTGGCGGTATTGACCAAGAACTAATGAGGGGAAAAGGGTATTGGTGTGGGCGTTGTGGCTCTGAGCGGTGAAGTTGAATTTCGTTCACCGCAGCTTAGATAGCTCGAGGTAAGGCAAGTCGGTGACGGGAACTTCGCGTCGGCAAAAAAAAGGTGAGGGATACAAGATTCCGCGTTGATGTGGGGAAACCTCCGCTGGAAAGGTGGAGTTTCACTGGCGGTAGCTGTCCCCGAAGCGCCCGGGCTTGATCCGGCACCCGGCGCTGATTGGCCGGCCGCATCATGGGCCACCCCCGTGCTCCTAAGGTTTGTTTTGTTTCTTTGGCCAAAACGTCATCGCCGTCGATGTGCCATCTAACACATTGATCTCCATTTCAAGTTCCTATGCTTTGGCTCCAGCAGCTTTTGAGTGCATTTTGGTTTACAATCATTAGGGCTGTCATAGTGTCTTATCAGTTTCGGAGGTCGCCTGTCTTGCATATTGTCCACTCTGTTGCATGCTGAACTTTTATCTCATTGGCCCTGTTGCAGTTCTCATCCTGTGCTCTACACGTACATGCTGATTATTGTGGGCGCAATGAAGAACTAGCTTGGCGATTAGTCAAAACGGAATTTGTGTGGCTGGAAAAGCGGGATCTTACACTTCTCCGTGCACGCTTTTCGACCCTCGGGCAGTTGACAATATGAAGACGTATATACTAGGCATCGGCAACCAGCTTGCTTGTCTTGTTGTCAGTAAGAACGGTGTTTTTTTACGGAAGTGACTTTTGAGCGTATGAGTTATTTCTATCTGAGGCCTGTAGTCGAACCGCTACGTTCCGTTTGGTCGACCTACTCGGCTACCAAGATCAACATTTAACTAAGACTTGATTTGAACTGGCACGAAGCAGAAGCTTAGATACGACAACAGGTCCCTATCAAGATTTGCCACTGACTGGAAAAGGAAGGTGCTACCTAAACAGCACTGCATCGAAGCCAGCGTTTATAGAAGCCCAGTTCGTGAGCTGGAACACACTTTCGAGGCTAGTTCGAGTGAAAGAATTGAGCGAGTGGGGGAAAATGTTTCTGTAACGGAAGTTTGAACAGATGCAGAGGAATTCAAGAGATATTTGTTGTTGTATCGTGAGCTTCGGCTTTACTTTCCCCTGTGCAACCTCTTCACGTCTGGTTTTTATACATTTGCAATGTCAGATAACGTGAGATTACAACGACAACCAAGGATAGTCTCAGAGCATGCCAAGGCCTTACTTGACGCTTCACACCGGCCTTGAATGGAAGGGACGCTGTTACGTGAGACATAGCTACCCGAGTGTTCATAAGTTTAGCTTTATTGCTGTCAACCTGTATCATAGGAGGTCTCACGGTTAGAGGTTTTATGTTTTTCTGTTGTCGTCCACGTAACCCGAACCCTCCCCGTATCTCATCAGAGGAAGCATCGCATATATAAGGGGGCTCAGCTTAAGAAGTAACGAATTTTGAAAGTTCCATTTCACATAGCCTGCTACGATAAACCCGCCTTGGGAATGTCCATAGCCTTCGATTTCCAAGGCCTACTAGCAGCGAAGAGGAATTATAGTTGAGAACTTAAAATTTATTCTCTTAACCTTCCTTCTCACCTAGATGTGGCTGCTTTCCATATGGTTGAATAATGGTTTAGGTGAGCAAGGCATATAGGGTAAGAATTGAGTAGTAATACTATACTATATTATAAAGTGATTAACCATTAACCAGGTCATTACTACCACGTCACTGTTCAAGTTTGGATTTGAATTCAGCTATACGACCTTCAACGCTAGCAACAACCGGGAGATTAACACTTTGGCTGCAAGGTCAACTGCTGCACGAACCCCATCAGCACATCTAATGGATGGGAATGCAGTTGAGGCCATACAATTATCTATAGCCTAGAGCTATAGAGCTATGACTGTTTTCAATGGCAAAAATTACTAACATGGGCAATGTAATGGGGGCAACTGTAGCGCAATTACGCCTCACTGTCCCCAACATCTCCGCTCCGGAAGGTACCCCAAAGCAGGTCCTCCTCGGCCGAGTCAACGTTGGTAACTTATACCTGAAAGCTCGACTATATTATACAGACTCTTTCCCCACCCCTTCTGGTTCCGTTTCCACTGCAATTTCATCGGCTTGTTTACCAAATCCTCGGTTTAGAAGCGCAACAACCTTGCATGATGACCAAATCAACAGACAAGCCTGCGGTTGAAACCACGAGGGATCTTCATCCTATGGACTCCCACTACGAGGACAATATCAAGCCAGGCGACATTGCTGCCGAAGAAATTGACCGAGGTCAGGGCATCTCTGGATGTGAGGCTCTTACAGTTGGCCAAACCATCAAGCTCTTCAAGTTTGCCACCTTTGTCTGTGTGGTCGCACCTTTCACCGCTGGCACAGAGGAATACTAGGCCGTGTAAGTTGACATCTGCAACGTATCACCGTTTTGATTTGACTGACTTGTCATCTTCTAGCATGAATGGAAGTACCCTTGCTAATAAAGGCTTCGTGCAACAATTTGAAACCGAAGAGAATAGCCAGGGTGCTCTGACGATGTTGTACCAGCTCTGGTGGGCTCTTGGATCTTTCTTCGGCCAGATTGCTCTGCAAGAAATCAATGAGAAGACTCCATACAGGTATCTAACCGCAATCTATTCGCAATGGGGCCATGTAGGCGTCATGCTTATTATCTTCCTCTTCTTGCCTGAATGAATCGCCCGCTTGGTAGGTTGACGATGGACACGAGGTCAAGGCCAAGAAGACACTTGGATGGCGCTACGGCGGCGTAGCAGGGTGCGATGTTGATCACCAGTACAACTTCTTAGCTCTCTTATTAGAGCACGAGCGAGCTGTAGCTATCGAACAGAAGCGCGAGCTGACGGTCGAGGAGCTGGATACGCTTTTTGTAACTACGGGTCAGAATTCACATGCTTATTGTCTCTAGCATACCAGCTTCCACAGTTTTCTGCCAGCTGGCTTGTTGGCCGAGATTCAGATCATGCTGATTGCGGTATGCAGCCCAAGACTCGCAATCCACGGATTTCTGCATGGAAGAACTGTAACCTAACTTTTTCAATCAGAGAAGGCTTTACATCTTGCACCAGATGCCGCGTTGGGAGTCGTATGCGACTGGTATATTAATGCGCAACTGTGACATATCTTGAACTCGCTAATCAACCTCCGTTAGGTACCCATCTCATCCTTCACAATTCAACGCACTCCAAAAGAAAAACCTGGAAAATTCACGGTCCAAGATCCCCATCATAGTCAACGGAGAGTGTTTGCATGGAGTCTTTTCGAACAGACAATCTGTCTTTCCCCAAGCTCTCTCTATGTCATGTAGTTTCGATGCCCACCTTATTCGTCGCGTTGGGCGAGCTCTAGGCAGAGAATGCCGGGCGACGGGTGTCCATGTAGGATTCGCGCCGCTTTTGGATATTGGAAAAGTGCCTCGTTACGGTAGAAGCCAAGGTAACGAAGCATGAAATCGCATATATGAAGTCGCCACTCACTCATACTTTCACAGAAACATTTGGTGAAGACTACCTGCTGGCCTCACACCTAGGAGTTGCCTATTGCTCCGGGCTTTCAAAAGACGGGCACTACTCCGACCACGATGCCGTCATCCCCTTGCCTAAGGTAAGGACAGTGTCCTCGTACTTGAGTTTATGGTACATACGTGATTGAAACTAATGTATGGACAGCATTTTGCTGCGCATGGAAGCCCATCCAATGGATTACACTCCAACTGGTGTGTTGGGCGCGGACTTCGTGAGCTCCTGGGTGAGACTCTAGTCCCGTTTAAGGCTGTTATTGATGCAGGTGTTGTCGGAGGCATGATGATGTACTTTGAACCCCTTAAGCATTTGTGATCGTTGCTGGTTGAGTAGGTCTAACTTGATGCATAGGTCCTATACCGCAATCGACGACATTCCCTCGCACATTAACCCATTCTTGTACAAACAACTGGAGGACTGGGGATTTGATGGTGAGTATTTACCACCCCTGGATTGTAATGAAGATTAACAATTGAATGCAGGATTCGTTATTTCCGATTGAAGTGGTTTGTTCTCCGGGAAACTGAGAAACCCTGAAGTTACTAACAATTAACAGGATTTGCCGAGACGGTAACAGGTTACCAAGTAGAGGAGACGCCAGCTGATGCGATCAAACAATGGCTTAATCTGGGCGGAAGTGTGTTCCTCTATGATTTCGACCCTGATACTATAATCAACGTTAGTCAAAGTTATCATCGGAGTCCGATGAACCTTCTAACTTACTCCCCAGGCCATAGTTGAACTCGTCGACAACGGATCAGTAGCACTCAAAACTCTCCAGAAGAGAGTTCGAAAAGTGCTTGAGGCCAAGTATAATATTGGGCTGTTTCACAACCCCTTCCTTGCTGAAGACACCGACCACACTGCCATAACTGAGTCTCACATTCCTCTAGCACTAGAGGTCGCACACAAGTCAGTCGTGCTATTAGAAAACCGTGAGAGAACCAATGGTAGAACACTTCCAATTGCGCCAAGTGAACAGAACATCAAGAAAGTAGCTCTCGTAGGGCCTTTTGCAGATACCTTCAACTTTGGAACCTACTCCGGAACGTGGGGGGCTGCACCAGCTGACCGGGCGAATACGATTCGACAAGGCATATTGAAGTATGCTGATGAGCTGAACCTCGAATTGACAACTGTCTGGGGAGCCAACAGTTGGAATTACAACGCGCAATATCCGATTCCAGGTTATCTTCTATCCTACAACGACACGCCTGGTACGTTGCAGGCTACTTACTACAGCGATACCGAGTTCAAGGACCAAGTCTACCAGAAACGAGAGATGCCAAACCGGGACTGGGGTCTATATCCTCCGCACGGCCTTCCCTCCAACAGCTTCAGCACTGTCTGGGAAGGCGACTTGGCAGTACCTGTCAGCGTTGATACTGACGGCTACATCGGAGTTGCAGTCGCAGGGACGACATCGGTGCGATTGTTTATTGACGGAGAGCTGGTTGCAGAATCGGGCGTCTCGGAGTCGCCGACTATTCTGGGCGAGGTGTTACCATACACTTACACTACTTCGCCCAAAGCCAAAGCCTGTCCTCCCGGGGGGGCCAAATTCGTTTTCAGGCCAAACTCTCGGCACCATCTCCGCATTGAATATCAGACCTGGGTTCATGAGGCGCGAAAGAAGGCTGCAGGCGTCTACTCGCGTGTACAACTTTGGTGGAACTTGGTTGATCAGAAAGATGCTGTTGCTCAGGTAAGAGTAAATAAGGACCTTACTCTGCACAGATACTCATATTACTTTGACAGGCGAAGCAAGTCTCGTCGGATGCCGATCTCGTCATCCTTGCTGTGGGAGCTGCGTGGAACAGCGATGCTGAGAATGGAGATCGTGCTACTCTCTCCTTGCCCAAAGATCAAGGTAAGTAACTCCACCTTTCGGGCTTTTATATTTTTGATTATGCTGATGGGTCACAGAAAACCTTGTGCATGAAGTCTTCGCAACAGGAAAACCCGTTGTTTTAGTGATAGAAGGTGGACGACCTTTCGCAATTCCTGATTTCTACGCAAAGTCTGCAGCTGTTTTGAGTACCGTGAGTTGTTGCAACTTCTGTGATCCATACAGTCCTCATACTGAAGCTATATTGCAGGGCTACCTTGGTCAGGCAGCGGGCCAGGCCATTGCAGATGTCCTATTCGGGAAGTACAATCCTGGAGGCCGGCTGACGATGAGTATCCCCTACGATGTCGGGGCCATTCCGGCATTCTACAAGTGCGTTGAGCTCTTCTTGGGTTAAAATCACTTGCTAATTACAATCTCCACAGCCAACGTATCACCAAAGATCCACTGCATATTCCCCATCATATAGACATTCCGAAGCCTGTATCGGTGAGTGACCACTCCTGGACCTGTCATTCCGAAGCACATCAACAGCCCCAAGCAACTGAGTCTTTTTTTTGGAGTAAAGTGGTTATTTTACTTACCAAGTTTCCAGTATCCTTTCGGCCACGGCTTATCGTACACCGTCTTATCCCAGAGCCTCCTGCGCACGTCCACCAAGACTGGCACCATCCAAGGACGATTCGGACAAGGCGATATCATCACCTTTGACATCTCCATAACCAACAGCGGTTCTATCGATGGTAGCCTTGTCCCCCCAGGTTCGTCATGCATCCACTTGACCTTGGCTTCTCGTCGTCCGGGGTGGACGAAAGGATGTCACTCGCTAACTGGGGCAACACAGATCTATCTTTTACGCCGGAACAACTCATCAGTGGTCATGGCCAACAAGCAGCTGGTAGCCTTTGGGCGGTTTTATGTGGAATCGGGAAAGACCGTGGATGCCACACTGGAGCTGGATGTGGACCGCTATCTCCCTACCATCAACCGCCAATACGAGCGAGAGCTCGAAAGGGGAGAGTATAGATTTGTGCTTGCGGAGGACGGATCACTTGACGCCCAAGTCTATGGTGAAGCTGCTTTGAGGGTCGTGGGATCGCACAAGTATTAGAGAAGTATCGTTAAGAGGGCGCACTTGGAAGACATGAGACACCCTCCGTAGGCCTGATCAGAGAGAGACAGCATGGCACACAATTGAGTCAAGTTATCCTACAGCTGAAGGGAGGTTTACGTGTGACGAAGCAGAAATTCGTGCAAAGTCTTTCACACGGAGATCGCTAACCACCGAGCAAGGTATATCAAGCCCATTTCGAGGACATGTGCGAGGGTTCTCCCCAAGGGAGGCCCACGGGAGGCCCCGAGTCTGTTGATCCAGGCCTTCAGAGGTTGTTTGTAGGCCATAAGTCACTTCCGCGGACCCGCGAAAGGGAGTTCATGAGGCGATAGGTCCGCAGCTCTGTGTGGTGCTGTATGGTAGTCTGCAAACTGTCTCTCTACCTCGTCCCAAGAATTGAAATAGAAGATAACAAGACTTTGGTAAGAGTTATGTTATTTTGTAAACTTACTAAAAAATATGCTGAGAACGTTATGCTATGAAACACCGCCGCGTGCAACATACTTGTGAGCAATTTACCAATCGGCTCATGGCCGTTTCAATAGTTTAGAAGCTCAATGCTGACAGCTCACCACGTGTCGTCGTCGTCGTCAAGTCACTAACAATAGTTCACATTAAGAGCCTCTGATATCCCCTAAACCATCGAGCATCTAGTCCGTGTAAGGGGGGGGGGGGGGGGGGGGGGGGGGGGACTACATCACAGGCAAGGAACCCATGACCGGGTTCTCACAATATCAAACCCGCGGGACATCAAAACCCACAGTCTCACAATCCAGCCTTGCAACACTGAGACCAAACCCATCCCTTTCTTCAACTGAACGCCGACCACCAAACGTGGTCAGTTTACACTGGGTCTCAACCAGCACGCCCGTAGTGCTCTCCACGTGTCCAACATCACGCAGGCAAGGTCAAAATGTTGAATTGCCAACATGCCCCCGGGGGTCGTTATCGAACCCCCCCTGGATTTCTCGCAGCACATGCAAATCTCGGCAGCATCCGCTGTCCCCAGGGGGTGTTCCCCGAACAAGTTATAACATCATCTCGCCTGCCCACCGAGGACATGGTTGATGGAAATTTGCAGCGTCGAAAAAAAACGGGGGGGTTTAAAAACACGAGTAGACAGGGTTCCGTGTTCCCTTTCTCACATTCGACATCCGTGGTGCCATCAAGCGAGGCCTGGCTGGGACCCGAGACCAAAGTTCCCTTTCTTACGCCGCCGTGCTCGGGCACCTGGCCGGCCGGCTCCAACAGGACCGAGGTCCCCGCGAAACATAAAAAAGGCCACACTCACTTGTCTTGAACCCTGAAAAATAAAAATAAAAATGAAGGCCCGCGGTTAACCGCCAGATATATGTCGCAAGAGAGACGTAAGAAAAGCGCTTGCTTTTTTCCCCATCATGCGTGTTTCCCACTTCCAGCCCTTTATTTTGGGCGGGGAGGGGACCGTCGCGGGGGGCCAAGTGGCCTCCTGCGGAAGAGTTTCCTGGGTTTAGGTCGACTCAGAAGGGGGCGCGGAGATGAGAACCCGATTCGACCGCCGATGCTCGCTGTCGGGGAAAGGCTGGGCTGTGACATGGGTTGGAGGAGAGGTCAGGACAGCATTTTGTCTCGATGACCCATCGCGATCTGCCGGGGGAGGTGAGAGCAACGGCCGAAGGCGAGGAAAAACAAAAAGGAGCGCGGCCCCCAGCAGGTGGGAATCCACTTGGACTCACTCCTGTTGGTTGAACACGATACGAAGTGACGAATTCGAATCAGACGGTTTGGAGGGATGGCTCCGTGAGGCGTCTGCTCCTTGTTTGATAATCCGTAAGCACAGTAGTAAGCAAGCAAGCAAGCAATGACCTTTCTTGAGCGATGAATCCACTTTTGGTAACCTCACTTCAATCTCATAACCTCCGTGTTCGTTAGAGTGCTCTTTTGGGCTCAGGCACGAACGTCGGAATAGCTATTCGTAGATTTGACCAGAACGAAGTCTCCACCCCCTCGTTCGATGGCCGTAATGCATCGCGCAATCGGAGAATTAGAGGCGGAGAAGCGCTCCTTGTGGTTGCAGGAGGTTTGAAGCCCACGCGATTGAAAATGGATCCTCCCATAAGGGGGCGAACCAATTGGCCACAGTATATCCGTTTCGGTAGAGCCGTTTCTACTCAAAGGGAGCTTCGCATATCTTTGTGGAAATGGGTGTATCTCTTGAACAAGACGAGGAGGCATGCTGTTCGCGCGAAATCTTGTTTTGCGTGCAGCTTACGGTGGGGGAGGGATCCGGGCGTGCGTGGTGGCTTGCAGATGCGAGAGTGCGCAAATCTGCCAATCCAGCCCCAAAAGACCAAAGGGGAGCCCGGTCGGCGAGCCGTGTCGCGTGGGAGGAAACAAGATAGGGACGACGCGTAAAGTGGTTGTGTCATTCGTCAAATCGGTTCTTTTTGTTGGTGCCTCTACACCCCTTCTTCTGTGAGATTGGGGGTGTTTGGTCAAACTTAGCGTTTTGGTTGGCGTGCAAATTCGATTGTGGAATGGTGTTGTCGAGCTAGTTCCAATTTCCATCCGCGATCTCGAGGGGAGACCCCTGGCAATATTGAACAACTGGCAGACATGACAATCAAACCTGCCTGCTTGCGGCAGAAGCATGTGTTATGTGTGTCTCTCGTCTATTAGAGTTGTGATGCTTGCGAACGCTTCCTGTTGAACAAGGAGGTAACACGGCCTGGACGCGCGCGAGGCGTCCCAGATGTTGAGTTGGGCAGCGATTATCAAAGTTGATGGAATGTTCACGTCTCGGTTGATGTAGCCTTGATATCACCAGTCTCACACGTGCAGAACGCCAGCTAGGCGCCCCTTTTCTTTTCTAAGCAACCTGCTTCAGCAACCATCATTGAGCCTTGTTCCGCCCGTTTACGTCTGTGCGGCATGGCATCAGAATGTCTTACTTCCAGACAATTGGGATATTGCCAATTCGGCGAGTGAACGAAATGACGATGCGGCATGGCGGGAGCATCTCAGCGCGGTGAGCTTTGGGTGTTTCGAAACGTTCCGTTTCCAACAATAACCTGTAAATAACGCGTGGAAAACGCGACCTGTTGAGTAGCGATATAGCATGTGCATGTACCATTTACGCCGCGCCTGGTTGAGGCGATGAACTGCGCATCTTTGTTTCCGCTTGAGGCATTCAGCTCCCCAAAACCTACCATGACCAGTGCCGAAAGTGTGCGCTCTCACTGCTGATTGATCCATTGCAGCCGCCGGGGCAAATTCGCCCAGGTGTTGGCCCCAGCAAAGGCTTCGCAATAGTGCTGCAGCTTCGGCTGACACCCTCCACGAAGACCCGGATTAGGCAGGCCGGTCGGTGAACCCGGTGTCCCGCCTGTGGGGGATAGGTCGGGGATGTAGTGGGTCGTTGTTGCAGGATTCAAGCCCCCCTGGAGACACAGTCACGAGGAACTGGAGTCGCAAAATAGATGGAGGATTCAGAATGATGTCTCTGGCGAAAGACGTGCAGCTCGTGGAGATGCAATTTGAAGTTCAAAAATTAGTTGCATAGACGGAGGGTGTTGCGGTATGTCAAAGCAAAAGCCCGGCTTGCCGGTTGCTGAGGGCAGTGGGTCAGTTCGTGATAGCTTCTGCGAGGGGGATGCGTGAGAGCCGGGGTAGCAAGATTGTCGAGCTAATCAATTATGCCGACGGGCAAAAGGGGCGCCTCCTGTCCCATAGCAGGTGGCACGACGATGACAAGCTTGTACTGGAATATACTGAGACCGATGGCGTACATGGCCATGATCGAGGCATCCGGTAATGTTTCTGCGTGATTGTTAAATATCATGCTCCGTATTTGTCCAGCCATTCTCCACTGCATGATAGCATGTGTTTGTTACCCAGGCTTTAGTGGTCGGGATGTAGCCCCTGGATTCTTCCACGACCGCAGGCATGTCTGTTGCCGGAACACTAAGAATATATCAGACAGGTGTCATGAATTAGATGACGGACTTTGCGGATGTCCACTCATAAAAAAAAGTGAGGTGGCTGGAGGCTTAAGGCTGAGATTGAGCGAGGCGCCGATCGCTTGCATGCTTGGCAGTTCACGATGGGACAATACGCGAGCACGGAGCAGACCTCATCTACGGTTTCCGTGGTGAGTAATGAACCATGATGGATCGGCTCCTCCAAGTTGGACCTTTTTGGAGTCGTTGGATGGGGCGCCACGCCATTGACGCCTTGGGTGGCATAGGCAACGGTCGCAGACTAGAAAAGAGCATCGCGCTTTTGGTCAATAATCGAAAGTGTTTCCTGACGAACCTCTTCCGAGCACCCTGATCCCAGGAAAGATGGCTTGAAGAAGCTCCGGAAAGGCGTCTCCATTGGAAATCCCCATGGTTGGCTGTCCACCAAAAGCGTGAATTCGGCATGGCGTTTCCACATCCGACCTGCTCTCCCCGGCGACAGGCCGCCCGATCTCCACCGCAATTCCCATCCTTGGAACAAACCAATAGACGAACGGCCAGTTGCGTGAACCTCACTGACATCCTGGCATAGTTTCGTCGGTGCTACGGAAGCTAGGCAATGGGTGGATAGAAGCTATGCAGCTTCGCGTCATGACCTTGACCTTTTCAAAGCCTGGCTATCTGCAGCCCGCCAACTGCACAAACTTCCATCGCAGCCAATCTTTTTGAACTCGACGGGCCGAAGTATAGCAGTTTTCAGGGCAGAGAAGCCTTGGAAGCTGGAGGTTTCCGATGATGCCAAGGTGATGGTGCTGCATGGTTCGTCAGCCATCACGAATTGCATGTCGCAACAGTGACAGAGAATCCACTGCTGATGGGGTGCTGAGATAAACGCCAGCCAGGGTCGATTGGCCAGTGACAGGCACTGGAACGCACGTCTAACCCATCAATCAAGAAAAAAAAAGGAAGGAAAAAGTTACATTGATGGGCGTCCGAGCGGCCTACCACGGTAGTATAGCGTGGGTGTCTCTGATTCGGGGGGCGCTGGGAGGATCGCCAGGGGTTACTTTCGGGACGCGATCTGGGCCTTTCAGTGTTGATGCAGCGCGATGTTGTGCGAGAAGCGAGGTTGGCAATTGATGAACGTTGCATATGCCACGCGACAGGGCGGCGAGATCTGTCATATGAATGAGATTGTTGTTGTCAAATGAATAATCTGACAAAACTATCGTAATTCTGCTCATGTTGGCGTGTCCTGTCTCAGACAGTTTTTGGACAGTCTGTTGGACGACATGAACAATCGCTGCATCCCAGATATCGAGTTTGAGATTTGTGAGTCGTCAACCCTGGTTCAGGAGTGATTAAATCAGGTGTGACAGTGATGACTTGGTGGATATGTGAGCAGCTGAGGACCTGCGACTCGCGTTTGCATATGGACTACGTATGAGAGACACGGACAGTGGTACCAAGCTGCCCCGCAGAGACCGATTGGGGGAGGTGATGATGTTGCGCTGAGCAGCTGCAATTCGAAGAGGCTACCTATATCAGCCGGTCGAGCTATAAAACAGTGGCATCGTACTTCGTGTACAGGAGTATGTGTGAGAGAGTCGCATCATTGACGTGACTATAGGTAACCGGAAGCGTTTCTTTGGGCTTGGCCACGTGAACTGGGCACGAAGGTACTACCTAATTATTCATTGAGGAGGCACAAATGGGCCGGTCTGGCGCTCGTATGCCTGTTTTTGGTGGGAGCGCAGACGTCGTGCTCCAAATAGATTGAGTGCATTGGCTGGCGTATCCTAATTTGGGCGACCGGCGCGAAGCACAGGCTGAAGCGGATGGGATGACAGGTGGCCTGTGTGCAGCTATTCCCACGGATCTCCAACGGCGGGTTGATGGGCTTGAAACGCTTTGCATTTCGAATTGCTCCAGGCAGCGGGCTTATTGCGGCAAGGCAGACGTAAGGTCATATGACGATGTTTTCGTTCAATGTATTCGAACGCAAAGCCAACGCCTGGCCTCAATGGCTTTCCCTAATCATCCTACAATTGAATTTGAAAGACCACTTGACCCCTAATGCGGAGACTATGTTAGCAATTTAGACCAAGACCAACTAGGTTCACCCGGCTTTGCCGTCCGGTGCAGGAGTGATGCGACGGTATTGGCAGTAATAACGTCCATCTTAAGGTTTCGAGGCCTAAACTCCAAGTGTTGAGTTCAGGGGATAGGTAGTGTGTATCCGTAATTTTTGTTTTATTCATTTCTCAAGGCCTGGTAAGGGTTAAACCACCACCCTTGCACATAGTATAGACGGGTTGGCGGGATATTGTGAGAGTCGGTGCATCGGCAAGGAGAGAATTAAAAGTGCAAAAAATCTCTTCATAACGGACCAACCCGATTTGCTGGCGACGGGGTTCCTGGAAAAGAATAATCTTGGACAGTGCTCGTGGCCCCTATGAGAAAATATCGTCGTCAGAAGTGTAAGGGACAGACAAAAAAAAAAAAAAAAAAAAGAGGAGGCGACGGCTGGGACAGGGTCTGCAGCACAGCAAAGGGGGTTTGGAACCGAAGACAAGACGGAAACCGCCAATGTCTTGGGACGAACCGGCACGGTGTGCACTATGCTTTAGTTAGTTGCGATGACAGCTGCAGAAACAGAAACTGGCCAATCCTGCTTGAGATAAAATACCTGTGGGTTTGAAGGTGGTCAGTTTCTTGCAGATGAGTGTAAGGAAGTTGCTTGTTTGCTAAACGGATTAGGACTTTATTAAAGATAATGGTGATTGCTCCTCGAAGGGTAGGTAGGTACTTACTAAGTGTAGCTGGTTTTGAGTGTGAAAGTGTACACTTGAATCAGTACCGAGTACGTAGCGTAGTGAGTAACTAGCTTATTCATAAGGCACAAGGCACAAGGCAATGAATTTGGATGGAGTCCCAATGCAGAGGATAAGGTTTGCATTACTAAGACAGAGCATCCTGGCATCGCGCATGGCAAAGCTCACAACGTGCACAAGATCTGACGCTAATCCCGGTCCGGGCATGGGGGGCCTCGCCCGATTGGGTGGAACTGGAGACGGGATCGGAATTTTCGACCTTCCTTAGCCCCTCAGCCTCGTGTCTTTTGTGCGGGTTGTGCAGCCTGGTGGGCCTCTTGCCGAGGCGCCGAGCTGTGGCTGATGAGGGGAATGTGGATCCCATCTCCCCACTTGGCAGCTGCAGTCACTTGTAAAGATAAACGACAATGATAAGATAAGATATCCAAACTGAGGGTCCTTTTTTATTTTTTCGTTACTTTATTTCCTTCCAAAAAAGCTTCTAGACGACTCCACGAGTTATACCACAAAAGACCCCTGCATTCCGAATAATGCCACTCCTCGGTTTCGTCCACCTCGCCATGTCCGAGACCCAGTATCGCCGTATTCCCCTTGTGGGCGGTCGAACAAAAGGGCACCAATGATGGATCCAACCAGACCCTGTCTGTCCTCTTAAGTGAAGCCGAATTGCGGTACCGTTCAAAGCACTATCGATTTCAACCACGGTAATATCCAATGAACAACTGGCGACCGCCCTCTCGAGAATGTCAGCGATCCATTTCGTCTCTGGTGGAATGCCAGTAATCAGGGTCTGAGACAAGTCGAGCAGTCTAGGCAGTCCCGTGTTGTTCCCCGACCAGATTTCGCGCGCCATTGGACGCCTGCTGGCCGACACCGCTGGGAATCGGTTGTTGGGAGAAGAAAAACTGCAATTACGGGTCATTGAGCCATTCCGCCACCTGGAGCATCCCCCCCCTCACAGCAACCATGCCGTGTCTCTGCCCCATCGCTCGGAACCATCATCAATGCTTGAAAGTCTCCCAAGCCAACCATTCTTGCAAGGCGACGTAACCCAGTTGACCAACCACTTACCAAGGGGCTAGGTCGACGTGTCTATGTGTATCTTGTGCTTGGCCAAGCCACCTGTCTGTCAGACAGATGCGGTGCAGCCTGCCAAACGTCATGAGGGCTGGTTGCACCATGGTCTAGACAGCGGGTTGGCATGGACCCTCAACTCAGACAACCTCAGCATGCCTTAGTCAGAAACCAATAAGTGACGTTTACGAACATGATCGTCGCCATTTTGCTCCAACAGACCCAGCAGTGCACAGGCAACCGACTCACGTATGCCATGTCGTTGCATCAATAGTTTGTCGATGCAAAGTCCCACGGACTGACCGCTACGTTCCAGCCATCAGAGTCTTTAGATACTCGACGGCTGAGTGGACAGCGGTGCGGCGATGGTTGGGTCCGGGGGGCTGGGGAGGATCACGGAGGAGTCTCGGGCCCCCCAACGGCGGTCACAACGGCGGTCAAAACATTGCAGATGCGGCATGAGGCGAGGGAGAAAAAAAAAGACTCAGTCTCGGCAAATAACCGCTTGGTGCGGAGACGATGCATTTTTTTCACTACGGCGTTGCTGTCGAGACAGGCCAAAGAAAAAAAGACTAGGGAAAAAAAAAAAAAAAAAACCATAACTGATGGGGTCGATGAAGAGGAGAATAACGACGAAAATTTTTAGGATATTGGAGCTTCATCGACACTTGAGCCGCAGCTGCCGCGGGCCGTCAGCCATTGGCAAATCACATCGAAGCAGAAGACGAGCAGAGAAGCTAAATAGTGTCGCGAAGCGGCAGACCGGGTACGAAATCGCGGGGCCGACCAGGGTCGCGACGGCGGGACGGGGTGTTCCCAGTTTTCTTTTCTGGCGTCGTGCAGCAGCAGTGGTGTACTTTTGGCACCTCCGAAGCTCCGGGTCACGATGCACCCTCGCGTGAGGTCATTCCGACGAGTCATCATACTCAGGCTAAGCGAATTCCTCGAAGGAGCTTCTGGGCAACGTCTGACTTTGGGTAGTCTTGGCCGGGGGCTGCCTGCTGGCGTCGAGATCATCGCCGAGGCTTGCGGGTACACTACCATCGCTGCGGACACTACTTCTATGTACAAAAGGACTGATACGGCGTAACATACAAAGTAGTACGTACGGTCCATGAGGGGCTGGAGGGGTGACTGGGAAAAAAAAAAGAAAAAAAAAAAAAAAAAAAAAACCGGAGTCTGGTTCAGATTCTTTCCGTGGTCGCTGACGAGGTGCAGCAGACAGCATCAGCGGTGATGAATATCGACGACAAAACGGCCTAGGCGATCTGCGGGACAAAGTGCTTTTGAATGCATTGTTGCCCGAGGCTTAATGGTTCTTGTGATGCAGTGATTAACATTAACGTGGACAGAGCGACGTATTCGTTTACGGACATTCAAAGTACTTGACACGGGGTCTTTAGCCGCAATTTCTTTTCTTATTGAAATGCTTCACAGTCACTCTGCCAACGGGCCGCTTAAGACGAGTTACGCTTCAGACAGAACAAACCGTAAGACCATTGCCTGAGCTTCGACATGCTCGAGGCTCTGTACATGGAAGGTCGGAACGCACAGAAATTCAGGGTCCAGGCCTTTTTTCTTGCTGCTAAGGCGGACCCATGGCCCCGGTTTGAGGCTTCGAAAACTTGCAGTTCGTGATGGATATCGACAAAGATCCACTGCGGGGGCCCCTAGAAGAAACGCTCCCGGACAAGCGTCGTTGGGTGGACGCGTTAGAATGTCGAGGAAAAGATCCACAGTTGCACGAGAACCGGCCGTGGACGTGGAGCAGATGTACGTTGGGTATGGGCACAAAACGTCACCGCCATGGAAGCCGATGCATGCAACCACTTTGGGTGTACATGTAAGGATGTACGTGTGTGTGTGTGTGTGTATACCATAGGATGTGTGCGTGCCTACATCTTGCATGCAGAATTCAAAGCAGCTCCATCCAGCCAGTTGCGCGTGACGGGGGAAGGGCGGGGAAGGGAAAAAATAAAATAAAAATAAAGGGACGAGTCGTGGACGAGACGAATGGAGTCGGATTGAGAGGTTTAATGCGAGGTTGAAGACGAAAAATTTCGTCCGCATTTTTGGGGCTGAAAATAGGGGGCCTATTACTGCTGCTTCTGCTGCATCAGAAGCCTCCGTTCGGTGGTTTTGCTCGAAACTAAAGTCGGTGCGGGTTTTCGGCGACAGATTACTGACACGGACACGCTTTTGCGGACTGCAGAACTGCAGATCCCAGAGGGGCTTGGACATATTGACGGTCGCCTCCCGAGATGGATGGACCTGGTGATCCAGCCATGACACGCTGGGTTCGATTTGCGAGTGCCCTGACAGCCCGTCGGTCGGCTACATCAAAGTTTGAAAGACGTGCATGAGGCATATGCCCTGTGTTTGCCTGCCACCCCCCCCCCCCCCCCCCCCTCTCACTCCTCCAGGTTTTGGGTGACGAACAGCAAGGGAAAGAAGCGTCACCACTCGATTGACTGGCATTTAGAGGGGCGGCTTGGAAGGGTGGAGGGGGGGATGGGGGTTCCACGGACCCGGTGCTCCGGACAAAAGGTCGTCGACCATCGCCGTCGCCGTCGCGTGAGGAGGGGGGCGTTGAAGAAAGTCGCGTATCTGCGCGTCGGCATCCAATCCGGGGGAGGATCCATTTCAACTCTTGACGTGGTTTCGCTCCGCCGGTTCGACTGGGCAACCGGAGGCACTATTTTGTCTAGAATAGATGAATGATGCGGACATCACGCAACCCACTACCAACACCACCACCACTATTAACTTTCTTCTTTCTTTTCCTTTGGGCCTTGCTTTAGCCACATACGAAAACAAAAAAGCTCCATGATTGTCTACGAAACATGGATTGCGAGTAATCTTCAGACATGGGCTTCCGGGTTGCTACCGAATGGCGCAAGAGGAGGGGGGGGGGGGGGAACGGGGAGCTCGGGGAGTGGAAGAAGGGGGGTGGGGTGCAGAGTGGCATAGCGACGACAGAGGTAACATCTGGACCAACAGCAACCAGCAACCAGCAACCAGCTTTCCCCCAAAGTTCGCGGTTCACAAGCGAGTGGGATTCTTGCAGAATCCGGTGGTGTGCAGTCCGGCCCAATTGATGCGTCCCTCTGGTTATCAGTAGCGGGTGGCGGTGGGCCCAGGTGGCTTTGGCTGAGCTGGTTGGCTTTGGGTGAGCTGGTTCGGGGAAATAATTGCATGTTGTCCCCCTTGAAGGTGGTTTTCGGTCGAGCCAGCGAGGTGGTGTACGGCGACCGACGTTGGTTCGAGACGTTCCTGAGCTGAGGGGGGGGGGGGGGGGGGGGGGGGGTTAAGTTTTGCAGGGGTTAGGGGTTAGTGGTAAGTAAGCAAGTAAGTAGCTACGGGCCCATTAACAGGCGATAAGCTACTACTTACTAGCAGTATGTGTACAGCGGAGGGGAGGGGGGGGATGAGGGGTAAACGAGCAGAAACTCCAAGGATGAGCGAGGCAGCGGGATGGGAGGGGGATTGCTTGTCACCGTCACCTCTAGCGATTTGGCGTCTGCGCGCTTCTACTCGCCCAGCCTCCCTGCACGAGCTAGCACAAACCCCTACTAGTACTACGTTATGTATCATTGTTGGGGGGATGCGCCGGCTGAGATGGCGGAGGGAGGGAGGGAGGGAGGTTGCCCGTTGTCACTACACTATGGCACGCCCATTGCAGCAGGCTGGTTTGCTGCGTTGGCAGCATATGAGTTGACCAAGGACGGGGTTTCAAAGAAACGCGGAGAGGTGTGACGGGGGGTTTCCATTTGTGTGGTCACCGAAGGATTCGGCCTACAGATGAGACCGAGTTTCTGGTGGCCGTGGGAATGAGAGCTATGACGAACAGCAAAGAGAAGAGACGGTAGGTAGATCCGGGGAAGGAGACTAAAAGGGGGGGCTGAACCACATGATGATATTTTTTTTTTCGTTGCGGCCCTCGGGTTCTGGGGAGGTTGAGGCTGTGGGTGAGCGGACCACGGCATCTTCCATGTAGTTGGGTTGTGCTCACGGGAGCAATATGTTGGGCGTGATAGCGCAATCCGGGGAAATAAAATAATAAAAAAAAAAACACTATGATGACACTGAAATCTCGCGACGATGAGAGACTCGGAGTACGCGCCGAGAAGGGGGGTGGTGCAAACATGAAAAACGCGTAAAGTGGTTTTTGTCACCATAGACGTATTTTTAGCTCTGGATTTTCTGGACAAGTAAAGAACGCCACGCCAAGAGAGAGATGTGCCTCAAACTTGTGGTTTGGTCACCAAAAAAAAAAACATCAGGTGGCCTACGTAGGTTCCTCTTTTTTGTTTCTTTCTTCCTCTCTCTCTCTCTCTCTCTCTCTCTCTCTCTCTCTCTCTCTCTCTCTCAAAGGGCCATATGCACTGACCTTTGTTCGTCCCATGTTACAGGTGGCGGTTCTCTTTGACGTGACGTGACGAAGGGGGGGGACAAAGCGGGAGGGGCCGCAAAGAAAGATGAAGAAGGTCTGGAAACGGACTGGAAGGATGAGGTTATTTTTGTGCCAAGCGTTGCAGATTTGTTGTTGAAGAAAGTCATGGACAAAGGAAACACCTCAGGAGGAGAGGTTTCCGAACCCAGGACACCACCCCTTTTTTTTTTTTTCCTCTCCTTATTGCGTATATGTATGCTTTTCAAGTTTCGACGGCCCCGGTGGGACGGAACCGGTGCAGGGATTGTGAGGGACGGTGTTGGTTGGGTTTGTTGGGATATTTGATGCGGAGAAGGTCTGTATACTATGTACACAAGTGCCGTTGCATCGTAGTTTAGAAGTATGTCATTTCCTTTCTTGGGAGGATCAATTTTGAATTACATCAATGTTTGCGGATTGGAGGAGTCATGTTCAGTCTAACAAAGAGTACCCTACCTTAGATTAGATAGTGCACGTTCCCAGAGAGCATACACCAACTCTCCAACACGTTAAAGTGTACCGCTGCTATACACTACGCTACGGGAGGACCATGCTAGGGGGGCCCCCCTTTTAGTAGACGCGGAATATATACCCGGACTCGGCGGTCCCAAGCCCGATCATGGCCCGATCTCTCGATTATTTAGCGACGCGAGATTGAGGTCCAAGGGGGCCCAGACAAGCGCGTCAACACACCTAAAAAGCTAGATCTCGAAAGGGGGTTTCACGCATTTCAGGTTGGAATGAGAGCCTTTATGCTCGTACTACGCAGTAATAGGGTGTCGAAATTGGGATTCGCGGCACATGATTTGCGGCTTTGCGAGAACCGCGGCAAAAGCGGGCGTTAGACGCCTGACGCTCTCTCGTTGCCGTGCTCTACTTGCTATGTCGTAAGGGGTTGAATTTAGGGGGGGGGGGTTTCGAGATGAGATGACATGCGCGGAGCCGAGTTGGGGGCACTAGGCGGTCCGGGTTTATCTCTTTGGGAGGGCTATTTCGGATGACGAAGGGTCGCATGTCGGCCGGCACGGTTGCACGGTTCTTTTCTTCTTACGAGTGGATGACTTTGAATTGGAGTTGTGAAGCCGGTAAGGAAACGGGGGGGTTAAAGTGGACGTTTAGTTTGCAAGTTGCTTTTTTTTCTTCTTTCTTGTAATCTCGATGCGTGGGATCACCCCTTTTTGGTGCCACTTATACTTACAATAAAAAAATAAAATAAAAAAACAAGTAAGGATTACTCGTAATGTGGACGTGCGGTCTCAACTTGCCGGGGCCTGAGACTCGAAGCGGTGACGGACGAACAGACAAAAAAAAAGAAGCAATTATTCAAAGTATGGAGGGGGAATGATTTTTCCGCCCATGTGAGAGAATCTCAAGATCGAGACACGGCGTCCAATGGATCACGGGGGTTTTTTTGGTTCTTGATCTAACCCATCTAGCCCTGTAGATTTTCCTTTTTTTTGGGGGGGGGGGGGAGGGACGTGGTGACTTGGAGTGCGTGCTCATTTACCACCTTGCTTAGCACCAACACAACACCTTCGGTTGGGGTATCTGTGAGTTTCTGCCTTGAATCAGGATCAGGATCACGATCACGATCATAGGAGGCGGGCGGGATGTGTCTTGCGCGGCAGGCGGAAAGAGGCTCTAATTTACATTTTAGGGCGGTCTTAGTCGGGGGGGGGGGGGCCACACACGGGGCAGGCTGCGGTGTTTGAGTTGTTTTCCCGGTGCTGGTGTCGACTGGTGTTGGTGCTACTGCTGCGTGCTACCTACCGCTGGTCTTGGTCTCTTGTCCCCCCCACGTGAAACGGACGCTCTAATGCAGGTGATGATTCAAAAAGGAGGACCAGCGTAGTTGGATAACCACATCAAATTTCGAATACTGACCTTTGAGTTATGGTCAGGGCCTGTATTAGCAGACGGAGGGCGAAGCTATGCCGCGGACTAGTCTACGGTGGCGTTTCCTACCCACCCCTGATCATTTTGTTCGCGTCAAGATGTGTGCACTGCGTATGATTTATTTTGGGGAGGGCGCCGCGGGAGGAATGATTCGTGATTGAGGCGAGACGATCGATTGTGGCTGCTTCAGGGGGGGCGTTTAATACCACGGCCCGATGTCTGAGTGGTTGAACGTGACGCGCAGAGTAGACGAACCAAAGATGGCAATCTGGCGGTTGTTAGTTCTAGTCATCTTTTTTTATTCTTATTTCATTACAATTCCAAGAGGACGTGTTTGTTAGCGCTTGAGCGGCGATCTACATTGCGCTGTTTTGTGTGTGTGTGTGTGTGTGTGTGTGCCGGATATCCAGGGATTTGCATTACCAGAGAGTTTTAGAGGATAACTCTGATGGGTCTAGAGTTGACGCGAGTAAAACTGTGGATATCCACGGAGCAATCGCTAAGCCATGCGATGCGGCTTAGAGGAGTCTTGGACGGAGCCTTGGGACGGAGCAACTCCTAGCGAGGTGTCCCCCCCCCCCCAAGACGATGATAGTGACGTTGGAGTATGCGGGTGAATGAGTAGGTTCACGCTTGATAGACTGACTTCCCCTCCTTCAGTAGTCATCGCAAGCGGGGAGGTAAAAAAAAAATATCATGGTGCACATACGATCTTGACACGGAGATCTGGACACGATGCATGCCCCGATGTGGGTTACGGAATCTCAAATGTGCCTCTTTGACGTCCTCTTTCCTATTTCCCTGGTTTTGGGATTCGGATCGGCTTGGCATTGAGCCAATTGGCGGCCTTGGAACACTCGGAGGGAGGGGACGGATTGCGTCGTTTCTCCTCCTGTTGTCTAGTCAGAAAACATCATTGCGCTGCTGGGTCGTACTCCGTATGGGATCCTCAGATGCATGACCGATTTTTTATTTTTATTTTTATTTGTTCTTTTCGTTTCTTTTTCGGCACAGTTGCAGTTGCAGTTCCCATCTCGCCTGAACGATCCGGGTCAAGGTCAGTTACTTGGTCCCAGGAAGGGGTGTGTGACTGAGTGAGTGAAAGTGTGGTTCATGACGGAATAAAAGGGCTTGGACAGTACCCGTAAGCAAGACCGAGGGTTTATCACATACAATTGCCGTTTAGGAAAAGAGAGTTGAAATGTTAGGGGAGTGAACAGAGAGAGTTACAAAAAAAAGATAAAAAGAGATAAAATAAAAAAAAAAAGCGTTAGAGAGACACGAGAATACACGCATTTGGTTTTAATTGAGTGCTTTGAAGTCGCGCTGCGCTCGCGTATTGAGGCTCTTATTGGCCCGTCGCGGTGTGGGGGCCAACCCTTCAGTGCCTCAGAAAAGGCTCGGGAACCAGGATGTCGGGGGAGAATCAGAGGCGTCGTGATTGGACAAGGGAACCCTTGGGAGGGTTTTCTTGGGTATCCCTAAATGGAGTAGCCGTAGTGAAGAACGGGTGAGCATTGATGAAAAGGACCGTCGGGAGTGTGTGCTGAACGGGCCAAATGACGGCTTCGCCTTGCTAGAGAGACGGGGGTGGTTTTGATGGATCCTCCGCCAGAACGTACTATGTAGTAGACGTGGAGCATCGCCCTGGAGCTAAATGACCAAAGGGGAAGAGACTAGAATTGAGAAAAAATAATAAGAAAAAAAAAAAAAAAGGAATGGTCGAGGGAGCCGTTGGTTCCTTTGCCCACTTGTGAAAGAGAGAGACCCGTGAGAGCGTATGTCTTTCCCTACGTAACTCGGGGTTGACATTTACTAGTAGGAGATTGTGAATGGGTTCTATTTTCGATTAATGCCACCGGTTTTCAACTAGTTTCAACAGCCCTGACATGCCAGACCGGCATTGACATGTTCAATCTTCTTTGGCAAATAAAGGCCCCAACAGCATATTTCATTAGCTTTCCTGAGCCTGTACCTTATTTCGCCAGAGCATAAAGAGGGACGTTCACAAAAAATAAAAAGGGACAAGGTACCCGGAAGTACCTAGCGCAGTGGACCGCGGCCTAAGTCATGCCGCGCCCAGCATATGGGGAGGGGGGGAACATGCTACCAAGTCCTTACATATTACTCGGGGTACGATTTTCCTGCTTTGCATTGCCGATTACAATTGGATGTGGAATCCACTCCGACGTAAGCCCCCCAGCCCTGAGATGGATCATATGCCATGTACCAGTTTTTTTTTTCTACATAGTGCTATGGATGTATGTGGTGAGATATGTATAGACAGGGGAAGATTGTCCGTACATAGAATATCGACCAGGCTGCTCCATGTTCTTGGGAAAAGGAGCTCCGTACCTTTTGCAGCAAGGAGAGGCCTCGCGAAATGGGCAAAATGGGAACATGAGGTAGAATTGTGGCCAGTGCGTAAGTGTAATAATTTTTTATCCCATTGTTTTATTTGATTCTAACCTGCATTCTCAGAGGTACTCTGTATTTTGTTTCTTTCCTGTGCCTTGGTCCGCATTGCATATATATGCATGGGGAGGAAAAAGACAGGAGTACACTTACATGATTCAAAAAAGTAACAATGTACTCGGTACTAAGCAGAGCGAAAGCAAGGCTCGACTAGCTGCAGCTTTTGCCCGCCTGCATTTCCTGTTTCGACAGCCAACCAACCTTGGATGAGCAATCTATGATCTGGGCTTGCAGGGCAATTTACTCCCAGATGGGCCAATTGAGTCCGCGCGGCTTCGATGGAATAGTTTCGATAGATTCCCGTCATCATATGCACCCTTTCTTCGCGTTGGCGTACGCAAATGAGAATGAGCATTGAACGTGACCACTGAGAGAAAATGACAAGAAATAAAGATAAAAAATTGTCCTCTTAGACACATCTTCTCCACACAACCCTGCGAATCTCAATTCCCCCAAAATGTCAAATCAATCCCATTCATTCCCCCCTTTCCGATACGTCCGGCTAACGGAGGAGAAGGGGGGGGGGCGTGATGAAGGTTACAAAGTTACAGACAGAACGCCGAGAAGGGGGTTACACGACGCTGCCGACTCAGTTCAGTTTGCGTTGCTTCTTCATCTTTTTTTTTTTCTTTCCTTCACGGGCTCGATGGTGGCATAGGTTTCGACGCGAGAGCAACGCGCTCGCCGAAACTGGATAGATGAGCGTGCGTAGATGACAATTTAGTTTTGTTCTATTATACGTTCTATTTCTATACTTTCTCGAAGGGGGGTGGTATAGCACGTTGGATGATGAGATGAGAATCGATCCATAATGATGATACCGGACCAATGCCAAGCTTGCCCCAGGCCATTTGAAGCAGGACAAGGGAAAAAGGGTCTTCCTCCCGCCCAAACGGCACCAGGTTTAGTGCCCGTTCTTACGAATCTGAAGCTGAGCCGGTATGGTGGTGGTAGTGGTGGTGCTGTGGTAAGAGAGTCTGTTGGCGGTAGTGTATGGGCTGCGCACGGAGGAGGATCACTACGTATAGAACAAGCCACAGACGCTCTGCTCCGATCCAATACAGGCGCGCACGGCACACCCCTTTCGTGCTGACTGGACCACTACACTACCCACCTCCATTTTACTTCTTCTTTTTTTTTTTTTTTCCGACGTCCGAGGGTTTTCGTGGACGTGTGGTTTCCGCGTTTTTGCGGTGCAGTGCGCTGCAGGTTTGATGGGAGGGCGGCCGTAATCACGTTCGCACTCAGGCAAGCCGAGGGACCGTGATGGAAGGTCTCGGCGTTTCTGGTGGGTTATATCTGCCCAGCATTTGACGTACGAACAGATAAGGAACCTGCGGTGATGAAGTATCCTTGGCCGGTTTGTGGGAGACCCAGGCGAGCGAGGCCTTGATGGAGAGACCCTGCGTCGTGCATTCATATTTGTTTCTCGCACACGTACACATAACCATGACATTAGTTTGTATTGGGTCATTGCACAATTGCTTGTCTGGTTGGCGACGAGCATCTGTCGTCGATGCCCTCAGTGGCCGCGGCCGCCGTGGCCGTCTGTAAGGTATTCCAGGCGGAGAGGTTTTGCGGTATCCGTAGTGTAGTGTGTGTTCTATCTCTCTTCCCCCTGTAACACCCCGGCACCAAAGTGTGGCTGGCTTGTGCTGGGATGGTCTTCTAGAAGGACGGCCTCTGAATGGATGGCGGCCGGTGCGCTGCTGTTGACGGGACGCGACACCTGCCGCGATTGAACCAATCATACGTCTTGGATTTGCTTTGGGTGGAGGCCCGTCCCGGCGAGGCCCGGACGGCAGCGACTTCTCTGGTTGGCTGCTTCTTTCGAGATGTCTGTTTTTTCAGTATTATTATTATTGTTATTATTTTATGCGCATTTCAATTTGGTGCCAGGCTATGGGTATAGTACTAATATTGGTCTGTTCCCTTTAATTCATAACAAACAAACACACTCTCTTGTCAGCCTCGAAATGCTGGGTAATAACAAATAACACAGAAACGCAGGTGGTCGGGCAAGTCACGACCAGCATCTCGAAAATCAGATCCGCTGGGACAGAAGGCGGTGGAATGACGGGGCGTATATCAGTCGGTCTAGGGCCCCCCCGCGGGAAATCATATGCCGAATGCTTCAGTGTTTCCTGTCGTATAATTTCCACTGGCCTTGTGCTTATGTCAGGGGCAAACTGTTCATTACTCCTTTTGGTAACAAATACACTACAGAGTCAGGAGCAAATCACGATACTACCTGCTCTTGCCTCCGCAGCACCGGCACAAAGCCACAATTTGCTCCTTCTTTCCCTCCCGCGCCTTCTCCACGATTAAATCCACGCCCAACGGAAGGACCGTTCATCAGTGCGAGGAAGTTACTTCCTTCTGCAGCAGCAGTATCATCGTCATCCATCATTTAATGTCGCCAAACCGTAAGAGATCCACGTCCCAGCATCCACACGCCCATCTCCACCACCACACACACACACAGCCAGAAGTACCTTTACACGCTCCCGCCGCTGTCAGGGTACATATTAAATTATACGCTACCTTCCACGCTTCGAGAAGGCACACACACAATAAGCCCCTGTACCGCGTCGTAGCCAATCCCAGCCGGCGTCCGTCTTCCCGTCAATCCCTGCTCCGAACACCACCCAAACCGCGACCACTACACGCTCACGCTCACACAAACACACACACCACGCTTCTTATTACGCTTTCTTCGCCTGCCACAACACGACCATTACACGCATACCACTGGCCCTGAACCTTGGCACCTCTTGCCAGCCAAGACACAGAATTGGTTTGGCCTGTTCCTAGAGAAGGGGGAGCGGATAACTCCACTGTCGCCATCCCACACACACCATCTGTCTCCCGACGGCCCACGGACACCACCACACACACACTTTCCATAGAAGCTCCAAATCGGGATCCCCCTCAGCATAGCATAGCTGCCTCCGGCTTATGTGCTGATGCTGGCTGATGAACAAAGCAGCCAGCATAAACCTTTATTCTCCAATCATTACTCGCCAGTGCCACCAATCCATCAGTCCAGCTAACCACTTCGCCGCTGCCTGCCTTGGCCTCGTCTGACGCCTAACCAACCAAGTCTCTCAGAGCCCTGAAAGACCAAAGACGAATCCCCGAGCCGGTCTCGTCAACGACCGCTAAAACTGCCTGCGACAAAGCAACTCCAGAACGGGGGAAACGCTCAGCCCAGCCACCTCGGAATCGTGTCCTGGACCGCCTCCTCGCCGTCGACTTTGACAGAAGCACTTGCTGCGCCGGTTCCACTGGCCATTGGTCTCTTTTATTTTTTTCTGCGCTTCCCCGCTTGACGCCGGTCATCCCGTCCACGTCTCGCCTCTTGTCTCGTCCTTCTTTCTTGCAGCCAACCCGTCATTGACCAAAGACGCCCTGACGCCGTCTCTCCTTCGCCAAACCGGCCACGCCCACCAGTAAGAAGACTCTGTCACTGACTCCCACGTTTTCTCCCGCATCTTACAGCGGCCGATTACGCTATTTGCCAGGGGTGATACACACAAAGGCTATTCAAGTCGCGAGACGTCCATATCGAGGCTGCCATCTCTGTAACTCCTGCTGCTGGAAGGCTACCAACCAGGCACAAACCGCACAATCAAGAACAAGGAACGCGGCCTGCTGCACAAAACCGGACATTGTGTCGTAAGAGAGACATCCATCGCTGTACAGCACGGCCAGGTGCTCCGCCCTACGGCAGCACCTTGCCTTGTCCTGTCTGTCCCCGGCGTCAGGTCCACGGTGCCAAACGTCTCCGTACCTCCTTCTTCTTCTTACCAATACCACGCACGCAGCAGCGCAAGGTACCCGACTCCGTCCAATTGGCGCCCATTGCACACCCGATTCTACTCCACCCGCCATTCCACCATCCACTCCCGGCAGCCTTTTCGCTGCTGTCGACAGGCATTACTTGCTGAGAGCACCAGCATCAACTTTGACGGGACACGGTAATCTCTCTCTCTCACACACACAAGTAACGCAGTCTGGAGAGCAGCATCAGACAGGCAAGCAAGCAAGCAACAATCAATTGTGTGTATAAGCGGCCAATTGTTTCCTCGTAGAATTTACTTGGACGCCTTACTTTGCTGCTGCTACTGCTGCGTAGGCTTCCTGCTGCGGACCAGACTCTATCAACCTACGTCTGTCTGTCTACGTAGTGAGCCGTCATTTCAGCTGCTCTTCTGATACTACCACTGCTGCACCTGCAGGGCATATCTGCAAGGAAAAGAGGGTCGGCTCTCTGCAAGTAAAGTAAGGCAGCTTGGCTGGAACCACTGAAGCTGTAGACAGGCTTACCTCTCTAACCAGTGCTATTGCTTGCTTGAGCTACTGCTGCCGCTGATGCTGTAGGGGTAGGTCACTGCTTCTGCTGGTGCTTGCTTCAGCGTGTTCGATACGTACCCTCCGAACCCCCCTGGTCCCCGTCAAATCACCCACCCTCTGGGTACCGAACCACGTAGGGTACTGCCAATCCCAAGCAGCATTACACCCACCAAAGCCCCCATGCCCGCCCGGCTCAAGCCTGGTTCGAGCTTGTTCCTTGTCCCTGGTCATCAATCCACCTGCACCAGCCAGCTAGCCAGCCCAGCCTAGCAGGCAGAGAGCAGCACTCCCCTCTCTCTTTCTCACCCACTCCTCACTCCTCACTCCTGCCTTGCCCTTTTACCTTGACCACACCCCCCTCTCCCCTCCCAAGGTACCTTACTACGCAGTAAGTGTGTGAGAGAAAAAAGAGTGTGAGAGAGGTACTCCGTACCGTCCCATCTCATCCTCCCCCCCTCCTCTCTCTCTCACTCTCTCCTAAACCAGAAAGGGCCAAAGCTGTAAGTACCTTTTACTGGGTCCTTCACTGGGGACCGCTGGCCCATCCTCCACTGCCCACACTGCCCACACTCAACTGACTGAGGAGGCCCGTCGGCTTGGTTAAAACACCTTCGTTCTCTTCCAATCCTTTCTCATCTCCTCCGCTCTCCTCCAACCCTTTACCTACCCTCTTCTCCCCCTTCCCTCCTCCCCTTCGTCTCTCCCCATCCATTCATTCTCTCTCCGAAGCCAACCCTTCCTGACTCCTTTGTTCGTCCAAAACGATTAAAGGGTCTTTCCATTCTCTAATCCCCCCCCAAGAGAGTAGGAAAAAAAAGGAAGGAAGGAGAGACTTAATCTGGCGACGTCCTCCCGAAGAAGACATCACCAACCCGCCCAACTCTTGTTCAAAGAGTTACAACCAGACAACTCCAGCAACTAGGACGACCAGTTCTTCCTAATCGCAATCCAACCCCCTCCGCTCTCCTCCGCCTCTTTCGGTCACTCAAAAGGGTTCATTTGACGACCAACCTCGACGGCTTGGAGCTGCAACAGAAAAAGAGAGGAAACAGAGCAGCAAGAGACTCTAGATTGATCAAGGAAAAGAGAGAATAAAAAAAAGTGCAGAAGACCTTGATTGGTATTTTCTACACTTCTCTTCTATCCCAATCCAACCGTCCCTCCCGTTCCACGCCTCCCCATCCCTCCCGACTAGTCCGCCATCTGTGCTGCGACCAAACACCCCCTGAAGAATTCCTCGCTTCGACACCGAGGTCCTCGATTCAGACGTGCAACTCCACGACCCGTCACGGCCTTCCGACGACGCTCCCTTTCGTTCCGCCCTCATTCCAAACCCGAGTCCCTTTACGATCTCAGGGAATTGAAGGTGCCAAGCTTTTGGAAGCCCGCCAGATTCGATTTGCTTCGTCCCTGGTCAATCCCCATCCACGGAAAACACCTCATTGAGCTGTTCACCACAATCCAACTTACATACATGACCCAGTCAGGATTATAAGAGATATTCTCTTTTTGTCCTCCGGGCATTGTTTGTGAAGGTACGTTCTTGAGATGAAATGAAGACACCCGGCATGTGCATGCAGACACCAGACGGACTTGGACTGGCTTGGCCTGGTGACGAGACGAACCTTCGATTCCATCTCTAGACCCTGCCTACAGTTTCTTCCCGTCTCTTTCCCATCACCTCCTACACAAGCCCCTCCATTCTCCCTTACAGTCACTATCGCTGTTGCATACTTTTTTCTCTGGTCCACCGGGGGAAGAAAAAGTCTTACCTCGTGCACAACAACCACGGCACAACCGGGATGAGCTGTTGCCGAAGAGAGGATCGTAGGACAGGTTAAAGCGTAGCTTTCCACCCCAATCCAACCCTTCAGGAATTGTCTCATTTCGTCGACCCTGTCAGCGTTGGTCCTCTCACCCGTGGCGGTAAGCCTCAGCATCACACGGCTCATCCACTTCCCCCACCCTCCAGTTCCTCGGCCTTGCCCTCTCCTCACCCCCTTCGTCCCCTTCGATCCTCTCTCGTCTAGCCCCAGACAAATTGAGCAATCTGGTTGATTTCCCCATCTCCCCTCATGCCAATCCGTCTCCACCCCTCCGATTGTCGAATCACAGGCCAGCCCAACGTCAGCGTTCAAGATCTGCTCTCTGGACCGTCAACCAGCGGGACTGTGGCAGCCCTTTGGGGCAGACCACCCAGAGCACCTAGACCACCTCTCAATAGCTGGCCTGTCTCACAATATCCGCTGCTCTAGGCTCCACTGAGCATCTGCAATCATCAAAGAAAACTTGAAGCTAACCAGAAACTGCATCTTTTCTAGTGCCCTCCAGTTGGCCTCCCCTTTAAACGGCCAACCCTCCCGACCACCTTTTCCGTCATCACGTACGAGGAACTCGGTCTCGCATCATTTCGGCTTCCCTTCCAGCCACAGTCACTCTTTTGCCGGACCCTGTTCATCTTCACCACGCTCCTTCTAATACTAATATTCTAATCCTTCGGTCGCATCATTCCATCACTCTTTCCCTGCGTAACCGATTTTCTGTTTTTATTTTATTTTTTCTTCTTTTGCTCGTTTCCGTCTCCGACCAAAAAAAGCTTCCTGGAGAACTTAATCGTCACTCTTTCCCTAAACGGAACTTCGACCCCGTCATCGTCCAACCCCCTTACACCCGCCCTCGACTCATACAAGATTCATAATGGCGTACTACCAGCAACAACAACAGCACTCCGATCCCGCCTACTTCACTGAGGGCCACGAAGAACCCCAACGGCCACGGATGGGAACCCGGGATGCTGCCAAGATGATTGCGAGGCAAAGGCAGGAGATTATCGCCAGCGAGCTTTCCCGCATAGCCGGAGACGAGTACTTAGAGGATATCATGAAGCACATGAGGCACATGGAGGTAAGGAAATACTAGGGGCTCAGGTCCGGTTGATTTTTTTTGGAATTAAAAATACTGACGGTGTCTACTACCAGGATGAGACGATGCCTGACGCAAACCTCATCGACATGCAGCGTGAGATTCAGTGGTACATGAGACCATACCTCATCGACTTCCTCATCGAAGCCCATGCCGCCTTCGCCCTCCTCCCCGAGACTCTCTTCCTCACAGTCAACTTGCTGGACCGGTATTGCTCAAAGCGTGTCGTCTACAAGCAGCACTACCAACTCGTTGGTTGTGCCGCCCTGTTGATTGCTGCCAAGTACGGAGACAAGAAGGATCGTGTGCCCCAGATCCACGAGCTCAACAACATGTGCTGCGGTCTGTACGACGCCGGCATGTTCACCCAGATGGAGATGCACGTCCTCAACACCCTCGAGTGGACCATCGGCCACCCTACCGTCGATTTCTTCACCCAGCTCATCGTCGCCGAGGAGCACGACAAGATTGAGGTCGAGCACATGGCTGCTTACATCTGCGAGATCGCCCTGTACCACCGTGACTTCGTTTCCACCAAGCCTTCCATCATGGCCCGTGCCTCTCTGGCTCTGGCCAGAGCGATCCTTGGCGAGCCCGAGGTCAACGACGGAGAGTGGGACCACGTCGAGAACGTCACCCTCCTGACACTGTCTCAGCACCTCCACAGCCCCTCGGTTGCCCTGGCAAGAAAGTACTCGTCACCGCACCTGTCCGGCGTCTCCAAGAAGCTTGCGTCTTTTATGGCTCACCAGGCCAACATCGCCCGCGCCCAGTCCGGTCCTCCGAGTCCGCCTTCTGAGTCAACAAAACAAGCCAACATCTACAGTACCCCGCACAAAGGCCATGGAGCCGTCCAAGGAATCGTCGACGGCTACATGACCCCACCAATCACCCCTGATGGTGCTGCCTACGGTACAGTCTCCAAGGACGCTTACCCGTTGCCTCCGAGATGTCCGGTAACCCCCACCCCTCAGCCGAACACGGCGGCGTTTGCGCAGCAACAACAAGTTCAGCAGCAATACGCCCCGTTTGTTCAAAACACAATAGGTCACAACATGGCCTAGAAACACTCCGACGATGAGTCGAACGCCGGGGGGGAGAGGTCGATGCTTGCATCCCCCCTACACCCCCCCAAAGCGGATACCCACCAGCGTCCAACGCTACGATACGGGCAGTCGAAGCTTTCCCCTCATTATACCCGTGGCAGGGCATTTAAGCGTGTCCAGGAAGTGAAAAAGGAAAAAAAAGATTGTTTGCATGCGGCATTCAGAATGGTCTTTTCATCAGCAGCACGTCATGGCATCGAGCGATTTTGAAGTTGTCTTTTATTTCCTTTTCTTTTTATTGCACCAAAGTCCCTTTTTTTTCACTCAGCAGAAGTGTCCCAAAAAAAAAGGAATACGGATCATACCCAAGAAACCCCGAGTTATTTTTTTTCAGCATACAGCGGATTTTTATTATACAACACCCGAAGAAGAGTTTACGTTCGCGAGAAGGTCACCCCAGGAAGGGTGAAGGACTGGGGAGCAGCTGTGTCTCCGCCTGCGGTTTGGAGAAGGCGATTGGAGACGAGAGATTCGACACCCCCGACCTTCAATGATGCGAAAGAATGGTCAACGAAGGTCAGATTGCAGGGTCTCCCGAAGAGGCTCGACCGGAGGAAACTTCTCGACGGGAGCAAAAAAAGTGAGGTGGTTTTTATCTTTCGACGGAACGCGAGGCCTGGACACAGTTCTCTCTCGACCAGACGGGAGAAGAGAGCAAACCTGTCCTTGCCCGGTTCAATGGGCATGTGGCCACTGTGGGCACGAACCTGGCGACCGGTATTTCTTGCGACTTGGAATCACCACATTCCGAGACGGACGGATTTGTCCCATATTTTTCCTATCTCCTTGGAGGCCGGATATCCCCTAATGGGCCGACAATGGATATGAATTTTTCAGGGGTGGATTCGGTTCACGTGGTTGAATTTTTTTTTTTTTTTTGTCGGAGAGAGGCTGGATTGTTTCTCTCTCATCACAGAAGGAATATTTCTGGATGAATTGGGACGATTGGGACGACAGTAATTACGCCGTCCTGGGCCAGCCGGGGTGAGAGCCCTCGAGACTTTCGTATACCCGCATTTGCACCTCCCCTTGTGTAAGGTAGCTGTACAAAGGCACAAAAAAAGAGTAAAATTCTCTGCACTCTACTAAACTATTTGTTCCTACCCATGCGAAGCGTGATGCGTGATGTGTGTGATGTTTGATGACTTTTGACGGAACGGGCATTGGTTTGTGAGGATGGTCCAAGGGGGATTCGTCGTACAGGGAAGAAGATCAACTCTCTGGATATCAACATGGGAAATGACGGCGGCTGTGGGACGCCCCCTTGCCCTGGGGGGGGGGGGCCTGAAGTGCCAAAAGGTGCTAATCATAGCCGGGTGCATTAGTCCCGCGGTCCGAGGTGGTGGAGGCCAACAAACCATTTTGCTGCTGTATAGTCTAATGCATCTTGGGCTCATTGTATGTATGTTATCATTAAGGGTCATGTTTGTTGCAATTTTTTCTCTTGTTTATGTGGTTTTTTGTCTTTTTTTGACTGGTTATAGAGTATGTATGGCTTGTTATGCTTCCTGGTTGAGTCAAGTCCCCCTCCCCCTCATGTGATTTGGTGTGTCTTTTTCAAACCCGAGGTTATACGCACCCATTTTTTTACCGCTTCCCGACGTACGTCACTGGATATGTAAAGCTGGGATTGTGATGGGACGGAGGTCCTTTTTTTATGGGGGGGGGGGGGAGGCTGAGATGGATTTTCCCTTTTATCCTTTCTTTTTTTTTCTTTTTCTTTTGATTTTCTTTTTGTAATCTGGGATTTACGTGGGTTCGATTTAGAAGGTACTTACTGTACATTGATGTATGTGGAAGGTTGTATGTTGGATGTGGTACTCATCGTTGTGGTGGTGGTTTTTTTGGTGGGATCTCGCGAGGGTTGGAGGTTAAGCCGTTTTTGGGGTTAGTCTGGTCAAGGGGGGTAAGGGGCAGGGCAGGTTGCTTGTGGTGGGGATCATGGGAACAGGGGTTGTTGCTTATTTTGGGGATAGTGTATGTGCTGCTGTCTTGATGTGGGGTGGCCCATGGTGTGTGTATCTGGTTCTTGGTTGTGTGTAACGTCATGCCTTTTGGTTTTTTTTTTTTTGGTGTATTTTGTGGTGGGGGTTATTTTACTGGATGAAAGGGAGAATGAGATGGGTGTCTGGATGGTATAATGAGAAATATTGGTGTTAATGGAGTAAAGTGAGATTTGGTGAATGAGAGAGAGGAGCGTATTTTGCGTGGAGCAGGTTATTTGCTGGAACCCCGGGACGAGGACCAGGGGTCGGAGTCAGGTGTTTTTTTTTTCTTTATTCGTGTTTGTCAGGGGGTACATCTTGAGCGGGAACGGGAGCGCATTGAGGGGTGTTATGCAGATTTGATGGGAGATATGGCTTGCTCTGCTTAATTGCTCGTGAGGTTTGGTCATGTTGAATGGTCCCACCTCTCCCGTGACGGATGTGGTGGTGCTCCTTCGGGTGGTTGGATGGAGGCTGGCGGTTGACTCACTGCGGGACGTTCATGCGAACTCCTGCGAGAGATCCACGAGGAGACGGGGTGGAGGGAATATCGTGGTGGGCAAATGCGTGTGTGCGTTGTCCTTTTTTTTTTTTTCTTCACTTTAAAGGTGGACTGGGCTGACGTCTGACGGGGATACGCGTTGGAGGATTGGATGGGAAAATGGGTAATGGGAAATGGGATGACGGGAGATTTCGTCTGATCTTATTCTTTTGTTGTTTATGCTATTGGCCTACTGACTGGGTTCACCCATGCCGGGCCTCGGCATGATTCTTCATGGATTATGGTTCTTTGGGCACGACACGTCGAGGGTGGGTTTCGAGAATTCGATGGTTGGGATGGGGTTTTGGTTTTGCTGTGTGCTTGGATAGGGGCTGGAGTTGGACGTTGTTGAAGGACTGGGATCTGGGTTGGTGGTGTTGATGATGGAGTCGAGGTTGGTGGTCCCGGTAAGAGTGACGACTGGACAGGTTATCGCAATACTAGATGACGGGCATTGATGCTCTTCTCAGGGATATCACATCCCGAACACAATGGGCAGGATACCATCTCTGATGCTACGTTGGCATTCGTCGTCAGCTTTGGTACGGACCATTTCTCCCCATCATACCCCCCCAATCCTCAACCCCCTCCATCCACGAAAGCGAACCAAAGGTATCAAAAACACCCGCCGTGGTGGTGTCCCCCGTCCAGCCCTCGTATCCCGGGAACCCAAGACCTTCGACCACCCCGGTAAACCCCCCTCCACCGTCTAGATACTCCTCGTCCCCGTCGGATTCCGCCTCTTCCGCAACCATCGCCGCCCAGTGCTCGAGCTTCAGCTGCGCTATCTTCATCTTGGCCGCGCTCAGCGACCAAAAGTCGTGTTCCAGGCCCGCTGGGTCTTCGCTCCGCTGCGCCACCCACGCGCTCGCCTGCTCCATTGCGTTGCACAGCCGGTCCATGATGCTCATGACGTCGAGCGCGAGCGCGGGCTGGGTCTCGAGCTGGACCTTCAACGCCGCGACGGCCTGCGCGAGCTTTGCGTCATCCGGTGACGGAGTGGAGGAGGAGGACGCGGGCGTCGTCGTCGGCGCCGAGCTCGCTGGCGTGGGGGCCGAAGTCTGCGGCGACGGGTTGTTGTAGTTACCCGACGGGTCGGGAGGCAGTGGGGAATCGACCGGGACTTGCCGGTGGCGTACGGTGCTCGCGATGGAGATCTTGGCCCAGCGGCCGAGGATCGTGACGGCGTAGACTGCGTCCATTGACACCGCCATCGGCATGTACGGGTACACCGGGATGGGTATGCCCAGCCATTCGTCGTACCACGTTCTGAGCGCGGCGTTGGCCCGGTAGAGGCTGTCTAGGGGGAGAGGCATGCCGGTAGTGCTGGTGGATTTAGAGAGTGAGGAGAGGAGCGCGGCGTCGAGTTTGGGCGGTTCGTGGAGGCGCAGGCGTATTGTGTTTATGTGAATGCGGATCAGTTCTATTTTTTGTTATTTAGTAACATTCTCATCTTCTGCGGGGGAAATGTGTGCGTTACTGTTGGTTTGAAACGTTGCCGGTATATCTCGGATGAGGTTGTTGAGTCCCGCCTCAAAGGCCGGGATGTACGCTGCGAAAGGTGCTCTCTGCTTGCGTTCTGATTCGTCTTCGTCCTCGTCGTCGCTGCGGCGGGACTGTTGGACGATCTTGTCGGACAAGTTCTGGAGCTTGATGAGGTAGACGAGGTACGTGTCCGATTCATACTCGCGCGCCGTCTCCAGCTCTCGTAGGCACCGTTGCATATATGGCGAGAACGACATTGGTTCAACCTGCTGCAAGCCCGTAGATACTCTATCCACGGTTTATCAACATTTAATAGTCCCAAGACGGAGGAGAGACGGGGAGGCCCACGTTGAGCTGAGATACCACACACCAAGCAACAGCCTCCTCTCCTCGTTCGTCCTCTCTCTTACTTCACCGAGGTCAGACACCAGCAGCTTCGTCCGCTCCTGCCAACCGGGGCTTCGAGTGAGTCCCAGCTCGGCGGCAAGCGTCGTCGCTATCGACACGAGTTGCTGCAGCTGTGCGTGAACCATGCAGTGGCGGTGGTGCCAGCCGAGCATGACGACGAGGCCGGCGAGGAGGTCTAGGGATCTCTCTGCGCACAGGAGCACGTGCTGTGATACGTGGGCTTTCAGCTGGTACATCTGTGCCTGCATCGACCGCAGGCTGCGGAGCGATGTCACCATGCGGATGCAGGACATGAGGAACGGCCGCGTGGACTGCAGGTCCGCGGGGAACGTGCCGTGGGGGACGACGACGAAGGGGTACACTGGCGTCAGGGACTCCTGGTAGATTGCGAGGAGGGTCACGTCGGAGTCGACCGAGGCCGGGACGCGGCCCGGCGCTGGCCGGCAGATGCATGTTTGCGGTCCGAAGGCGTTGTATGTGGGTGGTATTGTGATGAATTTGCTTCCTGGAGGGGAGGAGGCTAACTGATTCTGTAGGTCGGCGTCCTTTGGAGTCGCTAATGCCTATGCGGGCTTAGTGAGTATCGATGCTGACCCCCCTTGGGGATGGAATTACCTCGGGAATGGCCAGGTTTTTGTCCGGGGTGGTGATACCGTCTGGACCTTGAAGTGCCCGGATGAGGCTATCCAGACGCTCTTCCAGTTGTGCTGTTTTCCTAATACTGTACTTAGCTAGTTGTTGCTTGGAAGTTTCTGGAGTCTGAACCAGCGTGAGAGCTCTCGCCTCGTTTGACCTTCCATGTCACGAAGAGAGAGAGCCGGTTGCGTCTGGGGATGTAGGAGAGCAACGATGGCAACTTACGAGGGCTTAGTTGCCCGCTTTTTCCGCGGCGGACGGTTTTTCACAGAACATTCTTTGCCCAACCTGTGGCATCTACAGCTCAACTTAGCCTCTTGACACGGGTCAAAACTACACACCGGTACAGGCGACGCCGCACCTCTCACATTTCGCACCCGGCGATTCATCCGGCCGGAGGCACTTGGCCTTTGCTATCGCGCACTGCGCACACGCGGCGCCCCATCTCATAGTAGGTATGGCTCGCTGAGACCGGCTGGGCCCCGGATGCTGCTGAGAGGCCGCCGACCAAGACGATGCCATGGCGGGGGGGCGGTTCCTCACCGACGTTACACAAAACGATTGGGGGAGATGGCGTGACGGTGATTCGTTACTTGCGGAGCCCGGTATCGATCATGCCAATTAGAAGGGTGCGGCAGCACGGAGTTTATATACAGGGCCGGATGTCCGAGCTCAGATCCAAGAGTTTTAGGCTTGTCCACCGTATCACGGCCGGGGTGCTTTCATGATGCTCAGACTATGCTTGGGCTGTCGGGACGAGGGTGGCAACTGTCTTTGTAAAGTATAGGCGACTCATGATGATAGGATGAAGAGACGGGACAGGTTGATGTCAAGTTGTCTAATGGTTTCCTATTTCGTAGTGGCTGAGTTTGACGGCGCCTCGTGAGTGGTTTCAGGGACGGCGGCGATCGGAGATTTACAATAATCTCCGATCGCCGACGGCCCAATTGGCTGATCATTTGGATTTCGATATGCGGGATGGCTTTCCGGAATGGTTGAGTACCTGTGCAGAGTACAAAGGGGCTCATCAAAGTTGGTCAAGCCACGCTTGTCACTGACGTCTGATAAGCCTCGCTCCTAACAGAGGTTTGTTATTCAATGGAGGGAATACTAGTGCGTATCGTGTCTCCATCTTCCTACGAGAAACGGACTTCTTGGGCACATATTGGGCGTCTAGCCTCTGATGTTTAAAAGTTTGTTTGAAGGGACCTTTTCTCCATCTTTCACCGATAATTAATGCGACTGTTGCCTCAGGTTCATCACCGGCTATTGTGGACGGAAAGTCTTTTGATCTCTGCTCAAACTAAGCATCCAGCAATCGGTCATGTTAAAATAACATTGGCCAGGGCACTGTTACTGCCTCTTTCTATTCTATTATATGTATTGAGACTCTATCAGAAAGTTACTAGGGCTTTAGACGCAGAGTCAAATTCGCCCAAATACTCGATGTTTGAATAATGCCAACTAAGCCAAGCTGTCCAGTTCTTTCTCGACCGATGCCGCCACTCCCTCCGTGATGAATGCCTCTTCTTCAACATCATACGCCAGAAGCTTCTGCTTCGAATCTAGTCGTTTCAGACCAGCCGCATGGTACACCTTTAGTCCGCCAGACAGAGCCATCTCACTCAGCCGGAGATGCAATGCGCCCTTCTTCTTGCGCACCTGTCCATTACGCTCCGTGGCACTCAATACTTGCGCAGTTCTCGCCTTGCGCTTGAGCTCATACTGTCGTAACCCGAAATCGAGAGAGAAGCACCCGCTACCGAGGAGCTTCGAGAACAGGAAGACATCCTCCAGCGCCATCGAAACGCCCTGGCTTGCGTGCGGAGGCATGGCATGCGCGGAGTCGCCGATAAGGAGACACCGGCCCCTTGACCACGGTCTACCCGTCGGCATCTTGTAAATTGGGTAGAACTTGACGACGTCGGTCACATTTATCATGCCGCGTAATGTCTTTGCCCATTCTGTGTCCGAGTCTCCTAGGATATCCAGCAGGGTAGACTTGAAGCCTTCTACTTCCTTCTTACCCCGTTCCTCCCACCCGTCGCGGATGTCTGGAAATTCAGGCAGTGGGACCTCCCGCGAGAAGAACCAGTACATCAGGTCGCGATTCGGGGTGGTGGGGGTGACGGCAAGTAAGCCGTCAGTCGTCATTGTTGCGTTGAGGCCCGTGATGGAAGCTGCTGCCGGTGATAACTTCACGTTGGGAACTAGAGAAAACACATTCGAAATACCCGTGTACTGAGGCTGACATTCCGGGTCAACGTATAGTTGCCGGACAGAAGAGTGGATGCCGTCGCACCCCAGCAGGAAGTCGGCCGTCTCGGACGTCTTATCGGAGAATAGCGCAGTGACTCGTTCGTTGTGCTCTACTATTTCAGTGATTCTTTTGCCGTAGTGGATGGGAATGTCTGCGGCGTCCGCGGCGCGTAAGAGCACCTCCATGAGGTCGGTCCTCCTGATCCGCAGGTAGCCGAATCCCGTCTGCTCGCTCGACGCCATATCCATCCTCCCTATTTCGCCACCCTTCAGCGAGTGAAGGAAGAGACTCGATGTATCGGCGCCCTTGGCTGCGACCTGGTCGTACAGCCCGAGGCGGTCGAGCAGGCGAAGTCCATTGGAGGGAATGCCGATGGCACCACCCAGAGTGCTTGGTCCTGGGCGGACTTCGTAAACTGTGCATGATATGTTATGGTTTCGTCGTAGGAGCAGTGCTGCTGCTATTCCAGCTGGGCCAGCCCCGATTACGATGATCTTATTTCCATAGTGTCAGCTTGGGCTGTATGAAGGTGTTCTTTGTGGACTTTGTTACATTCTTGATAGTGCTCATTGTACTGTGACTCGGCGCGGTGATGACTTGGGATTTTCAGTTGATTTCCTTGAATGCTATCAAGATATGTCATTCCTTTTTGGTCTCGTCTCGAAGTTATATATTTAATCAAGAGAGCATTCATCTATTTCGTAATGACTGCCACGGAAGGCCGGAATCTAGGTAAGAAACGCATAGTATCTGTCTTGAAATCGCCGTAGTGGTATTTCGGCATTCCGAATTGATCCCAGAAAACGCCGCTGTCATCCAACAACTACACCACACTAGCCCGCGGGCTCCAATACTCCAGGACAGATGATCACGGAGGTGCTCTGAGGCTCTCGGACTAGACTTGTTCAGCGGCGGATTGGTAAATGCCTGCATGGGCACGGGTCCCATGTGTTGAGGTGCACGATAGTTATCGTCTAAATGCCCCCAGCGCCGTCGGTGTTTTTTACTATTCTCCGGACGTCGTTTGATGTATTCGTACGTTTAGACACGTACGTACGGCACATGGGTCCGTGACAGCCAAAGGCTGCGAAATCAAGATTTCAAATGAACTGAAATCGCCAACTGCGTGTCAATCGAATGGTAAGTAGTATCGAGAGCATTTTAGACACCGCGAGAATAGGCTCGAGACTAAAAATTTGAGTGCAGTAACTCGACACCATAGGTAGTTAAACTATCTCAGGATCGAGGCAGATAGGTATATATTCCAATTTTCTTCTTATACTCTTGCCCTTACTGATGACAGTGTTTCGGACTCGGAATTCAAGTCGTGTTACATGCTGCTCTTGTTGGCTTTTTTACTAACCCAAGTTTGATTCGCCTACAAGGTTCAATGTTATGAAGAAATCTATAGACCTATGTACAATTTCCGGTGGATTCCATGCTAGCCACTGCCCAAGAACTTAGCCACCAACCAGCCTCCGACACAAACCGGTATGTCTGCCTGCTGGTCGGCATCTACGGCCTCATCGCCTCTGGAGGTTTACCAAGTTCTCCTGGAATTCTCACCTGTTCAGTTTCCTCCTTTTCACCCCCTGGCCGTGCAAAGATTTGGGCTCAATGACATGTTTCGTCCGAACCCCGTTCCCATCCACAACCAAGATCTCACTCCGTCCCTTCCACCCCTTCTCTTCAACATCCACCATGCGCACGGGGTCTTTGCCTCTACCGCCGCTCCCAGAGGCGACGTTTTCATGCGCCATGCGTAGCAACACGGGCTTGCCTTCGTCACCTTGGCCGCAGATATCCTTCCACAAGTCCCTTGGCTGTCCCGGATCACACGTACGGTTCGAACCTGGCGCCCATCGCATCTGGCCCGGCATTCGATGCGCGCCCAAAACATCCCGACGGTCTTCACCCAGCCAGATCGCCTTGAGGCCGGGGGTGGACTGGACGTAGCAGCATTTGAAGGGAAGCAACCCCGAAAGCCGGCCGTAGTCTCTTCCCTCCGCTGTATCGATTACAGAGGTTGCTGTTTCGAGGAATGTGGTATGATCTCCCACCGTCTGCGCGATTGCGCTCGTCTTCCCACTTGAAGTGGAAAACGCTGGCCCCTTGCCCGGCTTCGGCAGAGGTTTGACCATGACGGGGACAATGCCTCCCAAATAATGTTCTTCTGCAGGCCAGACGGGAGAGGTGGGGGATACTAGCGAGGAGCAGGTGTTCGTGTCTGCTATAGCGACCTGCATCTCGTAAATCCACGAAGTGATCAGCTTGTCAGCCGCCGTTTCGACCGTGATGCAGGATACGGCGGCGTATTGGTTTGGATTGATGCCCAGTGCCAGCATGTCATGGTGGTAGAGCATAGGGAGCGTCGCGCCGCTGTCGAGCAGCATGCTGAAATGCAGCACCGGCGCGGCAGGGTCGGTGGTCATGTGCGGATGCCGGGTAGGACGGGATTCGCGAAGCTGGGTGGGTGGTGCCTTTTCTTGTGCGCGCTTTCTCGAAGGACGGGCGGTCGGAGAGAGGGAGCTTTCCGAGTCCGTTTCGGCCGACGAGAGTGGCCAGTCTATCTCGTCTTCGTCAGAGATCTCGGAGCGTCTTCGTTTTCGCGAGGAGTTTGTACCATGGTAGGCCAGGTTCTTCATCCGTCTGAACGACATGGCGACGCTGTAGTGTCCCATGTCAAACGATGTGTCCGTCTCCGGCAGCCAGGTCCCGCGGCGCGCGGAGAAGATTGGTGCGGACTCTCGGGCTAGTGGCGGTTCGAACCAGAGCCATCCTTCGCCGTACATTCGCGAGTAACGGTCCAGCCGTTCGGCGCGATCGGAGGTGAAGGAGGCATAGGTCGGCGCGAAGTCGACAAGATTGCCGGCGTAGACTAGAGCCCAATTCGAAGAGTAAGGGATGCTGGAGTTGCGGTAGAATGATATTGCGGCGGAGATGTTTGCTCGCTCTGGTGGAAAGGTGGACTCCAACAATGCGGACTCTAGTACTTGAATGCGGGAAGAGACGGAGTTTAGTTTATGTTCTGCGAGAGAGTTGAGTGGCGTTGATATCTCGCCGAAGCTGCTGCCTCCATCGGAGGATTGAAAGGAGGCGAGTTGAGCGCGAGCTTCGTCTAGAGATTCCAGAACGGAAGCGGCACCCTCGGGAGTTTCTGAGACGGTAGCCTTGTAGATTGCCTCCCATTGGGATACAAGACGTCTTGCGGCTTCAGCTGCTGTGAGATTCTTGCCTAGCGGCGCCCCAATGACGAGAGATGGTTGCGCCGGGACGGGGGTTTCGGTGTGTAGCCGGCGGCGCCAGTGGGCTTCAAGCTCTTGTGTTTCTAGTTCTATACCGGCCTGTTCTAGAACTTGTCTCTCATTCTCTTTGGCTGCGTCAGAGTCTAGGACGATGTTATGATCGTCGCTTAGCTGACCTTCCTCATCTGGTCCAGCGACCTGTGTTGGGACAGTACGTTCTGAACAAGAGTACGGTGATGGCGATCTCCCGAGACCTTGACCTGAGATGTAATCAAGAGGAGACTCATTGAAGTCGCCACCATGCCCATTGTCAGGTCGGTGACCTTCAGGACTCTCTCCCGACATCGCTCTGTGGCGATACAAAAGATGCTTATGGCCTTCAAACTTTTGACTCTGCCCTTATGACGTACAGAGAAGTTGACAATACGTTTTGTTCGAGATGTAAGCTGTTGCCTAAGAGAACCACTTAAGCAATATCAAATCGAAGACTTGCGGCTGTTTATGTGGTAGCTCTGTGGTTGTTTCGTCACTTTTTCTCGCAGAGGCCCGGGTAACAGCATTGCCATCCCAAACAAGTCGCAAAAGACGAGAGACAGCTCTGCGGCAATTGGAGCGCCGTTGCGCCAGTGTCAACGGTCCAACAAAGAACTCTCTGCACCGCGCCGGAATCAGAAGACATCTCGCCAATGAGTTGCCGCTTTCGGCAATGAGCTTGCCATGCAAATGCATTGTCTGCATTGGCCGTTTATCCCTTTGTGCTGCCCCAGCATTCTATCAGACATTGGATCTTTGTCGGAGCCATTGCTGCAATGCCCATGATGATACTTTCTTTGGAAAAAGTCGGCACGGGACAGCTTGACTTGATTCTAGATGAAGCCATTCTAAGAAATGACAATCTTTCAAAACGAGCGTGTTTCGCACGTCGGAAAGCATTGTGAGTTCTTCCAAGTCTGTCTTTCATTTTCTCCGTCTCTTTTGTAACCGCCCAGCATCTCTCTTATGAGAGATGATCATTCTTATACGCCGCTTCGTCCCCTTGTTTACTTCCGTTCTACTGCGGCGCTACATGTCTCCTTTTGATTTGCATGACTGTTGACTACCAACCGTTCTGCTGTGATTTGAGTTTCCGCCGTCAGAAGTGTCACAAGCACCACAACCGCCAGCATGGCGCAAGAAAGAATGCGTAAGTCAAAAATCCCATCTCAAGATTCGTATCTGACATGGTGTCAGCGGAGTTGACCGCAATGGTCCGTGGCATCTACCACCGCTTTCCCTCTGAACACTGGGAGCGCACCCGGGCCATCCTTGAGGCAAACGAACCCCGGCGGTTGTTTGCGCATATTGAGTCCCTCATTTCAACTCGCCAGATCGACGCCTCACTTAAGGAGAATGAGGCGTTCCGTAAGCTCGCCGCAGAAATGTACTCTGCGCGGCACCCCTGGTTAAAGGACGCGGACCTTGGACAGGCTCGCTGGGAATCGTTTCAGGAGTTTTCTGCAGGGATGTTAAGCGCCCAAGCTCGTGAAGCCGAGAATGACCCAGAGACTATGCTGAAAATGAAGAGACAGATCATGCTGAGACGAATTAGAGAAGGAAAAGACGTGGAAATGTGGCGCCAGTTATTGGGGTTTCAGGGAGTTGAGTTCGATGAGGCTGAGGTACGCGGCGATTCCGATCCCGCGTATGGCCAAGGTCAGCAGAATGAGGTTGTTGGTGTAGCTATTTCTTGCATAGACGGGCCGGATGCCACGTATGGGCCTTCTTCAGCTGGCCGCAGCGTGAAAGAGTTCGAGAGACCACAGCAGCCCGCAGTGCCCAAAGCCCCGGCTGAAGGAGGCCAGACACTTCACAACCCGTTCACGACGGAGTGGAAAGCCCGGGTTGCCCCTGATGGGTGGGAGTATCCTGCTATCTTTGATCCATACTTCACTAGCAATCAGTTTATTCGGCGGTCGAACCCGTATGAGCTTCCCAAGATCCCGGGTTTCTCTTCGGATGACGAGGAAGAGACTGAACAAACAGCAACTGAAGAAGAGGAGCCTCGAGAGGTTTCGAACCCGATAGGAAGAGCAGGACAAGCCGTCACCATAGCCAAGCTTAGAAGGACGTCCACCGCGACATCAAACCATGACCAGCCTGGAACAAGCAAGACTGTCACTTTCAAGGTTTGTACCTATCCTCAAGTGAAGCTGAATATAAGCTCATACTGTAACACAGGGCCGACCTGGCAGGGGTGGAAGAGAGATGGGTAGCATCAGTCTCCTCGGCGGAGACGAGGTACGTGATGCTCCACGACCTCTGATCCCGTCGTTCACTATTAGTACTCGAACCCACAGTCGAGCGGTTGCTCAACCTGGACCGTCGCAGCCATCGCAGCCGCCTATTACCGTCGGTAGACCAACTCCGACGGACCAGAACGCTCCTCGCCTTTTTGAGCGCCTGGTGACCGCAGAGGGAACGAGACCTAATAATGAGCCCCTCGCTCCCCTGGCAAAAGGCCGCATCTTCACGCCCGCGCGTGAGGAAATCTCCCCTTCCCCATCACCGACAAGTTCCCAACATGAAGACATCGAGATGGCCGACCTTACCAGTGAGGATGTGGACATGGGAGACGCCCAAACGACCAACGACCAAACCGAGACTGCCGAACAAAGATGGCTCGCAGACCTCGTCGGGCGTGAAGTAACCACCTCCGCAGAAGACCACCAGATGATGTCCTACCGCGGCTGGCGCATCCACTCCCCCAAAGTCCAACTCGCCCGCATCAAGAACTTCCTCGCGGACGAGGACATTGACCGCACGCTGAACTGGGAGCGCAAGTTCGCGGAAATCGGCCTGTTCCTACAGCACTGCGTGCGCATGCCCGACGCCACGAGAAAGATCTGGTACGGAGACCTGCGAGAGTGCATCAACATGCTGCACACGCACTGGGTCTTCGAGCAGCACCACTACGGCGAGAGGCCGCTCGTAGTCGACTTTCCCGAGCTGAGCAACATCAGCGCGCGACTTCCCCCGGTCCCCGGCGGTCGGAGCATCGTCGTGGAAAAGATGCCGGCCGAGGACGTCGTCCGGCCCCGGTACCTCCTCCACAGGGTCCCCGAGTCCATTCAGGACGTAGACTACCAGATCCCGGGAAGGTTACTTCGCGAGACGTTCCTGACGTGGTTCCGGCAGGATGGCAACCTCGTGTGGAACGCCGACCCGACGACGGGAGGCGCAATGCCGGGATCGGGCGACCGCGGCAAGGCGTTTGGATATTCGCCCGACTTCAACATGGCGCTCACGGAAGACGAGTGGTTCGGCAAGTGCATGAGCGGCGGGCCCGAGACGACGGTCCAGGCCATCAGGGGCGACGCGAACTTTTACATGCCCAACAGCGAATTCGTGCCCGGCGGCGTGGACGAGGTCACGGTGCGCGGCAGGACGCACAGGATGCAGAGAATGTACCCCGAAGGCGAAGCCCAGCAGCGCTTCGCGAGGTACCGCGGCGCGAAGCGCGCGGCGCTGCAGCAGTGCCTGTCGCACTTTGACAGCGTCGAGAACGTGGCCATCCAGGGGCCGTTCCGCAGACTCGTGCTGCCGCCGACGAGACGGCAAAGGGAGCTCGCGAGGGAGCGGGCGGGGCGGAACATCGTTTACAAACCGCACGCCATCGAGAGGCCCCCCGAGGGGACGAAGCTTGACCCGCTCGGCTTGACGTACTGGCATCAGGTCATGCGGTCGAACCACTACGAACGCGCGGAAGACGCGAGGGCGTTGACGGAACGGGATCGCCGTGCGATGCTCACGCAGACGGGCTCAGATACGGACCCCGTGTTCACGCCGGCGAATTTCCTTGGCCCCGTCACGCCGTTTAGTTTCTTGAAGGAGAGCGAGCGGAAGGCGGTCACGCGGTATAAGCGTCTCTGCGAGTTCCGTGACAAGTTGACGAGGGCGTATAACCGGGCCCCGAGGCAGATGCTCGAGGGGATGTTGAAGAACATTGAGTTGGGTCTGCGAGGTGAGCCGTCGTGGGACATGCAGAACGAGATAGCGCAGCACCTGAAGAAATATGGTAAGTTTCGTGAGGTCGACGACATGGAGATGCACTGGCTCCAGTTCGTGTGCGGACCGTCGACGAACGAGAAGATGGAGAGGGAGCCGTTGCCCAAGCTCGGGAGGGAGTTTGACGTGTTCGTCACGAGAATACAGACGCTTCTGGATGATCCAAACAAGGAAAGTCTGCTCGCGAAGCAGGAGAAGAAGGCGGACGTGATGCACATCACCCTGGCGCTGAATGCTGGGCTGAGAGAAGGGGACTTTGTCTTGCGAGAGGACATGGTCGGGAAGTATTGCAAGGTGCTAGCGAATCGCGGCCGACTCGGGTGAGGCTTTTACCCCCTTTTGACATGTAGGATGACGGTGCTAACAGATTTTAAAAAAGGTACGAAGTCGACAAAGGCAGAATCATGATTTCCCGGCCTACATGCGACTGGCACCCCGAACACCGCCTCAACTGGCCCGAGGGCGACGACCCCTGGGACGCGCAGACCAACATCTGGAACGCCGCCAACCTGCCTCCCCCGGAAGACACCTGGATCTGGGAGGAGGCCTTTGCGAACATAGACTGGGTCAACACGAGCGCGCGGCTGACAAAGGACATGCTCTGGTCGCGCGCGTACCGCGTCGGCGTCGAACTTGACAACCTCGAAGAACAGCTGCGGCAGCTTGATCTGAAACTGGACCAGGCGCAAGAATGGGATGATCGCGCTGTACAACTACAGGATGTCGCGGGCATGTGGAAGGGCCAGTTCGATAGGGGTGTTCCAGGACGCGGTCCGTCAGTGTCATATGTGAGCGTGGTCAAGGCGGGCGATCCGGGGAAGTTCAAGGAGGGCATGACCGAGGCGGAGGCGTATGAGATTGTGCGCAAGGGTATTATTGATGAGTTGTCGGAGGGGAACAGTACGCTTTGGCCTGCCAGACCTAGGTTCAGCACCGTTGGAGATGGCGATGACGACAAGGAAGAGGACGACGAAGTCATGACGCTTCACCGGGAACGGGTCTGGGACTGGGCGAGACCGGAAGTTGCGGGTGTAAAGAAGCAGTTCTTCTCTGTCAATCGGTGGCCGGTGCATCTGCAAACTGAGAAGCGGCAGGAGCAGATCCGCAGGAGCGTGGAGGACAAGAAGAGGCTGAAGGATGAGGAGAAGGCGGAGGAGAAGGCCGAAATGGAGAAGATGGAAGAGGAAGTGCGGCCCACGGCGGAAGATGTGGCGAGTGCGCAGAGAGCCGAGATCGAGAGGATGCTTTCCGTGCCGTACCATGAGAGAGACGAAAGGACCATGTTTTTCCCTGGGCAGACGGAGTTCTGGGGCGGCGATACGGTTTCACAGAGGAGGGCTATGGAGGCGCATGTTCAGAGGACCTTTGAAAGTAAGTTCATCATGTTGGGTGAGGCGACGCAGGTGCTAATTTTTGTTGCAGACAGCAGGACTCCTGCCGATAATACTGGTCACGACGGCGCGGATGACCCAAGGAGCACTGGCTCTGACAGCGATGGCACGGTTTGGCCGGACGTGAACTCGCCAAACATTCCGAGAAGCGTGCCGGACAGTATTGTCCGAGGGTCAAACTGGTATAGGAGTCAATCGGCGGCAAGGCCGGCGAGGGTGGAGGGACTGCATCCTCCTGACTTGCTTCATCCGTATCCTGAACAGCAGGAGGAGAACAGAAGACGGGTGCGGTTTGAGGATGATGGCATTGAATGATGGTGTTTGGACGGACTTTGATAGACGGTGCTGTTGGTGTGTGCCTGTATTGATTGATTTTTGAGACAAATTCTGCACAAGTTTGACTTTAGTGGGCTGTGATGAGTGACTTTCGTGGCGAAATATTGGTGTCAATGTTCTCTTGATAGGTTAGCAGACGTCATCTTGTGTGACAAAGAAGACTAAATGTCGAAGCAGATGGATGGCGCTGGTATTTCTTGCTATAATGGTTCAGCATACCACGAGAGTCAAGTTTTCGATCAACCCACAAGGGTCCCCACTCCAATTGGACCACTCGGTCTGTCTCCATTCTTCACCATGTGTCTCAGATCGGACCTTGGATCACCCTCCGGCACCCGGCACGGCGTTGACAGCCGCTTGGCAGAGCATTTGTACCCGGCCGAACCGACAGACACTCGCCATGCGGTTCGCTAGGTTGAGGCATAAATCGCAATCCAAAGCAACCGTCAATCGTCCCACCACAACCGCATATCGCACAGAATCACCTGTCATTAGTCCCAACATCAAATCCATCAACGCAAGGGGTGCCAAGACATTGAACTCATGCCCATAGTATTAACGTGAAAAAAGACCATCATCTGCAGTCGAAGTTTTGATCTTTATTTTCAGATCCGAGCTAGTTTGCCCATAGCCTTAATGTCATGCCCTGGCCAACCAACGATGCAGTGTAACGCACACGCAACTCCATTTGAGAAATCCCGAAGCCACCACACATAATGTTTCTTCTTCGTCCCCCACCACTCATTCATCCATAGCACTAGAGGAAATCTAGTACTTCTTGCCCTCGCGCAGAGTGTCCGCGAACTCCTCGAGCGGGCTTCTGACGAGCTTGGTCTCCTTCCACAGGTTGGGGGTAAGGAAGCCGTAGGTGTTGGAGACGGCGACGAAGGTGGCCTTGAGGGTGTTCTCGAGGGTCTTGGTGGAACCGGCGGAGGAGGTGTAGGCGTCCTCAACACCAGCAAGCTGGAGGAGACGCTTGACAGCGGGGGAGGCAACAAGGCCGGTACCGCGGGGAGCGGGGATAAGCTACATGGCGTATCAGCAACCGACGTCTCGCAAAACCGCAATTGATTTTGATTTTTGTTCTTTGGGGGTATACATACACGGACGGTGACGGAACCGCACTTGCCAGACTCCTTGGTGGGCAGGGAGTGGGGGAGACCAAGGTTGGTACCCCAGTAACCGCGACGGACGGGGATGACGCTCAGCTTGGCGATGATGATGGCGGCACGGATGGCAGTAGCGACTTCCTTGGAGGTCTTGATACCGAGACCGACGTGGCCCTCGGAGTCACCGATAAGGACGATGGCCTTGAAACGGGTGCGCTGACCGGCACGGGTCTGCTTCTGGACGGGCTTGATCTGTAATTGGGGAAGAAGAATGACGAATTAGCATTTCATTCCTCTCTTTTTTGATTTCATGTTACACGAAAATCAAGAAGAAAAAAACCCCTCCCAGAGATCCAATTGCTCATCCGCATTGGCGAAACAGATATATCGATATCGTCTGCGATGGTTCTCGGTCTCCGGGTAGGGGTTTTTTCTTCTTCTTGGTATTTCGTTTGTTGTGTATGTGTGTGCGCACCTTCATAACCTCATCCTTGAGCTTGGGCAGGAAGAAGTCGACAATCTGGTACTCCTTGATGGGCAGAGAGTGCAGGTAGATCTCCTCCATGCTGTTGATCTTGCCGGCCTTCACGAGACGGCCCAGCTTGGTGACGGGCTGCCACTCCTTCTCCTCGCTCTTGCCGCCGCGACGGCCACGGCCACGACCACGTCCACGGCCACGGTCACCACCTCGGGATCCGAAACCACCGCCACGGGGGGCGCTTGCACCACGGTCAGCCATATTGTCGTCGGGTTTTGGGGGGAGGTGTTGCGCGCAAAAGAGAGTTGCTGCTGCGGTTAGTCGGAGTGGTGGTTAGGGTGGAAGTTATTTCGAGATTCGTTAAACCACAACTTTTTTTGCGGGGGTCTGTGGTGGCTGTCAGGGCCGGGCATTTTTTGGTGTGCACCGCCTAGGCACTTTTTTTGGGTTTTGGCGAGCGAGCCCTAATGAGAAAATGATGGCCTTAGCTTCAAGGCAGAGAGATTCCCAGGTGAAGATAAAGTGGGGGTCATATCCTTCACCGAGACACACCGACAATCGCATCATCTATTGGGCGGGTCCCACTTATTCTGCGCATGGAAGTTGATTCCAATAATTCAATGCGCAGGGTGGTGCTTCTCCCAAACTCCACATGGGTACAGGCAGATAAGATGGTCAATGCCTTCCATATCCATACAAGCAAAGCATTTCGTCTTGTTTTTGTTGTTGTTTTTTTTTTTTTATGTATGAGTCACACAATCAGTAGCTGGAATAACAGCTTGCAGTAGCATCTTTTGTAGAATGGAAATGTCCCAGGTTGTTCATCATTACCGTGGCCGCCTATGTACACCAGCCGCCTCCAATTGCTTGCTCTCAAACGACGAAATAGGCTTACGAACCTCCCCGATGCGCAATGCAAACTCCAAAAGCTGTGAGCCGGATATCGTACAGGAAAACCAGAGAAAAACAGAAGTGGGGTAGGGAGGGTATCGCAACTAGAAGCAACTCGCGCTGCACTCTTCCTTCAATCTCTCTTCTTCTTTTACTCGTCCTTCCTGATGAGCGACTCAGAAGGCTTGACCCGCTGTGCCCATTCACTGTCGTACATTGTTAGCTTGTGAAATTGAAGGGCACGAAGAAAAAAGTTGTTTAGCACTTACGTCCAGCTTCCATCGTAGACTCTGCGCTTCTCAGGGGATCCGTATCCGGCCACCTCCAGAGCGGTCTCAATGACACAGGCAGTCACGCCGGTGCCGCAGCTAGAGATGATGGGCTTCTCAGGGTCAACACCCTTCTCCTGGAAGATCTGCTTCAGCTTCTCAGCCGGGTAGAAAGCCTTGGTCACGGGGTCCAAGACAGCGTTGAAGGGGATGTTGATAGAGCCAGGCATGTGGCCAGAGGACAGGCCAGGTCTCGGCTCAGGGTCCTTTCCAGTAAACCGGCCGGGCGACCGCGCATCGATGATCTGCACGCCCTCGGCGCCCTCCTTGTTGTGGTCCAGCGCGATCTCGCGCACCTCCTCAAAATCGGCGACCTTGCCCTCGTCCAGCTTGGGGATCGGGTACGTGCAGCACTCGACGCTGTACAGCTCGCCAGCCTCGGTGGGCAGACCCTCCTCAACCCACAGCTTGAAGTTGTTGAGGACGTGGACCTTGGAGTGACCAAAGATCTTGAGAGTCCAACCAACGCGGGGAGCGCTGAAGATGCCGAGCTCCTTGCTGTCGTAGACAACGACGGTATCCTCCTTGCGAATGCCCAACTCGCTCATGGCGGCGGCAAACTCCTTGGCGGAAGGCAACATATGGGGGTACGGGCTGTGGCGGTCAATGACCTTGTCGAGGTCAAAGAAGCGAGCCTTGGGGATGCGCTGCTGGCGGAAGACCTCGATGCCAGTGCGGCCATCATTGGGGAGGAACCAGGAGGCGCAGAGGGGGATCACTCGCGGCTCCGGGCTGATCTTGGAAGGGTTCTTCTTCAGAGCCTCGTCCAACTCTTTCGGGGTGACGAGATATGAGGAGAAGGAACGGCGCAGAGCAAAGGCGGCGATGGCGCCAGCCTGGGCCTGGAAGGGGCGTGCATGCCATTGCGGCAGCTTCGCGGAAATGCGCGACGACCTGAAAATGGCGGCGGTGGCCATGATGATGTGATGTAGTTCTGAAATTACTTGTAAAGAGGTAATGTCAAGAATAGTCGGTCGGAGGGGTTATGACAGGTCGGAGGGTCGGCCGGTCGGTCGATATCGGTCGATGTCAACAGCAAAAGGCGGGCAGCCCGGAACACAGGGCCCTTCAGCAGGGTGGCAGGACGGAGAGAGAAAAATCACGAAGGCCAAGACCGCAGAGGCATCGCATGTGGTGATTTGCGTGCGGGGTTTTGGAGAGAGAGGGGGGAGGGAAAGCTACAAAGAGGCTTGCCGTTGCACCCTGACTTTTTTTTTTGTTTGTGGTGTGTATTGCGTAAATCGTAATGTAGTAGAATATTTTGTGTTTGGGGCCGGTGACCGGTAGTGGTCAGGTTTTTGGAGAAAGGGCGGTGGTGATCTTATTATTATCAGCGATTGCGAAAGCAGAATTCGGGGGGGTGGGCGGCGTTCCACTGGTTGGTTCCAGTTCATAATGGGCCGACCTACAGGCTACACTTGCCCCCCAAAGAGATAAGCGGGAGGAGGTCGGGGTCCGGTTCGGTCACTGATGACTCTAGAGTCCGCAGTGTCCGTTGGGTTTGGTGGAGCCACTGGGAAGGAGAGTAAAGCGGTGGGTCGGTAGGCGTGAATGCGGGGAGCTTGGGCCATTTCGCCATCTTTTTTGGAGGTGATTGACTGGTTCGGGGAGCCTTTTGCCCCGCAGTTCTTCCTGAAGTTGTTACCTTCTACAAACAAACTTGTTGTCATAACAAGGCTTTCCAAAGAGGGTCCTTGACCATTGCCTTAAGTCTTTTTTTCTCTCTCTTCAAATAATCTTCAAATAATTACAAACCACAAATACAAAGCCACATCCAACCCCGGGCATACCCTATCTCTTGCTCTCCGGGTCCATCAGCATGAAGGTCAAGATCTCCCGCTGGAACACCGTTGCGACATGGCGGTGGGATATCCCCGAGGATGATGTGTGTGGTATCTGCCAAGTCCACTTTGATGGCACATGTCCGACCTGCAAATACCCCGGCGACGACTGCAGCCTATGTGAGTTGGTCATACCGCATGATTCCGTCATGTAACTAATCCCAGCAATCAGTATCTGGAAAATGCGGCCACAACTTTCACATGGCGAGTCTGCGTTTCTCGCTCGTGCCCTCTTTATTTCTAACAAGGCATACAGCATTGCATCCAGGAGTGGATCAAGCAAGACTCGGCCAAGGGCCAATGTCCCATGTGTCGTCAAAGTAAGTCGTGTCTCCGCCCTCCATAAACACCTTTGCTGACACTTTTAGAATTCGAATGGACGGAACAAGCCAACGAAACGGTTGGAGTTGACCGATAGTCTCCTTATTGATTTCAACGGTGTTTGGCGCATGGTTCTGGTAGAGATACCCATGTCTATTGACAATGAGGGAACGATTTGCATTAACACAGTTCTCTGTGCGGGCGAACCTGCAAATGAAAACCCTATGTCGTTTTAGCATTTTGATAGCAGGGTGCTGAGGCTCGAAATGAATTTCACTAAATGTAAAATGAAGTCTTCTGGTAATTACTCGTAACGTTATATCTTGACAGGACAGCCCTCTACCGTGGTTCTAGACGCCATGATCCAGACTAGTGATGGGTTTGGCAGCAATGGGCCACAAACCTTTCAATAGGGCTACAGCCAGGTCTTCTAAAAGATCACAGTGAAGACCTTGACACTCTCTTCAGATTAAATGATTCTTTGGTTATAAATGCAATCACATTTATCCAAGCTTCATCTCCAACCACCGCGCAAGTCAGCGTAGCTGCATCACATGCGTGATCACGACCCCCCACACTCCGTCACGTGGAGATAACGATAAGATACCCCAGGATCACCTCCACCATGCCGCCCAGCAGCAGCTCCAACTTCCGTCCCTTCCTGGATCCCATCGTCGAGAGCAACTCCTCCCAACATCTCGACCCGGGAAAAGATGCCAACCAGTGCGACGCGCTCAACCCCGTCACACACCCGTCCCGCCGGCCCCGGAACAAGACCAGCAGCAACCGAGCTCCCGTCAAACGTTACCCGACCTCACGCGACCGTGACCGTGACTGTCAGCGTCTCATGATGGCCGACGTCCCCACGTCTCCGCGTCCGGAGATCGCAGATCACCACCCCGCCGGCGCCGCTGGAGCCGCTACCTCCCCATCATCCTCGCAGAACCAGAAAGCCCCCGCGACGACGTCCGATAACAGGGCATCACCAGACATCACCACCGCAGACGCCAGTGCCGAAGCAGATCACCAACTCGACGACGCCGAGCCTGAGCCTGAGCCCGAGCCCGAGCCCGTCGCGCCCAAGCTCGACCCCGCGGGCTTCTTCACCCTCGTCTCCAACTCGACGACGAACACAACACACCACCCCACCGTGAAGTACATCTTCCTCGACGACGACCCGGACATCCTCACCTCGGCGCTCGCGACGCAGCATGCGGCCAACCAGGTCCCGGCACCGTCAGCGTCCACTTCCAAGACAGGCAGGAGCCAGCCGAACCCCGCCGACCGCACGATATTGCTAGACATGGTCCCCGGACCCGACGGCCAGTGGGCAATCTCCTCGGCCGCCAGCCTCAGCGCCGACTTCGCCGTGACAGAAGCCAGCATCTCCCGCCAGGAGGGCGAGAAAGAAGGCGGCATGGTCCTCAAGATTGACGGGGTCGAAAGCGAGGGCATCGGCGCAGGCGGCGATAAGGACAAGACGGATAGCTTGCCGAGCTCCAACAGCGGCGTGGCCAAGTCCGGCGGCGAGGATTACGGCCCGCTGCTGGAGGACTTTGAGCGCAAGATGAGTGTGCTCCGTCGGGTCGTCAAGGCGGGCGAGGGCCGGGCCGAGAAAGCTCGTGAGAAGAAGACTGAGGACGGCGTGGAGGGTGAGGGTACGGTCGATGGTCAAGAGTGAAGGCGTTGAGAAAATATCCGTACGTCCCGAGGGGCTGCAGGCTCCATCCTCACTCATTTCGATTGTTGGGGGGTTTGTATGATATACCATCGAGGTAAGGTGTCTCTGATAAGATGCTTCCAGTGGGTATTAACGGCTTCGCAGGCTTGTACTACAGAGACCTGACGGCATGACGCTGTACCAGGCAGCTGCCGGACATGTATAAGTAATGAATTACGACTTACGACGGGGGGGCTAATGGTTATAGACGCTGTTCGTTCACGGTGTTATTGACAGTTGAGGGCTTCACAGCCCGTCCAGGCAGTAATTTACGATTTTGCAGTTGTGATTGTATCGTGTGGTTCATGTTGAATAACCCATCCATGGTTGTGACGGTCCGGTTAACATGGTGACTTGCCATAGATGCCAAGCTTTAAGGAGTGTAATGGGTAGAAATGGCCGCTGCTGTGAGCAGTCGCTTCTTTTCAGAGCTGTCAATGTTAAACGTGACGCTTGTTAAAATAGCTCTGGTGGCTTCGCCAACGTACTTCTTAAGCAAGACGGGATCTGTTCTGCAGGTTTGGCTCAACCCCCCGTGACTTTTCCCAATTTAGCAAGTTGAGCATGGTATAGTTGTATGAATTTCCCTCTTGGCGCGAGGTCATGAATGACAACGTGTGACCAGGCGGATATGGTTCCTAGATGTATTCCGAATGTCAGTCTCATTTGGTGAGAGCACTTAAATCCTTTTATTATGGGGATAGAGAGTGGAAGCAAGGAATGTTGAGTTTAACTGGATGTCAATGGTACTGGTCTGCAAATTCACTCTGAATAGCAAAGTTGAAATTGAACAATCTAAATCACGTATGACTTCTTACAGGATAGATCTTGTCAATGTCACTTTCAGTAAGTCCATTCTGCTCACGATTCTCCCAGCGGAGAGAAACCCTCTACAGCCCACCGAGGAAGACTCTCCATGGCGGCAAACTGCGGAGGGCGGGTTGTCAAATCATAGCTGGATTGATGAAAGAGTTTTCATGCCCGGATAACAAAGTCGGTATGGCACAGATTAATTCCTTGTATAATTTTTTTCTGTGATTAGAGCATCAGACGATGGTATTTTTTTAATTCTTGGAGTCTAAAGAGCTCGCAGTAGGCGGGGTGCCTTGCACATCACTCTACCTTACGTTGTGTCGAGTATTGGGTGACTCTCGGCTCACGCGGCATGACTGTTCATAAGCTGAAATCAAAACATATATCGAATTTAGTCTGTAAATAATGAATAACTACAGTTAATATAGAACTCGGCAGGGTGACGACGAGAGTACGTACTTATTAAAATTCATGTGGTAGAGCAATCAACGGACAGGCGCCCAGACTCTGACAAAATTGCCTTCGACTCTTTGAAGTGAGTAAACAATAACGACCTCACACCTTTCGGTTGAGATGACAGTACCCAACAGCCAATGGAAATCTAAGAATACGTTTTCAAAACGTCTACGGCTTCTTGCACATCAAGTCCAGTTGAAAAGAGGTAGACGGAACGCTGTGCACCCCACGCCCAGCCGGAAGGTCAAATAGTAGTGTGAGCCTGCACTGTGCTCTTGAAAGGAAGTAACGTGTCAAGTGGGTTATAGTTAGCATAGAATATTATGTTACATCATACTGCATTCAAACAGAATACGAGAAAAAGTGTTGTCGAATTACTTGCACATTTTCAGTTGTTTATTCAACTCCGAAACAACAAGATTATATGAAACTCTCGAAAAAAAGATTCTGCAATGTAAGCTTTCCCAATTTGCTTCAAATCCAACAGACAAAGCGAATTAACAAGTAAGAGACGTCCGTTCATGTCTCTCAAGTGACAGCGATAAGAAAAGTGCATCGAGCACCATGATGCCCTTGAAACTACATTGTGAAGCCGTGGCCGGTGAGGTTGATTGCATCGAGCCTGCCCACCGGTAGCCACCATCAAATATACCATACCGTGCGACGCTCTCTCCCAGTAAATAAACAAATTGAACGATCTAAACGTAAAAGATGCTACTAAATTTTGTCTAGAGCGATTTGTAAAAGACGAGTGACGTACCCTGCAACACAACTCGCGTAACTCCACCAGCAAACAACGTAAGAAGCAAGGTTCAACTCGACCAACATCCAATACCACAGCCAATCGATGTTCCTATCTACTCCAGCAGTATAGATTATAAGTATTGGTCTTGAAGCATGTCTGCTCTACGTCTAGCACGCACTATCAAAGTAACGAAACCAAAAAAGACCAAGACTCAGGTCGTCACGCCCGAGCCTTGCTGTCATGTCTTCCCTTTCAAGGTTCACACAGATAAACTGGGATATACCGCCAGGACCGATAGACGCATCATCATACCGCCGGCCCCAACACCATCCACGCCGTGCAGCGTTCGTTTCACACGATTAACCATGCTGAAACGGACTTGTCATAACGACACATGGCACTTGTCTGTCCATGATCACAAACCAAACTACTCACTCATAAGCAGAACGCCAATCCCATCAATCTACATCAGCAAGTACCATTAATCATCACCGTTCTCACGCCAAGCGCACATCACTTCGAGACTCAAAACCCTGCAAGACAAAGATTAAGATTTCAATCAAGTCAAAATCTGACTATATTTACTCGACACTCATGCTAACAACGCCCCTAATGCAACAAATAAAATAGCCAGCAGTCAGGTCGCACAAACAACGCCCGCAACATTTTTCAAATACGATCCCACTCTGGAAGGGGAATCCTGAATCCAAGACGCGACGCACAGCCCACAGAGGGAAACGGTGTAACAGTAAAGAAAGTCTGGTTATGGGTATTCAAAACACCCTATACGATATAAAGCTTCTGGGCGCAGGCATCCCCGGGACCTGGGTTTCCCGGAATCCTGCCTTCTCTTCATCTTTTCCCTTGTTTTGATACTCCACCTTACAAGAGAAATAATGAAAATTTGCCGCCTTGCCTTGATCCATTCCGTCTATAAAAAGGCGAGTAACTCTTATAGTAGTAAAAGGTTATCAGAAATCGATCCGGACGTCAAGTCGGAGGACGGTTATACGAGGATAAGGAGACATGAGCCTCGGGTGGGGTGCGAGGCGAGCGGGGTTAAAAGGTGGTGTGGAGGCATTTTATACAGAGTCGGAGGATAGGGGTGACGTCTAGTTGCGGACGGCGGGCATGTCCCACTTGCCGCCAACGCGAGGAACAACCGAGGCATCTTGCACGGCGTTGGGCTCCCAGGAGGCGCCCGGCTGAACGATTCGGCGCATGATCCTGCTCGTCTTGAGGATCTGCGGGTGAACGGTGCCGATATCGACGGGCACGCTGTTGGAGATGGGGAGGGACTCGAGGTTGAGACTGCGCTTGGCCGCGGCGGGTGCAGGTGCAGCCTGGCTGGGCTTTATAACGGCGAAATAGATGGCAACGACGGCAACGATGATGGCAACAATGAGGACTGGAAAAGAGTTAGTGACGAGTGCCGCATGCACACAATAACCGCCATATACATACCGCTGATACCCAAGCACCACCACTTCTTCTTGCGGGTCGCGCGTGCGGTAGTGACGGCGACGCCAATTTCCTGGTTACCCTTGTCGAGGTTCTCGACAACCTCCTCGCCCTTCTGCTCAATCTGTGTGACAGCGGCCTCCTGCTGCACGACGAGCACATCCATATCCTGGAATAGCTGGGCGAGCTCGACCATCTGCTGCTCAATCTTCTGCAGGGCAGCCTGGCGGTCCTGGACGGCGCTGAGGACAGCGTTGGCCTGGGCTTGGCGACCACTCTGCATAACGGCCTGCTGGAAAATCTGGGCACCGGCACCGGCGTCCTCAACAGCTTCACGGACCTCGCGCTCATCGGCGTCGGGGCGGACAATTCGGTACTGGCGGGCCATCTGGTCTTGAGTACGCTTGCGGAACTGCGACTCGACCTGCTGGTACTGCTGGATGGCGCCCTTGAGGCGGCGGTCGACGCGGCCGACCTGCGGCGCGTTTCTTGCGGACTGACCATCGGGAGAGGACTTGACCTGGCGAACACGGTCGGTGAGAGATCGGTACATGGTCATGGTCTCGGAGGAGAGAGCGTCTAGCTGGCGGGCGGTCGCCGAGTTGGCTGAGGTATCGGCATCCGTGAGGGTTCGCTCCTGCAGCATGCGCAGCTGGTTCAGGTTCGACTCGATCTGGTCGATGCCCTGATCGATGGATCGGCACTCGTTGAGGATCGCTTGAGGGTCAGACTGGCCAAAGCCACCGGCGTTCTGGGCGAGGGACTCCATTTCGACGTTGGCTCCTGTTTAGGGGGGAAAAACAAAAGTCAGCACACGGACGCGGACGACCGTCGCGGTCAGGAGCATACCGTATTGGTCCCTACCCATTGACGGTGCGTTATCATATCCTCTTCCTCCGTAGGGAGACGGTCCTGAGCCAAAAGACTGCTGAGGAGGACCTCTCATAGGGGCGCCGTATCCTCCCGAGGGGGAGTCATCCCGCTGGTCAAAGGGGTTTTGACGACCACCGTATCTATCATTAGTTGAGTCTGTTAGTCTACCGCGAGAGAGATCGTATTCGTCGTCGTGGGCGCCGTCGGCTCCTGACAAAGAAACATACCCGTACTGTGACATGATGTTAGTTTTCGGCTTCGGATATCGGTGGTGGAGGAAGATCGATTAGGAGGTAGGTAGGGTGGTGGTAATTTTTTTTTTCTTTCGGAAAAAGGGATTCAAAAAGCAAGCAACAGCAAACAAATGCAACGCAACCAGGCTGAAGCAAGAATGGTGAGGTGCAAAGAAGGTTGGTGATTGGGGAAGTCAAAAGTTTTGCGGCTTGCAGAGAGGGAACGGGTAGACTTTCTCGACTTCGAGAAGGGGGGCGAGAGAACATGTGCCCATTGACAGAGGCCAGAGGACGGTACAATGCAACGTTGGTAGGGTAGGGCAGCGAGTGCAGAAGAGGAACAGGGCGACGGTCGAAACACCGGAAGTGCGAGGGTTGGGGTGAAACACTGACACTCATGGCTGCTTCTGCGAAGCGCGTAGGCTTCTTCCTTGCGCGACGACGGGGCGGGTAGTGATTTTACTGGCGACGTCGGTCGCGGAGCGAAGGAGAGAAGTAATGCCTTTGATTTTGATGTTTTGGTCGAGTTGGAATTTGATTTTCCTCGCAGGCGGGTAGAAGCAATTGAGTACGGGTAGAATGGGCTATTGTCAAATAAAGGAGATGAGACGGATTGGCGGTGGTGTGTTGCAGTGTCGAAAGATCGAAAGAGTGTGTGGGCTCTTTACGACAAACGACAAGACGAAGACAACGACGGTAACCACACAACAGGCTTGGACGACAGCAAGTCCCAGGCCCTTTCTTTCTTTCTCTTTGGTTGTGGATAAGAGAAAGGTAGGAGAGACAGGGTAAGGTAGTAGTTGTAGGGGGGGAAGAGACCGGGGGTGGGCGTGGTCAGGGGAGAAGCGAGACGAGGCGAATGGGCCACTTTGAAAAAGCGCAGGACGCAGGACACAGAGGTGTGGCTTGAGGCGCTTCTTTGTAGCAGAAATTCGAATTGTCTGTGAGGGAACTGGGGCGTGGAGCTTGGGGGGCCCCTGGCTGCGGAATGATCGCCGTTTAGGTAGCGAAGCGTCTAGCCTGAGTGAAGAGAGATGATGGAGGGTCCGGGCTTATTGTGAGAGGCGTTGCTGGTCTGTGTGTGTGTATGTATTTACGTGTATATGTGTGTGTGTGTGTTATTATTATACGGGCGAAATCAAAGTCGTAATTGATTGCGCCTCGGGTGGTGTTGGGGAGGATATGAGTAATGCCCGTAGTTTTTTTGGTGAAGTCGGGAACTGAAGAGATACTTGGCACCAAAAAAGACGATGAAGATCAAGGTCAAATCAGGTACCAGTAGTAAGTAAGTAGGTCGACAGGGGCGATGCAACAACACACGCAAGGGAAAGGGGGCGATGTGCAGGTGTGCAGCAGGAACAGGAACACCCAAAAAGAGTGTCTCGACTCGAGCGGATCCGGCCTATTGAAGGCTGATTGGCTGATGACTGGGTAAATGATTGGACCCTGAAGCTTGGGTATTGCTTTGGTTCGTGGTGTAACAGGCGGCGGGCGACGGGGACGAATAAACTTGAGGCGTTAGGCTGGAGTTGCGAGGATGAGGGACCCAATAAATTAATGCGCCTTCTAATTCGCTTGATGTGGCGGTTTGAATGCCAAGGCTCTTTTTCCCAGAGAGAAGTGTATTCCTGGGTATCGATGGTTGGTGGGTATGTGCGTATGTTTTGATAGCGTTGACCAGATAAATGACCTTTGCTATAGATGAGTATAAGGATAAGGGGAAGGTCTTTTTTCTGTTTCTTTAGCTTTGCAGGCGCGCTTTGTGCCTTGTTATGCTTCTCGATGCTGACTGTTCGTGCCAATGCAACACCATAGAAAAACAAAATAACAAAAAAGTCAACCTTGGTCTTATTGCTGATGCAGAGCCCCAAGGTTTGCTGATGTTGTGTGAATTGCTTGTGACGATGACTGGGAGCCTCCAAAGTCTCTCAAAGTCTCTCAAAGTCACGAGTCTCAGGTGTTCAAAGTAGGCGAAGCACCCAAAAAAGCTGACAAAGGTACGTAATCGGGCAGGGGTGGCCTTTGGTGGTAGGCGCTGTGAACGAATCGAATTCCCGACCTGTCGGTCCCTTCCTTTCCTGGAGAAGCTTTTTAGGTCTTTCCTAGGTTCGTTCCTGCCTTTCTGGTTTCAACTGCGACCGGTGCAGTTGCCTTTTGTTGGTCGATAAAAAAAGAAGTCGCGACCGAGGGTACAGCAGAGAATAGCTGGGAAGGTGCGAAAATGCTCCGACGGTCCAATCAGGCGCCTAACGATCCAAATCTCTCCACCTTTGTGTTTTGGTCGCGTGTTTGCTTTTGCTACTGCTTCTGCGTCTTTTTCTTTTCCTTTCGTTGTGGGTGTGCTGCTCGTCGATGGGATGATCAATTCGTTTGACCGATCGTTGTTCTTTTTATTGTTTATTCCCCTTCTTGTTGATCATGAAAGACGGGAATCCAAAGATAATAAGAAACAAGGCGTGTGTGGTGTTTGACAGTGCCTAGAGTGGACTGCCCCAGAAAACAAGCAACACCAAGAATTGCACCTGAAGCTGAAGAATCGAGAAATCGAGGAGCTAAGGGAGTAGATTCTCAGCTGCAGCCGGGAAACGGGAATGTCGCCTCTTAAACCAACCCACACCATCTCATCATCCAATTCCGAGCAAACCTACAGTCCAGCCTGGCACAAATCAAAAACTGTCGAATCCTTCCAGCCACTTGCATCCCCGCTTCGCTTCCATGCTTACGGTCTCGGAAGGGCAACGCACTAAAGAGACCAACACATGCAGATGGCGTCTCTTGAACTTCCGTCACCGTATCCGTTGCCGTACGGCTGAGCTTAGCCTCACCCAGCATGCCTAGCGACTGCATGGCAGATGGGGGGGGCCACAAGACCATCAGGCTCAGCTCTTGCTGCGGCAACTCTGTCTCCATCTGTCTATTTTGCTTGCGGATGATGTAGTGATTCTTATCCAGGAACACAGAGAAAAAAAACACACCCCTGGCCATCTCACCCTTCCTTCGCCACATTTAGACTCTGCCTGATGCAAGCCGTAAGCTCGTCATCACCAGGCAGGCCTCTTAACTCGCCTTCCAAGGCCACCGCTCGTCCACATCCCCGGCTACTGCTCCGCTTTACCTGGGTGAAATACAGGTGCCTAACAGCTTACTATGGGGAACCTCGCACTCTCTCGATAACTACATACAAGCGACCTCAAAGGAGCCAAAAAGAGGATACTACAACCCCCCCAAAAAGACAGCTTCAGCTTGCCAAGTCTCCAGCCCTGACTACGGACAGCTCCAGCATTTAGCCTTTTGCACCAAGTAGACACAGCCTTCCCACCATCCCGTTTATCGCTAATCCACCACCACACCACACCGCTGCTGTCGGCTGCCAGTCCCGCGGAGCTTCCTGCGCCTTCGTGCCCGGGGTACACCTCCTTCCCTCTCCCTTGAAGTCACAGCCAACTCAACCAATCTGCAACTTTCCTCCTCTATCCACCAGCCAAGTCTAGATCTCCCGCGCCATGCTCCGAAGAACTCTGAACTCTTTTCGCCTCTTGGTGCTGGGGACATCCCCTCGCAATCCCGCAACTCACAAAGTCAATGCTCACCAAGTTTCTTGGAATTTTCAGTTACAGGACCGCTATGCATTGCCACGGTGCGCGGGGTACTGATGGATTTCCCATCATCTCATTCGATGGTCATGGTGAAGGGAAAGCTTCCCTCCCAAAAGCTCTAGCCGACACATTCCAGTGCTCTGTCACGTCGAAGCCTAACCTAACAAATAGCCCGCAATATGTGCCGCTTTGGGCGAAAGAGCTGCTGACACCACACCACCAAACCCACAAACACCATCCCTTCAGCTGGTCTAGCGTCGCCGCGGTTGTGTCCAGGGAGGACCGTAGGGCTGTGCTTCGGAACCCCCCAGGATGTGCCCTTTCTCCAAGCAACGAGCCGCGATCCAAGTCCGATTCTTTCGTCATGTCCCTCCGAACGGGACAGCATACGGCCCTCACTCCGGCTCTTTTCGGTCCGTTCGTAGTCATGCCCCTCTTACCCCTCAGATCCGGCTTGACAACAACATCAGACCCGAGCATTCATGCACACAATATGCGTTTTACTCATAACCGGCTCGTCGTCTCTACCTGAGTCTTTTGCAACAGCCGTATCTCTGACCTCAGTAACACACGGGATGAATGTCGTCAAATGATCTCACGTATGGTGACTTTGCTAGCTGAAGAAAAAGTTTGCTCTCCCTTGTCACTTCGTCTTGGGTTGAAACCCATGTCTAAGCCCATCACAAAACTCCTTCATGCCCACGCGCCCTGAGCATCCGGCCACCGTTCCTGCTGTTGGTACAAACCCAGAGACTTCCTATCGCCCCCCCTCCCATTACTCAGCGTCTCTGCGGAGCAGGTACTCTACTTGACACTTGGCCCTTCCCCCCCGCCCCTTCATACCACAGCATATGCCGACACGTAGCTTACGCTTGAATCGTTCGGCGTTGTGACCATGCTGCTGCGCTGGTACTGCACGAACTTGAATTTCGGGTGGTCTTCGCCTAGTTCTTCCAACGCCGCCATCGTCACGCCAATCGGGTGCCTCCCGCAGACTGTGTTTTTCGTCTGCTTGAGGTTGTCATAAAAGTTGTCGTGTTTGCCTGTCTTGATGGCTTCGATGGCCAGGTCATCTAGCATCTTGATCGTCTCATGAATGGGTGGGCCAGTGGGAGCCCGGCCGTGCGGTGACAGTCTCTGCAGTTTGTTGATGTCGCCGTCGGGGCAATAAACGGTATAATCAAAATGGCCGCCCCAGTGGCAGAAATCGGAGCTTACGATGAATGCGTTCTCCGGGTCTTTGAGGTACGGCGCCAGCCACTGGCCAATCTCTTTTTCCTCGGCCTTGTCATTGTCACCGACGAGGATCGGTACAACAGGCGGAAAGTTTTCGGGCGACCCGAACGTCTGTTCGAGCCGGATCCAAAGATATGGCAGGTGCATTTCTAGCGAGTGCTCCTTGAGGTCATTGCGGGTAGGTATGGCGGGAATGTCGAACTCATCGCCGAGACGTGCGGTGACCTCCTCGTCGACCTTGAGCTCCCCCCATGGCGTACCATAGTTCTTAAACTCCGTGACAGCGCAGCCACGCAGATAGAATGTGTGTGAAGGTCCGAGAATGAAGACTCGCTTGGCCTTGGAGAGATCCAGAGCTTTGTAGGCCCATGCCGCGGTTGGGCCGGAGTAGCTGTAACCAGCATGGCTGTAGACGTCATAATACTGTCAGTTGGGCCGCTCATTTCTAATGGTTCGAGGAACTGACGAGAAAGGGAGAAGCGAGTGGTCGTAAGAAGTACTTACGGCGCTATAATGACCCTTGCGCCTGGAATGGGCAAACCACTGTCGTCAATCTGATCAGGGACATCAGATAGAAAGCCCTTGAGCTGCTTCGAGAGCTCCTCTGCATCCCCGAGGTACCACTCGCCTTGCTTACCAGGTCGGCGAGTGGTCTTGGAAGCCATGTCTGAATATGATTTGTTTGTACAAGAATCCTTAGAATGATTCGGACGCGCTTTGTCCTTGTGCCGGTGACAAAAGTGGGCGTATTATGAAGACGACGAAGAGATAGGGAGAGAGCTTGGAGCTTTAGGAAGGTTGAGTGACCTGACCTGCCCCGCACCACACGAGAGCTTGAGGTATGAGAGGGCGGGTGATGACGAAGGCGCGGGGTGAGCTCCTGCCCACCTGTAGTGGGGTACCGTGGGGCCGGGATAGCCGCCTGGCCTCCCCCGAAGGGGCCGGGCATTAGCGCCGCTAGTCTTCCTCGGCGGTTAATCCTGCTGCATTCACAATTCTCACCAGTAGCCCAGACAACACTACATTAAATTGTGGTGAGATATACCATCAGAGGCTGGGCGATATGAATTTCTAGGTGAACGTTTATTCCACCCAACTGCCCGGCATGGTGCTAGTCGGCGCTTCTACAGACCTCCAAAACTCACCCGCAAAGGCCTCCGAGTCGACAACCCACCGCAGCCGCCAGTCCTCCAACTTCGGGCCGTAATCAAAAGCAATAACTCGAATAGGGGTCCAGTATAGATCAACTCGGTTAAAGTCCGAGCCTACGCTTTGCATCCATGACTCTCTGCTGCAATCCAGCAGCTGGTTGCGGATTACACTGCGGGACGCAATGATCGCATCACTGTCGAAAGCGCCCTTCACTTCTGGGCACAAGAACTTTTGGACCATTGCTTCGCGTCGACCGTATTCCAGTAGATCCACGCCCGCAGTCTCCAAGTCCTGTAGCCACTGTCGCAATACCATCTGAAAGATGAGGTCCCATTGAGAAGGGGGCACGCTAGACGAGAGACGGCAGAGCGCCCCGCCTATGAGGGAGATCAAGGGCGTGCCTTTCCAGACTGGTACGTGAAAGCGGTCCCACGGCACGACCGTCTCCACGCCATTCAGGTCGTTGGCGCCTGCTGCCCGTACAATATCAGAGACGAAATCGCTACAGAGTACCGTGTACGACCGCGCGCGGAAGGTCCTGGCGTCATACTGAGCATCGTCAGCAAGTCTCTTGCCAAGAGTTATAGCAGCCGAGTGGACTAGCGAGAAACCTCCCCTAACGGAATCTCGCACGTCAGCGGGTGTGATGACTTCGCTGGTCGGATGGAGGAGGCGTCTACATGTCATGTTGTCGCGGACGATGAAAGACCCCAGCCTGACTGCCTCTGCGCGATCGCGAACGGGGAGTTGGGAGTAATTTCTCAAGAACTGGGACAGGTAGATTCGGAGGAAGTTGTCGCTATAGGAGAATTCTCGGACGAAATTGAAGAGACGCTCCGTTGTGAGTGTATCCGAGGCAGAGGCGGCGGAGTGGAAGAGGTTGATGAGTTCCGTGCGGTTTGGATCATGAGTTCCAGTGAAATTCTGGCGGGCTATGATGATGGCGTCTATTGGATTGCTAGACACGTTGGTTAGAGACTTTTAACAAGTGATTATCTGGGTTTGGGGGGTGGGGGTGGATATCGATAACTTACTAGTCGTGCATGTCTCGTTCGTCGTCGGCGATGGCACCGTTGTTAATTAAGACCCGGCAGACTTCCACCCTTGCACTTTCCGCAGCGAGCTGGTTTCTGTTTCAGCTACTGTCGTGGAAACGATGGAGATATCACGACTTACGTATAACAACGAGTGGCCCGTTTCGTTCCTATCGAAGGGCGTCGCCTGACCCGTCTTGAAGAGACTTATCAAAGCCGCTACATCCCCCCTTTCAGCAGCTTTGAACGCCGGAGAGGTGTTTGGTCGTATGTTGTAAGTATGGAACCGGTATTGCCATCCTGTCCAGTATAGCTCACCGACACGTCGCGACCAGGGTATCTCGACTGAGGCGGTCCATCGGTTATCGGTCTTTGAGCGACGGAACGAGCATTTTCCGAATAAGAAAGTCTCAGGGCATGAAGACCAGTTACCTTTCGTACTGCCCTTTTTCGCCGATATCAGGCTATTACAATGAGTGTTTTCGGTCTTGACTGATTTAGTTTCAATTAAATGTTGCAGCTCCGCCTTCACCAAGTTGACGGTTGCTTGTGCCGTCTTTTGTATGGCGTCGTTTTGACCAGCCATGATATACTCATTAATTCGCGCCGAAGTCTGATCGATTATGAATGTTTCTGAAAACTCAGACTTTGCTCTTAAATCAACATGTCAGTTCAGTAATCATAACTCTGGAGTGCGCAACTTACACACGAAACAAGGAGATAGACATTTCCATCAGCTCCATGGCGCAGGCAAGCTCCTTTTCCAACGTTTCCATTTCCTCTTTTTCAAAAGTTATAACCTTTAGTGAGTTGACACGCCGCTTAAACTTGCTTTTAGGCTGCTGTACTTTGGCATTGAGCTTTTCGACATGGTGAGAGAGCGCCGCCTCCGCCTTTCGTATGTGTTCTAGGCTTCCCTGGGTAGCTGGACGCACTTGCAGGCTTGGGCACCTCTCGATCTCGTTTTCGATTTGGGAGAGTACATCTCTGAGGTATCCCAGCCTACTAATGCGCACTTGGAGTTCCTTCGGTAGCTGTTTGACTTGGTCCCATAGCTGAATGGCGTCGATGATGACTTTGCCGGCGCTGACCCCGATTTGGGCAAAGGCGAGGCTACCTGAGACGACTTCCATGCCGGCCATAAGTCGATCATGGATCGTTGCATGTATCTTGAATACGGCCAAATTGGAGGGATTCAAAACCGACTACCAGAGTTCCGCAAAACATGCGGAGAGCAATCAACAGTAAGACACAAGGCGAAAGATGCGTAGAAACAGAAGCATAGTACACGAAATTACCTTTAAGGTGATCTGCGTAAAACATACGTTCAGAAAGAGCAGTGGCGCAGATGAGAGGCCGCAGCAGGCTGGGCCTGTCGTGAGGCCTCAGCGGCTAAGTTACATGGGTTGCAGCCAGTCAGGAACGTGATTGAATGAGCACCCGCCGACGTCAAGTCAACCAACACGAGAACCGAAACTGTTGCTATTTTTTCTTTAGCGAACAAAAACCTCGGGGGAAACAATTTCGGCGCAGATTCAAGGTGGCTGATTTGCAGGGTGGATCCCCTCTGGGCAGCTTTGCCATTTGCCTCAACCAGAACAGTTGACGTCAACGTCAAAGGCATAGATAATGTATTTCTAGGCAACCTCAGTGAGAGGATGTAATGTGAATGGTGGGATTCGACTCAAACCGGTGGCTTTATCTTCCGGTATTCGGACCAGATCATTCGCGGCAGCACAATATTCTCATCCCAATCAAACCCTGGTGTGTATAAGCCATAATCCTCCGCGGTGTCACAAAAATCATCGTTCCAACTCCCAGGGATGTTGATAATAGGGTCTTCAACCATATTCCAAAACTCTTCAGCAAAGCCCAAGTCCGCTGGTGTCCACCACAGCCTCCATTGCTCCGGTAGCGGCCCGTACGTGATGCCCAGGATAGCAATCAGGAATACTCGTGACCTTTTCCTATAAATAAGGTCTCTTTCCCACAACCAACTTGGGTTTGTTCCCCACCGAGAGAAGAAACCGCCGTTTTGATACCTCTCCTTTTCCCTACGACCATATTCCAGGAGATCCATGCCATTTTCATAAAGTGTCGTCGCCCATGTCCAGATTGCTGATTGAAAGGCTTGCTCCACGACATCTGGTGGACACTTATCGAAGTTGCCTAGCATACGGCTTATCATATGACAGATTGGAGTCCATTGAGACACTGATAACTTGTCCCAAGGAGGTGAAATTTCCTCGGGGTCCAGCCTTGTGATCTCGCCGAGTGCTTGTTTGAAGCCTCTGTCAGTTTCTGGCTCGCCTTGCTTGCTCTTTGGGGAGGCAAACTGCAGCCCCACGCCCGAGGCGACCAAGTCCGCCACTCCCCAGTTGCAGTTGCACCTAGTGACCTCGAGCAATTCCTTTGTGGGAGCTCGAAGTTCCGGGATTAGCCACAGAGCCTCTTCCCAGCTCCATAATGCCCTACTTATGCTAATGCCAGCATGACGAATCCTGATTGGGTATGCAACGGATAGGTAATCGATTGACAGAATCTGCCCAATGTTTCGGATGCGGTGGAAAGATGCTATGCTCAATATCGAGTGCCAGAGATTGCTTTCGACGGATAAAATGTCTGGCGCATAAGTGTCGAAGAGCTTGAGAGTTTCTACCCAAGGGCTGGCGTCATTAGGAACAGTGAAGAATAAGAAAATTTCTAGGGGGGTCCTTGCTACAACTGGTAAGATTATCGGATTGTCCCAAGGAAAGGGATACTCGCTGAAGGAGCCAGGTTGCAGACCAATTTCCAGGAGCCATTTGGCAATTTTCACGGACACGTGGTCAGCGGCCAACTATTGTTTAGATCGTCAGCACCGCTTGTCAGCCCAATACTTGGAGGAAGAAACAGGTTTGGAAGGGGAGATTCGAAACAACTAACTTGCAGGAGGTTTAGGCCAATAGAATTATGAGTGAATGGAGTCAGATTGTTATCGTACAGGCACTTCTTCATCAAGGCAACATCGTCCTTCTCTAGGGCCACGATTACCTCTTCGTCAAACAGGTCAATGACTGAAAAGGTTGACAGATTGAACTGCCACCCCGAAGTGCTTCTCTTAGCCATGAGAGAGTATACAGTACGACAAAGCCAGTCAGGAGTTCTCATAGAAATGTGACCGCTCTGGTTCCCGAAGCCATAGTGAAGTCTACCTATCAAGGTCCGCCCTTGGGTTATGGTTGTGGCATCCGGAACGGTCGCCTTTTCGAGACCCGACTTGTAAGTTTCGAGATGATTGGCGTCTTGTACCTCGATTGCACGACCAGAATTAGCTGAAGCGCCATTCGAGGTGTTCACTGGCTCCGGAAGACGTTGGACGATGACGGATGTGCATAGGTTGGTCATTGTACTGTCAGAAACATTAGCAGCTTCTCTGAAGTCGGCAAGATATGTGATGACGCACGCGCAATAGAGTCCCTGAGCCATCTTGAAGAGGTTCAGAGCGCGATCAAGCTTCCGCTCCATTGCCTCCAAGCTATCCTTATGAATTAGCACCCTGGCGGTCGCAAACTTGCGCTTGTACCTCCTTTTGTCGGTGACTTGAGCATTTAAATCCTCTATGGTTGCTTGTAGATCGCTCATAGCAACGCGGGCCTTCGTGATAGCCTTCTGCATGAACTTGTCGTTCCAAACCGAGTGAGGGACCGGCTGAAGGGTACTCTGGCATTCAGCCTCACGAAGAAACTCTTCGATATCCTGGAGCTCCTCGGCCTTTTCCAAAAGAGTTGTGGGGACGTCTTTGACCTCGTTCCATAAGTACTTGAGTTTAACGGATAGTTTGACCGCCTTGCCTGTCATGTCGACAACGGCGATGATGCTTGCCGCAAGGCCGAGAGCTTCCGCCATGGCTACAGTTCGGATTCGGCGTGTTCCAAAAAACAAGTACTACGATTAGAAGTTTATCAAGATTCAAAAAAGTTCACGACGAGAAGGAGTTTTGACGTATGTTGATGGTGCGCTCAGCCTGATCCGTCACTGTACGCCTTGCCAGCCGGGGCTGAATGTCAGCACACTGGATTTGATCGGAGAAGCACGGCACTGGTGCGTCCATTTTGGCCTCTCAGAGAGAACCGCGCGGATGCTCATGCGCATGCAAGCTGCGCCACGAGATGTGTGTTGTGATTCGCTTGCTGGCAGATTTGGTCAGTCAATTGGGCGGCTGTGCAGCTGCCATCGCTGTCCAGCGAAGAGGTAGCCTTATGCTAATTTCTGGATGTTTATCCATGCCGTTTCGACTAAATTAAAAATGTTGCATTCATACCTTTGGAATTAGCAGTGATGAGCCTGTTCTCAGTGACATGACTTTTCTGGCTTTGCGACGGGTTTGAAATTCAATGGCCCACGACTCTTTGAAGCTGTAACTTCAACATCCCGTTAAGATGGTTGACTGACTGACGGGCAGCCTATCATAGATCCCTAACTAAAGTTATGGTCCCGCCACTTTCCTGCGTCTGCGCCTCATCAGTTCTCGGGTCGCTGGTCTATAGATGATTATGAATGCCTAGTGGCTTGCTGCAAATACTTGAATTCATTATGCCTGGTATCCTTTGCGTCTCATACATTTTAACGCCTAAAACGCAATCTGCCGCCCAAAACGCCGTGCCGTCGAGGCGAACCAAGGGTTGAAAAAGCAACCCGCATTGCAAAAGCCCCCAAAATGCCATGTATAGCGAAACCATCAAGTCAAAATCGCCTTGTTGCAAAAACATTAGAACATGCGAACTGACGACGTCGCCCAACCAGGTGCGCTCCCGGCAACCCATGATTTTCGTCCGGCGCACTGCAGACACCTCCTTTGCTCCCCTAGGTTCGTGACAGAGCAGTGGGAACAGACGTGTTTCCCACACGCACCGCAAGAGCTGTCCCCTCCGTAACTGTCAACCTCCATACTGTCGGCGTCGCCCGACGAGCCCAGCCCCGCGCCGCAGTCTTCGCAACTCGCAGGATTGAGTGTCGTTTGGTCCACAGATGGGCTCGTGAATCTCGTCACACTGGGTGCTGCCGAGCTGATGTTCCAGAAGCTGTGCAGAGACTTTTGGGTGCTACGCGCTGAAGGAGCGGGGACGGGACTCGGGGATGGTTCGTTGGCGAGGTGCTGGTTTTGTTGCTGGGCTGAGTAGAGCATTTTCAATGTTCGCTCTGTTTTGAGCCAGGTGTCAGCATTGGCCATACATTGAAGCTGAGCTTCATGGTGTCATGAGCTCGACTTACGATGTACCTCATCCTCGGATGGCCTGTTGTCGCGGAAGCGCTTCATCGTCCGGCTTGGTAGATGCGAGGGAGCTGCGAAGGCACGAGGGAAGACGGGACTGGGAGAGACGGGGAAATCGAAGGATTCCATGCTCGAGTCGGAGCGGGCGGGGGAGTTGAAGAGAGCCACGAGCTCGGAGCTGGAGCGCTTGCGCTTGAGGGCCATCTTGTCGCTCTGATTTCGAGTTGAAAGTTGCGGGTTTCTGTGAGAAAATGACGTGATGTTTGTGACAGTATTGAATACGGCGCAATCGTGACTGATGATGTTTGTGTCGTTGAGTGGGTTGAGTATTCTAGGCAGGGTAAGATTCTAAGCGCTAAGAAATGTAATGCGCATTGGTGGTGTCACAGCTGGCCGGCCTGGCGCGGCGCGTCCTCAGCGCGTTGTGTTCGCGACTGTTCCACTAACTGTTTAATGGGACCCACACAGCGTTCCGCGTACGGTACTTTCACTACTTACACAACAAGGAATTGAACTGACTTCTATCCGGAACCATCCACACGTTAAATTCTCAGATGAATAAACACCGAGATGACTTCGGAGTTCGATGCACCTTAGTCTTCTATGAGCGTGTGAGCCTTCTCTTGCCGTTTCGGCATTCGGCGGGGCCTCCCGGAAAAGGCCGTGCTCCGCGGGCCCGGCGTGTCTCCACTCACAGCCGGATCGGGATTGTCTATGGCCGGATGGCCGATTTGGTTTCCTGTTTGGTCATATTCGTCCTGGAGATGTGGAACATGATCAATGCACCAGTATAACTAGGAGCAAAGGTCATCTTCAGTATGTGGAGGTGTAGTTGATGTCTAGGCACAGGATTCATGTCACATCCATCAAGTCCGATAAAGCAAGATCTTATTTTAGGTACCTAGTACCTTATCAACTGTATAGACAGGCCGTCCTGATGAGAATAGCAGATGCCTGCACTAAGTACAGTGGTTGCGACTCAAACAGCATCCTGAAGCCATGCCTTACAGAGGGCTTATCTATAGAGTTTTTTCCCCACACCTTTTTATGTATCAAGCATGGCGGCTCACTTGACATCACTAGTACAAGTCGCGGATTCTTGCTAACCCTGCAGTTTCAAGGTTCTGCTGAATCGTTCCGTTCAACTGAACGCCGAACGGCCCAATCTCGAGCGGACAATAGTGCTCTCGGCCGCACATCTTGTCCTGGAAGTAGGACCTAATGGCTTCGAAGCCACACAGGTTGTCTGTCGTGAAGGAATTATGCTGAATTGAGAGTGTCAGTGTTGGGCCTTGCGTTAGATATCAGAGTTTCCACGTACGCCCAATCCATCAATAGTAAGCCTCCGAGAATTCCTGAATTTGGGAGCGTTCGCAATAGCACTGTTCATCATGGTTAATTACTTTTATAGGGTTATAGATGGACCATGAATCACTTACTTCTCAATGGGTGTTGTAGGATCGAATGTGTTGCTAACAAAAAGCAACGGGTATGACGTGTTGCCCCCATAAGGCCCTTCAAAAACGTCGTTGGAGCTGATGGACCATCCGGTACAACTTAGTGCCACCGTAGCCCAAATTTCCCCAATCACACTTTGGTCTTCCAGCTGCTTTATCAGAGGGCGGAGATCTTCCAGCGACTTCCCATACAGCCTATTTTTCTGATCCGAGCACGTCACTCCGATATTCTGCTCAAGATTTCCATCCAATACTTCTGCATCTTCTGATTCCCCAAGTAATAGCTTAACCTGCTCTGTCCAGACAGCGAGGTAGCCCCCATCCAGCGCCTGCTCCAAACGTACAAGCGCGGGTGCGATGATGCCAAACGAAGCCAACGGTTCGATAGCGACAGAAAGAATTCCGTCTTTGAAAACACGGAGAGCAGATGCAATCTCGGTGGCATTCTCCCAACCCTCGGCTTCTGCTGTACGAGCATCAAGCTGCGAGAATGACGCGTTCCACCGCTCAAAGATATTCATGGGGGTGTCGCCAGTATAATAGGCGCAGTAGCCTGGCCCTGCGGCGTGACAATAAATAAAAAATGCCCCTAGAATACCATCGACATGATTCATGTTGGGATATGTGCCGTTCTCCTGGTAACCCTCGGGGCTGAGGACGGCATCGAGCGCAACATGTCCAACTCTGTCGGGAAACATTGACGCGAAGGTCTGTCCAAGAAAGGTGCCGTAACTGATACCGTAATAGTTCAGCTGACTGGAGTTTAGTGCCGCGCGGGCACCATCAGGGGTGGCGGCAAAGGCTTCGACAATGCTGAGCATATCGCGTGCCGTTGTGGCGGTTGTCATGTGTGGTCCGGCAGCAGTATCGGCGCCAATGGTCGCTTGGCAGCGTTCACCGATATCCTTGTAGATTTCGATACGCTCGTTGTAGAATGCGTCTCCCAGGCGAGGCACGTTCCGAGTCTTTCGTCGACGGGTAGAGTTTCCTGCCGAGCAGCTTGCTCGCGGCTCGCTGAGCCCAATCCCGCGAGGGTCGAAACCTACGATGTCATAGTTTGAGCCTAGGATAGGCTGGATTTGGATTGCACTGCTGCGGGCTAGTTCGATTCCGGAACCACCTGGACCGCCAGGGTTAATGAGGATCATGCCTCGGTATGGACCATTTTGGGAAGCCGGATCTGCGGGAAGCTTCATTAACGGGACCGAGGCTCGGCCGAGCTGAGGATTCAAATAGTCAAGAGGTACCTATTGCACAAAGGGTCAGTGAGTGCGAGAGTGGCCACAGTTGGGTTACCGAACATCGAGCTTGGCGCAGTAGAAAGGGCCCTCGCAGCGGCACCAAACAAGGTTGGTTGACGGTGTAATCGATTGGAATGTGCAGTTTTGAGCAGCTGCTATCCCGATTCCAAGCAAGGAAAAGGCTCCGATAAAAGCTTGAGGTCTCATAATGTCTATAAGAGTATTATATCCTTTAGGATAGAACGAAAGATTTCCACTACATAAGGTAGGTAGTTTGGCTACTATGTCGAATCTACTAACATCACGGGACGACAAATAGCCATATATTGTACTTCTATTTCATTTGGGATAGAGTGCTTGACAACTGTTTCAGTCAAAAAAACTGGTGAGATTGTGTAACGACAGATCCTGTTGCGATAGTTGGAATACGGAGTCGTGTGGCACTTCCAGCCACACGCCCGCCAGGCTGAGAGGCCCAAGCCTCCCAGACCCACGTGACAGGCCAAGGGGGAATATCCCCACCTTCTAGTCAACAACACCACTTTCAACTATCATAAACTATCGATTAGAACTAATTTACTATTAACGTACATGATAAGCGAGTGAGACAGACAAGCGAGTGAGACAGTAAACCGCGACCGTCGCACCTTGACGCGACCGGCACCTTTTCCTCTACAATAAATCATGGAATCAGCTAGTATTGAAAGAAGGTTACAAATTGCCCTTCAAGCAATGAGAAATGACCCAAAACTTAGTGCTCGGGCCGCAGGTGCACTCTATACAGTCAGTCACGCAACATTAAGCCGGCGACTAAAGGGAATAGTCTCACGACGCGACAGCATGCCTAATTCACGGAATTTATCAGATTTAGAAGAGAAGACAATAGTTGAGTATATTCTCGACCTAGATGCGCGATCATTTCCTCCCCGGCTGAGTGGTGTGGAAGAAATGGCCAATCGACTTCTCGCAGAGCGCGACGCGCCTCCAGTTGGGAAGCGCTGGGCTTCTAATTTCGTCAAGCGACAACCACAGCTTAGGACGCGTTTCTTTCGCAAGTATGACTATAAGAGAGCTCAATGCGAAGATCCAGAGGTGATTCGTGGCTGGTTTTCGCTTGTGAAGAATACAATTGCGAAGTATGGTATTGCTGATGCTGATATCTACAACTTTGATGAGACCGGCTTTATGATGGGCGTTATTGCTTCTGGAATGGTTGTTACAAGTGCTGAAAGGCGTTCAAATACGAAGATGACACAGCCTGGCAATAGGGAATGGGTTACAGTTATCCAGGCTATTAATTCCCAAGGGGAGAGCATCCCGCCATACATCATCGTTGCAGGCCAGTATCACCTCTCAAGCTGGTATACAGAAACCTCTCTTCCGGGCGATTGGGCTATTGCAACGTCTGAAAATGGATGGACAACAAACGAGAGAGGTATTGACTGGATCAGACACTTCGACATTTATACAAAACCACGTACGTCTGGGAAATATCGCCTCCTCGTTGTTGATGGTCATGAAAGTCACCACTCCGCAGCCTTCGAGCTCTTTTGTCAAGAAAACAACATTATTACACTGTGCATGCCGGCTCACTCGTCTCATCTACTTCAACCCTTAGATGTTGGTTGTTTTCAGCCGTTAAAGAATGCCTACGGTCGGCAAATTGAGAATAAGATGCGGCGAGGCATAACCCATATCTCGAAGGAAGATTTCTTTGCAGCATTTCACGAAGCTTTTAAGCAGTCTTTTACGAGGAAAAATATCCAGGGAGGTTTCCGAGGAGCTGGACTTGTCCCTTTGAATGCAGAAAGTATTCTCTCAAAGCTGGATGTAAAGTTCCGAACGCCAACGCCTGAGGAGGGGGTCCCTCAGACACCAGACCCTTGGATCTCTAGGACGCCGAGCAACCCAAGCGAAGCAAGATCACAGTCTACTTTTATTAAGAGTCGAATCTCACGCCACCGAAGCAGCTCTCCAGCATCAATTTATAGTGCTGTGAGTAAGCTAGCCAGAGGGACAGAAGGACTAGGGCATCGGGTAGCATTACTAGAGTCAGAGGTTCAAATCCTTCGAGAGGAGAATGCAATATTAAGTCGGCGTCGAAGGGCTAAGAAAACACGTCTACAGAAAGGAGGAAGTCTTACTATATCTACTGGAGAGGATATACAGTCGCAAAGAGAGGCAGACACGCAACTACAAGAGGAAACGCGACGGAGTAGTGGTCGCAAAGTGAGGTCTGAGACGACTCATCGTCGGTGTGGCGTATGCGGGAATACAGGCCACAACGCGAGAACATGTCAATTTATTGAGGAAACTGTCAGATTGAGCGCGCTACGCGAGGCTTCGGCAACGCTCGGCAGAACACTATTTCCGAGCGCCGAGCCCCGGGTCAGGGGGTGGCATACCCCCTTCCCTACGCGCCCCTGAAGGGCCCTTAGACAGTTACACACATAACGGAATACACATCGTTCTGAACCCTCAATTCGACAATTAACAGTCTGATACGTGCTGCGTTTACGTTAAACGCCGCTAGCCATCTATTCTACGTATACGAAAGCCCTTTCTACGCGCCCAATTGAACCCCTATCGTCGAAATGTCCTCCTCAAGCGCGAAAATCACCCTGAATACCCCTGCCGACTGGATCCTATGGATCGACCAGCTGCAGTCGAAGGCCAAGTCCTACGACCTCTGGCGATATATCGATCCCCAGCGCCCAGGCGCCTTAAACACGGGACAAACGCGTCTCGAGCGGCGGATGGAGCGGCCGAAGCGCCCCGAAATATACGATCACCCCAAGACCGGCAAAGCCGAAGTGCTAAACGAAGACGCCGACTACGAAACGCGCGCACAAGCGCTGGAGGAGCTCTCGGCAGCCAATCTCGCCCTGTATAAGGAACGTCGGTCTGAATATATGGAGCGCTCCAAGACCCATGAAGCGTTCCTGAAAGGGATTCGCGTGCTCGAAGACTGGGTCCGAGATACAGTCAGCACCTCTCTCCTCAAGAGCTGCTGTACCGCGGACCGCGCACTGGACCGCTGGGTCTACGCGTTGAAGGAACGCGTAGGGATAACCACTCGTGAGAGACGCACCGCCGCGAGCGAAGCATATAAGAGAGCGCTCCAGATACCGGAGCGGAAGCGACTCGCAACGAAGAAAGAGCTGGAAGAGTGGCTTACGAAGTGGGAAGAATCAATCCACGAAGCAGCAGCGGCGGGCGTCCCGGGTACCGAGCTCCCCAGTATATGGTTCCCGGAATTCACCTACGCCGTGAGCCACAGCTACGCCGATACATGGATCTTCTCATACCAGACCGTCAAGGACGAACGCGTCGAAAGCGAGAAACTGAGCGTTGGAGAAGTCCTGTCAGACGCGCGGCGGTTCCTACAAACAACCTCTCAACACAACCCGAAGAAGCAGGCCGGACGCGGAGCGTTTGGTCCTACCACAGAAGCCACTTCAAGAAACGAAGAGGAAGGGGAACGAACTTCCCCCGCGCGCCTAACGGTACCAATGAGAAGCAGCCGGAGATCTCGAGGAAACACGCGCTCCAGAGGAGGAGCTTGCAGAGACCGGTCGCGGAAGAGAAGCGATGGGGAGAGCGAGGGCAACCGGCTGTGCCCTGCGTGCCTGAAACCTCACCCGCTCTCGAAGTGCTGGCTCGTCAACGAACGGGAGCGCCCTGAGTGGTACGAGCCGAGTAGAGAGCTTCTCGCGAACCTCGACGAGCGGATGAGAAAAGACGAAACGCTCGCAAACCGTGTCAGGAAGGTGAGAGAACCAGCGAAAGAAGAACACTGACTATATGGCCGAAGCAAGGGGACCGTCCCGAGTGCCTTCCACACCGCTCCGGAGACATACGAGCTCTTCAGATCGGCGATCCTGGACTCTGGATCAACGATCCATGTATTCAACGACCCCTCGTGGTTCACCACACTGTCAGGAAAGCGCAACAGGCGCCAGAAACTCGCTCCGCGTGCCTGGATAGGCTACATAGTCGGCTACACATCAAGCAACTCGTTCCGGATATGGAATCCCCTGCGTAGTGAAGTATTTACCACGCGCGATATGGTGTTTAACGAGAAATGCCACTTCGACGGCAACGTCAGGTCCCTAGTGGAAGAAATCAACTACCTCGACCTGCAGGCGATTCAGCAGCGCATAGAGGAGCTGATCAGACAGACCACAGGCTCAGAAAACTATATACAAAGCGCTAACGAAGAAGCAGAAGAAGTCTCAGAGCACGCCGATCCCGGTGAGCCTGCCCTGGAAGCAGCAGAAGCGCTCGGGCACCATAACGCTAAAGCGGACGCGCCTAAGCAAGTAGAAGGGCAATACACGGGAGCGCGGTTTGAGCCCTTTCCGACGCCGGAGGCGTCGCCTCCTACATCCTTTCTCGCGGTGCTTACCGAGCTCGACGTGAGGGGGTGGGGAGAAGAGCATACGCGGGATATCCCCGCTACGAAGCCCATCTATAAGAAGGTCACACTACGGACGTCGTACAAAGCTGCTTTTCTAGCTGGAACGACGCTTTATAAACAAAACCCTAGACGTCAAGACGGCCCACGAAGGGATCGCGTTGTGCCTGGCTAGCCGCGCGCCCCTGAGAGGGTTTCCGAGGCAACCTTCACCGTGAAATCCGGGAATGACGGCGCGGATGAAGGCCCTTTGGAAGACCAAGTTACAGGTCAGCAAGAGGCAAGTGAATCCCAGGAAGGTTGCTCCGTGGTAGAAGCGTTTGAGACAAGTGAGCCCAGCTCCTACAGAGACCGGAGCCAGACGCTTGCAGAAGAGACGAAGGATCTCAGAGCGCGCGGTAACCGGGATATGGTGACTGCGTTGGCGCCGACCGAGCTCCGCTCCCGCGTGGAAGCGCAAGGCCGAAAGAAAGGCGCCTACTGGAGGGATCTGGCCCCTTTGCCAACGTCTCACGATCAGTTGCAACGTTACCCTTTCCGGGAGGAGTTCCTGCGCGCTGAAAGAAGCCACCTAGACGGGCACAAGGAGTCCCGCTCGTGGGAAGAGGTCGCAAGAAGCGCCTCGCGCGGCTACCAGGTCCTCGGATGCCACTGGGTATACACTTACAAGCTTGATAAGCACGGGCGATTAGCCAAATTCAAGGCACGCCTGGTTATTCGAGGAGACCAGCAAGCAAGAGACGCGCGGGAGACGTACGCCGCGACGCTCGCAGGTATGTCGTTCCGAGTTCTGATGGCCGTTGCCGCGCGCTTTGACCTAGAATTACTACAATACGATGCGGTAAACGCCTTCGTCTACGCGGATCTAGACGAGACCGTCTATATGGAGCTTCCGCCGGGCTACCGCGTTCTAGGAAGAATCCTGCGATTGAGAAAGGCGCTATACGGCCTACGACGTTCCCCTCTCCTGTGGCAACGCCACTTAGAAAAGGGACTCGTAGAACGTGGATTCGAACGCGTGGCAGGCGAGAATTGCTGCTGGCAAAAAGGCGAAGTCATGTTCTTCTTCTACGTGGACGACTGCGTACTGGCGTTTCCCCGCGCGCGCAAGGAGGCAGCGCTGCGGGAGGTCTCTGAGCTACAGAAGCGCTACCACTTCGAAGGAGGCGGAGACCTCCAGTGGTTTTTAGGAATCGAGGTCATACGAGACCGAGCCACACGCCGATTATGGCTCTCGCAGGCAGTTTACGCCGAGAAGGTGAGGCGGCTGCTTCCACCCACAGCTAACGCGTTAGAAGACGGTTCTGAAGCGCGCTTGTATACTCCTATGGTCCTGGAGGAGCTTCTACCCTACGAAGGAGAGGCCAGCGCGTGGGAAGTTAACCAGTACCAGAAGAAGGTCGGGACTCTCCTATACGCCGTAATAATGACGAGACCCGACGTCGCGTTCGCGGCAAGCCGTCTCGCGCGCTTCAACCAGAATCCCGGGCCGAAACACCAACGCGCAGCGGACAGAGCGCTCGCCTACCTCTATTCCACCCGCTACCTCTGCCTCGAATACGGCTGCGAACCCGGCAGCGAGGAAGACACGCTTATCGTGGCGTCAGATGCCAGCTTCGTAGACAACTCCCTGGATCGGAAGAGCTCTTAGGCGCTCGCTATGAAGCTATTCGGCGGGCTCGTTGCGTGGCGCGCTAACAAACAGGCCACGGTCACTACATCTACGACGGAAGCTGAGCTGCTATCCCTCTCGCAAGCAGCAAAGGAAGCGCTATTTGCAAGCCGCCTGATCTCCGCGCTAAACGTATACCTTCTAACAGAAGAAGCGCTGGAAGCGACGTTTCCCGTAGAAAAGCGCAGCGTACCCACGATTCAGATCCAATGCGACAACTTACAGACCGTTCGACTGGTGACAACGGATCTAGTGACCTTTCAGACGCGCTTACGGCACGTGGATATTCATAACCACTGGCTACGACAAGAGGTCGTAGCGAAGCGCGTATCCGTGGCATACACACCGTCGTCAGAGCTTATGGCAGACGGTCTGACGAAGAGTCTCGCGCTCCTATAGTTCCGCGAGTTCCGGAAGCAGGTCCGTATGAGCGAACAGGCAGAGCTCCTGAAGCGGAATCGGAGACGCGAATTAGAAGAAGACGAAGAAGCGTGGGCCAAGAGAGCCGCGCAGGAAGACGTCTGGGCGGTCGAAGACCACGAGAAGCGCGCTCCGAGTGCCACGGGAAGCTCGTGACTTGCTGTGGTACGCGAGTTGTACGTATAAAACGTCTTCTTAGCAGAAGGAGAGGAGACAGCGCAGTAGAAAGCCTACCAGCCGAGGGATGAGCGAAAGAAGAGCTCTGAACGCAGTGTAATCTAAATACGAGGGGGAGAGGGCGACTCGAGGGCAGGGAAGCCCCGATTCGGCGCTCCCCTGAGGGGGTGTGTCAGATTGAGCGCGCTACGCGAGGCTTCGGCAACGCTCGGCAGAACACTATTTCCGAGCGCCGAGCCCCGGGTCAGGGGGTGGCATACCCCCTTCCCTACGCGCCCCTGAAGGGCCCTTAGACAGTTACACACATAACGGAATACACATCGTTCTGAACCCTCAATTCGACAGAAACATCCGAAGAACAGGAATCCGAGTAGTATTAATCAATCTAAGATTTCTTGTTATAGATTTCGATATTATTGTCGCGAAGGTCTGGTTTACTGTCTCACTCGCTTGTCTGTCTCACTCGCTTATCATGTACGTTATTTGTTATTAACGAACGGAATTCCGTTTTACCCTTTGTAAAACCTATACTAATTAGTAGTAAACCTTATAATTGCTATTAATTTAGTTAACTTTATAATTACTACTTTGCTACGGATAAACCGTAGATTAGTAAGGTTAATACTAAAAGAGACGACTTCTTAAACTAGATACCTAAGCCTAGGTAAAAGTAAGGATTTCGTACTAACGAGAGAAGAAGCGAGAGTAACTAAGATCTACGGAAACTAGTAGAAGAAAGCTTCTTTTCCTCGAATCTACTAGCAATCCGATTATTCGAGTAACCTAGGGACTGCTATGCTTACCCTAGGCGGGATAAGGTTAATTATAGCTAATTATCGCTAGCAAGAGCGTTCTATTACGCGTTTTTAATTACTAGAAGAAGAGACTTACCGAATCGATAGTCTTCTAACCTCTTTACGTGTTGGAACGGTAGGTAGGAATCTCGTAGATAGTACGATATCCTTATAACAGGGTATTAGAGTAAGGGAACTTGTACTTATGAAGTAGGGCTTTAATAGTAAAGAATGTATAGGCTTATATTGAAGCTGAGTTGGTTGAGGAACTAATAGCTAGCTAAGGGAGAGAATTAGGCTAGTTATATAGTAGTATAACGTCGCCTATAATAGCTAATATAGGAAGCTATAAGCTAGGTTTAGTATACGTAAGTATATACGTCAACTAGCTTATAAAGCAGCTTATAAATCAGACTAGAATCTTCTTTAACTAAATAGACTTTTAGATAAGGTTAAAGAGAGTATTCCATAGGGATCTGAATGTCATATGTTTAAACTAGCAAGCAGCCATTCTTAGCTAGTTACTTTTGTAAGTCCTACTAAGTCTTAGATAAGACTAAATAGGATAAATAAGTAAAATAGAAGTATAATATACTTATACTTCTAACATTACGCTATAAAGGCGAAGATTTATAAATCCTATAAAAGATAATAACTTCCCTAACTATAACTATCCCCTACGCGCAGTGCTAATTACGAGGCGCCTGCTAGTTTCTTAATAAATCCCTAGACGAGGTGCTAACCGCGAGGCGCCTGCTATAAGAGACCTCCCTACTAGAAGAAGAATACGCCGAAAAGCAAGTAAAGACTACCGGTAGTAATCTGCCTATATAGCTATACGTATACGCCTCCGAGGCTATAGCTTAGGAGAAATATATATAGTTATAAGCGTTATAAAGCTAACTATCTACTAGATTCTAAACTTCCTAATAGTAAGGAGTAAAGCCTAAAGCAAGAAAGAAAGATTTATAAAAGAATCTACGGTAAAACTTTCTCCCTACTAATTCGAGACCTATATATACCTTTATACCCCTCGAGAATATTAGTAAGAACAGCGCTAACGGAAATAAACGATAAACCGACAAAAATCCCCGATTTTACGATTCTTTCCTTTTAAAATCGTAATATCCCAAATCGTCTTTTAACTCCTACTTCCAAGCCTATATTTTATACTAATCGTAGCTAACGCTATTAAAGATTAGAATTTAAGATTCTAAATAAAAGTAATCCTTTTATACTATCAGAATAAAGCGAAATTTACGAGAAGGATCGCTTATAAACGGCGTTACTACTAAAAGCTAATTAATAATCCCTATCTTATAGAGAATCGAAAGTATAATCGATCTAGTAATATAAGGTAACTAGGCAATCGACCTTACAAACGCTAGTCTATAGTAACTAGGTTCCTATATAGGTTTCCTACTTAAGACTTATAAGAAGAAGAATCTTATAAGCCTCGAGCTATAGAACGAAGTTTCTCTCGATTTCGCCGACTAGTTAGAAAAAGACTTCTAGAATATACCTCCCTTAATCTTACGATTCTTTAGAGACTATTTAATTAGTAACGGCGTCTATGTCGAAATAGATAGTAAGAAAATCTCGAAAAACGTAGCATTAGCCTTTAAAAAAGAAGAATTCTACTATTAGTTACCTTAAGAACTCGAACAAGGCGTTAAGAGATATCGCAACCTAAAGGCTTTAATAAAAGACCCCGAATTCTACGAAGAGATTACGAGACCGGCAATAATAGCTAATAGTATAGGAGGAAGAGTCAAACCAACCTTATAGCTACCTCCTCTATAAGAATAATAATAGTAGTAACTACCATACCGACTGTTATATCCTACGGTCTCTCCGTTAATAGACTTCTAACTATACGAGTTAATAGACTATATCGGAAAATAATTAATAGAATTTGCAAAACTATACCTTAACGATATAAAATATAGTAGCGATATATACGATATATTCGAAAAGAAGATGCTAGTATTCGTAGATTACTATAGAATGCTAGGAATTTATACCTCTTAATATAATAAGGCACTTCCCCTAATACTAAAAGGAATAGCTAAAACCTACTTTTACGCCTCGATTAAAGTAATTAACCTATAGCCTAACTTCGAGACTATAATCAACTAATTAAAATCATACTTCGAGACTAAGGAAAGGTAATAAGCATACATTACGTAGTAGAATATAACTACTCTTCCCTAAATCATTTATAATAACCCTAGAAAGACTAAATCAGAGTATTTTAACATACTATATAACAAATTAAGCAAGATTCAGCCTAGTTTACTATAACAAGATTATAACGACCGATCCCTCTATACCTAACTTCTATACGCTTATAAAGATATTCTAAAGTATGCAATAGCGTTATTTATACTAGCTAAGACGTACGAGGGACTTCGTAGCTAATTAATCTCGTCGATCAAGATAGCTACCCGTCTTAACTAACAATAATTCAATATAGTAGCTAACCTACTAAAGCAGTACTAGACCGATAGAACTTTTAACGGTCGAAGGCGTTATTTACGATATAGTCGTTTATTACGAAGTCGATCATTACGAGGAAGAAGCCGTAATAAACCCCTATTACTACTAACGCCTAAGAAGTACTACGTATATAGAAAACCTAACTGCTAGTTAACTAAACACACTACAAAAGAGAGACGAAAAGCGTACGAGAAGTTCAAAACTACCTAATATGCCTAAGATACGTCACTTCCAGCATATAGCCAATTTCTCGTCTAATACGAAGGTTTCGACAGGTTAGACCTATAACCTACCGCCGAAGACCCCTAGCAATACTACTACGTAACCGAACAAACTAGTAAAAGTAACGAAGAGGAAAAGACCGGTAGCGATAGTCAATTCTAAGTCACCGCCTATTTCACTACAATAGCAATTAATAGCAACAGGATCGCTACGATCCTAGCAGACTAGTCAACCCGCTATACTATTACGAAAGAAGACCTCTTCCGTAACTAACTAGAACCGAAAAAGCTACCTTCGCAATTTACACTCGAGGGATGCTACTCTACCTAGAACTTCTAAGGGATTATGCCCGACTCGGGCGTAGCAGGATTCTCAACCGCTAGCTACTTATAATTCGTAGCCTTATAACAAATTTACGAAGGAATTACGTTAAATACTAAGGCGGCTAGCAGCGTTATAGTAAAATTCGGTGATAGGATACTACTAGAGTCTATAAAGACTACTAAAGTACTAACGCCGTTTAGAAGCGTTAAATTTCACGTTATTAAGACTAATACTCCCTTCTTTATATGCCTAGGAGATATAGACCGATTAAAGGTCTACTTTAACAACGTTACGAATACCCTTATCTAAGGAAACAAGGTCGTACTTATTATTTACAAATAAGGCTACCTATGGTTATTACTTAATAAGGAGAAACTACTTGCCTAGAACTACTTTATAGACGCTAAATTGCGATAGGTTTACTATCGCTTCGGATACCTATCTATTTAACGATTATACAAGGTGTTTTAGAAGGCTAGCTACCTAGTTGAAATTATAGTAATTAAATAACTATCGAAAGTCTACTATCGATGCTAAATACATATACTAGCGCTATCATAGTTTAAATTTATATTACGAGACGATTACGAATTTAACTATAAGGTTATCGCTAACGTAATATACCTTAAAGGTAATAGACCGGTCTTTTACGTCGTCGATACCGCTACGGCGTTTAACGCCGCCTGGTTCCTTAAGGATATTTCTACGAAAGCTACTTAGGAAGCCTTATGCCTCTGCTAGATAGATATATATCAAGGACCCCTAGACTAGCTAGTTACTAACGCTAGAACAAACTTCCGCTTAATAGAATTCCGAAACGCAACGAGAGGAATAGTAATTAAAATCAAGGAAATTCTTATAAAAGCCTATAATAGTATTAAGAAAGTTAAACGATACTATATACTTCTAAGGAAGGCGTACGAAATCATTAAAGCAAAAGACCTAATAATTACGCTAGAATTAATACTTTAAATAATAGTCAAAGTAGTTAACGATACTACTAGCCTAAACGGAATAGTGCTAATACTCTTAGTATTCGGCTTATACTTACGAATTACTAACGATTTGCTACTATCTCCCGAAGTTATAAAGCAAGCGAAAGCGATTAAGAAGGCGATAAGCAAAGTATGCGAACTTTACGTAAGGCGATAGGTAGCAGAAGCTATTGCTACCTATAATAGCCTTAATACAAGGCTAATTATTAATTTACTACTACGGTTATAAGTACGAGTATAGCGTGAAAAGAAAGGCTAGACCGGACTGTTTATTTTAGTAGCTATAAATAGCAAAACCTATACTATCGATATGCTACGTAGTCCGAAGACCTTCCGGTCTACCGTAGTTAAACTATACTACGAAGATCTTGATTAACTACCTAATTCTATCGCTATGCTAGAAGAAGAAGAACCCGAAGCTAAGATACTATAGTAGGAAGTAGTATGCGACGAAATTATCGTTGCTAGCGGAGGTAGTAAACCGGACGAACCGTAAGAAGTACCGGAGCTATTAAAAAGACGCCTGGGCAGACCCTAGAAGAGACTATTGCTAATCGCCTACTTTATAAAGGAATTTAACGATAACCCGGATTATTAATAAATATTTCTATCGATTAAAGAGTAAGCAGACGAAGAATTAGCAATCAAACTATAACGAGAAGGTATTATTACTATACTAAGCAAACCGTTCGAATAGTTAACTAAATAAGAGATTAATAGCCTTATCGCTAGAAAAGTATTTAAATTTACCTAGTTTAATAAGAGAAGGTATTAGAACGTACGAATCTTCCGATCTCGTATCGTTAATAAAGTCAAAGGTAAAACAACCAAACCTTACGAGAAATCGAGACTTATAATATAAGGTTACGCCGACGATAGCAAGAAGGCTATATTAACTTAATTGCTAACGATTTAGTAAGCAAGTCAACGGCTAATTTTATTAATTACCTTATTACTCTTACGAGAAAGGAAATAACTATAGCTTCGAGATATTATATAAGCCTACGTTTAATCCTCTATAAGGCTTAATTATACTATTTTCGCCTACCTACTAAAGCAAATTTAAGACTAATACCTAAAAGGGACTATTATAAAGGTTATAAAGCCTTTATATAGAATTGCAAAAGCTAGAACCTACTAGTAGGCAACGTATTATAAGCATTATAGAGAGAATCTCTAGATAGTTACTTCTTTATACGATCTATGCTTATTAATCTTATCTACCGAAAATCTATACTTTAGCTATATCAGCATGTAAACCGACGATACCCTCGGTTTGTTAGACAAGGCGTTCTTATAATTAGAAGACGAATAGTTAGAAAAAGCAGCTTTTACAGCAAAAGCGAAGAATATCCTTATAATTAACAAACCCTTCTAATTTAATAGAAGGATAATCGCGCTATCAACTAATAATTCGATTAATTTAAGGCAAAAGGGATAAGTTAAGAAGTTACGATATATTAAGACTACTAAACCTAACCTAAAATAGCAATATGTCGAACAACGCGCTAGAGGGGCGTATATCGCGTCAATTTACTAACCCGAGGCCTGTTTCGATTTATCTACTACTACCTAATACTAAGACCCCTTGCTAGAAGCAATAAAAGTACTAAATCAACGGATTTAATAGTAAATAGAATCGCCTAACCGAGGAATAACGTTTATCCTACTTAACTTTATAATAGCTAAGCTATTCGTTTTCGTTAATAAGTTATTTGCTAATAACTACGACCTCTCCTCCTAATTAGGGTTTTTAATCATCCTAGCTAACGATACTTCCTCTAATAGTAATAATAGAGAATTTACGATTTATAGTAACCTCGTTTATTATAACTCTACGAAGAGTAAATAAGTTACCTATAGCGTATTAGCGTTAAAGATTTATAAGATAGTCGCTAGCGTCGATATAGCCTACGCCTTCGCTATAACCCTAGCGATAATTACTAACTACCTTAACTTACTAACGATTTAGATAGTTATCTATACCGATTCTTATTCGCTATATAAGTATCTCGTAAAGCTAGGTACTACTAAAGAAAAGCGACTTATAATCGATATCATAGCGTTAAGACAATCGTACGAAAGACGAGAACTATAAGAAATTCGTTAGATTAACAGCGAAGACAACCCTGCTAATACCCTTACGAAAAGCAAACTAAATCAAGCCTTCGAGAGATTCGTTAATAGCAACACGATAACGATACGTATAGAGGGATAGGTAATAAGACCGTAACTACGGGAGAAAGTAGGGATAGGAGGCCGAATTAACGAGGAGACGGAACTATATAGGGATAACGTATTCCAACCGCTTTAACACTATAAAAAGAGAGTTTCTAGTATTGCGATAGTTAGAATACGGAGTCGTATAGCACTTCTAGCCACACGCCCGCCAGGCTGAGAGGCCCAAGCCTCCCAGACCCACGTGACAGGCCAAGGGGGAATATCCCCACCTTCTAGTCAATAACACCACTTTCAACTATCATGAACCATCGATTAGAACCAATTTACTGTTATTTGTTATTGACGAACGGAATTCCGTTTCACCCCCTGTGAAACCTACAGATCCCCCTTGCATTGCACTTCTGTGTTCGCTAAGATCCCTATGTTTCCCTGTCCCTGAGCAGGCTGCCCTCATGAAACCGAGTATAGGAAATTGTATACATTTTAATGGTAGACTAGCTTGGCATTGAAGTTTAATCGAATGTGGAGTGGAGTGGGACTGAAGTCATCGAGAGGAGTTGAGGGAGAACCATTTCAAGGGCGCACTGTCGTCACCCAACTAATAGTATCATTAGGTTTGGTATTGTCTGAGACAATACTAAGTAAGTATTTAAAAGTGTTACTGTTTTGGGTGTATGGCATGTGATGGAATCTTGAAAACCGTTGTCACAAAACCTTTGATCTCAGGGCCTCTCGTATATGGCAAGCTTTACATGGTAAATAAGAAGAGAAAATTAACATGGCCGTTGTAAGCGTCGAATTAGACAAGGGACTTGTAGTAGTATTTTAAGCTAACTATAGAATCTACACCAAACAACACAATCTCGAAATATTTTTCAAACACATAACTGTTTTCATTGGCCTGTTCGTCGCTATATCTGGTTTTGGCCTAGTAACTAAGAATCTGAAAAGTTTTATGCTCTGTAAAAAGTCTACAAGCCGAAGGCTAGAGAATGGTAGCTGATTTCTAACTCAAAGAATAGTGATTCCGATATATCCTCATATTGAACGCGGAGTCCTCAAAATGGAAGCCTATTTAACTCTTCATTTGCGCTCGCTGCCCTTCAAAGGCTTTCTTCCATGGATCGACCAGCTGGAAAAGTTAGTAAAAGACATTAAGAAGTAAGAGACGAGGAGATGGGGAATTTGAGATAGAAAAGGGCGGAGTTTTCTCACATGTTGAAGTAAGCATGGATCCTCCTATCAGCAAAGTCCTTGCGAGCTTCCATCGCAAGCACGTGAACTTCCGATTTGCTCCAGTCCAAGCCTCGCGTCAAGGGTGCCATTAGGAGTCCGTCTAGGTTAGGAGCCAGATTCTCGTAGTTCCACATGCCAAGCTCCTTAAGTCTCTTGTCTTTCGGCCACGGATTTGTCGGCCACTTGAACCGCCGAACGTGAATGTCTTCGAATCCAATCTCGGCCATAACCGCTTCGAAATGACCAAACTCTTCAAAGGGTGACCCAAGCTTGGCTAGCGCTTCATAGCACAAGCTGAATGCCTTCATAAGGCTACAGTCCTCGGTTAAAGTGCCGTCATCCGAAACAGGGAAGCCATCTACATCGTTGAGCTCCAGATATCCGCCGGGACTCAGGTTGCTGGTGGTAGACTGGTTAGCAATTTATATTTTCGAGATTTATGTGAGTACTAACTCGTAGCAGTTTTGGAGGAAATTCTTCCAGTCTCGGATGCTTCCTTTCATCATCCGACTGTGGATATAGTCGAAGGGCTGTGAGAAAGTCCATGATTCCTCAATATCGTCGATTTCGAATCTTACGTTTGGTGGAACGCTACAGTATCACATAATTAATAATTCTGTGGTAATTGGAAAAGCATCGCTTCGGACAGGTGACATACAAGCTGGGCTGAGAAGCTGATAAATCAACACCAATCACCTATCTCGTAATCAGTATCGCGACCATGAACGGCTGACTTGGAACGATTTAACTCACTTCAGCGTCAGGATGTTCATCACCGAAGTCAATAGCCCAAATGCCAGTGCCTGTTCCAACATCAAGCACCCGCCCGACCTTAGAGTCTGGCTCATTGGGTGGCGCAGTTCCGAGACAGTCATTGAAAGTTCGGAGGTATAGATTGTGTACCAAGTCTAATGTGATGGAGAAGGTCAAGGTCAACTTGAATCACGACTTGGAATGTCGTCTGCATGAGCTAACGTACCCAGTCTTTCATTTTCTCTGTCATCATTAGGCGCCCAGTATTCTGCATGGATGGGTTGGTTAGTCTTGCTGAGCATTATCACACAAATCTTGTTTTGATAAACGTACTTCCATCCTTATATTTATGGTAAGTTCGACCGTTCTCCATCCGATATTCGAGAATTGAAGTAGCGATGCTGGATGTCGAGGGCACAAAGCTCTCCTTTGCAACATTGAATCAGCCATTTCACCTTTAGATGCAGATGCCCATATCGAGTCAATCGATGATGAGATCCAAATGTTGGACAAACTCACGCCGCTCACTGAGGAGCCATCATCTGTGAGCTAAGAAGCCATAATTAGCATACCAGCGGGGCATTAAGGATTTGTCAGAGAGCGTACCACGTCGGCCTCAATAGCATTGCTCTCGTTTGCAGCGGCGCGAGCTACCTCGGCCCCAGAACTCGGTGGGTCAGTCCTCGCGGTCGCCGAAGCTGTGGGGTTAACGCCGGACATCTTTAAGGTGAATACACTACTGATTTGATGAAGTGCTTTTGGCAACGTGTGCAGAACATTTCCAAAGCTACCTTGAACATATTTATTGGCGCGCGGGGGCCAGGACAAATTCGTTATCCGGCCATTTATCCCTTCTGGAGACCGAGGTATTGGCTCCCAGGCGAATTCCCCTCTTCTCGGCTGGTTACGGTTATGCAAAACGTTAGTGCTAGGGGAAAATTTAGTGTACAGGACTGACAGGCTGTTGCACTCTTCCACGAACTCCTACTGGACTGCAGAGCGAGGGATCTATGCGAATGCCTGCCCATCCCCAATTTTTCTACGATTTCGTCAGCACGAACAAGCCGTTATTGGAGAGAGAGAAAGGAATCTCTCTGATTGACAGGCATTCGGCTGGGTACACGCAAGGATTCTTAGCCACTGAGAGCCTCCGGACCCAAGCCTGGTCAAACCGCTACAAGCCCTTCGGTAACATCGACTGATAATGCTATGTCACTGATTAGAACGATTACAACACTACACACGATAGAGAAAGCCTACCCACTATTTTGCCCCTATTGAGCCCATGACGGAACTCGCAACACCCGTCAGCCCGTTACCTACTTCAGTACGGTAAGACCTTAGTCAGGCTAGTAACGAAGCGAAGCTATGAAGATTTTCAGATTTATTCCTCATTAGAAGGTGGTCGCCATAGTTATTTAAAAGTATAATAATCTTGGACTGTTACATAAAGTTGATAAATTACTAGTTAGCGGTGTGGAATGTACACACTTGCGTGCTATTGTCTTTACGGTTGTCTTTGATCACGCGCTACGTAGGAAACCACAACTGACGGATCGACGCCGATCTACCAGGGCTCGAAAACTCTTCCCATAGAAGCGGATAAGCTGACAATTTAAGAATTGAAGATGTGGAAGCTTCGACTGAGCATGGATGTACTTCGCTGTGCTGGGCCTCATGTTACGGCTATCTCAAAGCGGTGAAGGTCGTTCTCAGTAACACCAGATACAGCCGCCTTTGCAAATCATTCGCGAGTCAAGAAATGAGACAAGTTAGATTTAATTATCGACGCAGCGGGTACTGAAGACAACGTTTAGGTTTTATTCACCTGCAAATCCAAGTGGCTGTTTGCTATTCAAGGAAAAACGCTAGCCGGAAGAACGCAACCATCTTCGACTGGCATTACTTTAACTGAGAATCAAGCACACTGCAGCCAAATAGAACATTTAAACTAATGACAGGCTGATCTACCAACTCATAACTGTTGTACCAAGGACCATACACTTTGACATTTCGATTATTGCTGCCACGTGTGCAGGGACCACGGGAACGGAGATTATTTAGGCGTAAACCGAAGAATATTTTAGATTATATCATAGGCAGAGTGATAGATGATAAGGGCCGTGCAGGTGAGCAGCCCTGAGATGGTTAGTCTTTAACATGTGTGCCCTTAGATCGCTTCCTTTTGCACTTTGAAGACTTGTGTTCCGGGTAAACCCGGTGTTGATATGCTATCTGAGGCCGAGATGCTATGCGTCTCCAGCCAATTCTCTCGGAAGTGAATCCTGAAACTCTCTTCCCGAGTACCGGCCTATCTCTCGGCTAAAACCTACCGAAACACGGCCTTTTATTGATTGTGGCACTTATGAAAGAAACTCGGGGTAAATATACCATTATGAGATGCCCTTCCCGAAGTAGCAGGCATTTGCTAGTGTCTGTCAAAATCATCTGCCCCACACGGGACTCCCTATTCTACATTTGTGACTGTTGTTCTTCCTCACTACGGGAAATGTAGTGAAATGCGACTAGGATTCTTATTTCTGAAAATCCTCTATCTGTATGAAGCTAGTAAGTAGTGGAAACTTTTAGATGAAGTAATATCCGTTCAGTACGTCTATCGCTAGTATGTTTTGCTATCCTGACTGTCAACGGCGCGACTTATATGTCATTAAAACCGTCATAAACTAGGGTATGGTCTTGACCGGTGATAACCATTTACGCCTAGCCAATATATTTAGACCGTCATATGAAGCTTGAGATGTCGTCGGTGACCAGGAACGGCCAAGAAAGCGGTTGTAGGTAGAGAGCGGAACGAGGAGCTACAGAATCGTTGATCTTAGCAGTTTCTTGTTTACCTTACTGAAAGATAGGAATGAAGCAAGATAGTAGACATATAACGGAACCCGAACATTGCAATTTGTTCAAGCGCTACAAGCAAAAACTACAAAATGACTGTTGGTAAGGTACAACGATCCAAAAAACATGCAGTCAACATTAGATTGGTCCTCACCTGTTCTCGCTATGACCACTCGACTAATCAAGACAAAGGGACGGGGATATGATGCCGGCGGCAGAGGAATGTAGGGCTCTTCCCTGAACTTTAATTTTCAATGGAAGCTGAATGGTTGAATTAGAGGAGCCATCCGTCCTACGAAGCGCAGCTGACTCACAGTAAAATGGAATGTACAAAACCTGGTAGCTGTCCACACACTGGCGGTCCGCCATAGCGGAGACGTATGGATCCGTATTCTTCTACTTGAACGGATTGGGAAAAACTGAACGACGCACGATTCACGCAAACGTGCCGAGCGAGGGCTTCGGCTTGTTAACAGCCATCTACTTTTCTCAAATAGAACCCCTACCGGGGTCACTCGAGCCGATGCTCGGGTGACGTCGAGGCACGTGGACGAATGCTACTACCCGGTTGATTACTTGTTTGGCGCATCGCAAGATTAGATTTCCTTATGTGTAGTGATACTGAAGTGGGTAATATACCTGATGGCTGATGTGGAAATTACCGAAGCATGTGGTGAAGAGGAAACCAACTCTCAAGGTGTAGTTGATCAGGTATGTCAGTCACAGGACCCAACTTCAAATACAGTATATAAATACTTGGTTGTTCCACTACGATATTTACTCGCGTCTCTAGACAACAATACCTCTGTGTCTACAACCTCTTTCAAGTCATTCACTTGCATCGATTTCCACCACTCGGATACCTCCAAGATGCAGATTGCTCATTTGCTTTCTCTAGCGGCTTTATCTGCCGTGTAAGATTCTGTAGGTTTCACAGGGGGTGAAACGGAATTCCGTTCGTCAATAACAAATAACAGTAAATTGGTTCTAATCGATGGTTCATGATAGTTGAAAGTGGTGTTATTGACTAGAAGGTGGGGATATTCCCCCTTGGCCTGTCACGTGGGTCTGGGAGGCTTGGGCCTCTCAGCCTGGCGGGCGTGTGGCTGGAAGTGCTATACGACTCCGTATTCCAACTATCGCAACACTGGAAACTCTCTTTTTATAGTGTTGAAGCGGTTAGAATACGTTATCCCTATATAGTTCCGTCTCTTCGTCAATTCGGCCTCCTATCCCTACTTTTTCCCGTAGTTACGGTCTTATTACCTATCCCTTTATACGTATCGTTATCGTATTGCTATTAATAAATCTCTCGAAGGCTTGATTTAGTTTGCTCTTCGTAAAGGCATTAGTAAGGTTGTCTTCGCTGTTAATCTAACGAATTTCTTATAGTTCTCGTCTTTTGTACGATTATCTTAATGCTATAATATCGATTATAAGTCGCTTTTCTTTAGTAATACCTAGCTTTACGAGATATTTATATAGCGAATAAGAATCGGTATAAATAACTATCTAAATCGTTAATAGGTTAAGGTAGTTAGTAATTATTACTAAGGTTATAGCGAAAGCGTAAGCTATATCGATACTAGCGACTATCTCGTAGATCTCTAACGCTAATACGCTACGGGTAACTTATTTACTCTTCGTAAAGCTATAATAAATAAGGTTATTATAAATCGTAAATTCTTTATTATTACTATTAGAGGAAGTATCGTTAGCTAGGATAATTAAAAACCCTAATTAGGAAGAGAGGTCGTAGTTATTAGCAAACGACCTATTAACGAAAACGAATAGCTTAGTTATTATAAGGTTAAGTAGGATAAACGTTATTCCTTAGTTAGGCGATTCTATTTACTATCGAATTCGTTGATTTAGTACTTTTATCGCTTCTAGCGATAGGTCTTAGTATTAAACAGTAATAGATAAATCGAAACAAGCCTCGGGTTAGCAAATTAACGCGATATATACCCTTCTAGCGCGTTGTTCGATATATTGCTATTTTAGGTTAGGTTTAGTAGTCTTAATATATCGTAACTTCTTAGCTTATCCCTTTTACTTTAAATTAATCGAATTATTAGTTAATAGCACGACTATCCTTTCGTTAAATTAGAAGGGTTTGTTAATTATAAGGATATTTTTTGCTTTTGCTATAAAAGCTGCTTTTTCTAACTATTCGTCTTCTAATTATAAGAACGCCTTGTCTAACAAACCGAGGGTATCGTCGGTTTATATACCGATATAGCTAAAGTATAGATTTTCGGTAGATAAGATTAATAAGCATAGATCGTATAAAGAAGTAACTATCTAGAGATTCTCTCTATAATGCTTATAATACGTTGCCTACTAGTAGGTTCTAGCTTCTACGATTCCGTATAAAGGCTTTATAACCTTTATAATAGTCCTTTTTAAGTACTAGTCTTGAATTTGCTTCGGTAGGTAGGCAAGAATAGTACGATTAAGCCTTATAGAGGATTAAACGTAGGCTTATATAATATCTCGAAGCTATAGTTATTTCCCTTCTCGTAGGAGTAACAGGGTAATTAATAAAATTAGCTATTAACTTGCTTGCTAAATCGTTAGCGATTAAGTTAATATAGCCTTCTTGCTATCGTTAGCATAACCTTATATTATAAGTCTCGATTTCTTATAGGGTTTAGTTGTTTTACTTTTAACTTCGTTAACGATACGAGATCGGAAGATTTATACGTTCTAATACCTTCTCTTATTAAACTAAGTAAATTTAAATACTTTTCTAGCGATAAGGCTATTAATCTCTTATTTAGTTAACTATTCGAACGGTTTGCTTAGTATAGTAATAATACCTTCTCGTCGTAATTTAATTACTAATTCTTCGTCTACTTACTTTTTAATTAATAGGAATATTTATTAATAATCTAGGTTATCGTTAAATTCCTTTATAAAGTAAGCGATTAGTAGTAGTCTCTTCCGAGGTCTGCCTAGGCGTCTTCTCGGTAGCTCCGGTACCTCTTACAGTTCGTCTAGTTTACTACTTCCGCTAGCGACGATAATTTCGTCGCGTACTACTTCCTACTACGGTATCTTAGCTTCGGGTTCTTTTTCTTCTAGCGCGGCGATAGAATTAAGTAGTTAATTAAGATCTTCGTAGTATAGTTTAACTATAGTAGACTAGAAGGTCTTTAGACTATATAGCGTATCGATAGTATAGGTTTCGCTATTTATAGCTACTAAAGTAAATAGTCTAGTCTAGCTTTTCTTTTTACGCTATACTTATACTTACGACTATAGTAGTAAATTAATAATTAGCTTTATATTAAGGCTATTATAAGTAGCGATAGCTTCTACTACTTATCGCCTTGCGTAAAGTTTATATACTTCGCTTATCGCCTTCTTAATCGCTTTCGCCTACCTTATAACTTCGGGAGATAGTAGTAAATCGTTAGTAATTCGTAGGTATAAGCCGAATACTAAGAGTATTAGTATTATTCCGTTTAGGCTAGTAGTATCGTTAACTACTTTAACTACTATTTAAAATACTGATTCTAGCGTAATTATTAGGTCTTCTACTTTGATAATTTCGTATGCCTTCCTTAAAGGTATATAGTATCGTTTAACTTTCCTAATACTATTATAGGCTTTTATAGGAATTTCCTTAATTTTAATTACTATTCCTCTTACTATGTTTTAGAATTCTATTAAGCGGAAGTTTGTTCTAGCGTCGGTAACTAGCTAGTCTAGGGGTCCCTGATATATATCTATCTAGCAGAAGCGTAAGGCTTCCTAAGTAGCTTTCGTAAAAATATCCTTAAGGAACTAGGCGGTATTAAACGCTATGGCGGTATCGACGACATAGAAGACCGGTCTATTACCTTCAAGGTATATTATGTTAGCGATAACCTTATAGTTAAATTCGTAATCGTCTCGTAACGTAAATTTAAACCGTGATAGCGCTAGTATATATATTTAGCATCGATAGCAGACTTTCGATAGTTGCTTAATTACCGTAATTTCAACTAGGTAGCTAGCCTTCTAAAGCACCTTATATAATCGTTAAATAGATAAGTATCCGAAGCGATAGTAAACCCGTCGTAATTTAGCGTTTATAAGGTAGTTTTAAGCAAGTAGTTTCTCCTTATTAAGTAATAACCATAGGTAGCCTTATTTATAAATAATAGGTATAACCTTATTTCCTTAGATAAAGGTATTTGTAACGTTATTAAAGTAGACCTTTAATCGGTCTATATCTCCTAGGCATATAAGGAAGGGAGTATTAGTCTTAATAATATAAAATTTAACGCTTCTAAATAGCGTTAGCACTTTGGTAGTCCTTATAGACTCTAGTAGTATCCTATCGCCGAATTTCACTATAACGCCGCTAGCCGCCTTAGTATTTGTTGGAACGGTAGGTAGGAATCTCGTAGATAGTACGATATCCTTATAACAGGGTATTAGAGTAAGGGAACTTGTACTTATGAAGTAGAGCTTTAATAGTAAAGAATGTATAGGCTTATATTAAAGCTGAGTTGGTTGAGGAACTAATAGCTAGCTAAGGGAGAGAATTAGGCTAGTTATATAGTAGTATAACGTCGCCTATAATAGCTAATATAGGAAGCTATAAGCTAGGTTTAGTATACGTAAGTATATACGTCAACTAGCTTATAAAGCAGCTTATAAATCAGACTAGAATCTTCTTTAACTAAATAGACTTTTAGATAAGGTTAAAGAGAGTATTCCATAGGGATCTGAATGTCATATGTTTAAACTAGCAAGCAGCCATTCTTAGCTAGTTACTTTTGTAAGTCCTACTAAGTCTTAGATAAGACTAAATAGGATAAATAAGTAAAATAGAAGTATAATATACTTATACTTCTAACACCCCCTCTTTTATACTATTTAGTAGAAAAGATAAAAGGGTAATTCTAGTTAATACTAGAAGAAGGATCTAAACCTATAAGTTTAATAAACTTAATAAAGTTAGGTCTAGATAGAGGCTTAGTTAACCCGTCAGCCGGCATACTAGTAGAAGGAATATAGGATATAGAGATATTTCCTTTTTCTACTTCTTGCCTAGTATAATAATAGTATATCGCCGTGTGTTTTGTTCGATTATGATATTTTGGGTTATAGGCTAGGTTTAGGGCTCCGTTATTATCGGTTTTGATTGGTATCGGCTTATAGTTAAAGCCTAGTTCAGATAGGAGACCTTGAAGCCAAATAGCCTCTCGTATAGCCTCTTGAATGCCGTTAAATTCAGCCTCAGTTGTAGAGAGGGCTATAGTTGATTGTTTCTTAGATTTCCAGCTAATAGGGCCACCGTTTAAAGTAAATAAGTAGCCGCTAGTTGATTTCCTAGTAGTAGGGCAATTAGCCCAGCTGGAATCCGTATAGCCTATTAATTCAGGCTGTTGAATATTCGATTTAGACTTATAGTTAATACTAAAGTCTTTTGTAGTTGAAAGGTACTGAATTATACCTATAACTGCCTTTAATAGCGGTTGAGTAGGATTATGAAGAAACCGGCTAATAAAGGAAACACTAAAGGCTAAATCAACCCTAGTCATATACATAGTGTAAATCAAAGAGCCAACTAGATGTTGATATAGTTTTAATAGCTCTTTAGAGGGTTGATAGTTAGGGTTATTCTGCCCTAAGTCTTGCTTTAGAATTCCGGGAGATATAGGGATATCTGAGCCTTTGAGGTGTTTAAAGTTGTTGTTTTCTAGGATTTGTTGAATATAGTGGCTTTGAGAGATTTGTAAAGACCCATTAGGTCTATCTCTAGTGATCTTGAGACCTAGAAAATAGCTGATTTCGCCTAGATCCTTAATTTCAACGAATTTAGAAACCAATAACTTAAGCTTCTTTATTTCGTTAAGATTCTTAGCGAATATAATAAAATCGTCGACGTGGGTTACTATGATAATAGGATTGTCCTTATTATTATTATAGTAGGTTGCCTCGTCGGATTTAAGAGGTTGTAGGCCTAGTTGTTTAAATATAGCCTTAACCTTAAGTTGCCACTGTCGAGGGCTCTGTTTTAGGCCGTATAGGGCTTTTTCTAGCTTTAGAACCTGATTACTAGTAGGATTATATCCTATAGTGTTTTGTTTAGGGTTCTGTTTAAAGAATTCAGCTAGAGGAATATTAGAGGGATCTAAATAGATATCTTCCTCTAATTCGCCGTTTAAAAAAGCTCCTATGATATCGATATGATGAATTTCCCAATCGTAATAGGCGGCAAGGGCAAATAAAACCCTATAAGTTGTAGGGTTAGACCCTATAGCGAAAGTCTGGAAATAATCAATTCCGTAACGTTGTTCAAAGCCTCTAGCCACAAGGCGGGCTTTATATTTATCGATTTTTCCATTAGGTAATAATTTCCGCTTAAATACCCATCTAGCCGTTATAGGCTGGGTTGAGGCTAACTTAGAATTTATAGCCTTAAAGGTGCCTTTAGAGATAAGTTGGGAAATCTCTTGATATATAGCTTTAAGCCATTTGTCTTTTTTCAGGGCTTTTAAGAACCTGTTTAATAGTAGACGGTTCCTTAGTATAGTAACTAGAAAAGAGATAGTGAATAATATAGTTATTCTCTTTAATAGTTATATATTCCTCCTTGTTCTTAATAGAAGGAAGCCTGATTTCGATTTTGTTTTTAAAGTCTTTAGAGACTATAACGTCTTTAGAGACGTCTTTAGAGGGTATAACTTCTTTAGCTTCTTTAACGTCTCTAGAGACGTCTTTAGAAATACTAGAAGTAATGGATTTAGAGGAATCTTGAGCCTCTTGTTCCCCCTCTCTTATAGTATTTCGTATAAAACGAATATGAGTAGCCCTTATGATTCGTGATTTATAAGGCTTAGTAGGGCAGTATATAATATGAATATTCGTTGCCTCTGTATAGAGGTATATGCCCTCTTGAGTATAGGTATAAACCTTATTCGATTTGACTTGTTTTTCCTTAGGATAATATATATAGACCGAATCTCCTATGTTATATAAGGAAGATAAATCAGGTCGATTATCCTTATTAGGAAATATATAGTTGAAAAATGCCTCGTATGGTGTAATAGGGAGTCTTGAAGTAGCTGTATAGTTTAATAACTTAATAACAGCTTTAAAGACTTCATCCCATAGAAATAGAGGTAGTTTTAAAGCTAGTAATATAGTTCTAGCCTTTTCAACTATGATTCGATTTGCTCGTTCAGCTATACCGTTTTGTTCTGGCGTGTATGCAGTAGTAAGCTCTATAACTATCCCTTTAGGTTTAGTATAGGCTTCTAATTCGCTTATAGCAAATTCAGTACCATTATCAATTCGTAATGACTTAGGGTACTGGTTATACTGCGTATAATAATATTCTAGCTTATTTTGTATAAGAGATAAGATTTTATCCTTAGTAGGACTGAAATCTATATCTCTATAGCTAGTATAATCGTCAGTATATGGGATAGCGTAGATATTCCCAGCTATAGTAGAAGGCGTAATCTTAATTGTATCGATACATAGTCGATCGAGAGGTTTAGTAGCCCTGTTATAGTTAACTATAGACTGTTGTCTAGTTAACTTAGCTTTCTCACAGCTAGGGCACTGTAAATCGTCCTTTTTAAGCTGGTTGATAGGAATCCCCTTAGTTATCTTAGCTGTCTTATATAGGTAAGAGTAACTAGGATGTCCTAATTTGTTATGCCAATCCATAGTAGGATTAGTAGGGTTATTACCCTTAAGATTAGGGTTATTTTGACCCTTTAGACCCTTAGGGTTAGGGTTACCTTGTAATTCCTCAAAAGCCATATAGTTAGAGGCTTCAGAATCGGAAAGTTCATCGATTCTAGAGGATAAATCAACCTCGTTATAATTAGAGGTAGTAGACTTTTTAGTCTTATTAGTTGAGGAGGACTTATTCGTCTTCTTATTCCTCAAACTATGAATATCAGGTTCTAATTTCCCATATATAGATAGGAAAAATCCCCTTTTAGGGATATTCAAGGCAGAAAAGGCTTTGTGAAACGGGGTATATAAATAATTCCCGTTAATATAGCCTCCTGAGAGATAGTGCCTTAGACCTGAAATAATATTTATAGGGAAATCCGGTATATATAAGGCTTGTTCAAGCCTAATAGTTGACCTTTGACCTTTAAAGTAGAGCGGTAGGTCTATAGTACCTTGGCCCTTAGGTTTTATAGGTCCAGCGCCTGTTTTGACTTCTGGGAGGTTGTCCTTAGAAGTATAGGCTGTAAAGAATTCTCTACTGTTAGCTATGTGAACAGTAGAACCAGAATCATACAGCCACCAGTTCTTAGGACTAGAACTAGAACTAGGGCTATTAGGCCTCTTATTAAAGTAACTAGCATCAATCCCACTATAATATTCTAAATTATAGAAAGAGTAGGAGTTGCTAGGAGGCTGTTGGTTTTCCCTTTTATTATTGCCTTTAAAGGCATTAGGTCTATAGTTAGACCTCTTAGTCTTTTTAGACCGTTGTTGAGACTGTTGCCTATGGATATAGGAATTAGACATAGGGGTGTCCTCATCACGCCTATTTTCATCTAATATATCCGTAATAAGGGCTTCTAAAGTAGGTATCTCTTTAGAACGTAAGGCAGCCCTTTGCCTTTCAGCCCAAATAGGAAATGATTTTGATAAGGCAGCTATAAAGACCGTATTTTGGTCTATAGTCTCGATTTTTGCTCCTACAGAGGCTAATTTAGATAAATAAGCCTTAAAAGAGCTAATAAATAGATTTAAAGAGCTATAATCCTCGAATTTAATAGCGTGGAATTCGAGATATAGCTGTTGCCTTAGAACCGGCCCGGAACCTTCATAGGTATCCTTTAGTAACTTTAGGGCTTCTGCTGGGTCTTTATTATTAAAAACCAGGCTAAGAGGTTCTGGCTGTAAATTTTGCCTTATAACTAGTAAGGCTTGTGATTTTTGCTCTTCGGTTATAGCTGAATATTTCTCTTGATCCTCAAAGTATTGGGATAAATTCAGCAATTTAAAATAGATTTGAAGGGTAGTAATCCAGGTATTCCAGTTATCTATACCCTTTAATCGTTGATTTTCAGGCATTAAACAGCCTGTAACGGCTCTTATAGCAGTAGTAGTAGTCGTAGTAGTCGAAGACATATTGACTTTTAATAGGGTGCTTATTGCCCTTAAATATAGGGACTTATAGCCCTTGGGTACTTATTGCCCTTGAGATAGGGGACTTATAGCCCAAAAACTGCTTATAATATAGGGAATTTATCCCTTAATAGGCTGCTGAAGATACTAAGGAGCTATGCCTTGAGTAAATAACAGGTATTTTGCCTTGTTATTAAGTGCTAAGCCCTAGGATATGCCTTTATAATAGGGTATATAAGCACTAAAAGCAGCAAGTAATATCTTAGAATAATAGTTTCTAAGACGTAATCCCCTTAATAGTCTCGTATTTAGTAGTACTAAGGACTTACACTTCGTCTGCCTTAATAGTACTAGAATAGAGTTAAAGTTTTAGACTTTTCGTCTTAGGGGAATATAGCCGTTATAATAATAATCGTTATAATAATATACGGTTTAAAAGAATAATAAATATAAATTCCTAAAACTTATATCGTTTATAGGAATAAAATAGAGTTTAAGATATTTAATAACCGAAGAGTTGAGGATAAAAGAATAAGTAAAGTTATTACTCCGCTGGGCTCATAACCTGTTGGAACGGTAGGTAGGAATCTCGTAGATAATACGATATCCTTATAACAGGGTATTAGAGTAAGGGAACTTGTACTTATGAAGTAGGGCTTTAATAGTAAAGAATGTATAGGCTTATATTGAAGCTGAGTTGGTTGAGGAACTAATAGCTAGCTAAGGGAGAGAATTAGGCTAGTTATATAGTAGTATAACGTCGCCTATAATAGCTAATATAGGAAGCTATAAGCTAGGTTTAGTATACGTAAGTATATACGTCAACTAGCTTATAAAGCAGCTTATAAATCAGACTAGAATCTTCTTTAACTAAATAGACTTTTAGATAAGGTTAAAGAGAGTATTCCATAGGGATCTGAATGTCATATGTTTAAACTAGCAAGCAGCCATTCTTAGCTAGTTACTTTTGTAAGTCCTACTAAGTCTTAGATAAGACTAAATAGGATAAATAAGTAAAATAGAAGTATAATATACTTATACTTCTAACAGTATTTAACGTAATTCCTTCGTAAATTTATTATAAGGCTACGAATTATAGGTAGCTAGCGGTTAAGAATCCTGCTATACCCGAGTCGGGCATAATCCCTTAGAAGTTCTAGGCAGAGTAGCATCCCTCGAGTATAAATTACGAAGGTAGCTTTTTCGGTTCTAGTTAGTTGCGGAAGAGGTCTTCTTTCGTAATAGCATAGCAGGTTAACTAGTCTGCTAGGATCGTAGCGATCCTATTACCGTTAATTACTATTATAGTAAAATAGGCGGTAACCTAGAATTAACTATCGCTGCTAGTCTCTTCCTCTTTATTACTTTCACTAGTTTGTTCGATTATATAGTAGTATTGCTAGGGGTCTTCGGCGGTAGGTTATAAGTCTAACCCGTCGAAACCCTCGTATTAGACGAGAAATTGGCTATATGCTAGAAGTAACATATCCTAGGCATATTAGGTAGTTTTAAACTTTTTGTATACTTTTCGTCTCTCTTCTATAATATATTTAGTTAACTAATAGTTAGGTTTTCTATATACGTAGTACTTTTTAAGCGTTAGTAGTAATAAGGGTCTATCACGGCTTCTTCCTTATAATAATCGACTTCGTAATAAACGACTATATCGTAAATAACGCCCTCGACTGTTAAAAGTTCTATCGGTCTAGTACTACTCTAGTAGGTTAGCTACTATGTTAAATTATTATTAGTTAAGACGGGTAGCTATCTCGATCGACAAGATTAATTAGTTACAAAGTCCTTTATACGTCTCAGCCGGTATAAATAACGCTATTATATACTCTAGAATATCTCTATAAGCGTATAAAAGTTAGGTATAGAAGGATCGGTCGTTATAATCCTATTATAGCAAACCAGGCTAAATCTTGCTTAATTTATTATATAGTATATCAAAATACTCCGATTTAGTCTTTCCAAGGTTATTATAAATGATTTAGGGAAGAGTAGTTATATTCTACTACGTAATATATGCTTATTGCCTTTTCCTAGTCTCGAAGTATGATTTTAATTAGTTAATTATAGTCTCGAAGTTAGGCTATAGGTTAATTACTTTAATCAAGGCGTAGAAGTAGGTTTTAGCTATTCCTTTTAGTATTAGGGGAAGTGCCTTGTTATATTAAGAGGTATAAATTCCTAGCATTCTATAGTAATCTACGAATACTAGCATCTTCTTTTCGAATATATCGTATATATCGCTACTATATTTTATATCGTTAAGGTATAGTTTTGCAAATTCTATTAATTATTTTCCGATATAGTCTATTAACTCGTATAGTTAGAAGTCTATTAACGGAGAGACCGTAGGATATAACAGTCGGTATAGTAGTTACTACTATTATTATTCTTATAGAGGAGGTAGCTATAAGGTTGGTTCGACTCTTCCTCCTATACTATTAGCTATTATTGCCGGTCTCGTAATCTCTTCGTAGAATTCGGGGTCTTTTATTAAAGCCTTTAGGTTGCGATATCTCTTAACGCCTTGTTCGAGTTCTTAAGGTAACTAATAGTAGAATTCTTCTTTTTTAAAGGCTAATGCTACGTTTTTCGAGATTTTCTTACTATCTATTTCGACATAGACGCCGTTACTAATTAAATAGTCTCTAAAGAATCGTAAGATTAAGGGAGGTATATTCTAGAAGTCTTTTTCTAACTAGTCGGCGAAATCGAGAGAAACTTCGTTCTATAGCTCGAGGCTTATAAGATTCTTCTTCTTATAAGTCTTAAGTAGGAAACCTATATAGGAACCTAGTTGCTATAAGCTAGCGTTTATAAGGTCGATTGCCTAGTTGCCTTATACTACTAGATCGATTATACTTTCGATTTTCTATAAGATAAGGATTGTTAATTAGCTTTTAGTAGTAACGCTGCTTATAAGCGATCCTTCTCGTAAATTTCGCTTCATTCTAATAGTATAAAAGGATTACTTCTATTTAGAATCTTAAATTTTAATCCTTAATAGCGTTAGCTATAATTAATATAAGATATAGGCTTAGAAGTAGGAGTTAAAAGACGATTCGGGATATTACGATTTTAAAAGGAAAGAATCGTAAAATCGGGGATTTTCGTTAGTTTGTCGTTTATTTCCGTTAGCGCTGTTCTCGCTAATATTCTCGAAGGGTATAAAGGTATATATAGGTCTCGAATTAGTAAGGAGAAAGTTCTACCGTAGATTCTCTCGTAAATCTCTCTTTCTCGCTTTAGGCTTTGCTCCTTACTATTAGGAAGTTTAGAATCTAGTAGATAGTTAGCCTTATAACGCTTATAACTATATACGGTTCTCCTAAGCTATAGCCTTAGAGGCGTATACGTATAGCTATATAGGCGGATTACCGTTAGTAGTCTCTACTTGCCTTTTAGCATATTTTTCTTCTAATAGGGAAGTCTTTTATAATAAATACCTTGCAGTTAGCACCTCGTCTAGGGATTTATTAAGAAACTAGCAGGCGCTTCGTAATTAGCACCGCGCGTAGGGGATAGTTATAGTTAGGGAAGTTATTATCCCTTATAGGATTTGTAAATCTTCGCCTTTATAGCGTGAAGAGGTTAGAAGACTGTCGATTCGGTAGGTCTCTTCTTCTAGTAATTAAAAACGCGTAATAGAACGCTCTTACTAGTAATAATTAGCTATAATTAACCTTATCCCGCCTAAAGTAAGCATAGCAGTCCCTAGGTTACTTAAATAATCAGATTGCTAATAGATTTAAGGAAAAGAAGCTTTCTTCTACTAGTTTCCGTAAATCCTAGTTACTCTCGCTTCTTCTCTCGTTAGTACGAAATCCTTACTTTTACCTAGGCTTAGGTATCTAGTTTAAGAAGTCGTCTCTTCTAGTATTAACCTTGCTAATCTACGGTTTATCCGTAGCAGAGTAGTAATTATAAAGTTAACTAAATTAATAGTAACTAACGTACATGATAAGCGAGTGAGACAGACAAGCGAGTGAGACAGTAAACCAGACCTTCGCGACAATAATATCGAAATCTATAACAAGAAATCTTAGATTGATTAATACTACTCGGATTCCTGTTCTTCGGATGTTTCCTTAATAAATTGACATGTTCTCGCGTTGTGGCCTGTATTCCCGCATACGCCACACCGACGATGAGTCGTCTCAGACCTCACTTTGCGACCACTACTCCGTCGCGTTTCCTCTTGTAGTTGCGTGTCTGCCTCTCTTTGCGACTGTATATCCTCTCCAGTAGATATAGTAAGACTTCCTCCTTTCTGTAGACGTGTTTTCTTAGCCCTTCGACGCCGACTTAATATTGCATTCTCCTCTCGAAGGATTTGAACCTCTGACTCTAGTAATGCTACCCGATGCCCTAGTCCTTCTGTCCCTCTGGCTAGCTTACTCACAGCACTATAAATTGATGCTGGAGAGCTGCTTCGGTGGCGTGAGATTCGACTCTTAATAAAAGTAGACTGTGATCTTGCTTCGCTTGGGTTGCTCGGCGTCCTAGAGATCCAAGGGTCTGGTGTCTGAGGGACCCCCTCCTCAGGCGTTGGCGTTCGGAACTTTACATCCAGCTTTGAGAGAACACTTTCTGCATTCAAAGGGACAAGTCCAGCTCCTCGGAAACCTCCCTGGATATTTTTCCTTGTAAAAGACTGCTTAAAAGCTTCGTGAAATGCTGCAAAGAAATCTTCCTTCGAGATATAGGTTATGCCTCGCCGCATCTTATTCTCAATTTGCCGACCGTAGGCATTCTTTAACGGCTGAAAACAACCAACATCTAAGGGTTGAAGTAGATGAGACGAGTGAGCCGGCATGCACAGTGTAATAATGTTGTTTTCTTGACAAAAGAGCTCGAAGGCTGCGGAGTGGTGACTTTCATGACTATCAACAACGAGGAGGCGATATTTCCCAGACGTACGTGGTTTTGTATAAATGTCGAAGTGTCTGATCCAGTCAATACCTCTCTCGTTTGTTGTCCATCCATTTTCAGACGTTGCAATAGCCCAATCGCCCGGAAGAGAGGTTTCTGTATACCAGCTTGAGAGGTGATACTGGCCTGCAACGATGATGTATGGCGGGATGCTCTCCCCTTGGGAATTAATAGCCTGGATAACTGTAACCCATTCCCTATTGCCAGGCTGTGTCATCTTCGTATTTGAACGCCTTTCAGCACTTGTAACAACCATTCCAGAAGCAATAACGCCTATCATAAAGCCGGTCTCATCAAAGTTGTAGATATCAGCATCAGCAATACCATACTTCGCAATTGTATTCTTCACAAGCGAAAACCAGCCACGAATCACCTCTGGATCTTCGCATTGAGCTCTCTTATAGTCATACTTGCGAAAGAAACGCGTCCTAAGCTGTGGTTGTCGCTTGACGAAATTAGAAGCCTAGCGCTTCCTAACTGGAGGCGCGTCGCGCTCTGCGAGAAGTCGATTGGCCATTTCTTCCACACCACTCAGCCGGGGAGGAAATGATCGCGCATCTAGGTCGAGAATATACTTAACTATTGTCTTCTCTTCTAAATCTGATAAATTCCGTGAATTAGGCATGCTGTCGCGTCGTGAGACTATTCCCTTTAGTCGCCGGCTTAATGTTGCGTGACTGACTGTATAGAGTGCACCTGCGGCCCGAGCACTAAGTTTTGGGTCATTTCTCATTGCTTGAAGGGCAATTTGTAACCTTCTTTCAATACTAGCTGATTCCATGATTTATTGTAGAGGAAAAGGTGCCGGTCGCGTCAAGGTGCGACGGTCGCGGTTTACTGTCTCACTCGCTTGTCTGTCTCACTCGCTTATCATGTACGTTATAAGGTTTACTATTAATTAGTATAGGTTTTATAAGGGGTGAAACGGAATTCCGTTCGTTAATAACAAATAATAGTAAATTAGTTCTAATCGATAGTTTATGATAGTTGAAAGTGGTGTTGTTGACTAGAAGGTGGGGATATTCCCCCTTGGCCTGTCACGTGGGTCTGGGAGGCTTGGGCCTCTCAGCCTGGCGGGCGTGTGGCTGGAAGTGCCACACGACTCCGTATTCCAACTATCGCAACAGATTCCCTATGAGTTCAGTATCTTCTTAGGTGTAATCAATGCTAAGAAGTGACACCTAGCACTGTCGCGAACTTGCACACTGCTGCCTCCTGCGTCAACTCAGTGAGAAAGGGCAGTACCGGAAATGGCACTCCCTACTGTCTAACGTGTGGCAGTTGGGAAGAATACGAAATCTCCATTCCCGCCACTAAGTGCGCCTGCGATCACTATAAAAAGCGCAACGTCGGTAATGCTCCATCAGACCGGTGCCCCGACTGTTACTTTGTACGTGGCTTCGTAGTTGATGATTCTATTGGAGCTTGTAGTCTTACTTACAACGAACAGGACGGCCTCTCATGCATCTCTCGTGGTAAGCACATCGGTGGTAATGAGATGGGAGATTACTGCCGCAAGACATGCGGTGCTCAGGGTTCTAAAGCAAACTGAGGTATACGGAGAGCCAGAAGCAGATGTAACCCTTATTGCCGGCGAATGTTTCTTAAAAAGAGCGTGATAGAAGCTCTAATCATAAACAGAACAATTCATTCTATCGATCATAACAAAATCGTAGCTTGTGTACAACTCCTCGTCTTTCGTCGCTAATCCGAGCATCGACTCAGTTTTGTGATCCCCTTAAGACAGTCTCAGCTGTGATAGTCGCTTACCTACACCGGCTTAATCTGTGTGACAAAATTTGCACTTTCCAACTATTCATTTTTACCGCTTGTGGTTACGTCGTGTGCACACTGAAACAAGCTGGATTAGCATCTTTGCCGCTTTACTCAGGCTGCCTCAGTATTATACGAGGCGATTTACCACCTCAGGCCATCACCTCGAGTCGGATGTATTTGTAGGCATAGCGGCACAAGGAATACATCAAAGAAATGCTCCACATTTAAGAAAACGATCCAAACTTCAAGTGTTCTCGGTTGATTGTCCGATCAACTTTGTTGTGTGCCTGCCTGGTGTTACGGGTTATGCCGCGGTTGATGTGGCGTAAGCTTTGCCTACGCATTATCCCTACTTAAGTACAGCCAACCAACAAGTAGGCAGCCTGTTTTTACGTATCCTTGAGTATTAAGCTCAATGGAATAGCACCTCTGCTTTTACACGTGCTGAGGGCTGGTGTGCGGCTGCCACTTCAACCCTGCTTGGGGGGATCTGACTCTTAACACCTGGTACATGGGAGTTGGCAATATAATCAAAACGAAGTCAGACCTACGGCTTCCAACTGATCGATAAAGCTTACTCATCAACCATTTTGAAAACTTCATGTATCACAAATGAAATCCAAGTCATATATCAGGAGACGACAGTGTAGGTATTTGTTGAGATTGATGAATGGAATAGCCATTTGATTTGGATTCAACTTTATCGCTGCTAATTATCCCATCCTACTGACAGATTTTATTCTCTTTGAGTTATGGTAAGAATGATTTCTTTTAGCAGATGCGAGCTCCTGACTTGGCATAACCGTATCTCTGTAATCAGGATTAGTCTCAGGACTTCAAGATGCGTATTATTTGTGTTCTTACCTTGTTCCACCCAGGGACGTTGAGGTATCCTGTAATTAGTAGTCAGCTTAACGGTCCGCCTTCGAAATATCATTCACAAACATACCAGGCTCCATCCAACCACTGCTGCGGCCAGCACAGTTGTTCGCCACCCAGTTAACGGCATCAGCCCATTCATCCACACTGCACGGGTTGGCAGTGTATGCGCACATGTACGCCACAGAGTTTCCTTGATACTCGACCAAGATACTGCCCGCAGGATACTTATGGCTGCCAGCGTTCCAGCAAGTGGAGTAGAAGGCATCCCAGGCGTGGTCGTAAAAGTCGCTAAACAGGAACCAATCTCCACCGGGGCACCAGGGATAAGTACCGGACGGCCAGTTGAACCGCTTGTTGATGCGGGAGCTGGGCCCGGCTCCCTCACGTTTCGCAACGGGGGGCGCAGCAGAATCGGTGACGTTGACATTGAACTCAGTCCAAACTTGCTTGCCATCAGCATCGGTGGTAAGGAGATAACTTCCATCAGCAAGTTCCGGGAGTTGAACGCTCTGAGCCATGGCAGAGCCAATGACGGCGGTTGGGAGGAGAATGGATGAGAACTTCATTGTGAAGAAGTGATGCCTGCGTTGTTTTGTATAATCAAAAAATAGTTTGAGAAGTGTTTGAAGGCTGTTGAGTTCTAACAGTGATTCTGTGAGAAGATCTTGGGGGTATTTATATTCAGGTCTAGAAGGAAGTAACATGTACTTGTGTCATGTTGTTCTCCGCTGTCCGAGGGAAACATCGTGGTCTCCAGTCTGAGGGCGCTGTTCGGTCCCGTCTCATAGGGTGCGGAATGGCTACAGAGAAATCGCGAGTCACAAAATGGCCTCATGTGTTCTTGGTAGTTCCGAAAGGGAAATTTCGGATTGAACCACGACTCGTACCGTCACTCATGGTTGGCTATATTTCGCATGCCATGCACCTGTTGCTGGGCACTCCGCACTTGATGAGACAGTTCTCATAGATGCCTTCTAAAGGCCCATTCAATCGTGATAACTTACATCGTGATGCAGTATATTTAGCCACACCCATGGCGGTCTAGACTCGAACCTTATTTTGTTGGTCAAGCGGCAATGAATGGGGGTTCGTCTGATTTACAGATCTGTGGGACTATACCCGAAGTTGTGGAGTTCTCATGAAGGTAAAATGGCTTTTAGACTTGTGCTCCTTCCTGATACGGCCATTCTAGGTAGTCGATGAGTAATCGCACGCCTTTCAAAGCGGTTCAGCTCATCTGATAATGGAATAGTTCATGAGTAAGCGTCAAGGCCAACGTTGCAGGCGAATATAATACCATGTCGGTCCGTTCCGTTGATACTGCCCGGAAACCCCTGTTCTTTTCCCTTCTCTTTTTGTTTCTTTCTCAGAGGTGCTAGAGGTGTTTTCTTGCGTGGGATAAGTGCTTGAATTCATATCATTATACGTGGTAAGTGCATACGTGAGGATAAAAAGTGGAACATTAACTAGGTATGGACGGGGGCTTTCAGTGATTGAATTTTCACAATTATGTATGCATTAAACACCCTGGTAATGTGTACGGAACTCCCGGTGCTTTTGCATATTTCTTCACCGAGTATGAAACTGATCGTCTTTTAGGCAACGGAACGGAGCTGTAGCACAAATCCGTATTAGCGTCTGTAACCATGTGCAAACGTGACATTAGGCATACAAATGTAGAATTCTCTCCAGCAGATAGTCAAAAGGCTGGAAAGAAGAGTAAAGAAAACAAAACCAACAACAGGGAGAATGGAGTTTTCGTGCAGCAGCATCAAATCAAGCGAAACACATATGACACATATGTTCAAAGCCACAAGGGTCTTCCGGGAGTGCGAACTCATTGCTAGTATTGAATTTATGTCCAAAAGACCCTATGGTCGCATATGTCGAGAGTTGTTGTCGGCATCATCCCGAGGGCTGCATATTTTTTTGGTTGTATGACAAACTAACGAAGACCTGTCTTACTACGTTTTTCCAATGGCTAGAACGGATGACTGTTTACTTTCTCTAGTAATTGATTCACGTCTCCAATCTTATGAATATCTGTGTGTAGCCCGTGCTAACTGTGAAAAGGGAACTCGGCTCACTGTCTGATGGACTGCTAGCTTGTATTTATGTTGCTTTAATTGCATCTCTTAGGATCGGTGTTTTGCAATGTTGTCTCAATCCACATAGTAGGTTGGCATTAGAACAAGCAGAGATGAGAAATGAGCTCCATGCCAAGCTTGCCAAGCCGACTTAATATGATGTCATGTGCTGCAGAAGAAAATTTGAGCAGGTAGATAAGGGGGAGGATTTAACCGTTCGATCAGCGTCTGCGGTCCATATCCCATACTTTGCAATTACATGTCTATCTTCCAGTGAATATACCTGAGCCATCATGAAGCTTCTTGGTGTTCTCTCATTGATCTCCGCGGCAAGCTCGCTCAGCCTGGAGCCCAACTATACTTCTCCTGCGGGTGTTGAGATCTACAACCCTTCCACGTTATTCACACCCACTGGACCATGGAGTTTGATGTCAAAGGCAGGCGACACTCTCTACGTTGCTGGTACAGCATCCTGTGTCTAAAGTATTCTAGTTTACCAGCTGATAATGAGTGACATCAGGCATGCGAGGCATCTACCCGTCAAACAACACGCTTGCTCCAGTCGGGATTGACCGAATTCGCCAGGCCTACGCCAACATGATTCAGCTCGCTGAGCTGGCTGGCACGGATCGTTTCTCGGCAGTCCGTCTGGTTGTTTACACTACGGATATGTATCGGTATAGGCCATTGTGCAATCAGGCGCAAACGGAGTTCTGGGGAAACGATCCCAACAGACATCCTCCCAGATCAATTATCGAAGTGCAGAGGCTAAATGATGACGACATTGTGGAAGTGGAAGGGACCTTTCTGGTTCCCTTGGACCCAAAGTAATCTCTCGATTGGCCCTGTATACATACTCAAGGAAGCAGACGGCATTTGGTAGCGAATGTGGAATGAGTGAGCATATCATGCTTGAGTTGCTACAAGTAGTCTTTCCACACGTAATGTTCAAATTGAGACAAGCAGAACAATTATGGACTTACATGAGCGCCTATTCAATACGAAGAGACTTTTCTAAACTTGGAAAATGATGAGTTTTTGTAGCAAGAAAAAAAAGAAGAAGAAAAGAAACGTACAGAACAAGGCACAATCACCATCATTATATACACACAAATTACACATGCACCGCAAAACACAAAAGCACATATTTATGTACTGAGACTGGCTACTCACCTGTCTTTCTTATCTAGCTTGCCAGACATTCTATGTTCATTCTTCTAGCCCTGACGTTACTAAAGCAGTGACACTTGGTTGAGAAAAATGGTGAAGAAACCCACGTGATCCAGAGGGCCCAGCCTTTCGGTGGCTGAGAGTTATTCAAGTCTCATTAAGAGCCGTGCGAAACAATTTTATCCTGGCCATCACAAACTGCCCAATTGGATTCCAACAAGAGGGATTTACGGGATAATGCCTGAAGTGACTTGTGAAGACTGTTTGCAAGTGATGTGAACTACCTTTTCTTGGGAGCATTTTATTGCGTTTCCAAGGCGCTTAACCCTTCTTCATTGGTTGCCGATGCACAGGTAGGTCGCTGCTACCGAATTTGTCTCAAACGCTGATCTCATGTCTCCTGATCCAATACCTAGCCAAAAGGTAAATCTTTTGGTTTGAAAGCACGAAATAATACGAATCAAGAGCTAGTTTAAGCTGGGTAGAAAGTAAAAAAATTAGCCATGAATATTTTTCCTGCCATTAGTGTTCCTGTCCTGTTGCATCTTCTTGAATCTTACTCCCTGCACTCAAGGCTTCTCCACTGCTTGCGAAGAAATTTGACAGCACCGATGGCGATTCCTATGTTTGTATTTCCTTCCCAGTTGTGTCACGTTGATATTCAACCACCGATCAAGGTAGGATGTCCTATCCGAAGCCCGAGAGAAGCCAAACTCAGGCCTTGACCCTTACTATGAGCCTGCCAAACCCACCTTTGCCAGTCTGGACCTTTAGGCACTCATCTCTAACTGCTAGAATGTCTAACAGGTCAACCGCCCGAAAGATGGCTTTCACTTTGCCGGTAGCAATAAATTCTCCAGCTTTTTCAAGATCCTCTTCGTTCCCCGGGTTGCCGGAGACAAATTCATGTTGAATATTGGTCCCTCGAAGTTTGAAAGCGTACCACAACTGCACCAAGTTCAACATCCAGATCAACCAAAAGGGGACCATGTCGGGTCCCATGATTTCTTTAAGCAGTGCAGGTGGAGGAATCGACGCAATCGACATGATGATGCCCGTCTTGGGGCTGAGAAGCGGGATGGCGGGACTCATAGTGCCCCATTGCGTATTCAACATGAAGTCCACGCTGCCCCTGGGAATGACGTCCTCGAGATTGGTGGTCTTGTAATCGATCAGCTGATCTACGAGGCCGGGAAGACACTTCTCCACGAGTCTCATTTTGGGTGTTGAAACGGTAGATATGATTTTTGTCGCGCCAAAAACATTTCTTGCCACCTGGATGCCGCTGAAACCCCCTCCGCTCAAGGCGGCCGGGATATAGACGGTTTTCCCTTCAAGGCTTTCTTCTCCGGCGAGTTCCAAGCCGCGCTTGATGGTTTGGTATGCCGTAACGGTGTATCCGGGCAGTGCTGCCGCTTCTTCGAAGCTAAGATGCGACGGTTTGGGTAGAAGCATTTTCTCTTCTACGAGAGCGTACTCGGAACAGAAGCCTGGATTGGGACCGCTAAACGCCGGACGGGAGAAACCGTGACCATACACGGCATCGCCAATTCGGAACTTGGTGACTTGAGAGCCGATAGCAGCGACAACGCCAGCCCCCTCAACACCAATCTTGAGTGGAAAACTAAGCAAGTCTCAGCTCTACAAATTCTTTCTGATCGTGCTTTTGCACTGTATGGTGACACACTTCTCTTTGCGCAATGAAAGCATCCGGTTACCGGCGGGCCTCATTAAATCCCCTTTCATGATGGCTCCGGCGTGTACCTGAACGATGATTTCGGTGGGCTTTGTGATTGTCGGAAGGGGTAGCTCAGCCACCTCGAAGCCAACGGGTGTGCAGTGCTTCGGCGCCACAAGTGAGCGCATCGTTAGGGGAAGGTCGGCCATGATTGTGGTTCTGCGAGAGTAGTTGAGACACGGAGGAGGAGACCAAAGTTTACGGGGAATCACTAGCTTTTTAACTTTGTCTAGCCCGACTTTGACGCGTACGCCCGGTCCGGCAAATTTGGAAACTTCGGTCGGCGGTTCGGTGGGGCAGTTCGGCGGTTTCGGTGGGATGGACCCACCGAGACGCCGAAATGTCCAACGACCTAGACTAAATACGGACTGTATCCTCCTACATGCGGAGCATCGAAGAAGAAAAAGGTGGCAACACGTGCAGTGCATCATTCACATTCTTAAAGATATGTTGATGCCCCTCTTTACGCGTCGTTTCCTCAAAAAAACACCAACTTATTGACGCGACGTCGCCCTGTTGTCGGCTTTAGGTGGCGGGCTGAGTCAAGGGACCAACGTCGCCCTGCGGAAAGAAGGGCACGCGGCTGAAATAGTGGCATTGGCAGATCAGTTTTCTCCATCACGGAATCCTGGATTGTGATAGTTTCGACTTGTCGAGGGAGAAATATTCTACAGCATTTCTTTTCTCGCGATGCGCCGCCCACAGCAGGACCGCAGGAGAAGGCACGGTCGCGATGGTGGAGTCGATCCTTCCTAATGGGAGATTCGATGAGGTCGCGACTGCCATGATGTATTTAGAGAGGAAAGAGTCCACCGGGAAGGGGAAGTAACGAGTTGAGTCATCATCGCACCTGGCTTCTTGATCTGCTTTTGAGGACGTCATCGACACTTTCGCGTTCTGTTTTTTTTTTCCCACGACCCTACCGCGAGTTTGTTGTGGCTCCGGCTGGTTTATGAGATACACAAGTCCATCTTTTGTTCTTCTCTCGCGCTTAGATACCGGATAGTTCGCAGATTGCAATGCGTCTTCCTTTTCTCTTCCTCTTGGGCATTGTGGTGTCATACTGCTCTGCCGCCTTCGACCCTAATTCAAAAAACAATGTCGTGGTTTACTACGTAGGTGTTCTTCCTCTTCTACAACCACTCACGTGCTGACTTCATATCAGGGACAAGGCCCCTACCAAGGAGATCTAATAGATGAATGCCAAAAACCCGAGATCGATGTCATAGTCGTTTCTTTTGTGCACCTTTTCCCAGCACAGGCCAACGGTTACCCTGGCACAAATTTTGGTAACCGGTGCGGCACACAGGTCTACCCAGGCCCGGGTTTTAATGGCGTGATTGACCCCTCAAGAGACCAGTTGAAATCAAACTGTCCGACACTGAACGCCCAAATCCCGGTGTGTCAGCAACAATATGGCAAGAAGATCATTCTTTCTTTAGGAGGTGGAGCTGGGGGGTACCAGCTCACGGGAAGAAACGAGGGCGAGCTTTTAGCCACATATTTATGGAAAATGTTCGGGCCCAAGGCCTCCGATTGGACTGGTCCTCGTCCTTTCGACAGTAACGGACAGGTCGTCGAGGTGGATGGCTTTGATATGGACATTGAGTATCCGTCAATTGGTAAACTTACACTTATATGTTCATCCAATCCAGTCTATACCACACAAATACTAACGCAAATGACTCTCAGACAACTCGGAAGGCTATATTGCGCTTGTTACACTCTTACGCACCTTTTTCCAAACGGCCTCGAAGCAGTACTATCTTACCGGTGCTCCTCAATGTATCGTACCCGATGCCAACATGGCTGCTATGATTAGTGCCACCCAGTTCGATATGATTTTCGTCCAATTTTACAACACACCCGCTTGTTCGGCTGCAACTTGGGCGGCAAGCAATCCATCCTATACCCCTGGTCAAGTTTATCAACAGGCCGGATTCACGTACGACGCCTGGGCCCAATGGCTGTCCAATACACCCAGCAGAAATGCCAAGCTATTTATTACTCTACCAGCCGCACAGAGTGCCGCGAATCCTGGAAACTACATTACCCATGTAGAAGCAAGAAATCTCATCAACGCCTACTACTGTAGACCATCATTTGGGGGTATTGCTGTTTGGGAGGCAACCCGAGGAGATGGAAATCCCTACAATGGCAAATCTTTCCAAGCCGTCATGAAAGATTGGTTACTGGAAGCTAATGGAAACCCTCTGTTAACGAACTGCGAGGTACGTCCCGATAAAATGCAGAGATGATCAGAAATTAACCAAAACAGACTCCAACAACTTCAATCACGTCAGCCAGTCAGAGTCCCTCTACCAATCCGACACCGACGCCGCAGCCAAATCCTGGTGGGGACGGACGTTGTGGAAACGGTATATCTTGCGGCGCCGGATACTGCTGTAGTCAACATGGGTATTGCGGGACAACCACTGACTACTGCGGCGCGGGATGCCAGCCAACATTCGGCACCTGCGGGGTCCCACCCAGTTCCGGGCAGGGGCCAGGTGCTTGCGGAGCTGGTGTGGGATCATGCGGGCCCGGCTACTGCTGTAGCCAACACGGCTATTGCGGGACGACAGCCGATTATTGCGGAGCAGGTTGCCAGGTAGCATTTGGCACCTGTGGTGGATTTCCTGTTTCTACTGATGGCTCTTGCGGTACATGGTCGACTTGCAGGGGCAATGGTGACTACCAGTGCTGCAGTGAGTGGGGATTTTGTGGTAATTCGGCGCTGCACTGTGGCCGCGGCTGCCAGCCAGGGTTCGGTATTTGCAACTGACTACCTCCCGAGAGCTCGTTAATCATAGGTAGATGAGTGTTTCCATACTATCTGTACATATTTAGGTAACTTAATACGATATGAGAAGAATGCAATTTTGGTGTTTGTTTCAGACCTTATTTAACACTAAGCCGACGCGCGCCGATAGAGCAGAAAGGAAAATATGAAGATGGCTTTTTTTTTCATGATGGATAATCTGCCACAAGGGCTTTCTTCAACTGCGAAAATGCATTGTCTCATTTCTTTGATCTTCAACGTCTGACATTCAGGCGTTCTTTGTTCTGGTGTGCAACAGCCAACGCCTCACTTCTGAGAACAAGAGTAAAGTTCTAAACGTCTAGCGTTCGGTAAGTTGTTCGGCGGTCGCCTATTTCTTGATCTGAGTGGCTTCGATATAAGCGCTAAGCAGCCAGACTGCGCATCGTCGACAACGCCCTACCACCTTCAATATCCGAGTGAGCGCTATGTGATCGGGCGCCGCCAAAGTCTGTCTTTTCGTTCGGAGTGCGTACCGACAGACGTTGATAGGCTCGTTCGTATGACACGTCCACTAAAGTCTAGTGAGAATGCAAAGCTTGTTATTATTGCGCTAGGTACGTCTGATCTCGACGACCCAAGCCAAGCCACAGAGAACTTTCCGTCACTTCATTCGGACTGACTCAATCGGACTGTCATTCAAGTTTCCCGACCAAAGTTGTCCAAAAAGGGCGCCAGGAAAAAAGTTTTCCTGGTCGCAATGTGTCTGCCAGTACGGGTGGGAGGGTGAGAGTGTTTGCATTTCCGGCCATACAGCTGAAGCTTGAATTGACGATATCCGTCTTCTTCGCATTGAGACTTGATCGGATGTTCATTTACGGTTTTCTGCAGTTTGTCAGCCACTTGCGGAGGCGGGCGCAACGCTCATTCGTTGAGTTCGCCGGTCTCCAAGCATATTCGCTGAATGATTAAGTCGTCCAAGACTTGGGGGCCCTGAGGAGCGATATGGAACATTGAGGAAAGTCACCCACCGGCTTCGTGAGACTCAGGACTCAGTCAAGGTTCCTGGCCTCCCGCCATCGTCAGGGGTAGTAGCATGTGTAAACGTGTCACTCTGCACAACCATCACTGCTATAGGGTTTGAGTTCGTTCGGCGGATCCTCGGTTTCTCAAACTGGCATGTTCGTCTAAATTTGGCAAGTTTCGCTATGTACCACCGAGCCAAGCTTGTTCATGTAAAAACCGAAAAATCGGGGTGGTTCACGGTGTCAAACGACGTCAACTGAAAGAAAATGGCCTACCGGTGTAAATGTTGCCACTAGAAGACCATGCGTATGCCAAGTCCAAGAACAGAATATTTGGCCATGTTGTACTTGCCGAGAAGCCTCGGCAAAGGAGCAAAAAGTCGGTTCACCTGTGCGCTTTGATGGAACCTTTCCAGAACACGCTTGCCCAACCTACGGTCCGGCCACCCAAACTTAACACGCCTGCATGTCTGTTAGGGTAACAGCCGAGGGAAAAGATGGTTGCACTACCCTGAAAGTGTGGCATCCCCTGGGTAAGCATGGTGGTATGCTGGAAGGGCTGGTAGCACACAGGGTGACGGTGAGCAACCTTCCGAAGCATTTCTCACGATGCGGCGTATTGATTACTTAAGAGTCCTACCACGACTGGGTAGTATAGAAATCCGTGGCGAAACACGCAATCCGCGGAGGCCGGATTCAGATTCGGCCGAGTAGATAGGTAGCTAAACCTCCTATGACATAGAGCAGCTCACACTATACTCTCCTGAGTTGGGGCCATCGTAAGGCTGGTCGAGGCGACGTTAGTCCAACTGACCTTGATACCAGCACGGAATATATCAAGGGATATATACTCATGAATAATGATATCGGATAATCACCATTCACGTCGGGCGTGTTCCGTCGTTCTGGATAATCAGAACGCAATATAATGGGGATGTTCCGGGTCCAAGGTTGGCCAATGTTTCGCTCAAGGTTTACATACACCCGACCCGACGCACAACTCCGCCAGGCTTGACCCAGCAATGTTTGCACAAATACAAATAGGCGTGCCACGTGCCCACAATCTCTCGTTGGGTATGTGCAGTCTGCATTCCGGGAGGGGCCGGTTTAAACCAGTCCCTGAGCGACCATCTCGAGTGCGATTCGCTGGTCATCGTTTCCTCTTTTGGCTTGGCTAGACCCCCCAACAACATAATGTCCTATGCCAAGGATCTCGCTCATGTTGGATGTCCTCGAATTCCTCAACTTCCATGCTCGAAAACCTTATTGAGTGACATCGGGGTTCACCCACCATAATGCGACATAATATAGTACGTGCTGTTCGCCTTCAAGCCCTTCCCTGCCTTGACCGTTGCCACCTCTTCACCGCTACCACAACCGGTACTGCCGGCGTCGCTCGCTTTATTATTTCAGTCCCTTCGGCACCAAGTCTTTGTTTCTTGTTGCCAGCATCAGGGGCCTTAAGTGCCTAACGTCGTGAAGCGCTTGGAGTCACTGAGCAGATACCACCCTTCCAGCGATCGGAATATATCTCCTGAATGCTAGCCACCACCTCACTCACATGCTTCGTGGCTTTTAATGTGTAGCGAGTTTCCCCAGGCCAACGGTACGAGAAACTCTATTTCTCGTTCTCATCTCCTGTCGGTCGATCCGACAATATACAAGTCTCGCTTAATCCAAGAGCGCCTTACCTAACTTGGCTAAGATGCAGAAGCTTGAGGCCGCCGTGTGCTTCCATTGTGGATTTTGGTGGCAGAAGCCTGAAGAGGTTTTCGGCGACAAGCCATACGCTAGCAATGTCTGATGGCTGATCAGAAGCCACGCCGGCTGCGCGTCTTCTGGTGTGTGTCCGTGCAATGACTCGCTCATGAAACGGGACACTCAAGGTCCGAACGCACACACACACTAGTGTGCTAGTAGTAGCAATGAGCCTGTCTCAAAAAGTTCCATTGTCCTGCTCTAGCCCTCCCTGTTGCCCACCCCCTCTTCTGTACTGGTCCGTCCGCGGTAGATTAATCTCGCACATATCGACGTGATTCCCATTCCCCTCCCTCGCGCGAAGCCCATATCGGGGGACCCGAGACATCTCAACTTCTCATTCAGGGTTTTTGAATGACGTGGGCTACTCTCGATGCTGCCATGCTCAGTGTGAGTGACGGATCTCTCTGCACACTTTCTTTCCTCTCCTCCCTCCATATGATCCAATTCCGTCAAAAAAAAAATATCATCTTGCTAATCCTGCTTTTCCTTTTCCGGGCATGAAGTATTTCAAGGTACAATAATCGTCGGACTTTTTGAGTTCCGCTGCTATCATGTGCTGGCTGGCTCATCATGGGCAATCTCCTCTCACCGCACTTCCAGCTAGAAGAGGTCACCGAAAATGACATGGTCATCGCCTCGCTGGCCTGGGGCTTCACCCTGGGTTTCGGTTGGCTCACGATATGGACGGCGGTTAAGCAAACTACTGCCATGTACAGACGGCAGGGCGACCGTATCTTGCGCAATTCCTACATCTGGATGATTTGGCTCGAGATTATCGTCTGCGTCATCTTCAGCGTCATTTGCTGGCTTCATCTAAAGGGAATAATACCGCCAAGGTAAGATATTAATGTTTTCCGGAAGTCATGAGGGATCGACACTGATAACGTGGATATAGCTTTTCGTTTTATTTTGTTATTCGTAAGTCAACCCCCGAACCTCCACTGCCACGATTCAGAAGGCTAACATATATCCAGTCACGACATGGGCTCTCCAGGTATGCCACTCTCGCACGTGAAGTTCAGTTCAGTTCAGCACACTGACCATACAGGTTCAATTCCTCCTTCAAATCATCATTAACCGCTGCTCGATCCTCCTCACCAACCATAAGCTGGCGTGGCGAGTCAAGGTGGGCGTCGCGGTACTCATCACTGCGATCAACATATCCGTTTACAACATCTGGATCCCCGCCCGCCTCCAGATATCCGACCGCTACATCGCGATCAACGATTGGTGGGACCGCTGCGAAAAGGTCATCTATCTCATCGTCGACGGCGCCCTCAACATCTACTTTGTCCGAATTGTGCAAAAGAACCTAGTCGTGCATGGATTGACGAAGTATAGACGGCTTACGCAGTTCAACATGTTCATCATCGGGTTTTCCCTGAGTATGGATGTTCTCATTATCGCCATGATGAGCTTACATAACACCTTTGTGTTAGTTCAAGCACCCCCTCGATTGCCGCCAGCTGTTTCTCGTGGGGCCATGCACAGTATCCCAATCTTGCTGACTCCCATCCAGGTACATGCAGTTTCACCCATTAGCCTACATGGTCAAACTGAAAATCGAAATGTCAATGGCCGAGCTCATTGGCAAAGTCGCCCGCAAACGAGACATGGGCATCCTCTCCGCGGCGGATTTCAACGGAAACCGAACCTCATGGCAGCTGTCTGAATACAGCCTCCAATTGCCCAGTTACGCCCGTGGCCAAGTCAACGGGCAGACGAACCCCGTCGAGCTCAACAACGTCGCAAACCCGACACGAGGCAAGAACGTCGCGGCAATCACGTCCATGCCCTCGAGTAGGCGAGGGTCTATTGGAACAAGTGCCGAGAGTGCCCCAGATACACAACAACCGAAGATGGCAATATACAGAACAAGAGAAGTGGTGGTGGAGATTGAGAGGGTACAAAAGAGCGACGAACCACCACCGATAGAAGCGACGAGCAGCGGTGGTCAGACAATACCGGAAGAGATGTTTGACAGTTTCGTTGTCATCGACGAAGACGACCCACCGGAAGAGCCGCAACCGCCGCCACAGCTCTCGCTGGCATTACCAGACATACAGGCTCCATGGGCAGGCGGCTTCAGCACAAGGATATGGGACGGGACGAACTGCGAACAAGATCCGTCACTGCCTGCATCTGTTGCGAAGGTCGGTTCCGGGTGGCAAGAAGATGCCTAATATCCTTACGATACATGAGTTTCAGAGTATTTGAAAAGCACATGATAAGTCGACCGTCGACTGTTTGGTCTGGATCTATACCCCGCCGGACGGACTTGAGCGAGCGGGAATACACACACACACACACACACACACACACACACACACGTCTGTTCAGACGAAGACGCCACCTGCAGATGGACCCAGCGCGAAGTTTGGGGCTAATGTGCGGCTGAGCAACACTCGGATTCCACGACGAGGGGGCTTTGATGATGAGGGTTTCGCCTCTCATTCTCGGCCCAATCGGAAAATCCTTTACTTGTCCGATTACGACAAGATCGCCTGCTGTCGCTCATACATGCGCGCTGCAGTTGATGCTTGCCTCGCCGAGGAAAACAGTATCGGCATATATAAAACGCCGCCTTCAACTCACATCGAATCGATGGAAGGCGCAGTACATCTATATTTCTCAGAAAAATATGTTCTGAATTTAAAAAATAGAGCATGGGGTTTACTTGGGCCTCGTGGAACACAAGAGATGGTAACTTGGAGTAGCGTTATCACGCGGTACATAACCGGGCATGGCGTTTAGGGAATTTTTACTTTGTTAACACTTCCTGGCATTCGCAACCAGAGCAGTACATCATCATTTGAACCTTGGGTCTGGACATGGGATCACGTCTAGGTTTGGAAAAATGGACATCAGTTGACGTTTTTGGAATACCCCCGGCGACATGAGTATTACGATTTGCGATGAGGTTTTCTCTGAATGCTCACCTAAACTCTCATTGCCTGGTCAGTCAGGCGGTTCTGATCAACAGAAGTGACGTGGATATACAGTCTCCTTGGTAAGAGTGCAAACCTACAGCCTCATCAAAAGGCTTCTAAAATTGCCTCAAGCATGGTGTTGTTCTCGTAGAATGAGGTTGTAACTTTTTAATTGTTGTATGTTCGTAGTATGTCCAACGAGACAGACAAAGGTCGCAACCGATAATACAGGAACAGTGACCAACACTCGGTGTCTCATTTATGTATGCTCGCTCGATGACACTGATGTTCGTCCGCAGCCAAGCTTTCCAAAGGTTGTGACTGGTTTCGAAGCCGTAAATAGTCCAATCATACACTGAGATATCAACAACAACGTGATGCCATATCGAATGTTTTGCGCAGCCCATGAGCACACTAAAGAATCCTGGCGGCTTTCATAGGCGACTGCCAAGCCCATAGCTTGTTTATAGGATCTAGGCCTCAGTAGGAGGTTGTCACATTGCGGTACAGGACACTCCGTAAACAGCAAGGCGGTTCTACCTGCTTTTATAGGATATAAGAGGTAGGCTTGTATCCTGCCAAGAGAACAACAGTAGATCAAGAAAGCTTGTGTCTGTATGTTTGAGACCGTAAGCGATGTTCGCGTGCCCGGCCCCGTCCGGATTCCGCGTCAGCAGCCACAGTGTACGTGGTGAGCAATTAAGTATCCCAATATCCATAAGGAGGAACATGTTCCGTAGAGACTCCATCTTTATTTTACGCCCATGCACATGACCAATATTTTTGCCCGACAACCGATGCGAAGGAATTCTTCTCATCTTCGTGTTGAAGCTTTCACAATTGCTAATCATGGAGGAAAAGAGAGTAGAGGCAGCGACATCAACACTCAATGGGGTGATATCTGGATCGATATAAGTCCTAGGAAGGCCCCGTCGTATTTTCTTCTAAATGCGACATCAACACACACACACACACACACACTCCTAACACAGGGCACAAAATTCTATAAAAAGAAATCACTCAACGGTATACATTATGCGCCAAATCCTCCTCGCAGCTCTCCTGCCGCTCCTTGCCAAGGCGCAGCAGGCAGGCACCCTCCAGCAGGAAGTCCACCCCAAGCTAACCTGGAAGCGCTGCACTGGCGATGCTTGTGAGACGGTCCAGGGCGAAATCACGCTCGACGCAGAGGACCGTTGGTTGCACGTCACCGACGGCTTCTCAAACTGTTTCGACAACCGGCAATGGAGGACTGATCAGTGCAACAGTACAGAATCCTGCACCCAGCGTTGCGCGCTTGAAGGCGTAGACTACCCCAGTTTCGGCATCAAGACGAACGGAGACACCCTGTTGCAGGAGCACGACACTCGGCATGCGTTTGGAAGGATCGAAAACACCCGCGTGTTCCTGATGGAAAAGGGCACAGAGCGGTACCAGACGTTCACTCTTTTGGGGAACGAACTGGCGTTTGATGTTGATCTGTCCAAGGTTCCATGCGGGCTCAACTCGGCCTTGCATTTTGTCGCCATGGATGCTGATGGAGGGTCGTCCAAGTTTCCGGGTAACAAGGCGGGTGCGAAGTATGGAACGGGATATTGTGATGCATCTTGTCCGCGGTCCATCCGATTCGTTGGCGGCAAGGTGAGTTGACGCTACCGTTATTATTGCCAGAGAAACTTCTAGCTGATTGAAGATTCTTGCCTACAGGCCAACTTCGACGGCTGGCAGCCCTCTTATTATGATCCTAATCGTGGTCAAGGCTTTCTTGGTGCATGCTGTCCTGAGTTCGACGTTTGGTAAGGGACTAGAGCTGTCAACGAGATGTGAACTGACTGGTTTACTAATCCGCTTCTCCAGGAACTCTAACTCCAACTCATTCCAGATGTCCTCGAAGCTTTGTAGGCAGACGTCTTATTCGATCTGCCAAGGAGACAACTGTGAGGGCGGACAGCGCTTTCCGGATTGTGACAGGGATGGTTGCGATTATAACCCATACAGACTGGGAGCCAAAGACTTTTACGGTCTGGCCAAGACAGTTGACACAAGCAAGAAGTTCACGTAAGGCTCTCAACTATCGTCTTCTCACTATGCTTGAGCACTGAAGGCGCGCTAATATACGTTGACTTTTCCAGTGTCGTTACGCAATTCGCAGAGGACAAAGTCACAAAGTTCTTTATTCAAGATGGCCAGAAGATCGATGCCCCTGCGACTACTCTTCCTGGCGCTGCTGATAGTAGCGGCTTGAATGCGGATTACTGCCTAAAGAAATCCCAGTATTTCGGCGAGCATGACATGTTCAATGTTCTAGGTGGCTACCGTCGCCACAACGACGTCCTGCGCCAGCCCTTGGTTATGGCCCTGTCCATCCAGAACGATGTGAGTTCAGATAACTTTGTTTCTTGCTAATTTGCCGTCTTGGCGAGTTTATTCTGTTCTTACTGACACGGAGGCATTCAGTATTATGCTGCAAACCTGTGGCTTGACTCGAGGTACCCTCTCGACAGTTGGGCGCCCGGCACTGAACGAGGGCCTTGTGAGTTTAGTGGCAACGTCCCGGGTGTCCCTGAAGTTGGCGATAAGTAAGCAAAAAGGCATTCGCTTTTTCAGGCGAGATAACTAACAGTGTTACAGTAAGGTTTCGTGGTCAAATATTCGCTTCGGTCCCATTGGGTCTACTACGGACGTGTGAGACCTACTACACCCATGGAAGGCGCGGGGATGTGATGATAAGGAGACGGTGTGGGGATGTTGAGGAAATTGCCTGGGACAAGTTACCAGGCTGTCATTCGTTTCTGCACTTTAGGGTCCGCGAAGCTATAAACAGCTACAAGATACACTGTAGCACTTGCGACTTGGGCGCAAGTGCGAGCCATATGCGCCTCGAACATTTTCGCATTAGACAAGAAATTTACTCCTGTAGCTCCTTCGCATCAACCCAATTTCCATGCAACCCTGCTCTCAACCTCATAGGAACTTTGACTATGGCCGCCGGCGAAGTAAACCGTCTCGTGTCGACAACATGAAGCTCGCTAGACATTGTCCTGTAGTTATTCACTAGCGCCACAATAAACCCATCGCCCTCCTCCGCATCCTCCCTCCTAGGCACAAAGACCGGCTCCTGGACCATGTGCGTCGAACCTGGATAGTACACTTCCAACTTACCTGTCACGTGGTCAAGGTGACCCAGCGCATTGTACAGCGGATGTCCACCTCCGAGCACAGGCATGATGGCAGCAAAATCGGTGCCCAGCGATGGATCCATCATGTCAAAGTAGCTGTGACGGTGTGGTTTCATGGCGAAACGCTCGTCGATGCGAGGGAATTCCATGTCATGCTTGAGAATTACCGTCGGTTTCGGTAAGTCGAGAGACTCCGTGGCCCTGGGGTCGAATTCGAAGCGCACGTAGTCGGCGCTGATGTCTCGCGGGTCCGGGGCGTTTCCGTCTTTGTCTGGCCACCAGAAGAAGACGTTCTTGTCGCTCAGGGGCAAGTCGAATATGATTTTTCCATCAGAGGTTTCATAGGCATTTGTAGTATGTCCAGGGAAACCGTTGGGAGTGCGGAACCACTAGATCTGTAAACGGGCATTCTATTCGGGGAGAACGGAGATTGGGCAATAATATACCTTCACATCGCTGCCTTTGGCTCCACGTCGAGGCAAAACTCCGATGTAGATGGGGATATCGGGGTCCCACTGCCAATGCTCGCCTCCGGCTTTGAGTCTTTCGATATCGCACACCTGGGGTATCATGGGGAACAGAACCTGACGATAAAGTCAACAGACGGGTTCGCACTAGAAAAGTAAACGAGATGCGTATGACCAGGGTGCTGACCCAGTTTTCTGTCACTGCAAAGTCATGAATCATACCAACAACCGGCGCCACAAGCCACACAGTCTGGTTAAACCTGCCATCAGGGCCAATACTGAAGTAGCACACATCAGGCGTGCCATCTCCTTTGGCCTCGTAGCCGAAGCACACTAGCTCGCCCGTACTGGGGTCCATCTTTGGATGTGCGGTGAAGGTTAAACTGGGGAGCTGGCCATCAAAATCACAGAGCCCCTGAGTCTCGAGGGTGACGGGATTCATGAGATATGGTGGTGCATCCTCTTTTATAGCAAGGAGGGACTTGTTAAAGTAGTAGATATTGGTGTTTGCCGTGGTGCGGACTTTAAACTCGACTGCGTCGGTGTATTTATTGCGATACTTCCCTTGAAGACATGTTAGAGTTGACCCATAAAACCCAAATGACGGGTTTAAAAATACCTGCCAGGGCTCGGTTGGCTTCTCGCTCTCTGACGAATTTCTCTGTTCGAACATATTTCTGTTGGAAGTCGACGTTACCGCTATGAAAGCGGAACGCCGAGACGTTGCCGTCTCCGTTGAACCACTTCTGTGGGTTAGTCTCGACATTAGAAAAAAAGGGGAAAAGAAAGGGAAAATGTCGAAAACAACCCACGGGATCATTCTCAATATGTGGAGGAAATTGCGGGTCGGGCATGACACGGTAAAACGTTCCGTTCAGCTCAGGCGGTACGGTGCCGACAATCTCCAGATTCCGGACCTCGCCCTCAAATCGGCACGGCTTCATGAAGCCGGAGAACTGGGGCTGATCGGGGAAGGATTTGGCGGGTGGGGTGGCGAGCAACGCTCGGAAGTGGCCGGCCATTGTTCCGGTGTGGGGATGCAAAGTTGGATGCAGCAATGAATGCAAACAAGATGAAATGGGGTTCTGAAGCTCTTTTGTCAACATCAGAGTACGAGTTCGCATGCTAAATTAGGTTATTGACCAAATGACAATTGGAAAGATTTTAAGGTATTCGCCTCTCCGTCATTCGAAAACGATCTTGCCTTGCCGGCTTCCCGTCCAATTCCCCGCCCGATTTGCCGGTGACCCCACAATCGGCGTATCACCATGCCACATGCGTCCCTGAGTGCTATGCAGTTCGAGTACTTTGAACATTATTGATGACCGGCAAAGTCTCTCGGTAAAAGGCTTCTTGTCATGTCTCTTTGTTAAAGTGTACTGGACTAGTCCCTCCCGAAATACAAGGCAGACGACCAGATCCTAGCATCATGTGGTCATCGATGGAGCAGCGAGCCGGCGACAATTCAATTACACTGGTCAGAGGTCGACGAAAAATACGCGACTTCTTGATTTGAGACGTGCCTGGTACCCGGCCTGATGAAGTCGACCGATTTGAGGGCTTGTAACCGAGACCAGTTCCCTAACTCCCCGGATCATGGTTTCCAATGCCACATCCACATTTGTCAGCGGCCTCGGTGGAAATGGCGAAGTATATGGCACCGAGTCCCGGAGGCACGCCAAGGCAATCAACGCCTGGCCAATGACTATATCATCCCAGCTAGTCTTCTTTCCCCCCTTCCCATTTAGGATTTAGTAGCGAGGCCTATTATCTGGTCGGTCTGGCTGGCAGCTGTCTGGCTTTAGTGTTTGCTTGAGAAATTCTCTTCTTGAGCGCATGCATTACTTGTGGAGGGCGTAATTAGAGACAAGATTGAACAGTCGATTTGATGCAGCGTGTCTGCTTCTGTTTCTGCCTCGTGAATCAGACCACGTTGCTGCTCTATCTTATGGTCAAGGATGCATCGTAGACTTAAAGTATGCAGGCTAATTACTCGTAGGCTAGGAAACTTCGGATGGATAGCCATACTCTAGACTACTTATAGAGGAGGATGGAAAAACCTTTCCAATTTTTGATGGGTATCATTTGGCTGTTGATTGCGCTATTGAAAATATTTCACGTTGCTTTAACCTGTGCACAACAGCGGAAAATGGCCAAAGGAAAGCATGTTAGAACAGCAGTCTAGATACAATATAATAGAATTCAAGTTGATATAAACCACTGTTTTCTTAGTGTAATGAATACAGTTTTCCAACTTGGAACATATTACAGTGTTCATGTTTGAGTTTGTCGTGTGGAATATGCGAACAACGGATCTTCTCAATCATCGATGGCAAATGTCAGAGACGCTATAAAACAAATGAATCAACATGCTACGCGTATCGACAAAAAAAAAAGAAGAAAAAAAACTGTGATCTGAAGAGTATCTGAATAAAGTATCGGAATGACCTCAATATGACGCGTTTCGAAGTTGCGGTTGCTATCTGTCGAGAACAGGCCTTCGTCCTAGGCCCGAGATATTCGACTAGAGCGTTGCAAAATACCATACAGAACGCAACGTCATAATATCATGCTTCAATAAGCCAGCGCCAAGACTGTCCCCTCCTGAGTATGCTCATACCCATAGACACAACAGGCAATCAATTCATCTTCACAACGACATGACCCTAACCCTGAAGTTACTCAACCATATCTCAGTTCCACAAAAGCTTAATTAGCCGTACAAGCTTGGACCAACTCGCCTCGTACACCACGTAATAATGTCGGGTTTTCCTTCCTGATAGGGCCATAAATACGACGGCAATAAATGGTAAGATCCGCCTCAACCTCACTATTTTTTAAAAGAGGAGTGAAAAAAAGAAAAAAAGCAAAATTGACACCGGACCCGTGGTTCGGATTACCCCCATATGCATCCCCCTCGGCACCAAATTCAAGAGAAACGCATCTGCCTACAGATACATGACGCCAAACCCGCAACATCCCATCAGCTGGCGCAAGACAGCCCCTTCAATCTCTCTCAAGCCTCATTACCACAGTCTTGGTAAGGCACGGCGGGAGGAGATACCCACGCATCCCCTCCCCCCCTAGCCCCCACATCCCGGGCAGCAAAAGACAGGCGCCAAAAGTCCCGACCCAACACCTATTGGCCCCGGTCCCGTCGTCCGTGCGCCCGCTGGCGGTTTTTATCAAAACTCGGGATCATCAAAAAAAAAAACCCACATAATTACCATGTACTACGTACTCGTGTCTTCCCTAAACAATTTGCTGCCATTTCGGACAACTACAAAAGTCCGAGAAGAGGAAGCAAATCGTCGCTTTCATTAGGTACGTTTCTAGAACCCCACACGGCAAATATTACCCGCGCGCAAGAAAAAGAAAAAATAAGAATTAAAAAAAAAGGGAGAAGGCTCTTCGGAAATGCATCCCGCCGGTGAAAATTCGCTTCCGTTCCGGATTATCCCACGGAGTCCTCCGTACTACGGATTCTCCCTAGTACGGATACTCTCCTACTGCCTCGTAACGTGGCTAACTAACCTCCTCCAACCCCAGCGGAGGAAAACCAATGGCCCGCTGTCTTCGAACCACCACTCACAAACAGTACACCCCTCGACCCACCATCTTGCAGTTGCACTGCCGGAATGCCAAGGCGTCATCCGGCCGACTTTCCCTCAATCGTGTACCAATTCGCTCTCAAAGCATCAGGGCACAAGGTCTCCTACAATGCCAACTGTCGACGAAAAATACAGCGAAGGAACTCCTGATCGTGCCCTCTCCCCCAGATAATACACGAAACCTCCCGACCCTAGCCCTGCGAAGAAGGAAAAGAAAAAACGACAATGTGGAGAAACATCAATTCCAATCCCTGACAACACGTCAAGGACTCTACTCATATGTATGAACATACATTGTATCAGTACAATACACAGCACGTGCTACGCCAAGCTCTCCGCCCCAATACCCGTCCCTTACAAAACCTGTAGTGTATACAGGCTTCTTCTTACTTGCGGCAGGCAAATCATTCTAGAGCCAAGCGAGCCGATCCTCCCCCCCTTCCCTTTCAGCCCACTGAGAGCGTCTTTCGCTGCAGAGTTCAAGGCTGCATTTTTTTTTTTTTTTCCTGTTCAGCAGGGCGCGGCGACAGAGAACCCGACGTATTCTGCCCAGCGTAACATCAGCCAAGATGGCCCTGCCCGGCCAAGCCCGCCCGCGAGCAAGGGGAGGGGCCGGTTTTGCTGCTGTACGTACTATGTATACTATGTAGCTGTATAGAAGGGGGTAAGTATAGCTCGTTGGTCGGTCTTCTTGTGGGTACGGTACGGGGGGCCCACATGAAGATCCAATTGCGACCTGGCTGGACCCAAGGCCCTTTGCACGCCGATTATATAATCGGTGACAGCACATGTAGTCACTCAGCAAGGGGGGATTTTTTATATTTTTTTCGTGCGTGATGCCATACATTGCCTTTGATGATAACAAGCTTTGTGTTATTGTTGCCACCTGTTTAAGCTCATTAGAGAAGCTTAAGGATAGGTAGGTGTCGTTTGGTTTGCTGGCGTCTTCTTCGTCTCTTCTCTCCACACCAGCACCATGATGATGATAGTGGGTCTCGCCACCCGATGTTCTATCGACACACACAGGTGGATGAATGGCATCATTGAAACTGTCTGCGGGTTAACCTGTAGAATTCCCGTAGAATTGCGTATCACGGCAATCACATCGCATCTCCCAGTTGGGCTCTACCAAAGGTTCATAATGTGAATCGAGAAAAGTCCCGTGCTCATTCTCAAACAATATGGGGATTAAGTAATATCAGAAACAACCGTTGAGTGAAAACACTCCACCTGCAAATATACTCAAGTTGGGACTCAAGTAAGCATATACTTACCCTAAAGTAAGGTAAATTCTCACCACACCTAAACCAACCTCACGTAACGCTAGTATTAAAAGACAATGCAACTATGCTGTAAATCTCAAAGTTCTCAAATCGACACTCATAAGTGTACCGCGGCGGTATGGTCATAAAACTAACCGCATCTTATCCCATCATACACACTGAAAATAAATAACCTTAGTTAAAACACCAAAGCAGAAACAGCGTTGTTCCAAAAATACCCATAAGAAGGGAAAAAAAAAAAAAAAAAAAAAAAAAAAACCAAAACGAGCGATCAGCGCAACGACCAAGAACAAGTGGCCGGCGGGTATATCAGCCGATGTACCGTACCTTCAGACATCGGATGGACAATAAAAAAGAATTTAAAAAACAAAAAAAGACTATTGTGGGGTTGGTTATTGCACCGCTTGAGCCCGTCTTGGTCTGTTTTCTACCACCCCACAACTTACAGAAAGGAACCCACACTTTCTCCTCACGCCAGACGATATCAGTGTGTCAAGCATTGCTCACCGACACATCTGCGTCAATTTCATCACAGCCAAGACACGGATAATTGCAAGGTCATGATGTAACGGTTGAAAATATTGGGTTGAATTTTTTGCTTCTAATCTTGTGAACATGGCTTCTCAAGCTCGCGGTCCAAAGTCCCTCGTCGCCTATTCTCGCCACGCGGGAGAACATGTATAGAGACGGAAGGATATATGTAAAACTTTCTTCAATCATCAACTCCCTTCGGCCAGATACAAAAGTCTATCTGGTACCCATCATCGCTCATGCAAAAGACTCGAAGATGCAAGACAGATCAGCGTACATGTGTAGCTTCCTGAACGCCACCCCCCTCAGAGAAGCTCGACGTCGTTTTGTTTGGGTGAGCCGTATCTTTCCTTCGGCTTCAACCCCGAATCGCCGGCCCCCTTCCTTTCCTTGACCCCGTGCGTCACGGGATCGGTTGTATATAAAAACTGACCAGGCAAGCCCTGCCTTTCCCCATGGTTGCGCCCTTTGCCGCCAGCTTCCAACGAATATCCAAGTGGATTTTTGAACATGGAAAAAATGAAAGAGAGAAAAGAAAAATGGGTAAATGATGTTGTGGTAGATACAGTCCGTACTCCGAACCCGAGGGACCCAGGGGGTATCAATAGGTTTTTAAAGTGACAATGGAGGTTTGACGGAGGTTTTGAGGGCTGGTATGTAGGGGACGGAGCGCCGGTCTATGATGCGTTTTTTGTTTTTTTTCGATGTATCGAATATAGATAGATTAGACATAGAAAATATTATCATTTGTCTTGATGTGGTACTGCACCCAAACGTGCAAAAAGCCGCCCACCTGTGTTGGTAGTGGGTGAACGGCGACGACCGTGAGGCCGAGGATAGGGGACCGGCATCCACTGGGTATCTTGAAAAAAGTAGCGGATATTGCCAGGCCGCAGAAGAAGTGGCCTCAGGTCGACGGGATGTAAGTAAAGGCGGGAGGGGGAGTGAACCGCCCGCTGCTGGATCAGGAAATGGTCGCAGATAATGCGCTCACATTTCAAGGCAGATCACGGCGGCGGTTCGGGTCGTGCGGAGGGAATTGATGATGGTTCCTCGCATTGGCCTGGGCGGCTAGATACTCAGCAGATCCCGTCTGTCGTCCAGGTTGCTCAGCAGGCAACTTGGTGTCGTCGCGCCTCGGTGGGGCTTGTTGGGCAGGAGCGCTGGTGGAAGGGCTGGGCATGCCAGGAACGAGCTCGGTAACAGCCTGAGCGATGGACTTGATGACGTATCCACGCAGTTCGCGATCCTCCCGGCTGTCTTCCTTTTCGAGTCTGAATCTTTCGTCCTTGCCCATGTTGCTGCGACGAAGGTTCCTAATCTCTTGCAGGATGTAAAGTAGAACCTCCTCGGGGCAACGATTCCGCTCGGCGGACTGTTCGTTCTTGCGGACATAGCGTCTGGTGACATCGGTGGCGCCATCGATAGAGAATGCTATGCAGTAGGACATCTTCTTGCCCCAGCCCTCGGTGTATAGCCTCGGGTTGTCCCAAGCCTCCTCGCAAGCGTCGACGTGGACCCATCGCTTCTGGTGCTCTGAATATACCTCAGTCCATACGTGGTCTTCGGCATTCCATACCCAACGGACTCTGCCTCCAACAGCTCGGCACAGCATGCTGAAGCAGTTGGCCCACTCGCCAACACGGCCTCGGCGGGTGTGCAGCAGCCGCCACACATCACCGTACCTCGGAAACCGTTCGTAGGCACCACAATCGCCAGCTGAGCAGCGATACAGTTCAACTCGTAGGGCACCACAGGCGCTCTCATCGGGTGTCGGTGCGGTCATGCCTTGGGCGATGGTGGGCGAAAGGCAGACGGGGCAGGGTGGGTTGTTGACCCACGTGAAGAATGATCTCTTGAACCATCTAACACGCACGTTAGGACAGGCTCAACAGGGTCAAGAATGATCATAAACTCACCTCAAGAGTGCCCGGATAACGCAATCTTGGTAACCCCAGGTAGCTTTACGTCCGTCACCCATACTCTCGGCCTCGGCCTGCATCACTTGGCATTCCTCCTCCGCCTCGCCGTATATCCGGTCGAGCGGTATACACTGCAGTGCCTCATCCAACAAACCGGGGTTCTCGTACTTGGTCGGGGTGAGAGAAAGACTGATGAGAAGGTTGCGAAACTTTTGAGACTCGCGATCGTTGGCTGCGGGTGGGGTAGGAATTATGGGAAGATGACGGATGGAAGAGTAAGCGGGCGGTGTCGGTGGCATGGGTGTTGAGGCGTTGCTATGGGAAGTTGAAGGCCGACCGGGTCCGGGGGATGCGAGGCCGCGGAGGTTGGCACTGCTCACCCGCTCTCTGGGTTGAGGAGTACCTTGACGGGAAGACGATCGTAATTCGTTCATGCGCTTGTCGCGAAGCAGTGACTCGAATTTTACCCTGAGATCGCGAGCCCACTCTTCGCCATACTCGCCATCGCCGTTAGGCGGGCCCTCTGGGGGGTATCCGTGACCAGCCATATTGATGTCGTCGGAGTTTGAGGTGGATGTGAATGTCGAGAGTGTCGAAGGTAGAGACAGGTGGAGGAGAGTCTTCGACAGAACTCTCCCAGTAGTCGTCAGTGAGACGAATCGTCGTGTCAGATCAGAGCGGCGAGGTGGATTGACTAAATGGGTCGATGATGGTTGTAAGTGACCACGGTCGTCGTCGTTTTCGTCGTCAGCGTGGTGAAGTCGTCAAAAAAGAGAATCGTAACGTCGTCGATATCGATTGCTACTATCGACCAAAGGCCGTGTTTTCTTCTTCTTTCTCTGGTTGTTGCTGTTGTGATTTTTGGCTTCCCTCCGTGAATCTGGGCGGTGCTAGTCTCGTTGCGTCCCGGCTCGGCGTTGAAGAGAGTTTCCTAGCCCTGAAATCCTTGGATCGGTCGGGGTGAGCGTCCTTCTTGATCTTCTTGGCAGGACGTCGAAGTCGAAGCGATCGCGGCCGCTCTACGAGGAAGGTCTCGAAAGCAGCTTCGGGTGCTTGTCGGTCGGTAGAAATCGAAATCGAATTCGTAGGGCGACGAAGTGCGGTGTCAAGAGGAAGGGATGGGATGGGGGGGGGATGGGGGTGTTGAAAGGGTTGGTAGCGGGCGGAGAGGAGGGTGTAATTGGGGAGTGGGAAGTGGACCGTGCCAGGGGGGGTGAAAGAGGAGGAAGAAGAAGAAGAGGAGGGAATTGGACAAAGAGGCTACGCATACGCAGCAGTCACGCAGTGGCAGTAAGTGGTAAGAGGTGTACGCAGGCCCAGCAGCAACGACAGGTAAACTGCTGCGTAAGTGAGCAGCAAAAAGAGGCAAGGCAAGGGAAGGGGGGGACGTGGAACAGGGAAAAAAAGGAAGGGGGGGGGGAGTGTGAAGCGTAAGGTCGCATACGCACGCTGCCCTCTGGCTGGCTCCTCATGGACGGTTTACGCGTAAGCTGTGCAACGCGGGCCAATGACAGGGGCTAGGTCAGTCAGAAGTGGAGCCCGCTCAATCCGCCCCGGCACGCACGACGACCCGAAGGCCCCTCCTCCCTCCCCCAAAGAAAGTAGAGTGCAAGCTTGATTGCCTAGGGGAGAAAGGATGAGGGAGGTACCGAAGTACCGCTACATGCTCATCTTGGGAAGGGAAAAAGGGCCCCAGTCTGAGATCTCCTCCCGTTGAGGGCAGGAGAGGACCACAGGGCTGTTCATACCCAGGCGACCTGCCAGGCCCCCAGAACACACACTTCCAATACTGCGTTGGTGACGAATTTGAGCTTATCGATAAGTTCCGTTGCCTCCCACATACCAGAAATACGCCAGGCCAAGAAGAGAGAAACGTAGGCCGGAGCGGACCACGGTAATGAGCTCAGTCCGTTTTTTTTCTTTGCTGGCGCATTTGCCCACAGAGCAACGCAAGCTTGGCACAGAATGACCAGGCACAGCGGCAACGCAATCCTTCCGGTGACGAGGCCGGTTGTGGCCGGTACTGACACACGCACACACGACACATTCATACGCACTCTCTCACTCACTACGGATAGAGAGAGTACGGAGCACTAATTTGTCTTTGAGTGTCGCCGACTGGGGCGGAGATCCGCGCAAGCAAACGCAGAATTGAAATGAGATTGCGACGGTACTTCATCTGGTTGGCGAGAGCGAACGAGGCTGAAATTGCGACGACGATGGCGATTGTTCTATCTTGGCAAACCTTTTCTTTTTTCCCATCATGTGTCAACGGATTGTGGACAATTGAGCAGTAGAGCCCATGATCCTTCTTGATGACGCCGCCCGTCTCTCCCTAGAGCACTGACTGGCAGTACTGTATGAATTCGTCCTCTATTCGCAGGTAGATGGCCGTCGAGCCCAAATAGAGTGAGAGGAAGCAGTGTGAATTGAGCTATCCGTATCTGTATGAAACTATGAGCTCGGCTTCATGTATCGGTACTTTATTCCAGTGCCTACCTAATTAAAGCTCCTGTCACTGGTCAGAGCCAACCCTTCCCCTCTCTTTTCCACACACTCTCACACACACACATCCACTATTAGGTACCTCCTCCTTGAGTCGCCGTATGTGAGAAGCCGACAAGAAAAAAGGCGATGACGAGGCGTGGCTGAGGTGTATTTCGTCTATTTCCAGCTCCAGCCCAGGCCAAAACCACTGTTTTAGGCCTTGGGATTGGCCCCATCTGTCCCAGATCTGTGGCTCAGCAAGGCCAGCGCCTCGCCCTCAGCCCGCTATTCCTTTGCCTCTCTGTTCTTCCTTCTGGGCAGGCACACAGCAACGACCGTACCATGTATCTTTGGTAACTTTGTACCTGCAGCGCTCAGTTCACTTCCCTCTGTAACTGAGTCGAGAACCTTGGGGAGGGAAGAGGCCTACGGATGAGCCCAGCTCCGACGGCAAGCGCCTGCCCGCCGTGACTGCTGACGACTGCCTGCCACTGTCCACTTACTGTGCTTTGCTTTCTCCGCACCTGCCGTTGCAGCTTTTTTGCAGCGCTCTTGCACCTGCAGACTGCACCAACTGAAGGCCAGGAAAGCGCAAACGCCACTGTAGGTAGGAGTCGGAGCAGGAGCAAATAGAATGGCATGAGCAAAAACAACAGCAAGAACGACGGTAACAGAGAGGGCACTAACAATATTTCCATTTACGCAGCATCGCCTATCCCGGTGCCAATCATCGCTCGCCTAGGCTTCCTCCTCCGCTGCTATACATCGTTGTCCGTCAATCCTAATATCCTCCGCCCTCAATACAACTAGACCATTTCTCGCACATTGTCCAGATCAAGCCACAATTCCCTCCATCGACCACACTGCTGGTGGAAGTCACAGCCAGCCAGACGGACCGCACGGCACCTTAAGCGGCCACCAGGATCGCCATGTGAGACCAACCGATCATCAAACCAAAGCCTACTTCAGAATGGCTCAAAAAGTAGTCAATAACACCCCCGTGATAAGGAACGTTTACTCCAGCAAGCCCCTGTCAGTCTGCCAGTCAAATATTGGTCATCACTGTGAAGAAGACTCCTGACTGGTTCACCCCCATTCACTTCCCCCTTCAAGGCATGCCGTGCTGCCACACCACACCTCGCTCTTTTCGCGTCTCCCTTCGGCCTTTGGACCCTTACAAATTTGTCCTTGCCATCTGGCGAATTCAAGACTGCCTTCAGTGTTAGTGGATGTGGCTGGTGTCCTCCGTAACCCACTACTTTGCTGAAGTGAGAAAAGGGGAGCAATCACTGGGGTACGACGACACAATTTAACCACAGCAGCAAAAAAGCTTACAGGTAGTGCGACATCTCTATTTTACACTCTTTTTCTTCACCAGCCCGTCCTCTCATTGGCTACTTTCCACATCGGCAAGGGCGCGACAGGGGCTGGGCGGCCATCTGTACTCAACCTCAGTCAGGCACATTTTCAAAGTACTCAGGTACTCCTGGACGTCAAAACCCCCCGGACTCAAGGTTCTGCCTCATTCGCCTCCCGCTCAGCCTCGTTTCCCTCTCCCGGTCCTGGTCTCTTCCGGACCGCGGAGGCAACATCGACACGTCCCATTTAGCTGGCCACGTTTCCTTCATCCCCGCATCTGCGTCCGTTCCTGTGGGTGCCCGTCCTCACGGTCCTCGACTGGCGATTCATCAGACTCACGGCTGACGACGAGGCAACATGATCCGGCCCAGCTGCCCTTGCCAGTAGCCTCTCCAGTCCATTCATGGGACAAACCACTACTCAGGACAGATACACAACACCCCGACAAGCACCTCTGGAGCTTCTTCGGCGGGCCAGGTCCTCCCGAGATCTTTTTAGCGGCCGCCTTGAACCATGAGCGATAAGCTCTCCAATCCCAAGAGATTCTCATCTGGCCCAGGTCTGATCCCACGTCAAATTTTCTGTTCCGTTACGTGGACATGCGTCAACGGTGGGCTCGTTAATCGTTCTCGCAAAAACTCAAACATCCGTTGATCTTGACTGGTTCTGTCTACGCCTTGAATCTCAGGTTCGCCATCGTATGCTACCACGCAGTTGACGAGTAATTGACTCTGATGAGACGAACAAGCAAGCCGTTGGTTATTCCAGTTGTTTGATGAGGGTAATAATCCTCCGGCAAGATGATGACGAGTCGGCAGGCACCGATTCAAGCATAAGCCTAACGTGACAGAGGATGCCCGGCCGTACAGAGTCCTCCTTCGGCGCCATCAGTCGGCATCTTAGTACGATTTCGCTGCAATCGACCCATTTTCAATTTTATCACAGTTTGGAAGTGAATATATTGATACCATCGCCAACGGCAGGGGTCTCTCTTGCAGACTGGCCTTTTCAAGGACATCAAATCTCGACATGATCTTGTTGGTCCCTTCTCCAGGTACTCCCCAGAGTCTGGAACAGAGGCCCTGATCGGCAACCACGGTGCCCTTTGACAAGTAACCCGTTTAGGTGCGTGCCTTGATACGAGAACCCCCGGGCGTGGCTCTTAGCGGCTCAGTGACGCGTCATCCACCTTGTCTCACATTGGCTCTCCAATGGTGGCTTGCGTGTTTGTTCCAAACCCGTTGCCACCCCACATCAGACGTCCACTCCTTGTCGTCTCGAACTGCCACAAAGTCGCAGCAACCGACCATTCTTTGCTTTACTCACGAATTAGAGGGCAAAGTTACCGGCCAAGGGGCTCAAGTGCCTAAGTTTCCTGGGGCTCAGAAACCACTCAATCCATCAGTCCATGTCGGCTTTCGGCAGACTCGCCAAGGGGCCCTGCATCGTTACCGATCAATTGCTCTCCTCCACCTTCCGTCTTCAGAGCTAGACATTTTCCAGATTTTCGCATTTTGCTCATGCTAAGAACTGGAGCAGTACAAAAACTGCTCTGCTCAGAGCTTTACGGCGGAAACGAAACGGCCATGTGGGGCAGTAGCAGCGCCGAAAAGGCCCTCCCTGGTGCTGGGCTGGTCGAGGGGATTCCACAATGGGACGAACGACTCACAACCACCTCAGTCCCATATGGCGGGACCCCAACCCTAAGAAGTTGCAGGCATTGCATGAAGAGGAGTGTGGTTCAAGTCGGCATAGCCCCCGACTCTATGAAAAGCAACAGCCGGACTCCGAGTTACGCGAACCGTCATTAGGCAGTAATGGAGAAAGCAACAAATCCCTCCCTGCCCATGTGCGTTCTTGTTGCGAGTGCCAAGAAGTCGACTCATGTCCATAAAGACCTGCTGTTTATCCAGAACCTCAGGATGCCACTTCTTACAGACTCCGCCTCTAGCTACGTATTCCGATGCCTGCTCGTGTCCCGTTTTCCTACATTTCCTTGTCGTTTGTAATGTTGGAGGGCACAAAGCCAACCAACTTCGAGATGACGAACGCTCATCCCGACTTCATTCGTTTTTTTTTGACGATGTTTGCTCATGGAGCCCGCAAAGAGTACCCGCCCCCAAGTTCCCGCGGCCTTTCTGGTGAATTATACGGCAGCTGCGTTCCGCATTCCAAATCCTCGGACTTCTCATTCCGGTCGCGGGGCCGGGGCGTCCAAGTGTCTAGTGGCAGCTGCTGGTCCGGCGGAGAGAGAAACGGGCGAAAGTTTGCCAGTGTCGATCTCTATTCTCTCCCATCTTGCTGTGCAGAATATGGAGGCGGGCTTGCGTGGTCTGACCCGGAAGGTTCATCGTCGGTTTGTGTGCGATGCAGAAGGGAGGGGTGGTCCTCAAAAACTTGAGCGGGACGCGCGTACCCTGGACCCTTCCCTTCCTGTTCATCCTTGTAGCTTAGACATGAGAGAGACAGTCGGGTTTAGTCTTTGGCTGTGTATACTGCATCTGTACTAGTGTACTCGATACCCGCACCCAGCGGCCTCGCGGTCAGCCTTCTCTTCGCTTCGCCCGTTGGCGAGATAATAAAGTATCGGTTCTTGACGAAAAGTGGCCTCGAGAATTTAGTGTAGTTGAGCATGGGAAAAAGCTTCGCCCCATACCCTGGCCCCTGGCTTTCTTTCATCTGGTTTTCGGATGTCTTGTCGTTGATGGGCGTGTGACTAAGCTAGCCATCATCTCTCTCTCTCTCTCTCCCTCTCCCGGTGGGACGACGCGGCGGCGTTGGCGGCTGAGACTCTCTTCAAATGATTAACGGGAGGAACCCCCACATTGACCACAACGCCAAGCGGATATTTGAATCCCGATTTTACTCGTACATCGTCAAGAGTGATCTTCAAAAGGGCTCAACCGCGTAGACTGTACATGGGACACCTGATTCTTGCGTTCTCGTCGTGCGTATACGAGTTGAAAGTTTCGAGCTGGAGATGACGCAGACGAAACCACGGGATCGTGGGGGGGGGGAGTTTTGGTTTTGGTTTTGCTGTCATCTGTCCCGTGGTACCCTTGATGATAACCATGTCCGATGAATCAAGATCCGGTCGATAGACGGAGCTCCCGCCTGTCTAACTCTGCCCGTTTTTGTATTGGGTTGACTAGGTTGTTGGAGGGGTGCTGAGGTGTCAATGTTGTCAAAAGCGAGGTTGAAGCTTAAAGTTGGATCCCTTTGTCAGTCTTCACTGGGATACGTACGCCTTTGGTCGACGAGGATACTCGGATGGAACATGGGGCCACGACAGAGAGTGTGAGAGTGAGAGCTTTGGATGATGTTGGGCCCGGTTTACCGACGAGGTATGGGTGCCGGGTTAGCTAGTTTTTTCTGGGAAAGGGTGACGCCTCGAGGTTGGCTAGTGCCCGTATCTGTTGGCTTGGCCCAATGTCTGTCGAAGACTTTGTCATCGACATTGGCTGGGATGAGGAGGAGGATCCGGTCTTTTGGACGGGTCGGGCGGTGGCGCTGGGGTGGTTCAGTATACGCAAGTCGTTCTTCGTCTTACGAGGGACGCCATGGTGGTTGTGTGCGTTTGCGTTCCCCTGCCCCGCGCTATCATCCCATGTCCTTTTCTCGCGGGTTCAAAGAAGACGGGATTGAGACTGCTGGAGGAGCTACACGGCTCGCTACGGCTATGGTATCACATTTGCGGGACAGATGGCGTGGTAGTGTACAACCAGAAAAAAAAACTCCTGTTCAAGTTCCAACCAACAAAACTTTTTCTATACCGCCTCTCCTTTCCTCTTATCTTCTTCTTCGGCATACAATGAGAGAAGGAAGGGAACACCTGACTAACAAACAGAAGATATATATGCATGGGAGGGGGCCCGACGTGGCCAAGAATCCTTCACCGCCAAGAAGGACAATGAGCATGCGCGGCCTTTCTTAGTATCACCCCCCCTTGTTTTTCCTTTCTCCTTCCCCCTCTCCCTCTTCCTCTTCCTCTTCTTCTTCTTCACACCGGAGACCCTGTCATGATGACTAACCAATTTTAACGACATGTTGTTTTTTCTTACCACGAGGTAGAAAAAGCCAACGGAGGAGACTAGATACGTAGTACGAGACATGAATAATTGTGATGATGATGTTTTCTCCTCCTTCCTTTCCTTTCCCTCTCTCTCTACTCTTTTGATTTGTTTTTTTTTTCTTCCTTTCTTCGGGGTTTGCTGTAAAAAGTTATGACATAGACTCTCCCCTCCCCTTCCCCTCCGCGGTGGACGGATGGAAATACATACATACATACATACATACATACATACGGAAAGAGGGTGGTTGACCCGCCCAAGAAGACCCGAGATTTTGTGTGGGCTTCCGTAGATGAGTGACTGGCCATTATTGCGCGGCTGCGTATGACGGTTCGTGCTTGAGCGGCTTTTTTTCCCCCTTCTCTTTTCGTATGCGTGTGTGTGTGTGTGTGTGTATCGTCGCGCACCCCCCCCCCCCCCCCCCCCATCCCTTCCTCCGCGGATTTGTCCGTACGCCCTGCTTTCCCACCCCCTCCCTTTTTCTGTTTTTTTTTTTCTCCCTCACCGGGAAATGGGCGCCCCGCCAAGAGAAAAACAGGTATTGGGAATAGCCAAACTGACTAAGGGGGGAGCCACAGGGAGAACGTGAGGAGAAGTGAGTGATGTGGGCTTTTGTGTGTGTTTTTCCCCTTGCTCACCTCTCCCACTCGTTGGCGCCAAAGTAGCGCTCGGGCAGGTCCACCTCCCAGATCGGCCTCTCGACGAGGACGGCCTCGAGGGACGGGGTGCTGGTGCTGGTGGCCTGCTGCTGCTGCTGCTCGTCGGCGGTGGGTGTGGAGAGGGGGGCTATGCCTAGGATGGGACGGTACTTGTAAGTGTACCACCACCGCGTCTTTCCGTCGGCGCCTTCTTCGGTCTGGGTCTCCTGGTTGCGGTTGCGGAGGGCCGCGAGTTCGGTCTCGCTGGTTTCTTCCGAGTCCGAGTCCGAGTCGCTGTCGTTGCCGTTGGCCGCGTTGTTGTCGCCGTCAACGTCCATTGCGTCCGGGCCGGCGGAAGCCTCGATGTCGTCCTGCCATTGTTTACCAGATTTGGAGGCGACGAAGCGGTCCACCTGTGAGGGCACGATGGCTCCTATGTCCATACGCGCGCCGGCACCGCTCTCGACGCCCTTGCGCTTGCGCTTCGTGCCGTGCTGCTGCTGCTGCTGCTGCTGGAGCTGCGTCGTGTTGTGCACGAGCGCGGTGTCGGCGTCGGTGTTGTTTGTGGGCGCTGCGAGGTTGAGGGAGAGGTCGAGCATGAAGAGGAACGACACACCGTAGATCCAGACGCGCGGTCCTTGCCAGAGAAGACCCTTGGCCAGGTCGCGGGTGTCGCGGATCGTCGCGGGCAGACGGGAGACGGGGTTACGGCGGGACCAGGCGGTCAGGGAGCCTGCGGTTGGGTTGAAGGCGAGGATGTGCCATGACGTGGTGACGGCGACGAGCGTGTACTCTGGGGTGGAGGCGTCGTCGCTGCTGGTGGTTACGTCGTCTGAGAAGGAGAGCACGACGGGAGGCGCGGGAAGTTTAGGGAGGAGAGCTGCGGTGGGATTACGAATCCAACGCTTCCCGTCTGCGGAAGCAGCGGTCTCCTGCTCGTTAGACGACTCGTCGTCGTCCTCGCTGTCTGACGCTGACGCGTCCTTGGAGGCGTTGCCGTTGCCAAGGACCCATGTGTCAATGTAGCCGGCCAGATCCGTAGATGCGAGCATGCGGCTGTCGGGGGAGAAGGCAAGGTGGGTGATACTCCTCTCGTAGTTGCCGAGGCCGCCCAGGGACTGGTGCTTGGGGATGTTGCGGCGGAGGCGGTTGACGATGCGGGGCTTCTGGACGGTGACGGCACCGTCGTCCTCGCGGGTGATGCTGGCGACGAGCACCTTGGAACCGTCCTGAACGGCGGCGAGGTAGCTGCCGTTGGGAGACAGGACGACCTTGCTGGCGCCGTTGGAGGAGAAGGGCTTGGGGAGGACGATCTGGGCGAGCTTAACGTCCGAGGGCTTGGTAGGGTTGTCGTGCTGCAGGTGGAAGGCCTTGACATCGGTGGAGGTAGCGACAACGAGGAGGGAGCCGTCGTTGGTGATAGTCGCCGAGGTGATGTTGGACTCGCCCTTGATGAGAATGGTCTTGAGGAGCTTGCGGTTCTTCTCGAGATCCTTGTCGAGGTCAGTGCCGTCGCCGTAGAGGCCGTCAAAGGTCTTTTGAAGCTTCCAGACGTGGACTTCTCTGTCCCACCAGCTGACAAGCAGTCTCGCAGACGCGGCGCTGGCAAGAGGTGGGGTCTGGGGAAGGTTCGGGAGCGTCCTGTGGTTCTCGCGGCCGAGCTCCTTGAGGGGAAGGACGACGGGAGATGCGTCGGGGCCTTGATGTGTGTTAGATACGTGCGTTTGAGCATTAAAAGACATGATTTTGAAAGGGTTGCTTACCTCCTGAAACGACAACGCTCATCTTGATGCTCTCAAACGAGGCCATGGCCTTGACGTCGTGCTCGTGGTATTTCCTGCTCCAGACCTTGCCCCATCTGGCACCCGAGCCCGAGGTCTTCTTGTAGAGAACGGTGCGGCGGTCCATACCACCGCTCATGATGGCGGTGCCGTCGGCGCTGACGGCAAGACTGAGAACATCCTGTCTATGGCTCTGGATGCGCTGCATCTGAGTGTAGGTCTTGCCGTCCCAGATGCATACCTGACCGGTCGAGTCAGCGGAAACGATGTCTCCGGAAGGCAGAACCTTGACGCTCCAGACGATGATATCCTTTGCTCCACCGGCCAAGTCGGCACCAAGGGCCATCTTACGTAGCATCGAACCGTTGCGCATGTCGTAGGCGCGGAGGGTGCTGTCGGAGCAGCCGACGACAACGACGTGGCGGGACTGGAAAGCGATGCTGACCATTTGAGCCTTCTTGGTGGGCGACTTGACGAGCAAGCGCTGGAAGCGCAGCTCACCGTCTTCGACAGAGTAGAGAGCGAGGACACCGTCAATGGTGCCGGCGACGAGACGAGTTACGGGCTCAGAGGGAGAGGCAGGAGGCTGGGCGGCCAAGCACCAGATGTCGCCGTGCTGACCACTCGCGTGGCGCAGAGGACGGCCGGTTTCGAGGTCCCATTCGGTCACAGCAGAGGTGTATCCGATGCTGAAAAGGCGAGAGCGGCCGGGGATGACTGCAGAGGGAAGAGAAGTATCGTCGTCGGGCTCGGTGACCCAAACAAGGCCGTCGACGGAGCGGTCTGCGCCAGATCGTAGGACAGTCTCTTGGTGCCAGGCACCCGAGAGAGGGTTCCAGATCTCGATATCGCCATTGGCACGTCCTACTGCCAGACGCGAAAGCGAGGCATGGAGCTTTGAGCGCGGCGAAGGGTGAGAGAATGCGAGAGCGTTGATGGCAGAGGGAGGGTAGGGGACGAAGCGGCAGCGATGGAGGTCCATTGTGAGATTGTTGGGTTGGCCTCCTGGCCGGGGGAGGGGGATGAGTTAGGTTACGATTGATCAATTGAGTATCGCCGGTTCAAATTGAGAGCCCGCGAAGCTGTTTTGGGGTGGCGGGGGTTCGTCGTTGGTGGTAAGGCTGACGATGTATTGGATCGTGGTTTGTGCAGCCTCTTTCTGCGATGCTGGGGAAAAAAAAAAAATCCACGGCTGCCAAAAAGTTTTGTCGGCGTTCGGGGGATGAAAAAAATTAAGGTGTGGTCTGTGCACTGAAATGCCCCTCCACCCCCCGCCAACGGGAGCCTCTGAGAGGACGAGAGCGCCAAGCAGGATTGGTGCATTATCGTTATCTATCCATAGTGTATTCGGAGTGTTTGGGGATTATTTCCCAGTGTATTCAGATTATTCTAGTTGTTTTTCCAGATGCTGGTTCCCTTGTTCCCGTAGAGTATAAGTGTAGTACGTATTGCTGTAACTGTATTAGTGTCTACTGCTCTACACCGGACATACACGCTATTATACGCTATTACAAAACCAGACGCACACACCTAAACCACCCACACCAAAAATGCGTTACTCATCAATCTGCACCGGCGTTCCATGGCTGCACACACCAGAAATGTCAGTGTCGCGTCATTGGCTGTAAAGGCTGCTGGACCCCTTCTGCAACAAGCCATCGGCTGCTAATTACACCCATCAGTCCAAGCCGCTGGAATGGTAGTGGAAGACTCCGCGACCCGTCATTGTGATGTGGCGGCCATCTCCGTATCTCGGACCACAAGGCCTTTAGCGCGTCTGCCGCTAATTTATGTCATTCTTTTGTCCAAAATTCTCTTGTCTCTTTGTGAGCTGATGACTTTAATGGGCCAAAGGGGAAAAAAAAACATTTACACTAATCAGTGCAACTCAATTACATCAGCATCCATCTACCAAGGTTCTCGTTAAGGGAAAAAAATCAAGGTCTCCATAGTAAATACAAGCCCTCCAAACAACAAAGCGATTCTTGGGGTTGATTCATGCCCCCCTTATGGCCTCTTTAGCCCCTCCTTTTACGCTGTTTGAATCCCAACTGCGACAACTAAAATCTGCATTGAAACTTCTCAACCCCTGCTGTCACCCATCGTCTTATCAATCGAATCAAATCAGCCCAGCAAGGAAAATTTACCTTGCTTAGCTTTCTTTACAGCTTCCTAGCTCTTGTGCCGGATCCCGCCGATTCGTCATCCACCTGCTACTTGACTACTACCCCTCCCCCTCCTACTGAATCCCCCCTCCCCACCCCTCCGAGCTTTGTCACGATCGCGCCGTCTTGACACTGTTTTCCGACCTCGCCCGCAGATTCTTCCCCCGTCATACAGTCTTTGACTCCTTCTTCTTTATTGTCGCATCTCATTTGCGACTGTCTTCGATTTTACTGCGCCAAAATCCAGCACAGTTCACCAACAATCTGCGATCATGGATTTCAACAGTTCATCGCCCTTCCCTGAGGGCGTCATATCCTTCCTGGATACTGATCTCTACAAGTTGACGATGCAATGCGCCGTCTTCAAGTTCTTCAAGGATGTCCCCGTCACCTATGCCTTTACGAATCGCACTCCCGAGAAGAAACTGTCGAGAACCGCCTTCAAATGGCTGCAGGAACAGATCCAAAGTGAGTGTGCCCCTCCAAACCTCCCCCACCATGCGGTGCAGACGCGAAAACTACAGAGACGGCTTTGACTCACCACGCGCAAAACAACAGAACTCGGCAACATCTCCCTCTCCGACGAAGAGTACCGCTTCCTCAAGACTCACTGCACATACCTGACCGACGAGTACATCAACTTCCTCAAGGAGTTCCGCCTGCACCCGCGCGAGCAGGCCGTCGCGACCTTCACCACCATCGGCGAGGACACAGGCGCCGACTCCGACATTGGTGACCTGCACGTCGAGATCAAGGGAACATGGCTCGAGACCATTCTCTACGAGATTCCCCTGCTCGCCCTTACCTCCGAGGCCTACTTCCGCTTCATGGACACCGATTGGAGCTACGAGGGCCAGGAGGAGCAGGCCTTCGGCAAGGGCATGCGCCTCCTGGAGGCCGGCTGCACCTTTTCCGAGTTCGGAACCCGCAGGCGCCGCGACTACCACACCCAGGCACTCGTCTTCCGCGGATTGGTCAAGGCCAGCAAGGAGGCCGAGAAGAAGGGTCTGCCGGGTAAGCTCACCGGAACCAGCAACGTCCACCTGGCCATGCGCTTCAACATCCCCCCCGTCGGCACCGTCGCCCACGAGTGGTTCATGGGAATTGCTGCGATCCACAACGATTACAAGGCCGCGACGGAGCTTGCGCTGCGTTACTGGGTGGGCTGCTTCGGAGGCAAGCTCGGCATTGCCCTGACCGACACCTTTGGCACGCAGGATTTCCTGAGGGCCTTCAGCCAACCTGTCCACCCCATCGACGGCGACGAGAGCAAGTTCAGAAAGGCCGACGGCACGCTCCAGACGTACGCCGAGCTGTTCCAGGGCGTCAGACAAGATTCCGGCGATCCGGCAGACTACGTCAAGATGCTGCGCGAATACTACGACGGCCAGGGCATCAAGGAGAAGAAGACGATGGTCTTTTCCGACTCGCTCAACATTGAGAGGTGTCTCGAGTACAAGGCCATCTCCGAGGCCGCAGGCTTCGTCCCGACGTTCGGTGTGGGCACCTTCCTCACCAACGACTTCACCCACCTCAAGACCGGTACCAAGTCTGTGCCGCTGAACATTGTCATCAAGCTGAGCTCCGCCAACGGAAGGCCAGCGATCAAGATTAGGTAAGTATTACATGAAGAAGTTGGTGACATTTCCTGTTTCCCGATTGCTAACAAGCCGCAGCGACAATGCCGGCAAGAACACCGGTGACAAGGAAACCGTGCAAAAGGTCAAGAGCGAGCTCGGATACGTCGAGAAGGAGTGGAAGGGCGGCGACGAGACGCAGAGATGGGGAAAAGAGGGCGATAGCAAGGCATAGAGCTGGCTGTACGGTACTTTTTTCGGAGTAGAGCGCTTCTGGCGACAGATCCGGTGAGCAGGCGATGGCTGCTGCTCTGGGGAATATACAAAGACGGTAGTTGAGGCATCTAAGGGTGGCATTGGCGAGGCGTCAATTTTAACGACAATATGGATAGACGGCAAGAATTTATGAAGTTCATTACTACCTTGGCTATCGAGCAGTACCTAGTGGTCGACCACCATTGCGCATTCTGGAAATATTTATTGGTGCGACAAAAGTGAAAAAAGAGCACTTGAGGTTGCCGATAGACCAGCTGCAGGGTGAGAAGCGAGTTTGATACATCTTTGCTTTCGGTTCATGGCCAACAACTTGTCTTTGTATTAATTTTGCAATAAGAAACATTTAAATGACAAAGGCAGCTCTACCACTTCATTCGAATATCCAAGATGAGGCATATCAACACCTTATACTTGATGACATTGGGGACTGTCAACATGATGCGTCTGCTCTTTACTTGGTCAGCTCCTCTTGTAGCGGAAGTAGATGAAGCCAGGACGAAGCCAACCCCGAAGCAAAGAATGCGCTGTATCCGGGAAGGTGAACATAAATAACAGGATGCTAGACATCTGCCTTACTCTCCAAAGAGGAGGAGTAATTCTTGCTCTTACCAGCCTGTTCCATCTTAACAAGCTCAGGAAAGAGAACCTGCTCAGTCCTACTTCCCTCTTGGTGAAGAGCACTTGCCAACGTCTTCATCACTCTTTAGCCTCTTCCTTCCTCAGCCCTGTTAACCAAGGCAACGGAAGCCGCAGAACAGCTACTCGTAATAAGCCATATCCTCTTCGCCATCTCGTCCCGAGCTCTCTAAATCTCCCACCCACATCACAACACAACCTCTCATCCACTCTCGCTTCAATTTTGGCTCTCTTTTCTTGGAACCCGGTTTTGGAACTGTATTCCCACTGTCAGTCCCCTTCGAAACGCAGCTCGTCTTTCATTCATTCCATTTCTGCCGCTCTAGCTCCATCGCTCATTATGCGGCTTCCCAGTCTTTCGACACCATCACGTCGACAAAATCAGACGACAATCGTCGTAGGCCTCGTCATTCTGGCCCTCTGGACAGCGTTCGCTGTTTCTCAGGCAGTCCACCCACTACGTGACAGAAATAATGTGGGAACCATCGATAAACGACATGACAACCTCGAAAGAAGACAGATGTTTGGTCTTCCTGGTCTCCCTGTGGGCATCTTCGGTGGTGGTCAACCCGCTTCAGTCCCCCACCCAGGTCCCCCTGCCACCGACACTACTCTTCCCCTAGCTGCTCCGGCTGCTCCCAATAGTCAAAATGGCCCTCTCGGTCTCGGCGGATTGCTTGGCCAGACTATTCCCACTGGAGTTGTTCAAGTTGTTGCTCCTTTAGCTCCAATCCTAGGAGAAATGGGTGGTCCACCAGCTTCTGCGGTCAACCCAGGCAACATAGTACCCAGTGTAGTCAACGTTATACCAGTTCAATCACTGCTTCCGGTAGGCGGCGTTCCCGTTATTCCGATTGCTATTACAGATGGCCAAGGATCTCAAACTGCAGTCAATGATGGACTACCTAATCCCATTCAAAGCATAGTCGACGTCGGAGGCAACGTCGGTTCCATTATACCTTCAGTCCTAGGGGGATTTACTGGAATCTCTAATCCTGTTGCATCTCAAGCTGCCGGCGGTTTGCCAGTTCCTGTTGGTGCAGTTACTGCAGCCCTTGGCAACGGCGATATCATCACCAATATACCTCCAGGGCTGGCCGGCATTGTATCCTCCATCGTTAATGGCTTGCCACCAACCATCACCGCTCCTGCAGCCTTGTTTTCTCCGGTTCCCATCGGTCTCTCCGCACCCCTCGTCGACCCTATCATATCGAGTTTGAACAACGTGCAACCAATCTCAGTTGTCATGCCACTTTCATCAGCTCTTCCAGTCAATCTCAGTGGACTCAACGCACCCCAGCTTCCTGGCAGTCTCGGTAACATATTAGCCAGCGTCACGGGGGCTGCGGGCACAATTGTCACTGCAGTCGGTCAGGCCGCCGAAGTCATTCCTGGGAGTGGAAGCGTTGCCAGCTCAGCTTCGGTTACCATGGACTTAACCCAAGGCAGTATGTGCACCGTTGTCAACATAGCTAATGGGATTCCAACCTTCATTGTCACCCCGTGTTCCTCTACCGCTCCAACACCCCTCCAGACAACAGCTTCCCAGGGGTCTATTTCCACAAGTCCCATTGCCATTACGACAACGGCAAGTTCTGTCGGTCCTATCACATCTTCGGCTCAGCCACAAGATTCTAATAGTGGCAATGTGCCCCTGCCGCCTCAAACCACTGCGATAACCTCACAAGTAGTCCCAGTTACAACAACGCCAGTTTCTGTCAAGCCTTCTGCTATTATGTCTGCTGGTGGTTCTGATACAACGGCTTCGTCATCTGCAGAGGCGTCTCAGAACAACAGCAACGGACAGCCCCAGAACACCCGTGGAGCAGCTCAACCTCCTTCCCAGCCCCAGAATCCTGTATCAGCTCGTCCTCCAGGTAGGTTGGCATCGCCCAAGGTCTTGCTTTCCGAGCTAACATGTCCTACCAGCCAATTCACCACTTCCTGGCTCAGGCTCTATCGTGAGCCAGTCTGGCGGTGCGGCTCCTGATCCTGCCTCAACACCAGCTCACGCAGTCACCCCTTTCACAACAATTACAGTTGCAGGTCCTCCTGCCTCCCCACCTGCTGGCGCGCCATCCAATGGAAGCGGCGGCCAGGGTGCACCTCCAACACCACCATCCGGCGGGATCTTTGGAGTTGGCGAAGATCAAAACCCAGCGTCTGGGGTAATTTCTCCACCGCCTACACCAGTCATTCCAATCTCCGATTGTCCTGCAGTTGTACAATGCCAAACATGCCCAGTATCTCCCCCCAAGCCACCTGCAGGCTCTGCGCCTTGCCCAGGTCGAGGATACTCATGCTCAGAATGTATTGATGGTTGGTTCTGCCCCCCTCAAGAGACACCAATGCAACCTGCACCCTGCGGCATGGGCTGGCCTTGTTATCATTGTAAAGGCGGTTGGTATTGTGCTCCTTCCGTCACTGATAAGATCCCTTCAAGCGCCAACGATCCTCCAGTCATTATCATCAAGACTGTGACTGCTTTCGTTGTAAGTCAACCCACTACAGCTCCAGACAGTGGAAACCCAGGTAGTGGTTCTAGAAACGGCAACCCTTCCAATGTTGGACCTGCCAACAGTGCAACCACGCTCTGCTCATCAGCAAAGCCCAGCCAACCTACTAGTAATGGCAATGGTCCAGGCTCCGGCAAGCCATTAGCGGCCGACCCAAGCACCGGTTCTGGCAACGGACCAAGCAATAGTGCTCCTCCAGGTACGGTGGTACCTAAGGCTGCTCCCGATGTGTCTGGTTGGAAGCTTCTCGGCTGCTTCAAAGACTCTCCTATTCGAACACTCGATTGCGACCCATCCAACTATTTTGCTGGAAACATGTCCAATGAGAAGTGTGTTGCACACTGCAGCTCCAAGGGCTTCAAGCTCGCCGGTACAGAATACGGAAAGGAGTGTTGGTGTGGTAATGCATTCCAGATCGCTGAACGTCTCCCCCAAGAGCAGTGCAACGAAGTTTGCGACGGCTGTCCCACAGAATTTTGCGGAGGCAATTGGGCTGTTACCGTGTACAGTGCCGATGGCCAGGCCATGAACGTCCCTTCTGATGACGATACAAGCAACGGCACCGGCGATGGCGCGGGTGGCACTGGCAATCCGGAGACCGGAAACCCCTCGTCGCCTCCTCAAGGAAACTCACCTACTAAACCTCCAGTGACAACTACCCAGACGCCTTCTCAAGATTCTACCAAGCCTCCTGCTCCTACACAACAATCATCGCTTGCCCCTGCAAGAGGCCAGCCAACGACGGGCATCCCAACTTCAGCCAAGCCTATTGAGCTGTCACAGGCAGATGTACTGGCACTGCTTCAGAGCATAATTAACTCCTTGCCCAAGGGAAGCCCTAGTGGTGGGTACGGCGGCGGTCTAGGAGCAAGAGGCTCCGGCGCTGGTGGCAACGCCGCACCTGGTAATGGCAACGGTGGTCTCCCTGACCTTGGATCATTAATGGGACCTGGACCCGTGATCCCACTTGCAGGACTTACAGAATATGGCCCAGGGAAAAGAGCAGTGCCCAGCCGGAGTATGAAGCGGAGCCGCATCATAGGGCGTGCGCTCGCAGGCCGTGATGTCTTGGATTGTGTCGAAGGAGCTGATGGGAATGATGAAGATTGCGTTGGCGCAAAGTTTTAGGGTTCACAAAATGTTAGTTGACTTTATCGCATGTATGACTTAGAACTACTAATGATTGGACGACGGATAGAGTAAGGCTTATGGATTTTGAGGAACCGGGCTGTAGCATGCAATACTGCCTGAACTCGGGTAATGTAATCCACACTGCTTTTACATTCCTTGGACTCAATGTCCCACAAATCAATCGACTTCACTTATAATACTCTATCATGCTGTGTTATGGCACATACGACCATACAAAATGGAAAACTCGGGATCCTGTCCGCTCTCCCATAGATAAGCCAGTAAGGGGTTAATTGTCGACTGGGTCGACGGCGACCGGCGAGAAGAGTGGGTCCTCCGTCCAACGTGGACGGAGGCCTTTCGACGACTAGCTCCGTTCACCGTGCCGTCTTGCAAAAAAATAAATAATACAAAGTCAACTATATCTAGTATATTGTAAGACATAGAGTTATAAAAACCAACCTTAAACTAACGACTTAGCTGCCTTCTAGTAGGAAGGATTTTATTCGACCTCTTAACGACCAGGGTCCCAGGCTGCTCAACGAATATCGAATCTCCGCCGCTGCAGGCAGCAATGACGCTAACCTGATTTGGCCAATCAGGGTCCCCCATCAGTACGCCTTGCCTTGAAAAGAAGCTGACAGTAAGCACTAGGTATTTTATTCTTCTTTCAAAAGGTGCCTGCTTCTAACCTTCTCATCAAGTGTTCAAGGTCTACCTACGTGATCTATTTGCGAAACTTTGTTAAGTCCTAGTAAATCTACAAAGCACGTTTTACTATCCGAACTCCACTAGAAAGAATCCCCCACATTTTTTATAAACACCGAAGCCTAAGAGAATCATCCCGCAGCACTACTAGGATGTGGCTCATCAACACCAAGAGCCTGGCTCTAGTAAAAGTGTCGGAACCCTCATCGACCAAATATGCCATCCTCTCACATACCTGGGAAGGCGACGAGATTACATTTCAAGAATTCCGTGACCTTGAACCGCAAGAAGCAAGACAGAAGGTCGGGTATACGAAGATCGTCAAGACCTGTGAGCTTGCGCAAGAACGGGGCCTTGATTTTGCCTGGGTCGATACCTGCTGCATTGATAAGTCGAACAGTGCGGAACTCAACGAAGCCATCAATTCAATGTTCGCATGGTATAAGAATTCCACTGTTTGTTTCGTACATTTATCCGATTTAAAGACCCCAGAAGACCATTTGCTGCCGCGACTACTTTCAACGAAAGAAACAGGCCTCGAACACAGTTTCCCCTGCAGTCAGAGTAACTTTGGTGCATGTCGATGGTTTACCCGAGGATGGACATTGCAAGAGCTTATAGCCCCCGATCACGTGGAGTTCTTTGATTCTCAATGGACGCAGTTCTCTCAAAAGAAGGATTGCGTCGACATTCTAGCCGAAATTACTGGTATAAGCCAATCAGTCTTGGAGTCCTCTTCCAACTTGCGGCAAATACCAATCGCAGTGAAGATGTCATGGGCGGCACATCGGGAAACCAAACACGTCGAGGATCGCGCATACTCTCTTCTCGGTATTTTTGATATCAATATGCCCATCATGTATGGAGAAGGACCTGGGGCTTTTCGTCGCCTCCAGGAGGAGATTTCCAAGGAGTCAAACGACTTGTCCCTGTTCGCGTGGAGGAGCCCATTGCCAAGCAGTGAAGGATCTCAGGTGTTTAGGGGTATCTTTGCGAGATCCCCAAGTGAGTTCAGCAACTGCTCACAAATGCAGAGCCCTACAGATGGTCTGAAACCTGGTGGAAATTTTGTTTTGACGAGCAAAGGTGTCAGGTTTGACGCAGAGCTTTATCAGCATACAAAATCCACTTACACTCTGTACCTGGGGCTTACCATGGGAGGCAAAACACCCGTCTGCATCTTCCTCTCTCGTATGGGGGATATGTATGTCCGTACTGAGCCCTGGCTGCTGGAGTACGACCGGAACGTCGACGAACTTGAAAAGATGTTTACAGTCCATGTTCAAAAGGATGTAAGCTCAGAAGACGATGTGGTGCTTCGGAAAAATATCCGCAGGTGCTTTCATGTCGACATTGACCGGCCAAAATCTATCTACATTGAGCACATTGAACCGAATCCTGAGCATCTGTGGGATGCGGTCAATTGGACATTCCTCAGCAGCGACTCTGACAAGTCATTCGCCCACAGACTTACTCTTTTTGTCCGCTGCGTTCGCGGAGGGCTGAACAAGACTTTCCCATTGACTCTCATGGTGGGATGGTCTAGATTACGCCAACAGCCTTTTGCTGTGCTTTACGATGCTAGAATGGCAACAGACACAGACACGGATCTGTCGATTGCGCACACACTCCCACATAACTTCCCCGAGCTTCTAGACCTTTTGGATAACGATACCAAATGGGATCGCTCACACGAAGTCAAGTTTGAAAATGCTTTGTCGAGAGTTTTACCGAGCAAGGAATTTCAGTCCACGGAGGTACAGCTTCTACACAAGAAGCCAATGCTCCAGCAGCCTGGTAAATACAGGGTTACTCCCTATGTGGCCACATTAAATATAGAGCTGAAGACGCAGCAGACGTGGGGCGATAAGAGTACTGTGACGTATAGTGCCTGTCTGTCTGGTGAGCTGTCACAGACGGAAGCGAGCAAAATCGTGTAGCCTACATATTCAATACATTCAACAGTTTTAGACTTTGGAGAGTGTACACAAGCAGTGTATAATTTTTATACATGGACCTCATAATGTATGTGGGCGTCAGGAGTTTGAGATTGGTAGAGGCATTGGGCATTCATCGCGCTACCTACTTCCATTGCCTCAAACCTGCTCACCGCAAAGCAATAGATATTATCGCTAATGAATTTTCAGGCGGTGTGTTCGGGTAGTCGCTGACACCGGGCTCACAAACATGTCTTCCTACATCTGTCAGTGGGAGACGGGTGTGTTACGCGTGTCACCACACGCAATCACAAGGCGGCCTACAAGACGCAGTCGTTTGGCTCACTGCTTGATGTTTCCTACCGAATCCATCCATCTCCTGCTTTCATGACATCCCCAACAGCCATCCAACTTCTAAATTGTCTTACAGACCTAGGCAGTCTCTCCTTCCATTAGCCTATGCTACGAACAGGTCAGGGCAAGCAACTGTGGCCAAGGCAAAAATTCGGTTATGACAAATATGTTGTCATTATCCCCTGTTCACTATGTAGGTACGCCGTACAGTGACCAACTGCACTGATGGTATCAAAGCTGGATCCAGGTTTTAGTGTTGTGGGCCCACTGGCGCAGCAAACAAAAGTCCTACGGTTCGATCGCCATTTCAAAAGACTCATATTATCACCCACACCTCAAAAAACCGAGGCGAAAGGAATGGAATCTGTCTGTGAATTATAAAGTAGCAAATCCTTATGAAAAATACACGTCGTGAAAAACACTCTTGGTAGCTCAGGTAGGTACAAAGACATATTTTGTTTAGATGGCTGTCCGTTAGATAGATTAGCAGCCGCGAGTGTGCGATTAGTGGCCAAATCTGAGTTTATTCAGAGTCCTTCCCCCGACAGCGCATTTCGTGGGTATGGGTGAAGCTCTACTACCACTTGAGGTGTCAATCATCCCAAAGGCACTGAACCGGAATAACGCCATGGCCTTAGTTAAAAAGGACTAAACATTGTTAATCATATCATTATGCGAGAAGAGACCCAGCAGCTGCTTGCCTGGCCCAATAAGATAGTTGGGTAGTGTGAGCATTGAACACTCACTCGGCTATGGTGTGTTGTACAAGGGGAAGACCTGATTGGACACAGGAACGCACTTTGCCTTTGACAGAAAGTCAAGTGTTAGCACAGAAAATGAACCCAAAGCACACCTTTTACATAGCAGATTTTAGTTGAATCATCTATAAATACCATTTAAGCTTTCATTGCCATATAGCATTTACTACAATTCCCCAGTGTATTCTTTTATGACTCCCGCATATCATGCTTTGATACTAATCTTGGTGCTTTGTTAGTCTAGCTACTGTCCATCGTTGTTCTCGCACCAACCTGCAGATAGTGCAAAAGTTCTTATGTGGAGTGACAGCCAAGTATTTTGAGGGGTTCCGTCAGGCTGACTATTTTCCTCCATTTTTCCCTTTTTCAAGCGACATAAAACCTTCTGTGCAACACTGCTTTCCTTCCTAAACTTTTCAGACATCGATAAGTCGATTTCATCAACAAAATGCCGTCTGCCGTGAATCTCTGGGACAAGGCCTTTGACAGCCTAGCCCCCGACCTAAAATTGATCCTTAGTACTACAAAATCGCAAAGACGGGACATTTTGGTTAGTAATAACCGCTGCTCTCCTTCATCCTATACAGATCGAATCGCTGAATAGCCAAACAGGGGGCCGTTTTAAAGGAAGCTCAATCAAAACGGGACCTGTCAATCCAAAAGAGATGGAAATTTACGAAGCCGGACGGCGGCACAATAATTGTCAGAGATGTTCTAGAGAAGATCACTGGCTGGGTACACAGATTCATAGCCACTGGCGATACTGTGGTGCAGTATGACCCTGGACATGCGGCACTCCCCTGGGCAGCAGTGAGGTTTTTGCTTCAAGTAGCCATCTCAGAGATTCAAATGTTTGGAGCTCTTGTCGATGACTGCAAGTAAAGCCTTTCTATTGATAGCTCTTACAGTTTTCTGACCAATCTTGCAGTGGAATACATAACAGGCATGATGGTTCGTTACCGTACTTTTGAAAAGCTGTACTTGGGCGACGCCCACTCGGAAAACGAAACAGGCCTGCAGGACGCTTTGGTTCGTCTATATGCCGAAGTCCTGACGCATCTGAGCAATGCTGTCAAGTTCTTTGACGAGAGAACCTACGGTGAGAATCTCCTCCCCGACCTTTCAAGTTTGGACTGTCTGGAGTGACTAATATTTCCCTTCAGTTCGTCTACTAAAGAGTCCCTTCCGTACCGCCGACGTCGAGCGGGCAAAGGCGATGCACGATCGAGAAGTCGAAGTGGAGCAGTTTGCCAAGCTAGCAGATGCAGAGATTTTACGATCTCTTAACGCAACCTTCTCAAGACTATCTGTACAAATTTCTGTCACCATAACGGAGAAAAAGTACAATGATATTGTCGAGTGGCTATCCGTGACATCATATCACAGCCATCACCAGTCTATCTCACACTTGCGTCTGCCTAATGCTGGCCAGTGGCTGCTTGAGCACGCAGAAGTGGCCAGATGGCAATCGTCAAGCTCCTCGTCTCTACTCCTACTTCATGGCATATCTGGCTCAGGAAAAACAACATTATGCTCCGTCATTGTAGACTCTCTACTATCAAGAGCATCCAATAATCCTTCTGCAGCCCCATTTGCTTATTTCTATTGCGCAAATCCCGAGTTTGAAAAGGCTCGCCGTACTGCCGATGACATTATGAGAACCATACTGTTCCAGCTTGCTATTGATGGCTCGAGTTGCACGAATATGAAGGAATTCCTTCCTGACGAGTATGAACGCCAACTTCTCCGATCGCGGGCTGGGAAATCCGATATTCATAGATTGACGACGGCAGACTGCGTACGGCTCATTCTTGAGTTGGCCCAGCAGGACCCCATAACCATAGTGATTGATGGCCTTGATAGCGTTGATAACAAAGAGCGACCACGTCTCATTGAAGCGTTGGAAGAGCTGATCTCCACTGCAGAAAATGTTGTAAAGATCTTCGTCACGAGTCAGACTTCGAATAGCGCTTCAAATCTCCCAGTCTCAGAGTTCACAATTCAGATCACACAACAGGAGGCTAGGCAGGATATGGAGGAATTCATCGACCACTTGCTTAACACTGCCGTGGCGAGGAAAGAACTGCTTGAAGGGAACTTGCCACATGACACGCGCGAACTACTTCGACAAGGTCTTCTGGATGGGGCTGGTGAAATGTAAGCCTTTCATTTCTCCTTGGTGATCTCGACTTTCAACTTCCTAAGAATCGCGGTTTTTAGCTGTTGATGCTAACTTTCTTTGGGCATGGCCTAGGTTTCAATGGGCAAAACTTCAAATTGAGCGTATGTGCCGCGAAAAAGTCGAGGCCGATTTGATACGTGTTTTGAAGAACGAGATTCCTCAGGATATCAACTCACTATACCAGAAAGTCCTCCAAGAGATATGGAAAGCAGGAGACTCATCTCGTGAAGTTGCTATGAAGGTACTGTCGTGGGTGCTCTATATGAGAGAGCCGTTAACGCCCGCAGCCTTTCTTTCGGCGCTCAGACCTGAAGACGACGCAAGTTTGAATCTGCGGCAAGCACTTGCGACCTGTACAACGCTGGTCGCTCTAGATACTAATTGCAACGTGGTTCGTTTTACTCACCAATCCATTCAGGATTTCCTCAGCCAACACCCTCACTTCACGCCTGCCAAGGCCCATCAACTCTTAGCGTCTTGCTGCCTCGAAGCCTGTTTACACGGACCGGGCCTGGTATCGGAAGAGGGGTTCGGAATACCCAGCGATGACTTTTATGTTTATGCTGCGATGTTTTGGCCTGTGCATGCCGGGTTAGCACAACAAATGGATCATTCTTCCCTACAAGCGAAGAATCTGGTCCAGAGGATAATTGCTTTCGCCTTCGATGAGGATTGGGAGCTTACACTGTCTTTCGACGCCTGGGTGGACAATGTACGACAGGTTGCCTCTCTGCTTCCAAGAGATCACACCCTGAAGGTAAAGCTAAATGCAATACCTGCGATTGATCCTGGTGCCCTGTTTCCATTGAGCATATTTGGGTTCGACAATATTCTAACTCTGGCTTTGGCCCATATTCAAAACTTGGACGTGAATTGTTCCAATGAATTTGGTCAAACCCCTATTTATCTTGCATCCACGTTCGGCCATTTGAGGACTGTAAACTTGCTTTTAAGTCACGGGGCCCAAGTCAACGCCCAGGGTGGCAGCAAGGGAAGTCCTTTACATGCGGCATGTTTTTGGGGTCACTTGGAAGTAGCGCAGAGTCTACTTCGGCATGGTGCTCAAGTATCTTGCGGTTCAGTCTTTAAAACTGCTCTTGATGCTGCTTGTCGAGGAGGAAGAGAGGATGTGGCACTTTTCCTTTTGGATGTTGACGCTTTGATTGAGAGCTATGATGAGGCTCTGAATGACGCAGCTCTTGTTGGCTTCATTAGAGTTGTCGAACGCCTTCAAGTCCACTACTTCACATCTTCAGACGAGCAACAACCTGACAAAATTAGAAAGAAGATACGAAAGGCCATTAAAGGTGGACAAGTAGGTGTTCTTCGACAGTTTCTCAACTGCAACACGAAAAACCGGAGTTTCTTAAGCCATGATTCAGTCGCGCTGGCAGCTTTGTACAATCACAAGAGTATGGTCGAATTTCTCCTGGATCTAAAATTGGACCTGGAGGCTCATGGGGATTTTGGGTCACCCCTGAGGACAGCCTGTCTTTTCAATCATCGTTTCATTGTCAGGCTGCTCTTGGATAGAGGGGCACGGATCAATGCTTCTGGACCTCTAGGTCATGCACTTCAAGCCGCGGCTTTGAGCGGCCACACTTCCCTCGCCAAGCTCCTTATAGAGGAGGGAGCAGATACCGATCAGCGGTCAGGATTCTACGGGACAGCGTTGCAGGCAGCTGCGTACAACGGGCACCTGGATACGGTCGAGCTTCTGCTTGAGGCTGGTTCCAAAACGTATGATCAAGTAAACGAGCTTGAAGCTCTTCAGTTCGCTGCTGAAGGCGGGCGCCAAGACGTGATCATGCTGATTTTGAGAAAAACAAGGAATCTAGCGCCTATTAAGCCACTACCGCCGGCGATGGGGAGTGCGAATCCTCGGCCCCAACCCTTGCAAAAAACGCTCCGTTGGAACCTGCCGTTCTCTGGCGCTGTTTCAGCTGGGGCGCCTATATCTCGTGCCAAGAAAAGGCCCCCAGTCACCAAAGGGACTCTTGAGGCTTTAAGCAGCACAGGAAAAACCCTTCCGCTGAACCAAGTGAGTGATTTTGAAACTAGGCGCGACGCCTTGATTTCAAACAGTCTCTTGATAGGATCAGCTTCATGCGGTCATCACAAGACAGTTCAATGGTTGCTAGAACAGCAACAAAATAGTCTCGAACCGTGGTCCATTTGGAAAGATATTCCTGAAGCCATTTCGGCTGCCTCGGCTAATGGACACCTCACTACCTTGTACATCCTCTTCGACTTCATCTCAAATGAAACATCAAGAGCTACTATCGGACTTCCCGAGTACGAGGCAGCTGGTGACGTGGACAAGGCCATTGAACTGGCCAGCTGGCACTTGAGTGGTAGCGAGATTACCAAAATCAGTACAAAGTACAGCAGAGCGGCACACAAGTACGGTCTTGTGCACGTTACAATAAGCGAACTACTCGAAGACTTCTCGGTCAGTTGTGTGACGGGGAACCTTCATCTAGTAAATTCAATACTGCTTTCTGAGCATCAAAAGCTACTTTCAACTTGAGACCTGGACGGCGGCCTCCAGCTTTGCGGCTTACACGGACAGACAACATTGGCAACTCAACTTCTGGAATCTTTGGCTCTGAAAGATCGCATGCCGCAATCAGGCGTGGAAGCGTTTGTTTCTGCCGCTGCGGGTGGTTCCGTGGAAGCAATGCAGCTTTTTACGTCTCACTGGAAGAATTTGGATGCGAACAAGGAAGCAGTATGCCGAGCGCTGGTGGTGGCTAGTGAACATGGTCATTATACCGCAGTCCGTTACCTCGTTCAGGATCTCGGAGCCCCGGTGAACCATTGCGCTCCCGACCTTGGCTTTGGGCCCCTGTTAAGCCCTACGGGAAATAGACTCCGAGTGACCATTGAGTACAGCTCGGGTTGGATGACGGTTGAAGGTAGACACGGAGTTTATAACGTGCAAATTGCACCAGACCGACATTGGGACTCACCAGAAACCGATACAAGGGTAGAGCAGTGCCCGAAACCTCTGGTCATATCGCCCCTCCAAGCTTGTTTGCAAGGCTATGCCTACAATTTCAACAAAAACCTCGAGTATTCTACGTTCACACAGTTCTCTCTGTTGGAAACAAAGGAATTGGGAGAATGGTGCAAACATGAGCAGCAAAAGGTGATTGACTTCCTACTACAGCAAGGCGCTGCACCTAACGACCTGGGGGGACAGAGAATGTTTCCTATCCAGGTCGCTGCGAAGTACTGCTCCGGGAAGATACTAGAGTCTTTGATCTCAGCGGGCGCGGATGCATCACTCACGGGGCTTGATTTGGCCCCCGGTCAAGTTTTACGCGAGGACACCTACCCAAGTCATGCCGAAGCCCGTCGGTACCATTTCAGTTCTGCTAATACCGCTCTCTTCGAAGCCGCTGGACGTACCGCATCCGCCTCACACGTTCGAACTTTGTTGCTGTCTGGCGTAACTCTCCCGGAAGACACTGACGGGAAAGACCGGCTTCTGTTTCAAGCTTTGCAATACATCGAGAACGACTTTCACAAACATATGCTAAAGAAAGAGGTTAGACCTGAATCACCATATCATTATCATCATCACCGTTTCGTCATGGAAGAACCTATCTCGGGTGAACTCGGCAGGGTGCTTTCTATCCTCTTATCTCACATACCCGGGATAACGACAACAGGCGTCAAATGGACTATTGCCTTGCAGATGGCCGCTTTCCAAAACCAAAGCGACCTTGTTAGTTGCTTAATATCCAGAGGAGTAAATTTGAACTCAGTTGGAGAGTACTACGGCACATGCTTGCAGGCCGCAGCTCGCTGCGGTCATGTCGCAATGATGCGGGAGCTCATAGACGCTGGAGCCGACGTGAACGCAACGGGTGGATTATGGCACACGGCTTTACGAGCAGCTTTGGTGAATGGCAACGAAGCGGCCATAACCTTGCTCCTCGACAACGGGGCAGACGTAAGACTCGAGGATGATGAGGGGTTACAGGATTATGAATTCTCTGAAAAGGAGTTACTGAACACACTACAGCTAGCCTGCGAGTCTGGAAAAGTAGACATCGTCCGGCGCCTCTTGGCACACGGCGCGGATGTGACTGCCCGTGTCTCGGGAGGATCTCAGCATCCTTTGATAATGGCGGCACATCAGGGTTCAGTCGCCATGGTCAGAGACTTGATAAACGCCGGAGCTCCGATAAACATCTGTGGGGAACCACTCAGTCAATACGAAGGGCCTCGCCCCGAGAATGGCAGTCCTCTGCACGCAGCCAGCGTTGGGGAGCATTTGGAAGTCATTGACCTTTTGCTCCTTTTAGGGGCGGACATTGAGAGCCCGGGCAACGGTTCAGAAACACCGTTATCTGCCGCAGCCTCCAAAGGAAAAATTACAGCTGTTGAGCGGTTGATTCAAGCCGGCGCTAAGACAAACGATAACGCAGCTCTGGAGAAAGCCCTTCGAAATGGGCACCTAAACGTGGTGAGAAGCCTCATCAAGTCGGGAGCCGACCCGATTGGTGTCGTCACCCTAGCATGCGAACTTGGGAACCTGGACATGATTGAGTTCCTGCTTGATAAAGCGCTGTCCAGCAATTCGACAGAAACGGTACTTGACAAATCCTTTGCGGCTGAAGATCTCGGCGAATCAGTGACGCGAATCCTCATTCAATATGCCACTCCCACTGCGTCTCAGTTCTGTCAGGCTTGCGCGACTGGCTCAGAGTCTTCGGTTGAATTCATGTTGCGACAAACTAGTGTCAACGTCAACAGCCCTTGCGAGTCTTCTGGCTGTTTTCCTCTGCAACTCGCCGCCTTTCACTTGAGATCGGATATTGTTCGAGTTCTCTTATCTCATGGAGCGGATCCGGATGTTGAGAGCTTTACCCATGGAACTCCTTTAAACACAGCATTGAAGGCTTGCGCTGCTCCAATCCTCAGGTCGCTGACCAGTGGAGACTTCCGCAGCATCATTGATAGGTTATCCCTCCCAGCACCTCGGGATAAACCGTATCCGTATTCCGACTCATACCTAGACGATGATCCTCATCGACCAGACAGCCTACTACTCAGCAAGTGCAGCGATATCGCGAAGCAGTTGATAGAGCATGGAGCAGACGTTCTTCGGCCGGAAAGGTATTTGGGACCGCCTTTGCATCTTGCCTGTCTGCTCGGAGATCAATCTATCGCTGAATTGCTCATCGACAAAGGAGCAAACCTCAACGCAACGGTGGGCCATTTCCAGACACCAATATTCGCTGCAGTGCACGTCAGAGCTTTTGATGTCATACCGTTGCTCCTCGAGCGTCAGACTGATTTGGGATACGTACACGGTGAATATGGAACCCCGTTGCATCACGCTTGTAGACTGCAGGATGGCTGGTCCGCACAGCAGCTACTGGAAAACGGCGCAGACGCCACTATAGCAGATGCTCAAGGCTTGACACCATTGACGCTTGTGCTTCAGACCGAGCTTGATATTCGGCACTCGACGACCGAGAGAGTACCACGATATGAGTGGGAGACCAGCGCGCTGGATGCCTTGCTTGCTTTGGCCAGCCCGATTCATGTTTCTGATGATGATTTGCTAAAGGCAGCCAACTTGAGCCGTGGGAACGAAACGGCGACCAACGTTCTCAATCGACTCCTATGCCTCGACGGGAGCAGGCTTACTGGCTCGTCACGGCAACCAATCGACGCCATCGACATGTTACTAAAACACGATTCATCATCAATCGACATATCGCTACAGGCGTTTAAAAATATTTTTCAAACGGGAGAGGAGGCCGCTACACGCCTACTTGACTTGTATGAAAGATATGCAAAGCGCTTGCCTTTCTCAGACGATGTACTAATAGGCCTGGACATTAACTACCATTCTGTGAAGAAGCTGGTTGAAGATGTACAGGAAGGCTTGGAGCCCGCCCGGCCCGGACGTCGGACACGAAGGGCCCGCTGGCGACAATAAGTGACCTCTAGCTCCGATGCCTCCCAAACGAAACGTGCATCCCGGGTTCCACATTGATGATAAGCAGCTAGATATTAAAAAAAAAAAAAAAAAAGTGCTGTTTTGACGTGGGAGAGGAGGAGGTAGCAGATAGGGGGTTTAGGCGAACGGGTAGGGTAAGGAAGTCGTCTTTTAATGGAAGTGAAGGGGGTTCTCAGGAATGTAGGCTGTTAACTTACCACGTTTGATCAATCGACGATTACTGCTGACCTTGGATCTAAGCCCGCAAGGCCCAACCGTTTCATAATGAATCTTAGTTATCCTGCTGCTCCTTCGGGATTCGACGACGAACCCTCCGGTATACAGCTGACCTGACTTACCCCCCTCCCGCCTTGCTGAACTGACGTACACAGGTGTGGTCTGCTTTTATTTCAATGAATTTATAGAAGAGGGTAGGCCAGGTCAGCTTAAAAAGGCTCACACTATATCTGTATACTTAATCAAGATAGTATTGCATAAACTATCTTTACAATAAGAAAATAAGAATAAGGGAACTTTGCTTGTAATAAGGAGCTAATCTAAAGAAAGTAATGAGCTTATGTATTTAAGCTTTAGTTGGTTAAAGAAATAATAGCTAGCTAAGAAAGAGAATTAGGCTAGGTATATAGTTAAGATAATATGCACAGCGTAAGGGCCGGATTGGTAGTTGAGTCAGTGATGACCAGCGAATACCTAGTGTTGCATGCCTTTTTTGGTTTTGTATTACAGGGAAAACTCATTTTGAGGATTCAGGTTAGAACCGCAGTTGACAAAGTGAGGTCCTCCAGACCAACATGCTTTCACTGTATAGCGTGTGGAGGAGCTACCAAAAGCCTCGAGCAAATAAAATGTGCCTTTCAATAGTGCGTGATTTGATTGTTCTTTTAAATTTTATTCTGTTTAGCGCAAGAAGATGCAGAATCTAGCGCAGTTCATGGGTCATCATCCATGCTTCAGCCGGCATAGTCCATGCCTAATGCTTCGTATCCCTTCCTCACGGGCCAAGCGTGTTGGCTCTTCCACTCTTCCAAAACGCCTAAGAGGGCGGCTCTCTCCCACGGATCATTAAAGTAGTCGCCGTACAGCATGATTCCCATCCCTGCTGTGGTAAGATTCGGTGCTGCACGCAGGTGGTGTAGCGCGAGGCCACACAGCTCAAGGATCATGGCCCGAACCTGGTGCTCTGCGTCTCTCTGGGCTCGCCTATTGGATCCTTGTCTACTATTTCCACGTCAGTCTATTTATGGAATTGATAATGTGACAGAAGGAAGGGGTGGCATACTGTAAACTCGGGTCCTCGGCTACCAGAATCATCCTCGCCAAGATGAAGTGTTGCTGGGCGGTGACCTCGACGTCGGATCCGTACCAGACGAGGGGGAAGATCTCCCCCCGGGATCGATCTGCCGGTCGCTGCGTCAGGGGGATGAATTGGCGTGTGCTCTCGAGAGCTAGTATCTCTTCGTCGTGTTTTAGTCTTTCTGAAAGGAGAGAAGGTCAATTAGACTCCGCCAGAATTATGAAGTCATGTGGCGATCTCACCCCATTCCACCTCTGTCCTGTCGCCCATCTTCCACTTGGCGACTTCGGACATGAACCAGATGAGCTTATTCGCAAAGCATGCCTCCCGCTCGAGATCTGGCGGCTGGGCGGTTATTTGCGGGGACCGCTCCAGCGTCAGGGCAAAGTATATCTCCTGTCTTACCGCGACCCAGTACACTGCGCTCAGCAGGCCGGACCACCTCGACGGGGCAGCGCGCAGTATCGCTTTGGTGATGTCGAGGAAGTTCACATTGCCATTCCCAATGCCAAAGTCGGAACCTCCCGAACCCTGTGCGTCTTCGGGGTCCATCTCCTCGAATTGACGGAGGATGAGGGCGGCAGCGGCGAGGTTTTCGCGGTACTCTTCGTCCTGCGTACGGGAGACCTCGTGTAATGCAGGTATGCAGCGGAGCATGTACTCGAAGGCGCTCTGGGGCGTGAGGTCCGGGAGGGGTTGGTTCTGGTACATGATGACGCCGCCGCCGCCGCTGCCACTGGGGTCCACGCGGAAGCGGGGGTGCCGGCAGAGATGACGGGCGGCGACAGCGAAGACGGCATCCCTAAGCGGCTGACATTGCCGTGCGCGTCGGGCGACCACGAGCTGGAAGTGTCTCTCGTCGTCACAGAGATCAAACTAGATTAAAAGTGTTAATAAGTCGACTCACGCGCCGGGCTTGTGTGAGGCACGTAACCCATGGAGAGAGCTCTTCTACGAAGTACCGTAGGAGACAGGCTTCTTGGATGCCGTCGTTTGGTGTTGGTTGGGGGGGCTGAAGGCCTCCTACGATGGCGGCGTCTTCGACGCTAGGCGGATGGTAACTGTCCGCTGAAGGGGAGAACTGGTTGACGGCCGTCACCTGCTGCTGACCTGTCGACTGAGGACTCGATAAGGGCGGCTCGTCATCCCTGAGACGGACGCGTCCTGTAGGTAGGACTGTTGTCGACCATGGCGACGCGCCTGAAGTACCGGAGCCAGCTGGCGATACCGGGAACTGACTGCCACTGCCGTCGTGAGGTGCGGTCTCGGTCCTCCGTCGCTTGATGGGGGCAGGCAGAGGTTGGGCCTCTTCGAGCCTCCTCTCGCGAATGAGGAGATCGGGGCCGTCAGAGAGATTGCGTACTGTCTCGTGCAATACACTGCTCACGGCAAGTCGAGTCTCGGGTAATGAAGAAGCGTTGCTGGCGGGGGACTCATTGCTGGCATCCTGAGGCTGGCTGCTCTCGCCGGCCTTTTTGTTCGCGCGGCTATCAAAACGGACTGAGTGAGGACATCATCATCAGACAAGTTCGATGCTGGAGGCAAAGGTACTACATGGAGATACTTACATGCCCGCGGGCGACTATTCACCCAATGTTGGTCCCTAGTGAAGGCACCTTCGTAATTGGCGGTAGAGCCCTGGCGGAAAGAAGACTTTCGTTGAGGGCGATGACATTCGACGCCGCGTTTCTCACACCTACTACAGCGGGGCTGCTGGTCATCGCCTGGCAGTAGGGAACGAATCCAAGGGTCAGAAAAGTTGAACAAGTCAGATACGCGGAATTGGTCTGACAGACCGGAGTCAAGGCCGGACCCCCTGACGTGGCTCGGCCAATACCCCGGGAAATGGGTCTAGGAAACTCACACTTCTCATGCCTCTCTGAACAACGTTGACGTCAGTCCGGTGGAACCTGTCAAGATGGAGTCACGAGGGTGACGGGGCCAAAGAACCGAGTGGCCAGCAAGGACAACTTACCTTTGCATCTTGCGCAGGGCTTCGTGCCGCTTGGCATTTCCTGTGGGGGGGGAGGCCGTGGGAGAGGTGCCCCGACTCTCCTCCTGATGCTGCAATCGCTGCTAAGGCCCCAGGATGCGAAGGTTGAGTGATGAGCGTCGCCGATGCGGCTGCGACTACTGCAAGACAAGATACCGCCTTGGACTCGGATTGGAAAGTCTCGCCTGGGCTGCGTTCGTGGAGGTGGAGGTCAATAAGGGTGGCGGGAGCTGGGATAGGCGGACTAAGGAAGAGGATGAAAAGAAGCGGAGCAGCCTCATCGGCGAAGCCTGCTCAAAAGAGTAATACTCTTTTTTAAAAAGGAGCGACTAAAAAAGAAGGGGAAAAAATAAGAGGAAAAGAGGGTCTGTGGGGAAAGCTGTGGTCGTGGCGTTTGGATGGGAGATGTTGGCTAGTAGAATGAAGCACAGATTGTGAACAAAAACGTGCATTAAGCGGCCAAGGGAGGGGAAAAAGAATTTCAATAGAATAAAAGGCAACTGGTCTTATGTGTCGGATTTACCCCGCACTTTCCCCCCCGAATAAAAGCCCAGAAACAACCAGGAGCGCCCGACTAGCTAGGACGATCTAAATCTGGGAAGGAGCTACTGTAATAGTGAAAATTACCTGATTCGGCAGGTGGCGCCGATGGTAGATCCCGAACATTGTGTTTCGAAGACGGTTTGGGGAGCTTTACGAAACTCCAGACCGCCGAAATAAAAACAAAAGATAACTTGGTATTCGGCATCCGGGGAAAATGGATACTGACCGCCTTGATCTTGTGGTCTATAGCTATATTCCACATGCCGAAGCATACCGAGAAGGGAAGGAACCGCCGATGTTAAAAGAGGCCGTCATATCGCCCATCCAGAGTTTGGAGAAGAAGCTCTCTACTGCACTCACTGCTCAACCTCTTCACTCTTCATTAAGAACCATTCCTCAATACTCAAATACACATTCTAGTGTCAATTGACCTCCTGGAACCCCGAGATCCTTCCTCAAATTCTTTACCAATCTTCGCAAAAGAAGAAACACACATCACAATGGCCGGAGAGAAGCTCAATGTCGCCGTTGCTGGCCTTGGCCGCATGGGTATGTCTCACCCCATATTACCCCGGACTTTGAGCTTCAGACCTTCGGCGAAGGCGGAGAACTCATGAGCTGATGTGGGCTGTTGTTTGCTAACTCGGTGAACGCAGGATTGCGCCATGCCAGACACTTTGCAACCCTTACCCCCAAAGCCAACCTCATTGCCGTCAGCTCACCGGTTCAGGCGGAGCTTGATGCCGCCGTCGCCGAGTTTGGCCCTCTGAGAACCTACCTCGACTACGATGAGATGCTTCGCAAGGAGTCGACCCTGCAGGCTGTCATTGTCGCCAGCGCAACCACTGTACACGCCGAGCAGGCCATCAAGGCTATTGAGAAGGGCCTGCATGTCCTGTGCGAGAAGCCCCTCAGCACCAACGTCGATATCGTATGTTCGCATTGCCTGCCTGCCTGTCATTCGCCGTTTCCACCTACCCGGCGTGAGCTTTACATGATTGACTAACCACCTCTACTACAGTCACAATCCGTCGTTACCGCCTACGAGAAGTCCCTCCTTAAGAACCCCAACCAGAAGGTGATTTGCGGTTTCTCTCGCAGATTCGATGCTTCCTACCGCGACGCCTACCAGAGAGTTGCACGGGGTGACATTGGTGCCCCTTCCGTCTTCCGCTCCCAGACCTGTGATAAGCTCGACCCCTCAGGCTTCTTCGTCGACTACGCCGAGTTCAGCGGTGGCATCTTTGTCGACTGCTCCATCCACGACATTGACTTGGCTCTGTGGTTCTTTGGCGAGGACAGCGTCGTCAAGAGCGTGGCCGCCATTGGCATTACTGCCGTGCAGGAGGGTCTGAGAAAGCACAACGACAGAGACAATGCTGTCGCAATTGTTGAGTTCTACGTAAGCTTATTTCCACAGTTGCTGCTGCACTTGTAGAGCATCAGCTAACCACATACAATAAACAGGGCGGTAAGATCGCGCAGCTCTTTTGCTCCCGCATGATGGCCGCTGGGCAGGAGGACACGACCGAGATCTTCGGTACCAATGGCAAGGTGGCCGTCAACACACAGCCCCAGCTGAACCTGGTCAACCTGTACGAGCCGACGGGCATTCGCCGCGAGATCCCTCCCGACTACTACGGCCGCTTCCGCGAGGCCTTCATCACCGAGGCCAACGAGTTCACGGCGTGCTGCCTGAACAACACGGAGCCTCCCATGAAGCTCGTCGGCGCCGTGAACGCCGTCAAGATTGGCTGCGCGCTGCAGGAGAGCTTGATCACAGGCAAGAAGATTGAGTTTGACGAGACAGGAAAGCGCATTGAGGCTGCTCGCCTATAAGCGACAATAGAAAAGGGGGGGGTTGAATTTATATATAGATGTCTATCCACGGACTGGGGGTATAGACGCAGACGCGCGGATGTGGTGGCGAAATGGGAAACGGTCATGATGATGATGTCGTTTTTTTTGTTAAAAGATCTCCTAGTCTAGTTCCTTGCATATTTAGACGCGTGGGTGGGGGGAACAAGGTCACGAGGATTCGGTATTGCACGTTAGATGAGAAAAAAAACAACGTGTTTCTTCGTCATAATCTGGCCCTAACGTGATTGTCGGACAGTTTCCGTGGTCATGGGTCCAAGCTGCGCATGGTGTTGTTTCGTTGCTAGTGTTGGCTGTTTTGTTTTCTAGTTCTTCGTCAGAGTTCTTGCGCATTCTACTCGTAGAAACTGCAATCTCATCACGAATGGGTCGTCAATGACGTAGTTTCAAGGGCCCTGGTCAATGGTGTTGACAATACTGTCTGTTAAAAGAAAGGGAAACAAAAATGAGGCTCAGATGGGGGCCTGTTTGATGATGGCATCGTCGGGCCCCCTGGTCTGGTCTGTTAGCAGGCAGTGGGTAATCGTGTGCGCCTGAATTGGAGACGGACGTAGCCAATGGAGTAGTAGTCCAAGTCATTTACTGCCTATTCTTTCCCCCCCTTGCTATTCCCATGTAAAATGTGTGGCCCTGGTTACCGCAAGATTAGAACAAATCGGGAAATTTCCTATTCGGGGGAGTAAGTTCAGTGCGGGCGGGATCGGAGGAGGGATTGTCCTTGGTGGGGGGCCCGTTCCTGAATCTCTCTCTCTTCTTTACGATTCCTTTTAATCTCAGCCATGTGTGCATGGCCACATTGGACTGTAAGGAGTGTGCAGAAAAGGGGTGGAGGATGTGAAATAATTATGGTAATGCTATATTCTGGCACATCATGTCTGAAAGTCGATCCGATGACCCCTAAATGCTTTTTTGTATGGTCAATGGGATTTCCCTTCTTTTTCGACCGCATTGAATATGCGTGTATTCGGAGCTCGAATCCCGCGGGTTATCCAACCAATCAATGCCTGGAACAGAGGGCCGCATTAGCGAGTCCCGAGGGTTATGAAGCTTGGCCTTTTTTCCTGTGTACACTTCTCCATGATTGGACCGCCGGAATCTTTACGCCGATGCGGGACCCCCATCCCGACTCACCCCGGGACCCCCGGCAGCCTTTGCAACTATAGGAATACGTACGGATACGTAACGACCAACAATTAATGAGCAATGGGGCCCATGTCGTCATAGCAAACTCACAGACAAACCAGCACTATATCCCCCCCCCACCTCTTCCTCGGGCGCAGCATCGTTCATCCACGTATAGGCCACACCGGGTTAAAGATAACCCGTATTTCATACATAGTATGTCCCCAATATGTCTACGCTCAGACATTTCCAGTCCAGCCAACCAAGTGCCCCTGTTCTTGTGCCTCTCTGTCTCAGAAGGCCAACGAGCAAAAAAAGAAGGGTAAAAAGAAAAAAATACAAGCCAGGGTATTGGAAAATGGTCCCGCCAGTGTGCCAGTCGACCGGGGTATTCGTAGTACACTACGTACTAATTAGTCTACGCTCCCCCCCCAAGCCTCATCGCCGACGGGTTCCCAAAGAGGTAAAACTTCGGCCACAAGCCCGCTGTCAAGACCATGGCCCAGAATCCCCCAGCCGCCGATGGAAGGGGGCGAGGGTGAGGGGAAGACTAAACCAACTAATTACTATCCCTTCTTTGGTACTCTTCGCTTTAACCCTCTTTGCTCACCACGTACAGACCGAACGTGTTCCCACCCCGGTTTTCTCTCACTCTCACTCTTTCAGCTCGACGCTAGTAATGTCTCTCTCTCACTCTCTCACTATGTTTGTCTCTCTTTCGCCGAAGAATTGGCTCGAGTTCCACTTTTACTTCCCTTCCCCGTGGGGGAGGATGCACAAGCAAGGACCGTGTTCCACTCTACCGGTGGAGAGCGTTAATGCTAGGGGGGGGGGGGGGGGTGGTCTCTTACATACGTATTCGGCGGGAAATGACAGAAGCATGGCACGAACTCTCTCTCTCTCTCTCTCTCTCGCTCTCTCTGACGCCCTCACGCCCTGACGCCTGGCCCCCCCCCTAGTCTGTAAACGGATGGGTCCCGTCCATTGTCCAAGAAATCCTGTTCTTTGCTGTCCGCCTTGCTTACTCTCAAGTGACTTGTTCTCAACACCAAGCACTGGATATAAACTATATATAAGAACCTCGTCGTCTCACCTGACTTCGGATCTCGTCTCATTTTTTATCCACGCACCACTCCTCCCATTCCTTTCTGAATACTACCCTCTGCGGTGTGACTTATAATATCATCGTGTCCACCTGATCATCGTCAATTAAACAAAACACAACACAGTTAACACACAAGTTCACGATCATCAACGGCGGATCATGTCGACCACATCAGACTCACGGACCCTCAAAAAGGTCTCGAGCGCCGACAACGGTCACGGCGAGCACGTCGAGGACTTCATCGAGGCGGCCGACATCAGCCTCTCGCCCGCCGAGGATGTCTCATACGGCCGGGGCGGCGTCCGCGGCCTCTTCGACTCGCCCTTTGTCGGCGGTGCCGCCCTGCTGGCCTCCCTCGGCGGTTTCTCCTTTGGCTACGACCAGGGCGTCATCTCCATCATCAATGTCATGAAGCAGTTCCACGAGGTCTTCCCCGACGCCGCCACACCCTTTGGCAAGGGCTTCATGACTGGTATGCTCGAGTTTGGCGCTTTCCTTGGTTGTCTGTTCATGCCCACCCTCGCCGATAAGATTTCGCGAAAGCGGGCGTTGACGGTTGTCGTTGCCATTTTCAACATTGGTGCTATTATGCAGACTGCTGCTCCGTCATATGGTGTACTGGTTGCTGGTAGAACAATTGGTGGTATCGGTGTTGGAACTCTGGCCATGGTAAGCACACCCTCATAAACACCACGAACTCATGAAGATTTCAAAAACGCTAACGACTGTGAAATAGGGCTCGCCAATTTACATTTCAGAAATCGCACCGCCAAACCTTCGAGGAACCCTCCTAGTCCTCGAATCCATCTCCATCGTCACCGGCGTCGTCATCTCCTTCTTCATCACCTACGGCACGCGACACATGGCCGGCGAGGTCTCGTTCCGACTGCCCCTGGGCCTGCAGATGGTCTGCTCCACGCTCCTCGGCATCGGCATCAACTTCTACCCGTACTCGCCGCGCTGGCTCGCCCTCGTCAACAGGCCGCAGGAGGCCCTCGACTCGCTCGTGCGCCTGCGCCGCCTCCCCGCCGACGACCACCGCGTGCAGGCCGAGCACCGCGGCATCATCTCCGAGGTCGAGGTGCAGAAGATCGTGCAGGAGCGCAACCACCCGGGTAAGGGGTTCTGGGCGCTCGAGTTCCTCGGCTGGCGCGACCTCTTCAGCAGGAAGCTCTGGCGCCGCACCGCCGTCGCCGTCGGCATCGCCTTCTTCCAGCAGTTCTCCGGCATCAACGCCTTCATCTACTACGCGCCCACGCTCTTCCAGTCCCTCGGCCAGTCCGAGGAGATGGCCCTCATCATGTCCGGCGTCTTCAACATCCTGCAGCTCGTCGCCGTCGCCGCGTGCTTCTTCATCATCGACAAGGTCGGACGCCGGCCCCTCGCCATCTTCGGCGGCCTCGGCGGCGGCACCGCCTGGGCCATCATGGCCATCCTCACGGGCGTCTACTCCAAGAACTGGGCCGCCAACCCGGCCGCCGGCTGGGGCGCCGTCGCCATGGCCTTCGTCTTCGTCCTGCTCTACGGCATCTCCTACTCGCCGCTCGGCTGGATCCTCGCCGCCGAGGTGTACCCCAACTCGCACCGCTCCAAGGGCGTCGCCCTCGGCACGGCGACCGTCTGGCTGTGCAACTTCATCGTCGGCGTCGCGACCCCGCCCATGATGGACCAGCTCGGCTTCGGCACCTACGTCTTCTTCGGCGCCTGGTGCTTCATCGCCTCCGTCTGGGCCTTTTACCTCGTCCCGGAGACCAAGGGCAAGACCCTCGAGCAGATGGACGAGGTCTTCAAGGACACCTCGGCGCAGGAGGAGAAGGAGATTATCAGGCAGCAGATTGCGGCCTCCCGCGGGCAATCCCTCGGCGGAGCTACCATGGAGACCACCAAGCTTTCTGTTTAGAGAGGAAATGTTCAAGGGGGGAATTTTACATCATTAGGCATGCGTTTTTTTGCTACATTCAGGGATAGTGGCGTAGATGGAGTTGACACTTTGTGTGCGTTTTGTACCAATAGTTTTATTATGATTACGGGATACGGGATACGAATCAAAGATACCACTTTTTCAACCCCAACATTTGTCTGCCTCCATCTTTCGTGATGTGCTTCGTTTTTCGCCTTCATGTTGGACTTTGTTTGGGTATGTCGTGAATGACGATACGTGGTCTTTCAGGATGAACTCGGTTATGGGACACACTAAGTCGGGCCGGATCGGATATCCACCTCACGACAGAGCCGGAGGCGCGGCTGATGTACAATGGACCATTTCCGTACGCTACCTATACGCTAAACCAGTCTACCCAACCACATATTCGCGAAATCACTACCGACGTTAAAGAAAAGAGAAGGGGGTGGGGAAGGTCCCAAGGGGGGCTGAATAGTAACTGACTCAGTGTAATGCATGCCACCGTACTCGACAACAAAAAAAAGGATCCCACCCGTGTGTGTGTGCCGGAACCCGTGGCAAAAGGCTCCGGTCAAGAACCAGCCAACAACAATCGAGAGAAATCGCAGCGCCAAGGAGACTGAGAGAGAGGGGGGGGATGGCAAAAAGACAAGCCCAAGAAAAGAAAAAAAACCATGACAAGAACCCCCCCGTCAAGCGCCGCTTACAACGCGCCAATGGTCATTGGCAAAACAAGAAGACTGCTGAAACGCTGCAGCGAAAGCGGGCTTCTAGTTCGTTTAGTGGAATTACCTCTTTCGGAAGGCTTCGGCGATGGCGGGGCGGATCGACGCCGCCCGGTGGTGTCCCGTTGTCCGCGCCCCCCGCCCTTCCTCCCCCCCCCCCTCGGTGGTTCCCCCTCATTCTTCCTCCACACTTTTGTGACCCCTCACAGCCTACTCTCTCCATCATGCGTCGTCCCCCAGACGCGGGGAACGGACGCACCGAGAGTTGGCCGAAGGGGAACCATCCCGCAAATTACACTGGTGACATGGGATGGGATGCGGGTTTCGTTCTTTTTTGGTTTTTTTCTGCTTCCCCAGATAACCCGCAAAAGACCATGTCTATATTACGTCCCCCCCCCCCGGTGTTTTGTAAGGTTTAGGGGTGGTTCAGATGGCGGCGTGACACCTTTTGAGGGATTAGACGCCTGCGTTTGTCCTCTGCGTTCTGCAAGGGGCTGTGTGTGTGTGTGCCAGGGGGTGTTGTCCTGAAGTGGTTTGTCCTCATGCCTAGTTTGGAGTCGCTTTCCGTCGTTTTGTACGGATGAGTCTGAAGAGGAAGAATCAGCGCAAGGTTGCGTTGCGTTGTAGAGGGTACCGTGTTTTCCAATCTTCCAAAAACCTAACTCCGAAAAGTGTTGGAGAAAGATTGATTCGAATTGGGATAAGTTGGGAATGTATCGTCGTGAATGATTCTGAAGAGTGTTCTTTGCGGACATGCCGCGAGATCAGGTGAACACAACTCGATAGCTGTCTCGTTTACAATTATTAAATGAAAACAAACCAGAAGCAACGAAACCTCCCAAAATCGTCGCGGCAGCTCTCCAACGAATGGTCAGGGAAGAGCCATTAGACCTTTGGGAAGAAGCGTTAACAATCGAACAGGCTGTCGCCATGTCCACGATCTCCTCCATCGAGTACCTCGCTTCACCGCCGTCGCTGTCTGCTTGGAAAGGCCAACTCGTTCGAGGAGTACAAGGAGTTCAATATCACGGTCTTACGACTGGTGTGAAGGGATGCTCAAGCGCCCGGTCTCCAGGCCTTCTGGATATCCCACCAGTGCCAACGTCAACGCGAGCCAGACGCTTGCCACGGCCAAGGTAGAGAGTACGTCTTGTGCGAGAGGCTGCTTAGCACCGAGATAAAAAGAGATACGGCTCTCATGTCTTCCAAAACGTGGCATGAAGTCGAGGTTGACAGTACCAAATCTCAAAAGTCATCGAAGCAGCCGAGGCAAGTCTGGAAAATCAAAGTAATGGCAAGACACGTGGTAGATGATAAACCAGGAAGGGTTCGACGAGGACGTCCAGCCGGCGCCTGACGACAAGCCCCCGACCTTTGAGCCGCTGGTGGTCACGGCGTCGTCGGGGGACTTCGTCACGGTGCACGATTTCGTCTCGGCGGTACATCCGTGGCTGACGGCGCGACGGGACCTGATCCTGAGGGCAAAAAATGTCTACAACGACACCTACCTACCGGGCCCCAATGAGAAGTTGATTGTCTCGGCAGGCTATCCGGAGGTGGTTGTGGCCAATTACGAGCAGGAGTAGTATACGGAAATGAAACACAGCTGGCACATGGCGAATGGAAACTGATATGGACTTTTGGAGTGCAATTAGGTTCGTTGGAGCTACAGAGCAACCATGAAAAGCACCACGAGGCCCCTTAAGAGGCTTATGGCCAAGAAAACAATTTCGTTATTTGATCACACACATTCACAGAGACTTATCTAGTATACTTTGTCTATCTAATGCCGTCTAACAACCCTTGTTCATCTATTGTGACTCGTCTTCACAGAGCCCTCATCTCCCGTTCGTGTTTCCTTGCGGGTTTGATGATAGTGTCGAATTTCACCAGATTGATACCGCCTGCCATGTAACCAGGTATCTTGCGCCGGATATTGGCCTTTGGTAATCACGCAAATGCTGCTCGCGGTCGGCTCGACAGCTTCCCAGCAAGCTATACGCTGCTCATCTAGGGTACATCGTTAGCTACGAGCCCTGACTAGGTCGCATTAGGTGGCACATCATATTGGTTAGTGCGTGGTCCAGAGAGAAGCAGGATCAGCAGACGTGCAAACCAACCCATCATCATGCTGTTGCTGAGGAGGCATTCCGCTCAGCATCGGGAGTGACCAAATTGGCCGTTCCAAGGCACCACGAAGATGAGGACGGACGGCTTAAACTACCCATGCTCGCAGGATGCAACATATTCAGCGTTCAAGAGAAACCACCCAATGCGGCCTTCACCATGTATGCTCCTTTTCTTTCTTCCCCGTTTGCCTCTGTGCCTCCAATTGGCCTTACCATTGTAGCTGCATTCCTTGGTGCTGGGGCGTAGGCACTCAACGTGGTTCTTTCCTTCTATCCTCCCAAAAGCTTAACACGCCGCAGGGCTGCAGCTACTTGGGAAATGAGGGACCATCCACGTAGTTTAGCGAACTGTTTCCGGGGCCTTTGTGTGCGGAGGTTGTGTGCGGAGGTGTCACCCAAACTCCATGACACGATGTCTTTCCGGCCTACCCTCAAAGTTCAGCAAGGAAAATAAAAGGCTGTTAGACATTAGCTCCGCCATTATCTTGCTTGGGAGAGCCTCCTTGCTTCAAACTTAATTACGCAGCAAGCCTGAGCATTACAAACTTCAGAGCGACTGGAGCTATGCCAAGGGGACGAGACGATGCACCAGCAAAGAAAAACAAAATAAAAGTTCCGTTGGTAACCCTGGCGACATCCCTGCGGTATCCCTGCCGCGCGGCGCATTCCATATTACAAAAAGGCCCTTGAGGGACGTTAAAACAAAGTGATAGGGTAATGTCAAGATTACGCCTTAACAGAGTGCGGGGCGAATCAACAATGAATGCGAATTAGGGAGGAGACTGGCCAGCAGTGGGAAGAGGTCATCTCCATGGAAAGCGTCCCAAGACAGGGCCGGATAAAGTGACACGCGAAGCACGGTTCAACAAGCACCAGCCACCAGGCTGCAGTGATGAGGGGGGCATGCGGCACTGGCAGGCAACCGCCAGGTATCTACGTTTTGTTACAGGAAAGCGTCAAGCAGATTAACCCGTAGTTATGTTGACCAGTGTGTGGATTTCGATATCCCATGGGCCAGGACTCCAGAGTACCATGCTCGGTGGCCGTAGAAGATCCAGGGAAACCGCCAGCAATGCTGCCTTACGCTTCAAGTGGTGACAGCTACCTAAGAAGAACATCCGCGGCGGCATGTCCGGCCATAGCATAGGGTAACCGCATTCGATGTAGCTGCGGAATCGAAGTGATTGCGAATATTGCCAAGGCCCCTAATTAATAAGTAAACTTTTGCAGTTTCGCAAATCTTGCTTCAGTCGTATCATCACATGTCGCCTACTTCGTGTTTAGACATGAAAGTGAGAGAGATAGTGAGCGTGTGTGTGTATGTATTTGGCAGGAAAACTGCCATCGGCGAGTCTAGCTACTAGTTGTCCAACACGTTAGGCAAAGCGACTCTACCGTCTCACATCGAGTGCAGTTTCCACCTCGAATTCTTGCTGTTAATTTACTACGGTGAGGCGTTTATAAACCGGCGTTAAGGGGATTATGGGAATAAGGGGTGATGCAGCAGCTATAAGCCGTTTCCGTTCCCGCTTTCCTCTTGTACGCCATCATATTATCTAGATCTTCGACGCAAATTTCAATTTTTAAGTAAATCAGGGGACACTTTATGTCAGTTTGCATAAGTTTCGGGCTTTCAAACCTAGTCCTTCAAGGATTTTGATAGCATTGCCGCCAAGGACGAAGGTCGTTGCGACAGGGAAGTTTCTCGTCTTGAACCTCCTATCGACTATTCAATGGACTAAGGTTCCCTTGGGATGGTTAGGCTTTCTTATCGTAAGTTTGACTGTATAGTAGAAAATTCTTTTGTAACATAGTTAGACAAACGATGTCGCTCAAAACAAAGTTCGCCCCGGAACTTGGAGCATAAAACTACCGCAAAAACCTGATCTTAGGGTAACCAGGCAACCACTTATCAAGGGCTGTTCTGTCACTGTTGGGAAAGCGTTACATTCTGCCTTAGAGCTTATACATGTGTTGTACATCAAATCCCGATCTAATGTTATGGTATCATCATATCTACACTTCTTGCAAGACAAACCGTAGTAAGGAGCAGTCACCCTTTCTTTTTCAGCTTCACCAAAGTCCAATTACTCAACAAAGAAAGTTGCAACTCATAGCGGCCAAATCTTTTTAGGTGCAAAAGTCCTTAACTCCTTACTTCGTGTATAGTGTTTGCCCAATGCCCAAGTTTGACAATCTTCGGCCCAATGTTCGTGCGGGTAACAACAAAGGAGTCCGTTGGTATAGTGTTTTACAGTGTCCCGCGACCTTTATTGGTTTGCCATTGTCCATCTCAACGCCGAATAATCACAGCCGCTCGAATTGTCAGGCCCATACATAGATAATCTCTTTCTTAGGTATCTTTCACATTTAATCCGGAGAAACCGCATTATCAGTCTACTTACGATTTCGTAACCGTTCCCGTACAATCTATTCGCTAAAGGACCTCTCTGGTTAAATAAAGTCGAGATTTCTATTTTTTAGCCACAATCCAGTCGTCTTTTCAGTCTTCAGCGCGTCCGCCAGCCAAAATGATCTCAATCCCCAAACTCCTCCTTCTCGTCAGCCTTCTGACACCACAGCCCTTAGCCCTCTCAGTCCGTTCTTTCGCTCCCTCTCTTTCCCCCCGATGCGTCTATAATGAAACAATCCTCGGTCCGCAATCCTGCTTCGATAAGAACCACATGTTCAAAGACGCTGAGCCCGTCAATGCCACAGATCTCTACCAGGATGCCAAGAACTTTTGCAACAGTATAAGCCACAAGTTCCCGACGATGCGGCCGCGCGCTATGGTAAGGGGCAACGGTCATGGCGCAAAGTCGAAGCAGCATTTTGAGATACGCTGGCTCGACCTATGCTTCTGGCCTGACATCAAGACAATGAGTCTTCTTGACCCTTTTGGCAATAACGAAAAACCAGGAAAGAATGGTGATGATTGGTGCACGCATCTTCTTACGGAGAACTAGAATTCTTGTAAGTCTTCATTGCGTTGGCGTGATCCAAGAACATGATGCTGATCTGGATGTTATAGGCAAAGACAGGAAAAACGGAGGCATTGGCGGGTTTAGACATGTTGGATGTGTTCAGTTTCTCACAGGTCCTGGGCACCTTAATTAATCGATGTGCTTCGATGGGTCGCCTTAGCTAACGAGTTGTGGGAGCGGCGGATTGTCTAGCTAAACTTGCTCTCAAGTAGCTGTGACCGCTTCCCCATTTACTTTCTTTCACTTTCAGGTTGCTACTCCTTTGGTCTATCGCAACTCCACACGTAATAGAAATAACCATATGAACCAACAATAGAACACTCCCCCGTGTATAATACTTTTGGCGAGTCTAGCTCTGTTCGAAATTCAAGCGCAAATAATCTAGGTATTTAGAGACACACCAAGTACCAGATAAAGACTCGAGGTTAACAGGAGGTGGAAAGCGATCAGAATGGACCATGTTGGCGCAAGGCGGTTCAAGTCTTGAGAACATTGGAGGGCAGGGGTGAGAAACGACGGAAAGTTGAGGGCGAGAAAACTGTTGCAATAATCGGAATCCCGGGTTGAAGTAGTTCCGCAGCCGGCCGGCCTCCGTGTTACGGCCAGCTAACTGACAGTGGGTTTGTGTTAACAGTAAGCCAGGGATTGAGAGTAGTAACAGTCGTTCCGTGGTCCTGGTCGAATAGATCGTAGATCTTCAAAGGTCTCGGTGATCAGTCAAGGCCTCAACAATAGTCGTAGAGTAGTCGTCACTTAGGTATAGCTGAAAGTACCGGTTAGGGTAATCACGAAGTTGATTGCTGAAGAACTAGGAAAGGTAGGACTCGAGAGGACTCGAGTCCCAACTATATACAAGTCTGGTTCCATGCTGAACACTTCCTGATCCTGGGGGACCGACACCCAGGACGTCGGTCCATCGCCATGGACCGCCCTTGGTTGATTGATTGATTGATTTATTCCTACTCGGTTATGAAGCCGCTCTTATGCCAGCAGCTATGCCCGGAAAGCGGGGTTTGGCAGGTAGCCGAAGCGTCGACAATGAACAGCGACGCCCCACTTCGCCCTGATGTTGCATCAGGGCCAGCTATCCCCAAGCTCCCCACTATGTTCTCTATTCTGTGTGTTTGTGCCCTCTGTTGAAGAAGTGTGTTGCTCTCCTGTCTGCTTTCTCGCTTTTGTGTTGCTCTCTAGAATGCTTGTTTTGCGTCCTCCTGCTTCGGTTCAGTTGGTGCTGGTAGCACCGTATCTGGTTCTTTGTACCTACAGTCTCCCCCCAGCGCTCAGCTTTGTCTCTTTGTTTTGTCCGTATCCTCCCGGACTTGTATATGCCGTTTTCTCAGTTGCATCTGTAAATTCTTTGTTGCCTCCTGCCGGGTTCCTATGTGGCCTCTTGTTTCTTGCCTGTTGACTACTATTGCCCTCTACCACATTGGCCTAAGGGTCTTCCACGAAGCATAATGCTCTACTGACTCCGACATGTTCGATTACTGGGTATGAGAGCTCCCGCACAGATTCCGCAGACATTGTCGCGCGTTGAAGGGACACCAATCCTTCTTCGCAAAAGGGGCGACAGGGGACCAGTCTGTCTGTGGTCTGTAGTATTGTGTGGCATCGATCGTAGCATGCCTAATGCCTGGTGCTTTCTCCGTGCGGAAGGTGATACTGTTCTGTCGGACTCATCTTCGTCGTTGTGGGACGTTGCAAACTTTGTCGGGGGTGATAGGTGACCCAAAACCTGTCGGCGGCTGTTGTGTTGAAGTTGATTGTTTGGGCGCAGTCTTAGTGCTTCGTGTAGCGGCTTGTGGCTCGCCTGTGGTGGTGGTAACAGTGTTGTCTATTGATATGTCGTATTTTGCGGCTTGCTCTCAAGTTTTTCATTGTAGTCGGGGCGTGCTCTGCGGCCATCTTGGGCCCCTTTGGGACGTAGAATCAAGGCCGAGGATGGCATTGCATCGAAGGGGGCTCTGTGGCCGCGAGCACGCGTATTTGGGGCCGTTTTTGCTCCGATTTTCAAAAATTTCGTTCTCGCTGTTGTTGATGTTTTTAGGACCGCCCTTGGCACCGTCGGTCCTGTCCCAGGACCGCTTATCGTCCGTCGGTCCTGCTTATCGTCACGTAACCTGTATCCTAGTTCTTCCGTTCCGTGGGGGTTGTTACGACGTAACGGCTGACGGCCGTCCCTATAACCGCTGAGCCCCTGCGGGAAACATCAACAACAGCGAGAACGAAATGTTTGAAAACAGCATCAAATTGATCAAACCACGCCCGCTCGCGCTCTCAGAGGTCACTTTGGGCATAATGTCATCCTCGGCATTGATTCTGCTCCCAAAGAGCCTGCTCGTGGCCGCGGGCGGGCTCTGACCACGAAAAATTCGAGAGCAAGCCACAAAGTATGACACGTCAATAGACAACACCATCGACACCACCGCGGTTGAGTCACGGGCTATCACGTGAGCACAACGACCAAGCCTAAACAAACATCAACACCACAGCCACCGATAGGTTATAGGTCGCCTATCACCCCCGACAAAGTTTGCAACGTCCCGCGACAACAACGACGACAAGCCCGACAGAACGGTATCACCTCCTGCATAGAGAAAGCACTAGACACCAGGCATGCTACGATCGATGCCACAAAATACTACAGTTTGCAGACAGATTGGTCCCCTGTCGCCCCCTCCGCGAAGAAGGATTGTCGCCCCTTCAACGTATGACAATGTCTGCGGAATCTGTGTACGAGCTCTCATACTTAGTAATCGGACGAATCGAAGCGGTTGGAGCATTGTGTTTTGCGGATTGAGTCCGACTCCAGGCGGTGGATGGAGGTGGTGGTCGAAAGATGGAAACATAGAGCCACATAGGAACCCAGCATGAGGCAACAAAAAGATTTACAGATTCAACTGAGATATAGCACATGCGAGTCTGAGAGGATGCGGACAAGATAAAGAGACGAAGCTGAGGGCTGGGGGGAGACTATAGGTATACAGAACCAGACATGGTGCCTAGCACCAACAGAACCGAAGTAGGAGGACGCGAAAGAAGGATTCTAGAAGGCAACACCAAGCGAGAGAGCAGGCAGGAGGACAACAATCTTCAACAGAGGGCATAAACACACAAGAATAGATAGCATAGTGGGAGCTTGGGGACAGCTGGTCCTGATCCAACAACAGGGCGAAGTGGGGCGTCGCGGTTTATCGTCGATGCTTCGGCTGTCTGCCAAACCCCGCTTTCCGGGCATAGCTGCTAGCATAAGAGCGGCTTCATAACCGTGTAGGAATCAATCAATCAATCAATCAATCTGAGCCCCTGCGGGGTCGTCGTCAGTGGTCTGTTAACTGTCGGGTCGTAATATCAGCTCCCCTCTTAAAGGTCTTGTCCTCGAGACCTGAGTATAGGTAGGTCGTTGGTCCTAGGTTGGGGATCTACAAATTTGCTTCCTTTGTTTTTCATGATGCCGACACTATGTCAGGTCGCGTTCGAAAGACAAAGTCGTACTTGACTGTGATAAAAGATCGTGAGAGAGCTGCGCTTATTGAATACGTGGAGTCCCGATCGATTGCTAGCGACATGCCTTGCACTCGTTGTTTCCGTGCAAAGGTCCCGTGTCGTTTTGGCGAGAAGTCTACACGCTGTAGGACTTGCATCGAGGCGAAGAAACCTTGTGACGGCGTCCTCGTGGCGTCTACTCGTAAGTCGTGTTTTTGTGTTTTCGCTGTTCTGGGGGTTGCTAATGTTTGCTTTTAGTTCAGAAGTTGAACTCTTAGCAAAAGGAGTGGGATGAGAAAGAAGAGAAAGCGGGTGAGGAGCTATTCGCGCTTCATCAAGAGTTTGCTCGTTTGCAAGTTCAAATGGCGGATGCTGCGGGTCGTCTGAAACGGATTCGGACGGTCCGTAAGATGGTTCGGGAGCGGCAGACCGAAGTTTTTGAGCGTGGTATGCAGGAGGTTGACAGGGAGGATGGCGTCCTGGCGGACGACGAAGTCCTACCTGCCTTGGATGCTTACGAGAGGTTCGTCGTTAGTGACCTCTAGGCAGTAGGTCTCGGGAATGATCCTCCTTGGTCCCTTTTTGGTTTTGGTGACGAGTTTGTGGGTTTGGGTCCTCTGGTGGATGGCGCGGGTGCGGGGAGTATTGGAGGTTCCTCGGCTACTCAGGGCTAGGTGTTCCTAGGCGAAGAAACGTTTTGTTGCCCTGGGGTTTCTTGGTTGGTCGAAACTTGGGTTGAGGGTTTCTGACGCGAGGGTTGTGTGTTGGTCTTTGCATGACTTTGGCGTGCTGTCGTGTTTCCCATTGCGTCTAGTATTCTTGAAGTTCCTCTTGTGCGTGCTCTAAGTTTGATGCGGGTTCCCATGTGTTTTCTTCGTGTCCGTAGTTTTTCCACTTGATTAGGTATTGTATTTCTGTGTCATCGTGCTGATCGATGTGATCGAGGATCCTTTCGACCTCGTAGTCCTGTTCCGGGTCGACTTCGATGTGGTCTATAGTTCGTGATCCTTTTGGTGCTGGCTCGAGAAGTGAAATATGAAAAACTGGATGACACTTCATAGTGTCTGGTAGTGCGAGTTTGAAGTTGACGTTGGATACCTTCTTCGTGATTTCGAAGGGTCTAAGTTTCTTGAAGTCCAACTTATCGCTTGGTCGTTTTGTTTTGATGTTCCGGCGGAGAAGGTATGCGCTATCCCCCTCCTTCAGAGTTGGTCCCTCAACTCTTGTCTTGTCAGCGTATTTGCGCATGCGTTCGCGCACAAATTCAAGGTCTCTGGGAAGATCTCGTTGGATTTCCTTGAGTTTGTTGATATCTGCCACAGCTTTCAGAGCTGTTGGGCCTTGTCGGGGTTGTCCATAGGCTGTCGGGTTGAATCCGTAGTTTAAGTAGAATGGTGATTCTTTTGTACTTTCTCCTACTGCGCTGTTGTAGGCGAACTGGGCCATAGGTAGCAGTTGGACCCAGTTGTTTTGCTGATAGTTGACGTAGCAGCGTAGGTAGGTTTCCATGATCTGATTGATTCGTTCTGTCTGGCTATCGGTTTGCGGATGGAAAGCGGTGGACATCTTGTGGTCAGATCCTAGCTGCGAGATCAGGGATCTCCAAAACTTGGAAGTGAACAGCTTGTCTCTGTCGGATACGATTTCCTTCGGCATTCCGTGTTGGCTTACGATCACCTGCAGAAACTTGTAGGCGAGGTCTTCTGCAGTGCTTGACTCCATGTACGGAATGAAGTATGAGTACTTTGTGAGTCTGTCGACGATGACGAGGACACTGTCGTAGTGGACGTTGGTCATCGGTTCTCGGGACTTAGGTAACTTAGTGACGAAGTCCAGCGAGATGGATTCCCATGCGGTTTGCGGCACTGGGAGCGGCTGTATCTTTCCATAAGGCTGATGTCGGCTGGGTTTGCTTTTTGCGCAAACCTCACAGTCCTTAATTGCTAAAGATACTTCTTGTCGTGTAGCCGTTTTGTCGTAGTGTTGACGGATGCGTTTCCACGTTTTGGTTACGCCTTGGTGACTATGTGCGGGTGCGGAGTGTATCTCCCTAATGGCTTCAGGAGACATCCTTCCAGGCGTGCTGGTACTGTCTCTTCTGGCCATCATTAAGAGTCTGGCTGCTGGCACAAGGTCTCCGTTTTTGTCTGTTTTGAGGATAACTCGGGTTTCCTCAGGTACCTGGACCTCGTGGTCCGGTCGTCGGCTGAGGGCGTCGGCCCTGCCGTTCTCCTTGCCCTTCCGGTAGATGATTCTGAAATTGAATTCTGACAAGAATTCGGACCATCGAATTTGTCGTTTGTTGAGATCTTTCGATGTGGTGAAGTGTGCGAGGTTCTTGTGGTCGGTGTATACTTTGACCTCGTACTTGGTTCCTGAGAGTTGCGGTCTCCATTCTTTGAATGCCTCGATAATTGCCATAAGTTCCTTGTCGTGTATCTGGTAGTTGAGTTCTGGGCCGTGTAACTTGCGTGAGAAGAAGGCGCAAGGGTGTAGTCGTCCTTCGTCGTCTCGTTGGCCTAGTTGTCCTCCTATAGCGTAGTCTGAGGAGTCGGTCTCGACTTCGAATGGTTTCTCAGGGTTTGGTATAACAAGTATTGGTTCCGATGTGACTTGTTGTTTGATCTCGTTGAAGGCTTGTTCTTGTTCTTCTTCCCATTGCCAGGGAACATCTTTCTTCGAGAGTCTCGTGAGAGGGTCGTTTTTGTCTGAGTACCCTTCTAGGAACCGTCGGTAGTAGTTCACATATCCAATAAAGGATTGTACGTCCTTAACGTTCTGTGGTGTAGGCCAGTCTCGTACTGCTGCGATTTTGTCTTTGGACATTTTGAGGATTCCTGGGGCTATCGTAAAACCTAGGAATTCGACTTCTTTGGCGTGAAACTTGCTCTTCTCGGGTTCCACTAGGAGTTTGGCGTCTTGCAGTTTCCGCAGTACTTGGTGTACGTGTTTTTTGTGGTCTTCCAGAGTCTTGGAGAAGATTAGGATGTCGTCGAGGTAAACTACGACGAACACATCTAGAAATTCTCGTAAGACGTGGTTGATCATCGTCTGGAATGTCGCGGGTGCGTTGGTGAGTCCGAAGGGCATCACAAGGTACTCGTAATGTCCTCGGCGTGTTCGAAACGCTGTCTTCCATTCTTCACCTGATTTCATCCGGATCAGGTTATAGGCTCCTTTTAGGTCGAGTGCTGTAAACCACTGTGCTCCGTGCAACAGGTCTCGTAGTTCGGAGATGAGCGGTAGTGGGTAGCAGTTCTTGATCGTAATGTCGTTGAGTTTCCGGTAGTCGACGCAGAGTCGTAGTTTGCCGTTCTTTTTTGGTACGAACAGGATTGGGTATCCCGCTGGTGATGTAGAGGGTCTGATGTATCCCTTCTGTAGATTTTCTTTGAGGTAAGCGTCGAGTGCTTCCATTTCTTTCTGGTTGAGTCCGTAGATTGCTTCTAGCTTTGGCTCCTTCCCTTCCTTAAGGGGTATCTCGTGGTCGTAGTTGCTGTATTCCGGGAGTCCGGTCTCGAGTTCTTCGGCGAATAGCTTCTAGTATTGCCGGTATTCTTCTAGGATAGACAGAAGTCGGTCTTCCTTGCCGATGTCTGTTGCTGATAACGTCCTGGCGTTTGCATCCTTTATCCGTAGGTATGCTAGAAATCTCTTCGCTTCAGGAGTCTTGAGAGGTTCGTTTGAGGCACCGTTCCGTGGTTGCTTCTCAGTGACTGAATCCTGGTCCCAATGGAGTTGGCCTGTTCTCCAATCTATCCGTGGGTTACTGTCGTATAACCATGGTCTTCCAAGGATGACATCGTACTTGTCTCCTATCTCCGTAATATCGAAGTTCAGTCGCTCATTCCGGCCATGGATCTGCAAAGGGAGTTGCGCTGTCTCCATAGCAATGCGTCCTCCGCCGTACTGGACTTGTTCTCCTTCAACGGTGCTGAGTTCGTAGCAGTCTTCGGCTGCTTTTCTTTTCTAGGTTATCTTTCTTTCATTTACCGTTCTTGGTGATATGAAGTTTCCTTGGGCTCCGCTGTCGATCATGGCGGTAGCTGTTCTTCCGTTGAGCTGTATTTGGACTTGTATATGCTCGTGTCGTTGTGTCGTGGGCGTCGTTGCGCTACATAGGGACCTTGTCTGGACTGCCTGTCGTTGTCCCTTGTCTTCGGTAGGCGAGTCTAGTTTTTTGACTGCTCGTCCGTTCCTTGTTCGTCGTTTTCTTGCTGTTTCTTCCATGCTTCGTCTTTCTTGATATAGTGGACTCGGCGCTGGTCTTGGTAGCAGTGATACTACTGTATTTCTTCGTCAGAGTCCTCTCCAGAGCTGGTGTCGTTGACTGAAGCGACTTCAAAGGCGACTTCCAGTTGGGCATGTTGGCGGGCAACATCGCGAGGTGTTTCCGAGTCGTTGGGGGTGTTCTTGGTCGTTTCTGATTCGACCTGTTCTTCCAGTTCTTGGTTGATTTGGCGGATCCGTGCGGGATCTCCTTGTGCATGTTGTCGTCGTTCGATGTGTGCGTCCAGCGCACCGAGTTGTCGTTGCCACATAGGGTTTTGTGAGTCCTGTTGAATCCGCTGCAGGTTGGCTTGTCGTCCTGCGTAGGGGAGGTTCAGTCTTCGCTGATTGTCTTGTTCTAATTCCTCGTTGTCGTTCATACTGTCGAGCTGTTCGATTGTCTTGCGCTCGATTTTGCTGTTGCTTCTATATCCCATAGCGAGGGTCCGTTTAGGTGCGTTGGTGGTGTCGTAACCAGATCGTTCTTGAGGTTTCTGGGGGTACCATCCTGCGTGTTCCTTACTGCTAGAGTGGATATGGCAGTTGTCATCGAAGCAGGTGGTCCAGTTGAGTTGTTCATGAGGGATCGTCTTCGTGGCGATACTCGCTTGTCGTTTCTCTGGTACCGGTTGGAAGCGTTCCTTCTTAGGTGACCTGCATTCGTATGCTAGGTGTCTAATCTTCTGGCAGTTATAGCACTGTCTATCTTTCTTCCAACTGTCGTTCTTTTTGTCGTTTCTCTGTGTAGCACTAAGGTCCATTGGTCTACTGTGGTGACCATAGGCAGTACTTTGTCGGGGGTTGTTCTAGTTGTTGCGGGGTCTATTGTCGTTTCGCTGGTTGTTGAACTGGTGCTGAGGCTGCCACTGGTACTTGCGTCCTGAGTTGGGGTTTTGTCGTTTTTCGCCTCTTTCCTTTCGTCGTTCGAAAAGCCGGTTGTCGATTTTGATGGCGAGTTCGGCGTACTGGAGAAAGTCGTCAGGTCGATCAATCTTGATGATCTCGTCCTTGACTTCGTCTTTTAGTCCTTGATAGAACATGAAGATCTTGGTTTCCTCGGTGAGGTCGAGTTGAACGCTAAGTTGTCGGAAATTGGCGGAGTAGTCTTTGGCGGACTTAGTCTGCTTAAGTTGTGCCAGATCTCGTTCGGCTTGTCGCTTTTCGTCGGGGTCTTGGAAGAGTGACCTGAGCGCATCCTCGAATCCTTTAAAATTGGCGTAGATGTCGCGGGTCTCGGTGGTGCACTCGTCGAGGGTCTCGCATTTGAGGTATTCTTCCTGGATTGGTTCAAACCACTTGAGGGCCTTTCCTCGGAGGTAGGTGGCTGCGTGTACTACTTTTTCGGTTTCGTTGGTGAAATCTCCATGGTGAAAGTTCTGGTAGTTTTTGACCTGAATCAGGAATCCTTTAAGGGTCCCGGGGGTTCCGTCGTAGGTGACAGGCGTACTGAGCTTGAGCTTTTGTCGTCCTCCGTGGACGGGCGTGGTGACGATGTTGGCGGCGGCCCGGAGGGTGGTGATTTCCCCTGGAGTTCCTGGATCTTCCGGAGGTTGGCGTCCCCCTTGATGTCTTCTTCCAGCTTCTTGTAGGCCTGTCCAGCGTGCTGGAGTTGCTCGTTGAGGTTTTCCATTGCTTGTCGGTTTTCGTTGACGATTTTCTGCATGTCTTTTGTCTCGGCTTCTTGTTTCTGGATTATGCGTCGGAGCTTATCGTAGCTTTCCTTGGTGAAAGAGCTATCTCCATCGGAGTCGTACTTGAGGTCCGGCATGTCGAAGTCCTCAGTGTTGGCGGGCTCCTGCGCGAGGCTCTGAGGCTGGTTGCGCGAAGAGGATGAGGATCCTGGAGTGGGTGATTTGGCAGAAGCGCGAGAAGACATCTTGTCTATACTGTTTAGTAGTTCTCAAAAGGTGACTTACTGAACAGGAGCAATCAAAGTGTTACGGCCAGCTAACTGACAGTGGGTTTGTGTTAACAGTAAGCCAGGGATTGAGAGTAGTAACAGTCGTTCCGTAGTCCTGGTCGAATAGATCGTAGATCTTCAAAGGTCTCGGTGATCAGTCAAGGCCTCAACAAGAGTCGTAGAGTAGTCGTCACTTAGGTATAGCTGAAAGTACCGGTTAGGGTAATCACGAAGTTGATTGCTGAAGAACTAGGAAAGGTAGGACTCGAGAGGACTCGAGTCCCAACTATATACAAGTCTGGTTCCATGCTGAACACTTCCTGATCCTGGGGGACCGACACCCAGGACGTCGGTCCATCGCCATGGACCGCCCTTGGCACCGTCGGTCCTGTCCCAGGACCGCTTATCGTCCGTCGGTCCTGCTTATCGTCACGTGACCTGTATCCTAGTTCTTCCGTTCCGTGGGGGTTGTTACGACGTAACGGCTGACGGCCGTCCCTATAACCGCTGAGCCCCTGCGGGGTCGTCGTCAGTGGTCTGTTAACTGTCGGGTCGTAACACTCCGGCCGCCGAGCTGCCAATGTGACGGCCAGACTGACGGGATATATCTTCTGCAACCACTTCAGCCCTCACTTCTGGAAGAACTTAGACAAACACAGTTACAGGTACAGCTACACTCACAAGAGACGTGTTACCCCTTACTGCAAATCCCATGTTTTGGGTACCCCTGTGATCCCAACAAAAACAAAGATCGTCAAAGTTGATATGGAGAATTTTAGAAGCAAAAGAATCTGTTGCGATAGTTGGAATACGGAGTCGTGTGGCACTTCCAGCCACACGCCCGCCAGGCTGAGAGGCCCAAGCCTCCCAGACCCACGTGACAGGCTAAGGGGGAATATCCCCACCTTCTAGTCAACAATACCACTTTCAACTATCATGAACCATAGATTAGAACTAATTTACTATTATTTATTATTAACGAACGGAATTCCGTTTTACCCCTTGTAAAACCTATACTGATCAGTAGTAAACCTCATAGTTGCTATTAATTTAGTTAACTTTATAATTACTACTCTGCTATGGATAAACCGTAGATCAGCAAGGTTAACACTAGAAGAGACGACTTCTTAAACTAGATACCTAAGCCTAGGTAAAAGTAAGGATTTCGTGCTAACAAGAGAAGAAGCGAGAGTAACTAGGATCTACGGAAACTAGTAGAAGAAAGCTTCTTTTCCTCGAATCTACTAGCAATCCGATTATTCGAGTAACCTAGGGACTGCTATGCTTACCTTAGGCGGGATAAGGTTAATCGCAGCTAATTATCGCTAGCAAGAGCGTTCTATTACGCGTTTTTAATCACTAGAAGAAGAGACCTACCGAATCGACGGTCCTCTAACCTCTTCACGCTACAAGGGCGAAGATTCACGAATCCCACAAGGGATAACAACTTCCCTAACTATAACTATCCCCTACGCGCGGTGCCAACCGCGAGGCGCCTGCCACAAGAGACCTCCCTACCAGAAGAAGAAGAATACGCCGAAAGGCGAGCAGAGACTACCGGCGGTAATCCGCCTATATAGCTATACGTATACGCCTCCGAGGCTACGGCTTAGGAGAAACGCATATGGTTATAGGCGTTATAAAGCTAACTATCCGCTAGATTCTAAACTTCCTAATAGTAAGGAGCGAAGCCCGAAGCAAGAAAAGAGATTCACGAGAGAATCTACGAACATTAGCGAGAATGGCGCCGACGGAAACAAACGACGAACCGACGAAAATCTCCGATTTCACGATTCTTTCCCTTTAGAATCGTAATATCCCGAATCGTCTTTTAACTCCTACTTCCAGGCCTGTATCTTATACTAATCGCAGCTGACGCTATTAAGGATTAGAATTCAAGATTCTGAATAGAAGTAATCCTTTTATACTGTCAGAATAAAGCGAAATTTACGAGAAGGATCGCCCGCAAGCAGCGTCACTGCTAAAAGCTAATCAACAGTCCCTATCCTATAGAGAATCGAAAGTATAATCGATCTAGTAGTATAAGGCAACTAGGCAATCGACCTTACAAACGCTAGCCTATAGCAACTAGGTTCCTATATAGGTTTCCTACTTGAGACTTATAAGAAGAGGAATCTTACGGGCCTCGAGCTATAGAACGAAGTTTCTCCCGATTTCGCCGACTAGTCAGAAGAAGACTTCTAGAACATACCTTCCCTAATCCTACAATTCTTCAAAGACTATTTAATTGGTAACGGCGTCTACGTCGAAATAGATAGCAAGAAAATCTTGAAAAACGTAGCATTAGCCCTCAAAAAGGAAGAATTCTACTACTAGTCACCTTAAGAACTCGAACAAGGCGTCAAGAGATATCGCAACCTGAAGGCTTTGATAAAAGACCCCGAATTCTACGAAGAGATTACGAGACTGGCAATAATAGCTAATAGCATAGGAGGAAGAGTCAAACCAACCTTACAGCCACCTCCTCTATAAGAATAATAATAGTAGCAACTACCGTACCGACCGCTATATCCTACGGTCTCTCCGTTAATAGACTTCTAACTATATAAGTTAACAGACCGTATCGGAAAGTAATTAATAGAATTCGCAAAACTATACCTTAACGATATAAAATATAGCGGCGATATATACGATATACTCGAAAAGAAGATGCTAGTATTCGTAGATTACTATAGAATACTAGGAATTTATACCTCCTAATATAACAAGGTACTTCCCCTAATACTAAAAGAAATAGCTAAAACCTACTTCTACGCCTCGATTAAAGTAATTAACCTATAGCCTAACTTCGAAACCATAATTAACTAATTAAAATCATACTTCGAGACTAAGGAAAGGCAATAAGCGTACGTTACGTAGTAGAATACAACTACTCTTCCCTAAATCATTCGTAATAACCTTAGAAAGACTAAATCGGAGTGTTTTAATATACTATATAACAAATTAAGCAAGATTCAGCCCGGTTTACTATAACAGGATTATAACGACCGATCCCTCTATACTTAACTTCTATATGCTTATAAAGATATTCTAAAGTATATAATAGCGTTATTTATACCGGCTAAGACATACGAAAGACTTTGTAGCTAATTAATCTCGTCGATCGAGACAGCTACCTGTCTTAACTAATAACAATTTAATATAGTAGCTAACCTACCAAAGCAGTACTAAACCGACAGAACTTTCAACGGTCGAGGGCGTTATTTACGATATAGTCGTTTATTACGAAGTCGATTATTACGAAGAAGAAGCCGTAACAAACCCTTATTACCGCTAACGCCTAAGAAGTACTACGTATATAGAAAACCTAACTACTAGTTAACTAAATATACTATAGAAGAAAGACGAAAAGCGTACGAGAAGTTTAAAACTACCTAATATACCTAGGATACGTTACTTCTAGCATATAGCTAATTTCTCGTCTAATACGAGGGTTTCGACGGGTTAGACTTATAACCTACCGCCGAAGACCCCTAGCAATACTACTACGTAACTAAACAAACTAGTAAAAGTAACGAAGAGGAAAAGACCGGCAGCGATAGTTAATTCCAAGTTACCGCCTATTTCACTATAATAGCAATTAACAGTAACAGGATCGCTACGATCCTAGCAGACTAGTTAACCCGCTATACTATTACGAAAGAAGACCTCTTCCGCAACTAACCAGAACCGAAAAAGCTACCTTCGCAATTCATACTTAAGGGACGCTACTCTACCTAGAACTTCTAAGGGATCATGCCCGACTCGGGCGTAATAGGATTCTTAACCGCTAGCTACCTATAATTCGTAGCCTTATAACAAATTTACGAAGGAATTACGTTAAATACTAAGGCGGCTAGCGGCGTTATAGTGAAATTCGGCGATAGGATATTACTAGAGTCTATAAAGACTACTAAAGTACTAACGCCGTTTAGAAACGTTAAATTTTACGTTATTAAGACTAATACTCCCTTCCTTATATGCCTAGGAGATATAGACCGATTAAAAGTCTACTTTAACAACATTACAAATACCTTCATCTAAGGAAACAAGGTCGTACCTATTATTCGCAAATAAGGCTACCTATAGTTATTACTCGATAAGGAGAAACTACTTGCCTAGAACTACCTTATGGATGCTAAATTACGACGGGTTTACCGTCGCTTCGGATACCTATCTATTTAACGATTATACAAGGTGCTCTAGAGGGCTAGCTACCTAGTTAAAATTACGGTAATTAAGCAACTATCGAAAGTCTACTATCGATGCTAAATATACGTACTAGCGTTATTACGGTTTAAATTTACGTTACGAGACGATTACGAATTTAACTACGAGGTTATCGCCGACGTAATATACCTTAAGGGTAATAGACCGGTCCTCTACGTCGTCGATACCGCTACGGCGTTTAACGCCGCCCGGTTCCTTAAGGATATTTCTACGAAAGCTACTTAGGAAGCCTTACGCCTCTGCTAGATAGATATATATCAGGGACCCCTAGACTAGCTAGTTACTAACGCTAGAACAAACTTCCGCTTAATAGAATTCCGAAACGCGGCGAGAAGAATAGTAATTAAAATCAAGGAAATTCCTATAGAAGCTTATAACAGTATTAAGAAAGTTAAACGATACTATATACCTCTAAGGAAGGCGTACGAAATTATTAAAGCAAAAGACTTAACAATTACGCTAGAATCAGTACTTTAAATAGCAGTCAAAGAAGTTAACAATACTGCTAGCCTGAACGGAATAATATTAATACTCTTAGTATTTAGCTTGTACCTACGAATTACTAACGATTCGCTGCTATCTCCCGAAGTTATAAAGTAAGCAAAAGCAATTAAGAAGGCGATAAGCGAAATACGTAAACTTTACGTAAGGCGATAGGTAGCAGAAGCTATCGCTACTTGTAATAGCCTTGATATAAGGCTAATTATTAATTTACTACTATGGTTATAAGTATAAGTATAGCGCGAAAAGAAGGGCTAGACTAGACTATTTACTTTAGCAGTTATAAACGGCAAAACCTATACTATCGATATGCTATATAGTCCGAAGACCTTCTAGTCTATTATAGTTAAACTATACTACGAAGATCCCGATTAACTACTTAATTCTATTGCCGTGCTAGAAGAAGAAAAACCTAAAGCTAAGATACTATAGTAGGAAGTAGTACGCGACGAAATTATCGTCGCCGGCGGAGGTAGTAAACCGGACGAACCGCAAGAGGCACCGGAGCTACCGAGAAGACGCCTAGGCAGACCCCGGAAGAGACTATTACTAATCGCCTACTTTATAAAGGAATTTAACGATAACCCGGATTATTAATAAATATTCCTATTAATTAAGGAGTAAGTAGACGAAGAATTAGTAATTAAACTACGACGAGAAGGTATTATTACTATACTAGGCGAACCGTTCGAATAGTCAACTAAATAAGAGATTAATAGTGTTCGAATATTCGTAGGCGCACATTCAGGGGTCAATCGTGATGTGTATTGTGCTTCTTCTTTTCCTAAGACCTGTCCGTATCCCTTACGCGCCTTCTTCCGGCGTGTTCCCTGTGACTAAGCGCACCTAGCGCGGTCCTCGGCCAAACATTCCTCCTAGCGCCTTCCTGGCATCCTAGGCGCTCTGCGTGTGCATCGCTTCCAGCGCCCCTGGCCTACCACCCTTTTTGACAAATAGCCTTATCGCTAGAAGAGTATTTAAATTTACCTAGTTTAATAAGAGAAAGTACTAGAATATACGAATCTTCTAATCTCGTATCGTTAACGAAGTTAAAGGTAAAATAACCAAACCCTACGAGAAATCGAGACTTATAATACAAGGTTACGCCGACGATAGCAAGAAGGCTATATTAACCTAATTGCTAACGATTTAGCAAGCAAGTTAATAGCTAATTCTATTAATTACCTTGTTACTCCTACGAGAAGGGAAATAACTATAGCTTCGAGATATTATATAAGCCTACGTTTAATCTTCTATAAGGCTTAATCGTACTATTCTTGTCAGATTGAGCGCGCTACGCGAGGCTTCGGCAACGCTCGGCAGAACACTATTTCCGAGCGCCGAGCCCCGGGTCAGGGGGTGGCATACCCCCTTCCCTACGCGCCCCTGAAGGGCCCTTAGACAGTTACACACATAACGGAATATACATCGTTCTGAACCCTCAATTCGACAATTAACAGTCTGATACGTGCTGCGTTTACGTTAAACGCCGCCAGCCATCTATTCTACGCATACGAAAGCCCTTTCTACGCGCCCAATTGAACCCCTATCGTCGAAATGTCCTCCTCAAGCGCGAAAATCACCCTGAATACCCCTGCCGACTGGATCCTATGGATCGACCAGCTGCAGTCGAAGGCCAAGTCCTACGACCTCTGGCGATATATCGATCCCCAGCGCCCAGGCGCCTTAAACACGGGACAAACGCGTCTCGAGCGGCGGATGGAGCGGCCGAAGCGCCCCGAAATATATGATCACCCCAAGACCGGCAAAGCCGAAGTGCTAAACGAAGACGCCGACTACGAAACGCGCGCATAAGCGCTGGAGGAGCTCTCGGCAGCCAATCTCGCCCTGTATAAGGAACGTCGGTCTGAATATATGGAGCGCTCCAAGACCCATGAAGCGTTCCTGAAAGGGATTCGCGTGCTCGAAGACTGGGTCCGAGATACAGTCAGCACCTCTCTCCTCAAGAGCTGCTGTACCGCGGACCGCGCACTGGACCGCTGGGTCTACGCGTTGAAGGAACGCGTAGGGATAACCACTCGTGAGAGACGCACCGCCGCGAGCGAAGCATATAAGAGAGCGCTCCAGATACCGGAGCGGAAGCGACTCGCAACGAAGAAAGAGCTGGAAGAGTGGCTTACGAAGTGGGAAGAATCAATCCACGAAGCAGCAGCGGCGGGCGTCCCGGGTACCGAGCTCCCCAGTATATGGTTCCCGGAATTCACCTACGCCGTGAGCCACAGCTACGCCGATACATGGATCTTCTCATACCAGACCGTCAAGGACGAACGCGTCGAAAGCGAGAAACTGAGCGTTGGAGAAGTCCTGTCAGACGCGCGGCGGTTCCTACAAACAACCTCTCAACACAACCCGAAGAAGCAGGCCGGACGCGGAGCGTTTGGTCCTACCACAGAAGCCACTTCAAGAAACGAAGAGGAAGGGGAACGAACTTCCCCCGCGCGCCTAACGGTACCAATGAGAAGCAGCCGGGGATCTCGAGGAAACACGCGCTCCAGAGGAGGAGCTCGCAGAGACCGGTCGCGGAAGAGAAGCGATGGGGAGAGCGAGGGCAACCGGCTGTGCCCTGCGTGCCTGAAACCTCACCCGCTCTCGAAGTGCTGGCTCGTCAACGAACGGGAGCGCCCTGAGTGGTACGAGCCGAGTAGAGAGCTTCTCGCGAACCTCGACGAGCGGATGAGAAAAGACGAAACGCTCGCAAACCGTGTCAGGAAGGTGAGAGAACCAGCGAAAGAAGAATACTGACTATATGGCCGAAGCAAGGGGACCGTCCCGAGTGCCTTCCATACCGCTCCGGAGACATACGAGCTCTTCAGATCGGCGATCCTGGACTCTGGATCAACGATCCATGTATTCAACGACCCCTCGTGGTTCACCACACTGTCAGGAAAGCGCAACAGGCGCCAGAAACTCGCTCCGCGTGCCTGGATAGGCTACCTAGTCGGCTACATATCAAGCAACTCGTTCCGGATATGGAATCCCCTGCGTAGTGAAGTATTTACCACGCGCGATGTGGTGTTTAACGAGAAATGCCACTTCGACGGCAACGTCAGGTCCCTAGTGGAAGAAATCAACCACCTCGACCTGCAGGCGATTCAGCAGCGCATAGAGGAGCTGATCAGACAGACCACGGGCTCAGAAAACTATATACAAAGCGCTGACGAAGAAGCAGAAGAAGTCTCAGAGCACGCCGATCCCGGTGAGCCTGCCCTGGAAGCAGCAGAAGCGCTCGGGCACCATAACGCTGAAGCGGACGCGCCTAAGCAAGTGGAAGGGCAATACACGGGAGCGTGGTTTGAGCCCTTTCCGACGCCGGAGGCGTCGCCTCCCACATCCTTTCTCGCGGTGCTTACCGAGCTCGACGTGAGGGGGTGGGGAGAAGAGCATACGCGGGATATCCCCGCTACGAAGCCTATCTATAAGAAGGTTACACTACGGACGTCGTACAAAGCCGCTTTTCTAGCTGGAACGACGCTTTACAAACAAAACCCTAGACGTCAAGACGGCCTACGAAGGGATCGCGTTGTGCCTGGCCAGCCGCGCGCCCCTGAGAGGGTTTCCGAGGCAACCTTCACCGTGAAATCCGGGAATGACGGCGCGGATGAAGGCCCTTTGGAAGACTAAGTTACAGGTCAGCAAGAGGCAAGTGAATCCCAGGAAGGTTGCTCCGTGGTAGAAGCGTTTGAGACAAGTAAGCCCAGCTCCCATAGAGACCGGAGCTAGACGCTTGCAGAAGAGACGAAGGATCTCAGAGCGTGCGGTAACCGGGATGTGGTGACTGCGTTGGCGCTGACCGAGCTCCGCTCCCGCGTGGAAGCGCAAGGCCGAAAGAAAGGCGCCTACTAGAGGGATCTAGCCCCTTTGCCAACGTCTCACGATCAGTTGCAACGTTACCCTTTCCGGGAGGAGTTCCTGCGCGCTGAAAGAAGCCACCTAGACGGGCACAAGGAGTCCCGCTCGTGGGAAGAGGTCGCAAGAAGCGCCTCGCGCGGCTACCAGGTCCTCGGATGCCACTGGGTATACACTTACAAGCTTGATAAGCACGGGCGATTAGCCAAATTCAAGGCACGCCTGGTTATTCGAGGAGACCAGCAAGCAAGAGACGCGCGGGAGACGTACGCCGCGACGCTCGCAGGTATGTCGTTCCGAGTTCTGATGGCCGTTGCCGCGCGCTTTGACCTAGAATTACTATAATACGATGCGGTAAACGCCTTCGTCTACGCGGATCTAGACGAGACCGTCTATATGGAGCTTCCGCCGGGCTACCGCGTTCTAGGAAGAATCCTGCGATTGAGAAAGGCGCTATACGGCCTACGACGTTCCCCTCTCCTGTGGCAACGCTACTTAGAAAAGGGACTCGTAGAACGTGGATTCGAACGCGTGGCAGGCGAGAATTGCTGCTGGCAAAAAGGCGAAGTCATGTTCTTCTTCTACGTGGACGACTGCGTACTGGCGTTTCCCCGCGTGCGCAAGGAGGCAGCGCTGCGGGAGGTCTCTGAGCTACAGAAGCGCTACTACTTCGAAGGAGGCGGAGACCTCCAGTGGTTTTTAGGAATCGAGGTCATACGAGACCGAGCCACACGCCGATTATGGCTCTTGCAGGCAGTTTACGCCGAGAAGGTGAGGCGGCTGCTTCCACCTATAGCTAACGCGTTAGAAGACGGTTCTGAAGCGCGCTCGTACACTCCTATGGTCTTGGAGGAGCTTCTACCCTACGAAGGAGAGGCTAGCGCGTGGGAAGTCAACCAGTACCAGAAGAAGGTCGGGACTCTCCTATACGCCGCAATAATGACGAGACCCGACGTCGCGTTCGCGGCAAGCCGTCTCGCGCGCTTCAACCAGAATCCCGGGCTGAAACACCAACGCGCAGCGGACAGAGCGCTCGCCTACCTCTATTCCACCTGCTACCTCTGCCTTGAATACGGCTGCGAACCCGGCAGCGAGGAAGACATGCTTATCGTGGCGTTAGATGCCAGCTTCGCAGACAACTCCCTGGATCGGAAGAGCTCTTAGGCGCTCGCTATGAAGCTATTCGGCGGGCTTGTTGCGTGGCGCGCTAACAAACAGGCCACGGTTACCACATCTACGACGGAAGCTGAGCTGCTATCCCTCTTGCAAGTAGTAGAGGAAGCGCTATTTGCAAGCCGCCTGATCTCCGTGCTAAACGTATACCTTCTAACAGAAGAAGCGCTGGAAGCGATGTTTCCCGCAGAAAAGCGCAGCATACCCACGATTCAGATCTAATGCGACAACTTACAGACCGTTCGACTGGTGATAACGGATCTAGTGACCTTTCAGACGCGCTTACGGCACGTGGATATTTACAACCACTGGCTACGACAAGAGGTCGTAGCGAAGCGCGTATCCGTGGCATACACACCGTCGTCAGAGCTTATGGCAGACGGTCTGACGAAGAGTCTCGCGCTCCCATAGTTCCGCGAGTTCCGGAAGCAGGTCTGTATGAGCGAACAGGCAGAGCTCCTGAAGCGGAATCGGAGACGCGAATTAGAAGAAGACGAAGAAGCGTGGGCCAAGAGAGCCGCGCAGGAAGACGTCTGGGCGGTCGAAGACCACGAGAAGCGCGCTCCGAGTGCCACGGGAAGCTCGTGACTTGCTGTGGTACGCGAGTTGTACGTATAAAACGTCCTCTTAGCAGAAGGAGAGGAGACAGCGCAGTAGAAAGCCTACCAGCCGAGGGATGAGCGAAAGAAGAGCTCTGAACGCAGTGTAATCTAAATACGAGGGGGAGAGGGCGACTCGAGGGCAGGGAAGCCCCGATTCGGCGCTCCCCTGAGGGGGTGTGTCAGATTGAGCGCGCTACGCGAGGCTTCGGCAACGCTCGGCAGAACACTATTTCCGAGCGCCGAGCCCCGGGTCAGGGGGTGGCATACCCCCTTCCCTACGCGCCCCTGAAGGGCCCTTAGACAGTTACACACATAACGGAATATACATCGTTCTGAACCCTCAATTCGACAATTCTTGCCTACCTACTAAAGCAAATTTAAGACTTGTTGGAATAACGATAATCACATGACCGTACGACAAGGCTGTCACAGGCAAAGGGGTGTATAGGTGGCATGACTAGCACCTGTAACACCTAAATGTCTGAGGAAGGGATCATGGTTTATTACCTGTCATGCACGACTCGTGTCTAGGTATGGACAGAGATATATCTGTTCGTACGGAAGGCAACATCTAGTTAGGAAAGGTAATCACGGAAAATAGAATCTTTGGTTCACCCTACATTTATGACAGTACGATCGTACAGAGAGCCCATTCAACAAGACTAGTACCTAAAAGGGACTATTATAAAGGTTATAAAGCCTCTATACGGAATCGCAGAAGCTAGAACCTATTAGTAGGCAACGTATTATAAGCATTATAGAGAGAATCTTTAGATAGTTACTTCTTCGTACGATCTATGCTTATTAATCTTATCTACCGAAAATCTATACTTTAGCTATATCGGCATATAAACCGACGATACCCTCGGTTTATTAGACAAGGCGTTCTTATAATTAGAAGACGAATAGTTAGAAAAAGCGGCTTTTATAGCAAAAGCAAAGAATATCCTTATAATTAACAAACCCTTCTAATTTAACGAAAGGATAATCGCGCTATTAACCGATAATTCGATCAATTTAAGGCAAAAGGGACAAGCTAAGAAGTTACAATGTATTAAGACTACTAAACCTAACTTAAAATAGCAATATATCGAACAACGCGCTAGAGGGGCGTACATCGCGTCAATTTGCTAACCCGAGGCTTGTTTCGATTTATCTACTACTACCTAATACTAAGACCCCTCGCTAGAAGTAATAAAAGTACTAAATTAACGGATTTGATAGTAAATAGAATCGCCTAACCGAGGAATAACGTTTATCCTACTCGACCTTATAATAGCTAAGCTATTCGTTTTCGTTAACAGGTCGTTCGCTAATAACTACGACCTCTCCTCCTAATTAGGGTTTCTAATCATCCTAGCTAACGATACTTCCTCTAATAGTAATAATAGAGAATTTACGATTTACGGTAACCTCGTTTATTATAGCTTTACGAAGAGTAAACAAGTTACCTATAGCGTATTAGCGTTAAAGATCTACGGGATAGTCGCTAGCGTCGATATAGCCTACGCCCTTGCTATAACCTTAGCGATAATTACTAACTACCTTAACCTACTAACGATTTAGATAGTTGTCTATACCGATTCTTATTCGCTATACGAGTATCTTGTAAAGCTAGGCATTACTAAAGAAAAGCGACTTATAATCGATATTATAGCGTTAAGACAATCGTATGAAAGACGAGAACTATAAGAAATTCGTTAGATTAACGGCGAAGACAACCTTGCTAATACCCTTACGAAAAGCAAACCAAATCGAGCCTTCGAGAGATTCGTTAATAGCAATACGATAACGATACGTATATGTTACGGCCAGCTAACTGACAGTGGGTTTGTGTTAACAGTAAGCCAGGGATTGAGAGTAGTAACAGTCGTTCCGTGGTCCTGGTCGAATAGATCGTAGATCTTCAAAGGTCTTGGTGATCAGTCAAGGCCTCAACAAGAGTCGTAGAGTAGTCGTCACTTAGGTATAGCTGAAAGTACCGGTTAGGGTAATCACAAAGTTGATTGCTGAAGAGCTATGGAAGTCTGACCTTGAGCCAGGCTCAGGTCATACTATATACAAGTCCTGAACAGTGTTTTTTGTCTACCTGGGGGTGATCACCTAGGTGCATGAGGTGATCGCGATCAGTTGGCAATGCCAACTGATCACTGAGCGTCCCGTCCTGTGCTCCACTGATCGTTTCCTTATCTTATCGTCACGTGACTTGTACCATAGTTCTTCCGTGCCGAGTGAGTTCCTGCTGTTCCCGTGATCCTGTAGTACAAATAGAAAAACATCAACAACAGCGAGAACGAAATTTTTGAAAACAGCATCAAATTGATCAAACCACGCCCGCTCGCGCTCTCAGAGGTCACTTTGGGCATAATGTCATCCTCGGCATTGATTCTGCTCCCAAAGAGCCTGCTCGTGGCCGCGGGCGGGCTCTGACCACGAAAAATTCGAGAGCAAGCCACAAAGTATGACACGTCAATAGACAACACCATCGACACCACCGCGGTTGAGTCACGGGCTATCACGTGAGCACAACGACCAAGCCCAAACAAACATCAACACCACAGCCACCGATAGGTTATGGGTCGCCTATCACCCCCGACAAAGTTTGCAACGTCCCGCGACAACAACGACGACAAGCCCGACAGAACGGTATCACCTCCTGCATAGAGAAAGCACCAGACACCAGGCATGCTACGATCGATGCCACAAAATACTACAGTTTGCAGACAGATTGGTCCCCTGTCGCCCCCTCCGCGAAGAAGGATTGTCGCCCCTTCAACGTATGACAATGTCTGCGGAATCTGTGTACGAGCTCTCATACTTAGTAATCGGACGAATCGAAGCGGTTGGAGCATTGTGTTTTGCGGATTGAGTCCGACTCCAGGCGGTGGATGGAGGTGGTGGTCGAAAGATGGAAACATAGAGCCACATAGGAACCCAGCATGAGGCAACAAAAAGATTTACAGATTCAACTGAGATATAGCATATGCGAGTCTGAGAGGATGCGGACAAGATAAAGAGACGAAGCTGAGGGCTGGGGGGAGACTATAGGTATACAGAACCAGACATGGTGCCTAGCACCAACAGAACCGAAGTAGGAGGACGCGAAAGAAGGATTCTAGAAGGCAACACCAAGCGAGAGAGCAGGCAGGAGGACAACAATCTTCAACAGAGGGCATAAACACACAAGAATAGATAGCATAGTGGGAGCTTGGGGACAGCTGGTCCTGATCCAACAACAGGGCGAAGTGGGGCGTCGCGGTTTATCGTCGATGCTTCGGCTGTCTGCCAAACCCCGCTTTCCGGGCATAGCTGCTAGCATAAGAGCGGCTTCATAACCGTGTAGGAATCAATCAATCAATCAATCTGTAGTACAAATAAAAAACATCAACAACAGCGAGAACGAAATTTTTGAAAATCGGAGCAAAAACGGCCCCAAATACGCGTGCTCGCGGCCACAGAGCCCCCTTCGATGCAATGCCATCCTCGGCCTTGATTCTACGTCCCAAAGGGGCCCAAGATGGCCGCAGAGCACGCCCCGACTACAATGAAAAACTTGAGAGCAAGCCGCAAAATACGACATATCAATAGACAACACTGTTACCACCACCACAGGCGAGCCACAAGCCGCTACACGAAGCACTAAGACTGCGCCTAAACAATCAACTTCAACACAACAGCCGCCGACAGGTTTTGGGTCACCTGTCACCCCCGACAAAGTTTGCAACGTCCCACAACGACGAAGATGAGTCCGACAGAACAGTATCACCTTCCGCACGGAGAAAGCACCAGGCATTAGGCATGCTACGATCGATGCCACACAATACTACAGACCACAGACAGACTGGTCCCCTGTCGCCCCTTTTGCGAAGAAGGATTGGTGTCCCTTCAACGCGCGACAATGTCTGCGGAATCTGTGCGGGAGCTCTCATACCCAGTAATCGAACATGTCGGAGTCAGTGGAGCATTGTGCTTCGTGGAAGACCCTTGGGCCAATGTGGTGGAGGGCAATAGTGGTCAACAGGCAAGAAACAAGAGGCCACATAGGAACCCGGCAGGAGGCAACAAAGAATTTACAGATGCAACTGAGAAAACGGCACATACAAGTCCGGGAGGATACGGACAAAACAAAGAGACAAAGCTGAGCGCTGGGGGGAGACTGTAGGTACAAAGAACCAGATACGGTGCTACCAGCACCAACTGAACCGAAGCAGGAGGATGCAAAACAAGCATTCTAGAGAGCAACACAAAAGCGAGAAAGCAGACAGGAGAGCAATACACTTCTTCAACAGAGGGCATAAACACACAGAATAGAGAACATAGTGGGGAGCTTGGGGATAGCTGGCCCTGATGCAACATCAGGGCGAAGTGGGGCGTCGCTGTTCATTGTCGACGCTTCGGCTACCTGCCAAACCCCGCTTTCCGGGCATAGCTGCTGGCATAAGAGCGGCTTCATAACCGAGTAGGAATAAATCAATCAATCAATCTGTAGTACAAATGGAAAAAAACATCAACAACAGCGAGAACGAAATTTTTGAAAATCGGAGCAAAAACGGCCCCAAATACGCGTGCTCGCGGCCACAGAGCCCCCTTCGATGCAATGCCATCCTCGGCCTTGATTCTACGTCCCAAAGGGGCCCAAGATGGCCGCAGAGCACGCCCCGACTACAATGAAAAACTTGAGAGCAAGCCGCAAAATACGACATATCAATAGACAACACTGTTACCACCACCACAGGCGAGCCACAAGCCGCTACACGAAGCACTAAGACTGCGCCTAAACAATCAACTTCAACACAACAGCCGCCGACAGGTTTTGGGTCACCTGTCACCCCCGACAAAGTTTGCAACGTCCCACAACGACGAAGATGAGTCCGACAGAACAGTATCACCTTCCGCACGGAGAAAGCACCAGGCATTAGGCATGCTACGATCGATGCCACACAATACTACAGACCACAGACAGACTGGTCCCCTGTCGCCCCTTTTGCGAAGAAGGATTGGTGTCCCTTCAACGCGCGACAATGTCTGCGGAATCTGTGCGGGAGCTCTCATACCCAGTAATCGAACATGTCGGAGTCAGTGGAGCATTGTGCTTCGTGGAAGACCCTTGGGCCAATGTGGTGGAGGGCAATAGTGGTCAACAGGCAAGAAACAAGAGGCCACATAGGAACCCGGCAGGAGGCAACAAAGAATTTACAGATGCAACTGAGAAAACGGCATATACAAGTCCGGGAGGATACGGACAAAACAAAGAGACAAAGCTGAGCGCTGGGGGGAGACTGTAGGTACAAAGAACCAGATACGGTGCTACCAGCACCAACTGAACCGAAGCAGGAGGACGCAAAACAAGCATTCTAGAGAGCAACACAAAAGCGAGAAAGCAGACAGGAGAGCAACACACTTCTTCAACAGAGGGCACAAACACACAGAATAGAGAACATAGTGGGGAGCTTGGGGATAGCTGGCCCTGATGCAACATCAGGGCGAAGTGGGGCGTCGCTGTTCATTGTCGACGCTTCGGCTACCTGCCAAACCCCGCTTTCCGGGCATAGCTGCTGGCATAAGAGCGGCTTCATAACCGAGTAGGAATAAATCAATCAATCAATCAATCAATCTGTAGTACAAATGTCCTGTCCTAGCCGCCCGACGCCCAAGTGGGTCGTTCGGCTGTTATCCTTGTTTACGGGTCGTAACAGTATAGAGGGATAGGTAACAAGACCGTAACTACGGGAGAAAGTAGGAATAGGAGGCTGAATTAACGAGGAGACGGAACTGTATAGGGATAACGTATTCCAACCGCTTCAACACTATAAAAAGAGAGTTTCCAGTGTTGCGATAGTTGGAATACGGAGTCGTGTGGCACTTCCAGCCACACGCCCGCCAGGCTAAGAGGCCCAAGCCTCCCAGACCCACGTGACAGGCCAAGGGGGAATATCCCCACCTTCTAGTCAACAACACCACTTTCAACTATCATGAACCATAGATTAGAACCAATTTACTATTATTTATTATTAACGAACGGAATTCCGTTTCACCCCCTGTGAAACCTACAGAATCAGAATAGGAGTAATCCGCACAGCCCTCGCTTGTATAACAGTGAATGCATTGTTTCTAGCGCCAGCCGATCTTAAAGGTATGAAATGACCCAAACCACCGATTTCATATTCGTATTACAACAAATGCTACGCCTGAATTGGTATTTTCCCGCCTGCGCTAACCCCAGCCCCAGCCTAAATCTCGAATGCCATCGTCCCTAGCGTCCTCGTTGCGACTGTGGGATCTCGGCAGTCCTCTACTATGCCTACGGTGACTTCAGTTGACGTTGGTTTCCCGCGACTATCAAATGCCCATACCGAATGCATGATGGTGACTGCCACGATTGACCACGTTTTGCAGTCCATCAACGTCTTCTACCGCCCATGGGGAAAGTGGTGAACGTATGTACAAGGAAGGGAAATCGAGATATACGCCAAGGCACTTGTCAATTCAGAAAATTCAGTAGAGACATAGTCATAATGAATCAAGGCAGTGAAGTGACTTCTAAATGCTAAGGTTGGCATGAGCGTTGGGATTATCCCTGGTGAAGAGACCCCAGAGGGTTATTTCCAAGTTGGGCAAGAAATATGTCTCCTAAAAAGAAAAGACACAAAATGCGCTGCAATACACGGAAATGACTGTTCTTTAGCCTCAAAGAAAGCCGGACTACCGTAATTGGGAAAGTAATTGACACTTGAGCTTTTGAGAGTTAATACTAAGACAACAGCCATACCATTATACTCCATGCCATACAGTCACTATAATATATTGGCCTCAAGTCTAAACGAATAACACCCTGGAAAGTGATAAATTAGAACTACGGAAAGTAAATACATTGAGACATGACCACGGAAACATGGAAGTCATGGCCATGTGCAGGTCCAGTAATGGAGAGACTCAGGGCGATTAGTCACACCTGTGGCTAGGGAGTTTGAAGCAATATTCTCTGCTGTTGTAACAAGACGACAGCTTCACTTAATACACTTTCTTTAGCTATCAAGTAAGCAGCCATTTGTTGTCATTTTTCATCTTTTCTCCTTCTCATCTCTGCTAACCCATACAGCTATCGACGGAACCTAATTCTTCTGTTCCTGCGCCTGTGGCTGCGAACTGAAATTTTCCCTCCCACGTACACCATCCAGGGTTCTGCTGGTCTAGGTGTGTGGGTTGTATTTCTGTTAGTCTGCGCCTTAGCACCTGCTTCAACATGTGTGCGATGTAGTCAAATCTGGACACACGAAGACGCGAATCTGATATTTGCTGCCAGACTCAAGGCTCCAATTATTCCTCACACGGCTCTTCATTCATGAAACTAACCAACCGTTGTAGACATAATAAGGCATTCCTAACTAACACACTAAATCACAAGAAGTCAATAAGAAGAGGGGCTATAGATAAAGCTAGTACAACAAACTTGCTGACACTTAACGGAACAGCTGCACTCTTGTCATACTTGAGCTCACGCCTCAAAGAAGCATAGTCGATCCACTCGCATCGTCCGTGGAATGCCTCCTCTTTGGTGAAGTTAAACTTCCTCCCCTTGGCTTCAAGTTCACTCATCTTCTTCCCCGCCGCGTCCATCACGCATGCCTCCCAGTTAAGAGCGACTTCAGTCTGGTGGGTGAAGCATGTCTGGAAGTCGCATTGCCGACCTGTCGTATATATGTTGCTTCTGTTCTGAATACTTGGGCAGCAGTGTTCAAAAGTGTCAAAGTCTGCCCCAGCGCTCTCAAGGTGATCGCCGACAATGTGTGTGTGATGACCGGCGATGCAAACAATGGGGATGTCGAGGTCAGGAGCAGGGCGACCACAAGCCTCGGGAAAATTGTGCCATCTTTGTTGAAGCTATATGAAATGTGAGCCTCGGGAACGACCGCAGCCCAAAGTTGGAGATACACAAAGGAAGTAGACGAAAAACGGGCTTCCGAAAACATATCGTCTTGAAAATATATGGAGAGAGTCTAAGACTTACATTGGTACGCCGCGTCTCGTTCACTTGAATAATCTTGTCCATCTTGTTTGTGGGTTTCTGGGTTTGGGTGTCTTCTGTACTGCTTTTCTGTGACTATCCACAGAACTTGAATGTAATGACCCTCGGTTGGTATTCACTTTAGTTATACTTACTTAGGGGCTACTGTCTCAGAAAGAAGGGCTTGCCGATGACGTAGTCACCGGGCTGCAGCCCATTTCGCTTCAAGGCCCGAATCGCCAGCGTGAAAGCTGTGCCGTAAAAGTAGAGAACAATAGGCTGTTAAACATGTTTGGCGAAACCGCTGCTTTACGGCGGTCTTATTGGTCGCACCGAACTGGTTCCGACTATGCTAAGCAAAAAGTGGCAAACGAATTTCCAAATCAGGTCAAGGAAACGATAATGCCATATATCCGAGATTTTTAATACGACTACAACGAAGGTTGTCTCGAACAACCACATTATTGGTTGTTCAATTGCTGTCTAGGACGTTAACAGCGACTGAAATTTACAAACAACTGCGAACTGCACCAACAGCCCCCAACTCGACCGTGCCGTGCCACCTCGCACCTCCTGGTTATGCGCCCGGTTCAATGGTCCACTTCTGGTCTCTGGATTTGCGCAAAAAACAGGTTTTAGGGCAATTCTTCATGCTGTTGGAAGATTGTGGTCCCAAAGCAGAGCTGTCGGAACATTGCCAATGCTTGGAATATTTGTGCCATTCCATCGTGAAATCAGGCTCGGATCGACACATCGACAAAAGCAAGCTCATTCACCTTCTTTAATGGGATAAATATCCCAATTTAGGCTGCAGTTACTGCGCCGTTCAGCAGAAAACTGTCCTAAATTGTCATTGGCTTCGAAATAGTGTTAGTGCAAGCTCCAGAGCATCATCATCAGCTGATGAGTTGGTCGGCTACAAAATCCATTTCATTGACGACATAGCACAGCTACGCGACCATCGTGTTATGAGCAATATTGTGATGAGAATGGTACGTGGGGTCCGTTGAGTCAAAGGGGGCATCCCTCTCATAAATGTCGATGCCTTCATGATTGGTGCTGTGCCGGTGTCTCGCAGGCTAACATGAAAGCACGCGGTCCAAACCATCGTAACAGAGCTACGTGATCTTGAGTTGGATTTTGTGGGAACGCCGGCGACGGCTCGTGGTGCTTTGACAGCTTCTGCCTTGTCCCATCCAAGGGCCAACTGCTCAGTTGAAGAGGAGCGCGGTATATAGCTAAAAACTACAAAAGAGCAGAGAAAAGCTGCCATCAATTGACTTGCTTCCATCCACCACACCTTTCATCTCTCACAGTTCTTACTTGACTACTTTTGAATTTATATCCTCACTTCTTATTAATAGTCTTGCTGATCACCGCTGTCAACAAATATGCTCGCTCGTCTCTTCGTGTTGTTGCCCATGGTCAGCGCTCTTGTGCAAAAAGATGACCCTGCCCCTTCCCGAAATTAGAGAGAAGGCGGTTTCCTCCTTCGCAGCATCTTTAAATCTATGATGCTCCTCCAGGGTTACCTCAGACTCCATCTAACACGTCCCTACGGCCGAAACGCCGTCGCCGGTGGACCACTGAGGCCCCACCTACCTAAGATACGCCAGCTTCCGGTTTCCGTATCCGATCGACCCGCAGGTCTCCGTAACCACCGCATGTTCCCGGAGAAAGACCCGCATTAATCGGTATCCGCGACCGGCGACGACTCAACCCATCCGAGAATTGTGGCTGGGCAGCAGGCTGAACTACGAATTGAAGGCCGTTTATAAGCCAAACGAGCTTTCTTATTCCCATCATCACTCAAACAATCCAGTAATACGAAAAGCCTATTTCACCAACATGTCTGCCTACACTTGCCATCTCACCAATAGCAAGCGGCTCCGAAGGGGCAGCTGAATCCCAGGCGCAGAAGTCTTACATGGCTGTGCGATTATCCTTTTTCCAGGGGCACGAGGTCTGTGATTGGCTGTGACGGACTTGGCATTCTTTTTCGGCGCGATCCGGCGCAGCAGCTGACCAAATGCCTCACAAAATGGAACGAGACAGCATTCGGGACTGAAGTAGGGCGGGCACTCATTTCCTTCCAGCACTCATTGCCATACTGGCGGTGGCACAGCAACATTATTTCGCGCCCCCTGGTTGCCAGGCGGTCGAGGCTGAGACACTTCAGCTCCGTCAGCCAGTCCCCTCAAACTGCACCACCACATCGTTAGGTTCCGCGCCGTGGCACCGTTGGCAGAACAGCCCCCGAACGCGGCGTCCCCACAACAGGGCCTTTTAGGAATAGCCACATGAAAGAGCTGCTGCGCCGGCACCAGCCGATTCCCAATCAACGACGCCGATATTAATAGGCGGGGAACAGGGCTGATGAGGCTTGTCGGAGAAAGCTGCTTTCACACGTCAGACTAAGTGATCAGAATCCGGGAAGAGCTTTACGGCTTACCGTGTTGATCACAATAATGAAGTATTAAATAAGAGACGGTGCGAACGGACTGGCTGACGGCGAAATATGGAAACACAAGACATCCAAAAAAGAAAAGACCTTTGCAATCAAAACTCTCTCGTCCCCTCGAACACATTCCATTTATCCTCTTCCTTCACTTTTATTTTACAAAATCATTTATCGTATACAATCTTGGACTACGGCTTTCACTTCAGAACAGCTCTTTAGGCTTCTCATCTAACACACAACAACTCATCCACCGCTACAATGTCCACCGCCCTCGCAACCGCTACTGGCTCCGCCCCCGCGGCGAGCTCGACCCCTGCCTGCTCCGGCAACCTCCTTTATGACAGCCCCAGCCGGGACGCCAACTGCGCGATGCCCTACGGCGGGAACAACACTGAAATCTTGAAGAAGTGCTGCAAAGACGCCGACATCATCTCCTACTACGACAACTGCGGCGTCTACTGCCTCGCACTCGGCCAATCAGTCGGCGACCTCACCACCTGCCTCTTCGAGAACGGCGCCAGCCACAAAGCCGTCTTCTGCCGCGGAAACCTGACCGCATCCGCTACCGCTACCGGCAATGCCGACCTCCCGGCATCTGCCAAAGCTACTGTCGTAGCCAGCGGTGGTGCCAGCAGAGCCAGCGACGATGAGGACAGCAGTCGTACCGCCACAAGGGGCACCGGCACCGGCAGCAGTTCCACCTCTACCTCTACTTCGTCTGCCAATGCTGCCCCGGGCGTTTACCCCCCTGCCGGCATCAACACGCTAGGTCTGACACTTGGTGCTCTGCTGCTCTCTGCCGCCACTCTCGGTGCTCTCCAGATCTAAGGTTTCCTCAATGGGCGTGACTGGTAAAATGCCAGGCGCCACGAATCTTGTATAGCACGCATGGTATCACAGAAACGGCAGACTTAATGAGTAATTATGACCCTTTCATTACCATACCACCCACCACATAATCACGGTGTCAGTCGAGGAGGAAGAATATTTGAGAGTTGGGAAAGCGGGAGAAATTATGCGATATCCAATTTCTTATGTGTTTTAAGCGGGACTTGTGTATAGGTTGTGTATAATTTAACTAGGCATTTTTCATAATACCTTAGACTGAGAACAATCTCTTTTGCCAGTGTGATGCGAGCTCAAAGGGCATTAGATATTGACAAAATCTGACATCTATTTTCTTTACGGTAGCGAATTTGTACAAGCACTGCATTATCGTGACTCCATGTCTTAACCACGAGATAGCTTCAACTGTAGCGTGTGGACTGTCGTTGCTAAGTAAAGCCCGGGTCAACGTGTTCATAGTTGTTTATGATCAGTCCCACATGTCTGCACAGCAGTGCAAAGCCGCTGAAGTCCAACCGTTGTGTCAAAAACTGCCGACTGCCATAATCTGGATCGTTGGGCTTGAAAGCAGATATGCCCTCTGGTTGAATCCCTTACCCGAATATGTCATTGACTTGGGCGGGGCTACGAAGGGCTTTATAGCGGACGTTGAACAAACTTCGGCTCTCCTTCATTAATGAGCTCATCATAGGGCACATCTTGTACCAGAGAAATTCGAGGCTACGAGGTAAATCAAGCCTCCTTTTATTTATACAACGTTCTGTGGCGTACCTTAAACATTACACCTAAAAAGACTCCATACACAATTTCTCCTATTTTGGGAGCTACATATTCAAAGGCTATGAGCTACCAGATTTTCAATATTCGTAGTCAACTACTGCTGTAGATGTTGATACATTCGATTACGTAGAAAATACGAGGTCAGGCTGAGTTGCATCTATGGTGCTTGTGGTACCTGTGACATGGCTGAAACACCGATTTATCAGGAACCAAATCTAAATTGATTCATACTTCTGACTTTAGGTCTTCTCAAGCAGTAAATAAAACAACTGAATAATGTCGCAAGATATGGAGATGCGCTCTACATCCTCAAAGTAGCCTCTATAATGGCACAGTTTCCTCTGGCGTCCTCATCCCCTTTCCAAACCTTCACAATTGTAAGTCTTTCATCCGCCTTCTTGAGCAATCTCTCCCATTGCGCGATAGTTCGCTCTTGAGCATTGTGCATCGCCATCATGACAATGTCCGCGTGGTTGATGAACCACTCGCTATCTTCACCGTACAGGTCTGGGGCAATCATATCCTCAATTAGAATTCGAGACCCCTTATCCATAGCCTCAACTATCATCCTCAAAACGTTAGCTGCAACAGAGTCTGAGTGGTCATGCAACACACGCCGCATGAAATACACATCGGCTCCTTTCACAGGCTGTGGGTGAAAGGCGTTGTGCACCTGCCACTCAATTGGTAAGCCGGAATCTTTGTAGGTCGTTCTTCCGATGGATATTGGCTCCTCATAGTCCTGTACAATAAACTTGAGATGCGGGTTTGCCCTCGCAATCTCGTTAGAGACGTGTCCACTGCCTCCACCTACGTCGACAATGAGGGCTCCTGAGCGAAGGTCCTGAAATGGAAACAAAGCTAGACTGGATGCGTAAGAACCAGTGAAGGGGGTCATCCCAAGGGAAAAACGGCGACCTCGATCTGGTTCTTTCTGGTAGTAATAATCAAATGATTCCAAATCGGCTAAAACATGGTTAATTAGTTGAAAATCTCAAGCCCGTCTAGGTATACGTACTTTGAAAAGCCTTTGAAAATGCACTCTTCCCGTTGTCTACTTGGAAGCTGTTTTCTTTCATTACCGTTGAGAGAGCTGAGGCTGCACGAAATATGTCATCGGAGCTGGGTTGGTCAGAGCTCTGTTCAATCACGCATGTGGTAACCCCAGGCTTACCATAGTCCCATGAGAGCCTCGACCCCTTGCAGCCGTAAGATACTTGAATTTGCATTATGAGAGTAATGACCTGGCGAAACTTCCTGGAACACAAATCGCTGCGTTAAGTAGCGAAGCAGGCGGCCTAAAGACTGGTCAATTCGTAAATGTCTGATGCATGAATTAGCACCTACTGATCAGCTCTTGAGATCCGCCACTTTTCTTCTCCAGATCTGCCAAGCTCGTCGGATTTCTAGGATCCGTAGATACCAGATGATGAAGCTTGAGCTCCATAGCAGTATTGAGAACAGCGGGAAATACGTGTCCACCAGTCGATTGCATCATCCACTGTAAGGCCCTGAAGTCAGAATAGCTCGGAAGACAGTATTTCAACACCGGAAGAGTCCCGTCTAAGGAAGGTCAGTCTGAGGGTATCACGTACATCCATAGGTCCCTGAACTAAGGTTGTCAATTTCTCACACACTCTGACAATGTTTCTTCGTGGTTTCTCTCCAACTGGAGTGGCAAGAAGAGCTTCTGGGTTACATTGCTGCAACGAGGGTGGATCTCGACCATTGTTATCTAGCGCTAGGAGCAACTCGTCGATGGATTGATTGAGGATTTGACGCAGTTCCTTTAAATCTTCAGTCTTCGATATCGTAGCTGGCGTTATCCGCAAGTCGCATTGGTTAGTCTTGGCCGGACCACCAACTGGAGACCTTTGCGAAAGAAACGGCATTATCACGCAACCTTTGCTTTAGAATGATAAAATATTACTGTTGTCACTTTCCTCACAAAATTGGTGTGAATTAACTTTATTTTCACCACGATCTTGTTGTGGCTTTTTGAAATAGTAGATTCACAAGTCCTTAGGATGGAGAGAAATGATGAGAACGATCGTTGATGTCTCGAGCCAGAGCCGAAGATCAATATTGCCTTGTCTTGATTAGAGTTTCCAGCCGGGAATATCACAAACGGGGTTTGAAAACGAGACTTTGTGGATCGGACCTATCGAAAGTGTCTGCATCCCGAGTGAGTGGAGCAAAATCCAGCGCCTTGGTTCCAGGCACTGGCAACAAGCAACTTTTGTTATTAAAAGTTTCAGAAAAAAAGAAAAAGTTTAAAAAAGTTTGACGGGTCTGAAAGCCGAAAGCTCCTTTTTAAATTTAGTGGGAGTAAATGCTCATGCATGAAAGAGTAATGAACAAGACCTGGGAATCGTGGTTAGGCTAGAAAAGTCCGAGAAAATCACGCGATGCCTGCCAAGCCCATATGACATCTAAACCTACTGGCGAACTTAATAATAAGATTATTATTATACCCTTCTTTACGATGTGAAGAGAGTGCCTTATTTAGGTTTGTGCGGTGAAATGGTGTGACAATGGTGCGTGAGCGAGCCGTGTAACCGGGCTGCAGCACGACGTGCAAGCCTCGGTAACAGAACTCTGCTTCATCAATTTGTGCTCTGCTTGCCATGGTACTCTGCACACCGACCGATGGAACTATTCGAAGCAGTTAGGCATAGCTAAGAAGCCTTGCACTCACTTGTGACAACTGGGTTATTCAGGAGTGACAGAATGAAGAAACACTGGTTCCTGTTTCCAACTTCTATCTTCTAGATGTTTGGGTCCTGGATCATCATATTCTTCACTTTCTCCATGAATTTCCCGCAATAGCTCTTTTCAGCCTTCATATACTTCCCTCCACCTTTTATGAACCCCCATCCAATGGTAATCCATTCTTCTGGATCATAATCAGGTGCATGTTCCAGAAAGGTTTCCAATCTTTCGCTAATGGCCGGAAGATTGCCTCTCAACAGCTTCGTCGCATAGAATGCCGCCCTTCCAATCTCACCGGATTCTAAGCTTATTGTAACAGCGAAAGCAAAGCTTCCGTCCTTCGCACTCGAAAATCTCCCAATTTCCACAACTTCTGCCTCCTCTAGCGGTTGACAACCCGCCAACCCAAGCAAATTATCAGCCTGAGTTTTGGAGAGTGGTCCTGGCACACGCCAATAAAGATTGACGGTTTTAGAATGCCAATCAACTGCAACGGTTCTCACTCTGTTCAATTCATGCTCCTTGAACTTTTGCATGTGCTGTCGAATCGATTCTGGAACGAACTCAACATCAAGAACCTCTTCCATTTGACGTGTTCGACCCAAGAAGAGCCATGACTTTACAAGTCCCTTTGAAGTATCAAAATCGCACCAGTGTTGTATTTCGTCATTAAATAGAGTGGTCCAAGACTGCACCAAGTCGGTTATGGGGCTAGGCTTGATGAAACCTGCTTGAATGGCGATAGTGACAGTATCGGTTGATCTACCTTGAAAAAAGCGGTAGTTGAGTGCGGAATCCTTGGAGGTGACTCGCCATCCTACTGGGGCGTTGTTGAAGTGCGTGCTATAGGCTCTGAGAACTGCTTCAGTAGTTGATGTAGAGAAAGGGGCGTTGAGAATTTGACAAAGTTTTTCAACTTCTTTTAAAAAACGAGGAAAGGAAAAAACTGTGGGGTCCACTGTAGTCTTTACGTTGCACCCAGTGTCTTTGTGAAATAGAGACGGAGACAAAATATCATGATTTATCATAGCCATTTTGGTACTGAGAACTAGAGATAACGCTCGTGAGGTCTGAAGTGAAAGATGTTCTCAGGTTTGTGTGATAAAAGCATGTGAAGTAGGACCGATACCTTATAATAATCACCTACCAGGGTAAAGGATTATGTACCATATAATAATCAAGTAGAAATGGGATCATCTGTAAACTTCCAGAAACGTTTAGCTGAAATTACTAATTTCCCCAATCTAAAGAAAATAGAAGCTGCAAGTTACACTTCCGATATGCAAAGGTTTGTAAGGCACGTGTAAGTCAACGGGTTTTCCGTGGTACTGTAGCTTACTTCAACCGAACCAATTGCACTTTTTGAGCACCCATACTCGAAAGACATTACTCAAAATATAGTTTGCTTTTTATGCTTATACCCTAGGTTTGCGTGACAGCGCGTCCAACTTCCTAGTACAGTTACTCCGTGTTAATCTTTCTTCAGGAGCGAATTTTCCGCTCCGTGATTGGATTCTCTCAGTACCCAGACTAGAACTTGCTTGTACAAGGTTTAAGGAAATGCGACTTGTTTAGTTTTAGGAGCAAACAAGTGCGAACTCTAGATGAGGACCTCGTTTGCTACTACCTATCAATTTGGCAATAAAGGTACGGTCCCTTGTACGTACCTACAGAAAGTAAAATAACTGGTAATATGTCTGAAGATAGTTAGCGCTTCGGGATGCCACGCTCTCTGCATGTGAACAACGTTGAGTCTGTTTGATCTGAACGATTAAAAATATCTCATCGGATACAAGATCGAAGTTTCGTCGAGTCAGCGCGCATCCTTTTTGATCACTGGTTTTGGAATCAGGGGTCTACATGCTCTCTGCTTTTCCCTGACCTCCCTCCGTCTTTATAGTTTTTCCGTGCAGTTCTCCGCCCTTCTTTCAAACCAAAGCTAATATTGATGGTAATTGGACTCTATTGAATACTAAGTAATACATAACTGTTTACACGTTTGAACGAGTAAGTTGCATGCCGCTCTACCCGCCATGCGGACTCGACCTGGCGTCAACCAATGGGACTCTTTGCTTAGATTACTTTCTAGGTGATAGCGCAACGAAGAAGCTAATTCTATTGTCTCTCGACTGATGGTCCTTCTACCCTTTTCATCCCCGGTATATGCAATGGTCCAACGAGGCTCGCCCAGAACATAAATCATAGTACGAAGACTACGAAGTAATTTCAAGCCCGACGTGTGTTAATTCCTAGTGCCTGGTTGCCACGAGCACCTAAGAGGGCGAAATGATGCTGGCCCGATTGCATCTCTACCATGGTTGGCGGTAGTTTCCACAGCTCGAGGCAATTTGCGAGGCAGTCGGTTGAAATAAAGTTCGTTTCAGTCACTAGCCTCGAAGAATTGCAAGTAAGAACCCAGGATATTTTACGAGGGGCTCGGCTCAGAGCACATCACTACTGGGGGCACCCTCAAACAGACCCAAAAGGTAAGTGAAAGGGTAAGAAGATAACCACGTCTTGAATCATTGTTTTCATCTCTCAGAAGGCTTCTACTGATTCTGATGACCTACATTCATTTCAAAGTTCTAAACTTGGAACAGTCTCAATCACAACGTGTATTGGCTTGTTGAAATTCCTGCAGCATAGCAATCTATGCAAGTGCTGCTACTTCTCGTATGACCTCGATCATCCCTTTCCTAGAAAACCCGCCCAAACCAGGGATGCGAATAAACCACCGTGGATGATAAGGTGTCCTGGCGGACCACCTGCCATCTTCTCTTCGGGAGAGTAGTTGCCTCTTCGCTTCTTAATCCTAGCCCAAGCCCTTCTCATAGGGAAAAGGTGATAGATAGCCATAGACCATGTGACCATGGCACTGGTGTCGTCAAACCGTTCGATGCCACTCCGAATGAGACAGAGCAAGCACAGCATATCGGTAGCTAGAAGCATTCCTGCATAGCTGTGGCATATTAAAACTGCCTCTTCACTTGCTCCCGGGTCTTGCAGCTGCTTGTGTGGTTGAAAGAAAAAGGACATGGATGCCATGGACTCAAATAGTAGATGTCCAAGGATCGCTACATTCCCTGCACGCATTTGTATCTCTTTGAGTAGTAAAACAAAATCTGAAAGAACCCTGTCTTGATCTAGAAGAATAGAATATCTTTGTATGGACGCTTAGCAATTGGGAAGTTATTTTTTCTACGTTGTTGTGCTGGCATGAGCTTTGGCGGCTTTATAGTACTAATTTTGAGTGTAATGGTTTAATGCAATTCTTCGAAGATTGCACTATCAAAAAGAAAGGATCTTAACCCAATTAATGCTCTCCATCTTTTTCATTTCGATAGTACCTTGTATCCCTGTGAAAGACTTGGCTTTCCACATGAAAACTCACTCATAAAGAGAAAGAATTTTCTGAAGATAAATCGACTTGAAAAAAGCTTGTTGGCAGTGCATTCAATATAATGTTTCTGGAGCTAGTGCGGATGCCGATACCGCAATAGGTACAATAAGCCGAAAGCTTAAAGCTTAGATACCTCTACTCTGCTATTAGCATATGGTACATCTGAGACTAAGTGGTGTTAACATAGCGGTGTCATAGATGTGTTGCATAAAACCAAGTTGGCAGCCAGTCTTCAGAGCCTTGGTCGTATGGTGAAAATATAGAGTTTTCTGAGATTTCGGTATGAACAACCAGCACATCCTTGTGGGTTGATATCCTTGTTGTCAAGAAGTTCCTCTAGATGACTCGCGATGCCAAACTTTGCGGTGTTTACTCATCTCTACTTATAAATATGACAGAGAAAACGTAGTTGCCTCTGTCCAGGTTGATTGACAAGTTAGTGAACGCCAATGAACAACCTAAGCATTACTTTGTCAAACTTGCCTCTTGCTTCGAGTTGCCGGTATCACTAATCGCAAAGTGTAGAATCCACAGTATAGCCCGAACTCTACTCTTTGAACTCTACGCTTTGCAACAAACACTGTCTAGCACTTCTAAAACTAAAACCCCCGACACCTCGCAAAGGCAACTTCCTAATTTGCTGCGATTTTCAAGTTCCCTTATCACAATCAAAAACCGACACACAGAAGTTACCTTTGGTATCGAAAGGACCAAACATGAGGGGCCTTAGGGGTCACAAAAACAAACTCGTTAACCGACTCAAGGTTAGGGAACTGCATCCTTCATTCGGTGCCGAAATCTCCGGGGTTGATGTATCGAAGCCTGTCGCAGACGATGTGTTTGACCAAATTCTTGAATTATCCGCAAACGTGAGTTTAAACCTTCCGCCGAGCCTTTCCAAATTTGAACAATTACGAGTTCACTTGCCATGGAGCCTATGACTTACCATAAACAGTATGGCGTTTTGGTCTTCCGTGCCACTGATCTCGATGACTCTAGCCATGTCAAGCTTGCTCGGCGCTTTGGGCCTATCTTTAGTATGAGTCAGGTGCTCGCAGGTAAAAAGTCACGACTCGGCACTTATGAGCTCGCGGACTTGAGTAATGTCGACCCCGAGACTGGGAAGCCCGTTACTACCGGGGGACCTAACGCTCAAATCGCCAAAGTTTCCTCTTTCCTACATGCTGATCTTGCATACAACCAGCAACGTGCATCATGGAGTCTCCTAAGGGCGTATGAGATACCTCCCCCAGGGTATGGCGGTGATACAATTTTCGCCGACACTAGAGCAGCATTCCAAGACCTGGATGAAATCGAGTCGGGGTTGAAGGAGAGACTTTTGTCTAAGAATTATGTTGGTGTCCACTCGTGGCATCATGCTCTGAAGACAAGCAACCCGGACATGTACCAAGATTTAGACCCTTTCGACTACCCCATGGCCAAGCACCAGCTAATCGAGCTGCATCAGCCGTCCAACAGAGTGAATCTATACATTGGACTCTATATGCACCATATCGAATGTGCGCCAGAAGAGGAAGACGAGATGGCGGGACTACAGCACAAACTCATGCAGCATGCCGCCAAAGCGAAGTATCAGCTGAATGTGGAGTGGAAAAATCCAGGTGACTTGATTATATGGGACAATAGGTAAGTCCAGCTCACAAGAGAGAAATATTCAGTGCAAAGGTCACAATACTGATACTTGAAGATTGACAGAACTGTCATGCATAGAGCCGGTCCGGGTTCTTACGCTGGAAAGTTCAAAAGAGACTTGAGACGCGCAACTGTGCTCGATGTCTGAATTCAGTAACCGAGCAGTGGGGAGCAAGGAACGTATTCTAGAGCTCAAGGTGGACAGCAGATGATGAGAAGTCTAAATTGTATCAAATAGTGCTTGTCATAGCTTCAAGGGTAGGGGCCCGTTAGCTGCGCGATGATAATTAGGTTCAAATGTATGACTAGCTATGTATCCGCTTAACGTAAATCGACAAACCTAAATACAAGCATAATCTTTCTGTCTTAGTCATGGTAGGGCTAAAGCTTATAGTATATCCGCGGCGAGTCACAGTTGTGACAATGCAAGTGCTGAAGCAGAAACATTATTGACAGAAATCCGACCCAGGGTTTTACCTACATCACTGGATAAGTGCAAAATACGCCTAAGTGCTTAAGGGTTTGGCGATTTATGATTCCGCGATTGTCTCCCCACCGCTTTTGTGAAAGGCCCCCAGTCCTTCCACGCTTGGAATGGAGATTTACACTAATTGCAAGTCAGTCAATCTGGAGTCTTGAATCACACAAATTCCATGAAAACATATCTTAGGACTTTGGGAGATAACCAAACCGTGGATACATTTTACTAGGCTTTATCATGTCTCAGCTTTTCTTTGCTCAGGGTCTCGTCAGTACCCATCTTTACAATATCATTCTCATATCAACGGTTTTCTGCATCACTTACAAGATCGTCGCTACTATCCACAGCGTCTATTTCGGCCCATTGAGCAAGTTTCCAGGACCGAAGCTTCGCGCTTTTTCCAACATTTTTGAGATTCATTCATTGATAACTGGAAATGACAACATTGATCGACCAGCTCTCCACAAGAAGTATGGTCCAGTTGTAAGGGTCGGGCCAAAATTGCTCTCTTTTGCTGGAGGGGACGGGGTCTGGAAAGATATCCACGGCTTTAATGCAACAAAAGAGGGCGGGATTGTCAAAGAACCGCTATTTTACTCAAAGATATTTGGCTTCACAGATGTCAGCAATCTTATAACAGCTCGTGAACATGCAAATCATGCCCGGCAGCGAAAAGTTCTTGCACGGTCTTTCAGCAATACGGCACTCATGGAACAACAGCCTATCTTTTCACGGTGGGCGGAGAAGTTCAAGATCAAGTTGGCCGACGCAGCAAGTGTCGTCGATCAAATCGACATTGTAAAGTATTACAATTGTACTACTTTCGATATTATGGGCGACTTGACTTTCAATGAAGATCTCAATATGCTTGAAGAGGGGGAATGTTCTCCATGGGTTGAGTCGATCTTCGGCTCAGTAAAAGCTGCCACCTTCTTACTAGGAGTTAAGACACACAGTCGAGCTGCTAGATGGATAGCAGACACCTTTCTGAAATACAACCCGGCGGTGCAGAAAAAGCAGCTTGAGAACTGGAAGTACTGTTCTGAGCGTGTCGATCGACGACTGCAGCGCACGCCCAAGCATCCTGACTTGTGGTCCAGGATTCTTGAAAAGAGAGATGACTCCGAGAGTTTGACGATGGAAGAACAATATGCCAATGCTTTTCTATTCATGACGGCCGGAACTGAAACCATTGCATCAGCGCTGTCCGCAACCACGTTTTATCTCCTCCGCAATCCAGAATACTTAGAAAAGCTTACTAAAGAAATCCGGTCAACATTCTCGACATCCGGAAATATGTCTCTTGAGGCGTTGGCAAGCCTCAAGTATCTTCAAGCTGTGATTCAAGAAGGAGTAAGCTGGTGTCCCATGATTTAACACCGAACTAAAAAACAGCGTTACTAACTTATTGAAAGCTGCGTCTGCACCCACCGCTTCCAATCGCATTGCCTCGCACAATTCCAAAAGGAGGAGCACAAATTTGCGGAGAGTGGATTCCAGAAGGCACCATTGTTGGTGTTCATTATCTCTCTATACATACTCAAGAGCAGTATTTTAAGAAGCCTCTCGAATTCCATCCACAGCGGTGGCTCCGAGACCCAGAGTTTGAAAATGATTGCTTGGACATGGCTAAGCCATTCCTTATGGGACCAATGAATTGCATAGGCAAGGTATTATTTTCAAATATCACATTGAAAGTCTTAATGCTAATTCTATGCCTTTAGGATCTTGCAATGCATGAAATTCGGTTGGTAAGCGACATCCATCTTGCTGATTTGCGATGTATCAAATTGAGCGAACGAAACATGCTAACTTTTGACAGCTCCTATCAACTGTCTTACTGAACTTTGATATTAAGTTGAGCGATGAGTCTGCGGATTGGAAAGATATGAAAGTTTTCACACTATGGCAAAAGAGGCCTTTGTTGTGTAAATTGACAAGGGTTGCATCAGAGTAATTTTGCAGATGTTGGCTCTCCTTAGAGAATCTATCCAGTAGAATATGGAAGGCGAGTTTTAGAATATGAAACTCGCCTTCCATAAGTTAAAGTATTCATTATCTTAAGACATACATAAACGTGTGGATAATGAAGAGATTTACTGATAGACATAGGAATTTGACAGCCACAATCTGTGTCATAATTTATCAAAAAGTCATTCCATCTCACTTCCAATTTCATGGTAACTACTACAAAAAGTGGGTCATTTATTCTTCAGGTCGACAGCGCCTCAAAAAAGCCATCTCACTAGCTAAGCCTGGCCCAAAGCTGGTCGCAACCACATGGTCACTTCCTGGCCCCATGTTTCTTAGCAGGTCAAGCACACAAATAGCCGTTGGGCTTCCGGTATTTCCTCTAGTTTTGTAAATTTGCCGAGTGGCCCTAAGCTGCTCTTCTGTCAACGACATGCTGTCCTTGACATTGTTGATGATTGTTTCGCCGCCCGGATGTAGCGCCCAGTCGAAGTCGGAAACCTTCAGTGTAGGAAGACCGACCTTCTCACGGTAAGAAGGCAGAAGTCTATTCCATAAGGGCTGGACCGCACTTTTTGTGATATCTGGGACTTGTTTGGTAATGATGCTTGTGAAGCCGGTAGTTTTGACCATGGCACCCATGTGGTGTATTGTTTCTGGCACCGTCATGCGCTCCCATTCGAGCAATTGAAATTTGGCTTGCTCAGGGTCATCCAATCCGTATTCGTTGCACAGAACGAAGGCAGATGCAGCGTCGCCAAATATAGCGCCTGCTATGTCCATGTTCTCAAGGTCAGAAGACGCCTCGGCTTCGGCGTACTGGTGTCTCAAATACATAGTGCAGACTTCTGAGGCAAAGCAAAGGATACGAGCAGGCCTTTTCCTGGCTGCCGCCGCTGTGGCGATGTTGCCGGCTACACGCATCAACGCCACGCTCCCCGCGCAGCCAATGCCATTGAGGAACATGTTCTCAACGTGGTAGCCCAGCCCAAGCTTGCGGGCTACTAAATAGTCGTAGCCGGGGAGGCTTAAGGTGCCTACGGTGACTCCTATGACATGCGTGATATCTTCCGCATTGCCACCCCAGTCACGCAAAGCTTTTCGACAGGCCTGGACCGTCAAATCAACACCCACCTTGCGGAACCGCGCATCAAGCTGATCGATGGTCGGGATCTCCGTATGGCAGCCGAACCCGGTCTCAAAATCCATCGTGGAAGCACGTGTCTCAATCCCGCTGGTCATTGTGAGCTTGAGCAATCTCGCGAGTCTGTTTCCGCTGCAAGTTAATGTTGTTCATACCGGAATAACAAAAATCGGGGCATCACTTACACTGGTTTCTCCACATCGTGGAATCTTTTGGCATAATTCACAAATGTCTCTGGTGGGATTAAATACGGAGGATACTGCGAGCCGATGCCGGTGATCCAAAGATCCGGTACTGGCGAGGCAGAGAATTCCGTATCAGAGTGACCGTTCATTCCGTGACCGTTCAAGATGTTGTCGTACATGATGAAAAGAATTTGTTAAAGCGTTGGAGAGGGACCATTCACATACAAAGCAATATTAGCCTGAAGGAAGAGGCTATAACATAACATCAACAAGAATGGCAATGATACTGGGCTCACATTCATTGAGAATATGTAAATAACCGCACATGTACTTAAGAGCTTTCGGATTGAATAAACATGATTTTATAAGAGATCATGCATCTCAGAAAGCATGAAGACATTGTAAAGCTTGTCCGAGTTGCTCGAAGGTTTCGGAATTCAGCAACTTCGGGCTTTAAGCTCGAGACTCGCAGCTCGTAGCCCAGGCGGTCCACTTGTGAGCATGTGGGATGGTTTATACGCTAGGAGAAAGTTTACGCATCGAAAATTGCATGACATCGCCGCGGACTTCTAGAAGTACCGATCGAACAAGTATTCAGCGGGTTATAATGCCTCTTTTAGCTTAACCGAGTGAGCACCGAAACACTAGGTTCAACTATAGCCAATCAATTTGATCGCTTGAAACTTCGAGCCTATCTACGGATATCGGCTCTTCATGAGTCGTGAGAGGAATCAGAGAGGTATGCGACTTCCCCCATTGTAAAGTGGGATGCATCGGTTCATGTCCTAAACTGCCTTGGTATTTAAGAAACATACAGACAGCTTGAATCAGGTCTTTGAGTCGTAAACCATGCTTTCTCAGATTGCCAAAGCCAGCTAAGCCAGCTAAGCCAGAGAAGCCAGTCAACATGTTGCCAATGTTCTACGATGAAGAACCAGTTCCAAGAATTTATGGCGGCAGCGGCATTGGCATTACTGTCAACGGTATTAATGGCTCTGGTATCAACGACAGCGGTTCTAGCAGCGATGTCTACGCTTCAGGCGATGACAGCACGGCTCCTATCGAGCCAGTCGCCATTTGCGGGCTGGGGATGCGCTTACCTGGAGGCGTTACTGACCCTGACGCCTTCTGGGATATGCTTGTGAGCAAACGCGACGGTCGGTGTAAAGTCCCCAAAGATCGCTACAATGTTGAGGCGTGGTACGCGCCGGGCAAAAAAAGACATGTGCCCAGCGAGTATGGTTATTTCCTTGACAGCAATATCGACTTTAAAAACATCGACGCCTCTTTTTGGTCCATGACCAAAAAAGAGCTGGAAACTCTGGATCCACAGCAACGATTGGCTCTCGAAGTTGTCTATGAGACTCTCCAAAGCGCGGGCCAGAAGCCGTCGGAAATCCGGGGAAGAAGGATCGGCGTCTGGGTTGGAAGCTTCGGTGGTGACCGGGCGGAACTGGATGCCCGCGACCCACAAGTCGTTCATCCCTACAACCTTCTCAATGGCTTCGACTTCATGCCCGCAGATCGAATCCATTACGAGTTTGGTTTCATGGGGCCGAGTGTTACCGTTCGGACAGCCTGTAGCTCCTCACTACTGGGTCTTCACCAAGCTTGCCATGCCCTGATTCATGGTGATTGTGAAGCAGCAGTTGTGGCGGGTACAAGCGTCATATACTCCCCCACTCTAACCGCTACCATGAATGATCACAACGTTTTGTCACCCTCAGGGATGTGCAAAACGTTCGATGCTGAGGCAGACGGATTTGTGCGGGGAGAGGGCGTGGTGGCCGTGTACGTCAAAAGACTGCGTGATGCGGTTCGGGACGGTGATCCCATTCGTTCGGTCATTCTTTCCACGGCCAGCAACTCCAGTGGGAAGTCTTCCACCATGACCGCACCGAATCCAATAGCCCAAGAGGACTTGATCCGGAGGGCTCATGAACTCGCCGGCATCAAGGACTACTCCAGGACAGCAATGATGGAGTGTCACGGAACAGGGACCCCCGTCGGCGATCCTATTGAGGCAGAGGCAGTGGGACGCGTTTTCGGAGACCACGGAGGAGTCTATATCGGCTCTGTCAAGACCAACATTGGTCACGTTGAAGGTGCTGCTGGCCTTGCTAGCGTTTTAAAGATGACGCTTGCTCTCGAGAACGACATAATCCCCCCAAATGCCAACTTCAAGTCCCCAAATCCCAAGATCCCATTTGAGCGCTATCAGCTCAAAGTTCCCACAGAGCCCATTCCTTGGCCCAAGGGAAAGGATAGAGTCGTTGGTGTCAGTTCCTATGGAGTCGGTGGATCCAACGCATACGCTCTTCTCGCCTCGGCTAGCCACTTAGGCATTCAAGAAAAAGATAGAAAAAAGAAGGTCACCAGCCATATCGCAGGAAGTCTTGGTATAGAGCCTCCTAAACTTCTTGTTTTGTCGGCCAAACACCCCAAATCGCTTGAGAAAATGGTAAGGCAACATCAAGCGTACTACCTGTCCCACCCAGATCACTTAAGAGACATGGCATATACCCTAGCTATGAAGCGTGAGACGCTGAGCTACCGTGCTTGTTGTGTAGCAAACGGTGTTGATGACTGGAAAATACTCAAATCAACTCATCACGGTCCGTACGATCCTGCTCAGTTGGTCTTCATCTTCACCGGGCAGGGCGCGCAGTGGGCTCAAATGGGGAAGTCTTTGATACAGAATGTTCCTTCATTTAGAAATTCGATAACCGTGATGGATAAGATGTTGCAGCAGTTACCAGATGCTCCGAAATGGAAATTGATAGGTACGTTGAAAACCACTATGATTAGCCACCCATGGTTGGCTACATTGTCAACTAAGCTGACATGTTTGAGGGATAAGATCAAATGTTAGCGCCAAAAAAGATTTCGATGATCAATGATGGAAAGATCTCGCAGGTTTGTTGCGCAGCTCTACAAGTGGCTCTTGTCGACGTCCTGGAAAAGTACAATATTAGGCCCGGGGCCGTGCTAGGTCACTCCTCAGGTGAGATTGCAGCGGCGTATGCTTGCGGAGCAATCACTCAACGCGAGGCCATTATTATCGCCTACTACCGCGGAAAGGTCCTAGGAGCTATTGAAAGCTCTGTCGGCGGCATGGCTGCAATCGGACTAGGAAAGGTAGAGGTTACACCGCATCTTCGACCTGGTGTGCTTATTGGCTGCGAAAACAGCCCCAATAGCGTCACGATCACCGGCGACAAGATTGTCTTGGAGATGGTTGTCAACGACATCAAGAAAGCCCACCCGGACGTTCTCGCCAGAGCTCTGCAGGTAGACAGAGCCTATCACTCTCATCACATGCAAGCCGTTGCTTCACAATATTTTGACCTACTCCAGCCTCATATAAAGCCTCGTGATCCGAGGACGCCGTTCATCTCAAGCGTTGCGAACCGGCCCATCTCTAATGGGGTTGATCTCGGTCCGGCCTACTGGGTCCAAAACCTGGTCTCGCCAGTCCTATTCAGCGGGGCCGTAAGTAAGATGATTCATACTTTAAAGTCGAAAAAGACCTTCCTCGAAGTTGGGCCTCACTCTGCACTTGCAGGACCCATTCGCCAGATTTTAGTTGCTGAAAATATCAACGCTGAGTACATTAGCGTCCTCAACCGCGGCCAAGATTCACATCAGGAGCTTCTCCGTGCTGTGGGCGAGCTGTGGTTGCATAACCATCCGGTAGCCCTGAGCCGTGTAGTGGACAAAGGAGAGACCCTTACAGATCTTCCTTTGTATCCATGGCATTATGAAGAGCCGCTTTGGCATGAGTCTAGGCTCTCTGAAGAGTACCGTCTTCGTAAATTCCGGCATCATGAACTCCTTGGCAGTAGGGTTTTGGAGAGTACTCCCACCAATCCGGCCTGGAGAAACCTGCTGCGTCTTGAAGATGTGCCTTGGATTGCAGAACATGAAGTTGAGGGCAGTATTATCCTGCCAGGTGTCTCTTACTTATGCATGGCTGGCGAAGCTGTCCGGCAGCTTACTGGAGAGAGCGGCTTTACATGCAAGCAGGTGCACTTCAACGCTGCGCTGCTTATGACCTTCGAGAGTCAGACAGAAATCATCACGCAACTGAAGCAGATTGGTCTGACTGACTCGGTTGACTCGGATTGGTATGACTTCACTATTTCTAGTCATCATGACGGGGGCTGGGTGAAACATGCATTTGGCAAGGTCCGTGGCAGCGCCAAAGAGAGAGACAGCAGCCTGGACATAGCCAGTGCTGAAGCCACCCGCAAGGTCTTCTCGAGGGTGTGCTCTTCTGCTTCCTGGTACCGCAAGTTCAGATCTCTCGGTCTGGAATACGGCCCGCGCTTCAGTGGTATGGAGATTACAGCCGACCCCTTGTCACCGAAGGTTGCCGCAACCTTGAGGCTTGACTTGCTTCCAGGAGAAGAAAAACACTACTCCATACACCCAGGGGCGTTGGACCGTCTTGTCCAGAGCCTTTATATGGCAGCAGCTCATGGCCTGACGAGAAATTGCAATACGTTGGCCCTCATTGCTTATGTTGATGAGTTCACCTTAGGCCCTCCCCCGGAGGGGGCCAAAGCATTGTCCTTCCTGTCGAAAATTACGGAGCAGAGGTCTGGAGCGTTTCTAGGCAGTGTTGTTGCATCTGTGGATGGTCAAAACACTGTTGTGAGCTCCAAAGGCTGGCAACTGTCCAGAATCAACGAATCCGGTGAAGTACACGCGAATCTGAATTCTCATGGAGCTGCCCAGCTGGAGTGGCGGAAAGACATTGAATTTATCAATCCGTCCTCTCTCATATCTTCAGCTATAACCGCTGAAAAGGCGGATTTGTATCGGCTTCTGGATCGATACAACGTACTCTCCCTTACTCGTACCCTCGACAACATACGCTGTGCCCCTCAACCACGCCGCGACCACTTGACCAAATATCGGAAATGGCTTGAGCAAACAGTCACCGATCTCGCTTCTGGCTCGCTGAAGTGTCCTGGCGTCCCTGACGCTGCGCAACTTGTCACAATGACGGCAGATGTTCGGGATGAACTGCTCCCACGTCTCTTCAAACAACTAGAAGGCAGCGAAGTTCATGCACCCGCAACTGCTATACATCGTGTCAGCTCCAGTTGTGAAGGCATTTTCAACGGTGATATCAGCGAACTTGAGCTCCTACTGGCTGATGGTGTCCTGCAACACGTGTACGACTGTCTGCTTCTAGACACGGAGTCGTCAGCATTCTTATCGCTTATCGGACATAAAAAGCCGAACCTCCGCGTGTTGGAAATCGGAGCCGGAACCGGGGGTGCGACAGCCAGCACCCTTCGAAGTTTGACTTCAGCACAAGGAGAAAGAATGTACCAATCTTACACATACACTGATATATCTTCTGGCTTCTTCGCTGATGCGAAAGAGAGGTTCAAGGAGTATTCCGGCCTTGAATTTGCATTGCTTGACGTTAGCAAAGATCCATTGGAGCAAGGCTTCAAGCCGGAATCCTACGACCTTGTCATTGCTTGGAACGTGATACATGCCACGCCTAACCTGCGCGAGTCACTAGCAAACATAAGAAAGTTGATACATCCTCGTGGTTGGTTTCTCCTACAAGAAATCGCTCCTGTGACGCCCTGGATCAATCACTGTTTTGGTGTCATATCCGGTTGGTGGCTTGGTGAGGCTGACAACCGCGTTTGGAAGCCCCATGTCGACTTCGAACGCTGGAAAAAGGAGCTTTCAGAGTCTGGGTTCGGTCATATAACAAACAGTTTTGACAATTATACGAATAACAACATTGTTTCTCGGCCGGTATCGCTCTTGTCCAGTTCAAAACGGGTTACGCTTCTGAAACGAGCAAACCAAAAAGTTCCAAACATACAGGACAATCTGCAAGCCGCGGCATACAAAGTCGACGTATATGATTTAGAGGACTCAGAAGCAAAGCTTGCTCCAGGACAAGATGTTATAGCAACCCTGGATATGTCCTCTCCTTTCTTCATCGGCCTAGTCGAAGAAGATTTTGCTCATCTTCAGCGATTTATCAAGGCTGCACATGACGGCAACTGTGGTATTCTCTGGCTCACAGGCCCGTGCCAGATTGGAGGAACAGTTGAACCAGAGTACGCGCCGTTACTTGGCTTCGCCCGTGTCATACGCAGTGAACTAGGACTTGATTTTGCTACACTCGAACTCAACAATATTTCCACAGCGGCGGCGGCAGAAATTGTCCAGAAGGTGTACGTCGAGTTTGAGAAGCGTGTCTCGAATGATCCGGACGCCAATCCTGAGTATGAGTGGGCTTATGCGGACGGAGAGGTTCTTGTCAGTCGTTATCGCTACACAAATGTCGCGCAGAAAGTTGAAGTGCTGCCTGACGAAATGAGTGTACGCAAGTTGGAACAACGCACGCCGGGTCTTACTGATACACTTTGCTGGAGGCCGCTGGCTGCTCCAGTGCTTGCCGATGGCGATGTCAGAGTCGATGTAAAGGCTATCGGCATGAACTACAAAGATTTGCTCATTGCGCAAGGTGTGATAACGGACGCAGCAGCCGTCGACGCCGGGTTCGGCCTAGAATGTGCAGGCATTGTCTCAGAAGTCGGCCCTGGCGTGGACAGGTTGAAAGTGGGTGATAGGGTCGCTGTTATTTCGAGCGGGTCGTTTACGAACAGCAAGACCGTATCGCAACAGTTGTGCTGCAAGATGCCCAACAACATGAGTTTTGAGGATGCTGCTAGCATGCCCATTGCGTACTGCACCGCTTTCCATGCAATTTTCAACCAAGGCAATGCGACCAAAGGATTGGTATGTGATAATTCTTCTCTTCCCCAGCTCATGAACAACTCAAAACCTTTCTGATTAATAAGTGCTAACGCGTTTATGTGTTTTGCAGAGTATTCTAATACATTCAGCTACTGGAGGCGTGGGCATGGCGGCCCTTCAGCTCGCTCAGATGCTAGAAGCCGATGTGAGTTGAAGAATTATTTTCATAGCCCCTCTTATGATGCAAACGGAGAACGCAAAACTGATGAACTCCGTGGCAGATCTACTGCACTGTTGGTAGTCAAAGCAAGAGAGACTTCCTAGTCAAAGAATGCAAGATTCCCCCGGAGCACATTTTCAACTCCCGCGACTCATCCTTTTTGCCTGGAATCATGGCAGTAACAGAAGGACGTGGCGTTGATCTCGTCCTCAACCAGCTTTCAGGAGAGCTGCTTCATGCATCCTGGCAATGTGTAGCAGAGTTTGGCACATTTGTCGAGCTCGGCCGCCGGGATTTCCTCGGTCATGCTAAATTAGCCATGGAGAAGTTTGAATCAAATCGAACCTTTACTGCCGTCGATCTGACGCACCTCTGGGTCCGGAAACCGCGAGTCGTGGGGGAAATTCTGGAGCGGGTGATCCAGCTTTGGACCGAGGGACACGTCAAGCCTTGGATTGCTTCCAGATTCTCGGCCGCGCAAATATCCCAGCCATTCCGCCAAATGCAGAAGAGTCAGCACATAGGCAAGCTCGTTGTCACAATGCCGGATGACACTGCTGATGACGCGCTTCCCACCGAGCCCATCTACAAGAAGCTCAAGCTGAGGCATGATCGGTCGTACCTCTTTACTGGCGGCTTGGGGTCACTCGGTACAGTCATAGCCACTTGGCTTGCGGAAAAGGGAGCTAAAGAGATCGTCTTTTTGTCCCGCTCTGCAGGCTCAATGCCAAAACACGCACAAGTTGCCGAAGAGCTCGCGGTATTGGGTTGCAAGGTCACGATGGTGTCTGGTGATGTCGCCGAGTACAACGATGTCGCTGAAGCTATCAAAACGGCTGAGATGCCTGTCGGAGGCGTTCTACATGCTGCGATGCTCCTCCAGGATTCCAGTTTCCTCAACATGAGTTGGGGCGATTGGCTGACGGCATTGCAGCCCAAGATTGACGGAACCAGAAACATCCATGACGCGCTGTTGAAACAGCAACCTGATGTTCCGGTTGACTTCTTCTTCCTCTTCAGCTCTACTGCTGCCACCGGTGGTTGGTGGGGACAAGCCAATTATCATGCCGGAAACACGTATATGGAATCTTTCGCTGCTTACAGACGCAGTCTGGGTTTGGCTGCCAGTGTTCTAAATGTTGGTTTCATCAGTAACGTCGGATACGTTGCTGACCGACCTGAGGTACTCGACTCCGCAAGGGCAACGGGACAGTGGCTCAATACGGAAGTCGAGCTTCTAGAATGCATCGAGCGCATGTTGATGGAACCGCCGACTGACTCTGGCTCTGCAACTTCTTCTTGCCGAATTCAGTCAAGCCTCATGGCAATGGGTATGCGCTCTACCATACCGCTGACGTCGAAAGCGTGCCGTGTCCCCTGGAAGAGAGATCGACGTATGCTGGCCTTGCACAACATAGAACCAGGTGACTCCTCAGGCTCGTCGGGCTCGGATATGATGTCTAATGACGAGTTATCCCACGCAATTCGCGAGATTAGCTCCAACATTGTCTCCCTCCAGTCAGACGAGACCATAACGTTCTTGGCCACACACATCGGTAAAACGTTGTGCAAGTTCCTGCTGAGGTCAGATACCGATCTCGACTTGGAAGTCCGACTCACGGACATCGGTATGGACTCTCTAATAAGCATAGAAGTAAGGGCCTGGATCAGGCAGTGGATGGGTGTCGACTTGGCCACGCTTGAGATTACAGGATCTGAGAATTTGCGGAAGCTTGCTGCTGCAGTCCAGAAGAAGATGATTACGAAGTACAACTCTAAGACATAAATACTACTTAGATAGTAGAGCGACGTGGGAGGTAGAAGAACAGTTCTAGAGTTGAAGAGTTTATGTACCTAAATTGTATGTGCTTTCACGGGAAATCACTTGAAATGATTTAGTGGTAATTTTGTTGGTCTTCGACGAGTTACAGCGTTTGTCACAATAAAATCCATGATTGCTGAAATTGCTAACAGACGGAAACCTGACGAGTTCAATGGGGTTCCTAGATAATTGACCCAATTTACAGGTGGTGCATCGTGGTGAAGTGCAAACTTGAACACACATATTTTCACAATTCGTAACGTGGGTATTTAGGAAAGGTATGTCAAGCTCATAACGCATTCATTCGTCTTTTTATACTACGATTATGGTATATAAATTTACAGTCCAAGCAGCGTCTTAAGGTCAACAACGCTAATGCTGACTTGGTTGGTGCTGCTGGGAGGCAGTCTGCCGCCACCGATAATGGCCAGCTTGGTGCCATCATCAAGAAGCTCAAGGCCACGAGAGTAGGCGTTGGGCTGGGGAACAGCGTACTCGACCCACGCGTTGGAAGCACCGAGCTTCTGGTTGACAAAGATGTTGGACTGGCTGCCCGCGCTGAGGATGATGGTGCCGTTCACACCGCCGAGAGGAGACCAGACAACCTGGGGCGAGCTGACGGGGCGAGTGCCCTTGTCGCTGACCAAAGAGATGCCTGGGGCGGCGAGGATGTTGCGGGGCTCCTTTGTGAGACGGTAGTGCACGCGGCAGCCATCGGTGCCACAGACCTCGTAGGCGTAGAGGAAGTCGTCGTTGGGCAGCTTGGTGATGGCAGGCATGCCGGGACGGGCCTCATAGGCATTAGGGTCGTTGACATCGTCGACGATCGCGCTCCAGGTCTTGAGGTCCTTGGTAACTTGGTGGGAAAGCTTTTGGCCGTACTTGGGATCGCGCTGGTCGGCGTAGTAGAGGATGAGCTCGCCGTCGTGGAGCCTGGAGGAAAGATTCAAGTTAGTAGAGTTTCCTTCGAGGTAATCGAGTTGGAGAGGATTCTTCTTACAAGAAGTGAGGCTCCCAAACGGGAGTCAGGCCGTTGTTGGGGCGGGCCTCGCCTCCGCTGGCGACGCTGCTGAGGAACTCCCAGTTGGCACCGCCATCGGTGCTGACGTAGACGTCAATCTTGGTCAGGCTGAGGTCCGTGGGAATGCTGTTACCGGCGAGCAGAATGGTGCCAGCCGGGTAACCAGCGAATTCGGTAGGCAGCTTGTAGAAAGAGGGCTGGTAGCGCAAGCCCCATCCGTTGACTTGGTCCTGAACGCGGCCGATCTCAGCCCAGGTGTTTCCACCGTCGGATGAGCGCCAGATGGGGAAGTAGACGATGGGCGGCTCAGGGGAGTAGTTCTCCCAAGTGGCAATCAGGTCACCCGAATCCAGCTGGAGAGCGCGGGCGTAGAGAACACGAGGGTCGACCCAGCCGGCGTTGGATGGCGGGGAGAAGATGACCTTGTTCGACACAGTTCCGCTGGCCTGACGGCCCTCGACGGGAGTGGGAACTGGGCTGGCAGCGACCTGAATAGACAGGAAGCTGGCGAGACCAGCAACAGTGGCACCGAGAAACTTCATTATGGCTGAATTTGGAGGAATTGACCTGTTGAACCTGGGGAAGAACGGGGGTTCGAAGCGGAGGAGACAATCGCCTTGGGGGAAAACAGCTACTCACAACCTCCGCATGGCGGGGTAGCTTATATATCTTGCCATTGAAGCTTGAGAGGGGGCGATTGCGATTGTTGCACCGAGGTCACGTCAGTCAAGATGAAGCTTGACAGCTCAAAGAACGTTGGAACCGAGCTTTTCCTTGAATTCGTGACTCGTAAACGGATGATTGGAATCCACCTCAGCCGGTGGAGTGTCCATGTTCGGGTTAGCCAGCGCTATGTGCAGGTACAACATCGTGATTATTGGCGCGTCTGGGGTATACCCTTCCCGATTTATTGGCAGTGTGACCTCATGCCCCATGGAAGAAAGGCTGTTGGATCGGCTGAAAGCTCGCCCGAGAAGAATGTTACCATCCCCGCGTTTGTGGCTCAATGCCGTCGAGATCTGGGGTTGGTGTGGGGGTGGTCCTTGTCAAGGTTTATTGCTAGCTACAGAAGCTCTAAGACGCGCGCCAATGAGATGGTGTTGACCACTCGGAATAGGCCGGAGATCAACAAAAAACAAATCGTCCACGTGCAATCTGCCAGCTCGAAATGCCGGTCATTACATTGTATAGGCTTTTGGAGGGAATTCCTCGCTGTAATAACACGCTGTGGCTTGGCTTCTTGGAAATTGGCTGTTGATGACACAATCAATTACGCCTTGGCTAGTGGAGGAATAATAACAAGGCAAAGCCTGAGTAAGCTACATCCAGTTTGCGGAATGCCGAGGTTCAAGTTCCACATAACTATAAACCTGTCAAACCGCTTCGGCCCGTGCAGCAGTACCTTGAAAGCATCTGATCGTCATATGACAACGTGGTATCGTAACAATGCTCCCGCTGATCAACACACTTTATGTATCTTAAGTCAATAAACATTCCCTGAGGTAATTTTGATGAAGAGGATGGCACGTTCATGTTCAGTAAATCCGTCCCCCATGCATTAGCTCAACTGCATGTTGCTGTGCCTTTGCTTTGGCGCCCATGAAAAGCTCAACGAAGCTGTCTCGAAATAACATTGGGTAGTAAGGAACATTGAGATTTTATGTTTCCGGAACTAGAGAATAACACTCCATCACATAATTCCATATAACAGATGAACGCGTGTTATGTGTCCCAAATTTTGCTTGGTAGCCAACACCCAATAAATGCCACTGTATTTTCAGGGTTGTCTTTACATCTTGATAAAATATTTGTTCTCGGAATTTTACTAGAGCTGCGTGCTGGAAAGTTTCATTTGCGTAAAGAACGACACTGCACTCGCCAATTCCTGTGATAGAGTTGTCTGTTCGTGACGTCTAAGCTATCACTGAATGTGTCGCCTGTTTGTATCTCAGTCGGTAGCTTTATGATTGGTATTGGGTTCGTATAAGCGCAAAAAGATTAAAGAAAAGCCACCAGACATATTATCTTTATTTCTTTAGGTCCTGATTTGACAAAATTCCGAGGTTTAAGCGGCACCAATTGAGTTGTATGTCAAGGTGGTATTGAACGTCATGTTTTTCATCTTAAAACCCCGTTCTCTCCCAAAACATATCCCATAGAATGAAAATAGTTGATGCTTATATTTATGTGGCATGCAACACTCCTAACTCGCCTGCAGTACTTTCATACGATGTGGGGATTCGACAAGCGAACCCTTTTGAGGAATAGATGACGTAGGCGTGGTGGGGATTTTCTTCCAGGTTTCTGCCATAAAACAAAATGGAGCAGAACGCAAGTCGCGTAGGTTTACCTTTACTATGGTACCTCTATCCCCACCATCCTTAGTTAATGTACTTTTATTTCGCCTACATTAGCGCTTCCTGGCAGTCTCCTGTCTCAGAGGAGACTGAAGGAATAACAGCATTTGTACTCATCGAGACTGCGGATATCACATGAATAGCGTTCCATAGAAGGGGGAAGTGGCAACACCCATCCGAAGAATAAGCTTTCAAGGGCTGTAATCATCACCTTACAAGGGTTTTGTAGTCCTCTTGGCACCGCAGGGAGTGGCTAATTCTAGGAGCCAGTTGCTAAATAAAAACATGACCACGGCTGTGCCGCCTAGTCGCATGAGAGACGTGCCGCGCCTATTGTGGTTATGGAAAAGGGTAAAGAAACATCAGTTTTTGATAAGTAGACGAAAGAGATCAGATCTTAGTCAGTTATCTGTTTAGTTTACATTGCTTTACCCCGATCACTACGAAGGGGCAGGCGAGCCCAGGCCATTCCTAGGTATGAAGGGCGACATCAGTCTTGAAGGGTGTGCTACCAAAGACCACTTGATCCACTTGATCCGAGCGCTGAAACATCTAGCTATAATACTCCTTTTATATATTTAAAAGCCTTGTAAGGTTGTCTCTGTTCAGCTACAACCAAATGACAACATCGCCATCCACCAATAACAAATGCAGTATATCAAGTAAGGTATGAATTAGAACCATTTAAGTCTTTCGCATAGATCGCCCAGAAGAGAGCCAACATGACGAAGGGGTTCTCGTAAAGTAGACCTGGCTAGTTTTAAACAATTAACCATAAAAAAATCAACCTTCCGAGCTTCAGGCACTTGAAAACAAGCCCTACAAAGTCATTCACCGTCAGGGGCCGTCGATGGCTTAGCAGCATGTCTAGACCATAATGGGTTTTACCAAACAAAACTGTTGAAGATCCTCGGCCATGCTTAGATGCCCTAAGCTCTTTCGCCAGTTTCTTTCCCTGCACACATATGCACCGTATGCCTGTGGAGGCGGAAGTTTCCGAAGGTGGGCAGTAGAGAACGGGTGTCACCGAAACATTGAGCACAGGGAGGATATATATGGGCCTCTTTGAGACACCACCAATAAACCAGGGCACTTGAACCGCCGCATGTATCAAGGGGACTAGTTGCATCGGGGCTGAAAATCTAGAATGCTGTTAATATCGAAAGCTAAAAACTTCAGCTTTCTAAAACTCGACAAGGTTGCGGAACACGAGATTAAGGACTTTTAGTAGAACTTGAAAAAGAAAAGGAAGACAATAATATGTATCCTGTCGGGTGCGGCTGGATTGGAGTACTTAGCATGAAAATTATCATGATTGAACAACAAGTGATCTCTTTGGTGAGTTCACCTGTGTTGTATCCCTGTCGTGTAAAAGTAGGAATGCCTCTGGCTATCAATAATTGAAAGCCACAACTTTCAGCTACATAGTAGCATCACAGTGTGCTACAAATCACCATCCAAGTCGAAGGGTCGCAATAAGTCTGTGAGAAAAGAAAAGGTTTCACATCCATTAAAGGGATGCAGTTTACATATATAACCATCATTGGATGCCTTCCAGGTCAAAATTGGTCGACCGGATGCTTTACATATTGTAACAACAGTACTCTCTTATACAAATCGCTATAAAATCTTCTTGTTCACGATGAAGGCATTGCAACTAACAACCCCTGCCTTGCTTCTCTGGCTATCGCCTTGGATCACTGCCATCGCATACAGCTGCAGTAACGACAACTGCGCCCGAGCTGTTACTGGAACCCGAAGAGGCATCGCCTTTGCCTCCGGCGCCAAGACTGACTGCCAGAATTTCATGATACAAACTCAGTATGGGCACACAACGTACGCACACTGAAAAATGCCATCTAAATCAATTGTATTGAGCTGACGCCATTTTAAGCACTGTAACAATTGCCACTTCTGCCGCTCCTACGGCAAAGACCATTCCTACATACGCCTCGGAATGTTCTGGAACCTCGCGGTACTCAAGCGCTTGCTCCTGCTGGGGCATCACGGCTAGTACTATCTCAAGAGAAGACCAGGTGAGAACCTCAATGCTTACCAGCCCAACACAACTTCAGAGTCACAATGCTTACTTTTACAAGACCACCACCGTGACAGTGAGCGCATCGGCCGTGAGCACCTCTGCGTCAAGCACATCTGTGGTGAGCACAACTACGGTTAGCACAACTACGGCAAGCACATCGGCAGTGCCGACTGGCGGCTACCAACCAGCGATCCCCTCTTCTTACGACCAGTGTGTCTTCGACCCAGCTACTGGCGGCGAATTTGTAAGTCGAGGCTAAAGTCTTTCATCACTTGATAAGCGTTGCTTACCCGCAATTAGGAACTATATACGCCGAATGGACTTGCTATTGTTAACAAAGACGGGAAAGCTGTTGAAACAGACGATGCATCGATACCTGTGGATCCATTCAAGTTCTCTCATCCTTCTGGCGCTCCCAACGGGTACGTGATGAACCCATGCTGCGTTGAATTTCGGAATCGAATAGGACATACTGACAGCTGAAAGCTTATATGACATCGTCTTGAACGCCGGAGGTCAAACGCTTTATCTTGCGGTTTTTAAGACAGGAGCGGTTGGATTTGTCGACACAAGGTAATGTTACCCAAAACCCGATTAACTAGACACACGATCTAATGAGAAATCCGTGAAGCTCCAACGGACAATCGTATGTCGGCACTGATAACCAATATATCACAACAATTTGGTCAGTGGAGTGTGATGGACTGACCAGCGCTGGCATTGTCGGAGGTGAATCATTCGACTTCATCGTCACGGACAACGGCGATCTTATTGTTCTCACATCGGAACAATCCAAGAGGAAGAACCGACGCGATATTCCAGTGCCGAAAGGATTCTATGTTAAACCGAAGGAGGTAGAAACTCCTCCCGGCACTAAGTGTTCTAATCCTGCTCAACATGCCACCTCCAAGAGTCCTCCAGTCCCGCTTACCTCAAATGGATGCGGGCCCGAGGGCATCGGTGGTTGGCTTGTACCGGACGGAGACTTCACGGATGCCTGTAACTTTCACGACGTCTGCTGGTGTGAGTATACTTGTCAGGTATTCGATTCATGCTTCCAGATTGCTGACCGTATTTTTCTAGCCGATTGCTCGAGTACCTTTGCAGGTTGCAACACGGACTTCTATTACCGCATGGTAGACATCTGTAACGCTCGGTATCCCGCTGGGAAGGATCGCTCAAAGTGCATCAGCCGTGCCGGGATTTATCACTCAGCTGTCTCCAGTAATTACGGCGCCGGAGTTTTCACTGATACCATCAACCAATATTGTGACTGCGTCTGCAATGACTCGAAGCTCACCACATGCCAGGACAAGTGCGTCGATACGAAGACAGACCCGCAGCATTGTGGAAGCTGCAACTTCAATGTGAGTCTCCAGACGCATTCAATATCTTCCTTCATGTCCCTTTTTATTAAACTTCATGATTTCACTCGGATACCATGCTTGTTTTATAACTATGACGCACCCAATTCCACTGAATACACCCTTTCCAACCCCCCATGGAAGATTCCTCGCTGACCAGAAACTGAAAGTGTCCTACCGGGTCCTGCACAAACGGTGCCTGTTCCTTCAATAGCTGCACTGGCAGGACGTGCAGTACCTTTTCGCAGTGTGGTCCTGGCGGCGACTGTGTATGCGCCTCCGTCACAGGCGGCCTAGGCTTCTGTGTCGACGGCACGACGCCGTGTAACGGACTAGCCGGCTGCGGAACCAGCGCTGACTGCCCGCTTGGTTCAGTATGCGCTGTCAGCACCTGCTGCACGCGGAACGTATGTATCAGGACTGATCGTTGTGGCGGGTTCGGGGGCAATATTCCTCCGAATCGGTTGATGGCCGCACGGGGAGAATGGACGAATGCTACAATCGGACATTTGCCAGAGTATATTGAGTAGGTCAGGACTCGTTTCAGATATAGGAGCAACTCTATCGCTCTTGATTAGGTCGTAAGACTTAGCTTATGGTATGAATATTATATTTATGAAAAGGAGATGTTAAAAACATTGCTGTGAAGCCACGGCTACCACAAAAATTCGACACAGAACAAATGTGAACAGACGAAATAAACATGCAAGATCCAAGTTACTCAGTGTCAAATAAGCCTATGAATTTATTCACATCTGAGAGTTCTCAGTGCCATTTACTAGGCAGCTGAGTCGGAAGTTGAAGTATATATAACACCTGACTTTGTGTTAAGCACTTTTACCCTCCTCTTTCTGCCCGCTCTTCAATTCCCTTCAATACTATCATACACCCAGCAGAGTTGTGCATTTCGATAAGAAAGGTTCGTCTTCTGCTACCTGAGAATAAAAAGTCTTTTTACTAATCGACGCCAACGGACTAGGAACTTTTATGAGGGTTTCATCTAATTAGATTTATATTCAAGAAGCCAAAATGCACTAGTTATAATTCTTATTAACCTTGTCCTTTTTATTTAACTAACCTATTACTATTGTTCACGTCTCTGAGGTCTACCATTCTGTGTATAACAGCTTACAAATTCTTAAATGTCTCTTCTCTATTATTTAGTAGCTGCCTATCTATACGTTACTTGTTACAAGTTTTTCTATTGTTATGTGATAGCAATGAGCCTAGTCTAGAGACTGGCCGGGAATTCCCAGTCGGTCATCTGCAAGAAGCCCGTAGAGAACCAGTCGTGGGGAGCAATGGAGATGTTCCCCCTTCCCTGTGTAGGGTCTTCTGGAGGAAGTAGGGAAGGAGGCAGTACAGACTCCATTGCTAAGTTGCCATTGTCTACCGTATTAGTGTATAGTGAACTTGAAACCGTTGTTGCAGTAGTAGGAAGACGTTGACCGAGTGGTTTCGACGTGGTCTGCAGAACCACGGATGACGCCACCTCATACAAAGTCAAGATGATGTGGTAAGAAGCCACATTCTTGTGACTTGGATCATGACTCTCGAAAAACCTGACAACCATCTCGATAAGCTCGAGGTCGTCGATCGCTGTTACTGAAGTCCTATTCTCAATGATGTTGACGAAGAGAATGTCAACGGTCCAGGCGACCTGATACAGAAAATAACTGGTCTCTTTAGCAAGTCTGACCGAACCCTCAGAGTCAGGTACTTACATGGTGAAGGGGTGTCGTGGGCGTTGATATCTCAGTAAAGAAATCCCGGCCCGTGCTGCATTGACGCACAAGGCAATACTAGGACTCACGTCCTTGTCGTTTCCAAGAAGCGGCAGCCTGAAAGCTGCCGAGTGAACGGCAACAATTGACTGGAAGTACATAAAGTTTAACACACTCAGACTCATGAATCTAGCTTCATCGACATCTGACAGATTCTCGTCCGGATTTGGGCGTGTCATTTCTGGGATATCCTGCCACCAACAGTATAGTTCTGCGTCCAGTTGTGCCATTGTGTTCTCAAGAGTGACACCGGTCATTTTCTCCCTGCTTTGAAGGTACAGCTTGTCATAGATGCGTCCCCGTATGTGAGATAGGCGCACCTGCTGGTGGAAATAGCTCAGTTTGACGTTTCCAGGATAGTAGTATACCGCGTATCCGTCCGCTGGCAATTCGTCCGGAAGCTCTTGAAGGAAAACATCATTGATGAGAGGCGGCTTTCCGATGCGCAACATAAGATCATGATCTAGCACGTAGGCGTGCCAGAATATACGACGACGATGAAGCACGTCTGCGAGCTCCCCCTGTCCATCTGTCGGGCAACTGAGATTATGATAACCAGCCAAGAGAATAAGTTGGGTTGCCAGGGCAAGGAGGGATATAGCGACATGGTTCTTAGCCGTAAACATAAAATAGTAAACCTGGGTTGGTTCGGTTAATGGGGAATAATACGGCCTCTAGGAGTAATCCCATACCAGCGAGAGAAGCGAACCTATCGCCATAGGATTGGGTGGCTGCAGAATAATGTTAGGTACCATAGCGAGGGCATTGTTTAGATAGTATGTGTGCTGTTGATTGTCCGTGTTCCACTCTCGTTGACGAAGTTCATGTGCAAGAATGACATTCAATGCCATCTGCCATCCCGCCTCGTCGCAAGGCTGTCCAAGCATATATGCCTGAACTGCTGCTCGTACTTTGGCCTCTTCGAACAATCTGATTCCGAAATTAAACACTCTAAAAAATTCTGCTTAACAACGTTAGATATTCTCAGATTGATGACAAGGCGGACAGCTCTTTACGGTTGATGCAAGATATGATAATATCGTTCGGAGGAAATGGGTAACTCTTTGCAGAGGTACACCCGAGGCTTTTAGTAGGCGCGACACTTGCAACCTGGTCTAAAAGAATACGCACTGCTTCTGAGTAACGTGTGTCGCCTATCAGAGCATCAATTTTGGCGATTCCTTCCGCTGAGAACAACGAGGATGATCCTGCACGTGGTATTAGTAGGATACGAATTGAAGCAGAAGTCGAAAAAAGAATTATGTGCTGACCCGCAGCACCAACGGCACCCTCGGATGCTCCCGGATAATATGAGTTTACTGAACTGGGCGAGCCCGAGGCTAGTGGAAGCGGACATGGTACTACCTCAGTGGAGGAGGGCTGGGCTGGTTCAGCGGCAGATGATGAACACGCCGAGTCTGAGCATACTGAGGCGTGTTTATTGGCTTCCTCCCTTGCTTGAACAGATCTCCGAGGTGCTTGTAGCTTTTCTACCAATCGCTCCATCTGCTCGATTCTCTGAACGATGTCATCGTATAATCTGAATATGTCAGCCAAGCCTTGATACCTAATCCACGCGACCATGTGAACATGAAAAACCATTGGAACACATACTCTTTCTTTCTTCGGACAGCCTTTTTCCGCTCTGGCCAAATACATTGGTCACCGGATTTCTCACATCCCGAACAAGTAGGTCTCCTATGATCGCACTTGACCTATTGCGATGTTGCCATCAGTATTCGATACAGCAAGAAACTCTATATGAGATATTCGCAACACAAATGGGTTGTGATGACGGTGTCGGACTAACCTTTCGAACCCTGCAACGTTCACAAGAATGCGACATAACTTTAGGGTATAGGGAATCAGATTTTCTTGTCGGACAGTTTCAAATTGCTTGGGCGATGACAGATGACGGCATCTGGATTTACCGACGATGCTGAAAAGATAAGCAAGTGGGACACACCTTTATTGCGGAAACGGTGTGAAGGCAGACCAATCGAGAACATGCAGGTATTTCTAAGAAGGTCAGAGGCAGGTAATACTCAGTATGAAATGCCTGTGCGCTAATACACATCTGCCAGGGATGTTCGGTGGCATCGAGGTGGTGGAAGCTCGCCTAGCTTCACGTGGCATGGTTTCAATTTTCCCCACAGCCGACGCTAAGACATGGGAAGTCAAGGATAGACTTTCGGTTTCGGTTTTGATTTTGGCACCAAAGCTGAAAAGAAATGACTAAGAGGGCTACATTGGTCGAGGATTGTCCTGTTGCGCTTTGTGAGTTTGACACAACGTCATTGCAAATCTTGCGCATATGAGTAGAATAAAAGGGGGGAAGTGGTTCTTGGCCAAATCGGCATTATCGAAGCAGGGGAAGCCGAAGAGTCAAGCAATGAGATAGACACCACGGTCACCAAGACACCATATATTGGCAAGACTGTCACTCCATTGACTTTTAGCCATTGGCCAGCCTCGTGAGCAAGGCCAGTGACGCCTGGACTCTGAAGTTTCAAGCTTTCTTCCACGCTGGAGGGAGGGGTTGGGTAAGGGCATGGCTTTGAGATTCCACACCCGCAGTGGAGATGCAAATGCTGGGTCACAAACTGGTGGCCATACTGATGCCCAACCCTTAGTTTCTGGGCTATGCGCTAATAAACATATACTAGTTGCCATGGATAAAATAAAAAGAATTGTGTGCTTCGTAGTGGACAATGAATGGGGCTGAGGATGCATAAATTTCTTTAGCAAACCCCCATAAGAGTAAGATGTATGCCTTTCTAGTGCCGAGCTAAAGCGAGCGCTTGAGTATCTTCAATGTAGCTTGAAGGAATTTCGTTGAAATGATGTATTACTATTCGCCTTTATAATACTCTGGAACAATTTTAATGTCTTACAGTATTGAATCTTGGATCGGGAATAAACCAAAAGCATCAGCGGCGCTAAGGCACTTCTGGCGGTGTATGTGTATAGGGCGAATATGGATTCAGGGTCGTAACATTCGCTATAGGTCTTAACTCGCGGTTATGTCGCTGTCCGGAGGTTTCTTGGCGGACGCAGTGCGGTGCTTTCGGCTTGAATGGGAAGGGGTACCCCCGTTGCACCCCCCCCCACTCTCGACATGGTGCCACCAACAAAGGCCTCTGCCCTGTGATCAGTTTTTCTCCTGGCTTCGTGGCAAACCTTGCGAGTGAAATAAGCGACCTTTTATCTTCTCTGCTTCGCCGAACCAGCAGTGATACACATGAATGAAGTCTTCGATGTGAACATTGCCTACATAGGATCAAATAGTACTCATATACAAAGAAGCAGCGGCACAGGTGGCAGTAGGACCAAATAACCTTACAATACATGCAATGAGCTCGATACTCTACATATGTATCATGTCGTTGGTTAAAAACTTGCTAGTTTTCGTCTGTCACCCCAATCAACTTACACGTGTTAAGAGCTCCTTTGAATTTTCAGACAATACCAAGTGAGCATGCCAAGCTTGTCGTATTGCTATCTAAATATTTTGGTGTGCCTTAAGCCAATCCTCCAGGCTGATCGGCTTGATCTGGCTCCACCTCCTGCTATCCTTGCTGTCGTGAAGACACAAACCTCGCAGTTGAATCTTCAGGTAGATGAAAGCCGAGTAATCATTGTAGTTTGATGGATGGATATTGTCACGACCCTCTTGAAGCAGCCTTTCAACATCCTCCACAGTACCTAGATTCTTTCGTTCCAGTTCCACGCCATGTACCTTTTCGTAGGCATCGGCTAGCTCATGCATCGACGCACGAAAACTCTCAACGTAGCGCACTCCGCCGTCTTCAGCATTCGGCTCTGAGATTGCAGCGATGGTGTATGAGGCAAGATCGTCCACTGTAGTATAAATGTCAACCTCGTCGCCGGTCCCGAAATACGAAAACGTCTTAAGTTTGCTGTCGATTGGATTGTTGAGAACTGATGAATACATCACATAATCGGGAATGGTGCCGGTGAATGTGTAAATCGGTTTGATGTTGGAACTAAGACGCGCGTGGTTCCAGAAAGAGATCAAAGGATCGTAACCTTCATGGAATCCCAGCGGTAGTCTTGTCCAGTCATAATTCCACGATGCTGCATGAAAAACCTTTTGTTGCCCGTCCCTATTAGCTTGAAACAAAATTGATCCAGGGAGGCACGTTACTACCTTGACACCGGCGCGTTCGGCTGCTCTCAATAGAAGTATCTGTCCGTCAAGCGCTGTTTCGAAGGCGCCTGAAGGAGCAGAGACGATAGCGTCAACACCTTTTACTGCTTGGTCTAAAGCTTGAATATCATAGGCATCTTTGATCACTACAAAACTTTCCAGAGAGTCTGCAAGATCACTCTGTAGCTTTTGTGGGTTTCGACCGAGTCCGCGCACCTGGTGGCCAGCAGCTAAAGCGGCACGGGCAGTGGGCTGCCCGACCATGCCAGTGATACCATATATAAGAACGAGCATCCTGCTGTTTCAAAGTGACTGGTTTTGAACAAGTTGATTGTAAAAGAATTATGTGACCTAATGATAGTCTGACGATGACCATTGTACTAAATATTCCCTTGGGTTTTGCAATTATATATATTGTTAGTATTTTTCGAATTATCGCGAACGAAGGTTGATATTTGGACTGTATTCGACGCGGCTTGGCGCTGATCGAGGCCGCGGAGTTCGCTTCTCCGCTTTTACCCCGAAGCGCGAGAAGATTCCTTACTTAGCCCCCCGATCGGTGCTTTAAGTTTCTCCGGAGTGTTAATCTACAGACGTTTACACTGGTTTGTAATAATGTGAGGCCATAATACGTCCTGCGTCGTTATCATCCGAAGCCGACGGACTATCAATCGAAATTCAGTTGCACCCGAACCTGTAGGGTTGCGGAGCCCGAAGTTACCTCGCCATCCGATCATTTCACTCCGATATGGGACAGGACCGAGTTACGATTAAAGTCAGTCCGCTTCTTCCGGCCGGGATGCCGGTGATGCTCACGGAGGCTGGTAGCTTCATGGATGCATGATTGTCTTCACATGCGCTTAAATAGAACCAAACGTCTCGTACTCCCAGCTCCTGACTTCAGTTTCACGCAGCCAGCTCTCTAGCACTTATGCTAATCAAATCGAATCCCCAAACCAACATGGATCTACCAGATCAACGCCATACTTCCTCGTCCCCTCCCAGGTTGTTAGAGCAAGATCTTTCCGGAAAGGTTGCTCTAGTCACGTAAGTAGAACGATCACGAACTTCTCTGACATGTAAAAACCCATACTATCGAACAAGCTTGGACCTATTTTGGCCACCATCCATTGCTGACCTGACTTATAGCGGAGCCACCCGTGGAATCGGTCGTGCTATTGCCCTCCATCTCGCTAGTCGTGGGGCATCTATCTTGGCCACGTCCTCCTCACCTAATTCTCTTCATCTCATCGAGTCTCTTGCCACGGAGGTGGGCGAGCTTTACGAAGACTCGGGTTATCTACGCCCTCGGGTCGTAGGAGTAGCGGCTAACCTGCTGTCTCCGGATTTCGCCGATACCATTGCGGAAGAAATCCATGACACATTCAACAACAAGGTGCATATCATAATCAACAACGCAGCATATAGCGAAATGCGGCCGATGGGTGAGCTTGATGCAAGTTACATCCATGATATGCTGCTTGGCAACGTTCAAAGCTTGGTCTTGTTGATAGAGGCTCTCTTCACAAGAGAGTGCATCCAGCCCTTCTCGAGAATAATCAACATCTCAGGCGCCGTGTCTAGGTGTTCCCTGCCAACTCCGTAAGTAGCCTAATGGAGTCACGTTTGATTGAGCTTTACTCGCACAATACACATGGCAAAATGTCAAGGATAGGACTAACTTCTTGTAGGGGAATGATAATCTATGCTGCTGTCAAATCCGCCATGGAATCGCTTACCCGCTCTTGGGCCGACATCTTGAGTACAGATGAGAGGACACAGGGCACCACATCGAATTCACTCCTTGTCGGACCAACTGCTTCCGAAAGCTTCCTCGAAAGGGGTGCCCCCCAGTTCAGAACTCAAACTCTGACTAACGTGAATAAACCGTCAACTCACAAGAGCATTGGTTGGCCTAATGATATTGCCGATGTTGTTGGCTTGCTAGTGAGTAGGCGATCACATTGGATCAACGGTAGTACAATTGGGGCCGACGGTGGCATGTATAAGGTTCTGTAGAATAATTCTGTTGTTTTGGTAGAGCCTAGACTTAGAGGTACATTGACATAGTCCTTGTGGTTCGATATAGTCAGAAAGGCGAGCATGCCACTTTTCCATCACAGAGGCCAAAAACAGCGTGATCTAGCTCATATCAAAAGTAACAAGAGAAGGTAGAAGGTAGGGTCTATATAGACAGTTAGGAAGTATTATTGCTAGTATAAGGGTCAGTAAGCTTTATATAACAGTGTTTACCTACTCTCCCTATGCCTTCCATTAACAAAGGCTTTATAGTAACGTTGGGGGCCTCTGTAGCCGAGACTAGTTTAGTGATATAATTACCGTTTACGCTATTGTAATGCCTCTATTGTATAGAAAAAAAAGTAACTGTTTCGATAGTTAAAAACGGTGTTAAGCTTTAACCTTTTCTTCCCCTAAAACTTTAAGGGGTAGGAGAACCTAACGACGGCGGTAGCTCCTTTACTAACTCTACAGCGGCTGTGATCGGTCCTGGTTACGCTTCGCTCCTCCAGGCCCTTTCTAGGCAAAGCACTGGAGATGCTTTGTCTTTCCTTGTCCTAAGCAAACCCTTGCCCTCAGAGGTTTCCACGAGCTTGTCACTCACCAATTTGAAGCCTGGTGGCTCTTGAAATCCCAGCTTCCACTGTAGCGCCGATGGTTTAGTGGTAAAATTCTCCGTTGCCATCCAGCAGCGTCGGGGAGCCGGGGGTTCGATTCCCCCTCGGCGCATTTCTTTTGCTTTTTCTATGTTCAGAGACCATAATTTCAAATGTTAGATTTCGTCACGGGACATATTTGATGCACCAGTTGTATTTTGGTTTCTTTAATGGAGCAGTGAAGGAAGAATAGAGTAGCGGGCTTTTTGACATCCTGGCAATCGATATCTGGGGTCCATCCCCACCTCCAATCGATCGTGTCTTGGGCCCCTGTCATTCCAGCCCAAAATGGATGCGAGTCTCCGAACACAAGACGCACTAAAGCCTCGGAAGGACATAGTAAGTACACATGTAGTAAGCTGTAGTAGGCTGTGGTGTTTCAAGAGGTGGAGGGCTATGAGGGGGTATTGCGTCTCCCAAAAGATGGAGAATCCATCGTCTCCATGAGGCTTTTTTTCTCGCACTAAGGTACTTAACAAGCAAAAGTCACATCAATCTATCGTCACTCTGTCAAATACCATCCATACACAATAACAATGAGCACCTTTAAAGGCAAAGTCATCGCCATCACGGGCGCAGCATCCGGCATTGGCCTTGCGACGGCGAAGAACCTCGCATCCGAAGGCGCGCGGGTGTCGATCAGCGACGTCGACGAATCTCTCCTTTCATCTACGGCAACCGAGCTCACGGACCTCTACGGCGCGGAAAATGTTTACTCCAAGGTGGTGGATGTGCGGGATCGGAAGGCAGTTGAGGCATGGATCGCCGAGACGGTAGAGAAACTTGGACCGCTCGATGCTGCGGCAAACTGTGCCGGTGTGCTGGGCCGGCAGGGTAACAGAGCGACTGTGCCGGAGATCGAGGACGACGAGTGGGACTTTGTGATGGGGGTAAACGCCAAGGGCATCCTTAACGCCATGAGGGCGCAAATTCCAGCTCTGAAGGACGGAGGAAAGGGAACGTCCATTGTCAATGTGGCCTCTGTTTCTGGACTCTACGGGCTAGAGTTTCATGGGGCTTACACCGCAAGCAAACATGCTGTTATTGGATTGAGCAAGGGTGCGGCAAGGGAGTTTGGAAGAAAGGGGGTTAGGATCAACGCCGTGTGCCCGTGAGTCGGCTTCTTCCGCTGCCCCTTCTGATGATTTTGAGAGTTTAGCTGATCTGGATTACAGAGGACCGATTGATACCCCGCTTCTGGCGAAGTCTATGGAGTTCGCGGCGACCGGAGCCGTTCTTCCCCCCCCTCTGCTAGGACGTATGGGACAGCCAGAGGAGGTTTCGGCCACCATTATGTTCTTACTCAGTGACGCTGCGTCGTACATCACTGGACAAGCCATGCTTGTGGACGGAGGTATGTTGCCGTAAGAAGCGCACCTTGGTGGGGCTTGGCTAGGTCGAGACTCTAGAGCTTGGTATGGATTCTGAAAATGGATGCCGGAGCAGAATGGAGTGAAAATCTAGTCAATGTGAAAAAGTCGATTCTCTCATCAGAACGGAATGTGAAACTGATGCATGATCTATGATTTTCTGTATAGTCCTACTTATCGCATCGGTGTTTGCATCCCATCAACTGCGGCTTGGCAACAGGTACAAAGGCTGCGAGGTATTAGCCAGCCAGACACAGATACTGCCACTTCTACTTGAATTGTGCTATTATTATTTTGAGAAATGTGGCCCTTAAATTGGACTGGTTTGTAGTTTGTACCTGTTGCCAGGCCGCAGTCAATGGCATATGGACTTTTATATGAGACGAAGGTTTGATCTGTAAACACCACAGACGGACGGTTCTGGCGAAGCCCATGTATATGTCCTCTGTGATCGCCAATACTGGCTGAGGCCGACTTACATCAACTGTTGACAACCGACCTGGACAGGTGTGGTATGTCCGTCGCTCTGAGAATGCCCATCTACGCCCCCAAATGTAGGCTCATGAGCGGATTCCGTAGGTATGGCGGTTGGTCATTGCACCATCGAGACCTCAAGCTCTGCCTTGCATATGGTTGGCGATTGACTATTATGGAACGCCCCGTGAGTATGTTGGTTATGTTTTTGTACCTCACAGTCGGAACGAAGCCAGACATTGTTCACTCCTAGACAGGCAACGACGCCCCAACTATGACACGGATGCGGTTCTGGGCGTTGGGTTTCCGTCATCCGGTGGGGTGCTTCTAGTCGCAGTACACGAAGTTCAGAGTCGATTTAATTTTCTGATAAAACCGTTTGCTCTTTGACAATGTGACTGGTGGTGTATGATCAACGAATAATGTCTAGTGTATGGGAGCGCGCAGGTTCGAAGGTCTGGATATCATATGTTTGGAGCAAAGCTTGAGACTGTGCTGAGTTGGCACACGAACATTATGTGGCTGAAATTCACAGCAGACATGTTGGCGCTGTCGAAAAAATGAGATGGTGTTACTTTCTGCTCTTCGTCAAAGATTCTGTGTGGAAACGACTCTGATTTTGGTGTGTTTTATGGAAATTTCCCTTGATTACTTGGGGTTGATTGTATGTTACATCTTGGAGATCTATAAACTATCTTATGAACAAACAGTTATTCTCAGCTGAAGTTGTATTCCATAAGCATCTACGTAGATATACATTTCTATGTTCATGCTTGAAGAAGGCGACAGTAACGAGAAATTCGGAGTCGAAATTCACATTTTCCAGAGGTAGCCAAGTCTCTGTAGAAAGTCGCTGCTCCAATCACCCACGAGCACAACCTTTCATAGTCTACAACAAGCGGGATTCGATTCAGAGGTGCGTACGAAAGTGTCCGTGTTCTTAAAAACTATACTTTACTACAAAAGAGTTAGCCTGTCATTGCTTCCATCACCATGATGTGACCTACTTGAACGCTACTCCCGCGTCGTTTGAAGTTATGCCGTCTTGAATAAAGTCGTTTGACCATTGCTTATTATATCTAAAGGAGAAACAAGGTTAGGCATCTACTGTGAAAGTTTCTCACATATACAAGGGCATCGTCATACTGGTTGCAAATGTAATACGGCTTGTACTCGCCGCGGACGATTTGGAGTTTCCTGTACAGGAATACCGAGGCGCATTGACCTTAGATGTACGGTTAGCAAAAGTCTGATATCGGTGACACACAGGTACTTTGAGAACATACCAGTACACTTGGAAAGACACCAACTTTCGATGTTGTCTGTGATTCCTTCACTTGCGCTGTCTGAGGTGTTGTCATAGAAAGCACTGGCCACTCCGTCTCGCTCAAGGACTTTCGCGAATCCCTGGGGGTTGTCGCTCCACGAAGGCTTAGGAGGTGCGGATGGCTGCGCTGAGGGGGCAGAGGAGGGTGCTGCGGATGTCTGCGCAACGCGAGTCGACGCTGGCGGCGTCGAGGTGGCAATACTTGAGGGCGCCGCAGAGGTTGCTTGGCAGCCTGAGCTCCCGCCGGAGGGGTTGGCTTGTCGTCTTCTGCTTCCGCTGACCGAGCAAGCGAGCCCACGAGGATCAATGCCGTTCCATATCACACTTGGCTCACCCTCAACTCTCGGGTACGCAAGGGACTGGATCATAGATTTGACATTGGCAGCCACTTTTCCTGGAACTTGAAGGCGAGCCTTGTGTTCGTCTTGGGAAAGCCACACTGCGATGACACCGGCGACAGTTGGGGCGGCTAAGGTTTCTCAAGGTTAGCCTGTTTGTGATCCTACTAGGTCAAAGATTTCTTCAGTATACGTACCGAAAGAGGTGCCATAGAGATCCTGCGATCCGGCCGTTCTGCCCGAGGCGCAATCAACGAAGCCAGGGGCGGAGACAGTCAACTGGCTTCCTGAGCCCTGGGAGAAGAATGCGCGATATCCGTCGTTTTCAACTGCGCCCACGACGATGATGTCCGTGGTAGGGCCGAAAAGAGCAGGATATTCCGTAACATCGTCAACGCCATATTGCTGTACAAGGATGTTAGCTACGAAACCGAGAACACAGAAGTAAACGGGAGCTTCTTACAAAGTCGTTGCCCGAAGCCGTAACGATAACGATGTCTTCCGCCATGAGAGCGACAAGAAGAAGCTTGTAGGCGGTAGTCGTAGAAGACAGCTTATCCGGAATGCCTAAAACCGTCAGTCAGAGGAGAGAGATCATGGGCGGCAAACAGGGTTGGTTGGTCAGAATTATTAAATGACTAGGCCAATACTTACGAGATCCAAGCGACATGTTGATAACCGCTTTTCCTTCAAGCTTCTTCTGGTACACGTCATTGCTGATTTCCACCAACGCGGTAAAAATGGCAGACAGGGAGAGACTGCCAGGTAGCTTAACAGCGACCATGTCGGCATCCTTCGCGGTACCATATACTGGCCCACCTGCCTTGGACGCAACACACGAGCCATGGTTCAAGAAGTCTGTCTCATCCTGTGTGGCACCAGGGGCGTACATGAAAGATTTCTTTCCAGGCATGTTTGTCCATTCCTGTTTAATCATCATCAAAAAGTGATCTTCATCTCAAATTCGAGGTACCCATACCGTGTTCTCTGCGTTTGCGCCTGTGTCGATCACGTAAATCGTAACACCTTTGCCCGCTTCAGAGGCGTACCCGTAGCCGGGCAGGTCAGCAAGACTGGCTCCGGCGGGTTGTGAGATGACCTTGAGCTCGTCTACTGCATCGGACTGCAGTCTGATGTCAGCCGGGTTGGGAACGCTGGTCTTCGGTGAGCCAGGCGGGCCGGTCGCTGACGCCCGGTGTGTCGCCGATGTAGGTGGCGCCGACGAGGGCGGTTGTTCGTCTTCAAGCTTTTCATCTGGGGTAACACCGGCGACCTATGAAATCTTCGGCTCAGCATCTTTCGTAGAATGAAAACGTGTTGTTGACTTACACCAGGCTCTTTCTCAATAGTTGCAGCCAGAACAGAAGTAATGTTAGCCTTGAAGAATGCCACAAGACCGGTACGGTCACTAGTGACTTCTTTCAACGAGTTGGGCGCAGCCTCCTTTGAAAGCGTGCTGTTGAGACTTTGCGTGTCTTCCTTTGTAGCATTTGTAGAAATGAGGATGATGTATGGGGTAGGGGAAGCCGTGGATGAAGGCGTGCCGGATGAGGTGGAGGCTGCGGAAGTGGTGCTAGCTGGAGCTGTGGAAGTCGGAGTAAACGGGGCCGACGATGAGGCAGGCCGGGATTCACTCTCCGCTGGGTCTGAAGTCTTCGGGTTTTGCGTTGGTCTCGGGTTTGAGACAGTTTCGATTTCGGGGGTATCACCGTTGGGACCTCCCGCCGTGATGGCTACAACAGTACCTGCAGCTAAGGGGTGAGCCACTCCGTTGACCATCAGAGTAGCGCCCCCGGCACCGGCCAGGTACGTCGCGCCGATCACGGCCACGACAACCTCGCCATCGGAGATGGTCGAAGTTTTCGGTGCAGAGCTAGATGTCCCAATCGTCGTGACAGAGGATATGCGCGTAGATGACCTAGGATCCGGCGTGATAGGAGGCTGTGTGGACGAAGCTGGTCTTGTAGTGTTTGACAGAGGTTGCTGTCTGGCAAGTAGATGGCGTCTGTCATGTAGGTCATCATTTCGGCCATGGTGGTGTGGGTGGGACAAGGCTCCGCTGGTCAGGGAGAGCGCAGCGAGCCAGCAAAGTAAGCTGTCAATGTGCATAGTGAGAAAAGAATGACTGTGGTTAAAGAATGAATGTAAGTGATGGACGAGTGTGAAGGCTCATCAATCTTCACAGAGACGTAAGCATTTTTATCTTATAAGGTATACAGAGAGCCGCTATCTCGGCCATCGACGGACAAACCGACGATCAAAAGACATCTCTTTTTTAAAATTCTCTCAAGTATAAAGCATACTGCAGCACCTAAACTCCATCTTTCTGCTAAGATCTGCAATCATATAGTATTCGACTGCGGCTGTGAGCAATAGCAAAGCCCCTTGCCAAGGTAGTAGTAGCCATGCCACGGCCACTGTCAAGTGTAAGCCGAGGAACGCCCAATCCTCAGGGTACATTCCAACCAGTCATGTTACGACTTGAATCCTTCTTGTGGGTCATATCCCGCAGTGCTTTGGTCAGGAGATTGACTCGTTCCCTCGCACTAATGCTGTGTGGTTCATGAGAGGTGTATTTTTGGTGCATATCTGTCAACGTGTAAGTATATGTCGGATTTCGTCTAAGCCCCTCATTTACTTTGGCTTCGAGTTAAATCCCCTCCCTGTGGGCCATCTGCCATCAAAGTCAGGCCGATGTTGGGATTTCTCCCTTACAAATATGAGGTGCATAGGGGGTGTAGTTATGACGGATTGCGGCCGAGATATTCACCGGTGGTAGAATAATCTAACGTCGTTCAAACTCTAAACCATGACGGTATGCTAAAGTCTTCGTAATCAGATGGGGGGAACTTTATTGTCCAATTGAAACAGTGGTCGCGCCTTGCATGAGCACCCTGTCATTAGTGTCGTTAGCCGTACATCTGAACCCTGACTCAAGGCCAGACAAGGGTATCCTCAGGATTTTAAGGCTGTCTTTTCTTAGCTCGTCGATATCTGCGACAGCCAAGAGGCGTCAGCAAAAATCGGATCCAACGGCTTGAAGACAAATTAAGAGGAGGCCCTACGGGAAACTTGCCGTCCAAAAGAGCCTTTCTTGGTTCGCGATTACGAGAGGTTCGCGTCAATGACGTATATTTATCAGTCTGCCACAGCCACTTTGTCCCTCCGCTCCTTTTTATGGAGACGAACTTGATCTTTTTGGGCCTAGTACACCAGTTCAGATGGTTACAATCCCTTAACAAGAAACAGTAACTACTGAAGATGTCGACTTTACCCTGCTACTGGCCCCGCTCTTCTCATTCCTGTAACCTTTGAAGGGAGAGGCCACCAAGGAGATGACGGTACTCGGCGTTAAGAGCGAAATGGTGTTTAAGAGCGGCGCTTTTGCAGAGTGACTTTCATGTGCGCATGTCATATCTTCATGCCGAAGTCACCCAGTCCTCCAGCAAAAGAGCGACGCATTCATGTTGTTTGGCGATATCTTCACCACCGAAATCTTCTGGAATAGGCTAAGCTCAGCAATACGAAGAACCTCCGTAGGTCCGTAGGACAAAAGGTGAACGTTGTACTTCACTTCCTTGTCGCGACATCAGAGTGCTTCTGATAAAACTTGCTGTTGGGTGCGAGAAACCTACGAACTTTGGTAGCAGTGTGATTCGGAAGCCTGTCATGCTTTAATGAAGCGCCATTTAGCATGTATGTTATCAATGGAAAGGGTTCTTCGAGTCATTTTGGTGGTATTCGGTGCTTCTCACTTCAGGCGAGCACCTCATCATTCTGCTTGAGTATATCATTCTTTATTATACATATATTTAAGTCAATGCCATGTCAGTCGTTGTGGACATCGGAAGCTGTGGGTTAATAATTGGTGAAACAGCCTTGTGGGCTGTTGAGTTGTTACAGTGTGGTAGGACCACAATGCGGCGGGTGAACAACGGACAGACTCCGTCAGACCACTGTGCTCCTCATAGTGAAGCAGGGTCCGCGGCGCCTGTATCGGCTTTTACAGGCTGCATGTCCGCGGGCTTCCGCATCGGACGTGCGTCTTCTCCGGCTGAGTTGGCCGCTAAACTTGAGCGTAAGAACACGAGAGATTCCGCTGCTCGCACCGTTCGAACCTATTCACTTTGAGGTTGCTTTTGACCTTGGGGACTTGCGCATCTAGAGCAGGCTTTCTGGGCGGGAGGCTGGGTATCTCGTAGAGCGCATGATTTGATTTCTACGTTTCCGGCGGTGTTCCGGGTTGTCGAATGAGAGTCGGGCCGGTTCCTCACCTTGAACTGCCGTTGCCGGGAACGCTGGACTACGCAACGAGATCAGGCCACCAGTCTGGAACGGTCTGCTCTGGCAACAGGGTTCAAATACAGTCCGTTTCGCTGGCAGCGTCCAAAAATCGGATTTTAGCCTATTAACCCCGAAAATCAGTAAACTATCACAACAGGGGTCAAACTGGCCCAACTGGCCCAACTGGTGTAAACTGGCCACTGTAGCCCAATTGGGCCACTTTCGTGGGGCCCACGTAGTGAAATCTCTGTAAATTACAATATCTCGTGAAAAGCTTTTCGTGATGCCTCCTCGGCGGGCTCGGGCCCCCTCAATTGATAATACCACTGGGCCGGCGAAGCGAAAGCGATTGAAAACAGCAAAAGCCCTAGAGACGAATACAACAACCGGCTCGCCGTCGAGGGTAGTTATCGTACGTACGAGGGCGAGGGCGAGGGCGCAGGCGTCAGAGCCAGCGAAGACCCCAGTTAAGCCACCTCGACGCCGTCGGGTAGTGGTGATCCCTTCCCCAGCCCAGAGGGTTGCTCAGTTAGCAGAAACAGAGACAGGAATAACTCAACAAAACCTCGAAGTTGACGAAGTCGAGGAAACCCAACCGGCAGGCCACTATGAACACCAAGCTATTGGGCAGTCAACGCCGGGCCAGCGACTTCAATATAACCTCAACCTCGATGAGGATCCTTTTGCTGTTACGCCGGCAAGGCCTGGTCGACGGCCTTTACCTGATACCCCAACTCCTCGACGAACGCAACCACAGTCAATCAATTTAACTGTTACGTATACTCCTCTCTTCTCAGGCGGTCGCTCGCCGCCAAAGCTTCCTGAGACTATATACAAGTGGATATTTGACGAGGAGAGCGAAGTTGGTCATAAGTTGATTATCCAGTGGTCGAAAATCGAGAGGGATTTGGCGAAGCGAATCGACGCCCGTTTAAGGGCACAATATAATATCGAGAAGAGCTGGATTACCACGAAAATCGCCTGGAGAAGAATAGGATTAAAAGCAGTAACTATTGTATACCGCGAAGAATTCGCTGTTGACAGTGGCAACTGGCCGGTTGTTCCATGGTATGATATTTCGAAGCAAATTATCGAGAATAGTCGCCTTGGTGAGGTTCTTCTCGATGTTGAACTGGCCTACTCTGTCACTCCTACTGTAGCCGCAGTAGGAGAGCTAGAAGGCGTAGGATCACCACGAGGGCGACCGTCTCGACTTAGTCAACGTCAGACTGTAACAAATACGATGCTTCAAGCGATTGAAACAGAAGGCGATCGAAAGAGGAAGTTATTTCGAGACCTTCTTCGCCATAATCAGTGTAACGATTCAGCAACCTGTCAGAATACCTCGTCAGCTGATCCAACAGTTAACTGGTGCTGGGTCAACGCAAGAAAACACTATAAACTGACCGTATTTGATTTCGAGAAGTGGCAAGAAGCTATTCAGAAGGGCGAGGAAGGCGTATCAATATCAAACCCGCCTGCCCGCCTAATTGTTGATCTTGTTCAGCGTGAACAACGCGATATGAAAAAGCCCGATAAATCAGCAAATCGAGGAGGCCAAAATAGCCTAGGTGAAAAGTCTGCTAATAGAGGGCTTTCAGACACACAAGACCCAGCAAATACTGCCAATAATAATAGCGCAGTAGTCAACTTCTATGGCCTACCTCCGCCAGGCGGCCCAACGCAATATTGGCCAAAGTTGCCGCCGCCAACGATGCCGCCCCAATATTGGGATCTTGAGCCTCAATTTCAACCGCAGTCAGGTGATTACTCTGCCCGTCGGCAAGTAGAGGCTCCGATTCGTTCTTCGTCGCCAGTTGTTCCTGATTCGCCCTCAAAAGCAACACGCCAAGTTGATGAGTTCGTTTCGTGGTTTCTAGCTGTGAACGGCAAGAAGTTGGGTATTGACGAAGTGAAATTTACTCCGTTAAAGGCTTCAATAGTCAGTCTCCGCGTTATTCGTGATTACCCAGACAGCTGGTTCAAGGAGGTAGGGTTTTCACCACAACTTACCGCAGCAGTGAGAAAATCGATCAAACTTTTCACTACAACACAGCAATTTTACCTCCAACAGAGCGAACCTCTCGCCGCTGTACAATCACTCGTACAGGCAACGAAAAAGCCAGCAGTTGACCGTGAGGTTGAAGACGAAGTGTATAACCGACTTTTTGACGAGCGATTCGGAGAAACAGGCAATATCGAACGAAGCGCTAGTAAAGTAGGCGAAATAAGCGTTCCAGCGGGTAGGATCTCCTCACCGCTGCCAACTGGCGATATTGAGTTTGGTCGAGGTGGTGAGTAATATTGACGGAAGTGACGGCGTCAACTAACCAGAAACTAGAATTAGACCTCTTCGTCTCCTCGCCGCCGCCACCAATCCTTCCTCCTAATACCGAACAAAATCCGATCGAAGTCTCAGACTATATATCGTCGCCTTATACCCAAGAGGAAGAGGAGGTTAAACTAGGATAAATAGCAGCGACTACTGCTAGCGGAAAGCTTTGCTTGTGGATGTGAGCTGCCCTGCAACACCCGGGAGGATCAACCCAAAGACCGTTAGGTAGGTAGCAGAGCACTTTGATACGCCACGGATACGATTTATTTCACTATAGGCCTGACTTGAGGTTGTAAATACAGGCATTATTCATGTTTTTCTTCTCCTACTTCTCCTACTACAAGTTCAACAACTATTTACTACAAGAGGTGGATTCAACTCTCCTCCTGCCTCAATATACATATCGCTACTCGTCATAGCGTCACAGAAGATATCCTGTGTGCCGTCGAAGTTGATATATGAGTTACGGAAGTGCCCAGCTATCTGTGGGAGACGTTGCCCAACCTCAAGCGCGCAGTCGCGGAGAAACTCAGCAAAATCACGCTCGTCTAGTTCGTTAGTATTCCACGTACGGAATGTCTTTTTTACATGCTTTTTGAGGTCGCCAAAATACTCCTCGATGGGGTTAAAGTCAGGTGAGTACGGCGGGAGGAATTCGAGGCGTACGCCAGCGGCCTCACACGCTTGCCGTATATCCCCTTGCCGGTGAAAAGAAGCATTATCCATTATAATCACTGACTTAGGCCCAGGGAATATTCCACACTTTGGCAGTAGAAGTTGCTGTATCCACGCAGAGAAGCCCTCGCCATTCGTCGATCCAGTATATACCAGCAAGTCTACGATACCGTCAATTGCGAGTGCTGGCAGCAGTTGTATCCGTTGACCTCGCTCGAGGGGAACTGACCGCGTTGGCGTCAGACCCTTAGGCGCCCAACCCGTCCTTCTTCTTCCAGTGTTTTTATCAACGCCTGATTCGTCTACGAATATTAATTGTTCTGGGTGGTATCGACGTATACGATATAACCAATCGTACCGTAATTCTGGGTTTCGTTGTGAAGCAATTATGTGGGCTTTCTTTCTCGTCCAGCCAGCTGCGTGGAGGTGGCGGCTCAACGTTGATTTGCTGACTTCGAGGTTGAACTGTTCGTATAGGAATTCTTGCATCTCTTCGAATAGGAGGTCGTTACGATACTTTAATAATTCGAGAAGTTCGTTCCGATGCTGTATTTCCATCTTCTGCTGGCTTTCACGCCTTCGAGGGTATTGTTCTACCTCGCCAGTTATGTCGAATCGACGACGCCATCGTCGAATCGTTCGTTGGCTACAGCCAACCGCCTCTGCGATTTCTTCGTCGGTTTGAATAACAGAGGGAAGAAGTAGGTTAACTTTCCTCAGCTGGAGTTTTGAGAGACGTGGCGCCATACTGACGCGTTGAAATGAGTAGATTTGACGATACGGTGGCTAAATGCAGCTGAATGCGACCGTTGTAATTTTCCCAGCGAAAAAAACGGAGTTTAGCATGGGTTTGCATTAACCCCACCCTAGGGGGGTAAAAACTCGATTTTTGGACGCTGTCAGTGCAACGGACTGTAAATGAACCGAAGCCCCCACTAAAAGCCACAGCTGAACGCATGTGGGGAAACGTTGGTTACATAACCAGTGTTAGGGAAAACTCCAATCCACACGCTTCAAATAGAAGTTCCTTCAAGCAGCGGTCATTGCAATAGCTTTCTTAGCCTGGGAAATATCAGAGTGGAAGGAGGCCCAACAGGATAAAACCTCGATATATGTGCTCTCCTTTGCAAGGAATTACCCTTGCATTTACCTGTCAAATGCGGGGTTCTCAAGATACTTACCTACAGCTTATTGAGAATTGGACACGAGTTGACAGGCTTCACACAAAGGAGAATGACCAAAATATGACCGGAAAAGGAGTTCTTAATTCAAACAAACGAATAGTCGCCTATTTGGCATGCTGAAGGCACGTTTCGGCTTACCAACTTCGCCTCAAGACATGCGTCTGTGCCAGTCTCGCCCTCTTTACTCCTTCAACACCGTCCTCCTTCCAGCGTCTGTCTATAAACCATGTTGGTCTCAGCCCCTCCGCTAACAAGGCTAGCCATGTTGTTGCAAATGAAATGTTACGAAGAGTTACTGATGTGGGAACTCTTGGCAAACGTCAATCACATGCCAGTAGACGTGACAAGCGCACGAGATTCCATTCACTCCTGAGAGCCCCTGTAGATCCGTATTGCCTAGTTTGTGACATAGAGCAAGGTCTTCTAAAGACAGTCTTGCAACAAAGGTAAGAATATTCATGAAAAATAAGAGCAAGAAGCAATGTATTTTAAAAAGATAGATATCATTAAAAGATAATGATGATAATAGCGCGAATGCCTGTCTATCATGCTGAGGGGTGAATCTAGGAACTGATAAGCATAATCCGCCTTGTGATGGTTGATCTGATGGTCGAACATACAACATTTGGTTCAACGAGTGTCAGAAACTCTGCCGGTGGTGGTGGCTCTGGAACGGTTTAGAACTTGGCGTTGGCCAGGCCAAAAAAGATGACCAAGTGGATACAACACGATTCAGACCTATTGTAACTGGCAACGCTGTACATTTAAGGCATAAGAGTTCTAACATTGTTCAGAAACAAATGAGCTGCTGAAGGCTTCTCGGAAGATAATCGGTTTGGTGCGCTTCTGAGTTATGGAGTTATATTCATAAGTCGTGTACTATGTTTCCGGGATTCTTGCTGACGGACTGCTCGTAAATGCTACACTAGATGTTGACGTTGCTCAGTCCCATGACTTTCCACGCTCATGGATACATAGATATACCTTAGCTGGCTGACCAATCGATAAATGATGATTTTCTACGTGAATAGCATGATGTCTTTAGGAGTTTTTAATTTGGTGATAGCGAAAGAGAACACCGACATTGATGCCGTAAGTATTCTATAGATTATTGCAACAAGTTTGCTGAATGGGTTGCTCAGAGAACTCCTCGTATTCATAACCAAGTCCACACTGTTTCATTCACTTTGTTTTGAATTGCTTCCCGAGTTCGAACTGCGCTCTGGCGATGCATTGGATTTTGAATACGGTGTCGTTATGCTGACATCGTAACACGCCACGTACAGATCCTAGAAAGGGACCGGTACTGTGAGCTGTAAGAAATGGAAGATAAAAATTATCAATGGCGTTCTTGATTTCTCCATAGAGTTCCCTCCAAGTTAAAATCCCCACAAATCAAACCCTGTGTAATCGGAGTGTTGAAGCGAATACCCTACCTAATCACGGTACAGTTAGTAGGGGAGCTGAAAGCGGTAAGATTACCTTAAACTGACAATGTTATTGAACATCTCGGGTATCCCATCGGAACCAACCTGCAACAGTCGAAAAAGTATCGGGTAAGAAACCAAGCTCGATTTATGAGCCCGCTGGAGTTTTTGTTCCCGTGACTATTGCCTGCTGACGCCATCACTACCAAGACAACGGAGTTTTCTCCCTCAGCAAAAAATACGAGATTACCAGCTGTATCGTCAGCAAGGCTCCCTGTTCCAGAGCCCCCGGTCACACCTTTTCGGGCAGGTCAAAAGGGAAAATGCAACAGCGGATTACCTACAAACGTGGTCGCACAACGTATTGCCGGCTATCCCCGATGCACAAAGGGGCTGCCGTGCCGCGAAATGCAGGGTCGCGAATCCTTCGCCAGCGCGGCGAGTGTCGTGATTGAGACTGCGTACGAAAGCTTCTTGCGCCAGAACTTCGGTCGTCGTCATCCTCGACACGAGGCAACTGTATGCGATTGCATTGTGCTTCATAAACATCTTAGCTGGACGCGCCGGCCGTTGTCCTTTCGCTCGAATCGCAAATCTTCAAAGCGTCACTTGCAATGGGTCTGGGACTGCGTCTGCAGGTCCCATTCGGGGCGGCTGTGTGCCCCCAAGACGATCTCGGGAACCTTCTGCTAGGTCCCCATCGGGGATGCTTGGAGACATCCGCCGCTAACGGTCGTTTTGAAATATTCTTCTCGATAGGATTCTACTCAATCGCTCTCATCTTAGGCTTACATCGGTTATTGCAGCTGTGGAAAAGACCAGTTGTGACCCAGGCGACAATATGGGCAGTCGTCAAGATCGTATGTTGAATACCTGAAGATGACATCGAAGAGTCAGCTGACGTTGTTTGAAGATCTTTTGGCATATCCTCGCCGGTCTCCAGACTGCAATCTTGACTTTGTCAATAATTAGAGGAGAAACCGGAGGTGCCGCCAGCATCGGCATCGCCTCAAGTGCGCTCGCTATCGCTTCTAGCATTCTCTTTATCTTCATCTCCAAATTGGAACACAGCAGATCGCGCGCACCGTCGGCGTTGCTGCAGACATTCCTTCTCGTCACGCTCATCGCAGATGCACCTGGTGTTCAGAGTCACTGGACCAGCTACTACAGGCAAGATGGAGTTATCGCTTCTCTTTTGACCCTTCAGTTAGCGGTAAAAGTTGTGCTGTTGGTCTTCGAATCAGCATCTAAAGAGGCTTTCATTACCATTCCGGCAACTCAGATCTCCCGGGAGGAATTGTCAGGCATCTTTGGCAGAAGCCTCTCACTCTGGATCAACCCCCTGCTATGGCTAGGCTGGAGGAAGGACTTGACAATGGATGATCTCGAACCGGTCGACGAAGCATTGTCTGGCGGAATTGCGTTGGAGAAACTTTCTGCTGCATGGAAACAAGGTTCGTCAACTCTTTTCGATTTCTTCTTCAGGCGTTTGTACTCATTGACATATCTTTAGTCAACCAGAACCGAGAGCATGCTCTCGGGCTGGCAGTATTGAAGGCGTTCAAACTACAGCTCCTCTCCATCCATTTACCTCGCCTGGCAATGGTAGCTGCCGGCCTGGCGCAGCCGCTCTTGGTGCAGGCTACTATCGAGTACATCCAAAACCACAACGATAAGTCAGTGCGCTACGGGTATACGCTCATTGCCGGGTATGCTGCCGTTTACCTTGGTCTCGCGGTATGAGAGCCCTTCTCGACAGACATCTCTTACCGCACATTACTAACGAGTCACTAGATATTCAACCTCTGGTCCGCCCAGCTATCCTACCGCTTCGTCACCAGCGTAAGAGGCGCTCTAATTGCCCTCATCTATAAGAACATGCTCTCTCTGCGCGCCGAGACGGGCAACTCCCAGTCTGCGGTTGCGCTCATGAGCACCGAAGTCGACCGGATCACGGTGGCCGTGGAGTTTTCCGTGGCCATCATTCCAAATCTCATCCAAGTCGCCTTCGCCCTGTGGATTCTGGGCAGTCAACTCGGCGCCGTTTGTATCGCGCCTGTCTTAGTAGCCGCCTGTGAGTCAACCTCATCCTTTCAGTGTCTTGGGAACAATTCTAAGCGTCATCGCAGTAAGTGTCTCTGCAGCCACGAAACTCGGGAAGCTGGTGCCACCGCGTCAGCGCCGGTGGATGCAGGCCATCCAGAAGCGCGTCGGCGTCACCACCGAAGTCATCAACTCCGTCAAAGGCGTCAAGATGAGCGGGCTGAGCGGTACAATCCAGGACCAGGTGCAGGGTCTAAGAGACTTTGAGCTTGAAGAGTCCAAGAAGTTTAGAAGAGTCCAGATACTCAACGTCTTAATTGGTATGTTGCGTCTTTTTGTAGTAGCACCGGATCGAGAGCCCCAACTTACAGCCATCTGTAGGCCAGTTCCCATCAATCATTTCACCGGCTGTCACTTTTGCGGCCTTCGCAGTCGCACAGACCGTGTCAAAAGGAGAACCGCTCAACGTCGTCCAGGCCTTTACGTCACTTAGTTTGCTCAACATTCTAATCATCCCCGTGTCCGAGCTGGTCATGATCCCCCACAACCTGGGCTCGACGATTGGTTGCCTTGATAGAATTCAAGAGTTCTTGGTAAAGGAAAAGAGCGTTGACTACAGAGAATTTAAATCGACCAACCAGCAAGAATCGAACGGGACGACGCAGTCGCCAAGCAGTGACAAGCCCTTGATTAAAGTGTCTAATGGATCTTTCAGTTGGCATAATGACAAAGCTATACTCTACAACCTCGAATTAGAGATTCAACCATCGCAGCTCACAGTCATTGTCGGGCCCGTCGGTTCTGGCAAGTCTACTCTTCTAAAGTCCCTCGTCGGCGAGACGTACCGCATCTCGGGAACGGTGGAGTACTCAACGACCGCGGACGTGGCGTACTGCGACCAGGATCCCTGGATCCTCAACCAGAGCATCAAGGAAAACATCACTGGCGGCGCGAAGTACGTGCCCGAGTTCTATGACCAGGTCGTGCGCGCTTGCCAGCTTGAAGAAGACCTGCGTCTACTTCCACAGGGAGACGAGACGATAGTCGGAAGCTCGGGCGGTGCCCTCAGCGGCGGACAGAAACATCGTATCGTAAGTTGTGGCTTCATTATTTGATGTCAGCCATGTTAACTAGTTGTAGGCGTTGGCTAGGGCCGTGTACAGCGGGAAGCAGGTTGTGATCATGGATGATAACTTGAAGGGCCTTGACTCGAAAACTGCTTCCAAGTGTTTCGACGCTCTATTCGGTACTCAAGGGCTCCTGCGCGGTCAGGGGAGATCGGTGCTGTTTGCAACTCACAACGGTAAGAATAATGTTATGTCATGGGAAGGTCTTGGAAGTTTATAAGAAAGATACTGACTGGTCACTTTCAGCCCAATGGCTACATGATGCAGACCAAATTATTTCGCTAGATGGGGACGGAGAGATCTCTGAAAGAGGCTCCTACGAAGAGTTGAGCAAGACCGGGGGCTATGTCAGCAAACTTAGGATCTCGCAGCAAAATGGAGAAACCGAAGATGACACCGAAGATGACACCGAAGATGAATCCGAGGATACGAATGCGCAGAATCAACAGCAGAGGCAAGACAAAATCGCCGCGACCGCAAAGCCCAACGGCGTCGAGAAAGGCAAGCCCAGAGGAGCAGCGAACACCAGCGCGCTCTTGTACTACATCAAGTCAATGGGCATGTCGCCATTCTTTTTGTTTGCAACGATGGTCCTCTTTCAAGCACTCTGCAGGACGATGGAGCGTAAGGCCACCCCTGATTCCTTCGCAACCGGGGCATATGGGTACTCACAGTTTTACAGGTCTTTGGGTCAAGTTCTGGGTCGCCGCCAACGAGAGCGGCACGGAGCAAAATCTCGGCATGTGGGTTGGGATCTATGTGCTCTGGGGTGTTTTGACTGAAGTTGCAGTTGGCATTGAGATTTAGTAAGGAATCTAACGCCGGTCTGTGTCTTGCGAGATTGCTAACGGCGCGTTAAGCTACTTCCTCGTCGTCATTATTCCTCACTCTGCCAAGGGGCTTCATTTCGGCGTCCTCAAAGCGGCGCTGGGGTGAGTTTTCTGCTCCAAAATACGAGTCTTTAACTAAATGCGCGATACCAGGGCACCGCTATCATTCTTTGTCAAGACAGACACGGGATCCATCATTAACCGGTAAATACGGCTCACACTCTACTCGTTCAACACTTCATCTAACAGTCTCCCAGATTTAGCCAAGACATGAACCTAATCGACCTCCCTCTCCCTCTCGCCTTCATGCTCGCCTTCGACTGTAAGTTACCCCTCCATTCACTCGACCGTAGCAACAACTGACCGAGTCATCAGACTTCACTCTCGCCACCGCAGACCTTATCCTAACCTGCATCGCAACCGGCTACCTCGTCTTCGCCATCCCGGTCCTCGCCGTGGTCCTCTATTCCATCCAGCGCGTCTACCTCCAAACATCCCGTCAAATCCGTCTTCTGGACCTTGAAGCAAAGTCTCCCATCTTCTCCCACTTCATCGCCTCCTTCTCGGGGCTCATCACCATTCGCGCGCTGGACTGGACCGCAAAGGCACAAGCCGAGAACCTCGAGCGACTCGACAGATCCCAGCGCGCATTTTACATCATGGGCAGCCTGCAGAAGTGGCTCCTCCTCGTGCTCAACCTGACCGTCGCCGGGCTCGCCGTGTTGGTGGTCTCACTGGCGGTCGCTCTGCGCGACAGCATCGACCCTGGCCTGCTCGGTGTCGCGCTCGTCGGAATAACCGGCTTCGGGCGCATTCTGACAATGCTGCTGAACTACTGGGCCAACCTGGAGACGAGTCTAGGGGCAGTGGCAAGAATCAGGGAGTTCGAAGCAGATACGCCTGCCGAGCGAGACGGCGACGGTGATCTGCCCGAGGGCGAATGGCCTTCAAAGGGGCGTATCAATATCAGCAACGTTTCCGCGGCATACGACGACCACCAAGTTCTCAAGGACATCACCCTCGACATCCAGCCGGGTGAGAAGGTGGCCATCTGCGGCAGGACAGGCAGCGGCAAGTCGACTCTCCTTGCGCTCCTATTGCGCCTCCACGATCCCTCGGCTGGGAAAATCGAGGTTGACGGCGTGGATATCTCGTCGGTGCCAATTAGTCTGTTGCGCAAGTCTCTCGTTGCGCTTCCGCAGGATCCGCTCTTCCTCCCGGGTACGGTGCGTAGGAACCTCGATCCGTTCGACGCCCGCGACGACGCGGATATCTGGGACACGCTGGAAAAGACGGGGTTGAAAGCTCTGTTGGAGGACAAGGGCGGCCTCGAGGCGGACCTCAACACGGACTGGCTGAGCGCGGGACAGAAGCAGCTGTTTTGCATGGCGAGGGCGATTTTGAGAAACAGTCGGGTGCTGTTGCTGGACGAAGCAACCAGCAGGTATGTGATGGACTAATTACTTTTGTTGTTGATGGTGTTTGGAACAGTTTGCTAATATTTTCTCGCAGCTTGGACCAGGCAACGGAGCAAATTGTGCAGGATCTCATCCGCAGCGAGTTCGAGGGGTGGACCGTAGTCGTCATTGCACATCGCCTACAGGCCGTTGTTGGTTTCGACAAGATTGTGGCCTTGCAGGATGGAAAGGTTGTCGAATTTGATCATCCCAAGACATTGCTCGAGCGAGGCGGTGTCTTTGCGTCTCTGTGGAAGCTGCAAGAAAGTTGAGCATATGCGTTTCTGCTATCGTTTGTTTTCCTGTGTTAACCTCGTGTAAATTATTACTTTCTTGATTCCTTTTTGGAGACTAGTTATCAACTGCTAGACATTTCTTTTGTGGGTGTCTCTGGTTTATAATTGTAATGTTATAAGATGTTGGTTTTCAGAAATTAGTCTCATTAGTCTTATATGAATGTCATTTTCACCTCATGGTCTCCTCGCCTAACCTGGTTTCGTTCATTTGCTCTTCATAATGTTGACGGCCTTTGCAGCATCATCCTTCAGCTTGGAATCAGACGAGGAGGTCTGTGCTGTCTTGAACTCATCAGTCCAAAGGTCCCATCTCTCCTGGTTGAAACCCTTCCAATCCTTGGTCTCTTCGTATTTGGTGCCCGCAATACCTGTCCTCTCCTCAAGCTTATAACCATCTACAGAGAGTTTCTTCAAAGTGTCTCCGGCGTACTGAATCCACAGATAAGCCTGTCTCACGGCGGCTTCAGTGTCTGCCTCAGCTGGGTGTTCTTCCTCAAAGGCGGTGCGCAGCGCCCAGAGGCCGAACATGGAGAAGTCGAGGGGGTCGGAACGAGTTCTGTCAATGGAGGCGCGGGCTGTCAGTTGGGCGAGGAAGGCCGCAAGGTTGTCCCAGCTGGCCCTTTCTTCCTTGGATGCAGAAGCATCGGTGACGTCTGTCATGTTGTTAATGGTAAGGTCTAGAGCCAGCAAACCCCTCGCTTGAGCATTCGCACAGAAAACTCAGGGATACATACCAAAGTTCCATAAATCGCGAGCAACCCATCCAAAAGTAGGCAGGTCCTTCCAGACAACACTCTCTTGAAGATGCAGGGCTTGGCCGTTGGAGCCAGTGACGGTGGTCTCGCGCAGACGTTGTACGAAATCGGCGAGGGGCTCTTGTTTCTCTGGGGATGTTTGCTTGGCGACTGCAAAAATGGCGTTGTATGTATCCCAGAGGAAGTCTTCTAATTCGGACTCGGAAGCCTTGGCCAGATCGTTGAACTTTTGTACCGTGTCCTCAAGTGACTTCTTATCACCAGCCTTGACGAAGGCGTCAAGGGCCTTGTAGGCAGGGAGCGCAGCAATGGCACTGTTAACGCTCATTGTGCGGGAATAGTTGTGAAGATTGTGTGAAGATTGAAATGATACGAAGTTGTAACGAGGCCTTTTCCTAAGACGGCGGGGGTTTGGCAGTGGTGATGTGAGGTGTAAAAGATGCAAAGCGGAGAGGCAACCTGGAAACCATGGAAAGTGCAGACAACCCGAACCCACGTGGAGGCGTATCGGCCTCACTGACGTCGCCGTTGTCGATGCAGTGGGCTTATGTAATAGACGGAATGTACGTATACATAGCAAGGAGGCCCCACATTTAGCTTGCCACGTTGTCATTCCATCTGGGAAGGCACGACCAGTGAGGACTTGGTAGGCTTAAGGAAGGCGCAGCTAGATAGGCATTCAGTACGGAGTATGTAGACATCTCCTGATGCCACTTACTAGTACTATGTTAATGTTTTTGCCGTTGCCGCTGCAGGGCCGCGGCGTGGTACAGGAACGCGCAAGCCGGTTCTGCAAGCCCAGATATTGTAGTGTGGCTTTTATTCGCAAACATTAGCTCTGAGGCCGCCCTGTGGCCCTATGGAGCTGAGCAACTGCGTTGTACACCCAGTGTTGCACGCCCAGTGGTGTATCCGAACTACGTATACGTACCTAGGTAGTATGTGTATGTGTATGTTTATGTGGGTGTGACTCTTCTAAGCTGAACTGTTTTGCATATTCGGCTCCTTCCTCCGTAAAAAGAGGAGATGGTAAGGAAAGGGCGGCAAGCTAGGTGGGCCCAGAACCGGGCGGCCTCTCCCAAACAGGCACAAGTTTAAGCTTATGTGCTTAATTCCAGCACCGTGATTGGCTCAAAAGACATTACACGTGACTTTGACTTTTTCTCTCAGCGGCCTCGGGGTCCCCTAAGGTGGTTCTTAGGGGCTTCTAGTACGTACATTGTAGTGTCTAGACAGCTGAACCAGGCGCTATCGATTGCCAGATGCGAACTTGGCGGACGGGATCATCGCGCCGGGCCAAGTTCTGGGCGCCTCCTTGCCAGTTTTCTGTTCCTTTATTGCTGTTTTCAAACATTTGCATTTCGAAACCCCATCAAAAATCTAACCCATCTTTTATTTATCGCGGGGCCGTCCCTTCCTTCCATCACGGTTAAATCCACTTTTTGTCCCACGTCTCGAAACCGTTACACCAAGAACGCTTCTTCCCGCCTCTTGCCGTTTGCTCATTCTTGGTCGATCTCCTTTTTTTGGTTTTTTTTTAACTTTTTTCTTCTTTTCTATAACCTCATCAATCCGTCACTCCCGCACACTTACTCTCACTCTTATTCTCTCACTACAACCTTACATCGTCACATCGCCTCTCTCGATACCCGCTCATTTCACCAAAATGGTTAGCTTCAAATCCACCCTCGTCTTGGGCCTTTGCGCCGTCCTCACAGCCGCGAATCCCATCGCCCTCGATAAGCGTCAGGGAACCAACAGCATCGAATCTGTCACCTGCGGTACCACCAAGTATTCGCGCAAGCAGCTTAACGAGGCCACCGCTGAGGGCTGCCGTCTTTACGCTGCAAACCAGCAGCTCGGAACCAGCCAGTACCCCCACCGCTTCAACAACCGTGAGGGTCTCGTCTTTGCCACTTCTGGTCCTTACCAAGAGTTCCCCATCCTCTCATCTGGCAACTACACTGGCAGTACGTTTCTCCCTTTCTCCCTTCTGTCTTCTCTCTCCCTTTCTCGCCTGTTTATCATGCGGCCCGATGTTGTTCGGATGCAAATGTGCCCCAATGGAACCCCCGTCTTGGCATTCAATCCTTTGCACGGCCGCTGACATGCACCCGCAGGAGCTCCCGGCGCCGACCGCGTCGTCTTCAACCCCTCTTACCAGGGCAGCTGTGTCTATGTCGGTGCCATGACCCACACCGGCGCTGCCGAGCGCAACGGCTTCCTCGCTTGCAACGCGACAAACTCCAAGAGCAGCGGCAGCGACGGCAAGTCTGCTGCCTCAGGCCTTACTGTCTCAGGCCCAGTTAGCTACATTCTGCCCGTGCTGTCCCTGCTCGCTATTGCCGCTTAATGGATTGACTCTCAGACACGGCGGGGGAATGTAATGAAAAAGGCACTTGTTTGGTACGATAGTTACCGAGGGCTCTTAAATGCGGGTGTTGGATATTACCGCAAACCCGGGTTCTAGCCCTCAATGGACCCCCAAACGAGCGTGGGAGTCCGAGCTGGGAGTTCCGAGAGAAAGTTGGAAGCTGTTATTTCAACGCGCTTTAGATATCCGAGCACAGCTATCCGATTATTATTTTTACTTCATAATAAGTTGAAACTTTGGGTACCTAGGTAAATGAAATGTATCAACCATATGAACGCATGAATTTGCAGATGGTCAACTCACATAAGACGTGCAGAGAGCTCTGGCAGGTTCCGTTTCCGTCTGCGGAGAGTGACCTCATTGGACCGTGCAACCCATGCGCGAGAGCTGGATGAAACGCGAAGCCTGACCTGGACTATGAGGGATAGAAACAATGGTCAGAAGATGGGAGATCTGAGGAAGCGGCTGAAGCCGGGACAGCCTTACCCCCGCGGAGACACTTGCAATCACCCCAGAGATAGTTCTATCGTGCAGCATGCCGCTTTGGGGTGGAGATTCCTTTGCTGCAGATGGGAAAGATTTCATCCTATTTTTGTTTGCCATGGCCACTACCTGACATTTTGGTTGGAGGAGAAGGGCACTTGAGTCTACTATGCATGTAGCCAGTAAGAGCTGGCTGGTACTAAACAACGTGGAGGACTTATCACATGACAGCAGTACCAGTCCAAAAATACCATTCAAACAGGGACATGTATTTCAATCCTCTTTCGTAATATCTTCAACCAGTCTTGTTCATTACTTAATCATTGAAGGAAGACATCTGGGAGTCTGTTTTACCACAACGTGGGTACATTGGCTTGGCTTGTTTGAGCAACTAACGTGTCTTGGTATGTATAATGACTGATTATGTTTACCGTTGTACCCTCGAGTCTATGCTAGAGTAAATCTATCAATATATTAGCCGGAAGAAGGTTCAGGATCATAAGAAATGGTTCAATTTTCATGCGTCTAACGCAAGGTGTCTCTACATACATAGGTAGTTGAAAAGATGTTGCAACGGTCAACTAGTGACAAAGATGCAGACTGTCCATCTAATAATACTTGCTCATCTAGTAGCGACAGCTGCATTCGACATATTACTGTTTGGGGTACAATAACTACAATAGGCAAAATTTCCAGAATCAGGTAGCTGGCACGCAATTACGTATATCGCTGGCCGACAACATTGAGATCTTGTGAGTATTGAGTCACCAACTTCCATATGCTTCCCCTATTATTTCACAAGCATAGAAAATACTTTTGATTCCGTGTCTTTTCTCTTTTCTCTTTTGATGGTAAACACAGTGTGTTCAGAAGGCTCAGCCAATGAGCCCTCAATCAAGCCAACTGCAGCGACAGCATACGAGGCTATCTCGGTTTACTATGCAAGCTTACTTTGTAACTCTATCGTAGAACAACATACCGTACCTCGCCGAGACTTTCTTAATGAGAGCTCAAAAACGCCATGCAAAGATACGGTGCCTGTCAAGTCCTCGCTTAGTTGACACCTGGTCGAGTTGACTGTGTCATTTTAACGGACCCACTTAAACTCCCTCAGAAGGGCGCTTGAACCACATTTCATCATTTTCACGCCCTTCATGTCAAACGGCCACGGAAGCCATTAGAACAACGAGGAAGAGCGGCGACAACAAACATTTGAACCGGTACAAATAAACTTCATCCCCAACTGAAAGTTTGGAACTAAAAACCGAAAATCATCAGTCAAAATGGCCGCGGCACGCACATACCTGGCCTTCCAGCACAACGCCAAACTCCACACCCTCAAGACAATCGTCACGGCGATCCGCCCCTTCGCAGACCTCGAAGAAGCAAACCGCCTGCTGTTCAAAGATGGCAGCGACCAAGACCACGTGATCGTCACTGAAAAGACCATCTTCCACCCCCAGGGCGGCGGCCAGCCTTCCGACGTCGGCTCAATCACCGGCCTGTCCGGCGCATCATTTTCAGTGCGCTCAGCGCGCATGGACGCCGTCCGCGACGGACAAGTGTTGCACTTTGGCCGCTTCAACTCCGCGGACCAACAGTTCAAGGAGGGCGAGGAGGTAGAGCAGGCCATTGACGTGCAGAAACGCCTCCTGTACTCGCGCTACCACACCGCGGGCCACGTCCTCGGCGCCGCCGTCAGGCACCTCCTCGAGAACGAGGTTGAGGGTTTCGACGAGCTCAAGGCGTCGCACGTCCCCGACTCCGCGAGCTGCGAGTTCCAGGGCCTCATCGACGGGAAGTACAAGGACTCGATCCAGCAGAGGGTCAACGAGTACCTGGACGCCAAGATGCCCGTCAAGGTCGACTTCTGGGACGAGGAGGAGTTCCGGAAGCGCGGCCTCGAACGCCTGATTCCCGACCGCAGCCTCGCGCCGCCGGGGGAGAAGTTTAGGGTCGTGGAGATTGTCGGAGCCGAGGTGTATCCTTGCGGCGGCACGCACGTTGACACCACCGACTTGTGCGGCGAGACTACCGTGAGGAAGATTTCGAGGAGTAAGGGCAAGTCCAAGGTCAGCTATGCTGTTGCTGCGGAAGCTCCGTAGACGAAGATCTGAGATCCGGAGAAGAGAAAAAAAAAAAAGAAAAAAAGAAAAGAAAAGAAAAGCACATTAGAGCATAGAAGTATGAGATACACGATAGAAATGAAATTGATTTTTCGTATTAGTCTACAGGGAATCATCAGTCGTGATAGGGCCGCGTGCCCAACCGTCTAGTCTAGTCTACTCAAGAACCGCCAACATCCCAAACGCCATTGTAGTTTTACAGTTACGCACGAATCTAGTCGCGAAGCAGGGCAATACCAGAAATAGCGCGGTCGTCATCCGAGAAGAGCTTCCTCTTCTCAGACCCATCCAAGTTGGACCGGTAAATGTTGCCGCCGAGGTCGCCAAAGTAAACATGTCCGTTCTCCTTGTCCAACTTGACACCGATGGCCTCGTTCAAATGCCTCACCAGAATCTCGAACCTCTTCGCGCCAGAAGACTCTAGCAGGCCGGTCTTGGGGTCGATCGTCGCCCTGTTGAGCGTGTTGCCGTTGGGGATCTCGCCGCGGTCGGTCCAGAAGATGGCGTTGTCGTCCTCGTCGACCTCCAGATCGATGCACTCGGGGAGCTTGTCCAAGAAGCAGACAATGTCGTCTCTCGTCTCGGCCGTCTTGCCCGCGGGCATGTCGATGTTCGCGCAAAAGATGCGTCCCTGGCCGGACTTGGGCGCGCCCTTTTGCGTCCAGTAGAACTTGCCCAGCTTGGGCGCGACCGAGATGCCGACGCACCACGCCTTGAGGTCCTCCGGGTCGTTTCCGCCGACGACGAGCGTCTCGAGCTCGCTCCCGTCGAGGTTGGATCGGTACACCCTCATGCCCTCGCGGTCGCTAAAGTAAATCTTCCTCGAGGCGGGCTCGACGACGAGCTGTTTCGGGGTGTTGATCACGCCGGGGACGAAGAGGGACCGCACGTCGCCGCCGTCGAGGTTGGCGGAGTATACGGCGCCGTCCTGCTCGCCGGGGGTCCCCATGCAGGTCCAGAACATGCGCTTGGTCTGCTCGTCGATGTCGATGCCGTCGGGGACGTGTTGGCGGTCGACGAGCACGCGCTCGAGCTTGCCCTCGGGAGAAAGCTGGAGGACCTGGCCTGACGTCGTGTGGTTGTCCGAGTGCGCCAATCCGAGATCGAGGGCTACGATCTTGGGGAGGTGCGGGTATAGGCCGCCCTTTGCGGACTTGTGTCCGAGTCTGCCCTTGGAGAGGTACTCGCGTTCGAGGAAGTCGACGGTGTTTTCGGGTGAGAGGCCACGCTCTTTGACGTAGTGCTTCTCGATGAATGCGACGGTGTCGAGACCGACCTCTGTTTGTCCGTTAGCATATTCCCTTTGTTTTCGGATAAAAGATTTGTCATGGGGATGAGGGGCTTACCGTCCATCATCAGGCATGGACCCTTGCCGTGCTTGCTGAGCTCGTAAAACAGGGCATCAATCTCTTCCGGGCTCGAGACACCCTCTGCCAGGATAGACAAGGTCTCTCGCTTGATCGCCGCCCACAGACGGTTGAAGATGAATCCTGTAGACTCCTTTCTCGCCGTAAACGGCTTGGTGCCAACCTCCTTTTGTCTCTCCGTCATGAATGGGAAGATATCCGGGTTTGTGTATCCGTCAGTCATCAGCTCGACGACCATGTTCGAGGGCGGCATATAGTAATGTGTGTTCATGATGCGGGTCTTCGTTTCGTCCCTGACTTTTGCAATCATTTCCGAGGAGCGATACGACGACGAGTTGCTGGCGAGGATGGCATCCGTGGGGGCCTTGGCCTCGAGCTCGGCGAAAGTGTCGATCTTGATCTCGATTCTCTCTGGGACGGCCTCGATTACAAGCCAGGCGTTCTTGACGGCAGTCTCGAGGTCTTGGAAGACCTGGACGGTTCCAGGGCGTCTTCTTCCGGATGCTGGATAGCTGTCGACATTTTGCTTCACGTAGTCCAGACAGGGTTGATGTTGTTTGGCGTCTGGTTCGCGGACTTGGACATTGTAGCCGCCAGAGGCCCAAATGCAGGCTGCTTGTTGTCAGTATAGATGTTTACGAAGTATCGGGATTTGTTGGCTCACCAATGCGGCGACCAAGAACTCCTCCTCCGAGCACCGCGACTGGGCGGTCACTATAATCTGATGGTAGTGTAGACATTGAGTATGATTACGATTGTGAAATTAAAAAGTAAGGGTATCTTGAAAATGTTCCAATGATGTAGTATCTTCAATGATGTGCTACAAGGAGTCTTGAAGCCAAGACCCGGGACATTATTTATGTCTGCAGTCGAAAGCGACTAGAAGCCTCCGTAGAACTTTTCGGCGGAGCAACCTCGTCATCTCTCCGAAGGCGCCGGATTACCCGTCGTCCCGTCATCTTGGACGCCGTGGGTCCAGTGGCCACAGGGTCTGCGGATAGTGGAGAGTTCTGCGTCAAGAGAGACTCATTGACGGGTGGAAGAATGACGCAGTTGTTTGATGGCCTTGATCCAAGGATCGGATTTCGGTGCCGATCGCGGGGGCCGGCCTGGCCGTTGGACCCACTTTAAATCTTAATTCCGCTCCAAGCTCTGAGTATTGACTGCTACATTTAAAGCACTGCATTCAGCAGCTTTTGCAGCTTAGGAAGAACATAGGTACAATTACAGAGAATCTAACAAATCAAAATATGTTAATTGTACGACTTTAGCTGAAATGAAAGCATCCTACACTCACCATGTGCGTGGAAACGATTCTACACTTGCAGCGGAATTCGACCGCGGTGACTGACTCTTGTTCCGCGCCAAATCCGTCATCCTCGGCTTCCGGTGGGGCTGGGCCCGTTCTTATGGGTCCGGCCTCGGCACCCGCGAGCTTATGCGATGGAGCCCCCACTGCCGGCCTCGGTATGCTGTGGGAGCGAATTTCCTTCTCAGGGGCTACACCGGTCTCGCCCTTTGTCGCGCCCTTTCGCTGCCGTTAACGCGGAGACGATAAGCCACGGACGTATCTTCCTTACGGACTTAGCAGTGGTCTTAGCCTACGGCCGCTTCCTCGAAATACCATGACCCCCCAATCTTCAACATTATGCTACGAGTGCCTGCTACAAGATTGTAAGGAGTACGGAGGGTTCCATAAAATCGGGATTGGTTCTCCATAGTCGGATCCTATCAATCCACTCAATGGCACCTCTGAACGAAATCCGACATGCAGCTTCTGGTCTCTCCGGTTGTTGTCCCTAATTATGCAAAACATATCTGGCGGCTCCATGTGATAAACATCATTTCTCTCAAAGAAAACGACAACGCCTTCATCTAAGCGCGGTTACTTGAACACTCTGATCAGACACCATCATCCTTTATATCTGCCCCTTTATCAACAGACACCGTCTCATGAGCATTAATGACCCTTCTCTTGTCCTCTCTATGCGCGAGATATGTCAGCCCGATAGTCCAGATAATCAGGGCTATAGAGCTCGCGATCATGGCCCACATGCCTCTCTGCAGCCGCGTTAGCATATTTCCACACAATATTCCCGGGGTGAAAAACACATACGGTGAACCATGGCGCCATCGACGCGCCATAAAAGACGATACTCCACCAGGCGTTGATGGCGTTGCTTCCCAGGTTCATACCAGCGAGCACAACGCCGCGGAAAACCCCTTCTTCATATCTCATCGCGTCATTGCACCACGCAAAGAAGGTCGCCTGGCAGGCGTAGACTGCACCTGCCCAGTAATAAGCACCAAAGACGACAGATGTGGACTTTGCGCTGGTAGGATCTTTTGATGCCACTAGAATCATTACCGACGTAACAATGCCTGTAAGACCGATAAAGTAGCTGACCAGATATCGCTTGCCACCAAGGAAGTCCGTGAGAGTTGCCCAAAAGAGGGTAGACACGATACCCACTGCAGGCACACCGGTTGGGTAGTTGTTGAGCTGGGCAACGGTGTACTTGTTCACCGGGTGGCTCTTCATATACAGTCCGAGCAGGGAGTTGGTGCTGAACGACTCGGTCTCTCCAGCAATGATCCAAAGCATGACGAAACCCCACCAATACCACGAAGAAAGCACCTTCTTGAGGAATCGGAAGGTCAGCGGTGACTTTTCCTGAATCTGAGGCACGCGTGACGCAGCGAGAGCGCGTTCCTCTGCAGTCAGGTAGAACGCCTGAGTCGTATGCGGAGTATCAGGGAAGAAGATGAAGCCGTAGATGGCAACAGGGATAGTCAGCAGGCCATCGATGATGAAAAGCCAGCGCCATCCGCTCAAACCGTGAAGCCCGTCCATGCTGCTGTGGATACCTGTCTGGATGAATCCGCCGAAGAAGGTACCTGCGAGGCCGGACGCGGTGAAGATGCCGCTGCGCTTTCCTAGCTCCCGCTCCGTGTACCATGCGCCGAGGATGTAGTGGGTGCCGACAAAAGTTGAGGCTTCGGCCAAGCCTTGGAAGAACCTGATGGCCATTATGGATTTTGGGCTGTGCACGCTGGCGGTGCACATTGTTAGGCCGCCCCAAATGACCATCATGAGCGGGAACCAGAAACGCGGCTTCACATAGTGAAGGGATAGGTTGGATGGGACCTGGCCGATGACATAGCTGGTCGGTGGTCAGCTACCATTACGGCGATAAAGCGATGGAGTAACATACCCTATGGTAAAACAGGTGTTGATTTGATTCAGCTGATCTCCTACGAACCCTAGTTCTTCTTTCATGCCAGAAACGTAGGCATTGTTGAGATTGGTGCGGTCGAGCTGGGTTGGGTCAGCACAGGGCGAGGATCAGCAATATGAAGTAGGTACTTACGTAGTTTACTAAGTAACTCAAACAACAAAATGTCAGGATGAAGAAGTCAATCTATCTAGGGTTAGCGGCATGAAAAGACGACATTATAGGACAATAACGAACCTTTTGAATGAGCTTGCGTTCCCCAGGCTGGTAGTCGCCGGTCAAATATTGACGAATTTTAGACGTTGCCATCTTGGCAATGGAAACACCTGCAGCCTTTACAAGTTGAATGAGCGATAGTAATTGATTACCGACCAAAAACCTCGATCATTCTTTTTCCTCATAGATTGAACTGAACCCGAGGAAAATCGTCTGCTTCTTAAGGGGTCGCTGAGCCGTGTTGTTTCGGCCTCTATCAACCCTCTGCCCTTGGCGTTGACTATCACCACCTACCTAGGAGATACTATCAAGATAAGACGACGACAAGAGTAACTGATAGCAATTTTGCCTGCACAGTATTTTGCCGTTCGAACCTATTGCTGTTTGGCTTGTAATGCACTCAAGATCCGAACCCGAAGATTATCCCAGGTAGACGACTGTCGGCATATTCTGGAGCGATGGAGCCTTATCTCTGACGATTCTCTGGGGTTGATAACCGCCCGGTCCGTCTTGCGGGACGCCCGTGATTCGATCAAGTTGCAGCACGGCGAGTTCCCAAGACCGTTATCATTATCTGATCCTGCAGACGATCATTACAATGTCTCCACAGAAAACCAGAGCGGGCGATAAGCTTACAGCCTGTCGTGATCCTTGTCCGAGAACGTTTAAAGCTCCAGACTCGTCTGTTCTGTTTTGAAATACGCCGGATACGCTATGCGGTGTCGTCACCTCTTGTGCGCGCTAGGTTTCAACTCGGCTGGCTGGCGAGAAGTTGAAGATGTCAATTATTTTCAGGCCGGAGTTTTGAGTCATCGGCGCTCGGCGATATCAACCAAGAGAGAGAATTAGGGCTAGTAGATATCGCTAGACGCGTCCCACTTCGCGATTGGTCGTGTTTTTACGGGAATTCGGTGTTTGAAGGGAACAAACATGTCAATTATCGCGCCCTGTAGGTGGAAATCGCATCAACCTCTCTTTAATGATGTTGCAAAGTGCGGGGATCATTGACGTCGGAATATTCTTCCGATGCGCCAACAAATCATTGCCATGCCTCGTATGGTTGTGGCTTTCTTTTGCCGCTCTATTAGGCTTGTTGGGTACGTCATTGGTTCATAACACGGCAAACTACCAATTACTGCCGTTCCTCTTTGGTGCGCTATGAAGACGATCACTATCAACGGGTTGCTTGACGGGTTGAAGATGGACCGTGGCACGTAGGCGGTTTAGCGCCACCATCCCCGCAGTTCACCAGCTTTTGCCAGGACATCTTCAAGGTTACATTTATCGTCTGAATTTGCCCACGGGGTCGTGTATACCATACGAGACCCCACTTTCTCCGTCTATCCTGTCATCGATAAATATGCAACATTATCATGTTTGGGGTCTGGGTAACGATAGCCTGGGTTTCATGCGCATGCTGCAGCTCGAGGTATGCAAGTTGGTTTCCCGACCATCTTATCAGTCGCACGCCAATCAAAGATCCTTCACAGTTCCCGCGGCGTCCTTTTTAGCACTGTTGACTTTTCTCTCTTTACCTCATCAGCAAGAAGTTCGGCTGTATGTGCCCGTGTCAATGGTGCCGAAGACCGGCGTGTCCCGCCGTCTTGCGCCATGGTGTTCAGAACCGATTTACGACGCTACGTGTATGTATTTGTATTTAACAAGTTCGGTTTCCCACGGGCTAAGTGACCCCACGTGAGGCGCATTTCCAACTGTTTGTAAACCATCCCCCCGCGCATCCAACATACTGCCTTGATTTCAGACAACCGACAACCGAGTGTCTTCACCATGGGAAGCTTGAAATCCGACAGCGTCGCTCCCTGGGAGCTTGCGAGCGCAAAGAAGCGCAAAGCTCTCTTATCTACTTTCCCCTCGGAATGGTGCGTTCCAAAACACCTTCTGCCACCGGAGTCCCAGAAAGATGTCACGACATGGCCCGAAACGTCCGGCTGGTTCACGGAGACGGAGCTCGCCATTACCAACAGCACAGCTGCCGAGTTACTCCCGAAACTTGCCTCGGGCCATCTCAAATCCTCAGATGTCACCAGAGCATTTTGCAAGAGAGCCGTTGCAGCGCATCAGTTAGTAAGTTAGGTAATTCTTGCCAAATGAAGCGGTTACGAGGCGCTGACCGTGTCGTGAAAGACAAACTGCTTGTCCGAAACCTGTTTTGATCGCGCTTTCGCTACGGCTAAAGCACTTGATGAGCACCTGGAGCGTACGGGGACGCCCCTGGGCCCTTTCCACGGACTGCCAATCTCGTTGAAGGACAACTTCAACCTCAAAGGCTTGGACGCTACAGTGGGATTTGCCTCTCATGTTGGCAGCCCTGCCGAGTATGATGCTGTTCTTGCAACCCTTCTCGAAGAAGCTGGCGCGGTATTCTATGTCAAGACCAACGTCCCAACGGCGATGATGATTGCTGAGTCTGTTAATAACGTCTTTGGAAGGACGGTCAACCCTAGGAACAGGGATTTGACTAGTGGTGGAAGCTCGGGCGGAGAGTCTGCCTTGATTGCGATGAAGGGTAGTCCCCTAGGTATCGGAACTGACATTGGTAAGCTGATCATTCTTCTGAATATGGCCATTTTCATTACTAACTGAGGACCTATAGGTGGCTCCCTGCGTATCCCGGCAGCATGCACCGGTATCTTCACTCTCCGACCTTCGTTCGGCCGCTTCCCAACCCTAGGCTGCCGTTCTGGCATGGGCGGCCAGGAAGCCGTCCAATCCGTGAACGGTCCTATGACACGTACAATCACGGATCTTGAACTTTACAGTAAATCCGTCATCAACCGCCAAACATGGTGTTACGATCCGCGATGTGTTCCCATTGCATGGCGAGAGGTTGAGCTCCCGGCAACGCTGAGGATCGCTGTCATGTGGGATGACGGCATAGTCCGGCCAACTCCTCCTGTTACGCGAGCTCTCCGCCTGACTGTTGATAAGCTGAAGGAAGCCGGTGTCGAAATAATAGACTGGGATCCCAAGGATCAGGAGCAGGGAGTGAGCCTGCTGAATCGCATGTTCGTCGCAGATGGCGGTATCTCAATTAAGAAGGAGTTGGATAAGACGGGAGAGCCGTGGAGACCTGAAATGGCGGCCTACTCGCTGGCAAAGGAACTGGGGACGTATGATATGTGGCAACTGCATTTGGAACGGACCGCCTTCCAGAAGCGATATCTCGATCGCTGGAATGCGGCGGGCATCGATGCGATTTTGTGTCCTACGACGCCCTTTACTAGTGTCAAGAACGGCACCTTCAAGCATGGTAAGGCTTTTTTGCGGCAGAGGCACAACTCGTTTTGCTGACCGGGAAATTTAGTCGGATACACGGGCGTCTATAATGTCCTTGACTATTCTTGTGTCTCGTTCCCCACCGGCTTGTCCGCGGACGAAAGCCTGGACTTGGTTACCCCGACAGAGAAACCTCTCGGGCCTGTGTGCGAGGCTATTTCGGCTGAGTGTGAGTTTAGGTCTCTGGTGTAAGATTGAAACATGTTAACATTTTGTATAGATGATGCCAATGCTGTTCACGGAATGCCCATCAGTCTTCAGCTTGTTGCGAGCCGCCTCGAGGAAGAGAAGGCGATAGCTATGGTTAAGCACATTTTAAACATCATTTGATTGTTTACGGATACCTTGGGAGATAAATGTTGCATAAGCGAGAGGAATCTATTGCAGGCCCTTTGTAAATACGGATTGCATGATCTGTTCAAACTATGGCTTGTGTATGACATAAGCCCCTAATAGCAACGAAATGTCCAAAAGCGTAACGTCGGTGAATTACCATAAGTGAGAATTAATCTGAGACTTTGTAATTCAACGCATCAGACGTTCGGCTGGAATATCACTGCCGAAAGGGTATTTTGCCACAGGACTATCAGAGGAGGTATGCATCGCGGCGAAGACGAGGACAACATGGCACAACAAAACTCTGTTCTGTGGGATAATCTTAAATAAATATGCTTTAAACAGTCAACAGTATAGTACCATTGTGCTTTCTAATTCTGTGAGTCGCTTCATAAGTAACATTATTAACGATCGGGGTAAAGCCGATGTGGCTTGGCGACACAGGCCTCGAATCATTGCCAGAGAATATACTAGTACCGCATCCGGACGGCGACCGGGATACATATTCATGAATCATTTAACCCAACTGTCTTTATTCATTGTGAATTTCGAATGTCCAATTGTCTTTTGTCCCCTATAATCGCATTCTAACTACAACCTCAGCCACTGTCCAATTTGTCTCAACCATGGGTTCAATCAGCAATTCATCCAAACCTGTCCCCAAGGGTGCCTGGGACACTCACCACCACATTTTCGAACCAGAACGATTCCCATTTGCATCAGGAAGACACTTCACTCCTTCAGTTGCAACCCTAGAGCAGCTCAAGGCGTTTGAGAAATCCATCGGCGTTTCTCACGTCTGCATTGCTCACGGACTCTCATACGGAGCGAACTGCTCCTCCTTGCTCTACTATCTGGAGCAGTTCAACGGCACAGCCCGAGGTATCTGCGTCCTCGACCTGGACACCGTAACAGACGAACTACTTGACAAGTACCACGAGGCTGGAATCCGAAGCGTCAGATTGGACTTCTTCAAAGCCAACGCTATGAGCGATGTCGAGAAGCAAGTCGAGCTCATTGAGTCCACAGCCAAACGTTTACTACAGTGGCATGCCATCGGAAATAGCTGGAGCATCCAGATCCAGCAACCAAACATTTCTCATTGGAAAAAGCTCGGCCAGACCATTCGCAGCTCAAAGTTGCCGGTGGTTCTGGACCACATTGGACTCGTCAAGGCTGCGAGCATGACGCCTGCCGACTCCATACCTGTGAGGGAACAGCCCGGATGGCAGGATCTTTTGGATACTTTGAAGGGAGGAAATCTATGGATCAAGATATCGGCGCCATACCGGTGCTCGCGAGCGGATCCTTACTTTGAAGATCTCAAAGAAATCGTCCAGGAACTCGTCAAGACGAACTCCAAGAGATTGGTGTGGGGGAGCGACTGGCCACATACACAGAGACATGAGGACAGGCATCTTCGAAGCAAAGATGAACAGGAACCTTTCCTAAAGATCGATAACCCTTCGTGGATTCAGTCTCTGAGTACTTGGCTCAGTGAGGAGGAATGGGAGGATTTGTGGGTTAAGAATCCCTCCACTCTGTATGACTATCCATTGGAAGCTTAGAGTAGTGTTGCATGGCATAATGTCACATAGGGATTTTAGTCTTCAATCTGGCTTTCGGTACTTGTACCGTTCCAATAAACATTATGTCCAGCAGCTTTCACTTAGTCGACTGCGCCAGTGACAAGACGTGAAGACTCGTTTCTAGGTTTATTTTCAATCATCCCATTAGTCTAGGAAGTGAAGTATTCGGTTTGATGTAGCTTTCGCCGTGTTAATCTGAAATAGTTAGCCCTTGTGGTGCACTCGGCATGATGCCGAGTGGGCCTAATCCGTCTTTCATTTCTATCAACATTTACAAGTTATATGAAAGCCATTTCCCAGTATACAGATCCATTAACGAAAAGATATCACGCATGATCAGTGAGCACGGTATTCAATATGGCATCTTTTCCTCACAACAACCGGACGTACCAAATCCTTGAGGCGGCGAGGACAGGCGGTTACGCTGTTGGCGCGTACAACTGGTAGGCACGCCTCCAGCCTAAATTGCTAAACGATACTCATAACCTCGCAGCTATAACGATGACGGTGTAATCGCAGTGATTCGAGCAGCAGAAAGATGCAATTCGCCGGCAATCATCCAGGTGTTTCCATGGACATTGAGGTTCCAAGGTCCCGAGTTCGTCAAGTACGTGATCGGAGCTGCGCATGTAGCAAAAGTGCCAATTGCTGTGCACCTCGACCATTGCATTGAGCCAGAGGATGTCAAGACGGCTCTGGAACTCCCTTTCGATTCCATCATGATTGACGCATCGATACACGATGAGGCAGAGAACAAGCGACAATGCAAAGCGACTGTAGAGATTGCAAACGCGAAAGGCATTGCAATTGAGGCAGAGATGGGTCGATTGGAAGGCGGAGAGGATGGCTTGCCCACTGTAGACCTTGAAACGATCTTCACTCGACCCGAACTTGCGAGAGAATTCGTCAAAGAAACCGGTGTGCAGTTTCTCGCTCCGTCGTTTGGCAACATTCACGGAAATTACGGACCTGGAGGGCCAGAGAAGTTCTGGAGGCTTGATTTGTAAGTTCTCTGCTGTGTTACTTGCTGTGGCGGGATGCTAATGAGAAACCGATTTATAGGTTGAACGACATTCACAATGCCATTCCTGACATACCACTTGTCTTACACGGTACACATGGTGTTTCGGATGAACTCTTCAGGACAGCTAGAAAGCATGGCATGGCGAAGATCAACCTTAACCGAACGGTTCGCGATGAATACACAGACTTTGTAACTGAAAATGCGGCCAAATTGGAGCTCACGGTTCTCAAGATGAAGGGTGTGGAGGTTTATGCGAAGTCGATTGAGCGTGTAATGAGAGATGTCCTGTATTCTGCGGGTAGAGCATAGGTATTATACGTAATCCAACTTAGACGCTTCGAAGTCAAATGACGTTATCTATGAATGTTTATTCAAAGCTGATATCCACATGTTTTTGGCTTGTGTATGTCTTACTTCATTTCGTCTTCAATGCATGAAACAATGATTGCAGACTTCGCTCGAGACTTCGCTAAGCGCAAACTTGAGCTATCATGGTTTAATCAGTGTTCTTGATTTTCCCAAGGAAGCTATGCCTACTTTCAGAATAAGGATGATGCCACAAAACATCATGATTCATCTTGACAATGGAATGGTGCAGGCGGTCTCCTCGGCCGAAAGCCGAAAAAGTGGCGGTGACAGAACGGCTTTTCTCCGAATGATAGCAATCCACCATCGAGACCCCGGCTTTCTATGACTCCCAGGCAACACATCCGGGGATCGGCGGTGACATCTTCCAGTAGAAGCAGCGTTGGAAATCAATTTCAACTACTTATCTAAGGTATTTGACCGCTACTCTCGTGCGAAAAACACAACCTTCACCCGAACTCTCAGAGTACCCCGCATTCATCATACCCAAAATGTCGTCGACTTCAGACGTCGTTGAGCGTCTATCAAAGTGGTCAAGCTGTGACGTAAGAACCACTGCAGACTATCACAATGTGCGCTATAAAAGCTAATACACGTTGATTACAGATCTCAGATGGTCTGTCCAAGCTAGGCCGTGCCGATGGCGGCTTCCTCGAGGGATTGGTGCTTTACTCGCCAGAGTTTCAAGCAGGCAAGACGAAAATAGTCGGCCCAGTGTTTACTGTCAAGTTTGCACCCAAGGGCGATTCGTCTGCTTCCAAGGTCAAAGGCAACTACGTACGTGATTTTACTCTCAACTATTCAATGGCTGCCCTACAATAAGACTAACGTTTGCTCGCATCAGATCGATCAAATCCCCAAAGACTCAGTTGTCTTCATTTCACAGCCCCTTCCTCACGTGAACGCCTGCTATGGTGGCCTCATGTCTTTGAGGGCGCAGATCCTTGGGGCGAAAGGTGTTGTAATCGATGGCCACCTGCGAGATCTGCAAGAGCACAGAGATTTGAGTTTCCCGGTAAGCACACAGCCAGCATCGATTATCCTAGATGTTTCAAACAAAATCCTAACAACACCTACACTAGCTATTTGCCAGAGGAGTTGGCACAACCGCAGGCGGCGCTGTCTGCTTCCCCTCAGAAATCAACGTTGACGTCAAACTTCAATCTGCCAAACAGGAGGCAGTCATTAGTCCTGGCGGGTATATCATTGCTGACCTGGATGGAGTAGTCTTTCTCCCCGGAGAACTGGCCGAGAAGGTTCTTGAGCTAGTTCCCGGACTGGCAGATGCAGATGATAAGTGCGCCAAAGCAATTCGCGAGGGCATGTCTGTGCAGGAAGCATTTGCGACGTTCAGAGGCAAATAGGTTTTAGCTAGTACGATGCAAAAGGCTTTTGGAAAGTTTTCTTTTCAGTGATGATTCCACATAGATTTTAGAATGGCAGTTTGTATGGTAAAGTTCTGGCTTAACAGATTGCTGAATTGGGTCTTTTCGAATTGTCTCTTAGTGGAGAAAAACCACAGTACAATCAGCTTGTTATACCCAGCTTTGGGTTTCAATCAATGCGGCTTGCGTTTGTAGAACCTTTTTATCATATTGCTTTGAGGTGATATGGAATATTTATCTGTCACAGCCAAAATAGCTACGTCGAGTTCTGTCATGTAAAATTTGAGGTGTTACATAAACTTCAAAATTCAAAACCTCGCCCGTTTAAGGATAATTGCAGACACATGATCGTAAGCAAATTAGTATTGTGATAACACTGCCAAAATTTTCATTTGCATTGAAAGTTAATTTCCATAACTGCCTTCCATCGTAAAACATTCTACTCATTATTGTTTCAAGCCAGCGGCGTGGTAGATAGAGGCAACTCTGGAACGCCATATTTCGATGCCAGATCCTCAAACATCTTCTTCTCGGCATCAGCAAACGGCAGGCCCTGGGCCTCACGCTCCTTGGCGAGGCGGTATTCAGGCTCTCCAGGGAAAAGAACCTCCTTGAAGCCTTCCGCCGGTGTCACACCGTGAACACGCTGGACAAGGGTATCCATTCTTGAACGGAATTGCTCTGAAGACATAAAAATGTCAGGCTTGATGACAATGAAGCAATGGCCTACATTTTGAGGGCGAGCTTCCTTGTACTGGTCTCCGACCTCGCCACCAAAGGCAGCACCGGTCAAGACACCGGACATGATGTCCATGAGAATAGCGATACCAGAGCCCTTGGGACCCCCGATAGGAGCCATAGAACCATTGAGAGCCTCATTTGCGTCCTCTGTTGGCTTTCCATCCTTATCGTACGCCCAACCAAGGGGAATTTTCTCGCCTCTGCGGGCGGCCTTCCTAATCTTGCCTTTTGCGACAACGGACGGCGCCATGTCGAGAATGTATGGAACTTCATTCTTACTGGGAGCACCAGCAGCAAAAGGAGAAATGCCGAGCAGGGTTTCTTTACCGCCAAAAGGTGGCATCTGCTTAGCAGAATTCGTAAAGACCAGAGAAATCATGCCAGCATTGAGGGCCTGTAGGACATAGGTTGCGCCCATGCCGAAGTGGTTGGAATGCTCAGCAGTCACGATACCGATACCGTATATCTCGGCGCGGCGAATGGCGTCTTTCATGGCCTTGGACGCAACGACGAAGCCGAAACCATTATCTCCGTCCGCATGGGCTGCCAAGGGAGTCTTCTCAGTTATTTTAATGTCGGCCTTAGCATTAACTAAGCCGCTCTGCACACGCTCGATGTATTGCTGAAGTCGTGCCAATCCGTGCGTATCCTAAATATCATCGTTGTCAGTTCTTGGCAACCCGAAGTTAACTCATCGATAGCAGATGAATTCCACTTACCACGCCACGGGTATCGGCTTGGACCAGACATTCGGCCATTAGAGTAGCATCATCTTCCGGGAGACCAGACTTCACCAAAAGTCCCTTGGCGAAAGTGACGGCCTCGGCGGGCTTGGCGTAGTAGCGGGCTGGTGAGGACATTGTGAATGATGACGATTGTTCAAGTCGATGAATTAGAAGCCTATGATGAGGGAGAAGGCCACAATGTCGAGATGCTAAGCGACTGGAATGAAAGTAATATCTATCTCTTCATGGACAGTACTAGGTGTAAACCAGGAGCCGAAAGTTAGTATTGAAAAATCATTGCTCGGACCCTCGTTGTCGGGTTATGCCGATAATCTCGACTCTTCAGCGCTCGAGCACCGGGCAAAAGCCGATAGCGACCCCACCCCCGCATCCGGAACAATCTCATGTCTTCATCGATCGAGTGCTCTAACCAAGCCACACGTACCCCGCGTGGATGAAGAAAGCAGGACTGGCCTGTTTTTTAATCGGCCACCTCGGGATTTCCCCGTTCATTTCCTCAGTCACCATTCCAACGCTTTCTGTATGGGAAATCAGACAGAAAACACCCGATAAGCCGGTCCTCTACGTTCAATTGCAAGATATCTCCGCACAGAACTGGTCGATGGATGAAGATGCTACCGGACCATCTGGTTGGTCCGAAGAGCCCATCTCCCCCGTATCAACTCGGCAACGAGCCGGGGTGTCTGTAATGACAGGGCCCGGCCGCAAGAAAGGCACTGCATGTGCCCGTTGCCGCAGTCAAAAAATCCGATGCGACGATGAAAGGCCGTCTTGCACCAACTGTGCTCGTTCGGGCCATCCATGCGTCAGGGCAAACTTTGCTAATAATCCCGATGCTGTCAAGTAAGTAAAGAATTCAACTCAGTTACGATCCAGCGTGAAACAATATTGAGTAGCAGTTGATTGACTTGTGAATGTTATAGTCATGTTACCAAATTGGAGGCGCGTCTGCGTTCACTCGAGGACTCGCTTCGTCGGGTAGCACCCGACGAGTTGGAAAAAGCTCCGGAAGTGGAATCACGCACAACGATAGCACCATCCATCACAGTCTCTACAGCCCCCGAACCCATGTACGATCCCGACCCAGTCATCGAATCAGCCCAACCATGGCCCATGCAGCAACCATTGCCTACGCCTGTCGATCATCCTAGCCATCTTGAACATGAAGTTTATGATGGACATGAGCTGGTTGTAAATACAGAGGATGTTCCAGGTCTGGACACCGGCCAAAACCATACTACTTTGGAGGGTGCTAGCCATGAAACCCAAGATGTTGAGGCAGAGAATGTCCCAACAGTTCGGTCATCTACGACAGAGAACACAACATCCTTAAGCCCATCTGCCTCAACGGAGATTGGCCCAAGCGAGCCATTAGCTCACGAAGTTGGAATGTTGTCGTTGGCTAACTCAAAGGAGTCCAAATATCTGGGTCCTTCCTCAGGAGTTCCTTTTGCACGACTTATATTTTCCGCAATACCACAATCTCAAGGGCTGTCGGTTAATTGGGCAGCTCCTGAAGGAGGTACGGTGGCGCGAAAAGCTTCACCAGCCCATCATCCTTTCCCTCCACATTGGACATCGGAGGTTGATCTTCAACATTTCGCGGATGCTTACTTTCAGACGCTTCACCCGCTGTACCCATTTCTCGACGAAGACAGTATCTTAGAGAACCTCGAGTATCTTTATACGACAAAGAAGGCTGGATCTATGCAAATGCCTCCCTTGGAAGAGGTAGAAGCATCGCTATCTCCTTTCCATTCAGTGCAAGTATTTCTTGTTCTAGCTCTAGGGGCGCGAATTCTTGAATCGCGGTTATCAGTCGAGTTCTCTTCCGAACGTTATCTTGCAACAGCCATGCAACGTATTGGAACTCTTGCATTGCATGACAGCATTGAAGGCCTTCAGGTAATGCTTCTCTTGGCACTGACAAGTTTCTACTTTGAAGATGGGCCTAATGCTTGGTTTCTGGTCATGAATATCATTGCTAGCTGTCTTGATCTTGGATTTCAGCGTCGTGGGGTAGATAATCATCGCGTTTCTCCACTTGCCAAAGCCGGAAACTCTCATCTTCGCATCAACCTTAGAAGGGGAATATTCTGGTCAGCCTATTCGTTAGAAAGAAGTCTTGCTGTTGTTCTTGGGAGACCACTGACTCTTCGAGACGAAGCTATCGATATAGAGTTTCCTGGTTGTGCTGGTCGCTCTGGAGAACGTGCTGAAGACTTGTCTGGAAGTCATGCCTTAACACCCGAAAGCGCTCGCTCTCCATATAACCCAACAAAACGAGCGCGAGTCATGGTTAACCCGTATGCTGCGGCACAGTATTCATTCAAGTTTGACCAGATCACAGCAGAGATCAAGCTTATGATCTACAGAGTCGTCAACCTGCCTAATCGGTTCCCTTGGCCAACAGACTTCGAAACCTGGCAGCCAGATGTCCAAAAACGCTGTGACGCCTTACTTGAGGGACTCAGAGCCGAATTTCGGCGGGGATTCCGACGCAGCACTTCAGATGGCGTTATCCAGAGTCTTGAGCTCAAATACCACCATTGTATCATGTTGCTTTATCGCCCGTCGCCAGCAATAACCAGACCCAGCTTTAATTCATGGAAAATCTGCTACGAGAGTGCTGTCGCAACAATTCTCATCAACTCGGAACTACACCGATTTTTCAAGTTATCAAATAGTTGGTTGACTGCGCATACAGTATTTGTCAGCGGTATTACGTTTCTCTACTGCCTCTGGGTTGTACCCAAGATCAAGCAAGACACTTCTCTTGCAGCTTTTAACAGCAATGCTGGCGCATGCGTCAAGCTTCTTAAATATCTTGCAAAGACTTGGAGTGTAGCTGCAGATGCCGTGGTCAAGTTAGAAAGACTAGTTCATTTAACATCCGAATCTTGGAAGTCAACAACCAACCGACCACCCAGTGCAGAGGTTGCGGCTGGGCATTCTCTACTATCTATGGCTCAGGGCCAGGAAGTGGATGGGAATGAGGTTGTGGCTGCTCCAGTAACGGATATGGGGCTCTACACCATTTCTGACGACAATGCCGGTATTGGAGGGGAGTTCGAGGCTGATTCGTTCTTCAATGAGTTGGGTGACATGAGTTCATGGTTTGATCTTAACTGGCTCTTGGATGCGAGTGCTGGACTAAGTTCTTCAGAAGATCCGGGGTCCATCATGTTTTGATACGTTGCCGAGCTAAATGATACCACGCTTTCTTTTCTTACTTCTAGTGCGTCCCTAATACGTTGACTTTTGAGACTCGCGATACTTTATATATGCTTCATGCCTCTTGAAATCAAACAAACTGAGCGAAAGTTTCCTTGCTGGGAGTTTAGGCTGGTGTTTCGCAGCTACGAAACGACGGGTTAAAACAGATATGTGAAGCATGGATATGTTCCTGTTGAAGCCGTTGTCATGAACGCATAGCTATGGCTGCTTTGTTTGGTTGTCTCACAAGACAGAAGTATAGTGCCACCCTACTTTACTTAAAGTGGCTTTGCTTCCCTGCATCATCAGTTCTTGCTAACAGACGGAATCTACATTCGGAAGTTCCTCGGGTCATCACCCTTTGACCAATAGGGTGAGTTGGGTGATTTTTGCTGCTTTAAGCTCACCATCTAGGGAAAGCTAGGTATCACCAGGGTGAGGCTAGGGGTAGAATAGAGTAATCCTAGCAATCCTAGAATCACCGAGATGAATCACTATGATAAGAATCCTGATTAGAGGCTCTAGGATACTCAATCAAGGCTAAGTCGTTTTAATTACCTTTATTTAGATAATATATTACGTTCTAGTAAATAGACAACTAGGTAATAATAATGAGGCGAGATTAAGGTATACAGTACTACCTCTAGGCGTACTAATATATCTGCGACTTGGTATTCTTAGTAAGTAATAGCGCTATGTATTCTCTTCTTTTGGTTAAGGCGATTAAGTCAGACCTCTACCTAAAGATAGTGAAGCAGCTGGGATACTCTTGACGCATTCAAACGCGGATCGCAATCGTATAAGGAGGCTATGAGGGTGGCATGAATAGAAGCAAAACTAATAGAGAGAGGCTTAAATAGAAGATCAATCCCAATGTATAACGCTAACTATAGGGTTGGGACTTGCGTAAAGCCTGCGGTAGTAGACAACTCTAGCTGCCCTTAAAGATATATATTGAACTAACTACTTAAAACTCCTGCTACTGTAGTGATTTTTACGCTCGAAGGCTAGTAAACGTAGAGAGATAAAGCTACTAATGCATAATTCGTATACTATCTATTCTAGGAAGGACATACCGTGTAAATTAAGCCTTGATCTAGATGCATATTTATAATATTAGAGGGTAATGTAATAGTATAAACAAGACTTATATTACATTATCAAAAGCGAAGGCCGTGATCCCGACTTGGCAAACCTTTAATGTCCATCGAGAGAGGTCCGAAGCACAACATGAGGAGTCTGACACTAGAATGGCTAATCGTCTGGTTAGAAATTTCTTCTGTGCTAGTACTGAGGACCAAAAGACTTCATTGCGAAGGGCATTATGAATGGGCTACAACTCAGATACCCGAATGTGTGGGGGCTGACTCATCCGTACCTAGATTGGCTTCTTTTGTTTGGCTATCAGATCGATGCAGGATGACTTGTCATTTGACAATCTAGATCTAAGCCTAGTTACCTGGCCATGCCGAATGGAATAATAAGATTCAGTGGATGCAGTCGAGGACACTTCACTCTGCATCTAGATGGTCTGGGTTATCATTACGCACGGACACTGAGCGTGGGGTAACCGTTGGAAATGGCGTAGGAGCCAGCATGTGAACTGCGAAGGTTTTAGGCTAGTGTAGGTTTCACAGGGGGTGAAACGGAATTCCGTTCGTCAATAACAAATAACAGTAAATTGGTTCTAATCGATGGTTCATGATAGTTGAAAGTGGTGTTGTTGACTAGAAGGTGGGGATATTCCCCCTTGGCTTGTCACGTGGGTCTGGGAGGCTTGGGCCTCTCAGCCTGGCGGGCGTGTGGCTGGAAGTGCTACACGACTCCGTATTCTAACTATCGCAATACTGGAAACTCTCTTTTTATAGTATTAAAGCGGTTAGAATACGTTATCCTTATATAGTTCCGTCTCCTCGTTAATTTAGCCTCCTATCCCTACTTTCTCCCGTAGTTACGGTCTTATTACCTATCCTTCTATACGTATCGTTATCGTATTGTTATTAACGAATCTCTCGAAGGCTTGATTTGGTTTGCTTTTCGTAAGGGTATTAGCAGGGTTGTCTTCGCTGTTAATCTAACGAATTTCTTATAGTTTTCGTCTTTCGTATAATTATCTTAACGCTATGATATTGATTATAAGTCGCTTTTCTTTAGTAATGCCTAGCTTTACGAGATACTTATATAGCGAATAAGAATCGGTATAGATAACTATCTAAATCGTTAGTAGGTTAAGGTAGTTAGTAATTATCGCTAGGGTTATAGCAAGGGCGTAAGCTATATTAACGCTAGCGACTATCTCGTAGATCTCTAACGCTAATATGCTATAGGTAACTTATTTACTTTTCGTAAAGCTATAATAAATAAGGTTATTATAAATCGTAAATTCTCCGTTATTACTATTAGAGGAAGTATCGTTAGCTAGGATGATTAGAAACCTTAATTAGGAGGAAAGGTCGTAGTTATTAGCAAACGACCTGTTAACGAAAACGAATAGCTTAGCTATTATAAGGTCGAGTAAGATAAACGTTATTCCTCGGTTAGGCGATTCTATTTGCTATCGAATCTATTGATTTAGTACTTTTATCGCTTCTAGCAAAGGGTTTTAGTATTAGGTAGTAGTAGATAAATCGAAATAGGCTTTAGGTTAGTAAATTAACGCAATATATACCCCTCTAGCGCGTTGTTCGATATATTACTATTTTAGGTTAGGTTTAGTAGTCTTAATATATCGTAACTTCTTAGCTTATCCCTTTTGCTTTAAATTAATCGAATTATTAGTTGATAGCGCGACTATCCCTCTATTAATGTTACGACCCGTCAGATGCACTTAACAGGACCCACTCGGTTGGGCGGTTATGACAGGACTTTATATGCAGGGCTACGGGAACAAAAGGTAACCTCTCGGAACGGAAGAACTATAGAACGGAACAAGTCACGTAATAAATCATTCTAGGTCAGAATGATCTAAGAAGAGTTAGGGGCCAACGGATCATGTTCGATCAATATGATCTCTAACGACTACAGACAATACGTGTAGATAGACTCCTATATAGACCAGGACTTGAGTACCTGCTCAAGCCTTCTAGATAGTTCTTTAGCAATCAACTTATGATTCATCCTCGAATGACTTTCAGCTTACCTCTCAGTATTGTGAATACTAAGAACCTCGTTACCATAGTGTAAGACTGATCACCTTACCCTAACCCTACGATCTACTAGAACGACCTCTACGAACTAGTATTAGTCTCTTACTATACCTTCTGTTAGCAGAACCCTACTGTCAGATAGCTGGCCGTAATACTTTGATTGCTCCTGTTTAGTAAGTTGCCCTTTGAGACTAACGAACAGTATAAGACAAGATGTCTTCGCACGGAACTACCGAAAACCCTACTCCTGGAACCTCGTCTACGTCCGAGAGACGTATTCCCCAGAATCTGGCCCAAGAGATTCAAGACCAGGAAATGAAGGAGGAATCCGATAGCGATGACGATAATGAAGAACTTAAGCGGCAACTTGAGCGGAACAACAACGAGCTCAGGGAAATGAAAAACCTGTTCAACTAGAACGTCAAAGCCCTCAAGGAGCTACAGGAACAAGCCTGCCGCACCAAAGAACTAGAGAAGGAAGTTATAACCCTTCGAGCTGCTGCGAACGTTATATCAGCTCCTGTCGAAGGAAGAGAACGCCTTAAGCTTAATACCCCTACTACCTTCGACGGAACCCCTAGACAGCTCAAAGGATACTTGGTATAGATACGGACCTACCAAGCCTTCCATATCAATACGTTCTAGAACGATACCGAACGTGTCGTCTACGCCGCTACCTTCTTGAGAGGGAAGGCCCTCGCTTAGTTCGAACCCTTCTAACAAGAATGGCTGGACACCCCTATCGAGAGATACAGTCAAGAAGTGAAGGACATCTTTTTCAGCTTTAGTGGATATGTTAAAGCCCTTCAATCTCTCTTCTTAGACCCCGATGAGAAAAGACAAGCAGAAAGAGAACTAGCAAGCCTACGACAAAACAAATCAGCTATAATGTACGCCGTAGAATTTCGACGACTTGCAGCTAGACTCGATATGACCGACGAAAGCAAAGTCTTTGCTTTCTACTAGGGTCTCAAGGACGACGTTAAGGACGAAATGGCCAAAGTGGATACGCCACCTAGCTTCCTTGATTATGTCGAATACGCTATTAAGATTGACAACCGACTGTTTGAACGACGCAAGGAAAAAGGAGAAAAACGTCAAACAGCCAACTTAGGAAAGAAATACTAATAGCAACCCCAACACAAGTTTAATAAAAACCAGAACAATAGGAACAACAATCAGCAAAGCACCGCATATAGACAACACAGCGGACCTATAGACCTGAGCGTCGCGCAAAAAGACAAACCCAGACGCAGAGAATTCAAATGCTACAACTGCGACAAGCCAGGATACATAGCTAGACACTGCACACAGCCTAAGAAACTTACGGCAACCCCTAAGCAAGCCAACGCTGCAACCAAAATCCCTAGCCACGAAGAAAAGGGATAGACAGCCTGCTATGACAATGATTGCACTACGCACAGGCATGCAAAAGAGAATAGTGGATGGTACCTTCAAAACCTAGCAGGACGATCGGGATACGATACTACTAACATACCCAAGGCTATTGCTATGATAGACCGATACACCGGTAGACCGGATTATACTAAGCAGCGACAAGAGCCACTCGACGACTGGGAACAAGCGAAGAAGGCTGCGGAACTTAACAACGCCTTCTAAGATGGTAGCATTATATACCAACCGGGACTCTTATAGGACATCCTACGCCTCGCTAACTATCGACAGACGAATGAAGTAAATACCCCGGAAAGTCTCTTAGAAGAAGAAGCTAGGAAACTCGAAGAAGAAAACGAGACAGCTATCAAACGGATACAAGACGCTATTAACTACACGATGCAAATTCGAAACAATAGCGAAGTTGGAGATACCCTCCAACATATGCGGAAAACCCGAGACCGCCGCATCGCACTACGCGGAAACACCCGAGGATAGTATCAACTTAAGTACAAAGCAACCTAATTTGTCTACCGACCCTAAAACGATAGAAAGACGGAACGAACCCTCGCGGTAGCCAGCAAATACGCCTGCAAAGCCACCGAGCAATTAGATGAAATGCTGAGATAACAACAATTCAGGGACGCTAGCACCCAGACCCGAGTATACCAAGCAAAGGACAACCTAAGCTAACGATGGAGCTTACTATATACCATGGTAGCTAGCGACTCGACCTTTGAATTGCCACAAAGAACCCGCGCTACTCCTTAACCTATCTCGGAATAGGCTAAAGACGTCGTAGACAGACTACCCTCGGCGGAAGTACGTCTACAAGGAACGTTAATAGACGATACCGACCCGGAAGACGCAGAAGAAGAACACCATCTCGACAGAATAGAAAAAATTAAGGAAGTACTAGAATATAAATATATCGACCCCCAAGACGACTACCAACAGATCGCCTTCCATACAGAAGAATATTATAACAAAATCCCTATAACAATCACACAAACCCGGGATAAAGAAATATTCTTAGAAGACGATCCCAGGATTACGACACAGCACAGAGAACACAAGGAGATAGCATAGATCTACTACATCTTCGATCACTACGCCTACCATCTCTCAAAGAAAGCAGAAAACGAACTATACCCTAAAAGAAAAGAAGAACTGCGAATCCGCAAAGCCCATAAGGAACAAGAACTCTCATATTAGGAAGTACGGGGAGAACCCGGAGAATAGAAAACCAACAACGATAGAATAGCATTCCTACGACCCAGCATCGAATACCCTCAGAAGTATGTAAACCACTTCACGGGAGTCTAGTAGAATTGCAGGGAAGACCTATGCAAACTCCACTACATTCCAAAAAGCGAAAGTTGGAGATTCCGACAACAAGAACTAGACAAGCAAGGACAGGACGGCGAGACGCCCAGCCCACCTCGTCTAGGAATCAGAGAAAGTAACCTCGGCAGAGACCGAAAGAAGGGCGAGAAGGCCCTCTACTCAAAAAACTAGGAGAGCCGCCTTGTCCGGGACACATGGCAAGCTCCCCCAGCAAGTCCCTATGTGCTATATTCGACGACGACGTATAAATGAAGATCACAGTAAACCTGGGCGGATATACCATACAGGTCCTGATAGACTTAGGAGCCTAAGGAAACTTTATCGCACCCCGAATAGTGTAACAGCGAGAAATACTATGGAATCAGAAGCAAAACCCTTACCGACTAAGGAATGTAGAAGGGAAAGAAGTCGAGTATAGCGGAGGCAGCATTGATTAGGAGACAGCGCAACTCCCTTTGCTCTACCATGGCTATCAGGAGCTTATCAGCCTCGACATCACGGAGATAGGAAACCACGACGTTATCCTCGGAATTCCATGGCTACGAAGACATAACCCACAAATCGATTAGGTTACCGGCCGAATAAAATTCAATCCAGCCTCTGAGAAGCACTCGACGAAGGCCTTATGCAGATTACTAGTAGTAACTAGAGCAAGACTACGCCTAATACTAAGGATAAAAGACATTAGCACTAGGACGCTAGCAGCCACGACGATTGACAAAGTCACGGAAGATCCAATGTCAAAGATACCTGTTAAATACAGGGTCTATAGCAAACTCTTTGCACCAGAACTCGAGACCGGATTACCGGAACATAGCAAGTAGGATTACAAGATCGAAATTAAGGAAGGACACGAACCCACCTTTAACAAAATATACCCACTCAACCAAGAAGAAATGAAAGCCTTAGACGAATGGCTTGACGAAAATCTTGCGAAAGGATTCATCAGACCTTCGAAATCACCCGCAGGATACCCCGTACTATTCGTACCAAAGAAGAACGGGAAGAAAAGACTTTGTATCGATTATCGACGACTCAACGATATTACGATCAAAGACTGTTACCTACTGCCCCTCATATCGGAACTAAGAGACCTACTCTACGAGGCCTAATGGTTTACAGCCTTAGACCTTAAAGGAGCCTACAACCTTATCCGAATTGCAGAAGGAGATGAGTAGAAAACAGCCTTCCGAACGAGAAGAGGATAGTTTGAAACGTTAGTCATGCCATTTAGACTCACCAACGCACCGGCTACATTCCAAACTATGATCAACCAAGTATTACGGGAATATCTAGACAAGTCTGTTGTTATGTACCTCGACGACATCCTTATATTCTCCACAACGTTAGAAGAACACAAGAAGCATGTCCACGAGATTCTCAAAGCACTCGAACAAGCAAAGCTACTTATAGAACTAGAGAAGAGTCTGTTTTACAAACAAGAAGTAGAATTTTTAAGGTTTACAATCACGCTAGGCGTAATCAAGATGTCCCCTAACAAAATCAAGGCTGTGCAAGAATGGCCTATACTAGAAAACCCGAAGGACATACTATCCTTCTTAGGATTTGTCAACTTCTACCGAAAATTCCTCAAAGACTATTCCAAAACGATATTGCCTCTTACCGAACTCACTAAGAAAAATACACCTTAGGAATGGACAGACAAACAACAGAAAGCGTTCCAAGAAGTCAAGGACAAGGTTACATCGGAACCCGTCATCCAGATTCCGAACCTTAAGAAGCCTTTCAAGCTCGAAACGGATGCTTCGAACGAAGCTGAAGGAGCATAGCTAGGCCAAAGGGACGAGAACGGAGTCCTACACCCCTATAGATTCTTTTCAAGGAAGTTCCAAGGACCTGAACTGAATTACCAGATCCATGATAAGGAACTTATAGCAATTATCGACGCATTCAAAGAATAGAGACCCTAACTATCAGGAACAAAGTACGAAGTAAAAGTATACACGGATCACAAGAATCTAGCACACTTCACCACTTCGAAAGAGCTCAACAAACGACAAATCAGATAGTTAGAATTCCTCTCAGAATTCAACTTCAGAATCATCTACAGGAAAGGATCAGAAAACAGCAGAGCAGACGCGCTCAGCCGAAGACCCGATTACAAGGACGAAGTCCCAGAAGAAACTCAGGTTATCCTCAAAAAAGACAATGGCGACCTCGTACCCGCCGCGAAACTCTTAATGATCGGCGACCGTGTCAAGACCAGCACGACTGGAAGAATGACACACGACTAGATCAGGGAGATACACAGCGCACCCGCTCACGGTCACCAAGGAGTTACGAAAACCTGGAAACGAATCAGACAATACCACGATAAGCAAGTAATAAGAAAAGACGTCGCTAACGCAATCAAGGATTGCGAAGTCTGCGCAAAAAGTAAGCCCAGCAGACACAAACCATATAGAGAATTACAACCATTGCTAGCACTACCAGCACCCTAGCACTTAATCTCTCTAGACTTTATCGTCAAACTACCAAAATCGAGAGAACTACTTACTAAAGTATAGTACGATAGTATACTAGTGGTTATAGATAGATTTACGAAGTACGCGTATTTCATACCATACTTGGAATCAAGCACGGCAGAAGACTTAGCATACACCTTTCTCAGGATCATTGTCAGCCAACACAGCCTGCCCCAGGAAATAGTATCAGACAGAGGATCAGTCTTTACGTCTAAGTTCTAGAGATCCCTGATCTTGCAGCTCGGAGCAAAGCATAGCCTTAGTACTGCCTTCTACCCATAGTCCGACGGATAAACGGAAAGAATCAACCAGATCCTAGAAACGTACCTAAGGAGTTATATAAACTACGACCAGGACAACTAGGTCAAGTTGTTACCAACCGCACAGTTCGCATACAATAGTTCAATAGGAGAAAGCACGCGAGAATCACCTTTCTTCCTCAACTATGGATTCAACCCTACCGCTTATGGAGAACCCCGAACCGGCTCTGCCGCGATAAAAGCAGTAGCAGACATTAAGAAACTTAAGGAAATCTAACAAAAACTACCCTAAGAACTCGAATTCGTACAGCAAAGAATAAAGAAACACGCCGACCGACATAGGGTGAGAGGCCCACCCCTAAAAGAGGGAGGTAGCGCCTATCTCATACGGCGAAACATTAAAACGAAACGACCTAGCGACAAACTCGACTTTAAAAAACTAGGACCTTTCGAAATCACGAAGAAAATTTCCGAAGTCAACTACGAGCTGAAACTACCGGAAACAATGAAATGTTACCTAGTCTTTCACGTCTCATTATTAGAACTAGCACCGGACGGTACATACACCGAAGACTGCATCATTATAGAAACAGATGACACCGAATACGAAGTAGAACGCATTCTAGACTACTGGAGGAATGACGAAATAACAGAATACTTCATTAAGTGGAAAAACTATAGACACGAAGACGATTCGTGGGAACCAGCTAAGAACCTGGAACACGCTCAGGAAGAACTCCAACAATACTGGCACCAGAGGACGTCTCTGGACCCCAGTCGTCCAAACCGACGCCAGACCAATCCACGACGCCAATAGCACCCAGGGAATGAAGTACACCCATAGTTTCCGAGCTAGCACTCTGCAAACCAAGAACCTCGGAACGATACTCATTCTCAACCTCCTCCACACGCCGCAAACTAGATCGAATAAGATCAGTCGCCTCACGATTGATGTCCTTGCGACGCCTTCGTAAGCGACGAATCTTCGCCATAAGAGCTAACTGCTCTTCTTCAGCTTTCTCAAGCTTATCATCAATTTTTATTTTCTGTTGCCGAACCCGAATGAGGGAAGCCGCGGAAGGACCGTGAATGTCGCAAGAATGCTTATCGGCAACGCAACGCGAACAACGAGAAGAATTAACTTCGGAAACGACGCAGTCGACACCGGCAGCCGCGCAACCGGAACAAGGGACAGGCATGATGAACCCGAACAAATCGACAAGCTGGCTAAGTTCCTTATAAGCCACAGGGTTCTTTGATTTGGATTTTTGAACGCGACCTGACATGATGTCAGCATCATGAATAAACAAGGAAGCACGATTGACGACTCCCCAACCTGGGAAGCCACGACCTACTTATGTTGGCCTTGAGGACAAGACCATCGAGGGGAGACCTGATGTTACGACCCGTCAGATGCACTTAACAGGACCCACTCGGTTAGGCGGTTATGACAGGACTTTGTATGCAGGGCCACGGGAACAAAAGGTAACCTCTCGGAACGGAAGAACTATAGAACGGAACAAGTCACGTGATGAATCATTCTAGGTTAGAATGATCCAAGAAGAGTTGGGGGCCAACGGATCATGTTCGATCAATATGATCTCTAACGACTATAGACAATACGTGTAGATAGACTCCTATATAGACCAGGACTTGAGTACCTGCTCAAGCCCTCTAGATAGTTCTTTAGCAATCAACTTGTGATTCATCCTCGAATGACTTTCAGCTTACCTCTCAGTATTGTGAATACTAAGAACCTCGTTACCATAGTGTAAGACTGATCACCTTACCCTAACCCTACGATCTACCAGAACGACCTCTACGAACCAGTGTTAGTCTCTTACTGCACCTTCTGTTAGCAGAACCCTACTGTCAGATAGCTGGCCGTAACAATTAAATTAGAAAGGTTTATTAATTATAAGGATATTCTTTGCTTTTGTTATAAAAGCTGCTTTTTTTAATTATTCGTCTTCTAATTATAAGAACGCCTTGTCTAATAAACCGAGGGTATCGTCGGTTTGTATACCAATATAGCTAAAGTATAGATTTTCGGTAGATAAGATTAATAAGCATAGATCGTATAAAGAAGTAACTATCTAGAGATTCTTTCTATAATGCTTATAATACGTTGCCTACTAGTAGGTTCTAGCTTTTACGATTCCGTATAAAGGCTTTATAACCTTTATAATAGTCTTTTTTAGGTACTAGTCTTGAATTTACTTCGGTAGATAGGCGAGAATAGTATGATTAAGCCTTATAGAGGATTAAACGTAGGCTTATATAATATCTTAAAGCTATAGTTATTTCCCTTTTCGTAGAAGTAATAAGGTAATTAATAGAATTAGCCGTTAACTTGCCTACTAAATCGTTAGCGATTAGGTTAATATAGCCTTCTTACTATTATCGGCATAACCTTGTATTATAAGTCTTGATTTCTTATAAGGTTTAGTTGTTTTACTTTTGACTTTATTAACGATACGAGATTAGAAGATTTATATATTCTAATGCCTTCTCTTATTAAACTAAGTAAATTTAAATACTCCTTTAGTAATAAGGCTATTAATTCTTATTTAGTTAACTATTCGAACGGTTTGCTTAGTATAGTAATAATACCTTCTCGTTATAGTTTAATTACTAATTCTTTATCTACTTACTTCTTAATCGATAGGAATATTTATTAATAATCCGGGTTATTATTAAATTCTTTTATAAAGTAGGCGATTAGTAGTAGTCTCTTCCGGGGTCTGCCTAGGCGTCTTCTCGGTAGCTCTAGTACTTCTTACGGTTTATCTAGTTTACTACCTCCGCTAGCGACGATAATTTCGTCGCGTACTACTTCCTACTACGGTATCTTAGCTTTAGGTTCTTCTTCTTCTAGCATAGCGATAGAATTAAGTAGTTAATCGGGATCTTCGTAGTATAGTTTGACTATAGTAGACCGGAAGGTCTTCGGACTACGTAGCGTATCGATAGTATAGGTTTCGCTATTTATAGCTACTAAAGTAAATAGTTTAGTCTAGCCTTTCTTTTCGCACTATACTTATACTTACGACTATAATAGTAAATTAATAATTAGCCTTATATTAAGGCTATTATAAGTAGCGATAGCTTTTATTATTTATCGCCTTGCGTAAAGTTTATATACTTTGCTTATCGCCTTCTTAATTGCTTTTACTTATTTTATAACTTCGGGAGATAGTAGCGAATCGTTAGTAATTCGTAAGTACGAGCCGAATACTAAGAGTATTAGTACTATTCCGTTCGGGCTAGTAGTATCGTTAACTGCTTTAACTACTATGTAAAGTACTAATTCTAGCATAATTGTTAGGTCTTCTGCTTTAATGATTTCATATGCCTTCCTTAGAGGTATATAGTATCGTTTAACTTTCTTAATACTGTTATAGGCTTTTATAGGAATTTCCTTAATTTTAATTGCTATTCTTCTCGCTACGTTTCGGAATTCTATTAAGCGGAAGTTTGTTCTAGCGTTAGTAACTAGCTAGTCTAGGGGTCCTTGATATATATCTATCTAGCAGAGGCGTAAGGCTTCCTAAGTAGCTTTTATAGAAATATCCTTAAGGAACTAGGCGGCGTTAAACGTCGTAGCGGTATCGACGACGTAGAAGACCGGTCTATTACTTTTAAGGTATATTACGTTAGCAATAACCTTATAGTTAAATTTATAATCGTCTCGTAACGTAAATTTAAACCGTAATAGCGCTAGTATATATATTTAGTATTGATAGTAGACTTTCGATAGTTGCTTAATTGCTGTAATTTCAACTAGGTAGCTAGCTTTCTAAAGTACCTTGTATAATCGTTAAATAGATAGGTATCCGAAGCGACGGTAAACCTGTCGTAATTTAGCGTTTATAAGGTGGTTTTAGGCAAGTAGTTTCTTTTTATTAAGTAATAACTATAGGTAGCCTTATTTGCAAATAATAGGTACGACTTTGTTTCCTTAGATAAAGGTATTCGTAACGTTATTAAAATAGACTTTTAATCAGTCTATATCTCCTAGGCATATAAGGAAGGGAGTATTAGTCTTAATAATATGAAATTTAACGCTTCTAAACGGCGTTAGTACTTTGGTAGTCCTTATAGACTTTAGTAGTATCCTATCGCCGAATTTTACTATAACGCTACTAGCTGCCTTAGTATTTAATATAATTCTTTCGTAAATTTGTTATAAGGCTACGAATTATAGGTAGCTAGCGGTTGAGAATCCTATTACGCCCGAGTTAGGCATGATCCCTTGGAAGTTCTAGGCAGATGTTACGGCCCAACCAGTTGGTGCCTGGCCGGCGTAGCTATATAGTGCAGAACAGGGGATAATGATGCCGGAGTCATCATTACCGAAGCTTTTGCTTTGTGCCACAGTTGGTTGCCCTGACCTGCTCGTAACAGCAGAGTAGCGTCCCTCGAGTGTAAATTGCGAAGGTAGCTTTTTCGGTTCTAGTTAGTTACGGAAGAAGTCTTCTTTCGTAATAGCATAGCAGGTTGACTAGTCTGCTAGGATCGTAGCGATCTTGTTACTATTAATTGCTATTATAGTAAAATAGGCGGTAACCTAGAATTAACTATCGCTACTAGTCTCTTCCTCTTCGTTACTTTTATTAGTTTGTTCGGTTACGTAGTAGTATTGCTAAGGGTCTTCGGCGGTAGGTTATAGGTCTAACCCGTCGAAACCCTTGTATTAGACGAGAAATTAGCTATATACTAGAAGTAACGTATCTTAGGCATATTAGGTAGTTTTAAACTTTTCGTATACTTTTTGTCTCTCTTCTATAGTATGTTTAGTTGACTAGTAGTTAGGTTTTCTATATACGTAGTACTTCTTAGGCGTTAGCGGTAATAGGGGTTTGTTACGGCTTCTTCCTCGTAATGATCGACTTCGTAATAAACGACTATATCGTAAATAACGCCTTCGACCGTTAAAAGTTCTGTCGGTTTAGTATTGCTTTAGTAGGTTAGCTACTATGTTGAATTGTTATTAGTTAAGACGGGTAGCTATCTCGATCGACAAGATTAATTAGCTACGAAGTCCTTCGTACGTCTTAGCTAGTATAAATAACGCTATTATATACTTTAGAATATCTCTATAAGCATATAGAAGTTAGGTATAGAGGGATCGGTCGTTATGATCTTGTTATAGCAAACCGGGCTAAATCTTGCTTAATTTGTTATATAGTATGTTAAAATACTCCGATTTAGTCTTTCTAAGGTTATTGCGAATGATTTAGGGAAGAGTAGTTATATTTTACTACGTAACGTATGCTTGTTACCTTTCCTTAGTCTCGAAGTATGATTTTAATTAGTTGATTATGGTTTCGAAGTTAGGCTATAGGTTGATTACTTTAATCGAGGCGTAGAAGTAGGTTTTAGCTATTTCTTTTAGTATTAGGGGAAGTGCTTTGTTGTATTAGGAGGTGTAAATTCCTAGTATTTTATAGTAATCTACGAATACTAGCATCTTCTTTTTAAGTATATCGTATATATTGCTACTATATTTTATATCGTTAGGGTATAGTTTTGTAAATTTTATTAATTGCTTTCCGATACGGTTTGTTAACTTATATAGTTAGAAGTTTATTAATAGAGAGACTATAGGATATAGTAGTCGGTATAGTAGTTGCTACTATTGTTATTCTTATAGAGGAGGTAGCTATAGGGTTAGTTCGACTTTTCTTCTTATGCTGTTAGCTACTATTACCGGTCTCGTAATCTCTTCGTAGAATTCGGGGTCTTTTATTAGAGCCTTTAGGTTGCGATATCTCTTAACGCCTTGTTTGAGTTCTTAGGGTGACTAGTAGTAGAATTCTTCCTTTTTAAAGGCTAATGCTATGTTTTTCGAGATTTTCTTACTATTTGTTTCGACGTAGACGCTATTACCAATTAAATAGTCTTTAAAGAATCGTAGGATTAGGGGAGGTATGTTTTAAAAGTCTTTTTCTAACTAGTCAGCGAAATCGGGAGAAACTTCGTTTTATAGCTTAAGGCTTATAAGATTCCTCTTCTTATAAGTCTTAAGTAGGAAACCTATATAAGAACCTAGTTGCTATAGGCTAGCGTTTATAAGGTTGATTGCCTAATTGCTTTATACTACTAGATCGATTATACTTTCGATTCTTTATAAGATAGGGATTGTTAATTAGCTTTTAGTAGTAACGCTGCTTATAAGCAATCCTTCTTATGAATTTTGCTTTATTCTAATAGTATAAAAAGATTACTTCTATTTAGAATCTTAAATTCTAATCCTTAATAGCGTTAGCTACGATTAGTATAAGATATAGGCTTAGAAGTAGGAGTTAAAAGACGATTTAGGATATTACGATTTTAAGGGGAAAGAATTATAAAATCGGTGATTTTCGTTAGTTTATTATTTATTTCCGTTAGCGCTATTCTTACTAATATTTTCAAAAGGTATAAAGGTATATATAGGTCTTGAATTAGTAAGGAGAAAGTTTTACTATAGATTCTCTTATAAATCTCTTTTTCTTACTTCGGGCTTTGCTTTTTACTATTAGGAAGTTTAGAATCTAGTAGATAGTTAGCCTTATAACGCTTATAACTACGTACGTTTCTCCTAAGCCGTAGCCTCGGAGGCGTATATATATAGCTATATAGGCGGATTACCGCTAGTAGTCTCTGCTTGCCTTTCGGCGTATTCTTCTTCTAGTAGGGAGGTCTTTTATAATAGGCGTTTTGCGGTTAGTACCTTGTCTAGGGATTTATTAAGAAACTAGTAGGCGCCTCGTGATTAGTACCGTACGTAGGGGATAGTTATAGTTAGGGAAGTTGTTATCCTTTATAAGATTCGTAAATCTTTGCTTTTATAACGTAAAGAGGTTAGAAGACTGTCGATTCGGTAGGTCTCTTCTTCTAGTAATTAAAAACGCGTAATAGAACGCTTTTACTAGCAATAATTAGCTGCGATTAACCTTATCCCGCCTAGGGTAAGCATAGCAGTCCCTAGGTTACTTAAATAATCGGATTGCTAGTAGATTCGAAGAAAAGAAGCTTTCTTCTACTAGTTTCTATAGATCCTAGTTACTCTTGCTTCTTCTCTCGTTAGTACGAAATCCCTACTTTTACCTAGGCTTAGGTATCTAGTTTAAGAAGTCGTCTCTTCTAGTATTAACCTTGCTAATCTACGGTTTGTCCGTAGTAGAGTAGTAATTATGAAGTTAACTAAATTAATAGTAACTATAAGGTTTACTACTAATTAGTATAGGTTTTATAGGGGGTGAAACGGAATTCCGTTCGTTAATAATAAATAATAGTAAATTAGTTTTAATCGATAGTTTATGATAGTTGAAAGTAGTGTTGTTGACTAGAAGGTGGGGATATTCCCCCTTGGCCTGTTACGTGGGTCTGGGAGGCTTGGGCCTCTCAGCCTGGCGGGCGTGTGGCTGGAAGTGCCACACGACTCCGTATTCCAACTATCGCAACAGCTAGAGAAACCCTGACCCTAAAACGCTGGACTGAGAATGCAGGAAAGCCCAGCGCGAGGAGGAAACTACGGATGTGTTGCTGAACCCAATCTACAATTGCGACGTTATCATCTGAGAAAGCCCTTAGCCACACCCATGTGACCATTCTCCTGTACGGTGGAACTTATAACAGCGTGCCACTACTTCAAAAGGAAGAAAACAGAGTTTGATGGCTGCTGGAATGGCTGAAATAACAGTAGTAAGTTCATAGTGAAAATAGCGTGTATAATTAATTGGGAACAATCAAGATCATCTATTCACAATGTCCTCAATTGCTTGTGAGCCTAGAAGCAAGTGCGAATCAGTAGTCAAACTCCGTGTACTACCTAACAAACCGCAAAGGATTTAGCGCTTCGATTTCATCTTAGTAACTAGATGATATTCTCATGGAGGTGAAGTGTCACAACCACTATTAGTCAACTTACTAAGGACTGACGATGCTTTGAGGCGCATTGGCTGATAAGACTTTAGACTACGATAGATTATTAGGCTTGAGAGTTATAGATTTGATGGGGAATATCTGTTGCGATAGTTGGAATACGGAGTCGTGTGGCACTTCCAGCCACACGCCCGCCAGGCTGAGAGGCCTAAGCCTCCTAGACCTACGTGACAGGCTAAGGGGGAATATCCCTACCTTCTAGTTAACAATACCACTTTCAACTATTATAAACTATCGATTAGAACTAATTTACTATTATTTGTTATTAACGAACGGAATTCCGTTTTACCCCCTGTAAAACCTATTGTTGCGATAGTTGGAATACGGAGTCGTGTGGCACTTCCAGCCACACGCCCGCCAGGCTGAGAGGCCCAAGCCTCCCAGACCCACGTAACAGGCCAAGGGGGAATATCCCCACCTTCTAGTCAACAACACTACTTTTCAACTATCATAAACTATCGATTAGAACCAATTTACTATTATTTGTTATTAACGAACGGAATTCTATTTTACCCCTTATAAAACCTATACTAATTAGTAGTAAACCTTATAGTTGTTATTAATTTAGTTAACTTTATAATTACTATTCTACTACGGACAAACCGTAGATTAGCAAGGTTAATACTAGAAGAGACAACTTCTTAAACTAGATACCTAAGCCTAGGTAAAAGTAGGGATTTCGTACTAACGAGAGAAGAAGCGAGAGTAACTAGGATCTACGGAAACTAGTAAAAGAAAGCTTTTTTTCTTCGAATCTACTAGCAATCCGATTATTCGAGTAACCTAGGGACTGCTACGCTTACCCTAGGCGGGATAAGGTTAATCATAGCTAATTATCGCTAGCAAGAGCGTTCTATCACGCGTTTTTGATTACTAAAAGAAGAGACCTACCGAATCGACAGTCTTCTAACTTCTTTACGCTATAAAGGCGAAGATTTACAAATCCTACAAGGGATAACAACTTCCCTAACTATAACTATCCCCTACGCGCGGTGCTAATTACGAGGCGCCTGCTAGTTTCTTAAAAAATCCCTAGATAAGGTACTAACCGCGAGGCGCCTATTATAAGAGACCTCCCTACTAGAAGAAGAATACGCCGAAAGGCAAGCAAAGACTACTAGTAGTAATCCGCCTATATAGCTATATATATACGCCTCCGAGGCTACGGCTTAGGAGAAACGTACGTAGTTATAAGCGTTATAAGGCTAACTGTCTGCTAGATTCTAAACTTCCTAATAGTAAGGAGCAAAGCCTAAAGCGAGAAAGAGAGATTTACGAGAGAATCTATTGTAAAACTTTCTCCCTACTAATTCGAGACCTATATATACCTTTATACCCCTCGAGAACATCAGCGAGAACGGCGCTAACGGAAATAAACGATAAACCGATGAAAATCCCCGATTTTACGATTCTTTCCCCTTAGAATCGTAATATCCTAAATCGTCTTTTAACTCCTACTTCTAAGCCTATATCTTATACTAATCGTAGCTAACGTTATTAAGGATTAGAATTTAAGATTCTAAATAGAAGTAATCCTTTTATACTGTTAGAATAAAGCGAAATTTACGAGAAGGATCGCTTGCAAGTAGCGTTACTACTAAAAGCTAATTAACAATCCTTATCCTATAGAGAATCGAAAGTATAATCGATCTAGCAGTATAAGGCAACTAGGTAATCGACCTTATAAACGCTAGCCTATAGCAACTAGGTTCTTATATAGGTTTCCTACTTAAGACCTATAAGAAGAGGAATCTTATAGGCTTCGAGCTATAGAACGAAGTTTCTCCCGATTTCGCCGACTAGTTAGAAGAAGACTTCTAGAACGTACCTCCCCTAATCCTACGATTCTTTAAAGACTATTTAATCGGTAATAGCGTCTACGTCGAAATAGATAGTAAGGAAATCTCGAAAAACATAGCATTAGCCCTTAAAAAGGAAGAATTCTACTACTAGTTACCTTAAAAACTCGAATAAAGCGTTAAGAGATATCGCAACCTAAAGGCTCTAATAAAAGACCTTAAATTCTACGAAGAGATTACGAGACCGGCAATAGTAGCTAATAGCATAGGAGGAAGAGTCGAACTAACCCTATAGCTACCTCCTCTATAAGAATAATAATAGTAGCAACTACCGTACCGACTACTATATCCTACGGTCCCTCTATTAATAGACTTCTAACTATACGAGTTAATAGACTATATCGGAAAGCAATTAACAGAATTCGCGAAACTATACCCCGACGATATGAAATATAGCGGCGATATATACGATATACTCGAAAAGAAGATGCTAGTATTCGTGGATTATTATAGAATGCTAGGAATTTACACCTCCTAATATAACAAGGTACTTCCCTTAATATTAAAAGGAATAGCTAAAACCTACTTCTACGCCTCGATTAAAGTAATCAACCTATAGCCTAACTTCGGGACTATAATCAACTAATTAAAATCATACTTCGAGACTAGGGAAAGGTAATAAGCATACGTTACGTAGTAGAATATAACTACTCTTCCCTAAATCATTCGCGATAACCCTAGAAAGACTAAATCGGAGTGTTTTGATATACTATGTAATAAATTAAGCAAGATTCAGCCTAGTTTGTTATAATAAGATTATAACGACCGATCCCTCTATACCTAACTTCTATACGCTTATAGAGATATTCTAAAGTATATAATAGCGTTATTTATACCGGCTAAGACGTATAAAGGACTTCGTAACTAATTAATCTCGTTGATCGAGATAGCTACCCGTCTTAACTAATAACAATTTAATATAGTAGCTAACCTACTAGAGTAGTACTAGACCGATAGAACTTTTAACGGTCGAGGGCGTTATTTACGATATAGTCGTTTATTATAAAGTCGATTATTACGAGGAAGAAGCCGTGACAGACCCCTATTACTACTAACGCTTAAGAAGTACTACGTATATAGAAAACCTAACTGCTAGTTAACTAAATATACTATAGAAGAGAGACGAAAAGCGTACGAGAAGTTTAAAACTACCTAATATGCCTAGGATATATTACTTCTAGCATATAGCTAATTTCTCGTCTAATACGAAGGTTTCGACGGGTTAGACTTATAACCTACTGCTAAAGACCCCTAGCAATACTACTATATAACCGAATAAACTAGTGAAAGTAACGAAGAGGAAGAGACCGGTAGCGATAGTTAATTCTAAGTTACCGCCTATTTTACTATAATAGCAATTGACGGTAATAAGATCGCTACGATCCTAGCAGACTAGTTAACCTGCTATGCTATTACGAAAGAAGACCTCTTCCGTAACTAACTAGAACCGAAAGAGCTACCTTCGCAATTTATACTCGAGGGACGCTACTCTGCCTAGAACTTCTAAGGGATTATGCCCGACTCGGGCGTAGCAGGATTCTTAACCGCTAGCTACCTATAATTCGTAGCCTTATAATAAATTTACGAAGGAATTACGTTAAATACTAAGGCGGCTAGCGGCGTTATAGTAAAATTCGGCGATAGGATACTACTAGAGTCTATAGGGACTACTAAAGTGCTAACGCCGTTTAGAAGCGTTAAATTTTACGTTATTAAGACTAATACTCCCTTCCTTATATGCTTAGGAGATATAGACCTATTAAAGGTCTACTTTAATAACGTTACGAATACCCTTATCTAAGGAAATAAGGTCGTACCTATTATTCGCAAATAAGGCTACCTATAGTTATTACTTAATAAGGAAAAACTACTTGCCTAGAACTACCTTATAGACGCTAAATTGCGACGGGTTTACTATTACTTTAGATACCTATCTATTTAACGATTATATAAGGTGCTCTAGAAGGCTAGCTACCTAGTTGAAATTACGGCAATTAAGTAACTATCGAAAGTCTACTATCGATACTAAATATACGTACTAGCGTTATTACGGTTTAAATTTACGTTACGAGACGATTACGAATTTAACTATAAGGTTATCGCCGACGTAATATACTTTGAAGGTAATAGACTGGTCCTCTACGTCGTCGATACCGCTACGGCGTTTAACGCCGCCTAGTTCCTTAAGGATATTTCTACGAAAGCTATTTAGGAAGCCTTACGCCTTTGCTAGATAGATATATATCAGGGACCCCCAGACTAGCTAGTTACCGACGCTAGAACAAACTTCTGCTTAACAGAATTCCGAAACGCAGCGAGAAGAATAGTAATTAAAATCAAGGAAATTCCTATAAAAGCCTATAATAGTATTAAGAAAGTTAAACAATACTATATACCTCTAAGGAAGGCGTACGAAATCATTAAAGTAGAAGACTTAATAATTACGCTAGAATCAGTACTTTAAATAGTAGTTAAAGTAGTTAACGATACTGCTAGCCTGAACGGAATAGTGCTAATACTCTTAGTATTTAGCTTATACCTACGAATTACCGACGATTCGCTACTATCTCCCGAAGTTATAAGGTAGGCGAAAGCGATTAAGAAGGCGATAAGCAAAGTATATAAACTTTACGCAAGGCGATAGGTAGTAGAAGCTATCGCTACTTGCAATAGCCTTGATATAAGGCTAATTGTTAATTTACTACTATAGTCGTAAGTATAAGTATAGCGTAAAAAGAAGGGTTAGACTAGACTATTTACTTTAGTAGCTATAAACGGCGAAACCTATACTATCGATACGCTATATAGTCCGAAGACCTTCTAGTCTACTATAGTTAAACTATACTATGAAGATCCCGATTAACTACCTAATTCTATCGCTACGCTAGAAGAAGAAGAACCCGAAGCTAAGATACCGTAGTAGGAAGTAGTACGCGACGAAATTATCATCGCTAGCAGAGGTAGTAAACCGGACGAACCGCAAGAGGCACCGGAGCTACCGAAAAGACGCCTAGGCAGACCTTGGAAGAGACTACTACTAATCGCCTACTTTACAAAGGAATTTAACAATAACCTAGATTATTAATAAATATTCCTATCGATTAAGGAGTAAGTAGACGAAGAATTAGTAATTAAACTACGACGAGAAGGTATTATTATTATACTAAGCAAACCGTTCGAATAGTTAACTAAATAAGAGATTAACAGCCTTATCGCTAGAAGAGTATTTAAATTTACTTAGTTTAATAAGAGAAGGCATTAGAATATACAAATCTTCCGATCTTATATCGTTAACAAAGTTAAAGGTAAAACAACTAAACCCTACGAGAAATCGAGACTTATAATATAAGGTTACGCCGACGATAGTAAGAAGGCTATATTAACCTAATCGCTAACGATTTAGTAGGCAAGTTAACGGCTAATTCTATTAATTACCTTATTACTCTTACGAGAAGGGAAATAACTATAGCTTCGAGATATTATATAAGCTTACGTTTAATCCTCTATAAGGCTTAATTATACTATTCTCGCCTACCTACCGAAGCAAATTCAAGACTAATACCTAAAAGGGATTATTATAAAGGTTATAAAGCCTTTATATAGAATCGTAGAAGCTAGAACCTATTAGTAAGCAACGTATTATAAGCATTATAGAGAGAATCTCTAGATAGTTACTTCTTCGTACGATCTATGCTTATTAATCTTATCTATTAAAAATCTATACTTTAGCTATATTAGTATATAAACCGACGATACCCTCGGTTTATTAGACAAGGCGTTCTTATAATTAAAAGACGAATAGTTAGAAAAAGCAGCTTTTATAGTAAAAGCGAAGAATATCCTTATAATTAACAAACCCTTCTAATTTAACAGAAGGATAATTACGCTATTAACCAATAATTCGATTAATTTAAGGTAAAAAGGATAAGCTAAGAAGTTACGATATATTAAGACTACTAAACCTAACCTAAAATAGTAATATATCGAATAACGCGCTAGAGGGGCGTACATCGCGTTAATTTGCTAACCCGAGGCTTATTTCGATTTATCTACTACTACCTAATACTAAGACCCCTTGCTAGAAGCGATAAAAGTATTAAATCAACGGATTCGATAGTAAATAGAATCGCTTAACCGAGGAATAACGTTTATCCTACTCGACCTTATAATAGCTAAGCTATTCGTTTTTATTAATAGGTTGTTTACTAATAACTATAACCTTTCTTCCTAATTAGGGTTTCTAATCATCCTAGCTAACGATACTTCCTCTAATAGTAATAACGGAGAATTTACGATTTATAATAACCTTGTTTATTATAGCTTTACGAAGAGTAAATAAGTTACCTATAGCGTATTAGCGTTAGAGATCTATAGGATGGTTGCTAGCGTCGATATAGCCTACGCCTTCGCTATAACCTTGATAATAATTATTAACTACCTTAACCTACTAACGATTTAGATAGTTATCTATACCGATTCTTATTCGCTATACGAGTGTCTCGTAAAGCTAGGTACTATTAAAGAAAAGCGACTTATAATCGATATTATAGCGTTAAGACAATCGTACGAAAGACGAGAACTCTAAGAAATTCGTTAGATTAACAGCAAAGACAACCTTGCTAATGCCTTTACGAAAAGCAAACTAAATCGAGCCTTCGAAAGATTCGTTAATAGTAATACGATAACGATACGTATAGAGGGATAGGTAACAAGACTATAACTACGGGAGAAAGTAGGGATAGGAGGCCGAATTGACGAGGAGACGGAACTATATAGGGATAACGTATTCCAACCGCTTCAACACCATAAAAAGAGAGTTTCCAGTGTTGCGATAGTTGGAATACGGAGTCGTATGGCACTTCCAGCCACACGCCCGCCAGGCTGAGAGGCCCAAGCCTCCCAGACCCACGTGACAGGCCAAGGGGGAATATCCCCACCTTCTAGTCAACAACACCACTTTCAACTATCATGAACCATCGATTAGAACTAATTTACTGTTATTTGTTATTGACGAACGGAATTCCGTTTCACCCCCTGTGAAACCTACAGATAGATCATCCAGAAGTGGGTCACTGGAGGATTCCACTCCAGCATGTCAGCAAATATCAAGAGTAGGAGTTTCCAACGGATCAACTCAACACATGATACACTACGGACAGGGAACTGATAAAGAATTAATCCTTCAAAACTGAGAGAAAATATTACAATAGAATATGACCAATGATATTTAACGAGAATATTGCCTTCGTGAAGACGGGGATTTTCCACAATCCATGTGCTTTGGAAACAGTATCACAGCTGATTTTACACCGCCTGCTTGTTCGTCAACCAGTGAGTATTTTTATGCCATATGCACCAGTTATATAAGTTCATTGTCCTCTAAATAAAATCCCACATTGGATCATCTGACTCAGACACGAGCGCCACCCTATTAAAGTTCCCGGCCACGAGTTGCAGTCCGCCCTGTGACACGTACGCCGCCAGGTCAAACGGCACCCTTACAACCGAGTCTCCCATGCCTACGGAAGGCGGGGCGTAGTCTTGCGGTTAACGGTAGAGCAGTGATATAAACTAATGCAGGGTGAATGAGAGAGGAAGAAGGGGCTGGTAATCTACCTGCGTGATGGGCGTCTGCGTAGTTATGCAGGATGGCTGAAGGTCATAGACAATGTGGTGTAGGAATTTCCGTCGAGCCGGTAAGGCGGGACCGGGGGCGTCAGGGTCGACTTGGATGTAAGTGTACTTTGTTGTTGCCGGGTCGTACCTTGGTTCGGGGTTGAAGGAGATTGTCGGGCTTTGGAGGGTTTCTGAACTCTATGAGTGTCTGATATCTCATTTGCATTACGGAGGCAACTAAAGTATGGCAGCGAACTCATTCCCCAGGGTCTCAGGTTTGTCACCATACCCCACCCGCAGCTCGATCGTGGGGCGGATGACTAGGAGGTAGGATGGAGTCAGCCCGAAGGATTGAAAGCTATAGCGCACTTCTGCAGCACTCCTAGGGGAGAAAGACAGTGCCGGGCATGTGAATTGTTTCTTTTCAAGCGGTGAACCCTATACCACAGTAGTAAGCAGGGAGAGGAGAGCAGAGTGGATTGTCTTCATGGTTGCGTAGTACTGCTTCTAGGTAGTCTTGGAATAAGTGATGCACACCCAGAGGCTTTTTAATATCCCCATCCCGCGAACAAATCAGACATTTTATACCTAGCACTAAAGTAACCAGCAGAACGTCATACGACCCTGAAAGCTTATTAAGAGATAAAAAGGGTCTATATAAGTCATGGGTTTAGCCATGACGACGTTGCGGCAAGCTATTCCTCAGAATCACGCGATTTTCAGCATGCTAAATGTGACCAACTGAGTCGACATGCCTGAGATAGGAAATCAGTGATCAGCGTGGGGGATTTGACAGCTGAATCATTCTGTTTCACTCGGGAGGCGCCGAAGACGAACTGGCTCTAGCGCAAGACCATCCTTTCTGAGCATATGCCATGACATCTAAGTGTAGCTTTTGGCTGTTGTCATTTTGTCTCGCTCATGAAAGACAACAGGCTTTGCCAACATCAAGAGAAGTTCTAGACCGGTGATCTACATGGCCCGATACTGCAGGCAGGAAACAACCATCTGAGGTGTCAGTGAAGTTTTAATCCTAAATCTTTCTCAAAATATTAGATAATCTGAATACACGAACACCAGTATTTTCCTTGTAAGATAAGAGCGGTATTCCCCTATTCTTAGCTACACCTTGCGCTCATGACTAAGATATCCAGCAACGACCTTTTCGATCTTAGGTTAGTCACTAAGAATAAAATAGTATCATATTGAAAGAGATCTGGGATGTCCAATAGAGACTAGGCATTAGTCCCACAAGTACAGACTCTCGGCAAGCTAAATAGCAAGAAACTGACCCCGCCTCCCAGAAATCTCAAACTATACTGATCCTTTCTGCGGAGTCTAAGTGTAGCTGCATGCGGGTACAACAGGGTCTAGACGATGGAGGCTGTTACCATGTAGTGTTGTGATGCGAACAACTTTATGCCTTTTCACTTGAATACTTCCAAAATAGTAGTATGACATGTTCTAATCGCTTGGAACATGCCTTTTGTGGCCTCGAACGTTCACTTGTCCGGCGCCGGATGCCTCTGGCAAATTCCACGTGAATCACACGGCAACGTGTGGCACCTAGCTGCTATCGTTGGTGATCTGGGACCCTCGACGCTGCAGTCCAAAAATACACCCCCATCATCCCCAACCAGCCAGCAGACACTTCATCCATGTCGTGGCGGACGGCGGCGCTACCCAATTCTACAGCTATTTGCCTCTGACTGATGGCGGGCGCAGAACCTAAAGGTCTAGATCTTCACTGCACCAGCTCGGTTGGCTCTAACTGCAACCAGTCTCGAAGCGACTGTCGGTGATTTCGTCTCTCTGAAAGATTTTGCCCATGGCTACTCATCACAGCACACCAGCCCAAGCAAAGTGGCGCACATCATCGAACCAGGATACCTATGATGTTGACAAAGTGGTGCTGTGGGTATGATAACACTATCATGAAGTCGCCGGTCTTGGCTTCCTCAGCGGCGTGGAAGATCGTGTAGACCACGGCTCCAGACACATCCATTATCTGTCACTACTTCAGCCGGGCTGTTCATTCTCTATGAAAAATGGTCCTGGTGTCCAAAGAGAAAATTGTTAGTGTTAGTCATGTGTCTCCCGCGATATCTGTGTTTCTGAATTTTGGGCGCGTGGGAACAACGCGGCAAAAGACAGCCATGTTCAGTTTCTCTTGGAAAATAGTTTCGTAAAAAGAATTAAAAGTATATGCGCCACAGTCTCAATTATACAATTTGAAGTAGTTTTACTGATAATTCCAGGGGTCATCGCCCCAATCATCTCCCGAATAAAGGTTCCTGTTGAGAAACTATCATTACTATCAAGCTCGGGGCATCTACTATGTCGGTATGATCCACGTTATCCTCTAATCTCATTCACTACTGAAATTTTTTTCATGATGCGGTTGAATAATGCTATGCAGTACAACATCTTAAGAGCATTACCTCCGTAACTATAGGCTCATCGCCCAGGTGACAGCGAACTCAAAACCCTGCAGTTTCTGGATCATTATGCGGCTTGGCTACGAACAACAAGCAAAGACCTTAGTAATGCGGTATGTTCCAAATGTGCGCCAGGTGATCTATCTTCACAGGATATGGGCGGCCGCCGACCGGGGTGTGTAGGATCATCTGGTCCAGTCTTTCTTGTACTGAAGTAGAATCAAAAAAGGTTCACACAATTCAGCAAGTCATGAGCTAACGTTATTTACCACAATTGCTCGGAATATTCCATTTCGCTGTCATCCAAATAGTCTGCTCTCGTCCGATGGTTCCGCGCCTTTCTCTCTTCAACCCGTGCCATGTTGCATTAGACCCGCCGAGACGTACGCTGGTTAAGCGAAGCTGAGGCCTGCATCCAGGCGACAAACAGACCGAAAGGATGGAACATTTGAGGTTTATCCTTTAGGCTGCAGCCAAGGATTCAAGACTGCACCACCTATATGCGATGGATCCTTGGAAGCGATCTAAAATCTGACATTTTCGACTTGCCCCGCGTAGCCTTACAAGGCATCCCACTAGCGAGAGTTGATAAGATATTTCCAATATTCATTGGCAGTGGATCAATACATGTAGAGCTGCATACATGCGCAAATAACCAGAAATAATTATGGTATCGGCCCGCCTGTAGGATTTCATTAGCTATGATGTGACTATACTGCAGGACTAGTCAGGCTAGGACAAGCCTAATCAACTCGCTAGCAGAACGATCTTTAGCATTGCAGCCGCGGCTTGCGAGTGGAGATGGATGGAGCAGAAACCCATGCATTGCCCAGCCGGGCGAAGCTATGTCCCTCTTCCATTCACACCGTCCGACGTACTCGTATACCTTAGTTGCTCCTTCGACTTGTGTAGAGAGTTCTGCCGGGCGGCACTTACCCGGACAAATCAGTGATCTAGCAGGTATTAGAGGAACAGGCTTTGAACCGAAGCAGAAGACCTTCTGCCAACTTTGGCTTGAAGCCGGCTGTCTTGACAAGGGGGAATGGGGACGGCATTCAGCCGATTTCAGTGGGACCTCTTCGGGATTTCCCCGGTGGCCGCTGTACAGTATTGTACCTGAAAATGCAAAGCATCTTCCAATGGAACCTGCAGTGAATGATAGGACGGCTTTCATGCATAGCGAAAACAGTTTCTAAAATGTCCAGCAGTCGTCAGTTTGGGCGAGCCATACGAAAAGCAGTTGCTTGCTCTCCGCGCTGCTTTGGCCCGTTCCAAACTAGATTGGGCCGAATCCAAGCGTTCAGTTCCTCTGGCCGCGTTCAGCAACAACCAAAGGTCGCCGTGCTATACCAAGAGATTGATCCTCCGGTAATTTCTGGAAACCGAAAACCGAAGAAGCCTGGTGGTGAGTTGACAACTTGAACTCCGTAATACCCTTTGCCGTTGACTGTTTGATAGCTAATTGTTATTCTCTGGACATGCAGGTTACAAGGATTCAGGCGCTGATATCGCATACAACTTGAGTCTCTCGAACGAAGTCGAAGTTTTAAGTCCAGCTCTCCGACCAGACCCGCGCAAGGATGTCGACTGGTGCTTTCCAGATAATGAGGATGGTATTCTAACCGCCATTGACAAAGGTGCTACACATCTTTGGGCAAATACTATTCTTTTCGCAAGCCATCCGCTGCAGACCTCCACGCTTATCGGAAAGTATGAGAAAAAAGTAAAGATCATCGGCCAAGGGCCTCTCATCGTTGAAAAGTACGACGACAAGGATTTCGTGAATACGCTGTTGCGTGAAGTGGGTTCGTTTACTATGCCACAGGCATGGACCATTCACGGAGACAAAGACAAACCTGCATACAAGGCATACCCCTATCCAGTAGTCGCAAAGCCTGCAAGGGGCCGTGGAAGCCATGGGGTCAAGGTCTGTCACGATGAGGCAGAGCTAAACTCCCATATTAAGCTCTTAGTATCAGAAGGGACTAATGTCATCATTGTCGAGGAGTTTCTCTCAGGAGAGGAGGCGACCGTAACAGTGATGCCGCCTACAGCTGGTACTGATTATTGGTCACTGCCAGTAGTCTCTCGCTTCAATCATCAGGAGGGCATAGCTCCGTACAACGGAGCGGTCGCTGTTACGAAAAATTCTAGGGCGGTGGTTGATTCAGATGACCCAGCCTACGGGGCAGTGGCTAGGGAATGTGAACGCGTTGGAAAGCTCCTTGGTACCACGGCACCCATCCGGATTGATGTACGCCGCTTTAAACCGGGGTCAAATTTCGCCCTATTCGACGTCAACATGAAGCCGGTAAGTCTGAAGCCTTTGAGAAAAGATATCCGAAGTCGCTGTTTCTAACCCAATATTCTCACCAGAACATGACAGGACCTGGTAGACCAGGACGTGATGAGCAGGCTAGTTTGACACTTATAGCGGCTGCTGCTCTTGGATGGGACTACAAAGAACTGCTGCGACAGATACTTGGCACATCTTCCACACTTGAGAGTTTGAGAAAGCTTAAACCTCGGATTTAACCGAAAAGTATTGTAGATTACCTATTTCGTCTTTATAGCTCTATGTAGGCTTAAAGTAAAGTTAGTAGCTATTTGCATATTCTATGGCCACCTTTGTAATCATAGAATGATTTGTGAATATGCAATGCTCAGTTACGGAAATCCTTTTTGGCTGATGTTGGTCTCTACAAAACACACCCCTGTGAACCCGCCAATGGACCAGTTTCGTGGCATTTCCCATAATTTCTGAGTGAAAGGTGTCCAAGGCCTGACGATGGTCCTGTCTCACTGTCCACAACATAGAGTGTTTGGCATAAGAGACAGTTTTTCTATAAAATGAGGCATGTTGTTTCCTTCACCTTGATTCAATTCGATTGAGAAGTTTTGAAGTCTACTTACGCGGAGGTTAACTTGCTTGCTTTCGGTCGTAAGCCGGTACAGATCGGCCTCAATGCCGATGCCTATGTACGTAAGCATTCAACGGTCTAGGGTACAGATTCTTTCCTGATCTGACTGAGTATGCGTTCCCCTCTTTCAACTGTAATAAAGTCTTTCGAGTTTTAAAAAATTAGAGGTAAAGTTATTGGCTGTTTGCCTCGCAGTTATTTGTTCGTCTCGTTTGCTTGCCTTTTGTCGAAGGTTTCCCGCCGTTTACTGTCATCAGCCGCCGTCATGACTCTCATTCACATGGGTATATTCGACTTTTCTGAATAACTACTTCTGTATCATGGCTGACGGAACTACACTATTTAGTCCTATTCAAGTTCAGGCCTGAAGTGACGCAAGAACACAAGGAGACTTTCGTGAGAGAATTAAAGAAATTGAAGAACTTGTCCTGTGTTAAAGACAACCGTTTAATCGTTGGAGGACCTTCTGTCACGGACCCTATTGAAAGAAGCAAGGGGTTCGAGTTCGCTTTACTCAGTTATCATGAGAACCGTGCTGCGCTTGATGAGTACCAAGCCAGCAAGGAGCACCATTGGTAAGATTGTTTTGTCTAACAACCCGTTGCCGAACATTTCATTCACCGCCAACCTTCTTTTGACCATCTACTGATGTCTTTTTCCAATATTGCAGGGTGACTCAGACATACATGTTTCCCTACAAGGAGGATCTTTGTCGATTTGACTTCGAAGTCGACGAGGCAGACGAATACATGTGTGACTTCTCCAAGCTTGCTGCCAAAATGACTGGTGGATTGTTGACGCCTGAAGAGCAGTCGATATAGACAAAAACAACTTTCAATACAGATATTTCCTATTTTTTTTAAAAACTTATTAAGCGCAATGAGATGGTCAAATCGTCGTTGCGTCTTGTGTTTTTTTTCGCCCATGAATTAATTTTTGATTTCCTCAGATGTAGCTTCAAGAACTGTCATTTGCTACCTTACTAATAATACTGTTATACTTGTAGGTATGCTACCTATGCTATTTAGATATCATCATCGAAGCTGATTTCATGTTGCAACTACACAGGTTTGACTATCGGAGTTGTGATTGGCCACGTCAAATGATAGCTCTGTGATCATATCGTGGCCAATAGGCTAATCTTTGAATAACGAACCGCCATCGAGATGTTTTAAGCACTCTCGCTATTGGCCCCGGGATAAAGCCGCGCATCGGAAGGATCCGATGCATTTACACTCTGGTTTTCGGATCCCCAACATATGAGTTAGCCGATGCAGTAAGCATAATTACCTTTGCTACATGGGACGATTAATGGTGACTTCGCAAACCATCTTCTACATCACACTTTATCAACAGGGCTTCATTCGAATGTTGAAAATTGCAAGCCGCGGCATATTCTACCTCCTCAACAAAGAAAAAGATCAACATACCTAAGCCCAACATGCGAGTTGGAGTGCTTAAAGGCAACGGTATCGGTCCCGAAATCATGAGGGCTACGCAACGCGTTCTCGAAGCTACTGGTGTCCCAATTGAGTGGCAGGACATCTTGATAGCTGAAGAAGCAATTGATAAATACGGGCACCCGCTTCCGCCCGAGACCGTTGCCCAACTACAATCGGTCGGCGTGACCATCAAAGCCCCAATCATTGCTCACAAACTTGTGGGCCGCATCACATGCGATCATCCTGGTGGGACTTCAGCAACTTATCCATCATTGAACAACGCCATCAGACAAGAGTTAGGGCTCTTTGTGAACCCCAGGCCTATCCAAGGTTTCCCGGGCGTCTCCGGACGTCATGAGTCTCTCGATGTTGTCATCATGAGAGAGGTTACTGAGGACCTATATTGTGGCATCGAACATACGATTGGCAACGACATAGCCGCTGAGGCCATCAAACTAACGACACGCGAAGCCGCAACTAGAGTTGCTCGATATTCGTTCGAGTACGCGCGCAGACACGGCCGCAAACGAGTCACCTGTCTTCATAAAGCCAATGTCCTCAATCACACCGATGGACTATTTCTTCGTTGTTTCCGCGAAGTCAGCAAAGATTTTGAAGATATCGAAGCCGACGACCTCATGATTGATGCCGCGTGCTATCTGATTGTGCGCGATCCAAAACGATTTGACGTCGTAGTCGCTGCGAACCAGTATGGAGATATTTTCTCTGACCTGGCTGCAGGACTAGCAGGATCCTTAGGTTTGGCTCCAGGGGTGAATGTAAGCGATGGTATTTCTGTCTTTGAAGCTTGTCATGGCGCCGCCCCCGACATTGCAGGTAAAGGCATTGCCAATCCTTTAGCGCTGATATTGAGTGGAGCTCTGCTTCTTGAGTCAAAAAACCATCACAGAGAGGCCGAAGCGATTCGGAAGGCCACGCGTTTTGTGGTCGGCAAACAAAAGACTCTCACCCCAGACTTAGGTGGCATGGGTACTACAGAGTCTCTAACAAATGCAGTGGTAGAGGAAGTGAAGCTTATCATGGCTGGTAAATAACGACATAATGACGATGATGGAGTTTCACCATGTTTTTATCCAGCAGGAGCCTTAGTAATTATAACAGTGATTTTCCAATTATGCTGCTTGACAACGTCCGCTGAATTTCAGCGTTTATCCGTTGTCTTCTTAGATATTGGCCATAAGCAAAACAAGACTCAAACTTTAGTATCCTGTAGAGTTAAATGTTTGAATTCAAGTCGTTCGGCTTCGGATATAACGATCATGTTGTTGGCAAGCTTCATTCACATAAGTGCAGTATTGTCACATACCTCCAGAATACATTTTATATAGAAGAAAAGGCTTGTTTTCAAACTACAAGCAAGAATCGCTTGCTTAGAAATATTGAATATCTGAATAAAAAGAATTACTTGAGCGTAAATGACAGGAGGTAAACAGTACTCGGTACTTTGGGTAAGAGAATAAAAAAGTGAAAAAAAGCAAACGACGTTGGCGACACATTTCCTTTTTAGTTGCAATATGCCACTCTTCATTCTGTTAGTTTTTTCGTTGAGCATGAAACAATCTAAATCGACTTGGACTCAGGCTCTTCCATGTTGGCGTGTGGAGCGCCGAAGAGAGCGTCCATCTCCTCAATAGGCACATTCTTGGTTTCCCGAATGCACCACCAGGCCCAGAAGCCCATGCAAACCATTAGGGCCCCGAAGAAGAAGTAAGCTAGTTTTGTCAGAGAAAGGTTACAGTTATTCAATGAAGTTCTTACTTCCATAACCAATATCCGAAATCATATATGGTGTCGAACGTGACACAACATAGGACCAGAGTCTCTCATCGGCAATGGTCAATGCCATGCAGAGAGATCGAAGATAGAGCGGATATATCTCAGAAGCATATAGCCAAGTAATTCCCTGAACATATTTAGCAAAGCCTTATGGGAATAAGCCCAGAATAACTGACCTGCCAAGTTGCGCAATAAATCACTCCATACAGATAGACGCAAACCATGGCAAGGTAACCCCAACCAGACATACTTGTTCTACCTGCTGCTGCTGCTGCCTCGGGATCGTTTTTCATGACGTATCCTCCAAGGTAAAGCTAAAAGGTTTCAGCGCGTAGACTTGTATAAGAGCTTTCAGGTTCTTACCATAGGTACCGCACCAACGAATGCACCCCAAATAAGACCTCTGCGACGTCCAAAATGGTCTGCAACCCAAAAGGAGAATATGACCATTCCAAGGGTCTTAGCGACACCGTAGAAGCCCGTAGCAAAAAGTTTCAAGTCAGTAGACTGGATGCCCAACGTCTGGAAAATGCGAGGAGAATAATACGTGATAATGTTTACGCCCGTCATATTCTGGCACCTGAACATAATATTAAGCCGAGTGTACTCAAACTTGCGATGATAACAACTTACATCATGAGACATAATCCGATGGCTAGGCGGTTCCGGATGCCCTTTCTTGTTAGTTCTCTAAGTTTCCCTTTGAGCCCGGGGCGCTTTGCAGCCAAATGAGCCTCATATTCAACGGCAAGGCGGATTTCGCGTAGTTCGTGGACGACGTATGGATGATCAAGAGGAAGCTGACGGATGTCGGTAAGAATACGTTCAGCCTTATCCCACTGATCTTTTCCACATAGCCAACGTGGTGATTCGGGGCAAAATGGCAGGATAACAAGAAGAATTGTGGCTGGTAAAAGTTGGAGCCCCAAGGGAACCATCCACTGAGTGCTGGCTAAGGGAGGTATTAGTATCATAGCTTTTGATTGGGGAGATTACACACTCACTGTCTGGGCTAATTGTCTTGTTGACAGCGTAGTTTACCCAGAATCCTAGCATCTGTGCGCCTTGAGAACCAATCTCATAAAACCCAACCAACTTTCCGCGAATAGTAGGCGGAGAAACCTCAGCAATGTATCTATAAAACAGTCAGAGATGTTTGGAATGGTATGAACAAGATTGAAATGCATACACAGGGATCACCGGCGCTGAAGCACCAATTCCGAGGCCAGCAACGCATCTTCCGGCCATGACAAGAGCGACCATGCCACGCGAGCCCGTTTGCATAGACGCGCCGGCTAAGAAGACAATAGTGGCAATAGTGATGCACCACTTCCGGCCCCATCGGTCTGAAATGGGGTAAGAGCATAATGCACCGAGAAACATGCCTCCCTGGAAGCAAGAAACAATGTTGGATGTAAGATCATCAAGTTGACGCTGTGTTTTGTTTGCGAGACCGAAGTCTCGCTCAAAAGAAGGCAGAATTAGGGTACCTCCCATGACGGAGACATCGTAGCCTAGATGTATTGTCAGATGAGTACCTGGGTTTCTGATATTGAAACATACCAAGAGCCACAGCACCAAGACAGACACCGATGCAGTAAAGGTAGATTTTCCAGTTGGAAACTTCTTTCGGAACAGGTATGGCCTCTGACTGATTAACGTCGTTAACATCACTGATGAAGGTTTCGGTTGTCTCAGTTTTCTCCATGACTTGAGATTGTTGAAGCATCAAGCTTCAAAAGGAAGAAATGAAGAAACCGTCAACGAAATTGCAAGAATAACCAGCACAAGCTCAGCCGTGAAATCACTAATGGAATAGACAAAACCAAGGTTCTCTCTGCCCATGGACAAATCTTATCATCCCAACCTGGCCGCTCATCTTATTTTGTAGGTAAAATTTGCAGTGAAGTCTACCGAGAAGACAAGCTCGATTATCATAACCGAGACAGGGGGTAAGCTGCACGAATATGCAGCGTGGGGGAGGCTGTGCTTTGTGCGGGGAACAACCAACTCTAGATAGAAAGTGTGGCAACTCAAAATGTCACTTGAGATGAACCAGGCCCGGGATGATGCCGTAGCTTAACACATTCTCTAGGATTGTATCATTCCTGTCTTTCTGAAAATGTCCGGTCCAAGGCCAGACCGTGGCAATGAAGTTGCCTATTCGCCATGCTCTTGTCATTTGCGTTCTCATGATGTCGTTTGCCATATGCCAAGGCTGGCAAAAGCCAAGATCGCTTTGCAACCCCCTGCTCTTGCGGGGAAGAATACATTTGTGTGTACAATACGGAGCTATCTGTGTGCTAATGGGCAGTTACCTTTGGGAAACACTCTCTCACGGAGCTATCCGTTATCGTGTACATCAAAATCGAGAGAGTAAGTAACTTCTTCACGGGCTAATCCGGCTAAGCTAAGTGCTATGGTGCTATCAACAGTTGGACGACATGTCCACCTACGACGAATTCAAGACGTGAATATCCGGAAAGAGAAACTTGGCTCATCTTACTCCGCACGTTTATTCAGTGGAACATTGCCCCGCATAACTTCAGAAATCTATTGAATAGTGTATTGTTACCATTGCGTTGGATTCCGAACCTGCTAGTCCCAGGGATGTCTTTTCCGCCCGACATTGATATCAGGACATAATCATGTAACGCCAAACCCTTTTCTGATGTGATCACCAAAGTAATAAGCTAGAAGGAGAGCATAGCCACTCGGCAAATAATGTCGGAAAGACCCATTCCGTTCAACACCTTTTCACTATCATGGCGCTTTTACAGGTGGCATCACCACGGTCATGTTTTTTGTAAGCTGGTACTCACTGGAAATCCTTCCATGATACGCTCTAGTAAATTGAAGCTTGTGAACGTAGTTGACTTCCAGCAAAATGTCCCCAAGAATGGAGAATGTGTATCGAGAGAAATTCGAGAGCTGCTGGAACATTAGTTGCTGTTATTCTTCCGTGCCTTAGCTCCCAGAACTCATATTAGAAGAGGAAACACCTATACCGAATCTTGAAGATAGCTGTTTTCCGCCTCTTCTTTTCCGTGTTGGTCGGAGACGTACCTGTAATCGGCGAAGAACAGATGACACATCGAATCAAGATAGACATCTTGAGATGATAGTCTGCTGTATGAACACATCACATCCGATGCAACTTACACAGCCTCAATCGAACGATGAAACTCCCTCATCCACGATTCTGGCCCTCGGCAAGGCAAGTGTCAAGTCATAAGACCTCATCAGTATGAAATCTTCATCATGCATACCAAATCGAGGTGTTGGCGTTGAAGCACCTAATGCATGTGAGCCAGTCTTGGCATAGCGCAAGTGCATCGGCTTACCGCCGAACACCATGTCAATGTAGGAATGTAGTACATAGTTACAACCGATATCACTAATTTCAGAGTCCAGATCATTTTGTAGAAGAGGGGAAAGAGAGGGGAAATGTACGAATGGTGAGGTCTCTCCAATTTTTATCAAGCACTGCCACGATACGATTGAATCCAAAGACATCCCAATGCTCGAGGCAGATTTTTCACTGATTTGCTCAGCCCCCTCGATATGGTATAATAGTATTCAGATCACAGCATTACAATTCAATTGCTTCTAAGTGCTACAGACATACAGTTCTGGTTTATCTCATTCAACACAAAGTTTACTGACTCAATTTCTTACTACTTGTGCTTTTGCGAATACTCAGACAGTTCAATTCAGAATCATGGCGGGCGATACGCTTGCTCCTCCCGTGTCCCATGGAAACTCGCGAGGTCGGTCTTCAAGTAAAGCCGACACAATAGTTTCGACAACTTCAAATCCGTTTCTGACGCCAGCGGCTACTAGTCGTGCCTCCTCGATCCAAGATGACCCCCAAGCATCTCTTCGTCCGGATCCTGGCACTGAAGCCGACTTCCAGATCAATAACAACCCCTTCGCATTCTCGCCAGGGCAGCTAAACAAGTTGCTTAATCCCAAATCCCTTGCTGCATTCCGCGCTTTGGGTGGCCTTGATGGCATTGCTTATGGCCTTCAGTCGGATATTCATGCTGGCCTTAGCCTGGATGAAATTGCAGCGCCTGGCCAGGTCTCCTTTCAAGATGCTGTCAGCCCCATCTCCCCGCAGCAATCCAAGATTCAATGGAGAGAAGCCACAAACAATGCCAAACAGCCTTTCGAAGACCGTGTCCGGGTTTACAAACGCAATGTCCTTCCCGCCAAAAAGGCTACCCCACTGTGGAAGCTGATGTGGAACGCTTACAACGATAAGGTCCTCATACTTCTGACAATTGCGGCTGTTATTTCCCTAGCCTTGGGGCTCTACGAAACACTCGGCGTTGATCACCCGCCTGGCTCGCCTACTCCTGTTGACTGGGTCGAGGGTGTGGCTATCTGTGCCGCCATTGTAATTGTCACACTTGTTGGCTCAATAAACGATTGGCAAAAGGAGCGAGCTTTCGTTCGCCTCAATGCAAAGAAAGAGGAGCGTGAGGTAAAGGTTACCCGCTCCGGAAAGCCAACCATGATCAACGTGCATGACGTGCTTGTTGGCGATGTCTTGCACCTAGAGCCGGGAGATCTTGTGCCTGTAGATGGTATCTTTATTGATGGCCACGAACTCAAGTGCGATGAATCATCTGCTACAGGCGAGTCTGATGCTCTAAAGAAGACAGGAGCATCTCTTGTTTTGAGGGCATTAGAGAACGGAGATTCTACTGGCGAGCTTGATCCTTTCATCATTTCAGGGTCTAAAGTTTTAGAAGGTAAGAATGCCCTCCCAAGATCCTGGTTCATTATATGAATAACCATGTTTACAGGAGTTGGAACATTCATGTGTACTTCTGTTGGCGTCAACAGTAGCTTTGGAAAGATTCTGATGTCCGTCCGCACCGAAACTGAGCCAACTCCCCTCCAGCACAAACTTGAGGGTCTTGCCATGGCTATTGCCAAGCTCGGTAGTACTGCTGCAGGGCTTCTTTTTTTTGTTCTGCTATTCCGCTTCCTGGCGGGTCTTCCAAGCGATTCGCGAGCTGCTACCGATAAGGCATCTTCTTTCATGGATATCCTCATTGTTGCCGTTACTATCATCGTAGTAGCTGTGCCCGAAGGCCTCCCACTCGCAGTAACCTTGGCACTGGCGTTTGCAACTACACGGATGTTGAAAGAGAACAACTTGGTCAGGGTTTTGCGTGCTTGTGAAACCATGGGTAACGCAACGGCCATTTGTTCAGATAAGACAGGCACTCTGGTACAGTCCCCAACATGCAGCTCATTTTGATGATCAAGCTGACTCCCAATCAGACTACAAACAAGATGACTGTTGTTGCCGGCAGATTCGATGAGGCAATGTTTACAGCATCAAGCTCTCAAGATGATTCAGGCACATCAGTTCAATCTATCTCATCTTGGGCCAACGAAGTCAATCCGGCTGCGAGAGAGCTCATTGTTCAATCAGTAGCGATTAATTCGACCGCATTCGAGGGTGAAGAAGATGGGAAACCGGTTTTTATCGGCTCCAAGACTGAAACTGCTCTGCTTGAACTTGCCAAAGACCATTTGAGCCTCCATTCCCTTGCCGAAACCAGGGCCAATGAAAACGTCGTTCACATCATGCCTTTCAATTCCAGCAAGAAATGCATGGGCGCAGTAATCAGACTTAGATCTGGAGCTTACCGCCTCCTCATCAAAGGCGCTTCCGAAATCTTGCTCGGCTGCTGCTCCTCAAAGTCTAACTTTTACAACTTGGAGGAGGAACCGCTCACAGAATCAGATCGCCTCTCATTTACTCAAACCATCGATGAATATGCAAAACGATCACTCAGAACTATTGGACTCGTTTACAGAGACTATGAACAATGGCCGCCTGCAGCTTCAGGTGAAAGCAGTGAAAGTAGCGCCGACATTGCAACCATTCTACAATCAGGAAACCTTATATTCCTTGGTGTCGTTGGCATCCAAGACCCCGTTCGTCCTGGTGTGCCAGAGGCTGTGAGAAAAGCACAACACGCCGGTGTTTGCGTCAGAATGGTAACCGGAGACAATGCCGTGACAGCCAAAGCTATTGGAACTGAATGTGGCATCTACACGAACGGCGTTGTGATGGAAGGTCCTGATTTTAGACGACTATCAGATGCTGAGATGGATGATGTCTTGCCGAGACTCCAAGTACTTGCTCGCTCTTCCCCTGAGGATAAGAGAATTCTTGTTTCGAAGCTTAAGGCCCTGGGAGAAACCGTTGCCGTTACTGGTGATGGCACCAACGACGCCCCTGCCCTCAAGGCTGCCGATGTTGGATTCTCAATGGGAATTTCTGGCACTGAGGTTGCTAAGGAAGCATCTGCAATTATCCTAATGGATGACAACTTTGCGTCCATAATAACTGCTTTGAAATGGGGCAGAGCTGTCAATGATGCGGTTCAGAAGTTTCTGCAGGTAAGGGAAATCGTTTCGCTTTCAAGGCGAACAACTCTAACACTTCTGTCCTTCTAGTTCCAAATCACGGTCAACATTACCGCCGTATTGTTGGCATTTGTCACCGCTGTGTACGACTCAGAGATGAAGCCTGTCCTCAAGGCTGTACAGCTGCTCTGGGTGAACCTGATTATGGACACCTTTGCTGCATTGGCCCTTGCCACTGATCCTCCAACCGAGAAGATCCTTGATCGCCTTCCTCAGGGAAAGAAAAAGGCATTGATTACCACCAACGTAAGTTTTAGCCACTTGCACTCGCTTTCTAGAGTTATTGGATTGAACTAAACATTTCCAATACATAGATGTGGAAAATGATCATTGGTCAGTCGATCTACCAGCTGGTTGTTACCTTTGTACTTTACTTCAGCGGCGGCACTATCCTCAACTATGATCTCACTGATCCGGACAAGAAACTCGAACTGGATACCGTTATCTTCAACACTTTTGTTTGGATGCAAATCTTCAACGAGTTCAACAATCGTCGTCTCGATAACAAGTTTAACATTTTTGAGGGAGTGCACCGAAATTTGTTTTTCATAGCGATCAACTGCCTTATGGTTGGCTTGCAAGTTGGAATCATCTTCGTGGGCTCAAGAGCCTTCCAGATTTCCCCCGGGGGTCTTGATGGTACTCAGTGGGCCATTTCAATTGTTGTCGCGTCGCTCTGCTTGCCTTGGGCCATTGTCGTTCGGCTGTTTCCCGATGCCTGGTTCGCCGCCATTGTCGGGGTTGTCGGGAAGCCCTTCATGCTTGTTTACGCAACCATGAGCGCCGGTTGGTCCAGAATTGGCAACAAGCTTAAAAGAGGAAGATCTGAGGCGGACGCTGAGACTGGAAACCCGCCGATGGTGGTAGTTTCAAGTGTCCTTACCACGGCCAGCCACGGGAGGGATGAGAAGATGGGATAAGTCGATTATGTGGCTTCGATGACATGAATGCGGTTACCGCGAATTCTTTGTTAGTTGTTTGTGTTGTATTTCCTTCAAGCACCCTCTTTTCTTTCTATTTTAGATGGCATATGTTCCTTTCCCTCCAGTACTTGCTCAGCATACGTTACCAACATACACGGACTAAAGACAACAGGGTCTCGTTGACTTGGACTTGGCCATTTAGAAAGTCAGGCAAAAACCTACATATTTCTCTTTCATGTATTCGTCCAGTATTCAAATGCACAACTATTAGAGAATGATGTTTTGTTCAAGATTTGAGACACTGTTGAATGTTGATACGGATTTTTGAACGCTACTCTGCGCAAAATCCATCTCCATCCCTATGACAACTAACTAGGCAAGGTACTTCAGGTTGAAAATGACAGTCTCAACAACATCCCAGTCCTCATCCTTTGTCTCATCTCCAAAGATTCTAAGGCCACGAGCAATGAATTTGTAAGTCCCCTCAGGCACGGTTGTGCGGTCGGCAAGCTGGCCACCAAAGTTCCAAGTATATCCAAAACGGTGAGCAAACTGAACAGGCGACGCGGGCAAAGCGCCGAGAGTCGGGTAACCAAGGTGATCCGTAACCTTGAGTGTCGAGTTGCTCGCGGCCCCAACGGCAACAAGCTCGACGTGCAACTGAGTGGTTCCCAGAGTCGGGGTAACGACCATCTTAGGGTAGATGGCGTTGCCAGTGGCACCGGGGCGGGGGACGGTGAAGGTTCGGTTAGCGTTAACGGGAATGAGGAAGTGGTTGTCAGTCGAGGACAGGTAAACGCCACTCAGTGCAATGCCGGGAACCAGAACGGGGGTATCGTGCATACTGCCGGCAACGCCTAGGTAAGGCAGTGAAAGGGTCTCGCCATTGCTTCCCTCAAGAGTGATGTAGCCGCTGTAGACTGGAAGAAGGGTGGCGTTGAGTCCAGTCGGAGGGACGGCGGCGAAGTGCACTTCGGCGCTGCCTCCCGCTGGGACGGTAAAGGGGTCCGTGTCAAATTTGATCTCTGCCCAGGCATCTGCGGTCGGAACAGGGGCACGAGAAACGACGAGTTGGGCATCGCCAGGAGTGAAGGTATAGACAGTCGCAGCCTTGGCGTGTCCGAGTTTGTAGGTGACTGCCTCGGAAGCAGTGTTCTTGACGCTAAAGGTATGCTCACTCACGAAGTTGTCAGTGTCGTTGAATGAGATACCGCTGGAGCTCAGAATTGTGGTGGCGTAAGCAGCATCCCAGGCCTGAACAAGACCAGCGCCCTGCTGGGCCACAGGAGCAAGGAGGTCCTCGCTCACGGTGGTGCCGTCGTTCCACGCCTTGGGCTGCGCAGTAGCAGCAATCACGTTGCGGAGTATTTCTTGATCAAAAGTTCCCCGGACCTGGCCTACGAGTGCGTAAACAGCGGCAACAAACGGTGTAGACATTGAAGTTCCAGGGTTGACCATGTACGCTCCCTGGTCCCACGTCCAAGTGGACAAGATGCCACCACCGGGAGCAATGAACTGAGGCTTGATTTCAAGCTCCCAGCTCGGGCCGTAACTGCTGAAACTGCTCACGTAACCGGCAGTAGGGCCGTTGCTGAAAGACTCTGCGATAACGCCGGAGGAAGCTGGAGGTCCGATGGACACGGTGACGTTCTGGGGGTTGGCAATCCACTCGCTGGCCTGGCGGGGAGTGACCATACCGCTACCCTCAATTCCATCGACGTAGATGTATGGGGAATGCATTCTCCTGTTCTCAAATGTTAGGAAATACTGCGAGTTGCATAGGAAGATGCAGGAAGACATACGATTCGCTCTCAGGGTAGAAGAAGATATACTTGGCCCCACGGGCAAGCACGTTCGCCGCTTGCGTGTCAGAGGAGCACCCGTTGATATTGAAAACAGGGAGAGTATCCGTCAAGTCAACATCTTCAGGGAGAGGCTCACATGCGGTGTTGTTCACTCCTCCAACCCAAAGCCTCAGGGTAACGTTCGCAGTAACGGGAGGCGTGCTACCTTGCCATCCAAAGGCGAATTCGCCCGTTTCATTCTTGAAAGAGCCACGAGTCATCAGAGTAGGCAGAATAGTGTTATCAGCGGAACCAATTGCAGCTACAGACTTTCCGGATGCTGGCGAAGCAACGGCCCAAACACCCAAGCCACCGGAGTTTGAAGCCGCAACAACGACGGGGACACCGGCTTCAGCGATACGAGAGACAGCAACGGCCGCCACATCCTCAGTCCAGCCGGAGTCGTCGCCAGCAGAGCATGAGATGACGTCACTGCCATCCTCGTAGGCCTTGTAGAACGCCTGGACCAAGATCTCGCTGGTCGTATAGCCAGCGCAGCCGCTGACCTTGTACGCGCCGAGCGTGACGTCTGGCGCAGCTCCGGTGAAGCCAAGCTCATTTTCCTGCGCCATGATGATACCCGCAACATGGGTTCCATGACCCTGGCACGAGTCGAGAGGGTCAGCATCGGGCTGGGGCGCATCTGACCTTTCGGTGTAGGCGTCGCCCGTGAGATCCCATCCGTAGCCGACGGGGAAGCCCTCGCCAAAGCCACCTCCAAGGGCTGGATGTCTATAATCTACACCTGTGTCGACAATGGCGACCTTGATTCCCTTGCCAGTGAACCCGGCCTCGCGGAGCTTGTCGACCTGAGTCATGACATGCGTGCTGTATGTGTCCTTGGCCGCCTCGTCGCGTCGGTATTTAATAGACTGCAACAGCTGATCGCTTGTAGCATTGTCGCTGCGACCAACAGAGCTGGGATTCAACTTGGGCATCTGAATCTTGCGCACAGGCCAAACTCCCTTCACGTTGAGCTTCCCAGCAATCTTGCTAGTTGTGACGTCGGGTTCCTCGTCACCTTCAACGCGGAAAGATGCACCTTTGAAAAGGCGGTACTTGAAATCCAGCCGGGGTACGACATCCAAACCCTCAGACCGGAGTTCATTGTACAGCGCATCCGGATCCTGTTCGCCCTCGAGCTCAACGATATAGGTGCCGCGCACGAAAGAATCCTCGTTGGCCTTGGGCGTAGGTTCGGCATCGGCGGCGGCAACACAAGCCGTGGAGGCCAAGAGGCCTAGGGCGAGCGTTGCAATGTTGGAGGAGAACCTCATGGTGGTAGTTGACGTTGGGTTTGAAACGAATGACAATTGACCGGCGGTGACCAACCGGGATCACTTGGAATCAGCAAACGCATCGTGGTATGAGTATATATGGTTCGTCGTTGTGGTGCTATGGAGGTGTAGAACTGGAGGCGATTAGATTCACGCACGAACACGAGAAATTGAGACCTTCCCGTTTGGTACGCGAAATTACCGACGCTAGGGGCATTGGACGATCTTAGTCTTGGCTGCTATCTGCTGCATCTCTGCCGTTGTCGACCATCGCCAAGTCGGATTTATGGTTCGCTTTCGGTTTGCATTCCCTGCTTGACATGGACCTTCTTGATCAGGATTTATCCACCCACACATGGATTTCACAGCATGTAGCGACCCGTGATACGACTGATTGTGGCCCCAGTTCGGCCGACTGCCGAAGTTTAGGTCGTGGGGCCATGGTCGTATTCGAAGATCATGGTGGACCATTGCAGGCATCAAGCACGCCATGCGCGGGTGAAATTCACAGCTTAATCGATTTACCCGCGTCCCAGAGCATTCAAAGTTGTCAGGGAGTGTTCGTGCCGGTAAGTCCGGCGGTATCGAGGGAACGTGGTTGAAAACATTCAAGCCCATTGTTAAGCATTGAAACATTTGTTGCATGAAGTGCAGGCATAAGTTCGCTAGGAGAATGAGAGACCAAGAGCGCTTAAACTTGGACATTAAGAATTGAATCAGAAAAAATGAACATATGGAAGATGTTAAATGTAAAAAATATTCATTCGAGGGCGTCTTGTGATAGCACGACCTGGTTTCGATCCAGGGACCTCTGGGTTATGAGCCCAGCGCTCTACCCCTGAGCTACCGTGCTGTTATCCTTTAAGTGGGTTACTGCCCCACGTGAGATGCTGCAATTTTTGGCTGCATGTATGGACGTCAACTTCGTGGTTAACCAAATGTTGTCGAACGAGAGCTGGAAGAGGTTTAACCAATTCTGCAAGTCTATTTTAAGTCTCAAATTATTCAGACTTTACACCGTAAACCCGAAACGACCACTTATGTAGGGTGGAAGAATTTCGACCTGCCCTATTTGATCCCTGTAGCATTGGCATTTTTAAACTTACTTATTGTGAGAGGCTAATTTCAAGGCTTCTAACCTTCGTCATATATTAAACAATGGCGTGAGCTTTTCGAGTGGGCCATCGTTTGCAAGCATGTCACCTTGAGATAGAATCCAGTACTGTTTTGATTATGCTTCCTTGTGCGGGACACAATAACGATTTTGGTGTGGAAAGAATAAATCATCTCTAACTGTTACTCTCAATAGTTTTTCAGTTAGAACCCGTATGGTAGAACTTTTTCGAGCTCGGTCAGATTCCAACTTTCACAGAAAGCTCCTACATGTCTTGTCCCGGTAGTCCTCACGAAACAGAGTGTGATCTTCTTCTGTATCATGCCTATGCCCTTCGTGGCAACAACTTGATCCAAAGCGGCGTCTTCTCCCAAACCATAAACACCTTTTGGCTACCCATCCAATCTCCTTCTGTGGCATTCTGAATATCAAATTGCCACACGAGCCTCGCAATAATCAACTTCATTTCGGCATATGCGAGGTTTCTCCCAATACAGGCGCGCGGTCCGTACTGGAAAGGCTGTGAAGCGTCTCTCTTGTCATTCGCAAACTCGGGGTCCTCGCCCAGCCAGCGTTCGGGGATAAACTCCCCAGGTCGAGACCAGTTTTCAGGGCTGTTGGAAGCGGCGTAAATCGGTATGCTTACAGATATACCACCTGGCAGGAACTCTCCGTCTACGGTAGCTCCACCAGGAGGCACGACGCGGTGGTGCGGTTGCGGGGAAGGTGGGTAAATGCGGAGAGTTTCCTCGATGCAGGCGAGGAGATACTTGCAGCTGTTTACGCCCGTGAATGTGATATCATCTCGGTGTGAGAACGCAGAGCGAACTTCGGCGGTGAGGCGCTCAAGAACGCGGGGGTTCTTCAAGAGAAGGAAGGTCAATCCTGCGAAGGGGGATTGTTATGTCAGTGTACTTGAGTTACTTGTGAGGTCTGTCGTTGACTTGGCATACCTGACATTGATGTAGCAGTAGTCTCACTTCCGGCCGCAATCAAAATCTGGGAATTGCCCTCTAATTGATCAAAGGACATTTTCCCTGAGTTATACGCTGCGATCATCTTGTCCATGAAGTCCGTCACTGTCGTTTGGGTCTTGAGACGATGTTTCACTTTCTCCTACGAGAATATTTAGCAAAAGACACGCGAAAGAATAAACAGTCGTTCCAGTGTAGATACCTACGACTTGCAGTTTCTTGAGCATTTTTCCATCTGAGATGACTTTCGGCGGTATCAAGAAGAGTGTGACAGGAAGCCGAAGTAGGTAAGGGAAACGGGATATCATCTGATGGTAAGAAAAGAACTTGGCGAGGGAGAAAAAGATCTGGACCCAAACGTGAAGGGTAGACGTCTTGAGACAATCAAAAGACTCGCCAAACGCTAGCATTGCGCGTTAGATGATTGAGCAGTCAAGATAGGGTTGGGTAATACCCGCGGGTACCCGTATGGGTAGTACCCAAAACTACCCGTGGGTAGTTTGGGTAAACCCGAATTACCCACGGGCAGTCCCACTATATTTACCCGCGGGTTGAAAGGCCCGTGGGTAAAACGACCCATGGGTTACACTACCCACGGGTAATTTTGCTACCCACAAGAAACGCGGGAAATACTGTAACTAAGATAGAAAGAAAATATAACTAGTTAGTTATAGGGAGAAAGAGTAAGTTACATAAAACATAGATGGCTAGAATAGATTACTACAAATATAAGAAACTAATAGAGAATAATACGATAAAGTCGGAGTGAAATCAGAGGAACAATGTATATTTAATCGCTATCCTCGTCAGGAGAGAGTTCGACAAGATCTAGCCGAGTAAGTCTCTTCCTTTTGCGACCCCCAAGCTCGGAGAAGTTTGGGAGTTCTTGGGATACAGAAGGCGTAGGTGAGTTGCTAAGTTGGGAAACTTGACTCGATAGTTTTGGCTGTTGAGAGCTAGATAAGGATGGCAGCTCCTCATCTCTATCGCTAATATCCTCCTCTTCTACTGAGACTTCGTAAGGAGGCGGGGAGGGAGCATCTCCTGTAGCAGTAATAGAGATCTTAGTAAGATCATCAGAGACCTTCAGATATCTCTGAATATCAGCTTTATCCAATAGAGAAGAGTAGTTAAAAGCTTCTCTAATAATATGCTGGCGCTCTTCAGATGCTTCAGTGATATTCGTGTCATCTGGAACTTCCTCAAGTGTGGTTTGGGAAAGCCAGGCCTCATTATTCTGGCTAATTTTGATAGTCAAAGTATCAAAAATAGTATCAGCCGAAAGGTTGAACCGAGCGTAGTGACAGATATGGCGAGCAAGGCTGAATGATCGCTCTAAGGGTATTGACGTCGGTTGAATAGATAAGAAGTCTCGAGCCATGCGACAAATACCATGGAATCTGGGATAGCTATTGTCTAGGCGGACCCAAAATTGCTGAACAGTTTCATCAGGGAACATAACTAAATATAGTTATTAGCTGTTAAGCCTAGTAAGATATGAGTCTTTATCTTACCAATATTAAAAAAGTCATTACAGATATTTCGTGCGTCTTGGGATGATGACATTTTGCCCTTATAATAGGTTAGTACAGTGAGTTGCTACAATAGATTGCTACAAATACCCTTTTCTTTAGACTACGTGATAGTAAACTATGCAGAGTGTATCGGAGTCCTTCAGTTGCAGCTTTTTGAGTATTGGTATGGCGTTCCGAATCTTGATGGTACTGCTTTGTATATACCTCGATAAATTCTTGCTGTACTCGAGTTCGAAGTGAGGCTGAAGAAGGAAGGTATTCGAAGTAATTTGCGAATTAGAATCGCGTGTCAAAAGTACTCGAAACTGATGTCCCAGCTTCAGGGGTAAGGAGAGTTGCAATACCATATACCTTGAAGGAATCCTCTTCAATTAGCTTTTGAACGTATTTTTCTAGCTTCTCTTGGCCCTTTTTCGTAGCAGCCTGAAGGATTGATATCCAAGTAAAGTCTTTGCTAGTAACTTTATCTTTAAGTGCAGAGGCGTAAAAGTATAAGTGAACTGTTGCAACTTGTAATAAAGTAAAGGTATGACCAGGGGTAAGGTCATTTAACCGGCTAAGGATGTTTGTAAAGAGTAAAAACGGGCTAGTGATATCAAGCAGAATATCAAGAGCCTCCCAATCGGTCTCCACAAGAGAGAATTGTTCCTGTAGAGAGTGCTTTTCAACCCAAGCTAAAATCGTTGTTTTAAGCTCTCTTGCGCGGAGACACATAAGTGTAGTAGAGTTCCACCTTGTCTTAACATCGCGGAGGAGGCGTAGTGGTCGCTGGCCAATGCGAGTCGATTTCTGGAGGTCGAGAAACTCTTGCGTCTTCTTACTAGAAAGCTTAAGGGAAACTGCGAGGTCACGAATCTGGAGGTATATATGTTAATATAAAATCTTATAACTAGGTGAAGTATCTAACCTTTTGAATAACAGCTCCAAAAGGATTTTCCCCAGCAGTAGAATCTTCAGTATCAAAATCATCGTCAGAGTCCTCTTGATCTTTAGCTCGAGTAGTAGAAGGCTCAAACTCTGTAGAGGCTTCTACCATCGAAATTCGAAGAGCCTCAAAAATCGCTCGAACAACAAGGTTGAAAATATGGGCTAAACAGCGAATATGATATATCGGCTGTACTGTGGATGTCGACCCTTTTGCAAGTTCTTGTGCTAGGACTTTTGGCTTAAAAGAACTTGCGTTGTCTGCAGAGACTGTCTGAAATCGAATTGTCTTCTTCGTCCTCTGGCGAATATTTTCTAACAGAGTCGATAAAGCCGTTGCTTGCTTAGAGGCTGTATGACCATCTGTCATATCAATAGCACCAAGAAGAACCTGTTGTAACCTCCAGTGCTTGTCGATAAAATGGCATAAAACACCAAGCAGTGAATATTTTAACCCAGGTGTACTCCAGATATCAATCATCAGAGAGACATAGCTACCAGGCGGAATTAGCTGAAGAGTGTGGTGTTGAATGCGTAAGGCCTCCTCGGATATCCAGCTTCGGAGCGTCTTTCGAGATGGGAGGTGGTAGAGAGGATTCAGGTGTGAACAGAATTGCCGGAAACTTAAGTTGTCAACAGTATTAAGCGCTAAGTTAGATCCAACAATACAGTAAACTAATGCTTGATGCTCCGAGACTGCTTTCAATTGGGTACCCTAGATTGCGATTACTACAAATGATTGCTACAATGACCTGTAAAACTTACAGGCACCTGGTTTGCGCCTAAACGTCGAGTCTTACAAGACTTTGCAGCGAGGTGTCGTTGCATAGCACTTGTACCAGAGTTTTTGATTGTTGGATGATTGAAAACTTGGTGACAGTGCTTGCAGACTAATTTTGGCTCCCCTGATGTCATATGGTAGCCTTGGTGAAAGTGATCCCAGAATGATACTCGGCGTTGTAAAGTCCACAAGGATTTGGCGAAGCGTTTTCGTTCAGGTTGAGGGGATTTGGACAACGGTGTGTGTTTGCCAAGGATTACCCATTGGAGATACCATGGCAGGGTTTTGAAAAACGAGAGAAAAGTCTAGAAAGTCTCAATAACAAATAAAATGATTTCCGACTGTATCTGTAAACCAGAAGGTGGAGTATTGATTGTTGGAGTCTGCGTAGAATTTACGAGCTCGAAAGCAGCAGAACAATCGGATGCAAAAGGGTCTGGCCCAAAAGGGTCAGACGCAATTGAGTTCGACATCATACGTAGTAAGAATTACCTTTAGTGTGAACAGGAAGTAGTTTGCAGGATTACTACAAGATGAATACAAACATTTGATTATGTGGCCTTACGTAAATTTCTATTTTAGGGTTTCTGACTAATACGTTTCGTACACAAATCTAAAAGCTCTGAATTCTCCTTCGACTTGTTTTTTCTCCCACTTACATTCATCCTTCAATGCCTCGCTTATCAACTAGCCCTGTGTCAGATCAGAGCTCTCCGCTAACAGTGGAGGGCTCTTCACCGCCAAATAGTTACCCCTCATCATCAGCGAGGGGTAATCCCCTGAAACAGCCAATTACAGAGATTCGGGAGACTCCGCCAAGAAGTTCAAGTCATGCAACCTACTATAGCCAGGCTAGCCCAGACCTGAGTCAACCAGAATTACCACCGCTGAAGCGGAACTTTGCGACGAAGTTGGCGAGACGAACAGATACTGGCCAACCACCAACCATTGCACGGAAAGATCAGCTGAACTTCGCGCCAAAGAAGCAGCTAAAAGCTGCTCGAAAAAAGCCCGTCCAGATCACTAAACGCCAGAAAGTTCGTAGATGGAGGCCTGGTAGTAAGTAAGAAGTAACTCTTTATTGTTTAATTACTGAAATGTGAAGCAAATGCACTTCGTGAGATTCGAAAATATCAAAAGACCACCAATCTTTTAATTCCGCGGAGCAGTTTCGCAAGAGTAGTTCGAGAAATAACACTTGATCTTCCACTAAGAAACCGCCATAAGATCCGCTACCAGTCAATGGCTATAGAGGCTCTCCATGAGATGAGCGAACAGTTTCTAATCAACATGTTCGAGAGTAAGATATCCTATCCTGATCTTCAAACTATTATATTAACATGAATATTAATAGATGCAAATCTCTGTGCTATTCACGCTAAAAGAGTAACTTTGCAGAAGAAAGATCTTGACTTAGTTAAACAGTTAATGAAGAAGATGGGAGCATGGAGTGCTAGATTGTTTTAGCAGCTGTAGATTACTACAAACGATTGCTACAATACGAGAATCAGACTAGAGAGAATTCATGTCCTTATTCATGCTAGCCTTATTGCTAATTCTTAATTCTTAATCTGTCAAACAAACCCTCTCGCTATGCTCATCTGCAATTATAGAGAAAAGTCAAGCAAACGAGTTAGCTTCTGAGCCAACTCATGGACCTGACGCCAGTTGTATAGCGCTTTATCCCGAGCAAGGTCAAGCTTCAGGAAGAATGGTATCAGCTTTAGTATAGCTAAGAACTTCTTATACATCGCAGATAAGATGTTGGCTGTTTTATCGAGAGCAGTAAACTCTTCCCAAACTTCAGCAAGGCCCAGAAGCTCCCAAACACCTTTCTTGATCATCGAGTCACTGATCTCAGAGAACATAGCCTTCACTGAAGGCTTTGGAGTGGAGGCATATCGGCGCTGAGCTGTAGTGAAGAGAGATCCTTGAATCTTGATGGCTGGGCGGTGCGCGAGTGCGAATTGGCTGAGAATATTAGTATTACTACAAAGGATTGCTACAATTAAGCACTTACGTCTTCTTCTTCTTGACAGAAGAATTAAGAACCAGGCGTATCTTCTTCTTCTTAGACAAGCGGTTCAGGTGCCAGTACTTGGCGAGTGCAAACCAAAGAAGCACTTCCTCTTTGGTGAAGATGTCGCCAGCTACTGGAAATTTAAAGCCAGGTCGAATGAAGCCATAATCCTCCATCGCAGCTAGGGTAAAGGCAGGATTGCTGTTCAGCCGCTTGACCTTGATGTAAAGTATCTCAAGAGTCATCTCCCAGGTATCACGGAAGAACTGGTATTCTCGGATCTGGTTTTCCTGTCTGTTTGTTAGCTATTGCTATAGTAATTAATTATAGTCATCCAGTTACCTGGATCATCTTGTCGATAATCGCATTCGACTGCTCAGCAACATTAATGGTCGGCAACTGGTTATCAAGGTCAACGTCAAAGTTGAGCATGCCCTCAACTCCATCCAGGTTTTCCTGGGTAGCCTCATCAATCTCATTCAAAGGGATATCCTCCCAAGCCTCGTCTTCATCGTCATCGACGATATTATAGGAGCTAGACGAGACTGGGCCAGTCATCTGAGCTAGCAGCTGGTCTGGATGGTTGCCTTTGAGGAAGCTAAAAGCACTTGAGCACTGATTTGAAACACCAAAAGAAATGAAAAAGAACTCACTATCGTGCATCAACTTACTGGATTTCCCTAGCCTCAAGGGCCGCGCGCTCATCAGCAGACGCACTGATGTAGGAGCTTTTAGCCCTCAAGGCTTTAAGCTTGCGGGATTTCTGCTGGTTGATCGACTTCTTCGAGCGATCAAGTGCCTTCTGCTTCTCAGTCATCTTATCGATGCGCTGACGAGACTTCTTGGTGTGCGCGTTGTCGGAATAATCCTCTTCAGCTTTACGCTTGGCTCCAGCACCAGATCCAAGCGGTCGGCCTAGAAGAGATTAGTACAAATGATTGCTACAAAGCTAGTGTGAACGTACCGCGATCCTGTCCTGAGGACATATTTTACTACTGTTCCCTAATTGATTTAATAAGTCAAAACCAATAATTGTGAGATCAAAGTATCAAATTACCTTAATTGAGAGGCTTGTCGGTGCGGCTGGGTGTTAGTGGTGGAGGTAGGTTGTAGTGTTGTCTGGGGAGAAGTTTTCTGAAGCTTCAGAACCTTATAAAAAAAAAACAAAATACGCTAAAAAGTGGTCTGTGCGCAGCCGCGGCTTCTTGTTTTTTTTCTTAAAAAGAATCTCTTTGAAAACCTCTGTTCAGTAGTTATCTGTAAAAGATTCTATATTGATTGGACCTGGACTTGTGTTTCTAGGAGTCCTACCTGATTTATGGTTAACTTTATAATATGATGCCTGGCATAGCCCGAAAGACTATGCCTGGTGCTAAGGAGCAGCAGAAACGCCGTTGGCGCCCTGGCAGTAAGTCTAGATTGCTACAAAAGATGGCTACACACTAACCCTAATACCTAGCAAAAGCTCTCCGGGAGGTCAGGAACTACCAGAAGACATTTGACTTCCTGATTCCGAAGCCCCCATTCCAGCGACTCTGGAAGGAAATCTGCGATGACATCGACCCCTCCAAGCGCCTGCGCTGGCAGGCGACTGCTATTAGCGCTCTTCAAGAGTCTTCGGAGTCTCTTCTCTTTGGTGTTTTCGACAGTAAGCTTCACTTGCAAACTCTTATCGAGTTGAACGAACTATCTAGTGATTAACTTTGCTGCGATCCACACCAATCGCGTCACCATTAAGCCGAAGGATCTGCATCTCGTCCAGGCTATCTTGAAGGCCGGCAGAGTCCACGGAGACAAGTGGTTCGACCCCGAGTCTGGGAAATGCGGGCGATTAATTGAAGGCATTCAGGGCGTTCGGAAGTTAGGAGTAACAAGGTAGCAGGTCTATTCGTTGCGCAATATATCCACTCTTGAGGCTGGCTACTACAAAAGATGTCTAAAATTCGTGATGCATACTTACTGAAATCTACCCACGGGTATACACCCGTGGGTACCCAAACCCGTGGGCCCCCCTTCAGTTTACTACCCGTGGGCTTTTTTACCCAAACCCACTTTACCCATGGGTACCCGTGGGTAATAGTAAAACTTTCGGGCACTACCCATAACTACCCGACCCATTTCGCGGGTACCCGTGGGACCCGCGGGCCGGGTAATGCCCATGCCTAAGTCAAGATAAGTGCTGATCAAACACTTACTAAGATATCCAATAAAATCAAAAGTCACGAACTGCAATCCAGATATTAGTCACGTCAAACATACTAATTTCTTTCGGCTTTCAAATGGATTACTTACATTATACCACTTAAGAATATCCACGGGCATATGACCATTCTGTCCCTCTTGGACGATTTTCTGGAACATCAGATCAACATACTCCTTCAGAACAGGTTCTTGCTCTCTCAAAGCCTTCTCTGAGAAGCCGTGGGCAAAGAGCTTGCGAATATAGCCATGGTAGTGTCTGTCGGCATTGAGGATGATCGGTTCTCCTTTCAGTCCGGCGAAGTATTTCTCGTCTTTAGCAAACTCCAGCTGCCCTGTCTTGTGGCCGTAGATCTCCTTCCATTGTGGCGATTTGATGTAAGACAAGCCATCCGGAGATGTCCTCACGACTGGACCATACTTATTGTGCAATTCAAGCAGATCGGTAGGTGTCTTGCCGCCAAAGTAAGACGAGACGAGCCAGAGTGGTGTCGCAGCCGCGAGGCGAGGGCCTGGGTATTTGGACAGTGGGTGGAAGTAGATATTGTAGACGTAGAAGAGAACGTGATATACCGCTGCCTACACCAGGTGTTAATATGCGCACTCCAAGAAATTATCGGCATGGCTTACCAGGATAAGAGCTCCTAAAATGAGCATCATGACATGCTGCGGCTTCAACAGCCCAACACTGGCAGTTACCGTATCTTTGACCGTCATTTTTCTTCCGGAATTCTCAGAGCGGAATAAGCGAGCTGTGTGATTTGTAAATATTCCAGAGAAGAAAAAGGCGATGCGATCTATATATAAAGGCTACGAGAGCATCAAGCCGTCGCATTTATGCAGCAGGTGCATTCGGATGATTAAGAACCATTTGACAATCTTCAGTGGATAAAGTGAACTGTGCAGCACTTTATGCATTTGTGCACAGATATGCATGCATACATCTTACATATGTGCCCTCCGGGCGATGATTAAGCCGCCCAACCATCGCATGAGACGAAACACAGAAAACGCAGACAATTGGACAAGAATATGCGGAGACTGGAGCTTTGGAGAAACCCGCAGGCGCTTAGGACCGATAAGTCCGTTTTGGTCTCATACATGCGCTTCTACTACAGTTTGTACAATCAATGTGGTGTTGTGTGCTTATAATTGAAGTACAACGATTGGCTGTGACGTGGTTGTGAGTGTCTCGACTCGGTTCAGAGGCCATCAGAGGGGAAGAAATGCTGTCAGTTGAGGGGTTTATTGTACATCTGAGCCAAGATGGGATCTAATGACATTTAAAGATAATGGACCTATTTGGGTAGATTTATCAGACCCGGCGAACAAGATCAGAAGAGGGCCGTAGAATGACTTGGTGCATATTAAGCACGATTTTCTCTGTGTTTTTTTATTTTATTTTTTTTTATTTTTTATTTTTTTTTTGAATATATATATATGTAAGAATAGTGTATAAAAGTCATACAGAGGAAACCTAAAAGGTGATAACTTGGTTTCTATCTCGACGGACTCGTTGATAAGTTACAGCAGCAGAGGTATTCGAAGAGATGATTCCTGCTTCACAGGAAAGTTACATTTATCTCAACCTCTATATAGACGACACACTTTGCAAACATTATCGTGCAAACAATACCAAATGCTAAGATTAGATATAACCGCAAGGTAGAGCATGACAACTAACCTACCTTCGCCGTTAAGCATTCATGACTGCTCCTCTAATAGGCAGCAATAAATATGTCTGGACTCTCGTCTTCTTTCGCAGTACTCCGTTTCCTATGAAGCAACTATTTGAGATCTTATCGCCCATGACATCCAAGGGCTACAATTCACTTCACGAAAACAGTCGTGTAGCCTATACTTCTTACCCGGTACACCCCCATGCAATCCGTTGTGCATAATACAAAAAGCCTTTGATAAGCGATCTTGACCATCCTCATTTCACATACTAGTCGTTTGCTCCAGCGAAGCCCATAAGTTATGTAAATCGGTGGCTTCTAGCTCCATGAGACTTCCCAGCAGGGTGCCGGCGAGGCTGTCTGGATAGCTCGAGTCACCTTCATGGAGATGGGGAAAGAACGTCTAGTTTTTACACGCCTGGAATGAAGAGTTTGAATAGCAGTGAAGAATCTCGCAGCTTTCGCATTTGGTTCTCCCATCATCTACTGAAAAAGAGTAACCCGAAGATAGCTATGAGTATTTCTTTTATGCATGTCTCAGCAGTCCTCGGTTCCATTCATTATCATTACCTTAATCGTAGACATTGGCCTGACGGTCTCGTTTATCCTGGTCGATGCGATGAATCGTCAGGTTCAGACAGCCGAGCCGGAGTGAGGAAGATATGTAGATACCTTAACCTGATAGGTGCAAAGTCTCAAAGCGCACGCGAAAAGACCGAATATCAGGATGAGTCAACCTTTGAGGCTGAAACCAGTCGAGTGTATTAAATATAATATTCACTTTGCTTTGATGCAACGCTGCTGGCCGATTTTCCAGGGCAATAGCAATTCTACAAGGTCGCATTCAGAATCATAGTTCTTTTCAGGATAATCGTTACGCATTTGTCAGATTTCATGACTTGATTCCTGGGAACACTCTGGCGACAATAGAAACCAGAATAAGGCAAAAGCTTGACAAGGTCTAAGTCTTGCCACTTTGTCAACCCGATAGTTCGACAATTAGGCCACCGGCATTCACTACCTGCAACGATCTGGGAAAAATAAATACATGCAAATACAGCAAGACATCAAACTAGAAGCGGGTGCTTCCAGAAGGTTACGAATAATGGATTACGTTGTCCCTCCCAGCCTCGTTGAACAGCAGCTAACTGAAGCGACGTCGGCAACAAGCTGCAACTCAATTAAATGTCATCAGCCGAGCCCTGGCGCGCTAAAGCTCACCACCACCTCTCGCTAACATCCCCCCGAAAATGAGGTATGCCAAGGCGCCAAACAGCCCCCAACCTTCCTCCCGGGGGAGGGGAGGGAACAGGTACAGATCTCCCGTAATTGCGTCAAAGGATAGGGGGCAAATCAGCCGCTTTGGTCAACCAGCGAGGGACAAAAGAGGGCAGCCCAGAGTATCATTGCCAAGCCTCGGTTTTCCAACTGCCGCATTGGCGTATAATTTTCGACGTCACTCGAGGAAACTTGTTCCAAAGACATGATCAAATCTATCAGGATGCAAACATTCACACGAGAAGTAATTTAAACAAATGACAAAACATGTGGGAATCATAGTTAAATTATTGAAATCATTAAATAAAATGCCCCTGCAGGATAAGCTTTTTTTTTTTTTTTCCAGAGCTTAATATCCCCTTTTGTCCACGAGACATACTATGTTCTTTTTATGTTCCCCGCGCATATATATAGCTGAAAAGGAACAAATCCAGGGAAATATTAAATAGACAAATAAGGGGCGCTAGTCATGGACTCCTTTGCCGGCCATGCTTTATTCCGCCGTTCGGTGATTCTGTCCCGAAGGGGGGGAAAACCCATCACCCCATCACCCTTCGTTTTGAAGGGAAAGGGGGGGTATCCTTATTGAACGTTTCTTCCATGTCTTGTCGACCGCTACCATCATCCCACTCCGTTCGCCTCGACATCGTGTGCATATATCATTACACATCGCGCGTAGCAAAATAATACTGAGAGTCTGTTTTTTTTTTTTTCTTTCTTTCCTTCTTTTTTTGGCGCATCGTCCGTCTTAGTTTAGACAGAAGCGCGGCTCTTAGCCTTGCGGAGCTCACGGCCCTTGTCGGACCACGGAAGGTGGAAGACGGGAACCTGGAAGAAAGAGTTGCTACAAAGAAAAAAGACTCGGTATTAGCAAATGAAATCCACATGGTTTACCCAGGAGTCGTCGCGTCGGTGGCGCGCGGGAGGGGGCGGCGAACTCTCTTCGGTCTAGTTTGGGGGGGGGGGGGGGGGGGGGAGACGGTCTAGACTAGATTTTCCGCCGAAGGAGGGGGGGAGGAAATAAAGAGGACACTCAAAAAGAGGGGAGCTCACCTATCATCCTGGATACCGGCCAAAGCGCAGTACCATGCCAGGAAAGCAGCTAGCATACCAAAGGTACCACCGCAGATCTGGAGGTTGCGCATCGCGGTGAGGGCGCCGTTGTTGGCGGCATAGTTCTCGCAAGCGAGGAAGAGGAAGGCCAGGTCGAGGGTGAAGAAGAGGGAGAAGAAGACGACGGTCGAGCGCATGGTGCAGAGGAGCAGCAGCGTCGTGAAGATGAACCAGCCCGTCAGGAAGAAACCGACGGCGGAGTAGTGGTCGGCATAGTTGGCGGCGTAGGGGCCGTCCTCTCCGATGATGTTCCAGTTGGGGGTCAACAGGATGCCGTAGGCGATCCAGAAACCTCCGTACGACGACAGAGCCGTGGCACCAAAGGTGTTGCCAACGGCCATCTCCCTGTAAATCCGGTGTGGTCAGCATTGGTGTTCGCCGTTTTTGAGTAAAAGTGACTACTGGATGATGCTCGTATTGCGTTTGCCCATTCTCTCTCTCTCCCCACACACAAGTGTTTTCCCCCTGTCAAGGAGCTACCTCCGTCTTACCGAAGCTCCACGCGTATGTGTGTGTGCGTTTTAACTCGAGATCCACTACGGCGCAAAGGAGCGCGTCCTTTTGCTCCACACACATTACACCGGAGCTTCCGCTTGCGGGGGTGTATCATGGAGACAGTTGAGATGAGATGTGGTGGGTTTTTTGGGGGCCCTTGTAACATTGGAAAAAAAAAAGAAAGAAATTTTTGATGAGGGACAAGGTAAGAAGGAAAAAAAAAAAAAAAAAAAAATTGGACATACCACATACCAGCCAGAAGCTGGACGAGACCACCGTAGCCAAAGGCGAGGGGAACGGCAATGTTGGGCTTGGTGACGCCGCGAGCGTGCAGGTTGACGCAAGAAAGCACAAAGGTCGTGAGGGCGAAGGCGGACAGGCCCAGGGGGGCAGGGTTGGCGAACTTTCTGTGCTCATAGGGCTTCCACAGACCAGGCTGGAGAGAACCGCCGAATGCCTGCGCATCTCCTTCAGTCATGTTCCGGTAGTCGGCAACGCGGGTGAACGGCCCGGCGTGTCTTGCTTGAGCGTTGTGGCCTACTTGGGCACCATTGATGCCGTTGGGGTGGTCGGCACCAGTGGTTTGCACATCCTTTTCCAACTCGGATGGAGGGATGGCATTGTTGTTGTAAGTCTCCTGAGTAGCCATTGTGTGTGTGTGTTCTTCCGGGTGTTTTGAAATAAGAGTGTTCAAAAGTAAAAGAAATACGAATAAGGGGGGGGGGGGGGTATCTTGTAGTAAGAGCAGGTGAAAACTCCACGGAAGAAAGGCACACACGGATGAGATGGAGAAAGGGAATCTCCTACAACTCCGGGGAAAGGGGTGGGGAGGAGAGCTTTAAGTAATGGGGAAAAGAGTTGGGAGAAGAGCCAAAACGAGGAGGTGATGGAGGTCGGGGTCGAGGGTCAGCGCAAAACCGAGATAGCTGATGGGTCGGTAGCTTCGCGAAAATGTGTAAAGGTCTGGGGTATGTACAGATACGTGGACCGTCGGACGCGGAGAACTGGAGCTTCTGGAGGATTAAGGACGGGGAGGAGGAAGAGGATGTCGACGAGGGAGGCGTCTGCAGGATGCGAAGCGTAGGGAGTGGGTGGAGTAAAAAAGATGCTGGATGGTGGTGATGCAGACTAAGTGTGTTAGGACGAGCCATCCGGTCAAGGGCCGATCTTTAAAGGCCCTGACAAGACCGAACCGGGGTTCGAATTGGGAATGGGTTTAAACGGAGGCTCCATTTTACATTCATTATTTTGGGTGCATTGTCGGGTGGTGGTGGTGAAATGGATGGGTGGATGGTGGAGTGACCATTTGGACACTTACGTCGGAGCCCGCCTGGAGGGAGGAGTGTGAAAGGGTCTGTTGGAAATGACATACTACTACGTATGTAACTAATGTAGAGAAGGTCCCCAGTGGCACAATTTGATGGGGGGGGGGGGGAAATCCAGTTGGCTGGTGTGACTGGGTGACTGGACCTCCTTTACCCTCTCTTCTCCTCATCATAACAGTACATAGTGAGTTCTTGGTCCTAAGAGGACGGGACGAATGGAAGAAAGAAAGCAAGCAGGGTAGCTAAACCTCTGTACCAACCAGATATCCCATCTTTTTCAGACGGAACGGAGACGTATCGCCCGACATGGTAGTGAGGTGCAACTTCAGTGAGGAGAAAAGAGGCTCCGTCCCATTTAGCGGGTTCGGCAAAAGTATTTGGTTAGTACTACGGTAGTGTACACAAGTAAGAGTAGTAATCCCTGATGCATGTAGCGAGGGATACCCACGCTTAGCCAGGTTGGCGCTCATTAACTTCCATGTGGACGAAGACCTCGACCCTCGACAGACTCCTCCTGTAAGTTGACAGATCCGAGACAACCAAGCAAAATGTCATTGCAGCCGTCACCAAGCAGCCGCCCAGGACGAAGGGTTCTCCAACGATATGGAGCAGTGGAAGCAGTGGAAGCAGGCGGAGAATGGGGGCCAAGAGAAAACACTGCCTCGGGCTACTGGGGAAAATCAGTCCATGAGCTGATGTCATTCCCACCTTTTCCGTCACCAGCAGCTTTTTTTTTTTTTTCTCTTCTTCTTTTCCCCAATTTTCTAGGCCTCGCCACCCTTCCCCCCCTCACCTCGCCCCTCTGCAACCAGCAGCAGGTATCGGGGTGGGCAATGCAAATCATTATTGCATATCCCGCAATGAGCCCTCCCGTCATGCATGTCGTTCTTCCATTCTGGGGAAACCACTCTTTTGTGAAAAGCAACAGGAAGAAGAGCCGCGGAAATATGTATTCTTGCTGTGCCGTTGACCTTCATGTCACCGCAGCTAGACTCTATGCTTACTGGGTAGTCGACCACCCCTCGAGCAATCTAGCAATACGCCGTTTAGGCATCTCACCCGTGGAATTTGGTGTTCAGCGGACAGGGTTTGATAATCATTTTTGAACCTCCAAAAGTTCTTGTTCCTGTTCTTCACGTCCAGGGAGGGGGTGGTGATAGCGCGTTACTGTGCGCGACCGGAATCTGGTGGGTGATGATTAGCAATACCCTATGGCACTAAATCACCGCGGAATTCAATTGCAGCGTCTGTGCCGCGTCAACGTTTTCAGTTTGGTGCGCTTCTTCTTCTCCATCGACGCCCGGTTCATCTTTGAACCCCGTCCCAGATCGTTGCTCGTTGGCGCTCACTGGCCGTCGGGGTCGCATTCGATCCTGGGATTGATATTACTGTGTGTCATGGAAATATGGGCTGCAGAGGCCAAAACGGAGCCAAAAAAAAAAAAACAATTTTGATATGTGCTTGTTGGAACGGACTGGACTGACTGGTGAAAGGCCAGCAAACTCTTCGTCTTGGCTGTGGATCGTGGTCGGATTACTGTCGGTAGTTGGGGCTTGGACAATTGTTGCGATGCGCCGCTGGTGAAGCTGATGCTAATAAAACCCTTATGGAGACATCGTCTGTCAATCATTATCATAAATCCTCGAGATGGCTCTCGAGATGGCCTAGTATAGAACTGCACCCTGTCCGCTGTGCGCTGGGTGTCCACTCCTCCATGTTATACGGTGGGAACGTATCACCAATGTCTCAATCCTCTGCAGCGCACCGCGTGTTTCAACGTTTCCAGCCATCTGGACGAGATCCGCCTGATTGCTTGCTGGCTGGCGGCGGGTGGGCAAAACCTACCTTTGTAGCGATACATCTGCCATCTGGTCATGTATTCCTGCTCATGTGTTTTTGACCCGTATCCCCGAAGCTGCGGGGAATCCGGGGATGGCTGGTTTATTTTCTGGGACCCCTCCGATGAGGCCGCGCACACGAACTGTTTCGTCTCATCGACGAAGGCCAAGGTCGAGAATGTCCCACCGTGAATCAAAATCTGCTTGATGCCTGGTTATTCTCCAGACGCCAAGCCATTTTCCTTCTATAGCATTGTATCATGGCCCACGACCTCTTACAAGCACCACTAATTCGGAGCTATCACAGTAGGCCAACGTCAAACCAAGCGTCATCATGACATTGCCCATCAGGCCTAGTCAACGAAGATCAGGCCCAGCATCAAGCTTCTGTTAGGAGGGCGTGAAACCAAGAAGGTCACATGGCGGCGGCTGCGGGGGAAACCTTCAGTGGCCCCCCCGCGGACTCAATGTCTCCAGAGCATTGCCATTATCTAGAGCGTATGCATATATCGGGGCTTCTCACATACACACACACACACACACAGCCCACCGCGTGGTCCGATGATGGCACCAGGCCGGATGAACCTCGAGATGGGATCGGGCTCGCTCTAGAACTCTCCATGTCTCCATGTCATGGATACCTAGCAACCTCGTGTGGGCTCACGCTTGTCTTTTTTTCCCCAGATCTCGTGGCTAACTGATGAGTTTATTTCCCCAGACTAACACCGGCTTCACGGTGCCGCTCTCTTTTCATGGGCGGGGGATTAGAAAGCCTGCCATGATATGCAGGGCCGTCTCCACGCGTTTGAATCCCGTTCCCTTTGGCCCGCGGTGGTTCTAATTGCGTGCCTGGCCAGATTTGCCGTTCTTTCAGTCAGTCACATTTGGTGATTGATTTTCTCAGTCAGCTCGATTTCGTCGGGCGTTTGTCTTGATTTCCAGGGCTTCCAAGCATAAATGCCCAGTCTTCTGGGCCTGAAGTAATCTTTTCCGACTCAGCAAGTGATTTCTTCTGTTCTTATTGCGTATCTCTGTTTTAATTGTTCATCTTTGATGGAAAAAACGGTTCTGTCATTCTGCAGAAATCTCCCGTTCTGACGAGTGCCACGGCAGTCAAGCATTGTCACGCAAAGCACCGAAGGTGGGATGCTCTTCCACTTCTGGCAGCGCTGACATCACGCCAGTCTGCCCATCATTGCCACTCTTACTGCCGGGTACCACGGGATCATCAGCCCACTAGAACAAAATCACCCGGACACATCCTTTTTTTTATTCCCCCCCTTTCGCTAGCCCTGAAAACACCTGAAAAACGGCGCTGTCCGTGCTATATCCAGCTGGTAAATCCGATAATCCGCCATCTTTCGGCGCTATTTGGTTTTTTTTTAGCTTCTGTGGCAGCTGTCGATGGCGCCGCTAGAAGGACGACGGACTCTGGAGTCCAGGAGATCCCGAGATGGCCGCGGCGACGGCGCAAGGGAAGACGTCAGGACAACCGACGGGCACCGAGGAACTACCTTTTCCAATAAGAGAGAGCTTGCGGGCTGTGAAATTTTAGAGAGAAATGGTAGGTTGACTTGGCCGAGACTGTGACTTGGGGGGGGGGGGGTATGCAAGTAAACGCTAAAAACACTCGTTTGGCCGTTTCTCCGCCCACAAGTGCGCCGAGTAACACCCAACAGACAATACAGCGTTCTGGAAGCTTGGAATTACTACTGGCTCACCCGTGAATGTCTCGAATGTTGAAGAATGGACGAACGGCACTGATGACTGGGCTGCTGCACGACTTTGCATTCCCATCTACATATTACGCTCGGCTTCCGCTTCTTGGATGCCTTAACCGAGCACCGAGCGAGCCGTGGCAGTAACCGTATCGACGGATGGATCTTCGATGCCCAGTCCCTTGGCCCGGGATGCCAATGAATGAGGCTCGAGCAAAAGCCGAAGCAGACAAGTCAGCAGAGAGAAGAAGAGGACAAAAAAATAAAAAAGAATAAAAAACGGTTCGCGGTCAACAGTCCGAAGTGCCAAGAAGCATACCTTGGCTGTTAATTCCGCGGTTCCCACTCCTCGTACGAACAGCCAAGACCGCCATAGCACCGGGCAGATAGGGTGCCCTGTGCCGACCCAGCCCAAAATATGCCGCAAGACCTCCCCTGAGAGCACACACACACACACACACACACACACACACACACACACACTGGCGGCGTAGCATTGCCAAGGGGCCACAGGGCTCGGGAGCACACGTTGCGCTGTGCAGCGGCTTACCCTGAACTGAGCAGCCGCCTGCTGCTGCGTGGGCGTCTTAGGTGCACCGTCTCTGCAGGGCCCTGCACGATTGTCTAAGGAGGAAGAGGCACTAAGCAGCTTCCATTTCTCCGAACAGCCTCCCTCTTTCGAACAGAATCGTTCCACCCGCACAGAGGGTCGTTGAGAAAGGGGTGCTTGGTTAGAGGTGGAGGCGAAAGGTGGGCTCTCTCCCTCAACCATTTTGTGTCGCTGTTGAGAAGACCCCGTTCGCTGCCCTGTCTGCATGAAGGAGGTTTCCTTTCTTGCGAAAGGTCTGTGGAATGAACCGAGGCTGCTGGGGTTGGAGTCGAACGAACCGTCCGCCGTTCGTGAGACGGTACAATACTAGTTAGCGCATTCATTTCTTCTAAGCTACCTCATGCATGCACACCATCCGTTGTTGTTCTGGCGATGAGAACCCAACGAGAGGCTTCATACTAACATCCGTACGCCGTCTCCCTGGTGCCAACGGATGACCTCGTACCGGGATGTCTTGCCCGGGAGTACGATCCGTGTCTGCTAACTCAGCACCAATAGCGCCTCTGCTGGCTGGCAGGCTGGCGTCAAATCCTGGCCTTTATGAAGCAGTTTCTATTTATCCGTCGCTGGCTGCAGGTCTAGGGGCGGGAATCGATGCCAAGAAGGGAGGCGCAAACGATCACTACCGGATAACTCGGCACCATCCAAACTTTGAGCCATGCATGCCGGTGCCATGTTGACAGCGAGTGATGGGCTAGAAGCCATATCATTAGAGGGCCTGCTAATGCCCTGGAGGGTTGATGCAACGCTTGTGACCTATTCCTTGAAAAATAAACAGGAATAACCTTCGAATTTAGTTTTATTTGAATGCAACGTATTCCTCGTTGGTGCAAGGCCCGGGTTGTAAAAGTAAGCAACAGGCATTGCCCCCTCCCACCCAGGGCTGTATGTGTGTGGATGACTTCTCATATGAAATGACTGTTGGACCTTTTTGGACCTCGCCAAGCGACAGGATTTTCCCCCATTCACCAAGTGTCATTTTTTTCAAACTGTGGAAGCCTTCGGCACCGAAACGGACATGCCAGAAAGGGGAAAAGAGGGCCTCCTCGCGAACTGTTCCCCCGAGGTTTACGCGACAGTGATCATTACTGTTATCTCCGGTCAGACAAGGAGGATCAGATTATATGGGATGAAAACGTGACCTTGCGACCATGCGCCGATCAAAACACCAGTCTAGCCATCTTTTCGAGTGAAAACGCAAAAAGAAATCGTCAAGGACAGGATTCGAACCTGCGCGACCGAAGCCACTGCCTAAGCTGGTATCAGAATCTGATAGCAGGGCAGCCCATTAACCACTCTGGCACCTTGACCAAGGTACGATGACAAAACTCGTTGTGAAAATACCCAAGAAGGACTGCGACAAAAATCCTCATTTTCCCTGTCTGCGTAGACAAACACATTTTGTTCACAGAAGCAAAACAGGAGCAAAACACGGTGCTCATTTAATGTGGCCATCATTGGAGTTTCGCTTTCAGACGGAACGACTAAAATTTAGACTCTTCCCCTGTTAGAGCCCTTCCAACTCACCTAGAGTATTGATTTACCTCTGTCTAGACTAATGCAGTTGCCAACTATTATTCGCAGCTGCAAGAGAGGTCGGATATGCGCGTAGTCAGTGACTCGGTGGCTCTCAATGATTCCTTTTAGCTTTTTTTCATTTTGAAGTCCGATCGAGTAGCTGAACGAGGGTATTATTGATTTTGCAGTGCAAGCACCCTAAAGACGACAGCTTCAGGCTAGCATAAGCTCGAAGCAATTAGCCAATCTTTACCCACGACTGCTTTTGGTGTACTTGGGTGCTAGGAATATTAAAATCGAGGTATCTTTAATGGCAGCTAACCAAACGGTTTCGGACTTACCATGCTGGATGCATTTGACCAAACAGCTTGTTCAATCTCATGGCAACGGGACATCGAATTGCTCTAGTATAAGCAAATACCAGTGCTCGTCTTAAGCATGGGATTTGAGGCGCTTGGCCGAAGACAATGCAGATAGATGAGGCGGCTTTCGGGCGATTACTACCAAGCTGATGAAAATTATGCAAGATTTTGATTCAAACTATCGCACAGATCTTTCATATTCATACAAATCACCAAAACCTGCCGATTGACTCGTTGAAATGACTTGAGACAATGTTGCAGGGAGTTGCCGGGCACTCACCAAAGGATCCTGCAATAATATCTGTCCGCGACAGACTGAACATCAAACCATGCAATAAAGAGCTACCAAGATATTACGGGACGGAAATCAATTGGGAGTTTCTAAGATCTTCACTGTGTCAACATTGGTACAGGTTTATCGTCAATGTGGGAAGTACGTGTCCAGCCGCATGGTTGATGTCTGTAGATCATCAATACCCAGCTGCATACTCTAAAGAACGGATCACTGGATTCGGGGTATAACCATATCAAGAATCTCCTGATATCTTGAGTAAACTTCAATAAAGATACATACTGATAGTTTCTTTGAGATAAACGATGAGATCGGGACTTCATGGGCGGATCCTTAGAAGTTTTTTAGGCATTGAGAAACTGGATGAACTCGAAATACTAGGCAAATATCACGCCCGACCCCTAGCTACAGCAAAGGAAAAATATTACTGCACTCATTCAACAAACAACACCAAGTATCATCTCTACCTCTAGGTATCATGATTCCTGCCAAGATCTACCAATTCTTCACCGAGCCTCACCGAGAATTACCGAGCCCCCAAGGTGCCTATCCGTCTCACCGTGACCCACCTGTGAATGGAATCGTGCCACCTTGACAGCACTCCCCTATCGAACCATCGTACGACTCCCGAGATCGCCTGACATTACTCCCGAACTATCCACAATCTTCCGGGGAAAATGGGTGGCACGCGTCACTATATAGTTTCCATCCCGTTCAGTCAACGTCCTAAACTCGACTTTCCTGATTCCCAGCGGCAATGTTCATACGACCAATCCGTCGTTTCATCATCACCTTCGTCTTCGGCATTTCCATAGCCATTCTGGGCATGCTATACCACCGGCCCGTCACCAACGCAATAAACATCATCACTCAACAGGCACTCCGATTTTCGTCCCTCTCAATGGCGTCGCGTAAGCAGGTAATCGTCGTCGGCTCCGGTCTAGCCGGCCTATCGGCGGCGCAGGAGGCGCTCAATGCCGGGGCATCGGTGCAGATGCTCGACCGTGCGCCGAAGCCCGGTGGTAACAGCATCAAGGCGTCCTCCGGTATCAACGGCGCCGGTACCCGGTTCCAGAAGGCCGCTGGCGTGGAGAAGGACGACCTCTTCTACGACGACACAGTAAAGTCCGCAGGCACGCGGTTCAGGGAGGCCAAGGGAGGAGTTGATCGCCCAAAGCTGGTGGAGTTGTTGACCAAGAGCTCGGAGGGCGCCGTGAACTGGCTCGTCGACGAGATCGGGGTCGATCTGAGCGTTGTTGCGCCCCTGGGCGGACACTCCGTTGCTAGAACCCATCGTGGGGCGGGTAAGACGCCACCAGGCGCTGCTATCGTGACGACATTGCTGGAGAAGCTCGGGGAGAACCCCGACTTTCAAATCAAGAACTCTGCCGAGGTGACATTGTTGAATGTTGCCGACGGCGCAGTGAAGGGTGTTCGCTACGTCCACGAGGGCGAGCAGCACGACGTGGAGGGCGCCGTTGTCTTCGCCGCAGGTGGCTTTGCAGGGGATGCCAATGGCCTGCTAGCCAAGTACCGCCCCGACCTGGCGGGTCTTCCGTCAACGAACGAAGCTCGCCCTGCTTCGCACGGTATCCTAGAGGCAGTCGGCGCGGAGTTCGTCGACATGGACAGCGTCCAGATTCACCCCACCGGCTTCGTCGACCCCAAGGACCCTGAGGTGCGATACAAATTCCTCGCAGCTGAAGTCCTGCGAGGCGAGGGCGGCATTTTGCTCTCCGACAAGGGCGAGAGGTTTGTCAACGAGATGGAAACGAGAGAACACGTCAGCAAAGCAATCATGCAGCTGCCGCCCACAGAGAACGGCGAGATAAGGCAGTGGAATGTCACATTGCTCATGGACCCTGGCGCTTGTGACGCTGCAGAGGGGCATTTGGGTTTCTATCTTTGGAAGGGGCTCATGGAGAAGAAGAAGGTAAAGGACCTCAGCCCGGAGATTATCAAGTCGATAGACGATTACTCTGCTCTGGTGGCTTCTGGAACCGACTCTGCTTTTGGTCGTCGGACATTCGGCCGCTGGAGATTGCAGGCAGGAGACAGCAACCGTGAGGAGGAGGTCTGCGTGGGCCGCGTGACACCGATTACTCACTTCACCATGGGCGGAGCGTCATTCAACGAAAATGCTCAGGTTCTTAGGGAAGATAAGAGTGTGATTAAGGGCCTTTGGGCAGCGGGTGAGATCACGGGTGGAATCCATGGAGATAACCGACTCGGAGGCTCCTCGCTGCTGGAATGTGTTGTTTACGGAAGGATAGCGGGCCAGCAAGCGGCCGCCGCGGCGTTGAGCGAGTAATATCGCTGCTCAAAGCTTTGAAGATGTACTTTGACATATTTACGAACCACAAGCAAGCATGATTTGACCTTACGCATTCACTTTATCTTGGGTTGTGTCCATAAGCCGTGACTAACCTGCAGACTCAATGCTACTACAGGGGAGTCACACTTAGGGTATTGGTCACAACAGCCACGAAGGGAAGTCACTGAAAACTCCTCTGTCCATTTACCATAAGTATTCTAGTTCATACATAGTAGAAAATCATAGGCTGAGTCCTTCCTGAGGTCTCAGACGGTACCCATTGCCTCGTCTAACACGAGGCATCCGGGAATCTATAACCCAACATCTAGCATCAAAGCTAAAATCTTGATAGAATCTGCCCTTCCTTAAAAGAGAGTCGTCTTAGAAAGAGCAGAGCGAACAGAAAACTTCTTGTTCAAGTGCTTGCCAACCACGGTGGTCCCATCGGCAGCCTTTGCAGTGCCGTTGCCGCCACCGAAGCCGTTGTTGGCGAGCTTGTTGGCAGTCTGGCGAGGAACCCGGGTGACGATGCCGTCCAGAGCGGTTTGCGCGATGTAGCTGCACAGCTCAACGGGGTTCTTGGGTGCGGAGCCAAGACCAAGCAGGTAGGCCGCGAGGCCGGCGACATGGGGGCTAGCCATCGAGGTACCAGAGATGGTGTTCTGTTTTCAGGATCAGCATACTGGCGCGTCGAAACAACACTTGGGCCGAGCGCGGTGATAGACTTACAGTAGAACCACCGGGCCAAGTGCTCTTGATATCACTACCAGGTGCAAGAATGTCGACAACGGCTCCGAAGTTGGAGTAGTTCGCCAAGGTGTCGTCCTCTTCCGTGGCACCAACCGTGCACACCGTCTTCTCAGAGCCGGGGCTCGAAGTGCCGGCATCAGCAGCCTCGTTACCAGCAGCAGCGGCAAGGAAGTGTCCGGCCTTGACGATGGCAGCAGCAGCCTGGTTGACTGCCGTCGATTTCACTCCTCCAAGAGACATGTTGACAACGACGCCATTCTCGCAGCCCTTCTGGCCTGCGGCGTCGGCAGCGACAAAGTCCATGCCGGCAATGACGCCAGAGTTGGTCCCCTCGCCTCTGGCATCCAAAACTTTCACCGCAAAAAGCTTGGTCTTCTTGACTACGCCGTAGGTCTTGGAACCGACTGTACCAGCGACGTGGGTTCCATGGCCCTGACCATCTGAGTCATCGCTGTCTGCAAAGTTTGCAAGGAACGTTGCGCGGCCTTCAAAGTCCTATTCCAACGTCAGTTTCACCATTCACTTGTAAAAGGTCCGATGACGCATACCGGGTGGTCGACATCAATACCAGTGTCGATAATGTAAGCACAAGTTCCCTCTCCAGCACTCTCGTCAAAGCTGTAGGTAGTTCCACCAGGCGACGAGCTTGAGATTCTCGCCAATCCCCAAGGCGCGTTCCGCTGAGTCGCCTTGATGCTCATGATGGCGTCCTGCTCGATGAAGTCGATGCTTGGGTCATGTTGAAGCGTTTCAATCTCTGACGCGTTCAGTGTAGTTGAGAAGCCCCGGAGAGAGTTGCCAAAGTTGTAGACGTGGTCGGCGTCGGCCGAGAAGGTCGACATGGCCGCCTCGAGTGCGCCGGCCTTGGCGTCATTCTTAAGACGGACGATGTACTTGTCAGCAACCAAAGTGACACCGCGAGGCTTAATGAGAGGCGCAGGCTGAGCGCGACGGGAAGGGGCCGCGAGAGCAGCGAGGGGAAGAAGGGCAAGGATCGTGGCGGCGTGCATGTTGACGTCTAGTCAATAGGTCAAGACAAGCAAAGTCTGAAGAAGTGAAAATAAAAAAGAAGGACTTTGATAAATTGAAAAGAGCGAAGGAAGTTGTCGTTGTCCAAAGGAGTGTGGGAGATGTTGGTGATTCGATGTCGAGCCTGGTCTATAGCATCCTCAACATGCGACGGGCCGGCTGCGTCTTATACTCGTGCATGTTCATGCAGTAGGCCAAGCAAACAACCGAGCGTTGGATACCAGTTCTTTTTCCGTTTGTCCATCGCTGTCAAGCACTTAACGTGCGGTTACCAAGTCTGGCAAGTGGGCAGATCAACAATTCGGTGACAGCTCGGTGCTCGCGTCTCCTGTTGGAGGAGCACGGCGCCGTGGGTCCTCTAGAACCGACGTTTGAATTAAAGGGGGCCCAGGGAGAGAATTCCCGGGGACCAACCAGAGCCGCCGGGTAAGCCTCAGGTCGAGACAGCCTGTTCGCCGCCGCCGGGCGGGACGTGTGTATTGCTGCGCCGGCCTCCGTTGGACGATGTGTTGGGAGAGAGAGAGAGTGGGAGCAGGGGCTCCATAGTCAATGTCGATCTCATACAGGGGTAGTCAGCCTGCATCTCCTTACCACGCAACCACGGCAGTGCTTTTAGCGGATCAGGCACCACATTCAGACTGGGGGTTCCAGGAACGAGAATCATCGAGAACGAATCGAGAGGAGGCAACAAGTTTGGTCGCTTACAGCCAACGGCTCCTCCATCCAAGTATTGACCGCCTTGATCCAGCACACCAAAGCCAATGGGAACTCTCAAATGACAATATATCAACAGAGCATTAAGCATGAGGAGCGGGGCCACGCGCCGGGATGATCCAATCCCCATTTGGGATGGCATGTTGGCTAGATAGGCTCGTTTCAGGGGTTTGCGGGAGCTGATTCGCCACGTTGGAAACACCACCAAGAAATGAACCCGATATGAGATCTTCATGTCTCACTGCTCCCTCTGGCCAACCACCGTTGCTTTTATCGCCAAGTAAAGCGTTTTGAGGGGATAGAAAGAAAACATAATCTGTATCTCATGGCAGTGCAGGAGCTTGTTCGACTAGGTTGTTTAGGCTCTGATTGCTCCGATGTTCCAGGAGTCTTAATTGGGATTTTCTAAACTCTTGTGGGGAAGATAAACTGACCTCCCTTTCTTGGAAGTCCCTCGATAAATCAGCATCATGGATGTTTCGGGGATAGCCAATCTGAACGCCATGTTCCTGTTGAGGCTTCTAGATAATTCCGGAAGAACTTCAGCCAACAGACACAATGTCGCAGTTTTTATGATGCAATCGTTATGCTGGAACTTTTGTTATCTCAAGTAATTGACCGACATGTGGCCACTCAGCGTATTGAGTTTCCGTTCGCAGTTGAAGATTCTCGGGAGATGAGGTTGGCAACGTGGGCCGCGAAAATAGTTCACGGATAGATACCGACTCGCTGTGCAATAATCATGCGGCTTGCCATTGGTGAAAGGCTGTGTACTGCCAAGCACAAAGATACGAGATATTACTGATCGTACCTAAAAACCAAACAAGAGGGCACATAGAAATATTCCATAATCTCCATCAACATGTATCGGCCATTGACATATGGTGGCCGAGAACTTACCTCAGGTCGTACAAGCGAGTCTCGGGTAGCGTCATCGTTCCAAATGAGACCATTAAATTTGCGGTGATTCCTCCGAGGGAAATACTCCTTGTTTCACATGGTTTGAAACATTTACAATACGAGGAAGCTGTTAAACAAGCTCCCTTTCACATATCGTTAAGCAGGATGATGCTTTCATGCTGGATATGGGATTACTCTCATCAGAAGCAGTAAGTGACGGAACCCGGAATATTTAGTCCTGAGGTCCATGCGTGATCAAAAACCCAACGAAACGTTATTGAGTCTTCCTCAACATGACAAGACAACGGTGAAAACAAGATCGTTCGTGCAATGATCTTTTGTCTTTAAACCATCGCAACAGAAGAAAATTGATGACCCCTATCCCATTAGAGCCCTCTATCTACAGCACATCCCCATCATTGAAAGAGCACCTTGACTTGTTGTTGACTACCTAACTTCATAGTCCGGTTATCGTTGCTTCTTGTGGTTTAAAACTCTTGCTAGGGGGGGTGGGGGGTCTGTCAATGCTTACTTGATAAATAAACCTTCATTGATATCAATCAATGCCCAGGGACAACTGCATTTCAAACTACCTTACATATGCTTATGTACGACGCAGTACTAGTATTGCGGATATGGAATACCGTTAAAGAAGTAAGACCAAACCATCTCCACGGGATGAAACTTTTGCGAGCTATTTACACAAGCAGGAAGGTATTTTGAATTTGAAAGTTTTATTTCTCTATGAAGTGTTTTTACTTCATGTTGCGGAATGCCCCTTGACCAGAGTATCATTAGAGACTCGAGCGTCCTCTCTCAGATGCTAGGGACGATCAGCTGGTCGATATCAGGTCCCCATCCCTCAGACTTTGAGAACTTGACGGTGTTGACGCCCTCCTTTACATCAACATGGACGGAACTGCTGCCCACTCTGCTTGAGATGTGGCTGGTAGAGAGGAAAGCCACGTTCTGCTCCTCGCCATTGACTGAAACTGCTGCATGACGAGAACGGGTATCGCCGTTCAGGTGTTTGACGATGAGAGTTACCCTGTCGGCAGTGCTGGCCTCAAAGTTCAAAACCGCAGTTCCGTCGGAGTCGCCACCAAGATAGCCAACGGAAGAAGATCCGCTACATCCGGAGCAGCTGAGAAGACGCGCTCCGTTCGAGAGCTCAGCACTTTCGCCCTCAATCTCAATCTCAGGCTTAGCCTCGGACCATGTACCAGCCTTCACGTCGACAGTCCAAGAATCGTGCCAGTCCAAAGTGACTTTGGTGCCATCAATGTTCAAAGGGAGCCAGATGTAAGTGCTTGCAGCCAGGTTCGTTGATTGCCAACGATCGCCCATGTAGATGGCCTTGTCGTTGCCTAGAGGAAGAACGTAGCTGACCTGGCTTTGGTGCGTCTTGGAGCCGATCGGGGCGAACTCAGTCCAGTTGGACCAAGGGCCGGAAAGAGACTCCGCATAGCTGTAGACCTAGAAACAAATCAGCAGACTGCTTGATAAGCTTGTTTATGAAGACGCAATTTACATTGTCATTGGCGTTCCAGCCAGTAAGATGCGAGCCAAAGATGTAGTAAAGTCCGTTGCGCTTCACCAGTGCTGGGGACTCAGCGAAGTACTGCCAGCCAAAAGTGATTTCTTTGACATCGAGGTAGTCGTCAGTAAGCTTCATGATACGAGTTCCGTACTCGCGCTGTAACCCTGGTTAGCCTGCTAGCCGGTGTAATTGACGGATGAAAGTATTCTTACGTCCTCAGTCAACAGGTACGCTGAGCCATCATCGTCCTTGTACAAGCCAATATCACGGCTCTGCTTGTCCAAGGGACGGAAGCTGCGAAGATACTGGTACTCTCCGCACACAGTGTCGCCAATTCCGACTCCGACTCTGGCATCCTTGTAGTCCGTAGAGTCAATGTGCAAATAAAGAACGTATTTGCCGGTCTTGTCATTCTTGATGACCTTGGGTCGTTCAATAATGCGGTTGGGGCCAAGGTCTCCCGCCTCTTCCGTGCGAGAAATGAGACGGCCTTCAAAGCTCCACTCGACCAAGTTGGTAGAGGAATAGCAGTTGACCGCCTGGAACAGGGCGCCATCGGTCTTTTCCTCACCGATCATGTAGTAGATTCCATTCTCCTCACTAGCTTACATTAGCAACAACTCTTAAGAGCTTTCGAAGAGCTTGGTGCTTTGTGGAAAGCCATTGGCAGGTTGGTCTTACATAATTCCGTTGCCGTGGGCTTGAACGTGTTCTCCGGTGTTTGTCTAGCATCAACCGGTCAGACCTACTGAAATACCTTGGGTCCCTCTCGTGGTGAACTTACAGCGGTCCAGGTAGCTCCAGGAACAATACTGATGGCCGCACTCGCACTGCCAACAGACAGAGAAGCGAGGAGGGCAGTGTTGAACAGACGCATGCTGGCAACAGAGGTCTTGAAAATATGAGGCCAAATAGGTTGAGTCTTTTCTCAGATTCCGGTTGCACGAAACTGTAACGAATTGATGGAAACCATCGACTATTTGTATTGTCAGGGCTCACATGTTTCTTGGCAGCATCAACATCATGAGATGTATAAGCGCAAATGACGTTGACATCCTACAAACCAAGCTCTCAGACAGCCGAATTTGTTCTAGAAGCGAGCCAAATGACCAAATAGTTACTCGGCATAGTATCAACCGAGCGCTTAAAGAGTGCTTTCAAGGGTGTCTAGAGTTACATTTAGTATTTTACCGAGATGGCAGCGCGGGGAAACCAGGCAAGAGAGCAGATATATGCCCCACAAAGATAGACTAGATGATCTGCTGATGTGCCGGCTGGTGGATTTGTGGGGATTCCATGGCTTTCAGTACGTGACCGAGCGAAGAGATAGATGATGAATGTGGCAGCTGAAGCCGAATGCTGGTGAGCCAAGAAGTAGTAATACGGTAAAATTCAGGTTGTGCTTGTTCAAGTTAGCATTTTGGCGGACCCCAGAACGGATTGGGCTCGCTTTTTGGTTCGTGGAAGCAGGTGATCACTTCCACAAAGGGCGTCAAGGTCGTATTGTGAAATGTCCTGGGGATACCGGAGCCGGGAGGTACGGAGCTGTGGAGGCAGGGGACGGTTCTAATGGACCGGAACGGGCCGGTTCCTCAAATCAAATTCACAGATGCCTACCACGGCATAGTTCATACTGCAAGGTGGATTTCAACAAACCTTGGGGTAGAAACAAAAACAAATTATATTTTAATCTTCATTGCTTTCAGTGGGTGCCAAGCTCTCCAACTGTAATCGCTCACTCTAAGGCCGATGTTTGCACTTGTAAATTCCCAGTAAACCTCCCTATTATCGCGGCGTACCCTAACGACCGACCATTTCCCCTCCTGTAGACTTTCCAAGTAATCGAACTTGTTTAAAATCCTTGTGTTGGCTCCCCGAGATCGGAAAACTTCTAACGTAGCGCACAACTCTTGAAGTAAAGGCGCATCTTCGCTAGAATCTTGGCGTTGTCCTGTGCCGTAGAGCTCAGCAAGACGGTCAACTGCCTCTAGGATGGCAGTGGACGAGTCGTTATCCGTCTTGTCGATTTCACAACCGTTTTCGACCAGGAAACTAACAAAGGCCGCATCACCTTGCCACGCCGCATGAAATAGTGCAGTTTTCCCATTTTCATCAACTGCATTCACGTTGAATCCCCTGTTGACCAGTAGTTGAGCTGTGTCGGAGAAACCATTATTCGCTGCCCAGAACCAAGGGTTGTCCTCTTCCTGAGCCTCTGAGCCCCAATCTGCACCGCTGTTGATTAGTAAATTGACGACGCTACGACTACAGACATCCATCGCTAACGAAAGCGCAGATTTCCCCTTGTTGTTTAGGTGCTTGATTTTGGCACCGCTTGAGATCAGGAGCTCCACGACATCCAAATGCCCTCTTTCAGCCGATACAAGCAGTGCTGTCTGTCCATCGTCAACAGTGAAAGCGTTTACATCCGCTCCCCGGTCAAGCAAGAGGCTCACAGCACTCAGACGGGCTCTTTTTGCCGCAGACATTAAGGCAGTCCAACCAGATGAATCCGAGGGCTTTTGGACATCTACCCCACGGCCAAGAATCGTTCGCATTACATCCAATCGTCCAGACAGAGCGGCCCAACTTAAAGCCCTCGGCCCATGCAAATCAATCATGGCCAAGGTGAAGGTCGCACCGTTCTGAAGCAAAAGGTTGGCAATAGCTTTCATCTTACTCTTCCTCTCGCCTGTGAGAGCGTAGTCAAGAGGTCGAAATCCATCGTCGCTCACGCAATCGGCATTTGCTCCTTTTTTCAAGAGGGCTTTGACAAGTCTAAGTTTCCCAGCCTTGACAGCCCAAAAAAAGGGGGTCCAGCCTCCCCGACCGACTGCATTTACCTCGGCATCTCTGTTCAACAACAAAGTGCATACGGACAAGCTTCCTGCTTCAGCCGCTTTCAGCAAGGGTGTTTCGTTCGAGTCACTCGATACAGGGTTAATGGTAATTGTTGACAGATGTGGCGAGTTTGTCTGGGAGACGGCGAAATCCAATAAAACCTTAATGACCGAATAATTCGAATAGTGAGAGGCAAGTAGGAGTAGGTTGTCATTGTTGGGGCCTTTCCATGGGTGTTTCGATATATTCAAAAGTAGTTTTAGAGTCTTGGCCCGTCCACTGATAACAGCCATAGCGAGGGGAGCATGATATGGCTCGTCGAATTGGTCAAGCTGGGCACCACCTTCAACGAGCGCATTAATGATGTCCGGCTTGTCACGTGCTGCGATGCAGGCGCCCAACACAGTATATGCCCCGCCCATGGCTTCTTTGTGAGTTTGTGTGTTTGGATCTGCACCCAGTTTCAGAAGAAGCTGAACCATTGAGAGTGTTCCAACTTGCACTGCGATATGTATCGAACGAACCCCCTGAAAGATTGGATTTGTGGCCCGTTTGTTCAAATCTGCACCTCCCTCCAGAAGAATTCTGACAGTCTCTTCATGGGATTCCATAACTGCTAGTTGTAGCGCAGTAAGCCCGAATTCATCTTCGACGTCAACATCGTATACTCCTCCATACTGAAGAAGTGACTTAATCGTACCAGTGTCATTGATGAGAGCAGATATGTGGAGTGGCGTAGTTGTACCCTCGGTAATACGTCCTGAATGAATCCAGTAAGGCAGCCTTGACAGCGTCTTTCCACCCTTTTCTGCCGCTCGCTTGAGCATTGAGAAATCATTCTTAACAGGCAAAAGTGTCGCTAGTATGGCCTCCCTGGCCGGTTGCCGCTCTGCCAAGAACAACAGGGGTAGGTTTCTCTCGTGGTCCTCGATACTCTCGGCTGAGTCGGAATTGCTTTTCTTCGAACCTGCCTCGTCTTCAATGGCATCGCTTACGCCCTCTCCAGAAACCAATGTCTTTAGTGGTTCATCGTTTCTGGGAGGCGTAATTGACGGTAACGGCTCTGGCCACTTCCCCAATACAGGACGTTTGCCGTTGTAAAGGTGAACTGGTTCACGTTCAGCCTTGTTGTTCTCGCGAGAGTCTGACCAGTTCTGGATTGCCGAGAGTCGGTCCAAATAAAACTGTTGGCTGGTGCCCCCAGCGGCAATGAGCAAATCAACAACTCCAATAAGGCTTTGATGCCATTTCATGATCTCAAGTAGGCCGCCGGCTTGCAGTTCTTCGGGAACGTAGCCAGCCCTCAACCTGGACCATACGCACTGCAGGGTTGTTGTTTTCTGCAAACCTATAGTCGAATCGGTGTCTTTACATGGAGTATTGACGTCAAAGCCGTGCTGAAGTAGTGTTCGCACAACCTCGAAATGGCCATTTTTGGCTGCATGGTGCAGCATTGGTTCTCCACAAGGCGAGCATGATTCAGTCATCATTCTGCCCCGGAAGCCCTCAAGGCCTAGCAAAAACTCGATAATCTTCAACTCGACGAGCTGCAGTGCTCTTGTGGTCGGCCTAGGACGATCAAGAATATCGTGCCAGATAGGTATGGGCCCATTTTCATGATATCTGCCATCACACGAGGCCGCACCACGATCTGCCAACCACTTCAGACTCTTCAATGATACGTTTGAAGAACCCAAAAGGGAGCGGAAAATGAAGCCGCCATCGTGACTTCTTCCAATTATTCTAGCGATCTGTTCTTCGGAGTAGCATTGAACCAACATGTCTGTGGCTTCAATATGTTTTCCCCACAATGCCGCATATAAAGCCTTCCAATCATTACCGTCTGTGCTTGTGATAGTAGCGCCTCTACCCACCAGTGAAGTCATAAATATCACACTGTCTGGAAGATGGGAAATGACCTCGAGCATAAAACCATCATCATCAACCGAAATGATGCCTTCGGCTAACAAATAATTGAAGCATCGAATGGCACCCCATTCTCGACATTGGCTAGAAATCTTGACTTCCTTGTGATGAAACTGTTGCAATAGATTTTGCAGAGCGACAGCAGGATTCTCTGTTGACCCTTCGAGATGTTGATATAACAACCGCAAGCTATCCACGTCGTCACAAAGCAGACAACTATCGATACCAGGACCAGTTATCTCAGCTCCATTTCTCAAGAGTAATGATAAAGTTTCGGTCCTCAAAAACTGGATGTTATTCCCATGGATAGCAAACCGCTCAACCTCAAGCCTTTGAAGGTGCCCATTAACACCGATCACCGACAAGAGACACTGTGTGAGCCTTTCGTTTGTCCGCTCCCAGAGCTTTGAGCCCTCACGACATAGCCACGGTTTCGTCTTACTCCAATCTAACAGTCTCTGTGTGATCTCATATTGAAGGTATGAAGAAGCATCAAAAAGAGCATCTGAGAATTTGGAGACTGGAAAGTCGGTACTTTCGTGGATGTCCAGAATCGCCATAGCGAGACAATGCCGCCCTGCACAAATGGAAGCCTGTAATGGCGTCCCGCTCCAATTGTCTTTGAAGTGGATGGTGCTGAAATAAGCAAGCTTGTCTAATTGACCTCCGGCTTCAATGGCAAGATGCAAAATACCTGCAGCTTCTGTGTCTGAAATTGGAGAGTATGTAAGTAAATGAAACAACCTCGGTGCAACCTTCTGGATTTCGCTTTGCCTGTACTTCTCCGTTATCATTCCTTTTAACCCCCCTTGGATGTCGAGAAGAGTGCCCTTCCTAAAAATATCCTGTAAGGAAGAAAATCTGGCATTCATAAGATTACCAGGGATGGAGACATTTTTGTAGAACTCGAGCAAGGGCATCTTGAACTCCAACCTAGACCATGTTTGGTTGTTCTCATGGTAAATAGCTCGGACCATTTTCCAATGACGTGGCCAGCGTCTTTCGAGGATATCCATGGCTGTTCTTGATCCTCCAAGTGCATCAAGACATAGAAACAGCCTGCTCGGAAAAAAAGACTCAAAGTCGGTTCCAACCACCATGTTGTGACAGAGAGAAATCGCCCGATCATATCCTTGGATAGCCGCAACCGCAATCCATGAGGCTCCTAGGATGTGATCCCGCGGCTTCCCAAGGCCCATCAAATGACACATACCTAGGTATAATGAGCGGTGGCTTCTTCGTTGATACAATGGCGGCATAATGCCAGATTTGGCTCCAGGCCAGACCTTATACATCAATTCTGTACTTTTCCGGTGCAGATCTTCAATAAATTCCAAAGAGGACAGGCCCGACGGAACAGAACTGGAAATATCCTCTACGTTTAGAGCACGAATGTACTCCACGGGGTTTTTGATATCGTAAAGTGCCACAGGATTGAGTTGGTACAGTAGCTTGAGATGCCACCAGGACTTCTTTTCCCACCACCTAGTCACTGACGACATGATGTCCCAATGATACGAGCTCTTTGAATATTAGTAAGACTGTTGCTACATTCTGAATTGCTGTGACTTACACGCCTTAGAAAGTCTTTGCCATGGCTGCTTCCATAACTCTCTATTTCATCGAATTCGTCACTGCTTTGAATATCGCTGTCAACATTGACAGATGACCCGTCGTCCGCGTTGTATTCTTTCACTGGCCGACCTGCAGACTGCGGGCTTTGGGGGTCTTGAGAACAGGCTCTTTCTTTCGGGATCCGACCACGTATGGTCTGAGACCAAAATTTTCCGCTTCCATTACTTTTTGAAGACATGGAGTTGTCGGAATCTTCGTCTCCGGCTTGGTAGGAGTCGCTATCAGCGCGTTCTTCGCGCCTATGTCGCCTGTCTCGACGATCATCTTTCCGCAGGTTTCCCAGTTGAAGCCACTCTAACGTCCACTGTAAGTGAAGCCACTCCAGCGTCCAGCTACGAGCCCCGCGTTCACCAACATCAAAGCGATTTTTGGTAGTGCAAATGCTGATGCAGGTCACACCTGACTGATGAGATACAGAGCTGTGGTCCCCATAGGCATTAAAAGAACTTGCTGTTTCTGTTTCAAGGTCTTCTTTGTGATGCTGGAACTCCTTTTTGGCTTGTCTAGTCCTCTGTTTTCTTCTTTTCTTTTCTCTCGTTTCTGTCTCGTCGTCTGCTTCGGCGGCTGTCTTGTCTGTCTGCTCGTCTGTCTGCTCGTCTGTCTGCTCGTCTGTTTGCTCGTCTGTCTCATTTTCTGAATCATTGTCAGTATTGTTCCGAGTGCTGTTGAGAGTCTGTCTGTCTATCCTGTCTTCTGTGATGTGTGACATGGTAGGTTCTTCTCTCCTTTCCTTCGCTCCTTTTGCGTCTACCGCGTTTCTTGAACCTTGCTTATATTGTCTCTCATCCTCTTCCATGGAATCTGTCTCGGTATCTTCTTCATCAGACACGCTACAAAAACTAGATGCTTTACCCCACAGTTCGGGGTCCGTTGCATCTGAAGGTATTGATGGCATTGGTATTGACATGATTCTCTCCAACATGCTACTGTACCGCGGTGTTAGTAATTTGAGATAATAAACCTTTCGGGGAGTGCTAACGGCGGGATCATGCGGCCAAGCTGTTTGAAGAATGGCGCGAGCATGGGAACAACCTTGTCAGAGGTCGGTCGCTGTGCGCTGTCCGCATTTAACACGGACAAAATGACGCCGATTAGCTGCGGCACATCTAAGGCGTTCGTCGTAAGCTTCGCCAAAAGCTGGCTTCTCAATACTGACGTCAGACTTTTGGAGTTTTTCCAATCTAAACTTTGCATCTTTCTAAGCTCAAGTAACACATCAGCCTCATCTGCAAAAGTTTCAACAGCTGTTAAGTCGGCAACGATACTGGACTGCAAATAACTGTCCGACCCGTCAGCGCTGTAAAGCTGATGTGAGGGCTCTCGACCCCAGATGCTAGCAACTACAAGCCCGTAAGAGTAGACGTCACACTTTTTCCAATCAATATGCCCATGATGTGAAGGCTCGCTAGCAGCTTCGGGTGCACACCAAAGAGGGGTAAAATGTGCTGGCCTGTCTCTGGCAGCTTCTGAACTTCCACCAAAGTCAAGGAGGCTAGCCACAACTTGTCGGTTAGGATCTGGATGACTCCTTATGATGATGTTCTCTGGCTTGAGGTCGCCGTGAATTATTCTTGACAAATGAATGTCGCGGAGCCCAACGGCGATGTCCAGAGTGACGTGTAGTTTCTGGTGGAAAGAAAGCGCTGAGGCAATTCCTCTACTACGGATGATGTGATCAAGGGTACCATAGTTTCCCAGCTCCATTGCAATCATTGGAAACTCTTGAGTTTTGTTCCATGCAATGAACTGAAGTTGAGCGATATTTTCATGTTCCCGAATTAAAGGAGATCTGAAGGCCTTAATTTCCCTGAGAATGGTGGCGTAAACGTTGCTCTGGGCCGTGCTAGAGCTATGATTGGCAGCACTTGCGGTGAATATCTTGAGCGCAAGTACCTTGCCTGCCGGCAATATTTCGCTGGTTTCTTCTGTCGTAACATGCTGCACAACCTGTGCGGTGAGACCGCTGCCTACGGTAAAATGTAATACCCTCGAGTCCTCGTAAGAGACTCCGAGATGATGAATTTCGACAAAGGGAATATCCATTTCCTCGGAGCAATGTACAACGTCAAGTACATCATAATTGTTGTGGCCGTTTTCGGTTTGTTCTGAAGCTGATTGATTATCCAGTGTGTCAAAGCCGTCACTGGCTGTTTGTTGGGTAGCATTGCCAGAGAAAAGCCTTCCTGAGCGGTCCATTGTGATATTTTAATGGCAGGCAAACGCCCAGCTTCTCAATTCTCAGATTGAAAATAGCCCAGCTTTGATGGTGATAAAATGTGTAGGAATGAAAAATGGCCCCCTTTTTACCAAAACTCATCGGGCAGCAAGACTTAAGGAAGCGCGGATGTGCATCCACACTCCTAATTGTGACAAATTGCGCCGGGTAAGGTGGGGAATATAAACGAGGTTTATCATAAAGATGATTTGCAAGTTAGACCAGGCATCGCAATTACAGGCATTTGTTTGCAGCCGTCGTTCGCCTCATTCTGTCACATTTCTTGGCCGACATATTACCGCCGATGTATCAACTCATTTTCTGGGCGGTGTTATTGCATAGGTAGCTAAACCAAAATCAGCAAGCATTCTGCACGTATGGAGTAAAGTGGAAAAACACGTCTTACTGCGTGCATGCCTACCACTCCGCCACAAGGCTGTGCCGCGTAAAGTTGTATGCACTTCCAGGGGATTAATTGGTCGTTTGGTGCCTTGAAGGGGCGTTTTTCACGATCAAAAGGCTGTGTTCATGAAGCCTCCGCCAAACATCCTAATATGTATACAATTGCCCTTCTCCTTAACCAGAGGATCTGCGTTTCTAACATGCCACACAACACAAGTTCTTTACTAGCGGTTGAAGTGGGTTCATCACCAGTAAATACGGTATAACATAAGTATCTCTCAATGGAAGCAGTCGGTCTTGCTGTTGGGATTTTCGGAGTCGTCATCGCATTCAAAGGTGCCATTGAAACGGCCTTGATCCTCGAAGACTTCTTTAGTGACGACCAGCATGAATCCAGACACTTGGCGCTCCGATACCACATCCAGAAATGTCGGCTCAAGGCATGGGGTGACCACTGGAATGCCTACGATGAGCAACATTGCACTTTAGGCACCAGAACCAATGACTTTCACAAGGCAGTCCAGCTGATTTTGATTGAGATCAAGAGGCTCAATGGCAGAGCGGAAACAGTGATTTTGAAGCACGACCTCGACAAGGAAAAATCGAGATTGAAACGGAAATTTCGCTGGGAGATCAGGGCGAAGGCTGAATTCAAAGATCTTGTCTCAAGCTTTCAGGCTCTCGTCAACGACTTGGAGAGTTTTACATACCCCTCAAATCAACTTCAGTTGCTCACGAGGTCATTTTTGCCCGAGATGCTTGCTGAGATACGAAACATCAAAATGCTCGAATCTCTAGCTGAGCACCCTCCGGCCGGCGACCGGACCCTGGCTTTGTCTGCCAAGGCAAAGTTGCTCCAGGATCAACTCGAGCCATCGCGTAGCACTATCAACACCGCCATTTGGCTTAACAGGCTGAACTTTGACACCGACCACAATGATAACTTTGGTCTTATTAAGGAGACGGAATCTAAGAACCGTCCCGTCTGGATTGAGTGGACGATACTTGACCAAGGTCCTGAACTACAACTCTATCTTGCTCGAATAGAAGGGTTAGGGCGTCTACTGAAACAAGTTAGCGAACCAGCTTTACGCCTTCCCCCCTTCTACGGCATTTATGATGATTTGGACTATGAGCTGGAACATGGCCATAAGCGTGTCGGATATGTCTTTGGCGCCCCTGAACCGGTTTCCGACTATGATGGGAGAATTCACACTTTCAAAAGCGACCTCGTAGCCACTCCACCCATAACATTGAGATCAATGCTTATGGCTGAAGGTGCAGACCCGCCGGTTCTGGGAGACCGCTTCCGACTCGCGTTTACTCTAGCTTCCGCATTTAGTCTCTTTCACGCTGCCGGCTGGCTCCACAAAGGATTGCATAGCGACAGCATTCTGTTCCTGCAGGAAGAGGATCGTACTATCAGCGTGACTGAGCCATTCATCACAGGTTTCCAATATGCGCGTCAACAGAATCAGGCCTCTCTCTCCCTCGGACCACTAGGGAACAAGAAGTTCGTGCACTATTATCATCCAGATGCCGCCAGAGGCTTCTCGAAGAGGTTAGATCTGTATAGCCTTGGTGTCGTCCTCTGTGAGATTGGACGCTGGGCCGTGATACCCAGTAAGATTTCGGACGCTAGGTTAAGGAAGCTTGTTACAAGAGAGAACTGGCGCAATTACATTTTGGGGTCCCGCCTTAAAGAGCTCGGTTGGCGAATGGGAAAGCAGTACCAGGACGCCGTCCGGGTATTGCTTGAATGTGATCTGCCGGATGACAAAAGTAAAGTTGGGCACGCATTGTTTGCACAGGAATTTCAAAAGAAAGTTCTTCAGCCTCTAAGTCGATGTAACGCTTAGACTTTCCAACAGATACAACATTACAGTTGTTGCTATACGTTAAGAGACAATATGATACCAAAGATTCCTGATATTATCAAGGATGGGATATTTATGAAGCGTTTGGCTTGAACAACCATAGAGACTGTGACGACTTCAGTTACGACCTGATCCATTCAGCGACTTGGTCGTAAGACAACTAGTTTATGGATGCACCTTGGAAAAAAAAGAGGTCTTAATAGCGTATTATTATATATCTCTTTCATAAGGTGTAAAAGGTGGGTGTAAAAATGTGTACTATGTACCTGTAGCCCATCAAGCCCCAATGGGATAGCCTATGTCTCCTAGTAGAGTTAGTTAATACCAAAAACATCAATAAGCTGGCTATCTTATCCTGGATTTTAGTCTAAGGTCTCCTCTCCTTGGAGGAAAGGTAAGGCTTCTCTCATAATCTACGTAATAATTCTGTCAACTGTCAGATGACCTCAATTTTGTCATCTCCTCGACTTGCCACGGTCGAGCTGCCAACTGTTACTCCGCGCTGCGTCTATTATATGAACAGCTTAGTTTTTGCGTATGCTCCGTATTAATTTTGCTATCGTTTCATAGTATCATATATCTTTTTAGTCCCCTACTGTCTAATTAGAAGAGAGAACGGCCTCAAAAGTATTTAGGGAGTGCCTCATAGAAAAGTATAAGGAACCCCCAGTAGACCTAGTCAGAGAAGGCAAACATTGGCAGGCACACAGACGGCACGCAATACAGAAAGAATTATCACATGACTAAAAAGAGTCTCGCCAGTGACTCGAGGCATGATTTATGCAAGTCCCCGTGGAGGTCGCTTTACTACTGGACAACAAGGCATACCGAACTCAATTGGAGGACGTTTTTATGACAGTCTGTCTTTCGTAGGTCTAATCCGGCCTATGACAGGCTCAGTATAGTTCTATAGGGGTGTTTAGGGTGGTTGTAGGTAGTGAGTTACTCTCTCGGACCCGCGAGGGAGTGCACGAGATGTCTAGCAGCTTTTGTGTGGTGTTATGTGTTGCCCACGCCCATCATATCTACGAACAGTTCACCACCTCGTTCCACGGCCTAGGCGATGCACCTTGCGGATAGGCCGAGGATGCACATTGATAACTAGGACAAGTAGAAGGAGGAGAGAATTCGCACTCGAAACACTTCTTCACTTTGTTCCTGGCATGTCACTTATCCGGAGTTTCATAGCCTGAAGCCTTGTGGTACGTCGTTGGCAGATAGGTATATTAGGTAGAGTAGGGGCATTGTTTGGGTATGAAGTGAAGAAACAAATTCTGGTGTGTCTGATGAACTAACTCAATGATGATCCTTTGAAACCCATTACACTGGAGGAGGCATAATAACGGCTATTTAAGATATTTGTGAAGATACAGTGATGCAGAAAACATGGCGTACAACAGAGCCAGTTCTTAATAACGATGCTCGGATCGCTTTTTACGAATAAAACACCATTGAGATTCCGGAGCATTCAGTGTCACCAACCCCTTCTCATCTTAGTAGAGCCATGGAATCAAACGATATGGAACACGAGTTTTGATTGCATCCCATTCCTTGCCATACTATTTGCGTATTAGTCAGTCACTGCTAGGCAAAGGTGTAAATGGGTGTGGTGTGGGACGAGGAAGGTTGGCTTACTCTGTTGGACAGATACTGGTCTAGAACAGGTACCCCCCGGGCGGCAAAGTCGTAGAAGAAGAAGGAGAAGACCACCAGACTCCAAGGCCATCCGGCAGCCGTAAATGCGTATGCACTCCGCCAAACAGTGTAGCCGCCGTAGTTGATGTGTCTTGCGAGGCTAAAGAGTCCGCCCGCGTAAGGCTTCCCCTTGTTTGCAGGATTTCTCTTGAAAAACGTGCGTTGTAATTCGGATATAAGCTCAGCCAAGATACCGGTGAGATAGAGTCCAGCACCGACCATAACGGCCGGAGATTGGAGCACACCTTCACCAGGGCCTAAACTTGTCGCCTGAGAGGTGACGGTCCAGACGGACAACATTGTGTTGATGGAATTGAAGAAGCTGTTGAAGAATCCGATGACAAAAGCTGAAGATGGTGGTGTGTCTTGCTCACCAACATAGAGCATAGCTATGATCTGTTTCAAGCTGCTTCCGAATGCCATTGCCGTGATAGTGTTGTAGTAGGGGTTCAAGCCCCCCGTTGAATTTAGGACGACGGCCCCATCCATCGGCTGTCCACCCAGCATCCGGATGACATTTGACGCCCAGGATTTCTGGATTAAAAAGTATTGGAAAAAAACGTCGGCTACGCGTAAGCCAACGAAAATGGCCGTGCCTAAGACATTGAACTTTTTAACGCGAGACACGTTGTCGTGGAGCTTCTTCGTCATGATGAAACAAATGCTTATTGCCGATGCTATTACACAATGCTGTCTTTAGAGTTTGTTCACGAGGAGGAACATAGGGATCATGATATATAAGCGATTAAAACAAAGGATGATCTACTTGTGAAGTACATGTACCGAAACCACAAATGCATCTTGGTATTAATAAGCTTCGGCTTTCAACGGAGGCCGGATGACGTTTGTAAACAACCTTCTGAAAGGCCCTAACCGTTGGTCAATGCGGCGGCCTCGCCCGCAACCTCCGAAGACCCGATAGACCAGAAACGGCCTCACATTGCTCATAGTTGGAACTAATCAACTTACGGTGGTTTATTATAACTTAACTCGAAGTCAGGTTATTCACAGGCCTAGCTTGTGTCCCATCATACTTCTATGTAATTGACTCAATCCTAGGGGCACTGCATGTTACACAAGCAGGTGCATTTGCTGGGCTTGCGCTACATGATGGGAAACTCGTTGCTTGGTATTGCTTATCCCCCACATGCATGCGATTCTCTCTCCCCCAGCATACCAGGTGTGTGTCCTGACTACGTATTTCTACAGTATATATGACCGAGGCATGTCGCGTCAGAGTTGTCATCACGGTAATGTTGTAATTGATCGCAACGAAGAGCAAAATCTAAGGACATGAATCCTCCCGGGGGGTAACGTCATAATCTTGGGTAATGGGAAAGCGTCACTATAGGGCCATTGGAATTTCTCTATTGGCCTCTTTCTTTCAAGTGAAGGCATGGTGGCGTTATGGGAGCTGGCTGTAAATAGCCTACGGCGTATCGACTGTTGAACCTTATAGAATATCCTCACTCATTGCTGGTCCTGTACTAATCTTCTCTGTCCTATGTCTCCCGATGAGTGGCCTGGGAGAATACAAAGCCTTGAAAGTTACATTATAATATTGGGTAGCCCATTCGAGGCATTCTGCACAGTCCAGACTTACCTTCTTGAGGTAGATATATGGTGAAGTCTTCAAACCAACTAGAGGACTTAAGGAGAAGGACCTGCATATACACATTAGAGAGACTTGATGTAACAGCCCAGCGTGGGCTTAGATAGATCATAGACAATCTAAGTTTGTAGGAGAGTTCTCTAAGTCTGACACACTAATAATGTATGCTATATAATGGGATTTGAATTGGTCCGCTCTGAACCCTCGCATTACCGATTAGACTTATCAACATTGAGCCGCGTGTTATCTGCGGCTGCCGAGAATGCAGAAGCGAAACCATATTGACTTTTATGAATCTGCCTTAATGGATACGACTTTACAATCTAGCTGGTTGATAATCTAGCTCAACTTCTTGGTGAATGGTAGGGTATTCACGTCTTCAGGTCTCGCGAGGTTGATGCGAGCCCCCTTGATATCTGGTCGCACCAGTAGGTTTTCGTAGTGCTTGGCCATCTTTCCACTACCGACGCTGCCGTCGCCCTTTTGCTTTGCAACGGAATCGTAATCAACACGGAAGGACAGGTGCACCTCGTTGAAACGAATGTTGGTTTCGGCTAGCTCGCGGCAACCAACGTTGGCGAGAGTGAACAGGGCGCCTTGGGCGACAGCTGTCACTCCGGCCGTCTTATGTCGCTGTCATTCAGGTGCTGACGCTAGTGCTAAAATGAAGGGAAACTCACACCTAACTCGCCCGCAGCACCCGTCATGATTGTCCACGTACTACTTGGATCAGCCTGCTTAAGCAGGTATGGCACGGTGGCTCGGTAAGCAACTAGAGCATATTAGCAATGGCAAATGACCTCACGTGTCGAATCAAGACCGATACACACAGAAACTACTTTCTACTGTGGTAGCCATCACCGAGCGAAAAGATGCCGTATCAATGTTGTGAAGTGGCATGGGATTCCATACTCCGACCGTCGAGTAGACGTGTTGAAAAGCTGGTAACTCGCCCGCCATGACACGGTCAACAATGCTTTGGATGCCACTCTCGGAAGTCACATCTATCTCAACTGTAGTGATACCATCGCGCGTCCCGACGTGATCAAAAAGCTTGGCAGCGCTGGAAGCATTACGAACAGGAGCGATCACATGAAGACCAGCACGGCGCGCGGCGATGGTGACAGCGACTCCAATATTGCCAGTTGCGCCAACAACAAGGACTGCGCCAGCCATGGTGTTGGATCTCGGGGTAGAAAGCGAATGATCAAGGAAGAAAGACGAATGAAAGTGCTGGGTGGTGCACTTGGCAGCTTGTCATATGTCTAAAGAAAAGTATTCTTCCACAGTTATCAGTGGAAAGACGAAGAATTACATAGTGGCTAGAATCTGGTGTTCCGCTTCCGGAGTTAAAGCGCATACATAATGTAGCCACTTTAAGGTGGCGAGGATGGCACTCTATGGGGACAAATGATGCCTTTATTAGCTGATAAATCATCGGTCTCCGAGCAAGGCCGGTCAAAATCAATCAGACCTGCGGGGCGTGTTCGGCCGTGCGACCCGCCCCACCAGGCAGGGCCAAGTCGCTCGACCTTAGGGAGGCGTATGAACTGGGCACACTTGGGCGTCCTATTGGCAAGGATTAGAGCCGACCTGTTGGCGGTAATGAAAGATCCGGAAGCACCGCTAGGTTGGTTCGTTCTCGAACAGCTGCCATAAGGAGACGCTCTGTATAACAGGCCCTCGTTAGTGCTGTCTGAAAACTCAGATTATATAACACAACAGATACAGACGTTATATATAACTCCAACCTTACTCTAAGATATCTATAAGAAGAAGTAAGGGTATTCCGGTCAATATACGCTAATCTATTCACACGGAATAACCCTCGCAACAAAGCCCTAACTCGATCATAACAACCACTTTCAATAGACCACCAATAACCAGCGCTATCAAGACAGAACACAACGTAGACACCCCATATATCGCCGCAAGGGCTTTTACTCCCCGCCATCTGAACTATACCCAATAACTTTGTACGTATTGCATCCAGATTCAAACCTTAAAACATTAAGATAAAGTGGATTCCTTATGTTCAATAGTCGTATAATCATCGTGGATGGAGTCGGGCCATTTGGATAGCTGTGTACTTCTATCAAAATATCTGTATACAGCTTGCGGTTTGTTTTGTAAACATCTTAGATAGCCAATGTAAGCATTCTTAATGTGTGATGTCTCTTGACTGATCTTCTATGTAAGGACCTGGCCCCGTGCTTTGCTTCTTGGACGATTGCGGAGACGGCTGTTTTCTGCCGCTGGCGTGTGGCTGAGGACAATCACGCTGCTAAAATAGAAATGCTGCTTTTGGGACTTTAACCGTCAGCTCTAATCCACGGCGCATATACACCTCGTACTAGCCCTCAAACCTGGAGAACTTACATCATCATCATGATTATGGTATGCAACCAATGCACCACAACACTGACACCAATTAGGCTACGAGGCCAGAAATAGTGTCTGGGGCAACTGGAAGATGTAAAGATGACCCGGTAACCCGAAAATAGGTAAAAGAATGTGATAGGCCACTGTCACATCTGTTGCATTTGTTGTTCGAAAGTAGAACCAGCACCGCCCATGGTTATATTTTGACCATCAAAGTCTGCGACCTTCGCCAGTTCAATCCGAATTTCTTTTTTTTTATGAGGCATTGACATCTAAACTCACGCCCCTACGTCGCAATTTTGAAGTAGAAACGTAATCCATTAATCAGATGGCATGCGAATTTGCAGATGTAGTCGAAACAATGATGCGAAAGCTGCCAGATACCGGTTGATTGTGAGGGCATCAGAGCTCTACGCCAAGCCCTCCAGCGTCTCAATTTACAAAATACTTATACGATCACGGTACCATACATAGTAACATCGAAGTGCCCGTGCAAAAGTACCGATGTTTCAGAAGTAGGTTTGTCTTGCCTTGTCATGAGGGTCACGTCAATCGCATTTAGACAATCACAGGTAATCTGGATCATCAGGTATTGATCGAGATGATCCGGCACGTCCTCGAAGGCTATCGTGTTGAGCTTGCGTAGATTCTTGTTGAAGTCTCCACGCTTGAGCCTGCCATAGCCCATTCGCTGGCCTGATGACCATAGTAAACAGGCTGGGGGGACTCAATACCGGAGTACCATTGGTGTATTCCATATATGAAACATAACAATATAGACGGACAAAGGATAGTATACAGCTTAATTTTCTGCTGTCTCGAAGTCAGCTATCATACCTATGGAATATGTATTATATTCTGTCTTCATCCCGGTCAGTACATCCCTATTCCTCAAGTAAAAGAGACTAGGCAATTAATTCAGTATAAAAGCGGGACCAAACAAACTCCTAATACACTAGGCATTTCCTATCAAGTTCCCATCTGGGTGTTCTTAACCGCTGGTTGGCACTCTATGTAACCTACACCGAACAAATTTGGCTTAGTCTCGATCTGTAATCGGCAATTAGAGGCTCTGTTCCTTAATCAAGACCATCCTGCGCTAGCTAATCTTGGCTTATTGGCTATGCGACACCGCCGCTCGCCGCTACTCATTCTAAAGCTTGAAGCCTTACCCCATGGTCTTGCCAAATCCTTGCAAGTTGGACAGAAGCAAGCTGTCAACCCGTGAGAAATGTAGAAACGTAAAAATGTCAAGAGCACGCCGTGGGGTACAAAGCTCAGTAGTCTGAGATTCTTGCTTTGTGTTACTATGCCGATCTTACTATACTAATGTGGGAGCAACAAGAATTTCATTATGTGTGTATTAAAACGGAGTCGTAGGGTTATCGTGTAGTAAAGGGTCAAGAGCGGGGCGCGGAAAGCATTCCTGCATTAAGAAACGCATCCCAGGCTGTGGCAAACCAGGTTGTATCCGAGTGCCACCATCTCAATTACGACTTTCCGCGAATCATCATACTATTCGATCTATGTATCAAGACCTGGGATATTCTCATCGACCGAGTCAACCTGGTCCTGTAATAACTCGGCCCCTCTAACCAAACATGGCTAGTAATCCTATCATTCCCTTTAGTATATCTTCAGTCTGGAATCAAATAATGCAGCAATCAAGATCATGGACGATGTCGGAGTATCTAAACACCCAAACTCTGGAAACATTCCACCAATAAGTACATTTAAGCGTCCTCAAAGAGTGGAAGGAAATGGGGTCTTTGTTCCGTTTGACATATCGGACCTGAAGAAAAAGTACAAAAGGGCATCAGGAGGACATTCTGAAAGTCAGAAGAGCATGAGTCCACAGAGCCATAGAGTCACGAATTCCTCTTTCTAATCTTTGATTATCAACCAGCATCATGAAATACACACTTATCTTCGTTTCCGCTACCGCCGCCAGCGTAGCCGCCGTCACTACCACGCTTCCTAAAAGCTCTGGCCTCGCCTCTTTCCCTACGGCCATCCCCGTGTCCGGCTCCTATGATGGAGGCATGAAACGATTCGAGCGTAGTCGTATGTGTGGACCATTTTACCACTCGTGAACGTACTAATGAAGTTAGCTGCTGTCTGCCAGGAGCAGACCGAGACGGGCGAAAAGGATGCCATGTTTATCCTCGAAAATGGTGCGACGCTGTCCAACGTCATTATCGGAGCCAGCCAAGCTGAAGGTGTACACTGCAAAGGCACCTGTACGCTCAACAACGTCTGGTGGGCTGATGTTTGTGAGGATGCGGCCACGTTCAAGCAGTCTTCGGGCACTTCGTATGTCAATGGCGGGGGCGCGTTCAAGGCCGATGACAAGATCTTCCAGTTCAACGGCCGCGGCACTGTGCGCATCAACAACTTCTACGCGCACGATGTAGGTGTTTTGTCTTCTCTCGATTTCACTTGCGCGAATCCACTGACAATTAACAGTACGGCAAGCTGGCGAGATCCTGCGGTACTTGTTCTGGTAACGGAGGGCCGCGCAATTTTATTATCGAGAACTCAGTGGGTAAGAATGGTGGCGTTCTTTGTGGAATCAACACGAATTACGGCGACACATGCAAGATTTCCAATTCTTGCCAGAACAACAACAAGTCCTGCGACCGGTACACGGGCAATTCGAACGGGGCTGAACCGCCTAAAGTTGGATCGGGTCCTGACGGCAAGTATTGCACCGTAACAGGTTTCACCACCAGCTGTTGAGTATTCAATGGTGCAGCTCTGAAGCAAGAGGATGGATCAGCGTCGCCTTGCACTGAGCATCTATGTGTTGCGATAGTTGAATATGGGGTCGTGTGGCTACCCGGCCGGCCACCCGGCCAGACCCTCGGCACGGGGGGCTCAGAAGGGACCAAAGCCTCCCTTCTATACGTGACGGGCTGGGACACCGTATCTCCCACTTCCGCTTCTAAACCACAACTTTACTTCTACTTCTATACATCACGACCATTAGGAATTTACTGTTTTGTTATTTCACGCACAAGGGACCAATTCACCCTGTGAAACCTATACTATGTTTGTCAGTGACCAAATGAATGCAGTAACGCACACAATTTTCGAGGAGGCGATGAATAGTTTCCTAGAATATTCCCGAAAAGCCATGACGAGCCACATCCAAGCAAGAGTTATAATAGCTGAAACTGACCCTAAGATCGAGAGCATAGGGGCATGTATAAGGTCTCGGGTTTAAAAATACCTGTCTTAAAAGACTTTGCAAACAAGCTTGTATGCCGAATTAAGTGCCTGTATTTCTGGTAGTTTGGCTACTCCGTCGGCCTACTTGTTCACTTAAATGCCTATATACGTCGGAATCAGTCCAATCTCAACGATCAAATCCGCCCGGCTACTTCCTCTACGCACTGTAGCACGGCTCAACGCTCTATTCTGCAAATAACTCGCGGCAATTTACTACCGATCTCGTTGAGGCGACTGCGAACTTTTGAGGTTTTTGCCTGCAAGTTCTGTGGGATTTCAAAGTGGATGTGGTAGGCGTCTTATTGTTACGACCCGTTGGACATGGTCGCCAACACGACCCCGCCTGGATCCCGGCGGCTAACGCAGGGCATATGTAACCCAGCCGGACAGGTGTAACCAGGGATCCTCGGAACGGAAGAACTATGGACAAGTCACGTGGCCTCGGGGATAACGCGGGGTAAGGACAACCCGGGCTGGATATGTTGGATATGTCAGATATCCAACCGATCCCCGGATATGTTGGATATGTCAAATATCCAACATAGCCAAGATAAGGAGGACCGTTCAGGACTTGTATATAGGATGGACTCGAGCCGGGCTCGAGGACAGACTTCCATAGCTCTTCAGCAATCAACTTTGTGATTACCCTAACCGGTACTTTCAGCTATACCTAAGTGACGACTACTCTACGACTCTTGTTGAGGCCTTGACTGATCACCAAGACCTTTGAAGATCTACGATCTATTCGACCAGGACCACGGAACGACTGTTACTACTCTCAATCCCTGGCTTACTGTTAACACAAACCCACTGTCAGTTAGCTGGCCGTAACACTTATCAACAACGCCATTCTGCGACTTGTCTATCGCTGTACTGATATGGACCGATCCTGCGCTGCCCCTTGCTGGTTGTGCGTCTAAGCTGGACAGAAGCACTGGATCAGCAGGATAGGCCCAGAGCTGAAGAGTCCTTGGCCACTGGCTTGTGTAAGCCGGGTGGGGGAAGGGTCAGCTTGGGCTCCTTGTGTTTTTGGCTGCGTTGTAGTGGACGGGCTTAGGGTTTTTAGATGAGATGCTCACCACAAAGACCAACGATGGCTTTGGGGCAAGGTCAAGGAGCGATGAGCTAGAAGCTATGAGGAGATTAGGCTCCAAGGACTGGAGAATCCTATCCGTTACGGGGTTCGACGGCTTCGGCGCCAGAATAGGGAGACCTCTTAGGACTTCTAAAGCCTTTTGCTTTGCCCGAGTAGGCCAGTCCTAGAAGGGGGACAACTTCTTCGAGAGCAGAGAGCATGGATAGAGGTGAAGACATTGTGAGGTGCACAGATGATGAATAGCGGATGGAATGGAAATCCATATTAACATAGTCTTATTTATAAGTCGGAATAATAAATTGCTTACTTTCTAATAATCAAAAGGAGATGATTTTGCTCAGGTTGGTTTTATAGAGGTAAGCTGTGGTCTGAAGTTGCTCAATTACTATAAATCTCACCCCGCTGACAGTCTACATTCTCCGTTGGTATCTATCATTCCAGTATTGAGATTCCTGAATGGTTAAACAACCGTGTCGAGTTCTTCGACGCATTCCCTTGGGGGCATGCAACATCCGCAAAGATAGTAAAATATATTAATGATTCGAATACTGTTCTGCTCAACCAAGACTGACAATCCCCGTCTATTGCTCCTTGAGGTTTGTTACCAAGTGTGTTATCCCATGGACTGCGGCTGGGCTACACATACATAGCATCCGCAGTTTAGCCAATCGGTAACAGGTAGTTTCGAGCTTCTCCGCAGTCCCATACCCATTTCTCAACGGTTTTTAAAGAAACAGAGACCGCTTAATGGCTCGAAATGTAGTTATAGCGCAGCCTCAGTTAGATGGATATGATGCCGCCCTGTAGAATTGCCGAGTTTGAAGGAGAATATTTTTTTACAGCTTTAGCTTTTCTTGGGACTGCCACTTACATTTCATCCCAGCTTTGACCACTCCATTCAAGAATTAGCTTGCAGTCCAGATTCTGTTGTTGGTGAGGATGTGACCAACATGTGATTTTCTGTCAAACCTCCATGTCAGCCATGTTTATTGACGCTAAGCCGCCTCTATCTTTTGCTAAAATGCTGGACCCCTACAAGAAATTTTGGTCATACTTTACCATGGGGGTTAAAATTTAGTTAAAGATGTGCGTTGAATCAAACTGGTATCCTAGCTTTATTGGTAGATCGACACTTGAATGCCGACCAGAAACGCGACCCAATTATCTTCTTGCTGCCCCTGAAATGCTTGAAACAAGGGGCCGCGGCTAGGTCTCCTGGCTAAGATTGAGTTTAGAGTAAGCTTACTACAGAATGGAGCCATCACAGACCATCTTAGCAGCTAGTTTATAGGAAGAGTATGACTCGAATTGATGATCATGAATCATACACAGCAGAATGTCCCGGAATTAAAAACATCTCTCACAGAATGAGACCGCTTCAATACCCTCTCGGGGGGCTCGGTATTTTCCCGATTGGCAACAACTGTTGGCCTGTGCTTGTTCGGCAATGGAAGTTGGCTCAACACATGCTCTCAACTTCGTCTGAGATCCGAGGTCTAAAATCTTCACACCCACTTGAATGCTTCAGCAGCCATTCTTCCGCAGTTGTAGGCCAATAAAATGTCTGATAGTGTTTTTCCATGCGTTTGAAAGGCTTTTACATCATGTGACCTTGTGCTTCTGCATGAGAATTCGCTCATGTCAGATTTGGCGCCGCGAGCAAGGAATGAATACAGCGACCGACAGGCAACGGTCGAGTGAGAAAACACTGCTGCAGCTACTTCTAGATCAAAATCGATCAAAAGCTCAAGGCTTTTGCCACATATCTGCCTTCTGGGGAAGCTTAGAGCAAGTTCCTGGGCTTACCTCTTTTGGAGGCTGCTTCGCTTGCTGAACCCCCTCCGGAGCACCGTATTTCAATCGAATGACAAGGTCATCCTGACGATCGAATATGTAATGTCTTGTTGGATACATCCGAACTATTGAAAGTAACCCCTAATCCGAGGTATTGGGAGCATTCGAGACAAAGTGTGTGACAGGGCCCTCCGTGCACCGGGCCCTGGACTGTTCCTCGGACAGGGAATCGCTTTGGCGTTTTCGTTATCTTACCAACGGCCATACCTTGCCGTCGATCTTAATACTACATGGACCGGGTGATCGTCGAGATCTCTCATCTCCACGGTAATGGCTGGGCCATCTGCACTTTTAACATTGAACCTCAGAAAAAGTTATCGAGGGGAACCCAGAAACAAGAGGCTTGGGCAGTGGGCTGATAATCGTATTCGGCTTCTTGGGGGGGGGCCGATTAATGAGGACATACCTCTATTTCCTATTCGAGGCATGTCTTGAGTCGAAAGTGTCACAAGTGCAATCCGCGACTCGAAAAGGACTCATCTGAAATTTGCGAATATTCTGTAGTGGCAAGAAACCGTGCTAGCAGCTTGGAGAGTGAGATGAAAAAGCCGATTCGCACGCAATCATCAACGGAGATCGGCACCATACCCGCGCAACTGGGTGTACATCCTGCTGTGTGTCTGCCCTGTTTGCCGATTTGCCCTTCGGTGCCGTATTCCGAGTAATTGATGTCACCACGTTTGCCGCTATTGAGGAGCCCGACCGCACGATCGTTGCACTGTCTTGTCATTCCTAGTCGAAGCTCCATGAGAAGTTGATGAAAATTATGTGCTAGAATTCAAAGGCTCATCTATGCTTTCTAACGCCAAAAACAAAACGCCCTGGCTGGGATATCGCTCAAATCTTACACACACCGCTTGCCCTTATGCCTTTTTTAAAATCAAGAACGAGAACCTCATTCATTCACTTGAATCAACCCAGGCCCTGCAAGTGTCCCCTTGACAACATCATCGGCATTCTTGAAATCTCCCTCAAAAGTCACCGCAGCGATTGTCAGTCCCCACATGCTGTTCTTTTGGAACGGGAAATCAGCGTCGAACTCGAGTCTTGAGCCGTCCCATTTTCCGTTCTTTACCGGCACGCTCAACGGGACGTTCTGGCCGCTGAGGTAAGTGACGAAAAGTCCACCGGGGTCCTTGCCGAGGAATCTGCCGGCAGTCACAATTTCTCGGAGATCGACCGTGAAGGAGAGCATCTGATCTTTGGCCTTAACCTCGCCGGCTTGTGCCATTTGTAGCACATTCAGAGGTGCGAAGAGCGGGATGTCGATCTCGGACAACTTGAACGGGCACGAGTCTTTGACGACGAAAGACTGTAGCGCGGAATAGGCAAAAGGCGCGATTGAGGTTGTGAGGAAGGGCTGCGAGGAGGGTGCTCGGGCCAGTATGCTGCGGTAGAAGCCATTTTGTTCGCCTTCTTGACCGATGACAGATGTGACGGCACGGACTGGGCCAGCGTCTCCGTTCTTTGCGAGAAGTTGTGTAGCATCTTGCAGGGTTCCCAGAACGACAGAAGTAAACGTCTCTGCGAGGGCGACAGCCTCCTTCAGACTGTTGGAAGGGAACTGATACTGGCAGGGCGGTGGCGCGAACGCCTTGAAATGATCTAGAACGCCTTTCGCATCGAGCGCATGGAGCTTTTCTTGCTGTTTATCGTGTCAGTTCACATGATCAAAGCCACTTGTCTCGCTCGCGGATATCACGTACAGCAACCACAACTTTCAAGGCATTCACCATCTTGTCCTTCTCTGACGTCTCCCAACCAGGCCCGCCCGCAGTTACATTCTCCAACATGGACGAAAAGAATGCGACTTCGAATTGTTCGTTAAACTGAATAAGCTGGAAGGCAGTCAAACTGCTAGGCTCCAATTTGGGTGGTGGCGCTGAGTTGGGAAGCGATCCACGAGCTTCCTGTTCGACCAAGCGGATTTGTTCGGGGTCATTCGGAATGTTGGCACCGAAGCTTCGGCGCTCGAGTGGGGCTGCTGCCGAGATGGCCCCAAGGACGATCGCAGCAGCCGCAAAGGACTTTGTTAGCTGCATGATGTTGTGGTGCAGGCCTACAGATACAATGAAGAGAAAACCCCTCTCATAACAGGTTAGAGTAAGCCCTGGGAGGATGAGTTATAAGTGTTGAACGAACTAGATCAGCGTGGCACAATTCCGAAGTAAGAACTCTACTACGGTATGGTGACAGGGACGAACTATTATACTCTCGAGGAGTTTGTTTCGATACATGATCTTGAAACCTGTTTCTGGCTTGGCGCACGTGGACTACGATTAGCATGCATCTGCTTACCATACACCATCTTTACTCTTCCACTTAGACATTCATCGACACACAGGCACATGCACACATACATTGGCCATACCAAGGTACGCATGCCAGATTGGTGCACCCAAGCGGAACGGAAAGAAGCTGGGCCGACAGAAGAAGATTGCCAGGTAGGGCTGGTTTCGGAAAGAATTTGCGCCGCCATGCTCAAAACTGGCATGTTACAGGAGGGCGGCATGACGTCTCTGGAATGACACATTTCTTACTGCCCACGGTTGTCTCTGCCCCCAGTTCCCAACGCTGCTGACCCCCGCCATTTCGGGCTCCCGAAGGCCAAGGACAGAATACAACAAGGAGTTGCTTGTTCAGAACCTCCGTCAAACGCCATGTCATGTTGTCTCCCCCGGAGAAAAAGAACATTTCCTGATCAAGGCTAGTCAAGATTGTGTCTCTGACTTGATTGAATGAACTTGACACGCACCCAAGTGTCTCTTTGCTCTGTATCCTTTCGCTCTCGGAAATATGTCCGCAGCTGAAACTATTTTCCCGTCTATTTTCCAGTCGCGACTCCATTCAGGAATCTGAATACGATTACCGAAGGTTCCCACCCTGTACACCCAAACGCGGAAATGTGTCTGCTCCAGGCCCAACTTTTGTTTTTAGCAGCCTGAAGTTTGGATTACGCTCAGAGCCACCACCTAATTTGGCCATTTTGGTCTTAGTCTTGACAGTCGTTGGAGCAAGTTTCCCCCAGCGTCTCCCACACGCATCCGAGCTACCAGCACTATTATTGGGACCAAATCGGTATTCAGTATTTTATCACTCCCCCAAAAGATATCAGGAGTATGGAGAGTAGAAAAGCTACGAAATAAGCCCCATAAACAGCCACCCCCTAATTCCGATGACAGTAAAGCTCCCAACGGCGACTGCAACACAAAATCCACCAGCACTGCTTTCAATGATCTAACCCATCTGCGGAGAGAAGGTCTTTGCGTCGCCGCTTGGTCCTTCCCCACCAAAATGCGCGACGCCCGTCCGCGGGCGCCTCACCCTTCTGTTGCCGAACTCCGCCAAGCCGCCCTGTCCGGCCATGACGCCGCCAAAAGTGAAGCCGAAGTGGGGGATTCACTTTTTGTAGTGCTCTCACGCGTAGCTCCGGATGGTCCTAAATCATGGCTCTCGCGGTAGAGGTGGGAAGCACAGTTCCAACCTCATAAACTCAGATATGGCATGGAGGATCCGTTGGGCTGCGGCACATGAACCACGTGTAGTTAGGCCTTTAAATTCATATCAGTCGTCCCGAATATCAGCCAGGAATGACTTCCGGCCGTGTGATCTCCGTGATGTCCCATGAATTCTGGTCCAGTGTTCTTGAATCCACCTTGAAGGAAATTGTGGTGCGGCGAAGCCACAATAACCTTCATCCCTAAATCCTACCAGGCTGCTCTCCTGATTTTCCAGATGCCGGCTTGTCAAGACATTAGCTTGCAGGCTCTCCATTCACACGTGGACTTGATACAAATCTTGGTTCAAAAAATGCGAGGCTAACGCTACCCCTGACTAGATTCTGAACACATTTTCTTGGATGGTGAAAACTTCATGGTTTCGGGGAACTTGCTTGCCGTCAACCGAGCGCGGTTTTGTGAGTTTCTCGGAGTCTGCGCTGCAGAAGAACTTCTCCGTGCACGAAGTCGAGGGGCCATTTCAAGAGTCGTCCAACAGATCACCATGGAGATCCACTTTCAACTCAACTTCACGCAGCTGAAGGCTGGACGAAGTTTGTGGCCTGCCTCTATGTTAATCCCTCTGATGGTTGCTTTCCTGATACAGTAGAAAGCTACAATCTTCAGCAATAAAAATCGGGAAGTGGAGGCTGCAGAAATGTGAACAGGTCGTAAGAGGGCTAAAATGGCACGGCTACTGGGATGAGATCGTTGCCAGCCTTGTCTTTGGGTTTGCAGCCTTGGCAAAAGAATAATGCCTGTTTCACTTCGCCGCTAACAATTCACAGTTTAATTCTCTCCTGGTATTTTTTCTACGGCAGAATGAATCGCAAACTGAATCCTGTCACTACTATTGCGAGACAGGGTATAGGCGCTGCCAAGAGTAATCGCTCATTCTCAGGGAACAACAGATGGCGAAACTGCACTTCCCAAAGCTCCATACGATAAGAAACGAACGATAAAGCACGCCAAGACGCGATGAGGCGCGTCTTGCCTGAGCTGGATCCGGAAGATTTCGCGATGCCCGTGCCTCTTGGCGTTGAGGTTATGTCGGTGCTTTTCAACTTTATACACTTTGGTAGCGCATGCTCACCGGCAACTCTGGTACAGAGCGGTGCATCCCGAGGTCAAACTCGTCCACACGAAGACAGGATAGCTGCGGGTGCTTTCTCTCCACCCGAGTTCGTTCTTACTTACCTGCCACTGGTGCAGACAGAGTCGTCTGAATTGACTTGAGAATAGAAGTCATGCAGCCAGCGCATGAAATCCAGGACTGGGGCAGGAACTAGACGTACACATCTCCAACCATTGTCTTGGCATCTGAACACTTTGGGACGATCTAGAGGCCCATGACCTTTATGCAAACTGCATTCTGCAACCCGAAAAAAAGAAAACAAAACAAGAGGATAACGGGAAAAATAGACACTGTTAACCTTACCTCATCCTGGTCTGACGAGCTGCCGTATCCACTTCCTGTCGTCACACTGCCAGCTTTGAAAGATGTCGTTCGTGAACACCCTGTCCCATTATGGATCCCATGTATCCGCGCCCGGTTCGTGTCTCTCACTTAATGCGGGGTGCATATCTTGAGGCTTCTCGAACAGTTCCCGCACTACCAGAGACGCTTCGTCCTCGGCATTTCATATGATGAAAGCCCTAGAAGTGGATATTGAGGCTGCTTCGAAACGACGCTATTCTACTTTCCAGCCGGTATTTGGGCTAATCCGAAAGCCAAGGTTTTTTCCAACGGCTATTAGTTCGAAAATATCGAATGTGTTTGGGTCTAGGCTTTGTTTCCGGAACCTGCGGATAGCAAGATGGCTGCCAAATTGGGTTGCCACGCCGGAACAAGTACATCGAGGTTGACTACATCCGTTTTGGGAGATCTAATAGGCGATAGCATATGAGATGTACGCATTAACGAAAGTATGAGTTCGGTGGGGCTTGATGATGGCTCTAGTTTGACCTGGGCCTAAAGAAGATTTTACCTGCTTCGGTTTCACATGAAGAGTTCGTCCTGTAATGAGGGTGAGGTTCACGTCGGTTAATGCGTATTGGTGCACCTGTTACCGAACAGTGCGGTCCCTACATGGCCTTCCGAATGTCCTACTTCTCCCTTTGGGGTAAATGCGTGACTGCGATTCAACAGTGGTGCCTCTGTCACATAGTTTACCTGCTCCACCAAGTGATATGTTTCTAGAAACGGTTACTCCAGTAATTAGTGTCTTTTCGATTTGTATAGCAGTAGTTTGTTGAAAATGAAAACGTAAATGGAAACTGGCAGTAACCATGACTATAAACGTCGTCTTCTCCTGCTTGAAACTTATGACAGTGACTCAAGCATATTATGCTCTGTCAATAAGCTTAATCATCAACAAAGAAGAGTAGAAAACTTGCAGAGTCCAGTTGGCATTGGCTTTTATTAATACGTATTGGGCTTTCTTTGATGTCTTTGATCTGCATCATAATTTTGCATGAAACGTTGTTGGTCTACAGTGTCCGTATTACAATCTCGGGATAAATGTTTGCTTCCGATAATCAAACCTTACTTCAGCTCATAATCTTTTACAAACGTACTCCATTTTGTTTGTATCGACATAAGAAAGTTCTCCTATCCAGATTCCCAGAGAATTGAAAAGAAAAATAATATTTGATTCGTCGATGAGAGACTAAACAAGGCTGGCCAGTTACCCATATGAGGGAACAGGGTTATTCAGATACGCTTTTTTCATGGCCTAAAGAGACCGGGAACCGTGATGATTGGGCAAAGTCTTTTTATGGCAAAGTATCAAAAGACATTGATTAAATCTCTCATGCCACATCGCAACACTACCGGCATCATAAGAACTCAAGGCAGTTGGGTCTGACAACGCAAGTGCAGATGAAATCAAAATCACCCAACGCGTAGTGCGAAAATAAACCTGAATTGTCTGATACCTGCGTAGACATGTTGTAAGTCATATCACTTGCAATATAAAGGCATGAATGGCAGATAACGATGCATCAGCCCGGAGACATATTGTTATAATCGATGTGTTCATATAATGCTGACTCTAAACTAGATGACTGCGAAGGATCTACCACCTGGGTATTCACGTAGCTGATACTTTTGACATGCCTGCGAGCAGTTCTTGGGTCATAGCCACGGGTTCTACTACGATAGCTTCACATATGAATAGTTCGAAATTTTATATCTCCAATTGACGACCCAACGACTCTAGAAAGGTATTTAAAAGGCCTGATTTAACAGGGAAAGTTGTAACAGCTGTTGCACTAATATTTTGTAACATGGGCATAGCTCTGAGGACAGCAATATCTGTCTATAAGTAGTCTCTGTACACGTTAAGCTGTTGCCCACGCAGTACAAAGAATGGCCTCCACGTGGGCTTTGCACCTGTAAGGCCAGCAAACCGCCTCCACCCCTGACACAAAATGAACTGGCCATCATAAGGGAGACGGGAAGGCGTCCCATTACTTACTAACCTTTAAAATCAAGATTGGGGTGCAGAGAAGTAAAACGATTGGGTCTCAGTCAAAGGACATGCAATAGCTACGTGTGAGTAAACTTTTGATAGACAAATGGAGCATCCATTAAAAACATGTTCCAGTGGGAATTATTCATCAAAGACCCCCAATATAGATTTCATATAACGTTATGTTTCAAATCGAATCCAGATACAAAGTGAGAAACTGGCTATTTTAAAGGGAAAAGCTTCAGCGCGCCGTCTTATCTTCAAATGTGCATTATTTAATGCTAATGCTGAAACTTGTGAGAAGCAACTTGGGCATGTTATGCCAATGTTTTGTTTGAATTCTGTCGAAGTGTTGTAAATGATAACTATGCTTCTCTTGAAAGCTGCCAGGATTAAATGGTTGATGCCTTGCTGAGCCCGAGAAGCATGTTCAAGTAACTGTCTTTGGACCCAGTAATCATTGAGTAGCTCAAAAGTGGAAGTAACTTCCGACCTGCCTTGACGCTGTAGGCGTGTCTCGCTCATTGGTAACTCATTTCTTCGTGAACCGTTGCGTTGTGAAAATAATGCAAGCAGTACTGAAGGTCTCGTTTCTGCAAAAGCCTTATGAATGGACGATGGTTCTTTCAAGCAAGTAAACATACAAAGCAGAATAACCATGCGTAAGCAGGTTAATGAGATGTAATGGCGAGGGAGTGAGTGTCCAAAAGAGTTGTTCCTACTCATTGACGCCTGAAGTATAATTGATCATCCTGTTGTATCCCCAATTCATTTAGCTGCAAGCTTGTATTTCCATATCTTGGCCATAACAATAGCTCCTAATGTTTGGATAGTCTGATCTCGGGGTAGTGGCTTCGTAGCCGCCGAAGCTGCTGGCTGCCGACCATCGGGCCTTGCGAGGGTAGGTAAGGTAGGCGCTCAAGTGCCGCCGTGACGGGTAAGCAGGAGAAGTCAAACTCCACCACCCACTTCAACGCCCCCTTCTACAGCTTCTAGATCATATATAAGACTTTTCATCACATCTGAGTAGAATTCCTGTTGAAACACCCGGACGGGTATCCCTCTGATATTAAAAGTTAGCAAAAGCACCCTGACCTTTCAGTGAAGCGTACTAGATAACGCATGGTTGGCAAAGCTCCTTCTTCGATCATCTTAGTTTCCTAGATTTCGATAAGCTTGATAATAATGCATGAGAGTTGTAAAGTGCGCTGCAGCGCCTTGAATAATTTGCCGTGGGTCATTACGTTTAGAAGGGTACCCTAAATTTTCCTGGAACAAGCACAAGAATGTGGGCAATGTCGTACTTAGCTACGTTTACAAGTTGTTCCACTCGAGGCAGCAAAAGCTACTGTAATCATAACAGCGAAGTAGCTTACCTCTTTGTTGCTTCTTTTTGGAAACATTGACCTTGCTGAACATTCTATCTGCGCTAGTTGATTTCTTCTATTCTCAAACTCTCATATGAATGGATAAGTTTGTATAAAGTGGAAAGAAATGTTAAAAAATGCTATGTAATCTTGTTGCTGAATATACGCAGTTATGTTCTCATACAGCCACACCTTGACTTTTTCAGAACCCGGGTTTCCCGTATTTACATCTTCATTCTCAACGCCAGAATCTTACCAACATCCGGAGTTCCTAAGCCTGTAACAGCATCCCAGCCTTTTGCTGCTGGCCAACTGGCATTTGGTACCAGTTTGGCTCCGAACTGAGGCGGAAACTTTTGAGTCCCGAATGCAGTGGTGCCTGTGCAGCCAACAGATGCGCCAACTGTCACATCATTCATAGCTTGCAAACCACCACTGTAGAGCCAAGGGTTTATAAATCCCATCGGGGGTTTGCCCGCCTGTATGAGCGCCGCATTAACCATTCCCATCATGCCCGCCCAAATTGGCGCCGCAGCACTCGTGCCTTGAAAACCGCCTAACTGGCCTCCGGAGACGAACGTAGCGTTGAAGCTCTGAGCGCTAACGTCAGGGAAACCTCTGCCTGATGCATTAAACAGGCCCTGGAACTGGTTGCCGATGGTGCCCGTAACATATGGTGGCACAGCTTGGTCTTGATATGCCGGCCTAGCAAACTTGTCCGAGAACCCACCACTCGAAAAGTCACTCGCGCGCTCTGGAGCGACGCCCTTGACACCGCCGACGCCAGTAACAAATGGGCAAGACGCTGGGAACACGGCGTTGAAACGTGTACTATTGGTGCCATCGTTCGTAACGCACGTGTTACCGGGTCCGGAGTCACCCGACGCAGCAAACATTGTAACGCCCCTGGCACCGAGAGCGCCAAACTGGTTGCAAACTTGTTGGACGTAGCCATCTGGAAGCGACTGTTCGTTCTCGCCAAAGCTAGTAGTGATTGTATGCGGTAGCTTGTCGTCCGGCAACTTGAGCATCGCATCAAGCCAAATCAGCCAGGGTTCGGTCGTGTCTCCAGGAGTGCCTCCCAGCTCTAGCTGAATGGGACCATCTCCGGCTACAGCAGTAACGATGTTGGGAACCGGATTAGACAGCGCAGCGGTGTATTGGACGTCGAAGTTCAGCTCGGCGTTTGAAAACTGATTCTGTTCTTGGCTTGTGACTCCTCCGTTGATACTGAGAAAGGAGAAGTTGACACCTGTTGATGGAGGATCAATGTTCTGGGCGAAGAGAGCAAAGTCTGCGAACTTTGCCACCTGATTCTGCGACGCGTATACACCCAGTCCCCGTGCTTGGCTGACCGAGATGTTTTGAGGGACGTTGTAAAGAGCTCTGATACAATTGGGAGTGACAGTTCGGTTACAAGTTGCATCGACTTGCGCCCGTGAAATAGGAGCAAGAGGAACCACTGCTGCCGCGGACCTCCACAGAGGCTCAGCAGTCACACCTGAGAAAGACCTCTTGTGCTTGCGAAGCTCCTCGATGATAGCCTTGTCGTTATTCGAAGATGAAGCCGGCTCTTGGTGCATCATTGGGTGAGAGCAGAATCTCGTCGTTGGAGTGATAAGCGAAATCTTGTTCATCAAATCTCCGGGAAGCGAGTATTGAAGAGTTCTCAAAACTTCTTTTCCACTGTTGATATTTCGGAACCAAGAAAATTCCGCATCCAGCATTCTGTTAGCGTTTTCTACCGTTGTCGTAAGTCGGATCCAGTGATTGTCGTCAACGATGTCTGACGGATTTGCGTTCCCTTGCTTGACTAGCCAGTCTACTATCATGTCGCGGGATCCATCATCAGGTTTGAGAAGAGCTTGAGCCTCTTCTCTTGACAGATGTCTGCCGTAGGAATCATGCCCGGGAGTCGATACGCTGTAGAGGGCCCACTCGACATGAAGGCTCCTGTCTATGGCGATGGACAGTTGGAACTTATGGTCAGGATCTGCAGGACGGGCTAGTGTCCATTCTGCTGGCAAATCCTTGATGTATTCCACTTGTACTGATCCAAGCTGGGCCGCCTCAGCGAGGCAAACAACCAAGAACGATATTAATGATGATACCAGCATCTTCGAGGGATTGCGCCAGCACGGAACTCGGACGAAAGAGAAATGCCTGTGGTAAGCACGGGAAAATCCAATAATCGCTAAACAACCGAATGAAAGAATATCAGACCAAAGACATCAATTATACAAATGGGATAAAGGGCCACAATTAAGTATGCTACTGCGCCAGGTTGTTTTGGTCGGAGTGTACGTCGCGCGAGCGTTTGAAAAAGGCATTTGGAATCTGACTCGCATTTTCGAGAAAACTCAAAAGTTAGCCCGGACGTTACCGCCTGCATGGATCTAACTTGACTGAAAGCCCAACATCTCGCCTACGGTGCCAATCCGATCTAAGCATGCCGTTTTAGGAGCTTGTTTACCGGGGAATTCGCAATCGCATACGAACGCGAGCCAATAAACTATGATTACTTAACTCGGCCAAGGTGATCTTCCGCAAATACCTCAAGCGGACCCGGCTTGAAGCCGTAAGCTTAAGACCGGTCTCCAGAATTTAAGGCTTACCCCGGCAGCATGCGCGATGTTAGAGACGGAGGTAATGCAAACGGGTTATTTTCCCCGATCGAAACACCCGATAACCTCGCCAGCTGGATAGAAATCGTTTGTCAACCTGGTAATTAACTGAACCATCATCTGGCCAGTACGGAGTAGCGAACACATCTCATACGGCTACGCTTCTCCTAACGGAACATTTTGACAAAAATGCTTCCATTTCTGAGGCGTTCATGAACTGCGGGCGCAAGCCTGATGGCACCTGAATCAGCGCAGTGATGGCTCTGGTTGTTGCATGAATAACATGTGCAGGCCTGCCTAGCTCCGTGCATTCACAGCCTCATTGAGGGGAATCACACGGAAATAGAGTGAACTGTATTGAAATTTGGATCTTAGTTCACGGTTCACAACCAGAAGCAACGAACATGTTTGTTCCGCTCTTAATCTTAAAAATTGACTGCGACGAATCTCGTTGTAATTCTTCCAGACACATGAGATCGGCTGTAGTACACTTGAATCAATCATCAATCTGATCATTGGTCTTTCATCCTCTCTTGTCACCTTTCACTGTCAATGGGTCCACGTAATCGCGGTGCTGAATGAGGTCTACACTGCAGTTTCACCAGGTTGCGCCTGGGGCAATCCCTGTGGTGATGAGCCCTGAAACCTTTTCAGATCAAGCTTGGAACGCGTCGTCACAAAGCAGCAAACAAGCACCGCCTGAACAGTCTAGTAACAAGCATTTCTGCTGCCCAACAATGTTGCCTAAAGACCCGGTGTTTGGCTTGGCAGTGATTCGTGTCCAAGTCTAGTCCTCGTTTTGTTTGTTTCCAAAAAGAAGATAAAGTCCGTATTTCTAATAAGACTATTTCAGTCGTAAACTGACTTGATTCATCAAGTAAAGTTACTCATGAGCCCCTCATCCCTGTACTGCCCTTGTTACGATTGACCTCTGGAATGCGATACTCACTCCCCCTTTCTTTCCTGACCGTTGCCCAGAAATCATAGCCGCGATCCTTTATTCTCGTTTTCATCTCTTCCTTCTCTTGCCTGTCGATTCTCTTCCTTCTGTTCACTCTCTTTTCTTCCGGCACGATCTTCTTCACACCAGCCCACATGAACATGAAAACAGTCTTGCCCCCTCTATATCCACTTCGTACCACACCTTGCACGCGGGTACTAAATGCGGACACAAGGGCAGCCACGATTAAGAACACGGATAAAGGTAACGATATGGCACCTATGAATCCGATCGAAGGAAGCTGCTCATCCCATTCAACCGTGTTCATGCCAAAAAGGCTGGTGAAGAACGATAACGGCAGGAATATGACAGTGAAGGTCGTGAAAATCATTACAGAAAGGTTCTGTGAGGATGCAAGCTCTGTTTGAAGGCGCGACCAGCGAACTTCGTCAACTTGAGCCTGGCGTTGAACCATTTCGAGAAGTTTCTCATACTGCAGAGTGTTAACAAGCAAAAACTACCACAAGTTCTAGGCATGAAACCTACGTCATTGCGTGTCGTATCGACTCTCTTCAACATTTCCGTCGTCTGGCTCTTGTACTCATCCAACTTGCGCAGTGCCTCCTCGAGATACAAAACTCCGTTTTGCGTGAGTTCTTTCAGATCGTCGCTTTCAAATATGGACTTCATATTGTTGACCACCATTTCTTGGCCTTCAAACAATCTTTCAATTGACCTGAGCTCATCCTCCATGTCACGAAGCTCCATGAGCGCAGATGTATTTTCACGATTTTCGCGCTCAGCTTCCTGGAGTTCTCGCCTATGGCGTTTCTTGATGGAGTCAGGGCGATTGCTGTCATCCGAGTCGACATCGACGTCTTTGAATGTTTGCATGCGAAAGCGTTTGAGCGATGAAGTCATGCGTTCAGTCTAGATAGCCAAGTGAAGATATCTCCAGGTTAGATTCCAAGATTCCAAGAAGCATATTCATGGGGGAGCGTACGAGCATGCTTATCGCCTCCTCAAATATTCGGAAAATCTCCAGATCAGGATGCGAAGTCCTGTCCAGGAGAACAGTGATGGCATGCAGCACGATAAAAGCTGCCAGATCAAGCGCGTTTTCGCAGCGTCCTGTCAGGTCGCCGTTCAGTTCATTATAGACACTGTTTCTCAAATCCGCTTGCTGAAACAGTGGTCCTTCTTTCGGTTTGGACTCCCTCTTCGAGAAGAAGGTGGTTAAGGTTTCTGCCGTCGAACGTCAGCATTGCTTACCTCATTGAAAACACAAAATGACAGAAAACTTACGCGTATCGATAGCCCACAGCCAAAGTTGGTCGACCATAAGGACCTTGCCATCTTTGATAACTTTGTCCAAATCTTCCTCTACCCCTTCGCTGTCGCTTGCTTCATCCTCGAGCAGCCCTGTACTAGACGGTGTCAGCTTGTCTGTCGGGCTCCAGGCGGAGCTTGCCGTTCGTCTCCGATTCAAAGCTGACGGTTCACGATCATCGCCACTCGAAGATTGATCCTTTGTCAGCTTGTATAGCATTTGGTCGTCATCCCGAGCCCATGTATCTCTGAGTGACGGATAATCATATTGGTCTAGTGTTCGGCGGTAATTGAGTGGGGGATCGTAGCCAATGTATTCCCAAATCATCCGCAACTCAGCTGACTCCAGGTCTGCAACGTCCCGAGGGACAGGACGCGCACGGCCATGTTGCATGCGACGCAGAATAAAGTTCCTTCTTTGCAAGATGTCGATGTACCTATCGAAATGCAAGAAAGGAAGATAAAGATACAAGTAGGACGAGGAGGGGCCGGTAGCAGGACTAACACGGCCGGAAAGATTAGGCGATGGGTGAGGAGATGGTGCTGCGAGCGTATCAGTATGAGAATTTTGACTAGTCCCTGAGTTCATTTCTACCTGAGCCAGCTGGAATCAAGCTACATGCCGGCTTGACAAATGATGCTTGTGATTGAGAATGTCTTCCAATGACGTGTTTCGATGTCCAGTTATCGTAATTGAAGAGTTTGATGAAGCTTGGGTCATGCGGGTTGGCAATAACACTGAAGATGTCCTACAGCATGTCAACGATTAAACGTGAGCATGAGGGAATGCAAGATTACTGACTTTTACCCATGATGGATTTGTAAAAGGGGTATGAATCCACATGAACTTCCTCGCTAAGGGATTAGGCCTTGAGAACCCTGCTGTCGCGTCATCTAGCGGCGATGCTCTAGATGGCTGATCTTGGTGTCCAGTAAACGGGCCCGAATGAGTTTTCTCAGTGTTCACCTCATCAAGACTGTGCCGGCCAGCGGCCTTAGGCGATAGCTCTAGATCTGTGGGATCTGATCTAGTGCTTTCGGCATTGCTGCTTTGGCTGGGTGGCCGACTGAAACTTGGCGTCGAGAGCGCTGGTACCGTAAGTGATGCCATGCGACGCACCATCTCAGTAGGCATCGACCTGGTGTTGTCTGGCATTGGTGATCGCGTCACAACAATTGGTGGTGAGCCTTTGCTTTCGGAATCAGAAGTCCTCGACAATCTTTCTGATTTTGAATCTATATGTCCCGCTTCTTGTTGTGGGCCTTGATATCCTAGCGTCAAGCCCAGTCCACTGCTAGTCCTTTGTAAGTCATCGTGTATCTGTTGTGACAACTCCGGATCGGATCGCATTGGGAGGGTTGTTTTCCTCAGGCGCTCTTCCAGACACCGGTGAGGACCCTTCTCCAAAAACTCTTGAAGATGCGGCTTGGTGAAATATAATCGTATGTCCGAGTCTATCTCGGCATCAGGATCATCGTAAAACCCGATGATTTCAACCTTGACATGCTCTTTGAGACGTAACGGAGTGTGAATATGTTGAGAGCTAAGCTCGGTAGCCTTCTTAACAGCTGCAGCGAGTTCCCTTAGGTAAGTGTTCATCGTTTCGGTATTACCTTTCCCAAAAGAAGCGCAATCCGAATGATTACTGTCGAGAGAAAATACTCGCTCTTGCCTCACATCGACTAATGAGGACTTGATGGAGGCTATCGGGGCTCCAAACCGGACTTCCTTTGCTGTACCGCGACTCTTGGATCCGGACCCCGAAAGCTGAGAGTCAATGGTCTCGTAAAAGGTCCATATCCGAAGCTCGCTGGCAATCGTCGCAAATTCATCATGCATCTTGAGCATGGGCTTGTGCCCGAGACGCAGCTCGTCAGAGATAGAGCGCGGTAGAGGCCGCTGCAGGTGAAGAAGACGTTGGATGCTGTCTTTCAGATTGTTTTTTGAGAGATAACTCGAGCCGCGGTGAGGAGTGGCTGGACGGACAAAAGTTAGAACTCATTTGCATGCAGGTTTGTTATTCACACTAACCAAAGAATGTGATGCCATGGCAGTTGTACATGAATGGCTTATAGCGAGAGTTTTGAGTAGCTTTGAGGAGGGCCAACTCAACAACCAAGCCTCCAACACTATGGGCGATGAAGAATAAGGGTCGGGATCGTTGCTAGAGCATATGTCAGAGCCTTTGCCTCTCCAAGGTCAAGGTTGTTATTCCGCACCTTGCCGTCCCTCACATTCCAGACCTGCTCAATCAAGTCTTGTGCAAGTTCTTCCAGAGTAAGGCCTTCAATCATCTCTCGATGCCGGTACAATAGTACTCTGGCTTCGCTCACTTCCTTCCTTATACCTTGCCTCACCCATAGATGGGCGGCTTTAGGGAGGTGACGATTAATGGTCGGCGACAAAATAGTGGCTCCAGCGAGTTCTTTCACTGCAGTCAGTGGCACGTCGCCGGTAGAGTGCTCAAAGTATCCATCTGGTAGTGGGTCGCGGGCCCAAGTCTCAACGGGATCAGCGCCCGGGCACGGCACACAAACAATATCAACGGAAGTCTCATTGTATCCGAGTCCATCGACGTCGCCGTCAATATGTGCAAAGCCAGGTCGGGGGTCCCAAGGAAGTAACCTGGTGTATCCTCCAGGAGCGTTTGATGTCTCGGTATGCGCTTCTTCCGACCGGCGATTGACGGATGAAGACCGCGAGCGACCATGATCTTTGGTGTGCTTTTGAGCGGCCGCAACTCTTTCATCGACGACAGCGACGTCAGTTTCACGCGTTAAAGTCTTCGATTCTGCCATTCTCGTTTAGGTTTTTCTGCAGCTCAAAGTTCACCCCGACACTCTGCGTAGAAATCAGAGGGAACAAGGAGATTGAAATCCTTTTGAAGACGCGTCTACTGCAGGTCAGACCTACGCGAAGATGTCCAAGGCTGGCAAAATGACCCCTACCATTTCGGCCTTCGGCTCTGCAAGGCGTCAGCCCGCCATCTGCGCTTATGCAAATCAGCCCACCAGGGCGACCGATCCCAATAGCTTGGCTTGTCACACACTACCTATAATAAGGAGCCGGCTGAGTTGCACCAAGAACACTATCGGCCGACTCACAGCCTTGTAATGCAATTGCCCTGCGTGGACTGTCTCGTACAGAATGCGATTAAGAGAAGTCGCTTTTGGAGTTTTCACATTCCTTGCATATTCATCAGTATCGCGCTGGGCCTGTACTGAGTATAATGAAGCAAGTCTTCTGATTCGAATTCAAGTACTCTAGTCGTATGAGATGTTCCCTGATTATTGCGCCGCTCTGAAAGTTTCTGTATTGATGGATACCTAAGCCGTTGAATGAGACCAAAAATCATAAACGACTAGGATTCTGAAGGAATATTGGTTGCCTCTATTGGTGTGGCACGAGGTGACCTGCAGGCGGGATCAGCACCGCTAGCTCATCTTGAGCACTAACGTCCCACACCCACTTCTGGGCACCCCCCACATTTGGGCACCCCATTTACACCAAAAACGCCGTTTTTCGAAATTCTATATTAAACTAACTACTATACTTACTAAGAAAAGAAAATATATATAAACTATGTTAAGTATAATTATAGCCATCTAATTTTTTATAAAGGTTTAAATATAATAATAGTTATAATATAGAAGTTTAAAACTAAAAGCTTTAAAATGTTAGTAGATACTAGTAACTTACTAGTATTCCTTAACATTAGAAAAATATATTTTCGCTCATATATACTTATTTAAAAAATCTAGGAAATTAATATTTATACTTATTAAAAGTATATAATTATATCTAAAAGAGATTTAAAAGTATTACTTTAGTAAATATAGTATAATTAAGGGTTAAAATTCTATAATAGAAACTTTTCTTAAGGGAAATTTTAAAATATTATTCTAAGCTTAAAGAATTTTTTACTAAGTATAAGAATATATAAATCTACTATATCTTACTTAAAAATTCTAATCATATTAGTTAAATATCTCTACCTATTTTATATATTAAGATATAGGCTAGGTAAATTAGTATTATAAATGTTAAACCTTGAATTTATAATACTTATTATCAATAATACTAGTATATAGCTACTTAAGTATTATAATTAAGTCTTAATCTATTTAACATATATTTATTCTCTTTAATAAGTAAAGTATTTAGTTTAATATAGAATTTCGAAAAACGGCGTTTTTGGTGTAAATGGGGTGCCCAAATGTGGGGGGTGCCCAGAAGTGGGTGTGGGACGTTACCGCCAGTCACCTGGACAGGGTAGTTTGGATGACTATGACAGCGCAACAACATAGTTGCCTGGCCTTGCGTCTTGACTGACAGAACTATGACATAAGGTAAGGTACTAGATGGCAATTTGAAACTTCCAGCTATCTTTGGCAATATCTTTTTTAAAGCTTGCTTTTTCAGAACGAAGGACAGGTCTCTTCGATAGTACATAAGGTATCTGACTGAATACCATATTCTTCCGCGACTTTTGAAGTACCTATAGGCTTAGAAAGATGATGATTTTATATGTAGAGGCGGTTCAGACAACACCGGTAACGTTAACAAACCATACTTAACGACTCTGAAGTGACGATCTCGCAGTATAGCGGAAATGCATGGCCCTATATTGCACGGATCTTACGTTCAAAGCTCTCTCGAGGCTCACCTGGCCACTGTCACAGTTCTATGAACAGTCATCAGGGGCACGTGATATCTCACGTGCTGGCCGTACCCGTATAAGAGACGCCCTCGACAGCATCATCGTCAGTAGACCAACTCAATAGAGGACCAACTGCTTATACCTACGTTTATCAATTCATCGTTGTTTATTGCCTTGTGACCGTTTGTTTGACTTCTGCACTATTCTATTTACATCTCTATTCTTATCACGGTTCCGACCTCTGCCTGTTGTAGCCACGTGCTAGCAGGAAGAACTGTGACAAGTGGTAGCACAACTTAATCTCGATCAATTTTTTCTCTCGATTCAACCGCGATACATCGCGGAGAATCTCGAGGGAAACACCCTACGAGCCTACTCGCTCAAAATCACAACCCATACCTCGACGTAGCCAACGTAGACTTACACGATGAGTTACGCAAATAACCCGAGGTTAAACAACGGTCATCGCGAGACAGCGAGACGTCTCCTACGATATTGGGAGACATATCCCGATGATCCCAAAACAACAAGAATTTCAGACTCCTTCCGAGCATATACGAGTGTTATAGCGTTCATCGCGTGGAATACGAATATCGGCCGAATCGACGTCAGATACGACGATAGAACCTGGACTCAGGCAACGCAACTCGAAGACAGCTGGAGGATAGAGAATTACGACTATAACGAGGCGGTAAATAGCATCGCCAGGGCGATTATCTACGCCCGAGAACTCCAGGACCTTCAAGGACAATTCGGAGAACCAAGCTCGGAAGAGTCAGACATCACGAAAAGCAAGCAACCCGTGAGAGACAACGAAACCACCGAACCAGCGCCAATAACGCCGCCAACACAGCTTCAACAGCAAGAGCAACAACCTCCTGGGGCACCACTCAAGCACGGCCAATACGAGGGGAATCACGAGGACCCCCAAAAGCCACAGTCAGCGGTATCGGATACAACCGCAAGCCAACCTCAACAAACTTTTCAGCAAGCGGGACCGTCAAATCAACAACAATATACGAAACCGCTGCAAGCCGAGGTTATTCCTCCAAAAACGGAGGCACGAGTCATGGGGACCCCATCGGAGGGAACGCAATTTATACCGAGCCAGGGATGGAATCCTCAACAGCAATATATGCCCCCCGGCACAGGAGGATACCTTCCCCCTCAGGGGCAGATGCCATACCCAATGGCAACGGGATTTCCATCCTTCCAGACTCCACCGCCCCCTCAAATGCAGCAGCAGTTCGAGGCAATGCTAATAAACGCGTTCGGAAGGCTGTTGGGCACGGCAACGCCGGGATCGGAACTACCGAACCCAGGGAGGAGATTCGCAGCCATAACGAACATTCAGCAACGATACGGAGTATTCTGGCCCGACGCCGACAGCAAGTACGGCAGGGAGCCCATATTCCACGACCGAGAGACACCATGCTACCGAGACGTAGACCTATGGCTCTCGGCGATCGAAGCCAAGATCGTTGATCCTCACGCTCGAGACGAGGTCTTCAGAGAATGGCAGAGCCTACTTAGAGGCAAAGCACTCAGCTGGTGGGAATATCACCTCGGGCCCGTGGAAAGGAACCAGTACAAGGCCCAGGGATGGTTCGGCCTGCAGAAGGGACTGAGAGCCCGCTTCGGGCCAACCCAGATAGAAGCAATCCAATGGGTAGTATCCAACAAGTTCACCGTAGAAAAGATCGGTAGCAACAAGGATATCCGATTATTCGCCCAAGACTGCTTCAAATATGGCAGAGCATGGTTGGGATCGTCAACGCCCCAGCAGCAACTACTCACGATATTCTACAACGCTCTGGACCCATCTCTGCAACGATTTCTCCACGAACCAACGCTTAATGATACGGTTGAGAGCTATCTCAGACTCGCCGAGGAAAAACGCGGAGTTATTCGAAGATACCTGCAGACCCCAATCGAGGTTCTTCACACAACCGCCCCAGACAGTGAGGATAACGCTCTATGGGGAGAACCACGCCCAGCCTGGAACAACAGGAACCAAGAGAAACGCGATTTTCCCCAGCTACAACGTGACCAGCCCCAATGGCAACAAAAGAAAACGCAACCTAACTGGAAACAACAAAACTGGAAAGACCGCAAACCCTGGAACGCACAGCAGAAGTTCCCGAACTCAAGGCGATTCGCCCGGTATAACCGTCCGGGTCAACCGCCTAACGACGCTAAGTTCGTGTGGGAAGACGAATCGGACGAGGACATGATCAATCACCTCGTCGATCACGGGTATATCCTCGAAGACGTCGTAGAAGTTCCAGCGGCACAACCACAAGAGGAAGAGGTAGCCCATACAGGATGGACTAGTGACGTTGCCTTCCGCGCCCACGAGGCGACCACTCCCAAGGCAGAGATCCCTCCCCCATCTCCTCAAATACAAGAGGAAGTAACGGTAGTCACGACGGCGTATCAAACAGAGCCCCAGACGGAGCCGCCTAGCGACTTCGCTGGAGTAGCCGTGAAAAACCACGAAATCAGAGAGTTGCCGAAGTTAGCACCAGGCCAAATCATCGACGCTCAGACGAAACCGAATAAGCGTGGCATGCCCTCGAAAAGAACACACCTTCGACTCCACGTCAAAGCCGACGACAATAGCGAACCAGACGAGGTGTGTATCGACACAGGAGCCTCAACCATACTAGTTGAAAAGTCCTGGGTCACACGATTCGCCCGCAAATCGTCTTTTCGAGCGATCGAACCAAGGAAAATGAACGCCGTAGATTCCACCTTCCAGGTCACAGAAGAAGTAACATTTGACTTCTACGTCCCTGGTAAAATAGGCGAGACAGACGTGAACGCACACGTTATTGTCACAGCAGGGGTTGTCAACATGCTCGGAGCAAACCTATTGCTCGGCACCCCTTCTGTGAGGAACACGGTCTCGTCGTAGACTTCAACAAGTCTGTTGTTAAGTTTCGATCCGTATTTAATATGGAGGCGCCCGTTGAGTATCGACGGCAGACGCCACCCGCCAGGCGCGTGGACAACGCCTACGCAGTAACAATTCCACGGAAGAGTCAAGTCTTCGTCCCGGGACGATACAGCCCTCTGCCAAGGGATAGTAACGACGGGAGCGAGACCTGGCACTTCCACCCAACACATGAGGCAGCGATCTACAGTACGGTAGATCTCGCGACCCCAGCGCTATTTCTCATCCATAATAAAGGAAATTCAGAAATGCGAATCCCCAAAGGCCACCGTATCGGTCACCTCACGAAACAACCACCAGGGGACACGAGTATCCTGCTCAGCGACCTCGAAGCTGAAAATAAGCAGGACAACGCAATATTCAACATAACTAACGAGGAAAGCACCCCAGAAGGAAGCACCAAACCATGGATAGACGAGATACCAGACTACGGAATCTCTAAACCAGACGACGTGCCAGTGATTCTCAGCAAGCACGGCGTCGAGATATGTGACTTCGACAAGGAATTCGCGCAACAACTGCGGAAAATCCTCGACAGGTACGATATCTATCACAACAAGGGTATCATACCACTCCCCGACGAGGAACGTATGCGAATCGACCTCGTCGACGGATGGCAGAACCAAAAAACCAACATAAAGGTTTATCCACTCGGTCTCGAAGACCTCGCGGTTTTAGACGAAACCTACGGCCAACTTCACACCGAGGGAAAGATGGATTGGGCTGACGGCAAGCCAATCCCGATTGCCTGTCCTCTTTTCATCGTATGGCGACAAACGGAGACCGCGAGAAAACCCAGAGTGGTCGCGGACTTACGCCCACTCAACCGTCTAGCGGTCCCAGACGTTTACCCCTTGCCAGACCAAGACGACATCATGAACGCGATTCGTGGCAAGAAAAGAATTACCCTCTTCGACGCCACCGGGTTCTTTCACCAGTTGCCTATCCACTCGAAGCACCGTAACAGGATGGCAGTGATAAGTCCCCGTGGTATCGAGATCTCGAACGTAGTGCTCATGGGATTCAAGAACTCGCCGGCTTACGCCCAACGATTCATGGATCGCATCTTCCAGGACCATAAACACTTCGTTCGCGCGTACATCGACGATATCGTGATCTTCAGCGATACCGACGAAAACCACCTTAAGCATGTTGAAACAGTCCTCAACATAATCAACAACAACAGGCTCAACATAGCAGCGAAAAAGTCATTCGCTGGTTTCCCTTCCGTGAAACTTCTCGGCCATATCGTGGACGGACAAGGGATACGCAGAACGGACGATCGAATCGCTGCATTTAAGAATCTCAGGTTCCCAAAAAACCTTAGCGATCTCGAGAAATACCTCGGAATGGCAGGATGGCTTCGAAAAGACATTCCATGGTACGACGTGATCGCAGCCCCCCTTAACGAAAGGAAAACCGAGCTAGCCGCGATCCTACGCAAGGAGGACCAGTTGCCAACAGGCCTCAATAGGGCTGTAAGAACTAAACGGTTCCAACGTACGACTTTCGAGCCAACGCTAGAAGAAACGGAAGCATGGGAAACGTTACAAAAGAATCTCTGCGACCAGGTCGTGAGATACCACCATAACCCAGAAAAACCCTTATTCTTTAAGATCGACGCTTGCAAGGGAGGATTCGGGCTTATGGTGTTCCAGATGGATATTACCTGGGACGGCGTAGGAATTCCCGGAAAAGACATCCCACAAAAGCATATCCAACCAGTGCTGTTTCTCTCAAAAGTAACATCCCCAACAGAGAAGCGATACTTCGCGACCGAGGCGGAGGTAGCAGCAGTGGTGTGGGCAGTAAGGAAACTTAGGAAACTGGTGCAATCAAACAGGAACCCAGTACAGATCCTTACGGACCACGCAGCCACAAAGGGAATTCTCACCCACACGTCGTTGAGAACGATGGATCTCAACAAAGCAAACCTTCGGTTGGCGAGTGCCGCCAACTACCTCTCTCAATTCAACCTCAACGTCACCCACGTCCCAGGGAAACTCAACGTTGTACCCGACGCTCTCTCGCGTCTACCGTTGCTGGTGGCAACAGGTAGAGCAGACCCGTTCGAAGAAAGCGACGTACTCGCAGATATTCACGACGATGAGAATATCGCAGCTTTCAACTCAGAGGACGACGAACGGTTGGGAGAACCAGGAGGGTTCACGATTGGGATAGGCGAAGACTTCGCCAAAACCATCGTTGAAAATTACGAAGCCGACCCAAAGTACGGAAAACTGATCCAGCAACTCAAGAGACAACAAGAGAGTGGCGATGAGTGGTGGTCACCTAAGGAGGCAGACGACGAGGAAAATCGCGCTCGGAACGAGAGGCGCACGCCGATTCGTCGTCGAATCTCCCCGTGGCAACTATCAGAGACAGGCTTCCTATTCCACCGTGCGTATGATGGGACAAAAAGGCTGTGTATCCCACGCAAAGCCGTCGTGGAAGTTCTCAGCCTTGCCCACGATCAAAAGCACCATTTCGGCGTAGACCGCATGCTAGCAGAGCTAGCCAGCTTCCAGATACGAAACAAGCGATCGGTAGTAAAGCGATATATCGCCTACTGCCCGAGATGTAAGGAAAACCAAGTCGACCGGCAAAGACCACCAGGCACCCTGCAGCCGATTCCAGTCGTGGGAATCCCCTTCGATACCGTAACAATCGACTTCGTTACCGATTTACCGAAAGTAGAAGCACGAGGGAGTCCGTGGGCACTACCTGGATTCGAGTGGTTTGATACGCTTGCGCCCACAACGGACAAATTCTCGAAGAAAGTTATACTTCTACCAGGCCACACCACGTACGGAGCCAAGGAGTGGGCAATAGTCCTTATTAGGGCCTTCCAACTGGCTGACTGGGGACTTCCACGTCGTATCATCAGCGACAGAGACCCCAAGTTCATCTCAGCCGTCTGGACCGCGATATTCCGCACTCTCGGAGTGAAACTGCTCTTGTCGACAGCCTACCACCCACAGACTGACGGCCAGAGCGAGAGAACAAACCAAACAGCGGAAATTGCAATCCGATTCCAACTTTCAGAGTACCCGGAAACCCCATGGCCAGAGGTTCTCCCAGCGCTGCAACACAACCTCAACAACTCGTACACCGCAACGATCGGGAGATCTCCCAATGAGGTCGTATACGGATTCAAGCCTCGAAGCACTCTCGACGTCATCGCGGAAAAAGACGCTCCAACCGAGTCTATCGACGTCATAAGAAAGATATACCAGGACGAGGCAGCGGCTTTGATCGATATAGCGAACTCGCTGAGAAAGGAACGCTACGACAAAAAGCACTCAGACGTCAGATTCTCCGTTGGCGACGAGGTTTGGATAAGACTAGGGAAGGGCTTCCACTTACCTGGCCAACGCCATAACAAGTGGACGTCACGACGTATGGGCCCCTTTCGAATCGTTCGAATTGTGAGCCCAACAGCTTACGAAGTCGACCTCCCGGCCCATTGGCGAATTTTTCCAATCCTATCGGTAGCGCAGCTATACAAGCCAGCCCAGGGAGACGACCCATTCAACCGTGAACAACAGCCGCCCCAACCTATCGAGGTTGACGGCAGCGAAGAATGGGAAATCGACCACATTGTAAGCCGCAGAATCAACCGGAGAAAACGCGAGCCAAGGATCGAATATCTCGTTCGCTGGAAGGGATTTACCGCAAGGTTCGACACCTGGGAGCTTCGCGAATCGCTTGAGACCAACGCAGCAGAGCTCGTCAACGAGTATGAGGCGAGATATCCCGTCGACGCGGAGGTTACACCAACCTACCGCTCCAAGCGACGCCAACAACGAAACAACTAGAACAATGTCGCTATTCTGCGACAAAACAGCTGATTCCTAATAAAGCGATATCAGCGAGATTATTCCCTTTGTTAACGTAATGGAATTTCGCACAAAACACTCGTTCCTTCCCTTCTTAGGCACTTGCCTCATAGGCAGCGAAAAACTCTGCCTTTTCACTTTCACCACCACCACCACAAAAAGTGAACTTTTCCTACTATATAAATCCCACTTCCACCCACACAACAGAAAATCAACAAATCTCCCACTTCATAACACATCACAAACCCCTTCTATTCTCATCAAGACTTTCAACTTACCACTACTACACGTCCCAATTGCGAGATTCGACATCAAGAACGCGAAGATGTCTTCCCAACGCACTCGCCAAGACACCGACGAGATCGCCGAAACCCCCACCGGCTCCGTCGCAGCCCCCGGAAGCGACGTAGGCAACAACGAGACCCAGACCGACGACGAGAACCTCGGAGACAACTTCGGCCTGGCCGACGAGGAACTTCACGTCGTCAGCGAGAGCGCCGCCGAGGAAATCACCGTGGCCGCCACTGAACACACTGGTGACCAGCAGGACACCACCATGTTCGACGCCGACGAGGCTAACAAGGCCCACGAAGCCCACGCCGAACCTACCGAGACGGTCGAGGAAGACCAGCCCAAGAAGACCAGCAAGGGCAAGGCCAAGAAGAAGGCCAAGAAGAGCAACCCCGAGCCAGTTGACGAGTCCAGCGAGGAGGAGGAGTCCGACGCCTCAGCCGTCGAGGCCACTCCCGCCCCCAAGGCTAAGAAGGCCAAGGCTGGCAAGAAGTCCGGCACCCCCAAGAAGAAGAAGCGTGCCGCTACCAAGGTCGATAGCACCCAGGTCCGAGACGCTAAAAAGCGCGCCCAGGACGCGTTCGCCTTCTACCCGGACGATATGTTGCTCGAGGAGATCGAGGCTTGTCTCGACAACTTCACCGGCCCAGCCACCCCCTCCTCCAACCTGTTCATTCGTCGCGTTCAGGACGCTTGCAAACGCGCCTACACCGCGTACAACAACAACGCCTCGTACACGGAACACTTGCCGTCCCGCGCCCAGGTTCTCGCAACCGTCTTTTATACTGGCGACGGTCAGGTCAACGGTACCATCGCGGGCCACCTCATTGCTGTTCACCGAGCCGACCTCCTCTGTTCCCCCGCTCGTGAATATCAGCTACATGACCGCCACCGATACAACCGCTCGCAAGCAACTCAAGAATATGGAAAAGGCGCTTCAGGCTTTCGAAGGTGACGTTCACGGAATGAACGAGACGGTCACCAAGAATGTGAAGAAAATCGTTGACGGCGTCAACGAGGAGATCATCCCTCGCCTCAACGAACTCGACGAGAAAGCCCAGTCCACCGTCGACGTCGCGAGCGTCAACGATCGCCTCAAAGCACTCGAAGCGACTGCTGCCAGCAAGGAAATGATCGCCGCAGAGGTCAACCGCGTCATCGCTACCAAGGATGACGAAATTGCAGCCCTCCGCGGTAAGATCGTGGAACTGCGCGAAGCTGTTGCCAAGTTGCAGAAGGGCGACAAGCGCGTCGCCACCGAGAACATCGCAGGCCCGGCTAAGCAGAGCCGCTTTAGTAACATGCTGGACCGCGATTAGGATAGGATTTCATCGTCAGGGTCGTGATTCTTCGCGATAGATGGGTAATGGAAGGGACAAATTCATGTAATTAGTTTTCATTTTTACTGTCGATCGGGACGATCGTCTTTTTTTGGGAGGGGCACCTGTCACAGTTCTATGAACAGTCATCAGGGGCACGTGATATCTCACGTGCTGGCCGTACCCGTATAAGAGACGCCCTCGACAGCATCATCGTCAGTAGACCAACTCAATAGAGGACCAACTGCTTATACCTACGTTTATCAATTCATCGTTGTTTATTGCCTTGTGACCGTTTGTTTGACTTCTGCACTATTCTATTTACATCTCTATTCTTATCACGGTTCCGACCTCTGCCTGTTGTAGCCACGTGCTAGCAGGAAGAACTGTGACAGCCACGCTGCTTTAAGGGCGAGGAAGTGGGTGAGCTAGGCCACAAAGTGGTTCAACCAGGGTAAGTTAGGAAAGCAGGGTGAGCAAAGCTGGATTTGTCGATTGTGAAGTGGTTGAAGAGCCTTCCTGGAAATTACACGAGTATAAACTAAGTATCTTATCGGTTTTAAATACTAACTAGTTAGAATTATCTCACAAAATTATCAATCTCGGGTTTTTTGAAACGCCTCCCTAGCTTTTTAGTATACATTTAGAGCTATAACATCCATTAACTTGATTACCAAAGCCACGAAATATTATTTAAATTTGGTGCACCAGAAGAAAGAACACAAACTATATGCTTGCTAGTATAATATTATCTTATATTAATAGATTAGTAATTCATACTTACCACGCATGAACTGATTATTAGCGAAATTCCAGACGTCACTATCAAAGAAAGATGTTGATCCCCTAATTCCCTTATCTATATTACCAGGTTCTCTAAGGTATGTAATCTTGCCGACTTGGATAGGGTGCTTATTTATATCATAAACAATTGTTCCTACGTTATGAAATCTCCCTTTCTTTTCACTTATCGAAGTACAGCCTTCCTTATTCCCATTTGGGTCTGACTTCCATCTTATAAGCGTGGCGATCGGATGGCATTCAGCAAAAGTTCTTCCATCGCTTAATCGGCGCTGCACGCAGACCTCATCAGAGAAACAGTAAATCTCCCTCCTCTCCCCAGCTTGACCTGGAGGTCCGTTACAAAAGCGGCTCACGATGTCGGAGGTAAAACAGATAGAGCGGTCGAACGTCTGCCCAGGTGGGCATGGTGGATTGGAGCGGGCGTCTCGAGGGCGAATAGTTGCGAAGCTTGTATTGAGGGGTTCTGGCTGTGCCGGGGTGACATCCACATTGCTTAGCGAGAACTTGGTGGTAGAATCTTCAACTTGAGAGAGAGGGATAGCTATACAACTAGCGGGAAGGACTGCCGCAATAATAAGAGAAGGCCTCATTTTAAAGGTAGATAAAATTTGTTTGAGTAATAGGTATAATATTAAAAGATCCTGTGTTAAAGATCAATAGGTTATAAGAAATGATGTAATATATATATTTTTAAATGCTGTCCTGATCTAGGCTTTACTAGTCATATAATTTAGTTAGATTCTAGTGAAAAAAAAGTTTTTTGAGCTTACGCGTCTAATCTTAATTTAGTAGAAAAAGTTAACAACTTATAGCTATCACTAACAAAGTCAATATAAGCTTTCCGAGATACTCATAATAGCTAGCACATAGTAAACTTAAATAAAACTTTACTTATCCTATTAACTATGAATTAGTAATATATATTTAGCCTGCGGGATACTAGCTAATAAGATATAGATACTATAACTTCTACTCGAATAGTAAGTATTATTTTAGTTAGTATTAAGAGAAATATAGATCGTTAAATTAGCTAGTTTATATCTATTACTAATTCGTAGTTAATAAGATAGCCTCTATGTTACGGTCAGCTATCCGACAGTAGGGTCTGCTAACAGAAGTTAGGGATTGACGCTAGTAAACAGTATTGTCGTGTCGTAAGTCTGGTTCGTAGGTCGTAGGCTGTAACGGCCAGCTATCTGACAGTAGGGTTCTGCTAACAGAAGGTGCAGTAAGAGACTAACACTGGTTCGTAGGGGTCGTTCTGGTAGATCGTAGGGTTAGGGTAAGGTGATCAGTCTTACACTATAGTAACGAGGTTCTTAGTATTCACAATACTGAGAGGTAAGCTGAAAGTCATTCGAGGATGAATCACAAGTTGATTGCTGAAGAACCATCTAGAGGGCTTGAGCAGATGCTCAAGTCCTGGTCTATATACAAGTCCCGTTTCCCAATGTCTTGGAGAGTCTATAGAGTCGCTCGTCGACTCTATCGACTCTCTTCTGATTGGTCCTTTACAGGAGTCTACAGAGTCGCTCGTCGACTCTGTCGACTCTGTCCTGATTGGTCGATTGTCACGTGACTTGTAACATAGTTCTTCCTTGCCGAGAGGTTTACCCTTGTTCCCGTGATCCTACGTACATATGTCGAAAACATCAACAACAGCGAGAACGAAATTTTTGAAAATCGGAGCAAAAACGGCCCCAAATACGCGTGCTCGCGGCCACAGAGCCCCCTTCGATGCAATGCCATCCTCGGCCTTGATTCTACGTCCCAAAGGGGCCCAAGATGGCCGCAGAGCACGCCCCGACTACAATGAAAAACTTGAGAGCAAGCCGCAAAATACGACATATCAATAGACAACACTGTTACCACCACCACAGGCGAGCCACAAGCCGCTACACGAAGCACTAAGACTACGCCCAAACAATCAACTTCAACACAACAGCCGCCGACAGGTTTTAGGTCACCTGTCACCCCCGACAAAGTTTGCAACGTCCCACAACGACGAAGATGAGTCCGACAGAACAGTATCACCTTCCGCACGGAGAAAGCACCAGGCATTAGGCATGCTACGATCGATGCCACACAATACTACAGACCACAGACAGACTGGTCCCCTGTCGCCCCTTTTGCGAAGAAGGATTGGTGTCCCTTCAACGCGCGACAATGTCTGCGGAATCTGTGCGGGAGCTCTCATACCTAGTAATCGAACATGTCGGAGTCAGTAGAGCATTATGCTTCGTGGAAGACCCTTAGGCCAATGTAGTAGAGGGCAATAGTGGTCAACAGGCAAGAAACAAGAGGCCACATAGGAACCCGGCAGGAGGCAACAAAGAATTTACAGATGCAACTGAGAAAACGGCACATACAAGTCCGGGAGGATACGGACAAAACAAAGAGACAAAGCTAAGCGCTAGGGGGAGACTGTAGGTACAAAGAACCAGATACGGTGCTACTAGCACCAACTAAACCGAAGCAGGAGGACGCAAAACAAGCATTCTAGAGAGCAACACAAAAGCGAGAAAGCAGACAGGAGAGCAACACACTTCTTCAACAGAGGGCACAAACACACAGAATAGAGAACATAGTGGGGAGCTTGGGGATAGCTGGCCCTGATGCAACATCAAGGCGAAGTGGGGCGTCGCTGTTTATTGTCGACGCTTCGGCTACCTGCCAAACCCCGCTTTCCGGGCATAGCTGCTGGCATAAGAGCGGCTTCATAACCGAGTAGGAATAAATCAATCAATCAATCTACGTACATATGTCCTGTCGTAGCCGCCCGACCCAGTGGGTCTGTTAAGTACATCTGACGGGTCGTAACATAGGCTGTATCGTAGATCGGTAGTCAGAGGCTAAGGTAATCAATCTTAGGCTTAACAAGTATTCGTAGTAAAGGTAAGCTGAAAGTATCCTGAGGATAAATATAAAGTTAATTGCTAAAAAGCTATAGAAGTCTGACTATAAGTCGAGCTTAGTGTTACGGCCAGCTAACTGACAGTGGGTTTGTGTTAACAGTAAGCCAGGGATTGAGAGTAGTAACAGTCGTTCCGTGGTCCTGGTCGAATAGATCGTAGATCTTCAAAGGTCTTGGTGATCAGTCAAGGCCTCAACAAGAGTCGTAGAGTAGTCGTCACTTAGGTATAGCTGAAAGTACCGGTTAGGGTAATCACAAAGTTGATTGCTGAAGAACTAGGAAAGGTAGGACTCGAGAGGACTCGAGTCCCAACTATATACAAGTCTGGTTCCATGCTGAACACTTCCTGATCCTGGGGGACCGACACCCAGGACGTCGGTCTATCGCCATGGACCGCCCTTGGCACCGTCGGTCCTGTCCCAGGACCGCTTATCGTCCGTCGGTCCTGCTTATCGTTACGTGACCTGTATCCTAGTTCTTCCGTTCCGTGGGGGTTGTTACGACGTAACGGCTGACGGCCGTCCCTATAACCGCTGAGCCCCTGCGGGGTCGTCGTCAGTGGTCTGTTAACTATCGGGTCGTAACACTTAGGTTATATTATATATAAGTCCGAATAGTACCTTTTGTTTGTTTTACTATTCCTAATCCTAACGGGGTCTATTCCTCGTTTATACGGATCCTATATATGCTAAGGACGGACTCCGTATTCTTAGCATATAGATCTAATCTCTTATCTTATCGTTACGTAACTTATACTATAGTTCTTCTATTTCTAAGTAAATCCTTATTATTCTTATAATTCTATAGTATAAATATCTTATTATAGCTGCTTAACGTCTAAATAAGTCGTTTAGCTATTATCCTTGTTTATAAGTCGTAATATTAAGTCTTCTTTCTAAAGGTTTTATCTTCAAAACCTAACATAAGTAGGTCGTTAGTCCTAGGTTAGGGATTTATTAATCATGCTTCCCGATTTACTTATAATGCTAATACTATGTTAGGTTATATTTAAAAATCAAAATAATCTAAGTTAGTATTTCGTTCTACTTATAAAGACGTTTTTTATCGCTTTAGTTCTAACGACGTTATGCTATATACTTACTACTTCCGTATAAAGCATATATATCGGATAGCAGAAAGCGTAAAAACTTATTAAGGTTATAAAAACCTAAAGCATCCTTATAATAGTCTCGTAGTAGCGTCTAGTCGTAAGTCTTTGTAGCGTTCGTATGCTTATATATATACTAATTAGTTATAATAAAAAGGCTAAGCGATTAGCGTTAAGAGTAGGAAGAGAAGGAAGAGTAGGCTAGTAATATACTACTAGATCTTTATAAAAAGTTAATATAGGTTTAAGCCGAGGTAGCTAAAGCAGTTAGTCGATTATCGTAGATCCGTATAATTTAGAAGAAAGTAAAAAAGTAATATATAAAGACGTTTTCTCGAAGGATATAAAAGTTAGAAGAAGATAATGTTCTTCCTATATTAGATATTTATAAGAATAGTATAGTTAGTAATCTTTAGTTTTAAGGTATAGAGAATAATCCGGATTAAGTAAGTTTTAGTATTAGCAAGGAGTTTATAAATCTTAGCTTTTTATTAAGGGATTCGTAGTTAGTATCTTCTAATAGTTTTTAGTTACTTTTTAATATTCCTAAGTAAATAAATAGTTTTCCTTATTATAGTCTATCTATTTCTGTTAGTAATTATATATACTTATAAGGTTGCTTAATATGCTAGTAACTAGTAGTATCTATTAAGGCTATTATCGCTAGCGCTGCTAGCATCGTTTCTTATTCTTAATATTATTACTAATAGGTTATAAGTTCGTCTTTTGTATTAATAATATTCTTAGCTAGTTCCTATATATTATCTTCGTAACTATATCCTTTCTACTTAATAAGGTATTAATATCCTTTTAGTTTTTTAAAGTAGTCGATAATTCGTTCGACTTTATACTTTAGTTTGTTATCTTTTATAATAATAAGGTTGTTTATCTATAATCTTTATAATACTAGTTTAAATAGCGAAATATAGAATGTTAGAAAATACTTTATTATATCGAGTAGGTCGAGTTCGTAATTAACTAGTAAAACTTTTCGGAAGATCTTAAAAAGTCTAAGTTTTTTAAAGTCTAGTTTATCGTTTAGTCGTTTTATTTTAATATTTCGCTATATAAAGTAAGCGCTATCTCTTTCTTTTAAGGTTAGTCTCTTAATCCTTCGTTTATTACTAAATTTCGTTATTCGTTATTATACGAATTCGAGTTCTTTATATATGTTATCTTAAATATCTTTAATTTATTTAACTATAGCAATAGCCTTAAGTATTACTAGGCTAGCTTAAGGTTTTCTATAAGTAGTTAGTTTAAATCTATAATTAAGGTAGAAGGGGGATTCCTTAATACTTTTTCTAGTTACGCTATTATAAGTAAATTAAGCTATTAGTAAGAATACTACTTAATTATCTTAGTTATAATTAACATAAGCGCGGAGGTAGGTTTCGAAGATCTAGTTAACTCTTTCTATTTATCTATCGGTTTATAAGTAAAATACGGTAGATATTGCTTACTTAATACTAAGTTACGATATAATTAATTTCTAAAATTTAGAAGTAAAGATCTTATCTCTATCTAATATAATTTCCTTAAGTATTCCGTAATTAGTAATAATATACTTAAGGAATATATAAGCGAATTCTTTAGTATTACTTACTTCTTTATATAGGATAAAGTAAGCATACTTTATAAGTTTATTAATAATAACGAGAACGCTATTAAAATAGACTTTTATAAAGGGTTTTTAAGACTTCGGTAGTTTAATAATAAAGTCGAGTAATATAAAGTACTAGGCGGTTTATAGTATAGGTAAAGGTTATAATAATCTATAAAGTTAGTATTAAGCTAGTTTGCTTTTAAAATAAACTTTATAATCCTTAATTATTATTACGATACGTTCTTTAATAACCTTTTTTCTATATTATTATCGTAATCGTTTCTAAGTTTTTATAATTCCTTAGTAACTATATGCTAGCTAAGCATAAAACTTTATAATTACTTTATCGTCTAGTCTACTAGTCAAGCTAGTACTAGATTGTCTAGCTATTATTAAGAGTTTTATAGTAAGTACGAGGTCTTTATTCTCGTTATATTTAAGAATTACCTAGGTTTTATTTAGTACCGGGATATTATAATCTAGTCGTTAGCTAAAGGCGTTAGCCTTGCCGTTCTCTAATCCTTTCTAATAGATAATTCGGAAATTAAATTCTAAAAAGAATTCTAACTATCTAATTTATCGTTTATTAAGTTCTTTCAAAGTAGTAAAGTAGGTTAGGTTCTTATAGTCCGTATATATAAGTACTTAGTAGATAGTTCTTAAGAGTTAGGGTTGCTATTCCTTAAATACTTTGATAATTGCTATAAGTTCTTTATTATAGATCTAGTAGTTAAGTTCTAATCCGCGGAGCTTGCGTAAGAAGAAGCTATAGGGGTATAAGCGTCTTTCTAAGTCTTGTTAAGATAATTATACTCCTAGCGCGAAATCTAAGGCGTCTATTTCTACTTCGAATTGTTTTAGTAAGTTAGGAATTATTAAGACTAGTTTACTAGTAATACGGTCTTTAATTATTTAAAAAGCGGTTTCCTATTTTTCTTTCTACTTAAATAGTTAGTCTTTCTTACTAAAGTCTATAAAAGGTATGTTAATTTTTCTATAAAGTCTAATAAACTTTTAATAAAAATTAATAAATCCGAAGAATCCTTAGACTTCTTTAAAGTTTGTTAGTATTAGCTATTCTTTAATAGCTTAAACTTTCTTTTTAAATATACTAATATATCCGGGAGTAATAGTAAATCTAAGGTATTCTACTTCTTAAGTATAAAATATACTTTTCTTAGGTTTAACTAGGAGTTTAGCATCTTAGAAGGCTTAAAGTATAAAGTATATATACTCTTTATATTATTCTATCGTTAATAAGAAGATAAGGATATTGTTAAGGTAGACGATTATAAAGATATCTACGTATTTCCTAAGAACTTAGTTAATTATGTTTTAGAAAGTAGCTAGGGTATTAGTAAGACCGAAAGGCATAACGAGGTATTCGAAATATCTTCTACGTATTTTAAAAGCAGTCTTCTATTCTTCTCCTTGCTTTATTTTAATAAGGTTATAAGTATTTTTAAGGTCTAGTATCGTAAAGTAGTTAGCTTTATAGAAAAGTCGTTATAATTCTTCGATTAATAATAGTAGGTACCGATTTTTAATTATTATTTCGTTAAGTATTTAGTAGTTAATATAAAGTTATAGTTTTCTATTCTTTTTTAATACGAATAGGATTAGGCTTCCTACTAGTAATATTAATTCTTTAATATAGCCTTTCTTAAGGTTTTTGTCGAAGTATTTATTAAAAGCTTCTATTTTTATTAGGTTAAGTCTATAGATTTTATTAAAATTAGGTTCCTTCCCCTCCTTAATAAGGATTTCGTAATCGAAGTTTATATATTTAAGTAGTCTAGTTTCTAGTTTAGCTACGAAGAGTTTTTTATAAACTTTATATTCTTCTAAGATAGATAGAAAGGGATCGTTTTTTTGTTTAAGATCCGTTTGCTTTAATAGTCGTAATACGGCTTCTTTTACCTTAAGGTAGTAGATATATCGTTTTGCTATTCCTTACTAGATAGATCTATTTAAAGCCTAGGTTTTATAAGGCTGCTTAAGGACTAGATCGTCGTTATCTTAATAAAGTTAGCTTATTTTCTAATCTATCCGTAGGTTATTCTTTTCTAGCTATAGTATTCCTAATATAATATTATATATACCGAGTTTAGCAATATCGAATTAAAGTTATTTATTTCGATCTAGGTAACTTATCTCGAAAGGCATAGTCTTGTTTTTAATAATTCCTCCTTTATACTAGACTTATTCTCCTTCTATATTGCTAAGCTAGTATATATATTCCTTCTTCTACTATAATAGTTATAGTCGGTTTACTACTTAGGGTAATATAAAATTTATTTCGGCTTTACTATCGATAAGTATAATAGTTATTATATCGTTAATAATAACTATAAGTTATAAATATACTTTCTAGTCTAGGAATGCTAGATAGATAAACCTTATCGTTATTACCTATCTTAGTCTTTTATTAGTAAGTAAGTCTAGTTTTTTAACTATTCTAGTTATCTTAGGTAGGTAATATACTTCCTTTCTTGTTATGCCTTCGTAAGGCGGTTTTCCTAGAATTAAAGCCTTAGGAGGCTTAATCCTTCTTATAAAAGTCTATAAGCTTTTACCTTTTAGGTTATATAGATAAGGCATTCGTCTATTCGATATTCTTCTTACTTTATATTTTTATTATAAGTATACCTTATAAAGTATTATCGGCTAGGGGTAAATATAGTAATATTGCCGTCGAACTTCCTAAGTTCCTACCTTATAAAAGTATAAGCAGTATAGACGTTTCGTAGGGGGGTATTATCGTATTTCTTAGGTTAGAAGTAGTATTCGTATTTTTCTCCTATATACGTCTTATAATAGTCGAAAAAGTACTAGGCTTAAAAAAGGTAACGATAGCTTAGGTTTATAATCCTAAGGTAGGGGTAATCTTCGATCCTAAGTTATAAGGTATAGTATGTCTTAGGTCTTATATTTAGTATGTTATAAAGTTTAATAAATTACTTATTATTATACTAATTTACTTACTTATATATAATACGTTTAAGGGTATTATCTTTCTTAAGTTCCTTTTTAAAGCTAGTATCGTCTATACTAAAGGTAAGCTAATAAGCGATCTCTGTCTAAGTATGTTAGTAGGCAACGTTATAAGGTTCGTCTAAGTTGTAAAGTAAATCTTTTCCTTCTCCAAACGTTTAGTTACTAGTAAGACTAAGGATTTATTATTTAGTTAGGGGGTTATATTAATATTTAGGTTCCTTATCTAAATCTTCTTTATTTTCGAATTCCTTAATTCGATTTATTTCGTATTAAACTTATGCTTCGGAGTCTCTAATCCTTTATTAGGTTTCTTTATTATAACCTATAGGATTATCGTAGGTAGCTTGCTTTAAGGTAATATATAAGGCTAACAAGCCTGCGGGTTTAAGTTATTATACTTATAGTATCTCGTTAAGTTATTTAGTAGTTTTTCTAATCATCTTACTATTAGCCTAGGAGGCTATTATAAGGGTTTTGCTAGTAAGTTAGTATCTTATTATTTCTTTATCGCTAAGGTATATAAGGTATTTATTATTATAGTATCCTATCTACGATAGGGATACGTAAGGTATCTTAGTTACTATACTAGCTTGCTTAGTTTGCTTAGGTATTAGCTTTTAGTTAGGCTTCTTAGATTATCTATAGTTTCTAGCAATATATCTTATTTTTTCGTAATTATAATACTTAAGGTTCTAAGGTTTCTTATCGTTACTTTTAGTAGTAGTACTAAGGTTTATAAGTTTACTATATTATCTATAGGAAGTATTTTATTAGGTATTATTCTAGTTATTATAAGGTTTATTATCGTTTTGCTAGTTATTAAACTTATGCTAAGGCTGCTATTAGTACTTACGTCTTAAGTTTAGGTTTTATCTTTTTTCTCCTCGTTCCTTTCGTCGTTTATAAAAGTAGTTATCGATCTTAATAGTATATTTGACGTAAATAAGGAAACTAGGGTGTTACGGTCAGCTATCCGACAGTAGGGTCTGCTAACAGAAGTTGGGGATTGACGCTAGTAAACAGTATTGTCGTGTCGTAAGTCTGGTTCGTAGGTCGTAGGCTGTGTCGTAGATCGGTAGTCAGAGGCTAAGGTGATCAATCTTAGGCTCAACAAGTATTCGCAGTGAAGGTAAGCTGAAAGTATCCTGAGGATGAATACAAAGTTGATTGCTGAAGAGCTATGGAAGTCTGACTATGAGTCGAGCTCAGGTCATACTATATACAAGTCCGAACAGTACCCTTTGTTTGTTTTACCGTTCCTGATCCTGACGGGGTCCGTTCCTCGTTCATACGGATCCCGTATGTGCCAAGGACGGACTCCGTATTCTTGGCGTACGGATCTAATCTCTTATCTTATCGTCACGTGACTTGCACCATAGTTCTTCCGTTTCCGAGTGAGTCCCTGTTGTTCCCGTGATCCTGCAGTACAAATGTCCTGTTCTAGCCGCCCGACGCCCAAGTGGGTCGTTCAGCTGTTATCCTTGTTTACGGGTCGTAACACTATACTATAATATACAAACCTAATTCAGATAGAACTAAACTAGTATTGAGCTTAAATAAGTATAATTAAGTAAGAATAAGTTTGCCTAGGCAAGAATAAGTTTGCCTAAGCAAGAATAAGTTTGCCTAAGCAAGAATAAGTTTGCCTAAGCAAGAATAAGTTTGCCTAAGTAAGAATAAGTTTGCCTAATGCAGCGGGGTAGGGAAAAGGTTTGAGGGACATGGTGGATTTGTATGAAACTTTGTATGGGCACTAATAGAGGGCTGGTTAGGCTTAGGCAGTAGTAGGAAGGGAGGAGGGGCATCGAAGAACAACATAATCACTTACACACTCGTTTTTCAGATAGGTAATAATTATGCTCTTTTAGTTCGAACTTTTAAGATATCCTCATGATGCGAAAAATTCATCCGACTCTAGAGCTACTTTGTGATATTCCATCTATGAAGAACGATTATTCGGCGCTTGGTCAGGCTTATATTGAGATATGAGCTTCTGAGAGTCCTGCGTAAAGGTTCAATTGATTCATCATGTGTGGAACCTTGATCCAGTGGCCCCAGGCTAAAGGACTTCTCCCCAGCAATCCCACAATCTCGAACGATTCTTAGAACTTCTAATAACGATACGAGGACTCTATCCCTTTCGATTGCGATTGATTAAACGAAGTCTAGTCAGGCTTGCGTCGAAATATTGAGGCAAAAGGAGAAGGTTTATAGCCTTAAATGGTGCTTGACGATAGCGGGCGGAGCGTATTATTGAGGCGCTGTGGCCTACTGTATCCGAGTTCGGTTTAGTGATATAAGTCCTGTTCGCACCGTTGCACTAAGCAAGAATAAGAAGGTTCTACTAAGTCTAGCTAAGGCCGATCCAGTTAATAGGTTACATGAAACACTATAGCTATCTAAAACAAGGTAATTGTCGAATGGACTCTCTGTACGATCGTACTGTCATAAATGTAGGGTGAACCAAAGATTGTATTTTCCGTGATTACCTTTCCTAACTAGATGTTGCCTCCCGTACGAACAGATATATCTCTGTCCATACCTGGACATGAATCCTGCAAGTTGGGTAATGAACCATGATCCCTTCCTCAGACATACAAGTGTTACAGCCCTTAGTCATGCTGCTCGTACACTCATTTGCCTGTGACAGCCTTGTCGTACGGTCATGTGACTGTCGTTATTCCAACAGTAATACTAGTTTAGTTACTAACAATAATCAAGATCATACTTTATTCACGTTATACTTATAAAAAAATTATTTGGCTTACAGATTTATGACGCTATATCTTATGAGCTTAGGTAGGCTACGAAGCCTAACTTTTGACATCAAGATTTAATGCATATTGCTTATAGGGGCTCCTCATCATTCAACAAGACTTTATGATACTTTTACAGGCGACTTTCAACAAAAGAATGAGATATTCGGAAGCTTGTTAAAGGGTCAGAAATACTAGGGGCGGGCTCTGATCTATTTACGTTTTGGCTACCATTTGGAAATGTGCAGAATTAGGCCTGCGTCAAATAACCTTGACATCTTCAAAGAATGATTTTTCTATCGAAATTAACGGGTAAGAACGAGAATTGAACCCTTGAATGTTTTGAAAACGCACGACTGTAGATTCTTCCTCCTCGTAATGTGGTTCCGGACACTAACGACACAATTATTCAACTAATTTCTAGATTAATGAAGTTATTTTTACCAGCCGGGAACGGCTCTCTCTCATGGCGACCACTTTTCATGGGTTTCGTAAAACCCATCGAATCCATTCGATGAAGGAGAATGAGGTAGAACATATGCACTAGGTGCGGCTCGTACACTACTGTGATTAAAGATGCCATCGCCTAAAACTCAAATTCCAACGACTCAACATCTTTCTTCCTAAACATGTTACAGTTCAACTGTCTGGTTTCACAGCTCGTCGCTATTGTCCCAAGGTGTTTGATTGATATCGGCTTCAACACCGAAACCCCGATGCCATCGGTGAGAATGCCGATGGGCTGGAAGAACCTCGGATGTTAAGCTTTAAGATGCCAGTACCGGCCATTCGAAGACTGTAATAGCCAAAAGAAAATCAATAGCATTTAAAACTGCTTTGTTTAGAAAAATGTGGTGTTGGAGGGATGCGACGTGGGTAAGAGATGATGAAATAGTCTCCGTTATTCGTCGTGATGACGGATATTGTACCAAGGCGAAGGGTCGAATTGAAGTAAGGTACGTACCGCTGGTGCCCCACTCCAAACGGTCGGCCTGAAAGCCGTAACGTGGGTCCACCAGACGCGGGGCAGCTCGCACCACGACTTGCTCATCAACGACCAACGCCTACTGATAAGGTGTCCCATATCCGCTGCTTCACCACTTCGAGTGTCTTTACAACTTGCCTAAATCTCATATTTCTTCTTCTTTCAATCAAAAGTCTTGATAATGTCGGCCTGGTCGGAGCAAAAATCACAAAACCGCACGTTGCAGATACTCGACACTGCAACCAAGGGCAAATATGGTGTTCTCGGCGTGGTCATGTAAGCCCCGACCCTTGCCAATACCTCGCGAATGAGCTTCTCACTTCTTAATAGTTACAACATCGAGCATCTCACTGCGGTTGTAAAGGCAGCAGAAGCAAAGAGATCACCGGTTCTTATCCTCCTGTTCCCGTCTGCAGTCACACAGCTACCTACTCTTGCGTGGGCAGTAGCGGCAGCCATAAAATCAGCTACTGTACCTATAGCATTGCACCTCGATCACGCGCAAAATGAGGACCAAATCAGAGAGATTGCTGCCACTCTGCCTTTCGACTCTATCATGGTTGATATGAGCCATCACGACCATGAGGATAACTTGGCCAAGACCAAAGTTCTCACAAGAGTCTGCCATGACCACGGGATCGCCGTCGAAGCAGAAAGTGGACGAATCAACGGTGGAGAAGATGGTATTGCAGATACGGGAGACTTGGAAGGTGAGATACTTGGTTCGAGATTCTTCGCACAGTCGACTGACAGTTGAAGCCCTTTTTACGAGCCCTGAGGAGGTGGAAGACTTTATCAACGCCGAGATCGACTTGTTAGCCCCTAGCATTGGCAATATTCATGGCGACTACGGGCCAAAGGGTCCACAACTGGATTATGAGAGACTGGCGAATGTGAATAAGCAGATTGACAACCGTGTTTTGATGGCGCTGCACGGCACCAACGACTTTACGCCCGACATTATGAAGCGATGCATTGAGAATGGCGCTATCAAATTGAATGTGAATAAGCTGCTGCTTGAAGTTTGGAACGTTCACCTTAAGGAGAACGTAAACAAACCTTTGACGCAGCTTATGGAAGACGGTATCAGCATTCTGCAGAAGGAGACTGAGAGGTGGATTGATATCTGTGGTAGCGCAGGAAAGGCATGAATGCTCCAATGATTGATGGTAGCAGCTCAGTGTATCGAGGTTTTGAAAATCACAGACCTCTCATTATTGCATCAATACTTTTCATGTTCCTTCCCGGTTCTGATGTGGGATCTTTGCTTTTATGCAAGAACGATTTCGATCGAAATGCCGTCATTCGACTTGGCAAACGTGACGTGGAAATGTGGCTTGCATGTTAGCCAATGGCAATTGCCTCATACCTAGTCCCAGGACAAAATGGACAGTCTGCAGTGTGTCCAAATCGCGTTAAGACATTGAGCCTGAGTTTTCAGGCTCTTCCAAGAAAGGCAGCTAGCTTTTGTCCAAGCCAATTGTCCTTGCGGTTTGTCCTGAAAAGTGGCAAAACGAGTGACTGAAGCCCAAATCCTGCTGGCATCGTACTTTAAAACCTCAAGCACATGCACGTCGACTTTGAATTAGTATTACCCTCTGCTATTTCCTTTTGATGCTGTTGTGCTTTTCATCATGGCAATGTTCGCAATGGAAACCACAACCTCAAATTCAAATGCCTACAACTCATATCAGATGGGCAGATTTCTAAGCGACAATGACTATCCGATAACTCTATCCGCTTCCGCTTTTGAACCAAGTGTCAAATCTAGAGTGAAACGAGCCATTGCCGAAGTTGATGGCATGGTTGCCGGCATCACCTTCTTGGATAAAGGAGGCCAAATGCCAGTTGCGGACGTTGTTTCTGATATTTGGGACCTGACACATGGATTGCAGGACGATGGCCAACACCTGTTTTCAACTGAGACGATAGTCCCAGATACACCAAGCAGACTTCCTGAAGCGACTTATGTGGCAAAACCCAGGTGTGATGATCCGCACCGAGCGTGGACCGCACTTTCCGAGCTAAAAGACGGCATGCGGCGCCAGTTCGACCGCTTCTGCAAAATCGCTTCGTATGATAATGTGCCAGAAATCATCAGGCTTCGAGACTTTTACACGAGTGCCAACGCAATGAGCGACATGGGCCTCCAAACCTATCGCGATGTTTTACAAGGCTCAGTACCAGACACGCTGGCAGAGGTATTCGCTTTTGCCGCATTATCGTACGCGATATCAGACATTTTGCTACATCATGGCCGAATGCGTGAAGAAGAAATTCTCTCTGGTTTGTCCCGGTGGAGAGATTGTATCAACAACTCGGAAGAGAGAAAAGCATTCAATTCCCTATCGGCGGAGATGTGGTCACTCAACCATCTCCCTCCACTTTGTCAGGTTGCTGAGAGATGTACGGAACCAAATTCGCAGTCATTTCAAGAAAACCTGCGACAACAGATGAGCCTAGATGAGAGCTTGGAAGCAATACTGGCGGATATGAACTCAGAGCCTACTTCCTTAGGTTCAGGCCAGAGACAAACCCAGAATGTCACCGCAACTAGCTTCCAGCAAGTTGCGTGTGATACTTCATCGGGGCTTGGGCTACCATCTGAGGACAATTCAGCAGAGAAATCGACTAGCAATGACTCTGTTAAGTACAAGAGTATGGAGCAAGATGTGTACGATCTTACAGATCGAACGTCAGAGGCGTTCGGTTTTAGTCAACTCCTCTCGTTCAGCAACTGGGGTGAAAATGCCGAGCTCAAGTATCCGGTTGCTTTGGATGCCAGTGTCGCAATGGCAGATTTCGATACACTCGGTAACAACAACTTCATGAATTATGTTCCGCCAACAAGGGAGCATCTTCTCGATTTTTCACTTTCATCATGCCCATCTTTCACGTCAAACCCAACCACAAACAATGCTGCTAGAAAGGAAACTGCACCCCGGCTTAATTTTCAACTTTGCGATCAGGAAAGTGACAGCCCAGTCTTCAGGCTGCGAAATACTGTTATGTTTCACGCTGTGCTTATCTTCACAAAAGATACTGGAGATTATTTCTTCCTGTTATCCAATCGTGGAGCCACCGTCACTTGCCAGAAGACCGGATCGGGCTATGCAAGTAGCAGATCAAAAGCTGAGAGGAAGCTACGAAAAGAGTTTTTCAAGCCACTGAAGAAGGCTATGGCTTCCAATGAATCTTTTTTAGCACTCCTTTCAGTGGCCAAAAAATTCGTCGTTGTCGGGAGCTTGAGCACACTCGAAGAGGTCCAGGATTACCTCCTTGCTCTTTCCACTGTATTTCATCCCTCGAGTCCAGGTTCAAGATCACAAACCTAACTGGCAATAGCAACTAATTAGCCCCGAGGACCATGTGAGCTTCGTCAGATGGATTTTCAATAACCCCGGTGAAGCCGAAGTAAAGCAACATTCACCCTCTCTTAACCGAAAACGAAAGACACCGAGTGATGGCCCGCCAAAGAACAGTGTCGCTGAAAAACGTCAAAAGCAGTAAGATTGCCGGCTATGATCTAAGCTCTATCAACTTAATACTGACACCATGCAGGCGTCTGTACGTTTGCCAGTTCCCCAACTGTAACAAAACGTGCCAGACACCATCAGGTCTTTCCAAACACAAGAAGGAGCACGAACAGAACATGCCACAGATACCATGTGGGTATCCGGGATGTGTCTATGTATCTGGGCGACGAGATATTGTGAGACAGCACTTTCTTCGGCAACATGGATCTAACCTGCCACCGGCCCTAGAGAATAGAGGTCGAGCTGTAATGAACCAAAAACAGAGACAGACTGTAAACTAGACAAACGACATGCTTTCTTCGTCCACTGAGGACATACAAAGAAAAAAGAAAATGTTATGCGGCCAGTGTGGATTGAACACACGACCTTCAGATTGATTGAATGAAGTTAACTTCAGTCTGACGCTCTCCCAACTGAGCTATGTCCGCCGCAAATTGTTGAAGACTCCAAGGTGGATTGAAGCCTATGATGGTAAGCCTAGGGTTTCAGCCCTACAGCTCTGGTGGAGACGAATCGCGCTACCGAAGGTGTAGTCCAACCCCACCAACATGTTTTGTTGGAAGTCTCAAGGCTGATGATCCCAAGCGTAGCAGATTGTCTGAAGGCAGCTTTATGTTTTCCATGGAAAATTCGAATTTCATAACGCATATATGTTTATGCCTGTCTGAAAAAAATTGGAAAGGGAGTTGAAAATTCACAGCGGCAGAGTTCTCACACATCTCAGTGCACCCCACTGTGTCTTATGATTGGGCTTGTTATTGGAGTTACATCCTTTCCATGTCAAGCTCTTGATTAAAGCATTTCTGCAACAATTGTCTAGCCAAAAAGCAAAAGTAAATGTAGCACGACCTGGTTTCGATCCAGGGACCTCTGGGTTATGAGCCCAGCGCTCTACCCCTGAGCTACCGTGCTTGGCTTATTTGTGGTAGCGTAATTGGAACGTGTGGAAGCTCTTGAACTCGAACGGAGAACGTGGGTCTGGGTGAAATGTGAATTTGCTTTCAGCTGGATCTGGGTTCCACAGGTCCACAATCGTGGTTTGAATCATGAAGTGCGCAACCCAAGTTTATTGGCTTAAATTGCCTTCGTGGAAGGCTTTCATTCAGAACTTCAGTTTGATCTCTTCTAGACGGAATTGGAATGTGAATAGTTCCGGTAACAATACTTTCCGGGATATGGTTAATCCCAATTTTGAAGCTTCAACTCCAATCCACACATTTTATATTTCCTCTTGATTCAGATGATTTAGTCATTATCATTATATGAATAGAAGTAAGGACAATCGTTTGATGTTGGACAAGGTAGGAGAATGTTTATTTTCTTTACTCATCGTAAATTGGCCTGGTCACGCAAGTACAGTGTCGTCCCGCAGCCAAATAAAAGTTGCCTTCGTACCACGACTGAGACAAACAGCAATGCAACACTCTGTCCACCAATCAATCCTCAAACATGAAAAGGCGGTAGTCGTCCAATATTAACAAAAATTGTCGCTGACTACTTGAAAGGCTTGATCTCCCTGGCGTTGATTTATACTGTTTTCATTCTTACCTCCGATTTTAAATTAAAAATGAAAATCTGTACTCAAGTAGCCTCTTGTCCAACAAACACTGCTCATGCTCAGCCATTGAGCTTTCAGACTTTGGTGGTAATCTTTGAGCGGCCTTTGACTCACCTTAACATATAACACCACGCATCTGCCGGTACTGTTGGTATATGCTCCTCAGGCACTTCTGTCACTTTTATCCTGCATCATGTGCTTGACTTTGAAGGCTCCTAAGTTGCTTCATAATTTTCCCTTTCTGCGGTGTTTGAAGTCTCTTATGACGACGCAAGACGACCAGCGACTATGAAGCTTATCCACATCGCCACTACTGCGAGTCTTTGGTTTTTCAACTGCGCCGCTGCCCGGCAGTGTCCTCTCGAGTCAGACTGTATCCAGAACTTATGCACAAATTTCACATATGAGAACGGCATGAAACACAAACTTTCAGTTGAGAAGCCGATTGTCCTGACAGCTCGGTGTAAAAATGACGCCAACGAAGACATAATCACCTCACTCGACCTTACCAAATGTATCGCGAACGTTGATGGCCTACTGAAATGGGCCGAAGGGTTAGGTCTCTTCTTTTTGATGTCCCCATTCTTTCCTTTCTGCTTCTTGCAGGTTCCTTAGTCCATCTTTCTGCCTGCCAATTTTGACTAACGCAATCATTCTTACATGCAGAGGCAGTCACAATTGCCGTGGCTGTAAAATAACCCAAAAGAGCGAAGATAGTTATCTTCGGCTGCAGTGTGAAAAGTGCCCAAAGAAGCTTTCATTTTTCAGGGGAACCATGTGGTCGTGGTTGGACCTCTGTAAGTATCCGTACGAGCACCTTTGAAAATGCAACTTGATTAACATTGATACCTTAGCCTACGGCATCTGGGTAAGAGACGGTGTTATTGGTTGCTTCAGTCACAAAGGCACCAAGTCCGAAACTCTTAAAACACTTCAGATATGAATGTGTAAAAGACTCTCCACGATACATTCTAACAGTACCCAACATATTGAGCATAACGTGTTATTGTCTTGGGACATATTGATCTGTGATGCATGTTTATTTTGACAAACGACTGGTGATTATTAAAATTCTCATAAATTGGTAATCTCTGTTCCCACGAGTTATGAATTCTAATACCTCAGTAGCTGCTTTCAGCCTTTGAATACTGTTCTCCAAATACAGCATACCATCGATCAATAACTTCGCCAGCCATGCCAGGACCAATCATTTCAGCTCCATTTTCTAGCTTCATTGAAACTTCCTCCATAAACTCGTCGACGCTCAGCGCGTTGGGATTATTCTCCTTCTTGTTGTCGTTCGGATCTGACCTTTCTCGGTGAAGATCCGTAGCCACTGTAGGCGGCGCAATCTCAACAACCCTAACAGAGGAGCCGCCTTTTGCCAACTGCGTCCGAAGGTTCATACTCCAGAAATGTAGCCATGCTTTTGTGCCGTTGTACACCGGGTTGATGATTGAAAAAGGAATGAAGCCGAGAACGCTCGACACGTTTATGATGAGTGCCGACGGTTTAGTCTGTAAATGGGGCAACAGCCCAAGGGTAAGATGCATTGGGCCGCGGATATTGATGTTGATCTCTTGGTCTGCTTTTATGAGAAAGTCACCGTCCTTGAGTACTTCAAGAGGTCGTTGGACTCCTGCATTGTTGATGAGGCAGTCTAGGTCGGGATGGTCTGTGGTGATCTGCTGGATAAACCCTGGGATGGAATCGACATGGCCTGTATCAAGGACGTAGTATCCTGCGGCCCCGATTTCTTTCGTTGTTTCTTGGAGTTTCGATTCCGTCCGGCCTACTAGAAGCACCTTTTTGCCCTTTGAGATGAAATGTTGGGCCATGGCCTTGCCGATACCCCCTGCACCGCCGGTGATGGCGGCGCATTGGAAGCCAAGCTTTTCAGATGTTGTGGGTGCCATATCTAGTGCGACGATGTCAATGTTGTTTTTCCTAAAAGTCTACTGTTGAGATCTTGGCTATTGATATACTGCTGAAAAATTTGATTTGTAAAGGTAGCTAAACTCAATGTGGTGCTATTGGATTTGGGCGGGCCACGATGCCGTTTCTGTTAGTCTTAAGTACAAGATATTTCTGGTCTCGGGTGGTGATGCCGGATTTTGTCACCGCCCTATTTCCATATTTTTCGGTTTGTGACGCCGACGGTCGCTGTCGACGACGTCATTCTTTACATAAGCTTGTGATGGACCCAATTTGCCGTCGAAAATAATCAAGTCCAGTGCATACACTGTGCAAGTCCCAAACTACCAGCCCGGTCTGATTAATTTGTCTTGAAGAGCCCGATCGCATAAGGGAGATACTATGCCGAGTGGTCCAGGTAAACTAAGAGCTTGTAGTGCAACAAGGCAGCTTTATTTGGGTAAATCATGAATAGGGACCAACTAATTGATGCATTCGCTTTTTCTCTTTGTCCTCGCCATTATGACTGTCAATTGAAATTCGCCAATCAAGAGACTTCATTTTGCAACTTGAAAGTGAAGATGTTCATTCATCCCAGACTGTTTGGATTCTCAGAATCAAATTCCTTTTGGCGAATCTGTGATGCTCATCCGGCAAAGAGTCATAGATACAACATCTCAATAGCATGCCAGTATTCAGTATGTCTTTAACAGTTATTTATGGTGACAAGTTTCGTTCCCGATTTTCTAGACTCTAACAATTGGCCTGGTAAGCCTCATGTGGCAGCAGCCTTCTTATCCTGATCCAGCACATATCCAAACGCCTTATCCAATATTTGAAGTCCCTCTTCAATTTCCTCAGCAGTGACAGTAACTGGAGGTGCGAGCCGGAATACGCCTCCCATACCCGGCAAGTTTACGACATTGCAGGACAACCCTAGTGTCATCGCTCGATCGGAAACCGCCTGACCCAAGTCTGATCCTGGTGCCTTCGTCTTTGCATCTGAGATGATCTCAATACCTTGCAGTAGACCACGCCCGCGTACGTCGCCAATACACCAGTACTTCTCCTGAAGCTTGAGCAGACCTGCGCGGAGTTGCTCTCCCCTCTCGGAAGCCTTATCGCAAATTCTGTCACGTTCAACAATTTCAAGAACCTTGTTACCAACAGCGGCTGTGAGTGGATCGTTGAGATGTGTTGTAAGCCAGAGGAACCCTGCGTTTTGGCATCCCTTCGCAACCTCAGCCGTAGTACTGACGGAAGCAAGGGGCAAGCCGCAACCGAGAGTCTTTGACAGACAGAGAATATCGGGGACAATATCGTCGTGCTCAAAAGCAAACATTTGACCTGTGCGCCCAACACCTGTTTGCGCTTCATCAAGAATGAGAAGCATGCCTCGCTTCTGGCATTCAAGGCTTAGACGCTTCAAATACCCCTTGGGCAGATCGAGGATACCTCCAGTAGAGAGAATAGGCTCCATGATAAAGCCCGCAAGAGATCCTACGCTTTGTCGGTCAATCATGCCCCATCCAAAATCCATCTCCGTCTCCCAGTCGTACGAGCCGTCGGGCTTCCGAAAGACTGAACGGTAGGCATAGGGCGCCGGGAACGCAAGCTGACCAGGCATCGCGGGACCGCCATTCTTGCGACCTGCAGAGTAGGTTGCTGATCCAGAACCTTGAGTGAGGCCATGGTAACTTGCGGACATGGCGACGATCTCAAATTTGCCGGTATGAAGCTTGGCCATCTTGATTGCTGCTTCAGTTGTCTCAGAGCCAGTGTTCAAGAAGAAGGACTAAGAGAAAGTCAGCATATGAGAAGGCGTGTGGAGAAAAAGTTGTTTGAACCTTCTCGAGAGGAGCCGGGAGAAGTTTTCCCAATCTTTCGGCGAGATCTGCGACTGGCTGCGTGATCATGTTGCTGAGCAAGTGGTCCAGCTCGGCGACATACTTCTGGACCACCTCTACGATCTCAGGATGCGAGTGGCCTAGGAGAGAACTCATTTGGCCTGAAGTAAAATCCAGAATCTGGCGACCTTCCGCATCGTAAAGTTTCGTGCCTTTGGCCTTGGTGATGATGACTGGTGAATAGGGAACACCTGTTGACATCAGGTACTTGTCTGTCTTGGCCCAGAAGGCCGTGGCGTTTTCGGAGGGCATGATGTTGATGGGGTTTTAACGGACACAAACTCAAAGTTCGTTCAAGTCGGAATGTTTTAGATGATTGCAAATGATATAAGAAATGACTTTGTTTGTTGTATATTATAATATTTATACCTGCGATTGCAGTGTCGCGGATGAGTTTACCGCGGAATAGGTTGCACAGTAATGTGGGGCCGGGCGTCAGTTGCCCGAGGAAAGGGTACCCTCCGCGGCCACGAGATACAAGATAAGCCGCAGGTTACTCTTCGCACCATTCTTCATCGCAATAACAATTTGTTGACAAATCGTAGCGGTGCTGATGGAATACTAACTGCCATGGTACAAAAACTAACAGTGAATAACTTAAACCGTTGCGGAGGCACTGTTCTAATTTCAATTACCCGTTACCTTTTCTTACGAGAACACAACTTTTCTTTCAAAGGAAAGGAACACGGGATTTATACTTTTGATTGTAATTTAAAATGTTGGAGGATATAAAGAATCTGCTTTCTAAAGACGGCAATCACTCTTGGAACTTCTCTTGATTGTCTAAATGTCTTCAACTTCTAATCACCATTCAATGTCTATCATCCTTGCCACAGTCCTCAAAAGGTTACAAAGCGTATATACCCATTCTACAGCTTTAAGTAGCGACCTGCAATTTTCAGAACAGATCAATAAGTCAATGCAAGAGAATGGAGATACCGACAATCCATTTGATGTGGCCATATGTGTGAAGTACATGCCCGGACACCCCTACTCATGGGTACTAGACCGGCTGTGGCTTCTTGTACGTGTAATCAGTTATGATCAAAGTCTTTAGCAATTCCTATTAAGTTGTTAAGCAATGAACTTCGACTGTGATGCAGATTAGCAGGCTTTCTACGCTACCTTTTGCAGGCAATTTTTACAGCATATGTTATTGCGTCGAAGCTTTTCCATCATCACCACGACTGTGTTTGAGAAATACTATAGCGTGGGAAAGTCATCTATGAACGCACTGGTGAGCTTAATTTAATGGGTATTTGGGCAAGGCTAATTGTTCCTTGGCGCCTATTTACTGTAAAGAGGCTGCGTGAGGCGGTGTACAACGCACAATCCTTGGCTGCCAGATGGCAGCCGACATGATCACAGCAGTTTTGTTACATAGCCCCAGTCCGTGACTGGGTTCAGCCGTTAGTTCAAGATGCCATTTTCCTTGTTACCCACTTAACGTTGGTGACTGATGAACACACTGTTCGGGTTCTGCACGATCCCTAGTCTGCAGCCGTAAAGCGGCCCATTGATTTAAAGAATTGATGGGCCCTTCTTTCTGCCATATGAGCGACTGAAGTGACATACTTCTTCAATACAATAAATTGTCACACCTGTTATTCTATCTGCTTTTTAGTGGGGGCATTATCTCAAGGAGCATCGTCTGTCGAATCGACATTACTTGAGAATGTAATCCTGGTCTTGGGGCGGGTCTCGTCAAGGGTATTCAGACATTCAGACTACGACCAACACAAGCGAACAGAAACCATTGTCAGGATACCACCTTTAGGCTCATTTACGGAGTAGATCTGTTTCTGAAGCCCACTCGCTAACATGGTCCAGCCTTTACTATTCGTTGGGACACTGAAAGCCGGATACCCGCCCCCTGCTCAGCCCCAGAACCAAAGTTCTTTTTTACAACATGAGTGAATGCCAGGAAGCTCATAATTCGGCATACTGTCAAGGATTAGCTGCATGATCTAAGGTCGTAGCACACAATAATGGCTCTACAGATATCTACCACAGCCACGGGAGTGGGCATAGCCAGGGGCAACACGTGAACTGTGCCTCCCCAACCCAACTTTCCTGTCTGTTCCCTCCCCGGGGATGAATCTTCCACTTTCAACTTGTAATCAAATCTCCTCACCCCGCGAAATGACCATGCGTCTCATCGTCCCAGCTGTTCTCCTGGCCCTCGCTGGTACTGTCCTGGGACAAGGAGCATGCTTCGTTCCCAACGGAACCAACAGACATGCTCTCACTAACGCGAACATTCAAAAGTACGCCGCTTGTGAAAACAATGGGCACAGCATGTGCTGCAATGTGGCGGGGGATAGGTGCCAACCGAATGGTCTGTGTTGGAACGAAGAACACAAACAACTTTGGCGGGAGAGCTGTACAGATCCGACGTGGCAATCACACAAGTGTTTGAAACTGTGCATTTCAGACGAATATGGTGAGTTTTGGACTCTGCGGACTTGTTTTGCCGGAGAAGAATGTCATCGACCAGACATGGGATAGATGACAGGTGGAGTACGAGGGCAAGGCGCTAACGATCTTCAAGATTCAGGTGGCATACCAGCTAGTGGAATGGATGTCCTCGTCACCCAATGCGCGGACGGGAGCTACTGCTGCGGCAATGATCAGAATGCGACTGAATGTTGTAAGCTTGGTAAGGGTGTGAGGATTGTAGACGGCGAGGTCATCACTTCGTCGGCCTTGTCTTCTTCTACCCTCGGCCCAACGACGATCCCGATATCCTCAATGCTGTCTTCTGCAATATCCTCCGCGACCACCACCCCGACTGCGACAGATTCCGAGACGGAGGACAAGAAGGAGACGTCGAATTCTCACGCTGGTGTAATCGGTGGTGCTGTTGGCGGCGGCGTCGGCGCGATGGTTCTTGTCATTGCGGCCTTGTTCTTTTGGCACAGAAGAAAGAAGGCTGGAGGAATGCGCGGGGATAATGCCACACATCAAAAGACCTATGCCACTGCGGACGAGGACGCGAAGTACGTGGTAACTTCATCACCTCCACAGTATTACAATCAGCCTCCTTCTGAGCTGCCTGGGCCAATGGACCCGGTTGAGTTAGGATCCGATGAACCACCAAGTCGACGGTAGTTTTGTTGATTAGATTGCAAGTTGTTAATTAATGTAGTCATCTTAATCTGAAAAGAATTAGAGAGCAAAAGCCGCAGATTCTGGGCAGCTATGTTTTGAAAGCCTATTCGAATGACATGGCTACCATACCCTAACCTTTCATATCACCGTGTAAAGAAAAGTGCCATGCTATACTTGGGCCTAATGAATTCACTCTATTCTCTCAGAGAGCATAAGTCATCCTCAAAAACCAAAAGAAGTCTTTGCTAGGTCATGTATATATATTGTGAGAGAGTGATTCTATCCTTACCTGACAGAATTTCCCAGTTAACCCTGGTGAGCATTCATAGTAGAACATGTACTAGAATCGGCCTCATAACCTCAGTGCTTAGTCAAGTCAGACCTGGATACTGGAAAATCCTTTATGGGGCTGGGATAGTGTGTATTCATAAAAGAGAGTCTTATATTCTAAACATCCAGCACCCAATTGTTCAAAGGAGTGTCCATGCTCTAGCATTCCGAGTCGATTCTGAACGCCTAAACCTTAAGCCTTGATGGCAGCACCTTGAAGCTTGAGGCGACGGAATCCACCCCTGCAAGCGACTTCATTCTGAAGCTCAACCATCCTCTTCTGGTCACCAGTGGGATCCTCGGAGTCAGCCTCAAAAGTCCATTCCAGGAACTCGTTGGTGTAGTTGGGTTTGAAGCTCTCATCCAAGACACCAAGTCTCTTGCCGTACTTGGTGACCTTGTTCCAGTCGCGCTGGACGTTCTTCAGGTCCTGCGAGAAGTACGCGAAACTGCGCTCGAAAATCTTGCGGTTGAGCTCCGAGCCCATGACGGGCTTGAAGTCGACGTACTCCTTCCAAGCATCCTCAGGTTTCTCAAGCACGTAGTCGGTAGCTCGCTTGACGGCCTTCATGAACTTGCGAACCTTCTCGGGGTTCTCAGCAATGAAAGACTCGTTGCCGATGTAGAGAATGGTGCAGAAGCAGCAGCATCCCAGTTCGGCGAGCTCATCAATGCGCAGCATCTGCACATCGGTCTTGGGGCGACCTTGAGAGGCAAGCCACTCCTCGAGCTCGACCATTTGGACGTTCTCCAGGCCAATGCCGGCGTCAATGGTACCCTCAATGATAGCCTTCGAGACGTTCATGCCGCAGCGAACGGCAGTGTAGTCGTCGGGGGTCATGCCGTAGTGAGAAGTCAACTCGTCGATCTGGATCTTGCCGAATTCGCCGACATAGCCGATACGCTTGCCCTTTAGGGTGCGGAAGTCGGTTGTGATACCGGAATCCTTGATGTAGACGACACCGGTGAAGGGCTCGTCAAGAAGACTGCCGATGGAGAGAACCGGGAAGTTACGGGCCTTGGCCTGTCGGAGGGTAAGCGAATGAAAAACAGACAAAGCGGGACAGACACGTACAGCAAGGGTGTGAATCATGGCCTTGAAGCCGAGGTCGACCTTGCCGGTGCCGATGATCTCGGTGACATCCTGATGGAGTATTAGCAACATGCGCTTGCGTTTATTCACATTTGTGACATACGCTAGGGTCGTTGGGCTCAAGCAAGGCAACTTTGATGCCTTCATCCTTGAAGTAGCCCTTGGCTTGTGCCAAGTAAAGGGGGGCGTGGTACGGGGTGGCGTGCCTGGCCCATTGTCAACTCACATTCCCAGCATCCACGCGGAAGTTTCCTACCAGTTGGTGAGGAAAGTGATCTTATCAGTCGACATTTTGAAAGATCAAGCGTGATGCTGGAGGGGTTAGTACACTCCAATCTTTCACATGGGGAGGGCAAGGGGAAGCCAAAGAAGCATGTCCTTTCGCTGGTATTATCCAGATCAAGTTCGCCGGTATTTCTCAGATCAACTCCCTGTCGTGTCCTTCCAGCCAGTGCTCCTCTCGATCGAAAAAGAGATATCGAGGGAGACTGAGGGGAGAATGGCACGACAGATGAGTTGAACACCCGGATGCGTTCTTTTCTTACTTTACCTCGATCTTTGGATGTTTCCATTGCGACAGATGCCATGGCTCTTTGACGCGAACGTCGTACCAGGTCAAGTTTGTAATTGGTGGTTGAGTATGAATCGGTTCTGGGATAGTCTGCAGAGGATAATATGACGGGAAGTAGGGGGGGGAAAGGATTATGGAAAGGTCTGGCTCTTATATCCCTCGTTTGAGGGGTAGATCTCTTATTGATTAGTGATGCGTCTTTTTCCCCTCACTTTTCCGAACCTAATAATGCATATCGGCTTTGTGCCGATCGAAGAGGTTCGTCATTGATGGACACTTGCTGTTTTTATGAAGAGCTTATTAGTCGAATCCCCATTTGTTGGGATGTAGGTGGACAGGGATTATGTAGTGGTCTGACATTAAATATCTCTCAATTGCTGCACCAATCATAGGAGCGAAACCTACTTGGCAGCCAGTGAGAGATGGCACAAAACTGGCTATCGTTCACTGTTGCATAATCAAACTACATGGCAGTGCCTCGGATGTGTCACAACTACACATTTCACCGATTATGAGAAGCCCTTACATATCCTACTTTGAAGGTATTCCGTGGTAAACTTCCGGGATAAGGTATGTAACTGTTTGCTAACACAAGACTTGACTTGACTCCATGAAGTAAGCCCGCCAGCTCCGCAATCGGACGGAAGTTGTATGCCGCCAGTCCCACAGAGTGCAACATTGTGCCGACGGTGGCCGCATGCCGATACAGGTAGCTCCGATGACAAGGTATAACTGACCTCAATTTCTCACAAGTTTTAAAGTCGGGTTGTGCGCCAGCTGTAGGTTCGGTTGTGTGGCACTTTTCGGCCACATCATGTTGTGGCCTTGCATTGAACCACGATCATGTTTGAGAGGCTTCAGCCAATCGTGTCAATGTCTTTGGTTTGTTGACTTTTTGCCTGTCGTCTGACTTGACCGAGGTACACAACGACGTCTTGACATCTAGTTTTTTCTTTATTCTATTCTATTTATTTTGTCTTATATCCCACAGGTACCTCTGCCAGCATTGTCTGGCTTAGAATGTTGAGGCTAGTCTATGAGTCTTCGGTATTAAGCCCTCGTCGCCGCAATAATCCATCTTGCACCTCTAAACTAGTCTACATTACTTCGTCGTTGTCGAATCTCGGCCACCCTCATACCTTGTGTTCATCTCAATCATCCCCGAATCATTCCTCTCATGAAGCCTCTGCTCCTCCATATGCAAGTCATAGACCCCGCTTTCTGCCGAAACCAATGTGTCCCGGTAAATCCACAGTGTATTGGACTTAACTCCTTCAGCACCATCACCATGCCCCATTCGCTCCCGAATCGCCATACTCCTCATGACCAGAGCCATCTCAACGGCTCCGCCATCAGGCACCACAACCCTGTTTGCCACCAGGGCCGCGGCGATGCCCAGAGCTAGCTGCAGTGTAGCTGTGAGGATCAGAATCATGTGCACGAAGTTCCAGTGCGATACGGTAAGCTGGGTGCCCTTCATGGGCATGTTTCCATCTACCGTCAGATCGCCGTTGTTCTCGGCAGCAATGGCCACTACGCCGATAGCAAATCGAGCAAGGAGTGCCTGCATTATATCCGTACTTCCATTCATCGGCGTGCCAAAGACAGATTCGGCGGGGTACATTTGGTATTGGAAGTTGGTGTCGTTGACCAGCGAGGAGGCAGCGAAACCCTGGAGTGCAATACCTGCGGCGGCTAGGCTGGTCAGGTTCACGCCGACCTCGTGCTCGGGAAGCGTCGCATTGGCGACCTTGCCGACGGTAACGTTACAGCTGTAATACCAGGGTGAACTGCTTGAAGCTTCAAAGGCGGAAACAATGCTGCATCCGACGCCGCAACTCACACTGCTGTTCGTCATGAAAGTTGACTGCTCGGTGCCGCCGCGGACGGGAATGAACACTTCATTTTTGTCGCCGTTAGGGAGGGAGACAGTAATGTTTGAGGTCGTGCCATTTCCTCCGCTGGTTACTGGCCAGGCTACGCACGTGGCTGTTGAGTTGATGCTACGGTTCGTCGCGACGGTAACAGGGTTTGCGTTCACGTCTTTGATAGATGCCGTTGAGGTTTCGTGAAAGACATACTTGCAATAGGTATCACCGCAGAACATGAGGGGATCGCTCGGGACATAGATTGCCCGTGCTGATGGCGCCTCCTCCACTGGTGCTGTGAGGAACGCCAGCGACATGGTACCGTAGCTAAATAACGACATTAATTGGGGATGATTCGGGAATGGTTGTTCTCAAGACTGACCTGTTTGCTGTGTATTGCTCGGCTCCGAGTGTTTTCGAGTTCGATTTGACAACTTTGTCGGTCTCGATATTGGCCAGGTTTGGTATTGTTACATTTCCGGGTACCAGCAGGGCTCGTTTGTCGGCGGTCTCTGTGGAATAGCATAGACCAATGGCAGCAAGGCCTACTTGAGAGCCCTTTGGACGTTAGCTCGGGGAGTGTAAAAGAGCGTCGGCAACTTACAATCGACAGAATGAACCAGCCAACGGCGGCAAGGTGGATGGTCCAGCGCTTCGATCGCACTGCCAGCATGATGGTATGCTTCAAGTTGTCTGCAGCCAGAATCAACTCGACCTTTAAGACTTCAAGTTAGCTGGATCCAGTAATTAGACACGATGGAACCCCCAGCATACCTTGCGCTTCGACCTGTACCGCCGGCTTAGGATCCACCATCTCAACTCTGCCACCATATGGTTCAAACTGCTGGCAACAGCAAGACCCAGCGCGATGGAGAGACCTGTGATGAGCGCATTGTACTGTCTTTTCGTTGTTTGATTCATGACAGGCTTGCTCGAATAGACAGAGATGACAGTATATATCGACACGATGATGACCATGGTGATGGCCCAGCGTGAAAGCACTTTGCCGAGAATTTTCCAACGAGTCTGCCTTGTGGCTGGCATGCCGTGAAACTGGCCATCGTCTGCCTTCTTTTTAAGTATTGCGGCATCTTCGCTGTAGTTAAAGTCCTGTGTGGGATAGGATAGGTCCGCTGAAGAACTGTCAGCATCTTTCTGTATTCTTCAGAAAGTTCAAAGATCGGAAAGTCGCACTTTTTGCCCTCCTAAGCGGGCTCGGCATCTTTTATCCTGAAGATCGGCTTCCACTGACGCCTTGCGAGTACTATTGGTGATGAGTCCAGTCCTTGGCTGGTTGGTGATGTTACCGCATCAAAGGCAACAGAAACGTAAGGGAGGACGAGAGTACTTCAAAGAAGGGAGACTACAAGGTTGGCACCTCGAAGAACGATGCAGGGAGACAGATAACCTTTTAAAACCCCGTAGCTCCTCCATCAACAGGTGGATACAACCCCAGAATGGAACTGCAAGCTCTTTTTTGGTGAATGTAAAACACCAGGCCTCCCAGCCGCACTAACGTACCAACGGGGGGCTAGTCCAAGAGTCACCCCCCCACCCAATGAGCCTTGTTAAACATTCCCCAAGACTACCAAGAAGCGTGGAGGACCGTAGGGTTATTATAGGGGAAATGCGTACGCGCAATCCGAGACAAGCGGTTGGCGCTGGCGATACTCTATCTGAGGCCTCCAAAACATGATTCTTCCGTCAAAAGCCCAAACAACGCAAAAACTGTTCACTGAAAAGTGTCGTAAACAATACGGATGGGGACGGGGAGCAACAGACAAGGCCAAAAAAAAAAAAAGAGAGGAAATAACGTGAACACACCCAAGCATTCGGGACGCTATGTAATTGAGCTAGTGTCATGGGCCACGACTCATGTCCTCCAGGGGCCTTAAGCTGATATTTGCTGACACCACCCCTGCAAAAATTAGAAGCGGGCATCCCGAAATGACATCTTTGTGGTTTTAGGGAGACTGCAGGCGGAGCCGTATGACATTTGTCCAGAGTAAACAGCCGAATAGGGGCAAGCATAATAAGTAAAGGTCCCATTGTTGAACGCACCCATCGAATGGGTCTATGATTAAGTTTATGACTTGGACAGGATAGGTAGGGCTTTGGGTCATCGCCATGCTGATCTAGTACGCGTTCGCCACATCGAAATCTACGGCAACACTTCGTGACGGCATGATTCACGGGCATTCTCTTCTGCCTACTTTGGATTGTTAGGCGTCAGCTTTTGCACGACGGAAAGAAATGTTCAAGCATTATCCTACATTCTACCCAACGGTCGAGACCGTCGAAAATGTTGCGGAAAAAGGACGAGTTTGAGCGTTGCTGACGATCAGCCGCACAGCGTCAGGCCCTACCATGGCCCCAGTACTGGGAGCATAGACACTAAAACCCTGTCTAAGACGCGGGATCTTGTCACGGAACGATTTGCCGTCCCACCTTTCCCACCTCGTTCGGATGGAAGACAACCTACTGGGCCAAAAGCGTAGGAAGCGCCGTAGCCGTGTCCGCTGCCCGCGCGTCCCGTTACTAGGGTTGGCCCTGAATAGAGTTAGCCTTATGGGCCCGGCATATGACGGGGTGCCGGACAGATTTGAAGGAGTCAACCTTGTGGCCAATGCCAGTCAAGGAATAAAGACAAAGGGCGGCCCCCAAATTGATCACCTTGGATGATTTCTTTTCCCTTTCTTCATTTTTTATTTCCATCCACTGAGAAACGAAGGGTATCAATGTAGCTAGAATGCCAAAAAGTTCTTGCTACTCTATCATCAACACCCCTGGACAATATTGATTGCCAAGTTGCCAGCACGCTATCGTTTGGGCATAAACGGACACGTCTCGGATACCGGCATGGTGATACCGGAAGACATCACTGAAAGAGCGGTCGAGTGCTCAAGTGCTTACAGGTCTATTTCTATTCATGCTATGGCCCAGGTTCGTTCAAACAACGTGGACAACAAAAATGTCGGTTGGCTTCAGGTAGCCCCACGTTCGGCAACGAAGCCGAAAAAACACAGCTTGGCTGTCTTTAGCGAAAGGCCTCCCGTTTGGCACACGTCACGAATGACCCAGTCGTCCATTTATCCATACTTTTCCTCACGATTCTTCTTTTTTGCAATGTAGACACGGCGGTGCGTGGAACAAGTGACCACGCCTCTTTCGTACGTACGAAGCATAGAGGCCACCGGCAGCGTAGATTGCGCCGACGCTCATGACGATCGGCCATTGAAACTGGTCGGGGCGCGAGAAGACGACAGTTGAGGCGTACGACAAGAGTTCAAATATGCTCTGCATAGAAGCCTCAACAGTGGAGAAGGCTCCACGGTGTTCTTCATCGATGTCCTAGTGGAAAAGTCAATATTAGTCTCACCAGATCTGCAGGTATGGACGCAGCTTACGCCTTGGATGATTGTTTGGGCAGACAGGTCGTAGCCCCAGAGGCCGACCCTGCTCAGAATAACACCGCCGACAAGCCCGCTAATGGCCTCGATGCTGCTTGTTCTATTCTGAGACTTGTCCGCAAAAAACCAACTGACCCCGGCGGCCAGCCAGATCATCTGCCAAGAGAGACTCCAGATGCCGGCCCGGATAGGACCGATTTTGTCCATCAGCTTCGGGGCTGCCCAAGTGGCGCTGAGCTCGAAGACTGTGCTGATTGTGCGGGCAATGCCGATGTGGAAGGAGTTGTAGCCGACGGAGAGCAGAAAGGTGACCATCTGTCCCGAGAAAGACAACACTGTGAAATACAGGAGTGCCAGAGATAGCGACGGCCGCAGCGCGGGGTGAGAAAAGTAGAAGGGGATTGCCGAGACGGGGAAGACCTTTTTGGTCTTTGTTTTGAGCCAGGTGACTGCCATTCGCATGCGTGATATGTCACCGGCTGTTGAATCCGAGGTAGAAGCCTCAGGCTCTTGGGGACGAGATCGCAGTTGAGCCAGAGCCGGCACAAGCTGATACACCTATTGACGCTGCTTAGCTACGTTGGGTTTTCTACGTGGTGCCATGTAAGCTTACCCGGGCGATGCAGAGATATTCAGTCACGACAGAAAGCAGCGTCATTGACAGCGTCACCCAGATGGCTATGGTGGTAGATGCACCATCGATGAGGGAAATAGCAAGAGGACCAAGTAATTTACAGAACAAATCGATACGTCGGATGCGAGCATTCAACTCTGGTGTTATGTCAGTCATGTTTGAGGGTCTAAAAGGCCTTCAAGAACTCACCCTGTCGTGCCTTTTCATTGCCTTTGGTAATGACCACAATCTGTCACATATTAGCAAAGGCGCGGAGACACCTTAGCACATCTGTGAGGCTTACCCAGTCGCGTTCAACAGAGACCAAGTTCATCACCGAGCACAGTTTTTCCACACAAGCCAGGCCGACAATCATGGCGAACAAGCTCTTCTGCAGGTCGCTTTGCATGTCGCGGAACCGATCCAACACCAGAAAGATACCACATGAAGCTGCTACGGCAAGTCTCTGACCGACGATGGAGATGCGTACGACAGAGAGTCGATTTCCCTGGTCAATCCACGACCCGATTGAAGGCGACAAGACGACGGCGACGGCACCCCGGACCAAAGCGTAGATGGACATGGGCATTAGCGTGCCGGGGTAAATGGATGCTAGGAAGAGAACAGCGCCGAATTCGAAGAGTCTCGAGTTCCACGTTGACAAGAAGTGCGAGACGTAGAGGCGGAAGACTATCGGTTTCGGAACAAATGGAGCTGGCTGCGGCACTTCATGTTGGGGAACCATCGTCATCGCCTCTTCATCCCGATAGCCAGGCTGCGGCCGGTCGGCGACGACGATGGGATCGTCATGGTAAGAACCTTCAGAGGAAGACGACCTCGGTGAGTCTTCGTAGTCGGTCTCGTAACCGTTGTCGTCCGACATTTTCGGTGTCGTCGTGGATCGTTCGCCCCCAGCAGCACTATGTTCGTAGAGTTGTAGATAGCCAATGCGCCCGAAGGAGTGGCGTGGCAGCGGTGGTTAAATGATTCAGCGACAGCTCCGAAATGGAATCGGACCGTACGGAAGCAATGTTTGCCGGATGTAAAGACAAGGGGAAATGCCAGGGGGTGGAACAAATCGGAAAATCGGGGAAAACTGGACGGCTTCGGGGCTGATTGTGACTATTCACGCATCGCATTCGGATACTCTCTGGGATCAGGATGGTGTATGCTTCCTCTAGTCAGCATTCCACTATCAATTGAATGAGAGATCGATCCCGTTGCTTATCCGTACAGCATCCCATTACCCCGGATTGAGGTCCTAGCTAGTATGTATGCGTGAAGAAATCTCATCAATAGAAAGCTTGAATGAGTCCTCCTAATATTTACTGCCCCGCGGTCGGACCAGCTCCGACCGACCAGATCCCTGACGAATTCGCTGACTCCCGATTCAAACGCCGGTCTTTCGGAGACCGAGCCGACTCAGCTCCCGTTGACGCTGACTGTTCGTTTATGACGGCTGCATAGCTGAGTATAATCTGTCTTAGTGCTTATTCCAAGACGACGCCACGACACGTGAATGGCGTTGCACCTTTGTAGGCACCAGTGGCTTGTTTATCTAAAGTCAAGTTGTTTTCACTTCCTTGAAGCAATGTCATTTCAATCTCACCTCATCTAAACCTCTTCGTCTTACCGAAATCATCAAAGGTAGCTGGTCAGGGACACAATCAGTCGACAATGTCAGAACCATCACCTTTGGTCGTTCTCGGCGGCAACTTTGCTGGCATGTTCGTGTTCGGTTTAATACTGAGTCATTTCTTCGGCCGCAAAAGCGCCCTCACCATCCTTGCCAACATCTTTGGTACAATCTTCATCGTATTTGGCGTCAACGCGATCCTGCGACCTCAAAACGCGCTCTCATTCTTCCAGTGGAGCTACCCTGTCGATCCAACCAGTCGGGAGCTTCTTGATCGCGTTATGATAATATATGGCGCGCGCGACATCTTCATGGGTATAGCGTTATATTCTGCAGCCATCTTCGGAAGCAGAAAAGCTCTGGGTTCGATCCTGATCGCGGCCAGCGCTACTGCTGGCGTGGACGGGTTAGTCTGCAAGATGAGTGAAGGCGGTGAGTGGCAGCATTGGGGCTACGCCTCCGTGTTGACCGTTGTCGGTGCGCTGTTGATGCGCTAAGGTAGGTTGGGTGGAAAAGTATAATGATCTGATCAAGGATTTTTTTTTGCAAGGGTTGAAAGGGGGAGAAACTCTTGGAATTTAAGGCCTCGACGATGCGAGTTGCCCCATTTCCTATCAATCGGATCTGGTTTCTACTACAAACCCCTGTGTTTTTCTTTACCGCCATATGTCGTTGGCATGAATGAAAAGGCCCGGGAAACGTCATCATGCGCTCAAGCGAACACACAAACAGTGTAGCGATACTACATATTCCATTATTACTACTGATGTTTACGTTCGTTGGGCACCGTTTTGATGACTATTGTAGATCCACTTCTGATATCAAACCCCCGGTGTTTTCGAGGGCTTTCGTGGCCAAAAATAGTTAGGTAGATGCAACATGCAACTCATAAATTGAGAGACCGAGCCTCCTCTTTGACTTCACCGCTCCCTACTCCCCCATCAACCCAAATCAAACACCTCTCAATATGACCTTACTCGACCTTACGAAGAAAGATACTGTGGCGAAGCCCAGTATTCCTGAAGTTGGTACGAGGACCACTTTGGATCCTAGTATCTCCAGCTTCCTCAGCGAGAACCCCAATCTTCGTCTCGGTGGTAGGGAAGGCTTCACGTCAGAGCGTGCTGAGCACCTCAAAGTCTTCGGCTTCCACGCTCTCGAGGAGTCTCTTCGCGCACCAATTGAGCATGTCGAGTACAACGTGGTCCGCGGCCCCTACGGCACTATTCCCATTCGCATCTTCTACCCGTATTCCGGAAGGCAATCCCGCGACCACGGTAACTCCCCCGCCCTTGTGTACATGCATGGCGGTGGATATACCGTGGGTTCCGTTGATGAGTTCGAAAACGGATTGAGGCTCATCGCTGAGGAAAGCGGAGCCGTCGTTATCGGCGTCGAGTACCGTCTCGCTCCCGAGTGGAGTTACCCCGTCCAGTTGGACGAGTATGATGCCGTCGTTGACTGGCTGCATGGCGGCGAGGCAAGGAACAGAGGTATCAACCCTGACAGAGTCTGCGGTGGAGGAGATTCGGCCGGAGGAAACATGACCGCGGCCTTGACTCTCCGAAGAAAAGATCAGGAAAAGAAGCCCCTCAAGGCTTGCTTTCTGCTGTACCCCGAAGCCAGACTTCCCTTTGACACCAAGGCCGTTGTTGAGAACAACTCTGGCCTCTACCTAGAGTGTAAGTCGATCGTCTGATTTGTAAAAAAGTACTTGACTAACCAGTGGAAATTTGAAGCCAACGGCATCTTCGGGTTTGCTGCTCACTACGCAACAAGGGGAGTACCGCCAAGCCACCGATACATCTCTCCTGGCATGCAAAAGACGGAATACCTGACAGATCTCCCGCCTACCGCCATTTTCACCTGCGGCTTTGATCCTCTCCGGGATGTGGGCGTCGAGTTCGCGCACAAGCTGGAAGAAGCCGAAAATACCGTCTCCTGGCGACACTTTGACACGCTCACCCATGGTTTCCTGCAAATGGCACCCTGGAGCGAGGAAGCCATGAAGGCTACTAAGCTGGCCGCTTCCGAGTTGAAAAAGATTGCATAGTTGGGTTCGACGAAGATCGCCAAACTCGATGACTATACCTATGCAACTCTGAGAATCCGAATTATGATAGCATGTACACGACCTAGCCTTATATAGATGACCTCAAGACCTCAATGATTTGTTTTTCAATGCAAAGGACGCCGTCTCCGCCAACTGGAACAGAGCTCAGACGCCATGATCTCGGGAACGCTAATTTGTGAAATCGACAACTGCCTACAACAGCGCCTCGGCCCAATTGCCAGCAACGAGTCCAGGTCGATTTTTTGGCCTCAAAATGGTTTTACTGTTCTCGCCCGGCTTTAGCATAAAAGGCTGAATCTTGACACCAATCTCCTGAGTCACAAATTCGATACTGGCTTTTTCTGAGAGAATCTTGGGATGCTATGATGCTTGCAATAGGAATATCTTCAATCCACTTGGGTCGCCACCCGTTTCCTACTCTTGTTGATTCCGGATATTGTGGTAGGCCCCCATTTTACAGTCTCGTCGCCAATTGCAGCAATTGTTCGGATCTTCGAGGTGCAGTTCGCTGCAGCGAAGACCCACCACGAGCTGGTTCTCATTCTTCCAGATTTTGGGAGTTTGACTGGCTGAAGCTGAACCATAGGCGGTTGTATCATTCTGGCGGCGAGAATGAAGTGTTGTACATAATCAAGGCTTTCCTGCTCTCACCTTGGTCTTGGTGGCCTGGTCCTACTGTTCCCAGGTCATGTCGGCCATGGGACTGTCTATTAACACCATTGCAAGATGGAATACTCCCTTTGACTGGCTTCCGTCTGGACTGTGGCATCCTCTTTTTGAAACAATAACCTTGACGCTCTGCGGCTTAGATGGTGCAGGAGACCTCGGTATCTCAACTCTCGGTCGGAAGTCTCGCTAAAGCCTACCACAGGCAAGTCAGTTACAACTCTAGCTTAAGCATTATTACTACTAATCTAGGTGCCAAGTCTACTCCCTCCTGCCAGCATCAAACTGCATTTACTTCCGAAAACCTTACATTCTGCCCTGCATCCAAAAATATAGATCTCAGATGTATAGGCTTTATCCCCGAAACAGAGAAGAAGGGGCCTCGGGCGGAATGCTACACAGTTGTTATTCGAGTTGACTCTCGATCGTCAGCCTCATCGCCGCTAACGATTCCGTATAACTAAATCTTTCCAGCCATAGCCACAGTCATTATGGATCGTATGCAGACGTGATGAAGCGTAGCTAGCCTTCAACTGAGGCAAATAAGACACTTTTAGTAAAAATAGTATCAAGGGCCTAAACCCTCGATAGAGACAAAACATGCATTTACAGTTGGACAAGAACTGTGATTTTCGCGTTCTCTCCACCGAATACCAAAGCGCTTAGCAAGTTCGCCGTCACCATGCACTTACAACTCGGGCCCGGGGTAGACTTGGGCTTCAGCTTGGCTTTCTACTTCTCCAAGTACCTACGCCCGTACAAGGAACCTCGGAGATTATAAGGGGAACAGAAGAGCCGAAGGACTTCTCTAGCTCTTGTTTCTAGGCAAGTAAACTACCTTCAATAAAAGTTACCTCGATTCATTCAGGGGATCTCTACTAAGCACTGTTTGACTACCTAGGTCAAATACTATCTTTGCGCGGCCCTTATCCTCGCTTCGTCAGCCCACGACTGCCATAAACCCTCCCACCCCGAAATGCGCACATGGGGCTCGGCCACCGGGTTCGGGATCATCGACCGGAGGCCCACGTCCCGCTCGCCCTTGAGGAAGACGTTGGCCAAGGAAATGGTCGGATCCACGTACACCACCTCGTCCGGGAGCACGACGGGCTCGCCGCAGTCCGCATGCATCTGGCCGCGCGAGGCCAAGACGTCAGCCCGCTGCTGCTCAAGCAGCGCGTGCACGCCGGCGATCCAGTCGCCGATGGTGAGTACCCCTCCCTCAGTCGACGCGCGCACCGTCACGTGCGGCGGCGTGTTAGGCGGCCGGTCGAGCCCGCAGCAGTGGACGCGCCTCGCGGCCGGAACCTCAAAGTCGTCAGCACTCGGATCGGTGCCGGTGGCGGCCGCCAGGTCCTCGACCAGGCACCACTCATCATCGCTGGGCGTAGGGGCGACCATGCGCGCCCCGAAGGCCTCGAGAGCGTCTTCGTCATCCCACTCGCCGTGCTGGTCGTGCTCAGCTAGCCAGTCCTGGGCCCAGAGGTCCATGTCGGCTAGGTGAACGTCCATCGACGATACGGGCGGTCGGGTGACCGGCTCTGCCGCGATGGGGTGCGTTTGCGGATCATAGGGCTGTTGAGGGGATTGCACGTCCGTGGCGTCGTCCAGCACACGGATGGCCGAGAGGGGTTCCCATGCGCGCCAGCGGAGGCGTAGAATATGCGGGGAGGGTCTCACGCCGCCGTGTTTAAGGCGCCACTCGTAGCTGGGAGTGGCCGTGTTGGATGGCGCTGTTTCTGCCATCATACGGATGAAGGGGGGAAGATGAGCCGTTGATTTGGGTTGTTGTCAGAACGGAAGAAAGACCACGTACAAGCGAAGTGGGAATGCAGTCCATTAAATACTTTCTTGATATATAGAGCAAGGTATCTTATGTTGGCGGTACTTTAAGAGTACATTATCCCATGTAATCAAATTCTTGGCTCTCCAGGGGAACTCAAGTACTAAGCACGCAGCCTAAAACGGCAACATAATAGTATGCAGGTACTAAACAACTAACGACAACACCCCTGTCAACATGATCTATTGTTGACTGCCCCTAAACCCTCGCTTCCTGTTCGCCCGTGAAATACTCCCTCTGTCTATCAGAGCTTCTTAGATCCCGGCGCCCGCACGACCTTGATAACGAGACCCGTAGGCTTGGCGCCGCTGGCAATGTACTCAGGGGTATTGTAGAACGGGTTCTTCGGGTCAGTCTTGATGCCGACCTGGCCGCCGCTTGCAGCGCAGCCGACGAGGGAGGCCGCTCGCTGGGCGGGGGTAGCATCTAGCCCGCCGTCGATGGTGTCGGCAATGTCGGCGTACAGGACCGATGGGGTGACGCGGGGACCCGTCTGCTTGGCCAACGGCAGCACCGTGCCGGCGCCGGGAACATCGATGCCCCACTCCTGGCAGACGAAGCCGCCGGGCATGGTGAAGAGGGCTCCGGGTTGGCTCTCTCCAATGTAGCGCAGGTAGTCGGCCACGTACTGGAGGTCATCCAGGTTCAGACCCTGCGACGAACCGCCGTTGACGCCGTAGCACACCTTCTGCACGCCCTCGCCGCACTGCGCGGACACCGCGGTGGCCAGGAAGAGGGCGGCCGTGGCGGCGGGGATAATGGATGGGAAATGCATGGTGGGCGTAAATTGTCTGTGATCAACAGAAGAAGCAGGGGGTGGATTAGGGAGTTATCCGGGGACAGGCTGCTGGCTACGAGTAAAGCTTGTTTGGTCACTTGGTTGCTTGCTTGAGCCGGTCTTGGAGTTGTGTTTCGACACCCATATTTATATCCCTGGCCATCATCACTGTAGCTTCACTCATTACCACATGACCGGAGTCTGTTTTATCCCGTCGTCAGAGGCTACAAAGTAAAATGAGGGGTTTGTAAGTCGACCCCGCTGTAAGACGACCTCACTGCCACAATACCAACCTGCCCGTTTCGTCGTTTGGGAAGCTCGCGCCCTCCTTCGAGCAGAAGACCATGCAGTCATCACACCGGGGGACAGACGCAGTCAGTCTGCCCGTCACGTCGCAATATTGGATCTGCAGCATGACGGCGTAGCCATCGGGCCGAGTCTTCTTGTGCGAGACTTACGCCTCATAGTACCTCGTCGACGAAGTCAAGAGCTCCCTCGCAGACTATTGTGCAACTCGTCTCCCTGCGGACCTTGCGGGTGGGCATAGGAGTCTTTGCGGCCGTATAGTGTTATACAAACAAAGAGTCATAGAAAACTTGACATTCTATTTAATATTAAACTAGAAAGTAAAAATAACTAGCCTGATCAAGAAAGCTGTAGTGTATCAAAATAAGTAGTTCGGTTATATAAGTAGCTGTTATGACTGTAGAACTAGCTATTACGGTATACCATAGCAACGTATATGTAAGCTACATTTGCGGTCTTTCTCTGCCCCTGAGATCGTCCATCACCCCACAAAACGCCTCTAAGTGCTCGTCGGGCTCGCCGTGCTGCTGGTGCCAGTACCGCACTGGCCGAACTTGGACTGGCACCCGGCGCCGCAGAACTCGGCAGAGGAGCCGCACCGGCCGGCCGCGCCGCAGCAGTTACCCCAGACAACGTTGCAAGTGTAGCCCGACTCGCCGCCACATGTCCCGTCCGGCGTGTTACCCGACGGCCAAGGCAGCTCGATCGGCAGCAGCGGCTCGTCGGGCTTCGTACAGTTACCCATATCGCAGTTCCCGACGCCGCAAAACTCGTCGCCGGTGCCGCACAAGCCCTCAAGATTGCAACAGTCGCCCCATCGGCCGGCGCACCCCAGACCGCGGTGCCGCCAGCCGCAGCGGCCGTCAAGCGACCAGATGTTGCCGCCCTCGCACGCACCTGAGTGGCAGTTGCCGGGCGCGCAGTCGGCCTCAGTGTCACCGCAAGTCCAAGTCTCGGCGTTGCAGCACTGCTTCTCGGTGCCGCTGCAAGTGGCGTTGCCGTTGAGAGGGCCGCATTTACCGTCTGTTGCCAGGGGCGGCTGCTTGACTGTGTGATCGTGTCAGCGTTGCTTTTATCTTCTGTGCAAGTGGTCTGCCCGTTAAAAACTTACAGCCTGCGACGCAGTAGGGCTTGTTTGGCTCAATGTTTGAGCAGTCTTCCTTGAGGAGCGGGTTGAGCATGAAGAAACGCTCGACGCTGATCAAGTAAAAGTCGGCCATCTCCTTGCAAGAGTAATAGCCGACGACGGCGCGCGACGTGCCGTTGGACCGGCAAACAATGTCGCCCACCTCGGGTACAGCCATCGGACCAGCGTTTGCTAGACGTCCCCATTGATGATCCCGGCACTCGTCGTCTGCGCGAGCTGTCCGGAGTGAGATCAGCAGCAGCATCAGAAGCGGCAGCAGAAGCCGCGAGCGGCGAGTGGCGGACGAGTGAGGCATGTTTGGTCGACGAGGAACAAGTTGCAAGATGGCGTCTGCGTCGATGGGGGTTGATACGGGCTAGGAGTGATGATGGAGTCAAGGACTCAAGAGTGATGTCTATCGTTCCCCGAGACGTACCGTGTCGGAACGCGGATGCGTTGCAAGAGGGAGTTTATCGGTTAAAAGATGGCATTTTGCCAAACAGAATACACGTACAAGGGGTGATTTACCAAAAAGACGTTTTCGTATCATCATTTTGATATACAAGTCGGTTAAAATCTTTTGTTCACACCCGCATATTGGACCTGCATATAGTCCATTACTCCTGCAGTGGCTGTAAGCGCAACATCGCAGTTACATGCGGCACAGGCTGACCACCTGCTTCCATCACACTACATCTCACTTGTACCTACAGTTTCCTATATGGAGTCCCTCCGAGTGAGATATGTAATGACCTTCCTGATACGCTAATGCAGGGTCGCATCGAGCCCGCGTTAAGGGATGTACCTCCGCGGTAGATCCGCCAGCATTAGCGTTATAGGACTATCTTCCTCTGAAAGGAACTTATAGAATTGTGAGTACCATCAGACTTCTTTATAAGTTTTTCGAATTAGGACAAACTATAATTCATGAGAATACGAGAATACGACTTGTGTAAGAAATAGTAAAAGCCTAAAAGTTTTGGTATCTTAATCTTGTAAACTCAAAACATAATTGACAATTATACCCAAGCCCTAGTCTGCCTCCTCATCACACCAATATGCTTTCAGCTCAGTTCTCAGTTCAGTGAGACATGGGCCTTTACCACCTGCTCGCATTATTCCCTAATATAGGCTCAGCGGGCCATCCCGCATCCCGCGCCCTACATCAAATACCCGACCCAATCATCTTTTATCAACCCGCTGGTTGAATAAGGACGCAGCTAGCAACTCGTATCTTGTCGTAAGAGGACTTTTGTTGTATCTATACCTCTCATTACCGGATAAGTATTCGAAGAGACTCGGGCCGATACTGCGCCGTAATAGTGCTTTTCAAAAGTGAGGACGAAGAGTGCGCTGACGCCCGACAGCAAGTGGCGCAGCGATATGTAGGCATAGGAGACACTGCTGCATTAAGTAGGTGAACTTGACAATGTCAGACTCTATATTGCCACCGTTACATGCGAGGAGTTATATCCTTCGCCGCCAAGAGAATCGACCAGGTCGAGGCGTTCGTCGGCTGACTCTCGGGGCGAGCCTGGGGGTAAGATGGTGATAACGAGGCAGCATCTGCATGAAGCCAAGAAATTCAAGCAGCAAGGCTGGAAGAGAGCAACAGGAAAATGTGATCCAGGCTCGGGTGATGTCAGAACCGGAGACGAGCATGACCGACGGCAACCGGATGGCGAGAGTGTAGAAAAGGGAAGATATGAACGAGATGAACGGCGAGTCCAAGGGCATCTGGGCCATACCCCTCTATCAGTTGGACTTTGTCAGTGATGCTCGCATCAGCGCCTTGATCACGATCAACATCGATTTCTTTCTCTCCTTCTTTTTCTCTCTCTCTTGCGGCAGTCTTCATCATGGCTGCCGCACAACTATGGCTGTGGCTGCGGCTATGGCTGTGGGCGTCGTTGTCCTTGTCACCGCCTGCCGCTCACGCGCAGTTCATCCAGAACTACCGATGGGTGTACGATCCTGTCCGAGACGAAGACGTACCATATTGGCGTCCGTCACCGCAGGTTACGCAACAGCCGCTGTACACGCTGGCGCCACACGTGGTGGTGCTCGAGTACAACTGCGCCTACATGACGGCCATCTGCCAGAACGCGAACCAGTACCTCCAAAGCCCCATCAACCAGGCCAGGCGGTGGCAGTACATGTTCGCATTTGACGCCAACACGCAGCGTTCCTCCGCCCGAGGTAACCGCATGTGCCCCACGGGCATCAACGGTTGGAAGTCTCGACACCCGTGCCCCGAGGTGGCCGGCGTCCCTGCGGGGAACCTGGCGCAACCGCCGATCCAGCGGTATGACCGGGGGGCACTCCCTGTGCCGGCGACCAACCCTTGGCCGCATGTAGATATCCAGCAGCCGTCGCTGTTGCCCAACGGCCGACGCCTCTTCTTCGTCGAGGACGATGTCGACCCGGCGGGCAACGTGATTCTCTCCAAGCTAGAATACACATGTGATGAGTTCCCGATGCGCAGCACCGTCGAGGGCGGCACGGGCCTCCCGGCCAACGTCAGTCCCGGCAATGACCCGGTTGAGGGCCGCGGCCAGCCTGGCTTCACGCGGTGCGCCGCCAGCCGCTGGTGCTCTCAGCCGGGCGCCGGAGGCATCGCGTCGGAGCAGAACTGGCAGGCCAGGGGACAGCGCATGCTGCACGCGGCGTTGATCGCCACGGGCCAGCAGGTCGACTCGAATTACCAGGCCAACCATTTAGAGCGCCCAACCATATTCCATCTGAGGTTGGCAAATCTAGGGTTCAACGGAGTGCCCGCAACCATCTACAGGGGTGTTCCGCACCTCCCCCAGGACGTTCCCATGAACTCGAAGCGCAGGCGTCATCTGGAGGCCCTCCACCGCAACACGACGGCCTTTTTGGACTGGGCGGACAAGGCCACGACGGAGCAACTGCTGGCAGGCGAAGGCGGCCACCGCGTCTCCCGCAGCCACGTCATGATCAACGGCACCGACGAAGAGTTAGAACCGTTGCAGGCGGCCATGTCCTTTCCCGACTTGAGCTTGGGCTTGGGCTCTGATTTCGTCGGCGGCGACATAGAAGAGCCGCAGCCGCAGAAGCAACAGCCTCGGAGCGAAAAGCCGACTGACGGATATCTGAACACCGCCGGCGGCCCCCGCAAACTTTTCTCCCGCGCGTATCTGGTGGCTCGGCTCAACGCATCGGGTCTGCTGGAGGAAGACGCTGGGACGGCGCCGCTGTTGCGCAACGCGACGCAAACGGACCTGAACAAGGCCGTGGCGTTGGTCGAAGCCGCCATCAATGAGTCGGCACGGAGGAACGAGGCGCGTTACGCCAACCCGGCCCGGAACGTGTACCGACTCAAGCCCGGCACCGTGCCGGGTGGGGCCGGTGCTCGTCTTGCGGATCCGGGCTCGGAAGGACCGCCGCCACCGCCGCCGCTGCTAGAGATAACGCCCGAGCTGGCCGCCGCCGCCGCCCTGGTGGCCGAGGCCGAGGCGCTGCAGGCGGAACTGGGCACCGGGAACGGCACCACGCCAACCCGACGCAGGATGCGAAAGCGCGCGGGCACCTTTTGGATGGAGCATATCGCTCGCAGAGGCACAGTCCCTCTCGGCGACGACCCGTCCTACAAGGTGTTCCGCAACGTCATGGACTACGGCGCCAAAGGCGATGGTGTTACAGACGATACGGCAGCCATCCAGCGGGCCATGGACGACGGGCGACGGTGCGGCAAGGGCTGCAACGGGTCGACGGTCAAGAATGCCATCGTTTATCTGCCGCCAGGGCGGTACTTGGTGTCCCGGAGCATCCCCGTCATCTTTGGCACGCAACTCATTGGCGATGCTGTCGACCGGCCTACAATCATCGCAAGCGCGCGCTTCATCGGCCTCGGAGTCTTGGCCACCGACGTCTATACGGGCGGCGGTATCGGCATGGACGGCCTCGACCAGCAGTGGTACGTTAATACGGCAAACTTTTACCGCCAGATCCGCAATCTGCGCATCGACGTGACGCAGACGCGGTCCGCCCAGAAGGTCGCATGTCTTCACTACCAGATTGCCCAGGCCACCAGCCTGCAGTATGTCGAGCTGATCGCCAAGGAGGGGTCGCAGCAGCGGGGAATCTGTAAGTCTTGACGATAGCATCTGTTGGTTCATATTTGGTTCGTTTGGTTCCTGGTAGCATACAGCTGGCTAACAAGGTCTTTTCCCCTCTCTTAACAGTCGCCGAGAACGGCAGCGGTGGTATGATCTCCGACATAACGTTTAAGGGCGGTGAATTTGGTCTCTGTGAGTATCTTCGCGTTATTACTCAGTGGGAATCTCGGTTCTGACCAACGAAAACCACTTAGACGGAGGCAACCAGCAATTCACGGCTATGCGCCTGAAGTTTGACGGCTGCGCAACCGGCGTCCACATTATCTGGGACTGGGGATGGATCTGGAAGTCCATCACCATGACCAACATAGACGTCGGGTTCAAGCTGATGCGTGAGACTGGAACGGGGACGGCGGTCACGGCGAGAAGCAACAGAGACAAGTGCCAGACCGGTAAGAACAGCGTGGGCAACATCGGTTCGGCTTCCTTCATTGACTCTTCCTTTACCAATGTCAACACGGTCGTCCTGGTTGGCCCTATCGACCCGGAGCCTGGCAAGGGTTCGACTGGCGTCGTCATGGAGAACGTGCAGTTCAGCGGCGTCGGGCGCGGCGTCGCTGACTCGGCCGGTAAGGTCCTCCTGGCTGGCGGCAGCAAGCATGTCGAGGCGTGGGTGACGGGTCCCGTATACGACGCCGCCGGCAAGCGTGAGTTCTCCGAGGGTGAGGACATGGCCAGGTACAGACGCGAGGTCTCATTGCTCGACACGTCGGCTGGTGCCGGAGCCCCCAAGTCGCCTTACTACGAGCGGCCCAAGCCGCAGTATGAGGGCCGCCCAGCAAGCGACTTTGTGCACCTCAAGGACTTTGCTCGCGGCGACGGCGTCGCTGATGACACGGCAGGGTTGCAGGAGGCTCTGCGGCGAGCCGGCTCTGGTAAGATCCTCTTCGTGGACGCGGGAACGTACCTCATCACGGGAACGGTGACGGTCCCGTCCGGGGCCAAGATCGTGGGTGAGACGTGGTCGCAGTTTGCAGCAACAGGTCCATACTTTGGTGACGCAAACAACCCCAAGGTGATGCTCCAGATCGGCAGTAAAGGCGAGACGGGCGACGTCGAGATGCAGGACCTGCTCTTCACGACTATCGGGCCGGCTGCCGGCGCGGTCCTGGTCGAGTGGAATATCAAAGCGTCGAGCCCAGGGGCGGCGGCGCTTTGGGAATGTCATGTTCGTATTGGCGGCGCCCTCGGCACGAAGCTCAACCCGGACGAGTGCCCGCCGCTCACGGGCGGCACCAATCCACCCGGTTGCCAGGCGGCGAGTCTGATGATGCACATTACGCCACAGGCATCGGGTTACTTTGAGAATATGTGGTTGTGGGTGGCGGACCACTTGATAGACGACTTGGACTGGAACGACGCCAACAACACCATGGTAAGTCTTCATGGTGCCATATCTTATTTTCTATGCTAACATTTGATGCTTCCTCTCAGCCCCAAGTATCCGTCTATGTCGCACGCGGCCTGCTGGTCGAGTCTCAGGCGGCTACCTGGTTGTATGGTACTTCTTCGGAGCACGCCGTCTACTACCAGTACAACCTCCACCACGCTCGCAACATCTTCGCAGGCATGATCCAGACGGAATCTCCTTACTTCCAGCCCATGCCCAAGGCGCCCGCGCCGTTTGAGGGTGCTGTCGGCCGGTTTGCCGGAGACCCTGACTACAGCTGCGCGGGTGATGACTTTGACGGGTGCGACTCGTCTTGGGCACTGATAATGCGTGGATGTCAAAATATCTTCATCGCAGGTGCAGGAATCTACTCTTGGTTCGACACATACACGCAGGACTGTATCGGGAAGCACGCTTGTCAGAAGGCTCTGGTTCTGCTCGATAACAACCGCGCCAACAACCGTATCCAGCACCTCATCACCATCGGCGCAAAGTATTCAGTCATCATTGACGGCAAGGGTATCCTAGCCCTCGATAACCTCAATGTCGAGTCACACCCGCGCTGGTCGCAGATCACCTGGCTTGACCTACAGGCCGGCCGCGGTAGTCATATCTCGCCCGAGAGGGCCACAGTCATCCCTCTGCCGCACACCACCGTGCCAGCCTGCTCGACCTTTACCCTTGGCCGGGGTGCCGCCACAGACATACCCCGGCTGCGTCGCGAGGGCGCCCAGAACAGCGATCCCGGACCGGGCCACGATCGGTGCCCGGCCTGTAGCTTCTTCCGGCTTGTCTCGTCGACGTGCTGCGGCTCCGGCGGTAGTCTCTGCAACCCCATCACCATCCCCGCCAATACACCCACCCCTGTTGACATTGAGCTGCCTGCGGGCTTCGAGCCCAACCAGCCATTCGTCGACTCGGAAGGCGTCCGGAGGCCCGCCGACAGCCCGCTGCCCGAGCAGGCAACCATCCCGCGCGGTACCGAGTTCCCGTCGCCCTTCCTAATCCCCGGCGGTCAGCCGCTTGCGGGCGGCGAGGACGGCACCGGCGCCGGCTCCGAAAACGACATCTGGGTGCACCCGACCATCTGGGACCAGCCCAGTCCGACGGTGTGGTGCGAACCTCCCTGTACTATTCGCCTGCCGCCGTGGACGAAGGCCACCAGCACCATCGACTACCCGATTGTCACCGTGACTGACGGCACGTGGACATCCAAGGCCACTCGACGCCCCATCACAGTAACCGAGTGGGTGTTTGAGCCCATGACCATCACCGAGTCGCGCCGGCCCCCAGGCCCGACATCGACCAGCTCGTCATCCGACGACGGCGGCATCATCATTGTGACTTGGCCCAAGTTCGACTCCACCACCACCTGGCCTCCCATCACCTACACCAAAGACGGCAGCACTCGTAAGACCCGCCCCAACCCGACCAACCCCACGCACCCGCCGCCGCCGCCACCTCCGGGTCCGGACCCACCTCCGCCGCCACCACGGGGAGAGTGGCCCACGCCGCCTATCGTCATCTCCCACGGAACTCCACCCCGGCCTACAACCACGCCTTGCGCCTTCCCGGCTTGGCAGTGTCCGCCGCCACCTGGCACACACCCAGACTCGCCGTGGGGCCAGGATGAACCCGACGATCCTGATGAAGAGGAAGAGGAGGAAGATGGTGAGGAGGAGATCTGCTTTGCGGACGCCCAGGACCCTCCCGACGACCCGACAAGCCCGAACCCGCAGCCTCCCTCGTCGACCACCAGAGCCCCAACAACAACGACGCGGCCGCCAGAAAAGGTGTGGAAGCGCCCCGACCCGCAACAGAACGAGAAACCGTACTGCTACAACGGGGGCGAATACACAATCCGGAGTCTGGCCGTCGAGGCCGCGCGCGAGTTCTGCAGGGAAACGGTCCCGAGGGTCCTCACTGACGGGCGCATCCGTGGCAAGAAGCTGGTGCGAAAGCAGCACAAGATCGGCGGCGGCCAGGCCATTCTCGACCTTGAGGTCCTGCACGACGACTGCGAGTACATCCACGACGAGGGAGAGTGCTACCTGTACGCTCGCGTGCCTATTGACAGCTGCGATTGTTCTGGTGTTGGGTGGAAGCGGGGCGGCGAGGTTAGGAATAACTGTCTGCGCGTGAGGTTCGACCCGCAGTTCCTCGATGAGAATGATGAGGGGTGTATATTATGCTTGGATCCGTAAAAGGGAGAGTAACCTTGCTATCTTCCTACTTCCCGTTTCCCACCTCGTAGATTTCATCAATTTTAAACTGCAGTTTGTATTTGGTTCTTCTTCTTTTCTTCCCGTTGTATATTTTGTAGTAGTAATTAGTACATTTCAGTCTCATGACTTCGCCTATTCGCATTGATTATGCCGTCTAACCTTCTGACAGTATTCAGTATGTGATTGCTTTGTATGGCTTCGGGATAGTGCGTTCGGCTTTCCTGGCTTCCTTTAGTAGCACTACAGTGGCTGATTATCTGAAGTGCTGTAGGCAGTTCTATAAGAAGCTGCGTCAGATGCAGAGGCTATGTGGCAAAAGGCTTCCCTTCGGCTCTGTCTACCTAGCGGACTGTATAACGGTGTGACGGAGCCTCGTTGTGAAAGCCGGATTCTTACAAAAGGGCGCTCCTCTCAGCGACTTTGTATTGCTTCCTTTTGAGATTTCGACCCACGACTTTGCGCGACCGGTTTTCTTTTTTTCTTGTAGAAGTTGTGTGTCCTGTTGACGGTGCTGTAAAGAAGGTATCAAGGGGCCGAGGTTGAAGGTGGGGTGGGGTGAAAGTGTGCTACAGTGAGTCCAAGCTAGGTATTCTTGTTTACCTATTCAAAACTGGCCGCCGCAAATGTGTCCTTGTTACTGTTATGAATCTATATAGTTTATCCTAAATATTGAATCATCATCGGTTTCACATTAGCATTATGTTTTAAGTCTTGACATGGTGAATAATAATCTTCTGCTCAAGAGTCATGACCGACCCAGCCGCTGTGTGGTGTGATGTACTATACGTGTGTTTTCGAACAGACTGAGAAGTTCTTCGGTATGTTTAAGGGTATCAAGCAGGAGATATAGTCTTAAGAATCGCAAATCCAGGTAGACAGCTGTTATGTAAAAGTGTTAATCGTACAGAATTATAATCTAGAGCTCCCAAATTGAATTGGACACATCTTTATAGAATTCTGATTTAAAATGACCTGGGCTAAAACATATGAGAAATACGCCTATCTACACTAATCATTTGCTCATTTAGACTCGGCTTTGGGACGTTAGCTGTTTATCAAGTTCCGCCCAGTCTGTTTCGACAACTCCAGTCAAAGAAAAGTCGTCTAGCCATACGCTGTTGAACATTTCATTCCCTCCCTCTGCAAATGACAACGCGGCCGCCATCGACTGTTGTGCGCCTCGTGAGCCTGATGCGCTACAGTCAAAGAGAGTTGCCGCCGCTTGAGTCCAATCAAAGTGAGTTGTCGACAAGTTAGAATCTGGCAATGCGGGTTCACCTTGATGCATGTCTCCTTCTTGCGTCCGTTCTGTCCCAGAGTCTCCGTTACCCCGGGATAGTTGTGCTATGTCCTCAAGGCCACTCAATACAGATCTAGGTCCTTGAACGTTTTCTTCTGGTTCTTCATGGAAGGAAATGCCCAGATGGTTGCAAGTCTGTTCAATTTCTGCGCTTCTCTTCGCAGCAGCCTTGTTTCCCTGCACAGAAAGGTGTTTAACGATGTTAAACGCTGTGCGGATTTTGGAGACGCCACAAGGTTGAGTTGTATTTATGGCAACGCTGTCGACTAGTACGAAGACGAAGGCGGCAGAATAAGCAGCATCAAGATCGAAAAACCCAAAGTTGGCTTTCACGTGAATTTTACAATGTCAGCGTGGCACGTCCCATCGGGGCAAATGTAAATGACTTAGAGGATATTTACATACCTATCAAGTGCTGCTCTTTTAGTGCTTCCAAGACGTCAATGCTGCGGCTTGCAGCCTCTATACAAGCATTTGCTATATGCTCAAGTTCTGACGTACTAACTAGGCCTTCTCGCTCCGAAGGCCGAGTGTCAAGTCTATTTCTTGCCAGGTGTAGCAATGTCGGGCGTGTAGCAAGGACGACACACTGATTTCCTAAACCGTCAGAAGATGACTCATAAAAAACTACTACAGGAAGAAGGGAAAGGGATGAGAATGTATTGACCTGATAGAGCATAAGGTATAATGTCCCCGCTGTCCTTGATATAGGTGACTCTTTGGCAAGATTGAGGCTGTATTCCTTTGGAATACAATTGGCCACATCTAGAAGCTGATTCAAGATTCCTTTCACAATGCCGACATAGTGATGCACCACTTTGTTCTGAGAACCGTATATAGCTTCATAATGTTAGAACGGGCTATCAATCTGTGGGCCTACACCTTACCATCCATTATCTTGCCGGTTATATTTGCGAGTTTGATATTAATTCGCATTGCCGCTGGCGCGACAAATCCAGGTGATTCGGTTGGTAGCTTTGTGGTTATGTGGGCATCTTGTATGGTCAAAGGTTGTCCGGTAGCGGCAGCAAGCCGTCTGTCGGTGTTATTTACTTGCACTTCTGTTGTATAGACCACTTCGAAATCTTACCTCTCCTGCATGTAAATAGTCCACCAAAGCCTACGGCGATGATTTTGCTCAGACCTGATGAAAGCCTGGTAGCTGCTTTCGTCAGCCATACCGTTGGCCATGGCAATTCGTAACGCCATTCCTGCCTATACTTCCACTGTCAGTGGCTAGTTTATACACCTGTAGAGGAAACAAAATTTTACTCACGTGAACGTAAGCGTCGTCACGGAGGTCGGCGCATTGAAGATAAAAAGCCATCATGCCAAGGATCTCGATAGCTATCACTCCTTTTCTTCGAAGGCTCATAATATCTGGTAGTTTCTCTAAGGCTTCCAGATAGAGGTCTGCCCCCGGCAAAGTGTGATTGCGGCCCATCTTTCCTCGCAATAGCTTTCCGACGGCCATGACGATGAGGAACTCCACATGCCATATATCCTCTCTGTCGACAATGGCAGCATACGACTCGGAAAGTCGATCACAAACGGCTCTTGGTTCAAACAGATGTTGTATGTTTCCTAAAGAAGTTAAGACGATATCTAAAAGTTCTTGTGCTTCTTCTAAGGACGGCAACTTCAGTGGTTGTTTTCTCTCGTTTCTTTTATTGGGTATAATGCCATAAGGGTTGTCAGATAAGATCACTGAATTATCTGGTGAGCAGGCCTCAGCGTTCGTGGTAGCGGGTGAGACAGGCTTCAGTGTTTTGATTTGATAGCTGAAATGTAGGCTCGATGAAGTGACAGTTTCAGGAATCTCTAACCCTGGAATAGAGTTCAGTATCCACCATGCGTGAAAGACTCAAGTGATTGGCTTTACCGTTTGCACTCGGGTTTTGAGAGCTTCTCCTTTCCTGGTGATCAATCCTTGGATCGCATGACTGGAGAGGAATTGGCGAGAGTACTGGAGAAAATGCAGGATCAGTTCGGCTTACATTACTCCTGTTTGCCACAGTCGGCGAGGCGGTAATGTCTCCAGACTCATTCACAGCATGCATGGAATTCTCTCTTTCCAGCAGAGCAGAATCGACTGGCACAGAAGTGCTACTGCCACCAAATGTGGCGGCTAGCTCTTCAAGCTGTTCGACATACTCGACAGAATAAAGCTTCTTTTTCACACTCTCCCGGAAGACACAAGAAAGCTGTCTCCGCGTACAATATCGACATGGTTGGGTTCCAGAGCACTTAATTTTGCGATCCCGGCAAGATTCGCATCTAAGAAATGTACATCAGCTGGATTTGCAAGCTTACTTGACGGTCACATGGAGGATGAAGAGTGGAAAGTTGACATACGCAGTAGGGGCACGAGGAACTTCATTCGCTGTGATGAAACCCTTCTGCCGCTTTTTCGGCCGTGTATTTGCTTCTGAGCTCATATACGCGGGTGTTGCAACGGGCGCTGTAATTTGGTTTGGGAAAGACGGAGATGACAATATGTTGAGGCGGGGAAGCTTAACAGTAATTTGATCCGCCTACTTGACTCCAGCTCCAAGCATTCTTATTTCCAGCACTAATTACCTAAGCGTCACGTGTAGGCTTAAGCTTGCACACTGACGTTCAACAGCTTCAAGTTCAAAAGAGTAGTAGCTCATGGAAATGTCATGTTAAGTAACGAACTAACACCATATTATAATTTATGTCAGTTATGACTTAACACATATATTACGAATGTGCTCTTAAGGTGTCATTATGTCTCAGTAACTTGTTTCACGTTCATTTCTGCAGACTACGCAGTAGATCTGAATTGGCTCGCCCACCAGCCAGCAAGAGCCCTACGTCTTGTGCACCCACAATCCATCTAGCTCCGAATTCATTAATGACCTGAGATAAAATGTCGGGTCGGTGGTACAACCCCGCGATTCCCATTTGCTTCCCGTGTTGTCTGGCAGCTGCGCCAACCTTCCTAAGAGCCTCGATGAAACGGGGATGATCCCAATCAGGTGACGTGCCTATTTCGCTGGCTAAGTCGTTGGAACCTACCAGCAAGACGTCACAACCCGGCAGTGCTGCTATTTCATCAACGTTTGAGAGAGCGTCTGCGGTCTCAATCATGATGAAAACGGTCGAGCCCACAGCATTGAGCTCGCTCTGAATGATGTTTGGTTGCAACGGAGCGTATTCAAAGTGTGCAAAGCCAGCGCTGATGGATCGGTGGCCAACGGGAGGATATTTGGACACGTTAATAACACGACGTGCATCGTCTAGAACAGGTAGCGGGTTAATACTGTTGTACAGCTGCAGTTAAGGAGCAGTCATCCAGGAGCCAGAACTTCATCATGTTCCTGCCTTAAGACGCATGAACTCTACTTACCGGCAGTGTGAATGTGCGGTACAATGATGCCCATAGCTCCCGCATCGAGAACCTTTTGCATGAATCCAAGCCCGCACTCGTGGGGCACTCTAACAAACGGTGTGATGCCAGCCGAGTTAGCCGTGATGCAAAGCTGACCAGCATCACGAATGGTGAGTGTGGTGTGCTCAAGATCAATGAAAAGAGAATCGTAACCAGATGATTTCGCTATATGAACAATCTCTCCGCCGGGAATAATCTTGATTCCAAAAGCCGTGCATATCTTTCCTTTTGCCGCAAGTGAGAGCAAATTGTTCGGGGCAATGTGTGTCGTCTGCTTTTTGGACTCTTCCAATCCCTTAGATTCGGCGGCGACCATGTTGAACGTTACGGACAAAAGAGTTGTTAATGCACTGGAAGATACTGACGACAACACTTTGTGCTCAATACATGGGAGTTCATACGCTTTATATCTGTCTCTCAGTAACATTGTGTCTAACGGCTCTCGTGCAGACAAATGAACAAAGTGCCTACACTCTCTGTTTAGGAACTCGGTTGTCAGCCCATTACTAGTCACGGACCGATTGGAAAGCGTCCTTCGAAAAATGGCATTACCGAAGTGATGGTTGTGAATGACTGACCACGGAAATGAAAGCCGCAGTGGGTCGGACTGGACACCGTAACCTCGGCATTGAATACGGAAGAGACTTCCGTCATTCGTGTCCCACTCTAAAGTGGGTCCGAACACCACCAGAGTCATTCACATCGGTCTCTTTTATTGCTTGTCGAGAATGCCCCTCTCGTCAACGAAGTAAATACAGGCTCTGGAAGAGATTGGTATCAAGTTACCGCATTGAATCCCATATAAGATATAAGAGGATTCAATTTATTTTGGTCATCCTAATCTACTAAAAACGTTAAGTTTACACTGCCAGCGGTTCAAGATAATCATTGGTGACCAGGGGTTTTTATGCGCTGATATCCCTAAAAACGACGTATCTTTAGAGTAGAGAACGACGATTCTAGCTTTTTTTGTCTTGTGGCTAAGAACAATTTGAGAATCATGACTTTGCTATTCTGAATTCATATGTGACCCAATACGACATGTCCTCATACTGTCAATGGATATGCGAGAACCTTTCTAATCACACAAACTGCATGGTATTTACAGGAACTTCATCGCAAGGACCTTCGTGGGTCAGCTTTTGGAAGGCCACCGTTGCCAATTGCGGCAGCAGAATGCACAGAAATCAATATTATGATCATTAAGCCCAAAGCCTAGCATTGGAGAATGGAAAATGAATTTCTCACATTTGGGTCGCATGGATATCCCACATACAAAAGAAACGGTCGAAAGTTTGAGGCAAAAAATGTGATATTCATATACATACAGCCATAGCCCTCATGTTCAAGACTAAGTCCAATTCCTAGACACAAGATATTACTCCTGCTATATCACAACTAGAGTGGCTGAAGCAGCTTGTGCAGTTGGCTTAATGAGTATATCTGAAACCCTTATCTTTTTGCTCTGTTAAGTCGGAATCAGTCTCTACACCTTCCAGGTAATCATCACCAGACTCTGCAGCAAGCTTGTCCCGCTTTTTGTTGGTAATCTTGGAAGTAAAATAATGGACGAAGAGAGCAATGATGAGACATCCAAAGCTCACAACACTAGTGATACAGCCCTTCGTATAACGCGGTGCATCTTCTTTCTGCCAAAGCTGTGGACCGACAATGCATCCGATGCAGTAGAAGATGAAAAACACGGCGCTCACGACGGACTTTTTAGTGTTGCCTTTGACGTTGGAGGCCATCAGACCGACAACCTGGCCCAAAGGTGGTGCTGTGCTACCGGCGAGCCAAGTGCTTGCAACGATGCCCCAGCTGAGATGGGACGGGAGGACCACAAGCAGCAAGCTACCCAACATGGGTACCATGGCAAGGAACACTCCAAAAAGGCAACGCGTGTTAGGAAAGAATCGTGGTCCTAGACCGCCAATCCAAACCAAAATAAAGGCAATAGCTCCACTGGGCAAGCCGACAAGCATGGTCTCAAACTTGCTATAACCGAAGCCATTGATCACTAGGGACGAGAACTACAGGATATTAGTTTATGGAGATTCTCTTGTGAAGGGATTACTTACCTTGACAATGGGTGTGGGAAGTGTGATGAAAAGTGCCATTAAAGCATATAGAGCAGTTCGGGGGTCCGTCAAGGCCTCTTTTGCTTGAGCCACGTCGAAGTGAGCTCGATCGCGGGTAGCTCGATCGAGAGCGAGCCGCTTGGTAGCAATGTAGCGTTCTCGCTCGTTGAGGAACCACGCTTTATTGGTGTCGAGCGGCATGGCGAAAACGAAGAGAACTCCTGCAGCGATAGTAAGGCCGCCACAGACCAAGAACAGGACCCTCCAAGTTGCAATTGTGTGGACTCCATTACCGATACCATACATCAATAGAGCACCGACAATCTGAGAGACGCCAAACATAGACACCCACGTTCTATGCACAGTGAATCCAAACGGTTAGAATTGGAGCATGTTGATGACAGGCCTCAAGGGCGACTCACGCGATTCTAACGGGGTGTTCGTTTCGCTTATACCAGTTGCTGGTGATGATCATAAACGAAGGTGAAACTGCGCCTTCTGTGAAACCCAACAGAAAGCGAATTGCCCCGAGACTAGCGAAGTTCTGGGAAACACCCAGACACATCTCGACAATGCCCCAAAGAATGCTGTGCCAGTTGCCAATCAGAAAAAAGCACGAATGTTTTCTGGCAAGAGGTGGAAGATTAGACAAACTTACATAGTGACGCCAACAAAACGAATAATCGGCAAGCGACTCATCAAGTACGCGGCAGGATACTCGGAACAAAGCTGTCCAAAGTAAAAAAGAGACACACACCAGGAAAACTGAGAGCCGGTAAGCTTCAGATCCTCGGATAGCCCAAAGACTGCAGCGTAGTTGATACTCTGCTTGTCAAGGTCTAAGAACGAAACGGTCAGCCACAACATCGGCTGCAAGTGGTATCAAAAAGGGATGACTCACATTGAAAGAAGTAGACAACGGACATGATTGGAAGAATGACGCGGTCGAGCTTCTTCACAACATTCCTTTCCTCGATAGGATCAATGAACAACTCTGCATTTGGTGCATCCTTGTACTCAGTTGAGGGTCGTTCTTTGCAATCCAAAGTGTTTTGAACTTCGTCGACGCGGTTGCTGGCCATGGTGGACTGAAGACTGCTGGGTTGGTCTGCAAGATGATGGGTTGAAGCGAAGGGGCACTTCTTAGAGATGGAATGCTTCCAATTTATATTTCTCGCAAAGAGAGAAGACCGGAAAGGTGTTTAATGCTCTTTGTCTTCAATGTGAGTTACATTCTTCTCTCCACAAGTTGAGGAATTACCCCGTGGAGAAGTGAATATCGCCCCCTACAGCTTCCCCAGACCCCAGTTCCCCGCAAAACGACAAGATGCCAAGTGGGCTTCGCTGGACCACGGGAATCAAAGCCGCACCTTCAAATGGGTATCCATGCCAAGCTCCGGCTACAATATCCTACAGCTCACAAGATCCTATGTAGGATTTCCAACGCTTTGAGATTTTCATTAAGCCCCGGAGGGGTCCGTATACGGACGCGGCCAATAATGCCAACCGCCAAGAACTGTGCCTACCAATGCGCAGTGATTCCTTGCTTTTCTTTCCTAGTATAATTTGATGCCCTTTGCCCTATGATGCTGATATCAGATGATTCAGTCAAGCTTATTAGCCGGTGCAGATATGCCGAGGAGAGATGTAACGAAGTTCCTGTGTCTGAATTCCTCGGCCCAATACAAGTTACATGCCAGCATGTTAACTATTTTGCTGGCGGCAGTGGTTGGTACGGTCCAAAGACAGTACATAGCCGGAAGCTGGCTCCGTTTCATGCTACAGGACATGGAAGCAGTGTCCGTTACTGACCTCCTGTTTGCGATTCTGTGCCGAGGTTTTGGATCTTTGAATAGATTACTCGTTTTGGTCAGCAGTATTGGCTTCACCAAGGGCGTTGGTGGGAGGCTCAACGCTTTGATTCTACAGGTAGTCAATGCATATTTAAATGAACTTCATTTAAGGCAGCTTTCTTTCTCTCACTGTTTGCCTGCCTTGGTTTGCTGTTTCACATCAAAGTTGCAGTTAGCCCGCCATCCTTTGAATTCATCACTCTATATCACACGTCATTGCCTATCGCATCACATCGTATAATCTCGGAATGGCTCCTTCAAGGACTGATTCTGAGGTCAATGAGCCCAGCCCCATGGTTGGAGCCATTACGAAGAAACCCACCATGTATCTTTTGGAAACGTTCCCGGAGGACGCCGTCAGGCACTGCCAAAATATTTTCCACACAGTCCTTTCCACAGATGAAGAAGTCCACCAATGGAGAGAGAACGCAGATGCGATACTTGTACGAGAGACAATCATATCCGCTCAGGATATAGCCTCGGCCCGTAAACTCCGTGCCATCGGCAAACAGGGTACCGGCATCGACATCATCGACAAAGATGCCGCTGACAAGAGGGGTATAGCCATCTGCAACACCCCAGGCGTCAACGCCCAGTCGGTAGCGGAGCTCGTGTTGGCACTTACCATGTCAGTCGCGCGCCAGCTGAGCGCTATCTCGGTCAAGCAGACGTCTGGCCGAGAGATTAGAAAGGAACATTGCATGGGAATCATGCTCAGCGGCAAGTCTGTCGGTATTCTAGGAATGGGGGCCATTGGTACTGCCGTCGCGAAGATGTTCCGCGCCGCTTTTGATGCCCGGGTGTGGGCATATGATCCCTTTGCTCCGCTCGACGCGTGGGTTGATATTGAGCACAAAAGAGTGCAATCTTTCGAAGAGATGTTACCCCACGTGGATATGCTGACATTGCACATACCACTCAACGAGCAGACAAGAGGTCTGATTGGGATGAAACACCTGAGGCAAATGAAACCAGATGCGATCCTGATTAACGTTGCTCGCGGTGGCATCGTTGATGAGCTTGCGTTGACCCAAGTGCTCAGTGAAGGGCATATCTTTGGAGCTGGTCTTGATTGTCATGAGGAAGAGCCGCCAGTTCTGAGTAAATATAATTCCTTGTGGAAGACTGGGCGAGTCGTCAGCGCACCGCATATTGGAGCAACAACCAAGGAGACTGTCACGAAGACGGCCACCATGGCCATAGACAACGTTTGGCAGCACTTGGTCTCCACCTCCAAAACTTCAACCGCCTAGATAGATGGAATTCATTTAATAAAGAGATAATATGCGTTTTATGTTCCATTTTTACCGCTCTCAGAGACCTAGTGACTCTGCTCGGCCAAAACGTCCCACATGGCCCCATTTTCCAACTATTGCAGTATAAATCCTTATGAGTCAATAAGTATAAACACGGAGAAGCCATTGCTCAACGAGTTGTCATTTTGAAAATTAACTTGACAGTAGAATCCGTCTTTTGCGTTCAAGATGGTAGTCCCAGTCCCAGTGGTAGTAGGCTAATTCATCTGAGTGTATGCATGATGGGATCTATTCTTTTAGCCTTCATTTATCATTTATTTGACAGTATGATTCTTACTTACAAAAAAGACACCTTATGGGATATTCCGCACCCCATAGTCTCCGCAGATATCATACCCATCGGGTACGCAGATTTAGATTAGCTATAATGAAGCCAAACAATGGAGAATCACAAGTGAACAATCAATCTACCGAATTCCAGAACCAGTGGTATATTTTTTACGTTTCACCCCGAAGACGGAGGAAATCTGCTTACACACTATGCCTCATTCAACTTCATATTCTGCAGATATCCGATCATTATCTGGAAGACATTAATATTAAGCAGGCTTGTCCCGTCACTCCTGATTACCATTTCCCTCTCACATTAGGTTGCCCCACGATGGCTATCCCCCCCGAAAAAAAAGGGGGATACACGATGAACAAAAAGAACGTGTCGTTCTGGTTGGTATTAAAGCTGTGTCTGGCATATTTTTGGTTTTCTTTTTCGTGGCCAGGATTGAAAGCATTTCGGAAACCACAAAATACCACTATGTCGGTAGAGCGAAAGAATTAAGCTCAACGCTTTGAAACAGCTTGGCGAAGAACGCCTAGGCCGTAGTAGCGTTGGCGGTGTTCGCGTTGACGGCATCAACATGTAAAATGTTGGCATTCGCGTCTACTTCGTATTGCTTCTTCTCCGTGGAAGCTTTGACAGGGTTCCGAGCCGAAAAGATGCGATCGAGTTCCTCGAGCTGAAGCACATGTTAGGGTCATTCAATCCTAAGAGGTTTTCTTCCAGGCAAAAAATGATGCTGGTTATAGGAAAGGCGGAAAGAAATGGACTCGACTTACAGTTCGGTTCTTCGTTTCGGGTACCAAGAAGTACAAGACAACAGCCTGAACGAAGCACCACGCGCAGAAGACGATGTAGGTCCTCCACTGAATGTTCTTTAGTGCAACAGGCACACCAAGCTGGGTTGAGAGAAGGGCTGCAATGGCGCGGTTAGTTATGCTGAGTGAGAGTCATTTTGCCGGCGGCTAGGGAAGGGGACCTACCAAAATTCATGAAAGCACCGCTGAAAGCCATACCCTTGGCACGAATCTCATAGTTAAGCACCTCAACAGGGTAGAGAGCCTGCATAGGGGTCCAGCCGGTCGAGTAGCAGATTTGGAAAATGTAAACAAAAGCCAGGATGGCTCGGGAAACATTCGGGTCAACGGCAGAGGTTTGAGCCTTGTCGTCCTTGTCGGTAATGTTGGCAATAGAAGCCGGAACAATAACACCAATCCAGCAAATTCCACAAACAAGGTTAACGACAATGAGCATGGGGCGACGACCGACCAAGTCGGTGACCGAGGCACCAGCGGCTGCAAAGACAATCTGGATCGCGTTCATTCCCATCTGCACGTTCATTTGTGTGACACTCTCAGTGATGCCAGCGGTTTCGAGGAAGGCGCTTAGGTAGTAAGACACAATACTGTTTCCAGCCAACTGGCCGAAGCAGGAGACGACGCAGTTGCAGGCGAGACGGTAGAAAGAAGCCCGGTCCTTGAAGAGGGCGCGGTAGTCCCACCACTTCTTGTCGGATGCCTCAAGCTCGAGGAACTCCTCATATTCGTTCAGCTGCAGCTTGACCCATTCACTCTCGGAATTTCCAGCGGCATGAAGCTTAGTAAGTACTCTTTTGGCTTCTTCACGCTTGTTGTTGGTGTACAGCCATCGTGGAGACTCTGGAAGAAACAGGCATGCAAGAAAAATGATTCCGGGGAACCTGTAACTCGGTTAGACTGAGAAAGTATAATAGAAAAGAGCAAAATAAATTACATAGCCTGAAGTGCAACAGGAATCATCCAGCTTGCGTTTCCTTGGTAATGGTCGCTGCCGCGGACAGCGCTGCTGGCAACGAGGGCACCAACAGGCCACATGACGTTGTAGAGACCACCGCAGATACCTCGGTGAGCGGGATGGGCAACTTCTACAACGTAGATTGGACCGGCGGCAGCCGCGATTTGGACGCCAAAGCCAAGGAAGAAACGTCCGGCCATGAAGTGATTGACGCTGCTGGTAGCGATGCAAGTAACCTGGATAATGACGCCGATTAAGATGATGCCTGAGCCAATGAACATGCCCATGCGGCGGCCCCAAGTATCAATAGCAGGTCCGACGAATGGAATGGAAACAACACTTCCGATCTGGTACATGGCGGTAACGATACCTAATGAAAATGGTCAGTTGGGGTTATCTCAACGACGATGGTCTTGATGAGACTGTCTACAACTTACCAGCCTCAATACCCTTATTGTCGACTCCGAAGAAATTTTTGAACGGTTTGCTAGAGAGCAGTGTTCCGAAAAGAGATCCATCGTATCCGTTGGTGGTAGAGCAGCAAAAGGCGACAAAAATGGCGGGGATGATGATAGGGCTGCCAAACCATCTGGGAGGCTCCTTCAACAAGGCCTGTTGGAAGGCTTCATCACCGACAGCTGTCTTGGTGGCGACGACGGCCTGTTCCTTCAAAACGTTCACGTCCGTCTCCTTTTCATCGTGAACATTATATGGCGCAGCCATCTTGATCGATGATAACCTGGGGTGAAAACAAGGAAACGGGGCAAAGGTGAGGATGGAGAGAGATCAAAAGGTCTCAAAGGACGGATCAGACGTCCCATTTATGGTCATTGAGCTTGCGTCCATGTCCAGTAGCTTTAGAATCATCTCGCCTCAGCGACCCTAAAGCCGAGAAATGGCACCCCAGGATCCAGATTAGCGAGTACCCCGGGTTCGGATCGCGCTGCCTTGACACCGAACCCAAAATGGACGCAGGAACCAATACAATATTCAGCATGGTGCGTAGAATTGAAGTCGATCGTTGATTAATGGTGGAACATGAGAGTGCATCAAGCCACCCACAACGCGCCACACACCCTTATGCCTGCCGTGTCGCTCGGAATCGAGGTTCAAGATTCCGATGAGCGGCGGTACATGTCTTGGGACTTAGAAACAAAGCACAATGTACACGTGCTGTGAGAGGTCCTACACGCGGCACTCACTGTATGCATGGGTGCCGACCAACCTCCTTGCAGTCCTGCAATCTAATGGAGACTTCCCAAAAAAGTCGGAAGTCAGGGGGTGGGCTACGGAATGCTCAACGAGAAGGGTCATGTTGCAATTCGATATGGTCACATCGAGAGCGATATGCCACAAGAATGCCTTAAACACATGGCGGGAGAGCGTCCCGAATTGATGAATTGTATGCTCGGCGCTATGCACCCCAGATTTGGTAGGCCCGTCCTCCGGAAACCAAGCTTGAAAGGCTGACGAAGAGATCCCAACCTCTTTTAGAGCTGGGGGAAGAGACATCTACTATCCTAGCTTGTACTCGAAAAAGGATACTCGGAGACCTAAACTTAGCTATCGTGTCAAAAGCCATTCTCAGGGAAAGATATCCGGAAGGTGTCAAACTCGTGATCTTCACCACCCGGGCCGTTGTTCCTGATGGCCTATTGAAGAGTGAAAACACATAAAACGCCTTCGAGAAAGCATATTGAGAAGGGCCGATCAGGCGTCTCGCACACGGCACAGCATCCCTAGCGTTTGCCCAGGCTAAGCGCTTGGCCTCCATTGGGAGGAATATCGCAGTAAGGCAGACTAACAACACTCAGTTTTGATAGGCGAACAACAAAATGCCCAGCAAAGTTTTGCCAAGAATGCATGCGACCATGTGGTGAGAAAACTAGTAGGGCTCGCATCTTGATCCTTGGCAATGTACACCGCGGATATAGACATGATCACAGAGAAACGGCACACGTTTACTTGGTTGAAGTAACCATGCACGATTCCTGTAGATGTCATAGAGCCGGCTTGGCTGGGCGGACGCTAACCCAGAAAGACGACCATCTGTGTGGGCCATTCCATACAGTCAACCAGTAAGCCGGTAGGCCAGTCCACCCTCAGTCAAGGTTGTCCCAATGCCTAGGTTTAAGTTGTGACCTCCTGCCTATCTAGCGGGGGATGAGATTATTAACTGGCACATATTTATTCTATTTTCTAAGGTACCTTACGCCCGAATAATGTGCCAACTCGTTACACTCTACTTTATTTCATAGACGTTTCCAACCTGTGACGGGGTGCCGTAATCCGATTTCCAAGGATGGACATCAACCACTCAAGCTACTAGTCAAGCCCACAGGATGCACACTAGCCCATTCTTAAAACATAGTCTGCTCGTGGCTTACCTACTCGCAGAGAAGAAATACTTACCTAGGGTAGCAAGTGAGATGACTGGACAAGGTGAGCCGCCAAGGTCCAAAACGCGATACAATGCACACATCTTCCAAGCTTATCCAAGAGGGTATCGCGTGAGCGTGGCGCTGGGGTGGACGGGGATTGCTCCCGTGGCTCCCTACTAAGTCAAGCTCGCTTAGAAAACTTCAAACCATTGCCTAATCAAGGGTCTGGGGTACATGAGAGGTATGTAGAGATCAATTCCTGAGGTTCATTGCTTTCCAATACCTCTCCAGCGGTCCTAATGTCATCGTTTCTGGCACTTACAGTGATTCCATCGCTAGGTCCCGGGTAACATAGACCAAATCGATGAGGGTATTAAAACGATAATAAAAGGAGATGCTTGTTTATCAGGTTACCTGCGATGAAGCACTGCCCATGGGTACCCTCTTGAAGGATTAGATTGGGATAGTTCCCCATGTTGTGGCTTGAAATAAGCCACCAATCGATTCGACCAAGCTTATGTCACATGACTTAAGTTGCGTTGCCGTCTCCGAGTAATCTATTTTACCCTTAATATGATTGGGTTGTATATCAGTAGCCCAAGATCTCACCTTTTTTCATTCGACAGCTTTGTAGCACACGCACGTAGCTGGGCTCCGGCGATGTGGTCGCGTCGCTTGCGTACCTTAGTTCGGATGAATTGCTCCTGATCCAATGCTTTCACGCATACACTGCCACGACCTTCCTCAATCACTGATACCAAAGGTATTGAGTTCTTATGGATTCTTGTCTTATTGGCAAAGTTGGAATGGTTTCTGGTACAGAGAATTTGTTTGGACGATTGGATTCAGATGACCAACACAGTCGTGGCAATAAACACATCCAAACCCTCACGCCGGAAGCTTGACATTTGACAAATCAACACCCTCTCCACTGACTATCATGGTACAGTACTCTGAAAAAGTTCTGCAGGGTAGCCCTGACTTGGTCGCGTACCCTGGTTGGCTGACCTTTTGACCGTGCCCCCCCTAGTAAATGTCCATTTCAGAGGCCGACTTTGGTAGTTAACAGTTTCAGTACGTCCGGTAGCTGAGGTTAGATCGTGGATTGCGTTGTACCCTTGGTCCTCCGCTCTTGTTTTCTAGTACCTGAACGATTGTTCATTTGTATGATGAAGTCTTGTTCTATGGACTGCACTTGAACTGCGTTAAGGCGCTTGCTTCCTTTCCCAGAGATCTTGAGCAAAAAATATGACAAGGAGTATTTCAAGTGGTTTCGAACAGTCACTAACCACTCGACAGGCCTTCAGAGTTCAGTCTAGCAGTGGCTGACCCTGAAGAGCCATCGATTGAGAATTCGAGAAATACCTGAATCAAGGTAAAGTGGAGAAATGACCTTCGGCTCTGTGATTGCATTGCTGGAAGTTGATCCCAATCTTTCGCGGTCGAACTTTAACAACTCTTTGACCCCAACTCGGCAATATTCGCCGCGCTAAAGTCCGTGAAAGATCCTGACACGAGACATGTGAGTAGAAAAGGTCCGTTGGTGTCAGCCCAAATAATCACATCAGGAATGACCCTCATGACTTAAATCATGTTTGATTCATGGCTATTCTTAAACGTCTTGGTCCATTCAGTATTGACTGTTTGCGGCCAGCAATGAGCGGGGTGACTGGAGGGAAAATACTTCACTGAGACAAGTCTGCTCAAACCCATCCATGTACTAGTATTCGGGGTTTTCAATGGCCGGGTGTCAGCCCGAGGAGTTCGTAATCTTTCGGCAGTATCGGCAAGTCAATTACAGCATCTGGAAATGAGAAGCGATTGACAGTAGAGGGGCTTTCCGAATGCCCCACGCATAGACAGCAGGCTTCGCCAATGTCACCTTGCAACTTATCCCTGATTTAAATAGGCGGTAGTACCCAGCGGCATCGGCATCGCAAGTCTGTACGGCATCTGCACGATTGATTTCCGCTCACTCGCTGTGCCTGTCTGTACGATGTATCTGCAAACACCTTGGCTGGTTGCCCTAGGCGGGCTTGCTACCCTTGCATCATGCGAAAACTGCCGATATTCTACACGCATGCTAGACAGCATCAAGTCGCGGAACCAAGGCATCGCTTCTTCAGGAGCAGCAAGCAGTACTCTGGAGAGCGGCGTTCTCGCTATTGCGCTTGAAGCAACAGTTCGCCAGTACCCAGATGTACAGGGCGATTATGCAGCCTTCCTTGGAGCTGTTCTCGACGCGGCCTCGCCAACTCTGACTAACGCCACTTATGCCGCGACTCGTCCACTAGATCGTTTCTCGGTCGCAAGCTCTATTGAAAAAGCATCCACGGCAGGAATCGTCTCCGTATCGACTGTAGCAGCGTCGGCCTTCGATGCCCTCAACACCTCGCTTTCCCTGCAGACTCGAAACCCTGACGGTGGCTTATGGTACTACGTGTATCCTCAATGGAGCTACCTGGACGGAATTTTCTCGGTGCTGCCCTTTATGGCGTCTCAACCCCATCCTAATTACACAGACATTAGTTTGCAGGTGTCTTTGCTCTATGACCATTGTTTCCAAAAGAACACCTCCTTGGTTGCTCACGGCTATGATTTTTCGCGCAAAGCCGTGTGGGCGAACGGAGAAACTGGCGCCAGCCCATACGTCTGGGGCCGCTCGCTGGGCTGGTTCTTGGCCGGACTTGTACAAACCTGGGAAGCTCTGGATTGCTCCGCTGAAAAAGACGAAGCAAAGGCAGTTTGTGGACAACTGCAGAACGTCACAGCGCAACTCTCAACTTCTCTGGTCAATTATGTTGACCCTCAGGCCGGAGTGTGGTGGCAACTCACGACTTTCCCGGGCCGCAGCGGCAACTATCTTGAGAGCTCTAGCACGGCCTTGTTCATATTTTCACTTCTCAAAGGCGTGAGATTGGGAGTTTTGTCAGAGTCAACGGTCGACTTCACCAAGGTTGCACTACGAGCCTACGATTACACAGTCAAGAACTTTGTTACCAATTCAGGAAACGGCACGATTGGTTATGACAAGACAGTGTCAGTATGCAGCTTGAACTCTACGGCCAGCTACGAGTATTACACCAAGCAACCCTTGGTCCCCAACAGCTTACTGGGAGAATCGGCGTTTGTCCTCGCGTCTTTGGAGGTTGAGTCAAAGCAGACAAGCGCCCGAAATATAATGTAATGTAGAATAGCACGGAAACGTGTGATTAGCGTCGAGATTTGTGGTAGATGTGCTCCCATTAGGCACGACCAAGTACGGATCCCAGGAATTGAGTTTGCTATACAGTAGAGTCTACAATTCCTACCTATTAGATTATGAATACACACAACTGACTGTAGGCGCTGCGACTCTAGGGAAATCTACATTTTACCTAAGGGATGCAGGGGTTACGATCTCGAGAAATTGAGTTTGCTAGTGGGCTGCGAAGCGCTGCGATCGGCGAAAAATGGAGCGGCATGTGTCTAAGCCTCACAACGACTGGGAAAGGTTTACGCAGAGGCATAGTTTCCCATGCTATAAGACTCACTTAAATTGATCGTGCGTCATAATCGCAACATGGGGGATTTCCCTCGCGCAAGCTCTCTTCTACATCCCCAAAGTGTGGGTTCCTACGGAACCCACGGGATTAATTACATTGGTTCTACAGAAATTAATACAAGGCATACACGGCTGAGACGATCTACATCCGAGTCATTGCTTAAATGGCTTTAAGGAGCAACAGTAAAATGACTTTACCATAACGTCCCACACCCACTTCTGGGCACCCCCCACATTTGGGCACCCCATTTACACCAAAAACGCCGTTTTTCGAAATTCTATATTAAACTAACTACTATACTTACTAAGAAAAGAAAATATATATAAACTATGTTAAGTATAATTATAGCCATCTAATTTTTTATAAAGGTTTAAATATAATAATAGTTATAATATAGAAGTTTAAAACTAAAAGCTTTAAAATGTTAGTAGATACTAGTAACTTACTAGTATTCCTTAACATTAGAAAAATATATTTTCGCTTATATATACTTATTTAAAAAATCTAGGAAATTAATATTTATACTTATTAAAAGTATATAATTATATCTAAAAGAGATTTAAAAGTATTACTTTAGTAAATATAGTATAATTAAGGGTTAAAATTCTATAATAGAAACTTTTCTTAAGGGAAATTTTAAAATATTATTCTAAGCTTAAAGAATTTTTTACTAAGTATAAGAATATATAAATCTACTATATCTTACTTAAAAATTCTAATCATATTAGTTAAATATCTCTACCTATTTTATATATTAAGATATAGGCTAGGTAAATTAGTATTATAAATGTTAAACCTTGAATTTATAATACTTATTATCAATAATACTAGTATATAGCTACTTAAGTATTATAATTAAGTCTTAATCCATTTAACATATATTTATTCTCTTTAATAAGTAAAGTATTTAGTTTAATATAGAATTTCGAAAAACGGCGTTTTTGGTGTAAATGGGGTGCCCAAATGTGGGGGGTGCCCAGAAGTGGGTGTGGGACGTTACCCAATCAATTATAACAGAGTTCTATTTAAGACAGTTAAGCGTCCCTCGGTATTCTTATAAGTAATCCTTCTCTTAGTTCTGCCTGAATCCTACATTCGGACTCCAAATCTCAACCGCAAAAACGAGGGAAAAAATGCAGTTTTCTACTTTTTCAACCCTGAGCATGCTATTGAGCCTTCCCTTGGCAACTTTTGCCCAGGACGCAAGATGCCAAAGCGACATAATCACAGATGACACAGTGAAAGAATACTCCACTGCGGTAGAATTCGACAGCACGAAGAACAAGTACACGGCGTCCATCAAGCCAGGCTCCATAGACCTCACCATCCCATCATTAAAAATCACAAACAGCGGCAATATCAAGCGAAAATATTGTCTTGCTAGCGAACCCAGCACACCACGCTCAGTCAGCTGTTTTGTGCTGAACGCGACATCGGCATGCACCCTGCCTGACTATTATGGCAAGCCTTTCAGGCTTGACACTTACCCTTATTGATGAAATTGTAAGTTGGTACCGTCATAAGTATATTTGCAGTTACTGATAAGACTAGAAGCCTTAATCGAACCACATGGATTTTGAAGAGCCGGCCGATGGAGAGATTGTTAAATTTCAATGCTGTCCTTTTTTTTCTTTTCCCGTGCAATGATGCACGATGTATAACAAATGAGGCAATCACTTGGGATCAAGAAAGCGTAGGAGAACTACATATAGGGCTTGTCCTCTGTCAAAGGGAATTGTTAGATGTTAAATATCGCTTGAATAAACATTTAAGTATGCAGCGCGAGACAGGTTGCGACCTTAAACACATGCTACTGTTACAAAGTAAATACTATTGGAGCTTCGGAGCATATCCGAAATGGATACCTAGAAGGCTTTGGACTTAGTTCACGCCAATTTCGCCTGTGTTAGAATCTGATAGTTTCATCAAAGATGGTAGCTGCGCTTGCCACAATTCAACTCAAATAAATGCAGTCACGCTTTAGTTGGGTAGTTTGTTCCAACAACCTTAGACAAGTAGTCAACTTTGATGAATCTATGGGTCCGTCGACAAGTTACTATATGGCCTTTCACTAAAGGGCATGCATTCATACTTGCTCAAGAACAGGTCCAATTCCCACTCGTGACACGGAGTTGTTACGATGTTTCAAGGACGCTGGCCGCCTCCTTTTAATTCAGAAATCGCAGGTTAACTGGCAAAATAAGGTCCAAAAATCAGAGATTTCAGCTTGATTCGCGGCACGAGAACGATGGAACCAGCTTTTAAAATCTCAAGAGTATGTATTATAATTGACCATCACCCAAGCAAGCTTGTACTCTGGTGATATAATTTAGATGTAGGTTTCACAGGGGGTGAAACGGAATTCCGTTCGTCAATAACAAATAACAGTAAATTGGTTCTAATCGATGGTTCATGTGTTACGACCCGTTGGACATGGTCGCCAACACGACCCCGCCTGGATCCCGGCGGCTAACGCAGGGCATATGTAACCCAGCCGACAGGTGTAACCAGGGATCCTCGGAACGGAAGAACTATGGACAAGTCACGTGGCCTCGGGGATAACGCGGGGTAGGGACAACCCGGGCTGAATATGTTGGATATGTCAGATATCCAACCGATCCCCGGATATGTTGGATATGTCAAATATCCAACCGATCCCCGGATATGTTGGATATGTCAAATATCCAACATAGCCAAGATAAGGAGGACCGTTCAGGACTTGTATATAGGATGGACTCGAGCCGGGCTCGAGGACAGACTTCCATAGCTCTTCAGCAATCAACTTTGTGATTACCCTAACCGGTACTTTCAGCTATACCTAAGTGACGACTACTCTACGACTCTTGTTGAGGCCTTGACTGATCACCAAGACCTTTGAAGATCTACGATTCAATCGACCAGACCCCAGAACGACTGTTACTGTTGTCAATCCCTGGCTTACTGTTAACACAAACCCACTGTCAGTTAGCTGGCCGTAACATCATGATAGTTGAAAGTGGTGTTGTTGACTAGAAGGTGGGGATATTCCCCCTTGGCCTGTCACGTGGGTCTGGGAGGCTTGGGCCTCTCAGCCTGGCGGGCGTGTGGCTGGAAGTGCCACACGACTCCGTATTCTAACTATCGCAACACTAGAAACTCTCTTTTTATAGTATTGAAGCGGTTGGAATACGTTATCCTTATATAGTTCCGTCTCCTCGTTAATTCAGCCTCCTATCCCTACTTTCTCCCGTAGTTACGGTCTTATTACCTATCCCTCTATACGTATCGTTATCGTGTTGCTATTAACGAATCTCTCGAAGGCTCGATTTGGTTTGCTTTTCGTGAAGGCATCAGCAGGGTTGTCTTTGCCGTTAATCTAACAAATTTCTTATAGTTCTCGTCTTTCGTACGATTATCTTAACGTTATGATATCGATTATAAGTCGCTTTTCTTTAATAGTACCTAGCTTTACGAGATACTCGTATAGCGAATAAGAATCGATATAGATAACTATCTAAATCGTTAGTAAGTTAAAGTAGTTAGTAATTATTACTAGGGTTATAGCGAAGGCGTAGGCTATATCGACGCCAGCGACTATCCCGTAGATCTTTAACGCTAATACGCTATAGGTAACTTATTTACTCTTTATAAAGCTATAATAAACAAGGTTACCGTAAATCGTAAATTCTCTATTATTACTATTAGAAGAAGTATCGTTAGCTAAGATAATTAGAAACCCTAATTAAGAGGAAAGGTCATAGTTATTAGTAAACGACTTATTAACGAAAACGAATAGCTTAGCTATTATAAGGTTAAGTAGGATAAACGTTATTCCTTAGTTAGGCGATTTTATTTACTATCGAATCCGTTGATTTAGTGCTTTTATTACTTCTAGCGAGGGGTCTTGGTATTAGGTAGTAGTAGATAAATCGAAACAAGCCTCGGGTTAGCAAATTAACGCGATATACGCCCCTCTAGCGCGTTGTTCGATATATTACTATTTTAGGTTAGGTTTAGTAGTCTTAATATATCGTAACTTCTTAGCTTATCCTTTTTGCCTTAAATTAATCGAATTATCAGTTAACAGCGCGATTATCCCTCTATTAAATTAGAAGGGTTTGTTAATTATAAGGATATTCTTCGCTTTTGCTATAAAAGCTGCTTTTTCTAACTATTTGTCTTCTAATTATAAAAACGCCTTATCTAATAAACCGAAGGTATCGTCGGTTTATATACCGATATAGCTAAAGTATAGATTTTCGGTAGATAAGATTAATAAGCATAGATCGTACGAAGAAGTAACTATCTAGAGATTTTCTCTATAATACTTATAATACATTACCTACTAGTAGGTTCTAGCTTTTACGATTCTATATAAAGGCTTTACAACCTTTATAATAGTCCCTTTTAGGTACTAGTCTTAAATTTGCTTTAGTAGGTAGGCGAGAATAGTATAATTAAGCCTTATAGAGGATTAAACGTAGGCTTATATAATATCTCGAAGCTATAGTTATTTCCCTTCTCGTAGAAGTAATAAGGTAATTAATAGAATTAGCTATTAACTTGCTTGCTAAATCGTTAGCAATTAGGTTAATATAGCCTTCTTACTATCGTCGGCATAACCTTATATTATAAGTCTTAATTTCTCGTAAGGTTTAGTTATTTTACCCTTAACTTTGTTAATAATACGAGATCGGAAGATTTATATATTGTTGGAACGGTAGGTAGGAATCTCGTAGATAGTACGATATCCTTATAACAGGGTATTAGAGTAAGGGAACTTGTACTTATGAAGTAGGGCTTTAATAGTAAAGAATGTATAGGCTTATATTGAAGCTGAGTTGGTTGAGGAACTAATAGCTAGCTAAGGGAGAGAATTAGGCTAGTTATATAGTAGTATAACGTCGCCTATAATAGCTAATATAGGAAGCTATAAGCTAGGTTTAGTATACGTAAGTATATACGTCAACTAGCTTATAAAGCAGCTTATAAATCAGACTAGAATCTTCTTTAACTAAATAGACTTTTAGATAAGGTTAAAGAGAGTATTCCATAGGGATCTGAATATCATATGTTTAAACTAGCAAGCAGCCATTCTTAGCTAGTTACTTTTGTAAGTCCTACTAAGTCTTAGATAAGACTAAATAGGATAAATAAGTAAAATAGAAGTATAATATACTTATACTTCTAACATATATTCTAATACCTTCTCTTATTAAACTAAGTAAATTTAAATACTCTTCTAGCGATAAGGCTATTAATCTCTTATTTAGTTAACTATTCGAACGGTTTGCCTAGTATAGTAATAATACCTTCTCGTCGTAATTTAATTATTAATTCTTCGTCTACTTACTTTTTAATCGATAGGAATATTTATTAATAATCCAGGTTATCGTTAAATTCCTTTATAAAGTAGGCGATTAGTAGTAGTCTCTTCCGGGGTCTACCTAGGCGTCTTCTCGGTAGCTCCGGTGCCTCTTGCGGTTCGTCCGGTTTACTACCTCCGCTAGCGACGATAATTTCGTCGCGTACTACTTCTTGCTACGGTATCTTAGCTTCGGGTTCTTCTTCTTCTAGCGCAGCGATAGAATTAGGTAGTTAATCGGGATCTTCGTAGTATAGTTTGACTATAGTAGACCGGAAGGTCTTCGGACTACGTAGCGTATCGATAGTATAAGTTTCGCTATTTATAACTACTAAAGTAAACAGTCTAGTCTAGCCTTTCTTTTCGCGCTATACTTATACTTATAACTATAGTAGTAAATTAATAATTAGCCTTATATTAAGGCTATTACGGGTAGCGATAGCTTCTACTACCTATCGCCTTGCGTAAAGTTCGTATACTTTGCTTATCGCCTTCTTAATCGCTTTCGCCTGCCTTATAACTTTAAGAGATAGTAGCAAATCGTTAGTAATTCGTAGGTATAAGCCGAATACTAAGAGTGTTAGTACTATTCCGTTTAGGCTAGCAATATTGTTAACTGTTTTAACTATTATTTAAAGTACTGATTCTAGCATAATTATTAGGTCTTCTGCTTTGATAATTTCGTACGCTTTTCTTAAAGGTATATAGTATCGTTTAACTTTCTTAATATTATTATAAGCTTTTATAAGAATTTCCTTGATTTTAATTACTATTCCTCTCGCTACGTTTCGGAATTCTATTAAGCAGAAGTTTATTCTAACGTCGGTAACTAGCTAGTCTAGGGGTCCTTGATATATATCTATCTAGCAGAGGCGTAAGGCTTCCTAAGTAGCTTTCGCAGAAATATCCTTAAGGAACCAGGTAGCGTTAAACGCCGTAGCAGTATCGACGACGTAGAGAACCGGTCTATTACCCTTAAGGTATATTACGTCGGCGATAACCTTATAGTTAAATTCGTAATCGTCTCGTAACGTAAATTTAAACCGTAATAGCGTTAGTATATGCATTTAGTATCGATAGCAGACTTTCGATAGTTGCTTAATTGCTATAATTTCAACTAGGTAGCTAGCCTTCTAAAGCATCTTATATAATCGTTAAATAGATAGGTATCTAAAGCGATGGTAAACCCGTCGTAATTTAGCGTCTATAAGGTAGTTCTAGGCGAGTAGTTTCTCCTTATCGAGTAATAACCATAGGTAGCCTTATTTGCGAATAATAGGTACGACTTTATTTCCTTAGATAAGGGTATTCGTAACGTTGTTAAAATAGACCTTTAATTAGTCCATATCTCCTAGGCATATAAGGAAGGGAGTATTAGTCTTAATAACGTAAAATTTAACGCTTCTAAATAGCGTTAGTACTTTAGTAGTCTCTATAGACTCTAGTAGTATCCTATCGCCGAATTTTATTGTTACGAGCAGGTCAGGGCAACCAACTGTGGCACAAAGCAAAAGCTTCGGTAATGATGACTCCGGCATCATTATCCCCTGTTCTGCACTATATAGCTACGCCGGCCAGGCACCAACTGGTTGGGCCGTAACACCGGACTCCCACAGGCTCATAACGCTAACTGAAACTTACTTGGTCCATTTGAACAGCGCGAAATTTATTGCACGGTCGTTGACTCGCCAGCCCACTATGCAGCTCATCGTGAGATGTAGGAAGAAGCTTTCTGATCGAGCCAAAGTGGGGCGAGGCCTGCCAACTCGAAATCAGGCACATACTTGTGAATCCAGGCAAATACTCCTGAAAACGCATGATTTAAATTACCCCATCATGATTCAGCTTCTTGGAGAGTTTCTTGGAGTCTTTACTCCAAATGCAATTTTGATTTCAAATCAACAAGCTCAAAATTTTGTTGGTGCCGCGGCTGTCCCCGCTTGGGTATGGCCTCACTGGTGGGTTTTCCCTCAACCAAGGTTCACGCTTTTATTTGTACTCTCAACATGTTTTTCTCCCCATGTAAAGAACTGGCTACTATTGGAGTTTTGGTATTTGGGTATCATGAGTAAGTGTTGGCAAATGGTAGCAGGTAGAACATCTTGATCAACCAACGCCCTGGCTATTCTCTTTCTGTCACCAAGACCTTCCTCCATCGGGCCACAATCTGAAGAGCAACGGTCATTCGCTGTCAACCCACCGATTCTCGATAGATATCCGTTATCCAGACATAGAATTATCCTTGAGATTTTAGCGTTTTGGTGCCAAACCAGGCAATGCGGTCAACAGTGTGCCAGACACTAGGGTTCTTACCGCTTGGTAATCAGGAAGCGACAGCCTTAAATATAGTATTAGAAGCCAACGAGAGTTGACCATACCCATTCTGTTGCAACCAACAATGTCTGGGTACTGTGCACACTGTTTAAATAACAGGCACGGGACACTCATCTTCTACCTAATTTAGAAACAATCCGCCAGTTTTGAACTTGGTTCTTAATGAGTCGGAACCAATGGACTTTCCACACGCTTTCATTACTTTACTACTCAAAAGCTCTTTTGTATTAAAGTAATGATAGGGCACTCATGGACCATACCAGCAAATTTCATTCCGTAGTACCTTATTCTAGTTACCTTTTAGCAATTGCCCGCAGATTTCCGGCCAATTGTAGCAATGTACATTGTTGACTTGGATCTTGAGCTGGGCAACCTCGTTTAATGGAAGATTGCAGGTGGTCCGATGGATGTCAGATTGCTAGCGCAACATACCTTATGTTGTGGATACATTGTGGCAAAGAAGGATTCAATGATCCTAATAAAAATGTGCATTCCCGGTGCGTTATGGCCGTTGGCTAACGTAGTCTATGAACGCTACAATAGCCAAGCCTCAAGTGATGAGGTCAGCGTGACGCCATTGACTTCAGTCATGTAAGGCCATCAAGTACCAATGCTTTGGAATCGAAACGATCCCGTCATTCATATATCTCCAATAACTTCCTTGGCAAAACGAAATCTAACATGCCAATCTTAAAAAATCCCCATCTTAAAGAATAATTCATGGAACCTTCCAAGCCGCCGATCCTCCTGATACACGGCCTGTGGGTGACCGCCAAGTATTGGGAATACTGGATACCGTATTTTGAGCTTTTGGGCTACGAAGTGCACGCTCCCGAGTGGCCCGGAATCAACGGCCGCTCCCCCGAAGAAGTCCGCGCAGATCCCAGATCGCTAGCCAACAGAGATATTGAAGAAATCGTGAACTACTATGAAGCCTTTATCAACAAGCTTTTGTCGCCACCAATAATTATTGGCCATTCGTTCGGCGGTCTCTTTGTACAAATATTGCTCTCACGGGGACTTGGTGCAGCTGGTGTTGCAATATGTCCTGCACAGCCAGCTGGTATCATTACTCTTCCTTTGAACACGCTCAAGGCCGCATTTCCTATTCTCAAACATGGGTACAACAAGGAGAAAACTATCCCAATATCCGAACATCATTTCCATTGGTGTTTTGCCAACAATACAAGGTCCGATGAAAGTCGGGAATACTGGAAACGTTACAGCATACCGGGGGTCGCGCGGGTGCTCTGGCAATTGACAGTCCATGTTGCGGGTGGGCATTCAGCGCCAACGTACGTTGATTTCAAGAAGGCCGATAGAGCTCCGCTGCTGCTCTTGTCAGCCTCCAAAGATCATGTGGTACCCGCGAGTACTGTTCGTAAGAACTTCGAGGCGTATGATAATGAGGCCTCTGCAGTCGTGGAATACAAAATGTTCCCTGGCCGGTCCCATGGCATGATCTTCCAACCAGGATGGGAAGAGCTTGCCGATTATGTCCTCGATTTCATAGCCAGGTCTTTGCGATGACAACGAAGGAAAAACCGTCGGCAAGCGTTTCAGCATTTGCGAGGTGATTGTTGGGGATTACTTCATCGGCATGCTCTGCCGCCTCATGCATTGTCTCTACTCTCTTTCTTTCCGTTCCTACCCGGCTCCCGTCACCACCTTTTATAACTTATTCATGGCGTTTGATATCCTAGAGGTACTATTAATAAATTACTTAATTTAAGCGTCGCTATTGATATCATGTCCTCGCGCTAATAGCGACAATGGCCTGCTTGTTTAGGACCAATGTGTTGGCTTTTTCTGTGTGGATACGACGTCAACTGATGCCCAGCTTGTCCTTGCCGGCGCTGGAGGTATCATATGTAAGTTCCGTTCCTTGATTAAGTCGGGTAACAGATTGGCAACGTCGGCGCCCAGCAGATTACGATTCGCCTGGAACAAGGTCACTTTCCGTGGTCCGCCAGACAGCGCCAACTTTGTTGGCTGGGACTAGCTCAGCTTCGAAGTTCCACTACGATGCACTGCTGCAGAAGAATTTTGTTTCGACAGTCAACCCGCCAATAGTGGCACTCGCAGAGAATGAGACAGTCGAAGCGTTGGCACCAGCGTATGTGTATTCTAACAAGATGTTGTTCAGGACTATGCTGTTAAGTATACCCATGGGAGCATGCCGCTCCACTCCGCTAGAAAAAAGCGAGTAAAGAGACGTTATGCGGATGTTGGAAGTGCTGGGTCTCGAGAGACCAACTAACAGCCTTGATCATACCGCATTGGAATTTCGCACGAAGCTGGGCCGCGCCTCTGAAGAAGACAATCTGGTGTCGTTGCTGTAGCGTGGCTCTAGGCCGACAACCCCCCAAGCCTTCGTGAGACCTTGGTCAGCTTGGAAGAGTAGTCAATATTCAAGGAAAATTCAATACCGATGCAGGTAAGCTTGAGCACCGGCATATACTTGCCATCATTGCTCCCTTACGATGCTTCCTCGATGGCAAGCCCGCCGAGCAGAGACCGTAGATTACTCCGAAAAGAGAGCCCCTGGTTCGTTACATAGAGCCCGATGTCGGTGATCTTGGTTGGAACACCATATGGAATCTTCTTGTTGGTCAAAGGCCTGTCACGGTTCGTATACCGCAGCAACATGAACGGTGCCGACGGTACTAGGAGCTCCAAGTTGTCCTAGCGCTCGTACTCAATCGTAGATCATCCCCTTTTGTTTGAACAGGGCCATGACAGTCTCGTCAGTCTGGTTGCCCATGAAATCACAGTCAAACTTGTGCATCCCGGGCCGTCGCGAAAACTTCATCTCGAAGCCAGCTTGCTTCCCACGAGGGACGAGGAGCCCGACGTTGACCTCTAGCCCGATGTCGACGGATTGAATACTGCCATCGCGAGAGATGCTTGCCATGACACGTCGCCAATAAATGCCGCTCAAAGTGCTGCTTTTGAGCTCTTCAGCCAGCCAAACGGAGAAAGTCAGCTCTCCACAACTCTCTCGCTGACCTAACGCTCAGTATGTGCTGCCATGTATGTGGCCAGAATAGTCCACAAGGCAATAGACGGTTGGCCGAAGCCGTTTTGAGACGAACATTGCATTTTCGGGCATTCAGCTCGTCTTGTTCAGGCCGACCTAGTCGAAAATGGCTCTGGTTCTGCAGGGTGCAAGGGGGCTGACAACGCACTATCGCTAGAACCCTGACAAGTACCTGAGTATCCCTGTCACAGGCCGGCCATAGGTGGCGATACCGTGTATCGAGACCCCCCACGAGAAATGGTTCCAATAGGCGTGGGATCTGTTGTTGCAATTCCGTTGTGGGTGCTGGGAAACCTTAACCTCGGGTGCTCCCGACCATTCTTTCGGTAAGCTTGAAGATAGAGACTGCTTCACTGTCACTGTCCCGGTCAAAGACTTGACTGACTGACAAGAAAGCTGAGGTTGCATCACTGTCGAACACGTATCTTCTCATCTTGAATTGCACAGCACCGCCCTCCCGATAAGTAGGTAGACAGCTCTCTGTTGCATACACACGTACATCGCAGCGACTAAGGTAAGTTCATCATTCAAAATGGTTTCAAAAACAGAAGAGACGAATGTCGCCTCGGCCGCGATTGTAACTCCAGCTAGAGGCAATTCTTATGCGTGTGAAGTGCCGTCGATGCTACCTGGACTGTGCGATATCAAAATCAACCAGAACATTGCAGCTCAAGGACACGGTAGTCTCGCTCTGGACACGGCACAGCGCACTCAGATCCAAAAAGTCTCGCCATATAGCCCCCTACCGCCCGTGCTGGTTCATTCCTTCTACCCGCCGCATCTGCGGACGGTCAGCGCCAACACCCTACCTCATTTCGTTCTCAACGGGTCGCTGCCATGGGAGCGACCCGTGCAAAATCTGCCAACGGAGCAACAGCAAGCCAACGGCGGCACACCAGTGCCATGGCTGGCCCTGCTGGTCTTCACAGCCGACGAGCTTCATGTCCCAGAAGACGACGTGCTGACGGTCAGCGGCGTTGTCGCCAAACCATCCGCTACAATGGCAATCAACTTGCCTGTTGTTACGGTTAACACCTACGCGACGAAATATTCAATGGCCAAGCCCTTCCCACTCGAAGTTGAAGGTGCAGTAAGCCCCTCAGCAGCAGATGGGGAATCAGAGAAGAATATGGCAAACTTCATTTTCGTCAAACAACCCGTGTTCAAGGAATACTTTACAGCACAAGAAGGGGTTGTGGAAGGAGATGCCAGTGCCAACCTGCAACGATACCCCTATCTGGCCCATGTTACCGACACAGAAGATACTGACGACCCGGGACACTCTAAAATAAAGGTTAGCATGCTGCTCGGTCACCGAATCAGACCTTGGGCAGCCCCGGCAGTTGAAGCGGTATCCGGCGAGCAGCAGCACACACAGCAGCAACCATTGCAAGAACCTCTGGAAGTCTACGCACATTTGGTTTCACTCGAGCACATACGTCACATCATCTCCGATGCGAAAACAGGCGATAACGCCGCGAGTGTAGTACCCTTAGTCTCCCTATTTTCGTGGACTTATATCTGGGATATTCACGCCCCGACGGGCGACTCCAGCGACCTGTTCGAAAAACTGAACATACGGCCGCTAGTCGTACCTCTGCCCGATCTATCGCCAGGTCACTCGCCCAACGAGGCCGAGACATGGATGCGCTCATGGCTTGACTCAGGCTACGCTGTCGTACGCCATCGAGATATCGCGGGGGAGGCGTCCATGGCCCTGTTCCGCGGCCCGCTCATACCCAAGCCGAGATCGCAGCAGGGCAGTGGCAGCGGAAGGATCCCCGTCATCAAGCCGAGCATGTACGGCACAGATATGCAGGTTGTCGATGCCCAGACCAAGATAGCCGATGTGAGTTACAGTGTCGCGTGGGACCTGGGCCGCTCTCTTGCGGGCCGCGACGCCAAATTCTCTCACGCTGTCTTGCGGCTTCGGAAAGAACTAACGGCGCACGCCATGATGAGGGCACGGGAGGTAGGACAGCCTAATGTGATCCAGGGTAGCGACGCACAGATTGACTCCGTCCTCGGCAGGCTGGATAAGCTGTTTGAAGGGTCGCTGGCCCAGAAGCTGGAGGGCATGCCGGAAAAGAGGCCCATTCGGTGGCGACAGTCACCCGCAAAGGAGGTCGTCTGCCCGGAGATGACTGGTGAGCCGTCCGTCACCATGACCGAGGCAAAACTGCGACGCCATCTCGCGTATCAGACGCGAAATTGGGTGCATGAAATGGTCAAGAAACTTGCCCATTCTGCAGAGGCCAACTTAGGCCAGTCTACTGACATCGAGGTGCCAGCCTTGGGGGTCGTCATCAAATGGGTTCTCCAGAACCTGCTGTCATTGAGTCTTGTCCCAGCGATGAACATGTTCCCAAACACTTCGGCCATTACAGCAGAGAGTATTTCCATGTTTGTCGTTGACGATATTTGGGTCGACGCCCTGGTTGATGGAGCCCTCAGCATCGGCAACACGTTTGGAGGCTCAGACGATCCCGTTCGTAATGAAACCAGGATCGCCATCAACAAGTACATTCTTCTTGCCGGGCCGGAGCGAGCGAAGATCGCCGCGGCAGGAATCGTGATCAAGAGCCAGCTTGTCGAGTCCTTCCCAGATCTCAATGTCACCGCTAAGTGCGATCTTGGCTCAGCCGTTAACCCGACTGTGATGCGACAAGCCAGTCACGGGGACTTGATTGTTTGCCTGTTCAAACGAACTACGGAACAGAGACTCGAGGATTTCAAAGTGGACATCAAACTGCCGCCTCATCAGCAACGTTTCGCCATCAAGGGCATCAAGGCCGACTCGATGGAGTTCGATATTCAGCTAGGACCATTCCTGAAGAGCCCAGAAGGCTCCGAACCCAGTACAAAAAACACCATCGTTGACGTGACGTGGAAGCGAGGTGAAAAAGGCTGCCCATGGAGCTGGGACACGGGCATGCTCTCGCCGAGTGCGATTGTCAGCCTCATGGAATCGACTGGCGAACAGTGGCCCGGTGGGGGATTCAAGAAGCTTGCGGCGGAATCAGCGTCGGTATACCTGGCAATACAGCTTGCAGACCGCGGCCATAGCCTCGAGATCCCCTTCAACGTCAGGAGCGATGTGCAGAGACAGCTGTTCAAGCATCTTGAAACCCCTGACGTCGAAGATTAGGCACTTCCAGGACTGCGCAATTAGGCTGCACGACCCGCGTACGCAATCAACGCTTCTGAAACCCGGCGCCGGCTCCGATTCGGGCTGGCGAACGGGCAAATCGTGGTTCAGGAAGCGCGTCGTCTCGCTACAGTACCCGGACGAGTCGATCCCGGCGCGGTCGCGAACGGCATGCACGCAGCTCGTATTCGCTGTTAAGCCGGTGTCCGAAGCGCCAGCAGGCCTACGTGTCGTCTCGCTGGAGATCATCATCCCTCTGAGCGAGGGGCCAGACGACCTGCTCTACAACCAGGCGCCCCTGCCGCGCATCAAGGCACTCAAGGTAGCCTGGACATGGGTCGCGGCTATCTTTGCCAAGTCCGATCAGGAGCTGTCGTGGGTCTTGGGCCGCGCGCTGGCAGGCTCAAGCTGCCTGGTGCGGATGCGGGCTTCGTGCTGATGGGCGCGATGGTGAACGGGGTGGTTGGTAGCGAGGTGGTCATCAAAACACGGGGGGTATATGCCGACGTGTCTTGCGTTGATGATGATTCTCGTGGTTGGAGAGGTTATAAGGTTGTCGAGGAGAGCGAGTATTTTGTCCGTGATACGTGGACAGTTGCTAAGGAGATGCCGTGATGACTCCGAACCTCCGGACCTCCGGTCCCACTCTGCGGCGCCTCGGCCGCATCTCGGCCGCGTAATCCTGTGACGGACTCACTCCGCTCGCCCACTCAGAAACAAGATGTTTTGTTTCTAGTTGAAGCAGTCGAGAATTTGGGAGTACCAAGTCTCTTTGTAGAGACAGTACAAATGACTACTGAATTAACTCCTCTGCGAGCACGGAATGTAAGATTCCTCTCCCGGTAGTTTGGATTCGAGTCATACACCACTAGGCTTTTGCTCGCTCAAATTCCATTGCATAGAAAGATAAAAGTTACATCAGAACCCTGCATATTATCTATTGGCGATAGTCTCCAAACTGGTAGGTGGTATGTGGGGGCCATTTGTGAGGCGAAATAACGTTCATATCAAAGAACACTCAGCTTTTCAACCTTGGGAAAAGTGGCGCTGAGAATAGTTGCATCCGGGAGTCTTGCATTACATGCATAATAGACCTTGATGAGGCCAAGCTATGAAAGCAGCTCTGCAGATGCAAATGGCGTGTTCTGCCTGCACTGTATATTTACGCCATTCGAGCTGAAGTGATTTAACACTCCGGAACATCACCAAAAAGGAAATCCGGGTGCAGTTCAAACCAAGCCATTGCTGTAAAGATTGTGTAGGTTTAGAGCTGAACAATTGGCTTTGCTTGGCAGCTGAGAAGAAGAACCCCGGGTGGCGTGGAAACTAGCGCAATGAAGCACCACAAGACATTAACTCAGTTGTGAAAGACGTTGGGAGGTGATGTCTTAGACTCTTTTTGCCTTCGGACAATTTATTACGTCTTATTCGTTGTCATGTCATTCTAGGTTATTTATGCAGTGATGAATCTCTAAACTTTGGTGAACGCATCTGTGATATATTTCAGAGCAGCATGGGGGAAATAGCCAGCTACGTATCGTACTTTTCCAGATAGAAAGGGTCCGACCTCAAGAAGTGAATGGTAAAATAGAAGTTCCTTTTGCAGCGGCGATTTCAATCTTCGGTGATTCTATACTTGAGTGTTTGATCTGCAGCTCTGTCGGCGAGTACATATAACCCTGGTAGTTGCCATCAATTTGAATAGTTATTTCTCTGCACCCAGTTATCAATACGTACCAATTTGGGGCCTAGGCTACGTTATTGAAGTTTTTATCGACAGAAGTCTCTTACTGCATCGTAGCAAGTCTGTTACAGAAGTCCCCCGATTCCATTCACTATGGTGCGCGAATGAGCGTCTCAATGGATGTGAAGGAGGAATTTAGTGCAGTCTTGACGTGACATGAGGGTTTGATTTTACAGCAGGTTTTGGGCATGATCCTTTCAGGCGTCAGAGCATTTATGTGCCTTTCGCCATTTTCAGCATTTAAAAATAACTTATAGGCAGGCCGTCTAAAGACGCAGAACAAATCATTAAGACTGGAACCTAGTGTTAGTATGTGATATGTTCAGGAAGGGGCAGTTCCCTTTTTTCATGGTCAGGTCCCCTTGTGTTAAACAGCCAAGCTGTCTGAATAGCTTTTCTAAAAATCAGTATATCAGGTAAAGTAGCTATTGAGTGCTTACAGATTTGATGATATTTAATTCACCAGACGTTATCTTTACAATTTGAGCATTGTAACTCCTGCTTTTACCTTGCATTTTTATCTATCTGAGGTAGAATTGCTGAAACCACTTGCTAAGTTCCCGTGTATATTCAAGTGAAAATCACCCACAACAGGTGTCTAGAAGTGCCAAGACGGCTTAGTATGTTGAAGGGTGATACCACAACCTTAAGTAGCAGCACTCGCGCCCTCTCTGCAACTAGTCATTTTAAGTGTGTTCCAGGTAAATTCGTACTTTACTTTCAGAAAGGATAAAGTGATTTACCTCCGATATACGCTTGATGTGGTTATTACCTATTTGAGGACGATGATATGTTTTTTCACAAGCTGCCGGCAGCGACCGTTTTCGGAATTGCACTGCTCCATATTCCATTTCAGTCCTTCAGGCTGAGGTTTGCCAAGAGCATCACGTTCCACCATCTGCTTTCTTACATTTCAGCCCATGCTTGGCTCCTTGAAAATGCACCAGCATTGGATGCACCTTGAACGTCTAGCAAAATCAATCATTTTTTGGACGATTAAACAGGCACAAGCAAGCTTGACCGCAAACATCTCGATCACAAATCTCGGTCTAGGTCTTCCCAGAGATAGCCTTGCAGTTCTTGGCAGTGCCTTTAAATAACTTTGTTTTTTCACGCGCAGGCCATGATTTCAGCTTTTACCCTCAGTCACCCTGGCGAATGCCTCTTTACAATACAGCAAACTTCGAGTGGTATTTATCTAATCGTCTGTCGAATGTTACTCAAGACATATGAGATAGTTCGAAAATTGTGCTCCACGGAAACTTCCGTTCATTCTACATATGTTCTTACGTCTCTTTGATTTTGCCATTGCCATGGTACCCATTATCACCTACCTACCCCTCGCAGGTCTCTTCATCTTGACCAGTGCTGGCCAGATCAATAAATTTGAATCTACTTTGACCAAGAAAAATGTCCTACTTCCAGGTTACGATGGAGGGATTGCACCTTGGATGCCAGCGCCAACGCACCCTCCTGATCCACAGTTCGCGGCGATAGCCATCAAGAGGGACGTTGCAACCTGCGGGTTTTGGCTAGGAAGTATGACGTCCCCTGTTCAACTGGAAAGCTAAAAAATCAACATCATTTAGGCACCGAGAGGCCGATGTACTGCAGTCCTGGCCAGTCCTGTGTCACCAGTGGTAGATTCTTCGATTGTGGCTACAAAGATTCGAGGCTTTCCTCAACTTGTTATTCAGCTTCCCACTCCCTATGTACCGGAAGTCGGGAGCCAGGCCCGGGGACAGTTTGCTGGTTTGTCTAAGATTTGGTATTTCTGAAACTGCAAGCATAGCTAACATGCCTCTGAGGCAGTAACTTCAACAGTAGAAATAGCTTGTGTGTGACTGCCCTCAAAACAGTGACAAGCGACTTTGTCCGAACTCTCACTGCTTGGTATTGTGGTAATTCTCTTTGGAGGGGAGCTTGGTCTATGGGCGATACGAGCGCTACAACATCATCACCCACTACCAGTATCAGCCAACCATCATCAAGCCCTCCCATCACCATCTCTTCTGTAGAAACCCCAACAGCTACCCCCACGCCAACACCAGAACCCCCGCCAGGCCTACCCATTGGTCCAATTGTCGGCGGTGTTATCGGTGGACTTGTCGTCATCGGACTGAGTATCTTCGCCATTGTTTGGATGCACGGGCGGAACAAGAGAAACAGAGACAACTCGGGTCATGTCGGAACACCCGGTCAGAATCTGCCGCATACACCAGAAGCGATTCAAACGCCAGTCAGTTCGGCAGAGTCATCACAATATGTTTACAAGCCTGTTAGTAACGGGTACAGGGGTAATTATCCATCCACACATTCGCCGGACGTCGCACCCCCGGACAATGCATATTCCCAGCACTCAAGGGCGTATGAACATGAAACTGGAGAACTAAGTCCTATGTCCTCCCAGGTTCCGGCATATAGAAATGCCTCGCAGGATCTTTCTGTCCAAGGTGTGTTCGAGGTACCCTGCACGAATGCGGCTGGCACTGGTAACAATGCCACAGAACTCTCGTCTGAGCATCGCCGATCAGAGTAGGGAAAATTTTCACTCAGGTATCTGGAAGTCTCGTCCTGTAGACTATACACGATATAAATCCTGCTTGGTTCCAATTCCGTGCTCATTCCATGGAGTTTATATTTCACTGCAATAAAGAAACCATGTTTCAAGGTGCCACGCGCATGCCATGATAGTGAGCTGTGGCGCATAGCATATCCCGCGGTGAAGACAATCCATTGCCCTTATCACCCGTCCCACCTCATGTAACCCCGTGTACAGTGAACAAACTATACTGATCATAATGCAACGTCAAGACCTAGAATGGCTGGTCAAAATAACTTCAGACAGGCTTATCCAGTAGCACTGAGAGCATGACGCAATGTTCATCGTGGTCTATGATCATGACCTGACTTGGCGTTCTGTGACTTCCATACCATCTTATTAATGAATCTTTCAAGACATTGGCCACGATTGATGGGGCACCAAAAAAAAAAAAAAAAAAAAACAGGTTGAGATACGAGGTCGTAACGTCCCACACCCACTTCTGGGCACCCCCCACATTTGGGCACCCCATTTACACCAAAAACGCCGTTTTTCGAAATTCTATATTAAACTAACTACTATACTTACTAAGAAAAGAAAATATATATAAACTATGTTAAGTATAATTATAGCCATCTAATTTTTTATAAAGGTTTAAATATAATAATAGTTATAATATAGAAGTTTAAAACTAAAAGCTTTAAAATGTTAGTAGATACTAGTAACTTACTAGTATTCCTTAACATTAGAAAAATATATTTTCGCTTATATATACTTATTTAAAAAATCTAGGAAATTAATATTTATACTTATTAAAAGTATATAATTATATCTAAAAGAGATTTAAAAGTATTACTTTAGTAAATATAGTATAATTAAGGGTTAAAATTCTATAATAGAAACTTTTCTTAAGGGAAATTTTAAAATATTATTCTAAGCTTAAAGAATTTTTTACTAAGTATAAGAATATATAAATCTACTATATCTTACTTAAAAATTCTAATCATATTAGTTAAATATCTCTACCTATTTTATATATTAAGATATAGGCTAGGTAAATTAGTATTATAAATGTTAAACCTTGAATTTATAATACTTATTATCAATAATACTAGTATATAGCTACTTAAGTATTATAATTAAGTCTTAATCTATTTAACATATATTTATTCTCTTTAATAAGTAAAGTATTTAGTTTAATATAGAATTTCGAAAAACGGCGTTTTTGGTGTAAATGGGGTGCCCAAATGTGGGGGGTGCCCAGAAGTGGGTGTGGGACGTTACCGTGAGCTGCCATGGCTGCTATGGCACAGGAACAAATACGGCGAAGAGAAAGGGATTTTGACGCCATCGGCTTTTATTATAGACTCTATGATAAATGTTTGAGCGTTTGCGAGGTGGTTATTGGAGTTTACTCCCATTTAATATCTTGAGAATAGTCTTAACATTTTGTCCAATCTTTTTAAAACGACGCCGTCGATATCACGTCCTCACGCTGACGGCGATAATAGGTGGTTTGTACTCTAGCGTATCATCAAAGTCAAATCATACTGACCATTTCCAGACATCCTTCCAATGATACTTGAAATAAAGACAAGTAAAGATCTAGTTGTCGATAATTATTGTGATCCCTTTTGCCTTTAGCAGTTGACAGTGTCGTCTTGTTACTACCATGTGAATCATCATCTTACGGGCTGCTCCATAACCCCTTCAAAATCATTTTCATCTTGAATCTTGAAATGTACCCTTGTCCAAGGTGGAGCGTGATCGGGCAATTCGGACGCCCAGAGGTTTACTTTGTAGCAGCATTTCTAAGCAATTTCTTGGGCGTTTTCACTTGTCTCCAACGGGTATGTTGCCCCAACGGTTTAGTGGAGGCTTGGAGTCAAAACAGTGCACATTATTGGCTGACAACGGTTTCACGACTCCAACACTATCTACGAATCTGTCACTGCTCCGGCACTGGGCACCCCTCCCCTGAGCTTTTTTGCGTGACATGGGCCCTCGCATGCCACCATCCAAACACCTTACCCTTTATCGAATCCACCAAGGGGGGGCACTGTGGGTGGAAATGTCGGTGCCTATTTATCAGGGACGCTTCTCCCTCTCAATCTCTCGAGATCATGATAAGACAATACACTTATACCTCCTCATCTCATTCTACCTGTTTCTGAGTCTTGAACGCACATAATCAACATCGCCCATCATGTCATCTAAGCTTTTCCAGCCGCTCAAAGTCGGCCAAGCGCAATTATCTCACCGCGTGGTGATGGCGCCCCTCACCAGATTCCGATTCGATGCTGACCACATCCCCCTTGATATCGCTCTCGAATACTATGTCCAGCGTGCTTCAGTCCCCGGTACTTTGATCATTGCTGAGGCCGTCCTGATCTCCCCCGCTCACGGTGGTTTCCCCAACGCCCCGGGAATTTGGAATGAGCGCCAGATTGCTGGCTGGAAGAAGATCACCGATGCTGTTCACGAAAAGGGCAGCAGCATCTTCTGCCAGCTCATTGCGCCCGGTCGCGCTGCTGTCGTACCTGTTTTGGAGAAGGAGGGCGGATACCCTCTGTTGAGCTCAAGTGCCGTTCCCATCGATGCCAACTCCCCGGTTCCGCGCGAGATGACGGCCGAGGAGATTGCGCAGGCCGTCAAGGACTTTGCGCAGGCCGGCAGAAACGCCATCGCCGCCGGATTCGACGGCATTGAGGTCCACGGAGCCAACGGCTATCTGGTTGATCAGTTCCTTCAAGATACCTGCAACAAGCGCACAGATCAATGGGGCGGAAGCGTGGAGAACCGGGCTAGGTTCCCCATTGACGTCGCCGCTGCGTTGGTCGATGCCATCGGTGCCGACAAGGTGGGCTTCCGAGTCAGCCCGTGGAGCAACTTCCAAGGCATGAGAATGCAGGACCCTGTGCCTCAGTTTTCATACTTGGCACAGAAGCTCAAAGATCTCAAGTTGGCTTACCTGCACATCATCGAATCCCGCGTCAACAACTGGCAAGATATTGAAAAGGTGGAGGGAATTGAGTTCCTTTTGGAAATTTGGGACAACGTTTCGCCTGCCCTGGTTGCTGGCGGTTTTACTCCTGAACTGGCGAAAAGAGCCGTGGATGAGGAGTACGCCAAGTGGGATGTCGCCGTTGTTTTCGGCCGCCACTTTTTGGCGAATCCGGACCTCCCGTTCCGGATCAAGCACAACCTGCCGTTGAACAAATACGACCGGGAGACCTTTTACACCCCGTCAATCCCGCAAGGCTACACCGATTATCCCTACCACCCTGAGTTCAAGCCAGGAACGCCTTTGGCATGATGAAAAACAAACACCGATAGTTTAACGAAGATAAATGTGGATTTGATGGTATTGATGAAAAAAATAAAATAGACATGATTCCTGATTTACGCCCCTTTTATGAAAGCATCCATGATGTTTGTTCAATAATTTGACGATAGTAATCGAAGCGTCAGAAACGACGCAAGCAAGGGTATTTGAGGTTAAAAGCAGCATCCATCCTCCTTGTCATCGACGCCTTTGACGAAATGGCATCTTATCGAAACTCCTTCGGCCTCATCAGGTAACACCAATGGTAGACATCGGGATCGTGAGGCTTCAGTTTTGGCGTAGGGATCTTGGCGATTACCTCTACGTCGAATGGTAGTCCCTCAACGTCAAAGCGGCAGAACGAGTAGCTCAACGAAATCCAGCAGCCGTCATCTGTGAGGTGCCGCCTTACTCCCTCGGCCATGCGCAAAAACTGTTCTTCGCCACCACACGAAACAGCATCGACGGTGCTCTTGTCGATGATGAGATCAAACTTGTCAGGAAGGTGAAGTTGAGTGACATCCGCAACGAGATAGCGCATCTTCACGTCACCGAATACTTGCTTCTCCAACATCCTGCCGCGGTCCATTGCGAGAGGCTCGAAGTCGACGTTGGTCACATTCTCAAATCCCCTTTGCCTAAAATGGTTCTGCAAATCGCTCGTTCCGAAGCCTAGCTGCAGGATTGGTGCGAAATCATCGAGTTGGGCCAGGTATGGGTCCAAGATCGACATAAAGGTTGCAGATTCGGTCAACCACTCAAAATTGGTCTCGGCGACAAATCTGTTGCCCCAATAACTTTGTTTGTCAAAATCGGCCGGCATTTTGGTGATAACTGAGTGGGAATTTGTTTGGTGAGCTCTTGGATCGTGGTCTCGATGGATTTCAGTATTAGACGTGGAGAGTATCGGAGTTTATCATCTCATTGACAGATCCGCTCAAAACTTTGCAAGCCCACAATTTACGTAACACCGAGACCCGTTTGTGACATCATTACCATGAAAACCTAATGCCAAGTTCCTTGTTATCTTCAATGTGCCTTCAGAGTTCCGCAATATCAATTTTCATGACCATCATGATTCGACTTGGTGTAAGCATTTGAAGCTTCTCGCCTATTGTTGCGATGCGCCACCAATCAAAAGTTGTAAAAGTGATGTGTATGTAAGAAGATTGTATCTTTTAGTCCGTCATAAGAGTTCTTTACGAAATAAAGATTGGGATTTTGCTAACCATTAGTGTGCTATTTGACCATTGCGGAATGCTATGACACTCTGTTCCTCTAGATAAGAGATGACCAATAATTGTTACTGCTCAGTTCCCAAAAGAAGTTTTCACGACGCACATTTCAATGATCTTGCATTCGATCAGAATGGATAGGTCATGGTTTTACAGTCTCACGTTGAACTTGTGAAGTAAATAAAACCGATGCGGCTAAGACAGGAAACTGACAATCATGCTTTTTGCCTCCAAATTTTCGAGCTATTTGAAGTCATGAGCCTCGATAAATGCAGACAGTTCAACTGGATTGAATGAATTTCAACGCAAGGCTTATATGGGAGATGACTTGCGAAGCACTGCAAATCCCGAGGTGCTGGTTCAGTGCCGAACTCGTCAGGCAACAACAAGTCAGTTAGCCACAGAGTCTTGCACAGGACATCCTTTTCAAATTATTGTTAAGTCAAACCTTATGATTTTCCGGAGCTCACTGGTATTTTTGACTATTAGAAGCTTGCTGCTGAACCAATGGCTTGGCAAAATGCACCTTGAGCTCGAGTGAGCTTGTCGAGACAAATCAGGCCTTATCTTCAAAATTGCCCCACGAGAAGTGTTTCGAGGTTCTCAATTAAACTTGGCTGGTGATGAAGACGAATTCGAACGCCGATTATGCACGCGCAAATGCATGCATTGTGTTAGCAGCATTTCTGCGCCAAAGGGCTCTGTTGTAAATTCGGCAATTTGGCGTTGCAAATAACATACTCAGAAACTCGTCGATCCCCATACGAAGCTGAATCAAGTGCCACGAAGATCTTTTCTGAGTTGATGCCAAAAGGCGTTATCGGAATTATCAACTCCACTTGGCAGCCAAAGTATTCGCGCCTGATGATATTTGCGACTATGGAACAAGGCGCTGAACAAGACTCAATAGATCGCTTTACATCCAAATGCCAACATTATAACTGCAGGGAACGCGAGTACACTGGTTGGTAAGTCTGGTATAGGCCTAACCACTCAAACAAGTTAGACGACTGATCTGATCTGAGACACCAAATGCATCTGTACGGTTAAGACTGGCCGATGGGTTGCGCGTCGTGCACTTGTAGAAACGCTGCTACGGTCTACAAACCAATTTGTCCTTGTCTTTGTAGTCTTATGAATCGAGACCACTCGTTTTTCAAGTCCTAAACAGTCAGTACCACCTTCGAACCAGCCATCGATTGTTTGTCCTTTGGATTGGTGGCCCTCCAGACTACTCTTGGTGGCGCTGAGAGCTTCGGGCACAGGTTATTTTCACGCGGTAAAACGTTGACTTCGTGTGTTGGGGCAATAGATTGCGAGGATGTGAAAATGTCTCACAATCTAGGAAGCGTTGAACTGTTCCTAATTCTCAGCCAAGAAGGAATTATTTCTTCAACATCTGTGCCCTGCCGATAACGTCCCACACCCACTTCTGGGCACCCCCCACATTTGGGCACCCCATTTACACCAAAAACGCCGTTTTTCGAAATTCTATATTAAACTAAATACTTTACTTATTAAAGAGAATAAATATATATTAAATAGATTAAGACTTAATTATAATACTTAAGTAGCTATATACTAGTATTATTGATAATAAGTATTATAAATTCAAGGTTTAACATTTATAATACTAATTTACCTAGCCTATATCTTAATATATAAAATAGGTAGAGATATTTAACTAATATGATTAGAATTTTTAAGTAAGATATAGTAGATTTATATATTCTTATACTTAGTAAAAAATTCTTTAAGCTTAGAATAATATTTTAAAATTTCCCTTAAGAAAAGTTTCTATTATAGAATTTTAACCCTTAATTATACTATATTTACTAAAGTAATACTTTTAAATCTCTTTTAGATATAATTATATACTTTTAATAAGTATAAATATTAATTTCCTAGATTTTTTAAATAAGTATATATAAGCGAAAATATATTTTTCTAATGTTAAGGAATACTAGTAAGTTACTAGTATCTACTAACATTTTAAAGCTTTTAGTTTTAAACTTCTATATCATAACTATTATTATATTTAAACCTTTATAAAAAATTAGATGGCTATAATTATACTTAACATAGTTTATATATATTTTCTTTTCTTAGTAAGTATAGTAGTTAGTTTAATATAGAATTTCGAAAAACGGCGTTTTTGGTGTAAATGGGGTGCCCAAATGTGGGGGGTGCCCAGAAGTGGGTGTGGGACGTTACTGGCTGATCCAAAAATGGGTTGAAACGATAAGCTAGGCGACGCCTACAAATCTACCCTCGTTTGGCCCTGTGTATCGTTTGTCCCCCCTGTCCCGGAGTTTAGGCGCTTTTCCAAATCATTCAAGCTCTCTTTGATATTCTTTTGAATGTCAAAGTTCCACACGATTTCTGCCCTAGCTTTGAGTTCTCGTTCGGTTTCGAGAAAATCCTGCGAAATACCAGAGCGAGCTTCATACAACTGCCCCACCCTTCGACTGCTCTCTACTAACCAGTGTCCCCTTTCTCTACGACTCGCATCGAAGGCAGCAAAAGCCGCAGTGAGTTCGCTGTTGTTTTGAACTCGCTCATCGGCCAGCAATGCCACAAGAACAGCACAATCCTCGATGCAAATACCTGCGCCTGCACCTTGATGTGGCGTACTCGCGTGAGCTGCATCGCCGATTAGACAAATTCGTCCTTTGGCGAAGGTTGGGACCGGGTGATCCGCAAGATCGAATACTCCCCACTACCAATTGTCAGCTAAAAGATTATAACTAAGAGTGAAGGACTAACTCGGTCAACTGTCTTCATCCTTTTGATCAGTTGTCGAAGCCGAGGATTGAGACCATCGGAGTCGGAATAGAGATCCTCTTCCCTCGCTGGGAGAGTGTATTGCGTCTGACTGGGCCAGTTGTCTCTGTCCGTACGATACATGACTGCATTACAAATGCTGCCTTCGGCTATTGGATAAGTGATGAGGTGCAAGTCCTCAGCGAGCTGGCTTTCTATTAACTCCTTATCGATGCAGATGAATTAACCAAGCTACTCACCCACATGTTGGCGGCCATTGCTCTTTCTTTCCCAACAACTTCGATAGCTTGGTCCATTGGTATCAGACCTCGGTAGCAAAACTTATGCGTATATCCACTAGTTGCAGATGGATGGTTTTGCCCGACGACAATTTCGCGAGTACGCGACTTAATCCCATCGCATCCGATCACCGCATCCACCTCTTCCACAGTACTATCGTGGAATAGAACTCGAAGCTTCCCAGGTGTAACACGAGACTCCTCGATACTGTCCAATTGCTTGTTGAAACGGGTGATACCGTCGGGAAGAAGTCTGTACAGCTCTTGAAGGAAATGGGCTCTGTGGCAACCTCTCGAACCGATTCCGGTGTCTCCCAGAGAAAAAACAACTTGATCATGATTATCCTCTGCTGAGCCGTCAAGAAAATCCCATTGCAACACTGGCTGGGCCACCTTTTCAAAAGCCTCGTAAATGCTCGGATCGCAAAGCTTCATTGCCGGTATCGCATTAGGAGATATACCTAACCCCGCACCGATTTCGCCAAAAGCATGTGCCTTCTCGTAGATGGTACATGGAATATTGCGTTGGGTAAGAGAGATGGCGAGAATAACTCCCGATATCCCACCGCCAATGATGGCAATCTCGAAATCTTTGCTCTTGGGCAAAGGCATCATGGAGAAGCTCTTGCCTGATGACTGACGTGTGTTGGGAACATTCGAGATAATCAGATTGTAGGTAGTGGCTCTAATTTGTATAGTATCTCAAATAACTTTAAGGTTCGGCCGGATGTGGCTGCAAATGTTATTCATTGACTTTTATCAGATCACTTCTGCTTTTGCCACGTCCGAGTCGCGACTATCTTTTAGCGAGTTAATCCGATGAATTAGTCCCTTGAATGCTTACTAGAAAAAAAGTTCATATATTTTTTGACGCATCACCACACTTACCTGCACATTCGCGGTGTGCATTTCAGAGCGTTTGTTCAAACATAACACACCCAGGATGCTCGGTGAGATCGTCACGTATAGTATTCCAAGGATGGAGCTTCACAGCTTGCAAGAAAAATGTGTCAGTCTGCCGTTTTGCTCGATCACTTAGGTGGTAAAGTCTGTCCGATTTTTCTTTCAATTTTGCCTTCATGACCTCGAGAGAGGCACACACTTCTATATTGGTAAGAGGGTAAATTCTTGAGTTCTTAAAGGAGTAGCTGGCTTACCAAGACACCTAGGTTATCATTGTCTGTTTGTCTCTGCCTCATTGACTGGTAAAATGCAAACCAACCTACATAATACTGTAAAGTGTATCTAAATCTATGAACTACAAAGTAAAAAGGTTACTGTCTTGTCCTTCCGCCTTCAACTTCTTGTTCGCTCTTGTAAGCATGACTTTCATAATCGCGCAAGTGACGATACTGAATGCTGATGACGCCATCATCAGCAGATTCGCCATAAGATATCGTGGACTATCCCCTGACGGAAAGAAATAGGGACTCCATATGTTTCCCAACTGACTGAGCAGGTTGATAATTGCCGTCGCACATGCTCTCTTTTCAGGAGTTTGGTTTAGTGTCGAGCTCGCCCAGCTGAATACCATCGCATTACTAGAGAAGCAGCCACAGATGTATAAGAAGGCAGCAGCATAGCGCGCCGCATTGTTGATGGTCGAAACAGATATGATGAAGCCGATGCAGGCTACGGCCTGGGGTACTGAGATGTGGAAACCGCGCTCTTTGCGACGATCCGAGGAGTATGCAGTGAGGAACGCAACAACAGTGGCGACTAAGTATGGCGGTGCAGTTAGAATAAGCGTCAAGGTGTTACTGCCTAGCTGGAAGCCTTTGACGATGGTGGGAAAGAAATTGTTGAAGCCATAGGCGCTGTGGTTCGCCGTTAACATAGCAACCTGTATGAAATCTGTTAGTTGACTGCTTTGCCTTTGGGTGCGTTAACCTCATTACTTACGAAAACCCATGTACGAATGTCTTTAACAGCGAGTTTGAGTCCATTCCACACGCTAGAGTCGGCATCTGGCAGGGAGACTCTATCCCTCTTGATACGTTCCACTGCAACCATTTGCTCTTTATCAGTCAGGAGCCACTTTGCCACACCAGACTTCTGCCCTGGGAAGTCTGGAAGTAGGATCGCGCCTATTATTGCCGCTACAAAGCTGCCTGCGCCTTCTATGATGAAGAGCCACTGCCAACCCGCAATACCTCTGGCACCCTCGAGCCCGGAAAGTACACCGGCTGCGATGAGTCCAGAGAAGGCCGTCGCAAGGAGAACTCCAGAGTATAGAATGGCAGTGCGGAATGCCAGTTCTTTCCGTGGATACCAGCAGCTAAGGAGATACATGGCACCTGGGAAGAAGGGTGCTTCTGCAATACCGAGGAAGAATCGAATGACGAGGAGATGTGTATAGTTGCCTGCTCCAGCAGTAGCCGCTGATATGACGGACCAGAGCGCAGTCCATGCAGGGATATAGAGCGAGGGACGAGTACGGGTTAGGAGCATGTTACTGCACGTTTTGTCAGATTAGCGAAGTGGTTACTTGGCAGTTGTGTGATTACCTTGGGAGTTGCATAAGCATGTATCCAATGTTCAAAATAGATACGGCAACGTTGAACTGGCTGCCGACAAGGCCAAGGTCTTTCTCAAATGTGCTTAGGCGAGCTTGACTGAATAGTACCGATCGTCAACCAGATGTTCGAGTTACCAAAGACACGCAAAATTCCCGTACTTACGCAATGTTGTTTCTGTCGAGATAATTGAAAAGATAGAGAACCCAGACAACCGGAATCAGGGTTAGATCCAACTTCCTAGTAAGGCTCTTCTCAACTGTCGCATACTCTTCCTCTGACATTTCAAAGCGGTCGCCGGCATCTTTCTCAGACGCGACGTCTTTCTCGTCTTCAGGCGAGACGTTGCCTATGTGGTCTGAAGTAGCCTTGAAAGCATCCTCTTTGCTCTCGGTGTCGTAAGCAGCCATGCTCTCGGTTTCTGCCGGTGGCTTTACAAGTATCGACTTTTTGCTGATATTGATATCGTCGACTGGAAGAAGAGCACCGTCCTATGTCGATTAACACAGTCAGATGCTACATTCAATGACCAAGACCTAAGAAGTTGCCGTAAACCGAAGGTTCTGTGCTCGAGAAACAATTGGAAAAACCCAACGTACTTACTTACACCTTTTAAACTGTCCATCAGGGGCAGGTATCCCTCGCCCAACTCTATGGCCTGCTGAGTATACGGGGTCCACGGATCAAGATGTTCAGTGAAAGTTACCCCGCATTCCCAATGAACAACCCCAGATTATGGCGTGTTCCACCGCTGAAACTAGGCATTTGCTCTACTGAATGCTTAGCATTACCACTGTAAGCGTCTGTATCTACCCCCCTCTTCCCCAGATTGTATTCATTGATATCCCTGACTTGAGGTGACGGAGTAGTCCATACACTCTAAACGGATAGCTCCGAAAACCGGATTACTCCAGCCATTCAGGAACGCTGTAATGTCCAGAAACGCCACCTACTTCAGCCGCGTGCGGACTAACCCGCTGAATCACGGAGTAAGCCGTGAAAAGGAGTAATCCAGAGTTGAAAAAGGATTACTCCGTCATACTGCTTCCCCGTAACTGCAACAACAACAGTTCACGATGGCTAGATCCGTGAGAATGATGCGTAATATTCGGAAACACGGCTAGAGGTCGTTATTGCAACTGGGAATCATCTCCACATAACTCATCTTTCCTGGGGTAAGGACATTTGTAGGAACCCGCGGACAAAGTGCTTGTTTCGAGGGTTATTTTGTGGAGAGGCGGGGGTAAACGGGTTGATTACAATCCTATGTCTTGTGATTCGCCTAAAGATTTGTCTGCTTTCATCGACACATCATGCAGAATGCCTAATTCAACGTACGTTACTTGGTGGCTTGGAATCAACAAGACCAGATTCATCTGACACACTGAATAGTTCTCTTTGTGCAATAAAAACTGAAATTCAAGATGCTATGCCCCAACGCCTCGAAGTGATCATGTTGTTTACAATACAATGGTTACGAATACTAGTTTCCTCTAATGTCCTTTCACTCAAGTCCTCCAAATAGATCAAACTCCTCACGCAAGGGCAACGCTTTTGATGTAGTTGAGAGCACTTCCCGCCCGCAACCACTCAATCTGGTTGGTCTCGTACGAGTGATTCAGCTTCGCCTCCCACCGAGATCCCTCCCTTGTCACAACTTCCATCGTAACCTGCTTGCCAGGCTGCAGCTGCCCTTCCTCAACGTCCAAGAGCGTGATGCGGTCGCCCTCATTGATCTTGTCGTAGTCCGCGGGATCAGTAAACGTCAGGGGAAGCATGCCTTGCTTCTTGAGATTTGTCTCGTGGATTCTTGCAAAGCTCTTGGCTATGACCGCCACGCCTCCGAGATACCGCGGCTCAAGCGCGGCGTGTTCTCTTGAGCTTCCCTCGCCGTAGTTGTTGTCGCCGATGATGCACCACCTGATGCCGCTTTTCTTCATGCTCCGCGCTGTTTGGGGCACTGGTTTAATCTTGTTCCCGTCGGTGGGATCAGCTGCCTTCCCGATCATTTGTAGTGAACTGGGGTCAGGCAGGAACGCGTTTGTGACACCGAGGAGGAGGTTGTTGCTGATGTTCTCAAGGTGGCCGCGATAATTGTACCACGGGCCTGCCGGGGATATGTGATCTGTCGTGCACTTCCCACGGACCTTGACAAGGATTGCCAGGTTGCTCGCGTTTCCTGGTTTCCACGGCTTGAATGGGGTCAAAAGTTGAAGTCTGTCGCTGGCAGGATCAATGTTGATTGTGAGGTCGGAAGTATCGGCCATGATGGGAGGTTGAGACCTGTCGGCACCAGGAGAGAAGGCAGCGGGAAGTTCCTCTGCTACAGGGGGAGAGAATCGGAACGATTTCGCTGCACCGGGTACAGGAATAGCGTCAGTGACGGGATTGAATGCAAGGTGGCCGGCAAAGGCGAAGGTGGTGGCAAGCTCAGGAGACGTTACGAAGGAGTGCGTCGCAGGATTGCTGTCATGGCGACCTGTGAAATTTCTGTTGAAGCTTGAGATGACAGAGTTCTTCTCTGCTCCTTTGACGTCAACATCCTTTCGATCCCATTGTCCTACACAGGGACCACAGGAGTTGCTCAACACGGTGGCGCCAGCTTGTCGTAGCGTTTCCAAAATGCCTTCCTTCTCAGCCGTCGCGCGGATCTGTTCACTGCCAGGGCTGACAAGAAACGGAGTCTTTGTCCGCTCCAACCCGGCTTCTTTCGCCTGTACAACAAGGTTGCGTACCTTTTCCAGGTCTTCGTACGAACTGTTGGTACAGCTCCCCACTAGACTACAGCTGAGTTCTGTAGGCCAAGAACTCTCGCTGATATGGTCCTTGAACTGGGAAAGCGGGTGTGCAAGGTCAGGGGTAAACGGTCCATTGATGTGAGGCTCAAGAGTTGAGAGATCAATCTCGATGATGTCATCATAGAACCGGTCACTACCCTCATCCGCAGTCAAAAGTACCTGTTTGAAAGAGTTGGCGTATTTAGCAACATCTTCGCGCTTCGTCGCTGCCAAGTACCGTGCCATGGCTTCTGAATAGGGGAATACGCAGGAAGTCGATCCGATCTCCGCCGACATATTGCAGACCGTAGCCATGGCTGTAGCCCCAAGTGTCTCTGTGCCTGGCCCAAAGAATTCAATAATCTTTCCCTTGCCCCCAGAGACGGTTAGAATCCCGGCAAGCTTGCAGATAATGTCCTTGGATGAGCTCCATCCTTGAAGCTTGCCTGTCAACCGCACGCCAACAACCTGAGGACACGCAAGTTCCCAAGGCATCCCAGACATAGCATCGACAGCATCCGCGCCGCCGACGCCAATGCCGAACATGCCCATCCCGCCGGCGTTGGGTGTATGCGAGTCGGTCCCAATCATGAGGCCGCCAGGGAAGGCATAGTTCTCGAAGATTGTCGTGTGGATAATACCAGCGCCGGGTTTCCAGTATCCAATCCCGTATTTCTTCGTTGCGCTGCTCAGGAAGTTGTACACCTCCCTGTGGTCGCTCGCGGCTCTCTTCAAGTCCTCCTCATCTCCCTTTTCTGCTACAATCAAATGATCGCTGTGGACTGAAGTTGGTACTCTAACTCGTGGAAGGCCGGCGCTGATGAACTGCAGCAGCGCCATTGTCGCGGTGGCGTCATGGCATGCGACGCGATCTGGTCGCAGGCGCAGTATCGTCTTGCCTCGTTTGATCTCATCAAGCACCCAGCCATTCTCCCCTGGAATCAAATGGCTATATAGGACTTTCTCGGATAGTGTCAAGGGTCTTTTGTTCGACTTTTGAACATCGCGGAGGGTTCGTAGTCGGTGTTCGTAATCTAGCGTGTTGTACTACGACTCTGTTAGGTATCCGACACCAAGATGAGTACAACTGAGTAGACTTACAGGTTCTAAAGGACTCAAGGCAACTTTCCCTGATGAGGTTGCAAAATGCCTTGTCCTTGATGCAATTGGTGCAAGATACCCTTGCCTCAGCAACAGACATGCTTTCAAACGGGCCTCGCTTGACAAGGTAAATGACATGATGGCAACTTTGGCAACAATACGATTGTCCGCCAACGGCAAGACTGCCGGAATCTCGCCATCTTTTCAGTTTCGTCCTACTGGCCAGCAACGTTATAGAATCTCTATCTTTCGTCTCGCAAAGTCGCGAACAGTTATGACCCTCGGTTGAGCCGATACGGATAGCTCCGCTCTAGTTGCCGTTCTGGTAAGAAATGACGGAGTAATCCGGGCGTTGTACTAGGATCCACACGGACTACTCCGTCCACCATAGTAAAATCATCGGTTGGCCGGAGTAACCCGTCTTCTTCCTTTTACCACTGAGGCGAGTATAACGGGTCTATCCACCTAGATGGATTTGCCTGACCACAAGATAATACAATTGATGATGGCAAACTTAGTAGTTGGTGTTGGAAAAGTGGGCCATCTCATAGGGGTCAGCTATACCTGCTAGAGGAAAACTCCAGCTGAACTCTGACTTGTCAAAGTCGGCAAGAAACGTCTCGATCTCCGGAACATAGTCGCCAGCGCCTGGGGGCGGCGGATAAGCGCTCTCGTGGTAGACTCCCTGCCATTGTAAGGGATCCTGCTGATGCGCCATGGCTACGGCAGCAGCGGATGAAACTGGGATCTGGTGCCAAGACGCGTCTGCACCGTTGAGCGGAATGTGGGCGGCGGCGTCGGTTTGCTGGCCCGTTGCGTCATAGATCACCTGTGCTCCGTCGGCGTGGTCCATGGGATTTTGGCCCTCTTCTAGTCGATCTGTAGCTAGTGGTATGAACAGTCGAGGGTTCTTTGAGGGCATATTGCCGGTGTATAGCTTGCGAGTCGACAATAGCACCAAAGCTTCCTTGTCCCTTTTTGACTGATGGCCACCACTCGCCACCGACAGTCAAAAGACTCGAGCACGAGCGCAAGCTCCTCGCCAAATCCGCTGTTGATGCGTTCTGTCGAACCGTTGAACAGGTCCAAAACGAGTATATCAGTGTCGCACCAGCAGCGAAGATGTTTTGTACCGTCCGCCATCCATGGTGGAGGCCTTGCATGTCGTGCAACATCTGATACTCTTGAAGAATAGACGCAGAGTTATTGAAACAAATCTGCAGAGATTCCGGAGACGGATTCCGAATTGCTTGTGAAGGTTGGAATAACATGACCATAGTAGTATGGTACTTGATCTTCAGTTTGATTTGCCACATTCGCCGTTGCCTGTTATCGAGACCTGGGAAGTCGAACGATTCGTTCGACACTCTTTCCCACCAGTCTATAAGCTCTTCCTTTATCCTTGCCTGTTGTGTAGGCGGGTTCTGGGGCAGAGGGAACCACGCGGAGTCGGAGGGGAGATGGTATAGTTGGAGTTTCACTTCGGAGACGATTCGATCCAACTCGAATTGGTACCGGCTAAAATGCAAGACAGCCGCTGTAAAAGACGACGGAATAGGGCCGTCTATTGCACCATGTCGTGGGGGATGAGATTCGGGCAATTTGATATCGAACGTTTCGTCTCGGAATCCGAGTGGACGCCCCTGAATGGAGGACACGGACCTATTGAAAATCAGAACAAACCCAGAGACGCTCGCATACGCCAGGATTAATTTTCCATACCTATCTAGAGAGTAAATGGTGAAAAACACAAGCCGCCTTATTTGCTGGTTTTCGTAGTCTCCAGGTTGGGCAGGGGCCGGCGGTTCTCTATGAATGCCGAGCTCGACACAATGTGCAAGTGCAACATGAATCAACGTCCAAAGATTGACTTCTGCTGGAGTGATCATGCTGTGAATGATGAGAACCACCAGGGCCTGAATAGAGGACAAGGATATTTGAGAAAAGCAGTCCTTGGAGAAGTGTAGAGCGGCCCTGTAGAACCTCTCGGGAGGGAACTCGTACACTCTAGACCTAATCTTGACGACAGCAGCAATATTGAAAACCATAAAAAGTATAAAGGCCACGACTGGCATCGGTACCGTATGGAGCCCCTGTTCCCCAGGTAGCCTTTGTCGGCCGTTCCAACGGAACGCTTGCATAGTAGAAGGCCAACCATGCGGGAACGGGCCGTCTAATGAACATTCAAACGTCGAGTAGAGCGCATCCAACGCACTGAGGAGCGAAGTTGGTTCCAGAACTGGGTAATCGGGATGCACCCAGCGGATGTATGTATGTATAAGCTTGACTGCGTCTTCTTTCCTGGGGAGTTCCTATAGGGTGGGTTAACACTTGATCTTGGTCTGTTTCGGACAAAGAAAATTTTTCCAAAGACCAACCTGACGCAGAAAGACGTGTAAAGAGCGATTATACTGTTGTGATGCACTGTTTGGTACGGAAGTGTCATGCCATTCTGAAGATGGCCCTTGTGCCTGTACATCTTCTAACAGCGCCGCAGGTGTAGAACCGGCGCTCGAGGGAGAAGCCCCGATGAGGTTTGTAAACAGAACCCCGGAGCTCGATCCTAGATAGTGTTTCTGACTGGAGTCGGAGTTGAGAGACAGCATGCCCAGGTTCATGGCGACTGAGTGAGCACGATCTGGGAACTGTTCGTAATGGTCGTATGACCCTGCAGCTTCCGCGGGGCGTTTTAGAGACTGACGTTGGGAACCCAGACTCAGAGTCCGGCCCATAGGTTGGCTACTCCCTCTGCCGGACCTCGGAGACGATGATGAGATGTCATCTTCATTGTCTCCACGTCCGGCGCCGGCAGCCGAACCCTTCGGATCCGGGAAAGCGTCGATCTGGGGGCCAAGAGCCAAGTCAACGTCGGGCAGTCGTTGTCTGATGATGTCTTCCAGCCATTGGATTCTGTTTCGAGCGGCACTTGCGAAGCTATCGTGCGGAACAAGCCGTCAGCGCATAATCATTATTTCGACTTTGCATCATAACCAGCCCCCCAGCGGAGAGCCCCGGATAGCAGTTGACACATAGGATATAAAGTCCGAATTGCAGTGACTTACTTGCGAGGAACCAATAATCCTGAATTCTGACTGTCGACATCTAGGCAAGTTTCGCCGGCTTTTGCGCAGTTCGTACATGCCGGGACTTCTCCGTCACACTGGTGAAGAGTGAGTAACACGGAATCATTGGGCCGGAGCCACGCGGTCCCCAGCCCAGCAAGCTAGACACGCAAGGGGGGGCCAAAAGCCGATATGAAGTGAGAGAGAGGGCTTACCTTAATCCGTCTTGTGCGACATCGCCGACAAGCAAGCCGTACTTTCTTGGGTGGATTCACCCGCGTAGCCATCTTTTTCAGTGAATGAACGGGCTCAACTTTTTTCTCTCTTTCAATTTTTCTATTTTGCGGTTTTGTTGTTTGTGGGATTGATGTTGGGTACAACAGTAGATCATGAATGAGAGTGATGAGAAAATGAGTCGAGGTCCAAAGCGACCCCCCGAAACTCAACCGTAATGTTCCTTGTTCGGGGCACGGGGGACATGGTTGGGGGAGGGGGGTAGGAGGGGGGGGCTTGTCACATCACTTTTTACTGGCGAAATGTGGCTTGTCTGTTTTTTTTTTATAAGGAGGGGGTAGACCTTTACAAGCGATCAAGTGAGATGTAAATTTAGTGATAAGCTAAAAGGCATTATGCTTCGGTATGCCGCTGAAGGAAGGTCCAGGATGGGTAAGACCTCGGCCGAACTGTAGCGACCGACGAGCCCATCCTCGTCTCCTTTAACAGCAGGGGGGGGTTGATGAGGTGGCCTTTACAGCATCAGTAGGGAATCTAGCGGACTTTATCTTAGGGCAAATTGCGGCGGAAAAAAAATTGGTTGGCTTCGTTATCCGTTATCCCAAGCACTACACCCATATTATCTATGCATTAAACTAAGCTTCTCAGGGTAGAGGCGGCCAGGTCTTTTCCAGCGTACGTAGTAGGCTTGAGTGGCTCAGTGCCCACTAACAGCAATATAAATCAGTCTCAGTAGGCGAGAGAGTGACGCTAGGCGGTCCCATAAGGCCTCGGTAGTATGTGGGGCCTTCGCATAATCACCAATCAACGTGTCTAGTTCGGTGTCGGGGACTTTACTGAGTTTATTCCGTAAGACCAGGTGACGTGTATCCCGTGCTTTATGGCGAAGGACTACTATCTCTATCATCTGTGGGTATATGTTCCTTGCTGCATCATAGCAGTGTTTCCATTCTAGGTTGAGATGGTAATCAGCGCCGATACCCACACACCCTTACTATACACCAAGCGTATCGTGAGTAAGTAGAGGGTCCCGCTAAGTTATTCTAGTGCGCATCAAGGTTCCTGGGCCTGATGAAGCTCGCTATCCACAACTCAGTTCGTGAGCTTTATCCTCTCCCCCCGTGATGCCTGTCTGTTGTACATTTTCAAACCTGATTTCAAGACCCCTCGTAGCTTAATATCCCAAATAACTTGCCGTGATATCAGTTATTTCAGTCTTTTCCCTGGATCATGTTACACTTTCCTGTGGGTTGGGGCCTCGCAAGGGGGTCAAGGCGCAACTATCATCAACTGAGCACGGAACTCACACTTAGTCATGCCAATAGAGGAGAGATGCTTTATTCTAGCCAAGATATATAGATGTCTAAATCCTAAATAACCGCCGTGGCAGAATGCCGGCCTTCATGATTTCATTTGTGCCTTTACAGCATCTTCTCAGCCACAGCAAATCTCGCAATGCATACTTGATAAATCCATTCAGCCTCAGGTCATGCCAAGACGGGAAAGAAAACTTTTTCTCCCTTCTCTCGTTTTTAAGCCTGATGAAGTCAAGTGGCCGTTTCAGCTCATGGGTTAGACAATCGCCTTGGGGCATCATCCAGCAGCCTCCGCAGGGTGTTGTGAGAGAGTCCCACGATGCTGTCAGTGCCCTTGGTGCCTCTAATTGCGTGATCGGAAGTTTGAGTTGACATCTTCAACAATTTTCTTTTTCGTGTTTTTATTGATGGGATGCGTGGCTCGGAGCAAAGGAAGACGTCGTATAGCCTTTCTAGTAGGGCTATCAAAAAAACTTAGATTCAGATTCAGCGCTTAACATACCGGAAACGGCAGCTTAGTTCTTCACGCAACTTAACTAACGGTTATGGACCAAAGTAAATCTGGATTGCACAGTTGTGTTTGCATTTCTGTACCGCCGCTGCTCTTCTATCAGGACTTGTCCGTCTGCTGTCGCTGAATTCTGTGGCATTTTCAACCCCATCCTTTCGAGCTGCTTGCACATATACACATGATTACGAGTAAATACCTACCGTAGCACAACCGGAAGAAATGGGGAGTGCACCAAGAGGGTTACATTTGACGTTAGTACCCTTGTGGACGGTTATACGACGCGTGCATAGTGGGAAGAAAGCCCAAGCTTTTACCCCATGATGTTTTTTTTTGTCCGCTACGTAGTCAGCCACGAGGGCGGGAACATGGGACGGCGGGAACCGCGCATTACACGGCTTCCACGCTTTCCACGGAACTCTGCATTGTATGTGGTATGTGGCGCAGTCATCTGAAGTCATGGATTGTCGGGGTTCTCGGAAGAGTCCACCTGTCAGGGAGAAATCCGTCATCCATCGGGCATATCCGCTTCACAGACCGGACTACTCCTTATGGAGAACATCGGTTTATCTCCGATCACAACAAGGCTGGAAATCATGCCTTTTGAGCGCGGAAGTGGCATCTCTCAACCTACAGAAGCGTTTGGAAAACCATATACATCTTGGGTCTCTGCTGTAGAGACAATATTTATAACAGTCATGTCGACGTTTATTGTTAGCCGTTTTGGGCCGCCCCCCTCGAAACAACTATGTCCAAAATCGTTAGACGAAAACGACTATCTACTATGGCCACTTTTGCGACAATGAGCAACGGAAAGAACAGGGTTCTTTTCCCACGTGGAGGATGGGACACTCATCATCATATATTCGAACGTAAGTTGCCTGATTCTTTTTACTTGGCTAGTTTCCTGGCTCTTGGATGCACAAAGTAAATCTTTAACTAACTATCTGTCTCTTACCTAGCTGAGTCGTTCCCCTACTGCCCAAATAGGCACCTAACTCCGCCCCCCGCGACTATTGCCTCTTTTCAGACATTCAAGAAAAGTTTGGGTATCACAAAGTCTGTCCTCACACATGGCTTGTCTTATGGGGATGATATAAGTTCCCTGAAGGCTTTCGTACCACGACTGGACGTACAAAATACCCGAGCAATCGGCGTCATCAACCCAGAAACGGTGACAGATGACGAGTTGCATGCCATGCACGAGGCAGGTGTAAGAGGTCTCCGTGTTAATCTGTACCGATACAATGCCATGGAGGACGTGGAGCTCCAAAAGGTCGCTCTCGACGCTCATCTAAAAAGAATAACATCCTTATCCTTGCCCTGGAGTCTGACGATTACAACCATTCGGACTGATTTCTGGGATGACTTGAGGCCTTTTGTTCAAGGAGTCATTGCGAAACAAGGGGTGCCGTTAGTCACGGATCATTTCGCGCTGTTAAAGGCCCCAAGTCTTCTTCCGGCAGAGTACCGCGGCGATCCAACAAAGCAGCCTGGTTTCGACGCCATTATGGAGCTGGTTAGAGATGGCCATCTTTGGGTGAAACTGAGCGCCCCGTATCGTATAAGTGAGCTGAAGCCAGACTACTCGGACGTCAGGTTCTTGGTTCGTGCGTTTGTAGACGCGAACAAGCACCGCGTAATCTGGGGGAGCGATTGGCCACATACGCCACGGATGAAGGTGCGGACGCACGAAGCGGCCATGAAAGAGACACCTTATCTGGATGTTGACGACGCCGCATGGCTGAACAACTTGAGATCTTGGTTATCAGACGAAGAATGGGATTTGCTCATGGTTCAAAACCCAGCAAAATTATTCGGACTATAATTTATACTTGGTCTAACGGTACTGTTCATCCCTTTTAGAAGTAAAATGTAGAATAGAATTCCATGCTACAACACACCCTCTAATCGGTTTCAATATCGCTTTCGGCTCTTTTACCAAGGCACCTCGTCGTGTTCGAAGCCCCGCTTTCCCCTTGGCGCATGAAAGGCTTGATTTGAGAACAGACCTCAACGCCGATTTCGTACTGATCGACCATGTCCCATTCGAGGTGATGCTCCCGCTGAGCACTAGACAAAATGTATAGTTTTCCCTTTTGGTAACTTTCTTTACACATGAGCATGAAACTTAACAGCCTCCAAAGTTCTGTCTGCTACAGAGCCTAGGCCATTAACTTCACCATTTCCAGGTGTTCTTAATCACCGTTCATTTGTCCTTTCGGACGTTCTTAATCAAGTCCCCCATCGACGCACCCTTTCTTAGCTCGGCAAACATCTTCTCATCAACCTCGGCTCTTTCTTGGCATAGTGCGACTACCTCTTCAACCAGAGAAGGCGGCGTCACTACAACACCATCCGCATCTCCGATCAGGATGTCTCCGGGGTTGATCCAAAGGTCACCCTTGAACTGAAGAGGCACATTGACTCGCGATGCTCGTGTGAAGGTGTTTGAGCCTAAGATCGACGTTTCTTGAGCGAACACCTATGAGCATTGTTAACAAAGTTCAATACCTGCGAAAGCCATTGATTCGACACGCAAAGAGGAGGGCGCTTACAGGAAAACCCATCTCATTGTGTTCTCCGACATCCCTCATGCGCCCGTCGATTACAACGCCCTGAGCACCAAGATACTTCGCCCGCGTCGACATCAGCCCGCCCCAACATGCTGATGGTAAACCCTTGGGCTGCTGGATATACATGACGCCGCCTTCTTCGTTGTGATCAACAAAATGCTTGTCTAGCTTTGGCGCGGAAGTGTCACTGGTTTCAACCATCTGAACCGTGACTGCAGGGCCGAAGATGCGCGTGCCAGCGCCGGGCGAGAACATTCTGATGCCATCGAGGAAGCCACCCTGTGGGTATTTGAGCTTCACGAGGGCATCACCAATCTGATAATATGTCAGGACTAACATGAACTCCTTTCCAATGAATTGGTCCTAGTGTCGAAGGCCATGAAGGTTGCCCTGACACTAGTAGCACTTACGTCACAGGTAGTGAACTTACGGAGAGTCTCAATTGCACGGGACATCTCGGTAATCGGGTGTATAGAGATGTGTAAATCAATTAAAATATAACTACTATCGAGCTTTACTGTAGACAAGTGCCCTGAATGGACTTCTGAGCTTTTGTTTTGTATCCTTTGGCGGACGAATGAGACTGGAGATGGCGGAATGCACAGCGTCGGACCTAGCCGCAACCATCCTCTTTGGCCGAGCGGGGGTGGTGTCGGGAGAAGCCCGATTGATCGGGATACAACCGAAAGCTTAAGTAAGCATTGGCCTTTGCCAATCTGTTTCGCCTCGACCTACGTATACGAAGTACGAATACGGGATACGGCTCTCCTCGTCTCCCTGGAAGTCCCCAGTTAGGTATGCCTCCATGACTCTGGCATTATGCACGTCAACGAGCAGATGAGACGAGAGTATAATGGATCAGCAGTCACTGAATTTGGCAGTCGACTAATTATATCGCCCCTATGACTGGCCAATTGTTTGAGACAAGAGACCTCGGTGAGGTCGGTAAGCCTCGGCCGCTACCCTAGCCCCCATCACGGGTACATCCGATGGCAGACAGCCTCAAACACACACGCATGGCTTTGCCAAATTTTATAAAGACAATTACGCAGTAACTGTTCCTGGTAGGGACGGCGGGGGAACTAAACATTGGAGGTATTTCAAGTAATTAATATTCTTACTGCTTAAGCGTCCCATGTCTCAGATTTCCATTGTTTACAGCATTTGTACACCCACCTGAGTGTAAGTAAGTTGAGTAAAAAGGATGATACATGAAGCTATTGTGAACTGCTTTCAAGTAATGTCTGACCCCAACCCGATTTGAACGGATAACCTTTCGATGATGCTCCTTACTGGAGTCGAACGCGCTACCGTTAGCGCCATAGGGCCAATACGATCCATGTCGTGGAAATTTGTGGATGCCAACAGCCAAGGCTATGCTAGGATAGGAAGGCGGAATTGAGAAAACGAGAGCAGAATCGCCAGTTTTAGCAAAACCCGGTTCCTTTCTTGAAATGATAATGATAGAGTCTCTTTAACTTTGCAGGCTGCGAAAACAAAAGTGAAGAATATTAATCATTGGTAACAAATCTAGTGCTACCTTATTTCACCAACAACTCTTGGCTAACTCACATTCTGCAGTACCTGTCTCACTCCAAAGGGATTCAGAATTCTGGACGACATTAATGTGAGAGACACCTCGTATTGGCCAGGCTGCACAAGCGCAGCTGTTGGATGCTTCTCGGCGACAATCATTCAACCCCTCTTTGGTAACATTCCAAAAGCTTCAGAAGCCAGATAGAAAGTTATCACAGAGCCACGGGTCTTGGACATCTTCAACCCCACCCATGCATGAATTCCACGGCCATCTTCCAAAGGACGGTGAGCTACAGCATCAACAGCCCTTTGGTACGTCTGTAATACCTCTGGATCTTTTGCATCATTACTGCCGGTCTCACTCAAATATCTCTCCAACCGACGACGGATTTCAGCATCGTCAGGTGCGTAATCGTGAACAGGGAAGTATACCGCAGCTTCGGATTCGACACCAAGTCCATCATCGCTTGTCGTGAAGCCAAAACATGTCATCAGCCCCTTGTTCTCGTAAGGTCCTTCCGAGCCACCGCTTAAAATTGAGCAGAGTTGAACGATTTCAGAGGCGGACGTGGTTTCAGGTGCAATAGTGGTAGCTGCATTTGCTAACTCTGTCGCATCGAATCCGCGGTGTTGAACATAGACTTTGACCCGTGCCTTGGGACTGGGGCTCAAATCAAGAGACAAATACATGAGCCAACTATCCTCTGCCAAGAGCCTCTCGAGAGACAACCAGGCTTGTTGCATTCCAAGCCTATTGAGGGTTTCGCAAAGGACAGCGGGTGCTTCCGATCTCCCACGAGCGTTGAGGTTTAAGTAAATCTTCCATTCCGATCGAGAGCTCTTATCCGCAACGAAGCTGTGCCAGGCTGCGAAAGTCCCCTGCGCCTCGGCAGCTGGCGGAAAAAAGAGGTCTTTGATAACGTGGAAGCGGTCAAGAGAGACTTCTTGAGGGTATTTTGATTTGATATCCTCGGTTAGCTGCAGAGCACTCTTTTGGTGGGCTTCAAGAGTAGGGTCATCTGCCTGGGCTTCAAGAAGGAAACGCAATTGAGAGTTTCCGGTTTTTCTTTCAATTGCCACAGAGTATTCGAAGGGACAGAGATTCAGACTCGCATCGGATAGCCACCCAGTTGGTTGCTCAGGAATTGTCTGGTGGCCCCATCCGGTCATCGCTATATCGAGAGCATTCTCAAGTCGTTCTAATGCATTTTTGTCCAGATTAAGAGCTTTATGAAGCTTTCCGATGTCGTTTCTTGCCTCACTAAGGAATGTACCGACCTGTGTTGGTGTGGTCGTCACGGATGTTACAGGAACAGGCTCCAACCCACTTTGGAAGACTCTCATTCTCAGTTCTTTGCCACGGGTGATTCTGACACCAGGAATGGTATGCCTCCTCTTATACAACTGAGAGATGGCAGCGACAGTGTAGTCGATATGTCTGTCCGACATCACATAACGTGGAACTGCAAATCGGACCAAGTTTGGGATACTGTCTCGGTCTTGGGCAATCGCACCCTTCTTATCCCACTCCCAACCAAACGGACCGGCTTCACATGAACGAATGCCATAACATTTCAGGAGCTCCAAGGTGAATCCCACCGAGGCAAATTCCCCGTAAGATCTTCCGCAGTTGGCAAAGAAACCATCCATATCGAGGTAGATGGCATGACCCCCGGGGGGTAGAAGAACAGGGACACCTTCTTCAATGAGTCCCTCTGCAAAACTCCGAACTTGTCCGATACGGTCAGCGAGATAAGCTTCTTTAGTAACCTCGTACAGTCCAACAGCGGCAGCCATAACGTCGCGACCGCTCATGCCACCATAGGAGTCGTTGCCATAGCACATTATCTGCCGCTCCTTGAGGCGGATACCGATATCCGCGCCGAATTTGGTTGGGAAAATCCCTTCGTCGCGGAAACAAAGCGCGCCGCCCATGTTCGCTAGGCCATCTTTTTTCAGAGAAATGGTGAAGCCGTCGGCATGTGCAAACATTTCTTGAACGATTTGCGGAATCGTTTTATCTTTGTAGCCCTTCTCAAAGTCCTGAATGAACTTGGCATTCTCAGCGAAGCGACAAGCGTCAAAGAAGAGGGGAATATCATGATCCTTCGCCACGGAAGCAGCTGCCCTGATGTTCTCCATGGAGACGGGCTGCGCGCCAGCCCAGTTGTTGGTAATAGTGAGAAGAATCATGGCCACCCGGCTAGCATTCCCATCCTGTGACAAGAACGCAGATGTTTTGCCAATGTCGAGGTTACCCTTGAACGGGTTGGACACCCCAACCTGCTCCGTTGGAAAGGGGTCGGTCAGGCCAGGCTGAGTAAAGGTATGTAACTGGAAGCCAACGGCTGCAGCATTGGCGCCAGTAGTATCGAAGAACCCGTTGCTGATAAGAGCCGGCGGGCTGTTGGCACTCATAGATTGGCCAGAACCGGAACTGGCACGCAATGTTTCACTCAGTGTAGAAAAAAGCAGCGCCTCAGCGCATCGCCCCTGAGGAACCATGAAGAAGTTTGGTCGTATAAGCTGTAAGGGGCCGCCGTTGACAAAGCCACCACTCATCTCCTGTAGGAACATCTCACGGTAGAAACTGCTGTCGGCTGTACCTGCGATAATGTCCCGAAAGGTGTATCTGCGGTTTTCGCCTCGTTCGAAGACATCGCGGAATGCTTCGAGTAGGCAGTAGTAACCTGAATTACGGCCATAGCTCTCATCACCTCTGAACATGGCAGACCATTGCACGTCAGTCATGGCAGTCGTTCCAGAGTCTGAAAGATAGTCGCATGTGAGGAGTGCGGCGGGAAACGCAAAGACATTGTATTCGACCGACTTCAGGACCTCCTCTCTCTCTTCAGGAGTAACCGTAATATGCGGGCGTACCACAAGGGCGTTGTGAGATGGTGGTGTCAGCCGAGCCATTGTTAGGGGTTTGAATTGGCAGTACCAAGAAGGCAAATTACTCGAAATAGAATGGTAAGGGAGCAACAAGCCTGTTTATTTCTTAACAATGATGAAGAAAATCTAAGGCTGTCCGCTAACGGAACTGACATCCCTGGGTAGCTTCAAGGGCGCAAAAGGTTTACGGCTCTCATTATTATACTTTACTATAGGTATGTATTAAACAGCAAGTCAATAAGGCGTAGCCTTTTCCATTGACCAGCCTCAGCCCAAGTTGCTGTTTCTAGTATGGTGTACTTTCACAACGGTTACTTTTCAATATCTTTCGGCTAACGCGCAAGTCTGCAAGGAGTGAATCACTACAATTGGTATCAGGTACAAACCACGTCAGTGAATTATGGTTCATGACAAAGTTAGCTTACAAGTAGATTGACCGGAGTATGCAGTCTACGGACCAACTCCACGAACATGACTCTTTTCACCGGAGCTAGAGGGACATGCATGTGGAAGGGTAGCATTTTAAGTCGTACTGGTAAATAATTGATTGGTTGTGAAGGGGCTGATATGGCGAGATTCAACATACATGAAGATTTAGCTATAAGCCTTTGCTGATGTGCATACGGATGTGACCCCCCTCACGCAATACGTTCGTAAATACGTAAAAGTAGCTGCATATACAGGGTAGGCATATTTGGAAAGAGATACTGGCTTAAATTGACATAGGCTACTGTTCAATCACCTACCCACAACAAGGTTCTGTGCTGCTTGTTAGCCTCGTTAGCCTCAGCATTGACAAAGGTCAATGGCTTTCGAGGTATGCTTGTCTTTCGGAATACGGTACTAAATAAGAAAGAAGACCCGTGCTGTTGTAGAAAGAGTCAAATCAGACGGGTATATGGTCGCCCGATTCTAGGCCAAGTTTGATGGACGCTGACACATGCCCCCACCACTTCGCCTGTGGACTAGCCAGGGGTATGTACGGCAGTCCGCAGGGCGCACTGGGTCAAAATTCAAGGTAGTGATAGGAACACCCCATAAGCGTAAACATATGTAATCTCGCGTAAAACGATTTTTATTTTTATATATTTCTAGGTAGGTATTTGCCCTTTTAGGAAATAAGGGTTTACTATATAGAACCATAGCCCCTTACGAGGCTCTATAATAATCCGTTAGAGGTTAGATCTTCCGGTTCCGGTTGATTAGGTATATAGTCTATACGCGCAAATCGATAAATAAATAGGAATTTAGTAAAGCCTAGAACTTCTTCCTTTTCCCTATGCTAAGCAGAGTTTAGGTATATAACCCTTACTATATAGAAATTTATAACGCTTTTTATACTATTTTATAAAGATTTAGTTTTTATCCTTTATTATACTTCCGTTTTCTTTTATCTTCTCTATTTTTGATTTTTTTTTCCGATTTTTTAAGCTTTTATATATTTCTATATAATTATTTACTAACTATTAGCTTTTATATAGTATTACGACCCGTAAACAAGGATAATAGCTAAACGACCTATTTAGACGTTAGGCGGCTATAATAAGACATTTATACTATAGAATCATAAGAATAATAGGGATTTACTTAGAAACGGAAGAACTATAGTATAAGTTACGTAATAATAAGATAAGAGATTAGATCTATACGCTAAGAATACAGAGTCTATCCTTAGCATATATAAGATCCGTATAAACGAGGAATAAACCTTATTAAGATTAAGAACGGTAAAATAAATAAAAAGTATTATTTAGACTTATATATAGTATAACCTAAGCTTGACTTATAGTTAGACTTCTATAGCTTTTTAGTAATTAACTTTATATTTATCCTTAAGATACTTTTAGCTTACTTTTATTATAAATAACTTATTAAGTCTAAGACTAATTACCTTAGCTTCTAACTACCGATCTACGATATAGCTTATAACTTACGAACTAGATTTATAATACGATAATACTATTTACTAGTATTAATCTTTAGCTTCTATTAGTAAACCTTACTATCGGATAGCTAACCGTAATATTTTAATTACTTTTATTTAGTAAGTTAATTATTAATACTTACTAAATAGTATAGAATGTCTTCCCGCGCTTTTGTTAAGTCTCCTACCCCCGGATCTTTATCTACCTTTAGAGGAAAAGCTTTTCAAAGCTTAGCCTAGGAAGTCGAGGACTAGAAAATAAAAGACGACTCGGATAGCAAGGACGATACCGAAGAACTTAAACGATAGCTTAACAAAACTATTAAAGACTTTAAAGAGATACGCGATATATTTAACTAAAACGCTACTATTCTTAAGGGACTTTAGGAGTAAGCGTGCAAGACTTAGGAACTTAAGAAGGAAGTTAACACCCTTCAAGCTGCCGTTAACATAATTTCTACCCTAGTCGAAGGACGCGAACGCCTTAAGCTTAATACCCTTTCTACCTTCGATAAAACCTTAGGATAACTTAAAAGATACTTAGTTTAAGTATAGACTTACTGAGCCTTTTATATTAATACTTTCTAAAACGATACCGAATATATAGTATATATAGCTACTTTCTTATAAAGAAAAGCCTTTACTTAGTTTAAGCCTTTATAATAAGAATAGCTTAATAACCTAGTTAAAAAATATAGTAAAGAAGTAAAGAATATCTTCTTTAGCTTCGTAAGCTATATTAAAGCCTTAGAATCCCTCTTCCTCGACCTTAATAAGTAAAAGCAAGCCGAGCAAGACTTATTATACCTATAATAAACTAAGTTAGCTATGCTTTATACTGCTAAGTTTAGACGATTAGCTATAAGACTCTATATAACTAACGAAAGCAAGGTTTTTGCTTTTTACTAAGGATTTAAAGATAACGTTAAGGATGAAATAGCTAAGTTAGAGATACCCCCTAGTTTCCTTGCTTACGTCGAACATACTATTAAGATCGATAATCGCCTTTACGAACGACGAAAGGAATAAGGAGAGAAAAGATAAAACCCGAACTTAAGACGTAAGTATTAATAATAGCCTTAGCATAAGTTTAACAACTAACAGAACGATAATAAACCTTATAACAACTAGAATAATACCTAACAAAGCACCTCTTATAGATAATATAGCAGACTTATAAACCTTAGTACTACTACTAAAAGCAACGATAAGAAACCTTAGAATCCTAAGTACTATAATTACGAAAAAATAGGATATATCGCTAAAGACTATAGATAACCTAAGAAGCCTAACTAGAAGCTAGTACCTAAGCAAACTAAGCAAGCTAGTATAGCAACTAAGATACCCTACGTATCCCTATCATAGACAGGATGCTACGATGATAAATACCCTATATACCTTAGCAATAACGTCCCACACCCACTTCTGGGCACCCCCCACATTTGGGCACCCCATTTACACCAAAAACGCCGTTTTTCGAAATTCTATATTAAACTAACTACTATACTTACTAAGAAAAGAAAATATATATAAACTATGTTAAGTATAATTATAGCCATCTAATTTTTTATAAAGGTTTAAATATAATAATAGTTATAATATAGAAGTTTAAAACTAAAAGCTTTAAAATGTTAGTAGATACTAGTAACTTACTAGTATTCCTTAACATTAGAAAAATATATTTTCGCTCATATATACTTATTTAAAAAATCTAGGAAATTAATATTTATACTTATTAAAAGTATATAATTATATCTAAAAGAGATTTAAAAGTATTACTTTAGTAAATATAGTATAATTAAGGGTTAAAATTCTATAATAGAAACTTTTCTTAAGGGAAATTTTAAAATATTATTCTAAGCTTAAAGAATTTTTTACTAAGTATAAGAATATATAAATCTACTATATCTTACTTAAAAATTCTAATCATATTAGTTAAATATCTCTACCTATTTTATATATTAAGATATAGGCTAGGTAAATTAGTATTATAAATGTTAAACCTTGAATTTATAATACTTATTATCAATAATACTAGTATATAGCTACTTAAGTATTATAATTAAGTCTTAATCTATTTAACATATATTTATTCTCTTTAATAAGTAAAGTATTTAGTTTAATATAGAATTTCGAAAAACGGCGTTTTTGGTGTAAATGGGGTGCCCAAATGTGGGGGGTGCCCAGAAGTGGGTGTGGGACGTTAAAGAAATAATAAGATACTAGCCTACTAGCAAAACCCTTATAATAGCCTCCTAGGCTAATAGCAAGATAATTAGAAAAACTACTAAACAACTTAATAAAAGGCTACGAGTATAATAACTTAAACCCGTAGGCTTATTAGCCTTACGTATTACCTTAAGGCAAGCTACTTACGACAATCTTATAAGTTATGATAAAGAAACCTAATAAAGGATTAGAGACTCCGAAGCATAAGTTTAACGCGAAATAAATCGAATTAGGGAATTCGAGAATAAAGAAGATTTAGATAAGGAACCTAAATATTAATACAACCCCCTAACTAAATAATAAATTGTTAGAAGTATAAGTATATTATACTTCTATTTTACTTATTTATCCTATTTAGTCTTATCTAAGACTTAGTAGGACTTACAAAAGTAACTAGCTAAGAATGGCTGCTTGCTAGTTTAAACATATGACATTCAGATCCCTATGAAATACTCTCTTTAACCTTATCTAAAAGTCTATTTAGTTAAAGAAGATTCTAGTCTGATTTATAAGCTGCTTTATAAGCTAGTTGACGTATATACTTACGTATACTAAACCTAGCTTATAGCTTCCTATATTAGCTATTATAGGCGACGTTATACTACTATATAACTAGCCTAATTCTCTCCCTTAGCTAGCTATTAGTTCCTCAACCAACTCAGCTTCAATATAAGCCTATACATTCTTTACTATTAAAGCCCTACTTCATAAGTACAAGTTCCCTTACTCTAATACCCTGTTATAAGGATATCGTACTATCTACGAGATTCCTACCTACCGTTCCAACACTAATTCTTATATACCTTACGTAAACGTCTCCTTCTAACGCTCTACTACCTTCTTTCGAATTTAATAAATACGAGATAAACGGCTTACTACTAGAGCTATATCGGACTAAAGACGTGCTAACTCCTTATAGATCCGCAGCACCTCTTTACTAGCCTCCTCTTCTTTCTTATCCTACTCCTTACGCTAGGAATTTAATTTTAATACTACTAAATTAATAAGAAAACATCGCCGCTTAAAGAAAAAAGAACTTATATATTAAAGCTACTACTAAACTATTATAAGGCTTCTTATACTAAGTATATAACTAATAACGATTTACGCCCTTAGCAAATTGATAAGCGCGTTTCGCACGGAAATAATAGGTATAAGGCATGTCTATAATAACGCTAAAATATACGAAAGACTTATTAACTGCTTGACGAAGCGTTTTTAAGCAAGGCTGTTTAGATTTTGATTTAAGAACGCGACCTAACATAGTATTAGCATTATTAAAAGAAGCATGTTTAAAAGACCTTAACCTAGGACTAGCCAACCTACTTATAAGCCTTGAGGACAAGACCTTCGAGAAGGAAACCTAATATTACGACCTGTTAAGTATGCCTAATAGAGAAACTAGCCTTACTCGAGGATAGCGGCTAGAGATAAGATATATATAGGCGACGGAAGGGATAAGGGTCGCCTTGCCGGAAAAGGAAGAACTATGTTTAAGTTACGTAATAATAAGAAAAGAATAAGAGATACGACTCTTAGCATATCGGCTGCCGATAATTAAGATATCAGCAAGCGACAACGCGGACGTCAGCCTTAGGAAACGGGACTTATATATAGACTAAGACTTAAGCACCTACTTAAGCCCTCTAGATAGTTCTTTAGCAATCAACTTATAATTCATCCTCGAATGACTTTCAGCTTACCTCTTAGTATTGTAAATACTAAGAACCTCGTTACTATAGTGTAAGACTGATTACCTTACCCTAACCCTACGATCTACTAGAACGACCTCTACGAACTAGTGTTAGTCTCTTACTATACCTTCTGTTAGCAGAACCCTACTATTAGATAGCTAGCCGTAACATGTTATAACCCGTTAGATATACTTAACAAACCTACTAGGTCGGGCGGCTACGATAGGATATATATACGTAGGATTATAAGAATAAGGGTAAACCTCTCGGCAAGGAAGAACTATATTATAAGTTACGTAACAATCGACTAATTAGGATAAAGTCGACAGAGTTAATAAGCAACTCTATAGACTCTTATAAAAAACCAATTAGAAGAAAGTCGATAGAGTCGACAAGCGACTCTATAGACTCTCCAAGACATTAGGAAACAAGACTTATATATAGACCAGGACTTAAGCATCTACTTAAGCCTTCTAGATAGTTCTTTAGCAATCAACTTATGATTTATCCTCGAATGACTTTTAGCTTACCTCTCAGTATTATAAATACTAAGAACCTCGTTACTATAGTATAAGACTGATCACCTTACCCTAACCCTACGATCTACCAGAACGACCTCTACGAACCAGTGTTAGTCTCTTACTGCACCTTCTGTTAGCAGAACCCTACTATCAGATAGCTGGCCGTAACACCTATACGGTCTCGTAAAACTCTATATATATACGTATACGAAACATAGAATTCGCTTAAATTTATAATAATTACATAGTAAAGATAAGAAGCTTAACTATCTATACGGGTAGTGTATGCTTATCTCGTTTATACATCCTAATTAGGCAATGTTTGAATTTTGACCCAGTGCGCCCTGCGGACTGCCGTAGGTATGCCTCCTTCGCCACCAATAATTCGAGAGAGGGGATATGCTGCCTTCACGATACCCCATTTCTTAGGGCTGAGTTCTCCGCATTCTGTGTGTCTCGTAATATTGAGAGACCGAACCCTCCACTGATGATGGATAATTATTCAGGGGTACGAAAGCTGAATGTCGCATTGTATTACATGCATCAGCTGTAACTGCCCGAGGCAATACTGTGGCACAAAAGGAACCTTTGTTGATTTTCCTGCGCTTACAACTACTTGTGGTCTAATACGGAAGGATAAGCTGTTTCCGTTCCTAGGTAGTGTCCACAGTGAAGTCCGTCTGGACTGACGGTTACAATTATTCCTCAACGTAATGATGGAATAGGGGAAAAGTGTTGCTACTGTAGAACGAGCCGACAACTATCAAAACGCTTTGGGCGAAATTGGCAGTACACATTACGGCTGCTCCTCTACGTCGCGTACGAAAATGGCGAAACTGAACTCCAAAGGCTAAATAGCCACAACAAGTATGCAAGCCGGCTGGATTAAATCTCGATCCTTCAAAAATGACACAAAGTATTTTACATTATTTCTCCTGGCTAGATTCGAGGACTATACTGGATTGAGATTACAGGGGTCTTCGCCCAGGTTTTAGAATCAGCTAAGGGTGATACCAAATGACCAAACTGAATTATAAATTCAATGGCCAATCTTTAAGATCATGATTCTTTCGTGCCCGATAAAAACTCAAGGACGTGATAACTATTCGAAAACTACCTATCTTATATTAGCAAACTTCATCAATTAGGTACTCCGGTTGCTCCATCAGATGCTTGGTAAGTGACGCTTTCACTGGGTAGACTGATGTCTGGAGAGAAAAATCAAAACAGAAGTTCTGCGTAGTTAACAAAACCTTGGTGATTAGTGAACAATAACGATTGGGACATGATTCTACCGCATATAGGTCAAATGATGATGGATAGCCTAATCAAATGTGCTACTCAAGATATGGCAGGACGCGGCTCATAATGAATCAACAAAACCTCTCACACTCTTTTGTCATAAGTGGGTCATTTTTACTCAAGCATCGTAACTCGGTCAGAATCGATTAGAACTGTATACTTGTGTTTTCGGCTTGGGCAAAGTACCGAAAACTATTCGGTTAGAGGGTCATACGGGGAGTCGCGGCTAAGACATTCACTCGAGCGCTTGGAGGCAAGGATTGCTGCAAATCGTGATCTGAGCTAGAGTTATTGCCACTGAAAAGCAAGGCCTCAGATGTCCTAGCAGCAGGTGTGTGGGGGTATGTTTTAACTCCACCATTTGGCTGACGACTTCTTGACGTCAAGATGGGGATAGCCAATGCACGGCATTGATAAAAAAGTCGAAACCCCGTTCCAAAATCCCAAATTAGGATAAGTGGTCTGTTATGGTATTTGACGAGGTGGAAACTAGAAAATTCTGTTACGAGATGAAGAATTGCAACTAGAATGCGATTGACGTAGGCAAACTTGATGCCCGACTTTACCACTTGGCACTCGGTTGATGTCGATCTTCAGGAGACCCGCCATATAGGCTCACATGTCTCGGGCGAGATCAATGATCGACTGAACAAAGGAGAGACGTAAAACGCTGGAGTAGGTACAACACTGAGTCTCTACCCGGAATAAAAAGTCCGTTGTACTTCTCCACAACCAAAGCCAAGTCGCAGCATGGTGGATCTTGATGTCAATCCACGTCCCACATCATGGCGATGAACGGAGGTTTTGGAACGGGATATACTATAAAGAATGAAAACTCTCAACTGACCACTAGTCAAGACAGCTTAGCTATAAATATAAACACATGCTCTTTATCATCGACCTAAAAAAATTCACTGTATTCGAAGACAGGAACTGGATATCGATTCAGAACGAAACCCGAGATGCACGACAGTATTTCAAGCAGCGAAACGGAGGTTGAGGACGGCGATCATGTCAAAAGCGGAGCTGGGGAAGACAATCCCCAGAAAATTGCATCGCCTGAATCATCGAATGATGGGAATGAAAATTGCAACAACACGAGTTACTCGGTAGCTAAATGGGCCAAAAAGCGTTTGGAGGAGCATGAAAATCTTCCATCGCAATCAGTCAGCTGGTGGCACCCCCATCTAGCGAGAGTATGTTCTAATCCAGCCCCGAGGTCGTTCTCATAACTAACAGTAGTCACAACAAGGTACGAAGGCACACATCTTTGCTTTGGGTTAGAAACAGTAAGTTAGAAGCAGCAACCTGGCGGTCAAGTAGTTAACGACTTTGACAGCTGTGATTATCTGCGTGACGACCTTTGCAATTCTTTGTCTCTATTGGGGCCTTGTTTTCAACATTGAAGAGAACTTAACGTCGCTGGTCTGTTATGTGGTTGATTTCGACGGGCAAGCTGCGCCCTATGATAACATCACGCCACTCATAGGGCCAATGGTAACAAACTTGGCCAACGAGACGTTATGGAGTTCGACGCCCTCCATCGGATACCAAATACGATCCGCAAGCGAATTCAACTACGACCCTATGCAAGTTCGCCTAGCCGTATACCACTTCAGAGCATGGTCTGCCATCATTGTCAACTCTAATGCAACAACACTCCTACAAAATGCAGTTGCAGTAGGCAATTCATCATACGATCCAACAGGCGCAATCCAAGTAATCACTATGTCTGGCCGGGATTCGTTCATGACATACAGCTACATCTTGCCAGACCTCAACACATTTGCCCAGAAGCTCACATCGCAATTCGGCAGAGTTTGGGGCGACATGATTATGGCGAATCAGTCATTGACGAAAGAAACTTTGCGGCAGGCTGCCAGTGCCGTTAACCCAGCGATTTCCCCATTAATGCTAGACCTCCGACCTTTCGGTCCCCCAGCGGCGACACCCGCTGCTACGTTTGGTTTAAGTTTCCTTATCGTTCACTTTGGGTTTACCTACTATCTCGCAGATGACATGGTAAGTTAAAGCTGCGCAAACCATCTTCCTCGGATGGTCTATTCCTAACCATGTACTGACGGTTTTCGTTTTTAGAAATGCATTACTCCCGAAGGTCATCCGCCCGTGCACTACTGGCATCACGTCATCCGACGCTGGTCGACACTCATGGCCTCGTACTTCTTTTTGTCGCTTGCCTACTGTTTGATATCGCTAGCATTCCAAGTTCCGTTAAGCAACCCGCCAGCTTCGCCTGTAGAAGTGGCAGAAAACCCAAACGCATTCGGGAAGGCGTCGTTTATAGTGCTCTGGATGCTGCATTTCTTGGGAATGGCAGCGCTCGGAATGGCCTGCGAGAATATGGCAATGGTTATCGGCTCCCGATGGGTCGGACTTTGGCTAATTTTTTGGACTCTTACGAATACCATCACAGGCTTCTGGCCTCCAGACATTGCTCCCGGATTTTATAGGTGGGCATATGCATGGCCCTACCACCATGTTGTGGAAGGAAGCAGGCAGATTTTGTTCGATCTACATTCACGCATAGGCCTGAACTTTGGTGTTCTCACCGCATGGGTGTGTGTAAACACGCTCTTCTTTGGCCCTGCTTGTTACATCATGAGATGGAAGGACGAGAGAAAGACACGCAAGCAAGAGAAGCATCTTCCTCACTTCAACCTCAGGCGATTTGACGTTGAGAAGCAAATATCAAAACCGCCCGGGATCAAGCCACCACGGAGGAAAAGAGGTTTCTTGCGAGCGATGTAATTATTATAGATTGGAGAAAATCTCTGAAAAGAGCTGCTTAATTCGAAAGAGGCTGTATAAAGCCATTTTCATCGTATTTAGTTGACTTTAACTCATGTATTTTTAGTCGTCGCGCTCGGAATTCGAGCATAGCATTTCATCCGAAAGCGTGAAACTGCATGGAAGAACCCATTTATCCTTTGAATTGCCATCACCTTATGCGAACAACCCGACTGTTTCAATCCCTTTTCGTGTGCATTAATGTGATACTCGGTATAGATGCAATCACTGGTTTGAGCAACCACTCAATTGACTCTTCCAATACTGTTTCACTTGAAGTACTCTCTGGTGGTAAAGTGCCCGTGCAGGAGATCCAACCGCTCGCCTACTCAATTCTATAAGAACGCAGCGAAATGTTAAGCACTGGGGCAATATCCTGACCTGAGACACTATCGGAGGGCTCAAAAAGACTTTATTACGAGAGAAATAAAAGCTATGTTTATCCTGCATTGAATTACACTCTCAACATTTCCATGATTTCTTTGCGTTAGCACCAGAAGTCGTAATTACGTCAAGGGGGTTCTTTTGAAGCACTGACAAGGCACGGAGTTCCCAATTCACCAAGCCTGGACATGACAAGTCAGTTCTGCACAGACCCGAACTATACTGACGTCAGTTAAACAGAGAATGGAGAAAGCATGTGCCCCCGAGGTGTCCAGATGGAGGGCAGTTAGTTAAGCAAACCTGCCTGTTGTATCATTGGAGGTTACACTTCGCAGATGAAACTATTTACCTCCAGGCCAATGGCGTAGAGATGCTTTTAGCCCAGACTTCGGACGCTTTACGGGTGGATGTGCGAGGGCCCAGCAGGCTGTCATGGAACCAATCCGACTCCATGACATCCTTTAAACCCATTTAACTTTGAGGGTTGAGTTCTTATGTAACATCAGAGTGTGATGACTCCTCGTACCCCGCGTCTAACACAAGGTTCTCTCTAGTGTGAATTCATCTATGCCCCAGCCTATTGAACGAGGGTGCTCCTTGGATCGAAGGCAGCTTGCTGATAACTGCAGCAGAAGGACTAATGACCATTTCGATGTCCGTGCCAGCCATTTGAACACTTTCTGACAAGGCTTTGGCTAATACGCATGCTAAGGGACTGTATATAAGCATAGCTGCCGCCACTACCTTTTACGACAGAGAAGGTTTGCCAGGGTAAACGCAAGTCGGCAAGCAACGCACAATGATTTAATTTGCTCACAAAATTCACAAAGTCTGCAACTTCAATACTTGGTATTATTTTCTTAATTTATTTCGGAGATTCTGAGCCTTACGTTGGTTAACTATCGATATGGTACTTTCTACTATTGAGGAGGTCGTGGTTGAGGAGGATAGGAGAGGTGAGCTTTCTTTTGACTGTAGTCCCATTGGCATCTGACCGATACTTTTAGATACATTTGGATACTCGAGGTCAAGCTTTGCAGATGTAAAGCTAGACGCAGTCAATCTCGGCGATATATCACCACCTTTGCAATGGTCCGAAGCCGAGGAGAGGGACGTAAGGCGCAAGCTCGACTGGCACACAGTTCCTTTGGCTACAACACTGTATTTGCTCTGTGTATGTCCGCCTTTTTGAAACTATCCTATTCGCTCAAGTGCGATGACAGCTGACTTTCTCAGTTTCTTGATCGATCAAATATCGGCAATGCCAGAATCCAGGGCATGGCAAAAGATATCAACATCGAAGGGCTTCGCTTTAACTGGGTCTTATCAATATTTTACATCGTTTACCTGTTGGTGGAGGTACCAAGCAACATAGTATTGAAGCGAATTGGGCCAAGGTATTACCTACCTTTTCTAGTAGTTGGATTCGGCTTGGTTTCGCTTTGCACGGCTTTTGTAAGATCCTACGAAGGGCTTGCTGTAGCTCGCGCGTTTCTAGGTGGGTTCGAAGGCGGAGCGATGCCCGGATTATCCTTCTTCATGAGCAGCTTCTACAGAAGAGAAGAACTACTGCTTCGCATCGGGATTTTGATTTCATCAGCTTCCCTAGCCGGAGCATTTGGAGGGCTCTTAGCCAGCGGTCTTTCTCGAATTCCTCAGTGGGGCTTTGACGGGATGCCCATTCACACATGGCGCAACATCTTTTTCTTTGAGGGATTTATCACGATTCTCGTAGGGCTATTCGCGCCTCTCTGGATGCCGATGAATCCTGCCACTGCGTACTTCCTCACCGATCGAGAGCGATCTATCGCCGTCGAACGCCTACAGCGGGAGCACAAATCAGAACCTGAGGAACCAGTGAGTCTTGATCATGTGAAGCGAGCGGTGAAGTGCATACACAACTATATATGTGCACTAGGCTTCTTCTTGATCAACATTACAGTACAAGGTATTTCAGTTTTCATGCCCACTATTTTGAACGACCTTGGTTGGACATCTACCAAGGCACAGTTGATGTCGGTGCCACCCTACATCGTCGCCTGCGCATCGGCTATAACCATCGCATACATCAGCGACAAGACCCACCAGCGTGGAATTTACCTGGCTATATCTTCCCTTGTTGCAGTCATTGGCTTCGCCATTCTTCGTTTCGAGACCAGCACCAATATTCGATATATGGCGCTCTTTCTAGTAACTGCTGGGGCATTCCCTGGGGGTCCAGGATTCCTTAGCTGGGCCATGAACAGTAGGTACTTTTCAGCTCATCATCCTCGTGGGTTCCTAGTCTAATAGTTGTAAAAGACTCAGCAGGGCCGTCAGTTCGTGCAGTTACAAGTGCATACGTTGTTGCAATCGGTACTTTTGGCGGCATACTCGCTACGTAAGTCACTATCCGACTAGTTTTGAATTTAAAATCGGCGCACCTTTAGCTCCATGCCTGGCATATTCAGTTCACTAATGTGTTGTAGTTGGACGTATACTTTCAGGGACGCGCCAAAGTACTTTGTGGGCCATACAATCAACTTGGTCGGACAGATTCTGACAGTAATACTTGCCATTTTTGGCATCATCTACTGCCTGTATGAGAATAGGGCTAGAGCTGCGGGAAAGCGAGACTACAGATTAGATAGTCGGACTGACAAGGAGCAGATCGAGCTAGGTCATAAGCATCCTTCGTTCCGTTACATGCCCTAAACCTTTGTCGTTACTCGACTATAGGTAGTCTGATAGGTCCGCGGAAGCAATCGCAGACTTAATAATACTTAGAGAAAGAAAATACACACCCAACAAAGAGATAATAATTATGTTACTGAGCTGTCCGTCTTACCTTGATGATAACAAAACGAGAATCATATCCCAGGATTGTTCACACTCAAACATCGTGCCGCCCTACTTTTTCTAGTCTTACATGGTTACAGCACCCCGGCCGTTTAGCTCTTTCCCACGCCTGCCGCTGCTAATACTCACTAAGTCACATAAATTCTATAACGTACATGATAAGCGAGTGAGACAGACAAGCGAGTGAGACAGTAAACCAGACCTTCGCGACAATAATATCGAAATCTATAACAAGAAATCTTAGATTGATTAATACTACTCGGATTCCTGTTCTTCGGATGTTTCCTCAATAAATTGACATGTTCTCGCGTTGTGGCCTGTATTCCCGCATACGCCACACCGACGATGAGTCGTCTCAGACCTCACTTTGCGACCACTACTCCGTCGCGTTTCCTCTTGTAGTTGCGTGTCTGCCTCTCTTTGCGACTGTATATCCTCTCCAGTAGATATAGTAAGACTTCCTCCTTTCTGTAGACGTGTTTTCTTAGCCCTTCGACGCCGACTTAATATTGCATTCTCCTCTCGAAGGATTTGAACCTCTGACTCTAGTAATGCTACCCGATGCCCTAGTCCTTCTGTCCCTCTGGCTAGCTTACTCACAGCACTATAAATTGATGCTGGAGAGCTGCTTCGGTGGCGTGAGATTCGACTCTTAATAAAAGTAGACTGTGATCTTGCTTCGCTTGGGTTGCTCGGCGTCCTAGAGATCCAAGGGTCTGGTGTCTGAGGGACCCCCTCCTCAGGCGTTGGCGTTCGGAACTTTACATCCAGCTTTGAGAGAACACTTTCTGCATTCAAAGGGACAAGTCCAGCTCCTCGGAAACCTCCCTGGATATTTTTCCTCGTAAAAGACTGCTTAAAAGCTTCGTGAAATGCTGCAAAGAAATCTTCCTTCGAGATATGGGTTGTGCCTCGCCGCATCTTATTCTCAATTTGCCGACCGTAGGCATTCTTTAACGGCTGAAAACAACCAACATCTAAGGGTTGAAGTAGATGAGACGAGTGAGCCGGCATGCACAGTGTAATAATGTTGTTTTCTTGACAAAAGAGCTCGAAGGCTGCGGAGTGGTGACTTTCATGACCATCAACAACGAGGAGGCGATATTTCCCAGACGTACGTGGTTTTGTATAAATGTCGAAGTGTCTGATCCAGTCAATACCTCTCTCGTTTGTTGTCCATCCATTTTCAGACGTTGCAATAGCCCAATCGCCCGGAAGAGAGGTTTCTGTATACCAGCTTGAGAGGTGATACTGGCCTGCAACGATGATGTATGGCGGGATGCTCTCCCCTTGGGAATTAATAGCCTGGATAACTGTAACCCATTCCCTATTGCCAGGCTGTGTCATCTTCGTATTTGAACGCCTTTCAGCACTTGTAACAACCATTCCAGAAGCAATAACGCCCATCATAAAGCCGGTCTCATCAAAGTTGTAGATATCAGCATCAGCAATACCATACTTCGCAATTGTATTCTTCACAAGCGAAAACCAGCCACGAATCACCTCTGGATCTTCGCATTGAGCTCTCTTATAGTCATACTTGCGAAAGAAACGCGTCCTAAGCTGTGGTTGTCGCTTGACGAAATTAGAAGCCCAGCGCTTCCCAACTGGAGGCGCGTCGCGCTCTGCGAGAAGTCGATTGGCCATTTCTTCCACACCACTCAGCCGGGGAGGAAATGATCGCGCATCTAGGTCGAGAATATACTCAACTATTGTCTTCTCTTCTAAATCTGATAAATTCCGTGAATTAGGCATGCTGTCGCGTCGTGAGACTATTCCCTTTAGTCGCCGGCTTAATGTTGCGTGACTGACTGTATAGAGTGCACCTGCGGCCCGAGCACTAAGTTTTGGGTCATTTCTCATTGCTTGAAGGGCAATTTGTAACCTTCTTTCAATACTAGCTGATTCCATGATTTATTGTAGAGGAAAAGGTGCCGGTCGCGTCAAGGTGCGACGGTCGCGGTTTACTGTCTCACTCGCTTGTCTGTCTCACTCGCTTATCATGTACGTTATTTGAATATATAGAAAAGAAAACTTTCTCTAATAATGTTGCGTTCGCTGGGCAGTGACGTTATCGTTATAATTATCTAATGCAATGCCCTTTTCCATGCTGTGCCACTGGCAAATGTTGTGGACTTAGCTCTTGGTCCCTCCTTTCATTAATCTTTTCCAAAGGAATCTTGCTGCACCCTGATTGATTGGCAGGCAAAAATCGAGGGGAAGGGCACGCGAGAAGAAGCAGTTAGCATCTGCGTCCATGGCGGAGCTTTAAGAAGACATGGACTCTACGTAAGAAAACTCCAACCACCACATAGTAGGTACAACTATGAAACTGCTTCGTTGCATGACGTAGGGCTTTTCCGCGGCTGCACTGTCGTAACCGAAAGAGAAGTTTGGTTGTTAAAGAAGAATGCCACAACTATGAAATTTGCATCCCCTAAACTACTATCTGAGTTGAAGCCTCCAGCTTCCTGAAGATGAACGGCGGGCGATGGCACTGAACTGTTCGTAGAGGAACAGAATGCTAATATGGCCGTTAAATGAGTGAACACGTGAGCGGCGCAGTTTACGAAACGAACCAATCGACGTCCTTCACGATGCGCCAGCCTGATCTTCGACCCATGTATGCTGACCTACTCAAATCGCCTCCTCTCTTCGACAGCCATCGAAGTGAGCAATTATCTTCCCATTTGCTGAGTGATGAAACCTGCTACAGGAACGAACTGAACGCAACTTGATTATTCCTCATCGATGTCCAGTCGCGCCCCAAATGCCCGAGTTCGTCGCCGCGAAGAATTCCAGATCGCGGTGATATGCGCCCTACCCCTCGAATACGATGCCGTCGCTTTCGCTTTCGATGAGATATGGGACTCAGGCATGAGGCACCTTGGGAATGTGTCAAGAGATGATAATAAGTACACGGCTGGCAGGATAGGTTCCCATAATGTTGTTCTGCTTCTCCTCCCAGGCATGGGAAAAGTCAACGCAGCAAGCGCAGCGGCAAGTCTTGGGTCGAGCTACCCTAGGATCGAGCTGGCCATCATTAGTGGCATCTGTGGTGGAGTGCCTAGAGTCGGAACTGACTCTGAGCTTCTTCTCGGCGATGTTATCATCAGCGACGGCGTCATGCAATTCGATTTAGGAAAAAGATATCCCATGGGATTCATGCCTAAAGATACAGTAGAAGAAAATCTAGGCAGACCGAGCAAGAAGATACGGTCACTTATTGCGACTTTCCGGACGCACCATGGCCAGAAAGCCTTGCAAATTCGAGCCAGTCGCTTACTAGAGCAGATTCAGCAAAATGCAATCAATGATGGGTGCCAGAACCTATACAAGCGCCCAGAAGCGACAGAAGACCGTCTGTTCGAGGCAGGTTATACTCACAGGCACCACGACTCTCGTTGCTGTGGCTGTAGCGAATCAAATGTCTGTGACGGAGCATTAAGAGCCTCGTGCAAGGTGCTGAGGTGCGATTCTAGCCGTCTAGTGTCTAGAAGGTGTCTAGAGACACAATCAATGCGCGAACAGGAAAACGCGATGGCGGCACAAAAATTTCAAATCTCCGTCGGACGTGTTGGATCTGGTGATACTGTAATGAAGTCGGGCCTAGATCGTGACAGAGTAGCTGCTGAGTATAACTTTGTTGCATTTGAGATGGAGGGAGCCGGCGTGTGGGATGAGTTTTCGTGCATTGTTGTCAAAGGAGTCTGTGACTACGCGGACAGCCATAAGAATAAGAAATGGCAACATTTTGCGGCAGCAACGGCCGCTTCCACAACAAAGGCGATCCTCGAGCACTATGCCAACACGGAGTATTTAACACCTCACTCATGGTGTAGGTACCCTACCAAGACAATATGTTCCTGGCTGAAAAGCTTTAGTCATCGTTCCTTATATCGAGAATCTAGACTTTGTTGGGCGATCCGCGATTCTCGATCAACTGAAACAACTCTTTGGGCATAATCAACACGGGGATTTGACTACAAGGGCTCGATCGAGAGTTGCACTTTATGGACTGGGGGGTATTGGGTATTACTTGCCATTCCAAAGCCCTCGACAATCTGTGGCTAACCTTATACAGGAAAACGCAGATCGCGCTCGCCTATGTGTTCTGGTTGCAGCATGCGCATCCTGACATATCGGTGTTTTGGGTGCACGCAAGTAATGCAGAACGATTCTTCCAAGCATATTCTGCTATTGCATACGAGTGCAGCATTCCTGGATATGATAATCCCGAATCCGACATCCTTGCCCTTGTGAAGACTTGGCTAGAGAGAAGAGATCAAGGTCGGTGGCTCATGATTGTGGATAACGCCGACGACACACAACAATTCTTCCCATCATCTGCAAAGGACGACACCACTAAAGAACATCGACTGGATGAAGCATATGGGGGTTTAGCGCGCTATATTTCCGAATGTAGTCATGGATCAATTCTTATTACAACCAGGAACAAGCAGGTTGGGTCAATGTTAATTCAGGGGAAGCAGTTGCTCGAAGTAGGAAAAATGAGCGACAACGAGGCTAAGCAGCTCATACATACGATCCTTGATGACACAGTTCCTGCTGATGACACTTATACTCTGTCCAATCGACTTGAGCACCTGCCGCTAGCCTTAGCTCAGGCAGTTGCGTTTATACAAATGAACAGCATATCAGTTAAGGAATACATCCAGCTTTTAGATCAAAGCAACGACATACTAGTAGCCCAGCTGAGCGAGCCATTTCAGGCCGCCGGCAGAGATTCGGCAACACCCCATGCGGTCACAGCTACATGGATTGTTTCTTTCAACCAAATTCAGCAACAAGACAGCCTTGCTAGTGATGTCTTGTCTATAGCGAGCCTACTAGATCGCCAAGGCATTCCAAAGGCCATCATCACTAGGTATTGTGAGAAAATGAGTAATCAGGAAGTGGATGCTAATGCAGCAAGAGTTATGAAAGCCTTGGGCACTTTGAAGGCTTTCTCATTCATCTCCGAGGCGGACAACGACACAGTCGACATGCATCGGCTTGTGCAGCTAGTTATGCGAAAATGGCTCACGACTCAAGGCAGGTTTACGGAATTTGCACAACATGCTCTGGAGACGGTGTCAGACGTTTATCCGTATGGTAAACATGAAAGGCGACAACTATGTCGCGATTACCTTCCGCATGCCAACGCTGTGCTCCAAATTGAGGCAGCGGACTTACAAGGTGGGCAAGCTGCAAGAGCATCACTGTTGCACCGCATGACAGCCTACTTCCTTTACCTAGGCCAATGGAAAAATGCTGAGGAACGTGCGGCGGCATGCGTGAAGCTACGGCAGGACTACTTAGGTGAGGAAGACTATAATACGTTAACGAGTATATCCAGCCTGGCAATGTCATATATGTACCAAAGCCGATACAAGGAGGCGGAGGAGCTAGAGTTGCGGGTAGTAGAGACGCGTTTGAAGGTGCTTGGTAACAAGCATCCACATACGCTAGGAAGCATGGCTGGCCTAGTAGTGATATATATGGAACAAGGCCAGTGGAGTGAGGCGGAAGAGCTAGGGTTACAGGTAGTTAAAACTAGAAAGACAGTACTTGGAGAAAAAGATCCTTGTACGCTAGCTAGTTCAAATAGTCTAGCGTTAATCCATAGACACCAAGGCCGATTAGAAGAAGCAGAGGAGCTATTGATGTGGGTGATGGAGACATGTTCAGAGATACTTGGAAAGGAGCACCCTAGCACGCTAACGAGCATGGCTAATCTGGCATGCACCTGGAGAGACCAACAACGATGGGATGATGCAATACGCTTGATGGAAAACTGCACACGTACCATGCAAAAGCAACTCGGTTCAGACCACCCCGAGACTCGAGCATTTTTCTCCACCCTTTCTGAGTGGACAAAGGAACCAGAAAGAGGTCAATCGAAACCTCACAGAGAGTGGATCTTTGTTAGCAGGAAATTGCTCGTTCCCTTATGTACACCATGCTTTAGAGAATGGTTATTTCAACTGTACTGTATTGTATTTCAAATCTGACTTGAGAACTTGCTTCCACCTGGCTCCAATGTCATTATCTGTGCACTACTACGTAGATCTTTGTCCTGCCAGTGTCCTCCGAAACTGTTCTCTTGTTACCCATCAGCTTCTACGCGACAGAATAAGGAGCGGGTTTTGCTAAATTCTGTTTGACTACGCAACGAAGGATTCCGGGAACCAATCACTCGGCTTGATAGCTGATCTGCTCAAGAAAGACAAATTGTCATTGTCAGCACCGTTAGATTGAATGGAACGGAAGGATTAGGGACTTTGAGTACCTTGGGTCGCTGTAAAACTAAGTTCTTGATGAAGACGTATTTATAGGTGAAATGCTGATCCTGATTGCAGCAGCTGCTGTGGGCGTCTCTAATTGTGTTCGATACACGAGCCATTTTTCAGATTGCATTAGAAGCTACAGACGTATCTACTACTCGTACATGGTGAGAGTGGGGGTGCTGTTGATGACTCCATTGAACATTTGGCTGGTGATGCTGTAGTAGCCCACTACTAGATCACATAGCTGTGACGATAACCTAGGTTTCGACCTCTAGGGCATTGTAGACTTTAGTCGCACAAATGAAAGAATCCAAAATTGGCTCTGGGTGATTAAGCACATGATCCAATGGTAGGTTGCGATTGTTGCTTATCTTCCGCAAACTTCTCAAATAGGTCTAAGTTGAAAATTCGCAAGTAGTTCCCTCAAGCAGATTGGTAAAGCAATGCTAAATCAGACTATGGAAGAGCAAAGGTGATTCACTTTCGTGCGGAAAGAGACCAGAGAGTTTAAATAGGACAAGGCCTGGCATTGACGGCCAGAATCCTTTCACTTTGAAATTCCAGACGCGTGTTGTCTGTTCTATCTGAGATAAGTTGATTGCCAAAAGAGATAGGCAAAAAAGCTCAATGAATCGTGCGCAAGAACAATAGGGAATCGGTTAGCAGGCTATCTTAGAACTGCCTAGGTATTCTACTACGGCTCAAAGACAAAACTTTTATCGTTGCTTAAATACGGTTAGTCTAATAATGGAAGTTAATAGAAGCAATCGCATACTTGTGGCTGTTGCGGAGACAGAAGGCTGTGGCGTGTGCAGCGCCCTAAAGAAGACTCATGAAACAATACTGGGTTGTAGGCAGAATCCACGATCAATAAGAATACCGAATCATCCGGGATCAACAATCTAAGGGGATTGGGTTGAGATATCTTGGTGTCGGACTAAGAACTGTGATGTCATTCCCCCACGACCTTGTGGGAACGGCCCCTGTGCAAATTCCTACTTTGCACCAATCATAGGCACCGCAGCAGCCTATATTGTTCAAATCCCCTTTAGCGAGCCGTAGATTTTTGATCAATAACGCATCATCGATTATTCAATGGGGACTCTACCGCGTTGGTGGGTTCTAGTGGCCAGAGTGATGACGGTATACAAACAACCAAGAGGCCAAGCGCGGGAAAGGCGTAAAGCTGCATGCATTTCGCCTTATTTTGAAGCTTGTTTCGAAGACAACCATCCATCAGCTGAGACATTCGAAATCAGCGTCCTTTGAAGAGGGCATTCCGGTCTCGACCTTCCAAACAAAAGAATGGCTGGTACTTCCGAAGACCAACAAACCTTACGAGGTCGTACCGACGACAATCCCATGAAAGAAGACGATCAACACAGTCCTATCCTGGAAAATGGCCTTGCCAATCATCAGAAACAACCTCACCATGCCGTCGGTTTCTGGGACCCTTCCATGAGAAAGGTGCGCGCCCATGTCATTCGACAGTGGCTTCGGACAATTGTAATCCTATTCACATTCATATTGACAGTGCTGTCTCTTTACTGGGCAGTACTTTTCCGAGCTGAAGAGAACCTCCGGTCTCTTACCATTCACGTTGTCGACTTCGATGGCCAAGTTCCGCCGTACGAGTCCGTTCAACCGATCGTCGGTCCAACGGTGATTCAAACGGCACAGCAGGCACTAGACAAACCTGGTCCGTCGCTGGGATGGACGATCCTGCCGCCCTCCGATTTCAATAATGACCCCATGGCTGTTCGAATGGCCGTATACGATTGGGACAGCTGGGCGGCAGTGATAGTCCATGCGAATGCGACAGCGGCACTTCAAGAAGCAGTCGCAACAGGAGACGCAAACTATGATCCCGCAGGCTCGGTGCAGATCATCATACAAACCGCACGGGACCAGACCACCTTCCAAAGCGACATTCAGCAGTACATCACCCAGTTCACGGATCAGTTCACTCAAGCATTCGGCAAGACATGGGGCCAGACCGTCATGTCCAACACATCTTTAAGTCGGGAGAACCTCGTCAGTGCATCGTCGGCTGTGAACCCTGGAGTTACGCCGCTAATGATCGACCTACGTCCTTTCCGCCCGTCTACTGCGACTCCCGCGGTCACCGTCGGTCTCATCTACCTCATCATCATGGCCTTCTTTTCCTACTCCTTTTTCCTGCCTATCCACTCCGTAAGTGACAAGTCCTGGCTACCTACTCCGAGGGTTACGCTGATCCAGCATTAGAAATACATACAGCCTCAAGGTCATCCGCCACTAAAGTTCTGGCAACTCATCTTTTGGCGCTGGATTGCAACAATTGTAGCCTATTTCCTAATCTCCCTTAGCTACAGCCTGATTTCGCTAGCCTTTCAGCTCCCCTTCGGTGCCCCTCCCGCCTCGCCAACCGAGCCCGCACCGCCCACCGGCGCGACAGCATATGGACGTGGCACCTTTCCAGTGTATTGGATGGTGAACTTCGCAGGCATGATAGCGTTGGGTCTGGCATGTGAGAATGTCGCCATGGTAATCGGGCAGCCATGGACGGCTTTGTGGCTCATATTCTGGGTCATTACGAACGTGGCGACATCTTTCTATTCCATCGACTTGGCTCCTGGCTTCTATAGATGGGGCTATGCGTGGCCACTGCATCACGTTGTCGAAGCGAGCCGACAATTGCTATTCGACTTGCACTCAAAGATCGGCTTAAACTTCGGGGTGCTATTCGCATGGGGGGCGGTGAATACGGCGCTATTTCCGATATGCTGCTATTTTATGAGGTGGAAGACAGAGCATGAGAAGAGAAAGGCAGAGAGGGAGAAGGATCGGTATGTTGTTGAGACTGAAGACGGGAAAGAAAAGGAGATGAGAAAGCCCGAAGGCTCAAACCCACCAATTAGGAAGAGAGGGTTCTTGAGAGGTCTTTGAAGTGATGACTATGACCATTAAGAAAAGGTTTGCAATATAAATATAGATCGGTAGATAGACGTTGAGTTTATGGTTTATTAAAATAGATAGCGATTGATCATGTGGGTTATTTCAAGGTATTTGCAACTCGCGCAGGCTATGAGAAGCTCCCCTTATCTACCTGGCCGGATGCAATATAACGTGAGATAGACCCGAATGCTCTAAATAGCCTTCAAAACCAATCTCTCGTGGACCACGGCACAGCATCCCCGACGGAACTTGACAACCTCCCTCGGCTAATATCCACGACAATATGGGGTTTACGACAAATTTGAGCGCTGGGTAGTCATTGCCGGAGAAACAGCATGTCTTTTGGATCATATGAATGCACTCATACACGTAGGTAGCCAGTTGTTACGGTATCTGCAGACAATTAAATCATTCTCAATGACTATAAAAAGGCTCTTGAACTACGCTATCCAAAGGAATTCCTCAAAAACTTCTAACCAAGCGCCGCCAAAACAGTCCTGAATCCTCCATTGGCACTGACCGCCGCGCCATTAACCCATCGCCCCTCCTCACTAGCAAGGAATCCCACAATGTAAGCAATATCGTCAGCCTCTCCCACTCGCGGAGCGGCAGAAGTTTGGTCAATGAAGAACTGCTTGGTTTCAGGGGGCGCCGAGGAAAGAACTGCTGCCATGGCGTCCGTGGCAGTCGGCCCAACGATGACGCTGTTAAAAGTCATTACGCGCTTGGACGCGAAGGAGTCGGCGAAGGACCTGGTGAAGCTGTCGAGGGCGGCTTTGCTGGCGCCATACGTGATCATCGGGTCGTTGTTCGGGGCCCTTCCGGAGACGCTCGAAATGTTGATGACGCGGCCGCCGGTCTTGGGCGCGTGCTCCATGAAGGCCAGCGTCGTAGCCACGGGAGAGTAGACGTTTGCAATCATCACGCTGGAGAAGCTTTCGACGCTGAGTTCTGTTGTAGGCTTGTAGTCTTCTATGGTTGCGAGAACAGCGTTGTTGACGAGAATGTCGATTGTTTCTGTGCCGAGACTGCTGAGGGATTCCTTGATGACATTAGGCCAGACTTCCGGCTTGAGAGCATCGGCCTTGATCGCAATTGCATTCTTGACGCCCAAGGCACGACACTTCTCAATGGTATCGTCGGCGGCGGCCTTGTTGCTTGCGTAGGTGATTGCGATGTTGGCGACACCTTTGCGGACTAGGTGGATGGCGATAGCTTTGCCGATTCCCCTTGAGGCTCCAGTTACAACGGCGGTCTTGCCTTGAAGGGACCAAGGAGCGTCAGAAGTAGATGCTTGGGACATTTTGGCAATGTGATTGATATGAGCGCAGGTCTGTTTGGATAAAGGTGAATAATCTGGCCCCGAAAACCATCAATTGAAGGTCTCATGTGGTCTTTATATATTTGAAGCAAGAGCCAACCTTACAACTGCAACGTATTTAATGCGGCGACTCCCGTATTAGACGTCTAAGTCCCTTTTCACAGTGATTAGGCAGTCTACTACTTTATTCTCCGCTACATGACTTCAACTTGCAAGGGTTCTATGTTGGCGCTGAATAAACTCCGGTCTCCGCAAAGTTTCTCCGCCGCTGGTAACTAAGCAGACTGGATGATAGCTGCATTGACTAAGCTTAAGCAAGGGAGTCCAGGCTATTTTGTTCTCTTAGGTTGGAGTTACAAGGGGGCCGGGCTCCGGTCGGCTCGACTAGCTATTGTTGGTATTGTTGTATAAAGGCTCAGGGTACCTTTCCTAGGCAGCACAATTCGCACGAAGTTTGTAATCAACGGTATATCCAGCGATAGGCAAGACATAGTGACGTTTACCTTTTTAATAACGCGCGAAGGATCACTGGGTCCGCAAATTATGGTTGGCCGCGGAACGTCTTTACATTGGCGGCCGCTGCAGCTCGAGCCTACGGCCTATCCCAACAATCGTTTCCTGGCCGGTGGAATGGACCTGGAAAATCAGCTGCCGTCATCTCTTGCCAAGCGTTATTGGTATTTATGGTGTATATTGCGGGCGATGCGCGGGACTGGAGCAGGTCGAATGACGGATGAAATCGGCCTTTTGCGGTGCGTGCTTCGGCGGAGTTGTAGAAATCCTACTCAATTCGGCCGAACACCCACGACGATTGATAAGCAGATGGTAATGGCATACCACAGACTGGCTAGTCTATGCCAATGCTGTCACCTCTCGTAGGATCAGAAGGATTTTTTTTGTCTATCAGATGCCTTTCCCAGTGTTATGGTCCTTTTACAACCAACGCATCTAACCCAGTAACACATACAGGGCCAATATCAGTGTCGAAGCTGGCTATACGATATGAAACAACAATAGTCCCACGAACGAGTCATCAAATGTCGATGCGATAGATCCTAAATATTGCCTCTATCAGAAGCAGACGTACTCACACCATCTCACGAGTATTTTCTCGGTTCCCTCGCAACTCTCTACTAGGGACTTGTACGTTGATTTCCTTGCGTGCATGAAGCTGAACATTGGGGAGGTTACTAAAGCAATTTCCTCCCACCAAATTCAAGCAGAAAAAAACATTATCATGCAACGTAATCTGAAGACGAAGCAGAAAGAAAGAATTATCAGCATGCGCAGTGGAAAATGTTGGGGGACGCTGTTTTGACACAACTGCCAATACCGTCACTAGATCAAGGAAAATATTTTGAGAACTCATGGGTATGTTTTTATTGCTCTGATATGCTTAACAAAGGAAATGGATAACTTTTATGACACATTAGAAACCCCTTACGGGAATAATACATTAGTTACCCTTGCTCTTTAGGGATCCAGGTCTTGACATGATGCCACTTATTTGGCCTCCTTCTTGGCACTGTTGGCAATCTTCTCTGCCTCCTTGCCCTTGGCTTCAAGAACCTTCTTCACCTCCTCCAACGTCTCCTTGAAAAGTTTCTCACCCTCGTCCTTGTGCTTGTCGGCAATTTCTCTCAGCTGCTTCAACTTGGGAATGATCTGGTCACCGTCGGGAATCATCTTGAAGTACTGATCCAAGCCGCCGAAGCTAGCGCCCAGCTGTGAGCCCTTTGACTTGGCCTTGTCTACCGCTCCGTTGACATAGGTCTCCAGTCCCCCAAGATCGCCAGACTCAACTGCTGACTTGGCCTTCTCAAAGACCTCCTTGGCGTTGCCCTGCTTCAAGGTGTCGGCGTTCTTCTCAACCAGTTCCTTGACCTTGGGGTTCTTGTCAAGGTAGGGCTTGGCCTCCTCGAGCGCCTTCTTCCACGCCTCATCACCAAGCTTCTTGACCTGCTCCGTCTTCTCCTCGATCAGCTTGCGGGCCTTCTCGAAATTGCTAGCCGTGAAGCCTCCAGCAAGGACATCCTTGATCTGCTTCCACGTCTCGTCGACCTGCTTCTTGGCCTCGGGGCCGTATTGGTCACCCAACTGCTTGAGCTGGTCAATGTTGCCGCCGAGCTTATCCTTCAGCTGGGGGTGGTTGTCGATGATGTCGGAAATGGCGTCACCAGACAGGCTGGCTACCTTCTTGGACAGGTCGGCAATAACCTCATACGCCTTGTGAACAGCTTCCAGGCTCAATCCAGCCTTGGCTACCTCCTGGAACTGCTTGTATGCATCATTGATAATTTGGTCGGCCTCCTCGCGGTGGTTCTTGCGCACGGTCTCGAAGTCGTCGAAGGCGGTATCGATGTAGGCGCGACCACCAGGGATCCAACCGACGTACGAATAGGCGAATTGCTTGATGTAGTCGATGGCTTGATCAGGAGAGGGGGTGTTCTCCTGCAGTTTCTTCGCTGCTACCTGGTACTTCTGCTCTGCCTCTTTGGCGGCCTTGTTGACCTTGGATGCCGTTCGTCCAGCAGGGGTGAAGGAGTAGATGGCAAAAAAGAGGCCAGCTCCAGCAAGACCACCGGCAACACCAGCTCCAAAGTGTGAGCCGCCTCCGCCTGCGCTTCCTGATGATGAAGAAGCCGTGGAGGACTGGAAGCGAAGTTGGTTACGGGGAGCGCGAGCAACGCGTGTCGCTCTGGGAAGCGCAGAGCGAACAAGGGGTCTTGTGGACATCATTTTGAAGGTTATAGAGATTGGAGTGTTGTTCCTCGAAATGGAAGGGAAGGAAAAATTGATTCGTGAGGGTATCGATGAGTAGGTTGAAATTTGGAAAAAGGGTATCGTGATCTGGTAGGTCAATGGAGGGAAAAACAAAGAATGAATGCGGCGGAACTGAGCTCGTTTTGAGGCAGCTTGGGGGAGCTGCTGGACGATCCCAGTGGCTAGTATCGGAACTAGTGGCGGTAGGCAAACAGGGAAGAATCCCTAGCACGTGCCTTACACAGAATTGAAGTCAAGGTGACGATCGAAAGCAGCTGAATTTCAGGGGAGCTGCATTAACTGACTGGGCTGGAACGAAAGCTCCGGTCACGATGACGTCAATGACGCAGCTATCCGAAAATGTACAAAAAAGGGGAGGACTACCCGTTGGGGTAGCTACCCCGCATGTTGTACAGGGCAGCTCCAGCGAGACGAACTGCATCTGAACGCCCCCTAAATGCCCCGAAAAGCCCTGAAAAGCCCTGAAAGCAAGCCCCAGCTGTCAGCGGGAGATCGACGATCATTGTGGGGATGGCCTGCTGGAACAGGGGAAGCCCTCGTCATCGTGACGGAAGCGGCGCCATCGATGGTTTTCCCCTTTTTGTTCGGCATGGCAGTTTGAATTCAGGAGGCTAACAGCTTCAATACGTGCTACTCACTTCAACTATTCCTCGGCAAAGGTTTGCATTTCTAGAATGTTCGATGCTGAAATTGTTCTGCAGAAAGACTAAAGCAGAGCGGAGTGAAAGCTTCTCAAGTGACAAGTTGCTTCTCAATGGTTATCAAGCCCTATTAAGTTGGTCTTGTTCTAAGATGTTTTATCATTGAGGGTTGCAGACAGCATAGATTCGGTTGCCCTGAGTGGTACACTGTCTGATTTGGTCAGCGCTAGTGGTTTTGTTGATGATTGTTGGGGTTCTTTAACCGGCAAGCTGCAGATGAGAGTCAGTCTACAGATCTCAACACTGCGCTCCCTGAAAGTCCCTGCATTAATGCCTTTTCGATTCATAATTAGCACTGTGAACTTTCTAGATTCTTGGCATACACACAAAGCTGACTGGTTTGAATTGCAAAGTATCACAAGAGCTGGCATTACTCGAAAGAATCAAGACCGGTTCGGGGGTATAAGATGGCATGATCAAGATAATTCTACCTTCAGGTTTTATCTCACTTAATCTGCTCGAAATCAAAGTCTTAGTGTCTTCAAGTGTAATTCCAAGTGTTTAGGTCCAGATAAAATGTTTTATTTCCGCACCAGTTCATCATCACATCATAAAAGCATGTGTCTCCATCCTCTTGGGTCACTGAATCATATATCAAGCTTGTATGTTCCGACCAGTGAATAGGAGCAGGCCTCCGCCATCATCCTCGCGCTCACCGTCGCTGTCCCCATCCGCCACAACACTCCATGCATCATCGTCCGCTTCAGGTCCCTTCGGTGATGAAGTAGGGGTTTGGGTGGGCGTGATGGATAGATCTTCGAGGATAGAAGCTAGGTTGTTGCCAATGTCAGCGCCATCTGCGAGAGATGGTTGCGTCGGCAGACAAGAGTATGTATTCGAGTCAAATCGGCTCCCATCCGAAACCTTTTCTCGCAGTGCTAAAAGTGCACTCTGGCGGACCTTCTCCAGAACCTTATCGATCATGCCGTTCTTCTCGTACGCCTTGGGTGAATTTTCCATGGCAACATCAGGGACGATCCAATTAGGATAAAGGTTCTTGTGTCCCGGCCGCACTTGAATACCGGATTTGTGAGCACCAAAGTAGTACTCGCACAACCGGCAAGTTGGTTTGCTGCACCCAATGTATCTGATGTCATCGAAGAAGGGAATCGGACGGATCTCGTTGTCAAACTCCTTACAAAGTGAATCAAGTAGCAAGACTTCGCAATGCACGATGGGACGAAAGGTTTCGGATCCAGCTCTGTCCATGATCAACTTGTCGAGATCGCAATGTTGTATGCTTTCCGCATACTTTTGGTGTTTCGCGCGCTCGGCTGGATCACCGATCATGCGCCCAATTATGCTGTGCGCAGAACGAAGTTGTCGCTTTCTGCTCAAGCTCATCCTAGGCTCGATAGAATTCATCGGGTTTGGAATAGAAATGCTTGATTCCAGAAACGTGATGTCAAAGTTTTCAAATAGCTGCGGTATTCGTTTACGTGCAATAATGATGGTACGGACAACTGCGAGGTATGACGCGAGACGCCCAATGTCGTGTTGGAATTCACTCCAGTGTTCCGACTGGTCCATTTTGCCAACGCGGGCCTTTTCGATAATGAGCTCCCGCGCTGTGGACTTTCGCAGGGAGTTTGCGGCGCGGACTAACAGCTCGCTCTGGTCCACGGCTGAATGGTAGGTGGTAAGCTTAATAAAAATACTTCAGAGGCATCTTAGTTAAACATACAAAGCTTATCCTTTTTCCCTAGATCTTTGCATGGGCTTGCTACTTGCTTGATGGATAATAGACTCCTTTTAAGAGTCTCATCTAGCAAACCATTGATGTGAGCTTGGGCCGAAGTTGAATAAATAAAACAGTACATGGGTTCAAGACTTACGTTCAGGAGAGTTGGTTCTATCACAGTCCTCAATGCATGTTCCGAGCCGAATCATAAGCCTTTTCCCATAAGCCTTGATCCGTTCAGCGTGAAATTCCAGAATGTCCTGCAAGATGCGATGGAACAATGGGCTCTCGCCGTCATCTTGTATTTCGGACGGCTGCGCAAGTCCGACGTCGCTTAGCAACTTCTGGATGACCTTCTTCGCGCATTCTGAGTCCTCAACGGTTCGTTGGTTGGAGGCAAAAGTATACCGCAGCTCTCCCCCAACATGCTTGATGATGGCTAAAGACGTAACGGTTTTGCCAAAAGGCACATTGTCGCAAACCTGGGCCATCTTGTTGACGAAGCATTTGAAGATTTTATAGGGACTCTCATCCGCGTCGTAATTCTCGGCGGGAGCTTTGATCTGGTTATTGGTGCGGCATGCTTCAATGAGGCTTTGCAGAAAGATCACGCCCTCAAAAAATCGGTTGATGCGCTTGCAAAGATTATTGCTTATCATCCCTATTCCTTCAACGTGTTTCATTGCTACCCGTACAAAAGGCTGTCAGTAAATCAAGTTACCTTACTTGTCAAGTTTTTGTAGTCACTTACTCGGAGTTGAATACCGATTGACGGGCGTCCTAGGGATCTCCATGACATTGGACACTGTCAGGCTGGAAGGAACAATGTAAGGCGACATGGCAAGATGGTTTTTCTAGTAAATTTCGATCACTTAATCGAAGATGGATACGTCTGAACGACTCAAGAAATCGAGGGAAATTGTGAAAGTAGCTGTGAAGTTGAAATCTGGTCTGTTACCAACACGTTCGACGGCTTCAAACCTTGGCTTTATATACTGCCTCGGAGGGCTCAGTGAAAGCCTTGCACACAAGATTTTGTATTAGACCATGGTTCGCAGCCTGCTGTTGGTTGAAGATGAAATATCATAATTGGCCAATCAAGACGTCTTCCGGTCACATCTCAGGCCTCGTGTGATGCGGTGGTCGTGCATTGTCGGCCGCCGACCCACATATGCACATGATGAAGTAGAAAATTGCACAAGGGCAGATGGCTATGTTGGTTGGCCTGAGGAAATGCGCCAACGCTGTCGGCCGTGATCTATTACTTTTGAGGCAGTGCCAACATCATTAAATATGCATGTTGGAAAGGCGTTCTCTTGGGCGTTGTCAACATTCCAACTCTTTAAGGGGTTGACGTGGAACGTAAGGCATCAATTCATTTTTGGAAATGTACTTCGTGGCATCAAGGATTAGGAAGCCTGATATCAAATCAAGTAATGTCGGTGAGCTTTAAGAAATAGGTGGTATCATCTACGCCAAGAATGTTCTTTTGTCTTCTTTCCCTTGCCATATTGCCGGTCATAGCCTTTTCAATCCACCAAGACTCGGTGATTTCTTGTTACCTGAATGTGTTGTAATGCAGCGGTCTGAATCTTGTTGGATGGGCGACTACCACTGGCCTTGGCCTGCTCTCAACAATTGAATTGGCAATCCCACCTTCTTTGGGCAGGGCTTTAAGATAATGAGAAAAAGAAAAAGAAAAGAAAAAATGACAAGGAATTGTGTTCAAGAGCCTGCCTGCACTCAAAAAAAAAGAATATAAAGACAACTGATTCCCAACTTCTGATCTCTGAATAAGTCTTCTCCAGGCTCAAACCAAATACGTTTCCCATGCGAGCTTCTTCTGTCATTGTGAACATTATTGTTGTTTCAAGAGTAAACCCACAACTGATAGTCACCTGGCTGCTTTTTTAGAGGTGAGTAATGATTAAATTCAGCCTATTTTGGTGTTCAATTCCCATCCGGGAGGGTGATACAAGGGACTACCGCAACCACCACTGCAGGAGGTCTTTGCTGAACTATATTGCTCAAGACAGGGATAAGAAGCAATCACCCTTCCTCGGAGGAGCTTGTCATCCGTTGCGGACTTGCCAACGTTAGTTCGACCCAAAGACCCGTCTCAGGACTAGGTCTATGTCTGACCAGCAAACCAAGGTGGAAACTAATTGTGGATCAGTAGGACACCATCCTGTCCAGCTACAGACAACATGGCCTGGGATTCGGGATCCCATGAACAACCCAATCTCTTTTACAGCTCTTCCAGCAGCGAAGAAGATCCTGGGTAATACTCTCCTCAAGAATACCAGTATATAAACAACTGGAATTATTCTCTTGAAAGCACAGGGGATCCAAACTTGACTTACTCGGAAACGGGAGCTTTCATCGACGAACGATACAACGACCCGTCCTTCCATACTCAGGATACTACGCTTAGGGAAGAGTAGCCTTCCCCAGGTGGATTGTTGTTATATGGGAGCCAATCTCTCGATTCTGCACAACAATCAGAGTATTCGCATGCCTGGAATGAAGACGAAGCATCGGAATTCGCTCACGACGTCATGAACTCCAACGACAATTTTGATTCAACCAGCTCTGGCCACTTTATCGACAATCACCACGAGAATTTCGAGGATTCTAGTTGGTCTCGTCAACAAACCTCTCAGGAAAGCCATGTTTGTAGGGAGTGCTCCAAAGTTTTCCGAATTCCCAGTGATCTAAGGTAGCCCTCATTTTCTTATTTTCTCTTTCTTTTCCATTATTCTCCTACGCATCAGCAGGTACTGATCTACGGCATCCAGAAAGCACGAAAACTCACATTTAAGACCCAAAGTATGCCCAATTGAGGATTGTGAAACAAGAGTCGCCGACAACAGGGAAATGTCTCGACACTTCCAAACCTCTCACCGAACCCAAATGGAAATGTATGGCTTCAAAGAGGAGGAAGCTCAGTGTCCATACTGTGAGAAGAAGTTCAGAAGGAAGGATTACTTGACGAAACATATAAACGAGGAACGGTGCCCAGTTTTGAAACATTCAGATTAAACGGAAGTGCCACATTTTCTTTGGTACCTGTATCGCGTCTATTTCCAAATTTGTCTTTCTTATCAGTCTGTTGCGATAGTTGGAATTGATTGATTGATTGATTTATTCCTACTCGGTTATGAAGCCGCTCTTATGCCAGCAGCTATGCCCGGAAAGCGGGGTTTGGCAGGTAGCCGAAGCGTCGACAATGAACAGCGACGCCCCACTTCGCCCTGATGTTGCATCAGGGCCAGCTATCCCCAAGCTCCCCACTATGTTCTCTATTCTGTGTGTTTGTGCCCTCTGTTGAAGAAGTGTGTTGCTCTCCTGTCTGCTTTCTCGCTTTTGTGTTGCTCTCTAGAATGCTTGTTTTGCGTCCTCCTGCTTCGGTTCAGTTGGTGCTGGTAGCACCGTATCTGGTTCTTTGTACCTACAGTCTCCCCCCAGCGCTCAGCTTTGTCTCTTTGTTTTGTCCGTATCCTCCCGGACTTGTATATGCCGTTTTCTCAGTTGCATCTGTAAATTCTTTGTTGCCTCCTGCCGGGTTCCTATGTGGCCTCTTGTTTCTTGCCTGTTGACCACTATTGCCCTCCACCACATTGGCCCAAGGGTCTTCCACGAAGCACAATGCTCCACTGACTCCGACATGTTCGATTACTAGGTATGAGAGCTCCCGCACAGATTCCGCAGACATTGTCGCGCGTTGAAGGGACACCAATCCTTCTTCGCAAAAGGGGCGACAGGGGACCAGTCTGTCTGTGGTCTGTAGTATTGTGTGGCATCGATCGTAGCATGCCTAATGCCTGGTGCTTTCTCCGTGCGGAAGGTGATACTGTTCTGTCGGACTCATCTTCGTCGTTGTGGGACGTTGCAAACTTTGTCGGGGGTGACAGGTGACCTAAAACCTGTCGGCGGCTGTTGTGTTGAAGTTGATTGTTTGGGCGCAGTCTTAGTGCTTCGTGTAGCGGCTTGTGGCTCGCCTGTGGTGGTGGTAACAGTGTTGTCTATTGATATGTCGTATTTTGCGGCTTGCTCTCAAGTTTTTCATTGTAGTCGGGGCGTGCTCTGCGGCCATCTTGGGCCCCTTTGGGACGTAGAATCAAGGCCGAGGATGGCATTGCATCGAAGGGGGCTCTGTGGCCGCGAGCACGCGTATTTGGGGCCGTTTTTGCTCCGATTTTCAAAAATTTCGTTCTCGCTGTTGTTGATGTTTTTGCGATAGTTGGAATACGGAGCCGTGTGGCACTTCCAGCCACACGCCCGCCAGGCTGAGAGGCCCAAGCCTCCCAGACCCACGTGACAGGCCAAGGGGGAATATCCCCACCTTCTAGTCAACAACACCACTTTCAACAAAACATCAACAACAGCGAGAACGAAATTTTTGAAAACAGCATCAAATTGATCAAACCACGCCCGCTCGCGCTCTCAGAGGTCACTTTGGGCATAATGTCATCCTCGGCATTGATTCTGCTCCCAAAGAGCCTGCTCGTGGCCGCGGGCGGGCTCTGACCACGAAAAATTCGAGAGCAAGCCACAAAGTATGACACGTCAATAGACAACACCATCGACACCACCGCGGTTGAGTCACGGGCTATCACGTGAGCACAACGACCAAGCCCAAACAAACATCAACACCACAGCCACCGATAGGTTATGGGTCGCCTATCACCCCCGACAAAGTTTGCAACGTCCCGCGACAACAACGACGACAAGCCCGACAGAACGGTATCACCTCCTGCATAGAGAAAGCACCAGACACCAGGCATGCTACGATCGATGCCACAAAATACTACAGTTTGCAGACAGATTGGTCCCCTGTCGCCCCCTCCGCGAAGAAGGATTGTCGCCCCTTCAACGTATGACAATGTCTGCGGAATCTGTGTACGAGCTCTCATACTTAGTAATCGGACGAATCGAAGCGGTTGGAGCATTGTGTTTTGCGGATTGAGTCCGACTCCAGGCGGTGGATGGAGGTGGTGGTCGAAAGATGGAAACATAGAGCCACATAGGAACCCAGCATGAGGCAACAAAAAGATTTACAGATTCAACTAAGATATAGCATATGCAAGTCTGAGAGGATGCGGACAAGATAAAGAGACGAAGCTGAGGGCTGGGGGGAGACTATAGGTATACAGAACCAGACATGGTGCCTAGCACCAACAGAACCGAAGTAGGAGGACGCGAAAGAAGGATTCTAGAAGGCAACACCAAGCGAGAGAGCAGGCAGGAGGACAACAATCTTCAACAGAGGGCATAAACACACAAGAATAGATAGCATAGTGGGAGCTTGGGGACAGCTGGTCCTGATCCAACAACAGGGCGAAGTGGGGCGTCGCGGTTTATCGTCGATGCTTCGGCTGTCTGCCAAACCCCGCTTTCCGGGCATAGCTGCTAGCATAAGAGCGGCTTCATAACCGTGTAGGAATCAATCAATCAATCAATCAATACGTACATATGTCCTGTCGTAGCCGCCCGACCCAGTGGGTCTGTTAAGTGCATCTGACGGGTCGTAACAACAAGGTTACGCCGACGATAGTAAGAAGGCTATATTAACCTAATCGCTAACGATTTAGCAGGCAAGTTAATAGCTAATTCTATTAATTACCCCGTTACTCTTACGAGAAAGGAAATAACTATAGCTTCGAGATATTATATAAGCCTACGTTTAATCCTCTATAAGGCTTAATCATACTATTCTCGCCTACCTACCGAAGCAAATTCAAGACTAGTACCTAAAAAGGACTATTATAAAGGTTGTAAAGCCTTTATACGGAATCGCAGAAGCTAGAACCTACTAATAAGCAATATATCATAAGCATTATAGAGAGAATCTCTAGATAGTTACTTCTTCGTACGATCTATACTTATTAATCTTATCTACCGAAAATCTATACTTTAGCTATATCGGCATGCAAACCGACGATACCCTCGGTTTGTTAAACAAGGCGTTTTTATAATTAGAAGACGAATAGTTAGAAAAAGCAGCTTTTACGGCAAAAGCGAAGAATATCCTTATAATTAACAAACCCTTCTAATTTAATAGAGGGATAGTCGCGCTGTTAACCGACAATTCGATTAATTTGAGGCAAAAGGGATAATGTTACGACCCGTTAGATACACCTAACAGGACCCACTCGGTTGGGCGGTTATGACAGGACTTTGTATGCAGGGCCACGGGAACAAAAGGTAACCTCTCGGAACGGAAGAACTATAGAACGGAACAAGTCACGTGATGAATCATTCTAGGTCAGAATGATCCAAGAAGAGTTGGGGGCCAACGGATCATGTTCGATCAATATGATCTCCAACGACTACAGACAATACGTGTAGATAGACTCCTATATAGACCAGGACTTGAGTACCTGCTCAAGCCCTCTAGATAGTTCTTCAGCAATCAACTTGTGATTCATCCTCGAATGACTTTCAGCTTACCTCTCAGTATTGTGAATACTAAGAACCTCGTTACTATAGTGTAAGACTGATCACCTTACCCTAACCCTACGATCTACCAGAACGACCCCTACGAACCAGTGTTAGTCTCTTACTGCACCTTCTGTTAGCAGAACCCTACTGTCAGATAGCTGGCCGTAACACTTTGATTGCTCCTGTTCAGTAAGTTGCCCTTTGAGACTAACGAACAGTATAAGACAAGATGTCTTCGCACGGAACTACCGAAAACCCTACTCCTGGAACCTCGTCCACGTCCGAGAGACGTATTCCCCAGAATCTGGCCCAAGAGATTCAAGACCAGGAAATGAAGGAGGAATCCGATAGCGATGACGACAATGAAGAACTTAAGCGGCAACTTAAGCGGAACAACAACAAGCTCAGGGAAATGAAAAACCTGTTCAACCAGAACGTCAAAGCCCTCAAGGAGCTACAGGAACAAGCCCGCCGCACCAAAGAACTAGAGAAGGAAGTCACAACCCTTCGAGCTGCCGCGAACGTCATATCAGCTCCTGTCGAAGGAAGAGAACGCCTTAAGCTCAACACCCCTACCACCTTCGACGGAACCCCTGGACAGCTCAAAGGATACTTAGTACAGATACGGACCTACCAAGCCTTCCACATCAACACGTTCCAGAACGATACCGAACGTGTCGTCCACGCCGCCACCTTCTTGAGAGGGAAGGCCCTCGCTTGGTTCGAACCCCTCCAACAAGAATGGCTGGATACCCCTATCGAGAGATACAGTCAAGAAGTGAAGGACATCTTTTTCAGCTTCAGTGGATATGTTAAAGCCCTTCAATCCCTCTTCTTAGACCCCGATGAGAAAAGACAAGCAGAAAGAGAACTGGCAAACCTACGACAAAACAAATCAGCTACAATGTACGCCGCAGAATTTCGACGACTCGCAGCCAGACTCGACATAACCGACGAAAGCAAAGTCTTCGCTTTCTACCAGGGTCTCAAGGACGACGTCAAGGACGAAATGGCCAAAGTGGACACGCCACCTAGCTTCCTTGATTATGTCGAATACGCCATTAAGATTGACAACCGACTGTTTGAACGACGCAAGGAAAAAGGAGAAAAACGTCAAACAGCCAACTCAGGAAAGAAATACCAATGGCAACCCCAACACAAGTTCAACAAAAACCAGAACAACAGGAACAACAATCAGCAGAGCACCGCACATAGACAACATAGCGGACCCATGGACCTGAGCGTCGCGCAAAAAGACAAACCCAGACGCAGAGAATTCAAATGCTACAACTGCGACAAGCCAGGACACATGGCCAGACACTGCACACAGCCTAAGAAACTTACGGCAACCCCTAAGCAAGCCAACGCTGCAACCAAAATCCCTAGCTACGAAGAAAAGGGATAGACAGCCTGCTATGACAATGATTGCACCACGCACAGGCATGCAAAAGAGAATAGTGGATGGTACCCTCAAAACCCAGCAGGACGATCGGGATACGACACTACCAACATACCCAAGGCCATTGCTGTGATAGACCGATACACCGGTGGACCGGATTACACTAAGCAGCGACAAGAGCCACTCGACGACTGGGAATAAGCGAAGAAGGCCGCGGAACTCAACAACGCCTTCCAAGATGGTAGCATTGTGTACCAACCGGGACTCTTATGGGACATCCTACGCCTCGCCAACTATCGACAGACGAATGAAGTAAACACCCCGGAAAGTTTCTCAGAAGAAGAAGCCAGGAAACTCGAAGAAGAAAACGAGACAGCCATCAAACGGATACAAGACGCCATCAACTACACGATGCAAATTCGAAACAACAGCGAAGTTAGAGACACCCTCCAACACATGCGGAAAACCCGAGACCGCCGCATCGCACTACGCGGAAACACCTGAGGACAGTATCAACTCAAGTACAAAGCAACCCAATTTGTCTACCGACCCTAAAACGATGGAAAGACGGAACGAACCCTCGCGGTAGCTAGCAAATACGCCCGCAAAGCCACCGAGCAATTAGATGAAATGCTAAGACAACAACAATTCAGGGACGCCAGCACCCAGACCCGAGTATACCAAGCAAAGGACAACCTAAGCCAACGATGGAGCTCACCATATACCACGGTAGCCAGCGACTCGACCTTTGAATTGCCACAAAGAACCCGCGCTACTCCTCAACCTATCTCGGAATAGGCTGAAGACGTCGTAGACAGACCACCCTCGGCGGAAGTACGTCCACAAGGAACGTCGATAGACGATACCGACCCGGAAGACGCAGAAGAAGAACACCATCTCGACAGAATAGAAAAAATTAAGGAAGTACTAGAATACAAATACATCGACCCCCAAGACGACTGCCAACAGATCGCCTTCCATACAGAAGAATATCATAACAAAATCCCTATAACAATCACACAAACCCGGGATGAAGAAATATTCTTAGAAGACGATCCTAGGATTACGACATAGCATAGAGAACACAAGGAGATAGCATGGATCTACTGCATCTTCGATCACTGCGCCTACCATCTCTCAAAGAAAGCAGAAAACGAACTATACCCCAAAAGAAAAGAAGAACTGCGAATCCGCAGAGCCCATGAGGAACAAGAACTCTCATATTGGGAAGTACGGGGAGAACCCGGAGAATAGAAAACCAACAACGATGGAATAGCATTCCTACGACCCAGCGTCGAATACCCTCAGAAGTGTGTAAACCACTTCACGGGAGTCTGGTGGAATTGCAGGGAAGACCTATGCAAACTCCACTATATTCCAAAAAGCGAAAGTTGGAGATTCCGACAACAAGAACTAGACAAGCAAGGACAGGACGGCGAGACGCCCAGCCCACCTCGTCTAGGAATCAGAGAAAGTAACCTCGGCAGAGACCGAAAGAAGGGCGAGAAGGCCCTCTACTCAAAAAACTAGGAGAGCCGCCTTGTCCGGGATACATAGCGAGCTCCCCCAGCAAGTCCCTATATACCATATTCGACGACGACGCACAAATGAAGATCACAGTAAACCTGGGCGGATACACCACACAGGTCCTGATAGACTCAGGAGCCCAAGGAAACTTTATCGCACCCCGAATAGTGCAACAGCGAGAAATACCATGGAATCAGAAGCAAAACCCTTACCGACTAAGGAATGTGGAAGGGAAAGAAGTCGAGTATGGCGGAGGCAGCATTGATCAGGAAACAGCGCAACTCCCTTTGCTCTACTATGGCCATCAGGAGCTTATCAGCCTCGACATCACGGAGATAGGAAACCACGACGTTATCCTTGGAATTCCATGGCTACGAAGACATAACCCACAAATCGATTGGGTTACCGGCCGAATAAAATTCAATCCAGCCTCTGAGAAGCACTCGACGAAGGCCTCATGCGGATTACTAGCAGCAACCAGAGCAAGACTACGCCTGATGCTAAGGATAAAAGACATTGGCACTAGGACGCTAGCAGCCACGACGATTGACAAAGTCACGGAAGATCCAATGTCAAAGATACCTGTTGAATACAGGGTCTATAGCAAACTCTTTGCACCAGAACTCGAGACCGGATTACCGGAACACAGCAAGTAGGATCATAAGATCGAAATTAAGGAAGGACACGAACCCACCTTTAACAAAATATACCCACTCAACCAAGAAGAAATGAAAGCCTTAGACGAATGGCTTGACGAAAATCTTGCGAAAGGATTCATCAGACCTTCGAAATCACCCGCAGGATACCCCGTACTATTCATACCAAAGAAGAACGGGAAGAAAAGACTTTGTATCGATTATCGACGACTCAACGATATTACGATCAAAGACTGTTACCCACTGCCCCTCATATCGGAACTAAGAGACCTACTCTACGAGGCCCAATGGTTCACAGCCTTGGACCTTAAAGGAGCCTACAACCTTATCCGAATTGCAGAAGGAGATGAGTAGAAAACAGCCTTCCGAACGAGAAGAGGACAGTTTGAAACGTTAGTCATGCCATTTGGACTCACCAACGCACCGGCTATATTCCAAACTATGATCAACCAAGTACTACGGGAATATCTGGACAAGTCTGTTGTTGTGTACCTCGACGACATCCTTATATTCTCCAAAACGTTGGAAGAACACAAGAAGCATGTCCACGAGATTCTCAAAGTACTCGAACAAGCGAAGCTACTTGTGGAACCAGAGAAGAGTCTGTTTTACAAACAGGAAGTAGAATTTTTAGGGTTTACAATCACGCCAGGCGTAATTAAGATGTCCCCTAACAAAATCAAGGCTGTGCAAGAATAGCCTACACCAGAGAACCCGAAGGACATACTATCCTTCTTAGGATTTGTCAACTTCTACCGAAAATTCCTCAAAGACTACTCCAAAACGATATTGCCTCTTACCGAACTCACTAAGAAAAATACACCTTAGGAATAGACAGATAAACAACAGAAAGCGTTCCAAGAAGTCAAGGACAAGGTCACATCGGAACCCGTCATCCAGATTCCGAACCCTGAGAAGCCCTTCGAGCTCGAAACGGATGCTTCGAACGAAGCTGAAGGAGCGCAGCTAGGCCAAAGGGACGAGAACGGAGTCCTACACCCCTGTGGATTCTTTTCAAGGAAGTTCCAAGGACCTGAACTGAATTACCAGATCTATGATAAGGAACTTATAGCAATTATCGACGCATTCAAAGAATAGAGACCCCAACTATCAAGAACAAAGTACGAAGTAAAAGTATACACGGATCACAAGAATCTAGCACACTTCACCACTTCGAAAGAGCTCAACAAACGACAAATCAGATGGTCAGAATTCCTCTCAGAATTCAACTTCAGAATCATCTACAGGAAAGGATCAGAAAACGGCAGAGCAGACGCGCTCAGCTGAAGACCCGATTACAAGGACGAAGTCCTAGAAGAAACTCAGGTTATCCTCAAAAAAGACAATGGCGACCTTGTACCCGCCGCGAAACTCTTAATGATCGGCGACCGTGTCAAGACCAGCACGACTAGAAGAATGACACACGACCAGATCAGGGAGATACACAGCGCACCCGCTCACGGTCACCAAGGAGTTACGAAAACCTGGAAACGAATCAGACAACACCACGACAAGCAAGTAACAAGAAAAGACGTCGCTGACGCAATCAAGGATTGCGAAGTCTGCGCAAAAAGTAAGCCCAGCAGACACAAACCATATGGAGAATTACAACCATTGCCAGCACCACCAGCACCCTGGCACTCAATCTCTCTAGACTTTATCATCAAACTACCAAAATCGAGAGAACCACTTACTAAAGTATAGTACGACAGTATACTAGTGGTTATAGATAGATTCACGAAGTACGCGTATTTCATACCATACTTAGAATCAAGCACGGCAGAAGACTTAGCATACACCTTTCTCAGGATCATTGTCAGCCAACACGGCCTGCCCCAGGAAATAGTGTCAGACAGAGGATCAGTCTTTACGTCCAAGTTTTGGAGATCCCTGATCTCGCAGCTCGGAGCAAAGCACAGCCTCAGCACTGCCTTCCACCCGCAGTCCGACGGACAAACGGAAAGAATCAACCAGATCCTGGAAACGTACCTAAGGAGTTATGTGAACTACGACCAGGACAACTGGGTCAAGTTGTTACCAACCGCACAGTTCGCATACAACAGTTCAATAGGAGAAAGCACGCGAGAATCACCTTTCTTCCTCAACTATGGATTCAACCCTACCGCTTATGGAGAACCCCGAACCGGCTCTGCCGCGATAAAAGCAGTAGCAGACATCAAGAAACTTAAGGAAATCCAACAAAAACTACCCCAAGAACTCGAATTCGTACGGCAAAGAATGAAGAAACACGCCGACCGACATAGGGTGAGAGGCCCACCCCTAAAAGAGGGAGGTAGCGCCTACCTTATACGGCGAAACATCAAAACGAAACGACCTAGCGACAAACTCGACTTCAAAAAACTAGGACCTTTCGAAATCACGAAGAAAATTTCCGAAGTCAACTACGAGTTAAAACTACCGGAAACAATGAAATATCACCCAGTCTTTCACGTCTCATTATTAGAACTAGCACCGGACGGTACACACACCGAAGACTGCATCATTATGGAAACAGATGACACCGAATACGAAGTAGAACGCATTCTAGACCACCGGAGGAATGACGAAACAACAGAATACTTCATTAAGTGGAAAAACTATGGACACGAAGACGATTCGTGGGAACCAGCTAAGAACCTGGAACACGCTCAGGAAGAACTCCAACAATACTGGCACCAGAGGACGTCTCTGGACCCCAGTCGTCCAAACCGACGCCAGACCAATCCACGACGCCAATAGCACCCAGGGAATGAAGTGCACCTACAGTTTCCGAGCTAGCACTCTGCAAACCAAGAACCTCGGAACGATACTCATTCTCAACCTCCTCCACACGCCGCAAACCAGATCGAATGAGATCAGTCGCCTCACGATTGATGTCCTTGCGACGCCTTCGTAAACGACGAATCTTCGCCATAAGAGCTAACTGCTCTTCTTCAGCTTTCTCAAGCTCATCATCAATTTTTATTTTCTGTTGCCGAACCCGAATGAGGGAAGCCGCGGAAGGACCGTGAATATCGCAAGAATGCTTATCGGCAACGCAACGCGAACAACGAGAAGAATTAACTTCGGAAACGACGCAGTCGACACCGGCAGCCGCGCAACCGGAACAAGGGACAGGCATGATGAACCCGAACAAATCGACAAGCTGGCTAAGTTCCTTATAAGCCACAGGGTTCTTTGATTTGGATTTTTGAACGCGACCTGACATGATGTCAGCATCATGAATAAACAAGGAAGCACGATTGACGACTCCCCAACCTGGGAAGCCACGACCTACTTATGTTGGCCTTGAGGACAAGACCATCGAGGGGAGACCTGATGTTACGACCCGTTAGATACACCTAACAGGACCCACTCGGTTAGGCGGTTATGACAGGACTTTGTATGCAGGGCCACGGGAATAAAAGGTAACCTCTCGGAACGGAAGAACTATAGAACGGAACAAGTCACGTGATGAATCATTCTAGGTCAGAATGATCCAAGAAGAGTTGGGGGCCAACGGATCATGTTCGATCAATATGATCTCCAACGACTACAGACAATACGTGTAGATAGACTCCTATATAGACCAGGACTTGAGTACCTGCTCAAGCCCTCTAGATAGTTCTTCAGCAATCAACTTGTGATTCATCCTCGAATGACTTTCAGCTTACCTCTCAGTATTGTGAATACTAAGAACCTCGTTACTATAGTGTAAGACTGATCACCTTACCCTAACCCTACGATCTACCAGAACGACCCCTACGAACCAGTGTTAGTCTCTTACTGCACCTTCTGTTAGCAGAACCCTACTGTCAGATAGCTGGCCGTAACAGATAAGCTAAGAAGTTACGATATATTAAGACTACTAAACCTAACCTAAAATAGTAATATGTCGAACAACGCGCTAGAAGGGCGTATATCGCGTTAATTTGCTAACCCGAGGCCTGTTTCGATTTATCTACTACTGCCTAATACTAAGACCTTTTGCTAGAAGTAATAAAAGCATTAAATCAATAGATTCGATAGTAAATAGAATCGCCTAACCGAGGAATAATATTTATCCTACTCGACCTTATAATAGCTAAGCTATTCGTTTTCGTTAATAAGTCGTTTGTTAATAACTACGACTTTTCCTCCTAATTAAGGTTTTTAATTATCCTAGCTAACAATACTTCCTCTAATAATAATAATAAAGAATTTACGATTTATAATAACCTTATTTATTATAGCTTTACAAAGAGTAAATAAGTTACCTATAGTATATTAGCGTTAGAAATCTACAGGATAGTCGCTAGCGTCGATATAGCCTACGCCTTCGCTATAACCTTAGCGATAATTACTAACTACTTTAACCTACTAACGATTTAGATAGTTGTTTATACCGATTCTTATTCGCTATACAAGTATCTCGTAAAGCTAGGCACTACTAAAAAAAAGCAACTTATAATCGATATCATAGCGTTAAGATAATTATACGAAAGACGAGAACTATAAGAAATTCGTTAGATTAACGGCGAAGACAACCTTACTAATACCTTTACGAAGAGCAAACTAAATCGAGCCTTCGAGAGATTTGTTAATAGCAACACGATAACGATACGTATAGAGGGATAGGTAACAAGACCGTAACTACGGGAGAAAGTAGGGATAAGAGGCCGAATTGACGAGGAGACGGAACTATATAGGGACAACGTATTCCAACCGCTTCAACACTATAAAAAGAGAGTTTCCAGTATTGCGATAGTTAGAATACGGAGCCGTATAGCACTTCCAGCCACACGCCCGCCAGGCTGAGAGGCCCAAGCCTCCCAGACCCACGTGACAGGCCAAGGGGGAATATCCCCACCTTCTAGTCAACAACACCACTTTCAACTATCATGAACCATCGATTAGAACCAATTTACTGTTATTTGTTATTGACGAACGGAATTCCGTTTCACCCCCTGTGAAACCTACACAGTCCGATGCCCTGCAGCGTTTGCTTCTCTTCTGGCCTTTTTGTTTCCTTCTTCGCAATCACTTCCCCTGCAACCTCATGAACACATTTCAGTTATCTAACTTGGTACCAAATTGACAAAGATTCTCTTGATGTTACCATTTTGGCCGATTGCCACGTTTTTGAAGATTCCCGCTAGTTGAATTTCTAACCCAAAGAGCGAAATGGCCGCTTTAGCTCAACAATGGTACGCGCAATTTACCACATTCCCGTTTTGCCAAGAATGTTTGTTGACGCCGATGACGTTTGCGACCTAAGATGCGACCGTGAAAAAGGCATTGTTCTCTATACCAGAGCTACCGAGAGCGGCATCTTGGGATTGTGAAGTATCTCTGAGGAACCGAAGCCGTTCATTGGATGCGGCTTGGAGTGGAAATGCAATGTCTCGCTCAGGAAACCTCACATTGGCTCCATCGGAATGCCGGATGCTCTTGGTGGGTCGATCCGAGAACAAAGATTTCCATATGAACGCAGCTCTATTCATCATACATATACTGTGTATGTTAGTGGAATATCCGAAGGCATCCAAAGACAACCTAGAGGAATGACTTATCTCAACATACAAGACCGAAATCAACCATGCAAACCCAAGTCCTTAAAAAGAAGTGATATTTCCGCGCCCTGAGGCAAGCTTCAGTTTCTTCTCTGCAGACTCGATATCTCTACCGACGGCTCAAGAACAAAAAGATGAAGTGGATCGTATCTACGGTGTTAACACTTGCCGCCGTACGGCATGTGACAGCGACAAACTCGACATTATGCACCCCGCGGTTAATAAGCTACTGGATCAACGCTAACGCATCCGTTGGCATTGTCACACCGGTTGAACAGGCCGGCAGCTTCGTCGAGGAAGGCAACGCTGCCTTTCCTGCTGAGGTGACCAACTTACCCAGTCTTTGCGCCGTGAGCTTCACCGTCAAGGATGGAAATGGCAATTCGACGTACAGGTTCGGTCTGTTCCTGCCCGACGAATGGAACCATAATATTCTAGCCGTCGGAAATGATGGCTTCTCCGGGGGTATCAACTGGCCAACCATGGGAGCCGGAGCCAAGTACGGCTACGTGACATTGTCAACGGATGGTGGGCACAATTCAACAGCGAACGACCTCACCTGGGCCCTGAACAACAAGGAAGGACAACTGGATTTCGGACACCGGGCGCTTCACAATTCACACCGATTGGCGCAAAGGGTAGTTGAACGATACTATGGCGTCGCTTTCGAGAAGTCATACTTTACCGGCACTTCGCAAGGCGGTCGTCAGGGGTTGAAAGCGGCGCAACTGTATCCTTCAGACTATTCCGCGATCCTCATCGGCGCCCCAGCCTGGTGGCAAAGTCATCTGCAGAGCTGGAGATTGTCCCGCGGGGCGTTGAACCAGCCTGCGAATGACACAAAGCACATCTCTGCTGAAAAGCTGACCGTCCTTGGCGACAATGTGAGGAAACAATGCGACTCATCCGATGGAGTAGAAGATAGCATTGTTAGCAACCCCTTCAGCTGCAACGTCGACTTCTCCCTTTTCACTTGCGGCAGTTCGGGTGTCGATGAGTCTGCGTGTTTGAATTCACAACAAGTCGAAGTTGCGAAGAAACTCTATGGAACTTACGAGGTAGACGGCGTGAAAGCCTTCCCTGGCTTGAGCCCTTCTTCGGAGTATGAGTGGGGTTCTGTGCTTGGGAACGACACCGAGCTCAACGAGGAGGCTGAAGGCTACTTCCAAAACTTCGTTTACAACAACCCTGAGTGGAGTTGGGCATGCTACAACGATTCGGTCCTTGCGTACGCAAGCGAAACCAACGCCGGTGACCTTGATGTCAATGACTTCAACTTGACGGAGTTTCAGAGCCTTGGCGGCAAGATCATCATGTACCACGGCATGGCCGATGCTTCTGTTCCCGTTAACTCCTCAATCGACTTTTATGAGAAGGTTGTTAATGCGACTGGCGGCAATATCGAGACTACCCGGGGTTGGTTCCGTCTTTTCCTCGTCCCCGGGCTTGGGCACCACGGCACCCACGTCGACGCACCGTGGTATATTGGTGGCCCAGGTCAGTGGGAGAAATTGATAAACACTGCCAACGCTACAATTGGGGGGTTTGGAAATGCATCACATGATGCCCTTGCAGCCCTTACTGCCTGGCACACTGGAGGCACTGCCCCAGAGTCAATCATTGCGACTACATGGACTAACTCGACGGACCCGTCAACGCCAGTGTTGAGACAACGGCCCATTTGTCCTTACCCTGCGACACAGAAGCACATTGGTGAAGGCGACCAATCGAAACCTGAAAGCTTTGTCTGTTAACGGACCATTGGTATGAGGAATGTGTGGAAATTATGTTAGCGGAAGTCGGAGAATGCTGTGGCGGACCAAGCGTGGGTTTAGACATTATACCTTATAGATACATAATATTTGATAAACGTATGTACACATATGCGATTTCAGTCATGTGTATGGTCCCGTGATCTCGTGTGCTTTTGCTGACTGAAATAATCAACGACGCGTCACCACTTTCAACGGCGGGGCCTCGACCCCGTCACCCTTCGCATTGCTGCCTTCCAGCGACGGATGAACCCAAACATCCCCCTTACTCTGCCATCCACAATAACGAAGATATGCAACGCTTCACCAGGAAATCGGATCAGTTGAATATCTGGAAATCGCGACTGTTGGTTCAACCACGATGACGACACCACAACCCCCGCCATTGCCTCCTCTTGAATCATTAGAGGATGCCCTATCTGAGGATGAGAAGGCTATTGCTTCGCACGGAACGCTGAAGTACTCACTCTTGGGTCCCTCTCTAACGAAAGCTGGGCAGGATTCTGTAGATCAATCAAAGGTCGGTGTATTTCTTCGCTTTCCGCCCCTGCGTATGTGATCAATCGGACTGATGGGTCTACATAACAGGTGTCGGAGATCATTTACAACGCTTCGAAAGGCTCCAAGTTTTTCAACCGAGAAGAAGAACGAGACAAGGTTCTTACGAAAAAGATCGAACAAATCCTTGAAAAGAAACATCGCCTAGAGAAGCAAGACTTGAGCCGCGAGCTTCGCCTCGCAGACCAGCTCATCGCCCAGCTAGAACTTTCGAGAGACCTCACCCAGTACATTGTACATGTTGACTGCGATGCGTTCTATGCGGCTGTAGAACTTCTCGATCGACCCGAATTAAAGGACGTTCCCTTCGCTGTCGGAGGTGGAGTCCTCACAACGTGCAACTATGTGGCACGTAAATATGGCTGTCGCAGTGGCATGGCGGGATTTGTTGCCAAGAAGCTGTGCCCAGAACTGGTGCTGCTCAAACTGAACTTTGACAAATACAACGCTAAGGCGCACGAAGTTCGAGAAGTCCTAGTGGAGTACGACCCCCGATTCGAGAGCGCGAGTATCGACGAAGCATACCTTAACATCACGGAATACTGCACGGAGAAAGGCATCAGCCCTCAGGAAGCAGTTGAGCAAATGCGACGAGAGATACATGAAAAAACCAGGATTACAGTCTCGGCTGGCATTGCAGCGAACGCTAAGCTGGCGAAGATCTGCTCCAATATGAACAAGCCAAACGGCCAGTTCGTGCTACCCAACGACCGGACAGAAATAATGAACTTTATGGCAAAGTTACCGCCAAGGAAGGTTAATGGTGTTGGTCGCGTGCTAGAGCGCCAGCTGACAGAAATTGGAATCAAGACTTGCGCGGATATTTATCCCCACCGGCAGTTTCTCCGACAATTGTTCGGCGAGAAAGCCTATGAGTTCCTGATAAATGTCTACCTCGGCCTCGGTCGCACGCGAATACAGCCAGCGGAGGAATATGAAAGAAAGAGTGTAGGCACAGAAAGCACTTTTCGCGACATGTCAGATCCGCAGCAGTTGAGGGACAAGTTGAGATGGACGGCCAATGAACTGGAAAAAGACATGAAGAGGGCACAATGCAAGGGCCGGACATTGGTCCTGAAAATCAAGCTTCATACCTATGAAGTCTTTACCCGGCAGGTTGTGCTACCCAGAGCCATATGCCTTGCCGATGATTTGTACCATTTTGCTCTTCCGATCCTGAGCAAATTGGAAGAAGAGATGCCCGGTATGAATTTAAGACTTATGGGGCTACGATGTACGCATCTCGTGAGCACCAAAAAACCAGACACAATGGCGTTCTTTGGGTTTCGACCCCGGAGGTCCGAATCAGCCGGATCGCCAGTAAAGACTAATGCTACTGGAACCCCAGAGACAGCCAGTAGACTTGATCAAGATGGTTGGGAGCAATGGCCGGAGGATGAATTATTGCAGTTCGACAATGATTTCGGTCTGCAAAGTGAAGTTCAGGAAGACTTCGATGTGCAAGCATCGGGCGGCGAGCAGAGTCCCTTGCGAAGGCACGGGAAAGAGATTGCTCCTAATCCAGTAAAGGAAGATGCGCCTATTGAGGACATGTGGGATTGCCCTATATGCAATCGGCCTCAAGCCCCTGATGAGAGACAGTTCAATGAGCATATCGATCTTTGTCTTTCGCGACAGACAATTCTGGAGGCAGTTCACCAAGACGTTCCTCCTCAGTTACCTTCAAGGTCGGCAACTCCAGACTTGAAGAAGTCCAAGTCAGGCGGGGAAAAGAAGCGTGGCAGGCCGCCTGGAAGGCCATCAAGTAATGACCCGCGACAGAAGAAGCTTTGCTTTGGAGGATGAATTCTATGATACGCCATTCTGGATGATAACGTCGCACACCCACTTCTCGCACACCCCCACATTTCGCACACCCATAAATCGCTCATGTAGAATTTTACCCTCTTCAACATTCTTTAATATCTTCACCACTTTTACAGCGATTATTATAATTCTTTGAATAGTTACTCTTATACGCTTAATGGGCCAGTATACGGAAACAGAAGTCAATCAAGCTCTCAATGCAGTTGCAAGTGGGCAGAGTGTCCGAAAGGCAGCTCATGATGCTGGAATTCCACCATCAACCCTCCAGTCTCGATTAAAGGGTTCACAGGCAAGAAATGTAGCTTTCTCTAGCTTCCAGAAGCTATCTCCAGCACAGGAAAGTCACTTAGCTGAATGGGTGCGTATCCAGGCGGCGTTAGGGCTGCCGCCAACACATCAACAACTCAAGGAATTTGCCCAGCGAATCCTAGACATCAGAGGCACTACCCAGCCACTTGGGAGAAACTGGATTCAGTTCTTTATTAAGAGAAATCCATCAATCAAGGTTCATAGAGCTAGAGCCATCGATTCTAAGCGTGTCAATGGGGCCTCAACTAATGTAATCAGGCAATGGTTTCAACAACTCGCCCTTCCAGAGATCAAGGCGATCAAACCACATCATCGCTATAACATGGATGAAACTGGTATCCTAGAAGGCAGAGGATCAAATGGCTTAGTACTGGGATCATCAGAAAGCTCATCAATGCGAAAAAAACAGCCTGGGTCTCGGGCTTGGACAACTATGCTTGAGTGTGTCTCTGCAACTGGTCAGGCGCTTCCTCCACTTGTTATTTATCGAGGGAAATCGGTTCAACAACAATGGTTTCCTCTTGATATCCATAAACGTGATATTTACAGTGGTTGGAAGTTCACAGCAACTGAGAATGGCTGGACTTCAGACTCTACAGCTGTGGAATGGCTTGAGAACATCTTTATCCCTCTGACTAAGCCTGATCATCCCTCTGAGCAGAGACTATTGATCCTAGACGGTCATGGCAGTCATGAAACAACAGAATTTATGTATCTCTGTTATAAACACAAGATATATCTCCTTTTCCTACCGCCACATACATCCCACGTTCTCCAACCTCTAGACCAAGCAGTCTTTGGGCCTCTCAAGGCGACCTATCGAAAAGAGCTTGGATACCTCATTCAACACAACGATTCTACAGTTGTAGGCAAACGGAACTTTCTTACCTGCTATGGAAAAGCACGCCAGATGGCATTTTCAAGCAAGAATATCAGAAGCGGCTGGAAAGCAACAGGACTATGGCCCATTTCGATAGCTCGACCGCTCATGAGCCCTCTACTGCTTGAGAATGCTTCCAAGCCCTCAAAGCCAGGCTATTCTACGCCTATGAGGGCCTCTGATGGTGGAAAAGACGAAAACTGGGCATCTGCTACATCCATAGTAGCCTGGTCAACGCCCAAGAAGACAGTTGATCTATATGATCAACTTAGCTTATTCAGCAAGTTGGATAAAGATCAGCAAACGCAGCGACTGTTGTTTCGGAAGGTTCAAAAGGAATTTGATGAAAAGGACTATCAATTGGCTACAGCAGAGAAGAAGATTGCAATGTTGGAAGCAGAAGTTGAGGCTGGAATGGTACGGAAGCGGCGTAAGGTCCAAATGAGCCCAAATTCGAAGTTTGCCAACATTGAGGCAATTCACAAAGCCCAAATTGAGGCTGGCGAAATTGAGGATAGCTCAGATGAATCTAGCGAGCCTGAATTACCTATTAAAACTGGCGATAGTATCACAGTTGCAGGAGACGAATCAGACTTATAGTTATGAAGTTGATGAATACCTCATGATGACCCAATTTATGGGTGTGCGAAATGTGGGGGTGTGCGAGAAGTGGGTGTGCGACGTTACCCATGATCTAAAATAAATGTAATTGAACAAAGCCGTTTTTCTCATTTTGGAAACGACTGGCTTTTTTTACCACTGGAAGACATGGGAGACAAGGTTGTCAAATGGCCTGTCTATGCTTAATGAGATGAGTCTCGTCAATGTCAACTTCAACTTCGCTACGGTTGGTTGATTGCTTCGTTGACCTATCCACAAGCTGCCTGCAATCTGACGAAAGTAAATCCAAGCAAGCTTGAGCTCCGGAGAGCAAAGGCCACCGGTTCGAGCCTGTGGCCCCTGCCTGCAGACCCCCCACGGGCTAGCGTGCAATTTGAAAGCCATGGCGTTCCTAAGTAGCAACATGCGACCCAACAAATTGAGCAGAAGTGAGACAGCTTGGATGAGAATTTGCGGGCCAACGGCGGAATTCTTTGCAGATCCAATAGAGGTTTCATAGATCTTGAGGCATCTCTGCTGCCGGTTTCCGGCCTGGCAACCGAGATCCAGGTCTCGGCCTTCAGATTCGGTTGTGTATCGGCTCTATCATGTTTCATTGTTTCTCAGAAATGAATGCACCCGGAGGCGCTCCGCCGCAATCATCGTGAAGCTCAAATGCAATCCGGATTTTTACATGGTCTCACTCGAAGCTCTTTCCGCATGGTCAAAACCCTTCTCTGCTACTCCTGGACAAACACGCCAGGCTGCTATCGCAGCTAATCTAAAATTGAAGGTTGAGGGGCAGTGTCTCATGGTAGCTGGGCATTCCCTGGTAATGACGATGACATTTTGATGCGATGTTCGCAAGCTGAAAACCTGTGTCACAGGCTGTGGCCAATCATTGGCTTGCTAAATCAGCTAGCCGTTGATCGATTTCGCTCTCCTGTCATGATTTGGAGTAAAGGAACCCCTACATTCGCAGCTAGCGTGTTGGAAGTCATCCACATGCACATCCATGCCTATGCGCCCGCTCCCACATGCACAGCATAACGTGGCCGCTTCCCTTTAACTAGGTTAACTTTTCACTATTTCTAGTTTCCGCAGCTCTTCTAAATCATCCATTCGAAAGCCTCGAAACTTGTGAGCTTTGTTCTGCAACAATATTGAGATGCCCGAGCAAGCTCCTGGCCAAAGGCCCGACTCAGTCATTTGGGATTACAGCCATTGCCCACCACCTTGGAGAATGAGCCAGAGATCTGCAACAGCATTTCAATTACGGACCTTGCCAAGGGTCAGGTGACTGATTGAATCTTCGAAATCCATAGCAGAAAAAGTATTGTCCTACTTCAGCTAGACCGACTTCCCGCCTCTTAGCTAGCGTGCCGACAATGGACAACCCTTAGACACTAGTAAGAGTGACCTCCTAGCGCAAGATGGCCACAGAAAGCCAGGCGATCTACGCAACAAGCTGTTGAGTGCTTCCCTAGCAAATTTCTCAAGTCTCTCCCAAGAAAATAGGCCCGCGTGGAGCCGTTGAAAGCATGCAGTCTGTCACTGATATGCATTGATGTTTCACTCCATCTCGGGCCGTGAGATCTCACCAGGACCCTTAAGCACGCCAGGGACAGACTGCCAAGCTGTCGTCATGTCCGCCTTGTCTTTAAAATATTTTGCGAGATGCGTCGACAACTAAGGGGAAACTTGATTTGCCATCATGAACGGTGATCTGCACGATAGTCTACCTACCTACTCTTTTATCACGTATGGCATGCCTCCCACGAGTATGACGGTGCAGGCTAATGGTCCCTGCGAGTGATCTTGGACAGTGATACATCGGTGAAGAGGTTTTCACATTCCACCGAGACAATTATCTCCCAGCCTCAGTCGCATTCCAGAAGTTATAAGTCCATCTCCTGGTCCTCATCATCTCATGATCTGCAAACTCCCTCATCTCACACTCCTTTTTTCGCTCCCATGTCTACGGGTAGCTATTGATCACATTCTTTTTTACGTTTCTGGCATCAATATACAGTAGCAACAATGGACTCGGCCGTACCAAGCCCCTCGCCCTCGCCAGCACTGCCGGCACCTGCCTTCAACACGGAACCAGCCGCTATCTTCTGGCTCACTTGGGGAGGTCTTTGGACAATCATGGTGATCTGCGGAATGGCGTTCCTCTATGTCAACCGCAACATGCCATTCTTGAGGATCCGAGGGCTGGCTTTATCCTTCGCCTCTGTCACTTTGCTCCACCTCTACTGGTTTTCCTGCCAGGCTGGCCTCTCATATGGGTCGCTGATGCCTGATAGCGCCGAGTTTTGGGTCATGAGCCTTTACCTTCCTTTCGGCATTGCTCTCTTCCACGCTTCGAACAGCCGCTTTCTCCATATCGCCAAGGCGCAAAGGAAATACGCCGGCAAACCGGCTTCTCTCCCACAAGCCGACACAAATGCGTGCTCCTGCAAGGACAAGACACTTGTGGGACGATTCCGAAAGCTAGATTACACCACCAAAATGCTGGCTATTGTGTGCACGGGCATGGTACTTCAGGTATGTGACGTTAGCCTAAGCAGTGGACCGTGCCTTGACAGCTTTGAGCGTGCATGGCTGACCAGGGGGGGTGGTTTTCTTCTCAGCTTCTCTTGACAGTTGTGATGTATCTCATCTCTCGCAAATATCACCCTTCGTTCGGTATCCCCGGCACAGAGGTGAAGGGGACGCCTGCAGAGCGAAAGATTGAGATGGCGAGAGGCTGGGAATGGTGGCCTTCGGTATTCTGGCAGTTCTTTTGGGCCTGGGTTGTCGCGCCGATCATCCTCTGGAAATCGCGCGGGATCAAGGACACCCAGGGATGGCGTTTCCAGACCATTTCTTGCTGCATCGCAAAGTACGTGAATCGAGTCTAGCGCTCGCTCGGCCCAGATTCCTCCGGCATGCGCTAATCAGCCCAGCTTGCACGCTACCCCTATGTGGCTTGTCGCCTTGTATGTACCAGCAATGGCGCCTGTGAACAAGTACTTTATCCCCCCTCAGTGGTATGTTATATGAAGCACGCCTGTGCGCTCGACTCAATGATCTCATGATACTTACATTCCATTGCCACAGGATCTGTCTCTCCATCTTTTTCACCGAGATATTTGCTATATTTATCCCCTGCTGGCAAGTGATCAAGCACAACACCCTTCGTCAGGAGACGCTTGAGTCCATCGCTATTTGGGAAGCGAAGAACCAGCGCAAGAGGAAAAACTCTATTCTCACTGGTTCTACCCAGATTGCGTCGTCGGCTACTTCTAGCTGGAAGTCTGTTACGCATCTTGAGAGCGGCACTGGGCAGGCTGAAAGTATCTTTACCATGGGAGCCCTCGAGTACGTCTTGGATAAGAACCCTGAGCCTCTCCGCAAGTTCTCTGCTCTTAGGGACTTCTCGGGGGAGAACATTGCCTTCTTGTCTGCCGTCGGGGAGTGGAAGTCATCGATTCCTCAATCGTCTGGTGGACGAGAGCAATCCCCAGAACTCACCCGCGAACGATTCAACCGCGCACTTCGCATCTATACCGAGTTCATTAGCCCACGTCATGCAGAGTTCCAGATCAACATCGCTTCGCAAGATCTCAAGCGCCTGGAGAGCATCTTCGACGACGCCACACGCATCCTCTACGGCCACCAAACAGAAAAGTTCAGTGACCCTGTCGTGCCATTTGAGGATCCAAACTGGGCCGCTGGGTCAGACTTAACACCCGGTGAATCCGAAAAAGCAGTTTTATCGCAAGAAGCCACTATGAGGGACCCTATTCACAACCATGCCCTGTACTGGGGGGATATACCCGAGGCATTCACGGCAAGCGTTTTCGACGACGCTGAGACAAGTATCAAGTACCTCGTGCTGACCAACACTTGGCCCAAATTCGTAAAAGAGAGGAGGTATTCTGCGGATTCGGAAGACTCGGGGGCTACGATGGAAACTTACAACTCTACCTCAACATTGAACAGGGTAGTGAGGTACTTCCGAGCCATTAGGATGTAGATGGAGTATGTCTGGGCAACACTAATTCGAATTTTCCGCTTCTCAAAGATATCCCGTTCGTACTAGGTTAAGCTGTTTGTAATTCAGGTACCAGAATACCCAAAAACAACAAAAGTTTTTTTATCGTCCAAATTCGACACCATCTTAATTTTTTTCCCCCTGAGTAAGCTTCGTTTTGATTCCCTACTATCTGATGGACGGAAATCACACCATTCGGCTAGATCAATTAAAATCACGAATCTAGCTTTAGCAGAACCCTACTTCCCGTTGCCCAGCCAGATGGCCTGTCGCGTGGTAGCCGTTTAAGTCTAAAAGCTTCGCGATCGTCACGCCCTGGGCGTCAGAGAGACAAAGCCCGTTGATGGTGCTAAGGAGAAGTCTGGGCAACCACGAGCGGAAACAGCCCGTCTTTACCCTTTCTGGATTTTCTTGCGAAAACTGTCCGGGCTAACTTACTCAGTCAGTTACTGTGGCATTTTCGAACTGGGAAAAGGGTTCAAACGGGCTTTGGCGTGGTTGCTGGGATTAGGAGATGACACTTGGAGAAAGCTTGTGACGATAAGGTGCAAGGCTAGAACTATGATGAATTCGGTGCAAGAGTAGAATCATGACTGAATCCGGTCGGAAGAGTCATGACCTGATCCGTGGCGGTCGATATATGTCGGACATGCGAAGGTCTCAATTCGCCGGGACAGGCAAGGCCAAGGGTATTGGTCAGGACGTTCGCGAGCGAAAGGCCAAGGGTCTTAACCGTTGTCTCTTGCTAGTCGACGGCGATAAGGTTATACATAATCAACTGAACAGCCCTACTAGTTTCATATCTTAGTAATTGCAGTCACAAGGCTGAGTACCTCACGAGGGTAGAGGATGAGAGATGATGTCGCCTGCTGCCGCTTTTGGAAAATCAAACAATGTCAAGTCCATATCCGGATGAAAAGAACAAAAACGTGCCCTTCAGCTGTCGCCACGATCTTGATCCGCTCGATTAGCAACACCCCACTTCCGACATCATGCCGATCAGTGATTCAGAATAAACATGCGGGGAAATGATGCTGTTTGATCTTAAATGATACGATAACCCGCATCTGATAAACCGCTATCGCACGTAACTCAAGCTGTGATGAGACTCCCCACCCAAAGGTCTACGAAGCTGTCACAAGTAATAAAATAGGTATTGATCAGAGGTATTTGCGTGCAGGACTTGTACATAGTTGTCAAGGAGCTTGATACGAAAGCTGATGCCTAATCTTCTCTCCGTCAATATCTTGCTTGTAAGAAGTAGATACACCACGCTGCAAACTATCTAATTGTGCGAGGAGCCCATTATTATTAAACGTCATTTTTCTAGATGCTGGAAAATTTGACCTCAATTTTTTGGTTTACTATAACATATTAAAGTCGGTGGTAAATAACGAAGACCAAGACTTACGATTTCACCGCGCATTATGAAGTACACCTATCCCCACTTGTCCACTAAATCAGACATTTTACAACCGGTAGAAAAGATTCACACGCCTCATTTCTAGCCAAAGCAACATAGGCTACAAAGCTTTATCGATGGGACATTCGCAATGTCATGGGCGACATGATCTTCGACAAAACAATGTCAGCGTCATTGTGGCGCTCCCATGATCCTTTGGAAGCATGACCAAGAACCTCAGTAATATCATTAATTCACAAGAAAAAAAAAAAGAAAAAAAAGTATTTTTGGACGACATCTGTTCAAACCGTGACCAGAATCTACAACTTCATGCTGATGCAGAAAGTCGATTTCGATTCTGCAACATTAAGTCCTGCGGCATCTGTTTACATTCCTATCAAATACCTCATTCTCGACCTCTTGTTCCAGGATCTTCACACGTCATGGAATTTTCACATGGCTAGTAGCCGCGTGGCTTTGTCTTTCTTGCCTCCCCTGCCTGCCCTATTGTGAAGGTATTGCGCCTGCATACTCCTTCAGCTACAACTCCACTTAAGATTCAGCTGAGTGCAGATCTTCGCACTGGATTTGTCCTTAGATGCTCTTGGCTCTCCCTGGATTCATGATTGCGCCAAAGACCCACATCCAATGCTACTCATAATCATTACTAGTATGGGATGCTATGTTCCAAACAGGACATGACTTTCGGCACCGAATTGGACACAGAGGTGTGCAATCAAGTGTCACGCAGCCGTTGGTACAAGGCCGGTTTACGTAAACCCATACATTATCACCGAAATGTTATGATTAATTGAAGTAGAGGCACTAAATTGACGGGTGCTCGTCTTAGCATCCCCACTCAAACAGGCAGGGCAATATCCAATTGACTCCTGATAATCAAAAACCCTCGGGCAAACTTGTTATTTATACTCAGACTTTTCGCATCTAGCGTAAATGTGCTGGCTTTTTCGTCTTCAATTCAAAGGTTTTGAGATTTTGGATGTTACTAGTAAGAGAAGTCTCCAATCATCTAGAGCGAAGGATTCGTGATCTGCAACCTCGATGTTGTAATCGGGCTGACTGTCACTTGGAAGTCGTCGATCATTTCCGATGTGCGAATAAACTACTCAGATCAAGTGCGGAGTTGAGAGAAATCAACAAACTAAAGTATCCCCAGCAGATGGATGAGGCCTTTTGCATTTATTGTAATGGCCAAGTATTGAAGTCATGCTCGACGTCTTGCCAAACCCCTCTAATCAGGCGATAGAGTTGGCTTACTTTCCTCTTTGCATTTTCCGTCCGTAGTAATGATCAGCCATGGCACCCTGTTCAACAACTCATTTGTGGGGCAGCTGCTTTAATGGGTCCGAGGACTTGATCCTAAATGCCATAGTTGGCTATTGAAAGTCTTCTTGGACATGCAGGCATACGCAAAGGAAGGATTCGCCAAGAGGAGCGGAGCAACCTGATATAATACCAGAGCGGGTGATTAAGAGCTATTGGTTAATTCGATCCACCGTGGATTCGTCCCTTCAAACTGGAAGCCTAAAGGTAAAATGCAAATCTGGGGTGAAACCAGGATCAGGACGGTTATTTGGCGAATCATATGGCAGACAGGACACGAATCAGGGTATCCTTTTTTGTTGTCCACACATTGTCTACCAGATTGAGTGAGTTCCATGACATGAACATGAGCATAGGTTGGGTCAACCGTCCGATAAACTAATTACTAGAAAGGAGAAGAAAATAACATGCAAATACTACCATCGCATTTACTAGAGGCGGGGTATTACACAGGTGTCAAATCACAATCGATCCAAGCCAGTGCCAAGATACTGACCCAGCCAGAAGGATTCGAATACCCAAGTCTTCCCAAAGTCGATAGAGGCTTATATGCCGATCCTACCGTATTTTGGACATCATTGACATGCACGGTTGAATTACCACCTTCCAGCGAAGCATTGCATTAGTACATCGAGAGAATAGACGGGGCCTCAGGCCAACGCTCTCCTTTAGTAGAAGTAGAATATCGCATACCAAGATTAGAAAATTGGTGTATAAAAGCCATCTGTGTCCCCAAGAAATCGATCACAGACTCAGAACAAGAAGCAGCCACATCAAAGCCGACCTCCAGAGTTCTTCCCAACATCAAAGCAACAGCCAAAGCTTTACACACCCATAACAGACAAAATGAGATTCTCCGTTACCGCTGTTACCGCCCTCTTCGTTGCAGTCGCCGCCGCTATCCCGGCTGCGGCTCCAGAGCCGGCACAGTTCGACCATGCGGGTATCGCGAGAGCCCTTGAGCGTAAGTCAACCTCTTTGGAAGCCATATCCGTACACGGCATATAATGCAAAGAAAGTTCAACTAAGTTTTATGGTCTTATTAGAACGAGGCCTTGAAGCAAGCTTGAACAAGCGCTGCGACCGCGATTTCTTCAACGACTGCATGGACACCTGCCACTCGCCTGGGTGCCCTGGGTGCACCGCTGGATGCACCATTGGTTGCTGTGGCTCTACTGGCTGCTGTTAGATTCAATTCCGATGAGTTGACATCAGAGGACGGAAGATGATATCGTGAGGCATTGAATGGTTTGCCAAATGCGCCCTGAAATAAGTGGTCTTACTGGACAGCTACAATTCAAGAGCGAAAACCAGGCGATATGTGTGCAGGTTTTGACAACAGCTCAATAAACAAAATATTTTTCCTCCGCACATTTGTTTTCCTTTCCGCTTTTGAACTGGCAGAGTTTCCACAAAAAAGAGCATGACTAATCGTGGCTATCAGTCAGGGAGACGGTTAGCCCAAGACCGTCTGCTCTACCTAGTCCATCCGTCTGTTAGAGGGATATTGTTGTTCTAAAGAGGCCGCCGATAGGCGACTTATCTTTATTATAACTTGTCCAGTAGTTGCTGACACCAGACCTACAGTAAGCTATTCCATCGATGTGATTGACGAGCACATTCGTATGCGGAATACAACCAATCATTTTAATGATATGCCGAATGAAAAGAGATAAGCTCAATAAGTTATGGAGAAACCCGGGTGAGGCAATTGTTTTTCTGATGAAAGGGTCCTAGCTCGCACCTCTCAAGGCGGTTACCTTACTGACAAGGAACGGCAGGCTTGTCCACAAAGAGAATATAAGCTCAGTCAGTCATCTGCGTCTGCATGGATTCCAGTAACTAGCTTCTGTAGTAGAGGGGGTTTTAGACAAGGAGGGACGAAGTGATTTGTCCAGAAATTCTAAAGTGGCGAAGCTGCTTTTTTACGTCGAGATCTCACGTCAGCTGCATATCCAGAGAATCTAAGCAATTGTCTTCTAAACACCTTTCAAACAAACTGATTGCCAAATGAGGCGTGTTAGATATGCAAGTTTACTTTAAAATACTATTACTCTTTGGTTGTTGATGTCTTTAGAAAGCTGGGCGTCAGCTGACATCAATCCATTTCACAGCTAGTAGCCCAGCACAGAGGACCTGAAGCGGGCAGCTGTCTAACACTTTCGAGGCCAAGCATATGACTACCAGATGAATACAAAGGCTTGAATGTTTGATAGTAGTTTCATGCTCACTCTGCGAATAAAAAGCAAGGTGAATTCCAGAACTCGGTGATCACAGTTCGGTCCTCATTCTCCTCAAGCTACCTCATTGCATCCATCTACACACCTTCCGTCAACATATTTATCTTGTACCACTTAAAACAACAGCAAACATGTATGCGCTAAGAGGAACCTTCGTCCTTGCAACCCTTTTGATGCTACAAGCTGCAACTTCCGTCAACGCGGCATTTCACGTATTCACGCGGTACCAGCGAGTTGCAGACCAAGAATGCAACAAGAGGACCGGCGTGTGTTATTGCAAACCCGTGGTGGAGTGGCGCGTCGGCGTCGTCCCGTCATCGCAATACAACTGCGACGCCTTCCGAGACGACAAATGGTTCCAGAGGACCTGGGGCAACGGGCAGTCCTGGGAGGGCCTGAGCTACCCTACCATTTGCGGCAGTAAGCCGGTCGACATGTACCCCAGAAACGGTGGTCTTGAGATCTATGAGCACAACGCAAACCCGGGGAAAATATTGGCCAAATGCTACAGGCAGAGCCCGAATACCATCGACTGTACTAAGCGCTTTATGTGCGCTGGCGAGACTAAGGTGAACGATGTGTGGGTTTGTGCGGATACTCAGTTGTGTTAGACGCTGTTAGCACCAACCTCTGCCATGCAGTTATGCTACTGAAGCTGTCGTGGCAGTTTGTGGCCTCAAAGTTGTCGACTTAAAGCTCTGAACTCTTGGACAATTTATAAGGGGCCTAGCTAGTCGTCTTGGGGACGGATCAACCTGGATGTAATGTCATGTTTCTCAGCGGTGTTAAGATGAGTATTGCTGGTCATGGGGATGTTATGTTTTTAGCTAGATCAGCAGCTTAGAGACCGTTTGTTTTTGCAGTAGAAAGTGCATAGGACATTTAAATTATCAAGGTGCAAACATTACAGCATATGTTCTTTCTATAGTCAGAACATGAACTGAAGAGAATGTCCTACAGTTCTTTGCGGATGATTATTAAACAAGTGAGTTTTACTGCTGTTGAAGTGGGTTTATTTGACATATCTTTAGACAGAGGGGTACAAAATAGCCATCATGAAACAGCGCTTAAAGCACCACTCTGCTTTCTTCTATCTTTGTCCTTCTCATTCATCCTTCCCATACGAAGTCTTGCTCAACTCCTGGGATCAGCGGCCGGAGCGCCATTCCGTAATCACCAGCGTTGGGTGTCCGTAGCAAAGTATGAATATGGAATTTCGCCGGCTCTTTGTTTGTTAGAAAGACACCAGAATGGTGATCAAACTCGACAAGAATAACGGGGCTCTGGATACGGTAGTAAAAGGGATCTTGGTTGCCGAACCCGCCGATCCAGCTGAAATATGTCTCCTTGAAAAAGGCTTTGGCGTGGTTGATCCGAATTTCTCGCGCCTTCTGGGGGAGATAGAGAAGATATTGCTCGAGGATTCCCGTGACTAGTCCCTGCTGTTCCGAGTTCATCTCATCAACAAGAATGCCCTCGTATGGTACAATACGGTTGTCTCTGTAGGCGCCGCAAAGGTGTCTCTGGTCATCATGGTTCCACCTCCCCTTCGGCATGGCCGGGTCCTTTAGTAGTTTGTATGTCTGCGCTCGTTCTTGCAGATTGGCTGGGAGGGACTGCATGAGCTGCAGACCAAGTCTCTCCTCTGTCTCAAGAATTCGTGTCCCCTTGTACGGGCCATCGTCGATGAGATTCGGCTCCGCACCCGTGAACCACGGAGACGCTACAATCTGACCCTTGTACAGGAAGATGTTGAGACACAAGTGATGACCGTAAAAGGAAAACCCCCACGGCCGTGTCGTTGAGGGCTCGCCGAACAGCACGAAGTTGTATGAGAACTCATTGCAAATTGTCGGAGCCTTGACTAGCTCACCCAAGAAGCCGTTGATGCGCATGGCCCCAAGGGCCTTGGCGTAACCTTCGGGCGAGAGCGTGGTCTCCAGTACCTTGAGAATGCTGTCGCGGAGTTGTGGCGTTAACTCGTCAAGGCGCAGACCCTTGTCGCTGAGGAGAAACTCTGGGTTCGACCATGACCTCCACTCGGGAGAGTCAATGTGGTACGACAAAATTGACTTTTGCTTGGCGTCTAGCTGCGACAGGACGGCATTTGTGGCGTCAACTATCTCTTGGATAGAAACCCCTTCGTCAGCGAGCTGATACAGGTCTTTCTTGACAGTTCCTGAAAAGGTCGTTAGCACGTTTTGGCTTGGTCAGACTACTTCGAGGAAGTCATACCATCTGTTGTGATTCCAGTGAATGGCTCTTTGAATAGTTTACGCCAGTGTAGATACAATGCGTGGAGCCATGGGGGATTGCCGCTCTCTTTGAATGCATTCGCATACTCATGAGCATCCTGCTTCTGCATGGTTGTGAAGCGGGGGATGCTCAGATCTGGTAAATGTTGGCGGTATTCGCCTCCATGAAGCGCTTGTTCTTCAGCGCCCGCCATGATGAAGGTTTAGAAAAGGTTCTGCAAAGAGAATCCGAGTTATCCAGACAAGATCGATATGTTGAGATCAAACAAGCTTCTCCACTGGAACAATGGCTCCTCCGCGTGGATTTGGACGTTTAGACAGAGTCGAGGGTATCTGATTAGGTTGGAAGATTTTGAAATCAATATCAAAGTCGGCTTCCAAGCAGTAGCTCTCATTAATTAGATCACGTCACACAAACATTGACAACTGCCGTGGCCCGTCAAGCTGGAATTGGAGTCGGAAGCTGATCGGCCCATCTGCCCCTCACTTTCCGGTCACCCCTCATCCTCGTATCTCCCCCACTCTCTGCCAGAGCTGCGCCCCTGAACCCGCCCCGGGTTTTCCGCCCAACCTAACTTTATAGGCACTGACCAATGGTTGCTCGGACACTGAATTAGCACCATGCTGCAGCAGCCTCCAGTGGTAGGCTTAAGACAATATCATTGGCTTTTTTACTTACCGGACCTCCGAGCCGTGAACCCCAACCCCCAACCCATCGGCCACTGTGGGGGCGTGAGAGCCCCAGTCGGATTCCTCGATTCGGAGACCCTTTCTTCTGGGAATATCATCCGAACTCCCATTTTGAAGAAAGGCCGCGAATTGGAATCCTAAGATCCTCACACGTCCTTTGACCCGAACTGGATAATCACAGCTCAGCATCAAGATGACTTCAGCCTCGCAACCTTCCTTCACCCGTAAGCCTGCTTAATCCCCTTCTCCTCCACTGCATTACACTTCCCCGGGAAAATATCCGCTGACCAGCCCAGGCTTCGTGCGGTTCATCGCCCGTGATGCTCCCAATAAGGTCCTCATCGGAGAAACCGAGTCTGACTCTGTTGATGTCGGTTTGGCTCTTCGCGATGGCAAGGAGGTAAAGGCCATTGTGTGGTCGGGCTCCAGCGTCATCAACCCTGGTGTCAAGACCGACCAGCGGGCTGTGATCGACCGCGTTCTTTCACCCGTGTCTGCCGAGGAGGTCGGCACCATCCGCTGCATCGGACTCAACGTGAGTTTTTTTTTGTTGCTTTGGATCTTGAAAAAAAATGACGTTCCAAAAAGCTAAATTGTCATGTAGTACGTCCAACACGCCAAAGAAGTCGGTGTTCCTCTTCCCGATGTTCCGACCGTGTTCCTGTAAGACCCTTTTCTAAAGACTCCCGTTCACATGGCATTATGACTGAGTTTCATGACAGGAAGCCGAGCACGGCTCTTGGAAACCCTTGGCCGGAGCCAACCGTCCTGCCTCTCCTCACGCAGGCTGATGATTGTGGTGATTACGAGTCTGAGCTCGCCATCGTGCTGGGCAAGACGTGCAAGAACGTCTCCGAGGCCAACGCCCTCGACTACGTTTTGGGCTACACTGCCTGCAACGACGTTTCTAGCCGTACCTATCAGATGAACCAGTCACAGTGGTGCTTCGCCAAGGGATTCGACGGTTCATGCCCGCTGGGTAAGTGGTGCCCCCTAGTTTCTTATGATGAAGATGTGGGATTATGTGGTCTAACGCAACTTTCGTATTAGGCCCGACTTTGGTGTCGAAGGATCTTATTCCTGACCCTAGCAAGCTGCAAATCCGCGGCTTGAGGAACGGCGAGGTTCTCCAAGAGAGCGGCATCAAGTAGGTTCCTTCAATTTTACATTCAAGGGATCATCGCTCTGACCTTGTACTCTAGCGATCTTATCTTCAGCATTCCGAAGCTTGTCAGCTTCTTGTCTCAGAGCACGACCCTGCCTGCTGGCACCGTTATCATCACCGGTACTCCCGCCGGTGTTGGCTTGGGCCGTACGCCCAAGGTCACCTTGAAAGATGGTGATGAATTCAAGGTTGAGATTCTGCCTCACATTGGAACTTTGGTAAACGTCTTCCAGAACGAGGGTGTCACTGCTGTGGGACAATAGAGATGGCAACTATTGATGGGGATACGTGACGTGTAATCTACGCTAAAACTCAGATATAAGCTATTAAAAACTGTTAAACTTATGCATAATTCCTTCACTAATATCCTTTGAGAGTGTCTAAATGAAAATGACGTTAGCATTGCCTTGAGGCCAAATGAGCCTGTCTACTCAAAACACGGCTAGTTTCCTTGAGAGTAATCTATTGAGCACCAGAAGGCAGCCAGTACATGGTATGTAGGGTAACAGTCAAAAGCTTTGATGGTGCGATCTTTTATCTAACGATGAGTGCCTTAGTGTAATTATAGTGGTATATGGAAAATCATGGACAAAAAATTGGTTGATTTATACTTATTACCGTCTGGTTAATTGGGTGTTCATATCACTTGGCAGGTGCTGTAGCGTCACCAAATCATGATTACATAGTCAGACTGTGACTCTTACTTTCGTCGTTCACATTATATCGACAGTATGAATGCATTTGCAAAATTTGACATTTTTATTCTCAAGTCTAATCCCAATAACGTCACACATTACTGGTCAAGCAGCTTTGGGACGTTCTCAAGAAGGTGCTCGACGATCGCATCTGGCCCTCTCTCGACTTGCAGTCCATGAGGGATGGCATGCGTCTTGACATCCGGTCTAATCGCCCTTGCGATAGAAAAGATCTGGGCGGACTCCTCTGCTGTCCACATGGAAGCACAAAACTGTTTCCAAGGTCAGAAATGCACGCATTCAGTAACTCAAAACCACGGCTTACCAGGACGTCTGGTTGGTGTTCCTTCACTTTGGCCTCGACCTCATCTATTCCTACACATGCTATTAGCACACAGAACCATCCAATTCATGAATACCCCTGTGACATACTCTCGCAGTTGGCGACATAGTCGATCGTATACTGATCTTTGAGGGCTTCAACCATGCGGCCGATGAGACGCTTCGCACGCTCAGGTGCGGTGTTGACGGTTATCAACTTAAAAGGACCCTTGGGCGACGACATGGTGCGGGGTTGATGAGGGGGATATGGTGAGATTGAGATAAATCCGATGAAACAGAGTGTGAAAAGGGCTGAGAATATTCCGGACACTTCAAAAGTTCTGTTTCCAGTTTGTGATCCAGGAGATATGCAACGTGATAGTGTTTGGTGTGGTATCAAGAGCCGAATGCCAATCCCGTAAACCGTCAAAACTACGACCAATATATCCGGCCAATGATGCCATGTAACACTTCGCGCCGAGATCGCAACGAATAAGCGCCGAAGCCCGACCCAGTGGAAAGCCAGAACAGCTCGGAGACGTTTTGCGCGTAATAGAAAACCCCCCAATTTTGCCGGCTTTGCCGATTTCGCCTCCGTCGGTGCCCTTGTCTACCAATCCGCTTCTTTTCATTTCATTCGGGTTGGGTTTTTGCTTAGTGGATTTCGTGGCTTGCTGGAGGAAACGGCGCACTGCGGAATATCCGAGACAATCCGGATATCCCGCCATGGCGTCCACCAAGCGTCCACCCGTGTCCACCTGATTCCCCCGCGGGATGCTCCTGCGCCGCGTCCATGAGTGTGGGGGATCTCCGGGGAAGCCAAAGCATGTAATTTAGGGGCGAGGACTTGCCGAAAATTCTCAACAATATTGAAAGAACATGGGTTGAACACCTGGATCGAGCTGCTGACCGAAAATCTCAGGCATTTGTTTTGACGGTAAGGGAGTCCTGCTACTACGACTCATCTCATATTATCCTTTATTCGTCTTTCCAGCTTGAACCTGTGGCCCAACATCATCATGCTCCGGTGGTTCAACTCCTGGATATTTTCAAAGTCGTCGTCTCTGTCGACCAAAGATTCAACCCCCAACGCTCGAACTATGGCGGTAAGTTCTGCCCTTCTTTTGAATGGGAGAGAAAAGAAAAAAAACCTGGATAGAGGCGGCCTACTTTAATAATCGCTTCATTGAGACTAACATTGAGACTAGGCCACGCCTCATATCAAATCCACGGCTCAGCTGGAGGTCATAGTTGTCGGTGCTGGGCTAAGTGGCCTTGCGACAGCAGTAGCGACAGCATTGTCAGGACACCGAGTGACGGTTTTTGAATCCGCCAAAGAGCTCCTTGAGGTGAAAAAGCACCAAATATTCGCATCTTATGAGTACCAGTGTATTGACAATGCTTCTCAGGTTGGAGCAGGCCTTCAAGTAACGCCAAACTCTACCCGCATCCTCCAAAGATGGGGCCTTCCAGACAGACTCTGGAAATCGGCCTCAGAGCCGACATCTCTTGTAGTCCATCGCTACTCCGGAAAAGTTTTAGCCAAGGAAGAGGACTTTGACAAGAAGATCCGCGCAAAGTACCAGGCCCCCTTCATCGACCTGCACCGCGTGGATCTTCAACTGTCTCTGTACGAACGCGCCAAGGAGCTTGGCGTGCAGTTCAAGCTCGGTGAGAAGGTGGAGAACATCGATTTCGAGATTGCCGAGCTCACGACGCAGTCTGGTGTGAAGGCGAGAGCGGATTTGATCGTGGCAGCCGATGGTCTGTGGTCGCGATCCCGAGCGTGCTATCTGAAGAAAGACGACCCTCCTCTGGCGACGGGTGATTTGGCGTACCGCCTCGTTCTGGACGTCAATCAGATCTCCGACCCGGAACTGAAGGAATGGATTACGAAGCCCTCGGTTCACTTCTGGATCGGTCCTGGCGCCCACTGTGTCGGCTATTCTATGAGAGCAGAGAAGTTGTACAACATCGTGCTGCTGGTGCCTGATGACCTGCCAGATGGAGTGAGCCGACAAGCGGGATCGGTTGAGGAGATGAGATCACGATTCGAGGGCTGGGATCCCATCTTGGTGAAATTCCTTGATGCTGTTGACAGCGTTGAGAAGTGGAAGTTGATGCACAGTAAGATATGGTTCGCCTCCTCATTTACGAATAACTTTGCTTACATATTGCTTCAGGGGAGGAACTCAATTCATGGGTGAACGAAAAGTCCAACTTCGTCTTTGTGTAAGTCTCATAGGCACTGCCAAACTCGAGTAGAATTTGTTTTGCTAATCCATCTGTGTAGCGGCGATGCATGCCACCCAATGCTTCCCTACCTCGCTCAGGGAGCAAACTCGGCTGTCGAGGATGGTGCCGTTCTCGGACTTTTGTTGGGCCACATCACAAGCAAGTCACAGTTGCCTACAGCGTTGAGGCTATACGAAAAGTTGCGGAAAGCGCGAGGCGATGCAATTGTGAGAGAAACATTCAAGCAGGTCAGAACCACCTTCAAGTCATCCACTGCAGCTCGAGAGTGATAGCTAACGTCCAACAGCGTGAGTCGTTTCACATGCATGATGGTCCAGAGCAAGAGGCCAGAGACCAAATCTTTTTATCGCAGCTCGGCAAAGAGTTGAAGGGCCCATTCCCGAGCAGATGGACATGCCCAGAGGTTCAGCCGTGGTTGTACGGCTACGACGCGTACAAGGAGGTCGAGGAAGCGACGAAGAACGATCCCTTTAGCAAAGCAAACCTTTAATCCCCTCGCATTTGGGGGTCCTTAAGAGAGTATTCGAAGTGATACAAGCAAGCAACAACGGTGTTAAGGTCAATAATTGTTCTTATAAGGGATATCATGCGAAATTGGTCAGGTAAACTTTGTACATCGTTAAAGACAGCAACATTACATAAACGCAATTAATCATTTGCAACACCGATAACCACCCACCCCTGGCCAAGCTGTACCATAGCGATGGGAGAACCACAAATCTTTCGTCTGGTACCAAACTGTCGGTTGAGATATCCACCCCATAGGATCCGGCAAGTTTAATCTTCGGATGGGTGGCCGAAAGCAACGGGCCGCCTACGATAGGCGGATCTATTCCAAAAAGGGGAAATGACAGTAGCTTTTGCCAGTCGGCTGCTTGTCAGCTATATACGGGGATCGCCCAGGGTTTGTACTGAATGGAGCCTCCGTCATACCCTGGCAGCCCTGGTTTGGTGGCTGACAAGGCTTGGAAACACCTGAGCTAACTGCTTTGGGCTATTGGACGTGACTGTGTACAGTTGAGATGCACGAAAGGTGCCAATGTAATCTCATCTTTGATGAAGACGGCACGTGTGTTGCAGCACACCTTTTCGTTTGAGGCTTGGCTCGAAACCTATCCAATTATTATTGTGCCAATAGCCCAATTGCTGACAGTGATTGACACAAGCCCATCAGTTCGCCTAGCCAGTTAAGATGTCATCGGGCTGTCTATCTCCCTTGCTCCATCGCGCCCGACAACATACAGCGTTACAAGGTGGCTGCAGTAGCCCTGCGGCACTGGGGAGGCTTCATCGCATTCCAATAACCCGATTGAGCAACCTTGAGGGCGGCAGTGCGGTTAAAACGCCCAATTTCATAGGCGAATGTGCTATAGAATCAGATGTCGACCATTCCTTTTGGGGTTTTTTTTTTTTTGTTTTTGGTCTTTAGCTTTAAGACAGCAGGGTTCCATTACGACTACCGTAACTGCTTACTGTCCTCTAGTAATTCTAAAAACATTCTTCAATTGATAAATAGCTCATAAACAACCCTGCGCCCTCGACCTTGTGTCAATCTAGACATCAATTCTCTACAGCATCGTTTGCAATTTCTACAGCAGCTACTGCTTGCGACTTTTCCAGGCCTCAACCCTTCGGGTCCCAAGTTGATAACGCCTACTGGCAATAATTATATTACTCTCTATCAGCGTACAGAACACACAACCAGCCTGTCGAGTCGTCCTTCAACTGCCGCAATGGCGGCCCCCAAGTCCGCTCTCTTGCGTCAGATTGGCAGCCTGACTGTCAAAAACTATATCATCCTTCTTTCTCGTCATTCAGCTTCGACCATCTACACCGCTCTTGTTCTACCTATCATCCTCACCGTCTATCTAGGCATTGGGCGAAATCTCAACGGCCCTCAGAATGAGTATGGTATCGCCGAGCCCCGAGCTATTCGATCCTTGCAGGGCGGTCTTTCTGCCGCCGACAGTTCGCGCAACACGGTTGTCTTCGTCAACAACGGAAACACAGGCGGCGACATCGAAAGTGTGATATCTTCATTGTCCGACGAAGTCTCCGCAGCCGGCAAGCAAGCGACAACAATCACCAACATTTCTGAGCTGGGTTTCATCTGCCGTTCGTCAGCTAGGGGCACGACTCCCTGCTATGGCGCCGTAGTCTTCCACTCATCTCCGAACGAAGGCAACGGCAACGTCTGGAACTATACTCTCCGTGGTGATATTGCCCTTGGAAGCAGTTTTCAGGTATCCAACGACGACAATGACGCCCAGGTTTACACCTTGCCTCTTCAACGAGCTGTTGACTCCGCCATCGCGCGTCACGATTCAAATGGAGGAAACTCGGCGTCTCTTGACGGCTTGCAAGAATGGGGATTCACAGACGAAACCGAAGACGAGCGTGAAGCTTCCGTCCGAAGAGATTATCAAAAGACTTTCATCGACTTTCTTGCCGTTTCATTCGTCCTTGCCCTTATAGGCGTAAGCTACCATCTACCTGGACATGTAGCTACCGAGCGTGAGAAGGGTCTCTCGCAGCTTATCGATTCCATGATGTCGAGTCGTTATGAGTGGGAGCCCCAGGTTGCCCGCATGGTTGCCCACCTGTACTCCTTTAGCACAATTTACTTCCCTGGCTGGGTTGCGGCTTCTGTCGTCGCCAGGACTATGGTCTGGAAGGAGACGAACATTGGAATTGTTCTCATCTTCTTCGTCCTCGGCGGACTTGCTTTGACGTCCCAGGCCCTTTTGGGCGCCACATTTTTCAAAAAGGCTCAGCTTTCCGGCGTCATCAACTCCCTGGTCTACGTTTTACTTGGAGTGTTGGCCCAGGCGCTCCCCGATCCCGGCACTGGAGCCGTCGCGGTTCTCAGCGTCCTCTTCACACCTTGCGCATTTGTATTTTTTATCAAGTCTCTTGCTCGCTTTGAGGGCGAAGGTCTGGGGATGAGCCTGGTAAAAGCCCCTCCGACTGGCGCTTCAACCCTGCCAGGCATCGCTTTCTGGATCTTCTTCATCTTTCAGTTCATCGTTTATCTCTTGCTGGCTGCCGTTCTCGAACGCCAGATCCATGGTGTTGGCTCTGAGAGCAGAAAGATCTACAGAGGCGAAGGCCCTCAGCCTGAAGAGGCTGTCTACATTGACGGCTTGACCAAGGTGTATAAGCCGAGTCTTTTCCGTCAACTTTTCTCGTTCATCTCGAAACCGCGCGAACCCACCGTCGCTGTCAACAACCTCAATCTCGTGGCAAAAAGGGGCCAGATCCTGGCACTCCTCGGTGCGAATGGTAGCGGCAAGAGTACAACCCTTGACGCAATCGCCGGTATCAGCCGCTTCAACCAGGGCAGCGTGTCAATTGATGCCTCCGGTGGCATCGGTATCGCTCCTCAGAAGAATGTATTGTGGGACGAGTTGACAGTCACTGAACACATCCAAATCTTCAACCAGTTGAAGTCTGGCGGCAACAAAGCTGGAAAAGAGGAAATCGAAAAGCTAATCGAATCCATCGGGCTTGGATCCAAGAAGAAGGCGCAGTCAAAGACCCTTTCCGGCGGCCAGAAGCGCAAGTTGCAGCTTGGCATGATGTTGACTGGCGGAAGCGCGGTTTGCTGTGTTGACGAAGTTTCCTCCGGTATCGACGCCCTCTCTCGCAGGAAAATCTGGGATATCTTGCTCTCTGAGCGAGGCAAGCGGACTATCATCTTGACTACGCACTTCCTGGATGAGGCTGACTTGCTTGCCGATAACATTGCGATCCTATCCAAGGGCGCCCTGAAAGCCGAGGGCACTTCCGTTGCCCTAAAAGATAGCCTTGGCGATGGTTATCGAATCCATGTGCTTAACGCCAAGCATGTGCAGAACCCTCCAGAAGTCCATGGTGTCCACTTGAATGTCTCGTCAAATACTATTGTTTATACGGCGCCATCTTCGACTCTGGCTGCAGAGGTTATTCGCACCCTCGAGGAAGCTCGCCTACCTTACAGAATCAACAGCCCCAACATCGAAGACGTGTTTCTCAACGTTGCTGAAGAGGTCAAGGGCGAAGATCTTCGATCCGGCCCGCTTTCAGGAGCAAAGTTCTCGGAAGATGCTGCGCAGATCACTGAGAAGGGCATGGCTCATGACGGACGAAACTCGCTGGGTCTACAATCAGGCCGCCAAACCGGCTTCTTCAAGCAAGCTGTGACCTTGGTCTACAAGCGAATCACCCTTTTCAAAACCAACTGGATACCCTTTATCATCGCCTTCCTCGTCCCTATTATTGCGGCAGCCATCATGCAGATTCTTATCAGGAACAAGGACTCCTCTACATGCATCCCCAGCGATGACAGCCGGGCAGCGAACAGTAACAGATACGACGAAGTGATCCAAGACTTACATCTCGCTGCTGGGCCGGCCGCGGCTCTTACCAGTCCTGCTTTCACTGCTCTTATAGATGCTTTGGCACCTGGGAACTCCACCTCGGGCAATTTTACTTTAGAACAGGTATCCTCTGCGTCGAACCTGCTGAGCTACATCGAGAGTGAACGCAGAAACATCATGCCTGGTGGGTTCTGGGCTGGCAACGATAATGGAACACCAACTGTGGCATACCGAGCAGACGGAATTCTCTCGATTCCCGCTGCAGTTGTCGCCCAAAACCTGCTCAGTATTTCGAGAACCAATGTCACCATCGCAACTAGATACATTCCGTTTGACAACCCTTTTGGCTTCTCAACTATCGACACTATCCAACTGGCTATTTACTTCAGCATCGTGCTCTCCATCGTTCCCGCCTTTTTTGGACTCTATCCCAACGTCGAGAGACGCTCCAACGTCAGGGGCCTGCAGTATTCAAGCGGAGTTCGGTCGCTACCCTTGTGGACAGCACATGTTGTTTTCGACTACGGTATCTTCTTCATCTCCCTCATCATCGCGGCCGCCATCTTTGTTGCATCGTCGAACGTGTGGTATGCCCCTGGCTATCTCTTCCCGGTCTTCATACTATACGGCCTTACATCGATCTTGCTATCATACGTCTTTTCTCTATTCCTGAATAGCCAGGTAGCGACCTTTGCAGCCATCATGGCATACAATAGTGTGGGATTCGCCATCTACCTCATCGCGTTTCTATACATTCTCACTTTTTCGCCTGCCACTGTCAGCGATCGCAACATCATCATCGGTCATTACACGATTGCCGCTTTTTTCCCCGTTACGAACGTATGTCGGGCTCTGATGATTGGCCTCAACACGTTCTCCCTAGCTTGTGATGACACTGACTTTTTCGGATATCCCGGTACACTGGACGCATATGGAGGCCCGATCTTGTACCTCGCTCTCCAAGCCATCATTCTGTTTAACATACTCCTATGGTACGACAGTGGAAACAAGATTCCTGCTTTCCTCAAGCAGAAGAAGAACCCAAAGACGGAGACTTCGCAGTCCCAAGCTGATCCAGAGGTCGCCAACGAGCTTCTCCGTGTCGAGACCGCGGAGTCTGACGATGGCCTTCAGGTCAAGCACTTGACCAAGAAGTTCGGCAAGTTTACTGCTGTCGACGACATCACATTTGGCGTCCGGCTTGGTGAGGTCTTTGCTCTTCTCGGGCCCAATGGCGCCGGCAAGTCAACGACCATCTCGCTCATCCGCGGAGACATCCAACCGAGCAACAACGGCGGCGACGTCTTCGTTGAGCAAGTCTCAATCACCGATCAGAGAGCTCTTGCCCGCTCGAATCTCGGCGTGTGCCCCCAGTTTGATGCCATTGACTCCATGACCGTCCTCGAGCACCTCCGCCACTATGCCCGGCTCCGCGGTATTGCCGACGTAGAGTACCAAGTTCAAGCCGTGGTCCGTGCCGTCGGCCTCGACGCTCATGTCAACACCATGGCGCAGCACCTCTCGGGTGGCAACAAGCGGAAGCTCTCGCTTGGCATCGCCCTTACTGGCAACCCGTCCGTCATCCTGCTCGACGAGCCATCTTCGGGGCTCGATGCAGCCGCGAAGCGAATCATGTGGCGCACCCTCAGCACCATCGTCCCCGGCCGCTCGATTCTCCTGACAACTCACAGCATGGAGGAAGCAGATGCGCTGGCGAACCGCGCAGGTATCGTGGCCCAACGCATGCTGGCAATCGGCGAGGTCGAATCCCTGCAGTCCCGCTTCGGTGACTCGCTGTACGTCCACCTCGTCAGCCGCACTGCGCCTCACTCGACGGCCGAGGAGATGGATCGCATGCGCGAATGGGTACAGCTCATGTTCCCCAGTGCCTCGATCGAGCCGGAGACTTACCATGGGCAAATGCGGTTCTCCGTTTCAGCATCTGAGGTTCTTACCCGGGCTGAGCAGATTCATCAATCTAAAAGGCGTGGACAGGAGGGACAAAGTAAGGGACTCAGCGCCATTGGGCAGCTGATTCTGATGCTTGAGGAAAACAAAGAGGTCTTGGGCATCGAGCACCACAGTGTCAGCCCGACGACGCTCAATGATGTATTCCTTGCAATTGTGGGACAGCATAATGTCCAGGAAGAGGGTTACAGTGCACCAACGGCAGGGACAGAGAAGAAGAAGATCCCTTGGCGAAAGATTCTTCTTGGGTTCTAGTAAGATGGTGTTTTTGGATTGTTTGCTACGATATGTACTGGATGCTTTCTTTTGTTTTAGACGAGCGTGCGTGTGTTACATAGATTCCCATTTGTTTTTGTGTTGAGCTTTACCCCTGTTTTTTATTGAACGGTACTTATACCTTGTTTTAAGAGTATGATTTAGACTTAAAATTGAATGACTACTTTAATGAAGTATTGCTGAGGCAGGTGATGGTATTGTTAGATCTCAGTTATCGTCTGTTTGATTTAGCTGCTCAGACTTGGGCCCAGACCGCTCTATGTGCAAGTCTTCCGGGTAATACGGTCTCCCTTTGTAGTATTCGTATCCATTCGTACTTATCGGATGGCTCCTCATACTCAACCCGAATTACCAAGGACTTACTAGCGTCAAGAGCCTGATGTCTTGGCATTTGCAAATACGTGACACCGGGCTGGTGTTTGAGCCAACTTCAGACGACCTCGTGGTTAGAACACATGAACAAAAGCGATTTCCAACCTCGGTATGAACGCCTCTGTAAACAATCTCCGCTGAGTCATTTATTGCCACATTGGATGGTTGATGTGGAGGGCTGTTATGATTAGAAAGAAGTTACGTGCCAGCCTCTTCGCCGTTGCAAGGAATGCTAGATCCTTGGCAACTCCTCGCCACTGTTATGGCGGAAAGACGAAGACATTTAAACAGTTTGGTATTCAGACAAATGCATCTTGTAATCCGTACGTTGGTTGTCCCACCTCTATTACCGATTTACTGTTTAACTACGGTTGCCTATGTGTGAATTTTAGCAACTAACCATTCAGCCAGCATTAAGTCTCATCTATCAGATGCTTGCATCCATAGTATTATTATCTGTTCTACTTGGAATATACACGCCTTAACTAATTATGAGACTATTCTCCCAAAAGATACATTGTGTGGCACTGGGACCTCGAGTTCTCACGGGCATCCCCAGGTCATGAATGGTTTTGTTTTGTTCAATTGCTGTCAATAAATCATGATCGGTTCAATTAGTGCGTTCTAGTTCTTTGATAATTGGTGGAAAGCTCTTGGTCATGGCCGAGTGTGATATTCTGTGTAGCTACATAAAATATGAATATGAATAGTTCCATTGCGATCAGAGGGCTATTTTATTTATGTCTAGCAAGAACCAAGGAGCCTCCGTAATTAAGCTCCTCTGTTGAGCTTTCCATCCAGTACCGTTGCCACGGTCACGTTGCTTTGAGGAGCTGGTGCTGCCTGTGAAGGTGGCGCGCGTGCTCCCTGCGGGGTGTTCTGACTCTGAGGCATTGATGCTGGCTGCGGTGCTCCTGGCGATGCTCCTGGCGATGCTCCTGGCGATGCTCCTGGTGGTGCTCCGGGTAGCGAGGGCATCTGCAAAGGCGGGTTGCTTAGTGACACAATACCCATGCCGATAGACCCTGCAGCTCCGCCGAATGCCATCATGGCTCCTGACAGGCCCTCTGCGGGCAACTTGGCGAGAACAACTTGGCCGAGAGCTCCCGAAAGCATGGCCTGGTTTTGGAAAGATTGAAGTACCATCGAGGTCATTCCAAGCTGGTCAAGCATCGTTCGTTGGAGCATTGTCGACATGACCATGATCTTTACGCTCTTGGCCAGCGTATCAGCAGTTGACTGAAGGGCGAGACCATCGGAAATAGAGATCGGCTGGCTTTGGGAAATATCGACGCGAGCTTGTGCCAGAGCGTTCTCAACTCCCTGTGTTGCCGGCGTTAGAGCCTGGGCGCTGGCTGGGTCACCAGTCACACTCTGATATTCGTCAGTCAGTCACCACGTAAATCATGTAGCTTCTCCTAAAGAACTTACTCTCACTGCAGTGTCCAAGTTAGATGCTGCTACCGAGATAGAAACGAAGGCGCCTTGAATAGTCTGCAGATCTCTTTTTCCGATATTATTGGATGGAGCAGCGAGACCCCAGCCGAGCATGAAGGTGCTCCATACGAGAAGGGAAGATCTCATTCTCGAGACTTTCGCTAACCAGAGCGAATAACAACAAAGCCGGGAGGGAGAGAGCAGAAAACTATGAACCAAAACGAGATTAAAAGAGATTACCTACCAAACATCAGACTTCCACAACCCTCCTTTGGGTTTGAGTCTGAGTTGAGGCTCATTGAATCTTTTAAAAGATGGGAGGACGAAGGGCCATAGCAGTCTTCTCCCGCATCCGACTTACATTCTTGGAAGAGCTTGCTCCAAACGCCTCAAAGTCTGGAACATCAGAGCATCCATCAATCACGAAGAAGATAAGGATAGGCTCGGCGGCAACTACCTGTGACCTACGGTCAAAAATGGCTCCCAATATCCGAACCCGAGCAACAATCAATCCTTTTGAGGGTATCACGGAGCTCCGATCGACAGACGTAGATGAGATGAAACGGTTTCCAAGGTCCCGTTCGCTTGGACAACTGCCACTTTTGGGAAGTGACAGGAGACTTTTGAAAGATTGTGGGGCCGGTCTGTGCAAGTTGATTGCATCGTTCCAGCCGAATGGATGTAAGGGCACAGAATAGGGATAGCGCCAGTTTATGCTCTTTTTGAATCATTCCATGAGGTTACATACGATAGTCCATGCACTTCGGCAAGCTTGGATCAGGTTTCCGGATAATGCATGCTGTATACAAAATTCGATCTATGTGCAAATAAAGTAATGTGACCGGTCAGAGAGTGCTGATGATGATGTCAGTGCCGTGAACTTTTGAATATTCGGCGAGAGGGCATCCCAGGTGAGTCTTCTGGGCCGCCGAGAGCTTATAGTTGTAAACGAATGACATTCTGCAATACATAACATTGCGACCGCCTGTCTTCAGACAAAGCACGCACATGTTCATCATCGTATCCGTATTGCTTGCGCCATTTGTTTCTCTTCAGCCGAAGACTCCACGTTCCCAGCGTACTGGGCACTGGAAGCCCTGTCAGACGATCGCGTGTGCCTCCAGGAACCTGTTCTAAGAGTTATCGGACTGTTATTATAGTACAGAGACGTATTAAGCTTAATGGAAGGCCAGCACACCACCAAGATCAGCTTTTCTATTAGGGTTATGATCGTCCTGAACCCTCTTCACCGTTCACAAGAGTTCATCAGACGTGTAGCCCTATCATCTCTATCATGGCTTCTATTCTTGTTTGAAAGCTGCGGCATCAGCGGTTTCTATTGGTCCAGTTTTTTCTCACTTTTCAAGTCCTATCGAAGACTCTGCGGAAAGGCGTTATCTACGTGTGTCTTACACCATGCTCATCCAAGTTATGCCCTTCCTTCTCTTCGCCAGTCTGCCCTAAATACTTACTAGGATGCCAAACACAAAATACCACAATGGCAATAGCCATGGTGAGTCCTTCCAATACCCAGAATATCCACTCGTGTGTCATTGTATAGCCATCGGGGCCCTCGGCAAATTCAATCATCCGATATATACAACGGATCTGCACCAATTTTGTTAGTAAACCAAAAAAAGGAGAGTACCAAACACTCCTCCAGCGATCCACATACCAGAATCAAGATGCTAGAGGCATAAACAGCTTTGAGAACGTTGAACCATCCAGCCGGTGCGTCGGCTACAGCCAAAGCGCGAGACAGCTTGTGGTAGCGCATTAAGATGCATAGGTACGTCGAAAATGCTACAACTTGAAGCGCAAGGCCAGCAAGCAAGATCTTCATTGCTATGTCGCTGAGCGGGCCGATCCAGCTGTTTGCGCTTGCCATGGATGAGCCAGATGATTGGACACAAAGACAGATAATGTCAAAGGTAACATAGATGCGAGTAAGGCGCCGGGCTGGTACTTTGTAAATTCGATGTCTCGACGGTGGTAAAACTGCCCGGATGAGGCGGCCAATTAATAGATAGTTGCCAGCAGCGATCAGAAGGGGCGCGAGTACAATGAGGGACGTGCTTGTCGCGAAGATGCCCTGGAGTGGAAGAAGAATCAGTTCTGGAGCCATGGAGTAAGAACTTGTTTTCTTTTCTCCCTTTCTATAAATGAAAAAAATCGCTGCTCGAGGCTTCCCGGCAACAACTTACAATATTCTGGTGCGCCTGCGTCGAATAACACCTCATTGCATAACCAATGACTTCACAAAAGGCCCCTATCGGCACACAAATGAAGTACCATGAACGATACTTGAATGCCGTCAAATATGTAATCCAAGCAAAGATCAATGTGTACACGATGGTTCCCACAATTGCCAAAGGCAGCGATGGTTCGTAGAGCCAGACGCTCCAGTCCTCCTGTGGTGCAGGCATAGTAGCACCTCTTCGATTATTACTTGCGTAGATGGTCCCAAATATGTAGCGGAAAGCATGAAGAATAGAAGGCCGGCTGCTTCGTTGCTAGGGAATAAAAATGTTTGTCTCGGGGTAACAGGAATTAAGACAGCAAAATCATTAGTGACTCAGGAGGGTTCGCGTACTTGAGATAAGCACTTTCGCATCCTTCCCAGCGCCCATTACGATGTTTAAGAGGGTACCGGTTTTTTTCTGTCTCTTGGGCGAACGCGGAGTGTTACGCGTCCCTGCCTTAGTCGTTATCATTTCACCTGTTGGATCTTTGTCGCCAAGCAATATCACTTCTCATAGCCTCAATTCTCGGACATGACCACCCTTGCTGCAGTGTGTCCTAAGCCTTGCCGACCCTCCATGAGATCTATGACTAGGTTGTGCTTGTTATGACGAGTTCAAATCTCGGCTCAAAGTAGATGGTAGAGGTCGGAGTGCATGCGGAATATCAACCAACGCAAAGGTAACACCCAAGAGACAAAACAAGGCAGTAGTATTCTTGATGGTTATGTCTCTCGAGGACTGAGTGTTTGCTGTTTTTGTATCTGTTAACTTTCTTATCTACTAGAACACAGCATTGGTTTTGCGGAATGCAGATTTATTGAGTTTATATGTCTCAGAAAGCATAAAAACTAACCAGCCGAGTCATAGAAGACAGGTCCTATGATGTTGTTTCGCATGGGCACATATGTGATGTCTACCTAATGGGCGTGGTCATTATAAGATGAAGTCTACCAAAGTTCCAACGTCTGCAGATCCACAATGCATTGTGCTCTGCCACACTCGCATTCATCGCATTCGCTTAAAGTCTTGGCTCAATCCTGCAGCTGAAAATCTCCAATAGGACAGACATAGGCGAGAAAGACTGTCCTGTGCCGCTGTTCTGCGCTCCAATCTTTGAGTTCGGCCTGAAGCGATTCCGGTGCATGTTTTGCCCGATGAAATGACTCTACTCACGTCGGGCAGGCTAGGGCTTCGGGTTAGTTGGTCTACTGGCTTACCATTACAAGACTCCAGTCCGATCACTAGCCCCCTCAAGGTCGCGTAACGTTCTGCCTAGGACCTGCAAGGCCCTGACACTGGCATACCGATTAGAGAATGCTAATGGCTGGCCGAATGACCAGCTGGCGACTGCGCTGAGTGACAAGTGACAACCAAACGCGGCACGTGGGGTCATGACCAAGCTTGTCGTGAGGGCGCGGCGGCCGTAGCCTTTTACGACATCGCCAAAATCATCAACGGCGGCGCTACCACTACCGATGCCGACAAGGAGGGGGCCCTCATAAACTACGGCACCGCCAGAGGCTAGATGGGGATCATCGTGAACGGCACCGACCCGTTTTAACAGAGTAGGGAGTTTGTGAGCGGGGGATCCACCAACGAGGGAATCGTTACCAAGCTGGTCCAGAACTCTAACTAGATGGCGTCTGGATGAAATACGCGGTCATCATGATGTGGCGAGCATCAAGACTTGCTGGTGGAAAGTGCGCATCAGCAGGATAGGGCTTGACTTCAATGTGTATATTTCGGATTGTATTCAACATGATATATATGATTTCCTGTCTGGGGACAGATACATCATCAAACCTTGAAATAATTCATACGTTGAAGTAGAAGCTCAATGTTCAATGTCTGTTCATGTAAATGCGTGTTACTGATGTAGTAACTAATGTTACTCACATTGCCCACCCTCTAAAATATCGCGCCGTTATTCTGAACTTCGTGATATTCGTGACTAGGGCTTCCTCACTGATGCACGCTGTCACCTAACGTCACTCATATTTCGCCTGCGGGACCTGAACACAGGCGGTCGATATTTAGGCGCACACTAAGATCAAAGGTTAACAGAAGTCAGCGACATCTTATAAACGACCTTATTTCATCGTAGATGTATGGACCAGGGGAAATTTCACCTCATTATTTTCGAGGCTTTGGGTTTAGCGATTACCACACAAACACTTCTTACTCTCGTAATACTCATTTGAACGCCACATTTATAGAGAGTTCAGCGAGACCCAGGCAGCAAGAGAAAGATAGAGGAACCTCTAGTAAGGTTCTCCGACTGCGTTTGGGGGGCTTGATGGCCCCTGTAGGGGAAATGTGAAGAACACAGAAAATACGAAACGAACTGTGGCTTGCATCTTCTCACCACCAACAGAAAGCTCGAATCACTCACCGCCTGCTTCTCGACTCATCTGCCTACCCCATTCTTTTGCCATCATGATGCAGCTCCCATCTCACAGAGCCTTGCAGCACATTACCAGCCAAGAAGAGGACACAAGAAATTCTCGCTGGACAAGTCTCTCACTAGAGCTCCAACGCATGATTCTGCAATCTTTAGCCAACATCTTGACTTCTGAAGAACTCCCCATGGCAGTCTACGCAAGTGTTTCGAAAGAATGGCAGGGCCTTTTCGAACCGTTGCTCTGGCAGAAGTTGACCTTCCAGCCCTGGATTTCAAAGTCAAACTTTCAAGGCTTTCGCGAGGCTATCCAAAGTCGTCGAAGATCTCTCATTAAGACCATCTCCCTTTGTCTGGGAATGGAACAATACCGTTGCCGTCGATGCCTCGGGAGGTCGGAGGCCAACATGCACTTATCGAGAGAGAGAGAAGGTACTTTTTGAAAATTTGGAAGAGATCCTCTCTATTCTTGCTCTTTGGACCAAAGATATACCCAAACGCGGTATTTCGCTTGAGCTAAGCGGTATCTCGGTTCCGAACGCAGGCGATCGTAAGTTAGTATCTAAGCGTGGTCGCCGCCGTTGTGTCCACCGTCGATCACCCGCCGTTTCAGATCTATTCGCGGAGATCCGTAGTATCAACAGTGTCATCAGAAAGCAAGGGCTTGTTGAGCTGGTCCCTAGTATCACCGCAATTGCCATCAGCCCAAAAATCTCTTGGAGCTGTTCGTCGATCTTACTCTTTCACCTCTGCGATAGCTTTCCGTGCCTTCGGGCGACTCGATTTTGAACAGCAGCTGGGAACAACGCAAAAACTACAGCAAGCAATCGGAAACAGAGTCACCTTCTCGATCGCAGATCGAGTCCCTTCTATACAAAGGCTATCCATATGGGAGTCTCGGTCCCCATTGATATCTGAAGCTCAAAGTCAAAGTGACTCCAAGGAAGCAAACGGGGTAGCAGCTGTGCTCCAGACTGCGGTTCCCACCAGTTTTCATCTTAAGGACCTGGCAATTACGTATGTCATCGACGCGAGAGATTTCTTCTCTCACTTCAACCTTTTAATCTCATCAGGCAAGGCCTTACCTTCTTGCACGCTTGAACGTCTAGTTCTCAGCTGCCAACTTGGGCAACTGCCTGATAGTCCTACAGAGGTAGATTGTCTACTTGTCGCAGCAAGCCAAGCAGCTACATGTATGCCTAGTATAAAGATATTGGAAGTATGGAGTCCTGGTGTTGGGGAAGGGTTCTTCTTCAGCTACGAGGTCAAGGAGAGCGAAATCAATTTCACGATGGCTGCGACTTGGCAATTCGACATTAAGTCTTGGCAACATGGTCGAGGGTATAAGGCTTTGCGAGCATGGGAGGAAGTAGCGAGCCGATATACAGGCCGTAGGTTCAACTGTGCCATTGAGAGCATCGACCCGGTGGCTCTACCCAAGCTGTACAGGATTTGCAGGCGTCTGAAATCGTTCAAATTCATTCGAAAATGGACAAGTTGTTGAATGGGTAGAGTTCAAATCCATTCAAGTAGAAACAGAATTTAGAAGGGTATACTTTCCCTGACCACATGCCATGATGTCTGTGCTAGTGAGGCGGTTTCATTTTGTCATGAAGAGAAACAGGTAGGCCCTAACGCTGGCCCCGGAGAGAAACGTCGGGCTAGCTAGCCTAGCCTCAGTGCTTTAGGTGAAGGCGATAACTGAAGAAAACCGATTGCAGACGGAACAACGCCTCTCTCATAGTGTGCTTCAAGATAGATCCTGTGATGTTGCTTCGCATGGGACACACATGCGATGCTAACAAGCGTGGCCTTTATAAGACGAGGTCTACCGAAGTTCCAAAGTCTGCATGATCTACGATGCGTTGTTAAGGCCTGTAGTAGTCCCATTTGTCGTCAGATGTGTAATTAATGTTACTCCTGCCGGTTCCTGGCATTTATGGTTGTTCATGATAACGCCTACCCACTTCAAGTCCAGTAAAGCTAAACTTTCTGTGGTGGATTCACATTTTCAATACCAGTGTTCTGCAAGGTGGGTTTAAAGAACAACTTCAAGTCAAACGGACGCAATTTTGGTGCATGGATGCTTGTCTTCTTAAGGCTTGGGTCTAGATCAAGATCCACATCCACGATGCCGTTAGGGAGCCACCAATACAGGTAAAACGTCCCCAAGTACTATGCGCTCATGGCAGCAACAGAGTCGTTTCACAGAGAAACTGCTGACCACCGTGAATAATCCATTCTCGGGTTAGGTACCATCTGCCGTCTTGTAGTATGTAGGGTCATCAGAGTCCTTGGCAGACTCTAAGTGAGCCTAATATTTCCTGAAGAGCCTGCGGTTGACTGATTCTGGGCTAATGAGTTTTCACGTTCAGTATTATTAAAGGTTTTCTCTCAGAGTGCTTCAAAAGCCACTGTTCAACATCTCAGAATCAGAAAAAACTGCATAGGAGGGTCGTGTTCGGAGAAGAACAAATGCTAGCTTATCGACATTTTTTAATTGATTGGCCAGGCTATGATGACAATATGTCATGTGGCTGCTCCATGATCATGCCAGAAACAGTTGGGATGTATTTGCTACCGTATAATCAGGTGAGCTTAGGGATGAATGACAATCCTATCTCGAAGCGTTGATGTGGTATATTACGCCGCCGTACCACTGAAGTTTGCATGGGGATTTTGATGAAGCATCTCGTATGAGAGAGCTGTTGGGGTCACCGAGACACCCGTACAAGCGGTTGAAAGGCTCCTCACAAAGTGTGGTCAAAGTGATGGTGTTTGTGGAAGAAGAAGCTATAGAAGGGAGGGTTGATGTGCGTGAAAGAGATATATCCGTTCCACTTGCCCGCCACATGGGTCTTGAGGTCCCTTACCTACGTTAAGCCCAGTGGCTGGTAGCGCGCAATTAGGAGGCTACGATGGCACTTCAACCCAGAATTCCGACTATTGCAACAATTGCTATAGAACTGCATCTCGTTTACCCTTCCGTGACAACTACAGCATATATAACTACACTAGCTGCCAGTCGATCGACTTGATTAGAACTTTCTCTACATGAAAAGACCTCTTAACTTGGAATTGTCTGAAGAGTTTCACTTGCTTGCATGAGCCATTGGTCAGATTGTTTGAACGTGTTTGTGTTCTTGTCTACTGCTCTGAGGTCAGTTTAATGATGATCTGGCCACTAACTAATTCCATGATGCTGCATTCCACCAAGGTGATCGCCTTCATCCTGCAAAACAGCATCTCGTATCCTTGTGGCGTCTAAAAAAACATGGCTTGCTTTTCGCCATTTCAATCGTTTCTCAGAACACACGGTAGTGCTTTTGATGCCTTCAAGAACTATCTCATCTTGGCTTTGCCAGGCAAAGCAAGTGAGGGGCTTTTGTCTGGTATCTGTTTTGCAAATCTATCTAGGGGCTAGGAATGTTGTTTATACAAGTATGCGCTCGTTATTATCATAGCTTCATCATGTTCTAGTCGATCATTCTCATTCTTACACATGTTTCCAGAGACATGCTTCGTGAAATTTTCGGCTCCAGCTGCCACAAAATTTGGAAGGCATGCCCTCCCAATCTGGTATTCCAAATTTACGAAACTTTGCAATTGTGATCATATATATATGGTGGGCCACATTCTGTATGATTCGAAGAGCTAATCTGAGTACCATACTTGGCCAGGCACCGGTGTACCTTGCGCGTCGAGGAGCTTTAAACGTGTCCTTATACTGATCGCGAAGGAAGTTTTCGCTACACGTGGGTCTCGAAATAATCAAACTAAAAGAAATACTAATAAAACACCAGGTAAATTTGTCAAAAACTATAAGTGAAAGAAAAGTCCAAATTTTTATGAGTTTAGCTGAACGAAAGTCAGTCCCCCATGGGATCATGGTCACAACTCACCTAACCCTAGGACATGAACGCCGTTTAAAGCCCAAAGATCGACTTGGATTTACTTCTTTCAGGCAGGAGATGCCAGGCCGAAAGAGCGGTATCCTCCTGTCAATCACAGGGTAAAGCTTACACAGAGACCCGATGACATCCGGCGTGCCATGGTCTGCCCGGTGCGGGGCCTCCGACTCGGCGGCACGACTCAAGCAGTAACAGCTGAAAAGATGGGCGATCGCAAAAAGTATCCGTAGCACTAAATCACCATGGACAACCGGCCTGCATGCACATACACGCAAGCCTTTGTCGAGGCCGCGGAGCTACCCGTCGACAACCTCGCACCTTGAACGCGGGGACGGCGTAGATCCGCGTATCCCCCGCAACCGCGTCCCGGATTACGCGGTGGGCGCCCGTCCAGCTTTACATCATTTGATCACCGTCGAAAACAGTGACTCGGGACACGGGGAGTTGAAGTTGCCGTAGGGCGATTTTAAATGGAGTACTCGTTCCCTGTCGTGTTGATCGGGCGGAGGCTGTGAACGTTTTCAGATGGGTCCTTGGTAAATCCGTACGCAATACGGATAGCAGCAAATATCCTTTCCAGGCATGCATTTTGTTGGAGGCTCTCGACTATACCAGGATTTGCCCACTTTACATGAAGCGACAGATGTTCATGGCCAATCTCGTGAAAGCGCTTGGCCTCAGCAGGTTACATGTGATCGACAACTTGTTCGCCTTATCACACATTTAAAATTCACAGTTTGATCCACGCCGAAGCTGACCGTACTATATGTATGGCGGAGCACAAGCTCAACAGACGGGTTGTCCAAGATCTAAAAATAGACAGAAATGGCTGCCTTTTCCCCCTCTCTCTCTGTTTTTTTCCTCTTCCCCTCTTCCGTACGTCGCAATGAGTCGTGATACCTTGATCCCGAGGTCAATCATACACTAAACTGGAGAAAGAAAAGGTGAGTACGTACACCGCGCCGTATGTAATCAAACCTTAGCCAGAAGGGTACCGTGGCAACTTTTATAGTGCACAGTAATAAACGGGAGAGCTTGCTGTGCCGCCCCCCCTGGAAAAGCATACGATTCAGGGGCCACACACACACACACACACACACACACACACACACACACACACACCCCTTGGCGTCGTTGTTGGTGAGCAACACAACTCTTGGGCTTTTCCTTGGCCGTGGTTCGTCTTAAGATGCTTGGCAACCGGTCTTGGCAGCGCCCCCAGCAGCGGTCAGATTCAGACTGGCCTCGCAGGAAGAGTGAAGGAGGATTTAGCTGTTTTGACTGGACGGACTATGAGCAGGCAGGACATGGCTGGAAGGGTTTGACACGCGGTGCATATGGATAAGGTGTTGGGGGAAGACGAGTTCCCAATGAAATGCCCACAGAGTAAACCGGACCGGACATTGTCTTGTTTATTTGGCGTTGTTTTTTTTTTTAACTTAGGCGTAATGTCCCCAATGTCTATGCAGCGGGCGGAAACTGGGTCACCACAAACCGGGATGAGGGTTGCATTTTGACAGCCGTAAGAAACACCACCATCCTCCCCCTCCCCCCCACGGCCGATCGTGTTCGCGGCAAACCCGAATACAAAGTGCAGACAAATAGCGAATGAGAGAGAAACCTCGGCAAATATACGAGGGGATTGAGTTTCGAACCTGACGTAACACTACACTACTTTGTCACCGCCGGACAGATACCATGTTAGCCGCGAGTGGCTGATGCACCGTACGGTGAACACGGATGATTCGACCGAAGCCCCTATCTATGAGACCGCATCCCGGCATTTCATCGTGCATTCGAGCTGTCAAGCAGCAGCCGAGGGGGGGCAAAAAAAAAAAAGCGGCAGTTGATAACCGCGACAATGGACAAAGGAAGCACGGAGGGGAGAACAAAAAAAAGGAAGGGAGAAGAAAAACAAACACACGGATGGAATGCAATGAATGGGCTTAGCAAGGACGACGGGGCGCAGATCTCGCCGTTTCGTCAAGCCAGCCGGATCGGCGTTTCTGTCCGCTTACCTATTTCTCTAGAAATGCAAATCACTCCTCAACAGCTCTAGCAAAGAGAAAAAAAAAACAGCTAGGGGCGTTATCTGTGGAATGAGGAGAGACACGCTGAACCAGGCGCGGACTCTTTAGAAACGGTGTTTCGGCCTGCGCTGATGACGAGTAAAGAGAGACGAGAGACTAAGTGACATCCTCCTCGCCTTGGCCTCCAGCCTCCCGCACGCCACAGCTAGACAAGCCCATCTTCACCATCAAGGGCCTGGAACCTTTAGGGGAAGGCTTCTTCGGCGGGACGAATCTGCGGCCTGAAACCAAGGTTCAATGCTTAGCCAACGATTCTGAACCGGTCACGAATAGCAGGAAGTAGTAGTAGTAGTAGCAGTAGTAGTAGCATTAAGTCATGGCGGTGGTTATAGTCTCAATGGGGCTAAGATGCTGTTTTTTGATTTTTATGAATTTTTTAAAATGTTATATTCCTGTTTTGAACAAAAAAGTTATGTATGAATGTTTTTGTGTTTTCCCTCTCGTCCCTTCCAGCAGGGAGGGAGGGGGAAAAACAACAACAAGGATTCCTCTGCGTCCCCTATAGTGACGTAAATTCTATACTGATCTATGTGCAGTAGTTTACAGGCCATTACATTATCGTGACAGTCATCTGTGAGTGTGTGTGGTTTGTACGTTGTTTTGTTGTTGTATGCGCATTGAGAGTGTGCGTATGCTGTGTAAATGCGTCATCTGCGCTCCCCTGTCCGTTTGGAGCACCGCTGCCTGCGCCATTTGTATGAAACTTGCGTATGTGTTTTTGTAAAAATAAAAGGAAAAAAAGAAAAAGAAAAAGAAAAAAAGAAAAGGTGAAAACGAAGCAAGAGGCAAACAAATTCGTGTTTTCCGCTGCACCATATTCTTAAAAGAAGAAGGAACACACAAAGACGAGGATGGTGTAAGCCGTCGTGATCGTAAGCTCAGTCTCGAACCAGGCCGCCTGGCCACCGAAGGCAATCTTCTTGCTCTGGGGTGTCGGGTGGGCGACAAAGGTCTTGGGGTCGCGCTGCAGGAGCTGCTCGCGGTCGGGCATGCTGGGAGGGTCGATGGCGTAGGCAATGGGCGTCCACAGCGAGCTGCAGATGAAGATGAAGGTCAGAGGCGGCCAGAAGGCGTGCGTGATCAGGCCGATGAGGGTGTCGCGCAGAGTGTCGTTGACCCAGAAGACGCGGTACGAGGTCAGGACGACACCGACGAGGGTGAGGTAGACGAAAGCCAGGTGGAAGATGGCCATGTAGTTGATCAAGATACCCCAGAGGCGGCGGAACATGTTCTTGCGGGTCTTTGCGTCACGCTCGTTGAGGGCAGAGCCGAGGGAACCCGTGGGCTTGAAAGCCTGGGTCTGGCCACCGAGCCAAGTGGGCAGGATGAAGGAGCGGATGATGCAGAGGGCGATGTAGGGCGACATCCAGAGCTGGTAGCGGGAGCCACGCTGACCGGTGTGGTAGCCGGCCGGGATGAAGAGGGCAAACTCGCAGAGGCGGTTGGAGATGGTGGCGGCGAAGCAGGCGCGGATGAGCCATCGGAGCTGCTCGTAGCTGGCGAAGGCGACGAGGGGCTTGTTCATGACCAGGATGATGGGGATGGCGAACATGGAGATGGTCAGGAGGATGGTGTACATGCTGAGCGTCGCGTACAGGAAACCAGAGAACCGCTGAGCCGCAGTCATGTGCTTGACCTTGTCACCCCACAGGCAGAAGTTGAGCTTGAAAGAAGTGTCGACGGTTCCGATGGCCCAACGGGTACGCTGCTTGAGATGGCCGCCATAGTCCTCGGGGACAGTGCCGAACTGGAGGGGCTCGTGAATGTAGGCCGTCTTCCAGCCCTTACCAAGCATCAAGGTCGAAGTAGCGACGTCCTCGGCGAGCGAACCGAGAGGGAAGTTGCCAATCTCATCCAAAGCCTCACGACGGACGACGTAGCCGGAACCGGTACACCAGGCGACACCAAGGGCGTCCTTGACAGGCTCAATGACGTGAACGAAAAAGTCCAAGCTCTGGGCCAGGGGATCGGATGGCGGGGTGTTGTAGAAGAGCTGAGGAGGGCAGGCGAGGGCCACCTTGGGGTCGATGAGCATGTGAGGCAGAATGGCACGGAGCCAGTCGCGCTCGGGGATCTGCAGGTGAGAGAGTTTAGCATGATTGCATATAGACAGACACATTGGCTGAAAGTTTAAATCACGGATGAGGGGTAGGTAGTAGGGGTGATGAGATGAGACGAAGTGGGCTGAACGTACCATATCAGCATCGAGAGCAGCCATGAACTGACCGGCACCACCGGGCATCGTGTGGACAAAGTCGAGGGCGTAGTTGAGATTACCGGCCTTGAAGTGGTGAGGAACTCCGGGGTACTTCGGGCGGGCAAGGTAGTAGACATTAGGGTAGGTCTTGGCCAAGGCGGCAATTCCGGCTTCCAAACCGGCCGACTTGCCGTCGTCACACACGATAACACGGAATCGGTCCTGGGGGTAGTCAATGTCGCAGGCGGCGCGGACAGTGTCGAGAACCAAGTCGTCCTCCTCACCGCAGCAAGTTACCAGGGCATCGACGGTGGGAACCTCGTCACCCATGAGACGGAGCTTAGGGCGATGGCGCTTCTTCATGGACCACATGGTCCAGATGTTGTGCATGAGCGAGGGGATGGCGACGGCAATCTCGACGGCGATGAACACCCAAGCCTGGGCGTAAACCTCTCTGGCAGCTTCCTGGGCGGAGATGACGCAGTAGATACGGAGGGCGAGATAGACAAGGTACATGGCGGTAGCGAAAAGGATCAAGATGGGGGTGAGCTTGAAGAACTGACGCTTCCAACCATTCCAAATCTCGGAGTCGTCGCGCTTGTGCAGTCTTGCGATCTGGTCGCTACCCTCAACCCACTCCTTGTTGAGCACAGGCGAAGCTTGTCCGGGGAGCAGTGCGGCCAAACTCTGGTGGCTCTGGTTCTATTATTCACACACGTAAAGTCAGCCAACCTGAGACGCAGGCGGTTATCACCATCAATCAAAGAGGACCTCATACCATCGGGCTGTTGGGCGTAGAATCAGTAGACCACGGGTGCCTCGGGGGTGGAAGATGATCGAACGGCGTCTGCTGGCCGCTCTTCAGCGTCGGCGTAGCCGCGCGGGACTCGACGGGAGTGTCCATGCCGGAGATCGAAGGTCCAATTGAAGGCGCACCTGACATGCCAATGGAGTGACGGTTCGCCCAGCCAGGAGGACCGTACTCGTCCCCGCCGATGGCGTGGGGTTGGGCAACGAACTGTTGTTGTTGCTGCTGCTGCTGGAACTGCTGGGTCTGGGCGGCGTTGTTCGTGAGGGCGCGACCGAACTGGAAATCCTGGGACTGGTCGACGTCGTTCTGGTAAGGGCTGCCGTAAGGGTTCTGGGAGTACTCCTGGTACTGATTCTGGTACTGCTGCTGCTGCTGCTGGTTCTGATTCTGATTATTCTGGTAGGGCGGCTGATATTGATGCTGGTGAGGATGGTGATGTCCTTGGAGAACGTCGATTTCCACCATTTCCCCCTCGGGGTAGTCCTGGCCCTGCTGGCCCCCGTGTCCCCTCATCATGACTGCGGTGTTGTCCAACCGACCGGGTTGGAATGAGCGAGTGTATAATGTGTCTGAGGCGGAAACGCTGGGTGTGGTGCCGTGTGGTATGCTAGGCGTTTGTTTGGGCGAAGAGCGTGTAAGAGGCTGAACCTCCCGATAAAGCAGTAAACGATTGTGTGATTCCCCTACGTCTTGTCTCTTTGTCTCTCACTCTCTCTCTCGTTACTCCCTTCGACTTCTCCAGCCAGGTTCGAAAAACGGGTTTGGACGTGTGTGTGTGTGTAAACGAGTGTGGTGTATTGGTCAAAAAGACACAACAGGAATTAAGAGGGAAGAAAGATGGGACCCGCTACTGATAGAGCATCGATCGACTAGTATATGTCATCGAACACGAGCTGAAGCTAGTGCAGGTAGGGTTACTGACTCTTCTGCTTTCCCGAGAAGCCTGGCCTGACTTGACAGGAAGAGAAGTACCGGTTTGGGGAGGGGGAAGGTTACCAAGAAAAGGGACCAAGAAGCCGAGGAGTTGGCTTGGAGATTTGACGGGAAGCAAGTCTGGGGGGGCACAGAGGGCAAATCCGACCAAGCAAGACATTTGACCTGGGACCAGGAGGAGGCTTTGGGGGACCCGCGCGGACGTACATCAAGGAAAAGCCTCTGGACATGACTTAACGGGAACCCACTCGGACTCCGCTAAGCCTCACTGCCATGATTACGATCCGACGAGAGCCTGACGTGATTAAAATTGGAAGGCCAGGTTGGGACCGGGTTGAAGGAACCCACTTCCATCGGCTTGTCCAGTCCAGGCGCGAGGATGTGTGTATCTCTGTGATGGGCTGGCCCCATATCACAATCACAGTTGGTTTTTTTTTACTTTACTTCCTGCGCGCCTGGGTCAGCTACTATTTGTTCCATTTGGCTGGCGTAATTGGTCTCTGATCGAAATGTCTGCAGCCTATCCTGCGTGTGTCGGAGTTGGCGGCTATCCTCAGGGGCGTGTGGCAGGGAGACTGAGAGAGAGAAGTAGAGATAGGCCGAGACTGGCGAGAAACTAACATGACATGGCAGACAGAAAGAAGAAGAACGGGCCAAGCGCTTGCTTGAGTTGCTGCAGCTTGCTGCAGGGGGTGTGGTGCTTGTTGTTGGTGGGAAGGGGGGTGTGTGGCGTGGACGAACACGAACGCCGCCGGGGGAAGATGCTTAGTGCCTTGCCAGTCAAGCCATCAAGCCATAGAAAGCCCCGAAGTCTGGTTGGCTCGGCCGCCGTTGGTTCGAAGTTTTATTTTTTGTTCTGGTATTGTCTGTGTTGTTGTTTTATTTTATTTTCTTTCCCCTAATAAATTTCGTATGGAGTACTAAAGGATTAGATGTTTCGGCGAAGTGACGAACATCCACCAGGGGGTGAATGATCTCCACATACGTATTGAAATATACTAGGAACAGAAAGGGACAAGGAGAAGAATACATAGTAAACAGAGAAAACTCGTCACTGGCATAACCAGGAAGGCCATTTTCAGCGCCCCCTTCGCGCCTGTTGACGTTCCCCCGTCCCCCCGTTCCCCCCCTACGCCGCCTCCTCAGTTGTGCTTGGCCCTTTTATTTTTCCTCTCATATAATGACATTTTCTTTTTTTTTCTCTCTCAAGGAGGGGCTGAGTCCACTCCCGTATGCTTACTTCGTCCAATGACAAGCTTCGGGGAGACCATCCCGGTCCTTGTTCAAAGTCCCATCAACTGGCAGTTCGGGCCTTATCCACATCCGGGACCGTTATCTTCATAACTGCATTATCCCTGGTTTTTTTATTTTTTTTTTTCTCGTGTTCTAGAAATGCGGGTACCCACACCCACACATTGATACTATGTACATCTTACTATAATAGTATAGTGCGTATGTACAATGAACTAGGATTGGGAATGGATGGTTGGGTGGGATGGGCGGCCGAGGGTTGACCATTGTCCCAGGAAAAGGCACCGGCACATTGACGCGCTAGTCCAGGGGCCGGTCCGATTTAGAAGCAGAACCTGCAATCGATGAGTTATTGATCTCAGATGGGTGGTTTTTGTCCGGACCGGCTGGTACGGGCTGCGCTGCGCTGCACGTATGCATGGGATTCTGGTTGGGATTTCAGATGATGAGGACGGAGGCATGGATCACCACGTAATTGTGACTTGTGGGCGCTCAAACTTCCTGTAGCACAGCAGCACGCAGTAAACTGACTGGCACAGCGCCCCAGACCCGGTCCTTTCGTTTCGTTTTTCCTCCGCGTCCGCTCGGTTTTGTTTGGGATTCAGAGGATTCAGAGTTGGAAGAGAGATTGGACGATTTGGTTTTCGGACGGACACACTGAGAGAGGATAGAAGCCTGTATGCCAAGAACATCCCACTCACTCACTCTGTCACACACACTCTCTCAATCTATCCATCTCCTCTCATCTTGCAGATAGTCCTGTTCAGAACAGGATATTTCCAAACAGCCAACAAGCAAGAAAAGTTTGAGACCTTTTTTCCGCCGGGGTGGCGTGCTGCGCCGCTGTTGAGAATAGGGGGGCGGCGAGGTGAGGTGTTATCTCGTGGTCCTTTTTTTGCAAGCTTGTTTGCCCGACTTGTGAGTCCTTTTTGCCATTTTTCTCCTCGACCCTTACCTTTACCCTTATTCGCCCGCCCATCCATCGCCTTACCTCTCTCTCTCTCTCTCTCTTGGTCCTTTACGTACGGATTACTATTGATCAGTTTTCCTCTCCCCTTTTCACACACTTGGCCAACAGCGATGCCTTTCTGCGGATAGTTCACCCACACCCACACTTCACACCCCCTCTCTCCTCTCTTCCCCCCTCCTCCACTCTTTTACCCCCTGTCGACCTGACCAGCCCTGCACGAGTCGAGTCCAGTTCGCGTTCCCTAACATACCCTGACCTGGCCTGGCCTGACCTTGCTTTGCACCTTGGCCATCGTCGACATTACCTTGCCTGACAACCCGCTTTGCCTTGCCTATCCTTAGGTAACCCCCCCGTGTTAACCCTCCATTCCCAAAGAAGACCCCGACACCGTCACCGTCACCGTCACCGACAAGGACGAACCACCTCTTTCGCTTTCTTTGCATGTGCTGCCTGCTGCTTTGCTGGTGCGAACAGAAGTAGACCGAATTCGTCGGTTTTTCCGCCTTCGAGGCCCTTGCCCATATACACACACTCGCTTTTTGTTGTTTGATACGAACAGTAGGAGTACATTGAGCGCAGCGCAAGAGGGATCTCCGAAAAAGCTTCGATCAATTTTCACTCGTTTGTTTTATTTGGTTCTTACTCTGCTTTTTTCTTCGCCATGGGATTTCTTGGGTTTCGTTGGGTCGTCAACTTCGTCCTGTTGGCACTCCCCATCGGCATCACCCTCGGCATCTTGCTAGGCCTCGAGGGACACAGGACGGCGACGGGACAACCGCCATTATTCACCGACCCTGATCCTACCGTTCCCAAGAAGGACGACAATGGCATTACGGCGTTGGTATCTTGCGATATCGCAATGGGTCTTCACCCCAAGTCCAAGGGCCAGGAGTACACAAGTGAGTCTCAACTCTCTTATGTCAACATCTCATTATCGCGATCATTATCGCGATGCGATCTTTTTTATGCTTCTTGTTTTATGTGGTTCTCGCTTCCGTCGAGCATACGTACGGCACGGACCGAAGTATTCGAGATGCAATTCAACATCTGAGCACCTCTGGTGTCATCCGAAATATGTTTCGTCCTTATGGTTGGAGACAACACGGGCTCTCATTTTTTTTTTTTTTTTAAATGTTTGCCTGCTGCTGTTTCTGAGTCCCTTTGCATGCGTCATGTTTGCCGCGGAGGCTGTTTTGACTTTTGCTCCCTTGGAATTCGAAACCCGGCTGGGCATCTTAGCCTCCTCGAGCTGCAGCTACGGCATAGAGACATGCGTTCATATCTCACCTCATTTAACTGGCTCTTTTTGCTGACGATTTATGTTTGATAGTGAACCCGAACCAGTGGGGTTGGAAAGAGGGCACAGATGGTGCTTTGTGCATGAACGTACGTTTTAACAAGAACCCCTCCATCCCAACTCCATCTAGACTTGACTGCTTGGCTTCAATCGCGGGGTCGTGTTGTCGCCAAGATCCAGCTTGGCCTCGTCCATTATCGTGTCGCAAAGCATGGCGGCGACCGACATGTCGTCGAGCTCGCGACAATGTCGCTGCTATCATCCGGATGAACTGAATGTAGCTAACCCGTAATCCCCCGCGATAGGTTACATCATTCAACAACCAGACGTACGCGAGCAACACCACGGCTCCCGAGTTCTGGGTTACCTGGTGGTACCCTCGTGGCCCTGAGACGCAACCCGTCCACGCTTTCCCCAACGTCAAGGTCGACGGTACCATCCTACCCGTTGCCATCCCGCAGCTCTCCAAGATCCAGGTCGATGTCGAGTGGTCCTACGCGGTAGGTAACTACACCACCGATGGCGCCGCCGCGACCGATACGGACGCAGCCGAGCTCACGAGCGCCGAAATCGACGCCAACACCAACGTCGCTATCGATATGTTCTTGGACGACGATAAGGAAACGGCCAAGGACGGTACCAAGGCCGCGTACGAAGTGATGGTCTGGCTTGCGACTTTTGGTACCGCGACACAGCCTATCGGTTACAAGCAGGGCACCGGCGTCATCTCGACGGCCACCGTCAACGGAACGACCTTGTAAGTCTTTGCGAACAAAAACCCACCCGTCGTCGGAGTTGTACACATAGCTGACCACTTCCCTCCCCACCCCCCGCAGCTCCCTCTACGCCGGCCAGAACAGTCTCAAGCAATACGTCTTGACTTGGGTCGCCTCCGCCACGACGGAGCACTTTGTCGGCGACCTCACCCCGCTGGTCAAGAAGCTCACCGACTCCACCATCACGTCGACGGCGAGCGACGTCAAGTTCCCCAGCTCCTCAACCTACCTCGGCTACATGGGTCTTGGATCCGAAGCTCTGTCTGCCAAGAAGGTCATCACCTTCCGCGTGCCCACTCTCTCAATAGACATTGAGTGATTGGGGAGAGTGCGAAAGCGAGAAACGGCGGGCGAGAGAGACAGAGAAAGAGAGAGAGAGACCAAAACTGGTAATGTGTACATTGGGAAAACATGGAATATTGGTAGCCATTTTCTACACACTACAAGCGAGCATTTGATATCTATCCAAAGAAAGCTAGACTAATGAATTGGGGAAACTGGAAATAATGAAACACTGATTTGTATATACGCATACCTTTTTGCCTTTTTTTCTCCTTTTTTCCTCTTTTTTTTCTTTTTCTTCTTTTTCTTATTATTTCTCTCCCACTAAACGCATTGTGTTGGGTAAACTCAGGTTGGGATTTTTTACTTCATTTTAGGGCAAGGTAGTGAAAGAGACAGAGAGATAGAGAGAGAGAAGTAGGCGGCGCATTAACACAAACACAAGCCGGAATCAAATGAAATTGGAAACCAATTTTGCGTCGCGACATGGCATTTCCTCACATCTCGCTTGGCGGGCCTTCTGTTCCCACCGCACACACACACACACACACAAATCGATGATGATCAATGATGCCCGTCTTGCAAACCCGGAATCCGCGGTAAATTGTTCGCATCCACTTTTTTGAACACGAAGCGAGCAAACCAAGCACTACTATACATATGTTCCAAGGTCTCGGTGGGCTTCTGATCCTTGGCCTTCGATGGAGTCGAACTCCTCTCGGCACCCAGATAAGCCGGACAGAAAAGTACCAAATGTATACGGAGTACTGCGTAAAGGTACAATGCATAAATACTCCCCCCACCAATGACATTTGTTTTACTGCCCAGGTTGAACCCCCCCTTTTACCCCATTTTGCTCCAAATGTGCTCAGAATCCTTCATAAACGGCCCAAGCCTGATCAGACGCAGGTACAGACGCACGAAGAACAAGGCCACCCAGGCCTGCCAATGCCTCGGCGCACGCGGAGTTTTGAGAAAGGGTGGGCAGACCACAAGAACTCGCCAGAAGCCTGGACCTTTAACTAGTATACCTTACAGAGTACTATTCCCTTCCCCCCACCCAACGACGTCAGAAATGCCCAGCCCGCCCCCCGTAATCGTGGCGAGATGGCGGTCCTGTCGGAGTGAGCGGCCAGGAGGAGCTTGCGGCCGTTGGGCACCACGTTTTTTTTCTTGAATTTGAGGCTTTACTTGCTTGTTCCCTGTGCAGCTAATGACGGCAGACTATCGCATGTGAAGTTTCACACAAAGTCCACTTGCTTGGGAAATAGTTGTGATGCATCATGATTGCATATTTCTCTTTTCTCCCGTGAGCTTTGCCGCGAAGTAAGGGAGAGTGAAACTGAGCTTCGGATAGATTAAAAAATAAAAATGGAAAGAAAAATGGAAAGAAAAAAAACCCCGTTGATCGAATCACAGCGTCATCAGAGTCTCAACGCGTAACAAGACATTGTCTCGGTCAATCGGACTATACACACATTCCAGAAGCTATTTTCGCGAATACACCCAATTTTTTCAACCTGACGTAGTAAACATACCTTGGTTACCTACCTGTAATGCCCTTTTCCCGATCGGCTACTGGCAATTCACGTCCCCATTGAGGCGGTGCAGGAGAACAGAAATAGGATCCAGAGGCCAAATTTGCATTCCAGTAGCCTATCGCAGTGTGCCCATTCAGCTTTACAGGATGACTCTCCAGCTCCATTCGTTCAGGCGTGTCACTGGAGGGCTCCCTCGGCACCGCTTCGCAAACAACGCGGTTCTGTCGCTCCACTGGCTCCTCCTATTCCTTGGCGCTGCCTCGGAGTGGCCGCTGCAGGGCGGCGCGGCGAAAAGAATGGCCGATAGCCTCGTTGTGCCTGGTACTGAGAGATTGAGCAACTGTTGTGAACTAGATGGCTGCGATTTGATGGGAGGTATTCAATGCTCTTATAAATGTGATTTTGAAGGCAACGATTGCCTAGCTGGAACATTGTGTGTAGTGATTCGCCTACCTTATGCCACGCATTGAGAATCTCGGTGGCAATGAATTTCAACATGACTTTGTTTTCGCTCTGTATTTCTATGTTCCTCTAAATAAAGTCTTGAGATCTAAATCAAAAATTGAAATATGATAATCATGAAAGAGGCTAAATCAATTTGCGATTCTGTCTACAATTACGTAGGCTTATTGCGCAGATCTAATACTACCTACCGGAAGATTATTATGTCGTCGAGATAAAGTCACCTGCGGCTAGATTAGCATCTTTTCACCGTGGTATTGGAATCCCCACAGGCCTGTCCTACCGGGACTAAAACTTCATTCTCTTAGACTCGCCTGTGGTTCCATTCGGCAATCTGGCGTCGGTTCGTGGAGATCAACCCTACGATCATAAGCACAAAACTTCCGCTTACGGGAAGGTGAGAGGAAAATCTTGCATTTTCCTAGTTGACAGCCAATCTTTGGGTGCTTTGTCGGAGTCTGGTTCTCCGTGTGTGTCAAATTGCCTAAATGGTGATTAGGGGATGGGATATTGGTACGGTTGGCATTTAGCCGGTTACATTCATCATATCTACCCCTGGCGAGATCTTGAAGCTGGTTAGCTAGGCTCAACTGTACTATGCGCAAGGCTGAATACCGTATAATGACATAACTAACTGATCAGAAAGACCGAAGTGTGATTTGAGTCGTCGTGCGTTGTTCGGTTGCCTCCTCGAAGTCCAAGGCTCTGATGAAACTGTCAGCAATAGTTCCCGCATGCTAGTTTGTCATGTTCCCACAACTTCAAAAAATAGCACGTGGCTTATTAATTGAAGATTTAATAATCGTTCAATTTATAAGTAACGAATTGGAGGTCGGCAACATCAGGTACTGGCTCCTTAGATCCCCCAGGTTGGCCAAGATGCGTATATCCACTAACATTGCTATCCTACCAGAGCAGTTTAATACAGGAATACGCAAGCTTAGCTGTAGCCTTTGCCTCGAGGAGAAGGCTCTTGGTCGAGAATACAGAGAGCACACATAGCCTAGCATTGTGTACCTCCGGCACCAGTTTACCAGCTTGCACACCGGCCACTGACGTGGGAGAAGAACAGAGCAGCAAAGGGATGAGAACGGAATTGAGCGTTACAACTGCAAATCACACATAGACATCAAACAGAGTAGCAAGCCGAAAAAAGATGTGAGTGTTTAGAGACACCGTCTTAATATATTCAATCATCGAGCGCTACATATATCGAGGAGAATATCGTTCATGCCAACGCCACCGCAGCCATCATCAAATGCGATCATCTCAGAACCCAGCTCGGGTAGTACGAAGCCTCTTACTTAGAGATCCGCAGCTCGTCAAGGTGAACCGACAGCAGACTAATCAGAAAGCAAGAGGATGGGTAAATTGCCCCTGAATATCGCATAGCCGCATTCATAACGTTCCAGTTCAATCTCTCTGCAGCTTGTTCTCGGAACTACAGACATGGCTACGCCGTCAGCCATTAGCCCATGTATCAGATTCGTTGGCAGCTTGATTGACAGTGTTCCCCCTCGGGTGTCTGGTGGAAATCAGTTACACGGCTCGACTGAGATCCAGAGCAATGTGTGTCCACCTGAAATTCTTGTTGAATGCTTAATTCACCAAGGTTTCTGTTCAGCTGTATTTTCACGTGGTATTACATCGACATCGTGGCTACGGGACAGCATTTTCAAAATTCTGACGGGAAGGGCTTGATTAGATATTGATGCTCCTTTGTTGGGATACTTTGCTAAGCAGGAGGTATTGGAGTGGCTTCATTATTATTTCAACTCTGTCATTGAGAGATGCGAAAAGAGACATAAGAAGGAAGGAACATTTCTGCCTATCTTCAAGGTCTTACTTGGTTAAGATCCAACGTCACAAGGCAGGAGCGTGGGAAGAGACGAACTTTCCAATTCCCCCCACAAGCCCTCCTTCTTACTTTGATAATCAAAGTGATATTTCTACAAGGCAACCACGCCTTGGTTCCTTCCTCTAGCTGCTTGTTATTTCTCTTTCCACAATATTCCAAGAACATAAATTCGTCACCACTCCCAGCCTCACCTTCTACATCACCTCAACTCCCATCCTTACTCTTCATCCATGGCGTTTTCTTAGAACTTAGCTCAACTGTATCTCTCTTTTCATCCACAACCCTCAATTTCTGACAAACGCAACGGCAAAACCACAACGCTGAACCACGCTACTTCAGACACATAACCACAAGACGAGAACCACCACAGTGATGCCCAAGTCTGTCAAGGGAGCCGCGATGACGCGAGAGGCCAGGAACAAGCCCTACAAACGTCGGGACAAGTCTCGAAAACCCAGTCGCCAAGCTCAAGCCGCTTCTTCCAAAAAAGGAACTGCTTCAAAGTCCACCGGCACTGTCGAGAACAGCAACTTCAATGAGATAACGACGGCCACGAATGTCCCAGGACTCCTCCGGCTTCCTCGAGAGCTGCGAGACATGATCTACGAGTACACAGGCACCCTCCCCTGTGACGAAAATCTCTGGGTGAGACTTTCGGATATTTACACTCCACGCAAAATGTGGACGTGCGACGTTTGCTGCAAGATCGGATATGATTGCTACTGTCGTCGCCCAGCGCTATTTCTTGTCTGCGGTCAGATTAGAGATGAAGCGCTCGACTTCTTCTTTGCCCGAAACCACTTTCATTTCGAGACCAGCGCCTATTTCAGCCTGGCACAGCTGGACAAGACAAGCAATGGACGCCACATCCGCGCGGCGCCTGCTCTGCGGTCCCTTTGGGCAGAATGCCTCTCTCGCTTACGTTCTATCGGATTCACCCTAAACAAAAATTACACGCTTGGCAACCGATTAATGCTGTCTACCCTGGCCCGACGCTCTCCTCTCCTGACTAAACTGACCATCTCTACGCAAACTTTTTGGACAAAGCAAGATTGGGTCGACGATTTCTTCAACCACCTCGAACAAATCCCCACTTTGACGACTGTCGGCATTGTAAACCCATTCTTCAGATTTTTTGCGCAACAGGTTTTCAAGAAGATGAGCTGCCAGCTGCAAATAGTGTGCGATTGTAAGGGAGGAAGAAGGACATCTTTATTGCTGCCTCCAATACCTCGTCGGGATCTTGAACCGTCATATCCGCTCACAATGCTTGGCTGCTACATTACTTCATACAGACCTAGATTTTCGCAATGGCATTCGAAGGGATACTCCGGACCATATGTATTTCACCAACGTGTCCATGGGCGTCATTTGAAGACTCGCAAGTTCCGTTGCGTCCACATATAGATGGATCAATTTAAGTCAACATGTTGGCGGCACGGGAATAAGATCTAACTCTGAGTTGTGGAACCGAAACCACACTGATTGAAATCTGAGATGAAATGGTTCATCCTGATAGGTGTTTCTCAGCATGAGACTCAAAATAGTACTCTTTGGGAAAATGGATTTTCATGGACGGTTCGGGCATTGGAATGGGAGGAACATGGCACTTGGTCTGAGAAGTTAGACACTAGCTATTCCATAGGCATCAATGTAAGATTCAGAAAAAGCTTCAGTACCTTCAGTGTCGAGCGCACGCCTCACAGGCACCATGGAATGATCATTGGGTAGCTTTTGTAATGAGCCTGTGAGCCATCAGTTTGACGCTGCTTCGTCAGAAGTTAGCGCTAGCCACTCATGAGTTGCAAGACGAGATGACGCATTTGAGATAATACCTTAAAGAAAGGGGAAAGAGAGGGAAGAGGAACTGGAAAAGAAAATGAGCGGCAAATTAATAAGGAGAGAGCTGGATATAGGGAGTTCATAACACGATGAAATCGAGGTTTTCCGTTCAACTCACAATGCTCGATGTGTGATGTGAAATAGCAAGTAAGATACGGAGCATTTCGATGTAGTTCAAAGGGGAGAAAACTACACCTCACCGCAGATCGAAAAGAAATGTGTCCGTTGAACGTTTAACAAGACAGAAAGCCCTCCTGAAAAGTCCCTGACATCGCCCATTCCACCTACCCTGTCGCGAATGTCAGGGTCACCTTGAGTCTCCACGTCCATCAAACCAGAGATCGGATGGACGCCAGGCCGAAATATGACTGGATGGACGCGCAATGCGCCGCAGACGGCAAACGCGGCACGGCGCAGCGCAGCGCATGAGGCTTCAGACGGGAACGTGGACAAAAGGCCTGTGCTGGCCGTACCCGACCAGACGGCACATATGATCGGCGACAGTAAGAAGAAGAAGAGCACAGGAGAGAGAGAGAGAGAAAAGGGGGGAGTGGAGAGATAACGTGCTGACTTCAGACGATTCAGTGCTGTGTGAAGGCAGGATCAGCTTCGGTAGTTCGGCGAGCTTTTAAGGCTGGGAATGCTTGAGGAGAATCTCTCATGCGATGAGCACCGGGTTGAAGGGACGTGAAGATGAGGTTTCTGACTCGGGGAAGGTCTAGACGGATGACTGATTGTTGAATAAGGATTCGATGCCGAGGTCGGATTTGGGGTTAGGGATCTAAAGCTTTCTTGAACTTCAGTACAGGCCATGCAACTTGCTGGCTCCTTGACAGTGGCAGAAGTGAGGAGAGCAGCATTTCAGGAGTTCAAACTTGGAGAATGGTCTTGCAGGATTGAATTGGGAAGTGATCCGTCTAACGGCCTATTTCTGTTGAGTTTCTGCAGCTATTCTTTGCCCGCCAAGACGGCTGGTCCTCTTCCAGCACTACAGGAGCCGACTTGGTTACGGTCACGAATAAAAAAGGACGCGAAGACACTGGAAGTGGGAATAGATCGGGTTGCAAAGCACAGATAAAACACGACTTCTTGGCAACGGAGCTGAAGATTGCCTTTCGCCCTGTTCTGTGTGGCGGCTTGGCGGTTTGCGTGAGGTCTTTTACATCCACTGAGTAAGAATTCACCAACCAAAAAGGCGAGTAGGATAATGAGAAGAGAGAAAAAAAACACCAAGCCAGGGATACGAGGTTGAAAAGTTGGCCAGCAAAGAAGCCCCTGTGTAAGAGATGGACGGGAAGAATCTGGCGGTCAAACAAAGGCGGGGGGGTTCGACTAAATTGCCCAAATAGGAAAGCTGTTGCTGACAAGCGGGGGTCGAATTGCGGCGTCGGAGACCCGGTCGGTTTTGGAGTCGTCTCAGGAACCCCTGTGAGGCTGTTTGATCGATGCGATCTCAACCACCTCGAGGCAACGCTACGAAGGAGAGAGAGAAAAAGGCCTGGCCAGCTTGTTACAGGGGTGGCACTGATCTGTTAGAGACCTTAACTTGTGGCGCTGGACCAGAACCATTGGGAGCCTCTTTCTGGTAGCTTTTGGGTTAAGGTGAGAGTGGGTTGAGCAAGGCCAGATGTAATGAGGCCAGGACACGGCACGTCTGTTTCCCGTGCGCTACCAGAGTAATACTATGTAAGCGAAGAAAAGAGCGGCAGGGTGAATTTTACATGGGAGGCCCGAAGCGAGCTGTTCCGGACCATAGAACTCTTCCCCAGAGTGTCGTATTCCATTCGAGTCTGCACTGCAGGGCCGGCTTCGGAACCTAGACCTTTTTGTTCGAAGCGCCACAGTTACTGAGCACCGACCAAAAGCAAGGTCGAGGGGGTGAGAGAGACGAAAAGTAAAAAAGGAACAGAGGGCATGGCAATAGAGCAACTGTTAACGATGCAATGGACGGTTGACAGTCCGATAACTGAAAGTCAATCTGGATCGGCGGCAAGGGGATGTCACTCCCAGTGGTAAGCACAGGCGAGTTTTTACAGCAGTTGACAGGCGGGTTTAGTCACTGGAATTGAATCACAGTTCTCCAACTCGCAGATCCAAACAAATGTTTCTCCTTGGTCCCAACTTACAGATGACATTGGACGTTATAGACATCACCGCGGAAATGCACACATAGACTGGGAGGAATAAAAAACAAGCTTCATCAACTAAGTGTTGGGTCATCTGGGGAAAAACAGCCCGAGGCGGCGGAATCAAAGGGAAATTAGATTAAGTGAGAAAGTGACAGCCCGGGGGGGAAGACACCAACTACCGCCTGTAAACCCACTGAACAAGCGTTGAGATAGATTAATTTAATTAATTCACCCACCCAAACATGCGTGACACCGGGCGCTAAGGCGCAGACCATCTCAGCCTCTTTTTTTTCCTTTCCACTTCATACCCGCAGATGCTAACGAGCTTATTGTTACGACTCGCATGTTACTGCTGATCTTTAGTTTGACGTTGTCATATCTTGCATGTCAAGTATTCTGGTGAAGAGTCACAGCTGCTTCTCATCAGAAGGTATCTTCCCCTAGTGATCCATGATGAATGTTTCCAGGATAAGCCTCGACTCATAGAAGCACCACAATGGCTTCACTTTTCTCCCCTTTTCCCCTCTGCCAGACACACTCGGAGTCTCCAAACAGTAACAGCATCCTCCCTCAGTTTGGCCCCGCTTACTGCTAAAAACTGGGGAATAGATACATGCACTTTCACCGCACATATTGCCGCAAGTCTTCATCTTCATGCCCTCCCAAAGTGGAGGGCCCCCGTCTTATTGATGCCTGGTTGTGGATAAACTCATCACGATGGATGGTTGCGTTTTAAAGCGTGCCGGGGGAGTTTGAGGCCGCTGAAGCTGGGCATCTGCCCCGAAGAGAGAAAAAAAAAAAAAAAAGAGAAAGGAAAAAAAGCTCAGATGCAGGGTACCTTGCATGGCGGGGGGGACGACCCTAGTGCGCTCGGTCTGGGGGGGCCGTTAGGGGGACACTAACCCATTCGTGGTCACCTGGCACGTCGCTATACTACAGTGAACCCCTTCTCGAGCCTCCTTCGTTTCCATCTCGCCTACACATCCTTTCCCCCCCTCCCATGACCTCGGATTTTCCATCTTCCTAACCCTCAAGTCATCTCGTCTCTCTTCCGTCATCTCGCATCCCCGGCACAGCTGTGGATTGGGCCTCCAGGGAAGAGATTCGAGCGAACTCGGCCACACCCCGGCCTGAGCGAGGCGCATCATGAAGCAAAGCACAAGCAGCCTGTGCCAGGCCATTCCATGACCCCCCCTTCGGCTGGATAATCCGAACACACCAAGACCACTGCAGAATATGCACACAATTGGGGCGGCGGCCAACGCCATCCGAACCCCCTTGGTCCCTGAGCCAATCCTCAAGTCCAGGCCACATGAGACAAACTTTGCGTGTGAGGCCTGTTGGGACGACACTATGGCCATGCCACGACCTGAGCCGCCGCCTGGCTTGCTAGCCCGTGACGTTCATGCCGCCGCACCATGTCTTCCATCCCAATGCTGCGGTATGATCGACGTCAAGAGGGGGGCCATTGATGGGCTTGGGCTCTTTCACTAGATTTGTGGACCATGGAAAAGACTCTGACAACCCATGTCGTCGTCCCATGAGATGAGCGCGTTTACTCCATGGCTGAGTAGCAACGACAAGCCCATCTCACATCCATGAGATGGTCAATGGAGAAGGGGGGAGGAGAAGCACAAGCACGGAGGATTCCGCCATGGGAGTGTCATTGTCGCAAACTCCTCTGTCTCGTCTGGTCTGCCGGCCCCCTACCCAGCGCCGTTGGAATCACAAGAAACAATCTCGTTTGACGTCGTACGCAAAACCATCTATATAACGATGCCTCCCCTCCCGCCTGTCAGTCGTTTCTTCTTTCCCTTCCTCATCCAGCAAACCAAGCAAGCATCCTATTCTCCTCCTCTTCAATCTTTCAGTTCTGTGAACTTTTTGTTTTTAACGTTCTCGACACTCTTTCTTGTCTTGATCCAACTACAAACCGCTAGCCGGTAATTTTCAGTCTTTAACTTAACTCTTAAAAACCTCCAATTCGTTCGGTTCATCCGGTTTTCCGTTGTCTTTAAACGATCCATCCTCCAAAAAACAAAATCAAAATGTCTTACTCCAACAAGGCCCTCCTCATCTCCGCCCTCCTGGCCATCGTCGAAGCTCGCTTCGGCCAGGAGCAGGTCCCCGTCTCCGCCATCTCTGCCCTCTCCAACCTCGGCAACCCAGGCGAGGCCGCCACCCTCGCCGGTGGCGTCCCCGGTGTCCTCCTCGGTGCCGCCAACCCTTGCGGTAAGCTCGAGCTCGCCGACAAGATCGTCACCCAGCTCGGCAACTCCCAGGAAGTCATCCAGGCCGCTCGTGGCCTGGTCGCCGCCGAGCAGAACTTCAACCCCTTCGCCACCAACATCCCCAGCATCTGCGGTGACGCTTCCCTCCCCGCCACCGCCGAGCTCCGCGGTGTTGTTCCCCTGGTTGACCCTGCCGTCACTGGCTCCGACGCCGAGAACGCCAACTCGGCTACTTCTCTGCAGAACCCCTTTGATGCCACCGGTCTGTCTGTCGCCGATGTCATGAAGGCTCAGGGCTTTTCCAACTTTACCGTTGCTGGACAGGCTGCTGGCGGTAACGCTGGCGGCAATGCTGGTGGTAACGCTGGCAATGCCAACAACGGCAACAACGGCAACAACAACAACAACAACAACAACAACCAGAACAACAACAACAACGGAAATGCCAACAACGGCAACGCGAACACTGGCAACAACAACAACCAGAACACCGGCAACAACAATGCCAACACTGGTAACGACAACGCCAACGACAACGCCAACGACAACGCCAACGACAACGCTGATGACTGCGGAAACGCAGGCAACGCTGGTAATGCCAATGATAATGCCAACAACAACAACAACGGCAACGCAAACACTGGAAACAACAACAACAACCAGAACAACGGCAATGACAATGCCAACACTGGCAACAACAACAACGCCAACAACGGAAACAACAACAACAACAACGGCGGCAACGCAAACAACGGCGGCGCTGCCGGTGGTGCTACCGGAGCCGCCGACTTCGGCCAGTGCACTCCCACCATGGACTTCGTCCTCGGCCGCAACGGACGCAAGGCCACCGAGGGTACCTTCCTGCCCACCGACCCCCTTGTCGCCCAGGGCCAGCAGGAGGCTCTGAACCCCAACATCATCACCAACCGAATCTGCGACCAGCTCACCAACGTCTGCAACGCCAACGACGCCGCCAAGACCCTCTGCAAGGACGCCCAGGCCCAGATCCAGGCCTCCGGTGACCGCAGCGCCGCCGTCGCCGACACCTGGAACGGCCTCCTCGGCTTCTAAGCAGGGTGGCGTGTATGAATTTGGATTATGATGTGTTGGGGGGGACCTGTTAGGGTCCGGTTAAATTATATTGTCTTCTCTTTTTTGTCTCTATAATTCCATCGTGTTTACGACACAAGGAGCATGGCATGTTGTTGAATCTTATCTAGCGAAAAAGGACTCGGGAGCTTGGTTTTCACGGCTGGGTTTTGGGTGTTTTTTTGACTTGGTAGCTGGGTGTTCCTAGTAGGGTGTTTGAATCAATTGGTTTGCTTGTGAATGAGTCTCCTATGCTGAAAGTGATGTGAATGTGAACTGTTTTGATAGGCTTTAAAGACAGGGGGTTGACCTGTTTCATAAGAGCTTCAAGAGCGAGGGGTTGATTAAGTTTCATCGACATGTGGCATTCTGACCATCGAACTAACTTACTTGGCAAGGTAGTTGCTACAGCATGTTAATACACACTTCCCACTATATCAGTTGAAATAAACAAAATAAGAATTATAATCGGTATGCTTTCGGTGACCTCGGTGAGATTAAGCTTAGGCGGGGCCGCGCCAAGCGAGATGAAAGCCCCCGAACTAACAACAGCCGGCGTCTCCTCTGACCGCAAAGGCAGAGGCTCTGATTTGCTTAGACAAATGACTCGCCGGGGCTTAGTGCGGACCCCTCCCCTGACGGCTTTCACCGACAATTTGTGAAGTGAAAGAAAGGGAAAAAAAAAAAACAAAGGGTATACGAAACTTAAATCCGGGTTGTATGTACTTGGCGATCAATTCGTGTTGTGGTTCAACGTCTTGTCGCCCGGGACGAGGAACTGCAGAGCAGTTACATATCTTCCAATTCTGCAGAGCTGGCTTCCCTGCATTGAGATCTCTAGCTGCGCTTGGCGACGGGGACTCTAAATTGCTGCCGGCTGGGCAAAAGTTAGACAAGGGTCGATACCACCATGACGACCGCCCGCCAACACCACGATGGCAACAATGACACTGTCACCGAGGGAGATTTCGACACGCCTGTGATTCAGGACACGCCGGCGACTTCCTTTCGTTCGTTTTTCCCGCCTCTCAATTTCATCACGCTTCATTATGCATACTTTGTCGGAACGACTCTTCTCGCCTCCGCCGTATTCTACGCGTCGTCACATCCCCACGGCAGCATCAGCTATGTCGATTCTCTCTTCCTCGTTGTCTCAGCCATGACCGAGGCCGGCCTCAATACTGTTAACCTCAGCCAAATGACCATATGGCAGCAGGTGATGCTGTGGCTTCTCATCATCATAGGAAGCACAATCTGGGTCTCAATCTGGACTGTCCATGCAAGGAAACACGTCTTTGAGAAGCAGTTTCGGGAAATCGTGCAAGCTGAACGGGAGAGAGACCAACGGGAAGGATGTTTGCCAACCTCACATGGCTCTAGAGGGAAGGCGGCGGGGGTGACTGGCACGGGAGTTGTGAGCGAAGGCACAACAGCTCGAGTCCGAGCGGTCGACAACCACATCACTTTCGACGCCGATAGCATCACTCGCCGTTCTACGAACTCTGCCTCGAGCAAGTCCAAGCCTTCCCGCCCCTGGCTGACCCTCTTGAGCGCCACAAAAGAAGGCCGCAACTCGCAATTCCACTCCCTCACAGCTTCAGAACGCTCTCGGCTAGGGGGCCACGAGTACCGCGCGCTCCGCCTGCTGTCCGTCGTTGTCCCCCTCTACTCGGTCCTCTGGCAACTGCTCGGCAGCTTGGCTCTTGGTGCATGGATAGCGAATAACATGCCGGCGGTGGCGACGTCCAACGGCGCGAATCCTTGGTGGGCTGGCATCTTCTTCGCCGTCTCAGCGTTCAACAATTCGGGCATGTCGCTGCTCGATGCCAACATGGTGCCGTTCCAGCAGGCGTACTTCGTGCTCATCACGATGGGTCTGCTGATTTTGGCTGGAAATACGGCGTACCCGTTGTTTCTGAGACTGATATTCTGGTCGGCGTTGAAGATTCTCAAGGCAACTACCTCAGAGGGAGTGTTTAGGGAGTTGAAGAGCACTCTGGAATTCATTTTAAAGTACCCGAGAAGGGTATACACGAATCTGTTTCCGTCCCGGCCGACGTGGTGGCTTTTCTTCATGGTGGTGTTTACGAATGGAGTTGACTGGATGGCGTTTGAGGTGCTGAATATCGGAAACCCTGTTATTGAGGCTATTCCAGTTGGTGCACGAATCCTGGACGGACTCTTCCAGGCACTAGGTAAGTTTCCAATGCACCCCTTGGCCATGGCTTGACTGACACCTTTAGCTGTCCGATCTGGTGGCTTCTACCTAATCCCCATTTCCTCCGCATACCCTGGTTTGCAGGTTCTGTATGTCATCATGATGTACATCTCGGTATATCCAGTGGTCATAACCATGCGCCACTCCAATGTCTACGAAGAACGGTCCCTTGGAATCTACGCCGACGAGGAATCCACCGATCGCACCCAAGTGTTCGAGAAGCAACACTTTACTGGAGGGGGTATCATCGCCGACTTCCTCCGAGAAAACCTTAGCTTCGCTGGCGTCGGCGCCGTCAAACCTGTCGGACCCAAAGGACACGAGTCTCGAACCAGTTTTGTGAGCCAGCAGATTCGTGGCCAGTTGGCGCATGATCTATGGTGGCTTACGCTTGCCGTGCTCGCAATTGTCACGATCGAGACATCGCATTTTCTTGGGGACCCTGTGCACTTCTCTGTCTTCAACGTCGTGTTTGAGGTGGTTTCTGCCTATGGGTGTGTAGGTATATCAGTGGGCCTACCCAACGATGCGATGAGTTTCTCAGGGGGGTGGAATACGGGAAGTAAGCTTGTACTATGTCTCGTCATGCTGAGGGGGCGGCATCGGGGGTTGCCTGTGGCGCTTGACCGGGCTGTGAGGCTGCCTGGACAGAGGTTGTTAGAAGACGAGGAAGAAGACTGGCGGTTGAGGAGAGCTAGAAGTCGGGGCGTTGATAGTAGGACGGCATAGCGAATGGTGCTGGAGTTATTCTTCGTTGTATAAAGTCATATCTTGAGCTTAGGGGCATTGATGGTTTTCAGAATCCATCTGTTAATGTTATGCAAATTTCAAGTCAACCTCGTTTGGCCAGTACTGCTGGTTGCTCATGCTGAATCAGTTGGAGTATGAAACGTCTATTCAGCATAACTACTTCGCGTGGAGGTGGATTACATTGAGAACGGGTTTGGTGCCGTGGCCTCGTGAGTTGACGTCAACAGTGGCAATGCCGCTAGAACGATGAAGCAAGATCTGCCCAAGATTCTGTTGCTGTTTGATGCAATATGTTTTCAGCCAAAGATCACAATCTATTCTGCAATGTTCAGATTCAAACACTGTTGTGGCTTGTTTTCAGTTCAGTCATCACGAAAGGTTGAACTGAAGGCACGGCTGTGCTTTCGCACCTCATTCGCCCAGGTCACTCCCTCATACAACACACTTCAGCTCACCAATCACAAGAAATAGCACTAGGTGCTGAAAGAATAGCACCCAGTATACGATTCATAATACCCAGGTGCTGAAGTAATAATACCAATTGCAAAATTGATAGCACTAGTGCTTTCTGCTTTTTCTGATTTATCTCTTGGTAATGATGTCTGCACATTGATATGGTGCTCTTGTTAGTTCATTGGGGCCGCATAGGATTGGGCTCACAAAAAGCACCATTAATCACGAAAACGCCAACATGATAAATGAACTACAGACCTCTAAGAGCGCAAGCCAAACTATGTCTGGTAACGTTATTAACACTCACAGGGCGTCGATTTCAGGAAGATAATGAAACCGTTTTCGGCGCAATTTGCACGAAACACCTACTGCAGTTTTTCCCGGACTCGAGTCCTCAGAAAGGATATCTGATTGTGGCAAGTAATTATATGAATTCCACTCAATTAAAGCAATCTGATCTAACAATGAGCTTCAAGTACCCATAAAGGTTTCTTCATGCTCGACACTCACCTCTCTGATCCGCTGGCCGGCGCAAAGAGACACCTGCATGACCATGCCATGGGTCAAAGGGCACGAGAGCTTAGCAGGAACAAAACTAAAAGAGGTTAGTTAGAATTTTGTTACAATATTCGCAACTTTAGGATATTATTCTAACTCCGAGAACTGCTCAAGACCGAGAAACTTCTCAGTCGCAAGATAGAGAGCGAATTGCCAAGGCATACTACGACAACAGCCCAGCTGCACCGGCATTGTATGTTCATGCCCGATGAATAAATTTCTGAGTCGTCGAAGTCATTGGTATCAGTTGAAATGAGTCATTAATGATTAATACGGTTAAGAAGTTTAATATGACTTCGACCTTCAGTGTTGAGCTCTTCAGCGAATAATGTGCATACGGAGGATGTAGATATATGACCGTTATGAACCTTCACTATGATATTATATAGTAACAAATGGTGCTGGGCCAGATCTGTTTTGACGTAATGTGTACTTGTGAGACTCATTGAGGCCGACCAAACAGTCAGCATTCGAAAGAAGCGAAAGATCCCATCTTCAACGTCACACAGCTCGTGAAATCAGTTATATCTTTTTGACGCCTAGACCCAATGCAGAAAACAACACTGAAACAGACCGCCGTTTAAGATACACTATATTCGATTTTGACAGCGCCATAAAACATGCCCAATTTACCTGGGCATCGCTGATTACTTTACAAGTTATACCCACCATTATAATCAGTAGTGTCCGGCTGGTATCCTGTTGTTGGTAGGTCGAAAGCAGGGATTTCCGCATTTGGAGATAATCCAAACACTTCAAGTCCGTTGTCTTCCGGAATATTATCCAACTGATATCCATTACCAAGAAGATTTCCCCCAAAGGGCCCCTGCTGGCTTGGTAATAGATATTCCGCAGTGTTGGGTTGGGTTTCATGCCTGATTTGTCCTCCCGTATTTGTGGCATTTCGCCATGGCTCCTCAAGCGTCTGTCCGGTTGAGTATGCTGTGTATGAAACACTTTCTGACGCAGTAGATGGAATAGCAAAAGAACGAGGGTTAATGCCATGGCTTCCAGATCCAACGCCGCTATCGGTAAAAGACGCAGGTGTTCCATTGAGTGCAGAGGGGTAGCTTCCCGTTTGCCGACCCGATCCTGAACTCGCTATTCCAGAATCGGAGGAAGAGTCTGGGCTCAGTTGGTCACAAATATCGTCCAACGCCCTCGATACAATCATCTGAAGCAGTTGTTCTCGTCTCGATGTCGTTATCTCAGGCTGTCCCCATAGGTCTGCTGTTCGAAGCCTCTCTACAAGCAAAGATGCTCCAAGTTGCTGGAAATGCTGTCGAACTTCAGAGACATGCTGAATAAGTCTGGCTTCCATGTAAACAGAGTTAGGTGGTATGTGTTCGGGAAAAATAACGGCCCAAATTGCAAACCACTGCTGCTCCAAGGTATGCTCATGTTTGGATTTTCCAGAAAGCTTTTTGCTTTCACCGGGTGAAATTCCATCCAGCTTTGTGCCTGGCGACGCGGCTTGGCAAACAAACCCTGCTGGCTGTGACATGTGCTGGCGAAGAATGGAGTCATCGTCAAAAATCAGTAGGCAGCGTCCACAGTAATGATCGGGCGTGTGCTTTCTCTTTAGGTGTTGTTTGACATCTCTGATTCGTGACATTTTCAGCTTGATGCACTGAGAATGCCTGCTTGGCCTCAACTTCCAGAAAGGGCAAGCGAAGTATTTATGCGGAACTAGTTTCATGACTTTGGAGGGCGGTTGTTGAGGTGGGCCGTCGTTTTCGCCTTCATCATCATCTCGAGCCCGTTTTTTCCCCTTCGAGAGTCGATTTGGCGTTGGGGCGGTGGTGATTCTACAAGATAGTGATGGAGCTATTGGCGCGTAGCCATTATTACCGGAGGAACTCCCACCAGCCGCGGACCGGAAATTAGCAACTAGGTCGGATACCACAAGGCTCGCAATCTGATGCGTTGGGTCGCTCTCGTCCAGAGACTCTGAAGAATCGGACATCGAGAGTAGGTCGGAATCTAAAGAAGAACTTGAGTGTTCTGTGCTGCGAGACGCCGTACTTCGAAATGATGCCTCGTTGCATGAACGAGTGTTTTCGGCACAGACACTGTCTAGAGGTATATCAGGACACGAGCAATATGCAGCAGCTTAACAAATACGACTTACCCCGAATACATTCTTCCCTGCAGTCACAAGTCCATACGATGTGACGTGCCGCCGTGCGTTCGAATCCTGAGATGTCGACAGGCTGTGAAGCGTTTTCGCCAAGGCACTTACAGAGTCTGTCGGTGACAGAAACATCAAGCCAAAAGTAAAACTCATCCTTGTTTTTGAACAGTTTCAGGGTCTTGTAGGGCCCTTGGATCAGAACCTGGCCCCCTTGGATTGTACTTGAGCTTGCTCCTGACAACTCCTTAAGGACGCTTAGAGGAGCCTGCAGCCCAGGAAACCCGCATGGTCGTCTAAGGATAGGATAACCGTGAATGAGAACAAATCTCTTTGCTAACATGTTCTTCCACCGGCTGCTATCGACTGATTCGGTTTGAAATTCATGGGCTAACACGTCAAACGATATTGGCATTGTTGAGGCTCGTGGAGATGCCACGCGCTCAATCGACGGCGTGTAGCTCTTGCCTATGTCTTGAAGCAGACAGCCAACTGCAGATTGAAGCCAAGCAAGTTGTTCCCCACACTCGGCGATGGTACATGCTGGCCCTGTAATAGTCAAAGCCAGACTCTTGTCCGAATTGCCGGGGGCCGCCGTGACCACTGTATTGTCTGGTAGTACGGCTATTTGAATTGAGGGGGATTTTAGACGAAAATCTGTATATTGTAATCCGGATTGAAAGTTCTGATTGTTTTCGATAATAGCTTCAAACAGTTTCAAAATATGCGGCCCTGTTGAAGCCCAGGTTTGCTCCATGTAGTTCCTGATCGAGGTTACTTGAGCTTCACCAGACGAGCAGGTAACGACATTGGCGTCGAATGCAGCTCGCTTTAGGTCAGCTTCAGGCCATTCGGTAAGCCTGAATATGGCTGAATATGTTTGGGGCGCTCGATTTCTGCTTATTTTGCCCGTTGGTAGGCTTTGAAGCACACAGTTTCGATTGGTTGCAATCGCGTTAAAGTCGTCCGAGTCGCCTCCTTCTAAAAGTGAGGACTTCCGTAAATCAGACATGAGCCAATCGAAAGCATTGCTTTGGAAGACAATTTTATCGTAGTTTCCAAGCTCTATTGGGTAGACCTGAGTGTCGCCCTCGTCTTCCACCCCTTCGAAAAGGTCCTCTTCAGCTGGAGAATGATCCTCTTCTACTTTGCTGTTCCATATACTCATTTTCTCAAGAATAGACATTCCTTTCTGGGCACATTTTTCATTTTTAGGAATATCTGTCTTCTCAAACGTTTCCGAGAAGATTGACTCGAGTTGGTTAGCAATTTGCCTAAACTTAAAGTCAGCTATACTGCAAAGAGAACCGCGTTTTTTAAAGCTCGGTGTCGACCTACTGTCGATGCATATGAACAAAAAACATGATATCTTTGTTCTCTGGTGTGTCCGCCTCCAGTCCAATCCGAATTGCAAAGGCCTTCACAACCTCTGGAAGTGCTTTGATAATATGCAGCCCGTTCTCTGGATCGAGAAATCCTCCCAGTTTTCTGAAGATGCCTTGTGACAGGTCCTGAATATACTGCTGAGAGCGTACTTGAGCAACCGTGCTTGCTGCTGAATATGAAGTCATTGTATCGTCTTCTTCGACAATTGAATTATTCTGGAGAGGATCACTCCATTTCCCCCCTGTTTGAGAACTGGTTTTTGGGCGCCTTTCGGGCTTTGGTAACGATGCGTATCCAGAATCAGTGAATAATGCTGTTTGGGCATCATTTGACTGCAATATTGGTATTTCTCCAGCGTTATAGTATGATGTCGACCCAGCCTGGTCTTGTCCTTGCGCCATCATTGGGAGTCCCTGATTCTTAGGGACAGACGGGTTAGGCATTGGTCTGTTAGACGCCTGGCCAGCCATGTGCTGTTGAAGATTTGCAGCATATGTAGCGATTGACTTTGCTTGGATATGAGGGGGTTGACTTGCGAAAAGTGTGAATTGTTGTTGTGTCAATGCTGCCGGGTTAATGCCGTTAGTGATGAGCATCTGCTGGGCCTGAGCTACGTTTGGGAGACTATGGTGATGACCTCTTAGCATATAACGGTTAGGCGGTGCAGGGGTCTGAGTGTGACTAAAAACGTACTCGTTTTGGGTTGGTTTTTCACCATTAGCATCCTGCACATGCTCATCGCCGACTACGAATGGCGAACCTGGTCTTGGTACACCAGGGAACAAAACGTCCCACATTCGATACCATTTCTCAACTTCGTCAACACCACGGAGTGAAAGGTTATTGAGGGCAAGTTTCGTGTCGTCTGAGATGAGATCCTTGTACGGAGAGGGCCCAGATGACATGAGACAACGCCTTGCAATGATGTGATTGATTGCGTCAGCACCAGTCCTAAATGTCTTATAACATGTGGGACAATGTGATGGTTGTAGATGCTTTCTTAAAAGATGAGTCTTTACATATCTTGTTGCCTTTTGAGACTGATGCATACAAGACTGGTGCTTGACTGGCCATCTCTTAAAGTAGGGACAGGCGAAGGTAGCATTTTCCGGGATCTCTGTTTGCTTTCTTTTGTATCTGCCGCCTTGCAGGCTCCCTGTAACTACTGAATGCTGTCTTTCGGGAGCGGTTCCGATGCTTGCTGATATTAGCGGTGCGAGCGACACCCTAAGAGGTTGACCTGGACCATCTAGTGAGTGAAGTTGCTACAGAAAGATGATTAGTGACTTACCATTGTAGGTAACACCATGAAACTCTTTGATTGCCGCTTGAGCGTCTCTTTGGAAAAGCATTGTGACGAAGGCAATGCCCTCAGACTGACCAGCGTTGTTGTTCAGTTTAACCTGCTGGACAGAACCAACCCTGCTGAATAACTCCTATGTCACTATTTAGCCCTGTAGATTGTCATTGTCTTATCCTAGCCACCTGTACGTACCTTCAGGTCCTCTGCCGTCGTCCCATGACTTATATTCTCAACACGCAACCTTGACATGCTCTGAATTGTTCTGCAGTGCGTAAGCATCTGTCATGAAATGTTCGATGTACACATTTACCTGAGTTTTGGTTGGGTCACTTCTGTTTGGTTTGCAGTGCCTGGACTGATGTCTGTCGATAGCGACTCACCAACTTTTCTAAGCTTAATGCGGCGCGTCTGGTCCGAGCGAGGACCGCCTTTGAAGACTTCACTATTATCACGAGGGCGGTTATCACTAAGCTCTGATGCTAGTGTAATCACGGGCATTCTGATCTTGGTCCCGGTTGGCGCTCCAAGCACGCCTGGTTGGACGATCTGAGGCTGAGGGAACTGGCTGGCATTTTTGCTGTAGACGACCTCTCCGTGAGGGCTTTTCAAAATGACATGACGTTGTGCTTCAGTTGCGGCTTCCCTTGCCTTCGCAGCTCCAGGACGCTTTTCGCCAGCGAGGTCGGCTTCTGTAAACCCTTGTTTACGCGCCTTCGTCTCCCAATAGTCGTCCCGGACTCTTCGGCCTCCAGCAATGATTCGACTACCAAACTGACGAAACATGGATCGTGCCGTTACAATGGCAATCTGCCGAGAGCGGTAAGAAAACGGTATTATCTCTTGGGAAACAAGATCGTCTTTCTCAGGCTGGTTGGCATAAATCCTGTAGAGTGACTTGTTCTTGTCGAATAATAGGTACGAGTCACGGTAGCCCAATTTTCTCGCACACTCGGTCCCTAACATGAAAAGCGTATCGCCGCGGCTGTGGACCAGGAATGTCCGGCAACTGTATTCACGTCCGCCCAAGAGTTGGCCATTCGGCAACACCTTGTTCTCTCCAAACCTGTCGATTTCCATCGGGAGGTATTCATTACCGCCGAGTTGGAGTCCGTCCCCGATGGTGAGAAGGGGCTTCAGCGTCGTCTTTTTGTGGGGGTCATCCGGCTTAGGAGTCGCCGAAGCGCTTGGTCCGGCAACTACTGCCTTATCGATGATGTCAAAGTACGGTGACAGTGGGGGTTGAAATCCAGGAAACAAGGCATCCCATATACGATACCATCGATCCGCGTCAGAAAATACCTTGCCAGTATCTCCAATCTCGGCAGCAAGTTGGCAATGTCGTTCGTAAGATGTTCCCGCCGAATTCGATCGAGCACCGCTCCAGCCACAGATGTCGACTGCATCGAAATGGGCGTTAAGTTCCCTCTCGGTTTCGAAAAATTTGGTACAGTTACTGCAGTAGTGCAAAGGGCTGTGTTGCTTCTTCAGGTGCTGCCCCAAGTCGTCCAGGTTAGGCAGGGCGAGCTGGGTGCAATTCCCGTGGGTTATTCTGTTCATCTTCCAGAACGGGCAGGCAAACTCCCTTTTCGACACGATGCGAGATTGAAGTGGCCCCTCAAAACTGAGTTGTTCCATGGCCGGCTCGGAAGACGTTGCTGTTCGCGAAAGAGCCTCCCCATGCCGTTGAGGCTTCATCGCGAAGAGCCCTGTTTGCCAGTACGCTGGGCAAAACAACGAGAAACAAAATACAAGCCCAAAGATGATTGAAAGGATAACTGAAGTCGGTAACGGATGTCTTCAAAGTTGTGTGTAGGTGAGAGGTTCTGCTCTTCGCAGATGAGAATGAGGGTGAAGGTAAGGCAACCCACGCCAACGCCAAATCAGGCTGTGCTGCTGAGCACCGCGGTGCTTTGGCATCCCATTCGCCCACATCGACCCCTGCTATGCGATCGGCAGGCCTACCAATCACGGTACAAAGCACATCGGTGCTGTCTATCGTGCTGGGAATTTTCGTGCTTTGCTATTTGCAGGGGTCGAGGTGCTGTGAGGTTTTCTGTGATGTTGATGAAGCTGCGGTATAACCGGTTGTGCCATGCAAAGAACACGGGCAATGGTGCTCAAGGCAGATTGAACAATATGGCTGCGAGAAGATTAAAAAGAGGGAAGTCGGGCGATGGAGGATGGAGCGAATAGAGAGCATCACAATTCGAATTGAAGCAATATCTTGATTTGAACAAAACTTTCCCACGCGAGCACCGTTAAGGATAGTATCATATACAATGTCAGCGAGATCTCAATCATCTGCAATTGGCACCAATGGCTGCAAGTGAGTTGAATTGAAAAATCGTGCAGCTGGTTTGTCTAATCGACAGAGACAGGGCTAAGAGCCACGGACCTTCAATTACGCTGAACGACTATCTTGCTAGTCCCCCAACTCTGAGTGAGACTCTTACGCAGCGCGGCGCTACCAATCAATTCGCATCCCCATTTCAGAGAGCCAACCAGACGACTCAGTATCTTGATAACTGGCAAAAGTCCTGGGAAAAGATGGGAGCATCTAAAAAATAAAAAATAAAATAACAAAATGTTGGAGGTGAGGGGATGGTTGGGAAGGGTTCAAACTGATTTTTGGATCTTGAAGCGTTGCTCGCAAAAATTCACTTTGTCGGAAGAACTTAGAAGGCTAAAAAGATCTACCACATTGTGTATGTCTATCTGTGGGAAACTGGAATATTTGGGCTAGGTCTACGAGTGTGTTTGATTTATAGGATGATATCGTAAATACGATAAAACTTACAAATTACCTAACTTGGTTTCGACATTTCTCTCTAGCATGTCTGCATTAACTAATGTCATGGATGCATTGGTCACAGGTAGACTTTTGTGACGATAACAGTATCTTCACAGTCCATCTTTTCTGAGCGCCTTGGATTTTCCATGAATGGTTCAATTACAATTACAACTTGAGAGGTTGTTAATTTATAGTTTATGTACGTGACGTCCCAAGCCATGGGTAGGTAAATCCCGGACGCAAAACTTTAAATGACTAATCGCGCGGTACATCATAGTTTGGATACCGAGCGATGCAAATAAGTTCATTTTTAATATTTGTCTGTGAATAGCCAATTTGTTAGGTATTCTAGACTTTGATTTCGCCGAAGAGATACATGTGACGGTCTCATGATGTGGCGTGAATCATGTCTACGTCAATGGGGCGATTATCAATAAACCCAACAGTAGGTGCGACTGCATTTACATCTTTCGTTCTCAATCAAAACGATGGTTATTTTTCTGCTCTGATAAGCAAATTATTTCCTTTCCTTGCAGCAACTTGAAGCTTATGTCAATGAGATCTCGACTCGCACACTTATCTCAGCATTGCCGACTCATACACCAACACCGTCCATATTCAAGTACTTTTCAAAGATCACTTGGAAAAGGGACAGCAACCATGGACCTCACCCAGAATTACAGCAACCCCAGCCTCGAAAAGGCAGCGAAACTCATCCGCGTCAACGCCGTCGACCTCCCCTCCATCGACGACCCCAGCTTCGGCTCCAAATTCGCCGACTTCGCCGACTGCAAAGTCCTACTCATAGGCGACGCCTCCCACGGCACATCCGAGTTCTACCACGCCCGCGCAGAAATCACAAAATACATGATAGAGCACCACGGCTTCAACATCGTGGCCTGCGAAGCGGACTGGCCGGATGCGGAGGCGGTGGACCGGTACGTGCGGAGACGAGGCGGGTCGGGGCCGACGGCGAGCGTTGAAGCGGGGGGCATGGCGGAGAAGGAGGGCCGCGAGCCGGCGTTTGTTCGGTTTCCGACCTGGATGTGGCGGAACGAGGAGGTGCGTGAATTCACGGAGTGGCTGAGGGCTTTCAACAAGGGGACGAACCCGAAGGAGGCGGTTGGGTTTTACGGGCTGGATTTGTATTCGCTTGGGACGTCGATGAACGCCGTTGTTGATTATCTCGATCGTGTCGATTCCAAGATGGCGAAGGTGGCGAGGAAGAGGTACGGGAGGTTGATGGCGTGGGCGGAGCAGCCTCACGAGTACGGCCTTGAGGCGTTGTCTGGGAGTTTGAGGGGGTATGAGAAGGATGTGGTTGAGATGTTGAGGGATTTGTTGAAGCGCAGGTTGGAGTATTCGCAACATTTGCTTGATGGTGAGGAGTTTCACGGCGGTGAGCAAAATGCGCGCCTTGTCAAGGGTATGTCTATGTTGACTTATTTTGTGTTATGAGATGAGACTGACGATGGTTCAGATGCGGAGAATTACTACAAGGCAATGTATCACGCCCGCGACGAGTCGTGGAATCTACGGGATACGCACATGTTTGAGACGCTGGTTCGCGTCCTCAAGCATCGCGGTGACGGGGCGAAAGCGATTGTGTGGGCTCATAATAGTCACATTGGCGACGCGAGAGCGACGAGTATGGGATGGTCCGATGAGGAGCTAAACATCGGACAGCTATGCAAAGAGACATTTGGCGATCGGGCGCAGAGTATCGGTTGTGGGACAAACACAGGGACTGTCGCAGCGGCAGATTATTGGGATGGGGACATGAGAATCAAGAAAGTCCGGCCAGGATTGAAGGGGAGCTATGAAGAAGTCATGCATGAGTCTGGGAAGACGCAGTTCCTCTTGGATTTGAGAAAGGGTAAGAGTGATGCGCAGGTGTATGAGGAGCTGATGAAGAAGAGGTTAGAGAGGTTTATAGGGGTGATTTACCGGCCCGACACGGAGCGTCAAAGTCACTATTCAACAGCCGTGTTGCCGAAGCAGTTTGACGGGTTCGTATGGTTTGACGAGACACAGGCGGTTAGGGCTTTTGAGAAGATACAGCCGACGGCGGCGCTGGAGTATGATGAGACTTGGCCATTTGGGCTGTGAGTTACGGTACTGAGGTTGAAATCGCACATGAAATTTGACATGAAAACTGAGACGATTCCGTGCTTGACGTGCAGAATGAGACGAACCGGGAAAGCGAAGCGGTTCCGGATGACTGGGACGATGATGTGTCAGTGAGAGCGGAGGGAAGGACCTTGGAGCGTATTGGGGTCTTCTGAGGTGGCGGCATGTGGGCCGTTAACTGGGCTGCTATTCCCGAAATGTGGTGGGAGGGGCTTGGCTTCCAATAGAGGCTCGATTTTGATCGTATTTGAAGGATTCATTGATTTGAAAAGACGGAGTTCAACTCCTTTAGACGGGGCCGCGGCGGAGCGAAGATGCACTGCGGGGCGGTGTTGACAGTGGTTGGAAATAGGAAGCAAAAACGGAATGCAATATTCAAAAATGTGTGTATTTTTTGTATGCTGATCAGCTCTCAGGAATTCGTCGATTATCCCGGGAGCAAAAAAAGATCAAATGCGGGCAACGTATGCGTGACAGTCGGATTTAATGAGTGAGACATATCGCAGCATGGGCATCATCAGGTGGGTAAAAACGCACCTTTAAGGCAAAACCCCCGCCCACTAACAACGCACAGCTGGCTAATCTGCCCTGCACAACGGTACCCGTACAGCCGTAGTAGGCACATATGGGCGGCATAGCGGGGCGGTCACAAGCTGAGCCGATGCCGGTGGATTATCGCGATAACCTAAGCGCAGTGGATCGTAATCAGATCATCTGATAAGATTGCAATTTTGGCTCTCCCCCAATCCTTTTTTTTCCCTTCCCACCCTGAACCGCACCTACCTACGTACTGCTCCTACTGTACCTACTTTGCCCTTAGCACCAGTCAAGGTTTAGTCACTTTTAGCTTAGGCTACGGTTTGTCGCTGCCCGTCCTGCTGATCTGCAGCAACATTTCCCTCAATCCTCGGTCTTCCGAAAACCTTCAATTTCCTTCCCCTCTTCCCACTCTCCCTGCAACATCACCAAAAAAGAAAGAGAATCGTCTCCAGTTTTGCAGAGAGGCTTCTGTTTCAAATATCTCAAATGCAAATATCCCGACCGTGATGCGCGCCCCATGGTCGTCACCGCCGTCCCCGGCGCTGGCACTCATCGCCGCCGCCGCAACAACATGCCTCTTGGCCACCTCCGTTCACGCCGCCCCGACCGCCGGTGGTCTCTGCTTTGATGCTTGCCAGAACGCTTTGCGGGCGCCTCACTTCAACGACACGGCGCCGGCAAAATCAAAGCTCGTTCCTACGTGCCAGAGCATGTTGCATATCAAATCCATGTACCTCTGCGTCGGCCTCCACTGCGACTCGACTCTACGGGTTGACGGCTTCCATGCCGTGAACGAGACGTGCCAGAAGTTCATGAACACTTCGCTGCCGCCTTTTGAGATTATCTCCGGGTACTCGGAAGAGGACATTGCGGGCCTGAGGAGATTGCCGCAGGAGGAAGCTGTCGACACCACTGTGTTGAATGAGGTCGTCCTACCGACCGAGGAGTTTTGGAAGCTTTGGTTTGATTCGCTGGTACTTGCCATCTGTAACTCCGAGACCTCGGCGACAGTTTGTTGATGGCTTTGCAGGATTCTGTCGAGTATACTTACAGCCGCCACTACGCTTACGGGTAAGCCACGGAGTCATCCCGTAGTGGGATGTTATCACTGACTCGGCACAGCTTCTATGTCATTGTATTCTGGTTCATCGTCTGCGCTATTGGACTGGCTGCCCGTCTATTGTCAGCCATCGCCAGCCTCCAGCGCCAGGAATGGGACTCCCAAAAGAGGCCCAACGTCTTTCACTGGGCAGCACTCTGGCTCAAGCGATACATCACTGTTCCCGCGACGTTTGGATATCGCTGCTCGCAGAACCTGGGCTGGTGCACGATACCGCCCCGCATCCAGAGTCTAACCATCCTAGCGTTTATCGCAGTCAACACATGGTACTGCGTCTATGGCTACTATATCCTTCCCGGCCACATGTAGTAAGTCCAACAACTAATCTGGGACTATGCCCAGGTGCTGATTTGTATGTAGTTGGCCCGCGATCTACAAGCAGACATGGCGTTACGTGTCGGACCGCACCGGCATCATCTCCTTTGCCAACTTCCCTATCATCTGGCTGTTTGGCATGCGGAACAACCTCCTGATGTGGGTGACGGGCTGGGACTTTGGCACCTACAACAACTTCCACCGCTGGGTTGCGCGTGTCGCGACACTCCAGGCCGTCATTCACACCGTCGGCTACATAGTACTCGTCTTGGATGGTAAGCGCTGCAGGACCCCAAGAAAATTCTACCTTCTAACTAACCTCGAGACGGCGGCTGGACGTATTTCTTGTGGTGGTGGACGCAAATGTTCTGGTGGGCCGGCTGGTTTGTGAGTATTTCGCAATGGACATTCCCAGAGTGTATGCTGATCCTCACAGGCAACCTTTGGCATGGTCTTCCTCCTCGTCGCCTCCGTCTTCTGGATGCGCCGCAAACAATACGAACTCTTCCTCATCCTCCACATCCTCCTTTCCATCCTCACCCTCATCACCATGCTTGGGTACGTGTTCTCCCCGCCGTCCTTCCAGCTCACACTAACAACCACAGCCATGTCTCCATCTTCAAAGGCCAATTCGACATGCTCTTCTGGATTCCCTTCTTCATCTGGATTGCCGACCGCGTCCTCCGCATGTCCCGCACTCTGGCCTTCAACCTCAAATTTTGGAACACCTTTGCCCTCGCAACCTACGACGCAAACTCCAACATCATCCGCCTCAGCGTCCCCTACTCCACCAGCCTCTATGAGCCCAAGCCGGGCACTTACTATTACCTTCATGTCCTCAGCGACAAGCGCTTCTGGGAGAGCCATCCGTTCACCATGGCCTGCACGACGACGAACCAGCACTTTGCGCGCAAGTCCTCGAGCGAGCAGACGCCACTGCTAGTAGCAGGCGACCGCGACGGACTCGGTGGCGGCGAACCCATGTCCGAGATCGAGCTCCAGCCCCGCAACGGCACCCCGTCCATGACCTTCCTCATCAGACCCTACGACAGCTTCACTTCACGCCTCCGCGACGCCGCCGCAGCAGACTGGCCGCGTCCCGCGCGCCTCCGCGTCTTCGTCGAGGGGCCGTACGGCCACACCCAGCCCTTTTCCCAGTTCGACGACCTCCTCTTCGTCGTCGGCGGCAGCGGCGTCGTCGTTCCCCTTGCTCACCTAGCCAAGCTCACAGAAGCGTCCTCCCGCGCGCGGTCGATCAAGGTTGTCTGGGCCGTCCGCGAGCTAAGTTTCGCGGTGGACGTTTTACGGCAGGATTTCGAGGATGCTTTCGACAGCGGGAAATTGTCCGTTGATGTGTACGTCACGCAGACGAGTCTGGCGACGAACGCGGGAAGGCCAGACGACTGGCCTGAGCAGGTGCGCCTATTTTACGGGCGTCCCGATGTGCGCGAGGAGGTGGAGTACGCCGCGACGGGGTCGGATAAGAGCCGGCTCGCGGTTGTGGCGTGCGGTCCGAACGTCATGGCTGACGACGCTAGGAAGTCTGTAGTCGAGATGTTGGGCCGGGGATACTCCAGGATTGAGTATTTCCAGGAGAGTTTCAATTGGTGAACATGATCTATCTGACGATATTTGCTGAGATGATTGATAGAATATTTGCTGTTTTGGGATGATGTACAGCGATTTTTTCAACTTTTTTATTACTCGTTTTTTACTTTTTAGCATACCACGGCGTTGGGCGGTTGGGATACATGATACACCATACACCATACAATGCTTTATACAACTATTCTACAACAACGCTTCGTCAACTTCGTTTCGCTTCGCTCGTTATTCGTGCTTAACCCGGACGACATCCTCATCCATCTGCTCACTTTGCTCATCAAGACCACTCCATTTAGGCTTGCCATCAGGCATATCCACCACTCTTTGACCGTAGAAAATATGCATCCTACCTTTGTTAGCACTCTTCCACGAACACAAACTCGTCAAAAGGAAAGGGGGAAAAAACTCACTGAACGTCAAACCTCTCCCTCTTCTCCTTTCCGTCAAAGTGCAACAGGCCAGGGAACAAGAGAACCATGTTCCTCCCCTCGTCCAGGATCCTGCTCCCGCACTTGCCGCAGCTGACCTTGCAGGGCAAGTCGTGCTCGGCCTTGTGCTCGCTCGACTTGTAAAACTGCAAGCCGTCGACGCCGCGCTCGAACGCGAGGTCCTCCTTGTGGAATATCGCGGCCCACTGGAACGGCGCGCCGTGCATCTTTTGGCAGTCGCGGCAGTGGCAGAACTTGGACGCGAGGGGCCTGTCGCGCCGCAGCCAGTACGACACCTGGCCGCAGTGGCACTCCCCCCGCATCACCTTCTCGAACGGTTCGCCCTCGGGCGTGGCCTGGTCCGGCGGCAGGTACGGGGCCTGCGTCTTCCAGTCTTCGTTTTTGCTGTTGTCTCTGCCGTCGGACATTTTGGCTGTGGCGGAGAAGGGTCTTTTTTGGTTAAGCTTGAGATGGTGTTGGTGCTGTTGGTGGTGTTGGTGATGAATGTTGATTTGGTGTCTTCTTGGTATCTGGACGGTCGTGAAGCTTGCGATTGGGATCTTAGGTTGTTGATGAGATGGTCGAAGGGTTGTGTTTGTAGCTCTTAGAGATCTAAGTGAGGGCGCGAGACGTAGACAATGACGCGGATATGATGACATCACTTTGGTGTACGCTGGGACCGGCTATGATGCTTTGTATTCGGTCAAAGGCGAAAAAAAGCAAATATACTGTTACAGAGAGAGATTTAAGGTAGATCCTCTCGATCGATATTATGTGCGCGGGGTGGGTTGGAAGAATAAAGGCTGTAAATCTCTTGCTTTGCGTGGGGTGCTTCTTTAAAAATTTGGGATGTTGCGTCGATTCGCGCGGGTTGTGAATGATGGCAAAAAAGATCCAGATCGATTCCACTAGCGGTCCCAGCCATCAATTTGAGGCCCCTCTTTCCACGCGTGGTTTGGTTCCATAACGGGTTGAAAATTGACATCATGTTGAGGTGATATCGACGGACGAGACTCCTCTTCTTTGGAGGCGATTGTGTGAGACAAGTGAGTCTGCGGAGGGAGGGAACACTTATTGGACTGGTCATCAAGCATCATGGACCCAGATTACCCCATACTACACCGTCAACAGCCGACGAATAAGACGGACCAAGGACCTGAAGGTCCGATGAACCCTGTAATTAATAAGTTCCCAGATACGGCAAGTAATAGAACGCCAACACGTGCGTTCTGTGTCTGTGAAAGTTTCCCTTAAATCCAGCCACCGCCAAAATCCCCACTCCTCCTCGGTCGTCGAGGCGGCTTTGCGTGCTCGACCTGAGCGGTACCCTCCGATCCTCTGCCGTCACTGCTGTACGTCGACGACGTCTTTTGCTGCGCATCATACGTCGACATCTCATGGACCCTAGGTGGTCGAGGGATCTTCGGGGGTGCTCCGCTCAATAAGAACGGGCCCGATATCGCCAAGCTCCCCCTTCGATGGACTCCGGTTCCTTGGCGTTTTCTCTTCTTCTTGTCACGCGACCACAAGTACACTACTCCTCCCGCGATAACGCCGAGGAGAGCTAGAGCTCCGGCGATGCTGGCTGCTACGGCGCCGGGCGGGGCTTCTCCGCTCTGGTAGACGCTGATGGACGTTGGGAAGGGAGACACAGCAGTCCGAGATGTTGCGCCTGTGGATGGCGGCGAGATCTTGTCAGTTTCACCGAGAGTAGAGACTGATATTGGTGTAGTTACTGGGAGGCCCGTCGGCATAGCTACAAGTGTTCCCACACCGGTTGTTGAGCGACATTCGAAAAGGGTGTAAGTCGCTGTACTCTCCGTCGTAAGCCAAGTGAAACACGCTGTGTTGGGTCGAAATCTGCTTTGTGGCCGTTAGCTTAGATTCTCTGACGTTCCATGGGCACTCACCAGCAGAGCTCGCCGGCCGCGCAGTCCAGGGCGATTTGTTTAGACTCAACTGAAGAACCGCGGCATTTCGTAGGTATCAGGGAGCTGCAGCCCATGTAGGAACCTGACGATGTGCATTCTGTGCCTGGGCTCGGACATACCAATGGGCGGGGTATTGTGGGAAACCTATCGCCTTCAGTATCAGAGCATCAAATGGACAGAGAGGCATACCTGAGCGTGGTGACTGGGAATTGAGCAAAGCCGCAGGTGTTTAGCCCTTTGCTTGGGGTAGATGCGATGGCCGAGACATCCTCTAAGTTAACGTGAAGGGTCGGAAAGGACATATCTGAGGTGAGATTTAAAACAATTAGTCATGTCAGAACGTTGGGTCTTACCGAAAGGTATTTGGCGGGACGTTTTATGGCAAATATTGAAGCTTTAAGCTGTGAATGACTGCTGGTATCACAGTCACATCAGTAGTGATTCACACACATTAGACAACCAATCAATGAGTCAATAGGCTCTTCAGTCGAGCATACAGAGTAAGAATAATATCCATTCAACCAGCTCGTGACCACCGTTGGTCAGCGGGCATTTTACGAGCCACAACCCACGGGTATACCATATCCATATCCATGTCCAAAAACAAAAGAAAGCACAAACGTCGCAGTCAAAGACCCTCACAGGGCACATTATCTTTGCCATGCCGCATCCCTCATACCGCCTATCAATCTTTACACCATCTCGCATCTACTGCTGCGGCATCTGCATGCCCTTCTCGGGCTGGTACCCCTGAGCGATGGGGCCGGTAGACAAACGGGCCTGGACCTCCTTGTCCTGCTGGATGAGAGCGCAGCATCCGCACCAGTAACTGGTGCAACAGTCTGAGAAGCCGGAGCCCTTGATGCCGAAGCGCTCGCGGATTTCGCCACGCTTCATCATGGTGTAGATCCATCCGCAGCCGGTGAAGTAGCTGATGCCGCACATGAGCAAGCAGTCGGTGTTGACTGTCTCGTAGGTTTGCATGGTGGGGTCGCGCATGCGCTCCGAGGTTCTACCAAGGACTGTATGGTGTTAGTCAGGTGTCTTGGGCATCTTGCGAGATCATGGCAATGCCGAAGGTGAACAGCCAAAGAGCAAAGGAGATACTCACGCATGCATGGCAGAAAGGTGCCAAGTAGACAGGACTCGCATGGCCCACAGCTGCAGATACCGGATTGCCATTCCTGGTTGTTGACATTGGCTCCCTGGGCGTAGTCTGGCTGAATGGCTTGCTGCTGCTGGCCGCCGTATTGGTTCTGCTGCTGCTGATCAACGTATTGGTGTTGCTGATGGGGGTCCATGGCGATTGGTATTGTTTGGTGATTGAATTTAGAGATCGGTCTGAAGAAGCAAGAATGAACGGCAATGACACTTCAAGGATTGATGGTATCGGTGGACGACGAAGAAGAATGGCCGAAGCTGGTTCGAACAAGATGGATTAAAGAGGTATTAAAGAGGGAGTAGATGTTCTGATATATATGGAAAGTAGATTGGAAGGAATCAAAGCACGATCCACAGGTTAAAACCATGAAAGAGCTAGGCAGGGGGCCTCCTACTATGTTAGGGAGAGAGCAGACGAATGCAGAGGTGTGGTGGTAATGACAAGAAGGGAAGGGGCTTCCTAACAAAAAGGGTACCCGGAAGGGGTTTAAGCAGGAGACGCCGTCACACAAGCACCGGTACTATTAACTCGGGTTCTCTACAACTACTACTACGCTTAGCTGAGACTAAAAAATATCCATCAACTTTGCCCGTTACCTTGACTCTCAGCCGCACTAGGCCGTTAGATAACGCCCAGGGGGGGACCATCGGGCTTTGCCTTACAAGTGGATGTTCACCCCTTCATCTATCGATGCGATGCTGCCTAGGTCTCCTGTCCGTGTACACTACCCTTCATTTTGACGCAGGATCGCAAGCTTGTCGAGGCGTTGACAAGACGGTCGACATCGAATCCAGACTGCCTAGTGACCCCCCGTGGCTTACACGACAGACGCGGTGATTGGGAGGGTTTTTGAAGAGGCAGCAGCCGGATCATGCACCGGACAGAGCGCTAACCTGGGATAGTGTCCTAGGGCTGAGCTTAGCGAGGGTGGATGAAGGCTGTGTTCGATACAATGATGCAGGGGGACCTTTTTTGCTCATTTGCTTTCGTTACATTACAGCTGTCTGTAATAGCCATGTTATCCATAATGGTCGCCGAGCGGGTCAAGTTGACGTGCCAGGCATGTGTTTTGTTGGATGGGTGTCGTGAGACATTCTTTGGGGTTGGGGCTGATGGCTCTCCAGCTGAATGGATAGGCTCAAGGAATATTTCGATTATCGAGATCATCGGTATTCATTACTGTATTTGCCATGGTTCCAACGGATGGGCTCCTCGACGATCGTAGAGCGAGGCATCGAGAGGAGAAGATGATCTTCTGCCACTCAGACATTCCCAGCAGCCGATGGATACGAAGAATGCTAACCATAGCAACGGGACGTGCCCGGCTCCTAATTTCAGGGACCTTCTAGGCATCCCTTACTCCCTGCAGCACCCCCCTGTCCTAGGTCCTCCGACTACCCGCAGCTGCACTTGCGCCAAGATGCCGGCAGCAAACATTGGGTGTGACCAGGTTGAGCTTAATTCCGAGGAGGCTGTTTTTTGCTTGAATTCAGCCTCACAGAACAAACAAATCCAAGCTGTGTATTTCATTTTAGTACGGCCACATACTCTGTACCACGTAGCAGCAGCACACACCACATTCCCCACAAATCAGCCTAAATAGGATACAAGATTCGAGGTGTGCTTTTTCTTTACGTATAATTCATCGTGCCATCTTTGGTATCACCACTTGCATAATCTCATGATTCATCTCATTCAGCACCCTTTTTTCTCTTCACGCCGTCTGCCTCGTCTTCCCCCGCATCCTTATCCCGAATTCTTCGACTCATGATGACATAATCCGGCACAAACACCTTGCCGAACCTCAGCTTCCGCTCGACGGGCGATAGGGCGTCCCTCTCGAAACCGAGCTTTTCGTAGAACCCCCGGGCCGTGGCGTTGGCGACGAAGCACGTCAACATCACCTTCTCGATAATGGGGATGCTCTCCGCCACCGTGACAAGGTAGTCCATCAATTTGCGCCCCATGCCCGTGCTGTAACCCGTTAGCCATTCTACCCCTATTCTTCATTCTTCTACCGCGTGGGGGTTAGAGTAGAGGAGATCTCGCGGCTTGTATCAGCTTGTAGCTAAGCTTTCTACCATGAAGCCATGGAGAATGGGTGCCACTTACCCTCTCAGCTCCTCCATTAGATGAATCTCATAACAGTAAACTACCGGCTCGCCCTCTTCAAATGTGGGCATGAGACTTGTGAATCCGCATATCCTTCCCTCGCTGCTCTCGTCATCTTGCGCAGGAGCAGGAGTCTCTTTGACGAGAATGTACCGCAGTTCCGGGCTCCTCATCTCCTTGATCTTGTGCGCCGGCTTCCACCCGCTCGAAGAGGCGCGGTAGTCTGCGCCACTCGTGTACTCGATGAGGTCGAAGCACGCCTGCATCTCATCCGTGGAGAGCCTGGCCGGGGATTTCAGTGACAGGGTGTACTGCTTGCTGGTGCTTGGATGCGTCCATGATGCCCAGTCTTCGCTGCACGTGTGCTTCCATGTGAGTTACCAAGCCAAAACTAAACGTGTGGTGCACATTGGGACGGGTTGAGTGAATACGGACCTCTGCTGTAAATGGTCCCTTATAAACTCCTCGTCCGTCTTGCGGTTGGCTGCCTCGATGGGGTTCGTGGGCGCCCTACGACGCTTGCCGGGGGGCATATTCAACCAGGCTCGGGAGATGTAAACCTTCTCAGGTATGAATCTCGAAAATAAATAAGATTCAAAGCTTTGAAATAAAGTCTACTGGAAACTCCAATTCTCGTTAAACAAAGAGACGCTGGAAATCCACAAATGATAGGTACCTCGGCCGCTGAACGCGCCAGACGCGTCCACTAAAAAAACCACAGCTCCCAATTCCCGCCCGCCTCCCCGGGGTCCCAAAAAGCGGGACCGTTCCGCATCCCAGACCCGAAGTTTCCCCTTCCTGACCTCATCCACCACGAAAAAGTCGCCGCTCACCTTGAGCGCCCCGAAGCTCTCTCACTGAGAATTCCCCAGCTTCAGATGTAGTTCGTCCCCCCCTTCAACCTCCGGCCTCATGCCCCCGTTCACCCCCCTGTGGTCCCTCGCCCGCAGCTACTCCAATGGCCCGGCCAAGTCGCGCCTTGGTAAGACGCTGAGTCTGGACCATGTACGTAAATCATCCATATCTTGCACTCATATATACTTGTGCGAGTATCAAGTGAGAAGAAGAAGTTGAAAGTCATTGACCGGGTATATATGTTCCAATTGCAGTTCCTCCAGAGGTCCCGCGCTTTATCCCTCTACCGCGAAATCATCCGCGGCACACGCCGCATCGCGGACCCGAATACCCGCGCCGAGTCGCAGCGGTATGCCCGCGACGAATTCGAGCGTCACCGGGACGTGACGGATATCGTACGCCATTCCCCTCCCCCTCCTTCAAAGACGATTAACAAGAAATGCTGACCGTACTAGGGCCACATCCGCTACCTCATTTCAACGGGAAAGACGGAGTGGCAGGGCATGGAGCGGTACATTGACGGAATGTAGAGTATTGTTTTGTATATATGAATCTGTATAATACAAAGGCCTCAATACCTTGCTGCCTTGATGCTTTGCTAATTGCTGCAAGATGCCTGTGACGGGGGGGAGATTCTTCCTCTATAGACATGTGACTTGCCTCTCCGCAACTGATTCCCCGGGGGCAGACATGTCGTCGCTCCCCACCCATTGTGTTGTCAAACGTCCTCGCACCGTTTCTGGCTGTCCATCCGCTCTGTATTGTACACATATCCCGACACCAGGCCCAAAGAGCCAAGCTTCCTCTCGCCTCAAACCGCAACCCGTCGTTTACGACTGGCGCTGCTTGTGCCTGGGGTTCGCCTTGCAGATGACGTACAAGTAACCGTTGTGTCGCTTGCCGGCCTTGCGGCGAACAATCTGAGTGCACCACATTAGCTCAATTCCCCTTGCAAACAGCTTCTCTTCCCAAGTGTTGTCTCTGCCCCCTCGTGATCGTTCGTACGACTTCAAAGCTTCCGGCCCCACCAATTCCAACATTACTTCAAAAAAAGAGATAAGGAGTTGACGAAGCTCACCTTGCAGTGCTCGCACCTCTTCTTGACGGAGCTGTGAACCTTCATTCCCCTCGTCTGCTGCACAATCGCGTTGCCCACAGCGGCGCTCTTGCGCGCGAACAGAGCCTCGGTCTTGATCATCGGCTGCCTCGTCATGATGGCCGTCGACATGGCGCGAACGGCAATCTTCTGCGAGCAGCATTGGGGGCGGATAGCCGCGCGGGCGGTGGTGAGGGACAGCGTCCGGAAGGACGCGGCAAGGGAAGCCATTTTTTTTTTCTTTCTTCTAGTCGATCGAAGACAGCGGTCGTTCGGGAGGACGTGGCGCGGAGAGTGTGAGTCTGATTCGACTGGTGTGAGGAAATCGACCGATCGTGTTCGGCGAGAGAGCGGTCCGGGTTCCGGCTGGTTCGGGGTCGTGAGGCTGGAGCTTCGCGATGGCGACGACGAGGTGTTGAAGGGGCCTGGATGGCTTCACTGGGGTGGGAGCATTTTCGCGGCCTTGGCGGCGTCACGTGGCTGCGGCGTCCGTGCGCTTATCTTTCATGGGATGCTTATCGGGTGATGCGACATCGGACTAAATGTTGGTTTTCGAGATGAACATGGGTCGGGCTGACTACATGGTGCTTTTGAAAATTCGTAGAACTTTAACTCTATTCCAAAGGAGTCAATTGGAATGTTTCTTCTCTCAACTGCCAGTAGACATAAATCGAATGGTTCTTCCCATGAGTGCATGAAGTTAAGATATAATAGACTTCTCACCCCCATAAACTAGAGTAAGATAGTATCACCTAAAGAAAATAAAGTGAAAGGAAAAGATCATCAGTTTCATCCCGTTGGTCTCTATATGATTGTCCCTTCATAAATGGTCAAACTAAATGAACTTTTTGGGCTCACAGCCCCAAATTGAAAACCCCCAACGCCATACCGAAACACGACCAGATATAAGTCTATAAAAATCCCTTTTTGGTTCCGGAAGATATACTACGTAGTACTTAAAATTGGGGAGTTTCCTCAGCTACGGAGGAAAGTCTTGAAGACAGACGACTGGCTGCAGTCCTCCCAGGGGTATCCAATCTCGGTCAGGAACGTCTCGAGCTCGTCGACCTCGTCGTCGGGGCACACGATACCTGCGAGAATCTTGGCGACATCGCCGCCGTAGTTTCTGTAGTTGAACAAGCTGATGTTGAATTTCGGCCTCAAAGTCTTGAGGAACTTCTCCAGAGCGCCGGGACGCTCGGGGAAGTTGAACATGTAGAGCCGCTCGTTGGGCACATTGGAGCGTCCGCCGACAAGGTACCGGATGTGGCTCTTGGCGAGCTCGTCGCCGGAGAGATCCGTCACCGACATGTCACTGGATCGGAGGCGTTCCAGTAGTGTCTGCAGCTCCTGAGTCCTCTGCGACGCGGGCGCCGTCAATGAAATACCAATGAGCACGTTGGCGACCTCCTCCGTGGCGTAGCGGTAGGAGAACTCGGTCACGGAGTGGGGCATGATGGTGCTGATGAGGTTGGCGAAGGCGCCAGGCCTCTCGGGGATGCTGACGGCCAGCAAAGCCTCCTTACCCTCACCGAGCGTCGCGCGCTCGGCGACGAAACGCAGGCGGTCAAAGTTCATGTTGGCGCCAGATGTAACGGCCACCATGTTTCTCTTGCGGTCGCTGGGGTTCTGCGCCACGTACTTCTTCAGACCGGCAATGGAGAGCGCACCGGCGGGTTCGAGACCGGCGCGGGTGTCGTCGTACATGTCCTTGATGGCGGCGCAGACCTCATCGGTAGTAACTTGGATAACCTCGTCGACGACGTCCTTGCAGATGCGGAAAGTCTCCTCGCCCACGGTCTTGACTGCGGCACCGTCCGCGAAGAGACCAACGTCCTTCAGAACCACGCGCTCACCCTTGGCCAGAGATTGAACCAGCGCATTGGCATCATATGTCTCCACACCAATGATCTTGACATTGGGCGCCATGCGCTTAACGTACACGCCGATGCCGGAGATAAGGCCACCGCCGCCGACACAGCAAAAGATGGCGTCCACCTTGGACATGTTGATCTGGCCGAACAGCTCCATGCCAATGGTACCTTGTCCAGCAATGACATACGGGTCGTCAAAGGGAGGGATGTTGATGAGCCCATCCTGGGTGGCACGGCGGCCGCATTCCTCCTTGGCAGCGTCGAAGTCTGCGCCGTGCAGAACGACATGACCGCCCAGCCTGGCGACATTGAGATGCTTGATGCTGGGAGTGGCCTCGGGCATAACAATAGTAGCCGGGATCTTCAGCTTGCGGGCAGAGTAGGCAACACCCTGGGCGTGGTTACCAGCAGAGCAGCAGACAACGCCCTTCCAGCTGAGGGCCGGGTCAAGATGAGCCATCTTGTTATAGGCACCACGCAGCTTGAAGCTGAAAACAGGCTGCTGGTCCTCGCGCTTGAGGAGGACATTGCACTCGAGTCGGTTGGAAAGGTTGACGGCGGGCTGGAGGGGGGTGACCTTGCAGGCCTCGTAGACGCGGGAAGTTGCTGCGGCGATGAGTCTGAGGTACTAGTCATGGGCAACAGTGTTAGTCTTTGGCAATTCTAGCCATTGAGTGACAAACGGTGATCTCTCACGTCTGGGTTTCCATCAGGCAAAAGGTAATCCTCAGGAACAATGGTCTTGATGCGGTTGCGTCTCTCCTCAGGCGGCGTGGAAGGATTGGCGCTGTATTCGGTCAGCGACATGCCATTGGGCTGCGGGGTGCGAGGCCGCGGCGGCACATGGTCGCCATTGACGGTGTTGAGGGTTCCGTTGGTCATGACGGCGACGACTGGTGGTTCTGTTGACTCTGGCATATTTGAGGTGAGGTTGCTGAGGAGAGGACGGAACGACGAATTGAGTCACAAAGAAAAGAGGTGAGATGACCGGCCGGAACTGAGTAATGGCTAGCGAACAGTCACCAGCAGCCAATATGCGTATTAAACTGGAAATTTGTTCATAGTGGGGCATTCATCGGAGCTCAATTCGGTGTCGCGGGGTAAAATCGGACGGTTTCTGCAGTGTGCCGCGCTATTACCAGGCTGGGGATTGGTTGGAAGATCCCTGTCCTGCTGTAGCGTCAGCAGGGCATCTGCCGTTCCTTTGAAATTCAGGGCGACATCGCTCTGGGGTCCTCGCTAATTAAGTTTATCCAACCTCCCCAATTCCACGTTGGCAATGTGGGAGTTGTGATTTGATGTACGGATGGATGAGATGATATGTAGTCTCTCTACTGATGCGCTGGTTTGTGCCTTCGAAGGATCTTTATTCGGGTGGACTCTGGTAAGCACTCGTCTTGTCTTGATCTAGGTGAGCAACATGCCTATCAGACGGTTCAAGTTCCGAGTATCTTCACTATTAAGATTCCTTGCAACGTTGTGAGTTCTCTCTTCACATGTCCTGAGCTGAGTAGGGGCCTAAACACTGCAAGTGACATATAAACTTGCCCTCGTTTTCAGCGTCAACCTGAACTTGTCTGAACGTTTTACCAAGACATCTGAGAGGCTGTATATTATCTCGACATTGGACGGGAGGTCAGAGCGAGTTCATTGGTCGAGGTTTCTAATCACAAAACTGATCCTTCAATCACACCCAGCGCTGCGTGACAAAAAACCCAAACCATCTTTACAGCCAATCGCTGGCAAGCGTGCATGCCAGAAAGCGCATCGTGGTGCGGCAGCATCTCATGATGATAACCGGGTGAGTTGGATATTTACATGTCACTAGCCCGTGAAGAAGATCTGGAAAACTCGATCTGCAAGAATTATATGCGCTTGTGAGACAATGTAGCCATATTCTTTGGGAGCATGTCGCTCTTCAAACTTGAGTGGCTGAAGCAAGATTCAGCAGCCAAATCGGCCACTGTCTTAACAATGCTTTATATATTTTAATACTTACCTATCGCAAGTAGACTGGGAAGCCCCATAAGCTTTTCAAGGGCCTTGAATATATTGTAGCCGGACACACTTTTAGTGATACTTAATTTCATACAAGATATCAAGCCAGCGATGAGGGTGCTTGGGATTCGAGCTGTTATAGCTTAGTCCCACTGCCACTGCCACTCCATCTTCAACTAACAGGCGGGATGGCCCGTGCATTAGTGCATGTTCCATTACAACTGCCTGAGGTTTCATCGCAGGTCAGAGTGAGAGGTGATTTGAGCGTATTACCTAAGCTAAATCCCTCAGTGCAGTGTAAAGTAAGCCGACGGTGTTTGCCGCAAAACTGCTCTAGGGTCAAGCTCTGGAGCGAGTAGCAGACCCCGAAATTAGAGGGCCCCCCCAGAATCCATTTCATCATCGAAGTTCCGCCTACCAGTTCGGAATCGCATGATTGCCTCCTCGACCAACGAAAAAAAAAATTACCACCACGACACCCCGGCCAACCCAATTGAACCTACAATTACACGCCCATCAACATGTCCGGTGACGACAGAATCCCAGTGCTCGACCGGCAGATGCCGTCGTCGTTTGACGAGAACAAGTAAGCTTGCACGCGAGCTGTGGCTAATGTCAAAGACACACCCTGCTAATCAATTAACCCGGCCCCCAGCGAATTCTACGATGAGCGCGTCCTCCACAAGGTCTTCCGCAAGCTCAAGGAGGAGCCTCTGGTCCCTCTTGGTATGTCGAACTCTGTGCGATCTGTCGACAGCTCGCACTCTAACACCTTCCAGGCGCCGGTTTGACTGTGTACGCCTTCTACGCCGCTTGGCGCGCCACTCGCCGCGGCGACTCGGTCCAGGCCAACAAGATGTTCCGTGCCCGTGTTGCCGCCCAGGGCTTCACTGTGCTCGCCATGATCGCCGGCAGCATGTACTACAACAAGGACCGCGAGCGCACCGCCGAGCTGCGCAAGATCAAGGAGGCCAAGGACGCCGAGGAGAAGAGGCAACGCTGGATCCGCGAGCTCGAGGCCCGTGATGACGAAGAGAAGGCTCTCAAGGCCATGTTGCAGGACCGCAGGGCCAAGGCTGAGGCACGAAACGCTGCCGCCGATGCCACGCCCGTTGAAAGCGAGGAGAAGAAGTCCGGCGGCGGCGTGCTTGGTGCGCTTGGGCTTTCGGGATGGAGCAAGCCTGCGGAGAACACTTCGGCTGCTGCCCCGGCAGCACCGGTTGAGGAGAAGAAGGAGAAGAAGGAAAACCCCAAGAGCTCATTGGGCGTTATCGGCGAGCTCTACGGACGTAAGCCGTCAGATGGTTCGTCAGAAGAACCGAAGAAATAAGGACAAGAGTTGGATGACATATTGTACCGATTGACGGCTGTATTGTATAGTATTGACATGGCATTGGCATTAAGGACGGACGAAATCGTCTCATTGAAGACTCCGCTCCGTCGTATATAAAATCACAGGGCAATAATAGGTGGCGTTTCTGGGTTGAATTGATCATCTGATTTTATTGACGACGAAGAGGCCGTCTAGGCGTGAGCTGGCATCGGCATTTCGCATGTTCCTGACGCCGGAGAGACATGGGAAAAGTGTCACATGGGGCATTTTATTGCAGTTATGACTAACTGCAGCTCATTCTCGAGTCTCAAGTGGCCTGAGGTTTTCATGATTTTTTTTGGCCAGGGACATCTTCGGGAGATCATCACTCGAAGGAGGGGCAAAAGGAGCTCGGGCCAGTGACGTTGCGGGGGGGAACGCTATCTCCAGTCGCCGCAGCAGCTTGGCCCCCCCTAGCAACCTGGCCTGTCACCCCCAAAGACATGACGCGTTGGGCGGGCTTGGGACCTGATCTGACACCTGCAGGCTCTGGGCTCTGGGCTCTGGGATTCTTATTATGCAATCACGGATAGTTTTTAGCTGATAATGCACCCCAGACTTCCGTCATCAATCTTCGTCTCCCTCCCAAACATGGCCATGGCTTTCTGTGACTGCTCCACGGCCCATTCCACTGCCACTCCAATACCTTACATCGATGCTTCTTGACTCCATATTGCAATTTCACCATGGGACAAGCTTTGTCTGACGAGACCCCGCGGGAGCTTACGCACGAGGAGCTCACCCGTGAACTGGTAAGTGCACAACTGCCCCTCCAAGATCCCCCTTCTCCGTGGAAATGTCTTGTCGAGACGCTTGCTGACGATTTCAATGGCAGGCCAGCCGCTTCGCCGAAAAATGCTTTACCTCTCTCGAACTCTACTCCTTCAAGGATGTCTTCAAAAGCCTGGCAGACACCCAGGGGGATATCCGCTACCTGAAGGAAGACACCATCGCCCGCTTCCTCGAGATACCTGACATCCTCCATGTCTCGCCCGTCATATTCCAAATGGTGTCGTACATTGGCGCCTTTCCCTTCCTCCAAGACGCCCCCGCTGTTCTCGGCCTTGAGCAGATGATCATGGTCGTTGTGATCATGACGGCAAGGTATAAGAGGATTCTTGCAAAGGGCGCTCGCGATCGGGCGAAGCTGCTATTCAAGAGCCTTGCCGTGCACGACCGGAAGGCTTCTGTGGCTGCTGTGGAAGAGGCCAATGGAGGATCTGAGGAAAACGGGCAAAATCTTACAAAGGACGAGCCTCCAACCAGCAGCCATGTACCTGGCTTTGCCGTCGATGAACCCGTGGATGAAGCAGAAGACGATGACGATGACCTGGAGATTGCCGCCTTCGAGCTCCTTGACATCAACGACGCCGTCCGACAGGGTGATGCTCCAACAGTTCAGGGAGCCATGATTCCAGCTGATAACTTCCGCAAGCTCCTCATGCTGCTCATCTTGATTGCCCCGTTAGGTCCGCAAGAAAGACTCTCCATGTATGCAACACGCGTTACGGGCGACGAGCTCGAGAGTTTACGCTCCACAGCCGAGAACATCCTTGCCGCTTTCTTGAACGTCGAAAAGGCCCCCGGTATCAAGTTTGCCCAGTTCAATCGTGTGATGCCCGTGTGCTTTCCCCATCTCTTTAGCGGTTTCAACCCTCTTTTCGAACACTTTCTCTTCTCCAAGAACCTGGATTTCACAAAACACAATGGCGATGACCCTGCCGCCGCCAAGAAACCCGAAGATATCGTTCAACCGTTGTTGCAAGACAGCTCCGACATCCTCAACCTTAATGTTCTTTCACAGCTGTCCTTCTTCCTTCCTGGATCAGACCTTTTCCGCCGCCTCAGACTGCTCTACTCTGGCAGCGAAGCAGGTTTCTCCATGGGCAGCTTCGAAGCTAAGGTTTTCAACTGGAGGGCGCCTACGATACTCCTCGTGCGCGGTAGTCGGATGAACGATGAGCCCCACGGTGGCCAGGAGGCGGCCTTTGCGGCCTCGATTCCACCACGCCGCTTCCCGAACGGCAGCAAGGGCGACCGTCTCACCTTTGGCGTCTACTTGAGTCAGCCGTGGAAACATACATCCAAGGAATGTTTCGGCGAGTCAGATACCGTGCTCTTCCAGTTGGAACCGGTTCACGACGTGTTCCCTGCGTCCAAGTATAACTCGGACTACATCTCATTCACGAAGCCGCCTACCAACCGACCTCTTCTGGGAGTTGGATGTCCTCATCCCAGAACTTCTCAGGCTCACCGACGAGACACAATGATGTCCCTCGGCCCCGTTTCCCTCTTGCTGGATGATTCGTTCGAGTACGGTGTGTTTACGCACGACTGGACTGCCGGAGGTGGAGCGTTCCATAGTAGTGTGTCCCGCAAGTTTGACTTCCAGGACAGGTTCGAGATCGAAAGCCTCGAAGTTTGGGGCTGCGGAGGCGACGAGGAGGCCAAGGTTCAGGCTGAGCGCTGGGCTTGGGAAGCTCGGGAGGCTGAGGCCCGCCGCAAGATTAACCTTGGCACTGGTGACATCGAGGCCGATCGTGCCCTGTTGGAAATGGCCGGTCTGGTTGGCAATAACAGGAGCGGCGGCTCCATGGTATAATGGACTTGAAGGCTGACGTCTGCATTCACGTAAGCTCATCATAGCTACTCAGGGTTGAGGATGAGATGCTAAACGAGATCAAGGTGTTGTTCAGGGGCGTTATTGGTCGGGCGTTGTTAAACTTACGGTATTAAACGACGAGAATAAACTTCTATGGGATTTCAGTTTGAGTGCACAGTTACACTTGAGTTCCTGACTACAACTGCAGGGCTTCCTATCAGCCTTCGAGATTGCTGGAGTAGGCGTGGCGTGAGCCATTCTCCAAACCAGTCTGTTGGAGCAGCTGGACATCCAGATGCAAAGCATGCGCCAAGCCGGCGTCCTCTGTTGCTCGCTTCGAAATCAAAGGCTACCGTTGGTTGACAGTACTTCTACATGCAAAATATCAGCCAACAGCTGACATGTGCTGCATGTATGGGCTAATCACCATCCAGTTTGACTGTCGACCAGTCATGTTGGCGTCCTTTTCCTCCGCTCCTCAAGTGACGCGACGCGCGTTGGTATGGGCAATTCCGCAACCTGCAATCATCACCGTTCGCTGAACCGCACCGATGAAGAAGGACGACAAAAACAAGTCACTTCGACAGCTCAGTCGGAAACATGGCATATCCATCATTCAGCAGCTTGTCGATATTGGTAGTGAGGGAAATCAGGAAGAGCATTCCAAGTTCCTTTGGTTCATCACTGACCTCCAGTGTCTCGTACCCGGAGGCTCGAGGCTGCGGCGCTCGCCGATTAACGCCTTTAACCAGCGAGAGTACGTCGCGTTGTCCCACACTTGGAAACCTTGGAAGCCCGAACCCAAGGAACGTGGGAGGTATCGTGTCCAGAATTGGGATAATAATAGCCCCCGACTCTCAAGGGTCCGAAACAGCGTCTTCGACCGTATCCTCGGCTATATGGATCACGTTGGCGTCGGCTACCTCTGGATTGATGCCCACTGTATCCGCCAAAAGACATGCGGCGCGGACGATTGCCACCACTACCGCTGCTTCGAGAAACGCAATGGTTTACAAGCCATGGATCTCGTTTATCAACTCAGCAGTCACCCGGTGGCACTACTGAGCTGGAAGCTGAATACGAAATCTGAGCTGTTTCTTCTCTCGGAGATTCTCTCGGGAAAACTCGTCGAAGACAGCCACGAGTTGCGGCTTCGAGGAGATGCTGATATTGCTGTCGAGGCACTGAAGTTGCTCAGCGAGATAACGCAGGACAACTGGTGGTGGCGCGCGTGGACGTTCCAGGAGAACTACCGCGGCGGAACGCGGATGCAGTTGTTGATCAGCCACAAACCATCCCTGGAGCGACAGAAGCTGCGACACGGTGTATTCGGTGAGATAACGGGTGAGCTGTGCATACAATCCATCAAGTTTTCCGAGCAGGCTACACGGCTATGCCTAGCCCTCCGTGGAATGGTAAGGCAGTTGTCACTGGATTTGAAAATGATTGATGGCGTACTCCGAGCAGCTGGGAAGTATACGCTCCTGATACACAATTCGATATCCATGACTCCAACAATCATCGCCGATATTGAGCCACGCGGGTTAAAGAAGCCATGGGACCGACTTGCCATCATAGCCAACTGCTGCCAGTACCCAGTGAGGTTGAACGGCAACACACTCAGCCAGCGTCGTCAAAGTCTCAGCCTATAAATGCTGGCTATGTGTCTACTTAACGGCGAGATCCTTGATAACAGCAACAATATCACGGGATCAGCAGCCGAGTGGACAACGTCAAGATGCCTGAAAGAATTGATGTTCCGCCAATTCAGCGCACCTGAAGATGACACGAGGCAATTGACATTTAACAAAGGATGTCGACTGGTCAATGTGAAGTTAACAGCGGCCGGCATAACAACAAGAGGTCACATCTGGAAGCTGGGCCGTATCATCGACACCGCAAAGTTCTCGCAGAAGTTGCCCTGGATCGACAACCCAAGAGGCCGGTTGACGTTAAACGAGCGGAAGCGCCTGCTAAAGCTCAAGTATCACCTCTATTTTTTGAAGCAACACTGGCTCGCCGACCGGATCAACCAGTACCTCTCCGCCGACGCCTCCGCCGATGGCAAGAATGGGTACAGCTCCTTTACCGAGATGTGGCACCACCGCATGGCTGTCGAGCTAGCGGCGGCGATCCGAGATCGTCGGAAGCTGAGGCTAGGGAGCATCTGGGGCAAGCCGGATCAGCCGCGGCAGTATCGCGCTCTTTTCGTGTGGCCAGACCAGGACGGTGAAATGCCACACCGTCGCAAGTCTTACGCTTTCACGTCGGCACGGCAGGGAAATCCTGGCTCGCAGACACACGACGCTAACGACATCGACCGCCACGTCTCTCTTGAGATCCGAATGGGACCCCTAGGCAAGGGCGGCGTACCGCAACTCCGCGTCCGCAGGTGGCTGTTGGGCATGTGCTTCTTCGATGGTATTCCGCGCACCAACGTGTTATTTCCATGGCCACAAGTGCTAGTGGATATTTAATCATAGATACAAGAAGATGAGAAATACGACCTCTCTGTCTATCGGATGGCTGTACAAGGATTTATGTCTCTGTACATGTTTGGGAGCCTTAACTAAGGTAGTCCGCTGTCAGCACATTACCTGCCTGTATGGAAATAAAGATAAAAACAGAGTTGAATGCTTCAATAAATTACAGGACATTTGTGAAATGGCTCTATCAGAAAGACATAACCGTGCAAGCTCAAGGTGCAATCCTCTGTCCGGTATCGAGTAAACTCCCCCTTCTTAGCGGTGTTTCGGTCCAGAGTCTGGGTTTATACCTAAGTACATATCATATCAATAGCAATTTTCTGCATACAATCACTTTCTAGCCAATTGATACATTGTTCCATGTTAACACGATGTACACGACGGGATCCAACTGATAAGCCGTTGGCTACCCCCCTTTGTTTTCCAACAGTCTCATGCAAATTGAAAGGCCTGTAATGATCATGAAGCCTTCTGCAATGTAAATGCGAATACTCAAGAGAACATTCATGTCTTTGATGGCGTAAACGGACATATCTTGTTTACAGGCATTCTGTAAGTGCGGTTCAAAATACCTTCAAAGAGCTTGTGCTCCATTCCAACCCTCCACGTCGTCCATATTTCATGAACCATAAAGTCCCTCCCTCGACCTAACAGAAATTCCGACAGAATTCAAAAAAATTGAGTTGTAGTACTATATCCAGGAGCATCCATTTTTGCACAAGAAGTTTAGAGTCTGCGTACAGCCGTCGAGACTTCTGTTTCACCAGGGTACTGTTTCCGGCGGTCTAAGCGGCATAAATTCCCTAAACTACGTTGTCTTTCACAATATCCGATTAATACAACCTCAACTGGCTGTTGAAAATTGCGACGTCACTAATCAAGCAATTCTATAACACAATACACCATCTTCATCTCTGCCATCTCGCCCTACACAAAACTAACAATCAACTCTCCTAACCTTTCACATCGTCCCGTTCTTTCCTCATCCATGGCTCAACCTCGACAGACCGACTAGGGCTTTTTTAAACACATGTTAAGGTAAAGCAGATTCCGGGTTGTCCCGGTAAGCTCTGGTGGCCTGGGCGAAAGCTGAGATAAGACCCTGGTTGCCACCGACATCGAACTGAATGAAGGACTTGGCACGTGGGTTCTGAAATCTGACGAACAAGCCATGGCTGGCGCCCTGTATAGTTATGCAGTGTTAGCAGGACGTAAGACAAATATGTTCTGATCAAAGAAAAAGGCAATAAAGCGGAAGGTCGACTCACAAGAACGGATCTCTCAAGGTTACTGAGAACCCGGGTAATGCGGCTGTTAGCGTAGTTTTGGAACCGGGACGCTGGTGCCTTGCTGGCGATGAGACGGAGCAAGCTCTTGAAGCCGAAGCGGCGGATAAGCGGAATGCGGTGGAGCTGTCGTGTAGAAAGATCATGAACAGGGTACGGTAGCATCTTAAAGGTTTCCTCAGGATTCCAGGCTGTGTTAGTCCTGGAAAGCTGGAGTTCGTGGTCCTCAATGGCGAGTTTTCCATCGGAGCTTTGCTGGGTAGGGGTAGGAGAGGCAACGGTGGCAGACGCAGGTCGGGGGATGACCGGGATCGGGTTGCCGGGTAGCGTTGTCAATTGTCTCTCAAAGCCGGAGAACTACATTTGTTTAGTCTAAACGGGTTGCGGCAGTGAGGAACGGGTATTTACCTGGTAGTAGCAGCGCACGATCTTATACTCCTCCTCTTCGGTGAAGGCAGAGGCATATTGCAAGGAGCGCTCGACCTTCCAGAAGACCCATTCAATCTCGCGGAGGCCGTCAAGAACGTACTACAGCATTGTTAACGAGTTCAAACACCCTTGCAAAAACACGGGAGAAACTTACGATATACGGCCCCTTGTTCTGGATCAACCAAGGCACGTTCTCTGGCTCGAATTGCTGCACCGGTCTTCGCAGCTCATGCACCTTCCAGGCTGCGCCCCAGAGATACAGGCACAGCCCATCGGCCGTGATACCGTGGTGGAAGTCGTTGGGGCCGCCGGGTCTGCTGGGCCACCAGATGTTATTGCCCTTTGGCGGCGCATGTTTCTCATCTTTCGTGAGGTGGAAACCGCTCCACTTGAGGAGCGTATCCTCGACATCAGCCGTCGCACCGCTCTTGGGGACGTCACCGTACATTTCAGCCTGGATCTTGGCCCAGGCGGCGGCGCCGTCCTTTTCGATGTCAAAGTCGGGGGCCGTCTCATTTAGGAAGGCCTCGGGGTCCTCTCCTTCAATTGCGGCAGAGATGGCATTGATGTAGGGCTCGACTGTGAGGTCGTCGATGGTGAACGGCTCACTTGTGAAGTCTGCGACGAGATCATCTGCTTCAGCAACGGAGATTGCTGCGCCAAAAGTGGTTGCCAGCAGTGCTGGAAAGATCAGAACGGACTTCATGATGTGTGCCGCAGGGAGAGGTGTCTGCTGAACGAGTGTGGAAGAAGGATGAGGAAGGGGAAAATTGTAGCTGGTGAACAACGAGGGCTCCAGTTAAATAAGTGCCAAAATGTTCATATTTATCTCTGTAATCATGGATGTGTATGTCTACGACCCGGAAGGAGAGTTCAGGAGAGGCGTCGGGTCATCATATTGAGATTAGCTGCCCTACGTATAAGCGTTCTCCATGCATGAGTGAGTTTTACCTCTTGTTCCCTTGCTCTTGTTTCCGATTACTACATTAAAATTTGGCGACTTTACTGGGAAGACAGCATATCTTCCTCGTACCTCCTGGGGAACCCAAAGAGGTTACAAGTTTGTGGTGCTGGACACATCAATACTTCCATTCTGGGATGTATGCCTTATGCAAGCCAGAACTCAAGCTCCGCTTGACTTGCGGTTATTCTGAAAGTTCAATAATGCTTGATTTCATGGCTGCCAAGTAAAACATAGACGTGTCGGCCAAATATTGGTGTCTTCCACTTTGTTGGTTGAAAGGATGTTGCACAACTCACGGTCACTGCTCCCGACGATTTCAAAGTCATCTTAGTAATGGAAATGGCATAGAAATATGTATAAGGAAACGAGTATAACAATTTATTACAGTTTAATCAGAAACTAATGAGTAGGACTTTCGAGTCTTGCTATTACTCCCTGGGCTGCCATATCAATACATAGAGGCTGTTGGAATAGGTGTTGAGTACATGGTTCCAGCCCAAAGAGTGAATAGGCTGTACACAATCTTATGCCCTTGAATAAACTTTCCGAAGCCTTACTGAACGACCATTTTTATCGAGCAACAGTCTTACTTCCTTTGTTAGCCCCAAGTTGATTGACTCTTCTCGGTATACTTTCATAATTCTGTCCAATCCTCTGTGGGAAGTCAGCGGGCTCTACTTCCGCTTTTTTGCTGGAAGTAATTCTTGGCAACCCGTTGGAAACACTTGTTTATTCAAAGGTGTCAACTTAAATGACCAACAAGACGGTCTCGGCACCCCCATCGCATGGGCGATGAAGAGAGCAACGTGGGGTTGGAAACGTTCCAAGCATATCGAATGATGGCCTCCACGCTAACATTGAGCTGTTTCTCTCATAATTCTTGTATAGGCAGCAAAAATACGCTGTGAGCTGCATGCCCCTGAAAATGATGCTAAAGATGGCAACAATTGCAGAAGGCTTAATGCATTGTGTTGACCAAACCAACGGCGAGGCCATTACAAGCCAAACGGGAATAGTTTAGCGTAAAACCACAGGCTATGATACTTGTACATCTGCTTGGATTTGGTTGAAGTAATGTACTATTCTATTGCAAGTGTTGGTATAGTTGGGGTCTGATATCTTTTCATTGGATAATTCAAGAGCTTGCATGATGCACCTGCATGTGTCTGCTGCGCCAACAACAAACAACAGCCCATGTTCCAACACGAAATATCCGTACAACAATATTTGTGCTTCCCCTCTTCTACAACCAACCAACCAACCTACCATCCTCTCGTCATTGAGGCAAGATCTTTAATTACTTCAAACCCCCAAATCCCCCAACCTGACGCATCACATCAACGCGGAATCTCCGGAAGTGAGGTTGGTTATATGGAGGGTCGCAGCATCACCACCTTTGACGTAGACATCTTGCGGTATTATCTTGCGGCACAGCTTGCTTTCGCCGCCCCTGCAACTTCATATTTGACCTCACCCCCAATACGCCGGGGCCGTTTCCGTGTTTCATCACCCAACACAGCAACAAAACCCAGCCGATGACTTCCAGACTGGATGACTGACAGTAGGTATGCTCGAGTAGAATGGTACAGCGCAGTTGGAACTGATCTTCGTACAGAAAGCGACTTCCTTGGGTTTATGACTATACCTCCCGTCTGTTCAAAACTCTAGATCTCAGCACTTTGTTTTTCTATTTAAACTGTCGATACTCACATCTTGAAGCACTCAATCGGTCAGTCACCAAGCTTTCCTTCCAAGCGCCATTCTCTGCCTGTCTTTTGACTATATATCACCATGCGCCCCTTGACTATTACCTTGCTTTTCTCCATACTGACTACAAACCAAGTGTCTGCGATACTGCCTTATAGTCTCCCATACTTTAGTGAGTAGCCTTCGTCTTTCTGAATCACTTTGTCTTAACTATTTCAGCACCTGGAAGCGAGCGAAGGACTGCAGAGCCACCCCCTGGGAGTACTCTCAGGTTTGTTAAGCCAGCTGCTCTTTCTGGAGTAACTGGATCACATTCTTCATCCTCGGATTTAGAGAACAGTCTCCCATCGTCATTGGCCGCAGTTCCCACAAGCTTGGCATCCGCCGGAACTTCTCTTCCTGCATACAGCAGAATCGTTCAGCCCCCAGGATCTTCATCAGCAAACAGCATTCCGTTTTATACCAACAGCTCTGCCCACGCCGGTATCTCTACGACTACGTCAGCCACAGGCACAGGCGTTACGGTCTCTGTCGCAACCACAACTGTTTTCGAGACTGTCACAGTCGTGAACATCAACGGATCACCTCTCCCGCTCGACCAACCTGCCGTCACCTACGCCCAACGCGGTGCGCCATCTATTCTCATATCCGCAGGATCAGTAGCTCTTGCATCAACAACGTTTGCTCTTCCATCGCAGCCGACTACCATAACCGCAGACGGCGCAACATTAACTTTTGGCGAAGCGAGCACCATGAGACGCATTCTGTCGAAATTTAAGTCCTCCAAGAAGACGCAAGAGAAGTCTGAGGATAGGCCCGAGCCAACAACCGCACCAGATCAAACGTCCACGAGTCCTCCTCCTGCAGAGACATCCATCCCTTACAATGAAGATTCTCCGTTTGATCACACTTGGATACCGTTGCCCGTTATCGTCAAGATAGACGGAGTTGACTATTATCCTCCGACAGAGCACGAAGATCCCATCGAAATCTTTCTCAAGGACGGCAGCACCGCATTGCTCGCATACAAGTCCTTGAAGATTAGAGACCGAACCGTCGAAATTCCAGACAAAGTTTCCTCGGACAAAGAGACCATCGATGACATCGAGTTCGTTCAACGCTCCTTTGAGTCGAGCTCTAGCGGAGACGGTGATTCGGCAGGAGGCTCTTCGGTCAATCCTTTTGACGCCCTCAAAGGCATCTTCGCAGGCCTCTCAGTTGCCGCAGGACCTCTGGCGCTGGCCGTCACGGATTTCAGTGCGAAAGCTATGAATGTCGCTCTTAATGCTCCCGGAGGCGTTCTGTCCGGGCCAGAGTTCAGCTTGGGGATCGAGCTTCAAGATCTCACGAAGGACGCCCTTGAACTAGCCGAGCAAGCGTCCCAGTTTCAAAACCAGTTGGAATCAGCCCGCATGAACCAAGGTGAACTGGAAAACCAGTTTCAACCAATCAATGGCAAAGTATTCCAGTCATACCCCAAGTCTAGGGCGGCAACAAACCTGATAAAGTCGGTGGCTCACATGCTGCAAAACCTCCACAACATCCCAGCTGGCCTTCGCCCCGTCATCACGCAGAAGTTTGGAGAAGTCTTGGTCAAGGGCATAGCCAGCACCGGCTTCATGATTGAGGCTTATAATGTCTATGCCATTTTGAACAATATCAACTGGGATAACGTCGTGTTGCCCGTTGCGGGAGGGCAGGCGCCGTCAAGCTCTGTGACGCTGGTTCCCACGTCTTCCATGTCGACCATGTCAACGTCTACTTCAACAGCTACAAATACTCCTCAAGTGAACAACAACGGAAGGAAGGGAAAAATCATGGTTCCCATTCCTACGGGACCGCCTCAGACCCGGATCATCTCTGCCGCATATGGTGCAATCAGCACAAAGGACTTCAGAAACTTCGCCAAGTGGTTGGATGGCAGTATCGGGGAGATTTATGGAGCGCACGCTAATCTTCCAACTGAGATGGCCTGGCCGGCGTATTTAACCGACCTAACCTCCGTACAAGAGGAGGCCATCAAGAAGATGTCCTGGGTACGATCGGTTAAACCTAACTTCGAAGTCAAAACGTCGCCTTGTGAAGCGTTCGTTGACCGAAGAAGGAAACCCCGGTTCAGAGACGTGTCGAATTCTGAAAAGCCTTTGAATACTGTTAAGAAACGCGATATAAGCGTCCGCCTTAGAAGCCCATCTCACCTAAACATGATTTCTGGCGACGTCACCAAAGACTACAAATATCATCCCAGTTTGGGCCAGGGTGTAACAATTTTCGTTATAGACACTGGATTCAACACAGACCATGAAGTGAGTTTCCTTTTTATTATTATGACATTCAAAGACGCTAAAGCAAAGTTCTTCAGGAGCTCGCGGGAGGCTCTCGACGTGTCGAGGCCTGGTACGTCGGGAACAAGGCCGTCATGAAAAACAACCGCTACTATACGAATGAGGACCAGTTGGCTCCAGACAACACGATAGACTATGCCCACGAGGGGTCAGAAAACACTGGTCATGGAAGTGGAGTTGCCTGTGTGGCAGGTGGCAGATCCTTGGGCGTCGCCTCCAACGCCAATTTGTACTTGGTAAAGTTTAAGGGAGCAGCAATGCGACAAAACGGGAGGTATACTAGCATCGGGGCAACGAAATCGAGCATATATGCGGCGCTACAGGAAGTTATTGGAAAAGTGGATGAGAGGCACCTACAGGGGAAAGCTGTTGTTAACCTCTCGTTTCGTAAGCTTGCCGTATTAGGTCACTGCATTTTTCTCCACGGATACTAACCAAAGCGCTCTTCTAGGCGTCGACGAAGCTGATGATTTACCCGAGATTCAGAAAGACTTCGAGTTCTTCCAGAGGAATGCAGAGCTGTACGGCATCGTCGTCGTGATGGCGGCCGGAAACAATGGTGATTTCGGTACAAGAACTGGAGACCACCTCCCCCAGCTTTTGGGTACCCAAGACAATCATCTCATCACTGTCGGCGGTGTAAACAAGGACGGGACGCTGTGGCACAACTCTGAACCCGAGGGCAGAACATCATTATATAAAGGCCCGCCAGGAAACGAAGGCAAGCTTGGGAGCGTATCACTATACGCGCAAAGTGCCGGCGTTGTCACTTGCATTGGAAATCCCCTAGACAAGGTGGGAACGAAGCCGCGTGATGGGACCAGCTTCGCTTCGCCTCAGGTGGTGAGTATCTATTCAACTGCCATTCTTGCTCACATGAGGGATACATGACTGATTCTGCTAGGCCGGGCTGGTGGCTTACTTCCTCGCACATCCGGAATACAGCAAAAACTTCATACATGTGCCCAACGTTCTGCCTGGAGGCCCATCCGTCGGGCTCCGCATGAAGCTCTTCCTTCAAGCCTTCGCATCCTTCCAACGACGTCCATCGAATGACCTGATCTCCAAGGACAGAAAACTAGCCCCTGACTATCCAATACCGAGCAGCCTACGGGTTGCATATAACCTCATTAATGGCGATATGAAAGACGTGTAAGACATGTGACAATCCGCTCACTTTTTGATAGAACATCTGATGCTAATCACCTTCATAACCACCAGCGACAAGCCTCAATTCGATGAGGAGAAACCCGACGACCAACAACCGGGGCCGTCGGACGACCAGAAGAAGAAGGATTCAGAGTCCCGAAAAGAGAGGCAGGGGTGGCGCGACCGTCTCAAGGACAAACTCGACAAATGCAAGAATTTGCTAGAACGTGACTTCGACAACGAGGCCGTCATCGACGTATGCCATCCCCCCAGCATCCTTGACCCGGACTCTCCCACGTCAACATCGACGACAAGCTTGGTGCCGTCCTCGACAGCCACGCCCAGTCCAGCCAAATCTTGCTCAAGCGACAACGACTGCGACAGCATCACCTGCGAGGCAGAAGAGGTCAAGAAATGCGCAAGCATGCCAATGATCATCCCCGCCCTCCCTGCACTAATCCGGTAAGTCCCAGAGCCCTGTCCAGAAGTTGAGAAGTCTTGTCACTGACAACTATTCACAGGACATGCAGATGCGTCCCGAAGGAAGATGCGCAGATCCCCACCTGCAACACGGACGCGGACTGCGAGATGCTAAAGTGCGACGAATCCAAAGCGCAGGAGAAGTCGTGCGTGGCCTCCTTCGGCATGTTGCCGTCACTCTTCGTACTTCGGTGAGTATACGCCCCCGACAACGTCAATACAAACTCAAGACGACGACAGAGTGCGACGGAGAATTCATCATTAAAGTAGCTTACACACCTCACAGGCAGTGCAAGTGTACGGATCCCAAGCCCACTGAGCCCGTCCAACCGTCTCCTTCGCCGCCGCCGCCGTCACCGAAGCCCTCAGCGGCTCCGAACAAAAACCTCCCCAATCGTGAGTATACCCCAATACCAAGACACAAAGTCTTTGAAAAAAAAAAGCCTGACGCAGCGTCATTAGCCCTTTCGTTGTGCGACCCCAATAACAAAGTCAAATCCTGCGCGGCCTACACCTCTCAATATTGCAAAGCGGATGAGCGCGCATCGTGCAATCACTTCCCGGGAGAACAGTAAGTTTCACCACGGATCCGTCCCTCTCCAAGACCTTTGGCCTGCCTTGGGCCCCCTTCTTCCAACGTCTGTCTGTAGTGCCTTTGCTGACAGTGTTGATTTCCCCGTTTTAGTCAGTTCTACTGCCAGTGCCAGCATTACTACGATCCCATGCCTACTGATACCCCGGATGCGCCGGGATGCCCGGGGAGAGTCTGTTTCTGAGTTTTTGGTTGGCGGATTTGGTGCGTCTGTGTTGCGGCGAAAGTGAGGGGGTTCTTCGCTGGCTGATTCTACGCGTTGGTGATTTCGGCAAGCTTTGAAAGTTCCATCTCTTTTTCATTTCATATGTTGATATATTTCCTTGGTACTGATATCTGTCCGACTTGTCAAAATTTACTTTTACGATACGTATTGAACTACTTGCTCTCTCGAGTATGCTGGAAGATGCACATATTCTTTCTGGAGGCGTGAACACCGTGCTAGAATACATCAATAAAACCACTTATAAGACCGCTGGTTGTCACAAGCAACTTACCAAAACCAAGACTCATTTGCCGTAAACTCAAAAGTATCAAGCATAAGTCCAGTATATCAACCTCCGCCTCTCGCAAAAACCAATCATCACAATCAAGAGGCGCTAGCACAACACGGCAAGACCACATCTTAGAAATATTCTTCCGAATTCTGTCCAGACAATCGGATGCCCTTGGGCTCTCCATACATATGTTTCACTACTACTTTGTGGGAATAAATTTGAGTCGAGCCACCGCCCCCCTCCCTCGCGCCCGAGGAATCGCACTCTGAACACCAATAAAAAAAAAAAAGGAGGTTAAAAAGATGGTAAAAAGAGAACATCCCGACAAACCACTCCGGTTCCCTTTTCCCAGGCCTCCACCTCTGAGGCTTGCCAAGAAAAAAAAAAAAAAAACATGATATCGCCCCGAATGCAACGGCTGACCCAATGCTCACCTTACACACGTACACACAGACATACACGCCCCTTGGCCACTCGCTCGTTATCACCCCTCAAAATAATGACATCTAGGTTGTACAGACACCGCATCCTTCATGGGATACTTTCTTCTAACTGTCGAGACTTGTTAAGATGAGGACTCGGTGTCCTTGGCTGCCAAGAGCTCAATCATCTTCTCGTATTCTATGTCCTTGTCCAGGGGATCGCGGCCAACTGCCTCGCTGGCCTCCTGGAAGACCTCGTCGGACACTGTAGGCCTCTTATCGGTGGCTTTTTCAATCCTCTTCCATTCTTCAAACCACTTCTTGTTGAATTTTTGGACGAACTTGGACGTCAGTGGACCCCACATGACTGACTGCTGCTTCGGCGCCGGGACGTCGGGGACAGAGGATTCCGGTCGAGAGGCTTGTCCACTTATACCAGCAATCTCCTTGCCGTTCTGCTCCTTATCTGGCTCACGCTCGCCGCGGGGCAGGCGCATTGCCAGAAGGACGTATTCTGCTCGCGTCATGTTATCCATGACGTCGTCCATATACCGCCTGACCTCGTCAGGAGGTGCGACGACCCTCTGAAGATACTCGAGATTCCGTCCAGACTGAGCGTATATCCGGATGGTGACCGGTTGATAGTAATCGAGCTTTGAGTCTCCACCATACTCCAGTTGACTGCCTTTGCGAACAATTAGGAACGAGGCAATAACCTGCTGTCCGCCCGGCTGGTATTCCAGAATACTATACTTTGGGAACAGATAGCGATCTCCATTTCCGCCGGTGAAATCAAAGCAGACGCCCGAGATTTCGGGGCGGGCCGGTGGTTGCGGAGGGCCTTTGGAGCGCAGCGCCTGCTGGGGAGGGTGCTGCAACTGCGGTGCGGGTGAAGGAGCTGCAGCTGGTTTTGGTGAAGGTGTGGGTGCGGCAGCCGCCGGCTTCAATGGTTGGCCATTCGGAACGCCGTTAACTGGAGTCTGCGGGGTAGATGGCTGAGGTTGAGGGGTTTGCCCGCCCTTGAGATCCTTGTGCAGTCTGTCAAGCGTTGATTTAAGGTCGGTCGCATCTGTGAATCCTGGCTGGCCGTCGGCAATCCTTCGAATCATCGCCCGTACCTTGGTATCATCCAAAGCTGCTCTCACCAGAGCGACTACCAATGGGTCACTGCCACGGGGGGGTAGCAGCTCGTTTGATTTTTGGCGCGGGTTGGTGGCAAGCACAATATCCAAAATAGTGCGCACCTCGTCGGCGAAGTACTTGACTGTCCTCCCGTCGACTAACAGCCTGTCCGCTGAAGGCCCCTGTTGACCGCCTTTTCTTTTGTACTCGGCCGTAATTTGATCAATAATCTTTTGGAAATTACTAAGCTCATCAGGCTTTGCTTCTCCCGCGGCAACGCGCTTCATCAGGTCGCGGAGAACAGGATCCTCCGAGGCCTTTTCGGCTAACGTCATGATGATCGGGTCGGTACCCTGAGGCTTGGGAGCTGCCGGCTTCACGGCTCCCATAGCGGGCGTCGGAGTGGAACTCGATGGCCGCGAGTTTGGCGCTGAATTTGGCACGCCAGGTTGGAGGACAGGATTTGATGGAGTACCTGGTGCAGGTGCTGGCGAGTGTGCTGGTCCCTGTCCAGGCGGTGCCGCCGGCGCAACTGGCGCGACTGGCCTCGACGGAGGTGGTGTGGCGGCTACTGGCAGCATGGGCTCCAAACTACGCGGTGATGGCATCGTCTTGGGTACCTCGGCTGCTGCTGCCGAGGATAGCCTTGACGGCGCTTGTTGAAGTGCAGGCGATGGGGGAGCTGGTGTCGAAGCTGGAGGCGTCGACTTCGCATCGGCTGGGGCCAGCGGCGGATTTGAATTCGTCGTGACCGGCGTAGGAGGAGGCGGCATGGAGCCGTTGGGAGGACCGTACTGCAAGATTGGACGGAAGGTTGCCTGCGTGGTTGCCGGTGGTGGTTTCGGATCCTTGATAGCCCACATGGTTGCCTCAAATACGTGAGGTTCAATGGTAATCTGCACTTGGCCAATCTTGGTCATGGTGTCTTTGGCCGGATTCTTGGGATCTTCTGTTGCGCCTTTCCTCCTCAGAGGCTTCGTCCAGTATTTCTCAAACATGCCCTCGGCCATCCATCTGTGTCGCGAGCGGGCGAGAGACTCGGCCAAGACGCCGCTGTACGGATAGTTAGTAATGCAATTGGAGGGCGGACTGCAGAAGGAATAGCGGGCTAAGAGCTTACCTCTCTTGGAAGGACTGGTACTCCTTCGCGGGGAGATCATCGGGTTGGGGATCCTCGACAGTAGGTAGCGGCTTTCCAGGCTGAACGGACTTGGGCAGCGAAGGCGGCGGCGGAGGTTCCTCGACGGGAGCCGGGACGGGTGTGAGGGAACGATGTTCGGGAGGGGTGACGGTGCGCTTCTTCGCGATGTGCTCGACGCGCGCGGCAGCCCTGGCGGGCAGCTTCCTCTTCCGCTCCATGCCTGTGCCTTTGCCGTCTCCCTGTGGCAGCAGAATTCAGGGTATCACGGGTAGCTTTCCGATCGTGTCGGGATGGTCATCATAAGCGAGTACAGACACAGCCCTCGACTGGGCGCGTCTTTGATGTTGGTCGGGCGGGAAGAGAGGGGGGGAGATCAGAAGTGGCGGCGACGGTCGAGGGAGGCAGAGGTAGACGATCGGTTAATTCGTTCGGGTATTGGAGAGAATGTCGCGGGAGGAAGTACCTAAGCAGATGGGGGGTGGAGGAAGGGATTTGGAGACTTGGGGACGGGTTCGTGTGAATTGAGAGAGAGTCAGGGTGGACGGGATAGCATTGGAGCTTTGTATGGGATCGGAGAAAGGTACTGGCGCAGGCTGGACCCCGAGGTACCTCTGTCTACAGTACACTACGATGGCAGCATGGCGAATGAGGTAAAAAGATACATTGCAGACGGTACCTGAGGCTCTCCCCGACGTTCTACTTGGGCCATAAAGTACGTACTCTTCTGCTTGCTGTTGCTGCTGTTGCCGCTACTGCCACTGGTGCCGCCGCTTTCCCGCACGGAAAGGCGCACTGGAACTTCCTTTCCACTCCCATAAGGTAGGTACGACACGGGCTGCTCTCTGCACTTTCCGCGTCTGGAGCCGTCCATCCAGTCGCAGCTGTTGAAAGTAAAAAGGCGGGCTGCGAGTTTAAGAGGAACGGGGGCCCTTGATTGGTTGGAACAAGGGCGGAAAAACTGGGTGCTTGCCGCGCCCTGAATGGCCGATTTTTTCTTTGCTTGGCCTTTTAGTCCCGCCCGCCACTTAAATCGCGCCAAAATCCGTCGCTTTGTATAAAGTACCGCCGCAGCAAACACCCTGATCGGCTGCCATGCGACCTGCTTACCTAAGTCAGACACTGCATTGTCGCTTTTCCCTCATCACCTTTCTTCCCCCCTCCCTCCCCCCCAAATCCTAGTCACAACTGTCTCCAGTCCCCTTGCCTGGCCTGCCCTGTCATTCATCGCCAGGCCCAGCCCCCCAGCCCCTACTATTATTTGCTGTGCTTGTGTGTGCCATGTATCCGTACCATGTATCCGTAGTCTTGCCGTCAGTCGGTTCTGGAAACGAATAAAAACCCAAAGGGCGAGTGGGTAAGGGTGTGAGTGTGTGTGTGGCTGTGAAGCTTGGGGGGTACGACAGGTTCCTCTCACTCTCTCACTTCCCATCAAATCCCCCCTCAGCATTGGCAAATTGCACTACCACCATCGCAGCCAATCCCTGGACAATGTCAAATGAGATTTCGGCGTCTGCGGTGGTCAATAACATTAAATCAGACATGGTGCGTTCTGTGCCATTCCTCACACCTGGCTTTATCCGCGTTGTCGCATCTGTGGGCCGGCAGAAGCCTATTTGATATTGTTGGCTGATCTGCCGTCGTCATTGTGCGGCTGACGCCAAAATGTGGGAGTCGCCGCATTTTGCGGCCCTGCTTCTGTTAACGTCGAGTACCTGATTCAAAAAGTAAAATCCCACCAAAACAAAAGTACCTCCAGATAGAGCCCCCATAACACCATCCCTGCTGGGTGGCAGACCAAATCCAACCTCAATCAATCAAGCAAACCAGCCAATTCTATCAGGCATCGCCGAAGGGGGCCACGACAGCGCGCCTCCGGTCATGTGTATATAGCCCAGAACCTTGCAATATCTCCCTACAGACTTTCGTTTCCTTTTCCAATATTTAAATCCTATTTAGCCTGTTGATAATGCCGGTTCCGCTGTCCCCCATCCTGCGGACGGCCGTCTGGGTGGTTGTAGCTCCTCTCGGCGTCTACTTCACCTTCCTGGCTCTCGGCGCCACGCCGTTCTTCCAAAGACAGTGAGATCTGAAATCATATAATTCATGTATGCGCATTTTTCAATCTGACCTGCCGCTTGCAGTTTCCTATACGCCCATAAGATAAACACTCTCTGGTGGCGCGACATCAATGAGCCTGAAAGATTCGGCTTCGCTAGTCAGTCCACGTACCATGTTCGCATTGAAGAGCGTCTTTAGCTGACAGCAAGATCTTCTAGAGGGTCAAGTAACTCCCTTCTCTCTTGACACCCCTGATGGCGAGAGTCTATATGCCTGGCATGTCATGCCCTTGCCCGCATATCTCAAGCAAGAGGAGAGGTTTTCTGTGCAAAAGTCAGGCTTTTGTAATGATATCACCGAGACAGAGTCTTTCCGGGCGTTAAAGGAGGACCCTGAAGCCCGGGTGGTCATATCTTGTAAGCTTCCCTTGGCCGTCCAAGATGCAATATCACTAACAGATCACAGTACATGGAGTGAGACTATCATCCTCACCAACAACTATTTTACTGACACTAACTGTCGATAGAACGCCGGAGACATCGCTCAAAACCACCGTCCAGACAGTTACCACGTCATCACAGACACCTCAACCTACCACGTTCTGGCCATCGACTACCGTGGCTTCGGCTATTCCACCGGTGTCCCCTCCGAAGATGGTCTCATTCAGGATGCAGCAACTCTGATCGACTGGGTCATCAACGTCGCCGGCGTGCCCTCTGATCGCATCGTCATTCTCGGTCAAAGCTTGGGCACCGCCGTAACCAGTGGCGTCGCAGAGCTGTACGCATCGCAAGGTATTGAATTCGGCGGCATCATTCTCGTCGCAGGATTCAGCAACCTCCCCAAGATGCTCAGCGGCTACAAAATAGGCGGCATCTTCCCCGTTCTGGGGCCCTTGAAAGTCTGGCCTGGGTTCTTGAATTACATGGAGACCTTCATCTACGACAAGTGGCAGTCGGCTGATAGGCTCGAGAGTCTGGTGAAGCTGACCAAGCGCCGCCTGCGGCTCACTCTCATCTCGGCCAAGGACGACTCAGATATCCCCTGTGAGGAGAGCAGTAAGCTTTTCCGGGCAGCTGCTAATGCGACGGTCGAGGGTGGGCTCAACGACCATTCTTTCGAGGCGTGGAAGGAGGTCCGGACGATCCACAAGGGGAAGGATGCGTTTGTCACGACCTGGCACGCCGATCACAATGTCATTATTCGCCAGGAAATGTTTCCCTATGGCGGTGAGTGAACTCAGCGTACATCTTTCCACCTGACTCAACACTAACTGACCTGGCCAGGGCATAACGACATCATGGGATACGCGCCCGTCATCCTCGCAGTCATGCGATCTTTTGATCTCAAAGGCACGGCGTTTGATGGGGCTGGTTCTGAAACCAGCAGTGGAACAATGCTATAACTGCCCGTTTGTTTGTCTCTAGTTGGAGTGGGTGTTTGTTAGTTGTACTAGACTTGATGAGTGTAAGCCTTAGTGTGTAGTTCTCTTAGATGATTAATGTGCGATGCTATAGATGTAGTAGAATAAGAATTAGGGTCAGCTCTTTGATTCTCAGGATAATTCTCGCAGTTAGATGTTGTAACCTTACTCCAACCCTATTGATATTGTAATACCGAGGTAGTTTGTTTCGGTATCGCATTGCGCTCTTTTCATGCTGGTTCAGGCTTAATACTCTCATTTGACCCTATAATTCAAGCCATCCTTTTTCAATTGTTTGCACGGTGTAAATGACTACTCTTCAGCAGGCGGAGCATTCTCCAAATGTCATTATAATGTAGAAATCGTTCCTCTAAGCTGATGTAATAGCAGAAACCATTTAGGGATTAAGGAATCAGTTATAGAAAGAAGTATGCTTGAAAGGGTTCTGGCATAGAAGATCAAGCAAGTATCCCGGATCATGTTAGTCACAATGGAACCGTTTGTGTGTAGTTCAGCTGTTGACAGCCAGAAGGGAAGCAGACACAAATGAAATGCAAAAATATTAAACTACATTCTCATCTAAATTTCCAAAGCTTCAGGTGCTTGGTTAATCCATTCATAACACGTAGGCTTTTAAAAGAATATGGTTACCTGGTATTCAGTAGGCAGCTTCAGCGTTGACAATCCCCCAACGGCGACGGGCCGGTCGCTGAGGCGCCCTAGCTAAGGTGGGATGCCCCGCAGACACTAACGCCAATTTTCGACCCTAGCAGGTGACCCCGCCATGATGCAGTCACCGCTGGGAGAGTGCCCGGGCACATGAAACTGTCCTCTCTTGCGCCAAAACTTCTTTCCCCGCCATTCCCACCTTCCAAGCTTGCCCAGAGCTCCAAAAGCTCGAACCACGAACACACGATACACCCTCCGATCCCCGTTCACCACCCGCATACTTCCCAAGTCACTAGACGAACAAAAACCGAAGGAAACGAAAATGCCTGCCGAGGAGTCCAAGCCCCTCGACCCTGCCGTCAAGCAGGCAGAGGACGCCGTTGCCGAGGCGGAGGACAAGGGCAAGGGCAAGGCCCCCGAGGTCGAGTCCGAAGACGAGGAAGACGATGCGCCCGAGGAGGCGACCGGCGCGGCCGGCGGAGAAGCTGGAGGCGCCAAGAAGAAGAAGAAGAAGTCCAAGAGGAAGAAGGTCAAGGAAGCTCTGACCGGCAAGCCCAGCGACCCGGAACAGCAGATCAAGGACGCCATCGGTGGACTCACGCCCCAGCAGCTCACTGAGCTTCTCGCGCTCAACCCCGCCCTTGCGAACGAGATCACAGGCGGCTCCGGCAACAAGTCGGCCGAGGAGACGGCTGCCGCGCTCCAGAAGCTCAACCTGCAGGACATCATGACCGGTCTGGCGTCGGCCGGCAAGAACGCCAAGGACATGGCCAGCTACAAGTTCTGGGCGACGCAGCCCGTTCCCAAGTTCGGTGAGGGTGACGCAAAGGTCGAGGACGGCCCGATCCGCATCCAAAAGGTTGAGGATGTCCCCAAGGAGCCATCCCCGCTGGTGGACGGCTTCGAGTGGGTCACCATGAACCTCGAGGACGAGGGTGAGATGAAGGAGGTGTACGAGCTGCTCAACGGACACTATGTCGAGGATGACGAGGCCATGTTCCGCTTCAACTACTCTCCCGCGATGCTGCAATGGTGAGAAAAGAATAGCCTATTTGATACTCGAGAAAGAAAAGGTCTGAGCTAACGGCGGTGTAGGGCACTCATGGCCCCCGGCTGGCGCAAGGAGTGGCATGTTGGTGTGCGCGCGACTCAGTCCCGGAAGCTGGTCGCCTTCATCTCCGCCATCCCCGTCAACCTGCGCGTGCGCAAGAACGTCGTCACCTGCTCCGAAGTCAACTTCATGGTCGTGCACAAGAAGCTGCGCGGCAAGCGCCTGGCGCCCGTCCTCATCAAGGAGATCACGCGCCGTAGCAACCTGCATGAGATCTGGCAGGGTCTCTACACTGGTGGTGTGGTGCTGCCCAAGCCCGTCAGCACCTGCCGCTACTTCCACCGCGCCCTCAACTGGCAGAAGCTGTACGAGGTCGGCTTCAGCCCGCTGCCCCCCAACAGCAAGCCGCAGTACCAGATCCGCAAGTACCAGCTGCCAGACAACACGTCGACTAAGGGTCTGCGTGAACTGCAGGAGAAGGATATCCCCCAGGCGAGCGCCCTCCTGAACAAGTACCTCAGCCGCTTCGACATGGCGCCCGAGTTCTCGGAAGAGGAGTTCAAGCACTGGTTCCTGCACAAGAAGGAGGCTGGTGAGCAGGTCATCTGGACCTACGTTGTTGAGGTTTGTCTTTTTTACTGCCCCTTGTATGGGTAAGCACTACTAACACATGACAGACCAACGGCAAGATTACTGACTTCTTCTCCTTCTACTGCCTCGAGTCTACTATCATCAACAGCACCAAGCACCAAGTCATCCGCGCCGCCTATCTCTGGTACTACGCCTCCGAAGTCGGCCTATCCAAGCCGGTCGACAAGGAGGCGCTCAAGCCGCGCCTGAACTCCCTTATCGGCGACGCTCTCATCCTGGCCAAGAAGTACAAGTTCGACGTCTTCAACGGCCTGTCTCTGCTGGACAACGGTCTGTTCCTGGAGCAACAAAAGTTCGGACCTGGCGACGGCCAGCTGCACTACTACCTGTTCAACTACCGTGCTGCCCCCATCGCTGGCGGTGTTGACAGAAGAAACAAGCTCGACGAGGAGAACCTCAGCGGAATCGGCTTGGTTATGTTGTAAGCAGGGGATGAAAATAACGCGGGAGGAACAACCCAGGAGGGAAAGCACAGCGCATGTATGCATGTATACCGGCGTTGGAGGAGGAGTGCAGAGGTATCACAACGAATAAATTTAAAAACAAATAACCATCACGACCTGCAGCTACCAATGTATGCCCGTTCTTTGTCATGATCTTTGCTTCCGAGAGACCATTACGCCAAACCCCGTTGAAACGGCCTATTGTTTAGAAGAGGGATACTTCTCCTCTACCGTGGCAATCCGTTCCTCGAGCCACTTGTTCATCCAACGCACCCTGTCCATGATCGGCGCGTGCCCCATGCCCTCGATAATCTCAACCACGGCAGGCTTGAGGTGCTCGGCCAGCAGGCGTCCGTGATGCACGTCAATCATGAAATCGCCGGTGCCGTGAATGACGGCAATCCTGTCCCTCCCGACGGCGTCGCCGAGCTGCTTCAACTGCTCGGGCGACTTGTGATGCCACCCGGCCCCGACCAGCTGCATCAGGAACCCGCGAATGCTGAAGAGGCCCGGCGTGTTCCGCTTGACCAGCTCCTGGGCCTGGAACCGCTGGAAGTTGTTCTCGAAGCGGCCGTAGCCCTGGCCGCCGTCGGCGGGCCCGCACTTGGGCGTGTCGTCGTTGGGGAGCTCGGCCGCCTCGTCCGGCATCACCAGCCAGTCGGCGGGGAAAAGCTTCAGCGCCGTGTCCTGGATGCTGCGGTCGACGGTCTTGGGGACGAACATGCTGGCGCGGTCGACGAGGTTCTGCAGGAACGGCTTCGTGTTCTCGATCCAGGGGGCCGTGCAGAGGAAGGTGACGCTCGCGAAGAGGTTCGGCGCGGCGAAGGCGAGCTCCTGCGAGATCATGCCGCCCATGGAGATGCCGAAGAGGTGGACGCTGCGCGGGTCCGTCCAGCCCACGTGCTTCAGGACGTCGAGGGCGTCGTAGGCCATGGCGGACGTCGTGTAGCGGCCGTAGGGGACTTCAGACCCGCCCATGCCGCGGTTGTCGAGGATGAGGACGGAGTACCGCGAGGCGTTGTCGTGGCCAAAGTACTTTGTTTGGCGCTGCCATGAGGTCTTGACGCCCGCCAGACCCATTATGAACTGGGGTTTTTCTGTCAGTAAGAGTTTCGGAGGGCGAGAAGGGTGGATGGGTTGGCTAGTACGAGGATTTTGGACGGGCCGTGGCCGTGGATTTCCCAGGCGATGTTAAAGGGCCCATCGCGACCTTTGGCGACTTCACATTTGCCTTCACTGTCGGGTTCGAGGTTCCATATGGTTGATGGGTAGGACGGGTGCTTGATTGTTTCTTCCACTGTGGGGAAGACGGGGGTTCTGGATGAATGTGTTAGAGTTGCGGTGGTTCAGTTTAGTAGTGAGATGAAGATGTTTACGCTGTGGTCATGGCTGCGGCCGTGGTTCCTGCGAAGGTTTTGCTCCTGAAGGCTAAAGATAAAGTTGTTTTGTAGATCTCAAAGTCTCGACAGAGAGCGAAATAGCATCTATCGTTTCCTGTTCACAAAGGCTAGATAGATCAGAAAGAAGTGGTTTGTTTTTTTTTTCCCTTGGGAGAAATCCGGCGGTGGCAATTAGTGTTACAGATCAGTTTGGATTAAGACTGTGAACCGGTAGGATTTGAGAGCCAGAGCTCGATTGCTTTGGCCGCCTCCCTTGCCAAGAGCATGCGACGGAAGAAGCAAAAGTCGAAGTTCAAGAAGGACCAAGGTTGCGAGGTTTTTTTTTTTTTTTTCGAAGCGCTCAAGTCGGAACCGTTCCAGTTTAGGGGTGCTGCATATTGAAGAAAGAACCCGGTTTGCGCGGCGATCATGGGATGCGCCTTAGCTTAATGGAAGTGAGGGTAAGGTGACGTTGTTTGTCAAGCGTTAAAGTTATGAGTGTACATAAAGCACCACGAAACCATTGGTGGGCATAGAAGTACCTCTGTATCAGCAATAGCTCAGTTCCACATGGAGACATACCTCGGCACCGAGCTCAAACGTGTGTTGGGAGCTCCCAGCTCAGCTCATGAGAGCTGGTGTGAGACACTGTATCCATGCGGCGGTGGCTTTCTAGAAGTTAAGTACATCAGATGGTGCGGAATAATGCTTGGTTGAACCATTCAAGGTTCTATTACCTCTAAGATTTATCCAATCGTATTCGAGCGCGTAAAGTATTTTGAAAAAGCAAATTGAAGGGCCATACGTCCAGCTCTCTTCCATCTCAAAGGGCGGAACCTCGTCCGTGGATACGTATCTTTCAGAATGGACATGTAACCCTGGAGCTCGAGCCACCTGCTGACTCATGGCGGACTTCGACATTTGCTCACCGCCTTCCTTCTACTAACCTCACTTCGGCAGAATCTGTGAGCTGGCGCAGCTGTGAGCCTGTTTGGTTTCCACATTCACCACCTCGTCATATCAAGATACCCCCAGCACTAGTTACAAAATACGACGAAGCAACTTTATAATCGCCACAAGCCGACGCAACCCCGATATAGGCGCAATCGAAGTGACCTGATATCCTCATCATGCTACACGTATAGCTACATCTACGCTCCATCATGTGGCTCTCGGTGCCATCAACCGACAGCCTCACCCGGCCGCGCATCGCAGTCGCCGTCTTCTCCGCCATCGCCGCTCTCTCGGTCAGCTATTATGCCTACCAAGCCAACCGAGACCAATATGGAGATGGCGTTCCTGGCCCTGGACTGCACCGGAGCAATGCTGTCCGCCGCAACCACAGACGAGCGCGGCGAAACTCGGTATCCTCTGAGGGTTCTCACGGCGACGAGAACGCCGACATCGACGCAATTAACCCCCTGAACGATACCGATACGATAGTAGACGGCGGTACTGTTGACGAGTGGTGGAATGACCCCAACGGACTGCAGCCCCAGGCCCGCGCTGGGCACAACATTGTCAGCCTGCTTTTCAGAGTCTCCGAGGACAACGCTCGACGAAATGCTTGCGTACACAGGGGCTGCGCGTGTAACGCCTGCGGCATGGTCCCTATTCGTGGCGTACGTTACCGTTGCGCCAACTGCGCCGACTTCGACCTGTGCGAAACCTGCGAATCGCAAGGTGTTCACATTAAGACGCACATCTTCTACAAGATCAAAGTTCCCGCACCGCCCTTCGGTCCCCGTCAGATGCAACCCGTCTGGTACACCGGTGACCCCGACACATGTATACGGAATCTGCCTCGATCTCTAATGGCAAAGCTCAGCAAAGAGACTGGCTTCGAAAGGCCCGAAATTGAGGCCTTCTGGGAGCAGTTCACTTTCATGGCAAACACCGAGTGGCGAGAGGACCCGGACGACCTACAGCTTGCGATGGACAAGAAAACCTTCGAGCGGTGCCTGGTGCCGTCAGGCGGCTCTCGACACGCGACGCCGAACCTGATACACGACCGCATGTTTTCATTCTACGACACCAACAACGACGACCTGATCGGCTTCACTGAGTTTCTACATGGACTGGCCTACCGCAAACGGAAGGACAAGCTGCGCAAAATCTTCGAAGGTTACGATATCGATGGGGACGGCTTTGTCAACCGCCGCGACTTTTTGCGCATGTTCCGCGCCTACTATGTTCTCTACAAACAGATGCATCGCGATATCCTGGACGGCCTGGACGACCAGCTCATGGGGAGCACCGAAGCTCAGCAGCTTGTGGCTAGCAGACAGCCGTTGAGCAGCTTGTTTGGTCGTGAAGGCAGGGTTCCCCGCGCTGACGGCAACAACCGTAGTGACGGCAAGATATTCCACCCCAACGGCGACGTCGAGTTGGAGCCCGGTAGAAACGGCGTTGTGGGAGAGGACAAGGGCGACACCTCATCGAGAGAGGACGTCCTGACTAGGCTCTTTGCTCCCTATATCGGCAGCCCTTGGCAGGTTCAGATGCGCTCTCCAGATAGTGAACCAGACACGCCGTACTGGGACGCTCTGCTCAACCCGCCTACTAGCATCGACGACCTGCCCGACCTGCTCACTGGTCAACGCCGTGAGCGTAATGAAATGGACTTTGACTTCGACCTCGAGATCGGCGGCTCAGATGGTGAAGAGGAGATAAACAACAACTCCGATGCGGAGAACAGGAGTTCCACTGGTCGCCCTACCGGCCCGGCCAATGATTCAGAGAACAGGACTGGGAGGGTCGATTCCGAACAATTTACTAACAGTATGCCCACTGAGAGTCAACTGCGGGCCCAAGTTATCAACCACAAGAGGCAATTAGCCCCTGATATTGAAAGAAAGCGGCGACAGGCCGCTAGAAAACAACTACACGACAGATGGAAGAGGAGACAGTTTTATCTCGATGAGGAGGAGGGTGGATCGGCCCCCGATGGCTGGCAGTCTGATGAGGATGTGTTGGTGAGCCTCAACGGTGTCGCTGAGAGCTCAAAGGCAGCTCAGCAACAAATCTTGTCGCCACGCTCCAGGTCGTCGTCCAAGGTGCGATTTGCCGAAGATACGGACGACTATGAAATCAGATCCAACCCTTCAACGTCTTCTAGGAGCGTGCCTGAACGTTGGGGAGGCATGGAAATCCCAGGCGAGGAGCGCGATGCTGGCAAGGAGATTCTTTACCAGGTCACCCAGCAGGCCTTCAACGAGCTTCTCGATGCCATCTTCAAAGATAAGGAGGATTTGGCTGTTAAAGCAGCAGCAACCAGGTCCAAGCGAGAGAAGCACAGGCATCTCTTTGAGCTTTTGACTGTCGACGAGCCCAAGTCCAAGGCAGTTGAGCCACGACAGCCGCGCAAGGCATTGGATGAGGGCAAACCGATTGCCGAGCGCTCTTTGGAAGAACTTCTGTTGACTAGCGGTTACAGAGTTGAGGGTTCCGGTAATGGAGAGGACGCAAATGCCACCGAAGAGCCCGAAAGAGTAATCGAAGAGATTGATGATTCAGAAGAGGAGGCAAATCCGGAAGTGGATGAGAACACGGCGGTTGTCGAGGAGGTCGAATACAGAGACCCCACGATGCCCCAGTTCCGCCCCAACAGTGACGCACCCGTTGAGCCCATTGCATCGGATGCCACACCACCTTCATCAGATGATTCATCGTCATCAAAAACGAAGGGTCTCAAGTCAGCCATGAAGAAGAAGTCTGGCGAGTCCTCGAAGCAGTCGGCCCGTACCATCCCCCACTCCACTCTCCTGGAGTGGAAGCGTCTTGACCTGGCAGAGAAGGAAGCCGCCGACCGCGGTGGCTGGGGCAAGCTCAGCTTCGACGAGTTTGAGGACGTCTACAAGAGCCAGGAGAATGCCGGCAACAGGCTCGACTACTTGGGTAGCTGGGTGGATTTCTGCATACCATAGAACGGATTCAATGATCCAGAACCAGAAAGGTTGCTACATTTAACTGCCTTGGAAGCCATTCCAGACTCGGGCTCCCTCAGCGGTTCTGTGAGCGAGAGCTCCGACATATCTTCAGTCTCAAGTTAGTGGACGCCTAAGGAGGGTGAGGCTTTTGATCTGTAAGTTGCAGATGCGTTTGATAACGTAACTCCTCCCGAGGGGATGCTGGAGGAGAGCAACTTTGGCTGTCACCGGCGTTGATGGATAGGGCACCGGGACAAAGGGGAAGAATTAGCCTGATGGCGTGTACCTGTATTTTTTATCCTTCCGTCCCTGTGTCGGAATGTAACCGAACCGCCGTTGGGCGTGATGATAACCAGCCGAGATGAAATAATGGCAAGTGTGCCTGATGGATGTGACTACAAATCTCGAAAAATTGAAAAGCGTAGAGTGATTTTGACTTGTCTTTCTAGTGATTACAGCAAAGACATCCTAAGGAGCCAAGATTCTCCCTCCCTCAGTAAATATCGTCGCACCCGTGACAAACCCATCCTTCATAATATACAAATATGCTTCCACCACGTCCTCCGGCCGCCCAAGTCGACCGGTAAGACATTTGCTCCGGAACAACTCGATCGTCTCCGCCGGCAACGTCTGGAACAGCTCCGTAGTGACCGGTCCCGAAGATACGAGATTCACTCGCACGGGCGCCAAGCTGCACGACAAACCCCTGACGAGTCCCTCCATCGACCCGGCGGCGGAGTCGGCGACAGCCCAGCCCGGCATCGGGCGATGCGAGCTCGAGCCGTTGGTGAATGTGACGGACGTGTCGGGCGTGTGCCGGATGTACTTCTCCGAGCCATTCAGAAGGCCTGCGAGGATGATTGGTGCGTGAGCGCGGAGGCTGAAGGCCGCGTGGATATCCTCGGGAGTCGTCTGGGGAAGCGGCGGGAGAGGCGGGGCCAGGTCGGCCGTGTAGACTACGTGGTCTATCTTCTTCTCGCCGTCCGCCGTCGCTTCGTCCAAGAGACGAGTCAGATTTGTGCGGAGGTTAGTGAGGTCGGCGAGGTCGATGGTGTAAGTTGAGACTTGGCCCGGGGAGACGATGGAGGCGTAGGTAGTTTGCAAACGGTCCGCGGCGTTGGCTAGCTTTTTGGGATTGGATGAGACGAGAATAACGCTGGCGCCATGCTCGATGGATGCTTCGGCTGCTGCGAATCCTAGACCTTGAGAGCCGCCTATTATGAGAACTCGAGAGGAGCGGAGCTTGTTCAGGTATTTGAAGTTTTGGGTGGCCATGGTGTTTGAGGATAGGTGGTGTTAATGATGTTTGTATGTGTGTTGAGAATGGTAAATTTGGAACGGAAGTGTAGATATATCAGAGGTTTGAATCTCGATTTGAAGAAGTCTCTTGGGATTATATTTTTAGGCATCCGTATAACACAAATGTGATGCTGTCTATATACTTTTCGAGGAGAAGACGGTTAAGTAGGACGTCCGCCGAACCGGACGGACGAAAAGCTGCCACCCAATAAAGGAGATCCACCTCCGAAATGATAGTCTGGTGATTGAGGATATCTTATTCTTCTTTGATGGGTTCTTTTACTCCAGTTTGTCTCTAGTTTTGGGCAATGTGGTTAAGATTGTGCGTCATGAAGACAAGATCACACAATTGGTGGCAGTGGACCAAATTCGGTATCGGGTTCGGGCAGCGAGCGGAGGAAATTCTAGATCTGCGGTTCAATGGATCGATCGATAACTAAACAAGGTTAAGGGTATCGCAGCCAGAGATGCGACACCAAGCGTTTTCAGCTGCTTTAGGCTGTCTTTCTCATCAAAAGTCCGAGTCGGGTCCGCTGCCGCGCATCCCGCGGGGCACACAGGGCCGGGCGGTCCATTCCGTGATAGCTCGGGAAACTAACGACATCTCCGACTGCAGAACATGACTAGGTTGCGACAGCTTCAACAAGCTGCGACCCAATGAACTTGCCTCTCACAGTCCTCAGTGATGGGTTCCGCCTCAAAAATCCATCCATCCAATTCCTCCCAAGTGGCTCAAACTCGCCAGCGACCGCTAGAACTCGCTGGGCAAGTTCCTTGAGTTCAGTGTTGGTCGGTGCCAGGCCGAGAGAGCCTTGGGCGAGTGCCCAGTTGGCGAGATGTTGTTCTTGGTCAGGTGACAGCCTCTGTAACTGAGACCTGCTCTCCCTCAGTGTGCCGGCACCATGTAATCGCCCCCGAAGAGTCGACTCTGGTACTTTTCGTTTGCGGGCGGCTGCTCGAATACTGATGCCAGTTTCCGTATCTTTGATTGCTTTTTGCATTGCTTCTTCAGTATATTTAGCCATTGCGAGTATACTGATTTTGCTTCTTGTGTAAAAGAAGTGCGTTGTGGTAATGCGGGGTATGGTGTTGTGAAAGGGGAAAAAGTGCGCGGTTATGGGGTGTGTGGGCTGGAATTTCTTTATTCTGAATCGGGCTCTTTTCTTAGAGTCTGCTATCTGTTGTTGAACGAGTCACAGAATTCAAATCTGTCCTTAACAAGTCCATCAATGACACAGGTCTAGTACATCTTTCTCTCCCGGTAGATTCGTCTTCACTGGAAACTATCCCGCTACAACTCCTGATTGCCTTTATGGTAGTAATGTGATGTGCCTTCGCTTCTAACTTGAGACAGACTTAGGCCATTACCCGAAAACAATTTCTATAGGACGAAAGATTCGCGAAATTTGGACAAAATATTCCTTTTATTTGATGCCTGCTAAGACATTGTGAAGACCTAGAAAGGTTGGAGTAATATATTGCTACACAAGTGTATTTGTGCTGGAAAACATTAGACACCCTAATTTCTCGTCTCGCAAGAACCTGATATCAAAATGAAAGATTCAGAAACCCCTGCTATAATCACTCTGGGGGTTTGCTAAAGTCTCCAGGAAGAGCGGAAAACATGACATCGGAACTCAGATCAGAGACGCGTCCGAGGAGCTTCTCAAGGAGACGATATCCCGCCCCCTGGGCATACTCTGGGAGTTCTGCACCAAAATGTTAGCTAATGATCCATTAGAAGAAGGGACATCGGAAAACAAACCATGTCCAGCAGTGTACACCCTAGCAAAGTTCAATCCTCTTTGTTCAACCCAATCGCCAACCTTGCCAGTAGCGCTTTGGGAAGACAAGTCCGTATAAGCGGCAGGCAAAAAGAAGCTCTTGTTGGGGAACTCGTCGAAACCTTGCTGGCCATTCCACGTCATGTTCTGCAGCACCATCAACGTTCCGTTAGTAGGAACGCGGTAGTCTTGATTCCCGTTTGCAATGATGAAGTTGTTGGTGTGCTCAATCACCCGCGTCAGCGCGCCTGAGGTGAAGGGGTCTGCACTCTGATCACCCTTTTCTCCGAAGGGGTTTTGATCGTTGCACATCTTCCAGTCCTTCTGTCCGGGGGGGATATGGATTGCCTGGCGCATTTCGGGCAAGTTGGGATAGCCATGCCAATTCTTCTTGTCAAATGTAACCGGCACAGTAGCATTGTCGCCATCGGCGGCCCAGAGAAGGGGATCTCCCGGGTTTGGGCAGCCCTGGGAAATGTGGTAGACGCTGCTACAAGGGCTAATGTTCGCCAGACCATCGTAGACTGTGTGTGATATCTGACACTCAGCGCTCACGTTGCCGGGAGGGAAAGGCCCTGGTGGCGGGAACTTGAAGTACTTTTCGCGCATCTCAGCAAAACCGCAGGCCTCATCAGCAGCGGCAATACGGTCCCAGTAGTCGTCGACCCCAGGATACAAGCCCATGACGTTGTTGTACTCCTCGACGAAAGGCTTCGTGACAACCTGCTGCTGGAAGTCGTTGGGCACGCTACGGATGTACGGGCTGAACATCATGGCGCCAGATAGGTTATAGTTGGCAGATTGTTTGGACTTGATCATTGCGTCGCCGATGTAGGGGATGTAGAATCCTGCATAACTCTCACCGGTGAGATACGTCTTTCGGCTTTTTGTACCAAAGGTCTCCATCCAGTTGTTGTAGAAACCAAGAAACTGTTCAGCTATTTCTTCTTCTGTGGTCGCGTTGGGCGATCCAACGGAGAAACCAGTGCCAGCCGGTTGGTCGACATATAACATGTTTGAGAGATGGGACCAGCTATAGATGTTGTAAACTGGGCGGTACGCAGACTTGAACCACGTGAAGGGGCCATGTTCTGAGATGAGACCGATGAGAGAGCTGCATCCCGGACCGCCGTTCAACCTGTCAACCGTCAGTAAATGTTTAACGACAAAGGGCTGTCCGGTATGTTTTGAGGCCAACTCACCAGATAGTGACTTCGCTAGAGGCGTTTTGATTAGTGGTTGGGAAGTACCTATATGCGATCTTATTAGAACAAAACGGTCAAACATGGAAAAATCAGTCTCATAACCAACCAGAAAAATAATTGCCTTGTCTCATTTGCCTCTTTAGAGATAGGCATTAGACCAGCATAAGATTCTCCGAGATCCCAGTCAATAAAAGGAACACTTGTGCCGTTTACAAGGTACTCTGATTTGTATTAGCTCATGCGGCTAGAGAGAGTACCACTGGGACAGCATCTCACTTTGGGTCTTTTCATTCAAATGTTGATACTCGCCGCTAGCTGCTCGCTGCTGAATGTGACGACGGCTTGAACCATGCCTTTGCTCGACCAGTTTTCTAACAGGGTCGTACCCATCAACTCGCCAGTGTGCAAGAACCGTGCATGGCAACAGGGCCAACAACAGGACACGGAGAGACAACTTGGGCGCCATTGTTCTTCAAATTCCAGAACTGGAAGTTTCTTTTTTTCTGACGATATTGACCTTGAAAAGCGCCGGCAAAGTATAATGTATTTAAACACAGCCGCCAGCGCGACAAATCTCACAACAGCTACATCTAACTTGTTCTAAAGCAGTGGTATCCTGCAATTTCCTATTCGGCAGTGCCGGCTGAGAAGCCCAATAATCGTCTAGAAACCGATAGACTAATGCGACCTTGCCGTTAAGAGTTGTACCTATTCCTATCACTAAGTCTGCCGTCAACAAGGTCCCAAAACTTTAATTATTTCCTATCCAAAACATTTTGGGCAACTCTTCTCAGTGCGTGAAGACGTTTTATTGGCGGAGAACTTACCAGGAACTCGGCTCGGTATGAAGCATCTGCCCGAATAAATTTTGCGACAGGCTCCGGTCCAACTAGCCGGAAGCGCACTTTTGCTTTGGTCAGGAGAAGACTGTGCAGTTAATATAACGTATCCCCCTTTTACGAAGCGCAATAAAACCTTAATCTAAGCGAGAAACGAGATGTAATGCAAGCAAGTCTGTCATGAATCAATTTCTTGTGGATACATGAAAAGGGATGCCTAACCAACAATTGTCAAACTACGATCAGCTCCATTATGGGACGAACTGATCATATGCATGCCGAGTAAGATCGAACGGAGATTATATTACACTCGTATGGAGAACGTCGGCTGACGGTAACTGAGCTTGACGATCAGCTGCCGGTGTAGGGATCTTTTGACTAACACAACGAACCACATCTCCACATTTGCCTGGAGAATCGTGGCGTTGGGAACTGCAGAAACCACTGGGATCGACATCTTTAACAGTCCAACGAACTAAATGCGAATTCGAAATTGCCATTATCTCTTTGGCTAAGGCATGCATGGGACAAATGTGCCCCAGAAACCGTCCGCATTTCTCCTGTCGACAGCGTAAATCGCCCTTGACGATCGCGGTTCACAACCGATTGGCCACTTATCGACACAAAATATGCTGTGGGTATGCTTCCCTTCACATGATAGCTTTTCTTTAGCCGTCGTCCCTTGAAGGAACTGGGAAGTTGGAAGCTGAGTATATTCCTTGTCGCCCCCACCATAAGTAGCTGCAAGATTCCTTGGGCACCCCATTCGTACGTGTTATGAAGAGTAGTGCATAGTAGAAAACAACCTTTGCTCCTGAACTGCGAGCTTGACAGACGCCTTCGAGCTCGCTTTTCCCTAGATTCCCAAGAAGAAAGATTTTCTATTAAGAAGAGAGGCGATTCTTAGTAAAATCGTCTCAAGTATTTTGACCATTGACATACTATGGAATTCCCACAGCTAGTAGATTTCTTGAATAAAACCAAGCCCGACGTCACGATAGGTGAGGTTATCTTCGCTGTAGCGGCTAGAAGCAAAATCTACAGGAAACTACAGTTGAGCCAAGATTCGGTTGCAAGAGTTTCTCACCATGCTCCGGTTGCTCAAGCATTTTAGACACAGGTACAAAGACGCTATGCATTGTGACTGCCAGATCTCTGCTGAAAAGCTCTTCCTCGTCGATCATACCAAAGACACGCCACCTCCAAAGAGTCTTTTTTATGCTATACAAGTCCATGTTCCCCAAACAAAACCTTTAGCCTGGACCCTGGATATGTAACACTTGAGTAGCAGTGAACGAGACTAATTTGAAGAGTCAAATATTACCTCTAAGTCTAAAATGTAGAATGGAATCTTGATCTGGAAGTAGAAGACCCTGATATCTAATAACAGGGGTTGTAAGACTACTGCTACGTTACGACAACGAATAACGTTAGCGAGGTGGAGGACTGCATACCTATCGTCTCATAACAGGCCCAATATTTAGTATAAAGTAGTTGTACTAAAACCTGCCATCCTTAATAACCAGATTTCTTTGGGTCATAAATCTCAGCGTTGAGGAGGGCGAGTAAACGAGAGCTAGCTTCACTTTCGCCCCGGTTCCGTTTTACCTCTTGTCGAATGTCTTCTTCATCTCCCTTCTCCATATATGATTCCATGGTGGAATAATCAGATCCAAAACTATGTTCCTCGAAAAAGGACACACCCTTGTTCCATCCAAAGTCGTCCCGAGTTGACGGGTGTAGCAGTGATTGTAGTGGGTCGTCGTGCGTGAGAAGGAGCATGAGAATATCGTCATAATGTAATTTAAAGTTTCCTTTCATTTCTGGTTTCCGGGAAATAGAATCATAGTTCAGTTGGCTCACCCAGGCTTCGGATAGTATTTTCAAAGGGTTTGCTCCAGTTTCATCTCGAAAAAGCATCTGTAGCGTGAGCGTAGGGTGTAGCCTCCCAGGCACGGCCCAGCTGTGAAATACGTAGACTGACCGATGTGGCAAATCGGCCTCATATCCTAGATGCGACGAATGGTTCACCTTTGGTTCCTTCTCCACCCAAGGTATTTTGACCGGCCGAAGAATGGCATACGCGTAATGAGACATATTATTTTTGTTCCGTTGACCCCATAACAATACGGCCAAAACATCTCCAGGTCCAACGTCGGCGTTGACGTAGAACATTGTTGTTCGTACTGCTTCTGAGCGCGGAATTTTGTCGTCATCCTGATAGTTGTACAGAATCTTCATGGTCTTGAGATCAGAGGGTAGGTAACGTTTGAAACTTCGACGTCCTTGGCGATTTGGTGTGTCGTACCCAAGAAAGTGAGCGTTTCTAGAGATATCAGAGGGCTTCGATGCTGTAGCCTCAATCCTAAGCTGTGATTTGCCTAGCTCATATCCTTCTTTGTCCTCATGAATCAACCTCAAGCCATCAATTTCGATTTCAGCATATTCTTCTTCTTCCTCCCGTCGAGGGCCACGTAGCATAGCATGGATGGTGCGAGACGAGTGCTCTTCTTTAATGCCGCTTGACAACCATTCGACTACCAGACGCAATACTTCGATTTTCTTAGTCGCTGCCACTTCTTTGTAACCGCTGAAAAGAAGCCTTGCCACGGTGCGAAGCAGTGGGAAAGACGCCCCTTTCCCGTATACGATGGGAAGCTTCTGTCGGACGATGTCGTCCTTGGAGACAAGCGACAGAAGTGCATATATTTTGTCCTTCGGTTCGGTTGCCTTGGCTTTTTGATACTCCAAGATAACATCCACAAATGTGACCCTTTCTGGAGACCAAGCGGAACGTACATGTCGGGTACTGACATTTTTAGTCTTAGTCTCAGTCTCAGTCTCAGTCTCTGGTAGGCTCGAATCGCTGGAGTAGGAGGAGCTTCGGCTCGAAGAGATGGATGACATGGAGACTGGCCTTTGGCGCTCTCGCATCCATTTCGCCACTTCTGACATTTCCCCGAACTCTGTCCCTGATATTTTGTCAGCGCCACAAAACAGCTTGATATCTCGAGCCAGAAAGGTCTCCTGCTTGATCCAGACCCTTTCAAAATAAGACAGCTGGAGGAGTTTCTCGCCAGCCTTATTGATGGCATCGGAATCTTTGGATTTTAGAATCTCTTGCAGAGAGCCAATGCCGTCGCCAATGCCGAGACACGACGCAACCCACTGGGCAGAAGAATAAATGGCCCCCATCATGGAAACTTGAACCGACTTTTCATGGTCATCGCTCTGATTAATGCAGAGGGAATCGACCCAGAAGTTCTGATCAGTGTAGCCATGATGACGCATTTGCCATAGCGCATACCAGCAATTTAAATGCACCTTGACCTTCTGCCCGTTCACGACAATAGGCAGTAGGGGAACGGGTAAACCCCATGTGTAGGATATTGCGATATATGATGGGTAGTTCTCCTCGTCAAAGTCGTGGACCGCCAAACTGAACACGTGATCGTTGTGATCGGGCGATGGTGGCTCCAGACGAAGCAGTCTGATTTGCATGTCGGGGTGTGCAAGTGGGTCTCGTTCGTAAATTGAGGAAGACATGATGGAGTCGCTATTGGGAAGGAAAAGGCAATCCCGAGGTAGGGTAGTACTCTGGCGATGACTTAACGTCCCACACCCACTTCTGGGCACCCCCCACATTTGGGCACCCCATTTACACCAAAAACGCCGTTTTTCGAAATTCTATATTAAACTAACTACTATACTTACTAAGAAAAGAAAATATATATAAACTATGTTAAGTATAATTATAGCCATCTAAATTTTTATAAAGGTTTAAATATAATAATAGTTATAATATAGAAGTTTAAAACTAAAAGCTTTAAAATGTTAGTAGATACTAGTAACTTACTAGTATTCCTTAACATTAGAAAAATATATTTTCGCTCATATATACTTATTTAAAAAATCTAGGAAATTAATATTTATACTTATTAAAAGTATATAATTATATCTAAAAGAGATTTAAAAGTATTACTTTAGTAAATATAGTATAATTAAGGGTTAAAATTCTATAATAGAAACTTTTCTTAAGGGAAATTTTAAAATATTATTCTAAGCTTAAAGAATTTTTTACTAAGTATAAGAATATATAAATCTACTATATCTTACTTAAAAATTCTAATCATATTAGTTAAATATCTCTACCTATTTTATATATTAAGATATAGGCTAGGTAAATTAGTATTATAAATATTAAACCTTGAATTTATAATACTTATTATTAATAATACTAGTATATAGCTACTTAAGTATTATAATTAAGTCTTAATCTATTTAACATATATTTATTCTCTTTAATAAGTAAAGTATTTAGTTTAATATAGAATTTCGAAAAACGGCGTTTTTGGTGTAAATGGGGTGCCCAAATGTGGGGGGTGCCCAGAAGTGGGTGTGGGACGTTATTCAGTAGATCGGTCGCAGGGTGGTGAAACTGAAACGATTGACGAGGAAGCCCTCCGAGACAGCAAGAGATAGCTCAACCCCGAGATAATTAATGCAGGTAGTTTTAAAAACCACTCGAGACTCAAAGGAGGCTCCTGGAACGAGTAGGAGCTCTGAATTATTTCAACCTCAGATGGTTGCTGGTGAAAGACGCTCAGTAGGATGATGTTACGGCCAGCTAACTGACAGTGGGTTTGTGTTAACAGTAAGCCAGGGATTGAGAGTAGTAACAGTCGTTCCGTGGTCCTGGTCGAATAGATCGTAGATCTTCAAAGGTCTTGGTGATCAGTCAAGGCCTCAACAAGAGTCGTAGAGTAGTCGTCACTTAGGTATAGCTGAAAGTACCGGTTAGGGTAATCACAAAGTTGATTGCTGAAGAGCTATGGAAGTCTGTCCTCGAGCCCGGCTCGAGTCCATCCTATATACAAGTCCTGAACGGTCCTCCTTATCTTGGCTATGTTGGATATTTGACATATCCAACATATCCGGGGATCGGTTGGATATCTGACATATCCAACATATCCAGCCCGGGTTGTCCCTACCCCGCGTTATCCCCGAGGCCACGTGACTTGTCCATAGTTCTTCCGTTCCGAGGATCCCTGGTTACACCTGTCCGGCTGGGTTACATATGCCCTGCGTTAGCCGCCGGGATCCAGGCGGGGTCGTGTTGGCGACCATGTCCAACGGGTCGTAACATCAGGTCTCCTCTCCAAGGGTCTTGTCCTCAAGACCAGCTTAAGTAGGTCGTCTGCCCTCAGGTGGGAGGGCGCCCAACTTGCTTCCTTTAATGATGCTCACATCATGTCAGGTCGCGTCAAAAAACGAAAGGTCGTTCGATCGTTCGATTCTCGTGCGGAAAGACAAAGCAGCGCGATTCCCTCTTGAGTCTTATCTTGGGCAATCGTACCGTCATGCCTGTTTGTTCCTCCTGTGAGGTAAAGGGTTTTTCGTCGTGCGAAGCTTCTCTTTCTGATTCCTCTCGATGCGCCGAATGCGTTCGTGGCGGCAAGTCTTACTGCGACCTTCAGGGTCTCAGTGCCCAGCAACTTCGTCGGATTGGTGATCAGCATCAGAAGCTTGAGGATGCTTTGGAGAAGGCAGAAGAGGAGCGTCGTGCTCTGGACGCCAAAGTAGAGCGTCTTCGAAAGCAGAAAAAGATGTGGTTTGAAAAGATGATGCGCGCGGTGCGCCGTGGTATCGACAGTGTGGAGGAGTTAGAGCGTGTTGAGAGAGAGGAGGCAGAGGCAGAGCAGCGTCGGGTAGAACCGGTTCGTCCTTCGGCTGATTCGCCTCGTCTGCCGGTGGAGTTCACAGCGGATTGGGATACCCTGTACCCGGATGTCGCTTTGTCGCCATCCTTGTTGGCTGAGTTTGGTTTGTTAGATTCAGGGTCGGTTGTTGAGAGGCGGAGTACTCCTGAAGCGTCTCCTGGGGGTGTTGGAGGCCCTTAGTGGGTTCCTTTAGGTGGCTCTGGGGTTCCTAAACGAATGAGAGGGTGTTTATCCCGTGGCTTGTTTGATCGTGGTGGACGGATGATGGGTTGTGGTTGTCGTAGTCGAAATTGATTTTTTGGCGTTTGTTTCTCGATTCGTACTGGTGCTTGTCTTTGTTGTTCTTGTTCTTGCTGTCTCCAGTAACGTCCGAGTTCTTCCTGTGCGTTTTCGAGGCTCTGAGGTGGTTCCCATGTGTTGTCTTCGTGTCCGTATCCTTTCCACTTGACAAGGTAGCGGATACTTTTTTGTTCTTCGATGTGATCGATTATCCGTTCGACTTCGTATTCTTGTTCGGGATCTACTTCGATATAGTCCGTAGTGTACGATCCCTTTGGTGCTGATTCGAGAAGTGAAATGTGAAAGACTGGATGATACTTCATGCTGTCGGGTAGTACGAGTTTAAAGTTGACGTTGGATACCTTCTTCGTAATTTCAAAGGGTCTAAGTTTCTTGAAGTCCAACTTATCGCTTGGTCGTTTTGTTTTGATGTTGCGGCGGAGAAGGTATACACTATCCCCCTCCTTTAGAGTTGGTCCCTTAACTCTTGATTTGTTGGCGTATTTGCGCATGCGTTCGCGCACAAATTCGAGGTCTCTGGGGAGTTCCTGCTGGATCTCCTTAAGTCTGTTGATGTCTGCCACAGCTTTCAGAGCTGCTGGGCCTTGTCGAGGTTGTCCGTAGGCTGTTGGGTTGAATCCATAGTTCAGATAGAATGGTGATTCTTTTATACTTTCTCCTACTGCGCTGTTGTAGGCGAACTGGGCCATAGGTAGCAGTTGAACCCAGTTGTCTTGCTGATAGTTGACGTAGCAGCGTAGGTAGGTTTCCATGATCTGATTGATTCGTTCTGTCTGGCCATCGGTTTGCGGATGGAAAGCGGTGGACATCTTGTGGTCGGATCCTAGCTGCGAGATCAGGGATCTCCAAAACTTGGAAGTGAACAGCTTGTCTCTGTCGGATACGATTTCCTTCGGCATTCCGTGTTGGCTTACGATCACCTGCAGAAACTTGTAGGCGAGGTCTTCTGCAGTGCTAGACTCTATGTACGGGATGAAGTACGAATACTTCGTGAGTCTGTCGACGATGACGAGGACACTGTCGTAGTAGACGTTGGTCATTGGTTCTCGGGACTTGGGTAGTTTGGTGACGAAGTCCAGCGAGATAGATTCCCATGCGGTTTGCGGTACTGGGAGTGGCTGTATCTTTCCATAAGGCTGATGTCGGCTGGGTTTGCTTTTCGCACAAACCTTACAGTCCTTAATCGCTAAAGATACTTCTTGTCGTGTAGCCGTTTTGTCGTAGTGTTGGCGGATGCGTTTCCATGTCTTAGTTACGCCTTGGTGACCGTGTGCGGGTGCGGAGTATATCTCCCTAATGGCTTCAGGAGACATCCTTCCAGGCGTGCTGGTACTGTCTCTTCTGGCCATCATTAAGAGTCTGGCTGCTGGCACAAGGTCTCCGTTTTTGTCTGTTTTGAGGATAACTCGGGTTTCCTTAGGTACCTGGACCTCGTGGTCCGGTCGTCGGCTGAGGGCGTCGGCCCTGCCGTTCTCCTTGCCCTTCCGGTAGATGATTCTGAAATTGAATTCTGACAAGAATTCGGACCATCGAATTTGTCGTTTGTTGAGATCTTTCGATGTGGTGAAGTGTGCGAGGTTCTTGTGGTCGGTGTATACTTTGACCTCGTACTTGGTCCCTGAGAGTTGCGGTCTCCATTCTTTGAATGCCTCGATAATTGCCATAAGTTCCTTGTCGTGTATCTGGTAGTTGAGTTCTGGGCCGTGTAACTTGCGTGAGAAGAAGGCGCAAGGGTGTAGTCGTCCTTCGTCGTCTCGTTGGCCTAGTTGTCCTCCTATAGCGTAGTCTGAGGAGTCGGTCTCGACTTCGAATGGTTTCTCGGGGTTTGGTATAACAAGTATTGGTTCCGATGTGACTTGTCGTTTGATCTCGTTAAAAGCTTGGTCTTGTTCCTTTTCCCATTGCCATGGGATATCTTTCTTCGAAAGTCTCGTGAGGGGGTCGTTTTTGTCTGAGTATCCTTCTAGGAATCGTCGGTAATAGTTCACGTATCCGATGAAGGATTGCACATCCTTGACGTTTTGTGGTGTTGGCCAGTCTCGTACTGCTGCGACTTTGTCTTTAGACATCTTGAGGATTCCAGGGGCTATCGTAAAGCCTAGGAATTCGACTTCTTGGGTGTGGAATTTGCTTTTTTCTGGTTCCACTAGGAGTTTGGCGTCTTGTAGTTTCCGTAGCACTTGATGTACGTGCTTTTTGTAGTCTTCCAGAGTCTTGGAGAAGATTAGGATGTCGTCGAGATAAACTACGACGAACATATCGAGGTATTCTCGTAAGACGTGGTTGATCATCGTCTGGAATGTCGCGGGTGCGTTGGTAAGTCCGAAGGGCATCACAAGGTACTCGTAATGTCCTCGGCGTGTTCGAAACGCTGTCTTCCATTCTTCACCTGATTTCATCCGGATCAGGTTATAGGCTCCTTTTAGGTCGAGTGCTGTAAACCACTGGGCTCCGTGCAGTAGATCTCGTAATTCGGAGATGAGCGGTAGTGGGTAGCAGTTCTTGATCGTAATGTCGTTGAGTTTCCGGTAGTCGACGCAGAGTCGTAGTTTGCCGTTCTTTTTTGGTACGAACAGGATTGGGTATCCTGCTGGTGATGTGGAGGGTCTGATGTATCCCTTCTGTAGATTTTCTTCGAGGTAAGCGTCGAGTGCTTCTATTTCTTTCTGGTTGAGTCCGTAGATTGCTTCTAGCTTTGGCTCCTTCCCTTCCTTAAGGGGTATCTCGTGGTCGTAGTTGCTGTGTTCCGGGAGTCCGGTCTCGAGTTCTTCGGCGAATAGCTTCTGGTATTGCCGGTATTCTTCTGGGATAGACAGAAGTCGGTCTTCCTTGCCGATGTCTGTTGCTGATAACGTCCTGGCGTTTGCATCCTTGATCCGTAGGTATGCTAGAAATCTCTTCGCTTCAGGAGTCTTGAGAGGTTCGTTTGAGGCACCGTTCCGTGGTTGCTTCTCAGTGACTGAATCCTGGTCCCAATGGAGTTGGCCTGTTCTCCAATCTATCCGTGGGTTACTGTCGTATAACTATGGTCTTCCAAGGATGACATCGTACTTGTCTCCTATCTCCGTAATATCGAAGTTCAGTCGCTCATTCCGGCCATGGATCTGCAAAGGGAGTTGCGCTGTCTCTATAGCAATGCGTCCTCCGCCGTACTGGACTTGTTCTCCTTCAACGGTGCTGAGTTCGTAGCAGTCTTCGGCTGCTTTTCTTTTCCAGGTTATCTTTCTTTCATTCACCGTTCTTGGTGATATGAAGTTTCCTTGGGCTCCGCTGTCGATCATGGCGGTAGCTGTTCTTCCGTTGAGCTGTATTTAGACTTGTACATGCTCGTGTCGTTGTGTCGTGGGCGTCGTTGCGCTATATAGGGACCTTGTCTGGACTGCCTGTCGTTGTCCCTTGTCTTCGGTAGGCGAGTCTAGTTTTTTGACTGCTTGTCCGTTCCTTGTTCGTCGTTTTCTTGCTGTTTCTTCCATGCTTCGTCTTTCTTGATATAGTGGACTCGGCGCTGGTCTTGGTAGCAGTGATACCACTGTATTTCTTCGTCAGAGTCCTCTCCAGAGCTGGTGTCGTCGACTGAAGCGACTTCAAAGGCGACTTCCAGTTGGGCATGTTGACGGGCAACATCGCGAGGTGTTTCCGAGTCGTTGGGGGTGTTCTTGGTCGTTTCTGATTCGACCTGTTCTTCCAGTTCTTGGTTGATCTGGCGGATCCGTGCGGGATCTCCTTGTGCATGTTGTCGTCGTTCGATATGTGCGTCCAGCGCACCGAGTTGTCGTTGCCACATAGGGTTTTGTGAGTCCTGTTGAATCCGCTGCAGGTAGGCTTGTCGTCCTGCGTAGAGGAGGCTCAGCCTTCGCTGATTGTCTTGTTCTAATTCCTCGTTGTCGTTCATACTGTCGAGCCGTTCGATTGTCTTGCGCTCGATTTTGCTGTTGCTTCTATATCCCGCAGCGAGGGTCTGTTTAGGTACGTTGGTAGTGTCGTAACCAGATCGTTCTTGAGGTTTCTGGGGGTACCATCCTGCGTGTTCCTTACTGCTAGAGTGGATATGGCAGTTGTTATCGAAGCAGGTGGTCTAATTAAGTTGTTTATGAGGGATCGTCTTTGTAGCGATACTTGCTTGTCGTTTCTCTAGTACCGGTTGGAAGCGTTCCTTCTTAGGTAACCTACATTCGTATGCTAGGTATCCAATCTTCTAGCAGTTATAGCACTGTCTGTCTTTCTTCCAACTGTCGTTCTTTTTATCGTTTCTCTGTATAGCACTAAGGTCCATTGGTCTACTGTGGTAACCATAGGCAGTACTTTGTCGGGGGTTGTTCTAGTTGTTACGGGGTCTATTGTCGTTTCGCTGGTTGTTGAACTGGTGCTGAGGCTGCCACTGGTACTTGCGTCCTGAGTTGGGGTTTTGTCGTTTTTCGCCTCTTTCCTTTCGTCGTTCGAAAAGCCGGTTGTCGATTTTGATAGCGAGTTCGGCGTACTAGAGAAAGTCGTCAGGTCGATCAATCTTGATGATCTCGTCCTTGACTTCGTCCTTTAGTCCTTGATAGAACATGAAGATCTTGGTTTCCTCGGTAAGGTCGAGTTGAACGCTGAGTTGTCGGAAATTAGCGGAGTAGTCTTTAGCAGACTTAGTCTGCTTAAGTTATGCCAGATCTCGTTCGGCTTGTCGCTTTTCGTCGGGGTCTTGGAAGAGTGACCTGAGCGTATCCTCGAATCCTTTAAAATTGGCGTAGATATCGCGGGTCTCGGTAGTGCACTCGTCGAGGGTCTCGCATTTTAGGTACTCTTCCTGGATTGGTTCAAACCACTTGAGGGCCTTTCCTCGGAGGTAGGTGGCTGCGTGTACTATTTTTTCGGTCTCGTTAGTGAAATCTCCGTGGTGAAAGTTCTAGTAATTTTTGACCTAAATCAGGAATCCTTTGAGGGTCCCGGGGGTTCCGTCGTAGGTGACAGGCGCACTGAGCTTGAGCTTTTGTCGTCCTCCGTGGACGGGCGTGGTGACGATGTTGGCGGCGGCCCGGAGGGTGGTGATTTCCCCCTGGAGTTCCTGGATCTTCCGGAGGTTGGCGTCCCCCTTGATGTCTTCTTCCAGCTTCTTGTAGGCCTGTCCAGCGTGCTGGAGTTGCTCGTTGAGGTTTTCCATTGCTTGTCGGTTTTCGTTGACGATTTTCTGCATGTCTTTTGTCTCGGCTTCTTGTTTCTGGATTATGCGTCGGAGCTTATCGTAGCTTTCCTTGGTGAAAGAGCCATCTCCATCGGAGTCGTACTTAAGGTCCGGCATGTCGAAGTCCTCAGTGTTGGCGGGCTCCTGCGCGAGGCTCTGAGGCTGGTTGCGCGAAGAGGATGAGGATCCTGGAGTGGGTGATTTGGCAGAAGCGCGAGAAGACATCTTGTCTATACTGTTTAGTAGTTCTCAAAAGGTGACTTACTGAACAGGAGCAATCAAAGTGTTACGGCCAGCTAACTGACAGTGGGTTTGTGTTAACAGTAAGCCAGGGATTGAGAGTAGTAACAGTCGTTCCGTGGTCCTGGTCGAATAGATCGTAGATCTTCAAAGGTCTTGGTGATCAGTCAAGGCCTCAACAAGAGTCGTAGAGTAGTCGTCACTTAGGTATAGCTGAAAGTACCGGTTAGGGTAATCACAAAGTTGATTGCTGAAGAGCTATGGAAGTCTGTCCTCGAGCCCGGCTCGAGTCCATCCTATATACAAGTCCTGAACGGTCCTCCTTATCTTGGCTATGTTGGATATTTGACATATCCAACATATCCAGCCCGGGTTGTCCTTACCCCGCGTTATCCCCGAGGCCACGTGACTTGTCCATAGTTCTTCCGTTCCGAGGATCCCTGGTTACACCTGTCCGGCTGGGTTACATATGCCCTGCGTTAGCCGCCGGGATCCAGGCGGGGTCGTGTTGGCGACCATGTCCAACGGGTCGTAACAGATGAGGGGTAAACATGAGCCGAAATGGGAAATGAAGGTGGGTTGGGTGAGAAATAAATTGCTCCGGACCGTCAGCTGACACTTATCAAGTATACAGCCTGATTACAATGCAGTGTCAAGTTCGTCAAAGTCGTCCCATAAAGCCCAAAAACCGCATTGAATCAGCAGAATTGTCGAAAGAGATAAAACAGAAGCGTCTTAACTTCCTACCTTAGTCAAGGGAAATGCAACCCTAATTGGTCCTACTTCACCTAGGGAACGGGGACGTTAAGCCAAGGTTGCAGTTCTATGATCCTCTTCAGCAGTGACAGCCTTCAATAACTTCGTGATCCTATTTCATACTACATGGCCCACTCGTATAGTGGTCAACTGTACCTGTCATGAGAAGATTACTTCAAATGAAGGCTTGGGATAAATTCGATCTAATCAAGTTGTATTTCTATTTCTCTTCATCTTCAATTCCCACCCTAACTTTAAGCGCGTGTCTTACCTACTGTTAGATACTTAATTTAGCAAAGAGCTCTGTGGTATGGTAGTGAGAACCGACTTAATGACCCACTGATTATTGCTCTGAATTGGTTTTATTGCAGTCTTGTGTCTGAAGGCATGGCAGACGCCTCTGCTCTGGCGACCCATTATAATACCAAAGTGCAATCTCTCCGTTTGGTTGTTTACACAAATGTGGCCGGTTTGACACTGTCCAGTAGCTGATAGACGACATGCATACCTCTGAACTTCACTATTTCATTCCACTACCACGACCAACAACCTTTCTCACATGTTGTCGTCGAAGAAACAGAATCTGATTTAATGTCCTTGTATTTACTGTTGAGCTTCCATAGAGTAGTTGCCATAGAAATCCTCTAATTAAAGAAAGCGAACAGTTAGGCAATTGAAGACACAAGAAAATATGGCAACAACTTCAACTTCCACATTACGTGTATTTGGCTGACACGCAGGAAAGAGTGGCTATGATGTCTCAATACTACACATAAACAATTACGAGGTTGAGACAGCGTTTCCCTCACGTGCTTCGAAGCTGCGGGCGGCAAAGGAACTTCATTAAACGACCTCAATGCAATGAGAAATTTCATGGTCATGTGCCGGCTCTTATTGTCGCACATTAGACGTCGCGTGACAATTCTGTGCCGAGAATAACTTCAAAAAGGACTGTTTCTTTGCAGCCTTCTCAGGTAAGCAATTCTAAAACATTGGGGGATAGAGTCGGCGCCTTCGAGGATGAACTGGGAAGTTGTCGCAAGAAACCACAATTAACCATCATGTTTGTAGCCCCAAACTAACGCTCGTAAACATCCAAATGCTGAAACAGCAGGAGTGGAGGAGCTCTCTAGTCTTTAGCACATTCGAGTGAGTATGCCACGATTGCCCTGGCTGGTCATTTGTGTGTTCTGTTGGCAACTCAGGTTCCTAAGCAGTTCGGCGAACCGATGGTCCAAGTTGTTCTGACATTACCCGAAACCTGCGACTTGCATTGGCTTCTTGTTCCCTCTCCCGTTCATATCCACCTGGAAATCTCGAGTGTGCTATGAACTTTTGGGAAGTTTCGCGTTCCCAAACAGTTCACCGTAGATCACGACCCGCTTAATTTTCAGACGACGATCAACACCGGAATGTGACCTTAAGGGAGCCGGAAGTTGGGAGAAAGCAAATATTGTTCTAGACTACCTATCATCTGGTTACAATGCCCAGGTCTTGACCGCCTCGTGACCTTTTGACAGCCCAATATACTTTCGGACATATCAGACATACCCGTGTAAGCGAAAACTCTGTTTCATTGAGTGTCTCGAATAATTTGGATCGCCCATCTCAACGGGCACAAAACGAATAGCATGATTTAGCCCGGGCGGTCGTTCAGAGCGGCAACGGACATGTTCACAGGTCGAGCATGTTCCTGAGATTTCCAAGGTTCTTTGCGGCCTGCTAACCGGCCACGCTGCGCAGATTCTGTAGCGCTCAACATGGTTCTCCCGAGTCATAGTCGCCCAGGCCTTATCAGTATGCTGACCCATGCCTATCCCATCCTTGCGTCATAATGCGAATTTGAAAACTCCACTATATGCCTGGGTTGATGAGCTAGACCGCCTCTTGTCCCAGTTTAAAGTGCCTAGCCGGTCCCAAAATCTCAAGGAACGCCACCCGGGCCCAGTTTATTCTTAGACGGACCCTCCGCCGCCACCACAATGGATCCATCGAGGCTTGATTTTTCTCAACAACGTGGAACGTGCTTCGAAATCTCTGTGGCCGAACTTATTCCGATCTATCTTAGAAAACGCGGCCGGCCTCAGGGGTAACCAGCGGTGAACTGTAATCTTGATCATTCAGACCACAACACTCGTAGCCTTTCCCTAATTCCCCTAGCACGTCCTCATCATCATCACCTCTTTTCATTTTCGACTAGAATGCCTCACAGCACAGAAACCCTCAAGCTTACTAGCAACAACTTGCCTTTGATTTCTTCGCAGCAGGGAGAACAAAGGGTGAAAGCCCCTACCTACGACCGTAATGGCGTAAAGGAGGGAATCGTCCACGTCGGCGTTGGCGGCTTCCACAGAGCTCATTTGGCCGTCTACATCGACCATTTGATTCAGAAGCACGGCCAGCGCGACTGGGCAATCTGCGGTGTCGGTCTCCGACCCAACGATGCCGCCATGCGCGATGTCCTGAGCGCTCAGGACCATCTGTACACCGTCATCGAGCGCTCGGCCAAGGGCAGCTTCGCCAACATCGTCGGCAGCATCAACTCATTCCTCTTCGCGCCCGATGACCGCGAGGCTGTCATTGCCAAGATGGCTCACCCGGACACTCACATCGTGTCCCTGACCATCACGGAGAGCGGCTACTACTACAATGAAAACACCCACGAGCTGCAGGCTGAGCACCCCGATATCCAGCACGACTTGGCCAACGAGAACGACCCCGTCAGCACCTTTGGCTTCCTGTACGCTGCGCTCGCCAGACGCCACGCGCAGGGACTCAAGCCCTTCACCGTTTTGTCTTGCGACAACATGCAGAAGAACGGCTCCATCACCCGCCACATGCTGACGTCGTTCGCGCGTCTCCGCAACCCGGATGTCGCCAAGTGGATCTCGGAAGAGGGCGCTTTTCCCAATGCAATGGTCGACCGCATCACCCCCAGCACCTCTCAAAACGACATCAAGTCGCTGGCGGACAACTTCGGCATCGAGGACGCATGGCCCGTCGTCACCGAGCCCTTCATGCAGTGGGTCGTCGAGGACCAGTTCAGCGACGGCCGCCCGCCCTTCGAGAAGGTCGGCGTTCAGGTCGTCAAGGGCGTGCACGAGGTAGAGCAGTTTGAGAAGCACAAGCTCCGTCTGCTGAACGCCAGCCACTCCGCCATGGCTTACGCGGGACAGCTTGCCGGCTTCAAGTACGTCCACGAGGTCATGGAGCACCCCGTCTACCGCAAGTTCATTTGGCAGATGATGCAGGAGGAGGTCAAGCCCCTTCTCCCCGAGATCCCCGGCGTCGACATTGACGAGTACTGCAACACGCTCATGGAGCGCTTCTCCAACCCTACCATCATGGACGGAATTCCCCGTGTTGCGCTGGGCGCCTCGGGCAAGATTCCCCAGTTCATCATGCCTTCCATTGCCGAGCAGATCTGGGTGACTGGTCCTTTCCGCCGTCTGTGCTTCGTTGCCGGTGCTTGGTTCCGCTACATCAACGGCGTCGACGACGAGGGCAACTCGTTCGAAGTTGATGACCCGATGCGGGAGGAGTTGCAGGCTTTGGCGAAGGAAGGCGGCAATGACCCCCGCCCTCTTCTCAGCCTCAAGGTTCTGTTCGGCGACGATCTTCGTGGCGACCAGCGCTTCATCGACGAAGTCTCCAAGGCTATGGAGCTTATTTCCAAGGACGGCGTTATGGCAACTCTTCCCAAGTACGTCAACTAAAAGACGTCAGGGATATGATGAGTTTGTGGAATTGTTTTAGCACGTGGGTTTTTTAATGTATTCATGAGTATGTATAGATGTGATAGACATTTAGAGGGAGCGATTATGAGGGAACATTGATAGAATTAATATAGGCGAATGTCGTCATCATCTATCGTTACGAGCCATTTGGTCTGTGAATATTCGAAGTGAAATTCAGTTACTGCTGACAAGCTCGTTGGTTTGGTGATAAAGCGGCAGATTAAGCTGTCGAGAATTATGTGGATAGGTACCATAGGTTTTAATGACTTTTTTGACTTTGACAATACATATTGAACGTTGACAGCACAACAAGCTACATCAGTATGTTCGGATATGACCCTACTCGGGCTGCCAAACGAAAGAAAAACTCCGGCACCAAAAGCCATGCTTAAAATATCGCTTGTCAATTGTTTGATTGATTAATGCATCTATCTGCTTGGGTATCATCATTCATGATGGGCAGGAAGTCAGCCCGTCGCGACAAGGGTAGTCGTTCTATCCATGAAAAAAAAATAGCTGCTTTCCGCAGCCTAGGCTAGCCCCAATGCAAAGTCTATCGTGTCGTTTACTCGTCGTAAATGACGCAAACAACCTCGCCAGTGATGGAGATGTTTGCAATAAAGTCCTTCAGAAGACCAGTCTCCACGTCTCGCTCAATGACAACCACACGGCCATCTTGCTGAAGTCCTACAGCAACCTGGTCGCCGGCCTTGTTGATGGAGAACTGACGGGGGAATCTGCCACCGGAAGGATGCAGTTGAGTGAAGTTCAAGTGGCCTGTCTCGTGGTCAATGGCAAATGTAGCCATGGCGTCAGAGACAATCTGAGTGCTGTTGTTAGGGTCGAAGTTGGGAATCTTGAAAGTGTTCACGCCGCGAGATGAGATGATCAAGTACTTGGAATCAGGCTGTTTACAAATTAGCAAAGTGCATTCGAGCCAAGCTCTTGTAAACACTTACAGATACGTGGACTTCGGCCGCGGACGCTCCAGCAGGGACGACGTTGTCCGGTCCGTGAGTACCGACGGAAAAGACTTTTTCGAAGCTCAGAGTCTTGTTGCAGTTGTACTTGACCTCGTAAGAAGTAATGATGTTATCAAGCTCCGCAAGGAGGAAGAAGAACGTCTTCTCTCCGGCGACAAGAAACCTAGCGTGTCTGGGACCGCTGCCAACTGCCGCTTGAAGAGGAGCAATGGGCGTCAATTGGTAAGTCTCGTGGTTAATTTGGAACACCCGCACTAAGTCAGCTCCCAGATCCGGCACTAGGACGTACTCCCCCGTGGGGTCCACGATGGCTTCGTGGGGATGCGGGGCAGCCTGCGCGGGCTTAGGGCCCGGTTGGTCCAGAGTGTAAGTCCAAGACTGCAGCCGCTTGATATCGGTGGGATCAGCCACGGAGAAGACCTCGAAAGAGGATGCTGGGCTACAAGATCGGTTTGTTAGTCATTGAATCAGTCGGTTTCCCACTTTACCTGCACCGGTCTCGGGGCCTGAAGTGGGAATTCTGCCGGGGTTAATCTAATTGACTTACTAAGACGCCAACGCGATTCCGCCGTTATCCTTGCCAAAAACAACCGAACTGACAGCGCCCTTGATGGTGCCCAATTTGCCGAGAGGTGAAAGAATTCCGCCCTCGGACTTCTTGAAAGAGAAGAGCGTTCCGTTGGGGTTGTTGATACCTCTGTCTGCGCAGTAAAGCAAAGACTTTGACTGATCCAGGGTAAGCCACGAAGGATTGGCCGCACATTCCGTCGTCGATGCAATTGCCTCCAAAGTTGCCCCGGATTCTGAGGTCTTGAGGTCAAGGGTCGTGACAGTTCCTGCGTGAGAGGCGGCATAGAGCAGAGTTGACGATACCGGCTGGACCGCCATGACGGCAAGGAGCCACGCAGGGGTGATCTTGTTGAGAGACAACATGGCCGTCGATTCTTTTTTTGCACACAAAATGAGTCCAAGCGTGAACCATCAAGCTGATTCTCATCATTTGGAAATCACCCGTTATTTATGAGTTCATCCAAGCCATGTCGGAAATGTAACCCCAGGCCCTGCGCCGAGCTCGTTTTCCGTGCGGGGTCGGGATACCCTTGAACAATAACCGGATTTTCCACCTATTAATTAGACACATTGTTTAGTCGGGCCCCCTCCATGAAATGAGAAATTGCTAATGACCACCTAGAGAAAGCTTAGAACGCGCTACTAAACTGTTCGTCTGCTTTCTTGGCAGGGGTTTACGGATAAGGTTTGGGACAGGAGAGACTTGGCAGCCGTTGTGGTGAGGGGTTACACCAGATGACTTGAAAGTCAAGTTTGACCCAAACCAATGGTAGAAACGGCATCCCACACTAGTCCCTCACCCCCGTAAACCATCAACTTCACACCTGGCGCCGATCTATATTAATAGCAGCTATAACGGTCCTCACAGCTGCCTTGATTTCGGAGTCCGAAAATCCGCTGTATAGAACAACGAGGGAAAGAGAAATAAACGCCCACTCATGAGCGCCTTTGACAAACCAAACTCTCAGCACCAGTCAAATAAAGAGCAACTCAGAAAAGAGTTGGCTCCTTGGATCATAATCAGAAAGGAAGAAAGTTTGCCTTCTCTCTTGTTTCAAGTAAACATTATGCTCTGTTTGGTGTTTTTAGTCTAAATCATGTGCTCCAGACCAGCTAGTAGTCTAAGTTTGTGACATAACTTATAATCAGGTCGGAATACCATTCTCTCCAGGAAAACGGGCACATAACAGATATAGGAAAGATTCACAATTGCATTCCTACCTTCGATTCTGAGTGCATTTACTACCCACGCTCAGGGCATAAATATTTACATTATCTAAAAATGAAAGATGGCATGCTGTCCAGAAACATCTTGTTGTCGCCAGCGTCATCAAGTGCGCCAGCTGCACTATTCAAGCGATCCATTAATCCAACTTGAGTTTTAATCGGTAATTGACAAGTAAAACAGTTGATGGACGCCCGGAGGAATCAACAGATTCTGGGTTCCGAGGAGATATGCATCGTCGGCAATGTCTTCGTTATCAAAGGACCGGAAAGTCGTCTCATCTCTTGGCATGGACGTGAGCGATGGCTGGAGTGCTGCCAGCTCTGGGTACCAACTAAATCCATTGGTATGAGTTCATAAAGCCATCGCCGGGTTTCACTTTACTTGCGCCGCGTCCGCCAAGAAGTCTCTAAAGACGTTCGTGCCGCCGCATCGTCGAAGACCGTAAGAAGGTCCATGCCAGCAGGTAGGTCTTCGTTCGACCACTCTCCCAGCTTCCATCTGGTGCGCAGTACCCTCACCATTTCTTTCACGCGCTCATCGACTAAGGAACCAGCCACTTCTGGTGCCGCCTCCCCCGAGAACGCCTTGAACCCGCCTACAACGTCCACGAAGTCAGGCCCGAATCGCTACTCCAGGCTCATACCCGCCGCCACACCGTCGGGCAAAGTGATGACTTGCCGCGCCCAGAGGGAGGCGTACCGCACAACAGGAACCCCTATTCATGATTCACCCGGGCCCCCCAACTTAAGTATTGCCGTAGATCTTTTCTCGTTTTCCGCGTCGTATTCCATTCATGCGAGACGACAACAGCCCAGCTTCCGGGCTCCAGAGACTCAAAAAGGGGCCAGCACTCAACCCTCGGTGATGGGCCTGGGTCCGCTGTGGCCGGAGAGGAACCCATATTGCATCGCTCGAGACGGCTAGATTCTCTGCGGGCATAGGACTGATGGGACTTGACGTACCATTTTGAAGTGGTCGACGTTGTCGCGGCGAAGCTCACCAAGAATGTATCAACAAGAAACAAATACTTCAGGAACCTCGATACGAAGCGTTCCGATTCAAGAAGCATGTCAACCAGAAAGAAGTGGCAAGACCGGAACACCATGTGTCTGTCTTTTTCTTTCACTTCTTCTTGGTCAACATCACAGATCCATATCGTCTTGGTCGTCTACTGCTTGTTCGGGTATGGACTGCTGCCGGACGAACATGGGCTGCACCGGTAGTGCGCTACGCAGGGCAGGAGAGTCCAGTGGTGTGCGTGTGCTCGGGTCTCGGGGCCAGTCAGCACGTCGAAGTGGTGCGGAGAAGTCGCAAGTAACAAAGGTTTTCTTGGATTTGAGGAGAATCGAGGCGAACGGTGACATGCATATTTGCGAGAATAGGTCTGATGACTTGTCGTCGTTGGCGCGAGAGGGGCCCTGGAGAAAACAAATGTCGCGGATTGTCTCGTGCTGGGCTAGGGCCTCAAACAGCGAAGTGGGACGGCCATCCATACCATCGATACAGATGCTAAGCGCTTGCGCGTTGCGAAATTCCTCCGAGACGAGAATGGCAGCAGTATGCTCGTATGATAAATGTCGGTAGGCCGCCCAATTCAGGTGACAGCATCCGGCGTAAGCAAGCCGGAGGAGCTGCGCTGACGCGCCGGAAGGCTTCAGTTTGTCGAAATTCTTGATAAGGTGCTTTCGTAGACTACTCTGTAATTCAGGTAGAATAATGGACTCGCGGTGGGCTTCTAAATCGAACGTCCCAGAATCAAGAAGGCTGGAGACTACCTCGACAGCGGCATCATGCTCGTCAATAGGGAGAGCGGGGGTACTGCTGCCGCCACTCTTTCTTAAAGGCGGCCAGATATCTTATAGTTTGTTAGCATCATGATGCTTAAGCGTACGCGACAACTTACAGTTAAGAGCCCGGCGTTCGACGATGCCGTATTTTCTCAGCCGCTCTAGGTCGTCCGACGTTTCGTGGAGACCAAACTTGGTCATGTATGCGCCTGCTGAGAGCGGCGTTCTTGCGCGAGCTGTCTCCAGGTGAAGCACCGGCGGAGGGCCGCTGTAGTCGCTCTCCACGGAATCCCAGCCCCAGGTTCCGCCGAAACTACACCCTTTAGCCCCAACGTACCTGATTCTTGAGCCGAAGATGCCATACCGCACGGCATCCAAATCGGAGATGTCGATGACGACGGCGCCGTACTCGAGCACATTCCCAGGAAAGATAGTGGCGAGCGGTCGCTCTTGGACATGGTCGAAACGAGCTCTGGAGTCGTCCTCCTCATTGTTCAAGGCCAGACGCAGGCATAACGAAATGAACGGGAATTCGCGGATGGCGCTTGAATCCACCCATGGCGGCGACTCCAGCTGCTCCGGTTGCTCAAAAACTTTAGGGTGGCCACCCCATGGCGCATGGTTGTCCAAACTAGGTTGTGGCAAATCAGGGACTTGTACGCGTTGCGGCTCCGAATTGTCTCCGTCGCGGTACTCGGCTACGGCCATGGACAGCTCCGCCTCGATGGCGGCACGGTTGCCAGGCATTGTCAAGATATCGACGGCGCGGGCACAGTCCTGAATAACCTGACGGACTCGCTGCCACCCATTCTCCATTGTTCGTCCGGGACCATGGCCCCGGCCTTGCCGGTAGGTGATGGCGAGAGGACGGTGACCGCCTTTAGATCCCGGCGCGCCTACATCAGCAACGATGAAGAAAAGGAATGACCGGGGGCCGATGGTCGCGATAAGTTGGCCCTCATCTACTCCGGGCTCGTATGGCATTGATCGTGTCAAAGGCAAGGATCACTGAGGGCTAGATGGTAAAGGTTGCGCGATGGAAGCCTCAGATTTCGATGACTCCCGCAAGATGTCACTGGCTGGTATTGGTCTGAGGAGAAGGGAAAGACTTGGAAGTTGCGGCGCAGCACAAGCGATAGTGACTCACTTACCCCTCTGGTTTTTGGGTTGCTCACATGCGGAGCTGGCCGCCTAACTAATAATGCTTGAGTATTGCGAGTCTAACATTTATTTAACAACAACCTGATGACTCGGAAAGATCACAGAGGTTGAACGAAAGCCAGGGCCGATTATAAGTAAGACTTCTCAATACCCGGCTAATTTAATCCATGAAACGTGCGAACCAATCCAGGAATTGGTCTGGCTCTGTCTGGAAGTAAGTGTATCCGTGCCAGCGTTTCGTAGTTCCCTGAATCCAATGCAGCTTCTTTTCAGAGACTGGGATATTGTCAAACATCGCCTGCACATCGCTGGGCCGCGTGGCAGGGTCATCATGAACCTGATACAGAAAAGTTGGCAACCTCACGTGCTTGGCGTCAGGTACAGGCGATAGCTGGTCAAGACGGTAACTCGTCTTCATGAAGAAACGGCGCTCAAGATCCTCCATGTAAGACGCTGGGATGCCGAGCATCTCCAACGTTCGCTCAAAAGCTACACGTGGTGACAAGGGTTGAGGTGCAATCATGCAGTGAACACCTTCAAAGACCTCTGGGCAGCGCCTCATGGCCGCAAAGGATGCATTGGCGCCAGCACACCGACTAAAGAGGCCAATGGACATTTCGCTTGTGTCAGGGCGACTTCGGATGTACTTCAAAGAGCCAACGACGTCGCGCCACTCGTAAATTCCAAAAAGTCCGTTGTTGCCGCTGCCGCTGTGGCCATGGTTACGCAGGTCATAGGCAAGAACGTTGTACCCGGCATCGTGGAGGATCTTGTAGTCTGGGATGAAGTTGAGTTCGAAGTCATTGCCTGGCATCAGTCCATTCCATGGTTCCAGTTGGGAGGGTAAGCCGGCGCGGTTGCACCAATGCGGATGGTTGGCGATGATGACTCGCTTAGAACCCTTACGGGGGATAAACCAGCCCTCAAGAGCCACTCCGTCTTCAGACGGGAAGAAGACGTCTTCGTATTCCAGACCGGCTTCGTCTGGGAAGTGCATGATGGGTGCGAGTGGCCATCCACGGAAGTCATCCGCCATCGCCTGCAGGATGGATGCAATCTCGGTTTCTGAAGGTGCCATGGTTGTTGTTTGGATACTTGATTTAAGCTTGATCTAAGAGATATTTAGTTGTAGTGAAAATATGGTAAATTTAGCTATAGTCGTTATGAACAGGAGACGTAAGCTTTATTTAAATGACTGATATTGTATACGAAGCTATGATCCCCGTCAATCTATGTTTATCGTATCAATAACACAGCGTGTCGAGCCTGCACAGATCAAGCAAATGCTCAACAACGCACGATGAATTTGATTCGTCATTTCTGAAAGATCCCCCACCAAGGAGGACTAGTTCCAACATGTTATGTTGTCAGAAGTGTAAATGGTCAGATCCTTCGGCTTAAAGAAATTCCCGCGCTTGCGTCCTCCGTCACTCTGTTTCTTCGCTACTGCTCGTTCGGAGATAGCTGACGCCTTTTCAGTGCAATTCCGAAAGGTACGGGATTATTCTATCTCCAGCCTCAACGGCGGCGGTTATCTCACAAAGAGTTGTTAAATCCAGCATGGCATGTCATGTGATATTCGGTAGAGTTACACTTAGACAGCTCAACGCTCTCGGTTTTACCAAACGAAGTATATTGCCGTCGAGATCTGATGAGGTGACTTTGAGCATGAGCATGACATTCAAGTTTGGTTGTTGCAGGCCTGATACAAGTTGATCGGTGCGGCACTAGAATTGAGCCTGCCCAGACATTACACTTTGCCACTACCTATGTAGAACGTGGGAGATCTCGCCGCTGCGGCAATAGAATAGCACAACGAAGGCCGCAAGCTGTGGAACCGGCAATTTGAGCAGACAGAAGTAAAAAGCCATACATCCATCTGTCAAACGCAACACACACGTTGCATGCTCCCCGAACAAGACTCCATGTAAGCGGTGAACCTCGCCTCAGTCATTTTGTGAGCGACGTGAGCGGCGGTGGAGGCTCGGCGACATCCGGGGTAGAGATTTCCAGAGTTGACGGGTAACTTAATCTCTTTTTCCATGTCGCTTAAGGCCCGGTTCGTTCGAAAAGAGCATCCCAGATTCACCGGTGAGATCATCAGCGGGAACCATGGCCAGCCGAACTAGCCGGGCCCACCCTAATAACTTGCTGGAAGCCATACCAAGATGTTTGTTTTGCCTCTGACGAGTCAATTGGAGTGTGTAGGGGTGCAACACGAAGCCTAGTACGGCATCCAGGGGGTGGAACGGCCGAGAATAACCTCAAAATGGTATGACACCCTTAATATCGGCGTCTACCAGGGCATGTCGGTATTTGTGGGACAAGAAAGCTAATTGACATGTATATTCAGCCGTATGCACAGCGACCTTGGCGACTACACACCCACTGTCAACCCCGCCTATTCCTGCAAGCAACTGCATCGTGAGCCCTACAGCCTCCACTCCCTCCGAGGGGGTCGCGTTTACTCTAGTGGGCCCTCCAAGCCCAGGTCGGCGACCTCGACAGATTGGCAAAACCCACCTGAAATATGACTCTTGAGGACATCCCCTGTTTTCTATTAGGTAGATGGATTTCTTTCAGCCCTAGAAGCAGCTCTCGTACCTTGTACGCTAGGAATTAGCAGCTTGTCGAGGCAGTGCTAGTAGTCCCACCTATCCCCAGAATACCAGGCACAGACAGTCTAAGACCCACGTTAAACAGCTGTCAAAGGTCCAGAGAATTGAACTTGTATGGCTCTAGATAGGCTATTATTCGGGGCGCACTAGATTGGAACCCATGGGGGTGGCTATCCGAAGGGGGAAAAAAAGAACAAAAAACAAGATCAGACAAGATGAATGTCAAGATTACATGTAAGAAAAGATATAAAGACAGAACAGATAGCCACATCTCATGACAAACTATCTAGTCAAGTCATAGCCTTCAAGTACAATCCAGCGTTGTCTACACATTATACCCAGCCTAGGTATTCAGCTCTCGAATTCATCATGAGAAACCTAGCCGGCTTTAGTTTCTTTCTCCTTGCGGGCCATGAAGCCATAGCGGCAATCCTGCCACGAGCGTATCGCCCAAAAGAGGAAATCATCCTCGCTGACTGCGGTATTGAATCGGGCGGACAATCTTCCTCTCGACAGGTTGGATACTATCCTGGAGGGCGCAGCCCCAGCGGAGGCAGCGACTGGCTCCAGCCCGAAATGATTGCAGAGGTGCCCTGGGACGGTTCCTATCCCTGGAGAACCTCGGGCGTGTCAGTCAAATTCCCCAACAACGACGTCTTCAAAATCTGGATCGACCCCTCCGTCAAGGACTGGGCCGAATCCAAGACATACGCCGGAACCTCCTCGCACACGTTTGAAGAACACGCCTTCAAGTGCTGGGCCGAACATGGCAAGCATGTCTTTGACCTCGGCGACGGCACCAAGTGTACGTCCGCGTACATTTGCTACCACGAGCCCGAAGGCGGCGCGGCCCAGGACCCTGTGAAGAAGCAGGTCACCGAGTCCAAGTTTACCATGTCCAAGGACCAGGTAACCGTCAGAGTCCAAGGCACCACCAAGGACGAGGCGGCCTGGGATCCCAAGGCAGCCTTTGGCAACATCAACGACGCTTTGGAGGACGTCCAGTGCAAAGACCAGTCCTACAAGATTGGAAACGACTGCAGCATCAAATTCGATTGTCTGTTCACCTTGCCCAACCGGGCGAACCAGCTCGCTCAGGTCCTGACGGACGCCGTTGCTCCGGCGGTAGCAGGTACCAAGGCCACCCAGACGGGCCATTACAACGGACAGTGCCGACCCGGTGGTCTTTGCGAGCCCGGATACGAGTTCAAGTACTATAATTATGAGTACCCCACGACGGGCACCGTGCTTGTGCGACACTATGCCGAGGGCGACGAGAACTCCACTGGACTTCAAGCTTATGTGAAGTGGACAGTCACCTGCAACTCTGGCGGGTTCTGTGGAACTTTCTGCGACAGCAAAATCAATGACATTTTTGGTGTTGTCACAGGAATCGTCGGGGGAGTGTCGCCACTCGAACCTGTCTGCCTGCTCTGTTAAATGAAATATCCAAGTGCTAAGTCCTTGATGTATTGTTCGGAGAAAGGGGATAGATAAGGGGATGGATGGATTGATGGATGGGGCCATTATTTGTTTTCAACACACTTAACATTTTGGTTATAAGCCGAAGCCTGACTGCGTCTTTCAAAGACTAAAACTAGATATTGGTTATAGTGCTTTTCCGCTGTTAATAGAATCTTGCGGGTTTCAGTTTTTTTCCTTACATACCACTCGATCTTGTTAAGTAGTCCAGGTATACATTTGTCTCCAAGTTGGACAACCATGAGCACGAAGTCACCATATTATTCCGGCTAGCAGGTCTCTCATGGAAAGTTACAAGGGTCTCTACCTCTGGACGACTCTATTCCTGCGGAAATATAATCAGAGTACTCGAGTATGGTTCTAATCGAAAATATGGATGTACTATCGAGTTGTTCACTTACTAGCAGGACGCAATGACATGCGTAGACATTATCCCACTTGATGAGTCTCATTGACTTGAACAACGGCTCAATGCCTCAACGCTCTACTTCAAAGATAAATTAAGATCTCTTATGTTAATACAAAATCGAACAGGGATAGTGAGGGCTGACACAACTGTGGCAATTGCTACTATATAAGTTCCATGCAAATCAACGGCATGGTAGTTCTTGTTTTAGCTATCGCCAAAGTATAACAGTAAATACTCATTTCATAAAAAGCCCGCTTTATGATCATTTACATAGATGTGGCATAAGTACTTCACGACAGCCGCGGCTTAATTGTTCAACAAAAACAAAACACATGCAGCAAAGAGCCATCTGAGCGCGTTTTCATTATCTTATCCATCCATGATAAAAGATAGCAAAGCGTATTCTGAACGTTCAACTTCGGTTCGAAAAACCTCAATGGCTATATCAATATAGCAACATGGCTGAGAGGCTTCGGTAATGCCATGATAAATGCCATTGGTTCTCAGGTATGCTTGTCGTTATCCACTCAAACGAAAGAATTACCTCCTCCATGATATTTGGTCGAATGAATTTCAAAGGATCATCCCGCAAAAAAGTGCAAACTCAGAAGAGTGAAAGCCATACGAGCCGCGCACGGCGTTCATGTCGGGTGAAAATCCTATGATCGGGTTTGCAAGTCGACAGCAACAATCACTGGCAATAGGAAACATATGGCAAGGGATCGCCTGAGTAAGGAACCTTTTCGTTTTTTTGTGTTTTTTTTCCCGAAAGATTTGCCTCTTCTGGATCGCTTTCATGCTGAGGATTGGAGTTAAAGCAGCTTCACCTAGTTTCGTTGTCATACATTCCAGACTTATCGCTAGCCCACAAGAGAGTAAAGAGGAGGACCGAATTTAGCAGTAACAGGTTGATGGGGATCCCGGTTGGCAATAAAAATCTAAACATCGGCCGAAGATGACTACGAAGAAAGGTACAGTATGTTCGCAATAAATGCGCCCTCGGATCAGTGGTGGAGATACCCAAAATATGCCAACACAACACTGGCTGCTCACAAGTTTTACCAATCGTTATTCCTAGAAAGCATACACAATGCGGAGATGAAATAAAATCATTATTCATTATCAATGGCATGTTGGCCTGGATCCATAGCGGCGGCGTGGCCTCGCTGCCCTTGCACACGGGGCGGTTATGCGGTTGCCAAGGTTAGGTAGCAGTTAGATATCCATTCCTGTGTGCTCGTGATGTTTGCGTCGGTTACTCTCAGGGCAGGTGATGAAACAGGTCACCGGCAGTAGTCAATACTTGCTTCTACTCAAAGAAAGTAGGTGTATTTGAGTCGTGTAAGAAAAGCTATTAAGTAGATGTCCATTCTGATCCCGATGGTCTTCCATTCCTGTGGATCAGCGTTGTCGAGAGAAACAAAGTTGGAAAAACAATCGACACGAGCTTCAATTACCTGACTATGCGGTCACGAATCGTAAATGCTCATCTCACATGCACTCCATTGACTTAAAAGTGAGGGGAAAGCTGCCAATTTTTATACGCAAGCCGCAGCCAGTAAAGGCATCGATATCCAATGCTCTGATGGAGAAAATGTATCAAACAGGAAAAGACTCATGAGAAAACAAACCCTTGTTGCTTAGCCATCATGTCGGGGAGTGTTGACTGAAATAGCAGCCATATTTGGACTAGCCCCAACACCCTAAATACCTAGACCGGCTTTACTGGGGTAAGAGTCGTGCCTAGGGTGGCCAGTGCGGACTGAAATTGCAGCCTGTTTGGGACTAGTCTGGTCGACAGCATGTAAGTAAGATCTGACCTGGATTGTGGTGTAAAGTCCGTTTTTTATGAGTGACTACGTTGGCTTCCTCACGTATAAAGCCCAACGCACTGCACCTGATACTCTGGTTCATTTTCTCTTCATCAAAAAATCGAATACCATTTTACCCTATTATCAATAATATCTTCCCATATACCCATCGTCCATAACATCCCTATCATCCACCATGGAGTTCGCCATGTCCCTTGAAGAACGTCTAGTACTACGACAAGAGTTACTAGACACGAACGATAAGTTCCTGATAGAGCTTCCCAAGGTAGAACTTCACGTTCATATCGAAGGCACGTTGACCCCTGAGTTGAGATGGGAGCTGGCCAAACGAAACAACCAAACCCTGACGCTCGAGCGCACTGGAACTGTATACAACAGTCTGGAACAGCTCAGAGAGTCTTACAACCTCATCCAACCGAGACCTGGTCATCGCATCGACAACGCTGAGGAGAGTTTCACCTTTTTCGAGGCCTACTATGGGGGATTTGAGGTGCTCGTCACTGAGCGGGACTTTTATGATCTGGCCATGAACTACTTCGAGCACGCCGCCTCGATGAATGTCCGGTACTGCGAACCGTTCTTTGACCCTCAGGGCCACACACGTCGTGGCGTCTCATGGGAGACCATGATGGGTGGATTCCGCACGGCTCAGCAGGAAGCTGAGAAGCGCCTGGGCGTACGTAACTACCTACCTATTCCATCATATGACACATACTGACAGTATACAATAGATCAAGTCCAAATGGATCATGTGCTTTCTGCGAGACATGCCAGTGGAGTCGGCCATGGAACACTACCAGGCCGTTTTGCCTTACCGAGACATGGTCATTGGAATTGGTCTGGACTCGGATGAGAACGATCGACCACCCTCCATGTTCTCAGACATATACAACCAGGCCAGACAAGCCGGCTTCCGCATCACCGCGCATTGTGACGTCGGACAAAAAGACACTCACAAACATATCCGCCAAGTAGTCACGGACCTGGGCGGAACTGGTGCAGATCGTATTGACCATGGCCTCAACGCTGCCCAAGATGAAGAAATCATGCGTCTCATCAAGAGCAAAGGTATCGGTCACACCATCACCCCGTGGGGCTATCTACGACATGAGCCCGTCGAGGAGATCTTCCCTAGAATCCGGACCCTGTATGACGCTGGTATCCCCATCTCGATCGCAAGTGACGATCCAGCATACATGGAGGACTGCTGGATTCTACATGATATGCTCCTCGTGAAGAAGATGTGTGACTTTAGCAATCGCGATATGGTAGTTTTGACAAACAACGCAATCGACATGTGCTGGGCACCTGAGGCAGTGAAAGAGGAAATCAGGAATGAAGTCGAGGCGGTGTTGGCGAGACATTCGCAATGAGTTTGGCAACTGCGAGACTTTATCTAAGTTTTGGGCTCAGAATGTATCCAAGATCTCTTTAGGGTAATTCATTTCTTAGCACGTAAGTAAGGCTTATCGGTGGAAACCCCCATCATTGCAAATGAAGAACTTCTTGAATTCCTCTTTGAGGTTAGATTCTAGGTTTCATCTTCTGGCCTTTCCCATCAACGAACTACACCAATATGATAGTGCGGTCATGAAATTTGGTAAAAATAGGGTTAAGCTGATTAGGATGCTCCCAGGCCATCTCCAACGTCTCTAACGCGTTTGGAAAATGTCGGCACCCAACAGCTTGGAGAGCATGCCTCAGGTGTTCTCTTATCCAAGTCTTTTCCTCCTGAGCGCCGTCGCCTAGAGTGACTGAAGCCTGAAAAATGGGCCATGTGAGGGCAAAGCTCCAAGACGTGGCCGGTGGGATGAGTTTTGCATGGTCCAAAATCGGACCCAGTAGAGCCGCTGCTCCGGCCTGATCAGTAAAATGGAACAGTTGTCTCAGATAAGCCATGATTCCAAGTCTCCAGGCCTCGACCATGTGCTTCCTTGAGCCTGAAAATTCTCTAGGGCATTGCCATTCGCGTAGACGACTCCCCAAATGTTCGATCTGCTGCAGCTCCATTTGACTAATGTCAGCCGCCTTTTGCTGCTTTTTGAAAAGCATTGTAATATCCGTGATGATCTCAAATAGGTCAACAGGACAGAGAAATACATCATAGCTCCACTCCCCAGTACCACCATTACTTGTGAGGCGTCCAAGTATCGTCTTAAATTCCTCTACTGTCAAGTTTGGAAGCCGAGTGGAAGTTGTCGAGCTCATCATGTCAAGCCTACAAGTTCAAACTATTTAGACAAGATTACCTAATGCTGAGATTGGATTGCTCACCATGCAAGCCGCTGCTCAAAGTAATACTTGTTTGTTGCGCTGTCATAACGTGGGTGACGGATGACAGCTGCTGCTGCCTTCAGGTGCGTTTCAAACTCAGTGCAGTCTCCGGAACACATCTATATAGTGTTAAACAAACTTTTCAACCAAGAGACTGCCAATCTGAGCATATCTTACGTCGAGCTGCGCAAGCATCAGTATGCTGGCCAAAATGGATTGATCTGACGTCGTGCTGGGGTCTTGCAGCATCTCCCGCAAAAGACGCGTGGCGTGAACACGCAGACGAAGACTCTTTCTTTCGAGCGCCTCGTCTGAGTTTCGGGCAGCAATGTGACAAGACGCGGATCCAGCAAGAGCGAAGCGAATAGGAGGCACACTATCCACCAAGGGGAGAACGTAGTGAAACATTGGGTTGTTGCTAGGACCGTTGCCGAGATAGAAGATACTGCTCAAGTCTCCGATGTCTAGTTGGAAGTCAGCAGTGATTGTAAGGAATTTAGTTGCTGATATTTACAGTGTTGGACCAGTTTAGAGACCTCATCATCACTGATCGAGCTCAAGTTGTTTTTTGGGAAGGGAATATCATCGAGGGAGCCGTGCTTAGTGGGCCGATTTGCAGAATCCGCAGGTATGTGTTTTTGATCTCGCAGCAGTGGTGGTTGTCTCTGTCTCGCCCTTGCTGCAGCGGAGCTCGGCTTTGGAATAGCAACTGAACTATCGACAACAGGAATAGTCTTTCCTGCGAGCTTGCCACGCGCTGCAACACCTGGCCATTTCGTTACGTAGCCTTCGCAAATCGTCCCCCGTTGCTCACAGCTCATACACGTTGGCAATGTGCGGTCGCACTTCCGGCCCCGCCTGCGACACCCTATGCAGGCAGTACCGTGAAGTGCTATGTGGCTCATGACAGTTGACTCATACAGAGAATCATGCTGTGCGGCTTCGACAGGCTTAAGTTGGTCTAGTGAGATTGACGTCAGGATCGAAAGCAAGTCGTGGCTTAGTCTGTCCTGCAATACTGCAATGTCACCTGATGAGTTTTGGCCAATCAGAAAGGGCTTAAAACTCCATCGCACAGGCCGTCCATGCCCGGCGAGCAGTGGGAGCACGGCGCTCGAGACAAGTCTGGCGGCTGTGCCGGTCTCGCGGAACGCAGCGACGACGGGATTGACTCCGTCTTAAAACAGCGATAGCTCAGGCTCGCAGCCCAAAAGAACTCCTTATGTATGTGTAATACATTTAGTTACAGTTCTTTTCAACAGAGTTTTGAGCCGGTGCAAATAGAGCACTGCTTTTTTTAATCAACTTATCACATTAAGTGTAGCTGCATTTAAGCTATACCATAGATTCAGCTTCTCAAACTTATGCAAGCAACATTCGCAAGTGCTGAGCAGTTTTGCGACATGATAGTTTCTGTGAAGGTAGTTGACCTGATTATACTGCAGTTCGTAGATTTGTTCACATATGGTTAGGCCGTTACTGCTGACATGGGTACATATTATGTACAATATTGTGATTTCTTTTCCGGTTGCCCATATCCATGCTTTACTCTAAACACCAAACGCCTTTGATCAATTACATCATCAATCGAAAGTTGATTAATGTTTCCTTGCGCTAGGGCGCTTGAAAATCAACATTCGTATAGTCATAGTAACATTAAAAATCCATATGATTACCAGTACAAGCGCCAGGCATGTAGACCACACTTTGAATGCTCTCGAGTCCAGGATCTTGCCCAGCTGAACGGCAGCGTTAGTATAAACACCCTACGGGAATGTTAGTTGAGTTGAGCCAGAATCAAAGAAGCGACCGCTTACCCATGGGAAAACCAGTGCCCAACCGGCAAGGGTATAGGGTATAGGTTTCGGTCTCATCCCTTCAAAGGACGCGTTCATGACGCCCATGATGGCGAAGAACCACCAGAAAGTCCCCAGCCCCCACGCAGCCAGGCCTGCGAAAATGCTGGTGTATCCCACTGGCGCCGCAGCATCCGCCGTCAAGAATGTCCCGCTGGCGTACGAAGCGAAACTGCCCCCTATGACCGCTTTGCCTAGCATCTGAAGAGCAAAACTGGACTGTCCCCAAGGACCGCAGAGGATCATATCTTGAAATGCCTTTGGTTTCGGCGGTTGGTAGTTGCCCAGAAGCCGCGCCCAGAACAACACGTCCAGCGCGAAAGCCAGCGGCAGAGCCATGCCAATAAGCAGGTACGACACGATTATGACGGGGATTTGTTGGTCGCTGCTAAGCATGGCTGTGTTGCATATCGTCCCACCGCCGGCCGCAGCCGTTAGGGCTGCAATAAGTGGGAGCTGGGTCGCTGGAGAGATGTGGGGGACACCGGAGGGGTAAACCTTAATGAAAACGAAAGGCAGCACGACGGTGACAACGACGGCCAGCCCAAAAGCAACCCACCACAACACGTAGATGATCTTGCTCCATGGCCCGCCCCAGCCTGAAACTACTGTTAAAGATGCCATCTGGATGATGGACGTGAAAGCGATGGATACGCTTGAGAGGCCTGAGAGTTCGACATCGTCGGTCTTAAGAGCATGGAGGACGCGGCGAGGGTACAGAGCAAGCCGGACGAGATACAGACACACCATGAGCAACAAAAGAACCATGGCCGTCACCCAAAAGAGGTACGAGATGATTGTGAGGCCATCGAAGCGATAGTCGAGTTGTTTCAAAATTGCGGCGATGATGGCTGTGCCTTGCGGTAAAAGGAACCATTGTGATGAGAAGTTGCGTATTGAAGTGAGAACGACTGATTGTCTGCGGTGGGAATTTGTTGGAGACAAATCTGGGGGCTTGGAAGACAGGGGCATCTCGACACGGATTCGACGAAGGAGATGGTGCCAAGTATGATTGGGAACTTCAGAATCGGGAAGTTATCAGAGCGAATGGCTGTGTCTTGGGTAAGGTATGATGATTGGCCCTCTCGGCGACGATCAGGTTCCTGGGCAGTGCAAAATAAAGACAAGGAGCCAAGAAGAGAAAATGGGGGGTTTGCAGTAGAGCCGATGTAGAGTCCATGCCCAGCTAAAGTGCATCGACCTTTGCACCCCCGAGGAGATATTAAATCCGTAGTCAGCCCAGAAGGGAAATGTGCTGAATAAGTCGCCTTATTTTACAGTGTTGTCATGGTTTTTACATGGTCTTTGCTCTACCCGATGAGTCGGTTCCATTGTACCCATTGTCAGCGACTTAGACGGCCGCCCCGGCCCGCTGTCGTGGCGTAATAATGACGTTTAGAAAGCCACAATGCAAAAGAAATGGGGTAGAGAGCTAACATCATTCAAAAGTCGGTTTGTATGCTGTGCCGACCATTCCATCAATCCCGGTAATTCTGAATAAATCGGAAGATCATATAGGCACACGAATTGCGATCCATCATTCGTTTCAGGCTCTTTCTTGGTTTCGTTCCTTGTTGGTGGGAACATAAGGTTAGTTTGACAATGGGACTACCCTCAATGAGGCCACTCCTCCTGGCCGGGGGCAAATCAACTCGGATGGGCACACCCAAACACCTCCTCCGCATGCCTGATGGGACCCCCTTGTACCGGCGACAGCTGGAACTGCTTCGGTCAATTTTCCCAGAGCCGCAAACCATATACATTTCATTGGCCCAAGAGTCAGAGACGGACGAATACCTCGAAAGTTTACTTTCGGCTGATGCCGAGCTGACCCCCGAAGATGAGGACTCACCAAAAGCACCAAGAGTGAAAATTCTTCGCGACGAACACCCAAACGATTCTCGTTACTCTGCTGGACCAGCTGCCGGACTGCTCGCCGCTTACCGATTTGATCGTTGGGCCAATTGGGTTGTCGTCGCCTGCGACTATCCTCTACTTCCGCCCGATGCCATATATCTTCTCATGTATAAACGAGACGCTGTACCGGTAACCTGCTACCGCTCAGCAGAAGGATTTTGCGAGCCCTTGGTCGCTATTTGGGCCCCGGCTGCGTTATCACGCCTGTCAGAGCGGGTGGCCCGCGGACACTCAAGTCCGGCAGCGACCGTCAAGGAACTCGATGGCTTAATGGTGGACACGCCACCTGGCTGTGAATGGTGGCTCACCAATGTGAATACTATGGAGGAATGGGTGAAAGCCATTGAAGACATGAAACTGGGCTCATTGGAGCCCCTCACTTTTGAAGCGCCGAAGGGAAAGGTGTGATGTATTAAAATTATTTGACAGTATATCGCTCAGCGACCGCTTACAATTACTGATATTTATGGAAAGAGCTTTGTCGCAGTTCAGAGAAAACTGGTTGAACTTGACGTGGAGTAACATGGAACCAGTCCCTTGTATGATGATCCGCTCATCTGGACCCAACAGTTTGCACTAGTGAACGGCCCAAGCTTCGCAGGACTCTGCTGTTTGCTCAATTCCACGACCATGTCTCCCTGTTGGTCCTGTCTCAAAATACCGTGCCGGAAATGAGTCAGAGGAGGAAGCCCTGGAGATGTGGTCTTCTTACAGCCGCTTGATACCTGCCAGCTGTCTTCGAACTTAGCCATGATGGGCTTTTCAGTTGGTTGCTCATGCAAGTGCCGCATAAAGGGGGCTACGAGAAATCTAAAGCAAGCCGCTGTAGCACCAGGATTTCCAGGAAGTCCGAAAAAGGGAATATTTCGAAACCGACTCGGTACTTGTGCGAACAGTACCGGGTGTCCTGGTCGGATTGAAACCCCATGAAAGCAGACTGTTCCTCCAAGGCTTATGACAGCGGGTGCGATGAAGTCGTATTTTCCAACCGACACTCCACCTGATGTGATGACCATGTCGAACTGATTTCCGTCGACTGCCTCTTGTAGAGCCTCCCTAACATCCATCTCATTGTCGTTTAGGATACCCAGAAACTTGGGCTCCGCACCGAGCTCCTGGAGTGCCGCCATGAGAAAGGGTCCGTTGATGTCTGGAATATGGCTTGCATCTCTCGAAACTAGCTCCTTTCCTGTGGACCAGACCGCAACTCGCGGTTTCCTGAAGACTTTCAAGACAGTAGCACCCACTGATGCAAGAGGTAGAATATGTGAAGACCGAATTGTATCTCCTTTGCGAAGGATCTTCTCGCCGGCCTGCATGTCACAACCAGCAAATCTCCGGTTTGCATCAGGGAGCACCGGCTTCGTGATCATGATTTGGCAGCCCTTTTCGGGTGTATTCGACACCATGGCAGTATCTTCGATACGAACACAGGCATCAAATTGTCGCTTCGAATCAGCCACATTTGGAAAGATGCCACCAGTCATGATTTCCAGGCATGGCTCTGCGAAACCGTGGAAGACCTCCTTGTTGAGAACTACTGGTTCGTCACCCGCGGCAATTGATCCGCGAACTTGTAAAATCAGAGGATTCTCGGGGGATGCGTGAGTCGTAGCTTCGGAGCACACGGCATATCCATCCATAGCCGATGTGTCAAATCGCGGAGTGGCGGCCGGGCTGGTGTAGTCAGCGGCGGCTACACGGCCCACTGCATTGTACAGAAGGATATCCTCTTGTCTTTCTGAAGTGTATGTGTCTCCACTTCTTACATCCTCGGCCACTCGTTCCAATGTGCCAAGGGCTTTCTCGTAGGACGTCATATTGTTGTTGCTTGTGGTGGTAAAATCGAGCACGGCGCGTTGTATAAAACGATTACTTGTTCTGGGGCTGCGTTTAAGCACCCCCCCAATCTTGGATGCGAGTTGGACTATTCTTGAATGACGGAATAAGAAATGACCCTTCTTCTCACATTTGCCGGGTCTGCCGGGGTTCCTTGGCGTGTTGATGTGTGAATGGTAAAGACTAGTTCATGGTTCAGGAGGAGCAGTACATGACATGAATCAGTCCTCAGCTGCGGTTTTCCACTTTGTAATAGTGACGTCAGGATTTTAGTTTGGAATCAGATGCCGTAATGTTTTCAAATTCTGCTCGGCTTCTCCGCGGTAGTTGAATTTTCGGCCCATGAGTTCGGATCCATCATCCTTCATATGAGATATCTGATGTACCATATTTCAAAATGAATGCTCTCGTGAAAAGCTCAATTCTTCTAATTTATTCCAAAGTTTATACACACACCATGGTTCACGAGAGTTTTGAATTGGTGAATTATTTCGAATTATCTAGTTAATGTTCCCGTCCTGTAAAACTGTGTTTGATGTTGTAATGAAGGCTCAATCCCTCACCAACGCCGGAACCAATAAAGTTTGTGGTGCCCTAACTTGCATTTGCTGAGCAACCCATGATTGCATGCGATGCATACCAGCCTGGGCAAACTGAACCGCTTTGTAAAATTCCTCATCCCACGTTGCCTGGCTCACAGGAAGAAGCGCAGTCAAACCGCCTTCGATATGAGAAAGGTATATATGCAACCCCTGCAACGTCTCCATGATCTCGTAGGGACTTCTCCTAGTATCGACTGGCGGAAATAGAGAGCTTCTCAACGACTCGGCTTTCTTGCTCCCCGCGCAGACGTCCTCTCCAAGTTTGTCGACTTGCTCGCCAAGGACTGTTTCCACCCTTTTTGCGATCCTTTGCAGAACAAGCACCCCGCCCTCGATTTCCAGGTCGTGACACAGGTCAGGAAGCAACGTGCTGTAGATTTCAGATAGTTGCTTGATGCTTTCAAAAGTTTCTCCGAGCCAGGTTTCGAGAAGTCGCTTTCGCCGAGTCGAGTCATCTTCCACAGCCTCAACTCTCTTGTTGATCACTGCCTGTTCGGCATCCGATTGAAGCTCTTTGAAGTGAGGCTCCTCACCTGCTTCTATCTTCTCTACACGAACAGCTCCGGATTTGAACATGGGTTGTTTTGAGATTGGATCCCATCGATCTGTCGCATGTCATGATCAGCATGCCGGCTATTTTGCTTCATTATGTTTCAAAACTCACCAACAGTCAACTCATTCGCTGCTCTTGCTTTGCCATCCTTTGCGTCAAAGTACCCAAAGTGAAACGGAATGAAAATTTGTCCGGTGGAGATTCCGCCAACCTTTGCCTTTAGTTCAACGGCTCCTCGACGAGATTTGACAACGACGTTGTCTCCGGTTTGAATATCCATCTTCGCTGCATCCTCTTTAGAAATCCGAACCTCGGGCTCGGGGCATGCATCTTGAAGCTCCTTAGACCGGCCAGTTTTTGTCCTGGTGTGAAACTGATACACGTTGCGACCAGTTGACAGTCTCAGGGGGTATTCATCAGTCGTCTCCTCCATCGATGGAGCGTAATGGCATGATTTCAGAATAGCTCGACCAGCCGGGTTGAAGGATGCATAGTCTGTTTTGGTGTAGGGTGCTCCTGTTTCTAGGTCGTGCCCATAGCTTTCGCAAACTTCAATGTCGGTATAAAACTTCCCATCGCTAAAAAGTCTCTCGGTACCCTGAGGGTTTTCTTTGTTGCAGGGCCATTGGATGCCCGAGCCTCCGGTAAGCTTGTCGTAGGTCATCTCACTGTAATCGCAAGGACGACCGTATGACATCTTTTTCCAGGCACTGAATACTTCTTCTGAATTCTTATAGGGAAGCAGGAGGTTGCCGTCTTTGTCTCTGAAATCCATTCGACGGCCATAATCAAGGAAGATGTCAAGGTCGGACCTTGCTTCTCCAGGTGGTTCAACAGCTTTGTGAGAAAGATGAACCGTTCGGTCAACATTGGTGAAGCAACCCGTTTTTTCTCCCCACTGCGCGGCAGGCAGGACAACGTCCGCCACAGCAGCGGTCTCGGTCATGAAGATGTCTTGACACACCACGAAGAGTGCAGGGTCGGTGAGAAGCTTACGAATTCTTGGCAAGTTTGGAAGACTGACAAGAGGGTTCGTGCCAGATATCCACATCATCCTAATAGAGCCGTCCTCGATGTAGTTCAGGAGGTTTTCGATGTGAGTCGGTTCGTTCCAGTGAGGTACTTTGATAGGGTCGATGTTCCAGAGATCAGCGAGCTCTTGCATATGAACCGGGTTCTTGTGGTTGCGAAATCCGGGGAACTCTCCATCGCAGCCGGCTTCACGGTTGTTCTGTGCTGTTGGCTGGCCGTTCATCTGTAGAATGCCGCTTCCAGGCTTGCCAATCAAACCCCTCAGTAGGTTAATGTTGTTGATCTGGCATGCGCTCGCCGTCGCTTGGTTTGACTGATAGACTCCCTGTAAAGCGGTAGATAAGAGACTAGGGGTGTTCCCAATGATAGTGGCTGCCTCTTCGAGGTCCTTTGCTGGGATTCCTGTGATCTCTTCGACCTTGTCAGGTGTGTATTCCGCTACTGTTCTTTTCAGCTCCTCAAGCCCCACGACATGCTCTGACGTAAAATCATTGTTGATCCAGCCATTTTTGAACATCAGATGCTGAATACCGTTGAGAACAGCCAAATTCGTACCAATTCTTGGTGAAAGATGAACAGTCGCCCTTCGTGCAGTCTCGGAGAGACGCGGATCAATGACAATGAGCTTCGGAGGATTCGGGCCATCCAGTCGATCCAGCATCCTGGACCATAAGACCGTTTGAGTAGCTGCAACATTGTGTCCAGTGAGGAAAAGACAATCTGTGTAGTCAATGTCCTCGTATGATCCAGGCTGGCCATCCGAACCAAATGACTCTCTCATTGATGTTGCTGCCGTTGCGGTGCAAAGACGTGTGTTTCCGTCCCTAGCAACAGTCAACAACCAATCTTTCTCATCGCACAAGAATGCAATAAACTTACATGTGTAAAGTATGAAGTCCTGCTTTGCCAATCACAGCCAATGCATAGTATTCTTCCAAGAATAGTTGACCGGAGGTATAGAATGCAATGCTATGGCTCGTAAGTCGTTCAATTAGCTCTTTCGAGCGTTTGGCTACCAGGCCCATTGCCTCATCCCACGTTGCTCGCTCTAGTTTTCCGTTGCGCCGAATTAGCGGATGAGTCAGTCGCTCTTGTGAGTTGATGCTTTTCCAGCTACCTCATACCCTTGTAAGCTCATGTTCTCGATAAGACTGCTGACAAAACGTGGAGGTCTTGCTTTATGACAAGCAACTCACCCATGCAATCCCTTAGGTCCAAGCCTTCCTTTGTTGACTCGGTCCGTAGCGCGCCCTCTAACACCCACAACTTTTCCGTCTTTGACACCTATGTCAAGACCGCAGCCGTTGCTAACGATGTCAGTAAGCCTATGAACCTTTGCAGATGAATTGGATCCCATGGGGACCTCACAACATACCTGCACAAGACACAAGCACTTTGGACCCAGTTATCGGGCTCATCCTCGCAGGAGATATCGACTCGAGTAGGCCATACGTGCTTGTAAGGTGTTCGGGGGCCCCAGATATCCTCGATAGCATTTCTGGATATCTGCTGTATAGCCGGATTTGAGCCCATTGTGCCAGTCGAGCAACACCAAGTTTCGAGCTGAATTGTTGTTTCGGCCGAAAATGAATTTTCGATAGACGGGCTATCTGTCTACGCTAACAAAACAGATCTTTTCTCGGCAATGCGAAGCTCTCTCTTGGGCTCGGGGAGATCGAGGACCAGGGCACGAGAACGAGCTTGTTTTGACTTGGGATCCGGCGACATATTGAGAAGGTGGAGAAGGATAAAGAAGTGGAAAATGAGCGTGCCGAGACTATTTCGGACGCCCGGCTCCGCGGTTCATCCATTCCACATAACCTGTCATGCATGAGATGCAACATAGTCTCCAGCCAGCTGGGGACGCTAGTGTGTGGATTTTGGGTTTGCTATGCAACACTGACGTCAAACTGGGTCATGATATTCTAACCTTGTTTTCCTGGCTGGTATTGTGTATACCGGTGCCCCAATAGGACAATGATCGTTACTAAGAATTGGCTACCGACTGTGCTAAATCTTTACCGGAGCACCCGAGTGTGGGGAAATCAAAGTATCTCCGTCGTAGTACTCCGTATTGACGTGGACAACTGGTCCGGATATACATTAGCCAATGAGTGTCCCTTCAATGGCACTTTTGCAGCAAGTTAGGCTCCAAAAAATGACACATCCAAATGTTCTAGTAGTTTTTTCCAGATTAGTCTGAATTGCTTGTCAGCCACTTTCCCGAAATGGAAACATTTCCGCTTGTGCACCAAAAGTCTATCTCAATTGCTGATATATCCTTCACTGCAGTTAGAATGCCACCCGGCTTCTGTCGTCTAAGATGTGATAAGGATAGGTACTCCTCTCCTACCTTTTGTCTTGCACAATTGTCCTATTGATGAAATCAGTCTAAGCTTGGTCTTGACTAGCGCTATTTCTCTCGCCGTTTGAAACCGGCGTCCGTATGTTTGTGACAATCCACAAGATGCAGTTCGGGACCGAATACGGGGGCTCGCGTAAGCATCCGGAGGCGGGTCAACCCGAACATCCGACATCCTCAAACGGGACTTCCGGAATGTACCAGGCAGCAAAATAGCCAAACAGGCTGCCATATTCATTTAACAAAGAAAGTTTTATGGTAGTCCGAATCTTAGAAGCAACCTACCGTCGTAAAGGAATATTTTCTAGAACCACATTACTTTTTGCGAAGATGTACGCACCCAACCTGCGATCGCTTTCGAATAAAATGTCTAACACTCTGTAGGAAAGGTGGTGTTAACATGGCTGCCGAACAGAATAGCTCTCAGCTGTTCCAGCTCCCCTGGGAGATTAGAGAGCAGATTTATGCGTACTATCTCTCATTCGACCTCGAAGACTTTGGCGACACCTTACGGCCCCTGCATCTCTATATTGAGCAAGAGGGATATGCGAAACCTATACCTCCACTGATGCTCACATGCAAACGAGCATACCGAGAGGTTCACCGGCAAGTCCACTCTGATGCCGTTATGAGAGTGCATACCGCCGGGTGGGGTGGTCCACGTGTTGGTTTTGCTGTTCATGGGACCCTTCGATTCGAACGCCTTCAACGACTCTATGTTCTCGTCGCCATGGAGTACCCAAACTGGAATCGCTGGCTTGGCATGTTCAGTGAAGTCTCACAACGAGCAACCAACCTTTCCGAACTCGTTATCGATTGGGAACCTAGGCCAAGCAGTGGTAGTATTAAGGGGTGGGAGGCGAAGCTTGCAGAAAAAAAACAAAATGAATTTTTCAACATTTTGTCAGGCTTGAAGAATCTTCAAGTCATTAGATTCCATGGTGAAATGCCAACAGGATGGAGAGAGCGGTTTGAGAAAGAAACGCCAGCCACGCTGTTTTCCTATCGGTTCAAATGGTGGAAGGAAAGTGGTATGGAATAGTAGGGCATGTATTACTATGTTCACTTCTGTCAGTTAAGCTATTTACCAGTTTGTCAGTTTTTCTGCTTATGATTCACATGTGGATCCTGTGTCTTAGTGTAGGAGCGGTCATGTAAGCAGTGTGTGGAAGGGAGTGCGGCATGTGTGGAATTATTTCCCAGTAGACAGCTCCTACGCATGCGGTGTAAAACACAGAAGTACAGAACACACGGTCATGGGCTACAACTTCTAAGTATATCGGAAGGCATATGTAACTGGCAGAAAGAAAATATGAACGAGATTTTCCATCTTTAAAACTTCTGTACCACTGAAGTCAAATTAAGATACACTTGAATGTGACAAAATCCTTGAGGACTTGAAACTCAGCGATGAGCTGAGAAACTTATACACTGTTATTGCAAACTACCTAGGTCATGCTTTAAAAATAAAAAATAAATTCTTTACCTGCTTTTTCACAGAAAAGCACGTCTACTTTTTTTAGGTTCTTACATTTTTAATGCAGGATATACCGTTTCTGCAAACAGCGTTCTCACTAGAAAGATGCTGGGTTTTGAAACTTACCATTTCTACGTACGATGCGGGAGCAAGGAGCCTAGTGAACCATTGGTCCCAACAATTTCTAGCTATTTCATAACTAGAGGTAACCGGAAGAAGTAGAGGTTGAAAGTTTACTTGACTGTATCTGCCTACATAAGATACATACTTAGGGGTATTACATAATCTACTCGCTGTAGGCAGCCCTACAAAAGACTACGTCTATATAACCCTAGGCTAACCCCTCTTTATCTCAACCAAACTTCACCATCAATAAGACTCTCTTTACATACCTATAAACGAAAATTCGTTTATTCCAACTATAACCAAAAGCAACTATGTCTACTCAAGACCCGCCTACTAAAAACCACATTTACCACCCGGCCGACATCACCGAAAATATTCAATTACCAAGATCCGATGATCTAGATATGTACTACCCAGGTTTTGGAGAAGAAGTGACTCTTGAGTGGAATTTCAGCCTTGGCAAAGATAAGGTCCAGTGGCATTCGATGGGATAGCCGTCATCAGTTACACGCTCTCACTAAGCACAAGGAAAAGGGCTGCCAAGTTCTCGGGGCTTTTAAGCTGAAGTAAATACCGACAAGCCGGGTCATCCAACACCTTGCACTACACTTAGCCAACAGTCCGAGTCCACAATTCTTTTAGCTCCTCCAGCATCGTATCCGCCACGATAAAGTTACGTCGGATGATTTGCAACAAGTCTATGACAGCCTCTCGCTGCTGAGACTGCTTCGCCCGTGACCCCGCAACTCTCAGTGGAAATAAGAACAGCAAAGGCGACAGACGAGATCCTTTCAAAGCCTCTTTGACTGTCACGACGATGGCATCAAAATGCACCTCAATCTGCTTTGCACTTAGTATTGGCACTGCAACGCCTATTGCTTGCCAATGTGCCAAGTCATAGTCATAGTTTCCTGAGAGATAAATGCTGGTGGCTGAGTAGTATGTACTTGACAGCAACATCTCGTCCGGTGATTCCGGAAGAAACCACGTGGTAAGCTTCCAAGAATCAAGTGCTTCTCGCAAGCCGAAACCATCGGTTGCCAGCTCCAGGCCTTCGCTCAGGTTTGCGTCCGACGTAACCTGAGCTGGAAAAGCCTTGCTTGTAAATTCGGCCGTTCTTCATCACAATGCATCAGCCTCTTATCTACTATAGGTTGAACAACACCGCATGCCACGGGAAAACTTACCGAACACGCAAGCTAGAACATAGTACTACCAACTTGAGAATTTCATCCAAATTGGTCGAGAGGTAGTCTGTTAGGCTGATCCATTCCGGACTTGCCAGAAAGCTGGGCTGATTGAAAATGATTGATCTGCAGGCTTCGAATGTGCGTGCCTGAATGAAGAACGTTTTCATCGTGCCTGACTCACACACCGCAGGACCGCTGGCAACAAGGGCTTGTGCTGTGCCAAAGACCATGTGTTGAAGCCATTTTTGTCCCGAGGCGTCTTGCAGCAGCTGTAGTTGCGTCAGCACTTGAGCGGGGACCAAGGTTGGCAACATTTGAATCTCACTCACCTCGAATAAGCCAAGAAAGAAAGTAGACCAGGCTATGGAGTCTCTCTGCGTCGGAGAGAAGTTTGAGACTGCATTACGCAGTTCATGAATAGACTGTTGATATGACCGCAGGGCAAAGCCCAGGTTGTTGCGGTGTGTCATAGCGCCAAGGGAATGGGCTTGCATGGCTCCGAGTGCGAGCATGGCATCGAACAGCGAACGACTCGGGTGTGGGACCAGATCATTAGAAGACTTTATTAAGTGTTGGACGTCAAAAATGAAAGATGGCTCTCGTCCGGTGAAACTATTTGTTCGAACGAACATATCGAAGTAGAACAGATAACTGGTTGTGGCATCAGGAATGGGCTTTTGAGGACGCGTCGCTGCTGGAGGCCGAAAGTCCTTGGGCGTGTGCATCTTCCCTCTCTCCAGCTTGATGACTGCACCCTTGGCTCCAGGAGGCGACGTTGAAAAGAGGCATTCGATTTCGCGTTTCTGGCATCTTGTACAAGGACTCACGCCGGAGCACTGGGATCAGTCAGCCAACCGCAAAGAGCTGGGGACGTAGGATGCCTACCTTGGAGTGACTTGCGGCGCACGCAAAGCAGCGAGACCTTCTGGTCCGGCGGTCAAATGGGCCAAGAGACATCGCGAGGATAGCGCCTGTTTAGGCAAAGCTCTGTCGCATGAATTCTTCGTATCATGCTCTCCTGTTCTGGAGATCGAAACAAGCCGTTCTGCTACTTTGAGGAGTGCCAGACATGAAATACCTTAGTCATTGGCAACGACAGAGACATGCATCTCGAAGTGGAGGCCCGTGTCGATACGCCAAACCCAAAACGGAAGCAATTGGGCGGCGCTAACGACGAACTGGGCGTGAATAGGAGTCGTTGGCATTATTCACCAATTACATTACATTACAGTGTTAACTTCAGCTAAAATGGGGATTGAGGAGATGAACGGTGAACCGGTTGTCAGTCGCTAGCTAGGCAGGGGTTCTCTCAGCCTAGTGGACTCACTCCGCTTGCCTGATATGGGAAGCAATCGTGCGAAATGACATCCGCAAAGGCATCACGAAATGACGATGATTGTGTATAAGATGCTTCGACTTCGTGATTCAAACTGGAAAGTTTATCAACAACTTCATTTCAACTTCAAAACTACCAAGGATTCAACAAAACAAGCACCTGCTTAATCTCTAAAGCTTTACAGCCATGTTCTACACTTACATCTTTTGGCTTCTGGCCTCGTCTGCACAAGCCGTCCTCGTCTCGCCGCCTACCGGGCCTTATGCGGTCTCCATGTCTGTCCAAGGCCTCACCGACCACTCTCGAATGGATCCCTATGCACTCAGCAACAATTCCCACGCCCGTCAAGTAATGATCTCGACTTTTCTTCCTGTTGATGAGTCCAAGACCCCTTGTATTCGTCGGGAAAGGGTGCCATACATGACGCCACTGGTCGCCAAAGCTTACGATCAACTTGGGACTGCTGTGGGGCTTCCCGACGGCACGTTTTCCTCCTTTGAGATGGACTTTTGCAGGACCAAGAGCCGTGCTTGTCAGCGAACCCATTCCAAGTATCCCCTCGTGTTGTTCTCACCGGGCTGGGGCAATCCCAGATTGCTGTACGGCGCCATGGCACGAGAAGTCGCAAGTCGCGGGTTTGCTGTTGTTACCATCGACCATCCTTACGACCCCTCATATGTCGAGTTCCCTGATGGTACCGTCTACACGGCAGTGGACCTGGACACCGAGAATACAACACAGCTGGAATTCCTAACCAAGGTATTACACCCAAATTCATGAATCGAGTAGAATAAATGTTTACAATGCAACAGGTTCGGGCTCAAGACACGTCCTTTGTCCTTTCCCATCTCTCCAAGAACCCTGTTGTAGGCATTGACCTAGATCGCACCATCATGTTTGGTCACTCCCTTGGTGGTGCTACTGCGGCCGCGGCGATGTTGACAGACCCTCGGATTATGGGAGGTGTGGGAATTGACGGTAAGCTCTTCAGCCCTGTCCTCGAAGAAGGGCTCGACCGGCCTTTCGCACTCGTGGGAAGGCCGGGGCACGCCGCCGAAGACCCCACCTGGGACCAGTTCTACAGCGTTCTACGCGGTAAGAAAGCCGACTTGAGTGTCACTGGGACCGTCCACGCAAGTTTCACAGACTTCCCAACTCTCATCGCTTCTCTGAACACCAGTCTGCCGGAGACAGCCAAGGTCCTATTGCAAGCCGAGTTAGGAACTTTGGAGTTTGGAAAAGCGGCGAAGGTGGTTGCTGGCATCGTTGAGGCTTTCGCCAACTTGACCTACAACAACCACACCGGGGCAATGTTCACCAAAAGCGGCGATGCGTCTTACCCGGAGGTTACCGTCTTACGAGCTAGTATTTAATTATTGGACTTTGTCTTGAGCCTACAATAGAGCATAGCCGGCAATGATAGATATTGGAATCTGCGCTATGCACTCATGCATATTGTCTTACCCCAAGTAACTTGCGGAGAAATGTTATACCCCAGCTTGTGTCGAAGACCCTTTCTATGCTTTACTAAAACTTTTGACTATGGTCTTGAACTCAATTAATTGCAGCCTCAGCGCCTTTCGCCACTGCACCTTCAATAATGACGTTCCATATTATTCTAGTCGCCGAGGCTGTGCTTGAGGCCTGTACTATGTATTTTCGATTGGTGGTCCAAGACACCGAATAATTCGGTCTAATTCTCGTTCCAGCGCCTCAATTTCCCGTCAAAAAATTAGCAGGAAATAATCAAAGATCACATGCATCAATTGGTCCTCAATTTTGGCTCATTGCATCAGTGTATCCTGCTTGACCGAATGCGATTGGTAAGCTCTGGTTGGTCTATTCTTGTGCTCAGCCTGACAGTGCGCCCAAGGGGCGGAACTCCAAAAACGAGCACCCGGTCTGCCTTGCAGCAATGGTGGGATACCTGATTAAGACAACCCCAACCCGGTGATCATGTGTCCAATTAGGCAGTAATCTATGCAATAGTAGACAGCTCGTCTTACTTGCAGTGTATCTGGCAGTCTAGTAGTACGCCTCCTTTCAATCAATATTCCCAGTGGAGCCAGCTCGCAGGCTTTAGCCTTAAGTAAGTGAAATGTCCAGTTTTCTGTACGACCTGGCACATTTAACACTCACTTATTTTTCGAAACCCGTATACTGTTGTGTCTTCCTATTATCTCATTGATATATAGCAATACTCATTCAGCCACCGATCGATCGACCTCGCGAACCTTTTATCAGCTCCAACTGGGCATTCTAGTAATCTTGACGCAAAATTCCCATTACAGTGGAGCCTCCAACATGTCTGACCATGAAGAGATTGAGCGCTTGGGAGGGGACATCCGTCATGCCTTTGAAAGAAAAGACATTGGAACAGCGACATTTCTACCTAATAATATGATCGATGTGCTTGCTAGCAAATCTGAAGTAACTGCAGCTCTCCAGGATGCGAGGTTGGGAACGAAGAAAGGCCTAGCTGAGTTTGGTTACGGACTTGCTCAACGCATATTTCTCATCTTGGTGTTATTGACAGAAGGAGATGAGAAATTATCCCGTTTGCAAGTATTGATGGAAAACAACATAGATGATCGTTGCCTACCTCTCACACTGTGTTGCAGGTGGTCCAAAAGAAGAAGAACAATTTACGCCATTCTCGACAATAATGACGAAATCGTTCTTCCCGGCTGGAAGGAAACAGAGTGCGACCTCTTTTCCCAATGGCAATGGGCTTTTACGTCCCCCGTCTTCAAGGACCAGTTTCATTTTTCATTTCATCAAAGCACGAGGCTTCCATTCATCTCAAAAGATCCACCGATAGGCGAAGGCTTCTTTGGTGAGGTGTCAAAAGTACTAGTTCATTCAGCACACGTACCGGCGCTGGGGTCGGTAAGCATCACATATCAAGTTGACAGTTACTGCTTTCGATAAGAACTGACATCTCCCAGAAGTCTTCGGCCACCCAGATACCCATTGCGCTAAAACGAATCAAGGATGACATTGCTCAGAAGTACTTGGAGCTTGTCGTCAAAGAGAGGGACAACGCAAAGACGCTGAGCGAACATGGTTATAAGTCGCCCAATCTGATAAAGCCGATTGCCTCTTATGAACACAACGGCGACAATTACTTGATCTTTCCATGGGCAGACGGCGGTACCCTTTTGAGTTATCGGCAATCATTTTCCAAAAGGCTCCCGAAGGTAGAAGATGTTCGGTGGATCATTGAACAGTTTACCGGCCTGTTCTCGGCTCTGGAAGAACTTCACGATACTAATTGCAGACATGGGGACTTGAAGCCCGACAACATTCTTTGGTTCAAGAATGACGGAATCCTGCAGATTGCGGACTTAGGTCTCGCTACGTTTCACAAACTCATCACTGACATGCGAAAACAAAGGAACATGCAGACGATGACCCCGTCCGGCAACCTTCGGTACAGCCCCCCAGAAATGGGCGAAGACGGTAACTCAACAGATGCCCGGTCGAGAGTCTACGACACTTGGTCTATGGGCTGTGTGTTGCTGGAAATGTTGGTTTGGATTGCCTACGGTCCAGCAGGGGTACACCGGTTCGAGGATCTTACGAAGAAATCCTTTTGGGTAAAAGGTTCCAAAGACCAAAAGCCCCAGGTTCATAATGTCGTCAATCTCTGCATGGAAGGTTTAGACGAAGATCTACGTGAATGTGATGCCCTCAGCGACATCTTAGAGCTTGTGCGAGAAGGACTTCTAGTCATCGCTGTGGAAGACCGTAAGTCGGCAAGCCATGCTCATAGCGTAATGACCAAAATCCGGGAAGATTGTGAATCAGATTCAAGCTATCGGGTTTCCATACGATCACGGTTTCATTTTCCCATCACTGAAGATGGCAAGAAAGGTAAATTGAGGAAGAGATCCCAGGGATAACTGCCTATTCACAACTGTGGCTTAGGGCAGCTTCGGGGTGTCTTGGAAGAAGGTGATCCGGCTACGGAGCAGTTTAACACAGAGTCGCAGAAAACAACTGATTCAATTATATCAAATCATCAGGAAGTAAGTTGAATCAATCTTTTGTACCACCCTAATAAATCATAGTGTGTATACTAATTGGCTGCGCTGTATCAGTATCCAGTAAGTGCACTTCAAAGTATTGGTATTTCTTACATGGAGACTGGAAGTTTCACTGACTTCTTTCGGGAAATAGACCGTGAGTTTATCCATCCCAAATTAATTTGCTCAAGTAGTGACGTTTGATGTTGTGTTCACACGAATAGCCGGTAAGTTGTTTGCAGATTGAAAGAAACCTAGGAGACAAAACATTTTTCTAACTCTTCCCAGTTTGTAAGTCAGTTCAGAGTGCAAGTTGCAATATAACAACAACTAAATTTAAAGCGATCATGCAATCTCGATAATATTTGGAAATCTTCCCCGGACAACGATTTCGCTGCCCGCCTAATCAAAACTCTCGACTGGAATCGAGTACGACCTCGCCCATCTCAAGATGGAACGGGCCTGTGCACCAAGTGCAGTAAACGACAAACGATGCCTCTCTTCGATGACGCGTGTGACACTTCAACGCTAAAAGAAACTTGTGGCTTATGTGGACTACTACTCAAAGGCCTAAAAAATGCCGGCATCATGGTCGGAGATGTAGTCAATCTCCACCAAACTGTCACAGCCATAGGACTTAAAGATGGCCCAAAGCTCATTTCTCTCTACGTAGAACCAGGTAACTAAATCACCAACATACCTCAGAGATATCTGTGTATGCCATTACTGACCTTTTTCCAGGTACAGACATCTCATCTGGTAGCCAGATTGGATTGCCGCAGCTGCTGGACTCGGCCAGCGATGATCAATTCACACTTTTGAAATCTTGGATAAAAGTCTGTGATTCTGACCATGATATCTGCCGCCGCAAGTACAATTTGGATGGCTTCAGCATGCCAACGCGGCTGATCGAAGTTGGGGAAACCGTTCGTCTCATTCTTTCCTCATCAATCAAGCCCTCTCGATACGTGGCACTCAGTCACTGTTGGGGTCATCTTGAAGAAAGTCAGAAGTTCTGCACCTACCAGAGCAACATAGAACAGCTTAAGGAATCTATCGACCTCAAACGCATGCCACAGACGTTCATGGACGCTATCACTGTAACGCGTGGGCTTGGCATCAAATACATCTGGATTGATTCGCTTTGCATTATCCAGGACGACCATGCTGATTGGGAAAATGAGGCGCGGAAAATGGAGCAAGTGTACAGCGCTGCTTATTGCACTATTGGCGCAAGCTCTGCAAAGTCGTCACTCGACGGGTTCCTCGCCCACCGTCCGCCCCGATCTTGTGTGCAGATACAGACAGACGACATGGGTCCACTGTATGCCTGTCAAGCTATCGATGATTTTCACCAAGATGTCGAACTTAGCGAGCTTAACAAGCGCGGATGGGTGTTGCAAGAAAGGGCACTGTCACGTCGCTCTATTTTCTTCTCGTCGTCTCAAGTGTATTGGGAGTGTGGCACTGGAGTACACTGTGAGACACTCGGGCGCCTTAAGAAGTAGTTTGAACCCCGATGATGAATATCTCCCCAACTGCTCACGCTTTTTGTTACAGCTCGAAGGCTTCGTTTCTCGGTGACGCCAACTTTCCGAAGTCTGCTTTGGCATACTACCGAGACGGAAGGCAAGTGTTAATCCAGGATCTGTACGAGCGGTATTCAAGTCTCGCCTTCACGAAACCTTCAGACCGATCCGTTGCCATCCTGGGTCTCCAGAACCGGTTGGAGCGAGCCCTCCAGATACCGGCTGCTTACGGTTTCTTCAAGGACTACTTCGCACGTGGCCTCTTGTGGAAACGCGGTCAAGAAGGGGATATGATTCCCATTCAGCAACAGAAGAGCAACCAGCCGCCAAGTTGGTCATGGTTCAGCAAAGAGGGTGTAATCGAATACCTCAATCTTGGATTCAAGCAGATAGATTGGGCCACTGATGACTTCGAGAACCCGTTTGAAAGCTTCGTAAGGAGAGACTCAACTGCAGGACCCAACTCCAAAGATGGCAGAATTTCTACAATACTACGAGGGCTTGGACGGCACATCAAAATGTCGTGGGATGACATCCTGAGTGATGTCACTTTTGACAGAAAGCAGGACCAAGAGCCTGATGAGCTTCGATGCGTAATCATCGGGCGCGACCAAGCTCTAGGAAGCGACCAGGACCATCGAATGGTTCATGTCTTGATCATTTCTAAATGCAAAAGCATTCATGGTAACATGTACGAAAGAGTGGGAGTCGCTTCCTTAATGTCTTCGCTGGTGGCCAGCCAAGGGTCGTGGGTAAATATATTGTAGCTCACAAGTTAGATGAGAGACTCTCCATGCTCAACATACCACCAAATTCCACTACTCTTCCGTAATCGATTTACCTTGAGCCTTCGTAGGCGCATCATGTGCTATTCTCATAAACCATCTTGAGAAGCCTTCGGCTACATCTCCTTGATAAAATGCGAAAACAAAAGAAGCGCAACAGAAACAGATGAAAATAGTTCGTCCTCGGTTTACAAAAGGTTGAAATCATCGGTTTCCGGTCGTTACGGGTCTCTTAGGTTCGATTTTACCAGTTCATCATTCCATCTCGGCTTCAGCGAAGAGGCTTTGCATCAAGTCGCATGTTGTTTACTCGAAAGAAGCTCAAAAGGCTTCATGACCAATCCAATCCTGATTGACTTACAATTTCTCTTGACTGGTAAGCCTTTGTTATCCCTAAGACATATCTGTGCGAAAGTATTTCCTTTGTTGAATCAAGTTTTTTGCCATAACAATCGACATTAAAGCTTGTTTAACCTCGCTTGCCTCAAAACCTCTTCTGCCAATTTCACATCTTCTAGTCTCTGTTCGTATTCTGGAAGTATTGTGGCTTTTTTCAAGCTCGGTTCTTCGATTTCGTGATTCGAATCCTGTCTCCTCACATTAGTTATTCGTCTGACAGTCAGCTAAGAATTCCACGTACCGCAAGGTCACCCATCGCTCTACGGTCAACGTATATGATGTAGATGTTTCTCCTCAAGGATATTTTGAACTGATTTTGTTGATAGCGTGATAAGAGCGAATTCGACAAGTCTCGCGGATGTACGTGGTCTGGGTGCTCAGTCAAGACCACAACATCCGCGTCCTCTCTGACTTTCCTTGGATAAGGCATTGAGCGAAGTTTGAATCAATTTGATCGTTACCGAAGACTTTGAATAAAGAAACGACCATGTAAGTTGAGTATATATGGCTTGCCTGCAATTCTCCAGCCTGATCAGATTGTTGCCTATGCGCACCAGTATAAGGCGGCTGCATGTATCTGCCTTTACATGTCTAGTGTCAAGGCGCAGTTGGCGGTGCGTCAGCCAACCCCGTAGATGAAATGGAATCATTCGCTCTGATGCATATAGACAGACTAAATTTGTCGCGAAGCTCGACCAATCAAATACATGTGGCGGCATCAAGCAGCCTAGTCATAAAAAGAAAGTGGAAATGCACTTTCGCCAGGCAGCAAAGCTGCCTCCACGTTCTGTCTGTCTGCTGCCCAGCATGCGCCACAAGTGTTCCAATACATTCCTAATGCTGCACACAGCCTCTCGGTGAAGGAGAATGTGTGTGGAGTCATTTGAATGCGCCCTACTTTGGTTTTCAGCACCGTCACTCCAGATCTGGTTCCTCCGTCCGTGTCGGGTGAGGCTCATACTCCCCCCTCTGAAAGCTTTCCATCTCGTTCCCCAGTTAGTCTCGGTTTGCTGTGATTTATCTCAAGAACGCAGAGGTTTATGGACCTGTAGCAGTGCCATGCTATTTGCCTGCAGACCACTACTTACTCGACCTTTTACAAGAGTATACAGGACTTGTGCCAGCTAGAGACGTGGGGGAGAATAATTCTTGTTTACGAACAGTGTCGAGTAATGTAGACCAAATCAAACAGGTATATACGGGCATACTGCCAGAATTGAGGCCAATATCTGCCACATGTGTTTATTTGAAGGATCGCAGAAGGTGTTCGAGGTGGATGCCCAGTACTTCGAATGCTACTCTGAGCGCTCTTCGGCGTTAGCTGGAACGCCTGCATCCCACCAAGTAGCTGGGTGGCGCTCTGGGCGTCCTGCAGGGCACATATGCTGCGAGAACCCAGCTGCCATTGTTGACACTAGGAGGTAATAAAGGTCCTCGAAATGATCGTCACCAGTGCCCATGCCACTTTAGCCTGCTCTACACATCCCCTGCAATGAGCCTCAACCTTTGCTGGCTGGAAATTCTCGGTGAGGTGCAAATAGCTGTCTTGTTTAAATACCATTGCACCAAGTGAAATTTCATTTGTATGAAATATAGCCAAAAGATTCTGCGTTAGTTTTTACCCAATACACCGCTGGCATTCCTGATATCGCTCTGTCAAATACTTTGTAATCTTTACATTCGAAAATAGCGCCAAAATCAAGATGGCGTTCTCTGACTATCACGGTTTTTCCTGTCCGCGCAGGGCCGAATCATCCTCTTCTGGGAATTCTCCCAGTTCTTCTATTTTTTCACGACGTTATGCCTCAGATTTTAATTGTGAATGTCAATCTGCGATATATTCCCGTCACAACGAATTCTCAGGGGGGCCTGAGGTTATTATTCACGACACCGATGGCAAACAAAAACCTGCAGACCAGAGCGGCTCTCAAGGGCGGAAGCACACGGCTTCCGAAACATCAGATACACGAACTGTCGTTTCCGTCTACGACCTGGGACTGAATAAAACTCGAAGCGCATCCAAACTCGCGTCTGGAGGGGGTTCGCAACCAACTGTGGGGTCCATTCGAGAAAGGGTCGAAAAGAGCTTGCAATTAAGCCAGTTCGACCAGAAGGAATATCTACCCCTTGATGCTTTCGAGGATATATTCACTCTCAATGCTATTCAGTCGGTCATTATCCGAAGCTTTCCCAAGTGCCGAGGCAGAAGGCAACGCAAGACTCGGCGGAAAAAAGTACGCGAAAAGGTCTCGGAGATTTGGGGTGAGACAGGACACTGCCGACGACGAATATTTGGGATCCTTTTTTACATGGGAGCGCTTCACTTGATGGACGACTTCATAAAAGAACGTATCTTTGATGACGACTTGCCGCTTCGTCGGGTATATACGGTTAAGGCAGGCTTCAAAACTCGAGACAGAACTGAAAGAGACGATGTTGTCAACACGAGATTAATGGGAAACTGGAAAAGGAATGAAGTGGATTTGTTTTACATTAACCAAAGCAGGTTCTATGTCCCCTTCTTCGACAGTCAGTCAAAAGACCTCCTCTCTCATGTCTTTGACAGCAACGTCAGGTTACCTTGGCAGCACTATCAGCGTAAAACGAACGGAGGTAATGGTGTAGTGTACAAAGTAAAAATACATCCAAGCCATCACAACTTCAAGGGGTTTCAGGTAAGCCTTGAGACCCTCAATCTTCTCATAAATATCTGTGATTCTAAAGACATCAAAGAGTCCAGACAACGAGCTTTACTTTGCAGTCAAAGAGATTGACTCCATGAGCCGGGAGGTCTACCATGACGAGATCAGGGCCCTTGAGAAAGCCAACGCAAAGGCCCAAAAGGAAAAGCACTTGATTCAGCTTCTCCTAACGTTCCAACACGGAGAGAAACTTTTCCTGCTCTTTGAATGGGCAGACGGCAATCTTCTAGAATTTTGGGAAGAGAAAACACTGGGACTTTCACCCTCGCTAACACACTGGGTTGCCCAGCAGTGCCTCGGTATCGCCACCGCAATCAAACGCATCCATGGACTCTCGACCTGGCAAAAAAGGCTCAGGTCGTCCTCAAGCAGCGAAACAAGCAGCGATACTGAAAGGGACTGGGGACGGCATGGGGACATCAAGCCGAATAACATTCTCTGGTTCTCACGTCATGGCAACGATACAGACCTTCTCGTTGTATCAGATCTCGGGTTGACTCGGTTCCACTCGCGCCTCACCAAGTCGCTGGTGTCCCGTGTTGACGGATACACGGGAGCCTATCGCGCCCCGGAGATAGACATGGATCTTCGCATATCTCAGAAGTACGATGTATGGTCTCTCGGATGTGTTTTCTTTGAGTTCTGTGTATGGTACCTTCTAGGACCCAGGAGTCTTACCGAATTCGAAGACGACCGGCACGGAGCTCATCAGTCTGATATCCCCTCCTTCCAGGAAGATTGTTATTTTATCATCAGGCACGAGCCCCACAAGCATGCGGAACTAAATCCGGCTGTGATACATGTATGTTCAAACAAGTCACTTCCAGTTCCTGTCTTACTAAATACCGCCGAAAGCTACGCTTTGCTGATTCGCACTTAGTGGATGGAGAGGCTGAGACTCCCTGGTACTCGCACACATTTCTCTGACCAGATGATTGACCTTATCGAAAAACAAATGCTAGTTGTTAATACGGACACTCGAAGTGCTATTGACGTTATATGCGCCGAACTTTTAAGGATCTTCAACTCCTTGCCGGCAGTGTATCAAGACGATAGTATCACTCAAGTCATACCTGATCAGGTAAGTGGATCAATATTCTGCATCCATAGAAGTCAACACTTGCTAACCAGATCTTCATTATGTTCAGGACCGAGGGCGACTTTCAGTTACACGGACCGATGATCTCATCCGGGGTGTGGGAGGAGTCTCTATCGGTGCAGGGCAAGGCCTGGGCAATGCGGTCACCATTCCACAGAGTCTGACATTCTCCTTTCAACCAGACGAGTCAGACTAAAGCAGAAATACCTAGAGACCACAGGTGTTGTTCACCAAGCATGCCAGTACAAACTCGGGGCCTTTACCACTCCGTTGACCTGGTCGACCTCTACATCCAAGAGCTACGCCAAACAACAAGATCATAGGAGCATTGTTAGCAAATCATGATCAAGGGAAATTCAGAGGTGATGCATATCTGACGAGGGCAGAGGTTGGCAGCTCAAACACTTGCAAACACGGCGATACTGATTGGGTGAAGCCAACGCATCCAGGACCCTTGAAGCATAAATACTTTCTATTTTCGGAATGCTATCAAACTTATAATCGCAAACTTCTACCCTCAGCATAAATCCATGGCGTCACCAGCACCGATGCCTTGTATTCCTCTGCTCAATGTCAAGCCCAAACTGTGGAGAAACCGAACGACGTCGTCCATCCCAGTGGGAGAGTTAAACCAATGCCCTCCTTCTTGGTATTCTTTCCATTCGACCTTGCTCCCGAATCCTCGCAGGGTATCTCTAAGTATTCGACCGTTACCAACCAGCACCAGCGGATCATCAGCGCAGTGCTCCAGCAAAACAGGTGTGTGACGGAGCAGATTGTCACCTTGAGGGACATTCTCCAGTCCCAAGACGGCACGGGTATCAGCAAGGCTCCGGCCCGGGAACGGCATGCGACAACAAAATCCCAGAAAAGCCGCGAGCCCGTCCTGGCCCTTGGGTAAAGCCAGGTTAAGAAGCGTGTGTACACCAGTCGCAGCACCTTGGCTGATCCCGGCCAAGATGATGTGATTGTACTTTCCGCCAAGCAACTCAGCTTCTTCAGCGATGATTTCCCGTATGGCGGCTACACTTCTTCTCAGACCTTCGGCCTGCATATTCTCGCGGTCGGTAAAGTCCGATACATTCCAAATGTCGAACCATTGCGAGACTCTGTCTCCTGGGAATGCTGAAGGCCTGCTCAGCCCGGCTTGAGGGAAGACCCAGCGGATGGATGGAAATACGTCTTTGAGAGTGCGGTTGTAGGAGTCTCTGGATTAGCTTAAAGACTGCGAAAAGTTTTGGGCGTTATCGCCGCGGCCATGTAAGAAGATGATTGTGTGGGTGTGAGGTTCTGATGGCGGGAAAACTATAGGCGCGGATTCCATTGTGAAAGGCAAAGCGGGGCTACTTTGGCCTGGCGTGGATAATACTTGTTTAATGTGAAGAAGCTGAATCGTCGGCAGGTTTGGGGAGGTGTTATGCTGGTGGTTTTCATATCTCGGCCTTGCTGTCAGCATGTGCGAAAGCTGCCTAGTGCTAGGCAGCCATATGCAGTTGTTTATTACAAGGCTGTTGGCCCGGTGTTCGTCGACTCCACGCTCAGCAGTTTATATCCAATGGGAAACATTTCACAGAGATTGGTTCTAAAAGAAGACTGTTAACTAAGTGATTTTCATGGTGTTTACTGTATTATAGAGCCACCATCAGGCATGATTAGCCCACAACGTCAACGTTATTCATTGGATCCAACTAGCTGTCTTCTATGTAATGACAGGTTTTCAAAGTAATTAAAAACACTTTTGGAATTATACAAAGAGTCAAGCCTCATAGTACGCAAACGCAAATTGCCAAAGTGAACCAAACACTTACCTCAGAAATACTAAGCCTCGCGAGATTGCCCTCAGTCGATTCAATCAAAGGAAAGATTCTCGGAGACATTTTAAGCGTAACTTTATATCTTCAGTACTCAAAACCTCAATACATCTTCACTCTTGCGTCTTTCGCGCTTGCACAGTTTCCAATGCTGCAATCTCGCCAATATTTCAACTCCCATGCTCCTTATTTCCAAGCCGGCCCTTTCAATACGCCGGACGTGAGATCCAGTTCTTCAACATGCTCCTTATACCCTGCTGCTGGTTGCTTGACCCAGTGCTACTTGTACTTTCCCTTCGACTAACGACGTTCGTCAGTTGGGATCCTCCGGACGGAGTTCTAGTGGCCATAGGCCTGTTTTTGTAACCTGCGGATGCCCATAGTCAGTACTGTTTGTATTCTCATGCTACGCCACCACTATATCTGCTTACAAGTCGTATCATATCTCTTGGGGTCCTCAATGATGGCGTAAAACTTGGCCTTGGCTTTATCTCCGGGCGCCATGTTGAACTATCAGGTTTTGCGGATGATTTTGTTTGTCAACGGTAATAGGCGGCTTATGTGTAGAGCTCTCCAAGATCACACCAAATGTATCCGATCATGGCTCGAGAGGGTTTTGGAAAGAGGGGTAGCAGGGCTCTTATGTGTCCCAGAGCAGCACGGCAGCTAGGGCCTCGCGATTCTCAGATACCACAACCCCCCGTGCCAAAAGTATATTGCCGATACTTCCTATTCGTTCGTCTCATTGGTGATTGTTTCAATAGTCTTGATTCGGGTTTCCAGGGACCGCAGCGCCGTTGTCCTTGGAAGATGAGGGGTAGCACACCCTCTGCTCATCACCAGCGACTCACGACGCCCCGTCGTCGAACCTTACTGGACTGTTTCGGATGTCCGGTTGGTCGCCCATTCCTGCTTATGTTCCATGGCAGCTATTGGCAGCTCGGTGTGAAATGGACGAACTCAACTGGGAGGAAGTCGGCCATATCGGAGAGCGAACACGCGACATTACTCACATGACCGAAGGTGGTATTGGTAATGATGGGCACCGGCAATTTAAGTTAAGGCGCCGTTGCCGGTGGAACGTCTGCACCGCGGCGGCGGAACTACCCTCGCACAACCCGATTGGGCCAGTCCAACTTCAGTGCTTGTAATTCAACCTGGTGCTCTTAACTTTGTCAATAACAACGGCCATATCTTTGTTGTATCTCCGGCTGCTGCTGACTTGACCTAGACACTGCATCTGATCTTCCGGCAGACAGCAGCATATACCAGGAACTTGTCCTAAAGTAATCTGAATACACAAGAGCCTAGCCTAGCCTAGCCACAGCCATACACCTGGTCTAAAACTACCGCTGCTGTTTGAGTCTTTCCAGACCTTGCAACTCCACAAACCATCTTCGAGACAGCAGCAACTCGCAAGCAGCCCAGCCTTCAACTCTAACTGATGAGACATCAAACGTGTTCCTGCTTTTCCAGAAGTGGCTTCCAAACCAGGTACAGAAACACCCCCAACGAGACGAAAACACGTACATTGGTGAGTTTGCGAGAGACGACTACGAAGCAAACAGAGGCACGACTCATCCGGGTCTACTGAGTAGCCCTGGCAGCATGCTGACACCAAGGCATCATAACACCGACCTTCAAACTTTATACTCAATGTCATCCATGCACACATTGTTTCCACTATATTGAGTCAAGTCAGCAAGTGGGGGAATAGACAACCAAACCACCCAACGTTATGCTTTATGCGCTGACAACGCATCCCCCAGCTGGAAAATCGGCTCCTCTGCGTCTGGTCAGGTTTTTGTTGATTTGCGCGAGTCTCTCATGGGAAACTAGCGAGCTCGAGTCTTACGATCTTGCCCGCCCCATGTTAGGCCCCAAGCGATCCGACTCAGTTGAGCAACCAAAGGTGCATTTCGGAGAGGATTGAGTGGTAATTTGTCTTTTGGGTTCACTAATCATTTCTACAACGCGCACCAACAATCAGAATCAGGTGATATAGAACCCCAAGCAAGGAAACCATTTTTGTTAACCGTGTATGACTGGAGCACAAGAGGAAACATATAAGAGAAGCCCCCCGAAATGCAAGAGAGCCAAATGACAGAAACATGCCTGGAAAAAAAGAAAGGAGAAAAAAACATTGACCAATTCTCGCCCCGTACCGCCCAGACTCCATATTAACCCATCGTTCCATGTGCAAAGCCCAAACTCCGTCGAGAGATGAGAAAAATCATGGATTCAGGGATTTCCCAACCCAGATTAGGGGTATGATGCTCCATCTATGGCGCAGAAACCTCGAATTAACGCCCCATTCCGTTGACCCCTTATTGCTGTGCTTGCATGTTCGTTGTTGTCGTGATATAAAGAAAAGCTTAAAAAGTGTATGCTACCCATGGGCGCGATGCTTGTTTTCATGGTGCGACCTCAGATATGACTTCATGGCAGGGCAGCGACGCCACCTGCCAGCAAGGTATAGTTGGCAAGCTTCAGGGAAAGGACTCTGGAACGGGGATAATCAGGACTAATGATCATGCGCCCGTCCTTATTGAATCCAACCTCGCCGAAGGACTCGCTTAGCTGCTCAAACTTCGCGTTGGGACGAACTCGGTTCAATTCGGCCAAGATGTTGTCGCTCCATACGCCAGAGCACCAGCCGTCACGGAGAACAAAATATGGGTTCAGTGGCGGCACGGGCGAATCTGGAAATAAGTTAGCATAGTACACTGGCATTGGGAAAGATTGAAGTAGCATACCCAAATCTACGAAGCGAATCCGCAGGTAATCCAACGCTTTCAAGGTCGACATGGAGTTGATGCCCGCCAAGACGAGCATCTCAAATGCATGGATAAAGTTCATGTCTTGGATACCGCTTCCCGAGTCGTGGAACTGTGGTACTGGGCGGCAACAATTCTTAACCGTCAGGTCGATCGTCTTGAGACGTGTGGTCCTTGGATCCGATCGAATGGACGCCATATTGAAGAAGGCCTTGCAGACACGGCCAGTATATGCCAGATGCTCCAGTGCCGGTGTCGCATCGGCCAGTCGCGTGCAAAAGTGAACTTGGTTAGAGACCTTCATGTAGAATGGAGGGCACGTCATTTCTCGTCTGTAGTCGCTCTCGAGACACAAGTTTAGATATGTAAGGTTTGATGGCAGCTTGGGGAGAATGCTGGCCATGCTCAGGTAACTTTTAGACTTGGGTTTGCTGTAGGAACCGTGCCACTCGGTCAGATTAGGAAGTGATCCCAAAATGGAAGCGAAATCGGCGTCATCGCGCATAAGATTCCACTGGCCCTTGGTTACCAATGTGCGAACCGATTCAAGGGGAGGCAGGTGCCACCCTGCTGGGCGCCTATGCCAGCTATGTTGTACTTTCGGTGCCTTCTTTCGCTCGCCTCCTTCAATGGTCAAGACGCAGACGTCGGGCAGGGCCTGGGAGACAAAGGAGAATGCCTCTTCGAGGCTGCAGTTGTTGGCGGGAAGGGTATAAGTTGCGTTAGTCAGGCCGTCCATTGTCACGGTCGGTAAGGCGAGGGTGGTGCTCAGCGCCAGCGGCCCATACTTGGGCTGGAAAACGGGGAACCAAATCTCAATATGTTTCACATATCGGCGGAGGTGGTCGTGTTGGCTGAAGTACAGCATAGCCAGATCGAGCGACTCTACCGTTGCCTTGATTTTAATGTGACGATAAAGGCGCTCTTGAATCAGGATCCTCCAGACGGGACTCACGAGAGCCAGTTCCGACAGTTCCCTCCGCCGAGAGTGTCGTAGCGCAGTTCCCCAGCTCTTGGTCACGCTCTGCATACCCACAGAGCTCTTGGACGACGTGGATACACGGTATCCAAACAGATGGTCGAGGATGCACTCATGGATCTCGGCGGGCAGATCATTGAGATTTAAGGAGGGCGAGACCTCTGGCGTCTCGAGGGAGTAGGGAGGGGTTGTGATACCCGGGCCTCCGTAGCCCTCGGCGTCGTCGGCCATCGGACAGCAGCAATCCGAGATCCGTTGATCGGGATGTAAAAAGGGAGTGCTGCTCGGGCGGGTGGGGGGGACGAAGTCATTGCCCTTGGCCTGTTCGAGAGGAGGACTGGAAGGGCCGGGGGATACGGGGTTGGAAGCAGTATTGAGAATTGTTGTAATGATGGAGGCGGTCATGATCGAGGTCAACTCTTCGGTAGCGTTAGTGTTACCATTGTAGTCGTCTCGCGACGGTCGCCTATCGATACCGGAGGGGTCTCGGTCTCGGGGGACGTTGTTCGTGACGTCGGGGTGTTCGTCGTCGTTTGTGTTTGGGGGGAGAGACTGCTCGACGCAAACGGACATGGTCGTTCGTAGGGATCGTGCGAGATCGCAAAAGCTAGGATTTTGGGGTTGAATAAGGCGGCTCCAAGGTCATGGCAAGAAACGATCGAAAGGGACGCAAATCAAGTCGGGGCTGGCGGGAATTGGTTATGGTCAGGCGGGAGGGAAAACTGGAAGGTGAAGGGAGATTGGCCTGGGCTGCTTTGACGATGGTGGGGGAAATGAAGTCCCAATAATTCAGAGACCCTTGATGCCCAGACCGGGGGGGTCGACAATGCTGAAAAGCCGTTTTGGTAGGTAGGCCGCAGGCCGTATTCGTCAGGTCCAGGTACAGGTAAGTGGTACTATGTAGAGGCGTAGAGGCCCAGCGGTCCAGTCAGTGAGCGGCAGGGAGTGGTCCAGTCCAATCCAGTAGTGGCGGTAGCGCAGCGCTGGGGTCGTTTCGCTTGCCTAAGCCACTTTACGCGGTCGGTCGCGTGCGCAGCGGCAGAAAATTGGCCCAATGGGGCACTGATAAGGATGGGCGGAGAAGGTCGATCACAAAAAGGCCAGGAGACCGCAGTAGGGAGAGAGAGACGGAGGATAGGAGTGTAGATCGATCGTCTTGCGAGTCGATAACTGTGTGGTTGACGGGAATAAAACCAGCTGGTAATTGCCAGGTATGAGGCGGGTTTTGAGCAGTGTCCAGGTCCTAGACGCAGGTCCCCCTCGCTTTTTTAGAAGGGTCCAAACAGAAAAGGGGGATGTTCAAAAAGGCGACAGCACTCAATGCTGTTGTGTCGGGTCTAGAAATGAAACAGGCGCCGGACAATTTGGGATGCGTGTGAGCGGACGGATATGCAGAAAAGGTTGGTTTTGCTGCCTTGGAGGAAAGCAGGCACGCAGGGCAGGGCAAGACAGCGAGACACAAGGCGGTAGTGCAGCGAGAGCGGATGCGGATGCCGCAGATAAGAATGGCAAAGTAATCTCGGTGGGAGGAGTCGGTAGGATGGACAGAGAGACACAGAGTATGCGTGCGGATATGACTGTGTGTATATGGCAATGCGACGCGAGAACGGGGCTGGCAGGCGGTCGGGTCAGTCACCGGGGGGTGGCGTGGAAGAGATCCCGCAGTGGCACCAAGGGATAAGTTAAGATAACACCAGACCAGGGTTGCGTCCAAAACGGAGATTTGATGATTGTGTGTTGTGGTCTGGTTACGATTTCGGTGACAAGAGGAAGACCGGCACGAGGTAAGATCAAGTCAACGAAGGGGGGGAAACAACACAAACCAACGGAGGAAAAAAATATAATAAAAAGAAAATATGGAAAAAGGGAAATGCAGGAATGCATCAGCAGAAGCAGCCAACCTTGAATGATGACGGAGCCGAAGAGGAGACACGGAACGGCAGTCGGTAGCTTATTTCAGGTTCTGGGCTCTAATCCAGGCTCCTCACTGGATAACATTCTTCATTCTGGGAGGGGGGTGTGTGTGGGAAGGTGCGAAGGGGGTAACAAACACTACGTTGGCGGCTCCTTTGGCGCCGGCTGCAGCCAGGTGCAGCTGCAGTCACATGGGGCAGGAAGGAAGCAAGCAAGCAGGCGGGCAGGGCAGGAAGAATCGGGCCCAAACCGAGACCCAGAGCCAGAGCCAGAAAGAACAGGGAAGGAACGGAGTTCGGGGTTGAGCATACATGGAAAGTACAAGATTGAGTGGGCATGGGCATGGGCATGGGCAGCCCAGGCCCTGCAACGGAGTCGGCTTGGGAAAGAACAGAAGTGAAAAATAGTAGTGGTAGTGGTGGTGGGTAGTAGTGGCAAAGCGGCACACAATTCACCAACATTACTACTACATCACACAGCAAAGCAAGCAAACGAGTAAGCAGGGCTGTTGGCAACAACAACAACACCTCGTGGAAGAACAGGACAGGACAGCAGCACTGCGGCCGCCTCGATGAGACGTGCACAGCCGTCTTCCGCGACGAGCTCCGAGAGTCAGAGTCAGAGTCAGCAGTAGCGAAAAGTGAAAAGAGTGCAGAGAGCGAGCCACACCATGATCCGCCTCCTGGGATGACTAGTCCGATCCTGACCTCCCAGCCGGCCCCGTGCGTGGGTGGCCGTGGCAGCGCTGCTTTAGCCTGCCGTAGTGGCCACACTCTATGTGTCGTGTTAGTGAGGCCCTCCAGGATGGATTATGATGCACTTTCAGCCACTGACGAGCGGCCCAAGACCCTCAACACGGGCCAACAGCCAGTCGAGGCGAAACGGACGGTCACAGAAGTACAGATGCACAGCAACAGCAGCAGCAACAAGAAATTATGGGTTCGTTATGTGCATCCATCCGTATTCGTAGTAATAATTTGTATTGATTCAGGGGGCTCCAACACGAATAATACAATTACACGAATGAGCCCATCCCCATTGCCGCTTATTTGCGAGCGCCACACCACAAAGGCAAGTACCTACCCACTCGACTCCCCTTCCCTCTTTTTGTTCTACTTTCTTGCAGCCTCCGCCTTTTTCATTCCTTCCTCCCGCCTTATCGGCGTTGGGTGCTTACCTTATCAAACGGGGCTTCCTTAGCGAACCAGCCTGCATCATTGTTGGCTTACCTCACCCGTACCGGATCCCTGCCCAACTTCCGAAGAGGCAACAACGATGGATGCATGAGTTTAAGCCGCAAGTCATCCCACCTTTTTTGCTCAATGCATGAATAAGACCAAATTTACTCCATCACGTCAGTCCATTTTTCCTTGCTTTTTTTTAACCCCCCTATCTGACCCTCTTTCTTCCAAAAGGGGTCCATTTTCGTCTTCTGCACGTAATGACGAATGAGGGGCCCTGCATTCTCGGGCCTGCACATCCTCCGGAAAATCCATGGTAAAACACCGAAACATGGCAAATGTTATCAACATGTCTCTCTAGATATGTGCAGAACTTGCAAAACGAACCGTTAATCGAAACACGCTCACACACACACTTTATCACGCCGCTAACCCACGAAAAGCCTGATCAGAGTTCACTGCAGATGACCAAGATATTACAACTCTGCCGCTGCCAGCCACAAGGATGAACATCCCGGCAATTGAGTTGCTGAAATAGCCTTCGCCAGCCTTCGCCAACCTTCGACGCCCCGTTTCAACTCGTTCTACGCCAGACATGTCAGCTGCGGCCGTCAACCTTCACTTACGAGGGCTACCATCACGCGCTCTGTTTAGTCAGCCGAGAGTGCTCACAGAGTTCGAACCTTGACATCAATGTAGCCATGCCCAGAACAAGAGCACCTGGCAAAGTGTGAGACACCTGGCCGGACGACGCCGTCTCTCCGGCGAGAGCATTCCGTATGTAGGCGGCCATGAATTCCCATCTGTTGAGTCGAACACAGTTCATTAAATTCGCCATAGGCGATGTAGGTTGTCGTGCAACGGCGGGATTTCCCTAGAGCTACCGTTTCCAGGAATGTCGCACTGGAATGCCAACGTCTCGGCAACGGACGCCAATCTTTGGGGAGCCGGGGACGGCGGGCAGCCTCCTTATTAAAGCATTCTCGGCGTGGGGTGACTTTGATTGATTTGCCAAGTCGTCATGTTCCGGAATAAGTCCGGAACGCTGCCAAGATTGAAATCAAGCACGCCTGAGTCGAACACACTAACCCCGCGAGTTGATATTTCTGCGTTTTAATGATCGCCGGCCGGGTGGTTTCTACTGAATAGGCACCCCAGTCTTCTTGTAGTTTCCTGATAAGTGAGCATTGCGCTCTATGTATATCTGTGACTGCCAACAGCATGAAAGCGGCTTGGTAAGTGGTCAGATGCAGCTCATCATGTATCCTAACGTACGACTGGTGAATCTTGCATACCGCTAAGCATTTCCATTGACTTTGCCTAAGCCCAGTCAGCAGGTTTTGATGCGCTTCTGATGTGAGCGTAGTCATCTCAGCCTTGCTTGGGTCAGACTTGTACGCAACTCAATATATCCGCAACCACTAGACAGAGCTCTGCTGAAGCTGAGTCTGCCGCGCCGAGAACCGCACTAGTTAAGGACGTTGTGCTAGTGCGCCGGTATGTGTGCCCATTGGACAGCCCGCGGCAGTTGTTGAAGATCTTCTTCGACGACAGGTACAAACGCATGAGACATGTTCCGATAGCCGGTGTCAGCTCCGCTATTTGCGGCGAAGCTGGCTGAATATCAGCTGGACTTCATCGCGTCCGATAGTAGAATTGGATTTAGATTGTAGGAGTTCTCTCCATGGTCCTGACTGATCGGGCAGTCTAGAGCTACCATTATATCCAAGCGGTTAACGCCTGGTCGTCAGAATGAGGGTAACATCTCATGGACGCATATTCTTAAGGAAATCGCGAAGAACGTTTCGGCTACTTGTGAGAATAACAACCGGAAAGGAAGGGCAGGTTGCCTCTTTCTGCTGAACGTCGCTTATGCATCCGAATCTCTGGCTGATAATCTCCGACCACGGCATCTTACAATCTATTTGGATGTTAGCACATTCTGATGAGGCAGGTGATGATGAAAGTAACGAACTTCTTCAAGGAATATTCGGAGGGTGTCCAGTCAGCGGCACGTGTATTCCTACTTTCGTGTCATCACTTGTCCGAAGACAAACAAGCAGTTCGTGGCTGGACCTTGTCTGAAATATTGGCTACACAAGTGTCCTGCAATTGCCGAACACACCTCCGGCCTCGAAGGCAATAAAAGAACAATCCTAAGGACAAAGAAAATCTTCATGAGGTCTCGTAGCAGGTTTATCATGTGAAGCATCACTTTCCTCCACCTGCTAGCGTTGACGGTAACTCAGGAAATCTGAGCAGCAGGTCGACTGTGTGAAACACTTGCTCACTTGCTCGAAGCTTGCTCCAATGACACCGAGTTTTCAACCAAAGAAATTAGCATACACATAGTCGAGCGAGGGCTCCTGAGGAGATGTAGATACAGGAAGCGAAGTCAGAGGTGTGACCGAAGGGGGACATATAGATGGGCAGCAGATACCGAGGAAGACGGGTTGAGATCAGAGTTCCCAAGTGGTTCTCCGGGTGAATGAGAGGCACAGTTTCAGCCATATCGCAGATGCCATGTCATATCTCTTCCCCAAGTGCGCAGCCTCAGTGGTGGCAACCTCTATTTCACTTTTCTCAGGCCGGATTGCGATGAAAGATTCGATCACAGAATACACTGCTTACTCGGGCTTTTGGGAGGCTACCTGTCGTCTTGTTGTGTTTCTGTACGCCTCTCAGCTGTGTTGCGCTGTTACATACGGGTATTTGGTGAATTGCCAGACAGGTTGGTAGTACAGAGTTGGTATCTGGGTTGATATGGCATGCAAGGAAGTGAGTTGCTCACTTATGTGCCGTAGTTGTAAAAGGGAAGCAAGCAGAAACAGTGAACAATCTCAGTTTTGCGTGTTGTTGCAGCTATTCTGATCGAGGCACTGTTATCCAGGCCTGTAGTTGGATCAGTAGGTGGGCATATAGTTGTCCCTATCCACAGGATGGTTCGTTAGCATGTGAAGTTTATCCCAGCCAGCATCATGATACTAAGTTACACATACGGTAGCATATCTAGAATGGCCCAAGAAGAGGCGGCTAGCTCAGCTCGTTTATAATGCCATAGTTTTCAGCGATAGAAGGAAAGCCTGTGGTTTGTTACGGCTGCTCGTATCCTTTGACGCGACTTTGGACAGACAACGAAGTTCGTTCAAGTAACTTCTACTGAGCCGTGTTGATATTGGCAATCTTGGAAAGGCGCAGGCTCTTGACTCTGAGATATTGAAGAGTTCAACATGAGCTAACTCTTATGTCGGGAACTTCACAAAAGACAAGCGATACAACAATAGAGCCATGAGCATATTCCGACTTGGTGATGGTCCGAAAGTTGTGTTGCCGAAATCTGTTGTTCAAGTTATCACCATGGCACTGGGTTTGAAAGGTCCCTGAACCATTAAGCCATCCAGGGACAACTCACTAGACAACATTCCGAGAAATCTCCAGTCTCATCAAACCATTACCATCAACATCACTCGTATCGCAGACAAACGTCAGCTTACCCGCCCACGAACCAAGGACAAGATTGCCGGGTCATCACAAACAGTCACCACGATCCGCATAGTAAGCGGCTGCAGAAGCGCCCCACCAGGAGCGAGATTCAGTCATTAAGTCAACTAACACATCGAGCAAAGACATATCGAAACAAGGCAAAACATAATTCACCAAAGTATTCGTTCTTGCAACAGGCAGGCCCTTTATTTTGGTTCTTCGGGCCCGCCGTCAGCATAGGAGATAACATTAACAACGTTATTGAAACAACATGTTGTTCTCTCGCACAGCATTCATTCAGGCGCTCTTCCCCAAGAAGTCATCGTACGACGCACCGTCTCTTTTCCAAGCGTAGATCTGCGTCGAGATGAAGCGTCGCATACTACCACCCGGCAAGCGGGGGGGGATGAAAGGCTATATGCGTATACAAATACACGCGCGCGTGGCTTTTAATAGCATAGACAACATAGACTTCACACCCCGGACTTGTAATGGGCTGAAAGGCCAGGGATATGCCCGGCCCTCAATGGCCTCAAGTCGACGTGGGCGCCGGTTCAGGCGAAGATGGCATTTGTCACTGCAAGACAAACGTGGAAAAAGAAGGTTACACGTCGGCAAATCTCTCAGACAGGATAGGCACATCTCGAGACGGCGCATATCAGGCCACAAAACATGATCGACGAAAACGACTGCAAAACACACAGGCTGACGTGATTGCAAGTATGCTACTAAAGAAAAACACGGCTTGTGGGGGGAGGGTGTCGGTTACGAAGTGTACCGTCGCTGCGGCGCCAAACGTCGGAAACCCTTTCAGCTGCACTGCAAGGCGTAGTTTGCCTACTACATTGTTGATGGACGCGCAACGCAGTGATTCAGAGTTGCCAAGACACGTGACATTCGGCCAAACAAGCTCTGGGACCCCGGGGCACCGGCAGCAATGCCAAGTGTCGAGCAGAGTCTTGGCGGCGTTCGAGGACGCGTGGGAAGGGGAGAAAGGAGGGAAGTGCTGGGTTTTCTTTTCTTTGAAAGGAATAGCAAGGCGGGTTCGAAACTTCAGACAGACTCGATGAGACGAATGACCAACGAACCCGCGTGTGCTTCTGCTTCGACTAGAGGGCTTTTTGTCGAAACCGTCTGAGAATGGAGGGGACTCTACACATGGCATTTTGTCTAGTTCGCGGCTAGGGACACTCGCACCACAGAATGGTCCCCCGCAGAGGGTGTTCAGCTGTATCTGCGACAGCCACTAGGTTACAAGGTCCCAGATTTTCGGAGTGTGAGATCGAATAGACGGCGGCCGGCTTGCGGCCTTTACTGGAAGTACGCTCACGGCTCTGGCGAAGCCGAGTTTGATATTAAGACCTCCGAAAACGGGCCCTTTCTCTGGAGACCCGATCAACGGGATGACGTCCAACGAACTGAAAGGAAGGGAAATAAGAAGAAAAAAATGTGTAAAAAGATTTCAAAGGTCTCCGCGGCGCCGATCGATGCAGACAGATGGAGATTGTTGTCATTCCGGGGCAACGGCAAACAGCAAACTTGGCACGGTACCTAGAGGGGCTAGTTGCACATCATGGACACAACCTAGACCGCGGTACATTACACAGAGATACATGATTCTAGATTACCTTATTTCGGGCCCTGTGTTTGACACGGCGGATACGAATACTGAACCGCTTACTGGCAATAGTGTAGTGGACGATCGTTACAATCCAGTGATGTACACTCAAAAGGGACATGGCCCGGAACAGTAGGTGACGGCTGCATATGCAGAGTCGCATCGCGGACGGGGGTGAAGGAGCCCCTCCTCAATCTCCAGAGGTTGTCATCGTGGCGGTGGACTGATGGTGCCCGGCCAATAAAGGGTTCGTCGAATGTCGGTTAGTCAAGCGCTTGAAAGGTGCCTCCGTAATGTATACTTAGTACTCCGTACTGCGAGTTGTTTTGTCCCATTGTTGTCGAAGCGAGCTGGAGCAGGCGGAGTGACATGACAGACGAATAGACGGACGGAGAGGCAGCCCGACCCATCAGTCAGACAGTCAGAGAAAGAAGCTCACGGTCCAACAAAGCATACGCAAGTTCGTTCGAGGACAAGGCGCCTGATGCCTGTTTGTGTCAGTCAACCCGTCTCGGTATAGCATTCGTGAGAAACCCATACCGACACAAAGCCAGACAGACTCCTTGGGCCTTGGGCGAACCGCTACAGCGTCAGCATGGCACATGGGATGGCGTGGGCGGTTGACTGGGGGTACCCGACAGAGCAAATAGTGTACTAGTAGTGTATTGTAGTGAGTCGTCGTCGTCACCTCGTTCGTGCTACCCACGGCGTCTCCATGAGACTTTTTTTTGGCCTTGAACCCCTGTGGTGTTGCCGCCAGCACCCAAACCAACCAAGGGCCCTGGGCGAATCCAAGACGAAGAAGGTGCAACCCCCTGCCTGTCATCCCTGCGCCTGCCCTGTCTCGAGACCTGCACGACTTGTCAAGTCCTTCGATGTTTCATCCGTTGTCGTGTAGAATCTGCAGCGACCAATAAGGTACGACCAGACCCGCCGCGCCACAGCTGTTTCACAGTCATCAATTGGGTTGTCGCTTCCTTTTTTTTTTTTTTTTTCACTATCTTTTTTTTTTATTCTGCTTTCTCCAGGTGGTGTCAGGTAGGTCCTGTCGTCTGGTTTTTTGGCAGGCATCACCAATCCATCCCAGTAACTGCCTTTGCCTCACCATGTTCTCGTCTGTGTGGGGAAGTCGAAACCACATCTTCCAGTTGCATCCAGGGAGTAAATGAAGAAAATATGGATTTTTCCAAACAAGACTACGGATATTGAACCTGCAATAAATCGCCTTGAACCGGCAACCTCCAGTACCGTAACCCACTTTCATTGGTGGCCTTGCTGGCCCGTGGCCCATGGCATAAATCTCGGCTGCTATTAATCTATCCCATTCATTGTACCCTCACCGCTGGATGCCACTAAAACCCGCCCTCGGTCGCCTTCCACCAGATAAACCCACGTTAAGCGAGTAAGGCCAAGGAAGATAGCCAGGCTCAGCTACTGAGCCTCGCTTGCAACATATACGCAAGGTCGTGCTGGCGACAATCTAGGGCTGGCCGCGTGCTGTAAATCAGAGCCGAGATGTTCCTTGGCCTTGATTTACAACGGGTCTTGTGGTTCCCTCTCTCAGCCCACAGCCATCTCCGGCCATTATTATAGTACACCAGGCCTTCAACAGCCGGTGGGCGGAGGCGGGCGGAGGAATGGATAACACGAAATTAAGAGGAATCAAGACTGGACAACGACAACGACTCGTGATGACAGCGGCTTCTCGCCGATTGGCCGTGAATCTGTCGTCCGTCCTCTGGAGGTCGCTGGCAGTACCCTTCCACATGGCACAGCATGGCCAAACCTTCCAAGGGACGAATGCAGAGCCTCTAACAAAAGCAATGTTGAAGCACGCCGTCGTCAGCACCGAAGAAAGAAGCGGATAAAATAAAAACCAAGACATATACAACCAAGATTGCGTACGTGTTGCCTCCCGCATCCCGAGAACGCCGCATCACTGTTGCTACTAGTGCAGCGACTATGTACAGCGTCAACGACCAGTGGACCTTGTTCGTCTGGGGTGGTGCTGACAGTTTGAGGTCTGTGACTGGTTTCCAATCGCTTGGCCACCAGACAACGATTGGTATTTGGTAGGCGACTGACTCCCGCAGCGGAGTGGCGTTTGGGCGGCGCCGCCGTTGGAGTAGCAGCCGTTTGTGCACAACGGACAGGCTCAGCAAGACTTGCATAACTTCACACACTGGTTTAACTCTTTGTCCACGCAAAAGCCACCCACCACTGAGGGAGGGGCCCCAGGACCATGATGCCATGGGTAGATCGCTCCATTCCGAGATGGGGGAGGCTCCCGAGATTGGAACGAACGTGCGCGACCCTTTTGGGTTTCTGGCGCCCTCCCTCGTGCGACGTAGCTCCGATGATTGGCAGGGCCGGTCACCCGCAGCCAGATTACAGATTACACAGCGCGGAGATGGGCGAAGCAGCGGAAATTTTCCTAGGTAATAATCACGATACAGAAAAAAGGAGCGGTACGTGCTCCTTGGGCTAAGCTGCAAAGGGAAACGATCTCATATCGCTGTATGAGGGATGATGATTCGTATTGCCCGAACCGTTCGGACTAGGAGTTCCTGACAATGGTGGGCAACTGGTGATAAATCCGCCCCAAGATTAAGTATCAGTGCCACGATTGGTGTTAAAGCCGTCATATGGATCGTGCGGCCAGCTCTGGTCGTGTCGTCTCTTCTTTTTTTCCCTCACCTTTCATTTCGGGAGACAACCGGCATGGAGTCCATCAGTCTAGCACACAGATGGGCCCCCGGGCGGCGATCTCCTTGCGGCTCGATATGAAAGCCAACATGGGAAGTTTAAAGCACTGAAAGGGCCTCAATCTAAAATACGGTACAAGCATTTCCTAGAAGAGAGTTGGCGGTGCTGAGCCTCTTTGATGGTCGCCTGGGCGCATTAACCTAGAAAAATAGGGTGAAGGGAAGGGCGGCGGCGGAGCCAGATGCAACCTTGCTTGTCGAGCAACCTTGGCGAACCTTGTATCGCTCCCAGGAGCTGGATCACTGAGATGCCGGCGTCCAGTAGATTGAAATCTCACCTCTAAATAATCCTCCGCTGCAGAGTTCATTTAATCTGGAGCACAGTTCACGACAGAACTGCCCGGCTTGGTGTCAAAACAGTCAATACCTGCGCTTGCAAAGACAAGCGTTCCAGATGTGCTGCTTTCCCTGCATTCGCCTAAGGCCTTGGCTTCGCCTGGAGAAAGAATAGTAGCGCTGCACGATGGACGGGAGATGGTCTTGGCACGTCCCCCCCTTTCGGTTCTTTTTTTGTTTTTTTTGGGGAGCAAGTAGTTTCTTGAGACGAGAGATCATCGCAAAGGATTTCCCACTGCGAATGTTGCGCTGCAGGCCTTCAGGCCTAGTTTGGAGGCCGGGGGGTGGGTTGCTTGGTACACTCTGTAAGGAGGCATGTCTGGGTCTGACAGGAGGGTAGTTTACAGGGGCGAGCTGTTTTCGGCCCTGGTACGACCACTCGGAGCACACTCACGGTTGTCAACGTTAAGGATCATGGACTTTGTTCACGGTCGTAGTTTGCGCCTTCTCTGGTCTGTTCTCCGCATCGGCCAGTGCCTGAGATCCCATCGACGAGGGCGGAGGGAAGGGGGGGGGGGAGGAGGAGGAGGAGCAAGGCCCACGTCACGTCAAACAGGTTAAACCACAGACGCCCTTACGTCAATCTCCCGCAACAATACCCAAGCACCCGCGCATCCAACCCCAGAGTCAAAGGGGAGAGGGGTTCGGACGCGAAGGAGGTTCACGGGTTTCAACGGTTTCGAAAGAAGCTCCTCGAAGGTCGTATTGTCGACCCCATGGACCACCAAAAACCGAAAGGACGTGGACGGGGTGCTTGAGATGTTTACAGTTTGGCTGCATGATGCCACCTCTTGGACCGCATTGAAGCGCGATATTGCAAAAAGTCCTTGGGGAAGGGGGAGGAGAGGCCAAGCAAGCCATGATACTATCGTGTTACTCCAAGCCTTTCTTTTTGCCTCTTGATATACCCAACTTGGCTGCGGCAATGGCGCTTGGCTTGCGACGTGCAGACCGAGCCGCACGTAACCTGCCACGCTGCCAATGTAAGATGTAAGGCCGCCCGTCTCGTGCCTCCGAGGTTTGGGGGGTTAGTGTTAATTGCTTGGGAGGCTTAGTAGCAGTTTGTCACCTAGGTACATAGCAGACAAGCAGTCAGTGTGCAGGTGAGTGACGTGAGGGGAGACCGTGACTCGGTGTCGGGAAGGAGCCCGTAGACCGCACACACACACACATGGCGAGATCAGAGATGCCAAGCAAAGACGATGGGCAGGCATCACGGCAATCGGCAGACGGCAGTAAAGTCTCGGTGGTAGTAGCGCAACCCGTCATGACCACGAATAGACATTTTCATGATGAGATATAAAGCTTCGTCCCGGAATGGTGGGGTCTGGGCCAGTGAATGACGGGGGGCCCGCACTGAGGGACTGACTGGGTGTCAGGGGAGGAATGGATGACGGGTCGGCTGAAGGCTGCAGAGGCGAAGGGTATCTGCGAGATGGATGTGTGCAGTACGGAGTTGTACGAATCTAGAGAGTTAATGAGTTTCGGTGTACATACAAGTCAGATGCCCTCTGCACGGCTGGCTGGCTGAGGGAGGGGACACACGCCGAGAGAATAGCGCAAAGTCAAGAACTAGATACAAACGAGCCAAGAGTTGATAACTGTATCGACGACGAATGCCATGCACAAGAATGATATCGAGCCAAGAAGACATACATTAAAACCAGTTCTGATGCTGTCGGGAGTTGAGAGGCGCAAGGGTGTACGTAAGGCGGTTTGGCTGTGGTCGTTCATAAATCTGTTGATAGTTAGCATAGCACAGCACAGCACAGAGCAGAGCACAGCCTCGCAGCCCAGCCTGTCAGTCCGTTACGGCAAGGGTTCTGGTGGTTATTACGGCCAATAAGCTGATGTGTTTTTTTGTGACGGACAAGCAAAAAAACCAGAGCAGAGAGCATCGCATTCAAGTTGCAAAAACCCCGTACGGTAAAACTCCGTTGGACGGTAGTCGAGCGCTGTGGGACCCAAAAGGCAGAGAGGCTAGGCTGGAGGCGAACCTGGACGTTACAGATTGATCGAAATGGGCAGGGTCGAAACCGGCCCCAGTGGGTAGGATCGACGACCAGCGTCTCCAGATGTTGGGCTTGTTTGACTTGGCACGGCCATTCAGAAGCGCGCTTGGCTGCTGCGACGCCCAAAAGGGGAACCGCTACGGATTGACGCTTTCCTTAGCTCGGGTCTAGCCTCCGTTATTACAGTACGTACCTTGTTTGAGTGTCTCCCCTGCAAAAAAAAAGGCAGGCGCCACTGCCCGTCTAAGAGGAAAGGGCATGGGTACCTCCTACCTCTTACCGCTCACTATACTAAACTAGGAGACAGTATGGGTAGTGCCTGCAAGTTCCCAGGGGAAAAAAAAGGAGATGCAGGTTTGCCTGCCCCACAAGGGTACGCATTACGGATAGCTTTGGAGGAGTTCCTCCTGCCTCGAACGAGGCCCGCCGACTGAAGAGGAGAAGACAATGTTGACAATGTACCTACCTACTGCAGGTAGCAAGATGGTAAAGGAAAGGGCACACACAAATACACACGTACGCAACGGCAGGAAAGGATGGATGGGAGGGGCCTGGAAGCAGCTGGGAAGATGCTAAACGGTTTTAACACAAAGAATGCCTACGTTAGAGTACAGAGACATTTGCTGGCCCAGCCATTGGGGAACCAATCAGATGAGCTCATGCCGCACCATTTGAAATCTGGGCTTGCTGCAATCGAAACGGTTTGCTTTGCTTGTCCAACAACACACGCACCAGCCTGCATGTGTCTACCTCTCAGACTGTGCATGTTTCCTGCGACTCCTAGGGGCGGCACCATTTGTTGTTTTTTATTAGTATTATTATTATTATTTCTCCGCGCGTGGCTGCGGCACTCATTTGCTGCAAGCTGCGTAATTGCCGTCAGACGAGAAGAGAAGGCGGGCGGGCTTGCGATGGCATGTTTCTGTTCCATGCGCCTCTTCCGCTTCGACTCTTTTTTTAATGTGTCGTATTTTCGAGGCTCTGGGCGAATATGCGCATATAGTCAGACTGAGACATCAGACAGACGCAGAACGCTCTCTTGCATGGTTTGTTTTCTGCAAACTGCCTGCCCTGATGACGACTATGAATGACTCCCGAAGATCGAATTGTCCATCATCATCCCTCCCGCCAACGAGAACAGCACCGTTGACCCACCGTCCCATCCATTCGCCGCACGTCACTGATGGGGGTGCCAGGGATGGTTGGCCTGAATTTGGTGTGCGTATGTATGTATGCGTGTGTGTGGCGCCCTGGATGTGGTTGATTTGACGCCCGGAATTAGACCTGGGACACCTAATCACCTATGGCCCCGAAATCATTCATGACGAAGGCGACACCACTAAACCAGCCAAAGAGGCAAAAGCAAAACGAGAAATAAAAAACAAAAGACTAATTGTTGATGAAGGGGTCTTACCCAGCAATCGTTATCGGTCCTTACAGTAGCCCCTGACCTAGGAAAACACCCCCGTTAAGTCGTAACCCCTTCGCACCATAGGTATGCACCTCACATTTTAGCCTGGTGTCAGCGGCAGTCTCCCGAGGGGAGCTACGCCGTACCGAGTAAGGACAGAGGCAACAGGATAATTAACGAGGGACTGGTGGTTGTGTGTGTGTGTGTGCCAGGACCCTCAAAGGGTGGGCTAAGACGCTCTGCTGCTCTGTTGATCCCTCTTCTTGAGACTGCGTGAGCGTATGACGGTACTTGGCTGAAGTACTTGGCCGTTTCTCGGTCTGCATCTGCACCTTATTCGTTGCCAGCTGCCACACTGCCAATGCCATGCACAAATTGATTGCCAAGCACTGCTGTGACTGCTAAGAAAATAAGAAAAAAAAAGAAAAAAAAAAGAGTACGTACTCTCACCCAAATCTGTTCCTGCATCTGCATCTGCATCTGTCTGGTCTTTGGTCTTGGTCTGAGTTTCTGGTCACGGCATCTGCATCTCAGTCTCATTTCGTCTTGTTCTTCTCTCTCTTCTTCCTCGTCTCTTTCTCGGCTCTCCCTCCTTGTCTTGTTTTTTTTTCCCTTTAGGTCCATGGGTCTTCGGGCTTGTCATTCATGTGCAGTAACTCGCGGCCTTCCACACACACACACACACGCAGAGAGAGAGAGAGAGCACTGTCCCCTCTGGCTTCTCCAATTCCGTCTCTTGTTCCCACTCGTCCACGTCGTTCGTTGCTTCAACCCTGGCCAGCTTTGTCCCGTCTTTTCTTGCACAAGCACAAGCCCACACTCCCTAACCCTCAATCCTCAATCCTCAAGCCCCCCCGGCCCCTTGGCCCCTCCAGGCCCCAGGTCAGGCCCCAGTCCCGGTCCCATACAAGGCAAGGCAAGGCAAGACAGGGTACAGCTGCTCAGATACTTGATGTACCGCTGACCCCGGCTCGCTCCCGTCCCCTAGTCCTGTCGTCCACTCCATCCCTCCATCCCCCCTTCTTTCCTCGTGGCCTGTCGTTATACTTAAGATACTTCTCTCAACCTCCATCCAGACCCAGCTGTGCTTGGCCTTCCGTCTCTTACTTCTTCTTGCTTCGTCCCTCTCTCTCTCTTGTTGTCTTCCGTCTCTCTCCATCTTATCCTCCTCTCCAATTTAGTATATCCATCAACAGCTCCCACGACTTTTTTCCCGTGTGGCCGGATAGCTAAACCCTCAACCCTCCGCTTCGCCTATTCTTTTATTACACCTTGTTTCAACAGGTTCGGCTTTTTTTTTATTCGCCGTGAGAAAGATTCGTAACAAAGGCTTTGTGTCGTGACTGGTATCCGGATCCTTTCTTGCATCTTCTCTCTCTCGCCGTTGCGCTCCTTCCGCCGTTTCCTACTCCACTCCGAGTCACTCACTCTTCAGCACGCCTCCTTCCGTGCCGGCCTCGACGACATCTTTCTTTGTCCCGTCGACCATTTATTTCTCCAACTATCAATAGAAGACCAGCGGTCTCATATTTTCGATTCTTCAACAAAAAAGTTCTTTTACTAGACGACCACACGACGACGAGCTAGCTCTCTCCCGTATATTCTCCTTGCTCAATCTCATCAACAACTTATTTACATATACAACTATCGCCCAACATGGTTCGCGCCGTTTCCACCTTCGTCGCGGCTCTTCTGCCCGCCCTCGGCCTTGCAGCCCCCTTCGGCCTTGGCGGCAGCTCTACCGCCCCCTCTGGCACTTTCATGGGTGTTCCCATTTCCAACCTCGACGCCGCCGACTTGATCCCCAACAAGTACATCGTTGTCTACAACAACACCTTTGACGATGATGCTATCGACATGAAGCAGCAGTCTTTCATCACCGCCATCAAGAAGCGCAACATTGGCAAGCGTGCCCTCGATGGCCGTGAGCTGTCCACCTCCGTCAAGTCTTTCAAGATGAACGGCTGGCGCGCCATGACCATGGAGGCCGACGACACCATGATCATGAACGTCATGAGTGCCGACGAGGTCGCCTACGTTGAGCAGGACGCCAAGGTCAAGCTGTCCGCTACCGTTTCTCAGACCAACGCCCCTCCCGGCCTTGTTCGCCTCTCCCACGCCGCCTCCGGCGAGACTGGCTACGTTTTCGACCAGTCCGGAGGTGAGGGTATCACCGCCTACATTGTCGACACCGGTATTCTTACCACCCACTCCGAGTTCGAGGGTCGTGCGACCTTTGGTGGCAACTTCATCAACAACGTGGTATGTTTCGTATATTAACAGGGCAGGTATGAGTGCGGTAAGAAGACTAACACGCGGTATAGGACACTGATGAGAACGGTCACGGCTCCCACGTTGCTGGTACTATCGGTGGTCGCACTTTCGGTGTCGCCAAGAACGTCAACCTGATCGGTGTCAAGGTCCTCGACGGTGACGGTGCCGGCTCCAACTCTGGTGTCCTCGAGGGCATGCAGTTCGTTATCGACGACGTCCAGAAGAAGAACCTCACTGGCAAGGCTGTCATGAACATGTCCCTCGGTGGTTCCCAGTCCCAGGCCGTCAACCGCGCTATCCAGGCCCTGAACAACGCCGGTGTTGTCCCTGTCGTCGCTGCCGGTAACGAGAACCAGGATGCTGGCAACACCTCCCCCGCCTCTGCTGCCTCCGCCATCACCGTCGGTGCCATCGATGCCCGCAACGACCGCAAGGCTTCCTTCTCCAACTTCGGACAGGTCGTCGACGTCTTCGCTCCCGGTGTCAACATTCTTTCCGTTGGTATCACCTCCAACACTGCTACCAACACCCTCTCTGGCACTTCCATGGCCTCCCCACACGTTGCCGGCCTCGCCGCCTACCTCATGGGTCTCGAGGGCATCAACACTGTCAAGGGTGTCACCGACCGCATCCTCGCCCTCGCCGAGGCCTCTGGCGCCTCTGTCAAGGGCAACACGGCCGGTACGACCAACCTTATCGTCAACAACGGCCAGCTCTAAAGTGTGTTTCCGAAATTTTGGAAACGAAATTACGAGAGCTCAAATCAAAGCATGACATGGCGTCTGATATTTTTTTCCTCGCTTTCCTTGGTTTAATACTGCGACATGTGTGTTTTTATTCGAGGGGAGACGATGAAAAAATTCACAGCATTTTTTAGAGGATACCCAGTCATATTTGCATGGCGAGCGGCCCTTTTCGACTGCAAACCCAAACAAATCCAAACAACAAACCCGAAGTCGGGCATAACTTTGTATGTAAAGACTTAAGAGAAGAGGTCTCACAAACACCGCATTTCAATAACAGACAAGAAAAAACAAAAACCCTCGACGGGGCTGGTTCCTCGTATCATTGCTCTCACGACGACTTATCCCGCTGTCTTGGGTTTTTATTTCATTTTCTGTCTAGTTTTGAAGTCATTTTTCTTCATAAGCCAAAGCATGTATTTATTTGCAAGAAGCAGAAATTAGGTAATGAGAGCAGACAGCTACGGACTTAAACTTGTTCATCTCGCTACTTGTGATTTGTGGTTTGTGCATCTATACTTGTTCAACGGCCACGCCGTTGGGAAACCGCCGTGAACGTCTTCAGACCCAAAACAAGATGGACAAACGTCATACATTGGAAGACGTATCGATGGCCTAGGAAATGGGCATTCTTTCACTTTCGTCTTGCGATGCGACGCTGCGGGAGGTCCTCTCGGCCGGCTCCCCGGCCGGTGAAGCTCACACACGCACACACTCACACTCACATCCACAACACCACCTTCAACTCACCCACACCAACACGCACTCGCTTTCCATCTTGTTTGCGATGGAAATGACGCCATGACAACACTGTGAGGTGAGACCCAGCGCGTCCAAGAGCGGGCGTGATGGATGCAAGGAAGGTTTCACGGTCTTCTCTGCCGACAGGCCAAGAATTGGGACGAACTCAGGCGTGTGGGTGTGTGTGATACCTCGTGCTTTTTTTTTTTTTTTTCTTTCTCGCGGAGAGCGTTGCGGCCGAGGCTGGGGGAGACCCGTCGCATTCGGGTTTGCGCGGCGGAAGTGAATAGGGAATATTCTGATGGGCGGGTTTACTTGCGAGACGCGGTACATGTCAGAGAGGCGATTGAAATGTTGCTTGCGAATTAAAATAATAGCAACAGGGCAGAAAAAATAGTTATAGTGAATGACATCGACAAAAAAAAAGAAGAAGAAGAAGAAAAAAAAGTTAAAGATTGTTAAAATTCCCCGACGGATCAGAGTTAGTTAATCACGGGGTACGGCGCACTCTCTCCAGCGGGATTTCCCCAAACCTTGAAAAGTGAGATTGGACTGATTGATGATGGGCTAGATCTGGGACTTCCCCCCCCCCCCCTTACCACGCCTCTTTTTTTTTTTTTTTGAGTGTTGTTCGCTCGCAGGTTCCCGAAACCTTCTTTCTTAAAAAAGTGGGTTGATTATTTGTGAACGTCTGGAATTTGCACAATGGGAATCTGGACAAATACGGTGGGATGAAAAGGGATAACCAGCGAGTCCGCGCCCCCCCCCCCCCCCCTCCGAGCACGAGTCAACGGCCCCGGTACGGAGTACAATTTGGGGGGAGGGTTGACGGTATATTGTCTATCTACAGATGGGTATTTTCGGCCGCGAGACGGAATAGGAAATCTGATTTCCCACCGTGCCCCATTTTGACTTCCTAATTGTCTTGGTACGAAGACGAAAAAGAAAGTGGTTTGAATAATGTGCTCCGTATCTAGTCGATACAATTTGTCTCCATCACCGGCACGGATGATGAAATCGGGGAAGAGGGACGGGAGACGGGGGGACGGGGAACGGGGAGACTATGTAAATCAATCAATCAATCCACAGCAATGAACCGAATAGGCCAGATTTAGACACCACCACGATATTACGATGATCGATATATTGTCAGACATGATCCAAGAACCCACATACCAAGACTCACAAACGGTCATAAAAGCCCCCCCCCCCCCCCCCCCCCCCCCCCCCTGCCGAAAGAGGAAAGAAGAAAAATAAATAATAATAAAAAGTTGGTTCCCAAAACGTCGTTGAAGCATATCCCGTATCGTGAGTGTGTATCCCGTTAGGGGGGGACCGCCTCCTATGTAAGGTATGTAGCAGTTCGTTCCCTCCCTTCCCTTGGGTTGGCCCATGAAGTTTAATGTAGCGGGTATGGAGAACCGAGTTCTTGGCGTCATGGGGGGGAGGGGGGTTTTTACTGCCTTCTTCTCCCAGCATTCTTCTTCTTCTTCTTCTTCTTTCTTGTAACAGACACGTCCTCGACGAAACCTGGAACACAGCCGAGGCTGGAAAGGGGCTGGGATGGTGGTTGGTGCCTTTTTGGGCAGGGAATAATATTTGTCTTCCACAACAAAAGATGCTTCCCCATCCTGCTGCGTCTGTAAATAATTCAAACGGGACCACAGTAAATGGTCAAAAGCAGTTCAGCTGTCCAGGGATTCCTGCAACATGTCTTGAAGAGGGGGATATATCCATTCCACGCCCAGACTAATGCGGGAAAACGGTCGAAAGAGAGACACGAATGCGAGGGGGCACATGTCCACAAGCATGGGAGACGAGAGACTGGCGGTGCGGTGCACAGGTCGTCCCCCGGAGTCGGAGTTTATGCGTCAACGCCGAGGAAGGAAGCATTCCCAAGAAACGGTCTTTTTTGTGACTTGGCCTCTTCTCACCTTCCGTTGCTTCGCTCGTCTCTGTGTCCTCTCTGTGTCCTCTCTGTGTCCTCACTCAGAGATGGGACGAAGTCGGTCGGTCGCCGGCTACTGGCCAGAGTCCGAGTAACACAACAGGTACACGGTTGTCTCTCATCCGATATGCGTGTAGAAGCCAAGCCGCAACACTCAGCCGCCGCATTGCCTTTGCGAATCTTAGCAATCATGCTGGGCCAGACATAGCTTTACTCTTATTACAATGACAACCCAGCTGTCCCTTAGCCTTGTGTGAACTGATTTGAATTTATCGTTTCTACGTTTCCCTGGCATATATCAACAGCCTGAGGTCCAAGAGGAAGCTTGGCTCAACGGCAGACATGGAGGCCTGTGTTTCTTCCTCGACACACCCTAAACTGCCCTATGCTGTGCAGCCTTGTCACCCGAGTAAAGGACGCCCGTGGATCAGACGGCGATGACGACGCCAGTAAACGGCGGCTGACATGGAATACGAAGAATAAACATCATACATATAACGGGAGTACATTCAAAGTATGTTTGCAAGCCGGAGCAGTAAGAGCGCGTCCCTAGGACAGTGGAAGACACGCCCGCCCCGTACTCGCCGCTATGGACGAGGTCTTTGCCGGTGGGTTTGATATCAGCACTTCTTCGGCACAACCACAGTCATGACCACCTTGCGGTGGGACTGAATTGCAATTTGACATCCGTGCTTGGGTTTTTTCGCATCTACAGATAGAGAAAGAGTCATCACGAAATACATGCCAACAAGATTCGGCATGGCGACGAACGGCAGGCTTGGCGCAAAAACCATCGTAGATGGGGTGTATTAGCAACATTAGTATGGGCTCAATATTTCGTGGCCGAAACCGGCAGAGCAACCGCAAAACTCCTCGTCAATATGTACCGTCAACAAGTCAGATGAAGCGTAAGAACAGCTTTTGTTCTCGTCTGTCTGATGTTACAGCTCCTTGTGCTCCAACGGCGTGGCCGCGTTGGGCTCCATGCCAGGCCAGTAGACGCTTTCCGTCTTCCAGAGGGCGTCGAAGCGCGCACCAAAGAACCAGGCAGTTCCAATCTTGATTTGTGTCAGTAAATGTGTTGTGGCGCAACGAGAGTGAGAAGGGCGGTGGTGGTGATTGAAGAAAGAGAGAAAAAGAAGCGAGGAGCGAAAATTTTGGACTCACCATAAGAGCAGAGACAAAAAAGAGGGTCAACAAGACCATGCCGCCCAATATGAAGGCCTCGCCTGGGTCCATGCCCGGCTCGCCCCGCTGTTTTTGTTTCGCCGTTTCTCCGAGCTTCTTGGGGTCCTGTCTCGGGAACAATGAGTCGATAAACTGCTCAATCTACACAATGTCAGTTAGCAATTGAGTTTGGACACGGACAAAGACACCGTTTACGTACCTTGGCGCACTGCACGCTGATCTGCACGTAGTTGGGGTCGCGTGGGTCGTTCTTCTTATGTATCCGGCGGACATATCTTCTAAACACATCGCAGACAACCAACAGGTTCTGCGTGGACTCGCTCATGAGCTGGCATGCATCACCCTTGGTGATCTTGATATGGCTGGAGAAGATGGCAGGGTTGCGGAAGACGAGCTCGAGGGTCGCAATGGCCATGCTCTGGGGAATGGCGACGAAGTTGAACACACTCTGGTCGCGGATGCCAGCCATGTAGAATATGCACTCCTCAGCATGCTTGAGGGCGTTGAGAACCATCTCGGAACTGCACTCGAGCGCCTGGCGTTGGTACTCGGGCTTGAAAAGATCCTCCCAGTTGTCGACGTGCTTGCTCCAAATCTCCTTGGGCCAGAATCGGCGCTTGTCAAGGTAGTCCTCGTGAACATCACGGATAATGTTGGTCTTTTGGAGGAACTGGCCCATGGACTCGGTGAGCTCGGGGCGCTCCAGAAGCTTGGGGTTGGCCATCTGGCCCTCAACAAACAGGCGGGTCAGACCGTCACCGACAAGGCCGGCAACGTAGTGGCAGTACAGCTCGTAGTCCTTGACAGAAGTGATACCGTTCTCGTTGTGCTCGGCGTTGAGAGCGTAGTCGGCCATGCCATTACCCATCTTGATGGTAATGTCCTTGATAATCTCATAGTAGGGCTTCTTGATCTTCTTCAGCTCGACAATGATGTCGTCAAAGTGTACCAGCAGCTCGCGGTCCTTCTCGTTGGGTCCGTTCTCGGTGAAGGTCCATCCGTCCGTCTCCATGAGCGTGTCGAACTTGCGCAGCAGCGGCTCCTTCTTCTTGATATCAATCGTCATGTCATCTTCGATGGTGTCGAGGCCGCGCAGGACGAGGTAGAATAGAGCGACGGGAACAAGCAGCTCAGGGGTGAGCTCCTGGATGACGGCGGAGAAGGAACGACTCGTCTTGTTCAGAAATTCGAAGCATGATTGCAGCGTCGGGTCTTCCTTGGAGGGGTCGCGACGGTGAACGGGTTCGTGCCAGACCTTCCTGGGGGGCAAGTTAGCAAATATGATGCAGGTTTCAAGCGCGGTGCATATAGCGCGCATGAGACGAGGTGGGAGGTAGACAGTACCATTGGATGATGGCGCGGAGCTGGTTGGGATGAAGGACGTAGTAGAGGGCGCCCATGATGGCAAGTGGTCGTCGCAACGGACGGTGGACTGCGGCGGTACGGGCGTAAGAGGAGGAGGGGAGGGAACGACGACAAGACAGTCAGAGAAGTCTTGAGGCGGGCGGTGAGGGCACGAATGAGGCCAGGTCAGACAAGTCGTCGCAGTGGTTTGACGAGGGCTTATGAAGGTCTGCGGGTTTCGTGGCCCCAATATATACGGCGCAGATTGACAGAAGGCTGTTGTTGTTGCAGATTTTCTCCACGTCCCCAAGTGCTTGGCACAGATCAGCTCGCGAGGATACACAGAACAATCAAGTCAGATCAGATTGGCAGCAGCAGGATACAGCGTGCGATCTGGGTGCGAGACTGACGACAGGGACGGTCTGGATAGGATCAACAACACCACGCAGCAAAGAAAACGAGCGGGAATAGGAGGGAAGAATTCTCCGCTGTCATCAAGAGTAGCCAATCCCATTCAGCCGGAAGGAGCAGCAGCAACAGCAGGAACCCCAGTAGCCCATCTGCTCCCCCAAATTGCCAAAATGCAACGATCTGCCAAGCTCCAGCGGTGGTGTGGTGGGTGCAGTGCGCTGTGGGCAGGCTGTTGTGCGGGCCTAGGCAAAGTTGGGGCCAGTGCCCATTTGACAGCCAGAGCGGTGGTTGGCCTCTGAGTGGTGGACCTACGCGGATGGGCGGCGGGCGACGCCATGCTACAGTGACACACAGCGTGTGGCCCGCTGTTGCTAGGCTTGCTCAGCAGGAACAGACTGCAAGTCGGGTGTCATTTGGGAAGACACCGGCCCGGCTAAATTTTAAGCGAGCCAATGGGACGGACGACGGGTTATGATTGGCTCACTTCAAGGTGACGGTGGTGCAGGACCCTACCTGCTCTGCTATGCCTGCTTACCAGTAGAGGGGACAGATGCGGGGGGGAAAGAAGGCACGGATGGCGACCCTGTTCCTTCTAGCTGTGGTCTCGGAGGGGATTGCCTATATCTCAGGGTCATGTCGCCTTAAGATGGAGTCGTTGGATTGGTCCTTCGCACTCTAACCCTTCTTTCAGTTAGTCGAATGACAAGAAACATGTTTCCATGCAAGATGGAAATTGCTTTGGCTTCTTCGCACTCCAACCCTTCTTTCAGCTAATCCACTCACAAGAAACATCTTTCCAAGCAAATGCAAATTGGTTGGTATCTTGGCATCACACACAAACACATGCGTAAGGCCGCGACCGATATTTATAAGTACTTCTATCCTTCTCCTCCTCCTCCTCCTGCTGCTGCTACTGCTGCCGCCAATTGAGGTGTGAGTGGGGAGCATCGACTACTTTGCGTATGGCTCGACGCGGAAGCAATCAAGTTCCAATATTTGCAGCTCAGCCTCCCCCTCTCTTGTCCTGGGCTTCCGAACCAGACCATGGGTGCGCAATCGTTCGGTCCCTGAAATATTAGCTAGAGGTTTCCCGTGTCGTCAGACATCACGCAACCCGGCAGAGACCCCTTTACTTCTTTTTTGTCCTTATCTTATATCGAGTCTTGAGGCTCTGTATTCCCCCACACCTCCGGCACCCATGTGGGAAGCCTTTTTGCCCCCAAATCTCCAAGTCTCATCCGCTTCTTTTCCACCGCCACCGACTCAAGGGAGAGCGATGCGGTGTGCACTCTCGACGGCAATGTCTCACTTGCTGCATCTCCAAGGGAGCACAAACGACGCTGTCTAGCCTCCTTTCATCTTAGGCCCATGGATCCACGATACTTGTGTTGAGAGCCTCAACGACAGCAAGTAGCAAGTAGCTACTTTGCCTTCAAGTCTACCGCTAACATCATTATCATTATCCATCTTTTTTTGGTTTATACTGTCTCCGGCGCTCGTGGCGCATTGTTTGCTTACAAAACATAGAGCCATGACAAAGCTCTTTTCGACTATTGACTGCAAATAGCTTATTCTACCCCCCCAGCCCTAGGTTGCCCCCCTCTCATCCGTTAATAGCGCCATCAACATGGAACGTAGCTCCTGGTAAGCTTCGTACTCGAGGTACGTAAGTTTGCAGTACGGGTCGCGCCTTGAAGGTGGTACCTCAAGTCCCGAAGGTGGGGGTGGGAACGACATGAACGCCTGTCGTCCAGTGCCGGTGGCAGCTGCTACTAGCTGCTGGCTGCGAAGATCCAGTGTTCAGATACGACGGGAAGGGAGGTCTGGCGTCGACTACGGCTGAAATGCAGATACGACTCGTACCTGAACACAAAGTTTCCGGTTCTCTCCCTTGGGTCGCACTTGCGCTGTCATGCCTACCCCAGATAAATAATCTCCCTTTCACACCGTCTCTTTCACTGAACTTTGTTATCTGGTCTTACAAATACTCAATTTGTCCTTTCCCCTCCTCGTTTCTTTTCCGCCCACGGCTTCATCCCTTGCCAGCGACGGACATATAAGACCACTTCCGATTTATATTTCACCTTCCTCTTTACAGTTTATAGCATCCCAGCTAGTCGATACTTCTGGAAACGAACACGTTCGATCCATTCTAAGCTTCCTGCGATAACGAGCCAAACATCACAAAAAATCACAATGGCCACCAACGGACATGCGTCAAACCGCTTCCTCATCTGGGGTGGCGAAGGCTGGGTTGCGAACCACCTCAAGGTCCTCCTCGAGAACCAGGGCAAGGAGGTTTACACCACCACCGTTCGCATGGAGAACCGTGAGGGCGTTCTCGCCGAGCTCGACAAGGTCAAGCCCACCCATGTCCTCAACTGTGCCGGCTGCACTGGCCGCCCTAACGTCGACTGGTGCGAGGACAACAAGGAGGCTACGATGCGATCCAACGTTGTCGGTACCTTGAACCTCACCGACGCTTGCTTCCTCAAGGGCATTCACATCACCGTCTTCGCCACCGGTTGCATCTACCAGTACGACGACGCCCATCCCATCGGCGGCCCCGGCTACCTCGAGACCGACCCCGCCAACTTCAAGGGCAGCTTTTACTCTGATACCAAGGGCCATGTCGAAGAGGTAGGTCAAACATCCTCTTTTTCTCGATAGGCGCAAAGCTAACCGCATCGCAGGTCATGAAGCACTACAAGAACTGCCTCATCCTCCGTCTCCGCATGCCCGTCAGCGACGACCTGCACTCCCGTAACTTCGTTACCAAGATCGCCAAGTACGACCGCGTTGTCGATATCCCTAACAGCAACACCATCCTGCACGATCTTCTGCCCGCCTCCATTCTGATGGCCGAGCACAAGGACACTGGCATCTACAACTTCACGAACCCTGGCGCCATTTCCCATAACGAGGTGCTGTCTCTGTTCAAGGAGATTGTGCGTCCCGATTTCACGTGGAAGAACTTCTCTCTCGAGGAGCAGGCCAAGGTCATCAAGGCCGGCCGCAGCAACTGCAAGCTCGACACCACGAAGCTTGTCAAGAAGCTCAAGGAGTACAACTACGAGGTACCCGAGGTGCACGACGCTTACCGGGGATGCTTTGAGCGCATGAAGGCTAACGGCGTGAAATAATTTGGGACAAACTTGGGTTCGGCGTATTGGCACTGGTTATTTTGGCAAGAATCGAAGAAAGAAAGCAAAAAGGACGTGGGGATTCCATATTCCGAAAGGGACGGAGTAGTTCATACCAAACTGGCAGCATAGCATGAATCCAGAAAAGTCGGGCTGATACCGGGCGTAAAGTGATGACCCATGATGAGTCGGGATTGCCGATGCAATGAGCAACTCTGTTGAGGTGCCGGGGGTCCCACCAGCAATGCGTAGAAGCCGTCGGAATCAACTACGGCGACGGCATCGTTATGCGGACAAGGGAGCTTGTAAATTTGTGAGGAGTCGAAGCTTCAGCATTTTCGGTCCATCAGATGGTTTCTCTATTTATCGGAAATTGAGTGGAGATAACAAGACTTCCGCAAATAATGGCTATAGTTGCTGGCGCTACGCCCATTAGATTGTTAGATTGAGCTTACTAGCATAGCAACAAACAGTATTTAAAAAAGGCAAAGTCTGTGATGTAGGACTGGTCTCACCTGGGCTTGTAAATGATGTGCAACGTCATCCCTGTCAACAGGCCCCTGTCCACGTAATCTCCAAGGCCGCAGTGGACTTCGCCAGCTTCCTACTGCCTGAAGGTGAGAGTGGGAAAAAAAAGGCAGCCCAACAGGCACCACCACCACTACTACTGCCCACTGGGTTGAGGTGGTGTCACTGCTCATGTGGCGGGCCGTCAGCAGGCTGGGCAGCCCACCAAACAGACAGAATCGGCCAACGACGTAATTTGGCGGGGCACCGCGAAAACGTAAATCCACAGAAATAATCACTGCGGTGCGCCTGCTGTCACCATTGTTTTCCTTGTGATTTGCTTTGAATATTATCGCAGGCATCCCTACCCGCCAGCACCCCGCGATTTCTCCCGCGCTCGATCGTATTACTCTTCTTTCACCTTATTCTATTGCGATTTCTACATAGATCTCTCTTCCTTTTTTTTTTCCGCCCCCCTAGATACCCTGCCGCAGCACATCGACCATGGTTGTCGACACAGCATATTACGACACGCTGGGCGTGAAGCCCACCGCCACCGATATTGAAATTAAGAAGGCCTACCGCAAGCTGGCCATCGTCCACCACCCTGGTGAGTAGCGCCTTTCGCAGCATCTCCTCCAAATATCGCCGGTATGGAGCGCGCAAGACTGACGCCAAGGCATAGACAAGAACCCCAATGACCCCACCGCCCACGAAAAGTTTCAAGAGATCGGTGAAGCCTACCAAGTCTTGTCCGACAAGGACCTCAGAGCCGCCTACGACAAGTATGGCAAGGACCATGCCAAACCCCAGGAGGGCTTCACCGACCCCGCCGAGTTCTTCACCACCATCTTTGGCGGCGACGCCTTCGTTGATTGGATCGGCGAGATCAGCCTGATGAAGGATCTGACTGCGACGATGGACATCACGATGCATGAGGGTGAGGAAGGCGCCGAGGGCGCAGAGGGCGCAGAGGGTGCCGAGGGCGAGTTCCCCGGCACGGATGAGGCCAAGAAGGAGAGCATGAAGACCGCTGCCGACGCGGAGAAGGCTGGCCCCAGCGCCGCCGCCACTGGCACCGCCAACGCACCACCCCCCGCCGTTGTGGTCGAAGACGAGAAGGAAAGGCTCAAGGCCCGAGACGCAGCCGAAGCCACCGCCGCCTCCTCCAAGGGTGGTGCCGCTCCCACTGTCGAAGACGCAGCCCCGCCGCCCCCCTACCAGAGAGAACCGTCGCCCAGCCCGTCCGGCACCTCAGCCTCAAAACGCACACAGATCCCTCTCCGCCCCGCGCTGATGGACCGTCCGTCCGACGAGGTCGCTGCCAACGCCGAGACGGAGGAGTCGCTGCGCAAGAAGGAGAAGAAGAAGGGTCTGACAAAGGAGCAGCGCGAGCAGCTTGCGGCGTACGACAAGGAGCGCGCCCGTGTGCGCCAGGAGCGTGTTGACACCCTCGCCCGCAAGCTCCTCGACCGGATAAGCGTGTGGACCGAGACCGACAAGGGCCCCGACGTGACCAAGTCGTTCCAGGAGAAGACGCGCCTTGAGGTGGAGAACATGAAGATGGAGTCGTTCGGCCTCGACATCCTGCACGCCATCGGCCAGACATACCTCGCCAAGGCGACGGCATTGCTCCGTAGCCAAAAGTTCCTCGGCATCGGCGGCTTCTTTAGCAGAGTCAAGGACAAGGGAACCATTGTCAAGGAGACATGGAACACCATCAGCAGCGCCATCGACGCTCAGCAGACCATCGAGGAGATGGCGCGCATGGAGGAGAAGGGCGGCTCTGAGTGGTCCGAGGAGGCCAAGGCCGAGTACGAGAGACGGGTCACGGGCAAGATCCTGACGGCGGCGTGGCGCGGTTCCAAGTTCGAGATCCAGAGCGTGCTGCGCGAGGTGTGCGACGCCGTTCTTAACGACAAGAAGGTGCCTCTCTCTAAGAGGCTGGAGCGTGCTGAGGCGCTCGTGATTATCGGCGAGATCTTCTCCAAGGCGCAGCGCTCGCCCGAGGAGGAGGGCGACTATCTCGTCTTCGAGCAGCTCGTCGCCGAGGCGGCCATCAAGAAAGAGAAGAAGAAGGGCAAGAAGCACGAGCATGCCCACGCGGCAGAAGTGGCGGAGGATGCACCGAACGTTCCCAAGCCCGAGAAGTCGTAGCGTTTACATTAGAAAACTGACGTTTATTCACCTCTTTACCTATTCCTATTGGCCTTGCTCCTTTGATGGGGGTTTTCATGTACTCTTGTAATACTTTGATCAATACAGGTTGATAACATGTGCTACGGCCGATATGCGAGAGATCTCTCACTAATGGATTTGACGGGTCATGATTGTCACTGGCTTTTGGGTTGGAATAAGTACTGTGTGTTTTATCCACGCGTACAATCCCACGAGTTATCCTATGGCTGTGTTCAAGTTATGTAGATGCAATCAGAAGACTTGCCATTGCCAGTCGTTGTCTTCGTCAGGAGAAACAAAACACAACAAACAGGATAATGTGGGAAAAGTCTGTTTACGAGATGTTATTTCTGTCTAGGCAGACTTGATAGACGGGAGAACCATGAAACCGACATCAACTTCTCATCGGATTCGCAGTGACTATGCAACGGCTAAATTGCCTTTATCAAGTCTCTCCCGAATATCCTTGACATGCCACACACCACCCTTGCCCACAATCCACATCTCGTGCTCGCCAAACGCCACGTTAACAGGGTCGTTCCCGCCGCCGCCAACGCGGATCGAGCCGAGCGTCCACCCGGACTCGGGGTCCAGGACGTCAACGACCTCGCCGCCCGCCCCAAAGATCCACCCGCCGCGGCTCACGCGGACGCCGTCGTAAAAGTACTGCATGGCGCGGCTCAGCAACCTCTGGTTCGTCAGCAACGGCAGCCGTCTCTCCTCCCCCTGTCCCGACGGCGAAACCGCAAAGTCCCACGCCCACAGGTCGCGCGGGCCCAGGTTGTTCCGCCGCGACGGCTTGGTCTCGGAGGCTCCCGTGTCCGCTAGGTAGAGCGTCTTGTCGTCGGGCGAAAGCGAGATGCCGTTGGTGTTGCCCTGCAGGTACGCCAGCTCCTTGATCCGCAGCGTGGTGCCGTTGACGAAGTATACCGTCGGCAGCGAGGGCATGGAGTAGGGGTTCAAGTCTCGGCCCTTGCAATACATTAGCGCTTGATCAGTGACTAAGTAGAGGACGCGACGGTTCTTGGTCGGATACATACCCAGCCGGATCTGGAGTCCGTCATATAGTAGTTACCCTCACGGTCCAACTCGAGGTCATTGAAGCTCATAAAGGGTCGCTCGTAAAAGTTGTTCAGCAAGGTCTTGCGCTCCCACGTCTTGGGGTCGATGATCGCCAGGTATGCCGTCTCATCTGGCCCTCCATCCGTGACGACATGCAACTTGCCATTTTGGTAGACGCACCCGTGGACATTAAGCGTGGGTGGGTTCGTCTGGATCTTGGTGAGATTGTTGGTGCGGACATCCAAGATATACTGCCAGTCATGCGTGCCGTTCTCGCCTCCTGGCGGTCCCCATTCTACAAAGAAGAGTAGTGACTGCTCGGGAATGTAGCACGAGGCTTCGTGCACTTGGAACGGGAGGACCTGTAGCTGCTCGACGGTAGCGTTCGGTCCGATGATGTCAAAGAAGCGCTCGTCATAGGCGACGAAGCTGGTTTGGTTGATGTGTTCGTTGCTATGTTACACGTCGTTCCATTGTTAGTGGGCAAGGTACCGAAGCGAAGCGCATGCAGTTGTGATAGACTTACATGGCGGCGACACTGGGGTCAGACACCTCGGCGGCAGAAGGGGCCTCCCACATGGAGCGGTTGAAACGGCCTGGGATCACGGCGAGAAGCGGATCCTCGTTGGAGACCCACGCCCACCGTTCCGTGCTGAAACCGGGGGGCACGGCATCGAGCTGACCTAGCGCCGGACCTACGAGGCCGGCTAGAAGACTGGCGGCGATCTTTGCAAACATTTTTCACGGTCAAGCAATGACTTGCTTGATTAAGAACTTATTTAGAGGCCTGGTGATCATTTTTATATCTTACTGATCGTCACTTCCACCGCGTTCTCCTTTTTACGTCCTTCTTAGCCAAGGAAGCTGCCGAGTCATTTGGTCGCACCATCGGACTCGTCCCGGATTCGGACCCCACTCCGGCTTGAGTCCGCGGACGATTTCCGGGACACCATATACGCAAGACTGAGTGCACCAAGTTTTGCTTTTGAGGGCCAGAAAAGCTACGTAGTAAGTAGGAGGGAAAACAATTCTCTCATACTCGGGCACGTATTTTAGGATTATCGGTGACCGTTGAACATAGTCGTCTACTTTGCTAGCTACAGTATGACCCTTGCCCCGATTGCCGAGTACTGGAAGCAAGGCGAGGTTTACTGGTATACAAGTACAGGAGCTGCATGATGCTATCCAAAAACGGTGCGCTTCGGCGCTATCGCGAACTGCCAAGGCTGGCTTCTCCATAGTACCCGCAATCTATTCAAATCTTGGCTTGGTTGCATTGAATGAGCATAGAAAAGTAGATGGCGGCGCCAATCCTAATTTCAAGAAGTCTAAAGAGGCCCGCAGAGTACGGCCCCTAAGCACTTTGAAGATTGCGAAAACGATGTCTGAAGCCTTGCTATATTGTCGCACTGAGAGCGTCCAGCAGCTACCTGCCATGATGTGAGTAAACGGCTAAATCAGCCATCATAGTTGTATTTCTGGTTCAATGTTGCTGCAGTCAGAAAACAAACTCGCCAATACTAAGATATGCTTCAAAACTATTATAAGCTGACGGTCTTGTTGTGGCCATTGTTGGATTCAACGAATACCATGGATTCCAAGAAAAGGCCAAAAGTGCGAGAAAGTTTGCTATTATGTTTGGTGGGAGAGTTCTGGCTTAAGCCATTTGAAGTACCTTCGTGAACAGCATGATTGGAGGCAGGGTCTTTTTTTTGTCTATCGCAGCTCAGGGCCAGCTAGGCTCATTCAGATCTCCTCTTCGCGGAACTTCTTAGTGCTTACACCACTCCATGTCACCGTTGATATCTCATTTGCCACCCAACTTCATAATCTCACGCCCATGCTTGCTATCATCTCACGACTTTAAATCCAAATAGCATTAAACCCTCGGTAGCGATAGTTTAGGCATCAGCCTTGGCCATTTACGTTACACTAGCCCGTGCTGGAAGGAGAAAAGATGCAGGCAGTCTAGGTGCATCACCATGTAACGCAAGATGATGGTCGAGCTAGCAGGGGCGTTGATGCAACTCAGCGGCCTAGCCCGTGGCGAGTTGCAGGGTTCTAACTTAAGCGGGAGGAGTTGCCAGATTGTATATTAGTGTAGCAACGGGATAAGCACTTCGCATCCTACCCACGTTTAAATACTAGCATTACAAAGGCTGCTCGTAACAACCTGCGTATCGGATATTGTGCTGCAGGAAGGATCTAATTAAATATGCCCTTTCAAAATGGCATGGCCTCCCCAAGGGACTATCTCCAAACTGGCCACCTTTTCCGAAAGAGTCGGTATCTGGTCTAGCTTTGCATTTACGATCCATCCGTAGGCTACCTATCCTCGGCTGGTCTTCCTTCTTTGCTTCCGAGCAGGTGAAAAGTTTTTGCATTTATCCATGGTATGACAAGAAGGTGTTAGTTCCAATAATCGGAGATGGATATAAAAGATGAGCAGTCCAGCCACTTCGTATCAGTGTGGCAACATACTCACAACCCCATTCAAACAACTTCCTAGAGTACCCCGCCAACAGTGTATAAACAAAGACAAAGCTGCGGCAGGTCATAATCAAATCACAAAATGCACTTTTCCACTGTCCTAACTGCCGCTGCTACTTTAGCAGCAGGCGTTGAGGGGTACCTCTACACAGTCGGCCTCCCCAAGACGATCAAGCCAGGCGACGTGTTTAACGCAACCGTCACGACCGGCATCATGCAGCCGAGGCAGGAAGTTATGATCTGGGGTCTGACTCGATACGACCGCGAGTGGAACAGTGGCCCGTACCCTGGAAGCATCGGTACTGAGTTTGCCAGAACGAATCTGCGAGGTATGTTCCTATATTTTACCGCACTCCAACGCCGAATCCGTTTCCTGCGGTTGTTATCTTCCGGTCTTTCTCGCCAGGAGAAGTGCCAAAACGCGTACTAACTCATCTATGTAAAACACAGAGGTGCTCAAGGGAACTTACAATGATACCATTCCGGGCCTGAAGATCCCTGAATCCACGGTGCACGGCGACTACGGTATCCAAGCAGTGATCCTGCAGTGGTCGGGCGTGACGAACACGCCGTCGCTCGAGACGTGGTTCTGGGATGTTACTGTCGGTGACTCTACAAGCGAGGAGCGGGTCTGGAGTGACTTCAGAGGGGAGAAATCGAGAAGTTGCTGGCTTCAATGAGTATCATCTACGATGAGAGAAGGGAAGAGTAGCGGTGGATCATACGTAATGAACAAGCGCAAGAACCTTCAGATAGCCTAATGTTCAACGGAATAGATTTATAGTTTGTTACTCTAGTGCATACTTTTTGATTTAAACCATTGGTCACTACATAGTTTCTGATGCTAATAAATCATCATCTGTTGACTTGTTGCAGTGATAAATATATCTACACCGTATGAGCTCCCTAATTCTTAATGTTCTCCCAGCCAGCTAGCTAAAGACATAATGTTCACGAAATACGTGAGCCAACTATAACGACGATGGCAGAAGTTGAATGGTTGTCCATGAAGCGCTTTCGAGCCTAGTGCAGATGATGGCAGGTGGTTTGCTTAGAATTCATTCTTCCCCAGCTTGCATAGTGAACTGGCCCTGAGGCTGGCAACACTACACCGCTCCTGGCAGACCAGGCATTCATGAAGGCGTTAAACGAATAGCACTATAATTATATCAGACTGAAACTCTGATACATGGTTCAGGATTCATTGTCGAATCGTCGTCCCACAAAGCCTTGAGGCCTCTCCAGGTGTCACAGACCTCTCCCGGAAGATTTGCTCGTGTTACTAACAATTTGACAACCAGCCTTCCCTACCACGTAATGGCATTGGCGCCAGCAAACCTAGATGAACCAGCTGGCTTCAGAGAACATCGAACGCATATTATATATGAGTTAAGGCCTTGAGAACAGCTAGAAGGGCCATATTCAGTGAAATAAACAGCTTGAGTCAATATGAAATCTACATCTTGAGAGATCTGGCGCCATTCGACAATAGTCCCGGCAATCGGCTATGTCCTTGGAGCCCTTTTATCTAGTACATGCGATTCCTGCAAGCAACGGCCGCCAAGGTCGAAGCAATCTAAGCAAACATCAAAATTTCCATCACAACAAATAGAACAAAAGAAGTAGCTGTCATCTCTGGAGATGCCGCAAGTACAGATATCACACGATCTGTCGAGATTCTTACGAGATATTATTTTGACTTCTAGGTCCATGTGGTCTTCGTCAACTAATATGCCCTTTTGTCTTCTGTTTTCGACCAGAAGCTGCGAGGTCCTTGTGTGTCCATGTCTGGTTGCCCACCACAATGGCGTACGGGAGAATCGATCCGGAGAGTCGATATCTACAGTACCTGCAGCTAAGAGGCACTCCACAACATCAACATGGCCATGTCTAACCGCTGCAGACAAGGGGGTTGAGCCGTATTGATCTTTCCAATTAAGACATTCTGTGCTTCGATTCAGAATCGCTTGAACGATCGCAGTATAACCTCCCTTTGACGCGTAAAACAGAGGTGTTCGACTGATGGTGTTCACTGAACTTGGATTCACATGAAAACATGCAAGAAGCAGCTCAACGTTTTAAAGTTTGCCGCATTCTGAGGCTACGCTGAGTGGTGTCTGGCCTCGGGTGTTGGGTTCTGAAGTATCTGCTCCGGTGTCGAGGAGCAGCGGGAGAATATCTACATTGTCGGTATGAGAAGTAGCAACGAGGGCGTTGCCAAGTCTACCGCCTTGGGCGTTGATATCGGCACCTCTATTGAGGAGTAGCCGGATAACGTCTTTATGGCCCTTACAAGATGCATCTTGGAGGGCGGTATTATAAACAATATCGCTCTGGGCGTTGATATCGGCACCTCTATCGAGGAGTAGCCGGATAACGTCTTCATGGCCCTTACAAGATGCAGCTTGGAGGGCGGTACCATAAAAACTATCACTCTGGGCGTTGATATCGGCACCTCTATCGAGGAGTAGCTGGACAACGTCTTTATGGCCCTCATAAGATGCAACTTGGAGGGCGGTATTATAAACAATATCGCTCTGGGCGTTGATATCGGCACCTCTATCGAGGAGCAGCTGGACAACGTCTTTATGGCCCTCATAAGATGCAGCTTGGAGAGCGGTACTAATAAAACTATCACTCTGGGCGTTGATATCGGCACCTTTATCAAGGAGTAGTTGGATAACGTCTTTATGGCCCTCATAAGATGCAGCTTGGAGGGCGGTGTTATAAACACTATCGCTCTGGGCGTTAGTATCGGCACCTCATCGAGGAGTAGCTGGACAACGTCTTTATGGCCCTCATAAGATGCAGCTTGGAGGGCGGTACCATGTCTACCGCCTTGGGCGTTGATATCGGCACCTCTATCGAGGAGTAGCCCGACAACGTCTTTATGGCCCTCATAGGATGCAGCTTGGAGGGCGGTACCATAATCACTATTACTCGGGGCGTTGATATCGGCACCTTTATCGAGGACTAGCCGGACAACATCTTTATGGCCTCTAGAAGACGCAGCTTCAAGGGCGTTCTTTTGGTCACTGTCTCGGGAATTAACATCGGCGCCATCCTTTAATACCTTCTCTACTGCATATACTATGCCCCCGTAAGCAAAATAGCATAGCATGTGAGTCGCTCGATTATGGTGCTGCCAAGGTTTCTCGTCCCAAGGCCTGTCTGGCTGATAAAGTTTCCAGCAGGTTTCGTAAGAAGCTCCGCATCTTAGAAATTCTTTGAGCAGATGTTGGACCCTACTAAGGTCAGCTTGGATGGTATGGTCCATCCAGTACCGTGCCGCATACTGCGCCAGTGGGTATTCGTGTATTAGGTCCGTAATAGGGAGGCCATGGTTTATATCCAATAGGTAAGCAAGACTGGTTTCTAAGATTACTGCTCTGGCATGCGACGCTCTAAAGTCTTCAGAAACGCTGTGTTCTAGTCGGTTCGATACCAGGTATTCCCTGACGGAGAAATGCGCGAGCTGCAGCCGCTTCTCTCCGTCTTGGCCGCTTTTGGTAACAATAACTACCAAACTGGAACAGTAAATTGCTATTTCCTCTGGTATTGGCATCCTATTCTTCACGTCGAATCTTGGCTTGGCGTTCCCGACTACTGCGATTGCATCGCAAGCCTCTTCAATTCGTAATGGCCGTTCAGAAAACGTTAAAAACTGGAGTATTCGAATAGCATTCTGCTTCATTTCCGGTGGTATCCTGTCAAGTATTCTCGCGTAGGTGTCGTCTAGTGTCTTTGGAAGTGATTTTAGAGTGTTCCGAAGACTAATAGGATCAAGGCATCGTTCGAGCTCATCGAGTTGGCACGACACCCAGCGGAACCTTCAGGGAAACTTAGCAACGAGAAAATACTGGGACAGCTTTTTAACTCACATTCCATGCGCTTTCTTCATGAGACATGCCTGAATCTCATCCTGAATTTCCTTGTTCTTGTGCCATCTCTCTAGACCTTTGTGCTGTGTAACACGGGCGCGAATGTAGGCCTCTATGTCTTCTGCCATTAAATCACTCTGTAGAGGTATGTGGCTATTAATAAACTCTTTCAAAGTTGATTCGATATCGTGTTCTGGGCGGCTCGTAACCATGAAGTGTATGTTGTTCTGTTGAGATTGCAGGAGGTTTTGAATCCACGCTAGCAATCCTTCATTCTCTGGACCATTTCGAGTTTGACACTCGTCGAGTGCATCAAGGACAATCCAGATTTCCCCAGTCTGATCAACCATGGTTTTGAAAGTCTTGCATAACAAGTCTGTACTGGGTTGTCGTTTTTCTTTCTTGTGGGAAGAGTAAAGTATATCCAGATGCGTTTGGGCGCACTGCTTTTTACTGTATAATTGAGCGATGAGTGACCGAATCGCCTTCTCGAGCGACTGCTTGCTAGTGTCGGTAAAGTCAAAGTAGAAGTAGAGTAGGTTTCCAGAGCATTGCTCCGTATTTCGGAGGTGTTCAATGATAATGGTGCTGAGGATCGTCTTGCCACAACCGGGGATACCATAAAGCCATAGAGAAGAATTCGGGGCTGTTTTCCAATTCGAATATGACTCGTGGTTCAGGAACCACTGTCCTGTACCCTCATGACGCTGCTGCAGTGCCTTGTTGTGATTTGTTGATGGGTCTGGAGGAGAGAGCCACTCCATGATTTCTTGGAAATGCAGGCTCTGCTTGATGTCGTTCGTGGACGAGTTTATGTCAGAAACACCTTTACGTACTATGACTACCGTAAGTGATATGCCGATTAAAAATATCCGTGAAATACTAACGCTGCTCCATGACTTCGTCCATTCTCAGAGCCCCTTCTACATCCTCCCCATCGAGAACTTCAAGTAACTCCTTTGCAAATGCAGCCGCTGTAACGGCCGCATAGTTCTGCCACCGATCGTTCTTATGGCCGTCCGCGTAGTCGCAGATTCCCCGGATCACAAGGCAAGGGAAATTATCCATAAGACCGGCTGCCTCCATTTCGAAGCAGATGCACTTTTCCCCAAGCCGCTGGACAATTTCGTCCCGAGAAACACTGTTCTTGATGACCGAGTCTCCGGAAGCAATGAGTCCGTAATAAACCATCGGATCGGTAGAAGCCCGTTCCCGGCGCTGCAATTCTTTTCTCGGATCACAATACATGCAACTCCTGGTTTGGTCGATATCTAGATGGCCATCTTCTCCAGACGGAAGGCTCTGTTTGGCTTCATTTGTGCTGGTAAGCCTTGTTGCCGAGATGTAAAGGAGCCAGAAAAATGACCATATCCAGGCCAGAGCCAGCTGAAGAGGTGGTCTGCCCAGATCATGCGGGATTGTAGTTTCCGAAGAACTATGTTGCTCATCCGAGCGCTGGATGTGCTTTGAAGTTGCTTCAAATAAGCGGTCATTCTGTTTCCCTTGATAAACAAACGAAGCATCGTCTGGTTGTGGTTCTGCTAGCAACGGGTGGCGTTCGAACATGTCTTTTAGGATGTCCGGCATCCGAGGTTCTCTCAACCTCCTCTTGGCCTTGAGTGTCTGCAATCCTTTGAGAAGAACCTCGGGCGGGGAAGCGAGAGAACCGACACGCTGAAAATGACCGTCTTTACCCAACTTCCCTAAATCGTATTGCACAACTCCGGAACTCGTACCAGTCGGCTGGCTAACGACAACGTCGCCAAGGCGGATATCAATGTTTTCTGCCAACCTTGGGATACCGGCACCAATGCCAACCATTAGACCGAATCGTAGATGTGGAAGAGAGCTGGTCATGCTTCCGGCGGTTGTCGCTGCGGACACAGTGCCGTACTTGCCCGCGGCCAGCGATGCGATAACGATATTATGCTCCGCGATGCGACCCCAGATATAACTATTTGTGTCTTTCGGGTGTTTCCTGAAGTTCTCCGGCTTCATGTGCTCTTCGTCAAGCATCGCCTGTGCTGCGGTGAGCTCCTTGTCAAGAGCGGTGATCCAGCCAATGGTGTACATTTGGGGACTCGGAAGTCGCTTCAGGGGCGCCATGATGAATGCTCGAGGCTTGGAGGATGCCAAAAAGTGTGAGGCCTGAAGGAAAATGACACTATTATTGAGGAACTTCGAGATTGCGCTTCCAACAGGACGGCATGGTTCAACAACCTGTGGGTTGTGCTATTCTTGTAGGGTGGCCTGGTTGCTGGTAACCGCTCAGATGGGGGGCGCTGTCAAATATACCTGGTCATTCCTTGTCTTTGATGCCTGCAGCCTGATTGAGAGGCTGCACCGGCTGACGAGCATTGCATGAGGTGGTTGTGGGCAACTGCGGGACATAATTGGCTCCAAGCCCCTCTCTTGAAGACAGGCGGTTTTCATGAGCGCTGCCAAGGGGCAAGTTTCTCATGCCGTATTAAGCGTTCGTAACACCTTCGGATTTCTCAACGTGACAAAATTGGAGGAAACTACTAAGCAAAAGTTTTTGCAGGCCCATATTGTTTCCTGACCGAATGACAGTGATTTTCTTCATTGGCATCTTGACCAGATTAACTTCGGCGAGTCTGCGGCAAAACTCTGGCGAGGGGCTGCACAACCACTAGTTGGGCACACAGCAGGCGCCAGCAAAATCAGGTGTGCATGTTGTGACTGCATCCATCCAATAGGAATTCTCGTCATGTTCGTGCAGGCCGCAGAAGGACGCCCTCATAGTACCTGCGTGCGCCCTCCCCTCCAGCCTGATTGTTGTCGATTTTCAGGTCTTTTCTGGTTGAAGCATGAGAAATTTGACAACGAATGCAAACTTGACAACCAATACTTGTGCTCCAACAAAGAGAAAGCAATATATAGCAAAGCAGCCCGAGCCTTTGCGTGGATGTCGCCAGTTGGGGAAGAAGGCGTGAATGTAGCTATTGTGCAAAGTACGTTCAGTCTCTCTTACGCAAGGAATCCACGGCAGACGAATTCCTACCACTTTACTAAGCCTGCAAAAACCAATCTGCTACGTAGAAAGAGAAACTATTACTCCAAACACTCTATCTGTCCATATTCGAGGGATTCCAGGCTCACCCGTTGTTTTCTCGGATTTGGACCATACAGGAAGCCGTAGTTGCAACAGGGCCCCTGTGTTTCTGTTTGAAGAAGATACTGACAATGAATATAACTTGATCACTCTCGAAAGATGTCTTTACGCGGTGGAGCATCTTCCACCATCTGCGACCGGGGCAATATCCAGACTTTGTGCACTGAGGCAATGGGTCTTCTGAGAGTTATCAGTGGGGCTTCGCAATAACTCATGGTTGCTAATTTCAATTTGGCTTTTTAACCTTCCTTTTGGAGCCACATCCGATTGGCCAAGACCAAAGGGTCCTCCCCGGCGCAACGCCAAGATAAAAAAGGGACGAACCAACATCATAAACATCATAGAATACAAGGGAGATAGAGGGGCAACTCCCAACAGCACCAGCCTCCTAATTTACCCCGCAAGCCATTAAGCACGTTGTGATCTATGCGACTCTTAAGGTGGCTCTGCAGTTGCCATATCAGTCGGAAAAAGGCGCTGTCTTAAGAAGATGGCATACGTCGGGGAAAATAAGGCGCCATTGACACTCAGGTGTACAGAAAAACGGTGGAGAGCAGCGAAAGATCTTTGATTTGAAGTAATTACCAAGACATCAAACCCGAGCGACAACTCCACCATCAAGAAGCTCTACCAAATTTTACATAGAGCAAAAGTAGAAATGAGAATTGAAGAGATCCAAAGCACACCATTGACCTCCTTGAAATTTGCGGAATTACGCGGAGCGTTACAGGCCAGCGGCGCCAGTTTACATGTCCCGTTTGGACAACCGGCAAGCTCGAGCATAGCTGTCCGTACGTGATTCTCAAAATCCATTTCATCCAATTTAAGACCGCAAGGGTTTGGCTCGCGCTGAGGAGCCATATTCATGCATCGTTCTGCTACTGGATATTGTGGGAGACCAGGAAAATCTTTGACGTTTTTAAGACCAGTAAACTCGAAATTCCCCACAGGTAGCGGACATGTCTTTGTCATGTTCGAGAAATCAGGAAGCTGAGACGATTCTTTGTCAAGGTAGAAAAATATACGTCCCCAGCTGTACACAGTTTTTAACTTCATAGTGCTGTTTGTAGGACAGGCGTAGTTCAGAATTGTTTCGTAGGTCAGGCTGAAGACTCGCTCTGTCCCATTGACTATTCTGCTAAATGGGGTCCCAAGAAGTAGATAGACGCCGTCATCTGGGCGGCGAGCAGGCTTCGGATATTTGAAAGGTTCGATGGTATCCCAAACCCCAGAGTCAAAATATCGGCCCCTTAATATAACATCTTCCCTGGTCTCGTGTCCGTTGATCGACCACCGAACGGAGAATGGCGCAACTTCGTCATCTCCTTGCCAAAGCTGCGAAGCGTTTCGTATGGCAAAGATGATAGGAAACGGCCAGATCTTTTTGTAGGTTTGGTTGGCCACGGGGAAAACAAGGTCAACCTCGATATCTGCTGGTGTGGCGGCACCAAAAGGTAAGAGATGAAGCAATAACAACAGTAGTTGAAAATGCTGCCGAGGGCGTAAGTCAGCCATGGCTTTCAGCTCGACCTGCAGGAAGTTGTTGCTAGATGAAAAGTGGAATGCAAAGGCAAGTTGGACATCACCAGCCAACGGCTATCCGTCAAGTAATTATATTCATCTGCGAGCGTGCGGCAACGCAGAAAGCTCGCTTGCCAACCCGGAACGAGGCTAGCTGCCACTGAAAGTCCCAACACGTTACGTCGTCCGGCAGGACAGCCAAGAGACTGTCGGCCCGAGACGGACCACGCTGTGAACAATTTAAACACACCATATGACCCTTGGCGAGTAAGTGACGGAAGGTCCAATCGACGGCTAACCCGCAACCCCAAAATCGTGCATGTAGACCCTGCGCTGGTCTGATGTTGTTTAATCCACTCATCGCTTACATCCCTGCCGACCGCAACATGCCGCGGAGAATGTATAACGTAATTACAGACGCTTCCAACGCTTCTAGGTGGAGGATGTCGGATTTGTTGGTGGTGACCCGCTAAAATCATCACATGTGGAAAACACCGGTCGAGGGTGTTTGTTACCCTGCGAATAGACGAGCAGAAGTCTAGATCCTCTCAGTTTTAGGCGTGTAGATGAACCTGTTATCACCTAAATGTGAGAACTAGGTCACCTGGTAAGTTGTAACTCTCGATGAGAATAGTTCCCCGGCCCCTTGCGCCGCTGACAATCATCTAAAAGGTAGGAGCCCTCCCTGCTTCGGCCTTGTTCTATTTGTCTACATAAGCCTTGTAAAGCTTACCTTTAGGTTTAACTACTACTAAAAACCTACTAGGTCTTACCATTGTCATTCATTCAACGCTCAAGCTAATCTAATCCTAGCCTTTCTTTCATATGATAGTAAAGAGTATCAACAGCCTTGGCGCCGTTATTGGCCTTTTCGTTGCCCTTGGAAACTATTAGTCTTTCTCCAACGTCGCGGCGGGAGCCTTACACCTAGCCTAATATATGATCCTAACACTGATCCTAACTGTACTTGGTGGTGGGACGCGGATGATGGCCTCTTACGCGATATCATGGCTGGGCGGACTGGGCTGACCATTACATACTTCACCAAACGGGCACGGCAAACCGAGAGAATTTACATCCATCACTTTTCACATAAGTATACATTCAAACCACAGATTAATACAACATACGTAGAATCCATTGATACAAACTTATGCCGACTGGAAGGATGGCCATTCGTGCTGCATTGAAATGGCTACATCACCTGTCCCTCCCAAAGTCGCACATACGCCTTTTAGTACCTTGACATAGCTGCTGTTAATTATTATATTACATACCATATTTCTCGTGAAGTCTTGGATTTACCTTCTTAAAGCTGCATTTTTTGGTATGAAATAGGTACCGCGCATTCGTGAAGCGTGCCAAAGTAGGACTAGGTACCCATCGTAATGGTGAACGAAGCCATTGAGAATCAAGGAACACGGGAGATAAAAAACAAGTCCGTGTACACTAAGGGTGATTAGAAATGGAGATTCATTACTGGCAACGCAAGTCATTATCCATAACACATTCTTATACTAACTTTCAAAATGACCGGTTAATTCTGAAGCAAGCGATAGGAGACAGACAGGCGGGATTTATAAGAAAGCAGTTGGTCGCTACTTATTGTCATCATGAGGAACCAAGCTACCCAGTAATTTAGCCAAAATACTTACTTAACTATCGCAGACATCTTTTGAAAAAGTTAGCAAATCTTTCCCTCCTATCGCGGAGCAGTAATGTGTAACTTCGTTCAGTCAGGCATACAAACCTGTCCAACACAGCCGACCAAGTTTTAAAGTTATACTTTACCTCAGTACACATTCAGAATCCTAGGTGACGTATTGACCCACTCCTTTGTTATTCATGCGCAACTCTAGATTTGAATCTAGAGGCCAAGAAACTACGTGCAAATACATCACAAACCCAGTGTGTAGCCAGGGTTTCTAGAAACAGCACTGTAAGTTCTTCAAAGAGCTATGGTAGTTAGGTTCGTCTGACAAACATGTACATGATAGTCTATAATCAGAAAGCTTCCTCGCATATGTAGTCTGTGACTCGAAAATGAGCGTTTTATTGCCAGCTTCCTACGTCCAATGCTCTACTACAACGCGTATTGACACGAATCCACGGTAAGCCGCCAGAAAGCACCTACGTAGACGCACAGACACAGTCATAGTCGCTGAAGTTATCCTTACTGGAACGCTAAGTTAGTCTAAGATATATATAGCTTAAGCAGCATAGAACTTACGGGATACAAACTGGATAGTTCGAACCGGAACACTGGACGAGCGATTAGTATCTGCGAACACTGTAGATTGTGAAAGGACATACCCTTTTGCCGCACCAATATGAACATCCATCCTGCTGTGCCACCGAACAACCCCCATTGAGCTTTACTGGTGAGTCAGTTTTTGAAATCCTCAAAAGTGATACGGGGTTTGGTTGTCACCTCTGCGCTGGATGGAATCCTACAATCGATCCAGGCCGAGGCGGTTCCATACAACAGTAGCAAGGTTGCCAGCTTCAGAGTAAGATGCATTGTAACGGACTGGAACGAGTGAGGTTGATTTGTCGAGTACGAGAGAGGCGCAGATGATCAGGAAGACAAGGCAAGTGAGGTGAGAAAGATATTGATAAATCTTAGGATATAGTAATGTATTTATATTCGACGATTCCTCTGCAACTAAAGATGTCCTCGTCCTGCCGGGCATTTCTAGCCTGATCATAATCCTTGTCTGGCGAACCCATCCTTCCCAGCACCCGATATTGTCTTCTCAAATCTTGATAAATTATTTTGGCCATGTTTTAGTGCTACTTTCACGTACAAATGAGCTCTTCTTTCTTTATCTTCCCGAAGTCCATTGTTCGACAGATTATGTCCGCGTGTTGCCTCCCCACTCTTCCAAAATCGGGCTCCGCGGAAGATGAACATGACACCAGTGTACTTTATTCATGAGTCATCTTCTTTACCCCTTGATCAGAAGGTTAGTGGGATTCCGAGACCCTCGCATCACGGAAAGCTTTGACAACTTGTGCGTGCGAGAATGGAGGCTAGTCTGCCACCAATCACACAACGTTAGCATAAGCTGCAGAGAAACAGAATATTCGCATCTCAAGGTTGGAGGAGACAGACACTTAAAGTAAAATATATTATATTGATTCACGCCGAGACGAACCCCCAGACACCGATAATTCACATGATTCGAGCCAATCTAAGAAGACGCTGTGAGCATCTCAACCGGGAACTCGGCAGCATCGGACATATCTCGTCCACTGCTTCCGACTTGAGTAGGCTAGTGGTGCTGAGTCAAGGTCATCAATAATGGGTCACTCAGCTTTTGGTTGTAAGGGCAAAGCGAGGATCAGCATGTCAAACCTCGTCGCTCGAGGAGTTCTTGTTTTATTCAAACAGCCTCCGAGTAAATGACTTTCCTTTGTGTGTCTGAGCACCTCCTCGTTGGTATTTCTCCTCGGTGATCCGGCTCACGCATTCCCACCTTGGTCTAATCCATGCATAAACTCGTTAGTAGACGACTAACAGTCTGAACTAAATGAGATGATTCTCAGCCAAAGCCAAAAAGTATGCTTTTAACGCTGCAAAGTAGACCCGACAAAAGCTCTGGCCAGTATTTAATTGCAAACACAGCCAAAGATATCCCGTCGGCTACGACATGGCAACAGGTCATTTAAAGACCCATGTTTCTCCAAATACTAAAGTGACAGCCAAAGTATCTATGTCTTGTTGGTTAGTCTTACGCAGGCCATGTATCTGTTGCCATACCGCAGCCGATGGGATACAAACCTAGCCACTTCATGCTTCTAGATCCTTGTCCCCTTGAGCCGTCGTGTTTATACATCCCTCACTGTCACGTGCGGAATCGGGAAGTCGGAAGTCGGGGGTCGGGATGGAGATCGGAGGCCATAAGAGAGGGGTAACCACTGCCAGGCCGGCAAGCCAACCAGCTATATAGAGGACGCTTCTTTCATCCCATGAGGGATTGAGAGGCCAAGAGATGAATGCAGTCACAATCACAACCCCTAATTTCTGACCTCTTCACTCTGTGCCACTCCAACCTCTGACACTCATCAGTCTCTACTTGAACTAAATGGGATGCGTATCAATCACAGCCGTTATCCCCTTCTCCTCAAGCCTCTTTAACTTGGCGGCAGCCTCTGCTCTCGTCTTGTTGATGGTATATATCTTGAAACAATGCACCGACGATGTAACACATGAAATTCCTAGTTCCAGCCGCTCATCAGCCTCGTCCCCTAGCAAAATCCCTCTAACATTCCCTAAGAGAACTCACTAAGCGGACCCGGTATAGTTCGGCCGATTGTTTATAGCATTATCTTAGATCCTTACGCAGACCTCAAGCTAGCCCTCCGTGTTGATATTGTCATAAATAGCGATGACAAGCACAATCTGCAGCTTCCCCCAAGTGATGCCTGCGACACCATCGGGCTATCATGCGAGTTCTCATATACTAGTTGACAGGAAAACTGCCGATTGGCGCAACCTAGAAACAGGTAACAACTTACAAAGAGACGATGCCGTTACGGTGAAGACACTTTCAGGGTAAGGCGGTCTGGTTCGGTGCCTGAGATCCTCCTAAAGCTTGCGATGAGCATAACAAACTAGATTCGCCAAAAGCTAGAAAGGTTAGGCTTCTTACTTAAAAAGAGAAATTATTGTCGCTAGCAATACAGATAGCGCTGGGGATATAGGATGGGTTGTAATTAGCGATGGGGTCAGTACCATCATTCATGGTGGTCAGGTGATTCTTCGCGAAATTGATCCCGTGAGAGGAGCTCCAGGCGTCTACGCCGGCAGCGAACATTTGGAAAAACCGATGTTTTTGCTATGAGAAACCGAGCTTCAGAGGTTTTAGCCTTGTTATAGAAATTGAGAGTCTCATTGATCTTGATGTTCGTTGTTGCATGCCAAATTGTCAACAAGTTTCGTAAAGACATTGTACCTGCGCGAGGTTAAATAGAGCTTTGTGGGAGATTTTCTTCGTTGCCGAAGCTGGTTACTTGGGTTTTAACATCGATAAATGCTAGTTAATAATAGGAGAGCATGTGTGATATAAGGTTGACCCTGCGCAAAAAGAAAAAAGAAAGCAAAGAAAGGAGCCGCGTCTACACCACCACCCCCTTCCATCCATCCATCCGTAGTGGCGGTACCAGTTTCTTTTTTTCTTCTTCCGTCCGGTCATGCAACTGCGCCCGCCGAAGAAATCATGACACTTGGATGAAGAAATCAAAGTTGACGGCATGTCATCGTTCATCGGAACTCTCCGATTGACACAGTCCAGACCAAAGGGCGTTCAGCTCATCAATGAAAATCATCCGTCATCATATCCCATGCATCAACACACAAAGTTTAAATCATCACCAGTTTCTCCACTGGTCTTATTGGGCTTGATTCGATATAATACAAATCGGCTCGCCGTCATCTGCTTCCCCTTGCTTTACTCCCTTGTCTCTTGCGTCTCCTTTGTATTTTTGCGCTCCTTTGCAAAAAAAAATATCAGCTTGCAAAGTTCAACACTCTCCCAACCTGGGCAGCCGAAAGCGGATTGCCCTTTTTCGGGCAAAAAAAGTTTAAAAAGGTAAAATAAAAACTCATTCGGCCGCCCAACTATGTTTCGTTTCTTTATATGCTTTGGGGTATCTGTTGGTACACAAAATAGAGCGACAAAGGAAAACCAGGTTTGTTTGCAGAAATATAAAATGAGCAGTTCTCGCAAGTTTTCCCCTTGCGGAAGGAGAAAATCAATGCCTCGCCGATGTCGTTCCTTTCGTATCTTCTTGAAAGGCCTGATTAAAGCAAGAGAAATGTATGGAAAAAGGAAAAACGCCGTGGTTCCGACTTATCCGTCTCCCGTGCCATGCAATGTTTATGTTGATTTTGAAAAAAGGAAAATGTTTTGGTCCATGAGTGGTGATGTTGTGCGATGCTGCCGCAACGTCCAGGCCGCGACGGGAGATCCGGTCTGCTGAAAAAAAAAAAAGTGTGTAGGAAATTTGTTTTTGGTTTTGGTATGGGTTCGCATTATCCGCCGTCCGCAGGTAACTCGATTCCACTATCGCGGTCCTGCAGCTCTTTGCTCCAATGCTGTGTAAGACTTTTCGGGGACTCCAAAGGACTGCTCGGTATTGATGTTTCGCCCTTGCGTTCCTTGTCGTCCACGTCATCTTCTCGTAGGTAGAGCGGCTGGAGAACCCGCGGGGGGAGCTCCACGTCGCTTGGTCGGACATTATACTCGAGGGCCTTCTTTCCCTCCTTGATAAGCTCCTCCGTCCAGTTCAAGCATTTCTTAATACTTTGGTTGATCTTCTGGCTGTCGACAAGCAGCTCTCTGTGTTTAGTGAGGTCGAGCTGCAGTCGTTTTTCGTCTCGTTTCCTACGCCGAGCGTCGCGGTCAGGATTCGACTTGGGGCTCGCCATGGCGCCCGAGTCTGCGTCGGATAATTCTGACGACTCGAACATGGAGTCGTCAAGGTCTTCCAACTCGTCCTCTACCTCCTCTTCGCTGAGATCCGAGAGATCCAGGCCCTCAATTCCAAGGCCACCGGTTGTAGAGTCGGAGGGCACACGGCTGGGTGCAGCAGAAGGCATTGACAAACGGCCGGATCGCGATAGCCTCTTGTATCTTCGGAGTTCTGCCGTCTGTTTCCTCAGTTGTCTTTCGAGAGACCTATTGATTGCCTCCAGGGAGGCGTTTGTAATTTCCAGATCCTGGACTTTGCGCTCCCGTCTCGCATTCACCACCATGTCGTTCAAGGGATCGCCGTGGGTTGACTTGGTCGGGCTGTGGAGCTCCTCCATATCCTTAGACTCATCATCCGACTCCTCCAAATCGTCCGCTGCTTGTAATATCGATGCTATCGTGATCGGCTGATTAGGGAAGAAACTGGGCATTGTCGGGGAAGGCATTTCGGAGGGAGTCGGTGACTGTGAGGCCATGAACCTAGACATGATCATAGCATCCGTAGGAGCCTCGGAGCCGACATGGCTGGCCACCTGCGAAACGGAATCCATGCTAATTTTGCGCTTGTGTGTTGAAGGTGCCAACGGCGGAGGACTCGTCACCTGGGACCGGGTCTGGCTGTTGCTCTTGACCAGCGGGACAGACGTCGGGGGTTTGTTGGGTGAAAGTGGCCGTTGTGCCATGGTGAAAGCACCTGCCGAGCCACCCGATGTCCTAGCGAGCTTTCTCGAATCTGAAGTAGTAGTTGACCCGGCTCCGGATGCCGCAGACGATGGCCGAAAGCCGGGCTGCAGGTTCGGGGCTCCATTCGCATAGAAGAACTTGCTCTGTTGGGGCTCGGGTGTCGGTGCGAGCGAAGGCGCCAAAGAGGGCGCCAGCATCGGCTTCACGCCGACACCTGGCGACGTGGGCCGACTATTCCTCCCAACTGCACTGCCATTGGCGTACATAAAGTTGGAACCTCTTTGCGGGGCGGCGACGACAGTCTTCGGCTGAGGAGCGGGTGCCGAGCTCTTTGCGTCGCTTGCATAAAAGAATTTAGATTCGGTTGCATCGTTGCGGCTGCCGACGTTGGATGCAGGGCTGAAGGTAACGACCTGGCGCCTTACGGGCTCGCCCTGAAATGTGGGCTGGTGGTGATGATCCCAATCGACATTTCGGTCAGGGTTGGGGGTGCCGTTGGGGGTGCTGTTATTGCTGTCGACACGGCTCTGACGACTGCCGGATCGTGGGGTGATGTTATTGCTCAAAAAGGGTGCGGGACTTGTCAGGTCGTCCTTGGCTCCGTTTCCGGCGTTGGAGTTTAATGTCGGGTGGTGATTGTTATTATTGGGATTATCGTTGCGACGGCGGCCCAAAGGGGTCACGACGGGGGGTTGCTTCGCAGCGACCTTTGGAGTGAGAGGGGTTCGATTCATTCCCTTGGCGGTGAGAGAGGGCATGCCCGGCTGGCGGGTTGTTGTGCTGCCCCCTTTGTCGTAAGGGGGCATTGTGTTGGGCGTGGATTCGGCGGACGAAGATGCGGATGGAGTAGGTGATGGGGTTGGCGACGGCTTCGCTCGCGCGGCGTTGGCAGGGCGAGAGGGGCTCAGGACATTTTGGTCTCTTGAGCGGAGAGGAGTACGAAGACTAGAGGACAGGGCGGGCGGCTGTCGTCGCGAAGAAGTGGTGGTGGAAGAGGCAGTAGAAGGGGTCGTTGTTGTGGTCGAGAATGGTGTTGGTGAGGAGGAAGTTGTGTTTGGGTTGGTAGCGGCGGGAGTATTGGTGGAGGAGGTGGAGGAGGATGTTTTGGTTGCACTCCGCCCAATGGTGGTGGTTGTAGCTGTGATGCGTCGGGGCCCTGTTGTGGTTGGTGGGCCAGTGGTAGTGGTTGTGGTGGTGGTGGTAAGAGGAGTAGCAGCACCAGAAGCAGCGGACGCAGCAGGAGTCGTCTTGGTGGGCGTGCTAGCGGGATTATTTGTGGTTCGGGCTCGAAGCTGGGCGACCGAGGGTTTGCGATTTACGGCGGAGGGACGCAAGGGCGTCGATAAGGGAGAAGAAGATGTTGGATGAGATGATGATGCCGTAGCGGGGTTGCGGGTGGCGGGCGAGAGTGACGATGGCCTGATGTTTCTATTTAATCGGGACGAGTCGGGCTTCTTTTGAAGGTGGTGTCGATGATGGTGGTGCTGGGGGGCTGGCGATGATGTTGGATCATTCGAATGTGCTACAGCGGCCGTCGAAAGATTATTGCAGCCGGACGGCGTGTTGTTGGCGGAGGTGAGCGACCGCATTATGGGCGCTGGGCCGCTGGAGTAAAACCAGCCAAGGGGGGGGAGGGACGCTAGGAAACTCCAGAAGCAAGTCAACAGCGTAGTGCAGGTGGCACAGGCGCAGGCGGTCTTGGTGTAGTAGGTGCAACAGGTGCAGAGGGAGCGTGCCAGGTACAAAGTAGCAGTCGCACTGGTGCAGGTGCAGGTACCGTGTACAGGCACTAACCGGAATGGAGCGCTGCTAACAGGGGATCTTCATACCGCCTCGGCTTCTTAGTGGCCAGCATGGCCGGGAAACCACATTAGACGAGCCTGGGTTTTCCCTGGCACGGCTCTGGAAATAAACCTGCAGAGAGATGAAGAACTCCCACTTTGTTCTGGGAAAGAGGGGGGTCCGACAGGGATGGAAGGCTGTCAACGAGCCCCAATTTACCAGTTACAGTGGATGGTTTAGAGGGCCTGCAATCCCGCTTGAGGTCGACGATGTCGGTTGTTCGTCAGGTACGAGTTCGGAGGGGGGTCGACGGTGAGACGAGGGAAAAAAGGCGGTGATGGCCAGCTAGGGTCGACCAGGAAAAAGGGTAAATGATAAAAAATAGGGGTCCGGATTAGGGGGGCGAATAGACAAATGCAGAGGCAGAGTCAAAGGCGGAAAAAAAAGGCGTTTTGTTGTCTCGTCGTGTCTCTCTCAAACGGGAGTTGACTCGACTCGAAACGTCCCCGATTGAAACATGAAAAGTGGTTGGGGAAAAAAATAAAAAATAAAAAGGGTACCGCGAAGAGACACGTCAGTATAGATTCCAAGAAAGGGAATCCGGTCAGGAAAAAAAAAAAGTATTGTGTGTGCGAGAATGAGTGACAGACGAGAGAGAAGAACGGTGTCGAGAGAGTATGGGGGGGAACAAACATGGGAAATGCGAAATGACATCGTCGCTCACAACAGCACAAAATTCCCATTGGGTCATCGCACGAGTCTATTTTCTTCGCGTCGATGCTCGTTGGATACCTTCATCTCGATTGACATTTGTTTATTCATGCGTCGGTTACTGCACAACCCACTTGCCTTGGAAGCCAATCCCAGATCTTCGTGACGTTTTGTGGTGTCCTATCACTTGTACAGAGATACCAAACATAGTACATAGTACACACACTGCTGGACGGGATGGATGGATAAATACAGGGAAGTGCTAAGTGCAGCAGGTGGTCCGGCAGCATTGTGCGGTGACATTTCATTCTTTCCTGTCAATCTTTACTTTTTTTTGTGCCGCTTCTTATTTCTTTTTATAATTTTTTATTTCACAACGGCCACTTTATTTTTTGTTTTGAGAGGGAACATCCCCCCAACTAGTGTTTTTATTTTTTCCCTCCCCCGTCGTCCCGGGGTCCTGGCTTGGTTGCCCGGCTCAGATGACTTAGCGCCTCGGTACGTACCTGCACCTCGGCCCCGAGTCCTGTCTGACAGCACAAAAACACGGGTCTGCGTAGCGCATCATTCCGCGGTCCGAACCCCGCCAGCCAGAGAACCCCGTGCACCCCTGTAGCTTAGGTGCCGCCCGTTAAGGGACCTGGTGTCAGCCCTGTCCACCCCTTCTCTCTCACCTCAGCTGACCACTCAGCGTCTTCGTGGAGGAATACAGTTAGCGAGGGGGGATAGCGAGCAAAAAAAAAATGCTGACAAAGCTTGCCGCCGCAGCGCAACATCTCCAAATCTCGACCACGACCCAAAGGAGACACACTACAGTCTCAGCTTCATAGTCATTTTTGCAGATTTTCAGACTTCGACGCATATCTCTTCCTCACTCCCTTTTCTCTCCCCTCGCCTTCCCGTCGCGGCCATTACGGCCCCTCCTCACGCGGCAAAAATGGGCTACATCGGCGTCTCCCTCATCATCGCATCCTTCGTCTGGGTCCTCGTTGCCCCTCCGCCATGGATGCACCCCTTCATGCCGCCCTTCCTCCTATCCTGGAGACACGCAAAGCCCCCGCCCGCCCTGCCGCCGCCCCCGACCACCCGATCAAAGTCTCCGCCGCGAGATAAGGCGGACGGTAATGCACCCGTGTCCTCGTCAAAGGACCAACGCGATGCAGCAGCAGCAGCAGCAGCCCCGCCGTCCATCAACTTCCCCGAGGAAGCCGACTCGTCGGTATCGGCACCGGCAAAGGCAAAGGCCTCCCTCGACAGCCTCGCCATGCCGCCTCCCCCAGTCATCCGCCGCCCGAACCCTACCCCCGCGCCAACGATAGCTGAGCCCGAGTCCGAGGAACAAACAACACCCAAAGCGAAGCCTTCCGCCCCGGCGCAGACAGTCCCCTCCTTCTCCCTCGACGCACCGTCAACGGGCCTCTCAACGGGCGCAAACTCCCTCCCGGGGCGAGGCAGCATGCCTCCTCCTCCTCCGGCGCCGAGCGCCGCAAACAACACGATGATGCCTCCCCCGGCACCCCGCGGCCCAGTGCCCCCTCGCCTCGCCGCCTTCCCGGCCATGAACTCCCCGCAGCGCGCGCGGCCAGTCCCCAACCGCGGCCCCGCCGCCTCGTCTTCCTCCTCGCTTGCGCCGCCTCCTACGCAAACCGTCAAACCCTCCAAGCCGACCCGCAAAGTCATCCTGACGCCGGGACACTCTCCCCTCGACTGGGCGCGCATATCCGGCCCCAACGCCGACCTGCGCAACCTTCCCCCCTCGACGCCGTACCTGAAAGTCACGCCGTCGATGCTGAAGAAGATGACGGGTCGCAAGGGCAAGGACGCCTGGATGGCGCTGGGGGGGAGGGTCTACAACATCACGCCGTACCTCCCATACCACCCTGCCGGCGAGCCCGAGCTGCTTCGCGGCGCCGGACGGGACGGCACAAAGCTGTTCGGAGAGGTGCACCCTTGGGTCAACTACGAGACGATGCTTTCGGCGTGTTTGGTCGGGTTGTTGGTAGACGAGGAAGAGGGCTCGAAGCCGAGCGCAATGGACGAGATGGATTAATCATGTCATGCACACACATGAAAGCATTGATTTTTTTTTTTTTTGAAGGAAGAAGATAGTCATCGAGGCAGCAAAGGTGTATATATTTTCAACAGGTTGGACCTGCATGCAAATACGGATAGAGAGATACCCCCCCTTGAATAATAGAAGAAGCAACGCTTACAGCGAATGCAGTCATACAGCGTCGTTAATCATCACCCGCAGTCCCGTCAGCGCCTCCGGCCAAACTTGAATTTAAGCTCATCGTCGCTGTCGTCACTATCCGCAACTTCGATGGCTTTCCTGGTGGCACGAGGCTTCTTCGCAGGTGGCTCTTTGGCAGGTGCCGGTGCCGCCCTCTTCCCCCGCGTCGTTCTCTGCGACTGGCTCTGGCTTGTAATCTGTGATTGCGTCGTTGCTGCGCGCGTATTCCTCGTCCGCTGCGCCGGAGTCGGTGCAGATTGGGGCTCGGGCTCAGTCTGCGGAATTCCTGACTCCTCATCACTGTCGTCGCTGAGAACAACTGGCCGCTGCCGGGGAGCCGATGGGGGTGGAGCAGCGGGCTCGCTATTGTTGGTCCCGCTCTTCTGACTCTCGTTGCCCTTCTTCTTGCGCTGACTGTCATCCTCGAGCCAGTAGTCATCGCCGATACCAAACTCCTTCTTCTTGACCTCCGTCAGGGATACGATCACTTTCTGCGGCGGGCGACCAGTAAGTTCGCCTCGCGGTCTAAAACGCTTGAAGTTCTTGCGACCGTTCCAGCGAGGATCCCACCTACCGTTTTCAGTGTCATGATCCTGGCTTCGGTTGGCTGACGGTTGGCGGAGTGGCATCTCTTCAACAATATGTAACCGACGGATTTGTTCAAGGTCAACGTCGGCGGGCAGGTTGGCGAGATCCTCCTTTTCGGCCAGCGCGCGGGCCTCCATCTCTTCCCGCCGTTGACGGGCGACCTCTAAAACGTCAATCTCCTTTTTCACCTTTTTGGGCTTTGCCGCAGGCTTTGGTTCAGCGGCTTTGGGAGGATCAGGTTCTTTTTGGTGCGGGACAGGGTCCTCTCCCGCTGCAATTCGCCGCCGCTTCGCCGCAGCCGCCGTCGGGATAATGTCATCCATGATGCTGTCTTCCTGAGCTGCAGGCCGCTTCCTCTGTGACCTTCTTGTCGTCGTGTCCTGTGATGACTCAACGATCCCATTCGCTGCTGGTACTTCCTGTGAAACGAATAGACCCTCCTCTGGTTCTATACTGACAGGGACACTTTCCGTCACAGCAGGTGTCATGTTATCCTCGTCGTCGTCATCGGCATCAAAACCTGCAAAACGCCTGGTTGCTGCTCTCCGCACGCGGGTGGTTCTAAATGAAGGGCCAGACGCTGCAACCTCCTGCGGTGTGTGTTGGGAAGTTGCCGGCTGGTCGACATCCATTGAATTAGAGTCGCTACTTGCCGGCGGTTGGGCCAAAGTGCTTGTAGGTCCTTGGGTGGGATCAACCTCAAGGGGCCGGCGCAAAATGCTCGCATCTTTAATGAGAATAGCTTCAAGGAACTCGTTTTGCTCGATGGGTCGGTGATCCAAGCGCAGCGAGACCTGGGTGAAGAAGTCGGCATACCAGTCCACTGCATCACCCTTGTTCGGGGTATAGCGCACAACAACCACGCCTCTTCCCTCACTGCCGTCTTCGAAAGATCCGAGCCCTTTTTCACCTGCCTCCGTCTTGACGTAAAGTATAAAATCGTCGACAGTAGTCGAGTTAGGGTCGACTTTCGTATACAACGCTTTGCCCTTGCCATTTGTGATTGGCGCAAGTAAGTTATCGAATTGTCCCTGGTCGTAGAAAACGAATGTGTATCCCTCGAAAATGTCCTGACGGCCCTCATCCGGTGCGTACGCAGATGCTGGACGTTCTACAGGTTCACCGCCGCGGGGAGGCAGATGTTTCAGCGGGTCGGGCCAACACCCATCGAAGTCTTCTTCAAGTGCGGACGTCTCTGTCGGATCTCCTGCGGCAGCTTCCACTATTGCATCGACATATGAATCGGTGACAATGTACTTTCCGTTGATAAGAGCCTGGAGTCCCTTTGATGTATTCCGTTTCTTTACTACAACATGTGTTGTATGCTGAATGCTGTGTTCGGCAGTCAACTTGATATCAAGCTGTTCGAGATCGGTGCGCAGTCGTGAGAAGGGGTTGGCTTGGAGTTCGCGGCTCGAGAAGCTGAAGGTCAACACCACGGGTTGCCATGTCAGACTAGCGGGCATCAGCAGTAGTCCAGTCTTCCACTACAATATGATCGGCGTACCGAAACAGGTCTGGACAGCCGCCCATCTTAATCTCGGCCGTAGGCTGAGTGAGCACATGCTTCTCGCCCTTGTATTTGTGTCCGTCCACAGTCGTGCCAGTCTTCGTATTTAAGTCTTCAATCGTCACTGTCGACCTGTTGGACAAATATTCCTACAGATCGAGTCAGAAGGCAGGCGCTTTGGAGGATCGGGTGGGAGCGCACGCTGTCACCGTTCGGAACCTTGTCGACCTGTATCGTCAAATGCTTGCGCGAAATGGTCTTGTGAGAGATGGCGAGTTGTCCGGCTGCATACGTTAGCAAGACAAGGCTCATGAGATCGTAAAAGGTCGCGCATACGCTCCGATGCTGTTCTGCCGAAGAGATACAGTTTTCCGGGTCGTAGCCATAGTCGACGACCTGCAAGTCAATCACGTCAGCTTATATCGCATGCGATAGTTGGCGGGCAGATTTGATCCCACCAGCGAGAACATTCGCGTCGTTTTCTAAGAGCCACATTGCGACGACGCCTATGATCCACGACGGGAGGTCTGCAGATCGTTGCGCAATGGGTGACCGCGGTGGCGCGGAGCGAGCGTTGGAGTGATGCGACTGAAGTGAGGTTGTGGAGAACAGCTGCAAAGGTCGTGTGCGCGTCCGTAGAATTGCGGGAAAGTGACGCCTAGTCACGTGGCCACTTTCCAGGCACCAACGTCCCAGTTCACGGTAGATCAGGACGGGGCTTGTACGTCTGTTCCCGATGAAATTGTGTGATTTGTTTTGTTTTTGTTTTTGGCAAGGAAGTTTCTGGCACAATTGATTTGGTTTTGCAATGTTACGAGAAGATCTCATTTGGCAACCTAGGGAAATCCGCCTTACATTTGAGACTCTCATCATTGGTCTCAACCATCCTCAACAATTTAGATAGAACGCTGCACTGACATCTATATATAGACTCTTCATTGCCTTCTTTTGGCCTTAATACTATGAGGAGCTCCTGTTGCCTCCGCCCCATCGCCGACAATGACACCTAGAATCCAGCAGTTGACCAAGAAAAACCCAACTGAGGACGCGAAGAGACCTGGGAAGAAAGTACTGTATCCCAGGAACTCAAGCTGGAAACCCTGCTGTAGCCATGCAGCTTGAAATATAACCCATGAAGCCAGAGCGACAATCCCCAGCTTCCCGTTCTTTAGGAAGGATGAGTTAGGCAAGTAGATGGGCAGGAAAACCATATACCAGAGGAAGTACTGGTTCAGTTAGTGGCAGTTCTTCGAGTGTTTGATGCATGCTCTACACTTACCTGGCTCGTGCAAACCTTGTTGAACGTCACAAAGGCGAATGTTTGCGCCATCATCGACGTTGCAAGGTCCTTCTTCGCCAGAACGAAAGGGATAAGGACGGTCGATAGCAGAATCTGGGGAAGAAACGCGAATGACTCGATTTTGATGGTGGATGCCGATGGAAAGGCCGAAGTCAGATACAAAAGGATGTTATATGGGCTGAAGTTATGCCGGTGGTCAATCCTAGTGACGTGGTGGAAGTAAGTGTGCACCAAGAACGGGGTGCCGTAGCTGGCTGTGGTTAGCGAGGTTAGAAGAGGTGGCTGGCGCGATGCTTACATCGAGAACATGGCAAGGTTAAGTCCCATGAAGGTTGACAGACTGACGACGGCCAGCTTTATCCTTTCAGGACTCAAGAAGCTGGCAACGGTCTGCGCCAAAGTCTTGTTACCAGCTGCCCCTTTACGTCCGAGTGCCTCATCGTCCATCCACCAAACGATTGCTGGAGCATAAATGAACGGGTAAATCTTGAAGTGGACTCCGAAACCGAGAATCAGACCAGCCAGGATTGTCTTCTTCTTCAAAACCGCCCAGAGAAGGGCCATGACCAGAACCCCAAGCAGCCCCTCAGAGCTACCGCGGGTGCTAATCGTAGCGACCATGGGGTTCAACAGCCAGATGCTAGCGAACTTCAACGCCCTCTCTTGATCCACACCACGACCCCTCAAGATCTGCACGATGAGCCATCCGGCCAACAAGTCTGCCACAGCAAAAACAACCTTTCCAAAAGAGAACCATCCCTCCCAGGCGGTAGGAATAAGCATCCACGCAAGCAGTGGGGTATAACGATAGGTCTCACGGTCGTAAGGTGAGCGCCCTCGTGCAGTAAAGCGAGCAGCGTCGGTGAAAACCAAGTAGTCGATATCGGTGTATTTCATTGCTGAGTTAGCGTCTTGCCAAAGCCCATAAAAGAGCATGCCGATACGGAGGAGTGCGGCGGCGCCGAAGAGCGGCACGGGCCGGAAGAGAGCGTTGAGGCCGGCCATGATCGGGATGAGAACCTTCCGGTTAGGCCCAAGATCCCTTATCCCTACAAAATTCAGAAAAGGCTTGATCCGCTTATTTCCATTGAATATCAAAGAATAAAATCTCTGACAGTTGAGCTCAAATCAGTCGTGTTCCTGAACTCAAGTTACTTCTTCCCAAGTCGGGAAATTTGAGTGACGTGGGCACAACGGCTAGCCCCTGGCGGTCGCATTTACCCACCCTCTTCTTTCTGGATCCACACCTGGGGTGTTTTAACCACTGACCCCACCAAAAATCTGACCCTGACCACACAGCAACATCACCAATTAACTTCATCGCGGGGCATTTCAACCACCCATCCCTAAGCTGTGTCAATACTCGCCCGTCGTTCCAAATATCTGACAACATGTCTAAACGCGATCGTGACGGCAACATGCGGCCTAACGAGCCCAAGCAGAAGCCGGCCGCTCCTGTGTCTCAATTCACACCCATGTTCCAAAAATTCCGCGACGAGCTGGACGAGCACCACGACCGGAGGGAGCGTGTCATTAAGGCATCAAGAGATGTGACTGCTTTGAGCAAGAAGATGTAAAATGGTTCTTCCCAATTAGTATTTGTGCCGGCTTTGCTAACAACAAAACAGCATCTTTACTTGCCAGAGGTGACATCCACCCCTATGAGCTTGCCTCCCAGAGCTTGGCCACTGACATGCAGCAGAGTTAACAAGCTGGGCGAGCTCCCTAATTTCGCTCAGAAGGAAATCACTACGCGAATGGGGGAAATCAAGAATCACCTTACCGCCATTGAGGGCGACATCCAAGGCATCAACCGCTATCGCTATGCCTACTCCCTCCGCTGCCTTGAAGAGCTAGTCGAAGCTCTGTCATTCAGCCACTACCTCCGTACCCAGACTCTAATCAGCTTGGATGAAACTTCAGCTGCAGTTCCCGCTAACGTTTCAATAACTGAAAATGACTATATGTACGGTCTTTTCGACTTGTTCGGCGAGATGATGCGCTTCGCCACCGTCACAACAGCCCAGACAGGTCAGCTGGCTGGCGCAGGCGGCCGCAACATCTTGATGGATATTCATGAGCTGAGCAGCTGCTTCGAGATCCTACCCGAAATCCCCACCAAGGACTTCAGGGGGAAGATGGAGGTTATGAGGCAGTCAGTGCGGAAGGTGGAGAAGCTGGGTTATGGACTCGCGATCCGGGGCACGGAACGGCCGAAGGGCTGGGTGCCTGACATGAAGGAGGACTTTGACCCTTCTTCATTGGAATGAGGTTTCAGTATTTGTGTTGGAAGGCTTTGCAGAACGGTTCATCGCAAATGATGAAGTAGGACTATGTTGCACGCAGAACCCAAACAGCAAGCGTCTATAGGACCGACTACTGTGAGATCCTACGCTGTCACAGCTCTAACGGAATACTGATTAATGCAAAGATCCCGCACACCGAAATGTACTGTCTAGGGGACAGTCGTGATTGATCTTGAAAGTTGGCAGCTAAATTCAAGAGGTTGCGCCATTCGTTAAAGAGAAGAGGTCAGCGTCTCTCAAGTGATGTGAATTTCGGTTATTGGCTAAATAAGCGTAAATGGACTTCGAGTTTTAGGCACTAGGTAGCCATAGCATTACGATGGAAAGCTGGCGAATTGCCTGTAAATTCTAAAGTTAAGCTGTTGGCAAAAGTGTTGCGATAGTTGGAATACGGAGTCGTGTGGCACTTCCAGCCACACGCCCGCCAGGCTGAGAGGCCCAAGCCTCCCAGACCCACGTGACAGGCCAAGGGGGAATATCCCCACCTTCTAGTCAACAACACCACTTTCAATCATCATGAACCATCGATTAGAACCAATTTACTGTTATTTGTTATTGACGAACGGAATTCCGTTTCACCCCCTGTTTCACCCCCTGTGAAACCTACACTGATCAGTGGTAAACCTCACAGTTGCCATTAATTTGGTTAACTTCACAATTACCACTCTGCTACGGACAAACCGCAGATCAGCAAGGTCAACACCAGAAGAGACGACTTCTTGAACTGGATACCCAAGCCCAGGTAAAAGTAGGGATTTCGTGCTAACGAGAGAAGAAGCGAGAGTAACTGGGATCTACGGAAACCAGCAGAAGAAAGCTTCTTTTCCTCGAATCTACCAGCAATCCGATTATTCGAGTAACCTAGGGACTGCTACGCTCACCCTAGGCGGGATAAGGTTAATCGCAGCCAATTATCGCTGGCAAGAGCGTTCCATCACGCGTTTTCAATCACCAGAAGAAGAGACCTACCGAATCGACGGTCTTCCAACCTCTTCACGCCACAAGGGCGAAGATTCACGAATCCCACAAGGGACAACAACTTCCCCAACTACAACTATCCCCCACGCGCGGTGCCAATCACGAGGCGCCCGCTAGTTTCTCAATAAATCCCCAGACGAGGTGCCAACCGCGAGGCGCCTGCCACAAGAGACCTCCCTACCAGAAGAAGAACACGCCGAAAGGCGAGCGGAGACTACCGGCGGTAATCCGCCTATACAGCTATACGTATACGCCTCCGAGGCTGCGGCTTAGGAGAAACGCACGTGGTTGTGGGCGTCATAAGGCCAACTGTCCGCTAGATTCTAAACTTCCCAACAGTGAGGAGCGAAGCCCGAAGCGAGAAAGAGAGATTCACGAGAGAATCTACGGTAGAACTCTCTCCCTACCAATTCGAGACCTGTGTATACCCTCACACCCCTCGAGAACATCAGCGAGAACGGCGCCGACGGAAACAAACGACGAACCGACGAAAATCCCCGATTTCACGATTCTTTCCCCTTAGAATCGTAATATCCCGAATCGTCTTTTGACTCCCACTTCCAGGCCTGCATCTTGCACCAATCGCAGCTGACGCTGTTGAGGATTAGAATTCAAGATTCTAAACAGAAGTAATCCTTTTATACTGTCAGAATGGAGCGAAATTCACGAGAAGGATCGCCCGCGAGCGGCGTCACTGCCAAAAGCCAATCAACAGTCCCCATCCCACAGAGAATCGAAAGTATGATCGATCCAGCAGTATGGGGCAACTGGGCAATCGACCTTACAAACGCTAGCCCACAGCAACTGGGTTCCTATATGGGTTTCCTACTTGAGACCTATGAGAAGAGGAATCTCACGGGCCTCGAGCTATGGAACGAAGTTTCTCCCGATTTCGCCGACTGGTCAGAAGAAGACTTCCAGAACGTACCTCCCCCAATCCTACGATTCTTCAGAGACCATTTAATCGGTAACGGCGTCTACGTCGAAATGGATGGCAAGAAAATCTCGAAAAACGTGGCATTAGCCCTCAAAAAGGAAGAATTCCACTACTGGTCACCCCAAGAACTCGAACAAGGCGTCAAGAGATATCGCAACCTGAAGGCTCTGATAAAAGACCCCGAATTCCACGAAGAGATCACGAGACCGGCAACAGTAGCCAACAGCACAGGAGGAAGAGTCGAACCAACCCTACAGCCACCTCCTCCACAAGAACAACAACAGTGGCAACTACCGTACCGACCGCCACATCCCACGGTCTCTCCGTTAACAGACTTCCAACCATACGAGTCAACAGACCGTATCGGAAAGCAATTAACAGAATTCGCGAAACTATACCCCGACGATATGAAATACAGCGGCGATATGTACGATGTACGCGAAAAGAAGGGCTGGACCGGACCGTTTACTTTAGCAGCCATAAACGGCGAAACCTGTACTGTCGATACGCCACGTGGTCCGAAGACCTTCCGGTCTACCGTAGTCAAACCATACTACGAAGATCCCGATCAACCACCTAATTCCATCGCCGCGCCAGAAGAAGAAGAACCCGAAGCTGAGATACCGCAGCAGGAAGTAGTACGCGACGAAATTATCGTCGCCGGCGGAGGCAGTGAACCGGACGAACCGCAAGAGGCACCGGAGCCACCGAGAAGACGCCCGGGCAGACCCCGGAAGAGACCACTGCCAATCGCCCACTTCACAGAGGAATTCAACGATGACCCGGATTATCAACAAATATTCCTATCGATTAAGGAGCAAGCAGACGAAGAATTGGCAATCAAACTACGACGAGAAGGTGTTATTACTACACCAGGCGAACCGTTCGAACAGTCAACTAAACAAGAGATCAACAGCCTCATCGCTAGAGGAGTGTTCAAATTCACCCAGTTCAATAAGAGAAGGCACCAGAACGTACGAATCTTCCGATCTCGTATCGTCAACGAAGTCAAGGGTAAAACAACCGAACCCTACGAGAAATCGAGACTTGTAATACAGGGTTACGCCGACGATGGCAAGAAGGCTATATTGACCCAATCGCCAACGATTCAGCGGGCGAGTCAACGGCTAATTCTGTCAATTACCCCGTCACTCCTACGAGAAGGGAAACAACTATGGCTTCGAGATATCACACAAGCCTACGTTCAATCCTCCACAAGGCTCAATCGTACTATTCTCGCCTACCCACCGAAGCAAATTCAAGACCAGTACCCAAAAGGGACCATTATGGAGGTTGTGAAGCCTCTGTACGGAATCGCAGAAGCTGGAACCCACTGGTGGGCAACGTATCACAAGCATCACAGAGAGAATCTCCAGATGGTTACTTCTTCGTACGATCCATGCCTATTGATCTCATCTACCGAAAATCCACACTTTGGCTGTATCGGCATGCAAACCGACGATACCCTCGGTTTGTCAGACAAGGCGTTCTCACAATTAGAAGACGAACAGTTAGAAAAAGCGGCTTTTACGGCAAAAGCGAAGAATATCCTCACAATTGACGAACCCCTCCAATTCAACGGAGGGATAATCGCGCTGTCAACCGACAATTCGATCAATTTGAGGCAAAAGGGACAAGCCAAGAAGTTACGATGTATTGAGACTACTGAACCCAACCCAAAACAGCAATATGTCGAACAACGCGCCAGAGGGGCGTACATCGCGTCAATTTGCCAACCCGAGGCCTGTTTCGATTTATCCACTGCTGCCCAACACCAAGACCCCTCGCCAGAAGCGATAAAAGCACTGAATCAACGGATTCGATGGCAAATAGAATCGCCTAACCGAGGAATAACGTTTATCCCACTCGACCTTACAACAGCCAAGCTATTCGTTTTCGTTGACGGGTCGTTCGCTAATAACCACGACCTCTCCTCCCAATTAGGGTTTCTGATCATCCTAGCCAACGACACTTCCTCTGACAGCAACAACGGAGAATTCACGATTCACGGTAACCTCGTTCATTACAGCTCTACGAAGAGTAAACGAGTCACCCGCAGCGTATTAGCGTCAGAGATCTACGGGATGGTCGCTGGCGTCGATATGGCCTACGCCCTCGCCACAACCCTGGCGACAATCACTGACCACCTCAACCTACCAACGATTCAGACAGTTGTCTGTACCGATTCTTATTCGCTGTACGAGTGTCTCGTGAAGCTGGGCACTACCAAAGAAAAGCGACTCATGATCGATATCATGGCGTTGAGACAATCGTACGAAAGACGAGAACTACAAGAAATTCGTTGGATTAACGGCGAAGACAACCCTGCTGATGCCCTCACGAAGAGCAAACCAAATCGAGCCCTCGAGAGATTCGTTGATAGCAACACGATAACGATACGTATGGAGGGATGGGTAACAAGACCGTAACTACGGGAGAAAGTAGGGATAGGAGGCCGAATTGACGAGGAGACGGAACTGTATAGGGACAACGTATTCCAACCGCTTCAACACCATAAAAAGAGAGTTTCCAGTGTTGCGATAGTTGGAATACGGAGTCGTGTGGCACTTCCAGCCACACGCCCGCCAGGCTGAGAGGCCCAAGCCTCCCAGACCCACGTGACAGGCCAAGGGGGAATATCCCCACCTTCTAGTCAACAACACCACTTTCAATCATCATGAACCATCGATTAGAACCAATTTACTGTTATTTGTTATTGACGAACGGAATTCCGTTTCACCCCCTGTTTCACCCCCTGTGAAACCTACAAAAAGCTTACATCGAATATAGCTTTCTGTGTGGCGTGTTTTGATAGTCGTAGGTGAGAAAGGGCTATAGTTATTTGTCTTAATAAAATGGCCTTTAAAATCCTCTTTTCTGGATGTTTATGTTGAGGATGCGTTGTCCAAGATAGCTATCAAGAAGTTTGACCACGGTAGAAATGAAGCTGTTTATAGGTCTTAGTCAGACCAACTGTCTGCGGATTAGTAGTAGTGAGAATATCAAGTCCAGAGTATGGCTAAAGGAGCCTTAAAAACTTTTATGATTCGATGATCAAGATTGAATACAGCCCAAGCAGTCCGCCACTGCCAATCAAGCAAGAGAAGTAGGCTATGGCTGAGCCCCCCTGTCTGACATGCATGCCAGCAAGCTCTACCTATGATTATCACGACGAAACATTGTCAGCTAGGCGGATCAAAATTATGTTTTCAAATTGCTTTGTGAATAACGCTCTTTTACGTCGACTTTTATTGAGGTCGGTGTGTAGTTGATGCTTCTTTGAAGCCCGCCGAAGTTAAGTGGGGTTTCCGCCTTTTCGGTCCTGCATTATCGGCAACGGCCCGAGCGGCCCTAGTCCACTGACCGGTACTCATGTGGTACAGGTACAACACAGCAGGCTACTCGGCTACAAACCGTTAGGATATCAGCAATAGTCGGCTTAGCCGGCCAAGCTTCCTTTCGCCTGGCTGACCATGAAGTGGTAGGTGCCTGGCGCTTCAGCGTGTCGCTAACGACAGAGCGGCTGAACGATGGGGTGATCGCTGACACCCAATCTCTAAAAGGTGGTAAGCTCACCACCTCTTAAAGATGATTTAACTCGCTTTTTCATTTCAGTAAAGAATCATAATTTCAGTCTCAAATGAAAGCAACCAGGAGCACGGTCTGTATCTCCCGGGGATATTTTGAATCTAGTCCAGGGCGCCGTCTAACTTGAACGCCAAAAGCGTGGGGAAGTCCGGGGTTCCGATACTAGCGCCCATTTAGAGACGGTATTTTGGCCACGATGTTCGCCCAGATCTACAACTTCTTCCTACGAGACCGAGTCGCAGCAGAAATCGAACGAACGCTCGTTCAACTGAATATTTCTCCACTCATGGCTCCGGAATCTCAGCAAGCCCCAGCAGGGCCCACTGGTCTTCCACCTCGCAAGGGTACACAGAATCCCCTTGGCGTCTACTTAGCAGTTTACTGACCGGCCTCAGTCGATACATTCACCGGTGATGTTATTCATCATGATACTTACCCGGGAATTGATCCCGTGACAGCATCAGATTGCACTGGTAAAGCGGTTCTGATCACGGGTGCCAGCAAGGGGCTCGGCAGAGCGATCGCAATTGGGTACGCCGAGGCTGGCGCGTCACAGATCGCTGTCGCTGCTAGGTCTGACGTCTCATCTACCGTTTGTGCCGTGAGGGATGCTGCGAAAAAGGCGGGACGTAAGGAGCCAGCAGTATTTGCATTAGAAATTGACGTCAGCGACACGGCAAGCGTAAAAACAGCCGCGCAGAAGTTAGAAGCAGAATGGGGACGACTCGACATTTTGGTCAACAACGCCGGGTATATGGCGCCCTTCAAGCTATTGCTAGAAACAGATGATGACGAGTACATGAAGGCTTGGGATGTGAACTACTGGGGAACTTACCGAGTCACGAAAGCGTTCCTGCCCTTGTTGCTCAAGGGAGGGGACAAGACGATTGTCAACATGTCTTCCGTCGCGGCACATTTCATGGGAGCCGGGGGCGGAGCATACCATGTCTCCAAGTTTGCTTTGATTCGATTCACAGAGTTCGTACAAGATGAGTATGGTGATCAGGTGAGGATACCCCTTGAAAATCAAGATGGACGAATCGATGTTAATCTCAAGTCTCATAGGGTGTTTTGGCATTCTCAATCCATCCGGGAGGAATACCAACTGAACTATCCTCCAACCTACCCGAGAAACTACAATGTGAGAAGAAATTTTCATTACGAGCTGTAAACAGTTATGACTGACTCGAAAACAGTTCGAATGACCGATACTCCTGAGCTAGCTGCCCACTCTATCCCTTTCCTTACCAGCCAGAAACGTGAATGGCTTGGCGGGCGGTGGCTGAGTTGCATGTGGGACATGCCTAAGCTAATTAGCATGGAGAAGGAGGTTGTTGACGGGAACTTACTCAAATTCAAGTGTACAGGCTTGTAGACCATAAATCCACCGGGGCAGTGGAGGCAGAAGGTGGACTTGGCGTCATCGAACACATAAGCTAGCCTATGGTAGACCGTTGCTTACGTTGTAAAGATGTGTTATCATTTGTATTGTTAGATTGATCATACTCCTATTTATCAAAATACACAATTTAACGCACTCCAATCCCGTAGCGTAGGAATTCGGAGTAACAGACCTCCCGTATGCTAATAGAAGTACACCACATGTACCACCATCCGTTTGCTTGACATTGCTGCTGTAACAAGGTTACCTTATACAATGCCAGTTTCAAGGTAAAAGTCCTGTTAATTGAAGTTCTTATAATCAGTAGGATCAGCTACTACGTTCAAAATCCAACTCTTACTCATACACGTGATGTGGGGCTCGGATTAACATGACTGATGTTGTCTTTACAGGTGGAATTCGGGTTTCGAATGACTCAATACGTTAGAGGTCTAGCATCCATTAAGACGATCGTGGGGGCAAACCTTTCGCGCTTCGGGCTTTCGCGCCCCTGTCTGAGCGAGCTGTACAACAAGCTTTCCAGGCAATGGTGGGCCACAGTTTGGCCAATGATGAATTTCGGTTTTGCAATATCTTCCACTAGCCAAGTAAAGTTCGGCTCTATTTCGACTTACATATCGCGAGGATTACAGTTGTGACGTAGGGCTGGAAGGCTAGAGTACTGCATGATTTGCACAGGAGCAATATAAATGTTGCATAGCAATGGGCCACTTGCAAACAGCAGAAATTTCAAATTTTAATATTGGTCCATTTCATGCTGCTTTGTACTCTCAAACGCTCATTTCGAGAACAAAACCGTTTTCTGATACTTTCCCGACTACCTTACAACATGGCGACTTCATCTAGAATCAAGATATCTCCCGAAAATACCGGATTATGGAACATAAGGCAGAGCGAAGAAGCCGCCGTAAAGGCAGGCGAGCTTTTGGAAAAAGACTTGAAGGTAGGTTCGCCGAGACCTGAAGAGAAATTGCTGCAAGTTTTGACGCTGACCATCGAAAGAGCCACCACGTCTTTTTGAACGATGTTGGGTTCCATGACCATGTAAGCTTTCAGGTGCCCCGTACAACCCTCAAGCAATGCAAGTCAATAACACTTTGTGGTAACAGATGCCGCATCATATTCTAGCCCTTTACGGAACAGGTGCCAGCGTCGCTCATCTGCAAAAGGCCTTTGACCTGAGACACCCACTCCAACGTCCACCTGTACCTCAACATGGCGATGTTGTGTCGGATCTTGTTGCCCACAGAGACCACACTACTCCGTATCTTGGCAAGGAGGAGCACTATGCAGACTTTCTCGCATATTTCCAACGGGTCATTGACAAACAGGGCTACCAATCGGTTGTTAAGGAACATCTTTTCGCACGGGACACAGCCGCAGATGACCTTCTCGTCCGCTTGCATGCCGGTGTCCTTCACCCCCTCATTCAGCTCATGTACGGCCTTGAATGGGAACAGCCAGCCATTGTAGCCGAGGGCCTTGCCCAGACTTGCGTCCACAACATTGAGGGGCTGGATGAACTGCTGCTAGCAAGCGAACGTCAAGCGGCAACAGCAACACCGAGAACTATGAGATTTCCCAGCCTGCTGTCTATGTACGAGCATGTTAGAGCCGATCCCAAGCTATCCACGGCGGTTCGCGTGGGAGACGAAAACAAGATTGAGGACGGAATCCTGAAGAGGGCGAAGGGTCCCATGATTGACATTCTTAGCCAGATTCACGTTGATCCCGAGGATCTGGAGGAGAGAACTGCAGAAATGTTCCACACCATGGTTCTCGTTGCCTCGAGCGCCGCAATCCATCCCCCGCACCACGTCAAGTATGACTTCTTCCTGATGTGAGTAGTACCACCAGTGTCTTGAACGTTGACCCGAAGTTTGTGTTGACCATATCGACTGCACAATCAGGCATCACATCAACTCTTCATTGATGTATTTGACCATAAACGCCCAACCCTGGATTTCGCTCTCCGATAAAGTCCGCATGCTAGAATGGAAGATCAGAATGGACCTCCTCCAATATGCAGCCCGGGGGTGCCCTCCTATTTCTCTCGATGGAATCAAAACCTACGAGCCTAAAGCTCCGTCTGACGAGTCTGTGAGAGGTATGCAAGACGCTTGTTTTGTACCACCCTTTACCAGAAATCGCTCGCAAAGAAGACCTGGGCGCTAATATCGGCACACAGATATCGGTAAGAGACTAGAAGACTTCGGCGACGACGGACATGCCATCAAACAAGCTCGAGCGACCGCCATATGCCACGAATTGATGAAAACTTACAAGGATAAGCCATGGGCGGTCTTGAACGGAGATGAAATCTGGAAGAAGATTCAGCACATGGTTGTCGACGCCGTTGAGGGCCCTGGCGTTCTCTATGTGCGTTCAGCTGGGCTAGAGGAGGTTTGGAAGGTGAGTTAAACTGCTTATGTCCTCAAGCTAGATACACTGACAGTACAACACCAGGATGTTCCTCATCAATCGGCGCCCAAGAGAGCGCCAGAGGTGCTGAGGGCCTTGCAGACAGGGAGTGGCAGCTCGGAGGAGGCCTTGAAATCTTCATAGGTATGCTGTATCTGCAAAGTAGAGGGAGCTGAAGAACGGGCGATTGCCAAAAATAGAATGTTAGATGGTAGGGGGCAGTCAACTTCCACAAGTCTTTGATTAAGGCAGTTTGACGCACTGTAACCATTGATGCAAATAGTGACTTGCGTATTTGGGATAGGTAGGCATGGTAGAACCACCACGCGAGCCTGCGACTTTGGAGTCCTCGGTCGCTAAACCCTTGTTACCGAGACAAAATAAGTTATGGATGCTCACAGAAACCCGCTCATCGTCTAGAAAGTCAGCTTCCACCAGCACAAAAGAGTCCACCTGTGGGGATAACGTTTCCAAACTGCCAGTGGCTTCTCGGCCAAATAATTAACATTATTGCTACAGGTTCCAGTCTTAGTCTGTTGGTGATAACAAACTCATCGATCTCTCAACGATTTCCATATTTTTAATAATTGGTCGTTGGCTTCCTGGAGCCATAGTATCGCAATTGCTTCTATAAACAAGAATTTCATCTTCCAGTTCTTTACTACATGATCTCTACACACTCTTGTATGCCCGCATCTGCAACTTGCTGACAATCTGACCGGACAACTATCTGTTTGTAAAGTATAAGCTAGGTAGATCCTAATTTTATAAATAAGTTAGTTTTTTCCTCCTATGAGAAGCCTTACTTAACAGGCATCACCGCCTTAGTTCTCCATTAAATTAGATTTAACATCCCGTCTACTACCCAACTAGGTCAAAACAAAGAGTGGCAGACGAACCACCTTCTCAGCACGTCATTGGGAGTAGTTTGACTACAGGACAAAGCATCAGTTGGCCCTTGAAAGACTTTAAAACGTGTGCATGCTGACTTGCGGCACTGAAGAGGATAAAGCTATTCACCAAAAAGCCTGAGCGACTACACTACGAGCAACTAGTATAGTGCTGCTCTACAGTGCCTGCGTTGTTATAACTGCTATTGTTCTATGAAACTATAGCTTCTATAGCCTGCTACTATTTATAAGCGAACCAATGGTGGTACCTACAGTTCAATCATACCGTATTCACACCCTCGCTGGGTCCCCCTGTGAACCTTATACAGGCCCTATTGTATGGGGGGCTATCTACTGAGGACTTTCCGTATTTTGTAGGGTACTGCTCTTCGTCGCAAAGCCTACACTAGCTGTGCCATATCCTAGGATCTTTGGGATAATGAGATTCACTGATTTCAAGTACAGAAGACCGGCCCCTTAACGTAGAGCCCCCCTGGTCTGGCCAACTCCATCAAGTCTTTGTCAGAGAGGGCCATGAGTTGAAGTTTACCGAGTGATTCTCAATACTTTGCGCCTATCCTTCACAGGTGGAAGACTGTAACCTTAAACGAACGTACAAGATGTCAACAGCCATCATACCCTTTCTCACAATTCTGAATAATGGGAATGCAGCATGAGTCCTTACTGGCATCGAGCTGTCTACCAGGCCCGAAGTCATCAAGACAACCCTGCCACCTCCGAATACCAAAACAACGCCTTGCCCCTTCGCCCTCGGTGACTCATGTGTCCCCACCTCGCTGTATGTAATAAATCAGTACCTTCAATAGGAAGACGACCAAACTAACTCCAAAAGCCCTTGATATGTTGACATTCGAGTTTTACCATCTTGTAACCCCATGCCCATACCTTCAGCTTCCCCTTGCTCAAGCCCATCGGCAGCGTATAGTACACGACATTTCCACCATCCTCGCCCGTTGAAATAAACTTTGATCACCTTGCAGCGTCGTATCACTACAGTTGTGGGACAGTGCCAGACGCCGTAGCATAGATCAACGGCCTGGCCCAACTTAAGTGGCCTTGGCCGCGATAAGCACGATGGAAAGACCGCTTGATGACTCGCGTCTCTGGTTTTCAGGTTCACTTTGCTTGAGTTAACTCTATTAAACTTTTACATTCACATACGCCTCATCGGGGTTCGATCCCACAACATTGCAAGTCCACTAGCAACTCGAGTGACACGTATAAAACCCTATCATGATAACATCGGCCGAGCTCACTCATCACCCGTTTCCACCTCCTCATATTCATCCTTCTCATTCAAGAAAATACAAACACTACTCTTCATGTCTCCTCACCCAGTACCCACCATGAAGGACATGTGGCAGCTTCTAAAGAAGTACTTCGGAGACGGCTTCGTCCCGGGATCCGCGCCGTTTCGATACAACATACATCTCTGCGACTTGAAACCTCTCGCCAGGAAACAAAAAGGCGTCTACTACGGCGTTCACATAGACGAGGACGCGATGCCTCTATTCTCAGCCCTGGGAGATACGTGCGCTCCAGACTGCACCTGTTACGAGATCCAGGATATCGTGAGGCGTATCGACGGGTACATGGAAACGGCAACGGACCACCACCCCGACGATTACGAAATCACCAGCGGGAAGAACGATACCGATCTGGAGGAAATGAGTTTATACGTCATGCGCGACACTCTCAGTTGGTGGTTGCACTGGAGCGGCGGGCCGCTAAGGAAGGGAGAAGACTACTGGAAGCATCTGTACATCGCGTTCGTGACGGTGCCGGACGACTACCAGCTCCCTCCTCGGGACGTTCTCACTGGGAAATTCCGCTTCCTAGGGCATACGTGGGACGAGTGCCGGGCGGGACTGCTCAGCGAGGGCCTCCGGCCGGACCAGGTTGAGTTCTTGGAGATGTGCTACTGGCGAGAGCTGATCGTCCAGTACATCGAGAAGGTCGATCCGGGGTTGCGCCCGATGTTGGTCTCCCGGACAACTCTTATGACGTATTTCCGGGTCTTGACCGCCAACACGCTGGGCTGCAATGCCATCCTCATGGCTACGGAGGGCATGATGGAGGGCCCGCTGGAGCACGGCCCTCTGGAGATGGCGTCTATCGCGCAGTGCCTGAGCATGGACATGGCCAAGGAGGCGCTGGGTGTGCTGCAGGGGGAGAAGACGGAAGCCGTGGTTGGAGACAGGGTTCAGCTGAAGAGGGAGCTGCGCTGGGTTTACTCGAGGTGTGTGGATTACGTTGGGGCACGCGATGACTCTCATATCTTTAGACGCTATGCGACCGCCGGCTTGCACTACGTCCCCATGATGGACAGATATCTTGAGCGGACTCGCGGGAACAAACGGTTCCCCATTACGGAGAAGATGGGCCGCATACTTGCGGCTTACATTAAAGAACTGGGGGATTCTGAGAAAGCGAGCAAAGGGGATGAGGTTACCTTCGCTAGCATAGATGATCGCAAAGCAATGGCAGTTTAGATGGCTGTGAGCTTTGGACTTCTGGTCTCTGTTGAACACACATAAGAGAGCTTGGATATTACTTCCAAGCTCCAATGATACAGCTCATGACAGATCTTTGGGAAACATTTCGACTAAACCACGGTCGATAAATCAAATCAGGTTTCGCAAACTATATTCCGTAAAGCTGTTTCATTTCCATCATGAGATGTAAAGGCTGATCTATAGACAAGTACATATGGTTCTAGTAGGAGGCGAATCTGCCTCGCCAGCTTGCGGAGGTGACATGTCAGTAGATGATGGAGTAGATGAGATGGGACTAGATGGTTTCTCCCTTGCTTCCTAGATAGGGTCCTCATGACTTGAGTTTTACCCATCAATTTTACCCATCAATATGAATAATGTTGGGATTTTTAAATGCGTCGGTGTGGGATAAAAGTCCTCCAGATCGTGGGAAGGCATTCTTGGCCCAGAGAGGGATGCTGAGGTCCTCTGACGTCCGAAAGATCTCCTGCTGAAGGCGAACGAATGCTTGCGCATCTTCAGTGTGTATCAAAGGCATGTGGATATTGAACATAACCAGAGGGCAGTACGCAATGTCCTCAAGTCTACCATTTTGCAGAAATTCGTCAAGCTCGAGAGTAGTGACATTCAACAGTCCCATGATGAACTGCGGTGAGTACTTTGAAAAACTTGTGTGAGCTTGGGTTTAGGGGGAGTTTTTCACAAATGAGCAATCAGGCTCAGGTCGGCACCAGAAGCAACCGAGAGGTCAGGAGATAATGCACTGCCATGCGCCACGGCGACATTGCAGCGTTGCGTCGCCAGTACTATTGGCTGTTGTCCAAACAATGCAGTAAGCCGCCCCGAAGTCAGCCGTAGCTTGGCTGGAACGCAATGGAAGAGACACAAAATCCCTTCCGATAGATCCGTCCATAACTGGTGTTTGCGTCTTACAAAACCACCAAAGTAGAAATTCATTCAACATCACAGCATCGATATGGCATCTCTGCAACCATCAACTTGGCGCCTGCTCGGGCTCTCGGTGGCAGCCAGCTACACGGCACTCGGGGCCATAGACTGTCTCATTCCGCACCGGGCAGCAGAGGAATTCTTCGGTATCGAGCCATACGGATCGACTACTGCGGTGTCAATTTTGATGCCGCTCCTCGGGGCCCGGGATATTTCAATCGCCGCGGCTCTTTTCGCACTTGCGCGACAGCATAGGGGCCGGGAGATGGGGACTGTCATCCTAGCGGGGACGATTCTCTGTGTTGCGGACGTGGTGGTCCTTTGGCGAAGGAAGGGACCGCGACGGTGAGTACGCTCTTTGGTTGAGGCGAACAAGCAAGCTGACGTGATGACAGCGGCGGAGCAGTTGCGGCAGGAGTAACGATTTGGACGGCTATCGGCCTTGGATTGCTCTGGTCATGAGGCGAAGACGACCAGGGGAGATTAGGCGAGTGCCTCATGATCTCATCAGAGAGGACGACGTTCGCTGTTGTCTTTTACAGGGCCTGACAGCTAGATTGGAGCTGGTGTGGCATGACGTGGTGGAGGACAGAAGCTGGGCCAGGCCAAGTGTGGCTGGCGGCCCCCGTGCGCCAGACGTCATCCCTCGGCATAGTCACCAGGGGGGCGAGCGGGCCGAGAGCCATGGCAGCTTTGGCAGGTGTCTCACTATTATTCACGAGTGAGGATTGTTATCGGAATCGTTTAACTCGACGAAAGAAGAGCATTCTCAAGCTGTGTGTGTAGTACCTGGTACCAGTCTCCGCGGTGACGATGAGTTGGAGTGAGAAAGTGTCAGCTTTTGGATGCAACACCAAACGGCAGCTGCAACTGTTACTGCGCCTGCACTGGCAACGACAAAACAACAAACAGGCAAGAGCAAATGGGAGGGAGCTTTCCATAGCAGCTCGCCCAAAGAGGCAAGACAGCTTACTGGTACCTCCCCTGCTTCCTTAAGCAGCTGAGCTCTGCAGCTGCACACTATTGCACTTGCGATCCTCAGGCACCACCTGCCATCTTCCAATACTATGTTTGCAACTCCGGGAAGGCACTGACTGGGTGCGTGCTGGGCCATCCACCCTGTGTGGTGATGCAATAGGAGAGAGGGGCGCCTGTCGTCGTCGGTCCAGCACGGGTCCCCCAGGCAAGGGTCACGGGCGAGTCGATACCGCGACCGCCGCAGGGTTGCGGGGTAAAACAGGTGCTCAGCCAAACAGCTGCCACCATCCAGACCAGCCAACAGGCCACATTCTCGACCTCCCATTGATCTCATCCGTCCCATGTGCCTGGCCTGTTTATTCCCCCCTCCCAGTGTCCATTGCCATACCAACCGAACTGTGAGCCTGCTTTTTTGCCTGCACTTGCTGATAGTTCGGACTGTGGTCTGCTTGTATGTGTGTGTGGCTGCCCAAAGCGTTGATGAGCAGTGAGAGAGTTCGAGTACATAATGTCGCTGCCACCCATCCGGCCCCTCTTTCTCACCCATCTACACCATCTCCAGATTTGCACTTACACCTTACCTTACTGATTGATTGATACCCGGACGCTGAACCCAGCTTACGCCAATACATAGAACAGGGCGAAAAGATATTACAGTCTTGCACATCCTGATACTACCGACAACAACGTAAAAACAAGGCGAGACAACCGCACATTATCAAAGGATAGCCCTGATTTCTCGCCCCGTTCGACAGCAGATACGAACGAACCAGAGTTTAACCCCAGTCGAAGCGCAACATCAAACCCACATCATGGCCAGTGAGAACAACAACGCCTCGCAACAACCCACCGTTGACGAGACGCCCATCTCCCCCTCCCGTGGCGAGCGCAAGAATTCGCTCGAGGCGCACCTCCAGCACCGACCCAACCGTTCCGAGCTGGTCGAGAGTAAGTCGCTTCACCCAATCTCTTGATCGTTTTGCCTCCGTTGCCTCACTTGCACCCCCCCCCAAAGCTTCCCTGTTTTCCCCTTTTCGGTCCGCCCACCTCCACTTTGTCTTTCCTCCTCCAAGCAAACCACCGAGCCCCACCGCCCGCCTCACCCGCCGATCACAACCATCATTCAATCTGCCAAGGGGGCATCGTCGCATTTTGACCACTCTTGCCCATATGCGAGGGTGCTGCTTCATTGTTTACCGTTTCCGGATATAGCACAGAAAAGACTGACATATCCACCTTTTTCTTTACAGAAAACATCCTGCCCGCATCCAATGCCGCTCCCTCTTTGATCGCCCATCAGAAGGAGCTCGAGAAGCACATGCGCGCCGATTCGCTCAACGACAAGCTCTCCCACCGCCCTGAACCTGAGGAGCTCCTCCGCGAGGGTGTCTTGAAGGAGGATCCCCGTTCCGCCGAGAGCAAGTATGCCGAAGCAATTGAGGAGGAGTACGCCAAGCGCGAGGGTGGTGCTTAAACTGCCTCCACAAGAAGCCCGTCCACCAATTTCCCGGTGACGGGTTGCATATGCATGAGGCGAAAGCCGTGGGGAAGATCGCGTTGCTATGTGATGCAACGTCAAACAACTGGGAAACCGGACAGGTGTGGGAAATACGATGTAGGATCATCGACATTGCAGTTCCATGGTTAGGGACCACCAGGAAGGGATCTTTTCCTTGGACGAGATACGAATAGTAACAGAATAAAGACAAAAAAACAAGTCAACTTGACGCTGGAAATGGAACGCGGGGCACGCCGGTGTGTTTCCTTGCAAGGTAGCTAGCTGATCGACTAGTTTCTGCGAATCAAGAATAAAATAAAGATTTACCAAGAAAGAAAAATGTTAAAATAAATAAATCAGCAACCGTACTCTATCACGAACAATGACATGCGACGACACCCATCGCACCCATCAGCCTTATTCTGATTGATATTCATCAAGATGCGATGCACATTCCTCCCCAGTGACCCACTCGACCCCCCGTCTGTCCTTCAACCTCTTCATCTATTATTGGAAACTACATGCTGGTCTGGGCTTCAAACGTGGTGTACGGATTCTAGTAAACATGTGAACTGAAGCGTAGCAAGAATATGACCTCACAGGCACTTTAAGATGCGAAAAAAATAAAAATAAAAAAACAATTAACAGAGGTCAGCCAGGTCCGGTCCGGTCCCAGGCCCCCCTCCCCATTCGGCCGCCTGCCTGACTGCCCTTGCATCCAAAGTACCGTACTGCGGTCCGCCAGTTGACGTCCTGCAGTGCGGTGCGGTGCAGGGAGGGAACCCACATCTCTCCCCCTACTAGTAGTAGTGTACCAATCCCCAGACCATCCCCAGCGAATCACCACCCTTCCCAGAAGAAAAAGCTGCCCCCAACGTCGCAGCACCCGAGTCCTTGTTCCGAGTCCTTGGGGCGTAATTATAAACTGTGACTCAGGGGACCTCGATTTATTTAGGGCGAGCGGGCAGTGAAAATCCAAGGGTCCAAAAGGCAGACTGGGCTGGACTGGACGGGGCGCAAAAAGAAGTGCGCTGGCTGGGCTAACGGGCTGGAACAAGCTCACACGACAAGCAATTTTTGGGGGTGAAGGAAAAAGGGAAGAGAGACAAATACGTGTGTGTGCGTTGTCAGTCATTCACTAGGGCGCGCGCACCCACTCCATAATTAGAAACCAGTTGTGATGATGATGGCGTTGGGGGGGGAATAAAAAGGAAAGATAGAATTCTTGTTAAAGATGAAATTCTATAGAAAGGAATCCCAAGCCAGACGCACATACGCTGAAGAAAGGAAAAACAATGTGGGATGTTGGCGGCCAATGGTCGCTAACTGTTTCTCCCCCCCTCCAATTCTAAATCTAGTGTTCCCAAAGTGACCTTGCACCCTTAACCCCCCGGTCCCCAATATGCGTACTTCGTACACTGCACACAAATCTGCAGGTAATCAATTTCGTGCTTGCTCTTCCCCCCATGAGACTTTGTCGTCTCCCCCGGTTCACATTATTCCTAAAATCGTCCTCGTCTATCCCAAACCAAAAATTCTCCGAATATTCCCAATGTCCCGTGAATGATGATACAGTAAGTATGCCGTACAGATTTCGCTGCCCCGCGGCCGCTTTGCCAAGTCCCAGAAACGCCGAATGTATGCAGTACAAGTTGTTTTCGTTATGTTGATATCGGTCCAATACAAGAGTGATGATGGCGAGAGAATTACGTGTATTCTCTTCACTTGCGCACATAGGAGCCGCCGTAGTGTGGTGAGGGCGCGCCGTGCTCGTAGCCAGACTGCTTGCGGTTCACGACGGTGACTCTTGACGAGTTCTTCATGGTGGACATGTGCTGGTCGGCCCCGTAGACGCGGAGGGAGATTTCGTCAGAAGGCGACATGGACCGCGGTGTGTAAGAGGCGTTGGAGGAAGGGTATGAGCCGGACGATGCAGTGTAGCGGCTGCTGACGGAGGGAGCAGTCTGGTGGATGATGGGGTTTCCGTAAGAGGGCATTTTGAAAGTTGTCTGTTTGTTTTGTGTTATACGTTGGTGTTGGTGTTGGTGTTGGTGGTGGTTGATGTGTATATCAGACTGAGCTTTAAATACAGACTGGAAGACTTTTGATATAGCAGTTGAATGGTTATTGCGTTTGGTTGTTTGATGTACTACTAAGAGAGAGGAGGAGAAAGACTCGAGGAGGAGACGGATAATATATACTCGGGGACGTTTGCAAAACACAAAATCTTGGATGCAGCTATCAACTACACTAGTAATCGGGGTGCGTGGGCGTCAGCAGTCAAAGCCAGGGACCAGCTAGTCGTGGTGTACGGACACACACGAAGGGACCCATCTTGGGTTGCTTGCCTGGCCTGGAGAGGTACTCTACCCATCCATGCAAGACCAGCCCATTCCAAGTCAGGAGGAAACGGCCTTGAGGAAAGTCTCGTTGGCTTCGTGTGTGGGCTTAGCAACTCAAAGTGACGGTGGTCTGGGAGGTGGGAAACGGGCCCAGGTGTGAGCGGTGTGGGGCTGTGGGACGGGATGCCGCTTTGGTCCCTGGGGCTGACCATGAGGAATACTGTCGCCCTGCGACTCGAAGTCCTTGGGCAGCTTTGTCATATTGAGGGCCTTTGATGCAGGGTCCATTGGGCACGAGAAGTGCTAAGACGGTTAGCCTTTGTCTGTCAATGCCTTGGAGCTACCGAGGAAGCAGGGAAGTAGGTTGTTTGAGGTTGCAAATGCAGCAAGAAAGGTGGTGGTGCAGTGGGTCTCCCCGGCATGCGAAAGTCCTGGACATGGCCGTCTTCTACGGAGTACGCAGTAGGACATCGACAGGTGCTAGGCATCTGAATGAAATGCTGCTTGATTGATGACTGCGGTGGCAAATGACGAGGTTGATTGGGCAAAACCCATGGGCCTGGGCGACAACCGCAGGGCGGAATAGCCAGGGCGTGTGATTGATGGACTACCGCTGTCTCGCCCTATTACGCACAGTAGATCGAGACCCCCTCGGCTGTTTTCTTCTCGCTTCGCATTGCCATTAAGCGCGCCGTCGAGACTTTGTCTTCGTATACTGTCGTGTGGGAAGCAGAAGAAAATACACGCTTGTACCAATAAAAACCGGATTTCACATCTGCCTGGTGTTGATTACGAAGCAGATACGCGCGTTCTGCAGTCATTTGGTTTGGTGGCTGGCTTGGTTTTGGGGGCTGTTGATCGCTGTAAAATAGAAAAAAGGCATACCACAACCTCAGGCTTGTCTTTTGTTCCTGTCTGGCCTCAAAAAAGAGGGCTGCAATCTGGTTCGCATGGTTGGTTGTCCCAGACGCCGTGCAGCATCTTTGCGCAACTTGCGTGCCCTGAATGGCCACCCTGCCTGTTGTTGTACATGGTGGCTTCTAATGTCTCCTTGTGCCGGATTGGAGTCCGACTGTGGCATTCCACACGAAGCACATGCTCTTTCATTCGCTCGGTCACTCAGTCCTTCATTCATTCTTTTCTTTCCTGCCCAGGGTTGACCAGCATAGCCCCTGATGCACCAGCGACGTGGCTGCCCAACTCTCTCGCCTGATGGTCCTCGCTCGTCATTTAATCTTGCTTTTCTGCCCTCTCATCTTAGAGTTTCCACTCAAACGGGACCGTCCGTGGTAGATAAGCAATAACATAGTATCTGTGTTTCTGGAAGCAGACCCATCGGGCCCCAATGGGCCAAGTTGAGTTCGGATCATGTCTGATGATTCGACCATTGCTGGGGTTGACCCTGTCCGTGACCCAACCGGCCGCCATCCAGCCCATCCGATCGGGTCGCAGCGGGTGACAATGCATGCGGCATAGATCGCCAGGTAGTGCAATTTGTCTGCAGCGCAATAATGCGCACAACAGGATGGCAAGCTGCGCGAGTGCTCCATTTGCCGGGTGGACTGGTTCGCACCTCTTTCGTGCAGGTAGCTTGCGAGCAGGGCGGGCTGCATTATTCGATCTGCGATTGGAGACCGGGCAGCGGATGAACTGACAAAATCTGACCGGCAGCGAAACCAGCCCGTATGCATGAGGGAACTAATGCTGACACAACCCCAAGAGCAGACCCTAATAGTTTAAGCAACCGTCATTGGGAGCACATCCGCAAGCCCCGATTAGCCTGTCTTTCTGTCGTCTGTCATCTCCATGCAAGGCGGATAGGCAGGTACCCATTGCGTAGAAGACCCGTCGCCCGATCCGTGTCCCCTGTGCAGTAGTTGTTGACGAAGCTTTCGATACGACTGGAGGTTCAACGCGACTACTGGAAGCAACGTGATGGTTGTGGCTGGCATTGGCTGAGAGCTAGCGGCACAGGGGTCTTGCGAGGTCCATTAGTGTATCTTGACAAGTCTGAACTTGTTGAGTCATCTTGGTCGAAACAGCTTTTCAGTACTTTGCACCGCCCGTGTTGTCAATGTCTCGTGGCCACGAAGTTGAGGCTTGCAAAAAATGGCACAAAAATGTAGAAACGAGGCCTGTCATCCATTGAGGCAAGTGAGGCAGTGCGAGGAATGTGAGGTCCCAGGCGAGCAGGCAGCAAGTCAAGTGACTCGGGACCAAGCTAACAGATTATAGACATAGTGTAGTGTAGGGCGAGGGAAATCCTCACGTGAGGTGTTGAATTCTCCACTCGTCATCAATATCATCGAGATAATGGAAGGGATGGGAAAGTGCTTGTGTCCGTCGTGTTTTGACGTCATGGAGCCGTCAACTGGAGCTCAGTCCAGACAGGTGCTGATGATAAGCCACAACTGTCGTCTTATCGATAACGTCCGTCTTGAGTGTATCAGTAAACACGTCCATTTTTTACCACTACTGGTTGTTGTTTTTTTTTTTTCCAAATACTGTTAAAGAGTAGAATTTCACACATCAATAAGATAGCCTGTAAAGTACGGATATATAAAAGGACAAAAAGCGGAATAATATTCAGTGAGTATCGATCTGGGGCTTTTGAGGTCCACTGTGTCTTCTCACCCATTCATTTGACGTTATGGCTGAAAGGTGTACTAGTAAAGCTTGTAATGGATACTGGCATGCAGTAGCCCAGGGATATCGTTATATCTTTCTACAACGTGTACTATGTACTGCAATCAAGCTTCGAAATGCCAAAGGCTTTACAGCTTCTAACTGCAGTATAACATGCATACATTTAAATAAAAAAAATCAAATCCACTGAAACCCCTGGTTAACATCTATTAATGATATGCTTTTCGTTCCCACGCATGTATTGCGCTTCGTGATAGTCAACTGCATAGTTTCGGGTCATCTTGCGGGGTTCTGTACAATGCCCCTCTTTTTGGACACTACCGGCCAGACTGTAAGGGCGGGATCATGCCCCGGAAAAATGCAACTCGGAGCTGATTGACCAATCGGCGATTAGGTTATCGAAAGGAGGCGTGGCTTCAACCCACCTCCTGGTGGCAAGCGTGGCCTCTCATTGTAGCTGTCTTCCTTGTCGCTCGCCAACTGTTTCTCTCCCATTTGACGACTTGACCGTTCAATCTTCACCTCTCACCACCATCCCGCCTCACCACCATTTGTCCGCCCCATACTCCTCAATTCAATCATCATGCAGGGTCTCCTCCTCTCCATTGGCCTTCTGGCCTCCAGCGCCGTCAGCTTCGTTGCTGCCGCTGATCTCAAGATCGACGTTACCCTGCCCGTCGAGTGTGATCGCAAGACCAAGAACGGCGACAAGGTCGAGATGCACTACCGCGGCACCCTTCAGAACGGAGACAAGTTCGACGCCAGTAAGATCTTGTATCTATTATGCTTTCGCCAAACCCATTGCTGACACCTGTTACAAGGCTACGACCGGGGCACCCCTCTGAGCTTCAAGCTCGGTAGCGGTCAGGTCATCAAGGGGTAAGACACATTTACTCGAACAACATTCCATGGAGTATCATGACTGACAATACTCCAGATGGGACCAGGGTCTTCTGGACATGTGCATTGGCGAGAAGAGGTAATACGACAAACGCAAGGAAGCTCAACACCAATCACTACTAACGCCTCACAGAACCTTGACCATCCCCCCTGAGCTGGGTTACGGCAACCGCGGCATGGGCCCCATTCCCGCTGGCTCGACTCTCAGTAAGCACTGGATTTTGGTTTCCTAAAGAATCGTTGGCTAACAATTGCTCCGCGCAGTCTTCGAGACCGAGCTCGTCGGCATCCAGGGTGTCCCCAAGCCTGAGAAGATCATCACCAAGGCCAGCGAGGCTGCCGAATCCGCCACCGAGAAGGTTGCTGAGAAGGTTGCCAGCAAGGTCGCCGAGGCCGCTGAGGTCGTCAAGACCATCGTTGCCGACTCTGACGACGGCCAGGAGCACAACGAGCTCTAAACGATTGGATCGATATGGTTACAAGGCGGTAGATATGCATTCGGTAATATTAAAAAAGCGACTGCTTCAGTCTGAGTGCCTGCGTGGGCGAACGGGTCTGCACCATAGCATTGACCAGCGAATAAGGGTTATACGAGAAACATCTGACGTGCAATGAAGCTGTTATGATTTTAGGCAAAGCAACATAATGCCAATCAATTACTGAAAACATTTTCCCGAGCTATATTGTGCAACCAATGAAGCTAACTAGCGAAGTCTTTAAACCTCATATTATTGAGCAAAAAGTTAAATTAAAGTTCACATTTAATTCAAGGCAAGCTAGGCATTGTTTTATATGTTCATGTCATTAAATGGTCGTTCTAATTACGGTATAGAGAATTATAACACATATCCACACACACACAAACATTTCCGACAAATCGTACAATGATTATTTCCACCACGATAATGCCGTCAACTAGCATCTAAGTACGTGATAGGCCTAAGAGCCTCCCAGTCGATCATTAGGGTAATATGCGTATTGCTTAGCCAGCCTGGTACATGGCCAGAGCAGCAACGTGAGGGTTGATCTGCGTCAGGTTGAAAGGCGTGACGTAGATGTCAGCGTCGGTCAGGGCAAGGAACATGGTGGAGTTGATGGCGGGGTCGTACTCCCAAGTCGACACGTTGGGCTGGATGGTGTACGCGGTGCGGTTCTCCAGGTTGACGTCCTGAAGAGGAGAGTAGGTGACGTTCAGCTGAGAAACCCAGGCGGCGAACTTGGGCTCCTGGACGTTGGTCGAGGTGATGTAGCTGTTGTTAGGGCCGACGGCCTGGCCGGGAGCATCCCACTGCAAAAAGACCTGGCGACCAGGGTAAGACAGAGGGATGGTGCGGTTCTGGGAGATGGCGGCCTTGCAGTCCTGCGCGGGGTCCGTGGCGTTGACGCACGAGTCCTCGTCGCTGATTTCGCCCGTGGCAGCGGTGTTGGCCCAGCCGCCGGTGGTCTCGTTCCAGGCGCTGGAGCCGTTGATGCGGTAGGGGTTGGGCTGGTTCAGGACGTGCAGGGCGGGGAAGTTCTGCCAGATCAGACGGGTCTGGTTCCAGGGGCAGCTGGAGATGTAGGGGGCCAGCAGAGTCCAGGCCCAGCTCTGGGGGATGCCGACGGTGTGCCACTCAGGCATGGGGAACAAGCCCTCAAACTGGCGGAAGACCATCTGCTGGCGGGCCTCGACCGTGATGCTCTGCAGCAGGAGCTGGGCGGCGGGGCCGGAGTTGAGGTGGGGGAGGAAGCCGTACACGCCAGCCTCACCCCAGCGGGTCAGCTTCTGGTTGAAGTCGATGTACTCGCGGAGGTTGGAGACGGGGTAGTTGTAAGTGCACTGGCGAGGGGCCTCGGCGCCAAGCATGTTCGTGATGACAGTGGCGTGGCCGATTTCCTGGTCGGCCATGTGCTGCAGAAGGAAGCGGTCCTCAGCGTTGAGACCAAGCTCCTCAAAGTCCTCGACGGGGTAGGTGGCCAGACCCCAGTGGAAGAGGTCGAGCTCGATGTACTCCTGGTACAAGGCTAGAGCGAGCGACTGGTAGTCGAAGTCACTCTGGACACGGTAGACGGGGGCGGAGCCGTTGGTGCCGATACCGCCAGAGGGGGTGTACGGCGCGGGCTGGTCACCGTGGAGCTTGCCGTCGGCCGGGTAGTCGTAGGCATCGTCGGCCGGGGGCAGCGCGGGGATCGCGGAGGCGAGAACGCTGGTCGAGATGGCGCCGGTAGTGGTGGGCGAGGGGCCGGTGTAGGGGCCGTGCGAAGTCACGTTTGTGACGGGAACGGCGGAGGGTGTGAAAGCTGGCTCCGAGGTGACGGTGGTCTGGGCCTCGGAGAGGAAGGGCACAGCGCGAACGCCTGTGGCCAGGGCAAAGAGCCCGGCTTGCTGAAGGATGCTTCTAGGCGCCATGGTTCGAACTTTTGTGAATTCAGGTCCTTCTTGCGTTGGACTGCTCGAGATGCGCTGGAGAGCTAATTCTTTCTTTCCGGCTTGATGCAGGAACAGCGTCTGCTTCTTATACACAATCTGGCCTGCTTACATGGCCGAGGGAAGCCACTCTCTATCTGGCTGACTGACTGTATTACAGCATCATCACAGCATATATTCCCGATCTCGGTCCACACCCCCGGCTCCCGCGCAACTCCCGGGGTTTGCCATGGTAAGATGAGTTCATAGACTTGGAATGCATAGCTCATCGGAGAATTTCTCAGGCTTGCAGATTTACTGTTTGTTGGACGGTTTGCGCCAATGCGGCAACGACGACGCGTTTACACGTGGGCTACCGAGTCTTTGGGTGTAATTGTGCCGTCATCGCCCACAATGTTCAACGAGGTAGACTGGGGCGAACTGGGGGATGAATTTCCCGATGACCACGGAACATTTCTTCGGTACCACGCCAAAAAGCCCATGAAAAATTTCTGTTACCTGGAAATACGACTGCAAAATATTTTACAAATAAACAGCCTTACCATCAATCAGACGTCAGATGTACTTCACGGAGTTGACTCCGGGGTGGGACGGACATGTTCATGGGGGAGTCGGTGGAGAACATATGCCGGGCCGTGAATGGTCGGACACTGGTGACGATGACGCTTATATTGGATGAAAGAGGCTTTTTTGTTTCTCGACCAAAGCCAAGACTCAAGCACCCCCCGTCCACTCTTCCGTGATGTGGGAAAAACGGCACACGTAGATATTTTTTGAGATGAACTACGGGGCTTTTCGGTCTTGTCTAACCTTGCAGCGTTGGTTGCTCAATAGAGTAATTGATAGCTTCTAGCCCTTGCTGAGTCGACCGGCACCTAACTCCGGATGTTCAGCTCCGGAGCTCTGTCGAATGGAGCTTCTTTACCCCCAATTAGTCCATTAAGAGCGTGCTTGGACTTCGCCGCTCGCTCAACTGAGAGTATCAATGTGGGAAAAGATCTACTTTAACCCCATGTTATGTACACTATAGGTAAGATAGGTGAGATAATGTGGCCCAAAAATGGAGATCGAGATGCAGTAGTAAATATCTCAAATTCGATCAGCCTCATCTAAACCAACTAGCTCTGACTCTTACAGCGATCTAAAGCTCTAGTCTTTGTATACCAGATCTGATTATGCGGAGTCTCTTTGCTCTACACTTAGTCTCTCAACAGCTGCCGCCTCTCGGCTTGCGGCGCCGGTCCAATGCCCAACGGTGGTCTCTCTGTCTAGTCACCACCGGTGCATCATCACCTACACGTCACCTCACGTTCTGACCTCGGCTTTTCCACCCGCCCCCCAACGGCGGCACCCACTAATGCAACGGGTTCAGGTACCATCATCTCGACCAAGTGATTAGTTTCCGTCCAGCACCCACTTCTTTTTGTCGTAGCTCGCAGGCCACACGCCGTTCTTACCCGGCGCGATGATGCCGTTGGGATCAAGCGCGTTCTTGATGCTTTCATTCAACTTCATCTGCGCATTATCGTTCCAGTTGAATGCGTCGGCGACGGGGTCCATCAGCGCCGTGTGAGCGCGGAACTGTCCCCAGCCGTGCGCCGTCGTCTCCTTAATCAGCTCGTGTGCCAACTGTCGGATGCGAGTCACGTCTTCGGGTACGTCTAGGCGGTAGGGGATGCCGATGACATGATCTGGGATGTTTTGTTAGCGACTCATGATCCTGAGGTAGGTGTGTGGGTGTCTCGGAGGTAAGATGAGAAGAAACAGGGGGGGGGGGGGGGGGCGGGAGTGTGACTTACGGAGTTCTCGCATGCCGACGGCGAAAGCGCCGAGGTAGTCAAAGCCGTACTTGGTGATCAGGTTCTTGGCAACGTCGTGTTGCTTCTTCGCATCCTCGCCTGAGACCTTGGAGATGGGCGCCCAAAGGAGTTGGCCGCCGTTGGGGAGCCAGCTGAAATGTTTTGTTAGCCAACGTTCTTATTCTTATAAATGGGGAGGGAACTCACTTTAGGCATCTCAACTCCTCTACGGTAGGAATGCCTTGCATCAGCAACTCACGAGCTCGCAGGGGGCTCTCTCTTGACCTGTCCTCTGGAAGGAAGAATCGGGAACCCGGGATTGCCAGGAACTCGTGCTTGATGACGCCCAGAAGGACATCACGGACGGGCTTCGGGCCATAGACGGCACCGATGAGCTGCCAGCGTCCCATGTCGAGCTTCTTTGCAATAGCATTGACTTCATCGTCTGATAGAGGGCCCTGCTTGTTGGTATACTTGGATTTAGGCCCGCAGTGCGCGGCGTTAAGAAGAGTGTGCCTGAGGAAAGGAACATTCTGAAGGACCATCTGGAGACGCAGCGGGCGGATAATGTCGACGGCCTTGGACAGATCTGAGTCGTTCTCAAAGGTGATCTCGTACGGCTGGTATCCTCCGGGGTTAGGCATCAGCCACATTCCGATCTTGGTCACGATACCAAGGTTGCTCTGGGAGAAGAGGCCATCGTTGTAAGGACCGTATCCCGTGTTGAACAGCTGCCAGGTCTCACAGGCAGGCTGCTCATCCGGCCGCAAGTTCGGGTCCGCATTGGGGTTTGGCACACCGCCCATACCCGTGCGTACCAGCTTTCCGTTCGGCAGCACGACTTCCATTCCGCAGTGCATGCCCCAGTGGTCGCCGTAAGGCGTCGCGCCAACGCCTCGCTCAACAGCGTTGCCCAGCACCGAACCTTGTCCGACAGGCACAGAAAGCCACAAATGCTCGCGCAAGTTGTGCTTCTCCAGGTACTCGTGGAGGTCACGGAAACTCACACCGGGTTCCAGCAGGACATATGCGCCCTCGACGTTGACCTCGAGAATGCGGTTCATGTGGTGGCCGAGATCCATGACAACGGAACCGGGGACGCGCGGAGAGGCACCGCCGTAGCCGAAGTTTCGGCCGAGGGAGATGGGCCATACGGGCATGATTAAATCATTGCACAGACCAACCAGGGCCTGAACATCCGGAACATGGCGAGGAGTGACGACGGCGGAGGCGACGAATTTGGTCTTCTCATAAAGGGGGAAGTGGTCGTGCGACTTGGGCTGGTTGAGATAGGAGTCGCCCTCGAGGGGCTTGTCTTTAGGAACGACGCGAACGTTTTCGGTTCCGCAGATTTCCTGAGCTCGGATGATGAACTCCTGGAACTTTTCCGGAGTGAAGTTTGGGGGAAGCGCAATGGGTTCTGGGATGGGTGCCATTGTGGCGGACTTTTGAGAGGGGAGACGGAAGGGATGGGTATATTTGACCGATAGTCTTTGGGTTGAATCGAATTCGTAAACCTTTGAATGAATTGAATTAATGTGTAAGTCGAGATTAAATGTCTATGTTGGCTGTCGTAAAAGAAAAAGAGCTCAAGGTCGGGAGCTTGAAGACCATTTAATATCTTCCTCGAAACGGAAGTTCGCATTGTTGTGGGACCCCGAAGAACATCGTCAACAAGGCAGACCACGATCTGGCGGCTCATTATGGCAAGTCGGCAATCTCATGCGGCTATTTCCTCGCCCGTGCCGGAAGCTATGACAAGGTCGTCTGTCCATACAAGTGAAATGTACATCGGCAAGCCATTCAGGGACAGCTGTTCGGGTCGGCCATCAACAACGCACTCAGTTTGCGAACTCGAACCCGACAGGGCGCAATTCGTCCGAAGTTGAGCTTGCAATAATGGGCTCTACGGAATTGCCGTGGAGTAAAAATGCCACGGTAGTAGTCAAGAGACCGACCACCTGTTCGACGTCGACAGCTGCCTAATACGAACATTGAGTTTGAGCCTCACTCATTCCGAGCATGGGAGGTTCAACATGTGGCTTTTGCGGAGGAGGTAGACGTGGCAGGACGCCGTCATCGCGGAACTGAAGTAATGGCGTAAACCGGCCACTCCCGGTTGGGCTGGGCTGAGTTATTCGGATTGGATGTATGTCACGAAACCCTCTTTGGCTTGACAAGACGGATGTTGCGGGGGCTGTTTTGGGTTAGGTCGAAGTCAGTCCCTAAAAGGGCATCGTCATGCGAATATAAGGCCATTATTTTATGAACAGCACACGGCGCGCGGGCTGCGGAAGCTGCGGACATTTAGGATGGGGGAATCTCGTCATGAAACGAGAGTTGACGAGGGCACGGACAGCCGTTCCCGCTGCAAGATGCTGCATGCCAGCTGCAATGTTGACAGTCGTCAACATCTTACCGTCACAGCGGGAGACACGACTGAAACGAAACAAGCTGAGCCGGCTGCTCATGTCCGTGGGGTAAAACTAACCTATCGGTTCTGTCGGCCGGCATTGTTCAAGTGTTTGCAACGCTGCCAACCCTCGCACTCGCAGTTTATGAACCCGTTTTCTGTGCACACATCATCTGATCTTGTCAGTTCTGGTTCTCAAACTACCAGTTAGCCAATGGAGTTGTCGCAATGCAAAGACACCCATCCTTGAAAACGTTGGCGGACGGGCAGACAAAAAACGAGATTTAGACTGTTGCGGAGGAGCAGTTGGAGAAGTTTCGCATCGGCAGTCCGTAGACGGCACCAAGTTGAATGTCTGAGGTTTCTAGAACGTTTCCTAGTTGGGGTTTACTATGGTACCGGCATCGGTTTGGGACCCAAGAGGAGCTTGGGACAATAGCCGAAAATTCACAAGACACCTCGGTTCACCTGTGTTTGCAAGTGCGAGATAACTCTCCGAGTTTAATCAACTACCGATGGAGGACTACCAAACCTACGGAGCTTTGATCGGGGGTTCCCACGACAGCCTCGTTGGATTCCGAACGGGAGGGGGCCAAAGTTTTCGCCGACGGCATTACGTTTATCGTTCCATCCCGGGATAGAGTACCAGATTTTCGGGCGAACATGAATACCGTGGCTGCTAACCTCAAGAGCGCCAATAGTTGTCTTCTCATATTCAAACACGTAACACATGCACACACACACACACACCTTGATCTTGAGAACAAAGTTCTGTCGCCCTATCCGGCCTCAGCTTGGTTGTTGCCAAGTAACTTGTGTATTTAAGGCTACTGCTATCTCCTCGTCGACTTTAAATGGGAAGAAGGGCCATTACATCAAACAAAAAGGTCCGGGCGCGCTGGCGAACTACAGCATAGCAGCAACTATAAATCAACTTCAAACAATCTGCCCACAGCTGATTTAACTTCGTTGAGTAAAGACCGTGAGAAGAAGCTTATCAAAACACGGGCTAAGAAAAGAAAAGAAAAGAAGAAAAAAAAAAGTACAGCTGTGATGGATCCTGCCACGCAACTTCTCAACGCAGTCACCGAGCGCGTGATTATTCCGGTCAAAGGCGGCGTCGATGACTGGAAAGAACAACTAAAGGCCATGCTACAGATCCTCCAAAAGCAGCCGGGATGCCTCCGCACTCGATGGGGTCCATGGACTGAAGACCCGCAGAAGCTAGAGCTCATTACCGGTGCGTGTGCATTTCCCTTATACTTAGTTAACTCCTACGGAACCTAGAACGAAAGGTTTTGTTGGCATTCACATAGTTAACAAGACTTTTTTTTTTCACTTCAGGCTGGATCAACGCAGAGGCAAATGAGACTTGGAAAGCGAGTAAAGATTGTGCGGATGCCATGGCTAAACTTGCGCCTGTGCTGGACGGACATCCTACGAGCTATCTCCTACAGTTTAAGCCATACGCGCCACAAGCCGTCATCAACTCTCCGATTGTCGAAACGCTAAGCTTCGAGAACTGTAGCGAGTCCGAAGACAATATGCGCGAGATCGTCGAAAGGGCGAGGGCGATGCCCGGATGCAATGGGGTAGCGAGCGGCTTCACCCTATGTCGGGGTAGTACTGGGGCTCCCGGCAGCAGCAGCAGCGGTGGCAGGACCTTTGTTGCGGCCATAGGGTGGTCAGGGATAGAGGCAAGCCGAGCGGCAAATACAACGACATACACGAACGGTATGAAAACCGAGAGTCACCACGTCAACTTTAATTTTCCCGTCAAAGGGTTTAGAGGATTATAACGGCCTATGCGCATGCCCAGGGTGTATGATGTGGTTTGGTGGGTTTTAGATGAGCAGGGCGTTGTTTTCTTGAATATTTCCTGTCGTGTTTGCCATTTCCGTATCTCGTCATCAGTATGATGTTGTTTTTCTGGGTCTGGATGGGAGCATGTTTTCTCCTTTTTTTTTTTTTCTTTAATTTCTCATCCTTCTTCCTTTATTCCTCCTCTTTTTCTCCGTCCATAGTCTTTTCATTGAATGCCATCTAGCTTGCTGTCAGTGCGGAAGTTGAGGAAACAAATACAATATACCACATCATCTGATTTCTCGTGCCAGTGACTTTTAACTTAGTGCCGCGCTAGAAGACTGCCATTCGGAGATGAAGCAAGCTGTGAAGTTCTCCATCTTCATCTTCTAGGATCCCCTGTATGCAAAACTGCGCCAACTCTCAGCTCGCTTAAATAACACGAACTCAACAAATCGATGACGAGCCAACTCTCCGAACCACTGGGCCTCCCGAAAGCCCAGACTCACAGATTCACACTAACCGTAAGGGGAATAAGGTCATGCGACTAATGACGGGTTGGTTCTAGGGGCTGGTTAGGACCACTGCAATCTTTTTCAACACCTGATGCCAATCGTGCTACTGAACACGGAACTTGAATTGCTGCAAAACGTGGATCTTCCATTTGGTGGTGGTTCTAGGTGGGTTCGCCAGCAGCAGCAGCAGCATCACCTGTTCTAGTCGGGCCAAGGAACGGATGATAGAGACGAGGTGGGAATAGTGCTTCGTCTTAAACGACTGACGCCACATCCGGTGCTAGTCCTCGAGGTGGCCGGTCTTCCTCAAGCTCGACTTTCTCCATCGTCTGTGACCCTCAATTCTTCAGCCAGCTCATGTCGCTAAACCTCTGGCGCAAGACTGATCATTCCTCCCCGGCGACCAAGTGGTCGTGACAGGGCGACCACGCAAGAAAAAGGAGATGAAGGGTCGTAATTCAAGTCTTAGCGTACAAACTCCCCGCATTTTTTGGTAGGTGTCATCCTTCGGCTTCGGCCACTGGCACATCAGTTGCAGGGTGGATGGAATTCGAAAAGGGACATCGGCGGTTTCGAGCTTTTCTTCGCTAGCTTCTCTACCCCCTGATATTACAATCTTGGCGGCTCAAATTTAAGTGGTGCAATGAACGTCCAATAATAAGAGTGAACGTAACACCAATATCGCTTCAATGGAGCTACGAACCTCGTCTCTTTATTACCGGTGTATCTCGGACATCGTATCCTGCTTGGTATTAGGTGACTTTCTACCACGTGGGAGATGACTCCGGGGGAAGCCAACGCTGTCTTGGAACCTGTGACACTGTTCAATCATGCTTCAGAATGATTGAAGAAGTTTCCCAGGTGTACGAACCAGTACCTAGGTATGCAGAGCTTTTGCTACCTCGGTTCGTTTCTTTTACCCCTCTTAATCTTGCCTGTGCCCGGCCAATTGACCTTGTTATACTGCAATGATTTTAATAAGATTTTTGAGCCCAAAGCTGGTATACCTGGGTATCAACACTTGTGCAACGATCCAATCCAGCGGTTTCTCTTGCTCTTGGGAGCTCATTAAATCATTACTGGCGTGGTATACATCAAAGACCCCAGCAGCGCACGGTCTTCCCAGCTGCATCCATCAATACTATGTAGACTACGTAAATACGTAGCAAAAATCGATGCCGATCTGTTGATCCCTGAACACATTTTTCGCCTCGTACCCAGCAAAATGAGCAATACCAGATTGCGACTCGTCCATTTTCTAACAGTGCACGAAGCTATCGACAAAGGTGACCCATTCACTCCTTCATGTTCCCCGTCTTTTTTTCGAAAGATTCTTCTTAGGGGGGACCCAGCTGGGCCATGTGTGTTGCTGGCCAGATGGGCCCTCGGAGGAAGATGCCTGCATCTCCGGGTGCTAAAGTCGCATTCCAGGAGGGGTCTCTTGCAGCGGCCCCGTCGTTTCTGTTGCGTGACTGATCCTCCCAGGATCGACGCCTGGGTATCTTCAACAAACCTTCCTTCCGGCACTTGACTGTAGGGACAACGGCACATCAAACATGTTGCATTTCGTGCCTGTTGATCCTTCGACAAATTAAAGTAACTACAGGCCAATCAAAATATGACATGCATTTTTCAAAGAGTTTTACTTTGTATGCTGTTGGAAAACCGGTCTAACTCTTGGCGGCCGAGCAGTCCAGCAGTCTTGTCCTCTTCCAGTGTACCTCACGCCATTACGTGCAGAGACTTGTTGATTGCAGAACCTGCTGTCTCATATTCCCCCACCACAATTGCTAACTAGTGCGCAAGCCATGCTTCTCTAACCTCCTCTCCGGTGTCCCCCTTAAAGCGCCTTCCGACGTTGCGGCGTGTGGCGTTGAGCTAAGAGTAACACTACCAATCATGAGCTTCTTGTGGACTCCTGGGTCCAGTCTAGTTCGCCGAGGGACGTCGGCTAAGGGGGGCTTGATACATGTCACGGTCTAGGCTGCCCTGTGCCGTTTTGACATCACCCCCCTCCCCAAAGCAAAAGCCTGCTGTTATTGCCACAGGCTGAGGTGTAGTAAGAAACTTCTATGAAGAAAAGAGTGGGACGGAGGGGGGGTTAACGAGATCGATCTGCTGCCCACTGTTGTGTACCCAGGTTGATGACTTAAGAGTGGCCAGTCCCTCTCGACATGGCTGGCTAAGGGACCCTTCTTTTAAAGTTTCAAGACTCGACAACGCTTCGCTGCCTTTTACCCTGCGGTTCTTGCCTACTTCGTCCTCCGATATATCTGCGAGTGTTGGGAGGATCGACGCGGCCCTCGGCAGCCCGGTATACGAATCAAGACGGGGACTCGGACCTGGTCCACGGCCTGCAATGGCGACCAAAACCGACTACCAGATCGCCTCTTTGGCGGCCGGCTTCACCATCGGCTTCGGATTCTTGACGGTATGGGAGGCTATGAAGCAGACAAGGCGAAACCGTAACCCCTTACGAAGCTCCTATATCTATATGATGTGGGGTGAAATTCTAGCCAACCTAGTCATCACCATTGTTGGATGGCTATTTCTGGATGGTATACTAGGGCCTACGTAAGTTGTATCTGCTTCTTTGTTGGCAAGGCGTGTGCGCTGACCAAGGATTAGGGTGCCCGTGTTGTTCTTCATCTTGTTGTGTTGGGTATTCGAGATTCAGCTCTTGATGCAGATTATTATCAATCGGATTGCAGTCATTGCGGAGAGTCAGGAGACGATTGCGAAACTGAAATGGGGAACGGCCGTCCTCATTACCATGATTAACATTGCCGTCTTCTGCATCTGGATCCCGGCACACATTGTTCCTCCCGCAAACGAAACGTGAGTTCATTTACCCTCTTGGGATTACCGCTCCAAGGGTATATCGCTAACTGCTGGCTAGCTATGTGAAAATAAATCACTACTGGGATCGCATCTCGAAGGTCCTCATCTTGATTGTTGATGCTGGCCTTAACTGGTATTTCCTGCGGGTTGTCAAGAACAGACTGGTGAGCCAACATGGCCTAGTCAAGTACAAGCCCTTAGTCGGCTTTAACGCCAAGCTTATGATTCTCTCCATTGCTATGGACGTAAGTACTTGACTCCCATCCACTACAGATGAAGTCTGACAGAAATCCTCGCAGGCTATGCTCATCGGTCTCATGTCGCTGCCCAATCAAGTCGTCTTTATCCAATTCCATCCCGTAGCTTACATGGTCAAACTCAACATCGAAATGTCCATGGCCTCGCTCATCACCCGCCTTGCGAAGGGCCAAGACAGCGGATTCCGATTCAACTCTCTTTCTTATTCGCATGGCCATTCCCAGGGTCACCGGACGAACCAGGCCCGCAACAACGATCACGAGACAGGCCTCAAGAGTTACCACAGGGCTAGCGTCGGAGCAGTTCCGTCCGACTTGGAGGCAGTCCAGAACACCGGAATCCATCGAAGGGTCGACGTCGAAATCAGAGTTGATCAGTCACCCGAGTCGTCACACACCCCGTCCCTCGGGGGCAGATCACGACACGACGATGCCGGCAGCGGCAGCACTTTCTACAGGGTGGATGATGAGGACTCGCTTACGGGTAACCCCGGTCATCCTCGATCTACTGAAAAGAAGGAGTGATTGCCATTATTTTCGGCGGGTTAATTTTACGATTGCTGGGTGATAACAGGCGGTCTGGTTATGAATGGTGATGGTTATGTATTTTTGATAGCTGTATACCCCGTTAATGTACTCCTAAGGGCATATCTCATTTACTTTGTAGAATAACAACGGCTATGATAAACCCGCTGCGGATGTAAATAAAAAAAACATTATCAGAATTTTACTAGGCCATTCTCGCGCTCTCGTCTTTCGACTAACGGGTACCTCAACAGATCGTTTCCCAGCGCTTAGGCGGACTCGAACAACTCAAACCCGACAAAGTCCGGCGCCCAGGCGCTTCCAAAGGACTTGAATTCAACCGTGTTAGAGCCATCACCCTTGAAACCGTCAACCTCGATCAACAAGCGTCCAGTCTCGAACCAGTTTCCTCCAGAGATGGGGAACGCCCATCGCTTAGCGTCCCCACCGTTGACCGAGACAGTCAGGTTGCGCGAGCTGGAGCCCCAGTCCCAGGCTGTGTCGAGGGCGACCTCGTAGTTGATGAAGTCAACCCCGAGAAGCTTCTTGCCCTCTGTCTTGGCCTCGACGCCGGAGAACTTGACAGCGGCCCCTGAGCCGATGTTGCCCACCTTGGTTCCGCTGGGAAGACATTGTCCCTCTCCACAAGTCACCTTTTGCGCTGACCCAGACAACGCGCCGTCTTGCGTGGCCGTGTAATATCCGGCGGATGAGTGGGCCGGCTCCGCCTTGGAGAGGTCCGAGAGCACCAGCAGCTTGAGTTCGTGGCCCTTGAGCGTCGTCTCGTAAGTGCCCGAGATGGAGCCGATGTCAGTCGCGGCCCAGACGTCACGGGCCTCGGCCGAAGTCAGGCCCAGAACAGCGGCGAGGTCGACGCTGACAGGCTGCGAGTCGTTCCTCCAGTTTGCGAGGCCGACGACAAGACGGTCGCCCGAGAGCTCGCCGGCCCAGACGTCCCACTCCTCTTCGGTGTACCGGCGGACGAGCTGGGCTTGCTTGGCCAGTGGGTCTTGGTCGATGGCGATGACCTCTTTGTTGGTAAGGATGGCGAGGGAGTGCTCCGGAAGGTAGCCGGGGATGGCCGGGGCGCCCACAGAGAGGGGCGACTTATTGATACTCCACATCCCTAGATGGAACTTTTCCTCCTCCTCGGAAAGGGCGTTGAGGCCAATGCTGCAAAATGAACACTTAGTTTTCGGTTCTTTGTTTGAAAGATCAAAGTGGAACAGATCACTTACATCAGCATATCCATATCGGCGAAAGCTCCAGGGCCCGTGTGCTTGTAGAAAGGAACGACTTGGTTGGTGATGCGCCAAATGCTCCGCCAAGCGTTGTAGATGTCGTTGCTGATTCTCCAACTGTTTCCAATCTTGGGCACCCTATGTCTAACGTTAGCATTTGGTTACTTGCCGGCGAAGCAGAAGCAAACAAATACGGACCAGATTCCCAAGTCAGTGCCGGTTCCCCACTGACAGACCTCATAGACGATGTTGCGGTCCGTTTCGTCCAATGCCTCCGACATTGTAATGAAGCGGTCCGGAGAGATGGCATCAGGGTGGACGTAATCAACCATCACCTTGGGGTCTACGGCATAGCAGTTGTCGTATCTATGTCACATGTCAGTCGCAGTTCACGATCAGTTACTGTTTTTTTTCCCCCTTGGACGTACTTGAGAGAGTCTGCGCCCCAGGAGGCGAAGGATTTGGCGTCGGTGAACTCATTGTCTGTAGGTCTTTGTTAGTTCAATAGAATTATCCAAGACAACAAAGTGCTTACTCAAAGAGGCGAGCCGGTCAGTGGAACCGCACTGGTAGTATCCACCACCAGAATAGACACCGAATTTTAGGCCGAGGTTATGGATATAATCGCCGAGCTCCTTGCCTCCACCGGACGGGAACCGGCTCGGGTCCCATACAAGCTCATTCTCAGCGGAACGGTTCGAGGTCGGCCACCCGCAATCAATCGTGATGGTTGTGTACCCGGCCTCGGCTAAACCCGAGTTCACTACACCGTGTGCGTTCTCCTTGATGATTGTTTCGTTGGGATTGCAATTGTAGTGGTTGTAAGAGTTCCAACCCATCTGAGGTGTTGGAGTCTTGACGGTTTTAGCCTCGGCCTGGGCAGCAAGGGCCGTAAGAAGTGTGAAAGCCACGGAAGCCATGGTTGCAGTAAAGCAGTCTTGTCTGGCTGTCGTCAAGTTGGGGTGCTTGGAGGGCTGTACTCATTCCACCTTCACGAAACAGCATTCATCAAAACATCGCGAACGGTATGCGCTCACTTTATAGATCTATATTCACAAGCTCGCCAAGTCCGGAATACTACCTTCCCTCCCTGCGGCCCCGTCATCCCCGACGGGAGTACCTTGCTTCAATCGATATGAGGTCATCACCACTCTACGCGCACCATTAAAATTTTAGTCCGCGATCGTCAACTCCACACCGAAGCCCTTGCTAGAAAACATATCACACGATGAAAGGGTAGACAGGGTCTCCAGGCGCGGGGAAATCGGTCGACAAGATCCATCAGAGGGGGGTTACATCAACAAACAGAGTGTGCGATTACTCCCAGTCGGGCGCTTATAAGAATACGACGTGACGCTAAGAACACAACCCTGCGTCCCCCACACAAGTCACAGTAAAAATGCTCGCCGGGCTTTTCGGGGGCCGGTGTTGCCATAGAGCTTCCCCGCAGTTGAGTTGCAGTCAAGCTGGGGCCGCAGCTGAGGTGCCATGGGGAAACAGAGGGAAACAGGAAACATAGGCGAAAATCAGCAAGCCTGTAATGGCTCAATTTTCAACGCGGTCGGAAGTCGCATTGCTACGACTCATGCATGAGTGGGCCGGCTTTCTAATTACACGTGCTCAGGTCTTCTTCGCAATTGGAAAGCAAATCGCATAATTAAATCGTCAGTTGTTTATTGGGGCTGAAAAAGTTTAACAACCTTGAGCGTGGAGCCGGACTGAGTGAAAACCCGCATAGCCATTATGACAACTTCAGTTCTCAAATATCGTGCCAACCATATCTTTTGCATCAGTTGCTCCAACTTTAACGACCCATTTGCCATGAGACCAGGTAAGGAGTTTAAGGCCGACTAGGGTACATCAAATAGAGAAAAGGCACCATTTCCATTGGCTTGGTAGCTGCGATTGGCAGATATGTTTAGTCTCTATTATTGCAGGTTAGCACTATTGTTTTCGCAACTGCGATGACAACTCTAGGTTTATATATCGAAGCGACCTTGAAAAGCTTTCCCGTCACAAGGACAAAAGGAGAGAGTAAAAAGAAGGCTTATTAACGTAGACAAAAAAAATATTTACCTCATAACTCAGCCTTAAATCCAACAGCTAAAGAAAACCTAGCATGCCTTTCGTCTAGTTCAAAATAACTTCATATCCCTTTTCAATCCTATAATATATCTTATTGTAGCTCAATTATAGTCACTTCTCGTAAGCCTGCGTCGGACTTCAACTTAGGATTCCGACTATTACAAAACTGGCGCGTTTCCCTCCTTTGCCATAGTTGTGGGAAATAGACGGAATTCACCAGGTTCTTCTGTAGTACAAGTTTCCTGCCACAATAACCACTAACTGAATAGCAACCCGGTTTTTCTTACCTCAGTTCCAAGTAAACAGCTCTCTCTATGCCACTCTTCAGCTTGTTAGTCAACTAGCTGTTCCAGTGTCCTGCATAGGCCTGAATCTTCAAGGCGGAGATCAGCTGGCTATGAACCCTTCGTAGTTGGAGCAGGGCTGTAGAAATAAATGTCACACTCTCAAACGCCTTTGCAGGCATTTAGTGCCTGTTTTAGAAGGGCTTTACTAGGCGGGTACATAGTTGATAGGACTCGTTGGATCGCACTGAGCTGTTGAAGAGAGTTTCTATTAACTCAATCTTAGTCTTGTTAGGATTTTCCCGAATTGTTCTAGGAAACATGGCGTTGCGCTTTTGCGTGAGGTAGTTGTGGCGCCATTTGTACAATATAGAAGTCTTTTCAAAAAGCGTAAGCCATCAATCATGCATTACATCCAGTCTAAAAGAAGGCCAACTTTTGTCTAATTACCGCTTTTCGCATTGACTTCGGATTCCCGTAGACTGTGGACTTGGTGTTGAGGCTCTCCCGTGGGTATTCCAAAATCATACCCAAGTGGGGGGAGGGGGGCCTGCTGTTGCCTTACTAACAGAACGAGTCAAGGTGAGAATTGCAGCAATCATTGCTATACAGGGCATAGTCTCTAAGTGTCACTGGGAGAGTATTTGAAGGGAGGGACGAACAAACGCGGTATATTCCTTGAAACTAGGACCAAAAGCCATTGTGAAGACAACGACAAATTTAACAAACTTAGATTAACTGCTACTCGTCCATTGACAGCTCCACTGGCCCACCCTCAACCTTTGCTATCTAGGTGGGCTTTTACAGAATCCCTGCAACAATCAGCATGGTCTGGTGGTGTAGTTGGTTATCACGTCAGTCTAACAGCTCAGGAACATTTCCGAATGTCCTGGACTTGTCCACTGAAGGTCTCCGGTTCAAGTCCGGGCTAGATCATCCCATGGGCGATTGGTTTAGTGGTATAATACTCGCTTAGCATGTGAGTGGTCCAGGGTTCGATTCCCTGATCGTCCATCTTTTTGCTGTTCGTTATTAACGGAATACAGAGGGGACTTCAAAGCAGGCCAGTCAGTCCTTAACGATGATCATACCTTGTCGTACCAACTGGGTCTTGGCAGAGTGAGTAAGTATTGTTGATTTATCGGTGGAAAAATCATTGAGCGCATTGTAGACATTATTTGTTCTATGGGTATTGTTGCATCATCTATTGCTCTATTGTCAAAGGAACTCCGCCCAAACGACGTCAGTCGATTACTGGATGTCCTCAGGCTTCACGATAACCCAGTTCTTGTCCGCTGTCACGGGAAGCCCCTCCTTCTCCTGGTCGGCCGAGAATTCTTCAATCATCTCATTCATTTGCTTCATGGAGCTTTCCTTGCGGTTGATCCAGAGGTGAATACCGCCCTTGGAGACATCAACACCGTGGAAAATCATAGGACCATCACTGTCTGGGGTGTCACCACCAGCAAGGATGGGCTTCTTCCACTCGTTGATGTAAGTGAGAATAGCAGCCCACTTGCCCTGCATCCAAGTGGCTGGGGTCCAGAGGAAGGGGGTCATGACGAGGTCAAGGTTGGCCTTCTCGTCATATGTGCCATCCTCGATTTGCTTGCGTGCTGTGGTCAGGTCGCCAGAGGTCAGGTTCTTCATCAAAAGGCTGACACCAATCACATTCTCGGGCTTGACGTTGTAACCGTACTTGGGGTCGGCAGCGACCATACGGACAAGCTCTTCAGAAGCAGCAGTGATGACGTAGACTTCAATTCCGTTGGCCATCAACTTGTTGTAGAGTTCAACCTGGCCGGTGAAGATCTTGGGAGGGGTGATCTCTGTAGAGGTGATCACGTCGCCGTCGTAATAGGTAGTCGAAATGGTGCGGTTGAGGGACATGAGCTCGTCTACGTAACCCTTGAGCTCACGAAGAGGAATGCCACTGAAGATTTGGGCCGCGAAGGGGTAGCAGATCATGTCGTCAATCTCACACAGCCGCAGGTAGTAGCTGTAGATAGACTCAGTATGGTTTGCCGTGTCCTTGAATGGCACCAGCTTCAGCGATGGGTCCATGGTGTCGCGCGTCAAGACGCCCTTGCTCTCAAGGAAGGGAAGCAAAGACTCCTCAAGGTCGAACCGATAACTGGTGTTGTCCATATCAAAAACGGCATAATTGCTCTGGTTGGCATTAGAGGCGATCATGGCGTTCAGAGACTTGGCCGCCTCGGCTGGCCAGTGCTTTAGCTCGGGACCAGCAGTGTGGTTGCTGGCAAAGACTGACGGGGCAGCATTCGCAACACCACTGGCGATGGTCAAGCCAATGGAGGCGACGACGGGGTTCATGAAAGTCTTCATGGTGATTGATGGCGATGGTAGTGTTGTGCTAGTGTATTTTGGAGGTAGCTACAGCTCGCCACAAGGTTGAGACCAATGAAGGTGAGATGCCGGGGAATGTGAGGAACGGGCCGTGAGGAAGCAAAGGAAAGGGCTTCTACTGAACGGCCGTCGGGCCATGGCCGCGTTATAAACCAACCAGATTCGATTGGAGGGTTTCATACCCGTATTCATCTTTGTCCATTCACTTTAGGTAATCATGGTTTCTCCTGTTCGCTTACATTACTGTGCCGAGTTTGTTTGGAAGCCGTACGGGGTTTGCCAAGGTAATGAAGGCCTATGCGAGCGTTGGCAACCGTTGGCGATGGTGTCGCGACGTCGTGTAACATCCACTTTGTGGGGTGCCCAATTTCCCCAGCTTGCCGTGGTAACATTTATGACGTTGAGCGGGATTATTGAAATGAGATACGGGCGGGTTTTCGTAATGCAGTGGGGGGTCCCTTGCCGAAGCCGATAACAGCAATACGCGAGTCAAGCACCATCGCGAATTATGGTATCGATGCTGTTGCATCGGATGAACCAGCTCTCAGCCCTACACGATAGACAACGTGGGGTGTCCACGAGGCGCCAAGGCGAACTTATCAACTGGTGGAAACAAACATATCAAAGGGTTCAGCTGGGGTCCTAGAGATAGTCACCAACCGAGCTCCATTCAATACCCTAAGTACATGAAACTAGTTCAGGGGATATGAACTGAGAACTTCAAATGATTCAAGTCCGTGGGTTCCTGCTCATTCTTGAGGTTTCAAGTCATTCGGCTGGTAGGTAAGGCCAGTTCGTTCATAGGTCTACCAATTGACAGCATTGTCAACGTTAACTGGTTGTCACCATCTTGTTAGTTGTCCAAGAGAATTTTCATAAAAGCTTGTTTCTCCAAGAGTCAGTATCCCTGAAACGTGCATGAGATCAAATGCATGTGGTGTGCTATAGTGTTGTGATATTCAGGCTAAGTAACCAGGCAAATTCTGGTAAGCCATAAGGCTGAATTAATGCGAGATTCACTGCTTTCAGAGTAGTTAACTTCTTCTAAAGGAACTCTAGAAACTACTCTTTCGGGTACTTCCGAGACCAAGTTTCACCTGCCACAGGTTGACGATATCGGGCATCGGGCGATCGTCCGGGCGGCCAACCCCACTGAACTAGCACAACACCGCCCGATTACCGCTCCAGTCAGGTCTTTTGCCCCGACGTTCCGATCGGGGGCATGAGACAACTACGTTCCGCTGCGAGGAGTCTGTTTCGCACGACATCTTGTCCCGAGTTACCGGTCGATGAATCCGTCTTCCGTAAACTTTCCTCGCAAAACATTGCGCGCCAAGGATTTCCCCGCTGCACGACACTGTCGGTTTAAAAAGGGCTACTCCGGATGCCTGCGGCCCCTACTCATCATTACTTGTCGTAAGTAACCATCCATCCCAACGAGTTACCACTTTGAGGTCCTGGTGTTCTGTCAGAGGCAACGATCACACACAATCATGGCACAAGCCACAAGCATTGCCCAGGCCTTGGCAGAACACGTTCCATCTGGAAAGGGGACTACGTACGCCGAGTCCGACAGTACGACCGAATTGAACGCTGATAGCGATACCAGCATTTCTGAAAACGGAATACAGACAGCTTCTGGAATAACAAACATCATGGCGCGGTCTCAGCCTATCAAGGAACAGCTCAATGGCCTGTACGAAGAGAACATAACGGCCAAGATCTTCAGAACGGCCGCTAATGCCCTTGTCAACAACGTAAGTAGACTTGGTTGTCATTCTTGAGTTCATACATGACTAATATTGTGAAGGACCCTCCAACGGCTTACCCTGAGTACGTGCTTCAGACAGGCCCTGAGGCAGGCAAATATATCCTGCGAGAGGCCTCTTTCTGGACATGTGGTTTCTTTCCAGGGAGCGTCTATTCTCTTATAGAGCGACTAGTCAAGTTTCCACAGACGGCCCCTACTGGGAAACAAAAGGCATTGTTGCTTTCGAGACTGTGGTCGCTTGGTGCTTCGTGGTCAGAACCTCTTCACGAAACAGCGAAACGGACAGACACCCATGACATGTCCTTCATGATTCAGCCGTCAATGAGAGTCAGATGGGAAGTCGCCCAAGACAAGCAAGCATTGAAATCCATAATCACAGCAGCTAAAGCTCTGCACACCCGTTACAATGACACTGTCGGTGCTATGCGGTCATGGGATGCTCTTACCCAACATGGGGTTACAATCACAAGCCTTACGGACGATTTCCTCGTAATCATCGACTCCATGTGCAACCTCGACTTGCTTTACTACGCTGCATCGCACACAGGAGAAACTTATCTGTGGGATGCTGCTACAAAACACGCCAAGACGTTAATTAGGTCGAACCTACGTCCTGAGAAAGACCCCAGAGGTAAGGTCAAGGGACCTTTTTACAGCACAATCCACGTCTTGAATTTCAACCCCAAGAATGGCGAGATAAAGGAGCGACGTACCGGCCAGGGATACAATGCAGAATCGACATGGGCTAGGGGCCAGGCTTGGGGTATCCTGGGTTATGCGCAAACATTTCTTTGGACTGGCGACAAAGAATTTTTGGACGCGGCTCTCGGATTGGCAGAGTATTTCGTCTTCCGCCTCGAAACTTCGCCAAACTCCGTCGAGTTTCCCGTTGAAGGCGAGAACCGGACAAAGGGGCGTTACGTACCGCTCTGGGACTTTGATGCGCCAATCGAGGACGAGAAGAACCCGCTCAGAGACTCGTCTGCTGGCGTGATCGCCGCAAATGGCATGCTTGTCCTGTCTCAGGCTCTTGCTGGTCAAGGCCTCAATGAAGAAAGTGTAAGATGGAGGGACATGGCTGTTTTGATTGTGAAAGACACGCTTGAATTCTCTTTGGCGACTGAGAAGGCTGAATTCGTTCTTGGAAACGACGAACTGACCGTCACTGATGCCGAAGAAGGACGCACGTTTGAGGCCATTCTTAAGAACGCCACGGCGAACCACAATGCGCGCGACCATAAGCGGTACTGGGACCATGGCTTGGTTTACGGGGATTATTATCTCATTGAGTTTGGTAACAGACTGCTAAAGATGGGACTGGTGTAAGGTGTTCCGAAAGACTCGACATATGAGGGTATCTCAAATAGACTTTGAACCATTATTCCTACTCACTCCAACCTTGAATTATCAACCGGAGCCCAACCGTTCACGGGCAACCCTGTATTCCCCGAATTTGCTGTCTGTGCCGTAAACATCATATCATCAAAGCTGATTATTCGGTCCATTTCTATAAATCTTTGGTCCATAAGCATATGGGATATTGCAGATAGCTCATCAGGGGCATCCGAATCTCGAGGGGTAAACCCCGTGATGGGAATCGGCGACGCCATGGAGCCAATAATTGATCCCTGACGAAGCGGCCCCGGCGACGGCTGGTTCGTAAATACTGGAGCAGGTCTCGACTGTGCGGTAGCTGTTGTTTGATGAGGAGCCAAGGGGCTGGATGTTGGAGGCCGCGCCACCTTGTTCGATGGCTGCGAGAAAAGCGCACTACCTTGCTGGTGACTGAACCCTGGAGTTTGGGCAGAGGGGCTACATCCCTGACCGCTGATGCCGCTAGAATATCCAAGAACGTCTACGCTGTATCGAGAATCGGCCTCACACTTTTGATGGAGCTCTCGTAGTTGAGCTGCATACTTGCCTGCAAGGCACTGAGCATGCTTCTCTCGAAGAATGGGGCCGACCCAGCGCTTCGCCATTTCCTCCAAGCCTTCAACTAGAAGCCAAAATTCCGGAACCAAGTCCGCTTCGTAATATCGCCAGTGAACTGGAACTGTCAGTGAACACTCGAAAACCTCCCGCTGCGCCATGAGATTCATACCTAGGAGAACCCTTGCACTGATGAATACACAAAACGCAAACTGACTTGTCGCTGGGCTATTTTCGGGAGTGTACTTAAGGTACTTCTGAGTGATTGTTGCCGTTTCCACAGCTGCAATTTGGCAGGTTTCTGCACTGCAGAAACTCGGAAGTTTTACGATGCTTGACCATCGAGATTCTGGGTAAGCTATGCGTTGATGGAGGAGGATCATTGAAGTGTTGTGAGTAACGTGAGCCAATGTCAGATTGGGATCCATATTAATTAGGGCAGGTTGGCGAGAGATGTTGGAATCTTTCCATTTCTGAGGCAAAAACATCTTCCAACTAGGCTTTGTTAGGAACGTACTAAAGTCATGCGAAACATCCGAAAGAAACTTACTGTACCAGACGCAGATCTAACTCCTTGAATCTCGTGAGCCAGCTGCTAACTTCTTGCCGGTCCTGGAAATTAATCTTCTGTTGAAGGAAATAGGTAGTGACTCTGCTCAGAGATTCGGTTGCCTCGATGCAGTAAGCAAAGGCTCCTACTGTCGTCATATCAACTGTGTTGGGTCCTTTGCTTGGGTTTGCGGTAACTGGTGTTTGTGGAGGCGCATCTGCTGTCTGTTCTGGGCTGGGATAGTGCGCTGGCAAAAAAGCAATAGAGTTACCAATTCTGGCTGCTGATCGATCCCAGATACCGAAATATGGTGTTATGACGGACTCTTCCTTGTGCCACAGGCCACCGTCAGCGGGTAGTCTGCGATAAACATCATCAGACGTCAAACTCGTGTTCCATCTAAACCGATTAGCGTGCGCTCGTTCTTGTCTGACAATGAAGTTTTCCCGTTGTACTCTTACCCAGTTGTTACAGAGCAGAACCTAAATCTGTCAGTTTGTGTCACTCAACCAAGATCGACACAAGCCTTACCTGTCCAAATTAAAAATGTTCCAAAAAACCCTCCGACGCTCCTCTTCCTCAGTCCAGTTTTGTGGTGGAGCTATCGAAGGCAACGGTTTGAGGAGAGGCTCTTTGTCTCGAAAGTCTGACTCGATGCTCAATTGAAGATACTCAACCGTCCTGGTGAGTGAGCCAACAATTGACCATGCTTTAGAAGCATCACCGTTACCAATCTTGAGAAATATTAGTCACACACGGTCTTACCTAAGAATGAAAAACTTACATCATTAAAAGCCACTATGATCAATGCCTGGAGGTTCTCAACGGACAAATGGTCCATCGCGTTAAGAATCACAATGTTCCTTGAACGTGCTGTCCGGCGTTCCACATCGTGGGCTGATAACCGAGTTTCGGGATTGTCAACAAAACGGAGTGCGGCAACTACCATTGCATGCAGGACCACAACCAACCGCGGGAGTTGTTCTGGGTCATGCACGCGTCTGCGGAATTGTGTCTCGTGAAGGATGGGAATCCATGGCTGAATGATGTTAAAGTGAATGTTGATAATGTCCTCCAGCAGCTCAGGGGATGGCAAGCTCGTGGTGATATTTTCAAGATCTTCAAGGGGAAAAGCAAGGTCGATATTTGGGTTACCGCAACTGTCTACGCGTCGTCGCTTGCGCGGTTGGTTATGAGGATGAGCAACAATCTCCAAACCGTCAACTGTGTGCCGTCTGGATGAGCTAGAGGTTGAAGGGGACAGAACTGCATGATCGGCGACACCCTCCGGTGTGTCTGCTTGAGAGCCAGAGACTCTGCTCTTGGAGTTAAGCTTATGTAACTCACGAGCCAGCAGGGAAAGAATGCCGACGACATTGTGGGACTCCGCTGGTAGGCTGCTTGACTCCGCATGCCCATTAGAGTTCGAGAAGTATCCTCCCTGCTCATGAGATTTGTTCAATATGGCATTCTCCAGCACCTCTGGACCATGGTTAGTTAGTTAGTCTACCGCCATGTCTGAGACATGGCCTTATTGGATGGTCACTAATCTACGCACCTACTCTACGGTTCAAACTCTCAACCGCTCCAGGTTTGATACCCGGCTTATTCTTCTTCAGGTCATACACACACGGGGAGTCTATACAGTCAGCATAGTCCGCAATTACCCAGGTAGGGCGTCGGCAAGCCCTGATCAGATCATCCGAATCCGACCTACCCAATCGTTTACAATGAGAGCACGTCGGCTGGTCGCGCGAGCAGCGGAGCTTTCGGCGCCGACAACCCTGACATGAAGGGATGTCGTTCTCGGACGCCCCATCGTGGGGTTGCTGCGGTGCTGACGCTGATGTAGCCAAATCCATGGTCTTCAAAGAATCACCGGGCAGCGGGTGGGCGGTGGCGGCGGTGGTGGCGGCGGCCCGGCGCGCAAGAGATGACGGCCCAACACGGTCCTCGACTTGACTGGGGTTAACGATCGGCCGTAAAGAGAAAAAGAAGCGAGAACACAAGCGCACCGGGTGTGATGCAGTGTGTTTCCGGTCGGTTTCGCGTGAGAATCATCGGCCATGGAATTGTGCGGCGCGACGATGCAGGAGTGGGCGGAGAGGATCTTCGTGTTTATGAGGTAGGAAATTGGGGGCGGTTGTGGGGATCGGGGGCTCGTTCGGTTCGATTTCGCCGAGGGAACAAGCACTGGGCGGGAACAACTGTTGACAGATGATCTCGCCTCTTGTTTTTTCCCTCCCCTCCCTCCTCAAAGGTAAGCGAGGAGGTTTCCCCGCATTCTAAGCTATCTGGTACCAGGATCAAAGCAGGGAGTGGGCAGTTGAGTGGAACGAGGTTGATGCAGAGAGACTGGAGATTCGACAAGGGTTTAGGCAAATAAGCGCTCCGGCCCTCTTTTGTCCGATGCCCGGCGCCATGCGAAGGTTCTTCTAATGCCGCTCGCTCAAAGCACAGTTCGAGTGGAAGGGAAATTGGCATTGGCTGTGGTGTTGTCAGCCATAGCGTCGTGTCCAGAACCACTGCCAGATAAAAAGATCTCGAGAGTTCGCGAGAGTTGCATCTACGTCTCCTGTTGTCAGCTCAGGACTGTGATCCTGGTTCCTTTTCCATCAGAAGCTGACGATTGATTGTGTGGGTATCGACACAAAACAAAGTTGAGAATGGCTACGAACACATCACCGACGTCCTCGGAGGATGCATCTCAACCCAATCCTGGGACAAGAGAGCAACCCATTGTCAAGGATGCAGCCGTTCCAGCAGTCGCCGCTTCGACAGTGATGGAGGAGGCCGGTACGACTGAAAACGAGCCAGAGAAACGTTCGCTGTGGATTGCATGGCTCTACATGTTTGACTGGTACCCATCGCATCTCTCTAAAGAAGAGAAAAAGTTTTTGCGGAAACTAGACGCCTTTCTGCTCACTTTCACGTCACTCGCCTTCTTCCTGAAGTGGCTCGATTCTTCCAACATCAATAGTGCGTACGTTTCGGGAATGAAAGAGGAACTGAAGCTTTTTGGAAATGAGTAAGTCACGGAAATTGCAAAAAGAAATGTCAAAATAAAGAGAAAACAAACGCTGACCTCATCTTCTTATAGGTACTCCATGTTTCAGACATTCTACAACATCGGTTACATCATTTGCCAAGTGCCTGCGATGCTACTTCTCTCCCGACCAAAATACTCGAGATACTTTCTGCCAACGATGGAGGTTCTTTGGAGTATCTTGACCTTTGCGCAATGCAAACTCCAAAACGCTCCTCAAATTTACGGAACCAGATTCCTTCTCGGAGTCTTGGAGACGCCAGTCGCGTCGGGATCTTTGTTCATTCTTTCGTCTTGGTATAAACCCGATGAGCTATTCAAACGCGCCGGGTTGTGGTATGTGTAAGTAAAATCAGAGCAAATACCCCTTCATCATCTGCGTCCTAACTAAGTCGGTACAGATCTAACAATATCGGTGTCATGTTCGGCGGGTACCTGCAAGCAGCTGCTTACAAAAACTTGAACGGTGTCCACGGTATGGCGGGATGGCGCTGGCTTTTCATCATCGACGGTTGCATTAGTCTCCCTATCGCCCTTATGGGATACTTTATTTTCCCCGGAATGCCGACTAGCGGAAAGCCGTGGTGGCTCACTCAACGAGAACACGAAATTGGCCAGCGTAGAATGCGAGAAGCAGGTGTGGAGGAGCCCAAGAAGATCACTACTCAAATGCTTCGGCGGCTTTTCTGCCACTGGCATTGGTACGTCGGCGTTCTGGCATACGTCTTGTTCTTGTCCGGTAAGTCATTTTCAGCTTTCAGTTTTGCCTTTCATTTATGCAGAGTCGGTTGGAAACCATCACTTGGTATTCTTCAACTTCGCAAACTGTTTTACCAAGCCATCAAAGTTCTTGTAGAGCTAATACTGACGTTACCATCTGAAAAGGAGCATACCCTCATGGACAGATGGCACTCTGGTTGAAAGATCAGGCAGACAAATGGGGTATTTACACGATTCCGCAGATCAACACTATCCCTACTGGCGCACAAGGAGTCTCCGTTGTGGCAGCGGTTTTGGCCACTTCCCTGTGCATGGTTTACCCAACATGGATCATTTTCCAGATCGTGATGGCTATTTTCATGTTCGCCAACATTGTACAGATGGTTTGGTTTGTGCCTCATGGTCTGCATTTTGTGTCTTACTATCTCTTCGGAGTCAGCGCCGCCGTAACACCTATTCTGGTGCCAACGGTAAACTACTGGATGAAAGACTCAGCCGAGGCACGTGCATTCTGTACTGGAAGTATGCTGGTGAGTAAACTCCTCGAAACAACTTCTTCTGCGTCTTCTAACTGTCGGTGCTAGACCCTCGGATTCGCAATTTCTTCGTTTTACCCCTTGGTGGTCTTCCCAGTTGTAGAAGCTCCGCGGTGGAAGAAAGGATACATTGTCAACTTCTTTTTCATCTTGGGATGCTGGGCTGCCCTTACTCTGGGTTTCTTCCTACATGGAAAGGAGGAGAAACGCAAGAAGGATCTAGCTCTGTTGGACGAAGAGAACTTGAAGGGCGAGGATGTCAAGCACGTGGATTAGTCAGGTAGTACTTGTTAATTTGAAGCCATTTGCAGTTGCCTCACTGTTTAGAGGTCAAACCATTGTAAGATAAGATCTTTCGGAAATGCGCAACCGGCAAGCTGTAGCAAGCCGGTCGACTATCCGGTACTTGTTCCGACTCCCGATGTCCATGCAAGTAATTATTTGTGGAACCGATGCCATCTGCGATAACAAATAAAGACCTGGGGTAGTTGCAATTACCAAAGGAGGCTGTGTCCTCTAACCTTAGACAATCATCCCTTCAAGCTTTGCCAATATGCCACCCCTGCCAGGATTCTCCGACAACCCCCTTCAGACCCGATCTGATCTGATCCGGGCGACCCTTGCTCTCCTTCGACCTCTTGTGCCACACTTCTCCCCGTCCAAAGGTCGGATCCGAGTCCCAGTCTCCACGGCGACCCATTTTGACGAGACAGCCGCCCAGCTTGAGGGATTCGCTCGACCTCTATGGGCCGTGGGAGCACTACTTCTAGGTGCTAATTCCACTTCGGATCTACAATTACGCAACGCCATTGATGAAGTTGTGCAGCCATGGATTGACGGGTTCGTCTCAGGGACGGACCCTGAACATCCGGAGTACTGGGGAAAAATCAACAACACAGATCAGCGAATGGTCGAGGCCGAGATTGTGGCATTTGCGTTACTCTCCGCTCCTGAAAGGATTTTTAACCCTTTGAGTGATAAGGCCAAGGCAAATATTACAAACTGGCTTCGCACCCTGAACGGAATGGAGATGCCCAAAAACAACTGGCGATGGTTCCGAGTTTTCGGTAATCTGGCGTTATCCAAAGTCTGTGGTGTTCCATTTGAAGACATCCAGAAGGAGATAAACTCAGATTTAGAGCTCCTGGACACGTTTTACCGACTAGATGGCTGGTCGGCAGATGGACCCTGGCAGACAGTTGAGCAGGCTCAGGAAGAGTTTGACCAGTATGAAAAGACTGGCAGACGCGACGCCGTAGGCGTTGGACGTCAGGCAGACTACTACTCGGGTAGCTTTGCCATTCAGTTTAGTCAATTACTCTATTCCCGCTTCGCCGCCGATGTCGACCCCGAAAGGGCTGAGAAATACCGCCAACGGGCCAGAGATTTTGGGGCAACTTTTTGGAGGTACTTTGATGCTGAAGGTGAGTACTTAAAAGCTTGGCTTATAATCTGCTCGCTACCATCTTTGCTTTACCTTCGTGCCCACCTTCTATGGCTATTTCACTGTTACGACGATTGACAAAAAAAAAAAAAGATAAACTGTTGCTAACTAGTCGAAGGCTCCGCGATTCCGTTTGGCAGATCACTCACCTACCGTTTTGCCTGTGGTGGCTATTTCGCCGCGCTGGCCCTTGCCAAAGTTGATAATCTGCCAGAACCAATCAACTCTCCAGGAGCTGTAAAAGGGTTTCTGTTGAGGCACCTAAGGTGGTGGGCTAAGAAGTCTGAAGACATCTTCTACCCAGACGGCACACTCAACATTGGCTGGCTATACCCGTAAACCTCCCTTTAAGACCAACTCAGCAGCCCTAGCAGTTTTCTGACAGTAAGCACAGGAACATGTACATGTGCGAAGATTATAACTCTCCACAATCGCCATACTGGTGTTTAAAGACATTGATTGCAGTTGGTCTTGCCGAAGACGATCCATTTTGGACCGCCGACGAAGCCTCATACCCGCAACCCCAACCCTCAGATTCTGTCACTGTTGTTCCGGGACCACAGCAGATTCTCTGCAATCATCCGAGTAGCAACCACCATTTCCTTCTATCGCCAGGCCAATTCGTCGCATGGCCTATGAAAGCAAACCAAGCTAAATACTGCAAGTTCGCCTACTCTTCAGCCTTTTCTTTCTCTGTGCCTACTGGCCCGTTGATTCAGCAAATTGCACCTGATAACGCCCTTGCCCTGAGCAGAGATGGCGGCGAGACTTGGGCTGTCAGGTGGAAGTCAGAGGAAGTAGAGTTTGCAACTGCCCATGTAAGAGGGCCATCCGGTTCAGAGGAGGTGGCAGTGGCCAGCGCTAAATGGTATCCTTGGGGAGACCGGGCTGTCAGTGTGAAGACAACTCTCGTGCCACCCACAAACAGGTGGCCGGACTGGCATTTGCGAATTCACCGGATCGAGATTCATGAGAAGCTCAAGACATTCCACACGGTGGAAGGCGGGTTTGCCATCTCTGGTCGTAAGAGAGCCGACGGGATGCCCCTCACTGTGCTCAAGGACAAACCAGAAAATGCGTTTCTGGGTGAAACTGAGGCGGTTGTTATTGGGCCGTCTTCTGTTCTGATTCTTTCCTCAGCTGGGGCCAGTGGAATCGTTACAAGGGGTTTGAAGGGCGATCGACAAACGTCAGAGTGCTTGCCTTTGAAGCCAGATTCCAACACGAACTTGACCAGTCAACGAACCCTGATTCCGGTTTCCTCGCATAGCATTATTGGTGGCATTGAAGCTGGATCTGAGTTTATTTTGGTTGAGTCCATCTTTGCCATTTCTTCGGAAGCCAACCGCGGTCAAAGTCTATCACAAAAGGGGCTTATGGAGCGCTGGCTAGATGTACCGGCTATCCAACTCAGATCGAACTCAGCGATTGTCGATGCGGCAGACACAATAGTAATTAATTAGCTGAGGTACATGTAGCTATTCCTTGAAATTAGGGTGTAATTGCGAAGTTGAGTTGCTGTGTGTATTGCTTCTGATCTTCATGTAGACTCCTAAGTATGTTTTGTTATGATAATGTCATGGTCGAGCTCAAAGCCCAGCTGTCGAGACTGCCCCCATGCCAGTCGGCGTAATATTGAGTGAGCTGCCAGTCTTGTCAAGTTAACCTGTTTCACAGGGTTCCTTTCATTAGATAGTGTAGCGGCAGTTCATACATAATCATGTGGTCCAAGATACCTAGTGTGCTAATATCTCAGAGCTTTTGACTTGTCTGAGCGAGGACCTAGCCCTTCAGCGAGTTAAGGTTCATCACGCAAGTTCGCAAACTTGAAAGATAGAACTACAAACTCTGCCTCCATTCATTCTGTCCCCGACAGAGCCTTGCTCAAACCCTGAACTCGCTGTGTTAAGGTCGTTTCCTGATACAGGAATCGCGCAGCTCAAAGCCAGGCGGTTGTTTTCAGCTTAGCAACTTTAAGCAGTCCTCAGACAGTTCTTTGTCGATGGTAGATTGTCCTTGATACCACCGTATTCACATCCACATCATCGGAAAAGCACATTTGCAGTCTAAGCGAGCAGCAACGCCGTGACACAGGCCACCACAAAAGTATTCATGGCAAATCTGCCTACGGAATAGGTTTGCACGGCAGCTGACGGGAAATCGCTTTCGGGCTGCCGACTGCCTTCAGTGACATTGCTAGGGGCCAAGCAAACAACCTCCGCTTGTCCTCCATCCGAGCCCCCCACTCGCGAAGTGATGAGCATTGGAATTGGTTGACGGACGCGCAGATCGTATACAACAAACGAGTCCCTCGCGAAGTCGGGTGGAAGAATCCCGGTCCCTACGAAACCGCCATAGGTGCGATATCCCTCCGGAAGATCGATGTGGGGGATGTGGTCGACGGTGCACCCAGAATCAGAAAAGTTGGAAGGTGCAGCTACAAATGGGCTGGTTAGATATCAAGTAAACATGGATTCCAGGAACAAAGTGTTACATACCACGACCAACAACAGTGCTGAAGCCGCATGCTGCGCTAATGTCCGCCCTGGGGCAATCGCCCTCTGCTGGCGGCGGTGTACTTCGGAGGGCCCTTATGCAATTGTCGCTCAGCACGCCTTCGCAGGACCTAGAGGCGTCGTCTCCAGAATAAGTCAAGGTATCATTCCGTCCCGGCATCAAGTACATGCAGAAGTCCGTGTTGTTGCCCTGCTGAGTGCCAATAAATGACTGAGGGACACTGAGGTAGACGCTGAGGTCTTGCATAGTGACCCAGGGGCCAAATTTCATGTTTTCGCCGCGTAAATCAGTCAAGGTGTAAGACAGATACCAGTCATCTTCCTGGTTCGGAATCAACTTGAATGGCCTTGTCCCAGTAGAGTTGAATTGTGTGCGACCGCCGCCAATGTTTTGAATTGCTGAAGGGCAGTTTTCAAGAGAGGTGGTGTTTGTTGATTGTCCCAGTGACTGGGAGCCAATGTACGCGAGGGCTAAGAGGGGCTTGATACTTTGAATCATGATAGCTGTGAAATACTGCCTTAAACTTTTGATCACGTATGAAATGTGAAAAATTGGCTAGAAAAAAGTAAGATGATCTCTGAAGACAAGATATAATGGTTCCTCAATGTCTTAGCTGCCGTCATCGAGATCATCCAAAACTGTGGGACTGTGTATCTTGCGTTTGCGCCCGGGAAACATTCCTCCTGCGCGCCAAGAGCGGATGATTATCTTGGCATTGTGGAAGACGTGAGGTGATGCCAAGTAACGGACGGTTGGAGCGTTGCGGTAGATGAAGTAACGTTAGTCATTTGGTTTGGATGAATAGACTTGGTGGGATTCGAGCAGAGGCCAAGACCGTAGAAGACAGAACAAGTCAGGAGAGGAGGCTCAAACGACGTCATTTCACATATGTTGCTCGAAGGCGTATGGGTGAATGTAATAAGGAACTTTTGCCAATCTGGATAGTACTTGGGTTGCCCACATCATGTCCGATAGGTACTTGTTGCCTAACCAAATTTTCCAAACACGTCGCCTACATTAGGAACTCCGACTGCCGCGCTTACCGTTTCCCTTCTTGGCAATGCACAATACGGCTCCAAAGGTTCAGACAAGCGACGCAGCCAAGACTGGCTATACTGTAGCTATGAGGGGGATGGCCATCAAGGTTCTTGATATCACAACATGCCATAGTGTTCCAATCATCACTTATTTCCGGTTCTCATCATCTATTATGGTAGACTATTCGCATATCCAAGATTGACAGAAATACCTAACATCGCATACCTAGTTTTGGGCACCGCATTTAAAACGAACTGGCTAAGTATGATCGTAGCATTGATCAAACCGTCTTGAGATGACATTCCATTTCAACTCTTCGTAGCCGTTGATTACAAAGGTTGTGTACAAATCGAGCTCAGTGCGTCAAACAAATTTTCACCGGGTAACAATTGAATTACTTTTGGAGAGAACTTTCGTTCCTCCGGTCTACGTGCAGCCAGCTTCATGATTCGCCCCAACGATAGTGCCTGTAAGGCACCCTTTTCAGCCGTAAAAGACCCATAGGTAGAAATGACCGATGACCTCTGGGCAACTGAGACAGCATCGACTACGGTTATTGTGTTCGCTTGAGGTGACCGCAGTTCGCAGATGCAAACGCTGAACCCTTCTTCATCTATCTAGTGTGCCGGGCATAGTATTTGAGTAACCCCTCTCACACCTCAAATAGATCGTCGAAGGAAATTCATTGAATTTAGTTAGAGTAGCAGTAAAATTCACGTCAAGTTTGAGTGGAGTAGGCTTCAACACATCTAAAAAAAAAAAAAAAAAAAAAAACCATACCAAATCTGGTAGATATCTTTGAATCTTTATTGCATTTGTGATCGTGCAACAAGCACTCATAGACGTTAAACATTGAAGCACTTTGCTATACCCTTTTTTTTTTTTTGATAAAGATGATAAACATCAACCCTTTGAGATTTATCTGGTTTATTAAGAAAGTCACCACCGTATTAGCAAACTCTTACACCTAGGTAAGCAACCTTTTGGTTTTCTAAGCACGAGACCTTAACACTGTGACACCAAAAGACAAGATCGATCAAGTCCTCAGTTGGAGGCTGAGAGGTTCAGTTGGAGATGGAGACCAATGGATTCACGTGGAGGCAAAGTTGGAGACTTGGAGACTTGGAGACGGCCACTTTTTGTCGTGGAGCAACATAGTGCTTGCATCATTGCCTGATTACAATACACCGTCTGCAGTACCAGACCTGTGCTGAGTTTCGAGGCACTTCTAGTCTCAGATCTCAATTCCATAGATGCAACACATGTATACACGTCGTCGTCCATGTGGCTCGTTTCGCCAGTTGTAGATTGGTACTGCGGTGGGTCACTCTGTTGGAGAGGATCAGCACGGCTCTGGCCGCTAGTGGACCCGCTCCTAAATCTTGATGCAAGACGACACATTCTTTTCATCGGAGACAAACACACATACTATAGACATGATTCAAGCTTCAAGCTTTTATGGGATCTAGTTGTGTGTTCGGCGCAGGAAGTTATCAGGAATATTATGACATCACTTTTGAATTAAAGGCCTAGAACTTGGACAACATGCCCATGATTTTCAAGCTTTGTAGTGGACACCAATCCAAGATGGTCAGCATCAAACACGTTCAAGATGGATAACAATGACGTTTGATTTATAAGAAAGAGAATTACAAACCTGAGAGACTATTTGTAATCGATCTGGAGATTACTAAATGCATTCTATACTCTGAAACCTTCAAAGGTTCATTGTAGATGGTGAAGTAATTGGGAGTAACTGTATAAGTACGCCCGTCCTCCGCCATCATTGAGAAGACAACGAACGGTACAAGCATCTGAGAGAACTCAAATTGTTCAAGATTCCATAATATCTCCTGTTTAAACCGCCTCGCGATCTAACGTACTTGCAACAATGACACCCAGCTCGACCAAACAGTGGCTCGTTACTTGTAACAACAAGGGCTTCGATGGCCTCGAGTCTCAGGAGGTGGCGATTCCTCAAATTGGCGAGACTGAGGTTCTCGTCAAATTAAACGCCGCCGCTCTCAATTACAGAGATCTGGTCATTGCAAAGGTAAGCAGTATATGGCTTTGCTTCACGCCTATTGATTGGAGGTTGGGCTGAACACATTGAAAATGGCTAACCTATTCAATTGAATAATATAGGGCACCTACCCTCACCCTAACAAACTTCCAGTTGTTCCCCTGTCTGACGGAGCTGGCGATGTTATTGAGGTCGGCTCCAAGGTAAGGCAGTTCAAGAAAGGTGACAAGGTAGCGACCGTGTTCCTCCAGAGAAGCCTGTACGGGCCCATGAATCGAGATGCGTGGCCCGGTGGTATCGGAGGTGTTCTTGACGGAACATTGCGCCAATACGCAATCTTCCCAGAGACCGGCCTTGTCAGATCCCCTCGGAATCTCACCGATATTGAGACTGCTACTCTGCCTTGTGCGGCGTTGACCGCTTGGAACTGCCTGTACGGACTTAAACAGGTCAAGCCGGGCGAAGTCGTCCTCACTCAAGGAACAGACGGTGTGAGCATGTTCGCGCTCCAGGTACGGCTAAGCGTTACATCTAAAGGTTGGAAGCCAAAAATCATTGTGAAGTTGCTAATTTAGCGGAATAGTTCGCCAAGGCGGCGGGTGCAACGGTCATCGCAACCACGTCTTCAGCAGAGAAAGCCGAGAAGCTCAAGAAGCTCGGTGCGGACCATGTCATCAACTACAAGGAGAACCCGAACTGGGGCAAGATAGCTCGCAGTCTAACTTTGAATGGCGAGGGCGTTGACCACATCATCGAAGTTGGAGGCGCTCAAACCATTGAGCAGAGCCTGGAAGCCATCAAGTTCGAGGGCGTTGTGACTATCATCGGCTTCCTCGCTGGACAGGACGTGAAAGCCAGTGTATTTGAGTGCTTCCAAAAGGTCTGCACCACCCGTGGCGCCGTTGTGGGTTCTCGGGCTATGATGGAGGAGATGGTTGCCGCTATTGAAGCAAACGACATCCATCCCGTTGTTGATGAAACCATTTTTACTTTTGAACAGGCTAAAGAAGCTTACCAGTACCTTGTAAGTCGCCTAAAACTTTCGGGGCACCTCCAAATAAAGTTGTATGCTAACGAAGGGCATGAAGTGGGACGCTAAGCACTTTGGCAAAGTTGCTATCAAAATTGAGTAACAATGAGGTTTGAATCTTACTTTTAGGCATACTTGAATGTCAACTGGCATGTGTGTTGGAGACTGTTAAATTGAGAAGGAGGATCATGCGCATAAAAGCCCTCGCGGTATGAGGTAGCATGCCATGACAGAGATACACAAGTCTAACACGCAAATTGATAAGAGAGGGTACCTAACTTGTTTTCCAACTCCATCGCATCTTGAAACTACGGTTTGTTGTATCAAACCATGTGCGCATATACGAAAAGCCCAATACGGGTACTCGTAACTGTATGTTAGATAAACGATATTAGTTTGATGCAATACACCTGGGGTTCATTGAGCAAAGAGTGATTCATGTTGTTGATTGAGTGATTCTACCCATTCCGGTTGAAGCGGGGTTCTGTTTTGTATCTACCCGTTCTTCCCGGTTTCAGCATATTGCAAGAATGCAACTAAGCTAGATTTCCTAGCATTTTATCCGGACGCAGGCGTCAATCTAACAGCAAATTGATAAGAGAGGGTACCTAACTTGTTTTCCAACTCCATCGCATCTTGAAACTACGGTTTGTTGTATCAAACCATGTGCGCATATACGAAAAGCCCAATACGGGTACTCGTAACTGTAAGCTAGACCCCGGTAACTCGATAATATAGCCTTGGAATTTAGTGGCAAGTTAGTGGTCATATGGCATGTTGGTGTTAGCGGTATGGGCTTAGGGCAGCACCTGCTCCTGCTAAGAGACATGGGTGTGAAGTGGCGTGCTAATTGACCATTCACCCACGGAGTGATCACGCTGCACCTAGTCCTGCATGTCAGCAAAAAGATGCGAGCTTGCCTAATCACGGAGCTCGCCTTGCCAGCCATTGGAAAGCTAGCGATCGCCAAGAGACAGTAACGACAAGGTACCCTCATCATTTCGAGGAAGGACAAAAATATCCCGTCGCTTAGGCAGTGAGAGAGTACAACTGTAGCAATATAAGTACAAAAGTTCAGACGGCTGTTCATCGGTGTTTGCTCTTCAGCACTCTGCACTATCAAAATTCCATAAAATATCCAACGAATCTGAAAGCCATGGCAGTTGTCCCTATTCAACACAAAGTGTCAGAAGAGCTAAACAGCGATAACCGCGATGTTGCAGATCTGTGGAAGGACGCGCTTAAGGCTTATAAAGGCATTGTCGGCTTCGACCTTGAACGCAAGTTTGATGATGTCCAAGGCATGATCAACCAAGGCACTAAAGAGATGGAAAACTTCCATAAATTTCGGCATAATGACAAAAAAGTTGACAAGTTGCGAAGCCTTTTTGCGGCGAATCTCGACTACATTGAGAAAGGCGCACAACAGCTCGTCTCGGCTGCTGTGCCAGCCTTTCCCCCAGCTGCTGCCATTGGGACAGCGGTTACTTTCATGCTGAGCGTAAGCAATAAGATTGTGTACCCCTAGCGATGCGAGACTTACGAGAGGGCTAGGCATGTCGGAAGGTTTCGGCTGACTACGACATTGTCATGGTCTTTTTCGAAGACATGAACAGTTTCTTGCAGCGAATCGTTATTTTAGAGACCAGGCTGCCAAAGTATAAGGCATATCAGAACTGTTTGATGGATGTCTTCACGTCCTTTCTTACTATGTGCGGTTTTGCGCACAAATACATTGAACTTGGGCGATTCAGTAAGTGAATTGTCTCTGCATCCTTGCTGCCGAGACTCTGTCGCCTTTTCCTGTCTTGTTGCTGTGACAATTTTGTGTTTATTTGTTCTGCGAACTAATCATACTGTTTCTCACGGTGCCTGGCATGCTCTATATTACCTGATCAATTTAAAGGCCCCTGGTCTCAGCTTTATGCCATGCACTTTATCCAGGACGGAGAAAGGCTAACTTTTGCAGAAAAATGGATCAGCAACCTAATCCAAGGTGAAGACAGCGAACTAGGAGGGGCTAGAAAGAAAATGGACTTGAGAATTCGTCGTCTGCAGGAAGCCACCGAGTATGCCATTCTGGGCAACACAGAAGAGATCCAGAAGATGACCTCTGAGCTGCAAATAAACCAACAGTCACATACTGCGATGCTCGAGGAACAAATGCAGGTCATGAATGTTGTCCGAGACACTACTGAGCATATTCGCAACGACATGGCCAAACTGCTCAGGGCGTTTGAGGACCAACAAAGAAAGGACCGCGGCAGTGAGCAAAGGATCAAAACTTCGGCTGCAGAACATAAAACACCACCATCAGCGAATGGAATTCGGAACACATTGCCGGAGGTGATAGGTGAAAATCATGAGTACCAGATTCTGAAAGAGACTGCTGTGGCCGATACATGCTCCTGGATCTTTCGGGAGCCTGAGTGGGAGAAATGGCTGAATCAAGATGCGGCGCAACATGCTGTTCTGGCCATCACTGGAAGCCCAGGCTCTGGAAAGAGCCATATTGCGTTATCCATATTTGAGAAGCTCAAACAAGAAGCCGAGAAAGATGCATCTAAGCATACATGTGCAGCACAATTCTATTTCCGCGAGCAGAACGAAAACTTATCCTCTTTCGTCAATGGCATTGCTACTGTCATCAACCAAGTGGCCGAGCAAAGCCCACCGCTCTGCGAATTGATATACGCTGAGATTGTCAAGGATAATACCGATATCAACTTTTGGAGCCCCCTTGATCTCATTCAAAAGATCCTTGGTGTAGCATTCAGTAAGACATCGAAGAATCGCCTCCTCTTAGTATTCGATGGTATCGACGAGATCGATGAAGATTATCTTCCCGAGTTCGCACAGTTCTTGAATATCTTGAATGAGGATGAATTGAGAATCTCTTGTGTCTTCACCGCCCGACCTGAAATTGCAATTCAGGGTTCAGAGTCAACTCCGACACTAAGTATTACAGTAACAAAAGAAAAGCAAATGGAGGACCTACGAACAGTCATATGGGCTCGTATGAATTCTTTAGACCATCTCAAGTGGTTCAGCCGATACGTTCAGCAACGGGTGGCTGACAAGTTAGAAGAATCAGCACCAAGTAAGTAAACCATACGGGTTATCGATGGCAAAGCTAACCATGTAGGCCTTCTCTATGCCGAACACCTGCTAGGGAAACTCAATGCACTTGGAAGAGAGGGTGCAGTAATAAGAAGTCTAGAAAGGCCTCTGCCGTCTACTCTTCACGAGTTGTACGAAACATCCATAGAAGAATGCATTCGCCGTACTGAATCCAGTTATCGCGAACTCGTTGTCAAATTGCTTCATTGGACGGCATTTTCGTTCAGGCCTTTGACACTTGACGAAGTAGTTTCATTACTGAGATATTGGGTCGGGTCTAGCGAATTCGATATTGAGGATATTCCGGCACCATTTGCAAAGATCCTCCAAATTGGTGGTGCTGATTCTGACGCGGAAAGTCGAGCAAAGATGGAATATCGCGGTGGGTGGAGCACTGCTGTCGCTGAACTGGATACCTCTCAGAAATCTTCCAGCTCAGACGGCATCTACGATGACGGAGCCCTTTCTATCAAGTTCAAAGAGCGATCAATGCGAGGCTTCTATCTTGCAGAACCTACAACTCCGACAAAAACTCATCTTCAGCCCTCAGAAGTTCACCGCCAAATGTTCCTTGACTGTGCTAGACTTATATGGCCAAAAGAGTTTGATCGCACAGAAATCGATGAGAACCTTAGAGAATATGCTGTCAGCCACCTTATCACTCATTGGCGCAATATCGACTTGGAGAAGCATGACGTGCAACAAAGAGTTGAAGCAATGGAGGCTCTGGCTTCAACTTTTCTTGATCTGAAGTCTTTCGCAATGGTCCAAGAGTCTAAGGAGCCGATATACAAGGAACACATCAACGAGGAGTTCTTTGAGCAGCTCGCAAAGTGGAGTAACATTCTTAATGTCGTCGGAACCCAGCTCAGCACAGATGCAGCAGAGTGGTGGAATGAGGTTGCTACTCGTCCTCAAAACTGCCTTCTTCATCTTATCCAAGGGCATATACGCAGACTATCTTTTGCTACAGATCTTAGAGATGTCTGGATCTCGTATCTAGCAGTAAGATCGGCTCTAACAGCTGTAAGTTTTATCTCTCCGCCTCTTGCCTCCCTCTTTCACATTTCCTTGCGAAGAGCTAACTAAGAGTTTTCAGGTTCACCAGGATACGATCTTAATAGACCAAGCAAGGAAGAATTTTGAGTCAGAACTCGGGGATACCTCTGATTATCTTGATGATAAACAAGCAATTCTTGGTATTGAGGGCCTCTTTAAGGACGTTCAGCATGGTTCAAAAGGTTATCACTCTCTCGCGTCTCTTCTAATCTATTTCGAGCAAGTAAAGCCTGCAGAGGTCACTTGCCAAAAGGCCATTGATGCCTCCCAGACAGCACTGGAAAAGGTGGAGTCACTCCAACTTATGGCTCGGGTCCACCGGAGAACCAACCTGCAAGCCGCATATGAGGATATACTAGGTTGTCTAGAACTCCTCGAAGATGAAGATGTGCCTACATTACTACGTCGTACGGTTTACGTGACAAAGGCCAGAATCGAAACCGAACTTGGGAAGCGCGATGAAGCGGCGGCCTCGTACGCGAAGGCAAGATCGGTTGACCCGAATGGACTCGCCACTGGTGATGTTCTTGAAGAAGAGCTTCAGCTGTTTGAGAAAGTGCCCGGAAAGAAAGTGTTTATGAGTACTCTGAAAGGCTGGAGCGCACTCGAGCGGCTGACCTGGCTTTGCTGGCAGTACGATGTCCAAAGTCACGAACGAGTACTTCTTCCCTTAGATGTGGCCGTCGAAACAGGAGAAACCGCCTTCATCATCGAAATGTATCAAGAGTCGATTAAGTATCTGGATAACGTTAACGCGGCGGCACCGATGCGAGTCGATCTAGCATACTTCCAAATTCACGTTCGCGGTGACCTCGAAGCTGCTCGGAAACTACTCGACGAAGTTTTGGACAGCGGATCCACTGGATGGCCTTACGCTGTTACTGGCGAGAGCCCCGATAAGACCTTGAGTCGTGCCATAAACATTCAAAGCGAAGTTCTGTATCGTCTATTCCAAGATTCGTCAGATGTCAAGTATAAAATGGAACTTCTTGCGTCACTTGAAGGCCTCCTGACGCGCAATCTTCCCCTCGACGTACCACCCATCTCAAACACATCTCTTCTCTACCACCACATTATCCAGGCTCGGATGTATTTCAAGCTGGGGCCGACCATCAAGTTCCAGGAGACTCTTGAGAGTGTGATCACTGCTTCTATCGATGCCTTAAATGACGAAGTGAGTTGGAACGACTGGGAGAATCTGATGCGACTAGCAACCTCTCTCCAAATCCTTGGAGGGTGTATCAGAAATGGGAATAAGCTTGAAAGAATGGCTCAAATTTTGCTCTCTGCCCAATTCTGCCACCTTGAATCCGCAACTGGGAGTCAGGAAGAAGAGACTAAAGATGAAGGCGGTAACGACGATAAAGACAACCAAGGTTTGAACAAACGTAATGAAGAGGGTGGGAAGCCAATCAACGAGGGTGACTTGGACGACAATGCTGATCAGTGGTGTTTTGGGGACTGTGAACCCAGAGTCAAATTTCTCTGGTGGGGAGAGCGGACTGCGTACCGGTGTCTGGTCTGTTTCGATTGTTTCCTTTGCGAAGACTGTTACCACAAAAGAAAGGCCAGCAGCAATTGTGCAGAACGCAAAAAGGCAACAGTTCTGTGCGCAGGTGATCATGAATACATCCGAGGCCCCATCAAAGGTTGGAAAGGAGTGGTAGGAGGAAAAGTATTGATTGAGGGTGAAGAAGCGGTGGAATTCAGCGCCCTTCTCCAACAAATCGAGGAGATATGCAAAGAGGCCTGGGAGTCTTTCTGGAAGAATTAGGATCGACTCTTGAACCCGAGCAAGTTATCGAACTCAACATATGGAGACATCTGCTATTCCCGCGTTTTGGTGAAACCACAACTGACACTACCATGCCCTTGGCCGATGGAGTTGGCTGAATGATGGATGCAACCACAAACGCTTTCCACCTTATTCTTTGAGTAACCGTTAGCTACTGGAAATCTTATATTTGCCCACTATCGCCGCTGGTGCTTGTTGTTGCCGATATTATCATCCTCAGTATTGCCCGTCTCGAGCTATGTGCAGCTTGGCCTTACAGAATTGCCATCCTCGAGGGAGACTCCAACCAGACGAGTGCGTTTGTTGTAATATCTACAGGTAGCAACACTGCAGTCCACCTTTCTTACCTCTTGCTTGGGCTCTCTGGGGGAAGCCAAGATCAAGTCCTTCAATGACGTCCCAGGCGCTTGGATGATTTGCGGATCCGTTGATGCTGGATGCTTGGCGCCGCACCTCTTCCAGACCGAGTTCATGCGAGAATTAGCCATGCACAGGAGTACGAGTACGATTCGCACTATCATCAAAGACAGTATGAAAGACAAGACCCTTGCCAGACTGAAAAGCTGAGGCGAGAGTGGCTAACTAACGAGCGATGATTGCCAAGTTATTAGTCTCGTCGGAAATCGGTAGCTTCTGCTCAGTCGCACTAAGGCCGTGAGTAAAGTCGACAATTTGCTCTGAGCCAGCAACAAGGATATTGGAAAGGGGTTTCTTCTGAGCCATAGTGTTGAGGACGCATTCGGTAAGCCGCAGATGTCTACTGCATTTGATTAAAGATAAGCTAAAGGGGGGCGGTGCAGAATTGTTGAAGTGACTTACTTTCTCGGAAATCCGGCTCCTTCGGTATTTAAGTGTATTGACTGAGACTCGCATCTCATTATTGAGCGGGAGGATTCGATTGTTGAACCCATTTTCTCCTTTGGGGAAAGGTTTGCTAAATCAACAGATACCAGAAAAACCATCATTTATAAAGAAAACGAGTGTGTCTATAATCTATTCTAGTCATGAAAGAATGTCAGCATCGCTTGTGTGCTCGATGCATGCCCATCAGTAACTCCAAATACACCATTCCATATAATCCCATGTCTAATATCAAAATCAAGTAAAGATCAGACTCCAACGCAATGCAAAACACAACCATATTTACGCCATAGCAAGTACGTAGACAATTTTTAAAAGGTGTATCGGAAATCAGAAGCATCGGTCTCCTAGAGCAAGCGAAAGCAAGATTCGTCAGCAGGTGAAGTCTTTTTGAAGGCTTCGAGGAAACACAACTTACTTCCGAGGCTTCCAACTCAACCTCACCACGGTCGGCCCGGCAATTCCAGTAGTAGAAGTACGCACTTAGGGCAAGAACTACAATAATGTTCAAAACTGCGCATCCTAAGCAAGTGCTAAGACCCGGAAGGTATCGTGGCTTGTCTTGGCTTCTATCCAGATGTTAGTACCGAACAAGGAGATACAATGGTGATTCAGGATAATTTGTAATATGTATCAAAAATAGGTAGGTTGAAAGTTCGTAGAGCAAACGTCTTACCTGAAAACCATCGAGCCCGCAATTCCTCCAATACCACCAAAAGCGACAGTCAAGCCACTTGAGAAAGCTCGCTTCCACTGCCCGCGAATGTTATTTGCTTGGTATGCCATTACTACTGGTATGGACGAAAATGACCCAGCAGTGATGAGAAAAACTCCAACGTAGCGCACAGCCACGTCGCCATGAAAACCAATCAACACGGTGCCAACAATAGCGACAACCATGTCACCAATAATGATAGGGCCTCGCATCATGTAGTAATCTCCAAGCCAGCCGGAAATGTACATAATAATTGCTGCAAAGAGATAGGGCGGAGCAATCAAAATCTGGGCTTTGCCTGTGCTGAAACCCATGTTCTCTTTGAGAATGATTGGGAGGAAGAAAGATAAGCCTATACCGATCCATGATATTAGCGGGAACGCATACTTGAGTTGAGATAATGATGGGTGCGATAGAGTTGAAAGGAGTAAGAGCTCACCAAAGTTAACAACCGCTTGGTTGAAGTATATCAAAGCCATAGCCCAGACCTTGACGTCGGCACCACCCCGGATGAACTTCTTGACACTGAAAGCCGGTAACTTCGCATCACCTCGATCTGCCTGAACACGCGAAACGACCCACGCCGTTTCCTTTTGAGAGAGAAACGCCCATGTTTTTTTCTGAGCATCGGGAAATCCAACCAGAAGAAAATAACCTAGAACGCCAAGAATGCAAGTGATGACACCTTCCATCAGGAAGATCCAAGACCAGCCAGTGAGGCCACCCTTCCCGCCTAGTTGCGTAAGCTATTGAGAGTCAGTTAGCTATATTCTCAGAGCCAATATCTCAGCACATCGCCACAACAGAGATTATGCTCCGTAGATCCGTGGATTGATAATGCTTGTTTAGTGTTGATTACTTACTCCGAAGGCCAAAATCCCGGAAAATGCAGTGGCGAGGCACACCACTATGTAAAAGGCCGAATATCTTTTGCCAACTTCATCTTCGCTAGAGTTAGTATTCCGAGGCACTTGTCATACAGCAGACTTATCTCCACTCACAGCGGGTGTACCAAGTACTGAGAAGGTAAACACATGTGGGGAAGAACCCGGAATCCAGTGCACCCAGTATGACTCTCAGCGCGACCAACTGACCCCAATGGTTGAGAAAGCCCATAGCAATGACTATACCTCCACAAAGCATTGTGATTCCCGTGAAGTAGGCTCTCGGCCCAATGGTTCGGGCAAGAACAATCGATAATGGCTGAAATGTGGTGTACGTTGTGAAAAAGACAAGGCTCACGATTGACTAAAGTTCTCTCGTTAGCATCTGAGAGTATATGCTCACTCGGGCAATGTTCCCTGCAGCCATGTCGTTGACTCACATATCTGTTACCAGTGAGCTTCAAATCCTCTGTCATTCCAGCGACAGCAGCAGAGGGTAGATTTGAACGATCGATAACGGAAAAGCAGTACAAAAGCCCGACAGTAGCTACGACTCTAATATCAACCCGTCTCATGATTCTCTTTTGCTCTTCTGGGGAGAACTCTTCGGAGGTCATCGTCACTGTTCTGTCAAGGTCGCTCGTTGAATGACTGAGGCTGTTTTCGCCCTGCTTGTCGTTCGAGGTCGACATTTTGTTCAATGTTTGATGCTTGATTTGTTACTGGAAAGGTTTGTTGTGTGGCAATATCAAACTGAGAACATGAGCCAGGCGCTCGTCGATATTTATCATCTGAGTTGAAAGTACAAATGTTTCAAGGGCAATTTTTATTAGCATCAGACTTTGATCTTTTCTCGCTTGTCGTAGTTTCTCGGCTTTGACTGATCGTGATGGAGCGTGGCGATGCCCTCATGTGTTTTACTAAGACACATACTCAAAACGCATCTTCTTGGTGGGCGCCGAATCATCGTGAGTCGGGCACCGAATAAGCGACTATGGAGCACTTAAATTTGGCAACCTCGGCGCTGGACATGCTGAAGCGGGGGCTTTCGGACAAATTTTGATTCTAGGGTCTTCCAAATTTGGCTTGGCTCAAGCTACTAAGGGTTTCCCCTGCTACGACGGATAGCGTGCTTGTGATGTTTCTGCAAAATCAGTCATTCAGAGACGAAATGTCTGGCCTTGGCAAGGTCTGCCATCATGTGAGCGAAGGCGGGTTCCTGAACACTTCCAAATCGCGATGGCATGGAGGTCCTTCGGCTAAACCGCTTTGGGCGCTTTATTAAGCAGAGCGTCCAGAATAGCAATCGAAGATGTGCTAACTTGTCTCGATCAGCTTAGTTAACGATTTGCTATTCTTTGGCTTTTGGCGGACTATGACTAAGTAGTGGGGAGAGAATTGTCAACAAGCGTGACGGATAAGTAAGCACCGAGAAAGTGGAGAAAACATCAAGGTAGCTCCAGACATCGGCGATGAACTAGACGACTTTGCCGCGGGATTTAGCAAAGTGTTGGGGCGAATCCGGTGTCGGGAAAGTATTGACAATTGCTGTCAAAACCCTTGTGAGGTTGAAGGATTGTTAAAACTGGGGGAAGTATACACATGCCCACGTTGACGGCGACTCGGAAGTCCCTGCTGCAGGTTTCCCGGTAGATGGGACGATAGTCTTCTGCAGATCAATCCTGCGTGTCGGACTTCCACACAACTGGCTGGGTTACTGTAGGTCATAGTATTGTTATCATTGTCAACCACCGAATTTACTCCCAACACATGGCAGCAAGCGTCTCTTTCAAGACCACTGTCGGTTTGGTATTCCCAAAAAAAGATCCTTAGGGCTGACGTTCATGCAGCATGCATGCGGACAGGGTAGGGGTTCTCCATGGAATCGACGAACTAATCTGAGAGATGACACGCACGGCCCCCAAAAGCCATCGCGAGCCAGCTCTGTCTTTACTACTATCCTAGCTTCGTCAAGCAGACCAGGGTGGTATAGTAAGCAACTATCAGTATCCAAATTTAGTTCAAGATACAGTCTTGTTGCGACCAGGGATGAAGAGCAGCTTGTTGGCTCACCGCAAAATTGCCCCAATTAATAGTTTTACCTTGCGAAGAGCGGCTGAACATTTGAACACTTGTCCCCTCTACCTGCATGGATAAATAGCAACAAGCACTGCACGGGCCCATTGGAACGGACTCCTGAGTTTTCTACCTTATTCAACTCAGAAGAAAGACGCCTCACCCATCACAGCATGAACTAAATGCTTTGCAGTGATGGAATGATAGACAAAAACATAAACTATGTCAGTTCTGATTGTGAACACATCTCAAATACCGCATACATCTGGCTAGGAAAAAACAATTGGCTTAAAGGCATGGCTGCTTGCCTCTTCATTTATTTTTCCCTTTTGGCGACCCTTAATGTGCGATCTCCAAGGTTTACCTTGACCCCATCACCTAAGGCGCCCTGTCCTGGAGACAACCATGTGGCTTCACCGCCCGAGAGTCAGCTCAAAGTGTTTATTTGGTTGTTACCAATTATTGAACACCATGTAGGACCTGATTCCAGACCGTTGAGGAAGGTATCGGATCGGAGTTTCGGCCTCCCCAATGTGGGTATTTAAGCCCCTGTTACCCCGCATTGGCCCACGCATTTTCGCCTTTGCGCGTCTTTCTGAAGATGGCGTGTTCTGCGACTCAGCTACAACTCTTCCAACGGCACGCATTGTTGTGACCAAAAAAGGCTGGACACTTGTTCTGCTTTTCTTCCTTAAAAGAACTTCATGAATTTTCATCTTATGAGGTCTCATCATGGTAGTTGACGAAGAAGAAACCCAACGCTATTTCACAAGAGGTCGACTTACTCGTGGTCGAGGCTTAAGGAAGACAACTGGATGGTATTCATCGCCTTTTCTAATCAGATATGACAGAATTACATGGTGCACCTGCTGAAATTATTCCTCTCACAGTGCCACGTGTCGTCGCCGTCACGTTAAATGTGATGAGAAGAAGCCTGTCTGCAGCGGTTGTGAGAGGACGAAACACCATTGTACTTATGATCCGCCACGTCCGCCCAACAGACAACAGGCCCGTGTTTTGAACCAGCGTCATAAACAGAGTGAAAACAGCAATGCACTAAGACAGCCCAGATCAACGCCGGATGCTCAATCAGATAGTCCCAGTGAGCCGACAAATCTCCCACTAGCCGCCAAGCCAACTGATGAGCAACCACAACCGAGCACGAGCGAACTTCTTTCGAATATCATTATTGATGGTGGCGTGGTCACTGGCAATTCACCGACTCTTGCAAACAATGAAGTTTTGAATTTCCAACAAGAATCCCCCGTACAGGTTTCGACAGAAGCAACAAGCACAAGCATCACCCCACATGCTTCAACGACCACAAGCAGTTCTTTTGGAGCCAATTTGGAGAATGCCACGGCAATATGGGTTGACCTGTTGTTACAAGATGCTGCCATTCAGGAGCTTGATTTGGCCAACTTCGACGTCGATACAGAGAGTTTCAATGTTCTTGGAAGCTCGGTCGTGAAGTCACCAGTAGTTAGAAGACCTTTGCCGAGGCTTGCTGAAAACGGCTCACCTCCAACTCCGTGCACATCCAACTCTTACTTGCTTGAAAGGGATTCGAACCTAAATGATTTTCACCAATTTGAAAAGCAAAATTGGTATTCGAAAAACGCTTTGCAAATCTCGCGGCACGAACATAACGTTTTTCAAAATTTTGTAAAGCACATCAGTCTATGGGTGAGCATATTTGTTACTCTTCCTAACACTCTTAAGTCCATTGACACATTTTCCTCGGACTCAGATGGACTTTTTCGATCCAAAAAGACCATTTGGGACTCATGTTCCTCAGCTCGCTGTGAGTTTCATTCCTAAGTTGCTAGTTTCGGGCATCAGGGCTAACCAAAGCGTTTTCTCATACTGTAGATGCATAATATTGGCCTTATGAACGCAATTCTCGCACTCTCAGCGCGTCATCTATCCTTGAATACTTACTCTGGTGACAAAAGTACTCAAGATCCAAACGACGCATTAAGATACTACTACAAGACTCTTCATTATATTCAAGAGGCGATGCAATACGACTCATACAAGACGAGTCTCGAACTACTGGCTACCTCTTCTATCGTGTCCGCCTACGAAATGCTAGACGGATCCAGACAAGACTGGGAGAGACACTTGAAGGGCGTCTTTTGGATACAACGCTCTCAAGTAATCCACGGCGACTCAATGGGATTGAAGCAGGCAGTCTGGTGGGCGTGGCTTTGCCAGGATGTCTGGGCCGCTTTTCGTGAGAAGCGGCGTCCGTTCACGTTCTGGAAACCACTGAAGACATTCGATGAACTGGATCCCTACGAGCTTGCCGCTCGGTCCGTCTATATATTCGCCCAGGTTGTAGGGTTTTGCTCACATGAGGATATTGAAGCAGGGAAGCGCGACCCCCTTGCTAGGATCGCTGCAGCAGATGCGCTCAAAGATAGATTGGAAGACTGGAGGCAACATCTAACAGCAGAATTTCAGCCCCTTCCATACGCCACTTGCGCTGATAATGTCTTTGAACCCATTTGGATACACCCACCCGTGTTCGGTAAGTCCCTCGATGACACTGACACTACCCTTCGGGGCATTCATTAACATTCTCTAAAGCGGTAGCGTTTCAAATCTACTATTGTGCGCATATATTACTGCTCCTAAATTCCCCGCTGCTAGGGGGCTTAGAGCAATATACCCGGCAACGAACGCGATTGATGGAATGTGTGAAGAAGGTGTGTGGGATAGGTATGACACTGTCGGACTACCAGTCAAGTATCATGTGCTCTCAATGTTTATTCATTGGTTTGTCTTATCTCAACACTCCTGTAGCACCCAGGCTCTGACTCTATCATACAGCCGGCATACCCATCGAAAGCAGCAAGGAACGCACCTGTGTTCTTGAATTGCTAGAAAACTGCCGCCAGCGGTCGGGCTGGCCGGTTAACCCTCTGAGCGAAGAACTTAGAGCACATTGGAAAGCCTAAGATGCGGGAGAAAACCGGAGTATTTAGCCATCTATGGATGACAAGTTTGAGTCCCACGACAGAAGGCGAGCCCTCCGTATGCTAAACGGGCTTGCGCTGTTATTGTATGTGTTCGCGTCCTAGATGCAGTTTTGGGTAGGCTATTGTTGCAACACGTCGGGCGTAAATAAGCCATGCTAGCTTCATTTGATCCCGACAACTTCAACGAAGAAAAGGTAGTTGGAGATGTAGTGCGCATCCTGGAGTCAAAATAACGATAGCAAGAAGGATGATTTACGTAACAATTGGAAGAAACAAGCATTGGGGTTGGTACTACTTGGTCACAGTTGGCGGAATTGGTTCCTCTGCGGGCAAAGCTACTGCTACTTAAAGATATAAAACAGCAGATCAGGGGCTATGTCAGTGGTTTCATTGCAAAACTCTTGTTTTTGTAACATGTATCACTTACGAAAAAGTTTAAACCCTTGCGTTACATCATGAACGGTGCTCTGGAGCATTTACTCTACTCATCTGACTCAAGAGTTCCTCTGTTCCAAAGACTATAAATCATCTGATCTTCTCATCTAATATCGATGCTCATATTGCTACTTACAACAACTTGAGCTTTATCAACCTTAAAATACTTAATCAACATATCCAGTTAAGAGTCCCAAGCACTGTGACCTCTCCCCATATTAGCCAAGTAAGCAAACCTAGCCCATTTCAAAATTTCACTGGGTAATAATCTTAACAATCTTCCCTTTAGCTACAAGCCGACTTCGCAATGCAAGCCAAAACTCTCATTTGGACTCTATTCCTTGCTACGGCTAGCACAGCCACTATCATTGGTGCAAGGTCTGAGACTGCACTTCGGATGTTTGAGGAGCGGGCTTGTACAGTATGCGGCTCAACTCAGAATTGCTGTGGCTGCTGTCAAGAGGGCGCCTGTTGTAATTCTAAATCTTGTGGCTGCGCCTAACGAGTTACTATACGCGGCAAATCGGAGAAGCATTTATGCCAGAATTCCAAGCACCTTTTGCATAGTCTGTTCCTCAATCAATGTTGTCATACTTTCTTATCAATTTCTCCTCCTGATCAAACCATACAGGAACTTATCTCTCCCCAAACCAATTTATTTCTTCTCTCCCTCGCTTTAAACTATGTTTAAGCCCATTTGTAAAAGCCTCCCGAGTATTCTTGAGATCAAGAACGACTTCAGTGTACCAGTCTTTGGTGATGACCTGCGATAGCGGGCATGGCCCATAACACATATACCCATTGCAGACAATACTGCCGTGCACATGAGGTTCTACTCATTCTTTCTGTATGCCTGATCAACTTGTCGAATGTTAATTTGATGAGTGGTATGCAGCGCGTAAAACTCGCAATTTTACTCACAGGCTTGGTCATGAAGGATTAGCGTGAGTCGGTATGTATCACCAACCTAGGTAGGGAAACATTTTAAACACATAGACTGACCTATAAGTAGGTATTACGACTTCATCTTATCTGAGGAGTTAAATTCTGATGCGAGCTCCTCTTTACTCGATAGAATTCATTACTGAATTCGCGAGAATTATGTGATTCGAATTTATTCTCCCAATTTATTCAGGCAAATATAATTTGCCCGGCCTCCAAGGTTGTTTTCTTTTTTCTTTTGGTTTTTTTTGTGAAGCATAGGGCGTCGTTCATCACGCCAGGGCTGTTGATGGACATTGAGAGATTTCGACTCCGCTCCGGGCAGACCTGCAGAGAAGCCAAATTACCCAGTGTCAAAGGGCTTTAACCCATGATACATTTGCAATGTGAGACGCGAAACTGATTATGGCAACGGCAGCTGCTGGGAGATGGCTTAGTGCCAAGTATTGTACCTGCATGTTTCGAAAAGGAGACAGACCAAACGTCACGGGCTCAAGCGGTTGTTTTCTAGAGCGGCAAGTATGGTGATGCTTATGGTCTACGGAGTACATAATCTGGCATTCTATGTCTCAGCCGTTACTAGCACTAGAAACACAAAAAGTACCAAGAGAACAAACACGGGCAAAAAGGTTTTCCGGAACGGGGAATTGAACCCCGAGCCTGACGGAGCTCTCAGATGAGAGCGTCAAATGTTGACCATTACACCATTCCGGACTGGTTAGCGGATTTTATAATGCATCCACTTATGGAGCACGGAGTCTGTAATGGTGGGACAAGATTGTGGATGGGACACCGCAGCTAACTCTGGCAGTGCCAACCACACGATCAACTACGCAGCAACATCTTTGAATGACTTGAGGTTGTCCTTACATCTTGTTGCTTTGTTATCAAAATTCTTCCTGTATAGCTGGTCGCAGCTTGTTTATAGAGTATAAAGTCGTCAACTTCAAGCCAGGAGAAGCTTACTATTACGAAACTTATTATATCGTCTATCTATATATGTTACGACCCGTTAGATACACCTAACAGGACCTACTCGGTTGGGCGGTTATGACAGGACTTTGTATGCAGGGCCACGGGAACAAAAGGTAACCTCTCGGAACGGAAGAACTATAGAACGGAACAAGTCACGTGATGAATCATTCTAGGTCAGAATGATCCAAGAAGAGTTGGGGGCCAACGGATCATGTTCGATCAATATGATCTCCAACGACTACAGACAATACGTGTAGATAGACTCCTATATAGACCAGGACTTGAGTACCTGCTCAAGCCCTCTAGATAGTTCTTCAGCAATCAACTTGTGATTCATCCTCGAATGACTTTCAGCTTACCTCTCAGTATTGTGAATACTAAGAACCTCGTTACCATAGTGTAAGACTGATCACCTTACCCTAACCCTACGATCTACCAGAACGACCTCTACGAACCAGTGTTAGTCTCTTACTGCACCTTCTGTTAGCAGAACCCTACTGTCAGATAGCTGGCCGTAACACTTTGATTGCTCCTGTTCAGTAAGTTGCCCTTTGAGACTAACGAACAGTATAAGACAAGATGTCTTCGCACGGAACTACCGAAAACCCTACTCCTGGAACCTCGTCCACGTCCGAGAGACGTATTCCCCAGAATCTGGCCCAAGAGATTCAAGACCAGGAAATGAAGGAGGAATCCGATAGCGATGACGACAATGAAGAACTTAAGCGGCAACTTGAGCGGAACAACAACGAGCTCAGGGAAATGAAAAACCTGTTCAACCAGAACGTCAAAGCCCTCAAGGAGCTACAGGAACAAGCCCGCCGCACCAAAGAACTAGAGAAGGAAGTCACAACCCTTCGAGCTGCCGCGAACGTCATATCAGCTCCTGTCGAAGGAAGAGAACGCCTTAAGCTCAACACCCCTACCACCTTCGACGGAACCCCTGGACAGCTCAAAGGATACTTGGTACAGATACGGACCTACCAAGCCTTCCACATCAACACGTTCCAGAACGATACCGAACGTGTCGTCCACGCCGCCACCTTCTTGAGAGGGAAGGCCCTCGCTTGGTTCGAACCCCTCCAACAAGAATGGCTGGACACCCCTATCGAGAGATACAGTCAAGAAGTGAAGGACATCTTTTTCAGCTTCAGTGGATATGTTAAAGCCCTTCAATCTCTCTTCTTAGACCCCGATGAGAAAAGACAAGCAGAAAGAGAACTGGCGAGCCTACGACAAAACAAATCAGCTACAATGTACGCCGCAGAATTTCGACGACTCGCAGCTAGACTCGACATGACCGACGAAAGCAAAGTCTTCGCTTTCTACCAGGGTCTCAAGGACGACGTCAAGGACGAAATGGCCAAAGTGGACACGCCACCTAGCTTCCTTGATTATGTCGAATACGCCATTAAGATTGACAACCGACTGTTTAAACGACGCAAGGAAAAAGGAGAAAAACGTCAAACAGCCAACTCAGGAAAGAAATACCAATGGCAACCCCAACACAAGTTCAACAAAAACCAGAACAACAGGAACAACAATCAGCAGAGCACCGCACATGGACAACACAGCGGACCCATGGACCTGAGCGTCGCGCAAAAAGACAAACCCAGACGCAGAGAATTCAAATGCTACAACTGCGACAAGCCAGGACACATGGCCAGACACTGCACACAGCCTAAGAAACTTACGGCAACCCCTAAGCAAGCCAACGCTGCAACCAAAATCCCTAGCCACGAAGAAAAGGGATGGACAGCCTGCTATGACAATGATTGCACCACGCACAGGCATGCAAAAGAGAATAGTGGATGGTACCCTCAAAACCCAGCAGGACGATCGGGATACGACACCACCAACATACCCAAGGCCATTGCTGTGATAGACCGATACACCGGTGGACCGGATTACACTAAGCAGCGACAAGAGCCACTCGACGACTAGGAACAAGCGAAGAAGGCCGCGGAACTCAACAACGCCTTCCAAGATGGTAGCATTGTGTACCAACCGGGACTCTTATGGGACATCCCACGCCTCGCCAACTATCGACAGACGAATGAAGTAAACACCCCGGAAAGTCTCTCAGAAGAAGAAGCCAGGAAACTCGAAGAAGAAAACGAGACAGCCATCAAACGGATACAAGACGCCATCAACTACACGATGCAAATTCGAAACAACAGCGAAGTTGGAGACACCCTCCAACACATGCGGAAAACCCGAGACCGCCGCATCGCACTACGCGGAAACACCCGAGGACAGTATCAACTCAAGTACAAAGCAACCCAATTTGTCTACCGACCCCAAAACGATGGAAAGACGGAACGAACCCTCGCGGTAGCCAGCAAATACGCCCGCAAAGCCACCGAGCAATTGGATGAAATGCTGAGACAACAACAATTCAGGGACGCTAGCACCCAGACCCGAGTATACCAAGCAAAGGACAACCTAAGCTAACGATGGAGCTCACTATATACCACGGTAGCCAGCGACTCGACCTTTGAATTGCCACAAAGAACCCGCGCTACTCCTCAACCTATCTCGGAATGGGCTGAAGACGTCGTAGACGGACCACCCTCGGCGGAAGTACGTCCACAAGGAACGTCGATAGACGATACCGACCTGGAAGACGCAGAAGAAGAACACCATCTCGACAGAATAGAAAAAATTAAGGAAGTACTAGAATACAAATACATCGACCCCCAAGACGACTGCTAACAGATCGCCTTCTATGCAGAAGAATATCATAACAAAATCCCTATAACAATCATACAAACCCGGGATGAAGAAATATTCTTAGAAGACGATCCTAGGATTACGACATAGCACAGAGAATACAAGGAGATAGCATAGATCTACTGTATCTTCGATCACTGCGCCTACTATCTCTCAAAGAAAGTAGAAAACGAACTATACCCTAAAAGAAAAGAAGAACTGCGAATCCGCAGAGCCTATGAGGAATAAGAACTCTCATATTGGGAAGTACGGGGAGAACCCGGAGAATGGAAAACCAACAACGATGGAATAGCATTCCTACGACCCAGCATCGAATACCCTTAGAAGTGTGTGAACCACTTCACGGGAGTCTGGTGGAATTGCAGGGAAGACCTATGCAAACTCCACTACATTCCAAAAAGCGAAAGTTGGAGATTCCGACAACAAGAACTAGATAAGCAAGGACAGGACGGCGAGACGCCCAGCCCACCTCGTCTAGGAATCAGAGAAAGTAACCTTGGCAGAGACCGAAAGAAGGGCGAGAAGGCCCTCTACTTAAAAAACTAGGAGAGCCGCCTTGTCCGGGACACATGGCGAGCTCCCCCAGCAAGTCCCTATGTGCTACATTCGACGACGACGCACAAATGAAGATCACAGTAAACCTGGGCGGATACACCACACAGGTCCTGATAGACTCAGGAGCCCAAGGAAACTTTATCGCACCCCGAATAGTGCAACAGCGAGAAATACCATGGAATCAGAAGCAAAACCCTTACCGACTAAGGAATGTAGAAGGGAAAGAAGTCGAGTATGGCGGAGGCAGCATTGATCAGGAGACAGCGCAACTCCCTTTGCTCTACCATGGCCATCAGGAGCTTATCAGCCTCGACATCACGGAGATAGGAAACCACGACGTTATCCTCGGAATTCCATGGCTACGAAGACATAACCCACAAATCGATTAGGTTACCGGCCGAATAAAATTCAATCCAGCCTCTGAGAAGCACTCGACGAAGGCCTCATGCGGATTACTAGCAGCAACCAGAGCAAGACCACGCCTGATGCTAAGGATAAAAGACATTGGCACTAGGACGCTAGCAGCCACGACGATTGACAAAGTCACGGAAGATCCAATGTCAAAGATACCTGTTGAATACAGGGTCTACAGCAAACTCTTTGCACCAGAACTCGAGACCGGATTACCGGAACACAGCAAGTGGGATCACAAGATCGAAATTAAGGAAGGACACGAACCCACCTTTAACAAAATATACCCACTCAACCAAGAAGAAATGAAAGCCTTAGACGAATGGCTTGACGAAAATCTTGCGAAAGGATTCATCAGACCTTCGAAATCACCCGCAGGATACCCCGTACTATTCGTACCAAAGAAGAACGGGAAGAAAAGACTTTGTGTCGATTATCGACGACTCAACGATATTACGATCAAAGACTGTTACCTACTGCCCCTCATATCGGAACTAAGAGACCTACTCTACGAGGCCCAATGGTTCACAGCCTTGGACCTTAAAGGAGCCTACAACCTTATCCGAATTGCAGAAGGAGATGAGTGGAAAACAGCCTTCCGAACGAGAAGAGGACAGTTTGAAACGTTAGTCATGCCATTTGGACTCACCAACGCACCGGCTACATTCCAAACTATGATCAACCAAGTACTACGGGAATATCTGGACAAGTCTGTTGTTGTGTACCTCGACGACATCCTTATATTCTCCAAAACGTTGGAAGAACACAAGAAGCATGTCCACGAGATTCTCAAAGCACTCGAACAAGCGAAGCTACTTGTTGAACCAGAGAAGAGTCTGTTTCACAAACAGGAAGTAGAATTTTTAGGGTTCACAATCACGCCAGGCGTAATCAAGATGTCCCCTAACAAAATCAAGGCTGTGCAAGAATGGCCTACACCAGAGAACCCGAAGGACATACTATCCTTCTTAGGATTTGTCAACTTCTACCGAAAATTCCTCAAAGACTACTCCAAAACGATATTGCCTCTTACCGAACTCACTAAGAAAAATGCACCTTGGGAATGGACAGACAAACAACAGAAAGCGTTCCAAGAAGTCAAGGACAAGGTCACATCGGAACCCGTCATCCAGATTCCGAACCCTGAGAAGCCCTTCGAGCTCGAAACGGATGCTTCGAACGAAGCTGAAGGAGCGCAGCTAGGCCAAAGGGACGAGAACGGAGTCCTACACCCCTGTGGATTCTTTTCAAGGAAGTTCCAAGGACCTGAACTGAATTACCAGATCCATGATAAGGAACTTATGGCAATTATCGACGCATTCAAAGAATGGAGACCCCAACTATCAGGAACAAAGTACGAAGTAAAAGTGTACACGGATCACAAGAATCTGGCACACTTCACCACTTCGAAAGAACTCAACAAACGACAAATCAGATGGTCAGAATTCCTTTCAGAATTCAACTTTCGAATCATCTACAGGAAAGGATCGGAAAACGGCAGAGCAGACGCCCTTAGCCGAAGACCCGATTACAAGGACGAAGTCCCAGAAGAGACGCAAGTGATTCTTAAAAACGAAAACGGCGACCTCGTGCCCGCTGCAAAGCTCTTAATGATTGGCGAACGTGTCAAGACCAGCACGACTGGAAGGATGACACACGACCAAATCAGGGAAATACACAGCGCGCCCGCTCACGGTCACCAAGGAGTCACAAAGACCTGGAAACGAATCAGGCAACATCACGACAAGCAAGTCACACGGAAAGACGTCGCTAACGCAATCAAGGATTGCGAAGTCTGCGCAAAAAGTAAGCCCAGCAGACACAAACCATACGGAGAATTGCAACCATTGCCAGCACCACCAGCACCCTGGCACTCAATCTCTCTAGACTTTATCGTCAAACTACCAAAATCGAGAGAACCACTCACTAAAGTACAGTACGACAGTATACTAGTGGTTGTGGATAGATTCACGAAGTACGCGTATTTCATACCATACTTGGAATCAAGCACGGCAGAAGACTTAGCATACACCTTTCTCAGGATCATTGTCAGCCAACACGGCCTGCCCCAGGAGATAGTGTCAGACAGAGGATCAGTCTTTACGTCCAAGTTTTGGAGATCCCTGATCTCGCAGCTCGGAGCAAAGCACAGCCTCAGCACTGCCTTCCACCCGCAGTCCGACGGACAAACGGAAAGAATCAACCAGATCCTGGAAACGTACCTAAGGAGCTATGTAAACTACGACCAGGACAACTGGGTCAAGTTGTTACCAACCGCACAGTTCGCATACAACAGTTCAATAGGAGAAAGCACGCGAGAATCACCTTTCTTCCTTAACTATGGATTTAACCCTACCGCTTATGGAGAACCCCGAACCGGCTCTGCCGCGATAAAAGCAGTAGCAGACATCAAGAAACTTAAGGAAATCCAACAAAAACTACCCCAAGAACTCGAATTCGTACGGCAAAGAATAAAGAAACACGCCGACCGACATAAGGTGAGAGGCCCACCCCTAAAAGAGGGAGGTAGCGCCTATCTCATACGGCGAAACATCAAAACGAAACGACCTAGCGACAAACTCGACTTCAAAAAACTAGGACCTTTCGAAATCACGAAGAAAATTTCCGAAGTCAACTACGAGTTGAAACTACCGGAAACAATGAAATGTCACCCAGTCTTTCACGTCTCATTATTAGAACCAGCACCGGACGGTACATATACCGAAGACTGCATCATTGTGGAAACAGATGACACCGAATACGAAGTAGAACGCATTCTAGACCACCGGAGGAATGACGAAACAACAGAATACTTCATTAAGTGGAAAAACTATGGACACGAAGACGATTCGTGGGAACCAGCTAAGAACCTGGAACACGCTCAGGAAGAACTCCAACAATACTAGCACCAGAGGACGTCTCTGGACCCCAGTCGTCCAAACCGACGCCAGACCAATCCACGACGCCAATAGCACCCAGGGAATGAAGTGCACCCACAGTTTCCGAGCTAGCACTCTGCAAACCAAGAACCTCGGAACGATACTCATTCTCAACCTCCTCCACACGCCGCAAACCAGATCGAATGAGATCAGTCGCCTCACGATTGATGTCCTTGCGACGCCTTCGTAAACGACGAATCTTCGCCATAAGAGCTAACTGCTCTTCTTCAGCTTTCTCAAGCTCATCATCAATTTTTATTTTCTGTTGCCGAACCCGAATGAGGGAAGCCGCGGAAGGACCGTGAATGTCGCAAGAATGCTTATCGGCAACGCAACGCGAACAACGAGAAGAATTAACTTCGGAAACGACGCAGTCGACACCGGCAGCCGCGCAACCGGAACAAGGGACAGGCATGATAAACCCGAACAAATCGACAAGCTGGCTAAGTTCCTTATAAGCCACAGGGTTCTTTGATTTGGATTTTTGAACGCGACCTGACATGATGTCAGCATCATGAATAAACAAGGAAGCACGATTGACGACTCCCCAACCTGGGAAGCCACGACCTACTTATGTTGGCCTTGAGGACAAGACCATCGAGGGGAGACCTGATGTTACGACCCGTTAGATACACCTAACAGGACCTACTCGGTTGGGCGGTTATGACAGGACTTTGTATGCAGGGCCACGGGAACAAAAGGTAACCTCTCGGAACGGAAGAACTATAGAACGGAACAAGTCACGTGATGAATCATTCTAGGTCAGAATGATCCAAGAAGAGTTGGGGGCCAACGGATCATGTTCGATCAATATGATCTCCAACGACTACAGACAATACGTGTAGATAGACTCCTATATAGACCAGGACTTGAGTACCTGCTCAAGCCCTCTAGATAGTTCTTCAGCAATCAACTTGTGATTCATCCTCGAATGACTTTCAGCTTACCTCTCAGTATTGTGAATACTAAGAACCTCGTTACCATAGTGTAAGACTGATCACCTTACCCTAACCCTACGATCTACCAGAACGACCTCTACGAACCAGTGTTAGTCTCTTACTGCACCTTCTGTTAGCAGAACCCTACTGTCAGATAGCTGGCCGTAACAATATAGCTATAATTCTAAAATCGTCTAGACTTATAATAGTATAAAGGAGGTATAATGTTACGACCCGTTGGACATGGTCGCCAACACGACCCCGCCTGGATCCCGGCGGCTAACGCAGGGCATATGTAACCCAGCCGGACAGGTGTAACCAGGGATCCTCGGAACGGAAGAACTATGGACAAGTCACGTGGCCTCGGGGATAACGCGGGGTAAGGACAACCCGGGCTGGATATGTTGGATATGTCAGATATCCAACCGATCCCCGGATATGTTGGATATGTCAAATATCCAACCGATCCCCGGATATGTTGGATATGTCAAATATCCAACATAGCCAAGATAAGGAGGACCGTTCAGGACTTGTATATAGGATGGACTCGAGCCGGGCTCGAGGACAGACTTCCATAGTTCTTCAGCAATCAACTTCGTGATTACCCTAACCGGTACTTTCAGCTATACCTAAGTGACGACTACTCTACAACTCTTGTTGAGGCCTTGACTGATCACCAAGACCTTTGAAGATCTACGATCTATTCGACCAGGACCACGGAACGACTGTTACTACTCTCAATCCCTGGCTTACTGTTAACACAAACCCACTGTCAGTTAGCTGGCCGTAACACTTTGATTGCTCCTGTTCAGTAAGTCACCTTTTGAGAACTACTAAACAGTATAGACAAGATGTCTTCTCGCGCTTCTGCCAAATCACCCACTCCAGGATCCTCATCCTCTTCGCGCAACCAGCCTCAGAGCCTCGCGCAGGAGCCCGCCAACACTGAGGACTTCGACATGCCGGACCTCAAGTACGACTCCGATAGAGATAGCTCTTTCACCAAGGAAAGCTACGATAAGCTCCGACACATAATCCAGAAACAAGAAGCCGAGACAAAAGACATGCAGAAAATCGTCAACGAAAACCGACAAGCAATGGAAAACCTCAACGAGCAACTCCAGCACGCTGGACAGGCCTACAAGAAGCTGGAAGAAGACATCAAGGGGGACGCCAACCTCCGGAAGATCCAGGAACTCCAGGGGGAAATCACTACCCTCCGGGCCGCCGCCAACATCGTCACCACGCCCGTCCACGGAGGACGACAAAAGCTTAAGCTCAGTGCGCCTGTCACCTACGACGGAACCCCCGGGACCCTTAAAGGATTCCTGATTCAGGTCAAAAACTACTAGAACTTTCACCATGGAGATTTCACCAACGAAACCGAAAAAGTAGTACACGTAGCCACCTACCTCCGAGGAAAGGCCCTCAAGTGGTTTAAACCAATCCAGGAAGAATACCTCAAATGCGAGACCCTCGACGAGTGCACCACCGAGACCCGCGACATCTACGCTAATTTTAAAGGATTCGAGGATGCGCTCAGGTCACTCTTCCAAGACCCCGACGAAAAGCGACAAGCCGAACGAGATCTAGCATAACTTAAGCAGACTAAGTCCGCCAAAGACTACTCCGCCAATTTCCGACAACTCAGCGTTCAACTCGACCTCACCAAGGAAACCAAGATCTTCATGTTCTATCAAGGACTAAAGGACGAAGTCAAGGACGAGATCATCAAGATTGATCGACCTGACGACTTTCTCCAGTACGCCGAACTCGCCATCAAAATCGACAACCGGCTTTTCGAACGACGAAAGGAAAGAGGCGAAAAACGACAAAACCCCAACTCAGGACGCAAGTACCAGTGGCAGCCTCAGCACCAGTTCAACAACCAGCGAAACGACAATAGACCCCGCAACAACTGGAACAACCCCCGACAAAGTACTGCCTATGGTCACCATAGTAGACCAATGGACCTTAGTGCTACACAGAGAAACGACAAAAAGAACGACAGTTGGAAGAAAGACAGACAGTACTATAACTGCCAGAAGATTAGACACCTAGCATACGAATGCAGGTCACCCAAGAAGGAACGCTTCCAACCGGTACCAGAGAAACGACAAGCAAGTATCGCCACGAAGACGATCCCTCATAAACAACTCAACTAGACCACCTGCTTCGATGACAACTGCCATATCCACTCTAGCAGTAAGGAACACGCAGGATGGTACCCCCAGAAACCTCAAGAACGATCTGGTTACGACACCACCAACGTACCTAAACGGACCCTCGCTGCGGGATATAGAAGCAACAGCAAAATCGAGCGCAAGACAATCGAACGGCTCGACAGTATGAACGACAACGAGGAATTAGAACAAGACAATCAGCGAAGGCTGAGCCTCCTCTACGCAGGACGACAAGCCTACCTGCAGCGGATTCAACAAGACTCACAAAACCCTATGTGGCAACGACAACTCGGTGCGCTGGACGCACACATCGAACGACGACAACATGCACAAGGAGATCCCGCACGGATCCGCCAGATCAACCAAGAACTAGAAGAACAGGTCGAATCAGAAACGACCAAGAACACCCCCAACGACTCGGAAACACCTCGCGATGTTGCCCGTCAACATGCCCAACTGGAAGTCGCCTTTGAAGTCGCTTCAGTCGACGACACCAGCTCTGGAGAGGACTCTGACGAAGAAATACAGTGGTATCACTGCTACCAAGACCAGCGCCGAGTCCACTATATCAAGAAAGACGAAGCATGGAAGAAACAGCAAGAAAACGACGAACAAGGAACGGACGAGCAGTCAAAAAACTAGACTCGCCTACCGAAGACAAGGGACAACGACAGGCAGTCCAGACAAGGTCCCTATGTAGCGCAACGACGCCCACGACACAACGACACGAGCATGTACAAGTCCAAATACAGCTCAACGGAAGAACAGCTACCGCCATGATCGACAGCGGAGCCCAAGGAAACTTCATATCACTAAGAACGGTGAATAAAAGAAAGATAACCTGGAAAAGAAAAGCAGCCGAAGACTGCTACGAACTCAGCACCGTTGAAGGAGAACAAGTCCAGTACGGCGGAGGACGCATTGCTATGGAGACAGCGCAACTCCCTTTGCAGATCCATGGCCGGAATGAGCGACTGAACTTCGATATTACGGAGATAGGAGACAAGTACGATGTCATCCTTGGAAGACCATGGTTATACGACAGTAACCCACGGATAGATTGGAGAACAGGCCAACTCCATTGGGACCAGGATTCAGTCACTGAGAAGCAACCACGGAACGGTGCCTCAAACGAACCTCTCAAGACTCCTGAAGCGAAGAGATTTCTAGCATACCTACGGATAAAGGATGCAAACGCCAGGACGTTATCAGCAACAGACATCGGCAAGGAAGACCGACTTCTGTCTATCCCAGAAGAATACCGGCAATACCAGAAGCTATTCGCCGAAGAACTCGAGACCGGACTCCCGGAACACAGCAACTACAACCACGAGATACCCCTTAAGGAAGGGAAGGAGCCAAAGCTAGAAGCAATCTACGGACTCAACCAGAAAGAAATGGAAGCACTCGACGCTTACCTCAAAGAAAATCTACAGAAGGGATACATCAGACCCTCTACATCACCAGCGGGATACCCAATCCTGTTCGTACCAAAAAAGAACGGCAAACTACGACTCTGCGTCGACTACCGGAAACTCAACGACATTACGATCAAGAACTGCTACCCACTACCGCTCATCTCCGAACTACGAGACCTGTTGCACGGAGCACAGTGGTTTACAGCACTCGACCTAAAAGGAGCCTATAACCTGATCCGGATGAAATCAGGTAAAGAATGGAAGACAGCGTTTCGAACACGCCGAGGACATTACGAGTACCTTGTGATGCCCTTCGGACTCACCAACGCACCCGCGACATTCCAGACGATGATCAACCACGTCTTACGAGAATTTCTAGATGTGTTCGTCGTAGTTTACCTCGACGACATCCTAATCTTCTCCAAGACTCTGAAAGACCACAAAAAACATGTACACCAAGTACTACGGAAACTGCAAGACGCCAAACTCCTAGTGGAACCCGAGAAGAGCAAGTTTCACGCCAAAGAAGTCGAATTCCTAGGTTTACGATAGCCCCAGGAATCCTCAAAATGTCCAAAGACAAAATCGCAGCAGTACGAGACTAGCCTACACCACAGAACGTTAAGGACGTACAATCCTTCATTGGATTTGTGAACTACTACCGACGATTTCTGGAAGGATACTCAGACAGAAACGACCCCCTCACGAGACTTTCGAGGAAAGACATCCCCTAGCAATGGGAAGAAGAACAGAAAAAAGCCTTCGACGAGATCAAACAACAAGTCACATCGGAACCAATACTCGTCATACCAAACCCCGAGAAACCATTCGAAGTCGAGACCGACTCCTCAGACTATGCCATAGGAGGACAACTAGGCCAACGAGACGACGAAGGACGACTACACCCTTGCGCCTTCTTCTCACGCAAGTTACACGGCCCAGAACTCAACTACCAGATACACGACAAGGAACTCATAGCAATTATCGAAGCATTCAAAGAATGGAGACCGCAACTCTCAGGAACCAAGTACGAGGTCAAAGTATATACCGACCACAAGAATCTCGCACACTTCACCACATCGAAAGATCTTAACAAACGACAAATTCGATAGTCCGAATTCTTGTCAGAATTCAATTTCAGAATCGTCTACCGGAAAGGCAAAGAAAACGGCAGGGCCGACGCCCTCAGCCGAAGACCGGACCATGAGGTCCAGGTACCTGAGGAAACCCGAGTTATCCTCAAAACAGACAAAAACGGAGACCTTGTGCCAGCAGCCAGACTCTTAATGATAGCCAGAAGAGACAGTACTAGCACGCCTGGAAGGATGTCTCCTGAAGCCATTAGGGAGATATACTCCGCACCCGTACACGGTCACTAAGGCGTAACTAAGACATGGAAACGCATCCGCCAATACTACGACAAAACGGCTACACGACAAGAAGTATCTTTAGCGATTAAGGACTGTGAGGTTTGTGCGAAAAGCAAACCCAGCCGACATCAGCCTTATGGAAAGATACAGCCACTCCCAGTACCGCAAACCGCATGGGAATCTATCTCGCTGGACTTCGTCACCAAACTACCTAAGTCCCGAGAACTAATGACTAACGTCTACTACGACAGTATCCTCGTCATCGTCGACAGACTCACGAAGTATTCGTACTTCATCCCGTACATAGAGTCTAGCACTGCAGAAGACCTCGCCTACAAGTTTCTGCAGGTGATCGTAAGCCAACACGGAATGCCGAAGGAAATCGTATCCGACAGAGACAAGCTGTTCACTTCCAAGTTTTGGAGATCCCTGATCTCGCAGCTAGGATCCGACCACAAGATGTCCACCGCTTTCCATCCGCAAACCGATGGCCAGACAGAACGAATCAATCAGATCATGGAAACCTACCTACGCTGCTACGTCAACTATCAGCAAGACAACTAGGTTCAACTACTACCTATGGCCCAGTTCGCCTACAACAGCGCAGTAGGAGAAAGTATAAAAGAATTACCATTCTATCTAAACTATAGATTCAACCTAACAGCCTACGGACAACCTCGACAAGGCCCAGCAGCTCTGAAAGCTGTGGCAGACATCAACAGACTTAAGGAGATCCAGCAGGAACTCCCCAGAGACCTCGAATTTGTGCGCGAACGCATGCGCAAATACGCTAACAAATCAAGAGTTGAGGGACCAACTCTAAAGGAGGGGGATAGTGTATACCTTCTCCGCCGCAACATCAAAACAAAACGACCAAGCGATAAGTTAGACTTCAAGAAACTTAGACCCTTTGAAATTACGAAGAAGGTATCTAACGTCAACTTTAAACTCGCACTACCCGACAGCATAAAGTGTCATCCAGTCTTTCACATTTCACTTCTCGAATCAGCACCAAAGGGATCGTATACTACGGACTATATCGAAGTAGATCCCGAACAAGAATACGAAGTCGAACGGATAATCGATCACATCGAAGAACAAAAAAGTATCCGCTACCTTGTCAAGTAGAAAGGATACAGACACGAAGACAACACATAGGAACCACCTCAGAGCCTCGAAAACGCACAGGAAGAACTCGGACGTTACTAGAGACAGCAAGAACAAGAACAACAAAGACAAGCACCAGTACGAATCGAGAAACAAACGCCAAAAAATCAATTTCGACTACGACAACCACAACCCATCATCCGTCCACCACGATCAAACAAGCCACGGGATAAACACCCTCTCATTCGTTTAGGAACCCTAGAGCCACCTAAAGGAACCCACTAAGGGCCTCCAACACCCCCAGGAGACGCTTCAGGAGTACTCCGCCTCTCAACAACCGACCCTGAATCCAACAAACCAAACTCAGCCAACAAGGATGGCGACAAAGCGACATCCGGGTACAGGGTATCCCAATCCGCTGTGAACTCCACCGGCAGACGAGGCGAATCAGCCGAAGGACGAACCGGTTCTACCCGACGCTGCTCTGCCTCTGCCTCCTCTCTCTCAACACGCTCTAACTCCTCCACACTGTCGATACCACGGCGCACCGCGCGCATCATCTTTTCAAACCACATCTTTTTCTGCTTTCGAAGACGCTCTACTTTGGCGTCCAGAGCACGACGCTCCTCTTCTGCCTTCTCCAAAGCATCCTCAAGCTTCTGATGCTGATCACCAATCCGACGAAGTTGTTGGGCACTGAGACCCTGAAGGTCGCAGTAGGACTTGCCGCCACGAACGCATTCGGCGCATCGAGAGGAATCAGAAAGAGAAGCTTCGCACGACGAAAAACCCTTTACCTCACAGGAGGAACAAACAGGCATGACGGTACGATTGCCCAAGATAAGACTCAAGAGGGAATCGCGCTGCTTTGTCTTTTCCGCACGAGAATCGAACGCTCGTACGACCTTTCGTTTTTTAACGCGACCTGACATGATGTGAGCATCATTAAAGGAAGCAAGTTGGGCGCCCTCCCACCTGAGGGCAGACGACCTACTTAAGCTGGTCTTGAGGACAAGACCCTTGGAGAGGAGACCTGATGTTACGACCCGTAAACAAGGATAACAGCTGAACGACCCACTTGGGCGTCGGGCGGCTAGAACAGGACATTTGTACTGCAGGTGATTGATTGATTGATTGATTCCTACACGGTTATGAAGCCGCTCTTATGCTAGCAGCTATGCCCGGAAAGCGGGGTTTGGCAGACAGCCGAAGCATCGACGATAAACCGCGACGCCCCACTTCGCCCTGTTGTTGGATCAGGACCAGCTGTCCCCAAGCTCCCACTATGCTATCTATTCTTGTGTGTTTATGCCCTCTGTTGAAGATTGTTGTCCTCCTGCCTGCTCTCTCGCTTGGTGTTGCCTTCTAGAATCCTTCTTTCGCGTCCTCCTACTTCGGTTCTGTTGGTGCTAGGCACCATGTCTGGTTCTGTATACCTATAGTCTCCCCCCAGCCCTCAGCTTCGTCTCTTTATCTTGTCCGCATCCTCTCAGACTCGCATGTGCTATATCTCAGTTGAATCTGTAAATCTTTTTGTTGCCTCATGCTGGGTTCCTATGTGGCTCTATGTTTCCATCTTTCGACCACCACCTCCATCCACCGCCTGGAGTCGGACTCAATCCGCAAAACACAATGCTCCAACCGCTTCGATTCGTCCGATTACTAAGTATGAGAGCTCGTACACAGATTCCGCAGACATTGTCATACGTTGAAGGGGCGACAATCCTTCTTCGCGGAGGGGGCGACAGGGGACCAATCTGTCTGCAAACTGTAGTATTTTGTGGCATCGATCGTAGCATGCCTGGTGTCTGGTGCTTTCTCTATGCAGGAGGTGATACCGTTCTGTCGGGCTTGTCGTCGTTGTTGTCGCGGGACGTTGCAAACTTTGTCGGGGGTGATAGGCGACCCATAACCTATCGGTGGCTGTGGTGTTGATGTTTGTTTGGGCTTGGTCGTTGTGCTCACGTGATAGCCCGTGACTCAACCGCGGTGGTGTCGATGGTGTTGTCTATTGACGTGTCATACTTTGTGGCTTGCTCTCGAATTTTTCGTGGTCAGAGCCCGCCCGCGGCCACGAGCAGGCTCTTTGGGAGCAGAATCAATGCCGAGGATGACATTATGCCCAAAGTGACCTCTGAGAGCGCGAGCGGGCGTGGTTTGATCAATTTGATGCTGTTTTCAAAAATTTCGTTCTCGCTGTTGATTGATTGATTGATTGATTTATTCCTACTCGGTTATGAAGCCGCTCTTATGCCAGCAGCTATGCCCGGAAAGCGGGGTTTGGCAGGTAGCCGAAGCGTCGACAATGAACAGCGACGCCCCACTTCGCCCTGATGTTGCATCAGGGCCAGCTATCCCCAAGCTCCCCACTATGTTCTCTATTCTGTGTGTTTGTGCCCTCTGTTGAAGAAGTGTGTTGCTCTCCTGTCTGCTTTCTCGCTTTTGTGTTGCTCTCTAGAATGCTTGTTTTGCGTCCTCCTGCTTCGGTTCAGTTGGTGCTGGTAGCACCGTATCTGGTTCTTTGTACCTACAGTCTCCCCCCAGCGCTCAGCTTTGTCTCTTTGTTTTGTCCGTATCCTCCCGGACTTGTATGTGCCGTTTTCTCAGTTGCATCTGTAAATTCTTTGTTGCCTCCTGCCGGGTTCCTATGTGGCCTCTTGTTTCTTGCCTGTTGACCACTATTGCCCTCCACCACATTGGCCCAAGGGTCTTCCACGAAGCACAATGCTCCACTGACTCCGACATGTTCGATTACTGGGTATGAGAGCTCCCGCACAGATTCCGCAGACATTGTCGCGCGTTGAAGGGACACCAATCCTTCTTCGCAAAAGGGGCGACAGGGGACCAGTCTGTCTGTAGTCTGTAGTATTGTGTGGCATCGATCGTAGCATGCCTAATGCCTGGTGCTTTCTCCGTGCGGAAGGTGATACTGTTCTGTCGGACTCATCTTCGTCGTTGTGGGACGTTGCAAACTTTGTCGGGGGTGACAGGTGACCTAAAACCTGTCGGCGGCTGTTGTGTTGAAGTTGATTGTTTGGGCGCAGTCTTAGTGCTTCGTGTAGCGGCTTGTGGCTCGCCTGTGGTGGTGGTAACAGTGTTGTCTATTGATATGTCGTATTTTGCGGCTTGCTCTTAAGTTTTTCATTGTAGTCGGGGCGTGCTCTGCGGCCATCTTGGGCCCCTTTGGGACGTAGAATCAAGGCCGAGGATGGCATTGCATCGAAGGGGGCTCTGTGGCCGCGAGCACGCGTATTTGGGGCCGTTTTTGCTCCGATTTTCAAAAATTTCGTTCTCGCTGTTGTTGATGTTTTTCGTTCTCGCTGTTGTTGATCTTTGTACTGCAGGATCACAACAGGGACTCACTCGGGAACGGAAGAACTATGGTACAAGTCACGTGATGATAAGATAAGACTAAGCAAGTAGTATGGGTCACTGAGCGCTCAGTCAGAGCTACTAAGCGCTCACCAACGATCACTGATCGCTCACCGGTACCTGATCAGTGATCAGCGACAAGACACAGGGACTGTCCAGGACTTGTATATAGTATGACCTGAGCTCGGCCCATGGTCAGACTTCCATAGCTCTTCAGCAATCAACTTTGTGATTACCCTAACCGGTACTTTCAGCTATACCTAAGTGACGACTACTCTACGACTCTTGTTGAGGCCTTGACTGATCACCAAGACCTTTGAAGATCTACGATCTATTCGACCAGGACCACGGAACGACTGTTACTACTCTCAATCCCTGGCTTACTGTTAACACAAACCCACTGTCAGTTAGCTGGCCGTAACAATCAGGTACCGGTGAGCGATCAGTGATCGTTGGTGAGCGCTCAGTAGCTCTGACTGAGCGCTCAGTGACCCATACTACCTGCTCAGTCTTATCTTATCATCACGTGACTTGTACCATAGTTCTTCCGTTCCCGAGTGAGTCCCTGTTGTTCCCGTGATCCTGCAGTACAAATGTCCTGTTCAAAACATCAACAACAGCGAGAACGAAATTTTTGAAAATCGGAGCAAAAACGGCCCCAAATACGCGTGCTCGCGGCCACAGAGCCCCCTTCGATGCAATGCCATCCTCAGCCTTGATTCTACGTCCCAAAGGGGCCCAAGATGGCCGCAGAGCACGCCCCGACTACAATGAAAAACTTGAGAGCAAGCCGCAAAATACGACATATCAATAGACAACACTGTTACCACCACCACAGGCGAGCCACAAGCCGCTACACGAAGCACTAAGACTGCGCCCAAACAATCAACTTCAACACAACAGCCGCCGACAGGTTTTAGGTCACCTGTCACCCCCGACAAAGTTTGCAACGTCCCACAACGACGAAGATGAGTCCGACAGAACAGTATCACCTTCCGCACGGAGAAAGCACCAGGCATTAGGCATGCTACGATCGATGCCACACAATACTACAGACTACAGACAGACTGGTCCCCTGTCGCCCCTTTTGCGAAGAAGGATTGGTGTCCCTTCAACGCGCGACAATGTCTGCGGAATCTGTGCGGGAGCTCTCATACCCAGTAATCGAACATGTCGGAGTCAGTGGAGCATTGTGCTTCGTGGAAGACCCTTGGGCCAATGTGGTGGAGGGCAATAGTGGTCAACAGGCAAGAAACAAGAGGCCACATAGGAACCCGGCAGGAGGCAACAAAGAATTTACAGATGCAACTGAGAAAACGGCACATACAAGTCCGGGAGGATACGGACAAAACAAAGAGACAAAGCTGAGCGCTGGGGGGAGACTGTAGGTACAAAGAACCAGATACGGTGCTACCAGCACCAACTGAACCGAAGCAGGAGGACGCAAAACAAGCATTCTAGAGAGCAACACAAAAGCGAGAAAGCAGACAGGAGAGCAACACACTTCTTCAACAGAGGGCACAAACACACAGAATAGAGAACATAGTGGGGAGCTTGGGGATAGCTGGCCCTGATGCAACATCAGGGCGAAGTGGGGCGTCGCTGTTCATTGTCGACGCTTCGGCTACCTGCCAAACCCCGCTTTCCGGGCATAGCTGCTGGCATAAGAGCGGCTTCATAACCGAGTAGGAATAAATCAATCAATCAATCAAATGTCCTGTTCTAGCCGCCCGACGCCCAAGTGGGTCGTTCAGCTGTTATCCTTGTTTACGGGTCGTAACATGGAAAAGCACGCCAGATGGCATTTTCAAGCAAGAATATCAGAAGCGGCTGGAAAGCAACAGGACTATGGCCCATTTCGATAGCTCGACCGCTCATGAGCCCTCTACTGCTTGAGAATGCTTCCAAGCCCTCAAAGCCAGGCTATTCTACGCCTATGAGGGCCTCTGATGGTGGAAAAGACGAAAACTGGGCATCTGCTACATCCATAGTAGCCTGGTCAACGCCCAAGAAGACAGTTGATCTATATGATCAACTTAGCTTATTCAGCAAGTTGGATAAAGATCAGCAAACGCAGCGACTGTTGTTTCGGAAGGTTCAAAAGGGATTTGATGAAAAGGACTATCAATTGGCTACAGCAGAGAAGAAGATTGCAATGTTGGAAGCAGAAGTTGAGGCTGGAATGGTACGGAAGCGGCGTAAGGTCCAAATGAGCCCAAATTCGAAGTTTGCCAACATTGAGGCAATTCACAAAGCCCAAATTGAGGCTGGCGAAATTGAGGATAGCTCAGATGAATCTAGCGAGCCTGAATTACCTATTAAAACTGGCGATAGTATCACAGTTGCAGGAGACGAATCAGACTTATAGTTATGAAGTTGATGAATACCTCATGATGACCCAATTTATGGGTGTGCGAAATGTGGGGGTGTGCGAGAAGTGGGTGTGCGACGTTAGTTCGCTTCCGGTTGAATGACATACCAAAACAAGAGCGGCAGCTCGTCTCAGAGCCCTACTGGTTGAGAGTGCCTAATTGTATTTAAGGTTCACTTTATAATGGTTGTCATCAAACCTCTCTAATTAGAGATAGACTGAACCTCCTGCATTATGAGGCGCTTCATAGCGTGCTGTTCAATGACTCCAGTCTTCCGCTGAGGGTGGTGAGGGTCTTCTTCTGGTTGACTTGCGGGTTTGTTTGATAAGGCCACATGTTTGAACATTGCTACAAGTAAATCGGGGCAACGAACTGTAACATAAAACAAATCCTCAGTAGTGATAAAGACATTTCCAAAATTCCCTATTCTGCTACATGTAGCTGCGCGTATAGTGATCAAATGCATCGGTCGTAACGTAACAATAGGCGGATGTATTGTAGACAAATTGTATCAGTCTGAGCAAAAGACAATAGTCGAACTGCTACTTTTGGGTCATGATACGAGGGACTAATGGGTCGGTTGACAGCCACCAAACTTCAGTAAAGTGAAGGGCAAAACGGAGCGGCGACTAATTAGTAATCCATTCATCCCCCCGGTCCTTTTCCCGGGGCCATTCGCGCAGGTTTCGTGTACGGTGCTATGGCCTAAAAACATCAGTATAGTTCCTGAATGACTGTTTCTCGAGATTGGTTCAATCTTGCCAAAGATAATTTTTTAAATTCTTATCGATGAAGGCTTCCAAATGGTTCCATCGGACAACTCTTCATGATATTTGTGACACCCGACAATGTCATCAAATTTCCTGTCCCGACTATGGGATTTACCTGGCGACCTGAAACACCGGAAGAGCTTTCTACGTGAAAGTTGCGGTATAATTGAATTGCCATCGCATGAGTTCGTTCTCGACACAGGTCATGAATTTCGAGTTCTTGATATACCTTACCTGATCGGAAAACTTGGCATCAATCTCTGATGCGCTTGCGGGCACTCCCAAACCAATAGGAATTGGAAGCCGCGACGAAAGTTAGAACGCGACGGAGATGATAATGAAAAAGTTTCGTGGTGGTAAGGTGGCCTTGTCTGATATTGTCACTTTCGAAACGGTCATCACCGCTGCGTTGCCGGTCAGGAAATCTCTCTGCTGAAAATGTCGACATGGTTTCTTATCTGGTGTATCTTTTATGTGGATGCAACGTTCGTAAGGCCGTTATGAAGGATTCTCAGTGCAGAAAGCCTTGAGAAACGGGCTGAAGGCATGAGAAGGACTTAAAGTTACGGCGAGGGCAGACTTATACTTCACAAACTTCGAGGACTTTGGCGTTCCACTTTTGATGTCCAGTGGAATAACCAAAGTCATATCTTTGCGCTCTCTCGTACAGTTATTCTCGATACGCATCGATATTGATGAATGCTTCCCGCGGAATTTCTCCATTGCCCCAAGCTGCAGTATGTCACCTAGTGCCAGAAGAACCAAGGGTACAACTTCGCGTGTTCAGGTACTGGGCCTGCTGTTATGCATAGCTAAAGACTACAGTCTTCATCATCGCTCACAGTGATTTCCTTCACTATCGGTAGTTGACTCTTCGTTTGGGTTACTGGGCAGGAAGCGCTGAGGAGATCGATGGCGAAACGATGGCTGATGTGATGATTGTGGGCACGTCGATATTGCTCTGGCCGGGAAAGATACTCGAGCGCCCCTTCCATAAGACCAGACAGTTTCTGCTTCTTGCACACTGATGAAAATCTTTCCTAGCTTGAGCTGCGTCGACGGCACCCCAAAGATGTTGTTAAACGTTAGATTACCATTGCCTGTCGAACTACATGTCACAAAAGACTTAGAGCGGGGGTTTTACTAATGTTTGTCGAACTCCTGTTGGTTTCTTTTGATACATCTATTAGACTTTTCGGTCCCAAAATTAGGGACTTGCGCTATGTCACCGGTTCAAACAACTTACAATTGCTGATTAAACTAGACTATATGAGAGTGGGTTTGTTTACAGAAGCTGAGGCTGCCAGACCACCTAGAGCGTAAGTTGCCAACCTATACACCTGACTGGTAGATCGAGATTTAGAGCAAAGTGCTCAGTATTAAACTAGGTAACGAAGTAACGATTCTTTCACGATGCTGTCACACTTTAGCTGGAAGTCATTCAAAAAGAACTACAAGGTTGGTAATTAAAGAACTATGAGAAGTCCTCGAGTGCTAGACTGGAGTCCTGATCCATGTACTATTCGGAGGACCCTGGGGACCGACGCCGTACTGTCAGTCCTGTCTATAGGGATGCTCTTGGCAGAACGTTCCTGTCCCTGATTGGTCCCAAGAAATTTCTTCTCGATAGATAGGCCTTCTGGGTTCGACTGCTCCTCTCTTGCTTTTTCCTTCGTTACCTAGTTGAGCGGTTATCCTGCTGCGCCGTGTGGGGCTGGCTTCAAGCTGTGTTTGTTTACCAACAGATTCGAATAAAAGAATGGCTTTTTCCCTGGAACAAATGGAAACTTGTCGCGTTGTTAGTTATACGAATTCTTGGCAGCAAATCCTTTAAGGCAGCAAAGAAAGAGCGACTAAGTTTGGTGGGGCGGATGCGCACTAAACCTGATCGCCGTTTCCCAGCGTGATCCACCAAGAGTCTGCAACCAGCGGTCTGCTATAACTCAAGAGGCGTGCCCCATAATCACTGCCCCACTAAAATGCAGCACCGCAACAAGCGGTCGACTTATCATTATATCCCAAATTCGAAGAAACTTGGCGAAGTGTATGGTTGGTACGGATGGGCAGTTGCAAATATCTCGATATGTGACCAAGCTGTCATATTTGCATGGTGATAATCCGAAAGCGATTAGCAGTAGCCATCCCAATTATTTAGCACTTGCTTGTATTCAGGAATACTTCCAAATTAGATTTTGGGTTCCGTTTGGGGTTATTTTCCCCAATGAGGAAGGTAAATGAGGAATACTCCCTAAGATTTTTGAGTCCAATGCCGTCTGATTCCAACTCAATTATAAGTATATAAGGTGTCCTTTTATTGTGAATAAGAATCAAAAACCCTAGGTTCAATCCGAATTTCAAACTACTTTCTTCATAACCTTCTCCAACATGTATCTGTCATCGATTATCCCCATCGTCTCCTTGGCTGCCATGGCCGCAAGCAGTCCTGTGAGCGGAGATCCTATAGTTGAGAAGCGAGCAGTTCATGTTGCGTTTTACATGGACGCAAACTTTCAGGGAAGGGGAATATCAGGGGACTCTGAGCCGGGAGTATGCAGTACGTATCTGCAACACAAGGCGTTTGCCCAGACGTCTTTTATCTTTGTTCCTTTCACTAATGGATACTGGCATAAAAGATCAACTCTGGGAATGGAAAGGTCAAATCAGCTCCATGATAACCACTGCTCCCTGCACTTACTTTGAGTATGTATTTACTGAACATTTTTCACACTTTGGTAACATTTTTTGCAGTGCTTGTTTGCTAACACATCATACCTACTCACAGCGAAATTCTTTGCAGAGGTCAATCCACTGTTATTGGAAGTGGAAGACACGCAACTATCCCGGCGGATTGGAATGACCGCATCAGGAGCTACAGATGCTAAAGTTGCGGATCTTTGGTCAACGGAGCCTGTGAAACCCCTCCTAGCTTAGGAGAATCTGTGAAGGTGTAAATCTAGCAATGGCAAGGCAATACTCTATGGGTTTTGTATAAACTTCATTGTATCTTTTCGATAACAAGCGGATACTTGTTTTGATAAGTACGATTGAAGTTGAAAGGAAGTTAATACACACGACAGATTATTCGCTTTTACCTATTGTCAGTTTCTTTATCTACTTCTCGAATCACCATATCGTATGGTCGAGCGCGTGAACACTGACAGAAAATTGTGGATGGGTTCTTCACGTCGGAAGAAGCTTAATCATTCGAATTTCAATTTACCCCTTCAACAATATTCGCTAGTACTCCGACAAGGTGAATCTGAAAATTTCGGGTCAGTTACGAGCTAGATGTTCTATGCCTACTCATTTCAGCTTCGCCCTACTAACAATGCGCAGTTTTAATCTCACTCAAAGTTCAAGGCCCAGAAAAGGTTTCCTATTGGGCTTTTGTGTTCGGCGGTGTTTTGACAAACTATTGTTATGGGCATTAGAAATTAGGGTTATTGGTTAATACAGGGAGTACACGTCATCTGAAGGAGGGTTGCTGTGTTCACATCGGTGGATTTTGTTAGTAAACAAGAAACGACAAAAAAAAGCAGACAACAAAACGATCTCGACTACCAGTGGGCAGGGCTTTCATAAAGAAAAGCATTTGAAAAGTTTCTGAACACTTCACTCGTCTTGACTAATTTTACGTGATACTGCAACATGGTTTTATTTTTACGTTTTTTTAAGAACAATACAACTGTCTACTTCCGTACTAAACTGTTCAAGGAGCGTGGTGTTGCAGATATGTCTCACTGAACCATACTATGCCTGTCTCCTCCCGAGCATACTAGCAGATCGCCTATGTGCCTCCCCTAGCAATACTAACAGTGCACGATCGTTTATTTACAGGTCAGCTTATAAGATCGGTAATCGCGGGCAGTCCAAAGGCAGCCAAGGTTCTCCTTGTAGCTTCCTTCTTGTGGATAATCGTTGCACATGGGTTCTTGGAAAGCGGTAACTACAAAGATGTTTTATTAGTCAAGCGCCCATATATTCATGACGCTGGTTGAGCGAGCCATCCAAAAGCCACGTAACAACGAAAAAGATGAACGTACTGCGGCATCCGGCACGAATAACTTGCACATCCAATGCACGAGTGTCTTTCGGGAGAGGAAGGCATATGTCGGCAAGGGTAAGGTTGCCTAAATACGTTCCAAGAGTGTGGGCGCCAGATGCATTGCAATCCCAATTCCAAGCTTGAAACTGAAGGGGGTATGGGGAGTCAATGTTTTGGTCGACTGGAGCAGCGACTGCGCCGAGTGCGAGGATGAGAGAACTAATGAGACTGGAAAATTGCATGTTGTTTAAAGTACTGATGCTAATGATGCTGCTTCCTAGCTTTGGATGTTGGTGTCGAGTATGGCAGAGAGAGGATTTTCAACAGCGAAGAGCATGCGGCTTTAAATAAACCAACTTGTGTTATGGGCAGCTTGAGTGCCTCAATTAAGTCTTTTCCAAATATTAGACGGGCTCCTGAATATTCAGTCCAGGATCAGATGGTCCGGAGACAGCTGCCCCGATATTTTCTATTTATCCATCATATCATCGCTTTACGGTTCTTTTGCGTTTATTGACGTCGTGTTGTTTTAGGGAACTTCGTAAGCTTAATCCACATCAAGTAGGATTCCGGTCAATTTTGAGAAGTTATGCACGTCCGTTTTGAGACAAGGCCGTCTTTGCCCTGTCAACGAAGCCTACGATGGTAGTCAACTTGGTTCGTATTGTATGGATGTGCGGGGAACCAAGTGACGAACCAGTAAAAGGAGAAACGAGGAAGCCCATCTGGGTTGCACCGACAACTTATCACTGAATATTACCAGTGATGTTCCGGTACTGTCCATATTAGGAAGGCTGGCAGCTTGCAAAGCGTGATCTGTAGTTGACTGGATTTGGTACTGAAAGGTTGGCAATGCGACCGCGGCTTGCAGTCACAGCATGGGACTCAATCCATAAAGAACTACACAATACTACGTAATATTCACAACTTGCCTAAAATGCAGATTGTAAAATCTCGTGTCCCAATGCAGGAATTCTCGCCTGGCTTACCGCATGTATCGATTCTACATAAGCGAATTCCCAACAATCAGCAGATCAACATTATAATGGTCTTTTTATAATTGACCCAAACATGCGTAGGGAATTTACATGCATCGTGAAATTTGCCAATTGGTCGGTTCCAGCTTCATACATGATCAGCTGGTAGCATACTTTACCTCCCGTTTGCATCATGGTCACACTACGTTACCACCATCGATTATGTCCCTCGTCTGACTCGTCATTATCACAAAGGTTTAACATGCACGTAAGTGCTCTTCAGCATATCGAGGCACTCGGTGTGTGGAGAGGTTCAAATCACCCATGTCAATTCAGAGCTGGGAATGTCTTCATCCAATGACGGTAACTCGCCATGGAGCATAACAGTTCTAATTTAACCGGACAAACGAAATATCATCAATGTATATCTGGTTCACCCCTCCTCCAACATTTCCACCAAAGGAGAAAAGAATCTGAACCCATGATGATGTAGCAGTGAAAGTGATAGTTCTTGCTAACCATTGATTCGCCGCCGCTTGGTATAATTGTGCTGTATTGAAGTCCGTCGCAAAAACATTAGGGTAGACGTAGAGATACAGAGATGTTAATGCAGCCGGGTTAGAATTCCAGTAGGGGACCTGGAATGTATATGTTCTGCCAGGGGTAACCTTCATCGTCCGAGTAAAAGCATAAGTGGCGCCATTGGTATTAAGGAAGGTCTCAGTAAGGCTGTAGCTACCCGATCTGGGGCGTGCACCATTTACAGCGATCTGCACATGAGGATTAGAGGCGCCGCCTACCCATTCGCCGGTAGTGCCAGATTCAAATCCACCGTCTTTGAGCAAGTTGACGCCAATTGAAGGGGTTGGTGAGGGCACCTGTCCAACAACATAGGTAGATGTCTTGCACTCTGAGTCGACCTGGCAGGCCACCGAGTTCGTCGGCTCTAGCAAGCAACTGTAGACGCTTATTGCAGTCGCTGTCCCATCAGCAGCGTTGGGCGGACTTTGATTGGACCTTAAGCTTGGGAAGCAAGCTGTTGCTTGAGGAATGGCAGTCGCGCCGTATGCTTTCATTCGGTTAATTTGCGCGCTACAGCTTGAAAGCGAAGTAGACATAGCTCGAAAATTATTGAAGCCTTTTGAAAGGGTTTGACACGCCACAGGAAGGCTTCCCGTCAAATAACAGAACTCCGGAGATCCATTGTATGTGGGGGCGGCGGGACAGTTGGTGATTGTTGTCATGTCGGGTCCTGAAGATGTTGAAGTTGAAGACACCACCGTTGTTGATGAGGATAGGTCAGAGCTTGATATCAGATCGCTTGTTGAAGATTGCGCTGAGCTTGCTGTTGATGATATAGTCAACGATGGAGAAACAGAGTCCGAACTAGGCATCTGACTGCTCGTTGAGCTACTTATCGGGTCAACGGTACTGCTACTGGATGAAGAAACCGCGTGTGTAGAGGATGATGCAGATGCTGTTTCTCGTGTGTACACATTCAATCTGTCCGGGCCGCCACACCACTGGTTGGCTGAACCCATGCAAAGCATACCGCACTCCTTTTCGGGGGCTGTCTGTCCTCCCAGTTGGTCACCACAATAGCACTCGCGCGAGTACTCTAGACCGAAGTATGCGTACCCTTGGCATCTTTCTGCGCACTTCTCGGCCGTCATATCGTCAGTACGATAGTCAACAGCCTTGAGAGACCTGTCATCCACTTTGTCGGTCCAGCAGGAGCCGTACTGAAACCCGGCGACGGAGAGGCTATTAGTAGCAGGGCCGGCCGCGCTCAAGCTTGCAAATACACTGATACGGTTGGCTGCTCCACACTTTTGTGAGTTATTGCCACCACATGACATGGAGCACTCCGTGCCGGCAACTTTGGTACTTGCCCCGTCCAGTGCAGTGCCGCAGTAGCATTCCGTTGTATATTCAACACCAAACCAAGTATAACCCCAGTTTTTGCACGCCTCCGCGCACATTTCGATGGTCATCGAGGGGTCGTTAACAACTTTTCCAGCTAAGACGCGCTGTGGGATGCCGTCAGAATAACAGCCCTTATATTCAAAGCCTGATACTGGGGGTATAGCGGGCTCTGTTGCTGAGGTGGACGGCTGGTTATTGGCAGTCGACGGGAGCTTGTAGACATTCAATCTCAGGCTGCCGCCACACACTTCGTCGCCTTTACCAGAGCATAACATGTTACACTCGGATGCTGGAGCAGAAACACTCGGAACAGTATTGCCGCAATAGCATTCCGAAGACCATTGTGTTCCGAAGTAGCTATACCCAACGCAATTTGCTGCACACTTAGCTGCCGTCATGTCGTTAGCGCCAATTATCTTGTCCGGAAGGACGCGTTGTGCACTATCGACAAAGCAGCCAAGAGAGGCGATGTCAGGGAGGGATGCGGGTGCAGCAGCTGCGTAGTTTGAGTTGCTGTAGAGGTTCAAGCGGTTACCGGCGCCGCACCTTTGAACACCGCTGGGGTCGCCGGCGCAAGAGAACGAGCAATCATTGGCATCGGCTTCGGTGCTACCGGAATCCCGCGAGTTGCCGCAATAGCACTCCCGGCCGTACTCAAGACCGAAGAAGGCGTAATTCGAGCAAAAAGCAGCACACGACTCAACAGTCATATCGTTGGTTGCCGCATTCTTGTCGTTGATTGCTCTTTGGCCGTTCGCTAAGTCGGTGAAGCAGCCGAGAGGAGTGTACGCGAGGTCGCGCACAGAATGCTGGCTTGGCAAGCCAGACACAGAAGGTAATAAAAGTAGCTGTGTCAATCCCAGCACGCTTAAACGAAATGGTGCCATTTTTAAGGAGTGGCAAAGGTGAAGACACCAAATTCGATAAAGATAAAGAGAGTGTTGGGAAAACCCCGTGGAACTGTGGATTTTCTGCTCTCACAGAACAGGCGGACGAGAGTATTTAAGTCGGTCGACTTGAGTAAAGTCTACTTCTCAGTAAAGGGCTAGACCAGGGGCTGCCACGACGAACATCAACTGTAATTGCAAGATTAGTCGCTTCTTAAGTTCACAAATGCCTCACATCGCTTGTTCATCTTGGCCATCCCCACAGGCAGTAGTCAAGTTGCAGCTAGAGCTGATGTTATGGCCTTGGAAATTTGTTGGGATACATTCGCTGTATCTACTAGCGATTCTGGTAAATTAGACGCTCTGCTACCTGAAACCTGACCATAATGTTGCCAGCTTGAAGACCTTTTATGCTAAGGTAAATTACGTGCCGCTATAAGAAACTAAGCTTGTAGCGCGGGTATTCGGTTACCATCTCTGCTTCTTAGTGCCTATGAAGATGCCATGCCACTGAGGTAGACTAGTCTAGACCAATGCTGCCTATTCTAGTTGTAGGCTGCCAGATATCAAGCCACAACACGCGTGGCGTCATCTAGGCATCGCATCGGCCATCTGCCTAAAATAAAACAATAGAGTATTGAGTCGGCAATTGGGTTGTACCCCATGGGTTGCTCCGTTTTCTTTCTTGACATCTCCTACCAAAGCTCCTGCTGTTAAGTTAGGAGACTTAATGGCAATCCTATGATATATCAGGCCGTTCCTTTGGGTTCAATTTGCTGAGTTTCCTTCTGTGCTTTGCGTGGAACCAGTGAAAGCTGAGGCTAGCCGTTCAGGCGCTATTCAGCAACAAGCTCCCTTTTTGCGTACATAAGACAGGACGTTGTTAGTGAGACTACAATAAGCTCAAGCACGTTTCCCATTGTTTGCGCTGGAAGCATGGCCTTTAACACGGCGTTCAAATGTATCTTCGGCTCTGCTGCATGAATAATGAGAAGCACCACTGTATCATAAGAAATAGAATCAACACCACGGCTGCGACTTTTCACAACACATCGCAATTTCGTAAGGGAACTGCTGGAGAAAGGGAAGGGGATGGCTCATGGAACCCAGTCATAAAAGTGCACGGTAGAAGTGGGTTCAGACTCGCAGCCTAGCTTTGCGTGTTGTTGCGGCTTTCCGGCAGTATGCAATACCTTGCAAGAAGCCAAAAAAGAATAAAGAAAAAAATAGGATTTATCATAGTAGATTATTAGCTGAATGATAACAGTTTACTGCATTGGTTTGTTTATGTGCAATCAAGCAATAGCAATGTTGATGTTGATTGGCATCTTTTGGTCCTGGTCGTTCTTCCGTTCTGATTTCCTCTTCTCATCCGAGACTGCCCAGAGCGAGAAACCTCAAATATCCTTGAATTAGGTCCATGCGCAGGCATTCACATCATTCTGTACATATCGGTTGATACACGTAAAAAAGGCGAGGCATTAAGGGGTGGCTTGTATGGCTGGCTCGAAGTAAGACCATTTTCCTGCAGCGAGAACTCGGTATAACGTGTCGTTGTCTTGATACTTCAATATGAGTATAAGTTGGACAAGATTTTGAGGCTCGGAAATCAATCGCATCAGGCGACAGAAACCCATTACATCGGCAGCTACCTAATTGAAGAACCGAACAAGGAAGAAGAACTAGTTGGATCGATTACACAAGTGCCCCAGTGACGGGCGTAAAAGAAGGCCGTGCCCGTGCCAACGGAGGGTGTGGTCAAGGCGACCATTGGGGGGGGGGGATAACCTGACCAATTACCCACTTATTTTGTGATTTGTGGGGCTACCCTGAGATCAGCTGACCATGGTCAGCTAGTTAGCTATGGTCAGGTTGAAATTCCTTAGCGCGGTTTGAAACCTCACCCTTGACATACTTTTTGTAAGAACATACGACATTTAAACGCTTCCAAATCCGTTCCGAATCGATTTACAATGGCTCTTCAATCGATTGAAAATCTCTTCCCTCGCCTAGAGGGAATAAGTCCTCTATTAGAACCTACTAGTCTTGATGCAGAAGCTGAAGAAGACTTAAATCTTTACTATCAACTACCAGCCCAGGCCCAGTCTGGCTTACCAGTAAATGAGGAGGTAGGGATATATGAGAACGACTTTGGAATTAGTTCTAAATCGATTCAGGATCAACTCGAAACCGATTCAGAAATACCTCCAACACTTGTTTCATCAGAGGCAACCCGTTCTGGGCATAATAGCCTCAGGGATGTTCATGTACTTGCTCAAAAAGTAATCTTTCTACCTACATTTATAGAATATCCAGAAACAAGTGAGAATGGAGTCCTTTATGTTATTGATATAAGGACTTTAAATGAGGAGGATATTAAATCGCCTTGGAGAATGGTAAACGAACTACTTTTGAATCGATCCGGGATCGATCCGGAACTACTTCAGAACTAATTACATCACAGATTCAGTACAACCATGCCCGGCAATTCCCACCAAAACGGACGACTTCAGCATTCCTTCAAAATGCTGTTTGTTTACGTTCAACTTACACTTGTACAGGTGGAAAGGCATGCTCTTATTTCGATCAGAATCTTCCATGCTGGAAGCATCAGAAAGTTACCCCAGAAATCTTGCAAAGTATTGAAGCATTACGAACAGAGGTACTACAGTATGATCTCAAACGGAAAGCAGTTTCGTAAGCATTCAGAATCGATTCCGAACGGGTTCGGAACCCTTTTAGAAATAATATACTAATACTTATAAATAGATGGGCACAAGCACAGATAAAACGTTTCCAACAACATACCGCCTGCCGACCGTTTACAGAAAGATGTAGTCTTGAAGTAGTTAATACAGAGTATGGGGTAAGAAGCCTTTCTGAATGGATTGGGAATCAATTTGGAACTGATTCGGAATCACTTTAGTATATTCCAGGAACTTCCCAGATTACAGCCCGCTGCATCTGCTGGTCACAAAGTCTCCAAGGAGAAAACCATTATATTGGCTTTCCTCCAATCGAATTCCAGCTATATTTACCTCTAATCAAAACTATACTTCAAGGGGGAAGTATAGAAGAAAGCTCCCCTACTGATAGCTGTTATCTTTTTGCTAGCAATAAGAGGAGAATTACACGATGCGGTAAGTAAATTAGTATCGAATCGATTCCAAATGGGTTCCCAACTGATTCTGAATCAATCTAGACGCTAATCATATCGTTCCTGAAACAATTCTTCAAATTACGTGTTCAGTAAAATGGAACTTCTGGGTCCCGCTTGATCTAGAAGCTACCCCAGTTATTCTTCTAACTTCTCATGGGGTCCATTTACATCCACCACCACCACCAGTTAGAGCCCCAGCTGGTATTATATCTGGGCTGCAACAGGTAGTCCAGAAGATCAATCAACCTAGAACGGGGTTAAGTGAGAATCCTTTTAGAATCGTTTCCGAACCGATTCAGAACTAATCCAGTATTGATTCTAGATGCATTCCTACAATCTCGCGAACTTCAGGAATTCTGTGATACTTATAATAGCCAGACTATTACAAGCGTTCATCAAAGTCTAGCAAATACAGACTTCTTACGCTCAATTATCCGTAAACAAGAAGCAATTAGCTTTCCAGCAGGCTGTTCACGTCTAGCGATTTGGTATGAATACCAGTATGCTCAAACTAGGCGTCAAATTCGGGTATGAAGTGATTCTGAATCGGTTCTGAGCGGGTTCAATACTAATTTACTTATAGTATATTCAGTACTTTAATGATGACGGCAATACATACCTATGTATTGTATTTCATGCAGAGCAAGCTGAATTATGGAAGAAAGAGGCTTTTAATACTTTCCAGGTAGATACAAACTATAAACATCTAGCTGGAAAGGAGGAAGTTGAGGTTATTTGGGGATGGTATAATTCGATATCTTCGAAAGGTGCGTAATCGCTTCTAAATCGATTTAGAACGGATTCTTAACAGATTCCTAACTATTTTAGCAATTCCACTTATCCGAGTTTTTACCAATTCTGAAAGTACAGAAATGTATCAGCAGATGTATACAATTGTGTTTAAACTACTTTATAAGAAATTTGGATATAAAGTCAAGTGGAAACACCTTCATGGTAGGGGTCTACTAGGTATTACAGTTGATCAAGACCATAAAAACCTTATTGGTATGGGTTCTTAATAGTTTCTAAACCGATTCAGAACCGATTTATAACTAATTATCTAGGGTTTGGGAAATATCTATCTCTGGAATGTGACCCAGAGCATAGACCATGGGCATGGCAGGTTGAACGCTCTGTACGCTTCTGTTTAATTCATTTCCAACGAGGGATTGAGGCATACTGTACAGAAGACCGTAGCCCTGACTCTCTATGGAATCAAATGCGCAGCCTACTATTCTGCCGTTCCTCAGAAGACTACTTCGCTTTATGTCAGGCATTTGAGAGTAAGGATCAATTCTATATCGCTTCCGAATCGCTTCAGAATCACTTGGGAACTAATTTACTTAGCTGAACCTCAAATAAAAGCATGGGCTCAACATAAAGCCCGAAAAACAATTGCAGCTGGACTTAATCAGAACTGCTCTAAAATCCCCTTATCAGATTGGAGTCAATTCATACCTAATACAAATACTGTTGAGGTTTTACATGAAGCCTCATATACTTGGAGTAATCGGTATTTACCATTACTTACATGTATCCAGAAGTAAGTTTGGAATCCCTTCTGAATTGATTCGGAATTGGTTTGGAATGCGTTGAGAACTAATTCAAAAGTACTTAGATGTGCAGAATACGATCGCCATCTTTTAGAGCAGGATACAGTGTTTACAACACTAGGAATCCGGCTTTCCTGGAAAGATGTTTCTATTATTAGCCGTTATAATACAGCTGCAAGCCGTTTACGTAAGTTAAAAATACTTTAATATTTATTAATAATTATTTCTAAATTATTTTAGAACTTAAACGCCAACGCCAGAGGGAATCCCGTGAGCAACTAGATAATGAACGTGTTGAAAGGCTTTTATCAACCCGACTCTTTACGTCTAGTCCCTCAAGGGGTACTAATTCAAGAAGTCCATCCTCAATTCCGAATCGATCCCGAAGTCTTTCAGAAGCGATTCGGAATCGATCCCCTCGTCTTTCCCATGCTTCATCTTCTGGGGTTATTAGGTCAAATACTCTCCAAAGAACATCTATTTCTAACTTAAGAAACGAAATCAGACAGGGACAACAAGATGACTTTGACTTACAGAAGCAAAGTCTAGAATTAGAAGAAAAGCGATTAGAATTAGAAGCAAGAAAACTTCTAGTTGAAAAACAGAAGCTTGAACTACAAGAAAAGGAACTAGAGTTAGCAGAGCGGCGGAGAAGGTTAGGACTTTGATAGCATATAGGATAGGTAGAGAATCGATTCTAAATCATTTCTGTATTGATTTAGAAATGCTTTTTTTAAAAAAAAGCTTAAAAACCGAACGCCCCGGGTATCTATAAAGAATTGATTCTAAAGCGGTTCCAAATCGGTCCCGAAAGAAGTCCCAAACTGGTTCCAAACCGATCCTGAATTGATTCAGGCCTCATCTTCTTCATCATCCTCAAAGCGGGCCCAGACCTCACATTCCTGATCGCGAAGGGCGGGAGGACATTCTGAATCGATTCGTAATTAGTTCTGAACTGCTTCAAGACTGATTCTAAACTTACTAGCATTGCGGGCAGTGGTGCAGTAGGTGCACTTGCCCTTGGCAGGGAAGCCGGCGGCGCGACGCATTTCGGCGAAGTTGATCTGTTGCAGAATCGATTCAGAATGGGTTCCAAAAGGATTCCGGATCGGTTGAGAATCACTTACCACAGTTTGGTTGCCCCGCTTGCGCGTGGGCACGGCAAGAAGGGGGGGAGGGGTCTGCGCCTTCCGTTTCTTGGAAGGAGTCTGCAGCTCGCTGTCATCGCGAGCGCCGATGGCGATGCCGTGGATGCGGTCGTAGAATTCTATTCATAATCAGTTTAGAACTAGTTCAGAATCGGTACAGAATCAGTTCAGAATCACTTACCAGCTGCATCATCGTTCTCCTCGACGGAGTTCGCGCCGGACTTGCGGCTCTTAACCTTGGCCGGGACCCCGTCGAGCTTGTGCTTCTTGATGTGGTTCTTGAGGTTCGACTCGCTCGAGAACCGCTCCGTCTAATCGATTCGAAATTAGTTCTGAACTGATCCGGAACTGATTCTGAATTACCTTGGTGCACGTGATGCTGCTGGATCTACCACCCCAGCGGCAGTAGAGTTGACTTCGCCAGCCTGAATCGATTCAGAACTGTTTCTGAATCGTTGTGGAATCGCTTCTGAATCACTTACCTCGTTGAACTCGAAGGGAGGAAGATCCTCCATGCGGTGGTTCTTGCCGCCCTGGAGAAGACCTTCTTTGTAGGTCTTGTAATCGTCCTGATTCTGAATCAGTTCTGAATCGATCCTAAACCGATTCCATTGTACTTACAGAATCCTTGTATGAAGGCATGATGTCGGATTTCTGAACTGATTCGGAAGTAATTAGGAATCGGTGCGCCAGGGGGGGGGGGGGCGCATACGATTTGAAAGGGTTACGGAGGGAAAAGGAAGAGAATCAGAATAGAATAGGGATTTAAATATTAATATGGGGTATGCACCCTAATCAGTAGTGGGACGCAATCAGTAACTGGTCCGTGCACCTGACCGATTAAAAATTCCATGGTCAGGTGGACCCACTTCACCTCAATACAGCCAATCATAAAATTGGTCAGATAGACCCATAATTCATTTAAATAAGTGGGTAATTGGTCAGGTTATCCCCCCCCCCAATGGTCGCCTTGACCATACCCTCGTGCCAACGGTGCCAACAGTAGCGTCAGTTTTTTGGTGGAGGACGTCAGTTTCAGTTTGCGCCACATTAGACCAGCCAGAAGTTCTCTCTGTCATGTCGTCTTAAAATGCCCCAAAATACGGTGTGAACTAGATGCAAATGTGGTACCTACTCCATCAATGCGATGCTCATGCTAACCTTAGCCTAATCCAGAACATTGATTCACCAGAAGTACGTAAGCTCAAGTTTACTCAACCGCGATATGTCGTTCAAGTGCGATACCTCACATCGCTGTTCACCTGAGGGTGGTGGTTTTCGGCTAAGGAAAGTAACTGTTTTGGTAGGACCAAGGATAACCTAAAAAGAGCGAGATGAAGTAGATGTCAGTATAGGTCTGAATTTGTGACGTAATTAACCTTTCTTGCATCGCGCTGGGCTCAATTTAAGAATCAAAAAAGTTTATGAGCTATTCTAAGCCCAAGCAACCTATCTATCTTCATCCAAAGTCCTTCAATGAATTCTATTCCAGCTTAATGGAATGAATAAACTGGCACAAAGTCTTATCTATCTCGTCTCGTTCGAACCTGAACTGGTAATTATCATCGTTCTCCGGCCCATACAGGACTTCGTGAACGCCATCTTGTAAAGCTAACCATGCAGCCAGCAACGCGCCCTCTATTAACCAGACGTACCGCTCTTCAACATCCGGGAAAACATCGTTATCGGCACCCAAATGGCACTCTCGGGTTTCGAAAGCCTCGCTGTATTGGTCAACCCACCTCACGTAAGCGTTGCACCAATTTTTAGAATATCTCTCTTCTAGTTCGTCATCAGCGACATCGACGCCACCTTCAGGATTCCCGGGCCATCCCCAGTCGTACCACATGAAGTTTGTTCCAAAATCAGGAGATATGTAGTATTTGAACCCTGGCAGGTGGGGGCCATATTGTGGCTGGCATGGTGGTGGACATTCTGTCTCAGAGAGTATTTCTTGATGTATTGGTAGCGATGCTGGCTCTGATTGAGGCCCTTGGGTCGTAGCCACCTCTCTCATTTTTGGTTGTTGCTCGGGAGTGATGTCTGGTGAAGGTTTGGTGGTGCTGGATGCCGGAACCTGGAGTACGGTCTGCACTGCAGGGAGTTGCTGTTTGTCCTTTGCCAAGCGGATTCTCAGCGGCTCATCTGAGGATAGATCAACAACAAGGCCATAGGTTGTGGTAACAGAAAAGTGAAGGTAAGAGCTAGAATGTTTGGCATGTAACAACAAAACCTTAATGGTATCGATTAAGGTCATTTTTCTGATTGGTAAGGCTTTTAATAATTTAGATATGGGATGTTGTGACTGACTGGCTGGGCGAGGGATGCGGCGCGTATTAGTAGTCGGGGAACTGGGGCTGGGGCATAGTTGAGCCGCTCGTTGAGTACAGCGCCAATTGGTGGTGTTTGGTATTTCCACTTGTAGGGGCAGTAGTCAGAAGACCCAACCAACAGCTTCTGCTCTTGCACAATGGTGGTAGAAACAGGGGTTTACAGAAATTCTCGCGCTTAGAGAATAGATTCTACTTCTATTCGACGTCGATGAAAGCTTCAAATGACCGCAGTTAATAACATTGCGTCGATGGCTGAACATGCATTAATCGCTCGCAGACTTGGACCACTCCGTTCAGACATCCGTGACATGTTGAGCGGCGGCATGGTTGAAGGCCAGGGTCGCTCGCGTGCTAACCAAACATCGGCATCAACTACCAACGCAACCAACCCAGCCGCCAAATTTCCAAGCTAAGATATTTTGAAACTACGAATAGAAAACAAGGTCCTTTATTTAGTGTACCTTGGTCTAAGCCATGGGCTAAGCATGCCTTGATAAACTGCCAGTATTATCAAAATCTATCTGTTTTTTTCCCGTCGGTTTCGTAAACATGGCTAAGGATCGTTGTACGCCAATGCAATGGAAGCCATTCAGTTGGCTCCTGCGCTACTACACAATAGTTCATTGAGGACCTTTGGAGGTTGCGTAGGGCCCTAGTACCGCGTCGGTAAATAAAATTTTGAACTCGTTCAAGCCACTGCATAGAAGTCAAATGGGCTTGGATCGTATGCAGGATAAACTTCGATAAACCTGAAAGGCGAAGTTCTATCGACAGGCTATCGAAATGCATCTTTGACACAAACAAGTGCCACAAGACCAACATTTTTCAGTGTTTGCCATCGAAACATAAATCATAGAGTTAAGTCAGAACATTCCGCTTCACCGGCTTAGCTGAGATTCAGAGGGCCATGTGATATAAATGATAGAATAGTTAGCATAGCCGAACATCTCTGTCATGAAACTGGACAATGTCATAGCTCGGGTCCATACTTTGACATAGATTGCAATGTCGAGACATGCATATTACTTTCGAGAAATCTAACGTCCTCCCTCGTTTTAGTCGTTAACTGTAACCATAATTGATGTAGTAAATTCATGCTTGAGGCAATTCTTTGTTAAATCCTATTCCCGGCCTCGTGGCAGGAAGCACAATACATCCACCCTAGGCAGTCTTGTTCCTAATCCAACGATGTTATCAATCGCCTTCAGCGCTTTGTTCTGGATTATGCTTTTTCAAAGGAACTAATCTTTCCACTCCTTCATATCTTCGGCGGGGACAACGTCTTTGGGTTACTACTCAGGCTTTCTGTAGCCAATATCTAATACTCAATGAAATACTTGGTGCCTATAGCAGTGCCTTCCCCTAGCTATTCAGCAAAGCCAGAGCCCGGCAGCTTCAAAGTACAATACCGCGACACACGTGCTAAATGGGCCACAGCGATGAGTCTGACCGCTTCTGGGCGACTGTGGCAGCAGGCATAGTTGCCTATCCGAGTTACACAGCCTGACCCTCTCATTATCCATGCAAAAGGTATGCCAATACGAATTGTACAACTGTTGTTCTGTCTTGGGCCCAGAACTCTTACTACTGGAGTTAGAATGATAAATATTAAGCTCTGTCCATATTCTTGGCCATAACTTTGATCAGAGTGCTTACACATCTGAATGCTTGACTAACATTGCGGTAAGGTATATGAGCCGGGTTGCAGAGATACGAGATTGAAATAAGATGAACTCCCAACAGGATATCTTTCTCTTTTAGCCATCACCACAGACATAGTTCTCGTGACTTTTTGTTTGCATGCCTTCCCTTACTTGCCGCATTATCCGATAACATCTGCCCCTCCAACCTTCGGATACTTTTATCGGCTCTGGGAGCTTTTGTGCTGGCAAATACCCAACTGCCGTTGGCTCGACAGTGCATATACAGGGGCGGAGATCCCTCCTACGCATGTACCCCGCAGACCACGTTTGGCAGGTCATCCGTTCCGCAGACCATGCGGGGTTGTGATGGATGTATATGGGACGATCACAAAGCTTGTGAGAGATAGCTTGATAGCGCAACGTTGGTCCGGGAAAATGCAACGTTGTCAGTGCTGGCGAGAAACTGAGGAGAAAATGGTGCTTCCTTCCTATCATCGGATGACCTATGTCGCCCGATAGCTAGGCCGAGACCCGACTCCCCCGCCTTCATGTCCGCCACCAACTTAATGTCGGACGACATGAGTTGTGGCATATAATGCCGAAGACTTCCCCAAGCTTCCATTTGGAAGTTCGATGGTTTTTTAAGCCCCTATAAGTCAGCCGCTCTTCTCATTAAATTAGCTCTTCACGGACACAGGCGGCATAGTGGCGTTGCCCCTCATCAATAATGGCCGGGAAAGCGGAGATCACCGGGAACGGGCCGACCCCCACCTCGGACGATATCGAAAAGATCCCCACCCGAGTCGACAACACGGAGCAGATCGGAAGTCAGGTTTCTCATGAGAAACTTGAAGAGTTAGCACCCAACGGAGAACATGAATACATCCTGGAAAAAATCAATGGTATGACAGAAGAGGAGGCCCTCGAGATAATCGAGGAGGGGGTGGAATTCTTCAAGGATGACTGGAACTTTCCTTCCGATATGAGGGAACGCATGAAAAAGCTGCTTGAGGGGCCAAAGTCGTACGGAGAACACTACGACCGCGATTTGAGGATTGATGCCGTTATGATCCGGTATTCTTCTCCATACCCAGGTGTTAGAGCCGTTGCCGAGATCATCGATGACCAGAGTGTCCCAATTGAGACGATCCGGGCATATTTTCTGGGCATCGGATGGGCTGTTATTGGCACATTCATTTCCACGTTTTTCAATTCAAGATTCCCCGCTATTTGTGAGTAATTTTATGCTTGCCAACATATTCAAAAGGGGAGCACCCTCATAAGACACTTTGGCTGATCTTGATTCTACACAGCTCTGAGCGGCAAGGTTATCCAAATTTTGTTGTTTCCATGCGCAAAAGTCCTTGAATATACTCTACCGGACTGGGGTATCACAGTATTTGGCACTCGCCATTCGTTGAACCCGGGACCATGGACCTTCAAAGAGCAAATGTTTGCGACAATCACCTACAACATTGCCATCTACACAACCAACAGTTACGGAATGATCCTTGTCCAGAAGTCGCCAGTCTACTATGGTCTTACGTTCGTCAACTTCGGTTACCAGATCATGCTGACACTCTTCGTGCAACTCATGGGCATGGGTTTTGCTGGGTATCTCCGACGCTTCAGTGTATACCCTGTCAAGGCGCTTTGGCCAACGATCCTGCCGACTATTGCCATGAACCGAGCGTTGACACGACCTGAACCAAAGGAGAACATCAACGGTTGGACTATCTCTCGGTACAAGTTCTTCTACATCTGCACCGGGTGCATGTTTATCTACTACTGGCTGCCTGGTTATCTTTCCACCGCGTTAGCAACCTTCAACTGGATGACTTGGATTTCGCCACAGAATGTAACACTTGCCATCATTACCGGTTCTTCCCTCGGTCTAGGGCTGTTCAATCCCATCACGACGTTTGACTGGAACATCGCCACCTCGTCATATGATGCCTTGGCCCAGCCGTTCTTCGCAACTTGTACCATGTACTGTGGTGCAATACTCGGCGGTGCCATCATACTTGGAATCTATTACACCAACATGTACAACACAGCCTATCTACCAATCAACTCTTCTGCTCCTTTTGCCAACAACGGCACGCCTTACGTAGTACAGAACGTCGTGATCAACAACAAGTTCAACGAAACACTCTACCAAGAATACTCACCGCCATTCTACTCAGCTGGTTATCTCATCACAGTTGGGGGCAACTACTGTTTTTACCCCATCTACTTTCTCTACATTATGGGTTAGTCATGTTTTTTCTTACGCGCCAAACTTTGCCGAACTGACTTGGTGTCCAGGTAATCAATGGAAGACGATCTTAGCGGCGTACGTTGACTTTTACAAAGGCCTGCGCTACAAGAAGGGCAATTATGAAGGCGCGATGGATATCCACAGCCGTCTTATGTCCAAGTATAAGGAGGTGCCTGACTGGTGGTTCTTGCTGATTCTAGTTGCTGCGATTGTTGTCTCTTGCATCTTCCTCAGCATCTACCCACTGGACACACCTGTCTGGATAGTCTTTCTAATGATCGCTATCAACCTAATTTTTGCAGTTCCTCTGTCGTTCCTTTCGGCGACGACGGGAACAAACCTAGGTCTTGGTGCATTGATCCAGGTAATCACTGGCTACATGCTTCCCGGCAACACTAATGCCTTTCTTTTCTCCCAAACTCTTGGATCATGGGCCCTCGCAGGGTACGGAGACAACTACGTCCAGGATCAGAAGATGGCTCATTATACGAAGATTGCACCACGTGCCGTTTTCCGGAGTCAAATTGGCACGATCATCATCACTTGCTTCGTCGCGGTGGCCACGCAAAACTTCATACTAGAAAACGTCAAGGGCCTATGCACGCCTAACCAGCCAAGTCGTTTTACGTGTGCAAATGACGGCAACCCGTTATACACGAACTCCTTGATGTGGGGCTTGCTTGGTTCGGAGCGAATGTTTGTCGCGTTCTACCCGATTCTGAAGTGTAAGTGGGAAATTTGGACCCCCCTCGTTCAAGCTGTGCGCTAACACTCTCAGGGTGTTTTCTCATCGGCACACTCATTGCCATCGTTTTCTTGGTCGGACAGGGGTACGGGCCAGTCTATCTGCCCCGTGTACGAGAGAAGCTGAGGCTGAAGTTGCAACCGCGAACATTTGCTTTCCTCGATCGGACCTTGTTTCCATTCGTCGCCTCTCTCCTCTGGCTTAACCCAGTTCTCGTCATCCAAGGCATTCAACACTGGGCGCCCTCCAATCTTTCGTACAAAACACCCGGCATGATCCTTAGTTTCATCTTCATGTACTGGCTTCCAAGACACCGCTTGGCGTGGTGGGAAAAGTATAACTATGTGTTATCGGCTGCTTTCACTGCCGGTGTAGCCGTCTCGGCGCTCATCATGTTCTTCGCTGTGGGTTATAACCCAATAGCCCTGAAGTGGTGGGGAAATACTGTTAGTCATGCCGGTGTCGATGGCAGCCAAATAGGAATCCTTCCTATTCCAGAAAGAGGATACTTTGGGCCCGAAAAAGGGTCGTTTTAGATACAAGACTTGGTAAAGTCTTTACGAAAATTAAGTTGGAGAAACGCTGTAGCAAGGGGTATGAAGTCGGGTTTTTCGGATTTCACACTCCCCACGGAGATGTTCCCCATTTGTAGGTACTCCGAAAGTGGGGGGAGTGGTCACGAGATCTTAGCTCAATGCACTATCAAGGTACCACCGTTTAGGATTTACAAGCCACTTAACACCGAAATCCAGAACATGTTATTTTTGTAACAATTTCTTCTGCCCATGTCTTCTGAGTGACGCAAGACTTTCGCAAAAATGGATGAAATCAGGAATGCTTTCCCACTTCTTAAATATAGACAAGAAATGACCCTAGAATGAGGTACGGTCAAAGATATATATACAGCCCAATCCAAATGTGAACGCCATTCTATCCACAGCATTGCTGCATGCAATCAAAACATAATCCAGGATATGAGTCATGAACTTTAAACGAACACAAATGTTCCGTGTTTTACTGCTTGTCGGCAATGTAGACGGTGTCCTCAAGCTGGCGGAGGTTGAGCTATAGCAAAGCAAATTAGTAATGATCACTACCGACGGGATGGCTGTAACTTACGAAGCTCTTGTCAATGCTCTTCAGGTTGGTAACACCCATCTGAGCACCATCACGGACAATCTCGGTCTTGATGATGTCGATGGCCTTGGTGACACCCTCGAGACCGTAGCAGTTGGCGTACATGAAGCTATTGACGTTAGCACCGGACGAAAATAAAAGGAGGATTTCTGCTGGGTGTGACTTACGGACGGCCCATACCGACAGCCTTGACACCAAGAGCAAGCAGCTTCAGAACATCGTTGCCGTAGCGAATACCGCTGTCAGCCAAGACGTCAACCTTCTGGAAGACCTCGGGGGCGTTGCGGTAGATCTCGTAGGCAATTTCAAGAGGGGCAGGGGTGTGGTCGAGCTGGCGGCCACCGTGGTTGGAAATGTAAATGGCCTTGGCGCCCTTCTCAATGGCAAGCAGAGCCTCCTCAGAAGTGGTGATACCCTTCAGGATGATGGGCAAGCTGGTGTGGTTTCTCATTTGATCGTAGATGTCCCAGGTGAGCGCAGAAGAGACAGAGTTGGCGTTGGTGGTGTCGTAGCGGGCGGCACGGTGACGAACGGAGTCGCCGGGAGCGTCGATGGTCCAGACGATGGCCTTGGCGCCAGTCTTCTCGGCACGGCGAATGTTCTCCCAGGTAACGGACAAGTTGCCGTTGGTGTAGATCTGCTGGAAGATGACCTGGGGTCCGTTGAGGGTGTTGTTGACCTTGCCGGCCGCGATCTCCTCAATGGACTTGGAGGCATACATGGAAGGCTTTAATAATATTAGTCAGATTTCGGAATATGGGTCTTTGGGCCAGATCACTTACAATGTACAAAATGTCTTCGTTGCCTGCGGCGCCAACAAAGTTCAGCTCAGCAGCCTCATCTCCGTAGATACCACGGGCGGCAGGAGCAATGAAGACAGGGGCGCTGAAGTTGTATCCCAGGATGGTGGTACTGGTTGAGTTAGAGCGGGTTAACTGTTGTTTTTGCTGTTCACTTACGGGAGAGTCTGGTTCAACTTGGTGACGTCAACCAGGTGCTTAGAGCGAAGCTGAACCTTCTGCCAAACATCGAGGTTGTGGCGGTAGCCTTAAACCCCTAATTAGAATTGCTCACAGGCATCGAACGGAGGGGGATCACATACTGAACTCGCCAGCAGTACCAGTGCGGTAGAAAGAGTACTTCTGGTTGTCAAGCTTCTGGCGGGCAGCCCAGTCGAAGTCGGGAATAGCACGAATATCCTTCAGGAGGGGTTGAGTGCCCTTGGTGTAGTTGGTGCCGTCGAGGTAGATTTGGAAGCCGGTGTCGACCTCGTTCTCCCATGGCTCGGCTGCGAAAGCGGCAGCGGCGAACTGCGCAGCGATAAAGAGCGAAGAGCGCATATTGGGTTGTATTGTAGAGACTGTGATAAAGAACGAACGAATGTATGCAAGAGTGTAGATCTTTGCCAAGCAGAGTCCGAGTATCTGCTGGACATACAACGACTCATACTCGACTTATATGTATGTAGACTTTCGAGTAAGACACGCCCCTTGTCGTCTTAGAGGATCTCCATCAAGGGCATCCACTTCCTTGTCGGGGCATTCTATCTCCGGCGGCTTCAGGGTTGCGCCGCATTTTTTCTCGGAGAGGAGCGGTGCTGTTCATCTCAAGTTCCAGGCAAACAGTAAACACCAAGGTCTTGGTCGAGTCAATTACCAAGTTGGGAGCTAGGGCCTCCCTTGCTTCTTGGGTGGAATGAATATGGAACCTACCTGTTTACTGGTTGGTCACGATCTAATCTAATCAATCCGAGATACCCGGTGCTTGGGAGCCCTTGGCTGAAGCATTTGGGCCTCCGTGGGGGTCTGTTCTGTCATCCTTACTAATTGTGACAAGAAACCAGTAGTCTCCTTTTTCGGGATGTTTTGAGGGTCTCGCCTTTCCATTATGGTCAGATCTCGGGCACTGCATGCAAGTTAATGCAAGGGTCTCCTGTCACCGTTGTCGGATCACCAAGGCATTGGGTAGCTAATTTACAAAACAAGGCCCACAATGAGGTAAATCCTGTCAGTGATCTGGTAACGACCATCCTACTACGGAGAAGCACCCGAGTCGCCCAAGTTCTGGAACATTGACGAAATGACGTTTTCTTCACAGGCCAAGATTGTGAGACACCTTTATGTACGAAGAAATCTGCCAAAAACAGAAGGTTGATTCGCCTTCCCAGCGAGGAGATAAGGCTGGGGCAAAAGGAACCTCAATAGCTTTTTGCTCCATGCAATTTGTCGGCAGTGTTGCTTGTTTGGGTGCTTTGCCTCTCTAAATGCAACGTAACCCCATCTGTGCGGGTATTTCGAGGGCTCCATGGACAAAAGTCGCGAGTCGAGGTAAAATTAAGTTCTCGTTTCCAGGATAGAGTGGATCCTGACCGGAATAAAGTAATTGATCTGTTGTCAAAGAAGGCTTGGCTCGGATGCAAAATACTTCCTCATCACACCTGAGAGGGATTGAGTCCATAACAGATTTGAGCTAAAAACCCCCCTGGGGTTGTTAACGGGACATAGTTAAGGCGGACTTTGTGGAGAACCTTAAGCGAATGGGGCTCTAACTTTTATTCAACCGTGCTCTTTCGAAAGAGTTGTGGAGGCCTTCCGTTGTCCGATAGTCCGAGATGGATACCCGCGCGGTTGTCTTGGAAGACATACTGAGAAGGAAAAAAATATTTTTCTCCACATGCTGCGATTCATAGTTGTTGACACCCTGCGCATGTGCGTACTAGAAGGATTTGGCAAGGGTTGTGCAAGAAATCAAACGGCTCCATCGGGCAATGATTCAGCGAGATGGAGTTACAAGGCTCCGTCAGAAAGTGTTCACGGGAATCCATGTGTAGCAACGCACGCAATACGCGGGAATCTTGACGCACTTACATAAGGTGATGTGAAAGGGGCAGATAAACCCATCTAGACCTCCTTAATCACATGACGAAATCCAGGGATAGACATCCGCCATAAAGGTCCTGTATGAATTTCTCATGTTACCTTGGTAGCGAAGTAGGCACACGTGGTGGCAAGTATTAGGTTCCGGTTATCGCGGCTCAAACACAATTTACCTACTACACGTGCTGTCGCCATTTCACCTGTCTACCTGGTTACCAGGTTGTCAGTTTACCATGCCGTGAGGCTTTTTTGATCGGAATGGAACAGTAGCAGCACCAGGGGTTCAAGCCAGCCAATGGGACTATGTGCCGATATGACGGTCGCACTTTCTTTATTGAGATGAGCCCCACGCTCGGATTCTCATTTACCTAGTCTCCCTCAATGTTAAAATCTTACTGGACCTTATAGGGCGTCCAGTGAGGGTCATGGCTGGTCAATATCTCGGTTACAGGTTTTGAGGCTTTGAAGTACGAGGTCGAAGTGGGTTGCAAGAACGTTTGAATCTTATGATACCCACGACTCACCTGGCCTCTAGCGAAGCGAGGCAGGTTTTTTTTCTCCTTCTTTTCTTTTCGCTTTTTTCTGCCTCTAGGCTATTCGGTCTCCGGTTTTCGGAAAGTAGGACAATTCTCCGAGACACCTTCGATGCTCGGCATAAGAACCCAACAATAAAACAGGGGCATGACAACTTGTCTTGTTCGTCCTGTAATGCTACTGATCAAGAATCGATAAAGCAGCCCCTGATTGGCAACGCAGATGAGGCTGTGGGGATGATTGCTTTGAAATCAATTGTCACCTGCATTTAAAGACCCGCTTGGCATGAATACTTGAGTTCCTTGATAACATGCTTCTTCCTACTTATGAACACCCTCGCACTCCAATAGACTGTCCAAACCTAGTACCACTATCTCACTTTCATACCGAAAACTTAACAAACTAAGGACAGTGTCAGACTTGATACCAACAACCACGGAGGGGGCTACTTACTTCCAATTACACCGTTGACCGGGATATCTATCGACGTCGTATAGCTGGCGGCGTCGCTAAGGAGGTATACGTATGCGCCACCAAGCTCTTGTACTTCCGCTAGTCTTGGGATGCCTCCGTAGTACTTCAACTGCTGCTCCCAGTCGGGCTGTTGAGGCACCCAGTAGGTCATGGCAGTGCGGACAAGCCCAGGAGAAACGCTGTTAACACGGATGCCGTACTTGGCCCATTCCATGGCAAGGGTGTGCGCCATGTTGCGGATACCAGCTTTCGAGGCGCCATAAGGTGCCGAGGGCACTCGCTAGGGAATATCAGCAAAGGATTGATCTTTTGTGCAACAAGACTTGAGATACCTTGTTTGGACGGTACGACGCCATGGATGCTGTGAAAACCACCGATCCCTTGATGTTGAGCTTGATAAATGCCCTTGCAGCGGCTCTGGCAGTGTAAAAAGCGCCAAATAACTGAACCGTATCAGCCATAAAGTTGAACCTTATTCGTTAACCAGGGTCGTGTCACTTACGTTAACGCCAAACAAACTTTCAATTTCCTCCTTTGTAAAGTCAAGCGCAGCCTTGTGATTCGTACGGCCCGCATTGCATACTACGCCATGGATGGCACCCGCCTCTTCAACAATTTTGTCAATGGCGGCCGTTATGCTCTCTTCTTCGGTAACATTTGCCTGAATACTGAACAGACGACCGGGGAACTGCTTGGAGGCAGCCTCGAACTCCTCGCCAGGTTCCGCAAGGTCAATAGAGTAGACTCTGTCAGCACCGTTGAGAAGACAACACTCGGCAACTCCCAGACCAATGCCGCGATTTGCCCCGGTAACTTTAGACTTGTAAGTGATATTTCGGATGCTCAATGATGGCTGATTTACCTGCGATAGTCTTGCCCTTTAGTGTGAGAATGGGCTGAACATCGACGGTAGCTGTTGCAGCTGGTGCTGAGGACGAAGAAGACATGGCGTATTTTGTGAGTTAGAACGAGTCCCGATAACTGGAAGAAGAAATAGGTGTATGGTCAAAATGAAACGTGTGTTACTGGAGATGATTTTATTGTCCGAGCTACGCCTTGAACGGAAATTGAAAAGAAGGCATTCCTTCGACTTTGAGGCCAGTATTTATGTCTTAACGCCAGATAGCGTCGCCGATCCACGACTCCTCAAAACCCAGATCACGAATGCTTCATATTATGACATTACCCCCGAGACGAGCAAAGGATAATTTTGACCAGTCATGATTCGCGATGCTGAACCCCACAATCGCGGGGATGCAAAGCTGCATGAATACCCTCGAGACGACGATGCGGGGGATCTCCACAAAACACCAATGTCCACATTGCATCTCTTCCGACGAAAGTAGTATTGATGTCAGCATTTCTGCCAGCTTAGTACGTCTCATCTTCTTCTACTACATAGCTTGTAGCAATGTGGGCGATAAATGAGCCTCGGAACGGCAAAATGCGGGTACGAGTGTAGTTGAACAGAGGACACCGGTCAGGCCATCCCACTGGACATTCCGCGCCACAAGCAAGCAAATCTGTTTCTCAAGGTTGAGTGCCAACTTCTCTGTCTTAATCTAGACTGGCTACTTAACTACAAATTCACCATGATGAGTATGTATCTTACGGTACAAGAATTGGCTTTGTGTCATTTAATCTGTCAAATCAATCATTACTTGCAGTTTTGATACTTTGTGCCTGTGTGGGCATATTCTTAGACCCAGAAGATATTCGACAACCGTCAGGAACTGTCAAATAGAATGAGAGTTAAAACTAGACAGAAGCCGTGTTCAATGTTTCTAGGACGTCAAAAGATCTAAATGCAAAATATAGTAAGCCGACTGTTACGGGCTATGCCCGGTTGATAGCTGTGCCATTATCCCTTCTTAAGTGCAGCCAAGCAACAAGTGCACGACTTGTTGTTACGCATCCTTTTGGGCGTTTAGCTCAACGGAGCAGCACCTCTATTATTAATATGTGCTGGAGGCTGGTATGCGGCTGCCACTGCAACCCTGTAGGCGGGGCCTGATCCTTCACACCGACACACCTGAGTCTTGGAGCGAACCAACACGACACCTGAACACGATACTGAGTGTCCACTGATCATGGATTTTTTTCATTCTTGAATATGCTTATAAATGATTTTGAAAGTCACCAGCGCTTTTTGTTAGGGTTGCTTTTCTCATTATGAAGGTAAAATAGCTAATTAAGACACAAATTATTAGTCCAAGTAATAGCAAGTTTATCCATCAGCCAACACTTACTTGGTCTAGAGACTCCTATACCGCTTGTAATCTTAGAGGTGACCAGAACGGCCGATAAAGTCTATTTCCAGCTTCACTAAAATTGTAGGATCAAGTCAGTCTGTCTTATCAATTAGGCACAACTTAAAGATTTCATAGACATATGTTAAAGTTGTGTGTCATGTTTATCACAGGCTGTGAAAAGAGTGGGATTCCGTTCAATATGAAATGTTAGAAGTTGAATTTTGATCCTGCTGGTGACGCTTTGTCTGTATTTATCGTTCATATGAGAATCATCTGTCTGTTCTGTCCAACACGTCCAAAGAAACTAGTTTAACACCTATAACAAGTCATTGCGGGTGAGCTATCAAGTTAGCCGAAATTCTTTGTGCATTTGTACGGGTTATCAAAACTGAAGGATTGGTGAATTTTGTCTATTTTGCGATCTTATTATGACAAAAGGTCCTCGATCTAAAACATACGAGAACAGCAAGACGAGTAAATATATCGTGAGTGTTCCGGGCAAGATGTACACCAGTCAGTTCTCATACGAATTTCAATGAGCTTACAAGGCCTGACTTGAGGGGAATCATTTTGCTTTATTTCGTCGTACATATACGGTATTTTCAGTGATATAATGGCCATCTGCCAGAATTTTATGCCTTCTCAGTCGCTTTCAACAATGTCCGCAACAGCCCCTGAACAGCGCTCACGACAACTTGTGGCCGCTTCCACCACAGGTACACAGCTCCTACTACGAGCGGACTGCACACAATTGCCTCGAAGCTTTTCAAAAGAATACGACCCTGGTAGTCGCTCTTAGCGACAACTTCGGAATACCTCTCGTTTCCGAAGCTAACGCGCGAGTACTTTGTCCGCCAGCCCAAGCCAGGGAGGTAGACAGACATGGTCTCCTCCAACCACTTGCGAAGACGGTAACGGGGAGAGAGAACCGAGGCACGCATTTCTACGTAATTTTGCAGAGCGAGGTCGTTGATAGAGTGGGCATCGGGGACTCTGTTTGCCGTGTACTCGGCCAGTGCTACCGACCTGTGATATGCTGCCGCTGATGGCTCATTCGTTTCTGCTGCAGGGTCGTTGGTCTCATCCAGCCGCCTGTGTTTATCGAGAATGGAGAATAGAACGCGGACATCTTCCAAGCCGGCGTTCATACCCTGGCCGTAGAAAGGAACCATTGCATGAGCTGCATCGCCGACCAGGACTACTGACGACTGGAAGTGATATGGCTTACACTTGATGCTGATAAGAGGCAAATGTGGGTTGGTTTTGAAGGAGGCGATAAGATCAGTAGCAGGAATCAAACTAGTTACTCCCGGGAAATGCTTGTCGAAAAATGCCGGGAGGCTTTCAGGGTCGTTCTCTAAAGCCACTGTCTGTTCGTTGGGTAAAAATAATGTGCAGGTGAAGGAACCGTCCTGCAACTCGTCAGTCTCATTGGAGAGAGCACAAAGGTAAATGCTGTCAACTTACATCACTGGGTATGGCGATGAACATAAAGTCCTTTCCAGGCCAGATGTGAAGGTGATTTGGCGAAATACGAAAGTGAGGGCCGGCGCTGTCCTTGGAAGGGGGGTCGGCTGGCTTAATTTGAAACTCGCACCACAAAGTGTCGATATACTCTTGCTTATAGTCCATATGAGCAAACTTCATCATATGGTACCTGACAGCCGAGTGAGCACCGTCAGCTCCAATCATAAAATCAAAGTCAATCTCAATCTCCCTGGCGCGACCAGTTGCCGATTCGGAGGTCATCACCTCAAACCAGGCCTTACACTGCTTAAAATCGGCACCGGTAAGTTTGTGGCTGAAGAAAAACTTGACATTGGGCATCTCCTCAAGGATATCAAGCATGCGCTTGTTTAAGCCGGCGCGGTCAACGGCATAAATAGCCTTGGCATAGTTAGTAGTGTGAAAATACTGGGTTTGAAAGACAAGTGCAACTAAAGTGACTTACCCTGCCGTGAACATCGTAGGCTTGCGAGGCTTCATAGAGATCACCTTTCGGGGTTCTGCCATGGATCATGCGTCCCCGCATAGGAATGGTGGCGCCAAAGACATGTTCCAGTAACTTTGGTTGGCCAGCATTACGCATAGCGTTAATACCGCGCTCCGACAGGGCCAAATTGATAGACCGAGTGAAATTCAACAACGTTGTTGTCGGGTCCCGAAGGTCTGCATAGTGGGCGTCAGTTATTACTCAATTGAGACCATGAGGAATCAACCGCATTCGCCCATTTCCAATTGACTCGTTACATCTGCGATTCAGATATTGAGATGCAATGTTATCAATCTTATCCACATCAAATCTCGGCGCAGAGATGGTGGGGCTGATGTGAAGGATCTCCATAACCCGTGAAGTTGGGAAATGGTAGGCGACCTGAAAAGGGTACGCAAATGACTGAACGGGAAAGGAAACACGCGACTCTGATGAGCGGACTTACCAGGACGCAGCTCATAAATTTCAACATCGTGGCCACGCTGCGCAGCGTAGAGAGCAGCCAAAGAGCCGACGGGGCCGGCGCCGACTACGATAACTTTCTGGTTCTTGGCCATGTTGCTTGGGCCGAAAAAAGAAGAGATCCAATTCAACGGGCACAACTGGGAAGGGAAAGAATTTACAACCAGTGGCGCGAAAAGAATCGCATGATGATTCGCATTGGCGGGTCAACTCGACCAGGGGAAAGACGGATAGCCGGACGGAGGAGAGTCCTTTTCCTCCATGACTAACTTGCGCCAATACCGCAAAGCCGCAGAACGCACCTCGCTCAGTGAAGAGAGAGTCGGGTATTCCCCGGAAGCCCCAACAAAGGAAGCTCCGCTTTGTTCATCGAATGTCTGTTGTTTGGCTGCTGACAAACACTTCATCGCTTATCCTTATCGATACAAGCTGCCTTGTGACTTATCGCTATCGATATCGGTGTCTTATCGGTGAATCCGTTGCCCACCAAAATCCCACTAGGTGTGGCGGGGAGCCTCTCCGTAACGTACCTATCACAGCCTAGGACCTGAAATATTTCTTCGTCAGGTCACTTTTTTGCGCTGCCGAGTGGTCAACTTTAGGGCGTATCCTGTAAGCTGCCGTGCCGCTTTGTCCATCCAAATCCTGCCGCTTCCAGGGTCTCCCTCTACTCACTCTTGGATTAGTTGAAACAACATCTCGAGCCCTTTCGGTTGTTTTTTCTTCTTCTTTCTTTCTCTCTTCCCCTCTGTTTGACAGGTCCTCACACCTCCCCTCCTACAACACGACGAAACGCCCGCCATGACGGAACCCCCCGCGAAGAAGAAGTGCCTGGGAGTCGACTGCCCCAATGACGCCGGCTCTCTCCAGTGCCCAACATGTTTGAAGCTTGGAATCAAGGATAGCTTCTTTTGCTCTCAAGACTGCTTCAAGAAGAACTGGGTTAGTGCTGTGCAACATCTTGGCGTAGCTGCCAACAACGATCGCAATAGCTGCCAACAACGATCGCAATAGCTCCTAACAAGTCGCAGGGCAACCACAAGTCTATGCACAAGACCGAGACAAGTATAATCCACCACGTCCTTCCGCCAAAAGTAGTCTCTAAACCAGATCCAGAGACAGGTGTTTTCAACCCGTTCCCGACCTACCCATTCAGCGGCCCTCTCCGACCCGTCTACCCTCTGTCACCGCGGCGCACCGTTCCCAAGCACATCCCCCACCCAGACTGGTGGCAGGATGGTCAACCCAAGTACCCCAGATCCATCCTTAACAGGAACAAGGTCGACATCTTGGATGCGAAGGGAATCGAGGGCATGCGCAAGGTCTGCCGCCTGGCAAGAGAGGTCCTGGACATCGCTGCCGCCGCCGTCAAGCCTGGTATCACGACTGACGCCATCGACGAGATTGTCCACAACGCCTGCATAGAGCGCAATGTGAGTCTACTCCGCGCTTAGGCGGGCGCATTTGGGGGAGAAGGATAGAAAGCTGACGAGACGAACAGGCGTACCCCTCCCCCCTCAACTACAACCACTTCCCCAAGTCTGTGTGCACGTCGCTCAACGAGGTCATCTGCCACGGAATCCCCGACCAGCGTGTGCTGCTTGACGGCGATATCCTCAACATCGACGTTACCCTTTACTTCGAGGGCTACCATGGCGACCTTAACGAGACTTACTACGTCGGTGATCGGGCCAAGGCCGACCCCGATGCTGTCAGAGTTGTGGAAGCTGCGCGTGACTGTCTGGATGCGGCCATTGCGGCAGTGAAGCCTGGCACGCTGATCCGCGAGTTCGGTAACATCATTGAAAAGATCGCGAAGGAGCGGAACTGCAGTGTCATCCGTACGTACTGCGGACACGGCATCAACAAGCTGTTCCACTGCCCTCCCAACGTTCCTCATTACGCCAAGAACAAGCAGGTCGGAGAATGCAAGCCCGGCATGACCTTCACGATCGAGCCCATGATTGCTCTTGGCAAGTACCGTGATATTACCTGGCCCGACAACTGGACCAGCACGACGATTGACGGCAAGAAGACCGCGCAGTTTGGTGAGTAACTTGCTTTGAAATTGACGGTGGATTGTGTCTAACAAAATGGCAGAGCACACACTGTTGGTCACTGAAGATGGAGTGGAGGTCCTTACAGCCAGGAAAGCCGATTCCCCCGGCGGAAAGATCCCGATGCCTGGCACCAACAGCGAGGCCAACGGCACAACCGCATAAACATCTACGTTAACATAGATATGAGCATGAGCGAAAAGGACGAGGCGTTGAGTTGACCAAAATGGGGCAGGGTGTGGCGTTCATGTGATTGGAGGTGGGCGGTAGTTGTAGAATCAAAGGAGTGCAAAAGGGAATAACATAGCAGCGGCTGGCTCAAGAGAGGAACCAAGTCAGCAAATCGAAAGCTACTAAACTTGAGGATGATGATATGATGCCTCAGGAAATCCAACTATCTCGGATCAAAAAGAACGATTACTTGGGGGACGTGGCTGATTTGCATGCGATCGGCGATGGAGTATTACCTCTCCAACGTGGACGGAAGCTGTCAGCAACGGAGGTTCATTAATGTTAAGGGACATGCTAAGACCCCAATGTTGTTGACATGTGCTGCGATACTATGGTACGGACTCATGGTCCACTTGGCCATCCAAATCTGCAAAGACCGTTCGGGCCAAGGCCGTTCTACAACAGTCCCATATTCACATGGCTATGCTGAGTGGGTAGATGAAGGGCTTGTCCGGGCATCCCTTCGCGTCCAGCCCTCTCAGGTTCAGGGACAGGGCAAGCAGAGTCCGTTAAGTCACCCCCGCCCTCCCAGCCACCCAGCGGGCAGAAAAGGAAGTGGTCCCTCCCCTCCGGCCACGGCCACATTAGCAGCTGGGCTGCTGACAGCTGCTCGAGCGCGATGGCGACAGCTTGACAGCTGGAGGACCCAGCACGCCAGAGGGGTTCCTGGTGATGGGACCCTTGGGGGAATGTCGTGGTTCCCCTCACGCTTGTACCAACAACTGCCCAGTGTGGCTCATTGATGGGTCTGGAATGCTCCAAGGAGAAGCGTTAGGATTCGCTGGAGTCGCCGGCCGGAGCGCGATAAAAATCTTGCCGGGGGATTTTCTCATAGTACGGAGTACGTACTCGATAGGGTACATGGTATTCGGAACAATGGAGGGGGGTTACGCTGGTCGTTGCACCTGTAAGGTGCAGGGCCGTGGGGCAAAGTCAAGGGCTCTTACTGGTTGATAACCCTTCTGTTGGCCGCTGGCTGGTGCAGTGCGGGCAGTAAAGGGACGCCCTGGAGCAAGGCATCGGAGCCTCTTTCATCATCAGAGGTTAAAGCCCCGTAGCCCACCCTCCCGATTTTCCTCGACTTTGATTCGGCTCGCTACGCTACCTCTGCTCACCTGTGGCCTTGCTGAACCTGTGCCTGCCTGAGTCTCCATCTATCTCTCTCGCCTTCTCTCCCTCCAAGCCCGAAAAAAGGTCCTACCACGACTCAACATCACCACCGACCCGTTGCATTCCCACACGTGTCGTCTTGCCTCTCAGTTTTGCCTCCCTCGCACTCGACAGCTTCTCCAGCTCCAGCCACATATTGACTGCAACTGCAATTCCTGATTGCAACCGTTGCCTCGGCGCAGAGCTTCCCTCGTACACATCACCCCAGTGACGTCGAAGCATTCCACCCACCCGCACCGCACACAGCTCCAAACCAAGACTTTTGAGCGCGCAAAAAAGCGAGAGCTCCCCCTCCATCTCCAACAACAGCAGCACTTCAACTCGTGCTGTGGTCTTTACTTGCTAAACAAGCCCTCTTATCTTTCCCTGTTTCGATTGTGCGCAGCTTGCTGCCGAAACCGTCAATATGTCTGGTGAAGCGTGGTTATACCTCCTGGCGGTGCTGATAAACGCCGTCAACCTGTTCCTGCAGGTCTTCTTCACCATCATGTACAGCGATCTGGAATGGTATGTCTGCTTTCCCCCTTTAACAAGAGCACGCGCCCGTTCTGCTGCACGGTACTGGCAGTTGCTCCGAGTGTCCAGACGAGCAGCTGCAGCATTTGCGGCCTTGACCATATTGCAAGGGCGTGCTCGGGCTCGCTTTCATGTGAAAGATGGGACAAGTGACGGCTAACGACAAGTTCCTCTGCAGCGACTACATCAACCCTATTGACCTCTGCAACCGCCTCAACACCTACATCATCCCCGAAGCTGCCGTCCATGGATTCCTGACCTTCCTATTCCTAATCAACGGGTACTGGGTTCCTCTGGTCCTGAACGTGCCTCTGCTCGCCTACAATATTAAGAAGTACGTCACACTGCAGAAAAGTTATCTATCGAAGGGATGAAAGCTGACTTGAGCCCCAGGATCGTCGACAACACCCACTTGTTGGATGCTACCGAGATCTTCCGCAAGCTGAACGTACACAAGAAGGTAAATGCTGCCTCCCCTCAATATCGAAACCGAATTTTTCTGTTTTCTAACCCCTCTGTAGGAGTCCTTTGTGAAGCTCGGCTTCCACTTGGTCATGTTCTTCTTCTACCTTTACAGCATGATTGTCGCTCTCATCCGCGACGAGACTCACTAAAGAGCTGAATCGCTCCCTGCGGACGACAACGGGACGGATTCCAGTACATACATAACCATGCCGTGTGGACGAGAAATGAGTAACCGAACGCAAGACGCTGCGAGATGATCTGAGCGACGCGCTTAGTTGGCTCAATTCAAGGGCATAAGGCGGGCAACTGCTAGACATGGGGTCATGATACCAGAAGACGGGCGGTGGTTGGTTTGGGGAATCTGGCGCTGATGCCTGTGCCTCAGTTTCTTGGAGTTTACGGGCAGAGGTTTGGGTTTTTATGGTCACCCTCTGTTTGAGATTCTGATGATGATGAATGGGAAAGGAACATTACGGAGGAGGGGTAGTAACGGTTGCGGAAGGTTTACGATGCGAAAGACAAATACCTAGCTGTTTACTTTATGTTGCTGCCAGGCCGGCTGGTCCTGGGAGCGGCGGGTTGCGATAATTGAGTAATGACAGATGTTTGATTGTACTTGATGTATGGTTGCTATTTTGTGGAATATTGTCATATTAGTTCTTCATATGATAATCTTAATCAAGAAAGTTCTGCAAATCTTTGAGGTCACATCTGCTAAGTGGGCTGTTGACGGCGCAGCTGTCCAAGCTTCTTTTTATCTTTTTTTTGGGTTTTGTTTTTTTGTTTGGTTCCCTTCCCGCATCAAAAAGCTGTAAAACAAGCTGCAACCACAGGCATGTGTAGCTCCTGCCTGACATCAGATCACGTGACCACGACTTTTACAGATGCGACCAGGACCTGGATGAGTCGCGAACAAATAATTCAACCGCGACACACACCCCCGCACCCTGTTCAACACCTCATTACTGGCTGATAGCATACAACATGTCAGGCTTCGGAGATTACCCGCCAAATATGGCGCCGCAGGATGCGCTCATCGTGCGGCAGGAGGCAGAGCCAGACCACGCCGTCGTACCTTACACCGGCGAAGATCTAGCCCGTCCGAAGCTGGGCCCCGCGAACCCGTTCAAGGACGAAACCACCACGCTGAAGCGCAAAAACGTCTTGACCGGCACGGCGGAGGAGACGTTCCTCTCGGAGCACACTTTTCGGAGCAAGCACAGGGCGATCGAGCGGAAAGGAGGACCGGAACGTGAATATCAGACCGGCGAGGCCGTGAAAGAGGAGGCTGCGAAGATACGCTCCGGTCGTGAAAAGAAGGGTGACGCGTCCATCGTTGAAGGCGACGGCGCGTATGTTGGACCCTGGGCACGGTATCGTCGTGAAAAGTACGAGGTCGTCCGCGAGGGCGAGGAACTGGCCAGCGACGAGGAGTACGAAGAGGTTACGGACGACGACGATGTGGTGGAGAGTGGAACAGTGCTGCGCGCCCCCGAGGCAGCACTGACGAGGAGAAAAGAAGTCGAGGAAATGGGCGAAGAGACGACGACATTCCACGGCTCCGAGGAAAGGGATTACCAAGGCCGGACATATATGCACGTCCCGCTGGACCTGGACGTCGATCTGCGCAAGGAGGCGGGCAGCATCACGAACTTCATCCCCAAGAAGCAGATCCATACGTGGCGGAACCATACCAAGGCTGTTACCGCCCTGCGTTTCTTCCCCAACTCCGGACACTTGTTGCTGTCAGCCTCGGCAGACTCGACGGTCAAGATTTGGGATGTGTACCACCAGCGCGAGCTGCTGCGGACGTATTCCGGCCACTCGAAGGCGGTCTCGGACGCTACGTTCAACAACGACGGCACGAGGTTCTTGTCGGCTAGCTTCGACAGGCAGATCAAGCTTTGGGATACGGAAACGGGATCGTGCCTGGGCCGGTTCTCAACAGGCAAGACGCCGCATGTTGTGCGGTTCAACCCGTCGGTGGAGCATGCGCACGAGTTCGTCGCTGGCATGTCGGATAAGAAGATTATCCAATGGGATACCCGCGCCGGCAACGAGATTGTTCAAGAATACGGTATGTTAAGATCCAATCTTCCTCTTGCACGTATCGGAGAATGCTAACAAGTCGCAGACCACCATTTGGCCGCAATCAACACAATCACCTTCGTCGACGAAGGCCGCCGCTTCATGACGACCTCAGACGATAAGTCACTGCGCGCGTGGGATTACAACATCCCGGTGCCTATTAAGTACATCGCCGAGCCTTACATGTACCCGATGACGCGTGCGGCACCGCACCCGAGCGGCAAGTACGTCGCGTTCCAGTCCTCGGACAACCAGATCGTCGTCTACGGCGCCAACGACAAGTTCCGCCAGAACCGCAAGAAGTCATACCGCGGCCATAACAACGCCGGCACGGCCATCGACGTGTCCGTTAGCCCCGACGGTCAGTTCCTGGCAAGTGGTGACACCCAGGGTTATGTTTGCTTCTGGGACTGGAAGACGTGCAAGATGTACCACAACCTCAAGGCAGGCGACCAGGCAGTCACTTGTGTCGCGTGGCACCCGCAGGAGACTAGCAAGTTTGTGTCGGCGGGCGCGGAGGGAGATATCCGGTACTGGGACTAAGATGCCCCGCGGCGGCGTCGGGGCGGCGCAAGAAAAAGACTGTATTCTATATCCGGCATTGTTTGGCGTTTGAAGAGGGATTGAAAACGGGTCGGTCTGGTCTTTATAAACTGTCATGCTCGTGGTATCCTCACAACCAATAATCATAGTAAACAGTGCTGCAAAAGACATTATTGGCAGAAGGTTACGATATTCATTCATCCATGTGTTTGTTTTGGCTAGCACCAGGGGAACCCTCGACTTGTCATCTCTTAACCGTAAGCGGCTCAGCGACTAATCACCGCACATCGCTCCAATTACCCGGCGGTAACTCTGACAAGATGCACGCCATTTCTCCTCGACTAGCTGCTCAGCGCCTCATCCCCCGCAAATCGGGGGGGGGGGGGCGGGGAGTGGCTTTTTTTTGCCTGGTAGTCATTATCCTCAGATGCGGCCGTTCTTGGCCGTGTTACCCCAACTGCGTGTCTCACTTTTCCCGCATCGCAAACCTGCGCGTGGTATTCCCCGATGAACTAGTGAGGGAAAAAAAAATTCCTCACATCACATGTTCATCTAATAAAAGTCTCATCTAGTTTGCGTCACTGAAAAGGAATCTGGATTCTCCGTGCTAGCACTAATTGACTCATTTTGTCTTTTGAACCAAAACTCGAAATAGTTGGCTTGTTGTTTTTCTTATTCTTCACTTGGTATCGTTCATTGGCGGGGATCGGAGCAAGGCAAGGATGGATTCGGCTTATTGGGACATCTTCCCCGACGCGGGTGAGTCGGAATCAAGCGAGGAAGAGGTGTCAACGGATGATGACGATTCGTGTACGCCTGGCCTCGAGGTGCCCTGCAGAAGATGTAAGCACAGGAATCGGCTGTGTAAGCGGTGCACACGACGAAGACAACAGCTGTCGAAAGACCTGTCGAGGAGATCATCCCTCGAGCTCGCGTGTTTTCCGGAAACTGCCACCACGTCGGCAAACTTCACGGCGGCGGACGCCGATGTTGCCGCTCCCGTCGTCCCCGAGGTCGTCGTCCAGCCCCTGGAATATGAGGCTCACCTCGACCAGGCATACAAGAACGGCGTGCCCATGTCGACATCGCCGGTGTACGCATCCATGTACACTGCCTCGCCGTCGTGGATGTCTACGTATACTTCCTCTACGGGCGCAACAACACATACAGGCACGCATGAACGCTCCAGGAGAGAAGGCGACCTTTTAGACGTGACGGGGCGGAGGAGGCCGCACCCTCGACGGCCGAGGACTCAGAGGACCGGAGGCACTGCTGAACAGGCACGACGGGATAGGGGAAGCAGATGGTCTGGCAGCGGGATGGAACTCGAGGGGTGGGATGAGAGGGATATCGATGGCGGGAGTTATTGGGCTGTCGATGGGGCGCGGTGGGAGGAGCAGCGGGTCTTGCAGCCGCCACCTACGCCACGACATCGGGCCCAGCAGAATGCTTGGAAGAGGAGAAGCAGGTTCGAGGAGAGGTGGAAAGGCCGGTACGCTTATGTGCAGGCCAAAGAGGTGCCGAGGTCTCTTCCGCTGGTTGACCCTCCTCGTCCGCGCTATACCTACGATGTTCTTTCGTCCTCTTCGTCGAGACTGTGGACGATGGCTTTCACATCCGGGAAAGGGCACACGAGGGTTGTTTATACGATGACGTACGCCAGAGGGACGGGACATGTGAGGGGCTTCTTGGGTCTGCTCGTTCCCAAAGGCGATGCGGCGGGGGATGTTCTCGGATTTGGATGGATATTGAGGGGTATGACGGAATGGGCCGTCTCACTTATAGGACCTCGCAGAGTTGGTATTGGCGATTTGGATCGGGTAGATTAGCTTTTCAGCATCGAAATCAAGATGGAATGCGTTTCTGTAAGTTGGACTTGTCTTAAAAGCAGTGATCCGCATGGTTTGCAGCGGTTGGCCAGGTTGAAGCTATTCTCAAATCTTTCTGAAACTCTTCAGACCTTCAGATATATACCCGCAATGGTTTTACAACTATCTTTACTCCGTCTTCTTTATCATTCTTCTTCTTCTTCGTCCTCCACCTCGTCTTCGCCTTCCGTTTCCACCTCTTCATCGTCGTTTTCGTCCTCCTCCCCTTCTTTGCTGCCGTCATTTTCAACCTCTTCCTCCTCCTCCTCCTCCTCCTCCTCCTCCTCCTCCTCCTCCTCCTCCTCCTCTTCTTCTTCTTCTTCTTCCTCTTCATCCACAACCGACTTCTTTTGATTCTTCTTCTCTTCGGCTTTTCCCTTCTTAGACTGTTTCTTCTTTTCTTCATCAATCTGTCTCTTCTTCTCTTCTTCAGCCTGTTTCTTCATCTCAGCTTTCTTCTTAGCCTCCGCTTTCTTCTTGATGTCGGCCCTTTTCTTCTCCTCAGCGGCAAGCTTCTTTTTCCTTTCTTCTTCTATTCTCTCTTCTTGGATCTTTACAAGGTTTCTCAAGTCGTAGCGAGTGCTTGTGGATCTGTCTGGCTTAGCAACGGGATTTGCTCTGGCTTTCGTCGGTGTGGGAATCGTCTTCTTGGGATGGGTGGGTTTCTTCGCCTTCGGAATGGCCTTCTTTTTTAGCTCCGCGGAGACTTTTGCCTTTTCCTGAAGCTTGATCTTTAGCGGCTCCTTGCCCTCCTCGTCAGCCTCCTCCTCTTCATCTTCCTCTTCATCGTCCTCTTCATCGGCCCCTTCATTTTGGGTCGTCAGCTTCCGGCTCTTGGCTTTGTGCTTATCCTCCTCATCCAAATCCCGGTCGTTATCCTCCTCGTCATCCTCTAAGCGCTCCGCAGACCGACTGGAACGCGCCCGCTTTTTGCTTGCAGATCCGGTAGAGAAGTAACCGGGGCTTCCGGGAGCGTGAAGACCATTACTAGCGACCGAAGGCCGAAGCCCCTCGCTCATTTCCGGATCAATAATCTCATTGTTGCCAGCTGCGGAGGAGGTTTTAAGACGCTTAGGAGACTTTTGCTTATCTTTGACCTCATCATCTTCATCATCGTCGTCGTCATCTTCATCTCCCTTCTTCCGCTTTCCCCCAGCACCGCCAGATGAACCTTCAAACACCTCGTCATCGGATTCAGCCGTGGCGCCCTTTGCTGTTGCAGGACATGCCATATGTGCAATCGCACCCTCCGCTTTGAAGCACCGTGGCAGCCAATGCTTTTTTGTGTGACGACTGGGCGACTTGAGGCCACAGTACGCCGCGCATGGCCTGGACTGGAGAGTCTCTTGGATACTTTCAAGGTCTCTCGCAATGCGGGTGATGCGCGACGCATCAACGTCCTGACGGTCCGACATCAAATCCTGCCGATCCTCGACCGTCTCCAACGCTGTTTCAAAGGTGTTGTGTTGGGTTTCAAGGCGGTTTTGCCGCAGGGTGAGGTTGAGCTGTTGCTGATCCAAGGCGGCCTCCCACACGCGCCTGCGGACGGGGGAGGGGAGCGGCGAGGAGGTGTCGACCGAGGGCCGGCGGAAGTAGAAGCCACCGACGCGATGGTAGTTCTCGGAATCATCGTAATCTGGAAGCTCTTGAGTCTCGGATTCCTGGGGCCATTCTGCCGAGACCAGCTCGTGCTGAGTGGGGGTGTTGTCGCTCATAGTAGGTAGTTGAGGTGACGAGAGATTCTGGCTAGACATGTCGGCGTTGGGTTCAGAAGGCAGTTTAAGGTAGGTTGAAGATTGGCTAGAAAGCTAATGATGGGAGCTTGACGTGGGAATCGCGATGATATGGCGCTGGCCTTTGATTGAAAGGTAATCTTTGGGGTATTTTGGGCTGGAAACATGAGCTCTGGATCCTGGCGATTTCCTCATGCTTATATACGAGACTTGCGAAACATATGACAAGAGAAAAGAGCAGTTTTACGAGGAGCTTGGCGAATGAGTCTTTGTTAGGTCTCTTGAAGTCATGTCTGGCCTTGAGGACAGGCCATTGTGAGTGTCCAATTTACTTTGTTGAGGCTGTCAAACAATGACCCGAAGCCACCGGGTCCCAATGGCTCCAGCTCACAACCTACTTTGAAGAGAATTATAACCGTTGTATTGTTTTTTTTCTTTATAGCCCGCTATACTTGGCCAGTCACGTTGGATCTTTTCACAAAAAGCTTTGAAGAGAACAGAGGTCGAAGTCGAACATGGTTTTTCAGCCTTACACCAGGCTATCACCGCGCCTTACTCTTTGCAAGCCTTCATTGCCACTGCCTGCGACCTCATATTGGATGTCATGGTCCATTATTCTTTGAGACCCTGTCATATCAACGTTCTTATTCCTCGAACATTGTTCAACGAATTTACTCGATATCGGCCTTTGACTGAACTGGTGTTACAACCATCAGGTCAAGAAGCGACCAAGCAACCTCGGCCGCAGCAAGAGCTGTAGTCTCGCCGTTGTTGTCGTAGGCGGGCGCAACTTCAACTACGTCGCCTCCGACGACGGAGAGCCCCTCTAGACCCTCGAGCACTGTGAGCAGTTCTCGAGTAGACCAACCCCCAGGCTCCGCCGTGCCAGTTCCTAGCGGGGTTTAGTCATAGTTTAGGAAAAAGAACGGGAAGGCTCATGCCAAAATACCTGGGGCATATGCAGGATCCAAAACATCTATATCGACGCTGATGTAGACATTGGAGTCCTTTACGCGATCTTTAATCTTTGAGACAACACCGCTAGCACCGAATTTGTCGAAATCCCGAGCCGTTACAATTTCGAAGCCGCAACGCACATCGTTTCGCAGATCGCCTTTGCGTCGTATCAAAGGAGCTCGGATACCGGCATGAATCGAAGTATTCAAGATCAAGTGCTGCTGCTGTCAGTAGGGATACTGCACACTCAGGTGAAGCGGATTACCTCTTCGTGCGCAATATGTAGAAATGTGCCATGGTTCAAGCCCCTGATATTCGTCAGTAGGTACATTTGCCGAAGATCGTGGGATGTCGCCACTTACGCATAGTCGGATACCCCGCCCCCTGGAATTCGAGAATGAGTTTATAAGCGGCTATGGCGACTCGGAGGCAATAGACTTACCAAGAACTGCAGGGTCCCACGTGTCTGAATGAGAGAAGATTTAGCAAAAGTCAATCAGCAAGGTATTCGAATATGGACGGACCAATATGGCTGTCAAAATGAATCACAGAGACTGGGCCCCATCTCTCATAAGTTGATCTCAGAGCGGAGAGGGTTGTTGTGTGATCACCTCCAAGTGTCAAAATTCTCGGGGTGGAAGACACCGACGAATTCGCCGCCGGTCGACCCGAGATAACCTTCTCCCTGTGAGTATTCATGTCTTCCGGCAACCAGGTAAAAAGGATAGAAATCACCTTGTGGGCCTTATCTAGACGCTTTAAGGAAACGGTATTGTCTAACCAAGTAAGACGAGCATCGCCGCAGTCAACCACTGTGGCCCAGCTGTCTAAGGGGCTCCGACCTAACAGGACGGTTAGTTAACGATTGAGAAAGATGAGCAGCATGGCGTATGTGGTGACAAACCAGTGTAAAAATCCCAATTCCCAGGACCCTTCCTTTGGCTGCCAGTTCGAATGGCTGGCGGACCAAACCGAGCGCCCGGTCGACCTGTTGTTGTCTGTTACAAGCTTAGTATAAAATGCTTCACTGGGTCAAGGACAGAGCACAGGCAGACGGACAGTATCATGAGGGGCACCAAAAACAGCGATATCGTATCTCTGGCTCTTGATATCTTCTTCCGAAAAGCAATTGACGTAGGGAAGATTGGCAAAAGTTCTTAAGCCTGCGAGAGAATCGGCACCGAAAATATCGATATCATCGTCGTCATGGAACGCCAAAGGCACCTGCTGGCGATGAGGGGAATTTATGAGAGCTGGATGGGGCAGCTGCCATGCAGCCGCAGTCTGTAGAGATAAGAGGATAATTGAGAAAGAACGCATGGCTACAAAAGTAACGACAAATTTCAGTGCGGTAATCAATCACTTCAATGGAAAAAATGCCGTCGTTTTGTTTCTTTCTCTTTTTTTTATTTATGGTAGCCCTGTCGAAGCGCAGTTGAGGCCGTGTTGTTTCCATCGGGGGGAAGAGAGGTCCGATCATTACCTAAAAAATGCATGCCACCCTTCAAAAACTTCCTTATTTTTGTGCATACATGCATTAATTTAGTCAGCCACTTTTGAAGAAACCGTGTGGCTGGTGTCCCAGAGGAACACCATTGCCGCCAAGAAGGAAGGCCAAAAGAAGGAAGCGGGCTAGGAAGTTACACGACATAATGGAAATGATAGAATTGCTCTGACGGCAGGAACAAAGTCATGCATGATATCCTGGTCGCCACAGACACCTTCTTCACTAAAATCAACAACACTATTTTCCGTACCAGCAGTCAACTACACGCCATGCCTCTGCCGCTTCGTTATCCTGAAGTTTTCTTAGTGAACGCCTAGTTTCAATCCTTGCTTCTGTCGAATATTTTTAATCCTGTATATATTTCTCGGCTCTCTGGGCATCCATTGCACTACCTACCAGCAAGCATGAACAATCAACATCAGAAACCAGCTCGAAAAATCCGACAAAAGCGCCCCCGCTTCGAACAGGCTGTTCACGACGGCACCGTTAACGACGATGATGATGAAGGAGAAGGACCTCCGAGGCCCCGCCCAAAATCCAACTATAAGTCATTATACAAGTGGTGGAACGATGAGTACCGTCTAGTTGCAGTCTGTGTTGCCGGCGCCATCGCCTTGGGCATTGTCTTCCAACAGTTTGACAACCAGTTGGTTCCTAAACTGCCAGGTGGCATCGACTTCGATGTTGTCATTGTTGCCATGTTCACCTGCGTCCGTGTTGCCATGAGCGGTATTGTAGAATCTTCCATCAGCCAGGCCGCTTGGATCTGGGTGTCAGAGGCGAGGCAGCGTCGTACAAACGACATGCGTGCCAAGCTCGAGGACTTCAAGATATATGACGAGGCATCTCGTGGGCTGTAGGGGAGCCTTTGCCTCTTGTGGCGCTTGAGAGGGAGGTAATATGGTCTTGGCTCTCCCTTTTCTGCTCACAGTCCAGAATCTGACCTTGACGAACCCAGACATCTCGCCTGTATCGGCGCCATGATTGTTGTTCTGGTTCACGGGCTCGAAGCCTCTTCTCAACAGCTGTACCAGTACGAGGGTCAACCATGGGAGGTTAACGATGGCGAAAAGCCTCCCATTGTGGCACCTCCTAGAAGCGATTTCTGGGACTACACAGTATCACGAGGCATTGACCCGCGTGAGTGGTATCCACTCTTTTAACGTCGAAAACAGCTAACGCGTGGTAGTCCCCGTCCTCAACGTATCTACCAAGGCTGCAGTATACAGCGGTATTTTATCCGTTGATGTAACAGAGCTGGATGTTGAATGCTCTGCTGTCAACTGCACCTGGCCCATTATTCCCACACTTGCGGTTTGCGGTGAATGTAACACGATTAGTGTTGACACTATGTGTACAGACAAATCGCAGATGTGTCTTTACAGGATGTCCTCAGGCACGTCGCTCGACGTCGCCCAAAATGCGGCAAGCGCGGAACGTTTCAGGGTCACGGCATCGCCCGGCACCCACCACCATGTCAACTCAACAGACCACACTTATATATCCGTGTTCGACGTGCTATGGGTGTTGAAAAACAGGAAAGAAGCCAATATCATCGGGCAAGAATGTGCACTCTGGTTTTGCATGAAGAGTTACAACATAACAGTGACCGAAAGCCGCCTTAACCAAGCTCTTCGCGAAACCTGGAGCAAGATGCGCTTCGAGGACGGCAACACTGCGCATGATAACGAATACGTATTTGTCGACATACCAGCAAGCATGAACGTTGCTGGAGAATCTCGATACAGCGTCACTCACCAGGCGCTAATGGCGTTGCGAAGATTCGTGGACCCGTTGGTAGAAGGCACGTACGAAAAGCAGAACACCATCATCAACTTCTCGTCAGAGTGGGCGGAAGGCGTGTACAACGCCCGACGGAACCTTCCAGCATGGATTCGCCGATTCAGTATCAGTCTCACAAACGAGGTGAGGCTCCACGGGAAAGTCCGGGATAAGCAGAGACATCGATATAGCGGCCGGGCGTACAAAATCGCACAAGTTATTCGTGTGGATTGGAAGTGGTTAATCTTTCCGACAGGCCTGATTGTCGTCAGCATCTACTATCTCTTCCACACCATTATCAAAGGTGCTCGCGACGGTGTGTCTGTGTGGAAAAGTGATTCGTTGCCGATGTTATTTTGTCGAATCGACCCTTCGATCCTCTCACAGGTCGGTGATGGCATGGATCTGCCGAACGGACTGGACGAGCGTGTCGGAAACATAAAGGTGTGTTTGTTGAGAGAGGATGATGGCGATTGGGTCTTCAAGCCGATCGAGAGCGAAGAATCATCGTCGGAATCTGAATCTTCGGATTGAGGGATCTCATGGTGATCCTTGCCTCCTTATTTAACAAACTGCACTGATACATCACCTCTAACCTAGAAACGAACAAAACGGGCAGATCAAGCACTGAACATGATGGAATGTGTCATTTAATTCCGCGTTTTAGTGGTTCCGATGGAAATGTTCCGAGGTTCAGGGCACGATACCACGCTAATGACTCGACCTGCAGCGTCAGTTGGAGAAAGTTAGATGGCGTCTGATTGGTCCATAGCGCCGAGGCATATGGAGCTTCCTGGGGTGTCTCCTCTCGAGACTCGGCTGGTGTCATCGGCAAACGATTCCTGACTCTCATTTGCTCTGTCAATTCCACTACGTGGTGACCCTCCACAGCCCCTCGGCCATCTTCTTCTTCGAGATCAAGTCTCCGGTTTGTGATGCTGGTTAGCGGTATGCCAAGAAGCACAGTTAATACGAGTCAGCTCCATCAAGACCGCGTAGTTCCTTCCCGGTGTACCCGTGCTGCTGGAGCTTAGGACCCCGGCCCTGCGAGCTGCATGCCCCAAGCTCCATGTTCGCAGTCCTGATATCCCCAGATGCCTAGCGTCAACGGATCGTCAACGGCCCCAAACCCCAGCTTCGACTCCAGAGCTCCCATGCAGTGCCCCCCTCTCTTCCCCACACCCCGCAAAGTGTCTTCCTTCCTCCGCCTTCGGTCCAATTTGGTCTGGGAAACTTGAACTTTTCCAGACATTCTCGTGCTTCGTTGACCCGTAAACAACACTGATAGACGAACGTCACCTCGGCCAAACCAATCTCTGCGGATCCCACACAAGGAAAAATCAGGCCATACACCAGATAAATCCCAAGGTTATGACTTCTGATGCCATCCCTCCAGAGGGCTCCAAGCCCAAATCACAAAGCAAGATCCGCAAACGCGCCCCAAAAGCATGTTTGTCATGTCGCGCTCGTAAAGTGAGGTGTGATGTCTCGCAGCGTGGCCGCCCTTGCATGAACTGCTATTTGGACAGTGAGAATTGCGTTGTTACTGGAAGAGCTTCAAGGTTGTAGGTGATGCCCGCTGTCTCATCCTATCATGTTGAAAATACTGACACTATTCAGCCGGAGGGCTCAACAGAGAGACGAGGCCGGGAACACAGACAATGCGCAGGAGTCATATCCATCGTATGCTCCTGAGACCGGGGAACACGGTCATAATGTCGATCCAATCGCACCAGCATGCAGCGACAGCAAGTCGATACCTCTGACTGAGCCTCACGACCACCATCACATTCACGACTCTTATAGCGAGGATTCACCGCCGTTCGTCGCCGAGAATGAGAGACAGAAGAGCCCGACGGTGCAAGTGAACAACCGCCGCCATGAGCAAGCGGCGCAGGCCTTCAAGTCTTCCGGCACAAGCGGAACAACTTCTGAACAGTTACCCGGCAATTCGTTGCATATGCATGGAGTAGTACCAACGGCACTATGGTCCAGCGACCAGCGCAATAGCCTCAATCTCGACATCACATACTCATTCTACCCATTCCTCACTCTTGGTAGCCTCCACAGCATCCCACCTCAAGATGTCAACTTTCTCGAGCTTCAGGGTTGCCTGAAAATACCAACGCGCGCAACGCTCGACGAATTCGTTCAGCAGTACTTCCTCCATGTTCATCCCCTCCTCCCAATGCTCAACGAGGGTGACTTCTGGGATGTCTACTGCACGAGTCCCTCCAATGTCCCCGGCGAGAGAATCTCCCTCCTACTGTTCCAGGCGATGCTCTTCGCTTCTTGCAATGTGAGACCCACACGACCCCCGGATTGCCTCAATCTCTACTGACGCCTTTCTAGTTCGTCTCCCGTCAAACCATCAAGACTCTGGGTTTCTCTACGATACGTGCTGCCCGCGCCGCCTTCTACAGACGTGCAAAGCTTCTGTACGATTTTGAGGCCGAATCCTCCCCCTTGGCAATCTCTCAAGCCGCTCTACTGCTATCCTTCAGATCTCCTCCGTCATCTCCAGCCCTGCGAAAATCAAACACAGCATGGCTCTCAATTGCGATTCAAAATGCAAGAACAGTTGAAGCGCATCACTATGCTACACGAACCGCTCCTCCCAAAAAGCGCAATTTACTTAAGCGACTGTGGTGGTGCTGTATCATCCGCGACCGTATCGTTGGCTTAGGCATGCGCCGCGGGTTACAAATCACTCGCAACCATTTCGACTTTGATTCGAATGGTATCCTAAGCTACTCCGATCTGGCGGATGAGATTGAGAGAAGTCGTGTATACAATCCTGGCACGAAGCGTTGTCTTGCTGAGATCTTGGAACAGCTGGTTGAGCTTTGTGTTGTGCTCACTGACATTCTGATCTTGGTATTTCCACTAGATGATAGTCCTGGCTGGGGCCGGGAAATGCGACCCGAGGAGCAGGACAAGGTCCGTGGCTGTAAAGTTGCGTTGCGTAGATGGTACAAAGGCGCCGCGTTGAGGTTTCCCATGTTTGGGGGTGGCTCCGTTGCAAGAATGAAGTCTCCTGGGAACGAGTTCCAGCATGATTCAGTGATATTGTACACTAACCTGATGTACATGTACTATCAGTGAGTCTCACGGTTCTGTCTCTTGAAGTATCGGTGCTAACAAACAAACAGCTCCTCTCGTGTGGTCCTTAGCCACCATGAGGTCCTTCATTTGGCCATTACCGCTGCTGCTCCATTGTTCAGCGCAATACCCACATCGGACCTCGTCATTATTGGCGAGAATAGACAAGAGCTTCAGGATGCGGCTTCTGGAATCACTGAGTGCCTAAAGGAGCTCATCCATCTCCGCCTCGCTCGCTGGCTACCAATCAGCGCCGTCGCATGCACAGCTTTGCCTCTCGTCCTTCATATCCTTGACGTGAAACTGGCATCTTCCTCACGATCATTCGATCCCAACACACAGTCAGCTCTCAAGCAGCATCGCCTCAACATTCTTATTGAAGCAATGAAAACGTACCAGCCTCAATACGATGGCGTCGATTGGGTGAGCGAAGCAATTCGCCATATCGTGAACCTTGCGCAACTGGACCCACCTGCTGGGGAGTCAGGCAACGCCAATGAAGGCAGCACCGTAAACACAGACTGGACGGACATACTCGCCTCTCAACCTAGCTCATACCTCCGCCTCGCACTCACTATGGACTTATCATTGAGCAAAGGGCGACTTCCAGAGGACGGCGACTTTCCTGTCAGTTTACGCGGTCTCTTCACCAGAGACTCCAACCCACTTAAGGCTCTCATCGAGCGGAAGCGGAAGGAGAGTACAGTAGGGTTAGACAGCCTGGGTATGGGCTCCGCGGTGTCTAAAGCTGGATTCGAGGCCAAGTACATGCGGCCAAACCTCTTCCGCATGCAACCGGGGACAGTGACGGTACTTTCTTCTGATGAAGACACAAATTCGCCGGCCTCAGCAGGTGACCAAAGCCAAGATAGCACAACAGACGACACATCCCCTCGGAACGGAGAGGAGTATCATTTGAAAAATGGGGACGTGAACATGACGGATCGGCCGCCGTCTGAAGGTATAGATGGGCTGGCAGCAGAAGTTCTCGCCGCGTTTCCGCTGGATGACCGGTCTGTTGAAATGGAAGGAGACTTTGATGGTTTGTATTTTGATGGCATGCCCGGCTACGATGGCCCTAACGGTTGGATTGATAATGCGTGGAACGAGCTTACCCACGAAGAGGACAGAACGGACCGGGATACGGCACGAGTGTTGCTCGAGGCTTTGAAGGAAGGCGAATTAGTCGAATGTGCCGCTTGATGTACAGTACCGAGAGACGGGATAAAATGATTGGACTTTTGATGCAAAATGAGTTCTTTTCAATGAAGTCCTAACGCAGTTGGCTCCCCTCGACTTTGGCCCAAACTTAAGGGGTTGAGGGCGTAATCAATTCTGCCGTCTAACAATGCTTAAGGCGCTCCAAGCACTGTGAGAAATGTGTCGCCGAATACCAGGTTTCACAACTTTACCCTCGTCTGGCAAAGTGATGCGTTTTTTCGGTATTACAACAGCCCCGAACAACAATTTTAACATCCCAAAAGATCGAAACATTGAACGACGATCAAGGCCTGAATCCGCCAGTCGGGAATGGCCGGGGAACCCTTTGGGAAGTATAATCTGGGGAAGAGCACCTGCCCCCCGCAATCCGGGGTACTTGAACCCCAGATTCTCTAACCCCACAGACTACCCTTCCCCGGAGCTAACTCAGGGAACCGGGATTGGCGGAGCACTGTTGAAGCGGAAGGTTCAAGACACCCTATCAAGAAGGCTGGAGTAAAGGAAGGGGAAGAACATCACGGTCTTGGTTGCTAAGTACTTATATTGTGATCCCAACCTTTCATGCCACGGGGTTCGAGTTCTAACTGAGCGGATTCATCCAGCTATCAACCTGATTATTGCTTCGGGACATTGCCATATCTACTTATTTAACTTTTACCATGGCGGATGTCGAGAGGGCTGGCTCTATCTCGTATGAGTCTTTCAAAGAAGATGTGTCCCATGAGCAGAAGCTCGATGCCGACACCCATGCCATGCCCGAGATTCTGAGGTCTCTCTCGCCTGAGGAGTACAACAAAGTCGGCAGAAGAGCTACGCTGAAGATGGACATAATCATCTTACCCACGCTTATGGTCACCTACATCTTGAATTACCTCGACCGCAATAACATTGCCTCTGCAAAGCTGGCTGGTATTATGCAGGACTTGCACTTATCCGAGACGGAATATCAGACTTGTGTGTCGATTCTGTTTGTAGGATACAGTAAGTGAATACTAGCCGAGAGTTACTTCCGTAACAAGGGTCTAACACCTCGAAGTCATCATGCAGATTCCCTCTAATATGATCATCGGGAAAATCAAGCTTCCTGGCGTTTACATCTGCGGGGCGATGGCGGTCTGGGGTATCATCTCGGCAGCTCAGACAGTGGTCAAGACGTTCGCAAGTCTAGCTGTCGCGAGGTTCTTCATCGGTTTCGTCGAAGCGGTGTTCTTCCCTGGTGCCCTGTTCTACCTTTCGATATTCTACAACCGGAAGCAGTATGCCTTCCGCACTGCCCTCTTCTACTCCGGCTCACAACTCGGAAACGCATTCGGCGGCTTGCTCGCCATTGCCATCCTCAAGTTGGACGGAAGGTATGGGTTGGAAGGCTGGAGATGGGTACGTTCACTGCCGCCGCAAGAAACATCCAGGAGGCACAGCTGACATGGCGTAGCTTTTCCTGAGGGAGTCGTCACGATCGGCCTCGCTGTGGTCTTTGCCTTCATCCTTCCCAACTCCCCGGACGGCATCAGAAGCCTCAATGAAGCGGAGCGGGCATGGATCAAACACAACTTTGACAAAGACCAAGGACAGAGCGATAACCGGTCAGAAATCACCGCAAGGCAGGGCTTTATGCTCGCTGTCCGCGACCCAAAGACGTGGCTCATGCTCGCAACACTATACTGCATCTTCACCTCTGCCGGCGTCACCAACTTCTTCCCTCCAGTCGTCGCGACGCTGGGGTACTCGCGTACCATCACGTTTGCGCTCACAGCCCCGCCTTTCGTGCTGTGCTGCTTCACGATGTTAATCAATGGCTTCCATTCGGACCGGACGGGGGAGCGATACTGGCACATCGTCGGGCCGCTGTGCATCACACTGGTCGCTAACATCATCGCCGTCTCGACGCTCAACACCGGTGCGCGTTACACGGCGATGATGCTCATGCCGGCGTCCTTCTACGCCGGGTCGACCGTCCTACTCTCTTGGATCACGGGCACGCTTAACCAGCCCGTCACGAAGAGAGCTGCGGCGATCGCGTTGATCATTTCAGTGTGCAACACGCCGAACGTCTGGACGCCGTACCTGTACAATGGAGCGCCCAGGTACTTCGCTGCTTTCACCGTCAACCTGGTTGCTGCTGGGGCGGCTATCTTGATTGCCACCGGGACGCGGTTGTATCTGCGCAGGGAGAACCAGAAGATGGATGATGGCGAATCCCTTGGGAAGAGCGGACCGACCCCAGCGCAGCAGGCAAGCGGCTTTAGGTACATGTTGTAAATGAGCAACTATAAGAGAGTAGTTACTATCGATCATTAATGTATTACGCGAATCGGGTTGGCATGGACATTGGATTCAGCCATCGCTGATGAAATGAATTTAGCTCCGTACCTTTCCTGGGTGACATGCTTTACAACATTGTAAGAAACATCTCGGTTTTAACATGCTTTACCTTATTAAATTTGTGCCAAGGGATTTGTCAAATAATCATGACTAGAGAACGAAGGAGTTCTAGCAGGATATGTGCAGCTCCAAAGTTGGCCCCCATTGCTCAGTCCTGTCACTAAGCCACCTCCCCCCACCTCCCCCGCACCGCTAGCATGCCCCCCTCTAAAGGTCAGAAACACAGGGTTGGCCAGCAATCCCGAGCAACCCCCGATTAGTTCCAAGACGCGTTTCTTGGAGCTGGGCTCGCTTTCTCTTCCAGCTTGTCTCCAAATATTGCCATCAGTCATCGCCGTGGCAATGCTGTGCTAGTGACTTGTAACACTCTTTGAGAAACCATTTTCAGGATTCGCTCACTCGATTATCCTATGCTCTCCAGCTAACATACGAAAAAGCTCATGGACGACGGTGCTTCAGCCGGGCCTACGCCGCTGAGAATCGTCCCTTACCAGACGCCAGGACAGGTCCGGCCGGCAGGCCAGAAGCGCAAACGACGGTGGACGCAAGGTGACAGTCAGAATGGCCCGTCTTTAAAGATTAGAAACGCATGTATCACATGTCGCGAGTATGTTCTTGTTGTAGTCTTACATCTTTCACTGCTGAAATCTCTCAAGAAAAAAGACCCGTTGTTCGGGCCACATGCCATGCATTCGATGCCAACAGCATAACCAACCTTGTCAGTATATGCCAACGGTGGCATCGCCACGCCCGTCTGAGAGGCGGCCTAGCCTTACGAATTCGGCTTTGTCTCCGGTCGGGACCGCTACCACTATCTCTCTGGAACAGGAGCACACGCGCGGCGTTCAAGCAGCCGTCTTTGATGACTTTTCTCCAAACGAGCTGCCGCCAGCAAATGGGGGCTCTGCCTCCGGAGAAACGCCAAACGGGCCTCTTCAGGAAGACCAGTACGGCCACTTTCACGGGGGAGCCTCTGAGTTTGCTTTCTTGCACATGGCGAAGCAGAAGCTCGCAAGCCTACCGTCAATGTCGATACACTTTTCCGACTATCCCCTTGCCGAGTCTGGGAATCTGCCGCCTGTTCTTCCGCCCAAGCCAACCGCAGACAAGCTGGTACGGACTTTTTTTGATTTCGGATTGACTACTTCAAGATTTGTGCATGAACCGAGTCTGATGGAAAGCTTCGAGAAGCTTTACAACGACGGCGATGTAGACAGCCTGAACGATGATATCCTGGGGTTAGTTTACATGGTGATGACTCTCGGTTCTCACTACTCGAGGGTGAACAATATGTATTGTGGTTATTCGGCAAGGTAGGCCGCCATCTATCTCCCCTGTGCCTTGAGTGGTTTCCTGTTCTGATCGATTACAGTGTTCGATTGTACCATATGGCCGACAACCAGCTGCGCAAAGAGTCCAGCAAAATCACATTCGCATCCTTACAAGCAAGGATGCTCGCGACACATTACCTCCTCAATCACTCGCGTATGCATGAGGCGTGGTCTTCGTTCGGTATCGTCGTCCGTCACGCCCAGGCGCTCGGCCTTCACCGCCGGTCCGTCGGGCCACTGAGCAATCACGTCACCCGCGAGTACAGGAAAAGACTCTTCTGGTCCATTTACATCAACGACAGGATAATCAGTAGCATCTTTGGCCGCCCTTGTGCGATACATGACGACGACATTGATCAAGACGAGTGCGCCTTGGCTAATGACGAAGATATCACAGCGTCAGGTTGCCATCTGACAGCAAGCGGTGAATTCTGTTCAGCGGCAGCATTGGTTCACTATGCTCGTCTTGCCCGGATACTGGGCAGAATACTAAGAAGTTTTTACAGCCCGGCAGCTCGAAATCATGGCATCATGCAACTCCACCAAGCTGCTACAGACTTCGAGAGGAGTCTGCTCGACTGGCAGAAGAATCTCCCAGCCTATCTTAACTATGTCGCTCTGCCCCCATCAGCATTGTCAATAATGACTCAAAGACAAACTTGCACGCTCAAACTCATGTTTGCTCACGCAAGTCTCCTGCTCTACCGGCCTTTCATACTCTACTCCATGGACTCAGCCGCCGAAGCTTCTTCACGGTTGGAGCAATGGGTGAAGAGGAGCCATGACAAGTCTATCAGCGCCGCAAAGGTGGTGGTAAACGAGTGCAGATATCTCTGCCAAAGAGGCCTGTTTTCTAGAGTATTCTGGCTGGTTAACTACATGCAGTTTGCGGCCGTGGGGACCCTGTACATGTACTCCCATCTCTGGCCCGAGGCGACACACGTCAGGGACACGGCAGAGGAAGCAATGGCGGAATTTCCTGTTGGAGTCGAAGGGGATCTTGTGGGGCAGCGCTACGTCGAAATCCTGGGCGAGCTGCGAGATGTGACTGCGAAGTCGACCGTCGCCCCATCTGTGGGAATGGATCTGCTAGCAAGGGCGTGTACTGTTGATGAGCTACCGGCGTTTGAAGCTTCTCTGATGGACTTTGGAGGCCCGTGGTCTAATCTTTTCTTTGACACAACTGCTCTTGACGAGTACGTAAGCGAAGATAGATAATATTGAGTCTTGAGAACACAGCTTGATTCCCATGCCACCTCCGATGTTACTCCATGCTCGTAATTGGAGAAATACCATTCGTTGCAGATAGAATGAGAACCTCGGTAGTTCGTTTCCTCACCGTGCCGATGAATCCTCCCATATGAAGGGCTAATCAGGAATTCCCGCAAGTAGATGACCAGGTAGACTGGGGCGGAAATGCTTCGGGCTGTTGCATCTCCCCACCCGGGGAACGATTACAGCTTGCCTAATTAGGAAATCGCAAAGTTCCCCGGTGGCCAACCCCACCCCCCGCCTCCATGCCATGATCCGGGCAGCGAAAGCTCTGTTACCGAATATGGCAATGGAACCTGGTGACCGTCTACAACTGCTGACTATTGGAAGCAACAGGATTCGAGAACATAAAGGCATAATGCTTGTGCTGTAATTCAGGCGGCCCTTGCCCTCATTCATATCATGTCAACCCTTCAAAGCACAGTCATACACTTATACAACTGTTGAATCTATTGAACAGGCACATCATCGTCATGGCACAGGTTATTGGATACAGCGACTCTAAACTTCACACAAAACCCGTGTTCGCACAGGAAAAGTCTTTGGTTCAGAATGAGGAGAAGCTGACATTGCATGGAAATGGAGGGGTGCTGGACGATGTCAGACACCTCACCCCTGTTTACTCTGACACTCCTATTGAAGAGATCCAGAGGAGGTACTGGCAAGATGGCGTGGTCTGGGTCGGCAACCTTCATCTTCCATTCTGCGAGTGTTTTGACTAACTCTGATCGCAGGTTAAAGGGCTTCTAGACCCAAAGATGGTCGATAAGATGCGCTCCGACTATCTGTCCTTTGTTGACAGAGGCACCGGCATACTGAAACCCGGCACCGACCCCGTTGACGGCATTTTCTCTGGTGGAGACTGGCGCGAGTTTCTCCTTCCCGGTGCCGTCCGCGTAGCCTGCGGTCTCAAGGACGAAGGCCCCTTTGTTGACAACGCCATCCAAAGCCACAGAGCCGACTTCTATCAGGAGTTCAAGAACAAGGTCGGCAAACAGCTGGAGCCTTTTGTAGGCAAACTCGCCAACTTTGACGAATCGTGGTGTCTCCCACGCTCTCTTCTTCGTTGTGCTGTGCCAGGAGGCGAAACGACGCCAGTTCACTACGATCAGATCTTCCTTCGAGCTGGACCCCCTACAAGTGTCACAGCTTGGGTCCCCATTGGTGATGTTGAGCTCGAGGGTGGTGGTCTGATCTATCTCGACCAGTCCTATGGGATCGGAAAGAAGTACGAGGAGGACTTTTCAAGGATAAATGCCCAACTCCCGGACGCAGATAGGATCTCTGCGTTCAATAGGAACATGGAGAAGGGCGGTTGGCTTGATAGGAACGCTAAGCGATTCGGAGAGCACTGGTCACGTGGCTGGCTTGTGGTGAGTTCAGCTCTTCCAAAGACGTCTGACAGCTACTAACTCTTACCCAGGGGGCGTACGAGGCTGGCGATGTTGTATTCCACACTCCATATAGCATCCACGCGGGAGCCATGAACCAGTCTCCAGAGGGCCGCATTCGTGTTTCAACAGATTTGCGATTCGTTGACAAGACCAAGCCGTACGATGAGCGCTGGACCGTAATCGCATATTCGGAACACGACCCCAACGTGGCGAGTAGGCAGCCGAGCAGCAAAGCCGACTAAGAGTCTTTGACGTACCAATCAATATGTAATTATGTTTTGATGAAGGCTTTTCGGGAGGAAGTAACGTTGAAACATATCTTTTGTTCAGTTCAAAGACGATTCATTTCAACTTTGCCTCTTCCCTCCTGGTGATCTTCCCACTTCTGACCGGAGGCGACGTGCCTAAGACACCATGGCAACGTCGATAGCTGCTAGGTCACCACTGAGCATACAGCCCAAACAGACGCAGTTTTCTGTCGTAGAAGCGCCACAGCAACCACTGATGCATCCTAGTCACATGGGCTTGGGGAACTTACAGCATGGGCATTGATGACCTAACGTGCATAACAACTATGTTTCTGTAGAGTAAGAACTCTTTTATATAAGAGAGACGACTACTAGATTCATATAACCAATGATTCGAAACCAAATCAATATCGAAAAAGAAAAAGCCACCGCCCCTAGCACCCGCAATCTCAATGCGCCTTCTTCCCTCCATTTATCCAATCTAAAATGCTTAGAAGTTCCACTTGCTCTCGTCAAACCCACTGCAATACCCGCAACTGCAGTTGAAACCAAACCTATAGTACAATACTGAAGGGTCTTTTCCATAAGATATGGTCAACTCTTGTCCTTCTTCAACCTCCCATGCACGAACTGTGAAGACCAACACCTCTTCCTTGGCACAGTATTTGTATTCAACCATCGGCTCGCATGAATGATTGAACCGTGCTGCAACTGGGAACAGGCCGGCTACGTCTGTACTCAAGGTCTTTGAACCCGAAAAGTTTGAGCTTTTGTGATACTTAGAAGCAAAACTGAGCTTGCGAGTTAGCAATATGACCTTGAAACGGCATTTGAGCAGGTTTACGCACGCATTCGTGCTCCAGATTGCTTCCTCCTTAGATTCTCCACACCTGCCATAGTACGCGTGAAGGCTGTTTGCGACTTTCTTCTCGTGTTCTGGCAATTGACGGACAGAGCTTTGAACTTCTTCAAAAGTTGCATGATATAGCGCTCTTTCGACAAGAATTTTGTCTCCTTGGAAAAGCTTTTTCTTCGCAAAAGCCCCCCAGCCAGCATTCAAGGTCAGACGAATTTCGAAAGATGCGTTGGAAAAGATAATGCTCCCCTTTTCTGGGACATCATGGCCATCCCTGATAGGAGGCAGAAGAGGAAGATCAGCAGGAACCACACTTTTAGGCGTGTCAGCAATATTGAAACTAATCCAGTGCGAGAACCGCGTTGGTGTTATCTTAAATTTGCACGTGCTTACCTTTGTGAGTGAGAGGAGAGGGTTCCGTGATAGGAAGTCTCGTCGCTTGTATCGGTACTGCTGTCGTTATCAGTGCAGTAAGGGGAAAACCAGCCCCCAGAGCCTTCAGTGTTAGCCTCACTATCGTCCTCCAAGTCATGATCGTCAGGCTCATCTCCAACCATAATGTTATGAGTTATCTGAATCGTTTTCCAAGTCATGTCTTTAATTGCCAGAGGGGGCATTTTTGCGTTTATTTCGTCACGGAAACGCGTGAAGTCTTTGGTTAGGCCCTGGCTCTATTAGTCAGATTGGTTTCTGTGCAGTGAACATAAACCAACCTCCACGTCGATCTGTAAATGGTCGTAGATTAGATTGTTAATTCTTCCAACATTCGAACCCAAAAGCAGCAGCGCCTCTAACTCGATGGACCAAATCCTTTTGCTAGAGAGTCGACCCTCCATGCCTTGAGCCCAGTCATCTTGGGTCTGGGTTGGACTGCCGCTGCTGTGCCGGAAAGCCTCTTTCTGATTTTCAGCCATATTCTTTTTCTTTGCAGTTTAAACGCGGTGATGCTGATGTGACTCAAAATTGCCGATTTGGGATGATCCAAGTGATCATCAGTATGGGAGAGCGGACGGGATCTCTGCTTCAAAGAACCTTTTTCTTTCTTTTCTGAGACACCTTGTGATCCCTTCGTTGGAAATCTTAAGTGAGAAGGTCCTTCCGCAAAATCAGCGACTCTTTCCTTGTTCAGGATAATTGCGTCAACAGGCGATAGATACAGCTGTTGTGGTAGAGAATATGTGCAACATGTCTCCATAGACACATCTCAAAATAGATCATTATTTGGGTAAACATACCTAGATGTAGTAAACGGAATATGTTTGGTGGAAATATGGCAAATATTGAGAGTCGAAACAAAATAAAAAAGTATGGAAGAGGAAGAAAAGAAAAGAAAGAAACTGGTGTCCGAATGGCTTATTTAACCCATTGTGATATCCTCCTAGTCTCTCTTTGAGGTTATGTCTCAAAAAGATGATAAGAGCACTCAGTGTCGCTCTTTCCGAGGAATGAAGAAGGTAAATAGGATCCACGGTCCCGATCAGAATTTCCAGCCTTATTATGAATCACCTTTCCTTTGACTAATGGGCCAGTGAGACTGTACTTTGACTCAGAATGAGAGAATAGGCGGAAAACAAGACCGTAGAGTTGAATGACAAATATAGCAGTATGGAGAACTTTGCCTTGAATCACACCAACTAAGAAGGAATGAATATCTCCGTGGTTGCTGAAAACGACGATGTATCATGCAAGAGGGTGCGAGATGAGCTTCTCTTTCTTAGGAAGGTGCGTGATTGCTTGGTGGCGCCAGTTGACGGGAAAGGGGTAAAATGATGGTGCTTGGTACCGGTGAGAGTAATCTAAAAATGGCCGGTGTAAGTTTTGCAACTGGGATTGATCTGATGGCAGATTACAGTGAACATACGATGAAGTTATTCCAGTGGGGGCTTAGAGCTATCCTTTTGGATTGAAAAAAAAAAAAAAAGGACTTGGGACAAATAACACGGCCATCTCACAATTACCTACACGTTATTCTTTAGAGATGATGTGAGGGATTCATGAAAGGTGAAAATCAGCCTTAAAATAATCAATAATGTCCCAGCATGCCTACATAGGTAGTTCTTGATTAGGGTATTGGGTAAGTTGAAGAGTTTTATTAGAGAGGCAGCAAACTGCAACGGTACTTAATTTGCAAAGATGTATTACAGGCGTGTCAAGTTTCATTTTACCGTTATCGTTGAACTTCCCAATTATTTGAATTCTCATGCAATTGCTGAATCAGAACAAAATGCGTCAGAATACTGAGAGCGATGGACCATGGCAAGCACACAGTCACTGTAAGTTTCAGTGAGGAGCCAATCGTTTTCGTTTTTGGTAGCCAAATTAGATGGGGTAGCTAAGTTTGAGGACTCAAGGTGAGCATGAAGGAGGGTTAAGCTGGCGAGAGTCCAGCCAATCAGTCATATGTGCGGCCTAACCTGTAAGGATTGTGTGACGAACTTCTCACATAGCAACCTGGCTAGGAAAAGGTGTAAGAGAGTGATAATTTCTTAAGTTTCAAGCATTATTCTTATCGCAGTGGAATACATAGAAACTTCCTGCAAAGTAGAAGTGATTGCTATGCTTTCTGAAACACTCAACAACTTCTCTCAATTCAATAACTAACCCACTAAAGCCCTGTCCTACGTGACCATACCTAAGCCGTTCTGCAATACCCTGAATTCAAACGATCTTATACTCAGTATTTGCTTCCTATGCCAGTGACTTCACCTCAGCCTCTTTGTGCTGGCAGTTTACTCCTCTTTAAATAAAGGAACATTTGTAGGAGTAAATCCAGCCGATGGGGCTGTTGGTGCAGGTCGTACTCTCACTGTTGCTAGTGTACGCTGCAGCCTTGCCTTTGCAGTCGCCCTGAGTGTAGACACTGCACACCCATCTGTTGGGGGCCCCGACGCCGCCGAACTCGTAAGAGGCTGCACCGTCAATGTTATAGCAGGTGCCGACAGCAGCATTGTAACGTATGACTACCGGACGAGTCTGGTCGCAGTATTGTTTGCTATGGTAGGACGTGTAAGCCGAGATGAGGCTTGCCTGCGTCAAAGCGGCGATGATGGTTGGGAAATGCATTTTGGTGATTGATGTTGACGTGGGAAGGGTATTTGAGTATGTTTCAATTCTTTGTAGATGCAAATGCGTTGACTGGTTTGCGTGTAAATTGTCCGAAAAACTGCAGACCGAGAAAGCTGGCTAGGATTTGATCCTTGAGATTCGAGCTTTGGTGATGGTGAATAGAACTGCAATGAAGAGGAAATGCCTCTCCTTTTAAGTTTCAAGTAACACTCTCGTCGCGATCTAAGGTTGTTCGTCCGCCCTAAGCATCAAGACATGCCGAAGCACAATTGTCGCTCCTCGCAACTAGCCCCTAGCCAAGCCTTTGCACTCTACTGCTACCTTGACGTTACATTCCTGGGTCTTATTAGGCTATCAGTTGTGTTATTACTCATCAATAAATCTTGAGTAGACAGGCAATAAACGACGATGTTGTGAAATCTGCGGGATGGGATAGCCGTATTACTAGCAGCGCCAAGATTTCTGGGCAGCATGACCGCTATTCATACAGCTCAATATAGCTGAGTAAGTCTTAAAATGATTGGGTCTCGGAAGAGGCTTTTCAGTAAAGTTGCATTCGGGGGTTGTGCTATATTCTCGATTAGGAAGGTGCGAAGAATATAGAATGTAACCAACTCAACCTAAAAAAGTTCAACTGACTAAAGACACTTCACTTCAACCTGTTTGATAGGCTACAAAGCTTACGATAGGCTATATCTCACAGTAGGATATTCAACTTAGGGCGCGCTACAAGACCTTACTTAATCTATAAAGTCCATAGTTCCTCACCGTCTCCAAGGCATCACTCAACTGCGAACAAGCTCTATTACATCTTGCTTGCTATTTTACAATTTATTCGGCCACTTCATTGTTTCAGTGCCCATCAAAATGATTTCAGCTACCCGCCTCATCTTCCTTGCCGCCACGCTTGTAGCGGCCCTGGCGCAAGCTGCCCCAGTAAGCACTTCAGCATCAGACGTCACTGAGACCATCCTCAACGCCGACGAGGTCAAGCCCCATACTGGGCCAGTGGTCCCCTCATCGGCTGTTGATGGGGTCCTCGAAGTCGTTACAGAAGTCACGGTCTAGACTGGAAAGTGTATCTAGCGACGGGAGACATTTCCATGGTAATTATCTTCAGGACTTTCTATACTTATGGAACTCCAGCTGACTGAACCCCTATGTTTATAGATTCTGTCTGGTTGGACTGAAAGATTGAAGGGTTGGTTGCACTGCGTCCTTTATCTAGAGGCTAGCTCTAAGGTGGAATTTGATGGGGTGTGGTGGGTCGCAGCAAAGTTTCCAGATAGGGGAAACATCGTGAGTGGGGAGATGATGGCATAATGTCAAGGGCGGTCACGGTACTCAAGTCAATAGGATATATGATCAACTATCTCGAATGATTTTGTCTTCATATTGAGTCATATAGGACTTCGTACTCTCCCCGATCGTTACAATCGGCTCCAAAGGGTCCCAGTCCTTAGCTATGTCCTTGCAGCAATCGAGGGCATGGTGATCCAAATCGATCTCAGCATAGCACTCGGTTAGAGAACCTAACACGTTATGTGTTAAATTTACTGGTAATTTTTGATTTTATTAGTAACGTAGGCAGTTAGCCATTGCTTGCTGCTGCTCTGTTCATGTGCGACGGGGCCGAATAAAAGCACTCTGCTCTGTGGAACAAAGCTCAGCCACAAATAAGGACGCCTTGAGGAAATACCGTAACCCCGTGTTCGATTAATCCCTCTACGAAGATTGATGTAACTCTTCATGTGACAGGCACTTAAAGCTCATTTGTCTGTGATTCGGCTCGCGGCCAGCAGATTGGTTATTGTCAAAATAGATGGGGCAACCTTCGTAAGGCCGCCAGAGAGGTCGAGTCAATGGATGTAGCAATGGTTTTTACAAAGTAGTTGATGTTTTTGCTAGCATTAGGAGTATTCGGGTCAGTATTTTAAGGGTGGCTACAGCGATGCAGCTAATTATATAGATTTGGAGTTTGGCATGCTCATTGCAACACTCCAGGCACCGGCTGTAACACCTGAGCGGGTTTCCCCTTTAGATCATTGAGCCTTACAGATTAGTTAAGGGAGCTGACCCGTTGAATAAGGGAAGTTAAGTCCATTCCATCAATGTCTCACTTGTGTCCACATATGCCGTCTCTGAGACCTAACGATGGCCCCATAACCTCAACGGGCTTGGCCGATTGACAATGGAGGGGCGGACATTCTGCTCTATTCGCCAGTGGCCATTGTGGTCGAATGGCAACGTGCCCTTGTTGGATTCATGGGTCTGTCTGGCTTCCACTGCAACCCCTGAGATAGCCAGCCTTCATCTTCACTACCTCTCTCATTGGATTTTATTGGCCGGTGTACACTGCCAATCTAGTGGCTAGACACTCGAACACGTCTTTCTAAAGGAACTTTGGGCCTACATGTTACGTTAAATCATGCAAGTGGAGCATTGGTTTGAAGGTATTTCCATTTCAAATTAAGCCGGACCAGCTTCGGCGTCCCACGTCTTCTTCTTTTCAACTGCGCTCAAAATCATTTTCGCTTCTTACTATTTTCCAAAGCTCTTATCACTGGCCTTGGAGTCGTTTTCTGAAAAGGGGGCTGCAGTTATTGGCGAGGAGCAAACCCACTGAGACCTTAGCATGCTCCAGTTCAAATGGAGGTATTTTGAAGGGAGGAGAAGGTGATTCAAGGGAACCCCAAGACGCCTGATGTACATTCTAACGCGCCTAAAACATTTCAGGAGTTTGATTATTTCCTCCAAGAGCGACGCATTTTATTTCTCTGCGCAAGACACGCAAGGGATCAATAATTGCTACCGGACGCCTCCTTCGCAGCTGGTGTTCAATGGCTTGGAAAGGGAAAGGTCAAGACACCCCGCGCCGTCCCTGAATGCTGTTTTCGGATACGACTTTCATCCCTCGACCAATGAAATGTTTTGCTAAAAAGTTATCAGAAAAGAGAAAGTGAGGTATTAAAGAACTGGGTTGTTCTTCGTTCAACCCATCCCCCCTCTTGCTTTCCTATCATTCTTTGCCTATTATCCAGCCAGCAAGTTCATCAGACGGCATTGACTTCGCATCGACAACATGATGCAGACTCCGCTTTCCTCCAACCGGAGGTATCTCTCGGTGTTCTTCATCGTGGCTACTATTCTTCTGCTGCTCGCTACAGTACACATCACTCGTGAAGGTGTCCCAGAAGTGATTAAGTCCACTACTGGATGGAACAAGTAAGTGTGCCATATAAGCTGTCCATACGACGACTTCCTATTATCCCATGCATCTGCTCAGGTGACTAACACCACTCTCATAGCGCGGCACCCCCGACTTCACAAGGGCACACCAGTGCGTCGGCTCCCTACGCCAGCGGCAACAGGCACGACAACCGTCCTACTTTCGCCGATCTTGCCAAAGATTCTGGAACTGACAAGGTTACAACGCACAACTACGCTGTTTTGTACGACAAGTACCTTCCCACGTTCCGCGATCACCCGGTCAAGATGCTCGAAATCGGTTTGGGTTGCGGAATGGTAAGTTAAACCTTGCGTTGCCGTTTCTCGACACCTGGCTCATGTTTTCTCAACAGGCTTACGGCCCTGGTGCTTCATACCACACCTGGATCAAGTATTTCGATAACCTCGAGCTTAACATTATGGAATACGACGAAGCGTGCGGCAAAGCATGGGCGGCAAAGCACCCTAAGGCGAATCTCTACTTCGGTGACCAAGCCTCGCCGCCTTTCCTTCAACAAACCGGCAACGAGGTCACCGCTGATAGGCTGTTGGACATCATTATCGATGATGGTGGCCACACCATGAACCAACAGGAGACCAGTCTGCGCGAGCTGTGGAAGTTCGTCCGCCCCGGCGGCATGTACATCGCAGAGGATTTGCATACAAGCTACTTGGCCAGCTACCAGGGCGACCCAACCAGAGTTGATCATGCCACGCGTACATTTATGCGCTTCATCTACGAGCTGATTGACGACTTCATGAGCGCGCCAGCTTTCGGAGATGGCGTGAATCAGAAATATCCGTTTTCCCATGAGATCCAGAGCATCGACTGCATGGAGGCTATGTGTGTGCTGATCAAGAAGGAGGTTGGAGCTCGATAAAAGGCCCGCAATGTGTAGGGCAACCACCGAATAATGTATGGCACTGCAAGTGGGTGGGTTTGGAGTACGGTCGCTTTTTCCTTTGTTTGGGTAATGTAACCAATACAATCAGAACGATCATTGCGCCGCAGATGGCAAATATGAATCTCCTTCCTCTTAAAAGCCCCTACTTCTTCCTGTTCCCAATCTTTTCGGCTTTCAGTACTTAGTGTTACCATTCTTGTGGGATCGAAGCTTGAAAGCAACATACCTACCTACATCACCATTGCCAGATGTTTATCTAGGGAAGCTGCCATATACCGCGGTGCAAGTGAGAAGAGAGGTGCTGCACTCCATGAATCATAACATCTAATCTAGGATGCAATGGTGGTTAATGCCTAATCTTGCCAAATGGCTCAACATCCATGTGGTCATTTGCCGGCTGGCCGCTCACGTGGTGTCAGTGTCCGTTTTGGGGTTCAGTTGCAAGCCATTGGCGAGCAAGAATCAGCAGATGTGGTTGAGATGGTCACCAAAAAGTCGATGATTTGAGACAGAAAGGCGTTATTAGACGTTCAGCACACCTACATCCGGAACCGGATCATGAGCTGACAACGGTCGTCGTAACGCAGCCTCCGACTGCCGTTCATCCGTCTGTCATCCTTGGCTCGGGCGTCGTCTCAGGTACTGCATCTTCAAATCGGATGCCAATTTTGTTTCACCCAAAGGAGATAACCATCCATTGCAAGCTCATGATGCCTAGAGCAAAACGAAATGCCAAGCCTTGCCAAGGTCGGTGGAATAGAAGAACGATTTTGACAGGTGCTTGAGCCTGAATTGACGTCAGTTAGAAGCGCCAATAACTTGTAAAATGCTGCATCCGTCAAGAAACTTATCTAGTCCATGAGACTAGATCAGTTGGCCGCAGACTTTTGTCGTTTGCAGCTGCAAGCATGTCTCCAACAACCCCAGTGAGATGATACCTACCCTAGGGTCACTTTGAAAAGGCCTCATCTTTGGGAAGGTGATGCGAGCCCTAATATCTTCGGAGGCGACTAATTGCTTGCTGTTGTTTGAAACTTCCAGGAACACTTTCAGGGAGCTTTCCAGTGGAAACAATATTTACTTTTGTTCAAAGCTAAGAGGGTACCGTGAGTCTTCGATGCGATGTCCCGCGCTTGGGCGGCCTAAGCTTATGCAGGGCGATCCACCAAGGCGAGACGTCGAAGCAACTCGTAGAAACATAGCAAGTCCTCGTAGCATATACCTGGTGGAGGCGAATTAAAGATTCATGTATAATCTTGAACTCATGCGTCCTGGATCGGGCCTTATGCCCAATGCTTCACGTTGAAGTAAGGATCGCACTCGTCTATGACAGACAACAACAGCCTCGGGGAAAGGCTATTTATCGGTTAGGAAGGGTTTTGGTTTCTACTGATTTATTCATCAAATACACCGGTAGCAATTCAAGGCAGTAATCACGGCCGATGGAAAGTTACTCAAATCCAGTGTGTTTCTTGATAATGTTGCCACATGATTTTTAAGCCTGGGGGCCACACCACTTTTTTACATTTGTTGAGGTAGCAGTTACCTTTATACGTACCTATACCTTTGATTTCACACAACCTGAGACACTTCACTCGGCCTTACCTTCTGGGTCTGAGAAATTGTGGAAGTTTTGGCTCTGACAATCAGCTCACAGACGGAAACCACTGCAAAACTTGGTGGGAAAAGAGTGCCCGAGCTTTAGAGCGGGAACCATAAGCTTTTTCGGCACAGCAAGCCGTGGCCCGTGGACATGGCTACCATGCCGAAGCGTCCAAGCATCACCTTGCAAAAAGCAAATGCCCAAACTTCCTCTTACCATCGCCCTGTAGGAGGTGTTCCGAGTTGTTTGTTAAGCTTACTGTAGTAGTGTGTTTCGGTTCCTACCTTCCATCATACCCACCTCTGCATCTCCTTACCGTCCCATTTCAAGGAGGCTTACATGCCTAGCCATGCAGTTGCCATTCTTTCATCGCCATTCTATGTCTGTGCATTTATTTGTTGAATCCAGTAATGGCCAGTCCTGTTGAAAGCCGTATTACGCAACCCTATGTTAGACAGGTTTGGTGTCCTCGGATGAGTAATTATCAGGCCAGAGGCACATGTCAAGTGGTTACGTCGATGCGACCTTTGCGGTATTGGTAGTTTTGTCATCCTTCCTTCGGCTTTCATCACCCGAAGCAAGGTTGCGACATGCAAACTCTGCCTCATGAAGCCTGCTCAGTGCGCAGTTCTGAGTGAGTATACAAGATCATAAGAATTCCCCGTCACTTACCAGCTACCATCATTCGAAGACTTTTGCCACACCTGCAGCAACATACTCGACTAGAATGTACTCCATTATTGATATTCTGATCTCATCCAATCATACTATTATCAAAAAGCATCTATTGACACCGTCCTGCGAGATATCATCTTGACTAGTTGAAATTTTCACTGAAGAGTGAGCAGCACGCCGCCGTGAGGTAGCTTCTGACTCCTTGAGTAACTTAGCGGCTTCGTACTCAGACTGATACCGAAATACAGCAGGTTCGAATAGTTTCTATCATGGAAAACCGAAGTTCTAGTAGTTCGAGCCGACCAAGATCCCACCAGGGTCAAAGGCAAAGAGATGCTCTTGGCAGGCTTCACGAAGGGTCTCAATATGTCAAGATGTCAGGAAGTGGGGTGTGCTCTGAGGTTCCCATGGGCCGCAGCGGCTACAACCGAACTCGCGATCGCAATGATCGCAATGCCACGACCAAAGGAAGGTCTGGTTACAATTAGTCTGCATTGTTCCTGGTAGACATACACTCTTAAGCATTATCAAAAGTTGAATACAAGAATACGTGGGAAGAGATAGAAAAAATTGGGTTAGGTCAGTTAGAAGATGAAATGGGCACATAAAACAAAGAATAATATAGCTAATACGATACGCAAAATGATCATTGTTCATATAGATGTGGTTTTGCCTTTTTCTTCCTCTATGCAAGCATCTTCATGCTCATTTCTTTATCTGTCAAATTGTTCAAGTACCATTGTTCTTTGTTCTTTTCCAAATCTCATTCATTGGTTAGACTGTCTATCACGTGGAGCCCGCTGGTCGCAAGCTCTATCCAAAGAGCTGAGTTGATCAAGCCCGCAAAGGCCCATAGTATGACTACCACACCGGTAGCAAACCACTGGCTCCCATCTATTTTTACAGCGTTTTACCTTACCTAACTCCAAAAATTCCTTCAAGACTCCTTTAGCCGTTTCTAGGAGAGGGAATATTTGACCTCCCAGCGGTCGTACTTAAAGTGCCAACCTGTTCAAGCAGACCTTCCCAAGCCCATGATGCCGAACCCAAACTTCCACCGGACCAATTCTTTTTGCCGGTTCAGATAATGGCTCGTCATGCCATCTATAGCCTTCGATAGGCATTTCGAGAGGTACAACACAAAACTACCTCTTGCCTCGTTAATCGTGTTCCGGATTCCGAAGGGGACTTGTCTGTTGACACCTTGGGCAGGTGTCTTTGCCTTGGTCTGCACCTTCGTTTGGAATAGCACGTAGTGTCTGGCAGTAGCATACCCAATGATGGTTTCCAGCCATTGATATCAGACGATTGCCGCGTCGGTGCATGCCAACCTGGACGCCACAGCTCATACAAAACCTACGTAACGACACAGTCCTGGCTGATTTCGGAACTGAGGCTGGCTCGTCATCGTCGTACGGCTCCAATCGTCCATCAGAGTACTTGATAGCTGTTGTGGGCTGATTGTGTCCGAACTCCGCTCGTGGGCGCATGTTATAACAGACGAAGCAACCCAGGTTTTCCGTTTCGCTTCTCTCGAGATCCATGATGTGTGCTACCAGTGTTTCGGTGGCGAACTTTGACGCGTTGATTATGGTGTGAAACCAGGGGTTTGCTCTAAGCAAGGACAACATTGTGTGGCAGTCCATATCTTTGAGAATTATATCCCTTATTTCGGGCGGCACTTTTTGGAAGCCTTGTTCGAGGCTGTAGTTCGAGGGCGGTTGGTTGGTTTGCTGCTGTGCCCCGACTGCCTGCTCACTGATGTTTTCCCCGTGTCCGCATTTAGGCTGCCTATCCAACCAACTAGTACTTAGACTGGTGTGATGACTAGTTGGTATGGCATAGGGTAGTTGAGAGGATGGAAGAAGCCCGAGATGACGGGGTGCTGGTAGGTGAGGTCGATATGATAAAGCGGGCGGCAGAAAGCCAGTTGCTTCCGGTCTGTGGTCAGAGTTTCGAGTACGGGTAGGGCGTAGTCGTCGAACCGGCTTCCGAGTCGACTTGTGTGCGGATTTGGGCCGATCAACTGGTTGTTCAGCTGAATCTTGTGTCTTTCTGTCGATAGCCAGTGGGTTATCAAGGGAACACAGATTTCTAGGCTCTGCTTTCGAACATTCTTGGTAGGATCGCTTTTTGGATACTCTTTCCGCATTCTTAACGGCCACTTGGGTGGAAATGTTCGTTTCAAAAGAAAGCGCCATGTTGAGAGGAGAAGTGGCACGCAGCTACTTCTAGGTCCGTAGTAGACAACAGTTCAGGTCCCTCGGAGGCGACAAGATAAGGAAGTGCCTGCAGACGGAAAGAGAAAATTTGTGGCTGTCGACCCAGAGGACTGACGACTTGCTTAAATCAGATTGGGGAAATGTACTGATGATAAGAATGAAAGCGCGAGGTAAGTATGCCACCATTCAAGAAGTTTTATACGTCAACAAACCATACATATCTAGAGTGATGGATGAAAGCCAGATCATGTATCAAGACAAAAAAACAGCCATTCCATAAGAACATGAGAAAAGAGAAAGTGAGAAAAGGACAAAGAGTCAAGATACCCTGCATTTTGGCGACCAACAAGCAAACACTCACAACATCGGTTAGGAAGTAACAAGGGATGAAGCCCTAGCACTCCGCATGGATAGTGTATCTGCCCCGACTAGCTTGTTAGTTTGGGAATGTCAAGCGCTCAATGGAAGCCCACACATTCTTGTTAATCGAGCCCGATCTCCGTCTCTGCATATGAGCTCCTAAGGTGCATATCAATCAACGTCGCTTGCCCCAGCAAGACGAGGGACTTGGCGAGGCAGCTAAGACAAACCACTGCATGATGCATCCATCACCTGTTTTAGTAGAATCAGCCTATGGTTGGTCCTGTAGACGAGTACAGCAGGGGTGAATGTCACTTATCCTATCCTGGTTGCCCAGGATGTGGGCCATCGCGCAGTTGTCGATAGCCGTAGCCAGTTTTGGCTTGGTCCAGGGTTGGCATCTTGAGAGCGCTTAGCTGATGATATGCACATACAACCTCTTGATATCTAATCATAATTTGAATGGACAGTCTTGACAGTACTAGCACGGTTAAATGGGTGAGGAATGAAATACTCTTGCAGGAGACGTAAATCGTAGCCCCCGTGGCAACTACAGTCCGGGTTCTTGGGACCTAAGCACCCAAGTGCCAGGAACAAGTGAGCCTGTAAGGTGTGGCGTGCACAAGATGAGCAATGCAGCGTCATGCGGCCCCGTTTATCTTCTGGGGTCGAAAGAATATACATCAATGGATTCCAGTTTTTGACGGATAACATCATCGCTAGTTCGTACTCTGCAGTACTTTGCTATTGAGCTGACACTAAAGGCGGTCGCTCCAGATATGATTGATACCTTACAAACCTGAAGCTACTTGTCAACCTACATTAAATCAAGGCATCCTAGGTCTCACATATACCAGTGTCACGGGAGACCATCGACCCTACCAACTAGATCTTTTTCTTCTGGGGCAAGCATTACTTTCACAAGTGCCCATGTGTTGGTACATAATTAAATCCTGGTCAAGACGCAAGGCGCAGGATGGGCCCATAGGTTCCCCGCACAATTCAGCAACACGATGCGCCAAGCTTGAGCGGCCACCCTACATCACGGAAATTTGTTGTGCAAAATGTTTCATATACCATCATGTCCAGCTGAAAACCCGTCTGTTTTCGTCATTGCATTCTACTCAGCCACTCGAACTTGTCAATTGAGCTCATCTACTTCTCATTAGGCAAACTGCACGTCGGCTGCTGGTAAGCGGAAGAAAGGAGATTACGCGGTGTCAATGAGTGTGATGGAGTGTGACGAGAGCCAGGGCGAACCAAACTGTCGGGACCATACTCTCATAACCCCTCACGCAACTGGGTGTGATGGCCACATTCTGTCTGTTGGTATGGCCGTCTTGACGCCCACTGGGCTTGCGTTACCTTGACATCCTTGCAAATTCTGCTTACAGTCAAGGATTTGACTGACCAGGATGGCGAGAAACATCTGTTGGACAGGGGGCAGGCCGGTCGTGGGCCAGCACAATTCATCTCAGTGCTATCCTGAACTACTAGTAGTGGGCCGCTCTCACTTCGGAAGACCGAAGGCGCATCCGTAATGGAGATCTCTGAACTTCGGGCACAAATGAAAGGCATCACCACATCCATGCCCCCGGCTCCCGGTTTGTAGCTGGAATTTTCGGGCCCTGCCATTGGGATGCGTGTCCGCCATTCGATGGCATGATGCGATCCCTGGAGAGAAGGTAAGTTCCATCGATTTTGTGCAAGTCGGCGAGTTCAACTCGTTCTCGCCACCCCTCTCAGAGCCCACTTCTTGGGAAACATCTTTACTAGTAGGGAAAGGCGTATTCCCTATCTTGGCCCCCTTAGCCCCTCCTTGCCAAATGCAAGGCCTCCTATGTCTCATTTGGCCTGGCCTGGCTGGTCGGACCTCATATCTAGGATCATGGCCGACACCCTGCTTATACATAATGTCGCGCGAGGTCATTTACAGGCGTAGTCTGCCTTGGCGGCAATTACCTACATAGCACAGTGGCAAGGCCAGGCAAAGTCAGCGGGGTTGTAGAGTCCGAGTTGCATCGGCGCGAAAGGCTATCGCCCCCAATTACTTTCCGTCGTTGGAAGTCTGCAGGGTTCTTCCAACTCACGCTAATGCTCAGAAGGGTGCTCTATTGTAAAAGCAAGTGCCTGAGTTCCGGCTTCCGGGTGCAGCATGCTATATACTACATGGGCCCCCTCCCACTTCGGCCGGTGCCACGTACGAACAGGCATGGAACAGACCTGACAGGCATAGACAAGTTGAACAAACAGCGCCGTCATGGTGCGCGGGCCGTAGAGCGGGCTCCCGTCCACTTCTGCTCGATCCGATCTCAGCCTAGAGTTCCATTATGAGCCACCGGATGCAGTAAGTGGTACGATGATAGGACAGGGAGCAGCGGCCGGTGAGGGGAAGACAGTGGCGGCATGGGACCATCCGGGGTGTCGATTCTGGGTTGCTTCTACATCTCTGGCGCACGGCCTAGAACTTCAGAATTATGAGTTATCATTGAATGCGGGTATGCGTGTTCAACCTCTGGGCCAGTGATACCAACGAATATGTGACAGATACAAGTAGAACAAAATCTTTGATATGTGACGTGCCTTTGTTGATGCTTCGATGCGTTCGATCTTAGCTGTGAAGGGAGTCTTGATACGGTGGCGATGAACGGATTGGATTAATCTGGGCTTGTCACCAACTGTTACATTGCATCACTACATGTTTTCAAGTTTACCAACACTGGGGCTAGATGCCAAATACCTTACGTATCCGGGTCTTGGTTATGACAGGGGCTGGCCTGACATCCTACCACACCACTGTTGGAACACGCCGCAGTTGTTGAGGTCTCTAACTTGGCGACCCCCTGATGGGTTGGGCAAAGACGAGCGAGGGGAGGGTTTGATCAAACAAACATGCAGTCAACGTCACATCTCCAATTTGGCCGGCAAGTCACCTATCGCTCCTGCTGTGACGATGTTCATTACCTAGTATGAAGGGCAATATTGCGTTCGTAAAGTAAGGGCTCTCACTTATCGATACGTTGGTTTTGAAACCGGATGTCTAGAGGCAGTGACTACCTTACGCAGAATGGGAGGTCTAAACTCAAGAATGCCACCACCCTCGAGACTATCAAAACGCGTTGGGTGTGGGGCTGGAACAGCCGAGATGCTGTATGTAGTAGATGAATGGGCCGACGTAGCATTCGCAAGAACCAAACTCCATTAAGGGCGAGTTGGAAAACTTCCCTGAGGCATATTCCAAAAATGAGCAGAGCAGGCGGTAGACCACCCTGGGGAGGCCCTGAAGTTCGTGCCGTTTGGCGTGACCATGATATGCACACACCAAAGTGAAATTGATATACATTCTCCTGGCAATGAACGAACAAATCTCTTTCTCCAGGATTGTTCATTATTTCGAGCTCTCTGTGCATATTTTGCGGCAGGGCAAAACCGGCTGAGTTGCTGTATCTATTTATGACATTCTTGTCAGTTGAAAGGAGGAGGGGGGTGCATCCGTTCGATCTTTCGATAGCAGCGAGTAATCCCGCGTGCTTGGTGTTTATGGCATCCTGAACTTCCCCTAACCTATGCATTCGATTTGGCTTTGGCTCTAGGCTGCCATTAACTTCACATTACATGTTCACAATCAACATTTCATGCCCATTATTAACGTTTGAAAGATGCTTAGTTTGTAACTGAGGGCATATAAATAGAAACTAGGTAGTCATGTTCCAGCTTCAGCTGCCCTTGAGAGATTTCTCTACCACAGCCTCGAAAGAGCAAGCACCATCGACACCACTAATGTCGTAAGTTTTTCCGAGAGGCTTCTAATCGATAGCTTCATCCTTTGGATATGGACAAAGGACTTTCATGGCAGCCGCGGAAAGACCCCTGGGAAGCTCCCTGAAAGATATCGTCTTCAGGTTTAATTTTCCAACCTTCACATTTCCTTGTACTTGCTGCTTTGCGAGAATAGTTTTTGTGTAAATAAGCCGAGATAATATCAATATCCAACATCCAATAGAACTCTAAGAGTGAGGAGTACAGAGGCGACCTTCATGTTGGTGGCAGGTCGCTACAAATGTGGGAAATGCTTGTGTCTTGAGGATTTGACACCTTGTGGACAAACGATGGAAGTGAATGCTCGACATTGTCTAGTAAGAAAAAAAGTTCAAATTTGACTGTATTTAATATTTTGAGTTATATAAAAGTGCTTGTTTTTCTAGCGAAAATATTTAAGAATTAGTCAAAGACTATGCTTACTGTAACAAGTGTTCTGAGCTAGGTATTCTGTTGATATGTTTCTTTCACGACCTGTCTGCAACGTTCGTCAGTAACCTCGGCACACGCTCATTACGACAAGCACTTGTCGGAGGCAGGACTCAGAGGATCGTTACAGGGCCCAAATGTGTACTCGGTTTAAAATTGTTCACTAATTTATGTCATATGACTATGATACTCACATAATGATTATGCAACCCGTATAAGCTATTCATCGTTCACCTTAATCTATTCTTCAACCAAAACGCATACTGCATAAGCAGCTCTAGTAAAAGCCCGGCCTAGTCTTCACTTCATCCACCGAGCTTTCACTTGCAGGGAATCGGCTTACCAGTATTGCTAACGAACCCGTTAAATTGTCAGCATCTCATAAATCGCGATTTTGGCAAGAACTACAAATGTAAAAATCTGAGACTCTCTCATGTCATTTGATTTTGGAAATATCACTCAGTTTATTAGCTTTCGCCTTGCACAATCGGCAGGAGGCGAAAGCATAATTGAGCTAATCGTCGACCGATTCAGGGAAGCTTGCCACCCTCAGACTTTAGGTTTATGCTGTGCAGTAAGGAAGCAGCCAGGTGTCGGTAACCTTCATCGTGTATTGTGGCAGCAAGGTGATGACAAATGCAGCTAATCAGCTGCCCGTCACAAGATGCTGCAGGGGGCCCATGGCGAATTTCACTTGTTGGTTGGTGAAGTGACAGATTGACCTACTGTCTCTCATCGACTTGATGTGTACGAAGTACAGGGCCTTATGTTGGTGGTGGGGATAGATGAGCCGCAGCAAGTGACCGGTGAGAATTTGCGCAGGAGATGTATGAAAGAGGAAAGTGAAATTTGATGATGGCCATGGGCGTACGTCGCCAGATGGTTCTTCGGGCAGCGGAACTAGATCCGATCCGGAGGAAAGCTCGGTGGAGATTTTTGGACAATTCTGAAGATGAGTGAACGTTGTGAAGCGAGTCTGGATAGTTCACAAGTACCAGCATTAAGATTTCTCAGAACGTATGGGAATAAACGATAGATAAGAGGTTGAAACGACGAACAAAAATGGTCCAAACTATTGAGAGTGAGCTTCATTGGCCTCCCCACTTCACTTGCGCGGCGAATGCCATTGGACTGGGTTTGCGTTATACTTTTAACATGGTTGGGGCTGCCTCATAGTTTGGTGCAGGAAGTGTCCGGCGGAAAGTATATGGTCTTCCGCGGGAGCATCGCGTCGTCGTCCCTCGGTGGAGTTCGTGTGGGAAATGAATTGACTAGGAATTAGAGCTGAGCCGAGCATCGGCCAGACTGTTCTGCTTCCAAAATGGCTAAGCGAGACCCGGGGCGACTTGCCATATGTGTTGCGCCGCCGTTGCGACTTTGTGCTCAGTCTTTTTTGTGCCACCTCTTGTGCTGTGCCGCTCCAACGAGCGGCACCGCGGATGGTTCCGGTTACGTTTGAAAGAACCTTGAGCACTTTCGGGCAGACAGGGAGAATCGGAGAAATACTGGCAGGTATCAACAAGTAGTCCTCCAATAATCCAACGCGCGTCGTATTGCACGGATAAAGCGTACTCGACGACAATGATGCTTGTCGGCGAGCCCCCTCTCAGTTCACGGCCATTGCAAGAGTGGAGGAGGGTTTTCGATTTTCCATGCTTGGCAGGGCGGGCAACGGATACTGGGAATCTGCCGCGCAAGCGAGACCACGTCAGTCAGTGCTTTGCTTATTCAAGCAGTAATCTGTGTCCGTAAGACATGCTACATCCAGTGTTCAACACCTCGATGACAACGCGCTTCCCCAATCGGGAGGCGGCCGGCGTCCGAACGCTCATTGGATGCTCCAGCTCCAGTTCTGGTGCACCGGTTTTCCCGAAAAAGACACTGGGCGCCATGCCTAACCTGGAAGCTGGGAACGCTGCGGGCGTTTGATTTGTTGCAACTCAAAGTGCGTGCTCATTCTCCAGTTTGCCGTGTCAGTCTCGCGTGTGTGAAGGCTATCTGTGACTGAATGTGCCAAGATATTCCTGCTTCCTCCCGCCCCAGCAAGCTGGAACTTTTGGCACCCCCTTCAGAGCTGCAGCCCTACATCGTAACCACTTGATTGCGTAGCCCAAGTACGATACCGCTGCACTTTGTTGTTCACTGATCACCTTTTGCCTCTTTCAGTCACGCGCTCTGTTGCTCATTCGCAGTTGAGACTTGGTAGTAGGCCTTACCAGTCATCCTCGCCGTTTATTGCTGATGACGACAGCGCACTGCGTCTGGCGCTTCCTTCTTCCTACTCCGGAGCTTACGTCCGGGCACTCGCAACGCAGATAACGGTGCCTTGTGTATGATTGCTCTCTTTAATTCCTTACGTAGACCCCGACTTGCGCGGGCTGCATTCGCATCGGTCAATCTGATCTGTGCCTTATCGTGCCACGCATATCTGGATACGGCCACGACTGCACCAGCGCAAGCTCCAGTACGGCATCGTGGCACGCATACGTCGCCTGTCATTAGTAGCCGCGGACCCAAAGTTAGTTTCGTTCCACAGGGAGTTATCAGTTTCAGACCTCGTGTCTGATCGTGGGGTCCCATCGCGTCAGTAAGGGATAAGATTGCCGTATGCGTTTTCTCAACACCATCACGCCCAAGAAGGAATCGGTGATGTCTCTCAGTTACATTTAACTTTCCTTCAATCCCTAAGATTTTTTTTCTCCCGCATTAGACTTCACGCAGCTGTGTTGTGCCTTGGGATCTTGGCATTACCATACCCGTAGGCAATCCCGGAGCCATCGGACCCGTTACACCGCAGCCAAGATGCATCGCCGCACCGAATCATCCGACCTCAACATCGACTCCAACATGGTGCCGTCCAGGTCTTCGGAGGATGAGCCGACCGAATCGACGCCACTATTTGCCGAACAGTCACGGCGCCCCGGTACCGGCCGCAGTCGTACCGACTCGCTCCTCCGCGCCGCAGGCAACATCCACGTGCCCAAGGTGCATAACCCGGACGTTATTGTTAGTATCTTCTGTGCCATTGTCCTCGTCGGGTCTGCCGGTGGAGGACTGTGGGTGATCCCCGCCACCCGCAAGGTCGAGGACATTGTCTGTCGCCATTACTATGACGTTTTGAGCAATGAGAATATTGATGAGAGCTTGTGCAAGGAGGACGCCATTCAGTCCAAAGTCGCCTACATCTTTGCCGTGTACGGTGCTCTTCAGGCGTCTATTGGAGCTGCCTGCGCATTTCCTTGGGGCATCGTTGCCGATCGATTGGGAAGAAAACTGGTCTTCTCTCTGACCATCTTCGGTATGGCTTTGGACCAGGCTTGGTTTGCCATAGTTTGCGCCTTTCCGGCAACGCTTCCACTTGAAGCCATTTGGGTTGGCCCGATGATGATGGTCATCGGAGGTGGAAATGCGGTTGTATCCGCCATTGTCTTTTCGATGCTCGCCGATGTCACTACTTCCGAGAACAGGTTCGTTGTCTCCTATTCGCTTTCCAGACTCGGAGCTAATTCTTCCAACAGAGCCAAAAGTTTCATGCGCATACACGTAGCGTCCATGATCGGAAACCTGTGCGCGCCCGCTTTCGCCGGCTGGATGATGGAGAGAACTGGCCCTTGGCCCGTCATGGCGATGGCCTACGCTGGTTTCCTGAGTCTGATATTCAGCATTCATCTCATTCCTGAGACAAAACCGGCCGCTCAACTATCGTCAGATCCTATCGCAGACGAGCCCGAGGCCGCATCTCCCATGCTTGGCTCCATCCAGCACACGATTCATCGAATCAAGGAATCCCTTCGTCTTTTGAAATCACCATCTCTGATCGTCTTGCTGCTGGCGATGCTCAGTTCGTATCCCGTCATGCTTTCGACGTTCCAATTCATGTCCATCTTCGCTTCGAAACGTTACCATGTCTCGCTCTCGCAGACGGGTTATCTTTCGTCCTTGTATGGCATATGTGTCCTTCTCACGGTCATTGTTATTCTTCCGGCGTTCTCAAAGCTTCTCGCTTCACCCAAGGCGCCCAAATCGGTGCGGTTACCGGACGATCACCAACGCGATCTCTTCCTCGCCCGATTGTCGTCAATAGCCCTCCTAACGGGTTCGTTGGCCATGTCTGCGTCTCCAAATGTTGGGTTCTTCATTGGTGGCCTTACCATCCTTGCATTGGGTGCTGGATGGGCCAGTTATGTGAGAAGTGTGAGCAGCGTTTTCGTTGACGCGGCGCATCGGACTCGTTTGTTTTCGATCATCTCGCTGGTTGAGACGGGTGGGCAGACGTATACACAGCCAATGCTTGCGGGGCTGTTCAGTGTAGGTATGAAAATGGGAGGATTTTGGATAGGTCTGCCCTACTTGGGTGTCGCTGCCTTTTGCTTGGTAGCTCTGGTATTTTTGCTCCTTGTAAGGCTACCACCACCCGAGGGCAAACAGGCAACAGCTGATGATGGCGAAACAAACGCTTCATCTGCGCGCTAAACATTCGTTCTTCTCCTTTGTTACATCAAAATGTCTTCCTTCGATTGTTGCTTTCTGATACCATATTATTAGAGCGAAATCTTGTTTTAGAATGATTGCACTAGAGCTATACTCTCAGTAAGAAAATACATCAACGATTTTACAGTCATCAAAGCTATTGTCCAGTCATCTCTGGTCTAGTTCTTCTGGCGCCAATGACCAAATCAAACGCGCGCCACAACGCATATAGGGAGTTACCATAGCACACTGCCTTGGAGGGATGATATCGACTCCTCTCCAAGAGACAACCTTAAAGGTCAATTACAAACGATTCACGACTGTGGTAGCTTCAGGTGCGCCGCGCTGGTCGACAACAAAGGATCGACAAGACTGATTTGTTGGCTTGTCGTAGGACAAGAAGCCGTGCGTGTGTTCGTCAGTACCCAGTTCAAATGAGATAGGATTTGGAATGCCAATCAGATGGCCCCGTAATCCTGCGCCTCATGAAATCATGAAAGTGTGCATTGTAGAAGATGACAGGGGGACCTTGAGGTAGCCGTGACGAGGTGAAAGGGCGCTGTGGAGGAATTGAAGGGATCTACAGGCGAAGATGGGCATCAACCAGATGGCTTTGGTGGGGCACAGCCACGGACAGCAGAGCGGGCATCAACGCTAAGAGGTCGCCGAGAGGGCCCTGTGAGCCAGTCATTTAGCAGCTTCAGGGATCTTCCCCCGCGGACAACCGTTTCAGACGACAAGGGCAGCGCTTAGATGTACGTCATAAGGGACCAAAAAAAAGGAGGAAGATCATCCGCGCCACAACTGTTCACCATTCGATTTCTTACCTCGAAGTCACAATCGCCATTCAACTTCTCGACGTCCTGCAGCTTAGCCTTTGTCGGGAAGATATCCTCAAGGACTTTATGTCCAGATCAGCCTGAGCGTTGCGGACATCTTCTCCCAGCCACAGCATTTTCTTTCTTTCAACTTTTCTTCTTCGTCATTCCTCTCTGTACCACTGAGCGAACTCTTGACGGACATTGATATAAAACACGACCATAAATAACGAAAACGACGATTACAACAAGTAAATCTTAACCATCGGCAGCTCTCAAAATGTCGGTTTTCGACGGCCCCAACTGCACTGCCGTCCAGGCCAACGCGCCAGTACCCAGCGATGCAGGCGTCGCCGGCATTGGCGTCCTGCTGTCCTTCATCATCACCGCCGGCCTCTCTCTCATCATTAGTTCGTCCATTATTATACAGGAGATGAAGGGGAAGCCGTCAAACATCCTCCGGAAGCTACTCAACAGTTATTCCGATCAGCAGATCCTCCAGGGTATCGGCATATCATCGGTTGGGCTTGCACGTATAAATAGCATGGTACCTTACCACTTCTTCATTATATGGACCCTCTCGAATATGTCCATGGCGGTCCATAATGCGACACTCCTCGCCCTTGTCCACGACTTCCGCCGCGACTGGGTCCTGCGTTGGCTGCGTCAGTTCCTCATGTTCGTTAACCTTGTTTTCAACTGCGTGTACGGTGTCTTCATCTTGCAGGGAGTCTCCATAGGCATGCAGGACTCGAAGCTGCCCGTTGCGTGCGTATGGAAAGTTAGCAACGAAGGATTACGCTCAATGACAGGGTTGAGCTATGTCGGGACCATTCTTGTCATCGCGGGAAACGTCCTTGTATTCTCCTTCGCAAGCTGGTATCTCCACCTCCGGACGCAGCGTTTCGCCAAGATAATCAAGCTTGTCGGCACATTCCTCATGGCTGTGTCAGCAGTCGGCGCTGCGGTGCGCTGTATTATCGCCTCGGATGCCTTCGGGAAAGGACCAGTGTACGACCTGAGCGATGAGGGCGAGAAGGGATGGTCTTTCGGACAGCTATTGTCGCTGCTTGTGCTGCTCTTCCCCCTCGTATCAATGGTGGAAATTGTGCGCGGCGAGATCAAGGTCGCGCCATGCGATCTGACGGATGGAGGGAAAAGTAACGACACAGAAATGGATGCATATCGAACATCATATCAGCCGAATCCATTTTTCGGCTCGCAAACGAATTTGTTCAAGAGATGATGAGAGCCGATTATTAGGAAAGAAAAGCGGAAATGCCCAGAACAACCGTCAGATTCTTGGCCGCCTAGCAGGCCATGCTCGGACTGGCCTGGTTATCGCGTTCGAGGGAATCATTTAGGAACTTCAGCTGAGCAGATGCCAACGAAAGGAGGGTGCGGTAGAATCTCAGGAGGTACGGCAATGTCAAGTCGCTTCGTAATTTCTTGGCAGAAGGCTGTTGACGGTGGCGTTTTTAAGACAACGTGCCATGCTGTTGGATAGAAAGAAAAAAGATACCCGTTGAAGAATTCTTTGTTTATTAGCTTCAATATCAAAAAGGGGGCAGGCAGTTAGGGGCTATAAGAGAGTGGAATGACACAGCAACGTGCTTAATGGCGCTGTGGCTAAAAGCAGTGGCTGCCCTTTATAAACCCCCCATACACAACTGTCATATATACACCACCTTTCCCACAATACCCAGCGTTACTGAACGCCACATCACAGACTAGGATATTCTCTAATGCAGAAGAAATAGGGCGGACTCTCGGGCTATTGATGTCGGACGATGCCGTCGGTTTTTCATCCTGTCAGCTCTGCATCCCCAAACCTAAAATGTCATCCCAAACACTAGACCCCGGGCAAGAGCGAGTCACGTGCGGTTCTATGGAAACTGATCTTCCTAAACTTTTCAAAGCTCGCTGAATCCCTGCCCGTTCAAGCTTGGGACGACGAGAGATAGAGGCGATTTTAGCCTGTCTGGTCTTGGCTGAACCTCCCCACTCCGGACGCCAAACGCTTCACGTTTGGGTTGGTCAAGGAAGTGTGTACTGTTGCTAAGTAAATCTACTAGTAGCGAAGAGAAGGTAAGAGCTGCCGGGACCTGGCACAAGGAAACATCTCCAAGAAAAGGAAAGTACCATACCTTGTGGACCGTTCCCCCTCATTGACTCGAGTGTGGTGGAAGTTGGTACACCAAGCAAGTGCACCTGGCCTTTCCCTTGCCTTTCAATAAGTGTCGGTATCCTTTCCACTATTTCCTTCCTCAAACTTTCTTACCTCTGTCCCCTCTCCATGATTCTCTGCCCGTGGGTATCATTACCTCTGGTGGTCTACTCTTGATTCATCATTCCTTTCCTTATCAACTGCTCCCGAGCGTTCGGTCCGTGACTGCAATTCTTCTCAAACACGTCTCGTTCATTTTCAATCCGATCCTGACGATCCGGCCGTCCAAGTACTCCGTCCGTTGGAGTCCACTTGATTGTGCCCATACTCGGCTTCGTGTCGATACCATTCTTTCAATTAAGCCCAAAAGCTGGAGAGACGACCCGTGCTCCTCGACTCGTCACCATCAAGAGCACCGCTTGGCGACCAAATTACCGAAATGGCGATGACTGCGAACAATCGGCGTGTCGTCCAGATGCTCTGGCTGGCCGCCGGTCTTCTCTTTCTGGTTGCTCTTTTACGATCTCTAGGCTCCCCAGATCAGGCCAAGGAGTGGGCGACCAACAAGATGGGCAATCTCGCCCAGAACCTTCCCAACAGCCGACCCGGAATGCGCGAGTTCATGGCAACTTCCGAGGCCATCTGGGCGAAAACTGTGCAGCAGCGTCATGATATGATCGCCGCCGATTACGGAGATGCTTCTAAGATGCCTTTGTTTGTGCTCCAACCCCCAGGATCGTTATAGACATGAGACTAACAACTCTTTGCTCTCTAGGTTTCCTGCTACCAATGCCGATTTCTATAAGAAGCACCCATACTCCATCTGGGATTTCACACCAGCTTCGTATAGTTGCCCCCATGAGGTGGAACGCGTCGGTCGTATGGGAGATGGCGGCAAGTGGGTATGCGGCATGTCTCAATATGTAAACTATCCCAAGGGTAGAGATTGCATCATCTACTCTTTTGGCGTTCGTGACGAGTCCAGTTTCGGTAGGTACATACCATTAGGCCACAAGGCTGACATATCCATGGATCAATCAATCTTTACTGACGAGATTTGCTGCCAGAAAATGAGATGCTTAGCCGCACCAACTGTGTCGTATGGGCCTACGACTTCTCTGTTGTCGACTTTGGCGAGCAGCTTGAGCCTTCCAATCGCGACAGAGCGCATTTCCTCCAAGCAGGCATTGCAGGAAAGACGGACACAACCAAAAACCCTCCATTCTATAGCATCAGTGACCTGATGGATATGAACGGCCATAAGTACCTGTATGACTCTCCTTACTCGATTGAATTTGCCGGAAAACTAACATGATGTTCTCTAGTGATATTCTGAAAATGGACATTGAGTTCGCCGAGTTTGAAGCCATGGAGGGCTTTGTCAACGACTTTCCCTTAACATCGGGCGAGGAACTGCCTGTAGGCCAGCTCATGATTGAAATTCACTTCTTCAATGGCATGACCTCAGCAAAGTTTCTCGACTGGTGGGAGCGCCTCGAGGGCCGCGGCCTGCGTCCTACTTGGACCGAGCCCAACTTGCTCGCCATCACTCTGAACCTTGGAAACAAGGACCCACTGCTGGCGGAGTACACTATGATCAATGTCCACGACAGCAAGAACATTCTGTTCGGTCGGAGGTGAAGGGGCTACATGTACAGGGCTTAATTTCTTTCAAATGGCTTGCGAGTTGACTGGCTGAGGCTGAGGCGTTTTACACCAGACAAATGGGGTGCATGCTTAGGGGCGTTATATCAGATTAGATAGGTCAACATTAGTTACAGTATACCATGATGGAAAATGCACATGATGGCTACAGTCTGTCCTCTATCACCTTCATCATGACCACACGCGGCCGAAGACGCGCGGCCAGCTGACGGACAACTGTTAATGACATGGGCGAGTTCAGGATGAGATTGCATTTCGTAGCATTCGAGCACATGGTTCGTAGAGGAAGATTTGCCGACGAGAAAGTTAATCATTCCAAAGCCACTGAAAGACACCATGGGGATAGGATCCAGAAGTCCAGAAGTAAGTTTCCAGGGGTGTCGCAATTGAAAGACAGAGGGGAAGCGAGAGGGGGAGGGAAAAAAAAAAAAAAAACACCAAAACGATAAAAAGAAGCATTCGTCTCCTCTCGCTGTGCTGATGTCAGATTGTCAGATCCCGTCCCTTAGCCTCTCCGTTCCCCTGCCACACCACACCACGCCCGCTTCTTGATTTCCCATTCGCTCTTTGGCGAGTGTAACTTGCCTGCAATTGCCACTCTACTACCCGAGCGAAAGGAAACCCCCCCCCCCCCCCCCCCCCCCCCCCCCCTTGACGCAGAAATGCAGTCAGCCGGGAGAGGAAGGGATTTTGTCTCCGGCGAATGCAAGATGAATCTTATTTTGACTCCGCTTCTACCTTGTGGTTGTCGAGGGTATCTCTCGACAAGCGGTGTTTTCTTTTTTTAGAGCCTCAGATGGAGGAGTTCACTTTACAGGAGACAGTTGAAGGAGGAGGGGATGTGGGGTCATTATAATCCTTTTTTTTATTCTTCTTCTTTCACTTTTTTCTTTTATATCATTAGACAAGTGCGTAGAGGTTCATTGCACGACACACTTGTGCGGAAGCCCACATGGCCCCGACTTTTCGTCCTTCTCGTCCAACTCCCTTGGGCCTTGTCGACCCTCTGTAGCCGAAGAGTTATCCTTAGCCGGGGCCGGGGCCGGAACCGGTTTCTCGGAGCCATTGGCCCCGTTGGTTCCGTTGGTTCCATTCTCCACCTTGGCACCGGCCTCGCTGCCATGCAGTCAACCGACGTGCTTGGCGACGACCTCGTAGAAGGACTGGCCCTGGATGCGGGCAATCTCGAGCTCCCTCTCGCTGGGCTGGCGGGAGCCGTCGGCGCCGGCAAAGGTGCCGGCACCCCAGGGGCCACCACCGTGGACCTCGCTGAGGTCGGCCATGAGGGGGAAGGCCTTGGCGTAGCCGAAGGGGACGTAGATGATGCCGTGGTGGGCAAAGGTGGACATGGCGGCGATGGCGGTCGACTCCTGGCCACCGCCGAGGGAGGCGGTAGAGATGAAGAGACCAGCGAGCTTACCCCAGAAGCCACCGGTGCTCCACTGCTTGCCAGTCTTGTCCCAGAAGGCCTTCCACTGGGTAGGGAAGTTACCGTATCTGGTGGGGATACCGATCAGGAAGGCATCGTAAGACTCGAGGGTAGAGGGGTCCTCGAGGACGGGGATGTCGGTGGGCTTGGGGGGAGCGCCCATCTTGGTGAGGACCTCCTGAGGGAGAGTCTCAGCGACCCTGCGGACATGATGTTAGTCGGAGTTGTTTGGGGGTTTATGGCCGATGAGCTGGTCACGTACTGGAAGAGGTCGGCAGTACCGCCGGCCTTCTCGATACCGGCCTTCTCGGCCTCGGCCAAGGTACGGATGTGGCCGTACATCGAGTACTGCAAGGGGAGACACCATTAGCAAAGCGGTCCAGGGAGAGCAGGGGTTATGGAATGGATTTGTGCGGTTCGGCAGGGTTCAAGACACGGCGGTGCAGATAAATGCATCCAAAGGTGAACCCTCGGTCTCTGCGAAGCATCCTTCGTTGCTCTTGAGCAGAGCGAATGAAGAACGACAACAGCAGAGACTGCCAAGCGTTGACCAAGCTTGAGTGAAAGAGGGGTGAGGGGCAGCGTGAAGGAGACGCAAAATTGCCCGATTAGGAAAGAAGAGCTACTCACGTAGACGATGGCAATCTTGGGAGCCATTGTGAAGGATGTGAATAAGTGGGAGATGTGAAAAGGATGGAGATGGGGGTATCAACTGCAGAGAAGAGGAATCCAATGCTTAACAAAGAAAGAGATGGAGAGAAGGGGTGCGGGATGGACATGTCTGTTGGGGAGGATGGCATCTTCTTATATCAGGCCCCCAATGCCATAAGAGTGCCCATGCTGGAGGGTAAAGGAGGGGTGTGGTACTTCGTCCAGGCGGCTTGCATCCATCAATGGCACGCTAAGCTCTACGAACGGGCGGTCTCTCAGTTGGGTACCCTTGGAGTTCTTGGAATGGTCATGGCAGGCCAACGCGATGCGGTCTCACACAGCTTTCGCTGGCCGAGTGGGTACCCGGAAATCCAGAAGTTGAGACATGGAAGCAGCTCAGGTAAGTCGTGGTAAGCAGGTAGGGAGGGAGTAGTAGGGAAATGCCTGCATGGCAGAGCTTCCTTACCTAAGGTACAGACACTACCAACCCCTCCAAGCGGGCCTGTGTCCCACTGCGGGGCTCGCATCAAGCTCTGGGACAAAGGACGTACGTACCTCGAGGTACCAGCGTACACATTGCTTGTGTAAGTATCACAAATACGGATAAACCAATCGTCGGTGGGTTAGCGAGCAGTTTACGATGGCTGATGGCATCATGATGAAGAGGAGCTTGATGAACAACCCCCATGCCGGGCAAACAATCCAGAACAATGCCTTGTCTGATTCAAGCATAATGAAGCGATATTTTCCGGTGAACACCACCATATTCTTCATCCGAACCCTGTCAATGTCTGTTCAGATGCCATACCCTTAGCGATGGGGGGGCTGGAAACCGTGCGTGAGGTGCTTAATAAGTGCTTAACAACACATTTAGCTATCATATCGAGCCTTACGAATACCCAAGACAGTCCCTCTGTTTGTCGGCCCTGACCGCCGTGGGGAAACGGCACTTGTAGCCTAGCGAGGCTTCTCTCTTGCATGGTATTGTAGACATTTCCGATCAGTGATTAAACATAGATCACGGGCATGCCATGTCAGGTTTGACGATCTGTACGATGAATCTGAGACGATGGCCTTGGTCATCTTGGATTTTACATGATGAGACAGGCATCGACCCTCAGATGAATTTCTTAGAGCTGCCTAATCTAACAACGCTCTGCATTGAAGAATCATGGGATAAGATACATTAGGCTGTTTCCTCATCGCAATCTATACGAATAGTCTGTCCTTCAGTACCCAAAATTGCCCGGCCAATTGAAGTGGCTGCGGGTCTTGTACGGCCAGGGACGAGGAAAAGGCATCACGATACGGAGTAACGGTCTAGCAAAAGGCAGGAAGAGATTAGTCGTGACTGACAAATTAGAAGACGGCTTTCCCCTGGCGCAAAACTAAAGCTGACAGGTACGCGGCACGAGACAGATGCCAAAGGGCGGTGGATCGCTGCAGCCTGTATCGGCTCCAGAAGCACTACGGAGCTCTGGCCGAGAAAGCCCCACACACTGACACCTTGCGCGCGGGTCTGAGTTAAGCGTTGCTAAGCTGCACCTACAACATGATCCAAGGATGAATCAGCAACACACAGCAAGAGACGGGTCCAACACATTTTCTGCGCCCGTGATAGGACGCCTCTGCGGCACCGCTTCGATGGATCCGAGCGACTTCCCAGCACCTTCAACAGTTGTTTCCCATCGTTCTTTGGCCCTCCACTGAGATCTCTTCACCATCTCTATGGATGCCCATCTCGATCTCTCAGGGTTCCGGGAGTATCCCATGTTCAAAGACTTGGTTTCGTCACCGTCACTGACTCAATTACAGACGAGCCAAATATATCATTGGCCCTAATCCGCATCCAGCAAAAGAGAACCGCATTCTTTTTTTTTCTGGCGCATCGCTCGCAAATAATCCGATCGCCGCCACTATGTGCTTCCATCTGCCGGTTACGCAACGCCAGCCAGATATACTCCATTTCCATAGGCACCATAGCTGAGCGGATAGTCTGGCTTGGTTGCAGGATATGCCCCACCACATTCTCTTTTCAAGAGCAAACTTCCGGACACCAAATGAAGGCCGACAGACATTGAAAACGCGGTTTAAAGAAAGACTGGTGATAGTGGCCAGAAAGCCCAGTCGACTTACAGACACATCACTGATTCGGCTTCGCCAGGTCGTTTCCAACCGTGATGCTCATTTGTAAAATGCACGTTCAACCCTAGGCTCCGGTAGAAGACCGCCAGTCGGAAGCCGGCATTGTTTCTCAAACTATCGAGGCAGGCCTACCTTGAACCGAAAACATCGGTCGGCTAGCCCCAAATAAGGTCTAGGATGGGCATGAGATATTGTGTAAAGCTCTTAGCCCACCATTGCCTGTCATGCAATTCGGCATTGTTGATCGAATGCAACGGTTGCTGCCAAGAACCAACAGCTCTGATGGCAGTTGTGATCTTTGACAATACTAGAACAAGACAGCAGCCTGTGACTGTTGGCAGCATTGCATACGTATTGTGTAATTGATATTTATTTATCATTAGTTGTTGTTAGGGTATTGTATATAATCACCTCTCCTCTGTTCTTTTACTTGCTACATCTTGGTAGCTCGAGCTCTCTTCAACTGGAAGATTTTTGCCAAAGTATAACAAATCGAACCCACCGTCAACGCCGCAGCTCCGTACCCAATCATGGCATGCCACTCAACTTCACTGTAATCTCCCAAGATTGCACCGGCGATGGGCGTGCCAATGAGAATGGAGATGCTCGAGGTGAAGAACATCATGCCCATGCGGGTACCCACACGGCCCAGATCAGGCGACAAGCTTACAATAACACTAGGTGCAATGCTCACCATGCCACCGGAGAAGAGGCCGTATATGATGGCGAAGACTACGAGCCCCGCCATATTCCGAATGCCCAGCCATGCGAACATCATCACGGCCGCACCCGCGGTGAGAAATGTTTGTATGTACAGCGCGCCGACTTTGTCGGCAAGGTAATTGGGTACCACACGACCCGGAATGCTCCCGGCGCTCAGTAGTGTAACAAAGTAGGACGAAAACGACGTCCCGCCAATATTATGGCTGACGGCAAAGAGCTGGATGTAGAAAAAGGCAATATACATTGACAAGAACCCAAAGAACGACCCAAGCATGACAAGCATGAAGGCGGGGTCGCTGAGGGCGGTCCTGTCAATGAGGGAGCGTTTGTGCCCCGATGGCGGAAGTCTTGTGTGCATCCAAACGGCGGGGATGATGGACAGGCCAAGGAGGATGAAGCCCATGATGCGTGTAGCCCAGCCAAAGCCGATCTTGGGTTCCAGTTGGCCGAAGATGATGGGGAACACCATGCCAACTATAGGAGACCCTGTGGACGCAATGCCAATGACGAAGGCACGGCGTTTCTGGAAATACTGACTTAGGATGGCGGTGGACGGCAAAAATGTCAGCCCGCAGCCTAGGCCTATGCAAACGCCCTGGGCTAGAAAGACCTGCCAGTACGTTGTGCAGAGGGAGGTCATAAACTGGCCCAATATGATGAGGAAGAGACCTGTCAACAGCAGCTCTCTGAAGTAGCCGCTGTCATATAGGGGGCCACTGACAAAGCCGACCATCATGAGCAGAGCGCCCTGGAGCGATCCAATCCAGGAGATGGCCGAAGGCGTGGCGTCAAGGGTCTGTTCGTAGTAGGTCTGGTACACTCCGAAAGTGTTGACGAGGCCCCAGGTGTCAGCGAGGACGACCCAGGAGCCGAGGACTTGGAGCCATGCCTCGAGACCCCCGTCCGGGATGGGGCCGGGGTTGGATGCAGTGGCTGCCGGGGTGGACCTTTGAGTTTCGGGGTCGTCGGGGTTCGAAACGGGAGTTAGAGTTGTCTCGGAGGGGTTATCTGAGCGAATGCCTGGGGCGGACCCGTGCTTCTCATCGGCGTCCACCGGTACCGGGGCCGGGGCCGACGACATGGTTAAGGTTTTGTGGTATCGAGGTATCGAGGTTATGCTCGGCTAGAGGGTGTATCCTCGTGCAGTTCCTTGGCGGATGAACTTTGCTCGTTACTATGCTCGCGTGGCGATCTGCGCTAAGTAAAGTCCCGTACTGCCGGAGGCTCAAACGGCGGACGAAGATGGAGAGGAGTTTTCAATATTAAATATCATTACCAACGTCAAGCTCAGCACTCGTATCTCCGAACGAGGATGGCCTTATTCTCATGTGACTGCAAACAAGCTTGACAAGCAGAAGAAAACAATGTGTATTAGAAATCAGAATCGGTAAACGGCAGAGAGAAAAATAGGAATTAGCACGGCTCCGGATATAAAAACGGGCAGAAGGGCCAGAATCGATGGGTTTTCGAGCTATTGCACCATTGAGAGGATCCACTGTTTCGCCTCATTGGATGCTAGGAGAAAATCTTTATTAACGGATTGCATCGTTACTCCTCCACCTTGTCCCCTGGAGGGCGGCATTAGGTGCGTAGGATGGTTGCGATCGGAAGATGCTCCGAAGGACGGCAAGCCTGGTTGGTTGAGGCCGAGACCACTTGATATCATGCGATTCTGATATGCAGGAGTGGCGCTTGCCACAGAGAGAATTGCCGGCCAATGTTCCATGCACTATGACGAGCAGGCGTTGTGAATGCAAAAGGTCAGCAGTGAAGAGCGAAACGGTCAATATCCTCCAACCTCAGCATTGAGGATTGCCGATATCAACTCCCGTCCTCTGGTTGTCTCCGCTGTATTCCCACCAGCTAAGCTGTGAAAAGCCTAGCCCTCCCGGCCCACCGTAGGCTGATCTCCGGGGGCCCTCGAACGATTTCATTTCTTGGGGGACGACAACACCAACGAAGAGGATCTCGGCGGTACGACAGGCGCCGACGCCGTTACAGACCCGGCCAACTCCGGAGGCCGTTGAGGCCGCAACTTACAAATGGCCGCATCGTGACCGAGCTCGGAAGGGCAATGCATGCAGATTTCAAACAATATAGAAGAATGTAGAGCCAATAGCGGCTGAATGAGACAAGGGTGACGAGAATATCCACATTCGAAATTCGACCGAAGATTGACGCACACCACCTGTGGAAGGCTTGCTGGTTCGGTTGCGCGCAGCCATACATAAAGGGTTTTTGCTCATGCACAAGTATCCAATCAGCATTCTATAGGCTGGGCATATGGTGTAGTGGTATCACATCCGCTTTGCATTCTCTCGATCAGCTCTGCGGAAGGCCCAGGGTTCAATCCCCTGTGTGTCCATAATCTTTTGCTTTTTCTTATTGGAATCCTGATCATTCTTTTATTTTGCTCCAATGAGACTACTCTTTTACAGCTGAGCTAGTTTTCATTGAAATTTTGTCTGTTTTCGACTTTTTCGCTAGCAACGCTGTATGCATGGACTAGAGCCGGCACTTCAACTTCGCCAGCACTGCAGCACAGAGTTCTATGAAAGCTCAGATGGTGTCTGTTGCAAACACTCAATTTCGGTAACGTGCCCGTAAATAATTGCAGGACCTAGTTGCTTGATGGATATTCTTTCGCAAAACGCCGTACCCAGATGAATTCTTCCCAAACGCCAACCAACCCTTTCATCATGCATCAATCAAATCCAATGGTCGTCCAAGGCCCGGTTCTTGTCGAGGTAATCATATACCTGCTTCGGGTCTTTGCAAACGTGCTTTGCATCCCATCCGTCGCTACCCGTGAACCCAGGGGGAAATGTCGTCTGTGTGCCCTCGAGCGCAACGTCTCCCGAGCAAAGGATAGCTTGACGTAGGTATTCGAAACTATTGAGAGTTAGTGTCTTTGAAAATTAATAGGTTGGCGTCATGCATACCAATGTTGAAGATGCCATGGCCCATCCGCTCCCTCGGTACCTTCGGGGATGTGGGAGTGCATGTCGACATTGGCGCTGCCGTTCACGGAGAGGCCCGCGTAGCTCTCGAGGATGGCGTACAGACAGTGCAGCTGGTGTGTCATCGAGGTCGTGAAGACGGTGCGAGGGGCGAACTCGGGGAGAGGCACGGGGAGGTTGTTGAGCGCTGCCGGGTTCTTGACCTCGAGGTATCCTAGACCCTTGGGCACTATGGCGAGCCAGTTCGCTTGGATCGATGCGTTGGTGAACAGCTTCTTCGGGTCATCGGGGACGAAGTCCGTTGTCGGGTGAAAGGTCGTTATCTGCTGTGTGACTTTGGATGGGTTCAGCTACATGATATCACAGGGATCGCGATGGAGGATTGGGATCCGTACATTCGGGTGCGAAGCCGGTCAGGTCGCCAGTTGGCTCAAGGCGTTTGTCGCGGCTCGGAGCTTGAAGATATCGTCTTTCGACGAGCAGGCCAACAATCACGAGCAGAAGTGACGTATCGAACAGCCAGCGCCAGCGCCGAAAGGTCTCGCATCTCTTTGCGCATCGCCCTTGCCGTGTTGTGTATTGCCCATCCTCAATATCTGCCCGCTTCCACTGCTCCTCATCATCGTTTAGAAGCGATACGCTGATATCGGTCATGGAGTCATTGATCGGTTCGCGCTTTTGACGACTGTCTGAGTATGGTGCGTTACTGGGCGCCATAGCCTCGATTATAGACACAATGGGGAGATAGGTGACGAAAGGATAAGGAGCTTTACGCCTTTCGGAAGTACAAATTAGTGATATTAAAGATGAAGATCGAGCTATCGAATCTTCAATACATGCAACTTTTACATGGAGAAAATGAGACGTCAGGTTTCCAAGTTGCGGGCTAAGCATGCGACATCGCGACGCTATATTACTCCAACGTGAAACATCCTCTGGGATGATCTGCCCCCTAAGCGGCCAGCATGGCGACATAGTACGGTTTGGTGATCTGAAAGGGGATCCGACACTTGGTGTCTGAGGTGAGCGGAGCGCGGGACGTGTCGGAGGCCTTGCCCCGTGCGGCGACGCTAGGTGCCAAGGGACCAGGAGAAAGGCTTGTTTCCCATATGGCTATCAGCTTGGCTGTGATCTTGATCTGCGCATTTTTATGTGTAGATGTGAGACTCGGAGTTTAGACGGGATGAAAGAGTGGCGATAGAGTTGGCTGAAATACTTTGCTCATACATCGGTGAGGGCTTCGGTCGAGATTGTCCAAAAGGCAAATTCGGTGTCAATCCAAATAAGCATAAAGTGAGTTGTCTGCTGTTGATGTGACGCACGAGCCCAGTCGATTAGCTGCCCGCCTATGCACTCGCCATCTGCTCGTTATTTGAATACACGGTATTATGAGCAAGTTATCGTGAGGCTATTGCTCACACCTTTTGACAGGTGCAAAAAGCAAAAGAATTGACAACTGTGAGATTCGAACTCACGCCTCTTTCGAGACCAGAATACTACCCTTTGGAAGGGTAAGTGTCACGCAGTCAATTTGCCCACCACTTATGGGGTAAAAAAAGATGCTTCCATTCATTAGAGACTGTCTAGGGGTTATTGGGTTGATTATATAACCGTCTATTCGGTAATTACCGATTTGAAGGTTTTCATGCACAAAATGACATCCCCGTTAGTTTTATATGGGAAACAATAGCCGGGTGCATGGGTTGAATGCATGCCCCGATATATGCAGTGGTCCGTGTGACACACCCCCTCAGAGAGGCAACCTGTTGTAGGTTGATTCTCTGTATTCTCATTCAAATACAGAAATGATACTATTCAGAACTCCGTATACTTACTACCAAATTCCAGATTCATACTGCGTTCTTCTCGATCAAATGTTCAATATTCATTGCAGCAATCCATTTGTGACTGTATTGGTGTTTGATCGCTTCACTGTAATTCTTTGGAACTGGTGGAAGTGTCTTTTGGTGTGGATTGCCTAAATCATCTGCTGATGCATCCCATTGATCTCTTCCTTTTACTGTATCCGTAGATTGCAGTGTGAAGTGGGATTCTCTTGCTCTTCTCAGTCTTTGTGATGATCTTGTTGCTTCTGGTGGCTGTTGATTTGTTTGACCAAGAGGGGCTGATCGATTGTAGATGTTGTGATTTCTGCTGCCACGAGGTCTTCCCCTTCTCGCTATGTTTGGGATTACTGTGGAGGAATCTTGTGGTATGATTTCTTCTGGTTCCAATTCTATGACTGGTGTCTGTTGTAGTTCGAGTCGGTCTGTTGAGGTTTCCTCTATGGTCTCACTTTGATCCGATTGTTCTGGAGTTGGCGATACTTCTGGAGTTTCTGGAGTCTCCCTCACCCCCTCAGTTGTTTGAGAATCTGACAGCTGTACTGTTGGTGATAGAGAAGTGGGTGTAGGTAATTGAAAATCCCCTGATTCTTTCTCCTGCATCGGTGTTGCCGGTGTTGTTTCTTGAGCGGCTGGATTCGAGGCGGGTAGTGGCCTGGTAATATTATCGCTGAAATCTTCTCCATCCCAGCCAGCTGTGTCTAGGTCTTGTTCAATTGGATTTGTGAATGGGATATCCATTTCTGTGAACTGGAATTCAAGTTCCATTTGGCTTAACTTGCTGGTATCCTCAATCCTTGGATCATACAGCGTGTTTTCGTCGAAAGTAACGTCTCTAGTTCTCATGACTTTTCCTATTGCTGGGATCCAGATTCTGTAGATATTTGTGCTGTCATAACCACATAGATAGCCAATATGAGCTCTTGGCGCAGTTTTGTTTGACTTTTCTATTCCTCTCTTGTAGTTTTGTGTCAAGGGGTAAGCTCTGCAGCCATATCGCCTCAAGTGTGCTAGTTGTGGCTTTTCAGCCCTCTTGTGGGTAGACTGTTGATGAGAGTTCAGCCAAGTGTTGACCAACCCCAATGGTGTCTGCCACTTGTGGCGTCTTCGAGGCAATCTGTTTGACAGATAAACTGCTGCTTTTGCCAGCTCTGGTGCCATCAATTCAGGAAAGCGAGATTGAAATCGAAGTGCTCTCATGATCATAAACACAGCACCTCCAGCTCTTTCTGCTGGGTTTTGAGCACCAGTGTACTCAGCTGATCTTTCAATCATATATCCATTCACAGCTGCCCATAGTTCAAACGCATTGCGTAAAGCAACCTCCCAATCTAGGCGTAGAATAGAGATTTTGATAAAGCACTGTCTCTCGAGGTATGCTGCTAATTCTGTCATAGCTTGTAGTCCCTCCTTTCGAGTACGAAGAGTTCTTATCCAGAAGAACCCTGACCAGCCATCGCTGACCAGCAGGATCACCTTCTCCCCATTGTATGCTTTGCTAAGTGTAAAGAAGTCGAGAGATAGATAATCTCCTACAGCAGTTGGCCAATGGTCTGGGTTTCTGCGGGAAATTTGGCGAGTTGCCTTCCCAACAGCACAGGCATCACATTCCACTTTTGTGATTCCTTTTATCTGTATCCCAAGAGCTGTTTTAAGTAGCTGTTCCAGTCCCTCAGCGCCTGGATGACCAAGTCTCTCATGCCACAACTTGGCTTCTGCTGATGATGTTGGGAGTGGTTGTCTTGTTGACTGAAAACCTTTGGTTGGTTTCCTTTCTACGGTTGGGCTGAATCTCACAGTCTTCTCGGTATTGCTGAACGAGGTATTGTTCAGCAGAGCTGGGCCAGCTTCAATAATGTATTGACCATATCGGTTTGGTGTTTTGAATAGAAGTCTGCCTTTTGAGTCGATAAGACCCGGTATTCCTGTTGTAAAGTTGATCCCTTTTTGCTTCAGCGGTTCTGTCCCAAGGAGCGATGTTGGGTATCCAGGCACAAGCCATACATTTCTGACTTTGATCTCCTTGTTGTTGGATTTGCCGCCTTGGTTTGGTTTGATGATCATTGTGCCTTTCGCAATTGCATGTACATCTCCTCCTCCAGTGATGAAGTCTTTTGTGACTGTGTAGTCGAGATCATGAAGTCTTGAGGAGTCGTTGCAGATGTGGAATCCTGTTCCTGAGTCTACTATCACACTGTCTGACAGTGGGAATCCTGAATAGAGACTTGCTTCTCCTTGATTGACGATAGTGACGAAAGATGAGAGTGATCCTTCTCCATCAGACACTTCTTGAGTATAGTGGGATGATGATTGTGTAGTGTTTCTCCAGTTTGAGGAAGATGTTGCTCGATCTGGGGACTTTTGAGACTGCTGATCGCTTGCCCCTTTTCGTAGTTTTTCAACTATTCTCTTTAAGTGTGGTTTCTTCTGGAGATACTCATTCAATCTTTCCAGTGCTTTCTTATTTTCTGGATTATCTTCATGATAGTTTGGGCCTCGCTTCTTAGGGTTGGCATGTTTGCAATCAACAAATCGGTGACTTTCGTTTGGGCAAGCTGCACACTTTTGCTCTCGTTTTGCCCCCTGTTTTATTCCTTGTTCGTTTTCTCCTTGCCAAGTAGCGAAACTCGTGTCTTTTAATGGAGCAGCATTCAGCCAGTCTGGGTGGAAAGTTCTCACCCAACTGCGGAAATCGTTAGCTTGCTCAATTCCAGCAGTCTTGCTGATCGAACTGTAGGTTGGGTCATCCTTGTATCGCTTTGTGAAGTCGTAAGAGGCAGATGTGTAGTAATCTGGTGCAATTTGCTTGACTGCTTTCAAGAACTCAGAGACTTGAGTAACTGGATCGCTGAGAGCAGGGATTCCGATTGTTTGGGCTTCATCCATGATTTCTCGATAGATTATGAGCCATCCTCCAAGTTTTGCTCTTTTGATTGATAGCATATGCTTGTTATATCTTTCCAATACCATTTGTTGTCTCCCAAAGTTGTCTGGCGCTAGCTGTTTTTCAAGAGCTTTTATGATATCCCTGACTGTTTGCTCCTTGCTGACTTGGCTGATATAAGTGGCTGCTACAGTGTTCATGATCCAACTGTGAATTTCTAGAAGACTTCGCCGAACCTGGTTGTATTGGTCTTTTTCTTCTTGATAGATAGCTTTTCCATAGCTGATAACGTTGCTATAGTTTGCTCGTTCTTCTTGTCTGAGGTCTTTTGGGTCTGGGAATTCCAATCTTGGCTTAGTATTAATCTTGGTTCCTTTTGGATTCACATAGTCCCAGACTTCATGAACGTTTGCCAGCATCTGTAAGTTGTTGAACCAGTGGTTCCAGTCGCTGTCAGTCTGTAGCCGCTGTGTGTATTTTGCAGTTTCCGTAGTTGAATTCATGATCTCTCTTGAAAAGAGAACTGGTCTCTCTCTTCTGATCGTTGTGCAGTTGATTTTTCGCCGTGGCCAAGATTGAGTTCGTGACTAGACACTTCTTGTTTCAAGTTGGTGATTTTGTCGATTGTTGCCTAGAGGTTTGAGGGTATATAGCCAATCTCAACGCCTCAATTCTCAACAAAACGCAAGACGCCCCCCTTGTCTAATGAACCTGCCGTTTAGTGTAGTTGGTCTAGCCACCCAACTTGTAGCTATTCGCAAGGACCGTAAGACTGGCAAGCTCCCCTTCGTGGGTTCAATTCAGGGTTGTGGAGTTTTCGCAATTTGTAAAAAGTCTTATCGGTTCCGTTACACGAAGACTATAAAGTGAACCACCTGTTCGTCTTATCTGCCCGAAGCTTTCAGAGACATAAAATGAGCAACTAGGTGTCTCTTCCGTTTCGTAATTCCAACCCTCCTGGCTGCGTATCCGTGGTATGGTCGAGCATGAACTTATATAAGGTTCAAGTTAAGAGTCCTGGGTTCAACTCCTCAGATGTGGTAAGTCCCCCTGAGTTGAGATGAACTTTTTGTGATTTTTTTGATAAGTGTTGATGATATGAATTGATGACCAGAAGTTCTTTTGTGATTGAATGTTTCAACACTTCAACGTTCAGCCTTGTGTGATTGGAATTGATGTTTTGTTTGGTGGACTTGACTGCCAAAGTCTCATGGGTCGGTAACTTCGTCAATTGAGTGCCCTTGTCTATGGCATAAGTCTGAACTGCTCCCTTCTGGAAGTCGGTTTTTCAATTGGTAATTGTCACCATGAGGTACTGGGCTCATAACTGTCACGCAGTCAATTTGCCCACCACTTATGGGGTAAAAAAAGATGCTTCCATTCATTAGAGACTGTCTAGGGGTTATTGGGTTGATTATATAACCGTCTATTCGGTAATTACCGATTTGAAGGTTTTCATGCACAAAATGACATCCCCGTTAGTTTTATATGGGAAACAATAGCCGGGTGCATGGGTTGAATGCATGCCCCGATATATGCAGTGGTCCGTGTGACAGTAAGCTTTCGCTTGAGTCTGGCGCCTTAGACCGCTCGGCCAAGTTGCCCGCTGATCGGATCCGATCGAATTGTTGATTGGCTCGCTGATTTGACAACCTAAGACCCCTAGCACAAAACTCCCTGCTCACTATTTCGCTTACCTGTGTCGAGACTACAGCTCGCCGTCAGATTGATGGATATTCAAAGCCTCACTCTACTAATACCTAGAAATAAGTACCTAAGTCCCACCTTTATGATCGGCAAAGGGCTTAAATACAACGGCTGATGCATGCGACTGAGTCCTATAGGGATAAGCCCAGATTGCATTCCTATCAGTGTCAATGAGGCAGCCAAATCTCATAAGAGTCCATAGCTCGTTCCTCGTCGATTCAATCGCCAGATGGATTCCTACAGCTACGCTCAGGGCCACTTGATCCCATCATGTATTACCGAGTTGGTTTTCTCGATACCATCATTTCCTTTTCTATTTTCGTCCTGGTAACATCCATCAAAAAAACTAGGATTCATAGAGCCGCTGCAGACAGAAACAGGTCAGACCATGGATGTGTTAGTCCTGAAACCTTTCTTTCGCCATAACTCTCGGCTTATTCTAAATCAACATGCATGCTTGAGCCGCCAGCAAAGGTACTCAATACTCATGTAAGCTTGAAAATACTTCAGAATCCTACCTATCAGTCATGTCATTCATTTCCCAAGCGGGGTGCCTTGGAAGTCTGCAATCAGCCCTGTCTTGAAGCCCAATTACCCAGAATAGGTATATCCCGCTGTGAAACGCATCTATGCAACCAGCTGCATGCTCTCAGTACATACCCTGCGCTGCCATATTCTGCATGAGAGTTGATCCAAAAGCCCTGGATGGTAAGTTTACTGGTCACTCGCTCTGGTATCAAGTGGTGCTGAGATAGTGCCTGCTACGACACACGGGAGTCTCGAAAACCTGCAAAATACGTGTATCAAGAAAGCTTTGATTTAAATACACATGAAGATGACCAGCTCATGGAGCAAGTCGGACAACACCTCGGGTAGCAGTTTAGTTGCTCCCCAAGAAGATTTCAAGCGAATGTCCATATATACCCGGCGAAATATATAATTAGAAATTATGACGAGGCAATTGGTTGATGAGTTAATGGATCTCTCAGCTTCAACTCGAAGATCGTTCTTGTACCGTCATTGATCCCTGGAACCCATACTTCTATTCAAATGTCAGATGTTGACCATAGTGATGAAACGAATTTGGGACTATGTTGTGGGCTAAAAGGGTTGCCCCCAAGTCTTGCATATGAATTGATGTAAACTAAGCCTGGGCGAGCTGAGGTCAAGATACTGCCGTTGAGAGGCATGCTCCCTATGTTCCAGGTAGCGGGGCCCAGCTTTACAAACATAGTCACCATCCACTTCAATGGAAGCGACCAAGTTAGCTTGTCCTAAATAGCCTTCACTTGTCGATAGACACGGCACAGCGCACCAAAAGACCCGTCAGTTGAAAGCTCGAAATGACCTGGTTCAAAATATGTTCTTGTGGCCTTGGGCACGTAGGCCAAAAAGACATTGCAACCTCCTCAACACGCTTTGGTATCCTTACAACTCATCCTGTCCAGACCGATGCTCGCCCAACGCCGATATCCAGTTTACTGGTAAGTTATTATACAAATGTGATTTTTGGCGGGTACTGCGATGTAAGCAGCCCTCGCCCAACGTGTATGTGTTTGACGATCCAGACCCATATGTATATCAAAACCGCCTCCGAAATTTTGTTCATTCATACCGGGGCTCATTAAATCCAGCCGTTATGCTATCATCCGGTTGTATAGTGTCACTATTGCTCATCCCGTATCGGCAGTCACCTGTCGTCGTGCGGCCTGGCGCTGGATGGCTCAATCACGATCTGCGGCAGCTGCTGCAATCGTAAACTAGGTAGTTGTGGTATCTTTCTCTGCTGGTTAGACGGGGTTGTAGCCGAACCAGTGGACGGACCAGCAGAAGGGCCAGCTGTTGTTTGCTCCTCGGCGGCCAAGTCAGCCATGTTTGCGGCAAGGTCCTCGTCGCGTTGTTGGGCCGGTCCGGAGTAACCCGGAGGGGGTTCAGTAGTTGGTCGAGGAGTAGCGCTTCGGGAGGGATCGTCGTCGAGGGGAACTTCATCGTATCCGGGAGGAGAGTAAATGGGAATGCCAGCTTCTCCTACGTCAGCCTCGACGATATCTGGGCTTGCACCGGCTCTGGTGTCTATCCGTGGGGTTTCCGGTCGCGAGTTCGCACGGGACCTGGGGAGTCCAGGAGAGGGGAAATCGCTGTCAATGCTCATGACGGAGCTGCCCCTCCTGTGGTTGGTGGCCGAGTCGATGCCGGACCGGGTGGATGTGGCGGCAATACTAGCAGCGTCGGATAACAAGCCGGTCCTTTCGCTTTCCTGACTATTGGCTCGGATTCGGGTGCCGTCATGACGAGCGACGCCAAGGTCGGCGTATGATACGCTGGAGACAGCTCGCTGACGTTCGACCTTGAGACGTTCGTGCTCCTCGCGCAGGACTGCAACGACACTGTTGCTGCTAGCGTTTCGAGCTCTTGTCCGAATGTTTTCTAGCGCAACATGGTCGCCGCGCTCTCGTGCTTCACGGCGCTCTCGCCTTCTCTCTTCACGTTCGGCAAGTTCTTGACGGCGAGCGAGACGAATTTGGTATAAAGCTTCCATTTCTTGGTCGCGCAACTCCTCTTCGTTTTCCTCTGTAGGATACTCAATCACAACATCAACACCGCCACGTTCACCTTCGCGACCCAGGACCTGTTCATTGTCGTTTGCGTCGGCCCTGTAAGCTGGTAAAGTCATAATAGAGCGGATAGAAGTGTTGCGGTTCACGGCGCTATTGGGGGATCGACTATCGGCTTGGGGTTGATTGGTCGACGATTCGAGGTTGAGAGATGACGGGCGCGGGCGGCGAGTTGTTAACTGTTCGGTGGAGTTGGAATTCTCGTTCTGGGCTTGGTGGTATCTGCTCCTTGATGCGCCACCGTTCCATATCTTGAGGAAGCCGCTCGAGGAATTGGAGGTTTTGTGGCCTCGGCGAGAGGCGCGGAGAGAAAAAATGATGAAGGCGACAAATATGAGTAGGACTAGGCCGGCAAGAATTCCCTGAGTTGGCGGCAGGCGTCAGCAGAAAGGTCGAACGAAGCTGACGTCTCAGAGCTGTCACATGATCGGCGACTTACAATGATGGTGATTTTCCTGGGATCGATGTCGTCCCGGCGGTGCAAAGCCCTGGGTAAATGTTCGCGAGGGCCAGGAGGCATATCAGGAGGTATTCGCATCCTGAGATGCATATTGTGTGTTGTAGGTGGGCGTATGGGTTTGTGAAAACGAGCGACAGAGGATGTTTGAGAGCAGCGACGGCGGTACGGAAAGGTCGGCGGGCGAAGCAGACGGAGGTGAGTAAGTCGTAAGGCGAATTAAGGCGGGGCGGCCCAGCTGCGCAGGGCAAAAAATAAGCGTCAGAGCTGGGACATTGAGACTCGGCAACGGCGACGGTAGCGGTAGACTCGGAGCGGGACGGAGGACAAACAATTTGCGATGCGCAAAAAAAAAAGTGTGTTTTGTTGTGAGACGAGTTTTTGGACGATGTGGAGGGAAAGAGAGGAAGACTGGACGAGACAGGAAGGAGGAAAGAAGCAGGAGGTGTTTAGATTGCTGGTCGGGAAGGTATGAGGTGAGGTGAGGCAAGGAAGGGGAAGAGCAGCAGCAACAGTAGCAGCAACGAGGTGTGCAGGCCAGGTCCCGGGCAACCCAAGGTGCAGGTGCAGGTGCAGGGCCAGAAGCCTTACTATTATGTCGTGGGGACAAGGGTCCTTTGGGTGGGGTGTGTGAGGCGTGAGGCTGGGTACCTCTGGCACGGATGAGTGAGAGAGAAAGTGTGTGCAGTTTACTTTACTACCTAGTCACCGTGGTCATCTAGTACTACTCCGTATGTAGTGGGTTCAATGAGCCTTCATAGCAAGCAGGAATTAAGTTACCTAGGTACCTTGTTTAGCGGGAGTGGAGGCAGCAGCGGTCCGGTCAGCCCAGCCCAGATCAGCTCGCTCGTACATTGGAGGAGGTCAGGTGTGGTGCGGCAAGAGCAAAGCACAAAATAGAGGAGGAGCAGTGGACGAGGAACACGGGCTGATACCAAGCGGTGCCACCAGCCAAAGGGGGGAAAAACCGAGCATAAAGGGCAACAGCCTCCCGAAAAATACATCCCCAAAATGGAGGCAGGAAACACCTCGGGAATACAGCTCAGAGTAAGAAAGAACAACCTCGAAGAGAAAGAGAGAGAGAGAAAGAGGAGAGAGACCCGCCCTAGTGTTCGTGTATGCCTCTTAGTGGGCGTGCCGGCCACGGAAAGAACCATGGCGCTGCACATGCACCAATCAGCTAATTTATCACTCCGATGGGAGAATGCAAGTCGTCGCGTCTTTCTGCAAAGCACTCCGCGGGCCGCTCATTTCAACGTTATCAGACAATATACCCCCAAGACCAACACCAGACGGATGTGTTGACATCTACTACAGTTAAGTTGGGACGATAATTGGGGCCTCAGACCAACCAACTAACTAACGGTGACCTGCGAGGGGAAAAGAAAGTTTTGCTCTGCCCCTCGAGTTCGATAAGTTACAACCGGGAATATCGTGATGAAGAACACGAACAGCTCGAAACAATGCCGAGGGAAGCGCCCTGTCGATACCCGGCAGCCCACAAGGGATTGAAGCTTTGTCAGGGGGGAAGAAGAAAAAAAAGGACAAAAAAGGGACCTTTTGTCAATGCGGTTCCCGTTTTTCCTCATAACGTGACTGCAATTGGAACGCCGCCGGCCTTCGCCGAAGATAAACTACTTTTCCCACCCAGAAGACATCACCACAAGTCAGTCGATCCACACAACCAACCATCACCATACTGCTTCATCTGCAGACCAAACTCTACCCGATCGTCGCTGTGTCAGACCCTCTACAGCTCCCAACCCCCAAATGGGAGATCAGCGTCTCAGTACCAGTCAGCCCAACCCCAACCCACAAGTTTCGGGGCTTGAAGCGGTGGCGGAGCTGCCGCCCGTCCAGTTGGATGGTTGGTTTTTAGGCCTATCCACTACTCCAAACTCATGGTCCATGACTGTCCTGGCTATGGTAAATCATTTCCATTCAATCCCACCTGTTCAAATGCCCAGTTTGAGTGCCAGGACACTTCCGCACTACCGTCGCCCGCCAGTTCTCCATTTCCATCGCCATCTAATCCTTGATTCGGATCCACGGTGACATCAGACGAAACACTCTCTTTCTAGTGTCCCTAACCACGACACGAGAATCGCTGTTAAAAAAACTCTGTCCAAAAGTAATACTTTGCTTGTGTTAGGGCACTGGGTTCGCTTCTGTCACTTGCCGCGACACAAGTTTACAGGCGCCAGGGGCTGTCAGGAACAACGAATTCACGATGCCGCCGCCCGGCTTGGTTCTTTTCCGACTTGCTTGTTACCCACTCCAGCAAAGGCAGCGATCCACTCAAGCAAGCCTTCAGGGTCGTCGTCTCCAATTTTGCCCGCGCTGCTATTTCCAGCAACATCATCAAGCAACACACAAGCATCACCATCACTGCCCCAGTAATTACCAGCGACGACATTTTTTGAACGTGAGTGACGCAGCAACTAACAACCGTTCCCTCGTGCCTTGGACCAACCGGCCCACCAGCCACGCTCCTAAGTACATGCCCCTAGCACCAAACGTTCAAGAGCAGGTGGTCTACCAAACTACCATCGCCCACAGACGTTGCAAGGTTCCCTAGCTCAGCCAAAGGTGAGGGCGCGAGACCGACCAACAAACGCCAGTTGCCAGAGCTGGGAAGCCTTCTAGGCGGTAACAAGGATGCCCCGCCATCCAACGCACCGCCGCATCCCACGATTGCAATGTGGCTGGCGCTGGCTCCCTCCCATCTGCTGCTAACGGCAGGGCGGAGCACAGCCCTACCGAAGTCCCGTATTGAAGTCGCGATCGTCCCAGTGACATACTACTTTGTTTCTCACATACTATGTCTTCTCACATGGAGGAAGTATGATTGCGAATGTTGTCTTGGCGCCATATACCAAAATCTGCTAGTTCTCCGAGACGGGCCTTATCCTCAGGGACAGAGGCGGGCTTCAATGCAAGTCTCAGACAGCCGATGCACCTTGTCTGAGACTTACCTGCATGTCGTCTTAAACCATCCAATGGCCTGGCTTGACCTTCCTATTCGCAGCTTTTCGCAAGTAGTGCTGACAGAGATCAATGTACCTCCTTCCTACCAACCGGTACCACACACAGTCCACCATAGGGCCGCCGGCTGTGCCTCGGATCGAATGAGCTTTTGGTCTACGGTGGCGGCCTCTAGCGCGCCGTCCTCAACTCCTAGCACGAAACTCTAGACTCCGTCCCGCATTGGGCAAAACCGTACAGCAGCGCAACGTTGAGTTGCCGTTCCAACGTGCCACAGCCGCCTCTAGTTATACGAGCAACGCGGTACCCCAGCTTCCCCCCACTAAATCATCGCACCAGTTGATGAGAAATCAAAGTCACGGTGCACTCCTCATGTGTGGCAAGCAATTACTCGCTGGGGAATGCGAACTTTGTCCGTCTCAGCTCAGCTCACTGCAGCTAGTCCAAGAAAACTCACCGACATGCCATTCGCTTTCGTAGACAAGGAGAATCAAATCGAGCTGAAGACAGAACTGATGACGCTATCCTTTGGCCACTTCTCCATCAGCTGGCTGCAGTGTGGTCTTGGGGAAGATCCAACACCACATTCTGCTGTCTGTATTCGGTGAGCTGCCTACACATCCTCTGCCGCCACCATCGACCCCCACCGACGATCTGCCGAGAAGGATAGCCTCACAGGCTCTTGGTGCGTGGCTTCAAAGCATCCAGCCCCCAAAGCTGTCAATCCTTCCAGGCAATCATCTGGTTTTTTGGCGCATGACGTAGACATTGTGAAGAAACCGAGCAACTTGATCAAGGAGGTTATGCTTGTTGCTGAAGTGAGAACTGAGTAATATTGCCGGGTACACAATGGACGGGGCAGGGCTTTCTCCAATGCAGAGTCGCCAAGGACTATTCATAGGAAAACTGCGGGTGATTTCAACAAATGCCACTGATATAACTAGCAGTCGTTGATACCAGCAATTTTGATGTGATGCATGCTTGACAGCACCTTATCTAGCATTATGAAGCAAAATGTGTGATGTAAGACTTGTGATTACAAGAGATAGATCTGATTCTGAGCTACTCCGTAAATACGTAACATGGCGGTTTCGTTCCAAACCCCTAATCGTTGGATATCTTCTTGCGAGCGTCTGTAATAGTCCCCCTCAAAAAAAAAAAAAAAAAAAAAGAAAGAAAGATAGAAAGAGAGAAAACGGACTTCCTCCCCGAACACTCCCCTGACCACTCAAACCCGACGACATTGCATTAATAAATCACCCAAACTTCTTCTCAAACTTCCTCAACATGCCCGTGACGCCCCTCTCCAGACGCCCCGCATTCACCTCCAACTTACCGGCAGGCTCCTGCTTGACCATGTAACCCTTGTACTTGGCCGCTTCCTGCTCCGTCGGCCGGTACACCTGCTGATGGACAGAGTAGTCGAGAGCTGCTGGCTGCTGCTGCGTGGTGTACGAATAAGATGAGTAGCCTCCTGGGGGCGAGGCCACGGCGCCTGGACTTGTGACCGGGGGAGTGCCTTGTGATGTTGGAGGCGGCGGGGTCGACTGTTGTACTTGCTGTGGCTGAGGCGTCTGCGATTGTTGTTGTTGTTGTTGTTGTTGTTGCGGCTGCTGAGGCGGCGGGGGAGGAGGAGGCTGCAAGCCAGGGGTGCCGGGAAAGCCGTTGCCGTAAGGGCTGGATAGACCCGGCGAAGCAAGACCGCCTTGGACAGCTTGCGCGGGCATGGTCGCGGCGCGCTGGAGTCCGGGTTGTGGAGGCGGCCCACCGAATTGCGCCGGCGGCGGGGGTGGCGGAGGTAAGCCCGCGACGCCGATTTGTCCGGCTTGGAAGCCTGGCGGCGGGACAAAGCCGGGAGAGAAGGGGGCTTGCGCATCGTATGCCACTGCCGCAGCTAGAGGATCAACGCTGCCATCTTCCGGCGGCGGGGTCTTTTCCCTATGTCGGATCGCCTCCGGAGCTGCGGGCGCTGCGGGGTTGTATGCCATCGGCACGAAGCTCGCCGGAGGTTCCTGGGCAAGGACAGCGGACGTGGGGGGGCCTGCGAAGCTCGGTACGGAGGCCGCCTGCTGAGAAGGTTGCGAGGTTCCGTAGCTTGGGTCCGAAACGGCGACGTGCTCAAGCTGTTGCACCAGCGTGCTCACAGGATCGGCCTGTTGGTGGTGCAGTTGGTGGTGTGATGACGATTGCGCCGGCTCGTCTAGGATCTCAACCTGCGCTGGTGGGAGGACTCTGCGGATGCCATTGACGAACTGTAGGGCATCCTCCTGCTTCCAGAAGTAAATGTCGAGTGAATGGAGCTTGTAGTGATACTTGCTCTGGTTGTGCGGGTCGTATGTAGGAAGGTGCCATTCCATCTGGTCCGTCGTCTCGCCGACGGTGAGCGTCACCATGCACTGGTGGTTGTAAGAGTATCGGACATGCGTCTTATCCAGGACTGCGACATCATCGTTAGCTTTTCTTGCAAACGGCTAGAATTGAGCTCAAGGGCGTAGACTAACATCCGTCAAAGGCATCTTGGTCGTCAGTGCCGGGCTGATTTGCGATCTCAATGCGCGCACGGCGGTCGTTTGCGTTCTCAAACAGGTAGACGTACGAGCCCTTGTCGAACCGGTGGTGAGGCGGGTTGTTGGTCGGTGGGCCGTAAAAGTAATGGATGTCTCCGAAGCTGTGAAGCGCGATGGGCCAGTCAGCCATTGCTCCGGTTCGATTGTTGGTCCTCCGTCGATTGTTGTGTAGAGAGAGAGCGAGAGAAGTAGCACTGCTACCTTTTGAGAGACTTACAGAGTAGCCACATTCTCCTCGCCCAGCCGGGTCGCCATTTCGTTTTGTTTAATCTCCTGCCTTCTTTGACTCTTTTCCAGAAATAGATCCTTGGTATCAAGGCCTCAGCCGGAAAATCAGACAATCAATCTCTCCTCGAGGCACAGAGGGGGCGCAAACTGTGGAATTACCCCGCCTCGGTCCAGAAGCCAAGGGCGGCAACAAGCAGCGAGCAGCACCGGCAAACGACAATAGAAACAGACGCAGAGATATGTGTGGTACGTTGGTTGCAGATTTTAAAGGACGAGACGGGAAGGAGTACAGTTTCGAGGAAGGGTTTTGGATATTGTTTGATGCGGGCTGGATATTAGGTCTCCTTGGACCGGGCCAGCTTCAGCTTCCCTTGCCCTCATCCTCCTTCGTTCTGGGGAGCTTTTTGTACCACTCGGTACTCAATCACAAGAGAAAAAAAAAACCCCTACCAGTCTCCCAGACATTGTAACGCCCATCTCGCCATTGAGAATGTGCCGGCGTCTGTCTGCATGCTGGGTCAACTAGCAGGCCTGCAGGCGGTCGCATCGAGTGGTCAACTCGGCGCTTACAAGAGGTTGAACGAGCCAATAACACGTCCAGGCCGGGGTGAGAGCGAGCAGCACTTGCAGTGGTCCCCCGAAGTGGGTCTTACTCACGCTCTCTCTCCTCTCACTGCTGAGCTTCCGAGCAGACCATGCACGGACCGGAAGAATCGGGGTCTGTCTTAGTCATCATATCTGAACGGGGCCAGGCTTGCGTGCCAAAAATTTGGCGATAGCTTCCCTATCGAACGAAATTGGTCAGGTGACAGTCCATTCTTCGCGGTAACCTTGGAGCCACTTGACGCGCAGCACTCTTTTTGAAGCTCAAGGGCGACATTCTAACCCTGTGAATCACCTTGTTGAGGTTTTCAGTGGTAAGAGAAGCCGTTCCAATGGCTCTGATGGCCACGTTTCTAACCACGATCTTCAATAGACTCGCGAACCGCCGCGCCGGACTCGCACTCCCTCGAACTCCCCCCATAACTCACCCTTTTTGTGTTCCCCGCGATACCCGAGCCCCCGGCTCACCAATTAGCTCAAGATGGGTGGTCTCATCAACGTCATCAACATGTGCTCGCACCTGCAAAACGCCTCCCGCGCCCGCCTCGGCATGACTTCCATCGCCAACACCAAGCAGAACCTCAACCTCGCCCTCGCCCTGCACCGCTCCGGCTTCATCTCCTCCCTCTACCGCGGCGGCCCGACGCCCCCGGAACCCGAGCACATGAGCCAGCCCCCAGAGCCCATCACGAGCGCCAACGTCGCCACGCGCCGTCTCTGGCTCGGCCTCAAGTACTGGAACAACGAGCCCGTCCTCAAGGGCCTGCAAACGGTCACCAAGCCCAAGAGGCCTGTCAACGTCTCGATCGAGGACCTCGAGCTCATCGTCAGAGGATTCCCCACCAAGAACGGTCTCGTCAAGGGCCTCATCCTGGGCGAGTGCATGTTCATCTCGACGGACAAGGGTATTTTGGAGGCGCGGGAGGCTCTGAGCAGGAAAGTCGGAGGAATGGTCCTGTGCCGTGCGAGGTAAAGCAGGAAGGCAAGGAGAGATGACGGCCGAGACGGTTGGATGTTTAAAAAGAGAAGAAAAAAGGACGACAAACTGGGCCCCGCCGTAAAAGGGAATGAATATGGCCTCACAAAAACGGAGTCTTGGGAACAAAGGCCACCACGAGGCGGACCGGAAAGGCCGACCTGTGTGGGGAGCCCCTGTAGGAGTACTGTCCTCCATATACTGTACAAAATATGTATTTTAGAGAAGACATGAACACACCATTTTGCGCTTCTTCACGTTGGACAACTCCCTCCATGTAGGCTTGATGCCGAGGCGCGAGGCTTCAGAGAATGGAGAGCGCGTACAGGACACGTGTATCAGGCGTCGAACTGCCAGCCACAATAGTAACCAAGTTAAATGATTCGAATTGAATTGAATTGAAATACTTTCGAATGGTATTCATTCTCTATGACTAATACTGGGCTCCAAACACCAACTCTCCTCGCTTTGGAAAACCCCCCAAAGAAACTCTCAACACTTACGAAGTAATTTACGCCTTTTTGTCGGTCAGGTATCATGGTACACCCCAATGGTTCTAAACTATACAATCACCTCCGCCACTCTTTGACAATGCTCTTTACGCAGTTTCAGTCTTGACTTCTGTGGTCGCCTCAGTAGAAACAGGAGCCTGCACGTGCTCCTCACCAATTTCCTTCTCGTCAGTCAGGAGCTCCTCAAACTCATCGGGGCTCTTGAGCTCGTGGTTGTCCGACTCCTTGATAGACAGCTCCGTGGCCTGCTGGGTGAGTTCCTCGAGCGCAGGTGACTCGGCACGCTCCGCAGCAGCGACAGGCTCAGGCTCGGAAACCTGTTCAGGGGAAGGCTCCTCCATCTTGGCTTCAATAGGTTCTGGAGTAACTGGCGCCTTAACCGGTTCTGGCCTGACCTCAATGGGTGCCTCGGCCTTCTGAGCAAGATCAACGGCAGCCTCCGCCGTCTCCACCTTGGCGGTCTCAGGCGCGACTTGCTTAATGGGCACCTCCTTCTTAGAGATGGGGCTTCCCGTGCGTGCCACTGCGGACGCCGGCTTAGCGGTCCTCTTAGGACTCTTCGAAGCGGAAGACTGCTTGCCGCTGCCTTGCGTGGAGCTCCGATGTCTGGGAGGCGTAACAGGGGCCTTCTCAGTTGTCTTGGAGCTGGAGCTCTGGGTAGGGCGCATCATACGTGCCAGGAAGTTCTCGTCCACCTCCTTCTCTTTCTTGGTGATGGGATGGTCCTGGAGAGGCTTCTTCGGCGGGGGACCAATGCTGGGTCTGGGATGGTTGATAACCGACTTCTGACGCTTCAAAGTCTTGGTGGCCGGCGCGGCACCGGCAGCGCTCGCTCTACTAGCCGGGCGGCCCTGGTTGCCAGAGGCACGCGAGAGAGTCTCGCGGGGGGTCTCCTTAACCTTTGAGCCGGATGCGGCAGTTTGGGCCATCAATGAGGAAGGCAGCTTCACCGGTCGGGTGGGCGACTTGGGCTTGGGCTTAACGAAGCCAGTGCCGCTGGGAGGAGAGATATTCACGGGCGCAGGCTTCTTGTGGGACCCAGTTGCCTTTGCACCGGCCTTTGCCGTAGTCGTCGCCGACTTTTCAGGGGTTTTCTTAGCCGGCTCATGTTGCGACTTGGGGGCGCTCAGCCTGGAGCTCGCGTGAGGCAGGTTGGGCGTCTTAACGGCGGTTGGAGACCTCGTCGGTGTCTTGGATCTTGTCTTAGTCGCAATGGGTGCGAGGGTTGATGAAGGTTTCGCGGCAGTCTTTGCTGCTTCTTTAGCCTTGGCAGCCGGCTTTGCGGCGGCGACGCCGTTGGTAACGGCAGGCTCGGCGGGGGTCTTCAAAGTTGGATCGCCGGGTAACAGCTCCGGCGTTGGCGTCTCGATATCAACATGTTTGTCAGGGTTATGGCTGGGCTTGTCCGTCAAGGCTCCTAGGTTGCGGATCACAGCTCCATTTGTGGCCTTGTCGGTGTCTGGGCGGCGAGGAGACTCGGGAATGGTCTCGCCAACGACACTCGTCTTGTAGCCACCAGAAGTTTCCTCTGTAGCCATGGTCTTGTCGGATTGACCAGATACAGAAGCTTCGCCTTCCGTATGGGTGCTCAGTCGTCGCTGAGACAAGCTGCGGCTAGATTCGTTACTGGGGTCTCGACGAAGTCCTACTTTACCGTCCTTCTCGACGGCAACAAAACTGGTTCGGATTTTCGAAAGTGGCCTTGCAGCCGGAGGAGGGGTTTCGGTGCCATCTGTAAAGAAGTAAGTTGTTAACAAAGCTCCAAAAACAAGGTGATGACGAGCCGGTTGCGGTTGTATGAGATCAGAATCTGTGGGGAAAGCTGCCACAGAAGGCCACACACACAAGCCGGAGCTTCGGTCGCGCCGACCGGGTAGAAGTAAAGACTACATAGGGCAACACTTACTGGAAGAAAGTCCTGGCGACCTTCCGCGATCTGGCGGGCTCGTGTCTTGCTTTTGCTCGAACATGGCCCGCAGATTCTTGACGGCGGACATGGCTACGGTGTCGGGTCGCTTCCTTGCGACCAGGTACTCAGCTAAGCTTTCGGTGGAAGCTGTAAGGGAGGTGGGAGGTGCAACGGCTAGCTCGTTGGGCGATATGTTGGGCGACAGAAGCGCGACGCAAGTTACGAAGGGTTATAGGGAAGGACTCAATGCCGGATCGTTTCCAGCAGCAAGTCGCATGCCGAGTCTAGTTCGTGTGTATAGAAGGAGTCGGGGGCAAGAACGGAGGTCCCGGCAGTAGCTCGTGGGTTTGGTGGAGGGGGGACAAGAGGGCAAGAATCGAGGGCGGCGGTGTCAGTGTAGCGAGGTAGGCAGGCGATCTATGGTGGGTATTGAGGCCTGGATTCTGTGTGGAGAGTTCGGTAGAGAGACGGGAGAGTAGTATCGAGTTGCTATGCGAGAGGCATGGTCAACAGAGGAGAAGGCGGAGGAGGATGCAACGGCTGTATTGTACGGGGGGGTTATTGCGTTTGTTGCGGTGTTCTGGTTGTGTGGTGCGTGTGTTCGGATGTCTCAGTCAGACTATCTCTCTCGTCTGGTCTGTTCCAGTCCCAGATTTGTCCGTCCAGTCAGTCGGTTCAGTGCGAACGGAGAGAGAAACACTCAATCGTCAGGGCAGGGTGTAGGTGCGGTGCGGTGCGGGTGGTTCGAGAAGGGGAAGTGAGGTTGCTGTCCTTCAGGGCGGGCATTTAAATTACGGCCACCCCATAATCCCATAATCATAATCTGAGCGGACTGGATCGATCAAAATGCCCACCACGCGGGAGGCCACTATTTACCAATTCGAACGTACCAGACCACCGCGCTCTTTTTTTGATCCTCGGCGTCATGTACTACTAATGCTCTAATGTATACGTACCTTCGTACATAAGTATACAGGACAGTAAGAGAGAGGGAGAGGAAAAAGAAGAGAGGGTCTTCTTGCTCATCATAAGGGGGCGGCCCGGCGAGGGGTGTGCGAGCTTTCAGGGGTTCCCATAGATGCACATGCTCAATCTGCTGCTACACTACCAAACCGTCCCGACGCCAGCTCACTGTCAGAGAAAATGTACAAACACGACATGGCGGTGGGACGCGTCGTGTGTATAGCTATGTCTGTGTATGTATACGTATCTAGGTGCATGCAGTGTGTATGCAAGTACAAGATACCTTACGGTCATCAAGGACATGTGCATGCATCTCCTTCCTCCCTCTGTGCAAGATGGAGAGCTACATAATACTTACTGGCTGCATCCACTCGACATTACCGGCCATGACCGCGCCGCTGCTCTCGCTTGTTGAAATGTCTACAGGGCTCCAGAGTAGCAGATCCATTGGGCCAGGATCATCGAACATGGTTCTGGAAGAAACTCATTAACGGCCAGTGCTTTTTCGTCAGCAAATGCCCCGTCGACAACACTTTTGAAGAGCTGTCATTTGGGTGGGTGGTGATAGGCCCCGGGATTCCAATATGAAGTACTCATTACCTTACACGAGTACCTTTGAAGCCACATCACAGGGAAGGTGGGAGTCGGTCTGTGGGCCCCCTTTTCCCTTGACACTTTCACGCTCTCTCTCCCTTGACTTGCTCGTTCTCCTTATGACTCGATTCGATGAGCCCTGAGAGAGAAAAACTCTCTGATCTGAGTGTCCCCCCGCCACCTGTGTGAACGGAGAGACTGGTGCCAAAGGCCGTGCCATTTCGCCTCACTTAGCATATGCACCTAGTACCTGACTGTCGAACACAGTTTGTCTGAAAAAGGGAAAAATGGGAATCAGACTCCCAGCGACGGTGACAGTTTAGTTTTGGCAGATGTCGAAAAGTCACTAGCTTGGCCCTACTGCAATATGGTGTTGACAAGTCGAGCACCTTATCTCCAGTGAAAAGCAACGTCTCTGAGGTGACGCCGACTCGCTCCCCATTAGGTGCATCTATCTGTATGAGCTTTTTTTTTTTTACCTTCTTACTAAGTGGTAAATTTTCTAGCGGGAAAGCTACAACGCACGGCCTCTCGTTTCAAAGCGCTTCACCAAGTCCATATATCTATCCATTGTGCATTGGTGTTTGTAATGTACTAGTTTAGGCTTACCGCCTTTTGCCGCTTAACCCGCTATCCGCACATGCATTATCCATATTCAGGTAGGAAAGGGGCAATGAGGGGTGGTAAGGATGGGGCATCGTAGAAGAAGGAAAAAAAAAAAAAAAAACCTGAAGAAAAAAGCAGCCAGCCAAAAGACAAAAAGAGAACACAAGGACAAAAAGAAAGGGCAAAAAAAGAGTTCGTGTAGTAATTGTTTACAACGGCGCCCTCATTATTGCTAATAAATGCCGGCTGCTGCAGCAACAGTGCCCTACACTATACACTACCGGCCTAAAACATCCTTTGAAGGTCTCAAATCGGCAGCCTCGAAACCGCCCCCATCGCCCACCTCGTGCAAATGGGCTGCCCAACGTCTTGTATCTGGAACATGACTCCAGCGACCCCCCTTTTCCCTCCCATTTCCCATGTCGGGGGACGGGGCTTCTGGAGCCTCTGGAGCCTCGCGAGGGGAAAGCTTTAGAAGCTCCCCAATCCCAGTCCGTCTGCTCTTCTCTCTCACTTCTCCAACACGCTAAGAAGCGTAGAATGTGGGGAGTCTCTCAGGGGTTATCATGTCCCTCGGCCGCTAACCGGCGTACAACCTTGCCCATGTAATTTCCGTTTGTTAGGCCCCAAGTTTGCAGTGTTCCTTCCCTCTCTCTTCCCGCTGCCTACCCGACCGAGCCTGAACAGGTCCAGCTGGCATTAGAGAACGGTGATGGCCCGAGTACCCGGCATCTACCGTGGGGGATGGTATGTGAGATGGCGTTCGAATCTTGTGGTGATGTAGGGGGAATTGCGACATGAACCCACCCAAAGCTTGGAGCAGTCACAACTCGAACGCGCTATGTACAAGATAAAATGCGAACGCGAATCATGCAGCCAGATACTCTGCCGACCCTATCCCTCTCGAGTGGGCTGCTAAATGGCTCTCTCTTTCTCTCTCTCGCTCGTGACTTGACGCAATTGACTGGAACTAGCCGCGGTTTTAAAGCTCCGATTTGTTGGACCCTGCACCGCGAGAACGGCCGCCCGTTGGTCGCTCGCCGAACGGCTCTCGGTGTGGCTGGCACGTAGCTCCGATATCGACCGTACCTTTTTTTTTTTTTTACGTCTTGGCTGTGAATGAGTCGAGCTTCCATTCTTCACCCAGCAGATAACCAACCCTTTCTGGCCACTCATTGACGCCCACCATGTCTGTCAGAACTCTTAGAATCGGTAAGATACATTTGAAATATTTCAATTGACCTGTTTGTATATCCAATCGATCGTTTTCTGATTGTCACTTAGGTCTTATCCCCGGTGACGGCATCGGCAAGGAGGTCATCCCCGCCGGCCGCCGTGTGCTCGAGGCCCTCCCCTCTTACCTCGGCCTCAAGTTCGAGTTCACCGACCTCAAGGCCGGTTTCGAGACTTTTGAGCAGACCGGCGCCGCTCTCCCCGACAAGACCGTCGAGATCCTCAAGAAGGAGTGCGATGGCGCCCTCTTCGGTGCCGTGAGCTCCCCGACCACCCCCGTCAAGGGCTACTCCTCTCCCATTGTCGCCCTGCGCAAGAAGCTCGACCTCTACGCCAACGTCCGCCCCGTCAAGACCGTCCTGACTGCCCCCAAGCCCATCGACATGGTCATTGTCCGCGAGAACACCGAGGACTTGTACGTCAAGGAGGAGAAGACCTACGACGGCCCCAACGGCAAGGTCGCCGAGGCCATCAAGCGCATCAGCGAGAACGCCTCCCACCGCATCGCCACCATGGCCGGTGAGATTGCCCTGCGTCGCCAGAAGATCCGCGAGAGCGGTGCTGCCAGCATCCACAAGGGCCCCCTCGTCACCATCACCCACAAGTCCAACGTCCTCTCCCAGACCGACGGCCTCTTCCGCGGCACCTCCAAGAAGGCCCTCGCCGTCCCCCGCTTCACCAACGTCAAGGTCGAGGAGCAGATCGTCGACTCCATGGTTTACAAGCTCTTCCGCCAGCCCGAGGACTACGACGTCATCGTTGCCCCCAACCTGTACGGTGACATCCTGTCCGACGGCGCCGCCGCTCTTGTCGGTTCTCTCGGCCTCGTTCCCAGCGCCAACGTCGGCGAGGGCTTCGCCATCGGTGAGCCTTGCCACGGCAGCGCCCCCGACATCCAGGGCCAGAACATTGCCAACCCCATCGCCACCCTGCGCAGCGCTGCCCTGATGCTCGAGTTCCTCAACGAGGAGACCGCCGCCGCCAAGATCTACGCCGCTGTCGACGCCAACCTGGAGGAGGGCAAGCTGCTGAGCCCCGACCTGGGTGGCTCCGCCAAGACCGACGAGGTTGTCGAGGATATCCTTAGAAGATTGTAAGAAGTTCAGAAGGACCTTGGTGGGAGGCAACTCCTGTGATGACTGGACATGGGCAGTCAACGCCGCTGTAGCTGCGCACTTGATACCTACGACGTTATTCAAAAGCACTGTTTTCTGATCCACTAGCGCACGACTTTTCCTTCTCCCTGCCTGCTGCCTAACGGTGAATTGTTGCTTGTGAAGTCGCCGTGTATCAAAAAGATTCTTGTCGTAGTCTAGCCGTACCACACAACCACTGACAAATGTAGAGCACAGCGTGTGGGTTTCTGTGAATGAATTCTTCATCCTTCACCCCACGGAGATTATCAATCGTCATACACTCTATCTATGCCAACTTAGTATCTCCACACTTTAGTAGTTGTCATCTTGGCCAAGGAGTATCACATTGCAACTTCCATAAGGCCCCCCCCCCCCCCCCCCCCGTCTGAGTCCAGACCTCCATACCTAGAATTGTCTCTATCCTAGTTTCAAGTCCCGCCACGCGTCCCAGGTCTTTTGTGGCAGAGACTACGACCGGCTCCCTCTAGCTGTCACCCTCGCCTTTCGAGACATCCGTTAGGAGATTCTCAATTGTGCGTAGACTGGCTTGGTTACGGGCGAAGGCTCTACGCCTCTCAGGCCTCCCTCCCCTCCAAACCCCGGCCTTGCGACGACGAGGCGTCAAAGATGCTTGCTTGCTATGGACCAGCTTGACATTGAACTGCGAAGTCAGCACCCCACAAAGTATTCGGGCCACCTCAACATGAACTGCTTTGCTAACATACGCCTAGGGGATCAAACGCTTTGTAGACATAAGTTAGCAGGTGAAATAGTTTACCTCTGAATATGTTCTAGCCGTGGTTAACCAGCTCACTTCAGGACATGACTTAATCAAGTCTGTGTCGAGATCATCACACAATCAAGATTCTACAGCCCTTCTAGCCGGTAGCAAAGTTCACTAATCCACAGTGATAAGAACGGACAAGACGTCAATTGGGAGAGAAGACGAGGTCTGTATTGTTCAAAGTCTAGATCTATCATGAATCACATACCCCTATAACCCTGAACTGTACAAGGCGCTAGGTCATATTTTTCCGTCCAGGCTCTACAATCCTGGCATGACATTAGATATACATGTATGTACGCCGCCCAAGTGGGCGGCGTACGGACCGGCCCTTACCCGGCGGCTTCATGACGCCGGGTGCAGCGGCTCGCTGTTAATACACGACACGTGGTGCCCGCAAATTGGGGTTGCCACGGTTTTAATACAAGACCCCAAGAGGAGGGTTAGCCTTTGTAGGCTTTTACTTGCTGCGTTTAGACTCCAACTCCTTCTGGTAGTTGGCGACCAGCTCCTTCCTGTGGTGGTTTGTTAGCAAACAATAATCCGATATGAGATTCAAACGAAGAAAGGGGGGGTTAGGAGACGTACTGAAGGTGAGGGGGAGCCGGGGCGTAGTGGCTGAATTCCATGCTGAACTCGCCCTTACCCTGGGTGGCGGCACGCAGCTGGGAGCTGAAGCCGAACATGGAGTTCAAACTGCAGTCGCAGATGAGGGTGAAGTCCTCGGTACCGACCTCGGTGTCGTGGATGGTGGCGTTGCGCTTGTTCATCAGCATGATGATGTTACCCTGGAACTCGTTGGGGGCAGTGATGGTAGTCTTCATCAGAGGCTCAAGGACTTGGCCGCCGGCGTCGCTGAAGGCCTTGCGGAAAGCCATCTGGGTGGCCAGGTTGAAAGCGTAATCGGAGGAATCAGTAACGTGGGTGGAACCGTCGTTGACAATCATCTTGGCACCAATGACTCTGTGGCCCAGGAGAGGTCCCTTGTCGGTAGCCTCCTCGAAACCCTTGGCGCAAGCAGTGAGGAACTTGTCGGGAATGGTGCCACCAACAACCTGGGTCTCGAAGAAGTTCTTCTCGGGATCCTCAAAGGGCTCAATCCAACCAGCAACACGGGCATAGTCACCAGGACCACCGCTCTGCCTCTTGAAAAGGTAGTCGTAGTCAGTCCTGCGGGAGATGGTCTCACGGTACGAGACGCGGGGCTTGCCAGTCTCGCAGTCGACCTTGTACTCACGGCGCAGACGCTCGACGTAGATCTCGAGATGCAGTTCGCCCATACCGGAAATGATGGTCTCCTCGGACTCCTCGTCGACGTGCAGGCGGAAGGTGGGGTCCTCACGCTGGAAGCGGTTCATGGCCTTGGAGAAGTTGTCGGCGTCGCTGGTGCGCTTGGGCTTGATGGACAGAGACATGACGGCGTCGGGGACGTACATGGAGGACATGGTGTAGGGCAGGTTACCGTCGGTGAAGGTGTCGCCGGAAGCGCAGTCAACGCCGAAGACGGCGCAGATCTCACCGGCGCCGATCTCGTTGACATCCTCCATCTCGTTGGAGTGCATGCGCACGATACGGGGGATACGGACCTTCTTGTCGGTGCGGGAGTTGAACAGGTAGCTGCCCTTGCGGAGCTTGCCCTGGTACACGCGGATATAGGTGAGCTGGCCATAGTTGTTCTCCTCGAGCTTGAAGGCGAGACCGACGAAGGGGAGGGAGTTGTAGGGGACGAGCTTGACCTCAGCCTCCTCGCGCTTCTTGTCCAGAGCCTTGTTCTCAATCTCGGAGGGGTTCGGCAGGTAGTCGCAGACAGCGTCCAGGACGGCCTGGATACCCTTGTCGGCGAGAGCGGAACCCATCATGACGGGGGTGAACTTGCGGGCGATGGTAGCACGGCGGATGGCGGCCTTGATCTGGGGGATGGTCGGGGTCTGCTCTTCCAAGAAGATTTCGGCAATCTCATCGTCGACGTCGGCAAGCTTCTCAATCAGCTCCTGGCGCTTCTCCTCGACGATGTCCTGGTAGCCACCAGGCAGGGTCTCGGTGATCCTGACCTGGGTGCCACGGGGACCCTCAAAGTACCAAGCCTTTCTCTCAATAACGTCGATGACACCTTGGAACTCGTTCTCGGCACCGATAGGGACCTGGATGGCGGCGGCGGGGATCTTGAGCTTCTTGTTGATCTGCTCGACGGCCTTCCAGGGGTTGGCACCCATGCGGTCCATCTTGTTCACAAAGCTGATGCGGGGGACGTTGTAGCGCTTCATCTGGCGATCGACGGTGATGGTCTGGGACTGAACACCGCTGACTGCACACAGAATCATGACAGCACCATCGAGAACACGCAGAGCGCGCTCGACCTCGATGGTGAAGTCAATGTGACCGGGAGTATCGATAATGTTGACGTGGTAGCTTTCCTCTTTTCCGTTTTCCATCTTCTTCCAGTCGGCGAACGTGGCCGCAGACTGGATGGTGATGCCCTTTTCTCTCTCGAGATCCATGGAGTCCATCTTGGCTCCGACAGAGTCCTTGCCACGAACCTCGTGGATGGCCTTGATTCTGCCGGTATAGAAGAGGACTCGCTCAGTACAGGTGGTCTTTCCGCTGTCGATGTGGGCGGCGATACCAATGTTGCGCACACGAGAAAGGCGCTGGGCCTCCTCGGGGCTCATCTTGGCGGCGACAAGCTCGGGGGTCAGGGCTGCGGCGTTCTCCTGGGCCATGCGCAGAGCCTCAGCGGCGGCCGACCTGGCACGGGTGGTCGTGGAGAAGGCGCGGCTGGAGGATTTCTGGCTGGCGAGCTTCCATGACGCCGGTGTCGCTTGGGTCGTGGTGGCGGCGTTCACGTTGACGGCGAAGCTGAAGTGCCGCAAGTCCCTACTCGAAGGCTTTGCGCCTGTAAAGAGGCCGCCATTCGGCACTCTGACGGCCCTGGGAGCCCTCATCGTGACCAAAGTGTGCGCGGCTCAAACAGAACGGAGGAAGGAGGGAAAGGAATGGGTAAGGTGGAATTACAAGAAAAGGGAGTAGGGACCCATTGAAGACAGGATGGTCTGATACAGCACTTTTTTCTCCCCTAGGCGAAACTTTTTTTTTGCAGGGGTCCCGAAATCGCGCCGGCCGCGACGGCACGTGTTTTCGTGGAGAAGTGGGTCTCTTCCGGTATTGAGCGAATCGCTGCAACGGGATTACGCCGGCCGCTTCAACGGGTTGCTTCCTCTTTCTCATCCTATCCCGGCCTGGGAAGCGGAAGGTAAGACAGAAACGGGTAGGATGACTTCGATTGAAAGGTTTTTGAGTAATTGGCCAGCATTCGCCGTAGCCGTATTATACTTCCTCCTGTCCCATTTTCTTCTTCTCTCCCCTCTGCATACGCACTAAGTCATCTTCCTGCTTTGCAAACTCGTTCTCAATACATGCACCGAGCTTGGCCAGCACTTTTCTAAGCACCTTGGTGTGGCAGACATAGCCAATGCGGACGCAACATACAAACGTCTTTCCATGGCCCAAACTAATCGATATTGGGACTAAAGACGCCTTGGTTTGCTAAGTGCGTACAAGCAAAATTATATTTCATCAACAATATTTCTTACCTTTGCGAGTGAACCGAATGAAGCGGCATTGCAGCCTTTGGCTTGACCCTTGAGCACACATTCTCATGCTTATCGGTGAACAATTGCAAAACCTGCTTGTTTGTGTCTGCAAGTGCAACACTTCGCTTCAGCAATGGGTCCTACACCGGCTTTGGAAATGCGTAGGAGTTGTCAATTATGGACACATTGATATTAGTGTAGTCATGCGCCGCGGCAATCACCTAAACTATGGATTTGATCTTTTTTTGTGATCCAGACGATGCAGATTCAGGCCATGCATAAGCTTTGTACGCGGGCCCTGGGTTACGACAACCTAGGGCGGTACCGGGGGAGGAATTCTGGACCCATCATCAAAGAAGTCGTGGAATAGTGAGTGATAGACCTCGTTGAAGAAGAGCTTGACAATGTGATGTTTAGTAAAAAGCGACAGTTTGCTTGAGCACCATTGTGAGAATTGGAACTCCCGCGGGGTTGTTTGGATTGCGGGTCATGAGGTTGGTTCATAAAAGTCAAAATGTTGTTGTGTTAATGAGAGAAATACGATCATGTTAGAGCTGACGAGACCTTCGGATTCCGTTACGCCCAGCAAGAAACCACTCTTTCTCAATATCCATGTCGCGATATCTGCGCTGAAGCCTTCGAGGAAAGAATAGAGTTGCTGCTACTATGTAAGCTATAGGCAGATGATATGAGCCCCGGGGTTGAAGAGATCGTAAAGCAATAAGTTAACTCTAACTTTACCCCGAGTGATGGGGATGTTATCCAAGCCAAGCACGCTCGAAGACCCTGGGTGGCTATTGCAACTTTGGTCGGCAATCCCTTAACAGAGCGGGACGGAACCGCGTATGGGCCATAGCCAAGTGTGGTTGAAGTGAAAATGACCGTGAATGTCTTAATTCTCTGACAGACCGGTCAACTCGTCGATGGAGACGGAGACGGCGCAGGTCTCGGCGGTGTTAAGACGCATCGGTTCTCTCGTAATCTTCCTTCCACTATTCCTCTTCGAATGCGGCGATCCTATTTGGATTGTTTTACTTAACAATTGGACTGATTGCACAGATTGAATAAAGTTGTTGAAAAGCAAGAGCTTCTGATGGGTAACCGTACAGGGCGGACTGAGCAGAAATAAACCGACACAATGCCAAGGCCTTATTGACTACGGATTCGAGACCTCAAACAATGCTCATGGGAGTTTCCAGGACCGCTTCGACCTTATGTAGAAGTACGTATCACATATCAGCCAAAGCACGGGCAGACACATCGGAGACAAATGCTCGCTCAAACTTAGTGCGTGTTAGCGATCCTTCAATGGAGCAGTTATGGTCAATTGCACCAATTAGGAAGTTGGGAAGCCACTTGACGAATGTATGAATAATTGCGGGGTTCTCTTCACAAGGAGAAGACATTGTCTTTATTTTGGATGTATGCATTGCTTGCGTAGATATCGCAATGCCCGCCTAGCTCAGCCTGAACATAGGTGGACATGGGTGGAGCTCTGGCATGAAGCACTCACCCTACGTCAGATATTCAAAGCGGACAGGGGATCAGGCGAATAGAGGCACCTGTAATCGCGATCGCGGTCGAGCAAGATGCCTTCAATCCACAGCATCCTCTTTTTCTGTTATTCTTCTTCTTCTTCCCCCTGCTCCATGTATAATATGTACGACTGCAACTTCAAGCTGTAATTGTGAACAGTGGCTCACTATTTCTCTCACCGCGCCGCTTGGCGACTTGAGCCGGTCGAAATACTCCGGCATGGCGGTAACTGATTGCGGGGTTCGTAGATAGAAGCTGCAGGCAAGTCGAGGCAGCATCACTCGTAAGCAATTTGGTCGACGTGAATAGATAAGTAATTAAGTAATGTCCTCATCAGGGTGTGCCAGGACAACCTTGACAGTGGCTTGAAGTGGCTGGTTTCCCAGGCTAGTTATGGCGGCGACTACGAACCAGGCTTGCGGTCGGTGGCTATAACGACGAGTCGTGGTTGAATCGGTAGTTGCTTGCTTGAGTCGGACGGTTACCAAATGTTCCACCCCGCTCAAGTACTATTAAGAAGAGAGTAATTATCATGGATGACCGTGTCCTTTGAGTCTTTGCTTTCCTGTATATCCTTCTCCACACTTCCCCAGCTCTTGGGTTTCGCCCCAGGATCTGATGTCAGTGTCAATTGTCACAGGTCGACAACCAGGACAGAATAGACAAGTCTTGTCGTGCTGTAAGCTGTCCTTTCGGGGCAATGGTCCCCGCTGCAGCCAATACCTTGTTGAGCTACTACGTAGTACTGCGTAGTACATGGATGCTTGTACTGCGATGTGTAGTGTAAATGTGCTAGCTGTCCTCCTGCACTCCGTACCTCGGGCAGCCAAGTCACGCGATCACCAGCATGCCGGGTGGGCTGTGTAATGATTCCGTCTCGGTAGTGTAAAGGTGCGCTTTACTTTGCGCTTAGATCTGCAATCGCATTGCAATGTGCTGTTTCAATCGCCCGCCGAACTCGTTGTTGGGAACCAAAGGAGGAGTGTAATGCTCATGGACTTGTCTCCCGGCGTGTTCCCTGCAGGAATCCTCGACGCTACCGCCGAACACTGCGTGGTGAAGGTAGTAGTAGTGGTGGTGGTGGTAGTACCCGTAGTGTCATCGTAGGAGCTGCAGGTTGTTTCTGGGGTTATTCTTAGCGCTTCCTGTCCCGCAGCACTGGTTGCCTGAGCGAACAAAGGAAAACAGCGCACATCAAGGTCAGGCACCCGAACTCTGAACAGGAGGAGTTCAGCCACCCCACGGGACGCTGATGCGAGTTTCCGACTGGCGCAGTGGGGCCGACATGTCCACTGTGACGCCACCATACAGTTCGCCAGCAGCTTGCACATAACAGTACGTGCCCCATATCAGCAGCTACATTGTTTGCTGCTACTGGCTGGTGCTGCTGCACCCCTGTACTACAGTACCTAGGCGTTGCTGGGCGGGCCGTGGGCCACCCAGGCGGGTTATTATCGGCCGTGTCAAAGGTCAAGCGCGCAATCGGGCGGGTGGGTGTGCCTCTCATCGGTCAGTGCCTTGGTTAAGCAGTGGCCAGCTTCTCGGCCAAGCAAGGTACCTTCCCCGTACGTCTTGCACTTCCTCCCGCAGCCAAGAGCTTCTCCTCCATCCTCCAGCCCGCCTCCGTCTGTCCATCTTCATGCTTTCCCTTCTTTTCTGATCTCTTTTCTGTTTTTTCTCTCGTCTCCTCTCACCCAATCGACGACTGTCAACGATTAAACTCCCTTGTCTGTTTATCGATCAGGCCGTCTTCACTGCACATCCCGTCGCCCATCATGGCTCCTCCCGCCTTGAGGAGCCTCCTCATCGGGGCCCTGGCATGTCTTCCCGCCCTCGCGGCGGCCCAGCGCAATTATTCTACCCATGCCGACATGCTGCGTGCTCAACTGACACTACTCGATGATCGTCCCGCCGACTGTCCTCCATGGTGAGCTCCCATCAGTTTCCCGGCATCATCGCCGTTGTTGGCAGCAACACCGCTCGGCATTATGTTTGGCGATGAGCACCCTTTGCTAATCCCGTCCTCCGCAGCTTCAACTGCCTTCTCCCCGCCCACAAGTGTACTCAATTTGCCGGTTGCAATGATTACACTGGAAAGTGCAACTGCCCCGAGGGTTTCGGCGGTGATGACTGTCTTGAACCGCGTACGTAATTTATATCCGTCCCCATTGCCCTTGCACAAATAGCAAGCCAAGGCGCATTGCTGACATGGCTGGTAGTCTGCGGTTCTTTATCTCGGGGCGACAACACCGATAGGCCACGACGGTCTGGTGACCTCTGCGAATGCGACGACGGCTGGACCGGCATCAACTGTAACGTTTGCACCAGCAACAAGGCTTGCGACGCTCTCATGGAGACAAAGGAGGGTGGCGTGTGCTATCAGAATGGCGAGGTCATCAATCACAACTATCAGATCTGTGATGTTACGAATAAAAAAATCACGGATCTTTTAGGCGAGAAGCGACCTCAGGTTACCTTTACCTGCAAGAAGGAGGAGGGCAACTGTGATTTTCAGTGTAAGTCTGAAGTCGTACCGTAAACCCCATTTTCGTCAACTATTGCTGACCTCTGCTAGTTTGGGTTGACGAGCGCGAGTCCTTCTACTGCCATTTGACCGAGTGTGAGTCCAAGGCCGACATCAACCAGTACCAAAACAGCACGGACTACAAGTGCAAAAAGATTGAATGTAACTGCATATCAGAACGCATGCTTTGCGGTGAGAATGGCTCCGTCGACATCAGCGACTTCCTTGTCGAAGAGATCAAGGGCCCCGCCGAGTTCGAATGTCTTCAGAAGAATGGAGGAATCAACAACTGCGCGTTTAAAGAACCCGCAATGGACGATCTCATTCTGTCTTTGATCGGTGACAGCAGCATTCAGTTGACCTGCCGCTCTGGCGAGTGTCTCTACCACACCGAGGTTCCTGGCTACGAGCGTCCCGTTAAGAAGATCAACACCCCGCTTATTGCCAGTGTTATTGCCGGATGCTCTTTGTTCGTTGTTGCCGTCATTTTCCTCACTTGGTATCTATCTCGGAGACAGTTCAAGTATGGTGCCATTACATTGGACGATTCTGACGACGAGAGCTTGAAGCTCATGACCGACCACAAACCTGCTTCTCTGTACTTCGAGAACGTGGCGTATGATCTCAACGGCAAGCGAATCTTGAACAATATTCAGGGCATGGCCCATCCTGGAGAGGTTACTGCCATCATGGGTGCGTCAGGAGCTGGCAAGACTACGTTTCTCGACATCCTGGCCCGGAAGAACAAGCGAGGAAATGTTTCTGGCGATTTCTATGTCAACGGTGAAAAGGTGGATGATGCGGACTACAAGAATGTCATCGGTTTTGTCGACCAGGAAGACACAATGTTGCCGACTCTCACGGTACACGAGACGATTTTGAACAGCGCCCTTCTTCGTCTTCCTCGCAACATGGGTCGAGCCGCCAAAGAACAGCGAGTCTTCGAAGTAGAGAAACAGCTTGGCATTTATCACATTCGCGACTCCCTCATTGGCTCCGAGGAAGGCAAGGGCAGAGGCATCTCTGGTGGCGAGAAACGCAGAGTCGGTATCGCCTGTGAACTGGTCACAAGTCCCTCCATTCTGTTCCTGGATGAGCCCACCAGTGGCCTTGATGCTTATAACGCCTTCAACGTTATTGAGTGCCTGGTCACGCTGGCCAAGAACTACAAGCGTACGGTTGTCTTCACGATTCATCAGCCCCGTTCCAACATTGTGGCGCTCTTTGATCGGCTGATTCTGCTGGCGAGGGGTGGAGCGGTTTACTCTGGTCCATTCTCTCAATGCCAAGGCTACTTTGATCACATCGGCTACTCGTGCCCTCCTGGCTTCAACATTGCTGACTACCTCGTCGACCTCACTATGCACGCCGGCTCCACTACATCCGAGGATGATGGCACTGTCAACGCTGAAATTGCTAGCTTGGGCCCTAGCAGTACGACCGCAGTCAAGTCGATTGCGAGCATCTCTGGAAGCATCGGTGACGAAAGCGGCGTTGAGTCATCGTCTTCGCGCCCTAAGAACAAGCGTCGCGATTCGGTTAAGGTTCGTCAAGAACGTGAACTTTACACCCGCCGTAAGAACACTGTGGACACAGCGGCATCATCGGACGCTGGTGGAGAGGATGTTGGATCGTATAAGCTCCAGAATCAACCTGCAGGATTTGTTCCGTCCATTAACGTGGAAGATCCTCATGACTTGCCCCCTGCCGCCTACGCCGGTACCGACCTAGATATCTTGATACGATCATTCGCGGAATCCGACATTGCCGGCTCTACTCATGACGAGATCCAACAATCCATCTCGGCTGCACGAGGTGTCAACGGACAGAATGCCAATGGATACAATCCAGAGGGCCCTAACATCAACATAAGTGCCGTTGGCAAAGGTTATGCTCGCGTGGGCTACACTCGGCAGTTTATCATTCTGTCCCAGCGAACTTGGAAGAACCTCTACAGGAACCCCATTCTCATGCTGACCCACTATGCCATCGCCATCCTTCTCGCAGTCCTTTCTGGTTATCTCTTCTACGGCTTGACTGACGATATCCCTGGATTCCAAAACCGCCTGGGTCTGTTTTTCTTCCTTCTAGCACTCTTTGGATTCAGCACCTTGACGAGCTTGAACGTCTTCGCCACCGAGAGACTGCTGTTTGTTCGTGAGCGTGCCAATGGCTATTACCACCCGATCACATACTTTGCCGCCAAGATCCTGTTCGACATCATTCCGCTCCGAATCATCCCGCCACTTCTCATGGGCGCCATTATTTACCCCATGACTGGTTTGGTTCCTGATGCCGGCCACTTCTTCAAGTTTATCCTCGTCTTGGTTCTCTTTAACTTTGCCGCCGCTGCAATTTGCCTCTTCATTGGCATTATCTGCAAGGATGGTGGTGTGGCGAACTTGATTGGCAGTCTGGTTATGCTCTTCAGCTTGCTCTTCGCCGGATTGCTGCTTAACCACAATGCCATTCCTAAGGCTGCTCTTTGGCTTCAAAGCCTTTCCATCTTCCACTACGGGTTCGAATCACTCATAGTCAACGAAGTTTTGCAGCTCACGCTGGTTGATAAGAAGTACGGTTTGGACATCACTGTGCCCGGAGCAGCTATCTTGAGCTCCTTTGGGTTCAACAACGACGCTCTTTGGACAGACGTTATCAGCCTCGGTGTCTTTGGAATTGTGTTCATCATCCTTGCCTACGCCGCCATGCATATCCTTCTTATCGAGAGGAGGTGATGAGCAAACATAACATAGCGACCGAGGTCAGCAGTAGGACGTTTTAAGTATACAAATGTACGAATATGGAGCAATGAAGCCGTCTACACAATGATTATGGAGGCTTTGGTCGTTCTCATAGAGGTCCCATCGAGACACATATAACAGTTTCTTTTCGAATGGCAATAATATGTCAATGTGCATATGGGGCTTTTCTTTGCCGGCGTTGGAGGATATGTCGTGTCATGATAGTTTGACATTGGTGTTTTTATAATGCTACAAAGAATCTATGGTAGTACAAGTTGACTTGAGCGCCCCAGGTGACTCTACGCCCGGATGTGGTATGATGCGCAAAGACGTGGCGATGCTGTCCGATCCAAGCCGTCACAACTAGAGATGTGAGGTTTTACAGGGTCGATACATAGTTTTGATACAGTCCGCCAAATAAGCCGGCTTCTTGCTGCCCAGCGGGCCATTGTGACACGCAACCCTACTCCATCTTGCCGCCCGTCAGCTCCTCGGCAATGGTCTTCTGCCTTCTGACGGTCCTGTCCTGCTCGCTCTGCTGGAAGTCGATGGCTCGCTGCTGTTTCCTCATCATCTCGTCCAGCATGGACTGCACCGTCGGGGGCTGTCCCCACACATCCCAGGCGTTGTCGGAGTCGTGGGCCATAGACTTGCCCTGGCGCTTCCAGAAGTCCTCGGAGAAGAGCTTGTCCAACTCCTTACTCAGTTCATCCTCGGACACGATGAACTTGGAGGCGTTGATGTACATCTCCATCAATGCATCCTGTCTCTGTTCGCTCTTCTGCTGAGCAAGGGCAGCGGTTCTGCCCTTGCTCTCTTCGGCACGCTCGTAACGTTTGGGGTCCAATTGCACGGTGGTCGAGTTCACCAGCGAGGAAAGGACGGAGCTGCGAGTAAGACGGTCATCCCAGCGCTCGGGGGCCTTGGCCGCGCGCTGGTGTTCGCGGAAGCGCTTCTTGGAGGCGGCGGTGACAATTTCGACGCGCTCCTGCTTGCGCTTGTAGAGACCCTGAAGGGCCGTTTCGAGGTTCTCGCGACGACTGTCAGCCATACGGCGGCGGTGCTCAAGGCGAGAGCCGGGCTCGACGGGTTTCTTGGAAGCTTCGTTCGTAGGCTTGGGGGCCGTCTGCTGAAGGTAGTCGGGCTGAACCTTGCGATCCGCATCCTTATGCGCAAAAGGGTCACGGGGAACAGGCAAAGTTCCCTTCACGTTGGGCAACTTCTGCTCAGATGCCTGGGACTGGGGGGGGACCGGGACTTGAATCCAGCCCGGGGACTCGGGGGGCACATTTAGATTCGCGCTCGTGGTCGAGAAGGGTCGTGTGAGGTTGATGCTGGACCTAGCAGCGACGGGGAGCCGCGCCAAACGCGCACAGGTGCATCTTGATGACATGTTTGGCAAGGCGGCTTTCTGCCAGATCAATGGCACCAATTTTAGAAGGAGTGGCGGCGCTGGGGATGGAGTCGGTCGTGGCTCGAGATGCAAGCTGCTGGTGTTGGGATCATGGACCTGAGAAATTCTCGAGTGTCAAGGGTTTGATAGAGACACTCCGGCGTCACAAAGCAACAGGCGCAAACTGGGGTACAGCTCTGAATCTCACCACTGGCGACGTGCCTCAATTGACAAAAGATGGAACACACCGGTGTGAATTTGACAGTCCAGTTGTGGAGATGGCATAAACGTCTATGATTGGTCTCTCGGCGCCACGGCGCTCTTTGGACCCGAAGTCCCCAAAAAATTTCAGCAACTCCACTAAAAAATTCCCAGGACCCCACCAGCCGCAGAAAGATCTTCTTTACCTTGAGCGAGCTCCAACCTCCCCTTCTCAATCCTCCTTTACAACTCACCGACTTCAACTTCTGCCCAGTCTTTCTCCCTCTTACTCTCAATTTTACGACTGGGCAAGTTCGCGGTCAAGATGGGAACCGGAAAGAAAGAGGCGAATCGAAAGGTTCGCCAAGGCAAGACCGGCGATGGCATGGGCAATGTCAAGGTCAAGGGCGAAAATTTCTACCGGTAAGCCCCCTTTCTCTATCCTTACGCGACTTGTCCCTGTTTGAATGCGTTGCTAACGTCAACTCCTTTCAGTTCTGCCAAGAGGGTGAGGCAATTGAACGTGTTGAAGGATGGCAAGGCCCAGCGCAACGCCGACGGCGAGATCACGAAGGCCGCCTCGTTCCAGAGCCGTGAAGTTCCTAATGCGCGGATCGAGCCCAACCGCAAATGGTTCAACAACACTCGTGTCATTTCGCAGGAGAGCTTGACGGCGTTCCGCAGTGCTATGGCTGAGAAGGCCGCGGACCCCTACAAGGTCTTGCTCAAAAGCAACAAGCTTCCCATGTCGTTGATCAATGATGGCTCTGAACTCAACGGCCTCAAGAAGCACCAAGCGAAGATGACGATTGAAACCTCTTCCTTTGGTGACACTTTTGGACCCAAGGCGCAGAGGAAGCGTGTCAAGATTGGCGCTGGCACCATTTCGGACTTGATGGACGATGCCGACAAGAGTTTGGACACTTACAACGACCGCCTTGAGCAGGCCAAGTTGCTGAGTGGCAATTCGGGAGCGGACCAGAACGGTGAGGACGAGAGCCATGTTACTATGTCGATCGAGCCCATCTTCAACAAGGGTCAGAGCAAACGTATCTGGAACGAGCTTTACCGTGTGTTGGACTCTTCAGACGTTGTTATCCACGTTTTGGATGCTCGCGACCCTCTTGGCACTCGTTGCAAGAGTGTCGAGAAGTATCTGCAGGAGGAGGCGCCTCACAAGCATCTCATCTTCGTCTTGAACAAGACGGATTTGGTGCCCACCACTGTTGCTGTAAGTCACCGTCTTATTTTTTTCTTTCTCTTTTTTCCAGACCCCAGTCGTTTTGTCAGGAAGCCTCCCGCACACATGTTGCCCCTAATGGGAGGTTCTCCGTTACACGCTGGGAAAATCAAGGGTCATCTCGCTGTCTTGGTCCTTGGATCAGGGCTGATGGGGTCCGTTTTGGATTTCCTGTCATGAGATGAAATTGCCTCACGATGAGTTGAAGTCTACCAGTGCTCTTCCGAGCCTCGATATGGTGGTATTTCTTAGTAGCGAAGCATACATATTTTCACAATCAATCTGTGTCACTGTTGTTTGCTTACCATGGAAACTAACTGGACACAGGCTCGTTGGGTGCGATACTTCTCTAAGTTCAGACCTACGCTTGCGATGCACTCGAGCTTGACCAACCCCTTTGGAAAGGGCAGTTTGATTGAGCTGCTCAGGCAGTATGCCAAGCTGCATAGCGAGCGTAAACAGATCTCCGTTGGCCTCATTGGCTACCCCAACGTGGGCAAGAGCAGCATCGTCAACACTCTTAGGAAAAAGAAGGTTGCCACTGTTGCGCCTATTCCTGGCGAGACAAAGGTGTGGCAGTACATCACGCTCACCAAGAAGATCTGTAAGTTGTACACTTTTTAGCATAACAGTATGCATGGACTGACTTTTCCAGACCTCATTGATTGTCCCGGTATCGTGCCTCCTTCCCAGACCGATACACCTCAGGATCTGCTGCTCAGAGGTGTTGTTCGTGTTGAGAACGTGGAGAACCCTGAACAGTACATTCCTGGTGTCCTTGCCAAGGTCAAGACCCACCATATGGAGAGAACCTATGAGCTCAAGGGCTGGAAGGACCATATGGAGTTCTTGGAGATGATCGCTCGAAAGAGCGGTCGTCTTCTTCGCAAGGGAGAGCCTGATGTGGACGGTGTTGCAAAAATGGTTCTTAATGACTTCATGCGCGGAAAGATCCCCTGGTTTACTCCTGCGCCTGTAGAGGAAAATGGCGAAGCAGGTGAGGGTATTGAGGGTCGTGGTGGCAGGCTCGGAGAGATGCCCCAGAAGCGGAAGCGGGACGACGCTGAGAGCATGCCCGACACGTCTATGGGTCCGTCTACCGTTGCTGATGACGATGACGAAGAAGAAGATGAAGATGAAGAAGCTGAAGGCGATTTCGAGGGTTTCGGATCTGATGATGAGAAGGTCGAGGGCGACAAGTCCTTGGCTGAAGCGTCTGAAGATGCTAGTGATGCCTCGGACGACATGATTCCACTGGACGAGCTGTCTGATGACGATTCTGCCAGTGACGGTGAGGGCGGTGACGGCGCAGCCTCAGAGACGAGCTACAACACCTCGGTCCGGGCTATCTCAGACCGCAGTACCAGGAGCACCCGGAGTACCCGGAGTGCCACTGCTAACAAGAGGAGAAAGGCGTGAAGCAAAAAAGCTTGATGATATTACGACGCCGAAGTTTCGGTGACATCACCTACCCAGGTGGGAAACAGACCAATCATCGGGCGGGTTTCGACTTCGTCCAAAGTTGACCGCCCCACCAAAATACTCTTGGTACGAAACCAAAGGGCAAGGCGAGCCGTTACAAACATGATCGGAGCCTGATGCCAGTATTCGTTATTAACGACCCGAATGCGGCTCTTCGGGGGAATCCGTAACCCCCTGCTCCCCTGCTCACAGCTCAGCACGGGCTTTCAGCCCCAGGTGTTTCTTCCGAGGCCTGCGCACCCTGAGAACAACCCAACTTAGCGTGTTTACCGTATGATACCCATGACATTGTCGAAATGACAACGTATTTACCCGTGGAAAAATTGTTATGACAGAAGTTTTTGTCGAGAATCTCATTGTGCTGTGTCCTCTCTCTTGCGAGTCAATGTCCCGCAACACAGATAGTTCAAGTATAAAGACGGCGATCATTGTTTTGATCATCAGTCAGTAAAATAGATTTTATTCGCCAGTTGAAACCACAAAACCTTAATTTCACTTCCGGTTCCTCTTCTTGTTCCATGTTTCTTCTTTTACCTTAGCCGTTCGCTTCACCTCCCCCTGTTGCGACACAAACTCTGGAAACATCAGGCGATGGGGGAGGGGACTCAATGAGGGGATGCAATGAGAAGGTTCAGAGTTCTTGTCAGGAGTATGCAAGGGAGTTTCTTCTCGCCCTCCCAACTTCTCCTGCGTCGTCCGACCGAACCATCTTCTCAGAAGGTTCACTTTCTTGCGTCGGTTCGCCATTTACTTTTGGCACTGCTGACCCTGATTTTTTTTTTTTCGAGGTGTCAACTCGCTCAGAGTCCATCTGAAGTCGTTCACTTGATCTTTCACGTCTCCGAGATAGGAGGATAAACGTATATGGACGCACGTGGATGTTGTCTTTTCTGATATTGGCGTTCCTCGCGTAGTTTCTATTGCGGCTCTTTGAATGTACAGGTTGTTATATGTGTGTGGATGTGTTTCTAACCCTTACGACCACCATCCCTGACAGACTTTCATGATCCTGACTTCGTCGTTGGGCACGTTGCCCCTCACTCCAGCCTGACTTTTTTTTTGCTTCCAAACGGCTAGTCAGACAAGGAGACTTTCCGTCATGTCCTCAGCGATATCCCTTCAGCGGTTGTGCTCCAAGCTTTGAGGGGCTTCAAAGCATAAAAGGGTAAGAAGACTTCTCTCCCCCCGCCTGTATGATCTTAGATGCTTCATCCGTCTTTCAACAACATCCGCTTTTTACTAAGATAATTTTTCTTATACTTATTTCGTCTTGATCCAAAGGCACGCTTCCCTGGCGGAGAAGAGCGTCTCGCCTACCTGACGTTTCGCATAATTTACTTCTTTACCTCCTCCTCATCGTACATATACACGCTTCTTGAAGGACACAATGCGTCTCTCGGCAGCCACTGTCCTCTCGCTGACCGCCAGCTCTCTTGGTGTGGCCGTCGCCCCAAGGGCTGAGAATGCCACTTTGGAAAGCTTACTCAAGGCCGAAAATGTTACCTTGGAAAGTGTTCTCAAGAGAGCTGAGAATGTCACCCTAGAAAGCGCCCTCAAGGCTGAGAATACCTCTCTGGAAGGAGTTCTTAAGAGGGCTGAGAATGTCACCCTAGAGAGCGCCCTCAAGCCTGAGAATACCTCCCTGGAAGGAGTTCTCAAGAGAGCCGAGAATGTCACCTTGGAGAGCGTTCTTAAGGCCGAAAATACCACCCTAGAAGGTGTTCTTAAGAGGGCCGAGAATGTCACCTCGGAAAGTGTTGTCAAGGCCGACAATAACACCTTTGAAGGTGTTCAGAAGAGGGCTGAGAACGTCACTCTAGAAAGCGACTTCAAGCCTGATAATAACACCTTTGAAGGTGTCCTCAGGAGGGCTGACAATGGAACCATGGAAGGCGGCGGGGATGGTAAGGAAAAGCCTGGTAAGGACAAACCTGGTGAGGGCGGAGGCAAAGGCGGTGGTGAATGTAAAGGTGGTGGTGAAGGCGGAGGGAAGGGTGGAGACGGTGACGGAAAGGGCGGACCTGGTGGCGGCGGCGGCGGCGGCGGCGGCGGCGGTGGTGGTGGTGAAGGAGGAGGAGGAGGAGGAGGGAAGGGCGAAGGGGGAGGTAAAGGAGGCGGCAAAGGAGGCGGGGGCATGATGAACTGCAAGTCGTTCCATTTCAAGTCCAAAGGTTCCGTTTCCGGCGCTATCGGACAACTGGACAGCGGACAACTAAGAATTGGCCTTGAACCGGTCAAGTTGAAGATGGAAAAGGGACAAGTAATGGACAAAAAAGATCGTGGCTGTTGGTGGACTCGTGAGTATCCCTTCTACCCATCACTCTCTCTACCCATCACTCTCAGAAATCCAGAAAGTTAACAATGTTCCAGCTCCGACTGAGACTTTGCAATGCGACGTGGGCCAGAAGCCTGACTCCGGTTTTGAGGTGGGATGTGATGGTCGGGTTACTTTCAAGAACCAGACGAAGTTCTTCCAGTGTGAGGCTGAGAAGCAGCAGTACAACGTGTATAAAAAGGCCGATCAAGGCGCCAACTGCGCTGAAGTCATGCTTTATGCCGTTGGCTGCGGCGGTGAAGGAGGTGGAAAAGGGGGCGGAGAGGGAGGCGGGAAAGGCGGAGGCGAGGGAGGAGGTAAGGGTGGAGGTGAGGGAGGTGGAAAAGGCGGAGGAGGTGGCATGGGAGGTTCTAACAACGGAACGTCCAGCAACGGGACATCGAGCAATGGGACATCCACGCCACCTCCAGCGATCCAACCCAAGTAAGCTTGGAACTCATGACATTTACTAGACCTTTTCTTGCAATGCTTTCTGGACTTGAAATTCGCTGATGCATGTTTCGGCAAGTTGTTCGAAGCCTCTATTCGAGGAGTGATGTGGGAATGAAGCATATCGCTGAGGATTGGAAGGAGCTCAGGAAGTAAAAGTTGATGTAAGTTTTATATAAAAAGGCCGAGGGTGCGAGATGCCCATCTGGGATGTGGTTAGCGAAGACTTTCATTGAAGTAGGTAGTTGAAGAGACGAACGTTAGGTCCATGAAGACGACAAACCAAAATCATATGATTACAGACTGAATACATAGTTTTGCTAGGTTTCCAGAGCTTTGGACAATCGTTTCCAGAATTTTATTAACGTGCCTTCATGCTTTTGGTCTTGGAGATGAGAGGGCGATAAAACTCATCGCAGCGCCACTGGTGAACTGTCGTCTACGTGATAGTTTCTGAGCCGTTATGAGGCGGGTTTTGCTCGTGAAGTCGCATTGTCGAATTATCTCATTAATTCAGCCACAGCTTTCAAACAAAAAGCGAAACGTAATACCAATTCTTTGTTTGGGGAGCTTGTTACCTTGCCGTAAAGATTCAACTCCTTAACGTCTCGACGTAGCCTGCGTTTACCTGTCGTTAGTCCTAAAATTCGTGTCTCTCTCTTACTCTCTCTTCTTTTTCTTTTCAACCTTTCAACCTTCCCATGTGATAAAAACAGCTATTCCCAAATCTAAACGAAAACACCACTAAACTCGTATTCGGGTGGTCGTCAGCATTCATCTCACCGTTTTCCCATCAGCGCAGTATGGGCTAAGGTCAGTAAACTGTGTTTAGTATTTACTTGATCTCTAGTCAGACTTGAGCGAGTTTCCCCCTTGAGCAGCCTCCATCACCAGGCTCAGATACAACATCTTTCGTACCGAATCTGCGGCGGACTCGCAACTCGATACCGTAAATTATATCTTTAATTCAAGATGGAATCATCGATTCTTTGTCACGAATTAGATATTACCTTCGGCGGAAATTCCCAGAAGGATGCCACTGCCGGACAACCGAACGCTTTTCACTTAGGGAAGCATTCCACGACAGGTCTAGAAAGCATGTCTACGAACTCTCCATGCCATCTGCAATCATCTCGTAGGATTCTCCTCTGAATTATTCATTTGAAAAGATATCTACTGATTATTACTAGAGGATGTCACCATCTTTAGTCCTTCCGGTCGTCCAATGCAGAACCCGATGGTGACTGCTCTCTCATCCGGTGCTCGGCGAGCTCGTCTTCGTATGAATTTCAATCCCATAACCAAAGACTCACTGCATAACTCATAACTGATCGTTTCTATAATAGATACCGATCGGAGAAACAGAGCAAGTGTCATTCGAACCTTAACCCCGCAAAAGCAGCACGCTCTCAGTAGCACAACAACCACGCCATGTCTCTCTTCATCACTCAGAAATGTCACGTTTCCATCCCTATTAGACACCCCTAGTACCGGCTCGACCACCAGCATCCGTTCCTCCCAGAGCAGGTATGAATATGGGTCCACTATGATCAGCAGCCCGGTTAGAGACATACCCTTGTACGACCCGTTCTGTCCAAGCAACTACAGATATCAAGCGCAGCAAAAGACTTCATTGGTTCATGGTCATTCTTTTCCGCAGCCGTCTAAAAAAGTCATAGATCAGTTCATTGAAGCCCGCTCGCTCTTCAAGGCTGGTGACCGTGGCCCCTTTCAAATAGGAGATATGCTCTGCCTGATCGATCCGTACAAAGGCGAGCCTGAACCAATCGCTTGGGTCAGATCTGACACTCAGGGAAAGGTTGTAGTCCTTGATATCAACTCGAAAAAGGATGTCTCCCAAATGCGACCCTGCAGTAGCGGGGTGGCGATCTGGGGCAAGAGAGGCGAGTTTACTGGATTCAAGGAAGATTTCGCAGCCTCTTGGGTACATGGCCCCGGATAGAATCCGCTTGTGCCTTCGAAGCCAAGACAGAAGCCAAGTCCCTTTCGTCCTGGCGTCCTGGATGCCTACATGGGAGCCAGGAGGCCATGTTCGGGCGACGACATCGGCACAACTGACGATGGCGAGGTTCGCCAGTCTGCCGCTCCGACAGGAGGGCCAGACTTGGCATGGCAAAGAGAGGCAAATGAGATCCTGGGCATCGAAGATGACTATGACGTCTTGTCGGAACCATATGACTATCATGAGACGATCTGAATCTAAGCTCGGCAGTCCTTCAAGGAGTCTTTTGATGGGTGGAGATTTGGGTTTGACTTGTTTGTGTAATTCAAGGTTCATCGACTTCAGCGATACTTTGATTAGGCTCATACGTTATACCGGGATTGGCTTGAGGATTGAGCTATTCGGGCCTTCTGGCAGCCGCTTTGCTGATTTTGGCAAAGCAATTAACCCTGTGTCATAGTACTTGCATTGCAGAACCTGCAAAACAGTTGGGGTTGTATAATGGGCTTAGGACGGCAATAAATGATGAATTGTACATCCAGATATGCACAAGCCCGTTGAATCCCAGTGATCAATTTCGCAACAGCTGTTCAACTTCCGACGTAATGTCTACTAACGGAAAACTGCTCCTGTTCCCTACTGCTGAGCCGGGTACCGGGGGATCGATGAAAAACTCCTCAACCATGAACAAACTATCTCCAATCTGAACTGGGGCTGTGACAATTCCACCTTGAGCTGCCGGTGAGTTATTAGACACAGTACCAAGGTGTTCGGCTGACTTCCATGAGCCATCCTTGGAACGAAGGACCGTGATTCCCTTGTCATTTTCAGCTATCAACAGGACTTTGCCTTCGTATCTTGGGGGCAAATAGATGGCGTCAGTCATACCAAGTTTTGTGTCTGGCGTTCTGGGAACGAGCTCCGGCCTGCCCTTGTCATCTTTCATATTGAACCGGTAGATCTGGCGGTCCTCATTGTTATTGGCAAGTAACGTGTTTTCGGTAGATGCAAGTCCAGAGAAACCCATTCTTGTGGGAACAATCTGTTTAGGGAGGAACCAAGGCTCGACGATTGAACCTTCACGGTTGATCTTTATGATAGTGCCAGGAAACGACCCGACGACGAAAGTGTTTCCGAGAGGATCATGCTCAACATCCTGGAAGCCGCCGTATTGCCCCTTGGTTACGGCGGTGATGTTCTTGTTCCACACGACTTGCTTCTTTTTTGGGTCGTACTTGATGATAAAGTTATCACCCGAAATATCCCTACCGCCGGTGTTAAATGGGGCGGCGGCATCAACGACGACGGACAAAAGCTTGGTGTGAGGGTCGACTGCTACGCCACCGATATGCAGGCCTGGGTTGTGTGTGATGCCATCAAACGCGATGATATCAACAACTGTCTCTATGTAAGGGTCATAAACAACGACGCTTGCGTTAAAAAGTGATCTGGGAGTCTTAGAATTCTGGTCGAAGATTTCTTTCGGAGAGCTTACCCAAAGTAGATAATGCAGTTGTCAACGTCCCAGTCAGCGTTCTCGGGATACAGCTGGAACTGCTGAACTGTAAAACTTCCCTTCGTAAATGCTGGGCATGTTCTCGCTGACTTGAAAGGCTCTTCGGCAGACACTATTAGTATAACTAAAGCAGCAAATAGGCTTGCTAGAACCATGCTAGAAAACATTACGACTCTTGAAGCACGTCGCAGGCGCTGTAGCCTGAAGATACTTCAAATGACGCAAATAACAAACACAATTTCAATGAAGAGAGACAATTTTCGCACACGGTGAGATTACTTGCTCACCAACATGGTTGCCAGACTAGCTATATGGCAGCTGCTGTTGCAGTCCTGCGTATACTACATCGCACGTCTGAGGATGCCCCATTGAGATGAGACCGTTCTCACCTTTAGTGCGTTTCTCGGATTCGAATTCTTCGCGGGGAAATAATCTATAAACAAGGGTATTGCCAGACTAGTCACCGGATAATATCACCGGCGGTTAAGAGTGCATGTCCAGGCGTTCGAGTGTGACAGGCTGTGCTAGTTTGCCCTGGAATGGCAAGCGGTTCTGAGTTCGCGAAACATGGGACAAGATTGTGCTGACCGCCACTGATAAAAGCTCCTGGTCCGTTGCAGTGTATGACGAATGGTATTAGGATTTTCGAAAGTCATCCTTCATTGGCCCTGTCCAAAATTAATCGATCATGACATCAGGATTGACGTATATCGTCCCGAGAGAAGCAGCACTTACAATTGACCTTCATGTCCTGACTCACCTAAGGTACTCGAGGACTTTTAGGAATCAGAGGTACTTCTAGGAGATTTTGTTCCTGGGGAGGGGCTCACGGCTTTCGATACATCCATCGTATATGGATATTAGAGTACCATCGAAAGCGATTACCTTTGAGAATTCCCGGTAATAATCAACTCTCGAGGATAATAATACTCTATAGTACCTGGTAAAGGTCTGACAGCGGGCTCCCAGCCAATGGTATCACTGCCGACAGGCTGCCATAACACGGAAGCAAGGGCAGATTAATATTAATTGTCGGCAAATTCAGCGATTTTGGGCAGAAGTCAGCTCAACCGTGCAAGACTTGACCTTCAATGACTTGCATATGTTTTAGGGTTTGGCAGGGAGTGACAAGCTATTGATGGTGGGGTAGAGTGCAGCCAACACCACGCGGAGTGGCACCCAGAGTAGAGTTGAGACTTCGGGTTATTTCCCGCCATCATAAAACGCACTTAACTTGACGCGCGTCGTTTACATAGCCCTTAGCCGATCCAAGCTTGCCCTACTGCCGAAGCTTACTCCCTACCCAGTGATTTCATTGTCTCAAGCTCCGGCTTCTGTTTGTCTCTGAGTTATCGTGATTAGTCGAACTTTGATCCCATGCACTGTTGTAGCCTTCGTCATCCCATAACCCCAACATGTGTTGCTGTTGAGACTAGAGACTCGCAAACTCTCATTCGAGCTCACTAACATGGCGGTGCCAGCATCTCCTTCCCAACCGCTTCATCAAAAAATGAATAGGTACAGAGCGACCGGTACTAGAGACTGTTGCGACCACAAAATCGGCCCAACTCTCCTGTCTAGTTTGGAGTTTCGGAATCATAAACGTTTTCCCTACCACCAAGACAGTGATCGAGAGTAGCCCCGTTTTGCCGGGAACTTTAATCTATCATCTCCCCCGTCCCGTTCGAATTGTCTGATCAACAAAGCGATTCCAGGGCATATCTGTATGCATGATCATGGCTCTCAGCATCGGCCGCGTTGTGGTCGCTGTTCATTCAAACACCCGACAAACCGTCTATCCCCGCGCGATGGCCATCGCTGCCCAAGGTTTGTGTTCCTTGCCCTAGTCAAACGATGATTTCTTTGCCGCATCCCTAGGAAGTGCGCCCAGAAACCTACATGACGACTTGGTTGCTCCTTGTGTCTCGGAAGCCCTCTTTTTGGCGCCGACTCCCTCGCCCCTTTTATCTTGTAAGTGCTCGACGATGTCGCACCACGAACTACATGACGCATCTGAAATATGGGTTGCCCACAAATACCAATCGCACAGTTTAATCGCCGTAAGCCGACTCTAAATGGTATCCATCCCACCGAACTTCTGGATAGCGACTTGATCATGTTATAGCTTGTGTCAAGAGGTATCTATTTGCAGTAGCAAAGCGTTTCGCAAGCAGGCATGTCAAGAGCTACATGGTCTGTGGCTTGAACCTATCGGTCACTTCGCCTGTATGATTAGCATTTCAAAACATTGCGTTGATGTCCAAGTTGTGAGGGTTAAGGTAATTAACCGTTGCTTCAAATGATCTACATTGCCAACGTTTATCTTGTAAACGTTTCGGGCGGGCAATGAATCATTACACTTGCTGGTATACAATCTAATACTGCTTTTTCATCCAGGCTTTAGGATTGAGATTGCTTTTGCTTTTCCGTAGTGGCTGCGAATTAAGTTTGCCGGCACAGCACACCATACAACTCAAACACCGACTTAAGTAAAGTAGCCTTGAATAGCTAGCGATTCGATTCTGTCAAAGCCGATATCGGGAGTAACAACAGTTAGCAACAGAACATGGGGTTTAGTAGATTCGCTTGGGAGGTATGTGTTCTGACACTTGATGGCACCACTATGTCGCAGTATTGTGGTTATTGATGGCCCCGCCGCCTTCACCCTCCCAGTCTTTTTACATGATCGTTGTTTGTTGTTCAGACGTTGTCCAGTAAGACGGCTCAACATTGTGGTGTGCCAAGTTCAAAATATCTGCCATTACTTTGCTTGTTTCCTCCACCTTTCTCACCCCTGAGCCGACCAAGCATATAAATGAGATCGCTTACGATGGATATCCTGTGATCGCGGGTTAAACTGTGGGGATATACATGGGCCGTTCTACGCAATAACTGCTCCATGGTGTCTTAGTATTGGATCCAACTTAAGCAGTATGCATAAATATTTGTCTAGCTAGCCTGGTGATCCCGTATAGGTCAAATTTCAAGGACCTGCTAAACATCGACAAACGACAAGGCGGCCCCACCCAAAGAGATCGGGCAGGCTGATAATCAGCTTGAAATATATCATTTCGAGGTTCCTCAGAATCACGCCTCTCTGGTCAGAAGTAGGTTGCGCCAAGTCTCGCATAGCCCTGCATTTATCAGCTCATATATACGCGACTGGGTGGTCTCGGTACCGGCCTTGTGGCTTCGAGAACAGTAGCTTGACAGCTTTATTGCCAATCAGAAGAGCAATTCATTTGTTTGAACATCGCTGACCTACCCTTTCATAGATGCGAAGTTACTGTCAGTCCAAGACTGCCTTGCGCGGGACCCTAAACCATTTGCGAAAGCCCACGCAGAAGTAGTATGATGGAAAGGGATGACATCAAAGAGCATCCTACTTGTGAGCCTAGACGAGTGACCATAAGTGACATTCACCGATGGCCAGGGCATGTCGAAACCATTCGCATACGGGACCATCTTCCCGGAGTGGCCACGTTCGGGTGGGCAGCACTCGGGACATGCCGCCACTTGCATCAGCTACACCCCGCACGTTGCGGACCTTTGACTAGAATTAAACCAGGAACATAGAGACCCGAACTATCAAGCTTATTCTGGTGATTTTGCCCCTCTATTGAACCTGTATTTTCAAGGAAGGCACGGCTTTGTGCTGTGGTTTTCCGTTCGCGGGATTGAGGGCGCGATGTTCGAAAGCGGAAGTCGGGGGATGAGGGTCCGCCGTTACAGCCCCATACGCTGAGGCGGAAGTTATGTCCAAGAAAAAGCTTACAGTTTGTGCCGTGACTCGCCTGAACAATTATTGCCACTAACCTACTTCGTGGTAAATGCTCCCAACCGTGTTCTTGGGGTGATGGGGTCGCCGACAGTTGCTTTCGCCTCGTCAACTGTGGGCATTGAAATCGGCGGTAGAGTATTTGTGTAGATCGGTAGAAGCAAAGACGTCGATCTTGGTTCTTCGGCTCCAAAGCAACCCAATCCGAAGAATAGCGGGTCGCCTTGAATATGCAATGCAACACAGAAACAGATTTACATAGGCACGTCGGCTCATCCGCCTTCAAATATGGGGTGGTGTTGACCGATCCCACGCTGCACCTCCGCATCCACCCTGGTCGTTCCGGATATGTCCCCCTTCGATTGCGGAGCATCTAGTCAGTCGATCCAAGGGTCCAGCCATCCGCCATGGCTTGAGGCAACATGGGATATGGAATGTCATTGATGGAATATCATCGTCACATGGCAAGAAGCTTTCGAGGGGAAAGGAAGACGACGATCCGTCGAGGATGAAGCGTTCCGTTGAGAAGGTTATGGGAGTAAATTCAAAGTACAAATTACCTGTCTTCCGCCGGCATCTTCTCAAGTCCTCTTGATTCCACAGCCGATAGGAACAACAACTCTGTTTCCATCATGAAGTCAGTCGTCGCTGGTGTGCTCTCTTTCGCAGCCGCTGCTTCAGCGCAGCAGGCTCTTTACGGGCAATGCGGTGGATTGAGTTGGACCGGACCAACAACTTGTGTGGCTGGCGCCGTCTGCCAGTACTCGAATGACTGGTACTCTCAGTGTGTCCCAGGTACGTTGGACCAGATTCTTTTGATAGAAAACACAAGCTGATGGCCCCAGGCAACGCGGCAACGACTGCCCGGACTAGCACGCTCGTAACATCTACTCGTCCAGCGAGCTCGTCATCAGCCCGGACTTCTTCGAGCAGGACCTCGTCCGCTGTTCTCCCCCCTGGTACTGGCTTCCCCAAGGCTAGCGGTACCAAGTTCACCATCGACGGCGTGACCAAGTACTATGCTGGTACCAACTGCTATTGGTGCAGCTTCCTGACAAACGCCGCCGATGTCGACCTCGTCTTGGGCCACCTCAAGACTTCGGGCCTCAAGATCCTCCGTATCTGGGGCTTTAGCGACGTCAATACCATCCCGCAGTATGACAACTGGTTCCAGCACCTGTCCGCATCAGGCTCTACCATCAACACGGGCGTCAACGGACTGCAGCGCCTCGACACCGTCGTTGCGTCGGCTGAGAAGAACGGAATCAAGCTCATCATCAACTTCGTCAACAACTGGGACGACTACGGCGGCATCAAGGCTTACACGAACGCCTTTGGAGGTGACCACAACGGATGGTACACCAACACGGCTGCTCAGACCCAGTACAGGAAGTACATCGACGCCGTAGTCAGCCGGTACAAGTCGAGCGCGGCGATTCTCGCGTGGGAGCTCGCCAACGAGCCCCGCTGCCAGGGCTGCAGCACCAACGTCATCTACAACTGGGCCAAATCGACTTCGGAGTACGTCAAGAGCCTGGACCCCAACCACATGGTGACTCTCGGTGACGAGGGCATGGGCCTGCCTGGTGAGAGCACATACCCGTATGGATACTCAGAGGGCACCGACTGGGTTGGCCTGCTTAACATTACGACGCTGGACTTTGCGACTTTCCACTTCTACCCCAACTCATGTAAGTTCTGAGATGATAAACCTTACTAGAGAGTGACTGTGAAAAATGATGGTGACTGACAAGAGAAATAGGGGGCGTTGGTTACGCCGCAGGCAACAAGTGGGTTACCGACCACGCCGTACACTGCGCTGCCGCGAACAAGCCTTGCTTCTTCGAAGAATGTGAGTTGATAGAGATTCTCGTTCGACATGGGCGGCCTCACTCGAGACGCTTGATAACGAATAATTGCTGACAAAATCTACCTGCAGACGGAACCCCTACTCAGCACTGCGAGCTGGAGAGGCCGTGGCAAATCACGTCGGCGACGACTCCGGGTATGGCCGCCGATGCTTTCTGGCAGTTGGGCGACACCATCAGCACCGGTCAGACGCACAACGATGGTAACACCATCTACTATGGCACTGACGAATGGACCTGTTTGGTCACGAACCACGTTGCTACCATTGGCTGAGGTCGGTCGAGAAAGCTCAATCAGTGGAGAGAAAGCAAAGCTATCTTGACGTATCCAAGATCGCTAGTAAAAACAAAACTACCGTGAATAGTCTTTTGTTCGCTGTACATATTCATCAGGATACTTGGAATCCAAAGAAATATTCAGAAGGTGATGAATGTTGTATTCTTTAATCGGGGGTTCCCGAAGCCACTGTGACTCTAACCAATCAGAAAGAGGTCAATGTAAATTCGCCTGATGTCAGTTCGAAGCTTTCCCCCCGCCCGATCCCCCCGCGCAGAGGCCCGAAAATCATTGATGCGTCATGGCTGCGATAGCCCTGTAATTGTTCTTATCGATAAGCGATACCCTGCAAAAAGATCTCGAGCTTTCCCATCCCAGCGCAACCACTCTTTTGCCGTCAAACCCGGTTCCCCTTCCACTTCCCATCTCCACAAGTTGCATCCCGACCGCAATTGAAAAGCCACGACACAATGGGCGCATCTTCATCAAAAGCGGCAAAGGGCGCCGCCCGCAAGTTCCCGACCCGCGCTCCCGGCGCCGTACCGACGTCCGCGGCGAGAGCAGCTCCAGCGCCCCCTTCATCACAACCGCCGCAGGCCCGGCCACAGGCAAAGGCCGCCACTTCAAAGACAGATGGTGAGCGCCTCCCCCCCTGGCGGTGACGACCCGACGAAGAGTCGAAATTTCTAACATTCTCCTCTTTCTAGACATTCTCGCCGACTCCATCAACCCCGACAACGTGACGGAAGAATTCTCGTCGCGCCTGCGCCAGATGGGCATTGTTCAACCGAACCCAACCTTCTCTCCGACCTCCACGGCCGCCCCGCCACCTCACGGCGCCGCGACTCAGATGACAGGCCCTCTGTTTCCTCCAGCCTCTCGAAATGTAACGTTAGGCACGCTGGAAGCGAGACGGGCTCTTCAACAACGGGCCGATGAGGAGTTTGAGAACCTCGGCAGGAGTAGCAGCAAGGGAAGGTCGTTACTGGACCTCAAGAGCATTGTGCAGATGCACTTGTTGCGCGAAAAGGGACACTCGTCGGCGGAAATCGAGGAGAGGCTCAACTTGAAGCCGGGGGTCGTTGAGAAGCTGGGGCGTCCAGGTATCACCACCGTTGCTTGATATCTATAGCAAAAGCCGGTAAAAGTTGAAGGATGTACTATTTGTATTATATGTAAAGGAAAAAAAACAAAGGCTCTCCCTCGGAGCAACAATCGCTAGACTCCTGCTGTCTGGGTGTATTACGACTAATTAACACGACCAACTCCCTCATTTTCCAACCTCGCGCCTTTACCAAGCGCAGTGCCCGCCATCCATGCGCAAGTCACTGCCCGTCATGAAACTGCTCGCGTCGCTCAGGAGGAAGACGGCGGCCCCGCGGTACTCGTTGGGGGCGCTGAGTCTTCCGAGCATGTTGTGCTTCGGCCATTCGGTCTTCCTCTCCGGGTACGTCTCGAAGAGCGCCTCGACCATGGCGGTAACGATGTAACCCGGCGAGATGGTGTTGACGCGGATGTTGTGCTCGCCCCATTCCGCTGCAAGGTTCCGTCCGAGTTGCAGAACAGCTGCCTTGGAGGCGTTGTATGCACTGCATGTCAAATTCTGATTAGTCTTTCTGTGCCACAAAAAAAAAAAAAAACGTGCGAGGAAATGCATGGGCGACTTACGGGCAAATCAATCCCCTGTTGGCGACTGTGCCGCTCATGCTGGCGATCAGCACGATGCTGCCGCCAGACTTGAGCTTGACCATTTGGCGGGCCACCGCCTGGGCGGTCATGAAGCAACCGGTGACGTTGATGCCCATCATCTTGTCGACGTCGGCGGCCTTGTACTCGAGCGCGGGCGTCTCCTGCTGGATTCCGGCGGCGGCAATGAGGCCGTCCAGGCGGCCGTGCTTGGTCGCGATACCCTCGACGATCTCATTGAGAGCGTCGACGTCGCGTACATCAACTTGGTGGTATGTGAGAGAGGTGGCGAGCTCGGTCTGGGCTCTCAGGGCGACTTTTTCAAAGTCCGGGTCTGGCTTGGGGAGGCGGTCGATGGCATGAACTGTCAGTATTGTTAGTACATCGGCACATCAAGGGGTGCTTCTTTGAGCAGTGATTCTCTTTCCATACCCGTTGCACCGGCTTCCAACAAAGCCTCGGCTTGTGTGAGGCCAAGACCTCTCGCGCCGCCAGAGACGACAATGACTTTGTCTTGGAGATTGAACTCGGGCAGAACACGAGTGAGGGTTGGCGATGTGAGAGGACCGCGAGCGTTGGGGCTTGCGTGGAAGCTTCTGAGTCGCTGCGCAAAAGGTTGCGCTGTAAGTCTAGAGTGTTGCGCCGGGCCGAATTGAGCACCGAGGCGGAATGGCCTCATACGAGCCATGTACCGAGACATTCTTTCGACTTTGGTTCTGGTATTTGGAAAGGGAAAGGGGGGGGGGGGGGGTAGACGAGAGGAGCTGTCTCAATGGTAGTTCCCTTGAGCACAAGACGTTCGCGTTTTTTGAGTGGTGATGTATGTATGCTGTAAGATGGACAGAAGCAGGGAGCAAGCTGTGTAGGATGGGACGTCAGAGACAAATTGACAAGAAAATGAATAATTGACCAGGAGGTGTTTAAAGTTCTGAGGGATGAGAGGAATGAAGTCGTTTACCAGAATGCGAGTGCGCCTCACCTTCTTTTCCCTTTATACCTGGACTGGTATCATGGACTTCTGGCATGCCGCTTTGGTTTTCCCCGCACAACCTTTCCCCTCACATCCTTTTTCTCCCAACATGCCAATTCCAAGATCAGCATACCCCAAGCACAATGGCACAGCATTGCAACGGTTCCACCAACTGTTAGCGTCGAAGGAGCAGGCATGGTAACGGAAGGATGCGAATGGTGTGTGTATTCCAAAAGGGGGGAGGGGTTGTTGGTCACTAGGCGCATCTTCCCTGGTCCAGATTTGGACTTGTGATACGACGAGCTTCACAATTTGGCCGGAGGTTCCGCCTCGGGAGTTCTTTTCTTAGGTCGCCGGCTCACGATACTACGCTGTAGACCCTGTGGTCTAAAAGGAATAAAAAATAAAAATTAAAAACGTCCGTCCCATCTGCGCGTCGCGGGCTGCATGGGGGTCTGGTACGAGAGGCTAGACCATCCAAAGAAGAGGGTCATCCAGTTTCCGAGACAGGTCATGCGGTGGTTGTCAGATATCACATTCGAGATCCCCCTCCCGCTCCAATACACGCCCAAGAGAGCTCAGAAACAGCAATTGGAGGCGCCCATAGGCCCCCCTGAAGGACCTCCGTGGCGGAACATAGCGGCGGGATCCCGTTGGTTCACTCTCGACATGAAACGGACATCTGATTCGTTAGGGAGCTCGGAATAGCTCAGGGATGTAGACATTTCTGGGTAATCCAGCTAATCTTTGAACACTGGACCCCCCAGTCAAACGGTCAAACAATGCTACTATCTATGTAGTATACTATGTATGTAAGTGCACAGGCTGCAGATGGGCCACTTTTGAACCCTTCGTGACCACTGCACAGGGCTCGGGTACCCTGTCGTCCACTGCAAAATGGAAGTCCAGACTAACTCCACCCTAGTCCAGACCACCCGTGAGGTGGATGCAGTCTGGGGGAATGCGGAGTGCAGCCTTGAACCCCCACCGGCTTCCCCCTTTGGGTAATCCGAGGGCTCATATCCAAATCTCACCGTGTCAACGAGCTCATCAAACATCCTTCCTTCTGCGCCACCAACCGAAAAGTCAGTCAGGCCTGATGCCATCGTGACCGCATGACTCCTTTTTCGAACACGCAATGCACGAGGAAAAGGAGACGTACAAAGGGGGAAAGCTATGACTTGGCTTTCCTGTTGGGCTCCCGCTCCCGGCCGAGACCCATCAACCACTTGTCCTCAAGTCTCTGCACACCTGCATCGCCCTCCTTGGCGATCCACTGCTGAACAGTCCAGAATGATTTCAGATACGATGTTCCGAGCACGAAGTCCTCAAATCCGATCGATAAGCCCGTCACGGCCATTTTCCTCCGGACAAATCTGCCCCTGGCATCCGGTGCCGCGTTGGGTGCCGCCACTAACATGATCCACAAGAATATCCCCGGTATTTTCTTCCATGTCGTTAGGCTCACTTTTCTCATTGCCACATACGCGTCCTCGAGCACCTCCTGACTGTCGAAATTTGATATTTGCCTCAGCGAGTTCACCGCCCAACTGTAGATCAAAGCCGCGAGTCGGATCGTCTCGAGCAGCCAGTCGCTCTCGGGGCTGGTCGCTGTGGGCTTCACCGTGGGCATATTTCGCAGCTTCTCGTACAGCCACGATGCCGTGCTTCGGATCTTCGGGGTTCCCGTCGGCAAACTTGGGACCGTAGTGATGGATGTCGTGAGAAACCGAACGTCGTCGAGGATCTTGCTCGCTGTGATACATATCCCAAGCTTCTCTGCAATGCTTTCGAATCTCGTCGTCGATCCCAACAACGGACTATCGTAGCAGTCGGGCCACGTCGTCGGAATGGGCATCTCCTGGTCTCGGATAGGGTCGTTCTCTTGCCAGTAGAGGTCAGTCTCGAAGCAGCACGCGATCTCGTAGTCGGTCCTGGCAGCCAAGTGTAAGTATGCTGCCGCTATGATGTGACGATGAGGTTTTCCATACAGAACAATGATTGACTCGCCAACTACATCTCCAAGGCCCCTCATGCCATTGCGGAGATTGATCATGCGCTTGATGCCTCTCATATGAGCAAACATGCTGTCATCAGCACCCCAGAACCACTTAGGAAATGTTAGTGTCACCATAACCAAAAAAAAGGTCATATCTCCGATATGCCTTTGTTGTTTCGAGTAGAAAGAAGAGCACGGTATTGTTGAAGTAACTGGGAACGGAGAGTAATGTGGAAAGCATCCTAGCAACTTAGACCACGTCGATACGCTCAAGACTTACCTCCATGACGACCAGATTTATAATGCAACGGACCATCTCGACGGCGATTATATCGAAAGGACGTTCCATATACTCGGCAATGATGGTCAGAACACGAGCTTTAAGTGCGAGCGACTCCGAGTTCTTAGTTATCTCCATTCCTTGTTCGAGAGACTGGGTCATCGAAGACATCAAAACTCCAATGTTTGGGAACAATGGAGACTGAAGCATCCAGGGAAGTACTTCGGCCAGGAAAACCGGAGGCTGGCTTTGCCCATCTATCGACACCATATTTGGAGCCACGACTTGGACATCTGCATTGCTCTGTTAGATCCGTCAGCCCAGTAGAGCAGCTCATCGACTTACAGAAATGAAGAAGTTCCATGGTCCTTGGTCCCTCGGGAAGCGGCATCCCGTTGATTGTTGTCACTTCAGAGAGGATTCCGCCAAATGACGCTGGACTATTGTGAAAGAAGGCCATCGGGTCACCATTGCCGTCGAGGAAGAGGTTAGCACGAGCTTTCCTCGTGATCAAAGATTTGTGCTCATCGTCAAGGTCATCGGAGGATTTCCTCAGATCGTTCCATGAAGGGCCACAGGAAGACGGTGACTCTGACCGTGGTTGTCGTTGAATGCGAAAAGCCAATGCTCCTGGCGTCCCCGGGTTCGAAGACGTAGGTGGGGTAGGCAACTGATAATTCGCGGAAGTGACCTCGGGCTGTTTGCCGGTCCCCACAGAGAACGCCGGCAGTTCAAAGGTGTGAATCTGATCCTCATAGGCGGGCTTCGGAACCGAATCGACCTGCGTGATGACACATTCCACCGGGGGGAAGCGCCTGGAGCAGTTTACACATGGGACGTCAGGCCGTCGGATTATGCACTACAACCCCTCATCTCAACACTGATCCAGTGGCAGGCGGGGACTCGGGCGGGATTGTGGTAGAAAGCCCAAAAAAAGGATGCATGGGATATCAGTCACTAACCTTCTGCTTTCGTCGTTGGCATTCCGTACACGATTTCTGTACCCTCATCCGCCGTTTTGGCGGCGGTTTCGATGCTTCTGCCATGATGAGTGAAGAACTGACATTGTAAGAAATAAGACCCTGAGTTTTTATGGCGCTGAGCAGCTGAAAAGGAGATCAAAGAGACTCTTTGGCCACTGGCACGCTATAGATTCAGCCACGGCTGAGCGATGGTGAAGAAAGTATCCCGATTAGGAGATATTTGAGACTTAAAAGAAATTTTGCTATAATAGGCGGTTAAATGCATGGACTCACCATGTTAGGGATTGATACATAAATGCTCTAGTCTAGCTAATGATGAGGCTTGAGTCTTTTTGCTTGTGCTTGTCTTAGTTCGCCTTCAAGTCGCACACGCTGTTGGCATGCGGGTGGCTGAGGATACTACAAGGCATTTGAGGGGAAAAGGTCACCTCCATGGGCTTCTATGTATTTTAGTTCGTGCGTCCATTCTGCAAGTATTCCAGCTCTATCTCAGACCTATCATGTGTTATTGTTGTGTCTGGGTTTTTGTTTTGGGTTTCTTTTCTTTTTCTTTTTTGGGCTTTCCATTGCATACTTTCTACAAAAATGAATGTGACAAGGGTCAGCTCTAGAGATAGCTTGATTAGCTTCGATTCACCATCACCAAGGCGTATTGTGATTGGCGAAATGAAGACCCTGAAAAGTTTCATTCATTAAGTCGAATTCCTTAATTATTCACCTTGTTCATCTCTCGGCCGAGGCACCTGGTCCGCCTACTCTTGTTGCCTATGGCGAGAACATAACTTTGACAATCCTATTTTTAGTGATTTCACCTCCTGCAGCTAAGTCGACTGCATTTTCCCGGCAAAATTCACTCCGCCGGTTATACGTCGGTCTCTGTAAAGGTCGGACACTGCCTCCCAAAGTCCAAGAACGGCGAAGCCTCTTGTGTTCATCTTGGTGTGGGGGTAGCGTCTTGTCACATCCTATTGCTGCTATTGCTGTTACTAGATGCTAAGAAGTCGCAAACAAGCAGGAGAAGTTTATGAGAGGGTGGGGAAATCCCATGTCGGGAAATGCGAACCGCCATGAGACATCACTAACACTCTCCATCACATGTTTCTATCTCGATCACTGTGTTACTGTCCGTGTCCACGACTAATAATGACGATAGAAGGATTTGTCACCCCCGATCCCTGAAATGTATACTACGCCGAACAGGTTTCACCAACGACAGACGTAGATGTTAGAGGAAACATGCAAACGATTCGACAGCCGTTTCTCGGGGTGGCGACCGATGTACGGGATAAAGTAACCAACAGGACTGCTCGTGCATGGCGCCACCGCATGTGTTTGTCGGGTTTGTCCAACAACCTGAAGGATCACTGTCCAGGCCAGACAAGGTCTTGGTATGAAGTCATAGTCTGTCAAGGGAGTGAGAGAAAAAACCATCAATGATCTTAGAAAACCAAAGGGTCTCGGTGGCTTAAGAAATCGAGACAGGGCAAATCGTTTGGTTCTTTTGGCTCTCCCTTCGTGGGTGTGACGAGTGCCGCGCCGCTTGTCGACGCCGATTTCAGGGGGTCTGCCGATTTCCTGCCTCTTGTTCGTCGGCTTACTACATCCTTGAAGTCGGAGGCCCCGCCGCCGAGAACAAGACCCGCTTGGCTGCTTAGCCGATCATCGTCCGACTGCCACCAACGTCGCCTTGGCCGCCCGCTTGGAGGCTGACCGAAAAAAGCGCCCTTGCCAACGTCTGATTGTCCACGCGGCTGACTGCCATCTGCACACGCTTCTAATTTGTTGCCCTGGTGGCCTCGCCTTCTCATGGCACAAGACATACAAGCATGGTGGTAGGCCTGAAGTTGTTGCTTATTTCAAGGCTTAATCGAAATCAGATGGACAAGGACTGTATAAGCATTAAACTCGAGAGGCAGCGCTGAGGGCGTGTCAAGCCATCTAGAACTTCAAATGCAGGCAGTATGATGCCGGAGAAGTGTTGTACTACAAGTGGGTTATGCCTGTCTTCCAGCTGCAACTTGACGTGCCGCACTCTGCATGTCTGGAATGTCCCACCCCAAAACTTTCCACGGCTGTGGTCAACTCCACGGCCGGTTACATTGTCTTATGCCGCTGAGCTTGTTGGGAATCAGAATGGCAATATCGTTCTCCACTCCATGCCTCTTGGCTTGGACGAAAAACCCGCATATTTTCATCCAAGAGGTGGTCAGATGGTCTGCGACACGCGGACTTGCTACACCAGGACTGCTGTCTTCCCCGGACTCCAGTCTTGGATGTTCCACTCCTCCCATTCTGCTGTGTTTAGGCATTGGCCTGCGGCCATGTATGCGATCATGAACCAAGAAAGACTCCTCAGTCCAGGATGTCTGAGATCCACTGAAATTCTTGTCAATGCATCTCTGAAAGGGTTCGCCCACGGGGTTCAAGGTCTATAAACACCCCCGACTGCCCCTCTTATCCATCGCCCCGCCTGTCCTTTGCTTTCTCAAGTTAACAGCAGCTTCATCAGTATTAATTGAGGGGCTTGCAGGTCAATATTAACCTTTCTTGGTACGAGCTTTCAACAAATCGCCATGCCTTCTCCCAAGGTAGACACGGAGTCTCCTGTGGCCGAGGATATCCACACGGAAGCCCGAACCTCTGGGAGCGATGGCCCTTTTGACAAGGGCGCGCGCCCCTCCAATGCGGCCCTTCTTCGGAACCCTCTGACCGGATTCACTCATGACGAGCTCATTAAAGATGTGGACAGCTTCACAGAGAAGTATGGGCTGACTGAGCATCGTGAAGACTTCCGAAAGGGTGCAATGATAGCTCAAGTTAGCAACCGTCCCGATGGGTTCGAAACAGTCACTTCTCTCACAGATGAGGAGAAGGAAGTGCTCCGAAAGGAGATAACTCATCGCTGGCATCAGCCTTTCATGCTTTACTTCCTATGCGCATTATGCGCAGGCTCTGCTATTGTGCAGGGCATGGATCAGACAGCCGTTAACGGTGCCCAAGTAAGTGTAGATTTCCTCGAGTGCACAGGTATTTCAAGCAAATGCTTCTGGGAGCTGCCATGGTGATATAATCACATCTTGGCCCCAATCGTCTCTTTGCTATTGGAGCGACTCAAGATGCCTATACGTTATGAAAAGACTCTCTCTGTAGCTTGATAGCTAACTAATAATCAGGAATTTTACTATCTTACGTTCGACATTACCGACGAACGTATGAAAGGCTTACTCAACGGCGGTACGTTCTATCTCAAAACCTTCACTCAACTAGCAAGAGCGGGAAGTTCTAACGGTACTCTTAGCTCCATATCTCTGCAGCGCACTCTTCGGCTGCTGGACTAGTCCATATCTCAACAAGTGGACGGGACGGCGTGGAACAATCTTCATTTCCTGCTTCTTTTCCGTTGCAACCGGCTTCTGGATGGCTGTCGCCGACACGTAAGTCTTCGTACCAACATAATCAACTGGACCTCTTCTTACCATCTATCGATAGCTGGTACAACTTGCTTCTCGCTCGCTTTGGCTTGGGTCTCGCAGTAGGCGCGAAGAGCAGCACTACGCCTGTGTATAGCGCAGAGAGTACGCCAAAAACCATTCGCGGCGCGTTGACTATGATGTGGCAGATGTGGACAGGTGCGTATACACATACGTTGCGAAAACCATATACGTATATTAATGAACGATAGCATTCGGAATCGCGCTGGGACTAATTGTCTCTGTCGCCTTCAGCAATACCGAGTTCCTTGGGGAAAACACGCAGTGGCGTTGGATGCTGGGTAGCACGTCGCTTCCTCCGTTGATCGTCATGATCCAAGTAAGATATCTACATTCTGTTTCACTCTTCGAAGCCTCCTGTTTGTCTTTCAAGCACAACCTCCTAACACTCATCAGGTCTACTTCTGTCCTGAAAGCCCACGTTGGTATATGGAGAAGGGCAAATACCAGAAAGCCTTTCGCTCCATTTCCAGACTTCGGAACCACCGTATCCAGGCAACCAGAGACATGTACTATGCGCACAAGCTTCTCGAGGTTGAAACGCAGGCTCGTAGCGGTCGAAACTGGAAGGAATTCTTCACCGTCAGGAGAAACAGACGAGCAGCGACGTTCTCGTACTTCGTTATGTTTATGCAACAATTTTGTGGAATAAATGTCGTGTGAGTAGCTATTCTTTCGTTTATAATACTCTCTTGTATCGTGCGAGGCATGATATCTTGTTGGGGGCAGCCATCGGAGCGAGAACGGCCGGGCCGGTCTCCGGCACGGCCCCGTTCGATGTCGAAAATGGACCCACTTCACTCCACAATCCGGCAATGGCACCGGGTCATGGAAGTCTTCTCTGGTGCCGGTAAAACAAGCAAGCTGACAAATATGGTAGGATGTATTATTCTACACAAATATTCCAAGACGGAGGTCAGTCTTCAACTCTTCGATCAGTGTTTTCCATTCAATTAACGCGAACAATAGGCTTTCCCAGGTCCGATGCGCTGCTCACGAGCATGGGAATGGGCCTTGTCAACTGGTTATTTGCGATACCCGCGTTCTACACCATCGACACCTTTGGAAGACGCAACTTACTGCTGGTCACGTTCCCACTGATGGCTATATCCCTAATCTTTACCGGTTTCAGTTTCTATATTGCAGAAGGTACGGCACGGCTTGCCTGCATCGCGACGGGAATTTACATTTTCGCGGCCGTCTACTCGCCCGGAGCGGGCCCCGTACCTTTCACGTACTGCGCTGAGGCTTTCCCGCTGCACATCCGCGACATCGGAATGAGCAGCGCCACGGCCGTCACCTGGGGATTCAATTTCATCATCAGCTTCTCCTGGCCTTCAATGTCTAAAGCGTTTACCCCGACCGGCGCCTTCCTTTGGTACGCCTGCTGGAACTTGTTCGGCCTCGTCGTCGCTTACTTCTTCCTTCCGGAGACGAAGAGCCTGACTCTCGAGGAGCTCGACAGCGTCTTCTCCGTCCGCAACCGCGACCACGCGAAGTATTACATGTCCAAGGCACCCTGGTATGCAAACAAGTATCTTTTACGCCGAGACGTAGACCCCTTCCCGGCTCTATACGAGACGGAAGACAAGGAAAACCACTATGATGGGCAACAAAAGGTCACGACTCAACACAGCGAGGGTGCACTGGTTCAAGACGCGTCTAACGAGAAGTGAAGTTGCTCCGTCTATTAGCATGCAACATGGACGGGGCTAAGTGATGTGATGAGTTTCTGGTAGCAAAGCCCGATACCCGCCGTGGTCATGAACTCCAGTCCGGAAGCTAAATGGGCTCGACGTTGGATGTTCAGGACACTAAAGTGCTTTTTTTCTATCTATATATGTATTTATGAGATCAACAAAGACTTGATAATACTACAATCATTACATCCAGAGAATCATGCAATCATTGAAAGGTATCGACTCAACGCTGGGCTCCTGAGTTATAGCAGGAAGAGGGACCGAAAGGAGAGTACCAAGGGGAAACAGAAGAAGCAGAACTAAAGATGTGAATAGTACAACAAGATGATGCATCGAGCCCACGACAGGAAATTGCCGAAAAAGCAACCAAGAAGGCTACAAGGTCGCACAAGCTAAAAAGAAGAAGGCTCAGGTGGGACGATCGGGCCGGGGCAGAAACCCATCCGACAAAGTCGACATCCCGAGTCCCCGGAACTGGCGCCCATCAATGTTGGGGTCATCTGAAAGCGATGAAACCCCATTAAATTGTTAGGGATCGTTCGATCATCAATGCCGTTGTTGCTTCCTTCCCTCCACCCCTAACCGGAGACAAGGAACCACCATGTTCACCCCGCAAAAAATAGTTGGATCTTTCCTTCTCTCAAACGAACCGCTGCACGGTGCGCGCTTCTCCACTCCCAAACGAAAAAGCATCATGCGGATGCGGGTACATGTGCGTGCCTGTCAAGCTGTCAGATCCAGCGGGGGAGAGAGCACGCACAGCCCAGATCCACAGAAAGGACAATGGCAAAATCTCCAGATCCGCCTCCCAACCAAACTCATTAGTGCCTGCACCAAACCAGCTCTAGTGACCCTCCCCCCCCCACGATTTCCCCCGCGTTTCGGGGGAAGGGATGTTTAGCGCCAAGGAACAAGCATAACCCACTGTCGCGAACGGGACGACGCCCGCTATCAAAAGGCAACGAGCACCGGGCCCAGCCTCCGTGGTAGTGTACGTAGTATACATATACATGGTAGCGCCAATTCCCTGGACGACCGGATTAAGACTGCGGGTGGCGTAGTTCTTGGCGCTATGATCAGGTGACAGACCGTAGCTCCCAGTTGATAAACGTTAGAAACCAGACTATGAAAGTGCATATCGGGCCGTATCCCTGTAGTGTCTAAGCCGAGGCCTCGTTGCCATCTCGCTAACCACCAAGTGGCTGACCATCTACAACCTTCTCTCAAAAGAACTTTATGCATTCGGTAATTTAATTCGGAAACCATCTAGTGAAATAACATCAAGCCAATCTAGCTGTCTTCATTAAAGGAATGCGATCTTATAGTTTCATATAGCGTCACAAGGTTGCCAATGACAAGCGCGCGGAAATCATGAGGTAAATATTGACGTGGATTATTCCTTTATCTCCAAATAAAATTCTATAGGGCCGCCGGCTATGTTCAGTCTTTCCCTACTATCGATATTCTTTTCTTCGTGCCGTAGCAGAATTTTCATCCGGCGCATCTCCAATTCTCTTCCGAATAGATGAGAATCTAACCAAAAACGCAATTACTGCACATTAAGTCGTAATTAAAGCAAACCCGCTTAAACAGTATAACGGAAGAAGGTGGCGTTGTCACCCTTGTGACGCTCAGCCGCCTTCTCCTCGGCAGTGTATTGGCTGGGGTCCTTGTACTCGCGGTCACGGCGAGCGTTCTCGCGGCGCAGGTAGATAGTCATAAAGATCGAGAGGAACATAGACATAGTCAAAGTGGAAAGAAGAGTGCCGTGGCCTGGGTAGTAGTGAGGCTTGTCCTTAGCCTGGTAAAGGAAACCAGCAATGGCACCACCGAGGTTACCGAAGCCTAGTGTCTGTCAGTATCCTATGTTTATCAACAATCTGAGTAGATATTCACTTACCGACATGCATAGCAATACCGACACCTCTCTTGACGGAGCCTCCGATGTTGTTGCCGTTCCAGGCGACACCCTGAGGAACGTTGGGGTAAATGCCAGAGGCGGCGAAGAAGCAGCCAGCATACTTGACACCGTTGCTCTCAGATGAAAGAAGCATGATGAAGCCAGCGATACTGTAAATTTTACGTTAGGTCTTGAGTGAGAGACTTTGAAGACTCGGGCACCACTTACGCAACAGCGCAAAAGAAGATCATGTAAATACCACGCTGGCGCTGACGGTCGGCCAACCAACCTCCGCTGATGCAGCAGACGCAAGCAACAACGTACGGTGGCACGGTCATAAGCTGGGCGGTGTTGTTGGTGTATCCCAAGCCGCTGACAATGGTGGGGAGGAAGAGCGAGTAGGAGTAGAGGGGAGTGTAGATTCCGATGGTGATCACCTGCAAACGGTTAGTGGACAAATCCAGCAAAACTCAGGTGTTAGTAGCAACGGTGCAACTCACCATGTGGACCCAGATCTTCCAGTCCTTAAGGGCATCCCAGAAGTAAACCATGTCGAACTCATCAGCAAGGGCAGATCGGTCCTGCTCGAGGCGGCGGGTGACTTCCTCCTTCTCGGCAACAGTGAGGAACTTTGCAGTGGCCGGATAGTCGTTCATGATGAAAAAGGCAGCGATAGCTATAGGAGAGGCGACGTTAGCCATCAAATCATCAGGATGGGTTAATATAAACTGTGAACTTACCAACAGCAAGGGTGATAATACCCTCGAGGATGAAAATCCAGGCCCAGCCAGGCTTGCCTCCAACTCCCTTCATCTCAACAATACCACGAGCCAGGAGACCTCCGAAGGCGCCAGCAGCGGTGGCAGCAGAGAAGAAGATGGCCATGCGGAGACCACATTCGTGACGTCGGTACCACATCGTGATGCTGATAGGCGTGGGGTTAGATTATGCCAAAATAGGGCGTAACAGAGCACTCACTAATACGTAATTCCGGGAAAGAGACCACCCTCGGCAAGACCGAGAGCCATGCGCGCAGCCAAAAGTCCAGGATAGTTGTGAACCAGACCCATCAGAGTGCAGCAAATACCCCAGGCGATCATGATGGAAGGAATCCAGATGGAGGGGCGGAAGCGCTTCATAGCCAAGTTAGAGGGGATCTCGGCGGCGACATACCAGGGGAAGAAGACAGACAAAGCAACGTTGTAGTCAAGACCCTTCATGCCGAGATCCGCCTCGAGGCCAGCGAGACGAGCATTGCCAATGTTGGTACGATCCAAGAAGGACAGCAGGTAGAGCAGGGCAAGGAAGGGAATGAGGGTCCAGTCGATCTTGCGCAGCAGCCTCTTGGTGGCGGCTTGATCAAACCCGCTTCTCTCAGGGTCACTGGCGTACTCGACCTCAATGGAGGGCTCAAGGTTGCCTTGAGCCTTAACATCCTTTTCTGAAGACGACATGTTGAAGGTTCGACACGAATCGGTCAAGGATGTGTTAATATTGGATGTGGTTGTCAATTGAGGAATTCGACGAGCAGAAAGTTAGGGATTCGAGGGAGATAAAGGTTCGAAGCTTCGGCAAAGGGGGGAATTCGAAGGGTTTGAGACAGCTCGCACTAAATGCCAAGCTGTGTCTCGGAAGAGTATGCGAGATGTGATTCGGGGTCCAATTAAGAAGTCCCGAGGTCGCAGAAGACGAAAATGCAGCTGAAGAGAACTGCTGCGGGTGTCCGAAAATCTGGGGGCGAGATTGGGTAAGTTGAGGTGGTGATATTGTTGAGAGGCTCGGGTGCCGTGGAGATGATGGCGGTCCAAGGCAATATAAGATGAAAACAAGGCCCGAGACTTATCGTTCTCTCCTTGTCTCACTCGACTTGGATTGCGAGAGCAAGGGCAGCAGAGAGATTAGTCGCGAGGAGGTGCAAGGGCGCCGTGAAGGAGAAGAAAAGGAAAAGCAAGAGGGAAGAGTTGTGAGGGTTTGATGGAGAGCCCCGACAATGCTGCCCTCTTTATAATATTTCCATGAGCAGCGGCAGAAATGAGGAGTGATGGGCACTTTAGCGTGCAACAAGGAGCTTTCCATCTACCCATCTTGCCTAAACTCTTGGCAATCTGTGTAAAGCCATGGCTACCAGAATGTTGAAAAAAAAAAAAAAAAAAAAAGAATACAACAATAAAATAATAATAATAATATTAGTCCGGATGTCTCGCCGGGCTAGCAGGCCTACCTGATCCAGGCTCGACTCGAGAGACCAGGATCTGTATCTGCGGCAAGGTCAGGCAAGGCAAGGTACCTTTGTACATGCAACTCAACGCTACCTCAACCCCCAAGACTTCGAACTAAGGCGCTGCAACTCTGCCGCTTCTAAGGATCTGAATCCTGTCAGCTTATCCCCTTTTGGCTCAGGACCAGCCGCAACTTGGCAGGCCATAGGCTGCCCGGTACCGCAACCCTTCTGTACCCTAGGCCTATCTTGCGTTAGTGCAGCTGAGACAGTTACGCCGTCAAGACCATGTATCCCTAGCTTTGCCGCAAATGTAGAGGATACGACGCGACGTGTCCCACCAACGTAGATATGCAGTGAGTGGTGGGTATTTGAGATAATCATAGATGCGCCGTAGATATCTAAGGAATCATCGCGGGACACGACCGTTTCCCCATCCGCTGTCCAACTACCAAAATGAATCCACTTGACCTGCGCCATCCTCTTTTACTGGCCTTTCCCACTCAACTAATCGATGTAGGTCTCTGGCCTAAAGGAAAGAAGGACTTGCCACGCAATCGAGTCTAAACAAACCAACGGCCGCATCGTCGCCATCCGTCCAATGTCTCCACCCCCATCCAGCCATCCAGACTCCGCTCCTAGCTATTTCCCAACTTGTCAGGCCAACAGCCATAGGCCACTCTCTCCCTCCGCATCCAATCTTTCCCCCGCAGAATCAATCTCGTTCATCCGCCCGTCCTTAACCTCCTACCCCGTGAAAGCGCAGTTGCCAAGACCTTGAAGCTGGGGTCTCCTAGCCTCAACCATGCATCTGCTCCGGGTGAGTGGACATAGCCCTCGCTTTTGCCTCCAGTTTTGAAATGAGCAATGAAAGCATGTATATGCTGGCTAATGTTGCAGTTTTTAAGTGTTTGTAGTGTATTTGCCACGGCCAAATGTATCGCACTGCGCCCGTGTGGGCGATACGGACATCATGCCAGGGTCCATGACTTGCGTGCTAGACGGTAAACATGACCACATAATGGCATTTTCACGCTCTCGACACCTTTGACTACCAAGTAGTAATCCACATCCATCTGCACCTCGCTCTTTCGCGACCAGGGGCTTGGGGCAACGGCAGAACACGACTGGTTAGGGAATGCGGCCGCCTAGGCCGCAGGGTAACCTCGACCTGCGCGCCTTTGCTGATCCGAAAAAGCCAGCATCGCACGGCCTCATGAACCACAGTTCTGGTTGAGACATAACAAGAGAACTCCGAAATATTGAAGGTAAGACATTGGTACCCAAGAGACATGAACATGCAAGGTGTCACGGGAAGTACAAGCAATCGGACTCTCCACTCCGCAAGCCAAGGCTTTGCAGTGACGCTTGATTAGTGCTCACGGTCTTATCAATGGCGATGTAACCGATGATAACGATGACTTTTACATGTATGTGACGGCATTCTTTTGATATCCGGATTTCGAGGACCCTTTGGAACTCGATCTTCGAGAAGACGCTTCTCGTTCCTGTGCCACGATATGCCATGACACGGCAGAACATGGGATGCCGCAGCCAAGAGAATCAATGTCATGGTGCCATGTGCCTTTCCGCCGAGATGGGAGAGATGTTTCCCCTCGTCCTCCAAGCCACAAAAACACCAGGAGTCACACAGACGCTGGGAGGCCTTCTTTGGAGATGGGAGGCATGCTGGGTGGTTCTTGGCTCACCTGGCGGCCACGTGTACGGGAGGGCTAGAGAAGATTAGCGCCGGTCGAATGGAATATTTTCCCCAATAGGTAGTTTTGGCAAGACTCGAAAAAAAGTATGACAAGAGATTTGGGGGTTACGAGATGGCAGGGAGACCGGCGAGAAGAAGGGGGGGCGAAGCTTCTGGTGAGGGGGAGGATGAGCGCCACGAGGAATGAAGCCAGCGAATGCAGTCAAGACGGGAGGCACAAGATGAGCCGGGATGGGCTAAAATGGTATGGGAAAGGGAGGGGGGCGATTCGACGGTAGGCGACGAAGAGGTCCTTGGGATTCTAAAGCTTGAAGAAGCTTGAGAAGCTTGAGAACAGGCGAGGGGTTAGTCTCTGAAAGCAAACAAGGCTAGGATTAAGGGGACAAGACGAGACGGTGATGAAGACCAAGACAAATGGACAGAAGACGAAGGCAAAGGCAAAGGGAAGAAGCTACAGACTTGGACGAGGACGTTTTTGGTGTTGTCTTGGCTGACAAGGACCCCGGACGAGACGAACCTAATGAGGCAGAACGACCGAATTTCCGACAGCTTGGCGCGCGCTAGTCTGCTCCGCCACTGTTCCCCGCTGACTCCAGCCCAAGCAGGGCAGGCACATGTTTTGACAAGACACGGGGTACGTCTGCAATATACTTGCTGAGAAAGATAGGCAGAGGGGACACACACACATAAACACAACCAAACGTCCCCTTTTGTCAAGGATCTGGGAGGGAAGCCTTGGGCCAGAGCTGATAATGACGGGGAGGGGGGCAATTGGTCGCTGGATGTGACGACAGCATCCCTTAGACGAGCTGGCTGATCAGCAAATGGTACAGCAAACCTATTGGACGGCAAGAATGGTCGATCAGATAGGCACTCGGGTCAGGAACAACGTGGCTGATACGGATACAGATATCAGCCGCGAATGTATCCGTACCAATGCGGGACAAGGTCAGGTAGGTGCATGATTCAAGGTTAAAGGGTAGTTCAGACTCCCGTGAGAGAGCTTCCTTCGGCCCTAGCTCCCGCCAGATTGGTTGGTGATATGGAGGGTGGCGACAAGGCATCAAATCAAACTGAAATAACCCCCAAGAAAAGAATCTCGCGTCAGCGAAGGGAAATAAATAGTGCCCACGACGTACGTAGTACTACGTAGGAGTGAGATAAAACATCCACTGCAAGAGACGTAGGCGGTACGTATACAACAAGTACACTGAACGCTACATAGTAGGCATTTCCTTTACCCCATGATTTTGCTCTAGCAGGTGGACAGGCCTGCCCCGCCAGATTAGGTTTAAGTTTAGGCAGGTTGGGGAAGAACGTCGGTCAACCCACAAACATCAATTGAATAGTACTCTGTTTGGTCCGTGTGTGGATTTGCTGGCGGGTAATTAACTCCACCTAGCCCCATCGCAGTGGGACTGTCAGCGGCTGGCTCGTCCATTGAGGTCACCAGAAACAAAGATTAGGGTATGTGGGATAAAGTTCGGCCGTTTGTTGCTGGCAGCTGCCGTCTTTTTTCAGAGAACGAACCTTAATTAGAGGAAGGTGGGAAGCAGGAGGGAGGGGAAGAAGGGCAAGCAAGTAAAATGAGGATTTGTTTGATGAGCTTCTACTCCAAGCACGACAAACGTGTGTAAATAGTAATACGATAGTTGAGACAAAAACAATGTTTGCAATACTTTGTACAATTTAGCTTTCTTTCTTTTTTTTTCTTGTCTCACCATTCCTTTTCTTTATTTTGGTCACAGCTCGCTATTTTCTTTGATGTCGCCTTGCCTGGCTCCTTCCCGACCTTACCTTCCTTGGCCCCCTTCCCCCCCTTCTTTCCTCCCCCCCTGTCGCATCCTACCCACGTTGCTTCTCTGGGAAGTATTTTCAACCACTTCCCGTGCCTCACCCAAGACGAAATGCCCTAACGAATGGCACTGTTGGACGACACCGCACCACATGCACCATCTCACCGTTACCATGCCTCCCTTACAAGTAGCCTCGACAGGCTCAGGATCTTGCCGGCTACTTGGTTGCTGACGAAATACAGATCAGAAAATGATGAGTACGACGCTGACGGATGACATGCACCCTTTGGTTGTTCTTACAGTTGGCTCCATATTTTGGGATGCTTGGTCTACTCAACCAACCATGGACATGCACCCCTGCCCCTACCCTGCCTCTGCCTTGGGCCAGGATATGCAGAAGGACGCGTTGTGTTCCGACCAGGGGGTGAAAGGGTTGGCCCCTTTTTTAGGCGAACGTCTAGACTTTCAGACAGCATTCTACGTACCAAACCCACGACTGCCCCAACTCAACGACGACAAATCATTCTTGGCCATTACTTGGCACCGCACAACGTCTTCTCCCCCGGGGCTCCGAAGGTGCTCACACACACTGCGGACCCTGTGCAGTGCCCTCCTAATATTCCATCTACACCTCTACGAAGTAAACTCCGTCTTTCTGTGGTGCCTTCCCCGCAGTCTTTCTGACTACTTGTCATCATTAATACGGATGGGGTCTCACGGTATATGGATAAGCCAAACGGGACTGGGACATATCCTCCGCTCACGCACATCATTACGGCATTGACTTCTTTCCCCCGCGAGCCAAGAAAACTAGTTGTCAGGCTGCCGTCCTCTATGGCCCGTCCTCCTTTGTGTTGCTCCTCACCTGCTCTGTTCTACTCGCTGTAACCCTTACGAAAACAGAATGCTTTCCCGACTCCTGACACCAACACCGGTGTATAGGCCATTGTCTTGTTTTCCTTGGTGCACCCTTGGGATTTTCAGGTCCCTCACCGCAGCATTACATGCCAGGGTTGCGTCCTGCGTATTTCTCAGTCAAGTTTGCCATTTAAACAGAGTCCTCATCTCGGCCAAAGAGTCCTGACTCGTTCCCAGGCCCGATGATCAAGGGCAATGTACTAATGTCCAACACCACCAGTCTCTTGCCGTTAGCTTCTCGTCCCTTATTAGCGCGACGGTCAAGCCCGGACTTTACCCCAAGCAGGCAACCTAAACGGGTTGGTTCATGGAACAAGGTCTGGGGAGGGGCGCCAAATTCTCCTTGTAGTGACCGTCGCTTCATTCTCGATCCAGTGCCTCCGTCGGTCGAATGGCTGTCTGGGCGCCCAGACACCTGCAAAAGCCTCATCGTTGTTCGCGCGGGGGCAAGAAGCAACGCGAGGCTTCCTTGAGAAGATGGTTCCTTCATCACCGACAGCAGGCCCACGATGGCTTGCGAATGTACCGCGCAGTTTGTGGCATGCATACCTACCTCCCTTGCCCCAACCCCCTGAGACACGGTATCAAGTGGTGATGATTACCTGCTTATCGAAGGGTGCCGATCTTCTCTTGGCCTTTGAATCCATTGGCAGGGCCCTTAAAGGTGGTCCCCTTCGGGCTGAGGATCGAGGCCCTTTTGTGAGTCGTCGAAATGCGGTGCGGTCTATGAAGAATCATGGGGAAATGATGCCTCACTCAGCAAACACACACACCCCTTTCGAAAGTCCAAGCCACTTGCCCATCAAAAAAAAAAAAAAAAAAAAAAAAAAAAAGATGTCTTCGGGCCAAAGATGAACCTCTCTCGGATTCCCCATCTCTATCTTTGCGCGCAAATACCTGGAGACTCGTCAATATTGCCGTCGAGACGAGCTGGCACAAATAGCGGAACACCTGCACTTTGTAGAGAACTACGCGATCAGAATCCATGCCCTATGCGGTCAGACATTCAGATTCCTTACACCCAAGTGGCGCACGTACTTCCTCGCTTCCAGCCGTGAGAATCTCCCGAGAAGAGGAAGGAGCAAGTTGTTCTAGACTTCTTCGTATCCTCGACAATGTTGGGTCGCGAAATTTGCAGTTTTGGACGACGGGTTGGAACGCTTTTGGAATTTCTTCCGTGCGCGAGATATCTTGGGCAGATCAGGGGTCGGTTACAAGCACAGCTAAGCAATCGCCTAGGATACAACGCATGCGACAGCTCATGCGTAATCTCAATTGCACCAATTGTTTTGGTAGTCCGAGACCGGTAGTGTGGGGGAGGATTCGGAATCCGTTCCCCGGTCTCTTGTTACTCCCTCGTCTCATACTCCCCTGGTCTGCCGCCTCACCGAGCTCACCGGCCACCGGGTCAGTTGAGTTAGATAAAGAGTTTCTGTGCCAGTTGAATAAAGGGTTCGTTCCCTGGCAGCTCTGCAACAGGCAACCCTTGAACCTGGGAATGTAACGCTTGCCTCTGTGCAGTTTGGCGCCTAATGGTAGTCCTGCAATAACCCGTACTAGGCGAACCGCGTATCGGCCCCGACCTCGCCGCCGGCTAATTCCACCTCGGACAGGAGATCGGCCACCGCACCATTCATGGCTCAACGCCTCCCGAGACTGGGCTTCTGCACGTATTTCATGCCGTTGCTCTGTTGGCTGACGAGATGAAGTTGTACTGGGAGAGATTCTTGTCGGATACGACGTGCCGCCGAGCCCCTTGCTGCCAGGGGTAATGTTTTCTTTCTCAGCTCTCACACAGCACATGCGTTTGAGACTCACTTCCATCCGGTCCCCCAAGTGAAAATCTTTTTCAGCTGCCTTAATGGGATGCGGCTAAAAACAGAAAAAAGCCATGAATTGCGCCTTGGTGGTAATTATTGAAGTTATTACGGCCGTTCCGATCCGGTTCCTGGGACACGGGTGGCTGCGGCTCAGGCGGATTTCCAAGCATACCCAACCTATATCGTATGGGTAAGGTACGACTAAGGGAGGAGGACTAAGAACATAAACGTCGTGTTGTGCGAGAAGCCATCGAGGAAAGTATACTGTGTCCGGGCCATACGTAGCAACTTGAATGAAGAGAATATTGAGCCATGCACAACCGAATCATAAGCCTGAGCCATCCTCTCTCTGTTGAGGCGAGACAACGATTGATTCTTTGCATAAAATGCCGGCGTGTGGCAACAAACTGATACCCTGAACATTCTAGACCCCGTGTCTTGATACCTTCATTCACATCCGCAGGGCACCTTGTCCATAGCGACCAACCGTCTCATAGCCTAAAGAAGCATTGCCGCCATGTCGTCGACGTACTCGCGACATCCACATACCCTTTTCGTCCTCTTCATCCTTGTTCTCCCCCCCCCCTTCAGCCACTCAACTAATCCTCGCCGTCTTTGTCCAAAGTAACAGCCTTATTCTCCCTATTGTTCTTATTGCCGTTCCCCTTTCCTTTGTCTTCTTCGGTCTCATGTTTGCACCCTGTCTTATTCGGCCTCTTCTAACCCTTACGATTGCAAATATCGCGTGTATCAGGTGGGGCGTAAGGTTCGCATGGGAGGGCCCCAACAAACTCCGAATACTCTTCCCCCCTAGGTTCAGGACGATGACATTCCGACTTCCCAATACATACAACGTGCATCAAAGTGTCTCTTTGGTCCACTTCACGGCCATTCGATTGAAATTAGCAACTGCCTTGAAGGCGTAAATGCCTGGCAAAGAAACTAGCAAAACACATCTCTATCTGTACATATGCGCACTTTTTACTATTTTACCTTCTAGCCATGCAAACAAGTACTCCTATGCACCCAAACCCTACCCACATTATCATGATATCAAGCAGCCATTCTGGGTCTAGCACCGGCCGCACACATACGCTCCAACACACCATCCAAGGCTCACAGTGCCTCGACAGCTTTAAGCAAGACCTCGACACCCCTTTTGCCGACTTCATCACCGCCGTTGAGTAACGATGCCACGTCGCTAAGCATACCCAGAGGGATGTAGCAACCTGATCTGGCCTTTTCCAGGCTCTCCTTAAGCCTGCTAGTATGCTCCCACTCTTTAGCTGCAACCTCGGCTCTCTCAATAACACGATTAGAGATGCCACACATGGCTGCACAGTGCATTCCAAAACTGCCCTCCGCGATACCATCCTCCAACTTGTACAGAAATGTGACGCGACGCTGTTCTTCATCAACATGGATCTGCATGCGGCGTGGTCTGATTTCAGGGTGATTCTCGAATTCCGTGGCGAGAGAATGGTAGTGAGTTGCGAAAAAGCCCATGCAGCCTACATGTGTGGCTACATGGTGCAGAACAGCTTGCGCAACAGCTACTCCGTCGTAAGAGCTGGTACCACGTCCAAGCTCGTCCAAGATAACTAGAGATCGTGGAGTGGCTTCCGACAGAATCTTTTTCGTCTCCGACAGCTCGACAAAGAAAGTCGACTGTGAAGCAAAAATGTTGTCGTTTGCACCCAACCGTGACATGATACGGTCAACTGGAGTAAGCCTTGCGGACAAGGCGGGAACATAACATCCAATTTGTGCCATGATAACTGCAATACAAGACTAGGTGACATGGTTAGCGTGTGGACTATTTAGAACAGACTATTCTTACCATTCGTAGTACAGTTGACTTGCCAGCAGCGTTCGCACCGGTCAGCAGGTTGATGTTGGCGGTTTGACCTCCCAGCTTGACATCATTGGGGATGAAGTCGGCCACTGTGTCTAGCATGCAAGGGTGGCGAAGTTCCTCGAATTCAACAACGCTCCTCTCTTGGTCGACAAACTCCGGCCGGCAACTAGGTTCACCTAGCGACGCTGATGCCCGAGCAAGACTGATGAGACAGTCAAGCTGAGCTATGATTCGGATCGACTGGGCCCAAGTCTCATAGTCAGCGTCGAAACGCCGGAAGAAGCGTACAGCAACTTCTTTAACAATCTGAGAATGAGTCTCCTCTGCCTCTTGAAGTTCTCGAACCAAATCCGTGAGCTCGTGAAAGTAGTAACGCTTGACGCTCGCGGTTGCTGACATTTGGCGCCAATTGTTCGGCACCTTGACCGCTTTGGGAACCTCAATTTGGTACACCTCCTTGCCAATATCAGTAAACTTAATGGCCTTGCACTTCAGTTCTGACTTTTTGCTCCCTAGAAGCGATTGCAGCTCCTGTTTGATCTCTTCGATACGGTCCTGGCTGTTGTCGAAATCCTCCTCAATGCCGCGCTCAGGAATGAGCAACCGTTCATCTCTGGCCTTCTTTCGATCGAACGCCGTCTTCCAGTAGGATAGAGGTTCGCTCAGGTTAGGCATCGAAGAGAGAAGCCGGTCGACGAGGCCGTTACCTCCACCAAAGGCACCCAACAGTCCCATAGTGTACTCGATCTGTTCGAACCCTTCCAGTACGCGCACGAAGTCCTCTGGCTTGCACAGTGTGGCGTGAATCCTCGAAATCAGGCGTTCCAAGTCTGGCATCTTGGTCATCTGTGACGAAAACTGCTCTCGTACACCTCGGTCAGAGTTGAGCATGTCGACAGCATCAAGCCGCTCATTAATCCGCTGGATATCACAAAGTGGATGGCACACCCACTGGCGGAACAGACGTTTGCCGAATGGTGTGACACATCGATTCAGTAATGTGAAGAGGGTGCCCTCATGCCCGCCATTCACAGTGTTGGAGAAAATCTCCAGGTTGATCAATGTCTGGCCATCCAAGATGAGCGTGCCGTTGCGGCGAATAGGGGTATACCACTCAAAATTGCCCTGCGACAGCAGGCTTCCTTCAAGCTTTAAAAACTTGAGATAATGAATCAAGCCACCAAGAGCGGACATGAGCAGATCTTTGCCTTGGGCTTGCGCCAGAGTCTCCGGCAAAACCTCGTCATCGTCGTCTTCCTTTGAAAAGTATCCACTGCTTGTGATTTCTCGGCGGCTCATGTCGGCATCCAAAAACTCAGTGCCTGGCTTGAGATAGTTCCAAATGGTCATCGGAGATGTGTTATTCTTGAGAATTCGAATAGCCTTGGTCGAAAGCCGAGACTTTTCCAGGATGAGCTCTCTAGGACTGGTCTGGGCAACGAAAGTCTCGAACTTTGTCAGGTCGGCATCATCTTCAAATTCTGAAATGAAGAACTGTCCAGTTGCACAGTCCACAAACGTGATTCCAAACGCAGGGTTGCCGTCGATGACTGACTCCTTGATAGAAGCGCAGTACGTCGCCAGATCATCCTGCAACATACTTCCGTCTACAAGAGTACCTCCTGTCAGAATGCAAGCCAACTCACGGCGGATAATCTTGTCGGCCTTCTTTCCCTTAGCGGAGGAGTCATCTCTCTCCCTCATCTCTTTACCCAGAGCAGACTCCATTTGATCGACTCGGGCAACCTTGTAGCCTTTGGCGACGAATTGGTTGACCCACATGTCGAGAGAGCTCTCGGGAACACCGACCATGCGCATGTTGACACGATCAGTGAGCTTCAGATCAAAAAGCTGATGCCCGATGGTCGCATCGTTTTCGTAAAGCTCGTAGAACTTTCCCTTCTTGAAGAAGACGACAGTATCCCAGAGCTTCTGCTTTATCTCCCAGTATTGTTTCTCGAATGGTGAGAACTTGTTCCACGCTCCGGGAGGTATGTAGATGGAAGAAGGATCGTGTTCAGCATGACCGGGGGGGTTCCGGTTGATGTCCTGAATGTTGGCCAACCAAGGATAGCGGTCCTCGGGCTCTTTGGTGTGAGGCTTCTCCTTGCGATTAGAGACTGCTGGTCGGCGCATTGCGGGACTATTGGAGGTCCGAGGGCTACCGGAAGCAACATGGTTTGGATCATAGCGCCACTTCTGGGCCGTTGAAGTGGACGGTATTTCTTCCATAGTCTCGTCCTCTTCGTAATGCTCTTCTTCTTTGATAGGAGACGAGACCGTTGTTTTCTTTCGTGATTGGGTCGTCTTGGTAGTGTCACGGCGCTTCCTCTTTTTGGAGCGGGATGGACCGTCTGACTCGTCAGATACGACGAAATCGGCCATTTCTGATGTTCAAGTCAACATATTGTAACCTCGTACCGGCGGCATGACCTTACCATCATCCTCATCGACTGCATCATTGCTCTCGGCGTCCTCATAGTCATCGCCATCGTCAACCGGTACAGCTGGTGTCTTAGTGCGGCTGCGCGAGCCTGCAGCTCGAATACGAACAAATGGGTCTTCGTCTTCGTCGTCGGATGGTTCTGCATAATTAACCGGCTTTCTCGACTAAAAAAGAGACAAGTCAGATTACAACTCATCAACGTGTGGTTAAAAGGAGCAGAAGAAACTCACCTTGCGCGTAGGGCTCGAGGATGCCAGAATTGGTCTGGTACTTGAGATCTGCAAATTTGCCATGTTTAGCTGGAGTAAACGGCAGTTTAAAGAAGTCATGAGCTACCTTGAGTCCTGTACTGCCTATGTTTTCCTGGGAGCTCGAAGGTTCCAGAGCATCGCTACTGGGTACTGGGGTAAAGCTCGGAGGTGGCTTAGACTTGGGGAGCGAGTTCGTTCGCGTCGACTCTTTCAAGCATGGGGACGAGTCGGGAGCCGGTGCAGCAGCCTTGGGGGTTGAACGAGAGACAGAACTAGCAGGCTTAGAAAAGAACTGCATGATGGTCTTTTGAGTACCCCCAGCTGAAGATGGCTGCCGCTTGAGCGAGGTGGGAGTTTTAGCCGGCGTGCGAGCGGCTGGGGAAGATTTGTCTCCCATGGCTGCGACGTCTCTCGAATCGGACTGTTATTCGTTTGGGAGAAGGACAAATAAAGGGAAGTCTTGCAAGAAAACAAATCAAGACGGCGACAAGTTTGATCTGTCCACCCTAGGGTTTGGCAGGTCAGCGGAAGAATAGTGGTGGAAGTGGGAGGCAAATTGACAAAACAAACAGACACCCGCTATTGAAACGGAGCGTTGGTGTCCTCCTGGTCAGAAGCTAAAAGAGGGACGAGGAAGAAGGCGGCAGTAGCTATGCGTAGGTGGGTGTATACCTTTTTCAGACTGGAGGCAGTCCTGGGGTTCGGCAGTGCTACAGGGAGGCGCGTCGGGAAAGATCGTGGAGTCGCGTAACCGCGTCGCCGCGTTCTGCGTTTAATTGAACAGCCAGTACCCCTTGTAAGTGTAGTGGGCGTGCCTCGCAGAGGCTCACATTTAACTCCTCAAAAGTGGGGGGAGAAGGACAAAAAAGAAAGCACAGGCCATTTTCTGTGGTTGGGTAATTGCTAGCACGCGCTGACTATCAATCACGGTGGTGGGCTCCCAATAGGTTCACGGGTACCCGTGCGTGTAAAATTTCACGGGTACCCGTGGAAATGACTAAGCAACTCTGATATAGGGCTCATGAGCCAATGAAAGGCACGGCCTGCATCAAACTTATCCGGAAAGTTTACGACTTTACTACGATACACTCTTCGGGCTTACTACCAGCGTATAACGCCTCCTGCTCTGCCTTATCTTGCTCGACTCGTTTCCAGACTTCGCTCATACCTCTCTCACTGTTTTTAAAGGGGTTTTGTCCATCTTCCGCAATAATCAGCTCATCGACCCGTTTGTGTTTAGCCCTATCCCAGTCCAGATAAGCCATCATCTCCTCCTTCGTCCAATCCCTTGACCCGTGTAAGGTAGTGTAGCGTCCTTTCATCTGCTTATAGTCAAGACACTACTTATAACACTTTTTGTCATAACGTAGCGGAAGTCCTATTACCCTTCGATACTCCTGGTTTGTTTTAACACTCCCACGAGGTTGAGCACCGTACCAGGCGCTTCTTGCTGCATAGTACCGTCCGTATATCGCCTAAGGTGAATCGTATCCTGGCAGCGAAGGTGAATGCGAATGCGCAAATAGTGATAATACCCGAGGTGGTGATATACTAGTCTCTACTACTATAGCAATAGTCGGTTAAACTAACTCTGGTACGTCCTGCACGGCGTTTGAAGGAGGTTCTTGTGTGTCACAGTTCTATGAACAGTCATCAGGGGCACGTGATATCTCACGTGCTGGCCGTACCCGTATAAGAGACGCCCTCGACAGCATCATCGTCAGTAGACCAACTCAATAGAAGACCAACTGCTTATACCTACGTTTATCAATTCATCGTTGTTTATTGCCTTGTGACCGTTTGTTTGACTTCTGCATCATTCTATTTACATCTCTGTTCTTATCACGGTTCCGACCTCTGCCTGTTGTAGCCACGTGCTAGCAGGAAGAACTGTGACAAGTGGTAGCACAACTTAATCTCGATCAATTTTTTCTCTCGATTCAACCGCGATACATCGCGGAGAATCTCGAGGGAAACACCCTACGAGCCTACTCGCTCAAAATCACAACCCATACCTCGACGTAGCCAACGTAGACTTACACGATGAGTTACGCAAATAACCCGAGGTTAAACAACGGTCATCGCGAGACAGCGAGACGTCTCCTACGATATTGGGAGACATATCCCGATGATCCCAAAACAACAAGAATTTCAGACTCCTTCCGAGCATATACGAGTGTTATAGCGTTCATCGCGTGGAATACGAATATCGGCCGAATCGACGTCAGATACGACGATAGAACCTGGACTCAGGCAACGCAACTCGAAGACAGCTGGAGGATAGAGAATTACGACTATAACGAGGCGGTAAATAGCATCGCCAGGGCGATTATCTACGCCCGAGAACTCCAGGACCTTCAAGGACAATTCGGAGAACCAAGCTCGGAAGAGTTAGACATCACGAAAGGCAAGCAACCCGTGAGAAACAACGAAACCACCGAACCAGGGCCAATTACGCCGCCAACACAGCTTCAACAGCAAGAGCAACAACCTCCTGGGGCACCACTCAAGCACGGCCAATACGAGGGGAATCACGAAGACCCCCAAAAGCCACAGTCAGCGGTATCGGATACAACTGCAAGCCAACCTCAACAAACTTTTCAGCAAGTAGGACCGTCAAATCAACAACAATATACGAAACCGCCGCAAGCCGAGGTTATTCCTCCAAAAACGGAGGCACGAGTCATGGGGACCCCATCGGAGGGAACGCAATTTATACCGAGCCAGGGATGGAATCCTCAACAGCAATATATGCCCCCCGGCACAGGAGGATACCTTCCCCCTCAGGGGCAGATGCCATACCCAATGGCAACGGGATTTCCATCCTTCCAGACTCCACCGCCCCCTCAAATGCAGCAGCAGTTCGAGGCAATGCTAATAAACGCGTTCGGAAGGCTGTTGGGCACGGCAACGCCGGGATCGGAACTACCGAACCCAGGGAGGAGATTCGCGGCCATAACGAACATTCAGCAACGATACGGAGTATTCTGGCCCGACGCCGACAGCAAGTACGGCAGGGAGCCCATATTCCACGACCGAGAGACACCATGCTACCGAGACGTAGACCTATGGCTCTCGGCGATCGAAGCCAAGATCGTTGATCCTCACGCCCGAGACGAGGTCTTCAGAGAATGGCAGAGCCTACTTAGAGGCAAAGCACTCAGCTGGTGGGAATATCACCTCGGGCCCGTGGAAAGGAACCAGTACAAGGCCCAGGGATGGTTCGGCCTGCAGAAGGGACTGAGAGCCCGCTTCGGGCCAACCCAGATAGAAGCAATCCAATGGGTAGTATCCAACAAGTTCACCGTAGAAAAGATCGGTAGCAACAAGGATATCCGATTATTCGCCCAAGACTGCTTCAAATATGGCAGAGCATGGTTGGGATCGTCAACGCCCCAGCAGCAACTACTCACGATATTCTACAACGCTCTGGACCCATCTCTGCAACGATTTCTCCACGAACCAACGCTTAATGATACGGTTGAGAGCTATCTCAGACTCGCCGAGGAAAAACGCGGAGTTATTCGAAGATACCTGCAGACCCCAATCGAGGTTCTTCACACAACCGCCCCAGACAGTGAGGATAACGCTCTATGGGGAGAACCACGCCCAGCCTGGAACAACAGGAACCAAGAGAAACGCGATTTTCCCCAGCTACAACGTGACCAGCCCCAATGGCAACAAAAGAAAACGCAACCTAACTGGAAACAACAAAACTGGAAAGACCGCAAACCCTGGAACGCACAGCAGAAGTTCCCGAACTCAAGGCGATTCGCCCGGTATAACCGTCCGGGTCAACCGCCTAACGACGCTAAGTTCGTGTGGGAAGACGAATCGGACGAGGACATGATCAATCACCTCGTCGATCACGGGTATATCCTCGAAGACGTCGTAGAAGTTCCAGCGGCACAACCACAAGAGGAAGAGGTAGCCCATACAGGATGGACTAGTGACGTTGCCTTCCGCGCCCACGAGGCGACCACTCCCAAGGCAGAGATCCCTCCCCCATCTCCTCAAATACAAGAGGAAGTAACGGTAGTCACGACGGCGTGTCAAACAGAGCCCCAGACGGAGCTGCCTAGCGACTTCGCTGGAGTAGCCGTGAAAAACCACGAAATCAGAGAGTTGCCGAAGTTAGCACCAGGCCAAATCATCGACGCTCAGACGAAACCGAATAAGCGTGGCATGCCCTCGAAAAGAACACACCTTCGACTCCACGTCAAAGCCGACGACAATAGCGAACCAGACGAGGTGTGTATCGACACAGGAGCCTCAACCATACTAGTTGAAAAGTCCTGGGTCACACGATTCGCCCGCAAATCGTCTTTTCGAGCGATCGAACCAAGGAAAATGAACGCCGTAGATTCCACCTTCCAGGTCACAGAAGAAGTAACATTTGACTTCTACGTCCCTGGTAAAATAGGCGAGACAGACGTGAACGCACACGTTATTGTCACAGCAGGGGTTGTCAACATGCTCGGAGCAAACCTATTGCTCGGCACCCCCTTCTGTGAGGAACACGGTCTCGTCGTAGACTTCAACAAGTCTGTTGTTAAGTTTCGATCCGTATTTAATATGGAGGCGCCCGTTGAGTATCGACGGCAGACGCCACCCGCCAGGCGCGTGGACAACGCCTACGCAGTAACAATTCCACGGAAGAGTCAAGTCTTCGTCCCGGGACGATACAGCCCTCTGCCAAGGGATAGTAACGACGGGAGCGAGACCTGGCACTTCCACCCAACACATGAGGCAGCGATCTACAGTACGGTAGATCTCGCGACCCCAGCGCTATTTCTCATCCATAATAAAGGAAATTCAGAAATGCGAATCCCCAAAGGCCACCGTATCGGTCACCTCACGAAACAACCACCAGGGGACACGAGTATCCTGCTCAGCGACCTCGAAGCTGAAAATAAGCAGGACAACGCAATATTCAACATAACTAACGAGGAAAGCACCCCAGAAGGAAGCACCAAACCATGGATAGACGAGATACCAGACTACGGAATCTCTAAACCAGACGACGTGCCAGTGATTCTCAGCAAGCACGGCGTCGAGATATGTGACTTCGACAAGGAATTCGCGCAACAACTGCGGAAAATCCTCGACAGGTACGATATCTATCACAACAAGGGTATCATACCACTCCCCGACGAGGAACGTATGCGAATCGACCTCGTCGACGGATGGCAGAACCAAAAAACCAACATAAAGGTTTATCCACTCGGTCTCGAAGACCTCGCGGTTTTAGACGAAACCTACGGCCAACTTCACACCGAGGGAAAGATGGATTGGGCTGACGGCAAGCCAATCCCGATTGCCTGTCCTCTTTTCATCGTATGGCGACAAACGGAGACCGCGAGAAAACCCAGAGTGGTCGCGGACTTACGCCCACTCAACCGTCTAGCGGTCCCAGACGTTTACCCCTTGCCAGACCAAGACGACATCATGAACGCGATTCGTGGCAAGAAAAGAATTACCCTCTTCGACGCCACCGGGTTCTTTCACCAGTTGCCTATCCACTCGAAGCACCGTAACAGGATGGCAGTGATAAGTCCCCGTGGTATCGAGATCTCGAACGTAGTGCTCATGGGATTCAAGAACTCGCCGGCTTACGCCCAACGATTCATGGATCGCATCTTCCAGGACCATAAACACTTCGTTCGCGCGTACATCGACGATATCGTGATCTTCAGCGATACCGACGAAAACCACCTTAAGCATGTTGAAACAGTCCTCAACATAATCAACAACAACAGGCTCAACATAGCAGCGAAAAAGTCATTCGCTGGTTTCCCTTCCGTGAAACTTCTCGGCCATATCGTGGACGGACAAGGGATACGCAGAACGGACGATCGAATCGCTGCATTTAAGAATCTCAGGTTCCCAAAAAACCTTAGCGATCTCGAGAAATACCTCGGAATGGCAGGATGGCTTCGAAAAGACATTCCATGGTACGACGTGATCGCAGCCCCCCTTAACGAAAGGAAAACCGAGCTAGCCGCGATCCTACGCAAGGAGGACCAGTTGCCAACAGGCCTCAATAGGGCTGTAAGAACTAAACGGTTCCAACGTACGACTTTCGAGCCAACGCTAGAAGAAACGGAAGCATGGGAAACGTTACAAAAGAATCTCTGCGACCAGGTCGTGAGATACCACCATAACCCAGAAAAACCCTTATTCTTTAAGATCGACGCTTGCAAGGGAGGATTCGGGCTTATGGTGTTCCAGATGGATATTACCTGGGACGGCGTAGGAATTCCCGGAAAAGACATCCCACAAAAGCATATCCAACCAGTGCTGTTTCTCTCAAAAGTAACATCCCCAACAGAGAAGCGATACTTCGCGACCGAGGCGGAGGTAGCAGCAGTGGTGTGGGCAGTAAGGAAACTTAGGAAACTGGTGCAATCAAACAGGAACCCAGTACAGATCCTTACGGACCACGCAGCCACAAAGGGAATTCTCACCCACACGTCGTTGAGAACGATGGATCTCAACAAAGCAAACCTTCGGTTGGCGAGTGCCGCCAACTACCTCTCTCAATTCAACCTCAACGTCACCCACGTCCCAGGGAAACTCAACGTTGTACCCGACGCTCTCTCGCGTCTACCGTTGCTGGTGGCAACAGGTAGAGCAGACCCGTTCGAAGAAAGCGACGTACTCGCAGATATTCACGACGATGAGAATATCGCAGCTTTCAACTCAGAGGACGACGAACGGTTGGGAGAACCAGGAGGGTTCACGATTGGGATAGGCGAAGACTTCGCCAAAACCATCGTTGAAAATTACGAAGCCGACCCAAAGTACGGAAAACTGATCCAGCAACTCAAGAGACAACAAGAGAGTGGCGATGAGTGGTGGTCACCTAAGGAGGCAGACGACGAGGAAAATCGTGCTCGGAACGAGAGGCGCACGCCGATTCGTCGTCGAATCTCCCCGTGGCAACTATCAGAGACAGGCTTCCTATTCCACCGTGCGTATGATGGGACAAAAAGGCTGTGTATCCCACGCAAAGCCGTCGTGGAAGTTCTCAGCCTTGCCCACGATCAAAAGCACCATTTCGGCGTAGACCGCATGCTAGCAGAGCTAGCCAGCTTCCAGATACGAAACAAGCGATCGGTAGTAAAGCGATATATCGCCTACTGCCCGAGATGTAAGGAAAACCAAGTCGACCGGCAAAGACCACCAGGCACCCTGCAGCCGATTCCAGTCGTGGGAATCCCCTTCGATACCGTAACAATCGACTTCGTTACCGATTTACCGAAAGTAGAAGCACGAGGGAGTCCGTGGGCACTACCTGGATTCGAGTGGTTTGATACGCTTGCGCCCACAACGGACAAATTCTCGAAGAAAGTTATACTTCTACCAGGCCACACCACGTACGGAGCCAAGGAGTGGGCAATAGTCCTTATTAGGGCCTTCCAACTGGCTGACTGGGGACTTCCACGTCGTATCATCAGCGACAGAGACCCCAAGTTCATCTCAGCCGTCTGGACCGCGATATTCCGCACTCTCGGAGTGAAACTGCTCTTGTCGACAGCCTACCACCCACAGACTGACGGCCAGAGCGAGAGAACAAACCAAACAGCGGAAATTGCAATCCGATTCCAACTTTCAGAGTACCCGGAAACCCCATGGCCAGAGGTTCTCCCAGCGCTGCAACACAACCTCAACAACTCGTACACCGCAACGATCGGGAGATCTCCCAATGAGGTCGTATACGGATTCAAGCCTCGAAGCACTCTCGACGTCATCGCGGAAAAAGACGCTCCAACCGAGTCTATCGACGTCATAAGAAAGATATACCAGGACGAGGCAGCGGCTTTGATCGATATAGCGAACTCGCTGAGAAAGGAACGCTACGACAAAAAGCACTCAGACGTCAGATTCTCCGTTGGCGACGAGGTTTGGATAAGACTAGGGAAGGGCTTCCACTTACCTGGCCAACGCCATAACAAGTGGACGTCACGACGTATGGGCCCCTTTCGAATCGTTCGAATTGTGAGCCCAACAGCTTACGAAGTCGACCTCCCGGCCCATTGGCGAATTTTTCCAATCCTATCGGTAGCGCAGCTATACAAGCCAGCCCAGGGAGACGACCCATTCAACCGTGAACAACAGCCGCCCCAACCTATCGAGGTTGACGGCAGCGAAGAATGGGAAATCGACCACATTGTAAGCCGCAGAATCAACCGGAGAAAACGCGAGCCAAGGATCGAATATCTCGTTCGCTGGAAGGGATTTACCGCAAGGTTCGACACCTGGGAGCTTCGCGAATCGCTTGAGACCAACGCAGCAGAGCTCGTCAACGAGTATGAGGCGAGATATCCCGTCGACGCGGAGGTTACACCAACCTACCGCTCCAAGCGACGCCAACAACGAAACAACTAGAACAATGTCGCTATTCTGCGACAAAACAGCTGATTCCTAATAAAGCGATATCAGCGAGATTATTCCCTTTGTTAACGTAATGGAATTTCGCACAAAACACTCGTTCCTTCCCTTCTTAGGCACTTGCCTCATAGGCAGCGAAAAACTCTGCCTTTTCACTTTCACCACCACCACCACAAAAAGTGAACTTTTCCTACTATATAAATCCCACTTCCACCCACACAACAGAAAATCAACAAATCTCCCACTTCATAACACATCACAAACCCCTTCTATTCTCATCAAGACTTTCAACTTACCACTACTACACGTCCCAATTGCGAGATTCGACATCAAGAACGCGAAGATGTCTTCCCAACGCACTCGCCAAGACACCGACGAGATCGCCGAAACCCCCACCGGCTCCGTCGCAGCCCCCGGAAGCGACGTAGGCAACAACGAGACCCAGACCGACGACGAGAACCTCGGAGACAACTTCGGCCTGGCCGACGAGGAACTTCACGTCGTCAGCGAGAGCGCCGCCGAGGAAATCACCGTGGCCGCCACTGAACACACTGGTGACCAGCAGGACACCACCATGTTCGACGCCGACGAGGCTAACAAGGCCCACGAAGCCCACGCCGAACCTACCGAGACGGTCGAGGAAGACCAGCCCAAGAAGACCAGCAAGGGCAAGGCCAAGAAGAAGGCCAAGAAGAGCAACCCCGAGCCAGTTGACGAGTCCAGCGAGGAGGAGGAGTCCGACGCCTCAGCCGTCGAGGCCACTCCCGCCCCCAAGGCTAAGAAGGCCAAGGCTGGCAAGAAGTCCGGCACCCCCAAGAAGAAGAAGCGTGCCGCTACCAAGGTCGATAGCACCCAGGTCCGAGACGCTAAAAAGCGCGCCCAGGACGCGTTCGCCTTCTACCCGGACGATATGTTGCTCGAGGAGATCGAGGCTTGTCTCGACAACTTCACCGGCCCAGCCACCCCCTCCTCCAACCTGTTCATTCGTCGCGTTCAGGACGCTTGCAAACGCGCCTACACCGCGTACAACAACAACGCCTCGTACACGGAACACTTGCCGTCCCGCGCCCAGGTTCTCGCAACCGTCTTTTATACTGGCGACGGTCAGGTCAACGGTACCATCGCGGGCCACCTCATTGCTGTTCACCGAGCCGACCTCCTCTGTTCCCCCGCTCGTGAATATCAGCTACATGACCGCCACCGATACAACCGCTCGCAAGCAACTCAAGAATATGGAAAAGGCGCTTCAGGCTTTCGAAGGTGACGTTCACGGAATGAACGAGACGGTCACCAAGAATGTGAAGAAAATCGTTGACGGCGTCAACGAGGAGATCATCCCTCGCCTCAACGAACTCGACGAGAAAGCCCAGTCCACCGTCGACGTCGCGAGCGTCAACGATCGCCTCAAAGCACTCGAAGCGACTGCTGCCAGCAAGGAAATGATCGCCGCAGAGGTCAACCGCGTCATCGCTACCAAGGATGACGAAATTGCAGCCCTCCGCGGTAAGATCGTGGAACTGCGCGAAGCTGTTGCCAAGTTGCAGAAGGGCGACAAGCGCGTCGCCACCGAGAACATCGCAGGCCCGGCTAAGCAGAGCCGCTTTAGTAACATGCTGGACCGCGATTAGGATAGGATTTCATCGTCAGGGTCGTGATTCTTCGCGATAGATGGGTAATGGAAGGGACAAATTCATGTAATTAGTTTTCATTTTTACTGTCGATCGGGACGATCGTCTTTTTTTGGGAGGGGCACCTGTCACAGTTCTATGAACAGTCATCAGGGGCACGTGATATCTCACGTGCTGGCCGTACCCGTATAAGAGACGCCCTCGACAGCATCATCGTCAGTAGACCAACTCAATAGAAGACCAACTGCTTATACCTACGTTTATCAATTCATCGTTGTTTATTGCCTTGTGACCGTTTGTTTGACTTCTGCATCATTCTATTTACATCTCTGTTCTTATCACGGTTCCGACCTCTGCCTGTTGTAGCCACGTGCTAGCAGGAAGAACTGTGACATTGTGTATCTGTCGTCGTCTTGGTAAATATCGTAGTTGATACTATAGCTGGATCTGGAGTAGGTGTCGGTTCAGGCAATAAATGCGTGTATCGCAGAGGGCACGCCTTTGAAGTCATAGTATGGCCAACTATATGACACCTACTGCATTTGCTTAGGGCCCGTGAAGCAACTTCAACAACTTCGAACCCGCTAGGCTCTCGTCTAGTGCTTGATTTGGGAATACTGGGATTCTCTAATTGCAACCTGGGCTCTATGCGCTGGCAAGGCTCCAGCAATAGCTGCGACGCTCCATCACGCCTTAAATGCCAATATGCATGGAAGTGCTCACGTAGAAGAACAAGATTCTGTTCTTGTAAAGTCTTTAATTTGTATAAGCATGGGAGACTATATACTCGAGAAAACGTCCCCGTACAGGCTGTAGAAGGATTTGTGTCTTTCTTCGTAAGTAGCTTCCGTTGCTCTTCTACTTTGCGCAAGGCTTTATGCGATACCTAGCCAAGCACTGCGCCGTACATTGACCCTGAAAGCTTAACTAGTATCCGTATTTGCTATTTAACTTGATTTGACTTTAGATCCGATAGCTGATTTAGTAAAGCATGCTTTATTGCTTGCCAAGCTTCAAAAAGGTCTAATATAGATCGTTTCAAGTACGATTTAAGTAGTGCATAAATACCCTCAACTTGCGAAGTAGCTATATTGCTAAAATAGGTATGCTGATCGACCTAGGCTTTTACTAGCTTCTCTTTGTATGGTTTTAACTAAACGGACGTAACATAGCCGACTTCTTCGAGATAGTCTAGAAGATAGCGTTCCTCAAACTGGGAAACGCGCTCCTCAAAAACCACCTCAGATGGCGAGCTGATGATCGAATGCCAGGAGTTATAGAATTCTTCCTAGCTCTGAGTTGAAGGTTTGAGCGCTGTAGGATTGTTGACTGTCTTTGGCTTAGTAGAGTCAAAAGCTGGATTACAATGTTGAAGAACGGCCTTGTTCGCATGCCAGAGGCAAAGCAAAGATGTAGAAGAGGGGAAGATGGTTGCAACAGCGTTAATGCATGCTAAGCAGCGATCTGTAAGGATAACCGCAGGTAGGCTAGCGTTGCACTGACTATACAAGGATTTGACCCGCTCCAAAGCCTAGGTATAGTCATCTTCTGCCTCGCCGCTAAGAAATGCAAACGCAATACAGAACGACCGTTAGCAAGCATCGACGCTAACTATATCAAGAAGTGGCATACCATACTTATTAGTCTTATAGGTATAGTCTAGTAACATGATGTCTGGGTAGGCTTGGAGAAGGGCTAAGGAATCTGGATGAGCGAACAAGACAGCCGTAACTCGGCCATCTAGTACAAACTGCATGCGACTCCAGAAGCCTTCCTTATCAAGTTGATTAGCAAGTGTATAGATCGAGGTCTGCCCTTCACGAACATCTCGTTTAGCGGCTGCAATATGATTATAGATATCCTGCTAGGTTGCTATAGAGTCTGTCGTTTGTCGTATATATGTTCTGATGTCCCTAGGTGCGACGCCAGCGTTTGAAAGACCGGCTACCTTGGCTTGATCCTCCTCAGATAGCTTGCGATGCGTTAGGTGAGCAGACGGATGTTGGCTTGGGGGATGATTATGAGAAGAAAAACGCTTATCGGGCCGGTGTCTCAAGCTCCATATGCTCTTATCCAAAGATTCCTTAGCAAGGACGGAAAATTGACAACCAGTCCCCCTACTAGTAGTTTGCCTTTGCCGCGCTATTGATGTGCTTGGCGGATGACACGACCTATCGCATGAATATGTAATCGTCTGTCGTCCGCTTTTCTCCTTTGTTGATCTCCCGGTAGTGAATACGTATCCCTTTGTCGCCGCCTAGTTGTTGATTGACATAAAAAGCTCATCGCGAGATTTATGATCGCTTTCAGGGGGGAGACTGTCGTCTGGGAATGTGAGTATTGAGTCTTTGAGAGCTATTTCCATTTTTAAGAATATATGACTGAAGTGCTGGATGCAAATAACGCGTGAAAGGTGTATGACACAAGACGCGTTCATTGACGTGGGCAGGTTGCTTAGTCATTTCCACGGGTACCCGTGAAATTTTACACGCACGGGTACCCGTGAACCTATTGGGAGCCACGGTGGTGCTCTAGCTTATGTAACTACATCATTAGCCTCAGTTGGTCCAGGTTGCTACGGAAAGTCTTCTCGGCATTCACAATCAGTCCCGCTCTTTACGACCTGAGATTCCTGTTTGCTAACTCCTTGCCAGTATCGTAGCGCAAAGAAACCACAATCTCCAGAAATCAAGGGTGACAATTTCACTTATCAAACAATTTGTTCCAGGGAAGTACTCGCATTTGGTTTTGGATCTGATGCTATCTGATACAAAATCCCAAATATGTATGTCTATTTTCTTCCAGGCTGGCGTTTTTTCATGTGCCTTTGGTTGAGCTCTTTTCTGGTCCGGCTATATGTACTTGGAGCTATGCATATTTAGCAGAACTAAGAGAGAGTAGGGGCTGTCCACGTGGCATAATCCCGAACATTGACATTGGCGGTGCTGCGTTCAATAATTGAGGGTTTCGTTCCTGAGTTAAGCAGGAAGTAGTTGATGTACTGCGTAAGCTCCGAGTTCTGATTGCTGGGGAACTGACAGTGGTTGTGCCCACCGACAAGAGAGAAGCCCATGTTTTCAGGGACACCAAGGGCTTGGTAAATGAGCCTTCCGGCCTTCATGCAGCCAGTAGTGGAAACGGGACCTAGCCAGTCGATGTCGTTTTCCGCCACATACAGACCTCTTGGTGCTACCAGGCCTGCTAGCAAATGATGATCCTCGGGGATTTGGGATGATTTAGTGGCCCACGAGTTGAATCTGGGAGAAAACCAGACGTTCTCGCCGATGATCTGGCCGGAGGTCTGAATGTTCTTGCCCTTACTCTTCTCGCTGTCAGAGATCCGCCAGCAGGCCGCACCTCCAGAGCCGGATTCCTGGGGGATTGTCAATGCAATTCGCTTCTCCAGGGCGCCTACAACGAAGGCGCCCTTGCCGTTGCGGGAACAGCCGGTCACACCAAGGCGCTTTGTGTCTATACCCGTCTGCGCTGAGCCAAGCTGTTCGAGACCATCAATGACACGACCAACTCCCCACGCCCAAGCGGTCAACGCTCCAGCGCTGTGCTGGTTGCCGAACAGGGTGTAGAAGAGCCCTTGGCCACGACTTCCCTGTCCGTTTTGCGCAGCAAATTGGTCGTTGTTGAAGGTAATCTGAGCCACATTGTTTGGGATAGGGATGCTCGCACCGCCAATGCCAATGATCGCTGGGAAGGGGCCATTTCCGGACGGTTTGCGGATGGCGGCGCTTAGGCTGATGCTTGCGCTGCCAACGGTAACCCGAACGTTCAAGTTGCTGCCTGAAAGCGAGGCTTCAACTTTGTTTGGCGGCGGCGGGAAGTCTCCAAGTTCGTATTGTTGAAAGGCGTTCTGGATTTCAGTCGCTCGGCAGGCCCAGTCATTCTTAGTCGTAACCTTGGAGCCATCGGCGAAAGTAAAGGGGTCTGGCAGCTTTGCATCATTGACAGCTGGTATTTGGGTCTTGACCTTGCTACAGTCTGCCTGTCGCTCGAACAGGTCTGCGGCAGGCAGCGCTAGGGCGGAGCCCGTGAGCAGAGTGATTGCCAGACGTAGCAACATTATAATGAGAGTTACAGAAACTGCTTTATTGATTGCTGGCGGTAAAATAAGATGAGTTCTAACGAGATCAATTCCGTTCAAATCAGCCACGCCATGGGATACGTTTTATCTTCTAAGAGTTGTCGCCAGATGACCCGGAGCAACGGAAGAATATGGGTAGCCAACGCATCAAGAACATTCCTCCAAACATAATTCAGTAGTTTGGGTAATAGAAGTCAAATTTGTCTAAGCCTCTCAACTGCCGGCGGCTATGCATGCAGTCTTGGCCAAAGCCAACTATCTGGCCATTGGGAAAAACTCCTGGCAGTAACTTAAATCAAATGCCGTAAACTTCCCCGCCGGCTGCTGAGGGACAACTGTATTTTTAATATCTAGACGACAGCCGAGAATGGGATTCCGGCTCTGGAGAAAACCACAATGCTATTTGGGGACCGGGTAATATACTTCGACCTACACTGAGTTAGGATCTGCGCCGGCTGAATAGAAGGGGCGAATACACCCCGATATTAGAGTATGAGGTTAAGTGGCAGCGTAACTTGTTATATGAAGAGAAACCAAGCCTCAAGCCAATCTGAACACGATACGGAGTTTCAACAACCCTTTTTGAATGATGTCAAGTATGGCCGTAAGGAAACGGGAAACACCAATTGGGCCCGCCATCTCCGAAAACCATGCCAGTATCCACCTGGATAGAGAAGTGACACCACATTCAATCATTATAGGCCAAAGTTACTTCAATGTAAGGCAGAGAAAACTAACAAATGAGAAGTAATGAAAGTGGGAATGAGGTGCAGGAGGGAGCAAAGCATTCAAAATCACGAGGAGCGGGTGAAAGTTACTCATCTAGATCCTGGAAATCGATGCTCAATGGTATATGTTGTTGTAGACGATCCAAAGAAACTTGACGCTAGATTCAATGTGGCGACATTATGTTGGAAGCCTATCCCAAACTTCAGGCACGTGCCATGCTTGACCTCCCCCCAACAGCAATCCTCCAATTGAACCTCAACAAATCACGGGGCAGTTAATGCTGGGGTTAAGAGCCACGACGAAAGGCGGTCTTCAAACCTCCCCGGCAATTTCTCATGCCAATTTCTTCATTGCAAAACGACATTTCACTTTGACTGTTTCCTGTAGGCAGAAATATTCGCCAAGACAGGATCCCAATCCTGTACTTCCTTTTTCATCACTTTTATACCAAAACGTCAATATGCTCGGCCGCACACTTCATGAATATGTCTTTATTCGTGTATGCATATTGTTGCTACAATATCCGATTATCCCATATATTTTGTCTCTTGCTGCCTGCTTAGCCGGTGCCAAGTTTGGCCAAGGAGGAACTCACTGGGTAGCAGCTGCTCGTTGTTTCTTCGCCTTTATGGTCGTTGAACTGGCGTATGCCTTGTTAATCTGGTTGCCATACACAACTCGATTAGGCGAAGCAGCGAAACACCCGGCCCCAATGTCACCGGTCGCACGCCGAGCCCTCTTTGATCGATGCATGGCTACAGTTCCGAACCCGGAATCCTACCTTCGTGGTTGGTTTCTTGGGGCAGAGCTAGCCGACATACACCGTGATAATGTTCGAGATTTCATACTTTGGGCCTTTTTTGACCGGGGCGATGATTCCATTTCTGGGCCAGAGCATGCTATTCCAGACAGCACTGAAGTTGACAAGGAAGCCGACGAATACATCACTCGCATTGAGCAGCTGCTAGGCCGGCCATTTAAACCAGGCCGTGGCCGAGTTCAAAGCCTCCGACTCACCTTTGATAAGATTGAGACCAGATATCGCAGCTTCTGGTGGTACATTATTGTGGCCATCGTGGATTTCATAACTCATATACTTATGGTTTTAAATGGCTTTCAATACTACTCTCAGCCCAAGAAGGACATCTTTACTGTTTTCCCGCCCCGAATCCAGCAACTGACAGCCCAATGCCGCTCTTCGGTGGAATTAAGCTACTGGCATCGCTCACATCAGCGGACTGATTGCCTGCCAATTGTTTTCTTCCATGGCATCGGTATCGGCCTCTGGCCATACACTTCTTTCCTCTCTGAGATCAGCGCTGCCAAAAGACATGGCCATGGTCAAATCGGGGTCATAGTCCTCGAGATCTTACCAATCTCGAGTCGCCTCACGAAGCCACCGTTGAGTAAGGAGGCGTTTCTCCAGCAGTTCACAGAGATTCTTGATAAGCATTCATGGGACAAGTTTGTTCTTGTGTCCCACTCTTACGGGTCAGTCTTAACAACTCATGCCATACAGTGTCCAGAGATGGAAGCAAGGATTCCACGAGTAGTGCTCATCGACCCCGTGAGCATACTGCTGCATCTTCCTGACGTAGCATACAACTTCACACGGCGTCGGCCAAATCGTGCGAACGAATGGCAACTGTGGTATTTTGCAAGTACAGACCCCGGGGTTGCCCATTGCCTCGGTAGGTACTTCTTCTGGAGAGAGAATGTCATCTGGGCCGAGGAGCTAGTCGGGCGCTGTGTAGCATCGCAATCCCAGAAAGATACTCGTATTGTAGCGAGTGATGGACAAAACAAAACGAGGAGAGTCACTGTGTGCTTATCGGGGCAGGATTTGATTGTCGACAGCCACGCTGTCGCGAGGTATTTGGCCGAGGATGAACAGAAAGGCGACCCCGCATGGAAACAGGCCGAGGGTCAGCAGGTCCGTTGTAACGTTGCCGGAATACCTGGTTCGGTGAAAGGGAATTGTCGTTCATCTGGGTTAGACATCGACGTGCTATGGTTTCCCCAAACAGACCACGCACAGGTATTTGACTCGAAACGTGACAGAAGGCGGATTGTGGACGTTTTGCAAGGATATTGCGAAGAATAACAGTCGAGGGCTATAGCGTACGGCAGAGCTATCCATAGAGAGAAGGAAGGTTACGTTGGCTACTCGTGTTTTGCCTCTGAAGGGTCGGAGTCCCACACAAAGCGATGAAATAATGAGCCAGTTGTAAAGCGCAATCCAGCATCAGAAACTACTTGGCTTGGTCACCTCCCCAATCCGTCAAGCCTACCACCACCGGTTGCGAGCCGCTGCGCGTGATGACCCACACGGTATTTTGGTCCGTCTCATTGAGCAGCTGGTGTTCCGTCCAGGCCGGAATGAAGGCAAAGTCTCCTGGCTCCATATCATGGCGCTTGGCTTCTTGCGCTGCGCCGGGGCTAACAAGTAAAACTCCGATCCCGGAGACTGTGTAAACAATGGTATCTTGGCACACATTAGAGACCTTTCCGCAGGTGGCAGTATGGTAAGGTAGGGAGTGCGAAAGAAAAGGGAAGGATGGGGCCGGTCCTGACCTTGCTCGCCGTGATGACGTACAGAGGATGTAGCGTGCGGTTGGAGCGTCAAAACTGCTTTAAATAGTTACACATGGAAAGCATTATAAGCGAAGAGAAGGGTTTGGTATTGCTAGGCAGCTGCCATGCTAACTTACCCGAGGCGCAGAGCTTATCGCTTTTGCCAACTATGGCATCAGCCTCCTTATTGAGACCCTGATCCGGACTTGCATCGGGCCCATGGAGGGTGTTTGCTTTTGTGATGTGAACCGAGGAGGACGAAATGATCATAGGCAGCAAGTCGTTGATGAGTGGGATCAAAGAGGACATGGTCACCTGCAGGGAGCCAAGCGGGAGTCCGACGACCCGGCAGCAGCTCACTGTTGGAATAATAGAAAGCGGTCTGGGAGGGTTTGGCAGGGTCCTAGCTAGCTTGCCTTTGCGTGCTCTGTAGATGGCAAGTGAGGTCGGGTCAGGGTTGGTGGTCAGGACAGCCCTCCAGCGGCGGACGGAAGCTATCACCAAGTAGGAAGGAGACGTCGGACGGGTTGGAAGGTGAAGTGGGCACTCCGGCAATGACTCTAGCGAATGGCTGGGTTCCCAAGTACGGCTATGCCAGTGACCAAATCATAGTCGGTGCCTTTTGAGCTGAGCGGTTGGTGAGTGTGATATGTGGTAACGCAAGGCCGACGCGATGTGACGAGGGGGTTTGATTACTTGCTTTGCCTCGGTGTGATTTGCTTTTCTATTGGGCGTGGCCGCTTTGGTTGATGGAAGCAGAGTAGACTATGCGTCGGATTTCAGTGTTCGATTATAGAGATAGTATAGACGAGGCAATGCTGCCCATGCTCCAGGTCGATGCCGAAAATGAATGGTTCAGGTGCGCATCGTTTCGGAGATGAATAAGGCAAGAAGCGGGATTGAAGCGAGCTGAAGAGCATGGGTCGGTCGTATGAAGCACGCGACAACTGCCAGCTGTATCCAGTCGGCGAGGTTGCTCAAGTAAGGCAGGAATAGAACACAGAAAAGCAAAGATGAGATGATTTTGCTTCGACGTTTGCGATGATGGGTGAGTGACGCTGTGAGAGGCGCCTACTTCATTGCATCTGAGGCAATTGTAACGAATTGTCGTGGTACTTTGCCAGGCGTACCTACCATGTGGCGAGGAAGGTGCTACGAGGAAGGAGAACACCCAGGGACCCCACCACCCTGCGTTGAGTGCCTACCTAATCGGGTAGGCAGTTTCGCAACTGTTCCTTGACGTCCATTAATATCACCATAAGTGTGTAAGTAAGGTAAGCAGACGAGGGTCATGTTGAATATAGTGCTGTCATATCCATTTATTCCATATCCTTAAATGCAAGGAACGTCGGATGATGCCCGCAATCCCCCCTTGAGTCATGATGTGACCAAAAGTATCATTTGTGCCAGCGAATTATCTCGCCTTCTTCGCTCCTCACAAAGGTTCCTATCCAACAGGTCTTGGCCAGGTCCTTTTGAACAGCGTCGGCTGGAAAACGCAAGAAGCGCCGGCTTGGCCAGCGTGAGGTGGTGGACTGATAGGCTGCAGCTGCACGAATAAGAGGAATGCCCCCAGGCCCAGACTCGAGATAACATCCTATTTAGTCGAGGCTAAGATGTGGAATCCAAAAGTTGGGCAGCCTTCATTCACGTCCAACAGCTGATGGTGTTGCTCCAAGTAGATTGTTCCGCCCTGATAAACCAGGGCTTATCGATGGCGTTATCGTAGGCTAGGCGTTGTTGCGTCTATCGGCTATACGTCCGATAAGCGAGCGCTCTCAAGGTGTACTGTACAACGTAGTAGTGATTGGACGGCTGCTCACTTTGTCCACCACCCACATCGAAGGTAGACAGACACCTGAAAGCTCACTCCCACCGCTAGCCACCAGCTCCCCGCAATCTGCTTCCGGCTCCCGATGCCCCGTGCTTGATGCCCCTCGACAAGGAACGTGCCTGCCATACCCTACTTAATGTACAGTGCAGCGGCATGCATATCCTCCACCCCAGCATCCATTTCATGCAACGCCCCGAACAGCCTTCCTCTTCCGAATACCAGATCCCATCCGTCGGGCACTGCATTAGTCGCGCCCCGACAACGGCGGCACACCTTACAGCATACCTTACCAAGCTCCTGGCATACCGAAACCGGGGTTTACTACATAGTACAGTAACGACAAGGAACTTCTGGCCCAAACACGTCCATGTTGAACTGACTGCACACTCGCACCCCGGTTTGTCGGAGACGTGGAGACCCGAGTCTGGAGTCATGACCCCAACACTGACGACTCCACGTCCTCTATGCATCATTCTTTCCCAATGCCAACCTACATGGTTTGCTCGTTTTCATAAGCCACCTATCCTCAAAACAACCGTCAGCCGCCCTGTAGACTGAATGGCTTGATACAGTTTAGTTTACTGATTAGGAGACGTCTGTTTTATTACATCTACTAAGACCATCTTGCATGTCGGCATCTACCCACAACCGCCAGACGTAGCAGCTGCCTTGCCAATCCTCTTTCTATCTTGGTCGCCGCACGACAACTTAGGCCCTGATCAGCCATTACAACTTGGGGTCCCTTGCCATTTCCATTCTGCGTGCGCAAAGACATGGAAGAATTTGGCAAAATGGCTTCTAATCTTTCCCCGACCAACTCCACCACCGAATTAGCGGCACCTGCTCATGACACTGCTTCCAATGCGAGCAGCAATTATGGCGGCATCGACCCTGAGGTTGAAGAAAACCTCTATATTCTACCCTATGTCTCCGATGAGGGCTTGCGCGACGACGCAACAGATCGCCGGAAAACAATCGGATCATCTCAAGGCGAATACTATCCTCTCCCCGCTGGTTTCAACCTCGGCACAGTTTCTGGTTGGTTGCTCGACATCTCGAATATGCCGCTTTTGTGACGTTGTCTGACTTTTCCTGTCCGTGCTAGACGCGCACTCGCCGCCTGCCACCGATGGCTGCCGACTCCTCTCACTCCCATCCGAGCTCATAGACACGATTCTTGCTTACCTGCCACCTTGCGACTTGGCAATCGTATCCGAAACTTGCCGCAGTCTTCATGCGCATGCTACATCCGACGTTCACTGGTATCAAAGAGTCCAAGTCAACGTACCGGGAACGAAGCTAGAGACACCATACCCGTGCAGCTCGTACCGCGAGCTGTACGCTGCACATGACCCGAGGTGGTTTTTGCCGAAATACAAGATATGGTTTTGCGACCGAGACCTTATGGGCAAGATGATCGTTGTGAGGTATGACCAGCGGAGGGGCTGTATCGAAGGTTACCAGCTCTTGGCTATCAGCAACCGCACCACATACCAGCACTGGCCTGCCGATACTAGCGTCATGATTCATGCATTTGAACCTCGTGTCAAATTACATCTCGACAAACCGGTGCTTCAGTTTCACGTACGTGACCGCGACGATGGATCTGCATTTTACGAGGCTATGAGAAGTCGGTTTGCTGCAGAGGTGCCCATGGTAATTGATGATCGGTCAGATGCTATGTTTAGCAACTTCCTAATGGCTCGGCCGCTGGATGCGGCAACGGCTACTTCAAAGATGGGTACACCGTTTCCTTACGGTAACGTGTGGCCTCCTCCCGCCATACCTGCCCGGCATCGTGTAGCCGGTATCGCCTCGGGGTTGGATGCTGGTCTTTCACCCACCGATTTACCAACGCAGCGAGCCGAGGCATCGGATCAAGCGTTCCGAATCCGGCAGTGGATGGAGATGGCAGGCACTCCAAGACCAGGTATGTTGGTGGGCGCGGGCCCTATTGGCCTGATAAGGGCGATTCATGCCAACATGGCGATTGGGGGGCGAGGTGTACCTGGCGTACACATCGGCGAAGAAGTGGTGACATATTCAACACTTGATCCTGTCGTGTACACTCCCACACCGCTCAAACCGTGGCGCGGTATCTGGGTTGGGGACTACAGCGGGCATGGCTGCGAATTTTTGTTGATCAATCAGCCAGACGATGAAGAAGTCTCTGATGACGAACTTGGCCTTGTACGCGGCGCCGATGAATCTGACAACGACTGGGCACACCGTCGTACAGAAGCGAGGGTGCACCGAGGTCGTCTTGAGGCGATCAAGCTTACCGGGGACCCGAATGTGCCACGAGGAGAGTATACTTTCGTTGCGGACGATCTGGGCGACGCCGGTTTCGTTGGTTTGGCCCAAGAACCCCCATTTCAGGGCACGCGGGTTGTAAGGAGCAAAGGGCATGTGGCGGGTACTGGGTTTCTGGAAGGTTTGTGGAAGAAGAAAACGCCCTTCCAATCTTGACTTTTTACATAAGCTAACCGCACTGCGTCTTTTAGACAGATACATCGAGTCCCAGCTCATGCTTATTTCGCATAACCGGCTTGCTCAGTACTGGGTCACTTTTGGCCATATCAGTTTCTTTGAGCGAGTGAATATTGACGAGTTCATAGCTCCTTAGCGGAGAGAACCTCGATGTTCTGACTACTGCAATGGACTCGCTTATTCGAGACTGACCAAATCAGCGCAGAGGGTACTCATGATGGATCACGCACAATTGATATTGCAGTATTGATGCCTTAACGAAATCTAATGTATACATTGAACATGGCAAGAAGGAATCTAAAGAAAACGCATGCTATCTTATGTCTAGTTCCTTTCAGTGGTGTATTATTTCCGCCCAACTTGATCTCCCTCGTGGTTAGATAGATTCCTGCTTCTTTAATGCTCGAACTGAGCTTGACAACTGTAGCCCCGCCACCCCGCTAAACACATGTTGAGAGGCGATTGGCGCCGCACTCGTCAATTCAATTTTCCACGCCATTTTTCTTCTTGTTTATCGTGCCCCGTTTTCATCCGACACCTCGTCCCGGAACAATCATTCTCAATTCAGATTTGATTAAAGCTTTCTGGAGGTTCTATGACGCTTTAATCAAAAGACCTTCTTCACGTGCAATTTTGAGCCAGCTGGGTGAGGTAACCTAGGCAGATCACTGTCACTTCCTGCTCTGACGCTCGTATAGTGCATTATTTTAGTCTCTCATACCAACGTCATTGCTCCCTGTCCCCCCCATTTTTTAAGCCTTATTCCTTTGAGGCGCCATAGCTTCCCTCAGCCTAAAAGGTCTCTCCTACCTCGAAACACACGGTTGAGGATCAGTTTCAAAACTTTGGTCTTCTGCCAAGGCTCTACACCTTGAGACGACACCCACTCTTACCTTTTCATTGTTCACCTCAATTGCAACCACACTCGAAGTACGTTACAAATCGGTTCATCCTTTATCATCATCACTTTACCCTGCCAGCCTACGTCTTCCGACGACAGCGCCCATACCGATCATTGCGTGTTGGTCACCAAAGCTAACAATTCGAAACCTTACAGCACATTCTGCGACTCTAGCACCTCTTGCATCGTCATCCAGGTCCAAATTCGGATCAAGACCACCACCGCTCCTAACTATCAGTAGCAACTGTTTGACCGACTGATTCAAGAACGCCCAAGAACATATTGAAACTCATTTGCATTTAATCCTTTTAAGAAAGGCATTCAACTCACAATGACTGACAAGTATATCCTGCGGGTCACAGCTGGCCCAAATTACGACGCAGACTCACAAGTCGAAGTACCCGTCAACAAGCCACAGCCCATCAAGATCAGCACTGAATTGGCCGACATTGAACTCAATGTGCGGATACAGAAATACGCTGGTTTGCCCCGCCAGTCGCCCGAGACATCGTCTTATTTTTCCACCGAGCCACATGCGACCAACAATGACCAGTACAGCATTTCATTCCGCTTCACACCTAAGAAGCCTGAAGGTGCCACGGGGGAGGGCATTTCTGCCGCTGACCTTCAGTTCGGCAATGATTTTGATCATCCTATCAGAGACCGTCTGCCTCCCGGCTTCAACACGGCCATGAACATCGTCAAGTGGTGGATTGACCCCGGTCTAGAGGGCGACGCGTACGCTGATACCCCGTATCTCTACGGCCCAGCCTTGAGTTCCTTTAATGTAGTCCATGCGGGTGCTGGTACCTATGATGAGCAAAAAGGTGGCCTCTGGTTTGAAGAGGGAGGCGACGACGACGGTATGGAGATGAGAGAGAAGATCGGGGCACCCACCACGTCCAAGGAGCGCATGAAATGGGCGCTCAGGAAAGACAGCAAGGAGCAGTGGCTGTTTGAATACGGGAAGACTTACGGCATGGACTTTTTCAACCCGTACCTTGACTTCTCGAACCTCTCGCTCCGCCTGCCTGGCTTCCAGCTGGCCATTATGAAATACTGGGACGGACAAGGCCTACGGTGAGCATTCTCCTTCCCTATCTTCCAGTTCGGAAATCCTTAGTGTGTTCATATGCGAGTCTACCCCCGTCACTGTCCAGTCCATCGCGCTCAGTCCCGCCCGGCACTTTGCTATTGACTACGGGAGCAAAATTCAGCAACATGGCGCCAAGGGAGTGTCCGAATTTTCTTTGTTCTTTTCTCATGTCATTCTTACTCTGCGCAGGGAAGGAGAGCCAAAGCGCTCACACCAGCTTAGATACGTTCTTCGGAACCGCTCGACCGACCAGGTCTACCTTGTCATTCTGTTCACCATCCATTACCAAGCCGACATCAATGAAGACGGCTCGATCAAGGCCGGAGCGGAAGGGCCCAAGGCTGGTGACCTGCCTTCGTCCTCCGAAGACCACCACAACGCCCACGACGAGACCAAAGCCCTTGATGAGGCTAGAAAGCAAATGGGGCCTGCTTCACACGAGACCGAGACAAATGATGATGATGTAGACTAAATGAGATTACAATGGCCGCCAAGTAACAATAGAACATATACACAGATAATCAATCAACAGGCATTTATAGATACATTCGACCATGATGCTTAGAGTTTCTTGGGCATGCTGAATCTCATATATTATGCTTGATATCTACATCTATATTTTGCATTGTATGCTTGCTCATTAATAACAACCACGGTACTGGCCCAAATAGCCGTCCCGCTGAAAGCCAGAGCACTTTTGAGATATGCTCATTTATATATACGATGCCGTCACCGGCGATTCTGTCGTCATGTAGTTGGCGTAACTGCTATGATTTATCCTGTTTATGCATAACTGACCATCGCTCACGAAAAGCTGTCAGGAAGATCGGTGTTTTGCGTTGTTTCACCACGCCCTTTCATACTTTGACCTTTCAACCCTTGAATTCGCCCAGCGATGTCGGTAGGTGTGGTACGAGCTGAGCGCGGCTACGTCGAACGTTGGTGTAGAACCATGCTCACCTCTGTGGCTCCAGATTCTTGGTCGCCCACTATTAGTTTCACTGATCTTTAACACAACAGAGAGCGAAACAACTCACAATGGCAAATTTGCTTTTGGCTCGGATTCTCTCACCAAATATGACGAGGGCCCATGGTATGATGGTTAATCCAGTAGCGATGCCCCCGAGCAAAGCCCCCGCGCGAGCCTCGCCAAGATTGGTGAATAATGCCCCCGTGACGAGGGGAAAGATACCGCCCAGTATGTTACGACAGCAAGACTGCGCTGCTAGCGCTGAGGAGGCGAACTTATGGTAGATATCGGCGAAGTAGTTGAACGTGGCCAAATAGACTGAGTAGATTCCCCAGGTGGCGAATCCGATGCCGAAAGCGGGTGCAGTCCAATGGTACTCCCGGCGAGCCGTGAAACCAAATATGAATAGGCCAACGGGCAACAATGTGGCCGTAACGCAAGTAAAGTAGAGACGCGACTCTGGGGCTTCGGCAGGAAAACGCCGCCGCATAAAGAGCCAAAACCGAGACGGATGCTTGAGGGCAACATCAGCACGCCACTGGGGCAGCTTCAATAACTCGTCTTGCAGCACTCCAACGATAGTGGCTACAACAGAGCCAACAATCATCGCCGTGAAAAAGTAGCCCGATTGCTCAATATCCATGTTCCTCGTCCTAGAAAAGGCAAGCGGTATGCTTCCGAAGGTGCAGTACAAGACAGCCCACGCAAATGCACACCAAATAGAGAAGAAGAAGACCACTGGCTCCGTAAACAGTAGGTGGAACGGTCTAGATACTGAAACCGAGATCATGGTGACTAGAGATGCTCTCTCCTCGTCCTCCGTTACAACCCACCGCAGTCTTTGCAGCGATAGTTGGGTGGAGCAACGAGGACTGGATCGGCATGTTGCTGATGCTTTTTCAGGTCCGGAGCAAGAGCATCGTTGCGTGTCGGTATCTGAGGATGTATCCGTGGCATCATTGTTCGTTGAGTCCTGAAGCCAGAATCCGTAGTGTCCAGCCGCCTCGAGTTGTTCATACCAGTTGTTGATGGCTTTGGCTTTCCTCGAAAGTAGGACTGAACCACGGCTCTCCTTAAAAAGAACGGCGAGCGCGATGACAAGGACAGTGTCAATAATGACTTGGTGCCAGAAGATCCATTTCTAAAACAAGAAAGATGTTACCATGGATGTGTACGCCAGATAGAAAGCATCGAAAAATCTTACCCATGCCATTGTCGTGTTATTGGCTCCCATGCGCTTTACCATAACAGAGGCAACTAACGGCCCTGCCCCGGTCCCTGCCAGAACGGCACCGCTGAATATCGCCTGAGAAGGTGTTAATTTGTTATCCCATTGCGGTAAGCTTTCAGTAATTACCATAGGAGTGTTTCTTTGCTCCTTTTCCCACAAGTCTGCTATGACGCCGCCTATGACGGAACTGAAAACAGAGCCGCCGACACCGACAAGGAAGCGGGCGATCAACATGGCTGCGAGGTTCGGTGCCACAGAGCAAACGGCCTGAAACACGACGTAAACAACTCCCGATATGACGAAAACTGGATACCTCCCGTATAATTCCGACAAAGGTGCCAAAACCATGGGCGAGAGTGCGAAACCTATACAAAAGGTGGTGATGCCGGCGAGCATCGCCAGGCGGGTTGAATCTAGGTCATGGGCCATGATGGCCGCTGGTGGCGAGTAAGACCCAGCGGTGTAGGCAGTCAAGAATGTGGCGATGCACGAGAGCACCAGCAGCAGATACTTGCGTGAATGCGGCCATTCTAGAGGAGAGGTGAAACGAGTCAGATCCGGTGCGGGTGGTAGCGACTGTGGCTCTGGCAACTCGAAAAGTGCGGGCTCAGGAATAATGGCTTCAAATGTCAGATAACGATAGACAATGGGGCTGCGGCTGTCAAGACGAGGGGTATCTGGGCCAAGTTGAGAGGAGCTAGGTGGACGTGACGGTAGATTCATTGCAACCCCAGAGCCTCGCGGCGTCTTTTCGATGTCGTGTGTTGTTGACTTCGACATGGTCGATATAGAGGTGTAGATACAACGACAGTCTAAAGGCGTTGGCTACCTAGTCAGAAAGAATCTGCAGGCGAAATTTTGATAGCCCCAGAATCCATGGCCTCCACCGCAAAGGCGAAAAGATTTTTTTCTTGAACAAAAAAAAAAGCGCAGAGTCAGGAGAAATAAGTGACATCCTGGAGCCAGTATCGTAGGCGCTGGAGGACGTTATATTATAGGACCGGATATGCGGACTAGATCAACGGGAATAAGAGACCCGTTCGGCTGTGCTCTGCCCTGGTCTTTGAGCGGTCAGGGTCCTAGATGTTTGATTGGAATGGAGAATGGAGGCTCGATGCTTGGCACACGGAACCTCGAGGCGGGAGGAAAGCCGGCGTTACCCTCGTACCGTACGGAGCACTGCCAACAGATACCTCCAAGTTCTTGTTTACCCACCGTGCCTGGCACGCGCATACTAACAGCAGGGGGGTCAGAATGATCTATGATTCCTAGCAGAGATACCCCGCGAATCTTAGTCTCGAGTTCGGCGAAACAAATCTCGGCATGATGTAAGTACCGTACTGAACCGGCCGCAAATGCCAGACGGGATGACTTAGGAAACACAAGGGCTAGCAGGTAGTAAGAGGAGGACCATGGGCTTTCCCGTAGGGTCTGTTGGAAAGATGTAGGTCACCGGTGGGCTATCCATACCAATTCTGTCACACGAATGCCGCGCTCTCCTAGTTTAATGCTTGAAATGCAAGACACACCCCATTCACATCAGGATGCCACTGGCTGGAGAGGGCCAGGCCGAAACTATAAGAATGGAAACCATCGGATTCAGCTAGGAAAGCCCCCCTCCTCCAAGCTGCCAAGAGCCATGGGTCATCTGGGGCAAGTCAGCTAGCTCTTTTAGCGAGCACCTGAATCGTCCGTCCGTCCGACTTCCCCGCTTGGTGCACTTTATCCTACCCATCTGGGGAAAAAACGGCATGTACACGAGCTTTCGTCTTGTTCCCATGTTATTCCCGAACGCCTAGACGGGTTGGGCATGCAGCCTTAGTGACGGCACATGGGTAATGAGACATGTACGCGGATCGGCTATCGGCAATACTTGCTGCTGATGTGATTGTGATATTGAACCATTGGCCTGGGCAAGACGCAACAAGATGAACTAGGGTCGGGACGAGGGGAAAGAATATCAATTCCGAGTGAGTATGGCTTTATCATGAGGAAGACGGAATTCTAAGTGCATGAGACGAATTAATCATCATTTATTCCCGTAACTATCACTGTCCACTGTTGGCAACGAATCCCTGTCCTTTGCTTTGGTCCCCTGCGCAGTTGAGACCTTATATCCACTTCCCAAGCATCGGATGCGCTGATGGCTGCTGTTGACGCTTGGGCTACTCAAGGTACTCATACAATTAGACGGGGATGACGTCAACTCCACTAACTGGTGTTAAAAGAGTACCCCGATGTAATTTCCAGTCCCCTCCTTTCATCGCCCAGATCACCATTATTCATCAGAACATAACATAAAGCGGCGCTTGGTAGCGAGGCAGTCATTTTCAGTTTGCATTCCGAAGACGCTGGACATACGACTCCGCAGGGAGCTGCGCAGCGATGCGTCGCATCTGGTGCCACTCCTGAGAGCGAGGATGGTTGCCATCGTTGTCGAATGGAAAACTTGAATCATCTTGCGAGGGGGCGAACTGGCCGTAGATAGGTGAAAACTGGGGAAGCTGAGTGTTCTGGCCTTGTCTTCCGTCAAGATCATTGGAATCTTCCTCTTCAGCCTGCTTCCGGCGCAAGAAAGCACTGACCATGCCAACGATGATGCATAAAAGAATGAAACCACCAACAATACCGCCTATGACGGCGATGAGTGTAGTGGTCTTAATGACAATGTAGCTTCCGTCAGGCGAGGGAGCACCAGATGTTTCTGAGCGAGTGGTACTATTATACTGGCTCGAAGAAGCTACAGTCGACGTAGCCTTTGCCTCTGTGGTGAAGAATGTGGTCATGTCTTCAAGGGTGGACGTGGTGCTAGGCTTCGGTGTAGTCATCTCTGTGGCCGCCATAGTGGCTAACATCTCTTGTAAGTAACGTCACTGAAGAGAATATGAGACACAATTCATATACTCACCAGAGGTCTTTCGGATACGAGTCTCGATCGTGCCGCCGCTATGCCACTTGCCAACCTTCGCTGACGTTGCCTCAGCGTTGTCAACATCGCGAGTCTGAGTGACAAAGACAATACGCAGACGACCAGTCTCTTCTTCTTCATTTGGTCGCTCCATGATGGCTGCTATGTATGCGAGACTGACGACGAAATATTTCCGCAATTCCTGCCTGAATATCGCAAGACACGCCGAGGGTTAGGCAAGATAAGTAAGCCGAGGAAAACAAGATATGACCTACCAAGGGAGTATAGCAATGGCTCAACTTTAGCCAAAGAAGGAAAACCCGTTCGAATGGAAAAGGACCGACCGCAATGCCAGGCTCTTGGAAGCTTGACACTGCCAACAGAAGGGAAAGTGGGTGAAGAAAGAAGGCAGAAGGGATTGAGTGAGGACTTTTCTCCTCTGGTTTGGAGGGAAAGATGCCTGTGAGGTGACTTATTTTCTCTTGACTCTAAATCTAGTATCCTGGGACGAGTCGTGAGAATGGGTTGGTCGAATAAGGCCTACTTCCTTGACGGTCATGTGATAGGCATGCGAAGCAACCATTATATTTTTACTTTCGCCTTTCAGTCTTTGACCAAGACGCGTGCCTAGCATGGGGGGGCTCTGTGACTCGGGCAGGTAAGCAAAGAAGCATCATCTGGGGGGTGTGCAAACAGAAGAACAACTAGTCACGATGGGCGGGGAGGTGTTACGCCTTGCTTTGTACACCAGTTCACATATCTTGCTGTAAAGGGGTTGCAACAAGTACTGTTACCTCTGGCGTTCTTATTAACACAGCTACGACCAGAATCAGTCTATTGCATGGTTCAATAACCAAAAAAGACTCAGTCATCCACGATAAAGACTTATCAGTCATTGCTTAGAATATATGCACTTTCCACTGGACCAGTCACTTCTATCTAGAGAACTCCCTCGATGAGCTTGGGAAACACATTTCCCCCGAGGATCAACGTCTTGAAGCTGCCCTCTTCTACAACTCGGCCGTCTTCTACCACGACGAGACGATTAGCCATACGCATCATCTCCCTATCATGCGTCACGACCAGCACGCTCATCTCGCAAGCCTTCTGGTCTTCCAGCACTCTTCTAATCGTCTCTCGGACAAAGCCTGCCGTCTGACCGTCGAGTGCGCTTGTCGGCTCATCCATTACCAACAGTCGTGGCCTCCTTGCCAGCGCCCTAGCTATGCAGATACGTTGTGACTGACCTCCTGAAAGAGTTTGGCCCCCCTCGCCAACAATAGTATTGTACCTTTGGGGTAGTGATATGATGAAGTCGTGAACATCCGCAGCACGAGCGGCTTTTTCCAAGTTATCGTGGTGACGCAACACAGATGTATCCGGCAGTCCATAAGCGATATTCTCCGCAATCGATGTAGGAAAAAGAAATGGGGTTTGCGGTACAAAGGAGATCAGTGAGCAGACCTGTGACCATTTGGTACGATGCAAGTTGATTCCAGCGCAGGTAACGCCTGCCTCCTGGCCTCGAACTGCCCAAGGTCGTTGAGATGGTTCATATAAACCCAGAAGGAGAGCGATGATAGTACTTTTGCCACACCCTGAAGCTCCAACTATGGCTGTGAATGTTCCTGCTTCTATGCTGAAAGAGATATTGTGCAAGACTTGGTGCGTAGGACGAGACGGAAATGCAAATTCAAGGTTACGGATGATGATCGGAAACAACGAGCTGAGACCTTGAGTCTCGACAGGCTGAGGCGTCTCTGCTAGTGCTGTGTTGGCTAAACGCAGCAACTTGGTTGCCGCAGTTTGCGAGACCGAGGCTTGTGGCATCATGCTAATTAATGTGCTTGCCTGGCCAACGCAGAAAAGAAGCAGATTAGCGACTTGTTGGAGGCTTCCTGGTGACATCTCGCCATGATTAGTAGTAAGGTAGCTACCATACCAGAAGACGAGTGCGATGACAAAAAAACTTGTTGACTGGCTCAAACCAAAAAGTGGTCCTGTTCTCAAGGCCCTTTGCAGCCCGAGTTCATACGTCGACTTGACTGACACGCCGTGACGTTGGCTCAAGTAGCCTTCCAACGTGAAAGCTTTAGTTACTCGGATGTTGATTAAAACATCTCGCATAAGCGATGCAGTTTTGTTTGCTTCCTGACTGCAAGCCCACTCCCATTTGTCATTTATATTGGCTAGCAACTTGATCGTACCCAAAATGATTGGTGTTGTAGAAATTGCAACCAGTGTCAACCTCCAAGATATTGTCAAAGCCCAGGTTGTCGAGGCACCGATTATCACAGCCAACATTATGTTGATGGGGATGAAGCGGGAGACTAGACTTCTCATTCTTTCTGCATCGCCGTCGAGGCACTCATTAATATGACTGGATGAGTTCTCAGGCCTATCGAACCATGATTTCGGCTGCAGGAGAACCCGCTTCTTTCCTTCTAGGCGGAGAGAGTCGACCCAGGCTTGACCTACAGCCTCCATGAAAAACCGTTGAAGGTACATGCTGACTCCGATTACGACGGCAACTCCGATCATGTAAGTTGACCACTTTTGACTGGCGGCTTGTCGATCTCCAGCCTCCCAGAATTGAGCGAGGAGTCGAGCGAAGCAATAGGAGAAGACAGGATTACAACCAGCAGCTATTACACAGGAAATTACACCCGCAATCAGCTTGACCCGGCTTCTTGCAGATAGATGCGGCCAGACAGTTCGAAATATGGCACCGAGGGGGATGTTCTCAACTTCTTGTGTCTCGTCCTTAACAGCTCCTGCTTTTTGTTTGCCATATGTTCTTCCACACTCTCTTTGATTCTCAGGACTGGCAGCTGGAGAATAGTTCGGAACATTTTTCATACGCTCAGATATTCCTCTTGATACTCGCACAGCTTGTCCAGAAATTTGAATCATTTCCATGAATGAGCGACAAGAGGTTGTGGGTATCTTGGATTGCCAGTCTGTTTTCGTGTTGACCTTCCATTCTAGCTCGTTGGGACCTGTTGGCGGAAGAATCATTTTACTGCACCTAACACGTGAATCTCGACAGGCTATACTTGAATCCCGTCTGCTGGTGGATGCTGAGCTCGTCTCAGTTAAACTAGGCCATAGGGAGGCAGCTCCTTTCTCCAAATGCATATGGTGAAAGCTTCTTTGAGAGAGTCCTCTTGTGACTTCATGACGCATAAAATAAGCGTCTAGCTCGCTTGCATTGTAGCCAGCATCACTGGTTACTGTACCAAGGGTGCCCTTGTCCAGTGCAGCTTCATCATGAGCCAAAGAAAGATGCACAAAAGCACCGTCTGAGTCCTCCGATATGTTTCCACAGGTGCCTTCCTGTACAATACGGCTGTCTTCCAAGACGTAGACGTAATCTTCCTTTTCTACCTGAGATATGTCATGAGTAATGATGAGCGTTGTTTTACCCTGCCGCCAGGTGCGAACTGCCTCCATTATCAAATGCTTGCTTGTTTGATCCAAGCCACTTGTGACCTCATCGAGTATGAGAATCGGAGGGTCCCGTAACCTTGCCCTTGCGAGTGCAAGGCACTGTTTCTGCCCACCACTAAGCCCACTCCCAACTGAATCAATGACAGTGGCCATCCCCATGGGTAAAGATGCCACTGTAGACTGCAAGAGAGCCATGTCACAGGCTCTTCTCGCATCGTCCATGGATACATGTGTAGGAGAGACATGGCCAAGGGTGATATTTTCGAGAAATGTGCCGTGGAAAACAACGCTGGCTTGCTGGACTAATGTCACATTCTTTCTAAGCCATATCTTGTCCAAATCTTCTACTGGCTGTCCGTCAACAAGAATCTGCCCAGACGAAGGTTCATAAAAGTTGACCAGAAGGTCACCTAATGTACTCTTCCCCGAGCCGCTCTTGCCTACTATAAAGCAAGTCTTGCCGGCAGGGAAATGAAACGAGGCTTTTGTAAGTACTTGCTTTTGCGCATTTGCTGGATAAGCAAAACTAATCTGTAAATGTTAGTTGAACACTCGTAGACTAAAAGGGCTTTTCTCGTACATCCTTGACTTGTATTTCGCCTAAACAATAACGTGGTTTGAGGAGACCGTTCTCCGTCTCTTTTGATGCTAGATTTCGAGAGCTTTCTGTCATTTGAGACAGATATTGACCAGCAGACATGCCCTTAAGTAGAACCAGCCATTGAGGGATGATGTTCGAGAGACCTTGCAATGCAGTCAAAGTAGCGTAGAAAGTAGTGAGGATTTGCGCTGCGCTCAATCCCTTGGTGACCAACCAGAGACCAAACCAGAAGCCCGCAAAAAATAGTACTAAAGTCCAACTTTGCATGTAGGCCACTAAAAACGCATTGTAACAGGCCTGTTGCATGTACTGCTTCTTCGAGGCCTGTATTGCACGATGATATTGTCGCATCTCTTGGGCAACACCGTCATATACCTTGACCAAATCAATACCGGTGACGGAGGCATTGACTTGCTTTGATGCTTCGGCTAGATGGTGTTTCTGTTTATCAATAGCGATCCCAATCTTTCGGTTCACGATGCAGAATATCACAGCGGACAAAGGAACTGAGGAAACCAAGACAAGAGCTAGTTTCCAGGAAAAAAAGAATGCCAAAATGAGAGATGCAGCAGAGGAGACGACATCGACTGCTAAGAGGCCGAATATATGGGATGTTGATGTTTGTAGTTCATGGATTTGCCTGGGCAAAGTCAGTAACACGTCGATCTCGGCTTAAAAACGTTATTGGTGAGAATTCACGTTTTAATCCTGAAAAGGAGACTGGCAGTTCCATCAACTTGGCCATCATACCAAACCATGTTATAGCGAAGAAGACTGTTAAACACAATCTCTCGTGCCCTCTTGGCTTGGAGCTCTCCAAAAACAAGCCAAAAAGACATGAGGGCAGTGTTGGCTACCATTGCCCCAAACCCGAGGAAGCAAATAATTACACACCATTTTGATATTTGAGAAAGAGCCTCTTTGGAGTCGAAAGTACCTTTGCCGTAATTGGTAAGAACCTGAAAGACCTGGCCCAGAGTGACTGCATACGCGGTTCGTACCGCCGCGCAGGCGCAAACGGCAGCAAGAGCGGCAGAGAGTGTGCTCCAATGCTCACGCTCTGTAAAAGCGAAGAGGTGTTTCCAGGTTGCCATTTTCCGTGTAATTCGCTCTCTCGATTCTTAATAATTTACTAGCCTCCGATTAGAATGTCCGGGGGCTGGACTTCGGCTGGCACACAAAACAGTCAAAGTCAAGAGTCTTTCCTTGCTTTGAGATTAGAAGCTACTAGCTTATAAGTAGAAACAAATCAAAATCGAGACACATGCAGAATTGCTCCCCACTGAGAGAACGAAGACCCTTGACGTAGATGGCCAAAGCTGACATGCACAATTATTGAGGCATCTATTTTCTTTGTAGTCAGAAGTTTGCGACGCTGTTGCACGTCATCAGTGCAATCACATCACTGCCGAGGGCGGGTGTAGTATAGTCAAAGGATGTCAACAATGGTCTTCACTGATAACCAGATTCTAATATGAAAAATGGCCCTAAAGGTTGATGTGTTGTGTTTGCAACTTCAGTGCTTTTTTAATATACGTCAACGAGGTAGCTTTCATCATCCAATGCAATTCCTTTGATCTGAGACCACATCAATAGCTGCCTTGATCCTTAATCTGATATTCAAAAACAAGGGAGGGATATAGCAACATGGCATAGGACAACCGCAAATGAATATGATCAAACCAGTCTTTGTTTCGTGTTTTGCCTATGACCTATTGAGCTGTAGGTCTTGGCCCAAATGCGTTCAAAATCGATTGACCCGAAAAGATTCCGCTGGAAGCATTCTTTGTTGCGCAGTCACACAAGTCTTTAATGTTGTTTGTAGCGGATGGTATCGTCTGTGGCAATAGGTGATGCTGATTATCGTTTGATGCGAAACTCGGCCAAGCGTAGACAGCAAAGCTTCTAAACGAGGCCCGGTATATCTATCGTTCGTCATACGCTACATATGAGGTGGACTTTTTAGAGATGGCGGAGGGATTGCGGACCCCGGTACTACGCCGTGCATTCATCGGCCAGCTTACGATTCCCCACATGATGTCCAACTTCGCAGTCGATGGCAAGATTGAACTTCAATATCAGGGTTGTATGGTACCCGTCCAAACCGGAAATCGAGTTTGATAAGGATTTGTGAAAGGTGGCCGTTGCGAAAATCATCCCAGTGTTGTATGGTTCGCGGAGGTCTCGACATCACCATCTAGCACAATGTTGTATTTAATGCGCTTATGCCTTCTCTGCTTGAGCCTTCTCATAAATCCAGTCGTTCAAGCCCTTGCGGTTCCTTTGAAAGCTGGGTTAGCGTCAAGGCCACAGAGAAGAATGGCGCACACGCTGATATGACTGCTTACCTGGCAATCTCAACAGCATAAAACTGCATCCGGGGTACTGTTTTCCATAGTTAAGCGACGGGCTCCAGCAATCCGGGAATGCGTCAACCACGCAGAAAATCTTACCGAAAATGACCTCGTTCTGTCCATACTCCCACTTCGGGTTGGCACGAACCATGGTGCCGAAGTTGTAATCGTCAACCTTCTTCTCATAAGCCATCATGAACTTCCTCCAGCGGTCTTTGCCGTCCTTGCTCTTCATCTCATCCTCGTTGATAGTAGCAGCAGGGTCGAATTCGGGGAATTCCTTCTGGAAATGTTCGTAAATCTCGTCATCGATCTTGGTCAAACGCAGCGTAGAACCCTTGACCTTTTCCAAGATCTTCCAATAGGTCTCCATATGCTGCACAACTATAGGGAAGGCAAGTCAGCTTTCGGGCGGTTGAAATCGAATTCGTAGGTATTAAGTACCCTTAACTGCGAACTGCTTCTCGATCTAAGTGTAGAAGACAGGAGTGTGGTCAGCGCATAAGGTTGTTGCTTGGTCAGGAAGACGGCGGCCTGTGAAGGCAAAGACTCACATCCTCGAGGTTGTCAGCCTCCTCGGCATTGAAGTTATTAGGGACTTGCGCGGACATATTGAGTGATTCTAGGAGTTGTCGTTTCTCGTTGTTCGTACGACGTGGTCGAAAAGTTGTTTATACGCAAAATGAACTCTGCCCAGTGCAGTTGAATGGTGAATGGTAAAGCTGCGAATATTGATGGTGGGGCAGTCACAGCCCGATAAGACCAGCACAATCGCGGGGTTTTCATTGCCTTATTTTTTTTCTCCCCAAGACGCATTGACGTCAACCCACTGTATTTACACTGTACTCGGATCCACTTTCTCTTTGCATTCTCACCTGTGCTTCACCGAAATGCCAGTATCCTCAACCGCTGTCATTTAAATGAGGACCATTGTTTGTAGTGGTAGTGAATAAATGCCCTGCTTCTCTTCGCATTCGCTTGTACAAATCTTCCATGAACTAGAACTGCTTGGTAGCCATCAATCATATCAGTATATCCTTGTCCTGTTGGTCATGCTAGTAGCCTCTGACTTACTGACGTTTCCTAGCAGATGTTTGCGTTGTACCTATAATGCTCGTCTTTGCCGGGCCTTGTCTATTTCCATCAGGATAGTTAGGTCTTTTTCTTGTTATCTCTTAGGAAGCGGTGTTCTTTCCACATGTTGGCGATCCGGTTAGGGCCTCATGCCCCTGTCTCGCTTTGACAAGCTTCGTCGAATCCTGTGCACCAAGCCTTGCACTCCATTCTCGAAGCTGTCAACATCTTGGGCTACCATACCCTTAGTCTTACTTGCGGTCTCATACGAGCAGATGCTGTTCGCCTTATTCAAGTCGTGTTCCCTGGAAGTACCATCCATATACTCAACCGGCGGACAAATCGACATGTACCCTGTGGAGGGGTTGAAATAAGGAGGCGGTAGCTGGATCGCGCCCTCGGGGGAATAGAGACCATGTAGGTAATCTCTTGTGTGGTCGTCGAGTGTAATTTTTCCGTGTCCTGCATCAATCCAGGAGGACTGCCCTGGGAGCCGCGGCCATACAGACGATGGCGCGACTCTGTATGAGTGGTGCCTAAGACTGTCCTTGTCTTCAGAAATTGGGAAGATGCGACGCAATAGGGAATGCGTATACTGGTTACTAAACCCAACCAGGCGCATTGAGTCGACCCTCCAAGCCAGTTTCACGAGTGGTTCGCACACCTCGAGCGCTTTGTCCGGGCAGTAATAGATGCGTTCCTCCGCAACTTGGGTCACCCGACTCTGTGCCAGCTCGTCTTTATAAACTTCCTTGCCTGTCGCCGAACTTTCGGTATCCATTAGGGCAGCTCTGTCTGGCCGCTGGCCATAAAAACGCCGGCAGAGAAGGACGAGACTCTTGATCGGCGAAGTGCGCTTCATCTGTGTTTCAACAAACATGTTGAGAAGGATGTCGAGGTTGACTGTTCCCGTGCGGAGTTTATAGGCATGAATCCCAGGACCAAAGCCGAAGCGGGTCATATCAAGCTCCAGGACAATCACCTGCATGAAGTGGCCGTACCTGTTCAACCACAATGTTGCCAGAGGGTCAAAATATGTATTGACGAATGGTGAATAAGTGATATGAAATTGCTCTGTCATCAGAAAAGCAACCATAATGTCGGCGTGAAGGGCAAATGAGGCTCTCAGATATGGCTGCAGAGGTTCGAGGGCGTTTGCGAGTGAGGTGAATTCGTCGTCTTTCCAGACCTCTTTCGTTAAACGACTATGGGTGAGCGAGATTGGTAGCTCAGCACTGTGGTCACTGACCAAGATTTGGCATATCTTGAAGCGAGCAGAAGCTGAGAGTTTGAGATAAGGCGACGTGGGCGACAAATCCTGGGTTCGATTGCTATCTGCGAAAAACAGCCCAACAGATCTACCGAAGGCATCATCTATGTCACTGGGGCTCTGGCCACGACGGTACTTATGATAGACGATGTCAACGACGCGGTCCCAAGGAGGAAGATTGTTTCTTGGTACATCGGGCCATCCAGATTTTGGAGGCTCCATGAGCTTGCGAACTGCCTTTGGGGGAAGGCCAGCAGGGAATGGATGAGGCAGTGGTGTCGAGATGTGGCCTATGTGCGCCATCGACTTCTTTACTAGTAGTTGTGGCACTTTCTTTGAGTTAGGGTTGTTTCAATGGTTAGGGATGTAATAATGTTTTCGTTTTTCTCTCTTGTGTTTCTGGGAAAAGTGATAGGATACTTACTGTTGTTGCCTTACCATGGGGACCGCTTAAGCAGATATGTGGTCTTGTAAACCCCGGATTCTTCGATGCAATCTTGATCTTTATTTCGTTCTCATCTCCATTCTTAGGTTTGTTCGTGGTGAATTTCCTTTGTAAAAGAGAGAAAACGAGGGGCGGGTTGCTTTGTGGGAGTGTGTTTTGTCTCTGCTGTGGTGGACAAAAGCTAGTTCCCAAGGCAGGTTGAGATTCTTAGGTGAATGTGGCCACCGAGAGGCATTGAGCGTACACAGCGGAAGATACAATAAAGGGTTATTGTATGAGAATGGAAGCTGACTGAATTTGCCTGACGCCAGGTGACACTCTTGCCTCACTAATAAAGAACATCGCTCCTTCCGGCACCATCTCATCTTGCTTTAGTGATCTTTCACCGTAATAGAGACTCGCTTCTTCGACGTTGTTAATTAACCTCTCTCCCCTCTTCGACAGCGTTTCGTCTGTGTCACTATCTGGCACACATTCTACCGCTCTGCACTTAGGGAAACCTGCCGAGCGTATAAAGGTAGCTGGGTCCTTTAGATCATTAACTCGACCTCAAAAATTCGACATGATTCTCACCTGAAAGATAATCCAAATGCTCATGAGTGATTTAAACGTTGCTGATCTTCATCTCTGTCTATTCACTTATAAAATCAAGCGAAGTTTTGTTAGGTTCATTCGGCCTTATTCTGACTACACACTTTGAAGCTTCCTAAAACGACAGTAAAAGCAATCCGAGCTATCTCCAATTGCCATTGCCATTTCCAGCTCAGGCTCAACCAGCCTAGAATACGAAAATAATGGTGCCCGGTGTCCGACTGCTCCGGTTTCGGCCTTGGGTGGGTCTACAACTCCGTGAATCTGCCCGAGCTGCCCCGACCGGAACTGTTGGCAGAAGCACGGAGGGGCGAAAGGGACGCGCCCAGTCACTTTCAGCTATGTTCGGCAGAAGCGAGAAAATCAGGACCTGCCCACGATCTGAATGAAGCGAAACCATTTGTCGGTCCCAAGTGTTGCTATGCCGTTCTCGTAAGAGGGAGTCATTGAATGCAGGGTTATTGATTCAGCAAAACGCTTGCCTGGTTGACGGGTTTAGCGAAATGAGACCGGAGATAACGAACGGCTTTTGATATCATTCGTCGCCAAACACTTGCGTATTACATGTTGCATCGCAGGAGAAACAAGTTCGGCCAGGATCCAGAGTGAGACGGCAGATATCTCGACTGGAAGAATTGGGCACTCACACAGCGACATACCAGCGCAGGCTCGGGATGTTCGCTCCGATGTGTTAGCGAGGATGAGCAGATGCGGCTACAAGATTGGCTGCTTAAAACCCGAGCATGTCTTGTTGCGGGATTCATGTAACGTGCATAAGTTCCTACTTTCTCAATTACGCTCTGTTGCAGGATCCGACCCCAATCATGAACGGGGTTCGGGTCGGACTTCAGAACCGTTGCGGCGCTAAACCCCAGACTTTCCGCCCAGGGAATCGACTAGGGAAGGCCCAGGCTAAGCTGGCGTGGTGCGGGTGGTGGCATGATCAACTTCGTTGGTCGATGGTCGCGCTGTGTGGTCAATTGCGGCTCGCAAAGCGTGATCCAAATCCTTAGAATGGGGCAAGGGGCCAACAAAAGCCCCCCAGACATGTTGTTTATAGGTTGGGGGAAATAACCATTCTGTAAGGCTGGCCCATTGCCTTTCCTCTATTATACCTTCCTTTCTATGTTGCCAATTAACCACAACTTTAGCTCAACCTAACCAAACCGTTCTCTTCTCAAGTTTGTCAGAACATCAAGTGTCTGCTAGAAGACCGGCTTGCCACTGCTTGGCACCCAAAAATAAGAGCATCTTTAAGAAATAGTTTTCATTGTGAATCTGCCATCCGCTTTGCTCTACTTTTAAAGGACGAGCGACAAGTCACTCCTTAGCGACTCACGGCAACGGCTGCCATTTGCCGTTACATTTAGTGAGTAAACATTCGATGCGTATCTATCAGTTGAATTATCTCCAAGTTTACAATGACGAAAGACTCATTCTAATCGCCCAAGGGCATAGTAGAAGACATCGTGCCGTATTCCCGCCCTGGTGCCAAGAGCAGTACAAATCGCATCACAGTAGTCGGCCCATCACGTACGCTTTCCCGACACTGTCTATGACTTACCTTTGTGGACGCCCTGTTCTTGACACAAGTCACCCAGTGTGATTGAATGGCAACGATATCGTCCTGAATAAGTGCTAATTGTTGTATAGACGCCTTAAATCATACAATGACATCCAATTCAACTGCCGAAGAAACCAGGCAACCCTCCGACACCCGTCCGGCAAGTCAGGCAACAAGCCATAACGACGAATCTAAGCCCCTCCATGTTTTACGGCGCGAGCCTACAAGAGAAGAAAAGACGGCAGAGGCGTACGCCGAGGGTCATGATGCCGACATCCCGTCCAGTCTGGGTTACGTGCTTGACGAACGTGGCGAGGAGAGACGAAGGCAGTCCATAGCAACTCAGAGACGATCATCTAATGCGCGGGAACCAAGCCTCGGCCATTCTGGGGCTGCAGACGTCGAAAAGGGTAACCCAACAACAGAGGATGGCGATGGTGGTGAAAGCTCTGAAGACGAGAACGTGGTGTGGTGGGATGGTGACGATGACCCCCAGAATCCATACAACTGGCCAACGTGGAAGAAAGTTATGACCTGCACCTTGATCAGTGCCATGACATTTGTTACTCCCCTTGCTTCATGTATGAGCTTGCCCCTTGATATCCGCATTCAAGTAAAGAACTGACTATTCTTTCACAGCGATTTTTGCTCCTGGTGTCCCAGAGCTCATGAAAGAATTTCAAAACGACAGCCTTTATTTGGCCTCCTTTGTGGTTTCAGGTAGGTCTATGTCTACCAGAGCTCTAATCCTTGAGATAATTGTGATGGAAATGAGCTGATCAAAAGCTATAGTCTACGTCCTCGGTTTCGCAGCAGGACCCTTGCTCTGCGCGCCACTGAGCGAGATCTATGGACGTACTATTGTTTATCACGTTTGCAACGTCGGCTTCATTTGTTTCAACGTTGGTGCTGCACTTGCCCCGACCCTCAATGCCCTTATCGTGTTCCGTTTCTTCGCTGGCATTTTTGGATCCTGCCCCATGACCAACGGTGGAGGTTCAATTGCCGACATGATCAGACAGGAGAAGCGTGGCCTCGCTATGTCGGTTTTTAGTATTGGGCCACTTCTAGGTCCCATCATAGGCCCTGTGGCAGGCGGATTTCTCTCTGAATCAGCCGGCTGGCGTTGGAGCTTCTGGCTTCTAGTCATTGTTTCTGGTGTCATCAGTATTGTCATGCTCATCTTCCTCAGGGAGACGTTTGCGACAGTGATTTTGGACAGGAAGGTACGACGCCTCCGCAAAGAGACCGGCAACGAAGTGTTACGTTCGAAGCTCGATATCGGTCTTTCTTCAACCGACTACTTCAAGCGTGGAATAATAAGACCTCTCAAAATGATTGCCTTCTCCCCCATAACAATGATATTGTGCGTTAACTCTGCTTCTTCGCTTACTCCTTCTGTTCACTTTTACTCTTTCTATCACGCTAACTAAGTGTATTTTTAGTGGGTTCTACATTGCAGTCGTGTACGGATATCTATACTTGATGTTCACCTCGATCACATCCGTCTTCATGCGAACGTACCACTTCACTGCCGGAACCGCTGGACTAGCATTTCTCGGACTAGGCGTCGGCTCCATGATTGGAGTGGTCTTTTTCAGCATAACTTCGGATAAATACATGAAGAAAAAGGCTGCCGAGGCGGACGCAGCAGCTGATGCAGCCGGCAAAGCACGTGAAGGTATGAAACCTGAATACAGGCTCGTCTCTCTCCCGGCCGGCGCCTTCTTCCTCCCCGCTGGCCTCTTTATATATGGCTGGACTGCAGAGTTCGAGGTGCACTGGATTGCACCCATCCTTGGCACAGCTGTTATCGGCATCGGTAATCTTATTATTTTCATGGCACTTCAGCTGTATCTTGTCGATTCATTTACCATTTATGCTGCATCAGCTCTGGCGGCAAATGCTGTTGTTCGTTCCGTGGCTGGAGCAGTCCTCCCGCTTGCGGGCTTGAAGATGTATGAGGATCTGGGTGTGGGTTGGGGCAACAGTGTCCTTGGATTCATTGCGGCCGCGATGTTGCCGGTTCCTTTCTTGATTATCAAATATGGTGAATATCTACGAACGAAGTACGAGGTAAAGAACTTGTAGTTCGCGAGTATAATAAGTGAGTGGCTTAGATAAACAAATGGTATAGATATATGATTTTGCAGCACAGGGCTGGGAACAGATTCACTAATCAAGCACATACTTCTTCTCTTCAAATCAGACCATGCTTTCACCTAAAAAGGTCTTGATCAAAAAGCTGTTGGAGCCTCAAGGTCCTTTCTTTGTCTAGTCATTTCAAACCAAACAGAAAGACTTCGCTTCAACCTATGACAATGTGCTGACTTCTGCCTTTCGGTTTCTCCACAGTTTTGTCGACACATGCAAGAATGTACTACTTCCCTTTCGTTGCTATTTACATTAGCTTTATAGCTTCGTCCGAACCAGACGACCTGCCAAAACCAGATTAGGTAGCTACATCAGATGAACACTGGACTCTAAGATCATAATTAACTTGCCGGGAAGGTGATATCTGCTTATTCATTGGTGTAAATCATACTCGCGTCAAGGGCATCGAGGCCCGTCATCGTCTATCACGGTTTAACTAGGTACTTTGATTCCTCCCATACGCCAGCGACCCTTTTTCTCATTCCAACATGCGCCTCAATTACAACATTCCAAGGCCGAGGTGCTCAGGGTCGGCCTTGACAATACGCAGAGTGTTGGTGTTGCCCATACCACCCTTCCAGCCCTGGACGACGACAATGGTGTCGCCCTTGCTAACAACGTTGAGCTCCAGAGCGTGCTCAATACCCCACTTGATGCGGCGATCGACATCCTCCTGCCAGTTGACCTTGCTGAAGTCGGGCTTAGCCTCAGGGAACTCGAAGGGGTAGACACCGCGGTACAAGTGAGCGTAACGGGAGGCAGAGGCGTTTCTGGTAACCATGAAGATGGGACAGACGGGGCGGTACTTGGAGAGAAGACGAGCCGAGTCACCGGATGTGGACAGAACAATAATACCACCGGCGTTCAAGTCGAGAGAAGCTCTCACAGCAGCCATGGCGCAAGACTCAACAACGCTGACGGGACGCTTGACCAGAGTGCACATCTCCTCGAAGTGCGAAACGTAGGGAATGGTGTTCTCCGCCTTGAGGCAGGCCTCGTGCATCTCGGAGACGGCCTCAACGGGGTAGCTACCCTTGGCAGTCTCACCAGACAACATGACACAGTCAGCGCCGTCAGTGATGGCGTTGCCAACATCGCTGATCTCAGCGCGGGTAGGGCGAGGGTTCTTGATCATTGACTCGAGCATCTGAGTAGCGCAGATGACAGGCTTGCCGGCTCTGTTGCACAGGGCAATCATCTTCTTCTGGGCGGCGAAGACCTCGGCAGCAGGAATCTCGATACCAAGGTCACCACGGGCAACCATGACTCCGTCGGTCTCTTGGAGGATCTCCTCGAAATTGTTAAGACCTTGACGGTTCTCGATCTTGGCAATGATCTGAATGTGCTTGCCCTCCTCGCCAAGGACGTCGCGGATGTCCTTGATGTCCTGACCTCTGCGGATAAATGAGGCGAAGACCATGTCAACGTTGTTCTTGACGCCAAATCTCAGATCGTTCTTGTCCTTCTCGGAAAGGGCAGGAAGATCGACATCGGTGTTGGGCAGGTTGACACCCTTCTTGGAGGAGATGAAGCCGTTGTTGCGGGCGCGGACCTCGACAGTCTTGTCATCCTTGACCTTCAGAACCTCAAAGGCAAGGACACCGTCGTCGACGTAGATGATACGGCCGGGCTCGATGACCTTGGTGATGTTCTTGTAGTCGACGTACCTGTCAAGGAGGGGTCAGCAAAAACAGGTGATGAGAGAGGCAAGATATAACATACATGTTATCAGTGTCGCAAGCAGTTGCGTATTGCTCATCAGTAGTGAAGTTCATGATCTTGCCAGCGGAGAGGGGAATGTCCTCATCGTTCTTGGTGTTACCGGTACGGATCTCAGGGCCCTTGGTGTCGAGGGCGATGGCGACCTGACGACCAGGCTGCGACTTCTCGGCGGCGCGAGCATTGTCGATGACGGACTGGTGGTACTCGTAGCTGCCGTGCTGTTGGTAGATGTACGGTCAGCAGACTGGCATAAGAGCGACGGGGGAGCAAAGGTTCTTACAGAGAAGTTCATGCGCACAACGTTCAGACCGGCCTTGCGCAGGGAGTTGATGGCCTCAGGAGAGTTGGTCTTGGGGCCAATGGTGCAAATAATGGAAGAACGGCGGTAGTTCTTCTCAGGCTGGTAGGCAGTGTCGAGGCTAGAGAGCCAAGCGATCTTGCCGCCAACGTCGAGGTGGTCCTGGGCAGTAGCCATTGTGAAGATTGCGGGAATTGGTGAGAAAAGGTAGATGTCGGAGGGAGAAGGGAAGATTGCGTCGAGGTGATGGAGGGTCTGCTACAGCTGTTAAATCCTGCTGGGTGGGGTACGGACGGTAGTACAAGGAGGAAGGAAAGCCGGCGGGTGTGCAGGAGAGTTGGGGAGTGTGAGAGATTTAAAAATAAAAATCAAAAAAACATTCAAGGAGGTTGATTGATGGGTAAGACCCTAAAATGCGGAATTCATGCAAATGGGAGCCTCAACCAAGATGTTTGTTGAAGGAAGGGGAAGAAAGGGCGAAGACAGTGGCCGTCACAACAGGGCAGGCAGGACAAGACACACGAGGTGGAAGCAAGAGAAATAATTTGCTCCCGTCCCAGCTCAAGTGAAGCTGTCTGATAGTGGTGGTGGTCCGCCGTCGGTGCTTTGCCTGTGCTGGCGGTGTCGGTGCTGCCACTGCGTCGAATTGAGGGGCAATTTTTCAGCCCAAATCAAACCAACGAGGGGCAAGTACCAGCACCGATCAGCCAATGCAGCAAGCAGCTTTGGCAGCAACGACATGGGGGCCCCACCGACATGAGGTGCCTGTGACAGCACCCTCGTCCCTTCCTCACCTCACCTTTCCATGACGGGACCCTGGTATTGCCCGTCTTGGAGTCCTGGAGGAGGTATGTGCACCGTTTGCTCATTCTCTCCTGCCTCGTCTTGCCATTTTTTCCTTGTCTTTTTTTGGGTTGTTCCACTCCCTTTGTTGAACACGCACGTCCATTTATAATGCACACCAAGCCGGAGTACACATAAATAGCATGCAAGCCGAAGCAGGTGAGGCAAGATCCCAAGACTAGGTGAGGTGAGGTGAGGTGAGGTAAGGTCCGGCCAGAGCCAAAGAGAGAGAAGAAAAAAAAAGGCCAAAAAAATCAGAGAGGAAACAGAAACAGTCCCAGAGGCAGAAAGAGCAAGGGGCAAGCAGCAAGAGCGACGCAATTTGACACTCACCTGAACCGAGCTGAGCAGCTGTTTATTCTTGTCAACGCTTGAGCACGTCGCTGTGGTCGTTGTTACCGTCGTCGTTCGTTGAACGGGTGAGTGATTTGGAGACGATGAGGTATCAAGAAAATAGAGTAAACAGGGAGATTGCAAGTGAACCCCACGACAACAATGTGAGGAGGGAGAAAAAAAAAGACACTAACGGAGATGGCGGGATGCAATGGAATATGATGAGGGATTTCAATGGCATTGTTTAGTTTCGGCCTTTTTTTCGTTTTTATTTTTCTCTCGCATTTCATTCCTCCCTCCCCTTCCCACTCTGCGACGGAGCTCCGTTTCTCTGGGCTAGGTGATAAAGCCTCAAACACTCAACAAACCAGAGCTCATGCTTTTGACACAGCTTTTTCCAACGGTAGCAGCAGCCCGACCCCTCCAAGCCCCTCCATGGCCACCACTCCAGAGCTGCCCCCACCAGCTAAAAAAAAAAGAAAAAATGGGCAAGCGTCGGTGGGGAAGGTTCCCTGGTCCACTTGGGATGCTTCTTCATACTCACCAAACGCCAATTGCAACTCTGGTGCGGTGCGGTGCGGTCTTGGGCTATTTGATGGAGTTCCTTAGAGAACGCTTGAGTGCTCGAGTGCTGGGGTGATGGCTGCGGTCTTGTCGGTTGCACTATCGGACGTTTCCACTATCCACTTGGATTTGAACCGCGGAGGAGCAAAAGTCCTTACCAGGTCCGGATCATCCAATCCCATTCTTGGTGACGCGAATCAAACTGTCCCGATAACTCAACCCCCGAGTCGCATCCACTCCGACGCCCTATCGGTGCCTTGGAGGCCGATAAGCCGTTGTTGAACTATTACCAGAAATATGTAATAAAGAGAATGGATTAGGTAAACAACACCCCCCACTTGGAGCTTGGAGCAGAATTGCGGGCCCACTAAAACACAGAGTTGGACTCAACAGGTACTTTGGGCAACCCCTAGAAATACCTCCCCAAGAAGTTACTCCCTTTTCCTTATCGTCTTATCGATGTCTCGCTGCAATTGCCCGGGTTCTCACCCACCGCCGGCCCGGCTGTAACCTGAGGCCGACTCAACAGGGTGCACAGTCCACTTGGGCCATGTACCAGCCGCCTAGGCACAGCACTGCTGCACCACTCACCAGCCTCCCGTGGGGTTCTTTTCACCTATGCAGGTGTCCATGCGAGCCTTGTCCCATGACAACACCCTTTGTTTCTTAACTCAGTAGCGATACCGCTTCCTCAACACCAACAAACACCAAAACCTGCACGGCAGAAACAATAATTTGACGACGACGAACAAAACCGAAAGAAGGAATATCTGACAAACCTGAATGTCCAAGATGGTTGGTACCGCCTTCCTCCCCTAAGTCTAGTCGGGCGAGCCATCTTCATACTCGCTCGCTGCCTAGCTTTCGACTTGCTTGCGCAGTCTTAACCTCCCTATAGCTCCTCAACTTGCTGACTTTGGGGTTGTGGTCGAAGTTTGGGCGTTTGACTCATTACGCATTCGATGCGGTTCTCTGTTAGTTCCATTCCTCTTCGTCGTCATCGTCTCATCGCTGACTCTCTTGCTCCAGTTTCCGCCTTCCTCGCTGGCATGAAGCGTTCGACCGGTTTGACGTGAGTTTCTTGATTCGGTTCAAATGCTATTGCCGTCCCAATCAGACTGCCCATGTTCTACGTCCCCATAGAAGCTAACATGTGCCCATCCTGGGAATCGTCAGGCCCAGTTTCAAGACTGACAGAGCCGCGGGCGAGAACAAGGACGTCTCGAAGTGGATCGACAAATATCTTGGTGTAGGCGAGTGGGTGATGGACCAGTCGGTTGCGATCGCTGGATCCAGCGGCTGGTTCGAGCGGACACGATAGGAGGACCTTATGAAACTCCCACCCCTTTTTTTCTCACGAATCCCGATGTGGCGACGATTTAACGACTATTCCACACCCCTCGTCTGTTCGGTCGGCCCTGTGTAAAATAGCGATGCGAGAACTCGGCGACTTTTTGGAGGATTTGACATGCGAGTGTTGTTCGGCGAGGTTCGGGTGGTCTGCAGGTTGAAGCATAGCCTGCGGTGGGCTGATCAGTCGGTGTTTTCGTTCTCGGTCAAGTTTCTGTTCCGTGAGCGTTATGAGCGACACTGAATCAATGCTGCTGCGGCTAAGAGACGGTATTGGACAGGGTGAATGAACGGGATTTCTTGTCACCCAGCTCTTCTTTATAAAAGCCTTTGGCGTAGGCTACCCTGTGTATCCTTACAACCGGACTTTTAGACCCCACTTTCGGGATCGTCCTCGTCGCAAGACAGACACATAGCCGAGGTTACCGACCAATCCAATGAGCCACAGTTGCATTCGACTTGTACCTACCCCAACTTTACCTTAATGCCTCGTGACGGGGGAACACATGGGAGAAGATGAACTGTGGGCTTGATGCAATTCAATTCCTAGTCATTCCGATAGACGCCGTCTCGAGTGTCACTTCTGGGGTATCCTGTCCTTTGTGCCCTATTCCAACTACTGCAATGCAAATCATAGAATGCATACTCCATCGCTTAGAGGTCTTCCCCGCAGCTCCTACATGACCCATACCATGTCAAAGCCAGTACTCTGTACTTGCAATTCAAGAGTACCTCACCACTTCTACACTCACTGCCTAACCGGTTCAGTCCAGACTGCTCTCGTTGCTGTGCTCTGCCAAGAATTCCGGTGGCACCTCGTTGTCACTATCTCGCCTTGACGAAGCGAGAGTTTTCTCGATGGCAGTGTGTGTCTCCTCATGCTCTTCTAGGCGTGAGAACAGCAAATCAGGCGGGACCTCGTTGTCACTCTCTTCGGGATGGCTTCCTACTGAACTCGTTTCGACAACATCCTTATGTGCAGGTTCCTTTTGACCGTCTCCATTCGACCAAGGCTCCTCAACACTGTCGACATGAGCCTTAGGCTGTGGAAGACTGCTCTGGAGCAGGCGCGCAGCTTCCCTAAATGCTTCGAGCTCGGCTCCTATTGCGCAGATTAGGAGATTCCAGCTATTCTGCTCTGCAGTCCGCAAATGTTCCTCAAGTTCCAAGATGGCCTCGCCCATCCTAGGTAGCATCGATTCGGCAGCTTCTTGCTGCGTCCGTGGAGTCTGTTTACCTTTGGACGTGGCATCGCCGCCTAACGATTTACGCAAGTCCTTTTCAAAAGTCGTGACGAGATTGATTGTTTCCTGCCACAATGCTGCCCCTTGATCGAGCGCCTCACGATCCTTGTCGACCTGTGCCTTTCGCTTCTGTAAAAGGTCCAGTTCACTTTCCCACCAGTCTCTCGCCATGCTCAGAGTGCGTCGTGCGGGTATCATGCGGAAGAATTCGGCACCCCCAGGCAGATCTTTCGTGTCGCTCATAGTCGCAGGCTCGCCACGCAACACAACATCCACAACGTCCGGGTCCAGCGGCTCGATAGGGGGTCGACGAAGCAATGAAGCTACCTCTCCCTCAACTTCCTTCAGTGCACCTCTGTATCCGCTTAATCCTGCCTCTCGGCGATTGTGGACATCCTCCATTTTACGCTCAAGCCACCGGTGACGGTTCCTCATCCCAACAAGTTTCTCCTCGAGCTCACGAATCTCCTGACCCAAGGATGAATGCTGCTCTCCAAGGACCTGAAGCTCCTTCGCCAGCGGCTCCTCCTTATCGTCTGCTAAGCTATGAAGCTCCGCTGAGATGCTCGTTTGGCGCGTATCCAGCTTGTTCAAGTAGGAGAGGGCCTTCTGACGTTGAGACACTGCCAACTCTATGTAGTCGTTTTCCTCGGTTTTCAAGTCGGTCAAAGCCGCCAAAGAGCGCCGCAGCCCGTTTCGCGCAGTTCGAAGTCCTTGTGGACCGGAAGACTTGGGTTGCCGGACAGGTATGATATCACCACGAGCTGTTGCGCGTACAGGAGTGTCTAGTGATGCCATCATTCGCGACTTGGACGTTGCGGTAGAATAAAATGTCCCCGTCGGTGTACTGCTCCCCGAGTCACTCCATGTGTCAAGCCCAGTTGACATTGAGGCATCAAGGGGTCCGCCGCCAGGTGATAGCCCTGTAGCCTGCATGTCGAGCAAATTCTGCACCTCTTTCTGAAGCACTCGCTCACGATGTTGTAGACTGCGCCATGTCGAGTCAACGCGGGATAAGCTCGAGGTATGCGAATTCTGATCAAATAGAATACTTCCAAACGTAACGCGGCTGGATGCCAACCCCCTAGTATCGTGGCCACTATGACTTGATCTTGACCCTTCTCGGGAATCACGCCTTCCTTGCGAAGCAGGCTGAACCAATATAGAGGCTGCTATGGGTGGAGGTGGACCGGTAAACATTGCCTTTGGTTTCATTTTCGAGACGGAGCCAGCCGGACTCAATGGATCGTCATCCCAAGGATCTGCAGGAGATGGGGAACGTATTCTGGACATTCTGGCCAGCGTTCTCGGCGTTCCTGGCAACAGAGCGTCATCGGGTCTTGGAGATAGCTCGTCGAGATCGTAGTCGTTCGCACGTCGCTCGTGTGAGGTGTGAAGGGGTAAAATAGGCGACTTGTTTCGGCTCAGCGAGAGTCGATCAAGAAATCTGGGGGAATCTGGGGCCATCAGAGCACATCGGTGCTACTTTCGAGGCCGTCGTGGCAGTTTAACAGTGTTTGTTGGAGCAGGTAGATTGGCGCACAAGCTGAAACTAAGGTGCACGGATATGGTACCTGATGCAGTCTGAATAGAAGCCAATATGCTATGTTATTAAAGAGTAAGGTAGTCAATGTTTGAAAGGGTATACGAAGATGATGTGGCACTAAATGCGACAGGCTGTTATAGGCAACACGGTTGGAATGTGCCAGCGCAGCGTAGGCAGATGTAAGTAAAATGCGAGGAAAGAAAGATAGAGCTCACGAGCTCTGAGCATGTGCCACAGCAGGCACGGGGCGGTGGTTTTGGACCAGCCTGCACCTCTAGTGCCAGCGTACCTATCCTACCTCAAGGTAGCTTAAAGTAGAGACGTCACTAGGCCGGTACGAAGTATCTTATCGCTGAAATAGTGGAGTAAAATAATTGATAAGGTGTAAGGAGGTATGTTGTAGGTAAGCGATATAATCACTTCGGTAATCGGGTGTCTACGCTGGCTACCTGTTGTCCGTAACCCACCCTCCCCTCACTTTTCACCCATGTCTGGCACGCGTAATTACTTGATGCCCAGTCATTGTCTTACGTTGGCTCGCTCGACCTAACTCTAACTCACGCAGCCAAAGCCGAGTCAAGACAAAGTCTCCAGTCTTTTAGTTTTCCATACGAACAGCTCCCTCTGGATCTCAAATGGGGATGGGCCCTCAATGTGACACTAAGAAGTCACGTCTTCCTTGCTTCCCATGTGTTGTTTTTCATTTTTGTTTTAATGGCTGGTTGGGCACTGTTCAGACGTTGTCTCGTCTCACTGGAAGGAGTTGCCATGCCTCATAAAAGAGAATCAGTTAGGTATGCATATCAGGCGCGGATATTCAAACATAATAGCCCAAACAATAGCCTGGCAGCTGAGGTGAGAGGCACGTACGGATGATATAGCATCGTACAGCAAGCCAGGGTAGGGGCAAGACAAGGAAGAGGAGGCAAAGTGCTTTAAATTTGGTGCTTGTTGGCCTCGGAGGCTTTACGCGACATCCCAAAGCATTTGGAACGACGCGCATCCCTATCCCAATTCCCCGTCTGTTGTCCCCATCAACTGGCCTCCCCGTTCATTAGTCAGAGTGATAACGTAGAAGAGCGATTTTTTCCGCTGTGACGACACAGTAGATGCGGCCGAAGCTCAAGTCAAACCCCTTGGTACCATCACCACTTTTTTGTCGTATTTGAGGAACACTACTTTGCCCCCTGCTCTGTCAGGTAACCTCTAGGCTGAGATAACACTTGAACGCCGTCTCCCTTGCCTTCACATTCCTGCCTATCGTTCTGGAAGGGGGTTATTTCCCCGCGCCTGGTGTTTTGCTTGTAATTCTCTCGAAGGACGGTATCTAGCCCAACCTTAGTCGATTACGACTGGTAAGTGTTTGTGTTTTGTGTTGCCCCAAACGCTCCTTTGGACAACAGTCTCTGGCCTGGGCCGCTGGCTCCACGCAACCTAACCTACATACCGACTTTACGACATCAACAGCCTTAACGATGCATTTCCTGGGCCATCGCCGCACGGCGTCGCAGCAGAGCATTGGTGAACAAAAGCAACAACAGCCGCATCAACAGCGTCACCACCAGCACCGATTGAGTGCAACTTCAGCGCTATGGCAGGCGGCACAGGCCTTAGGCTCCATTGGGGCCCCTGCCACGGCCGCCACAGCCGCTACGGCCATCGACACCCGCCCGCCGCTGCCCAATACACTGCCCTCATCGTCTTCCTTGTCAACCAGCTCGAAGTTGCAGTCACAGCCTGAAAACCAGCACCAGCAGCAGGAGCAGGAGCCTGGACAGCAGGAGCACCACAACAGCCACTATCAGCTGCAACAGCAAGAGCACCAGCAACGGCAGCAGCAGGACCACCACCACTACCTGCCACCCAACCACAACCCCAATCATCCTTCTCTAACAATTTCGTCTTCTCCAACTTCATCTCCTCAATTCTCTCAAGGAGCCGCGACTGCGACTGGGCCACCTGTGCCCAAGAAACACGCCGTCGCCAACTTCTTCTACGAGGACGACTCCGAGCACCTCCATCACCACGACCGCAATCTCAACAGCATCGCCGACGCCGCCGCTGCCCCTCCTGCCGCCCCTCCTGCCGCTACCGCTGCCGACTCCGCTTCGTCCCGCTCTCTCCAGCCTAATCACCCTCACTCTTACTCCCATTCCCATTCCCACTCCTACTCATACTCGCACTCCCCATCCTATCATTCCCTCTCCCACTCAGATTCCCGACAGCAGCGTGCTTCCATCCCCCCTGCGTTGCTTCCGGTACTACATGGCCAGCAGCTGCATTGGGATTCGACATATTCGCTGCCCGCCCACCCCATTGCGACTGAGACATCAGCGCCGACGGGCCATTCCTCCTCCGTCACATCGCCCTCCACGCCCTCTCACGCGCACTCTTCCTCTGTCGCGGCCATGAACCAGCAACCCCAACCTACACAACAGCAGCAGCAACAACAGCCGCCGCCGCCGCAGCAGCAGCAGCAACAACAGTTTCCTCCTGCTGCACCGCGCAGAACAGGCACCTACAGCTCGCAACACGACGAATTGCACATGCCTGCTGGCATGATCCAGCACGGCCAGTTGTCACCCCGCGAATACTCTTCAGCCACCACCTCCGCCGCTCCCCAGATCAAGCTGGACCAGGCCTCCCCGAGCGCCTCCCAGTTCCAGAGCACATCGTCGGTGCCCAACGTTCTACAACCTGGCGGAGCCGGTGGTCGTCCCCCCGCTATCACTGCCAACACTGCGCCTACCCTGGCCAGCATGCAACCCACCATGCCTCAGCAGTCTCAGGACTATTCGACGCCTTCGAAACCAAACTTGAACCTATCTCACAGCTACTCCCGCTCCTCCCCTGCTGCCGGTTACGAAGGCGCTGCGACATTTGCGCCCTATACCCCCACGACCCCGAGCGGGTCGGGCTCTCAATTCATGTCGCCGCCAGACCCCAAGTATAATGCCCCGGGTTCGCAGCGCAACATCTCCAACACCCCACTAGGCCTGGCTGATATCCGGCCTCGCGCGGACTCTAGCATGTCAGATGGTGTTCCTGGCAGCGTCGCTTATGAGCTCGCCAATGCCCAGCCCGGCACGAGCAATTATCTCGCTCCGTGGGCACTTTATGCATTTGATTGGTGCAAGTGGCCTCCTCAAGGCAATGGGGCCGGAAAGCTCGCCGTTGGAAGTTATTTGGAGGACGGGCACAATTTCGTACGAGCTCCAATGACCCTTACATCGTTATGGTTCTTCACACTGACATTCCTCCAGATTCAAATCCTCGATACCCAGATGGTGCCAACCCCCAATGACGTCTACCAGCCTGGCACTTCCAAGTACAATCTTGAGTTTTCAAAGGTCGCCGAGGCCACACATTCTTATCCTGTGACGCGCTTGCTGTGGGAGCCACCTTCCTCTCAGAAGCAGTCAACGGACCTACTAGCGACCTCCGGGGACCACCTTCGCCTGTGGTCTCTGCCCTCTGAAAGTCCCGCTTCGCAGAGCAACTCAATCAACCGACAGGGCAGGGAGCCTGCCGTCACGAAGCTGACACCTCTGGCTCTGCTCTCCAACTCCAAAACTCCCGATCACACTGCGCCGCTTACTTCTTTGGACTGGAACACGGTCTCCCCAAGCTTGATCATCACATCAAGTATAGATACCACCTGCACGATTTGGGATATTCCTTCGTTGACCGCAAAAACGCAATTGATCGCCCACGACAAAGAGGTGTATGACGTACGATTTTGCGCCAATAGTGTGGACGTGTTTGTGAGCTGTGGACAGGATGGCAGTGTCCGTATGTTTGATTTACGCAGTCTTGAACATAGTACCATCATTTACGAACCCACGGGCAAGGATGAAAGAGGTATACTTTTATCCGACTTGACATTTCAACGTGCCTTACTAACCCAAGATGTTAGATATCAATGGCGGGCGTATCAGTCCCACTCTGGCGCAGCAAACCATGTCCAACCCTCCCCCCTTACTGAGATTAGCAACCTCACCTCACGATACCCACTTGCTGGCTACATTCGCGCAAGACTCTAACGTTATCCGCATTCTCGACGTACGACATCCAGGCCAGGCTCTCCTAGAACTCCGAGGTCATGCCGGCTCTCTCAACAGCATCGAGTGGTCGCCTCTGAAGCGAGGCGTTCTAGCTTCTGGAGGAGATGACTGCCAAGTCCTGCTTTGGGACGTCTATAACAACAACCATTCACTCGGTGGCGGCCCGTCTGCCAACGGTGCTGGCCAGCCGGACAGCACGCGAAGCCCATTTGCCAGCTGGCAATGCGATTACGAGATTGGAAACCTCGCGTGGGTACCGCACCTTTCTAACGACCAAGGAGAATGGCTTGGAGTGAGTGCGGGTAGGGGACTCTGGGGCGTCAAGACATGCGGGCGGACCGGTGTCTAAAGGGAGAAGTGGCAAAGAGCAATAGTCAACTGACTGTCTTGCTACTACCCTGTCTATAGATCTGGCTGGTCACTTATGGTATATGCATCGCGAAGCCTGGCGTTTAGGAATGGGCCTTGATCCAACTGCAAAGAGGGATACTGTTCGCGAACCAAGACGTGTACCTGATAATTCCCCTGGGAAAGTACAGGTGACAAGTCATGCGTGCCGCAGTACAGGTTCGTAACCCAGTTGATGGCCACAAACAAAATCTTGGAATGGTGGATGGCTATATACCGGCGGGCATAGTAGGAAGGAGAGGTGGTCTCGAAATGTTATAATCATTGTGTGCTGCTTCTTTGGCACCAAACCAGCTGTAAAAAGCCCGCCCCTGGGAGACAGTCAGAGTTTTGCATGTGAAGAGTCTGTCAAGAGACCACCTAGGTTGATAACAGCTTTGCCCCAGATCCTCCGCTCGACCATGTCTGTCAACGCGCGGGGTACGCTCCCAAGCCCGTAGTAGTCAGACTCATAGACTACAGGTTGTACGCTGCCCTTCTCTATCAATGGCCAAAGCCCACTCCAGATGGCGCTATGTTCTTCAGGATATCGCCGAGCGCTCTCGCCGAATCGCTGTGTATTTTGTTTAGTACCAGGTGGATGAAAAACTGGAGTAAACAGCGATGCGACAAAAGAAGATACTTACATAACCAATTAGGGATACCTGCTTGAGGAGGATTCGATTCATCGCTATCATTTCCATCCCATCTTGTAGGCCGGCAAAACCTACAATCAATAGTTTACCTCGGTGAGCAATACATTTCAAGCTAGGTTCGACAAGGCCGACAGAGTCGAAAACTATGTCAGCACCTTTGCCGTCGGTCAACTGCAGTACTCGTTCCCACCACGTCGAATCTTGGGTGTAATCGAGACAAACGTGAGCTCCGAACCTGGTAGCCACAGCACATTTGGCTGAGGACCCGGCTGTTCCAATGACTCGGCATCCTAAAGCTACGGCAACTTGAACAGCCATAATTCCCAGTCCACCGGCTGCGGCATGTATAAGAACAGTTTGGCCACTCTTGATGCCGGCCTGGTTGACAAGTGCGGCGTAGGAGACGGGAAGTGTGGCAGCGATTCCCGCAGCTTCAGTAAAAGTCCATTTTTCTGGGATTCGGTGCAGAGGGGTTGATATAGGAATGGAGATGACTTCGCTGTACGAACCGGTACAACCCCCAAATACTCTGTCCCCGGCCTGCCAGCCGGAACCTGGTGGCGCTGAGAGCACGACTCCAGAGAATTCAAGGCCAAGGATAAATGGTGGCCGTACTAGAGACCGATTGTTTTGGTGTTTGCCTTTGGCCTAAAGGAGGGTGCTGTTAGTCGACAAAGTCTAGATCAAATGTTTTTCCAAGCACAAAGGGTCTACGAACATATAGCGTGTCCACATAGTTCACTCCGGCAGCCTTCACCTGAACGAGGATGTCGTCTGGCTTTGCTATGGGTCTATCGATTTCCGAGACTCTAATCTCGTTCAAGTCCTGAGCTCAATGAGTATAATATCTCATGATGCCTGAGCGGAAGACTGACGGTAACGAAATCGTTCATTACTATGGCCTTCATCTTGTGTCCCCGCGACAAAATGGATTAAGTTGACAGTGGGTTGTTCAGTCGCAAGTCATGGAGAAGACCATTAAGAAACTACGTTATTCCAATCATCCGAATGAGCTAAATAGTTGGCCAAGTTGGGACGGCAGTTAATTAGGCACTGGTGAGAACCGAGGCAGTAGCCGGCCCAACTTGTGGGATGTGCCTTGGAGAAACCAGCCCAGTACTTTGTTTCCCTTGCTTGCAGAACAATGGAACTTAGACAGATCCTTGGGTTACTGCGGCTTACCTAAGATGACGGAGGGTCCTTCTGCAAACCACCGCACCCGATTTATTACCCGCAGCATTAGCCTGCACCAGTAATCTGCCTCAGGTGTCTTTTGGCGCTAAACCCTATTCGGTCGAAACCTGGGCCTACTTCGCGTCGTGAAGGTAACCTTGGCTGAGCTTTCCATCCTCAGATCGCCTAGATTCACTTTCAGTCCTTGTCTTCTCAATTCAGCGGCCAGCAATCTGGTGGCTCTTCCCACTTCTCTTCCTCCCACATAACCTATTTAATAGAACCGAATCCCCAGGCACTTCCGCTGGTGCTCGCCCTTCTTCTCTTGAACACTCTGCTTGAGCAGGTTCAAACAAACCTCTCCTCACCTGGCCTTCTCATTCAATCCCTGAGTCAAGGACGTTGACATTGATCAATTATCTTGAAAATGGCCTCGAGCGACCACAACCGATTTGACGACTCGGAGGATGAGGATGATTTCAACCCTGCGCCTGCCGATCTCTCTGACGAGGAACCCGATCAAGACTCTGGAGACAGGCATGCACCGAGCGATGCGCGGGAAAGTAGCCCTGCGGCAGATGATGACGCTGCCGTAACGTCTAAATCTCGCGCAGTCGACGACGATGACGACGAGGAGGAGCAAGATGACGAAGAAGGCGGACATAACGACGATGATGACGAGGAAGATGAGGATGAAGAAGATGAGGATGATGTTCAGCAGGTAAGCTTTCCGCTCGCCTCAACTACTGTCCAGATGAAGTTTTGCTTCAGGCACTTGCGGAAGCTTCTCTGTTATGATTTCCCTAGCGGATCCCCTTATTCCTATGTGGCATCTTGGAGAGACTGCTAACCTCTGGCCCACCAGGGACATCGTCGCAAACGTCGCAGAGACCGTCGGGCTGTCTTCTTCGATATCGAGGCCGAGGTCGAAGACGAAGAAGACGGCGAAGATGAGGAGAAAGACGGTGAAGAAATAGAAGACTTCATCGACAATGCTCATCCCGACGACATTGCTGAAAGTGGTGGCCTTGATGATGACAGACGACACCGCGAATTGGATCGTCGACGCGAGATGGAGGCGAGCATGGATGCCGAAAAACAGGCCGAGATTCTTCGACAGCGATATGGCAACCGCCGGCCCACCAAGGGTTTTGGCGACTCGACTGTTGTTCCGAAACGCCTCTTGATGCCGAGTGTTGAGGATCCTACTATCTGGGCTGTCAGATGCAAGGAGGGCAAGGAGCGGGAAGTTGTCTTTTCCATCATGAAGCGCATCGAGGAGAGAATGGGCACCAAGGACGAGCTGGCCATCATTTCAGCTTTCGAACGCGGCGGCCCAACATCCGTGATGAAGGGCTATATTTATGTCGAAGCCAACCGTTCTACTGACATCATGGTTGCCCTTGACGGCATGATGAACGTCTACCCTCGATCCAAGATGATTCTGGTCGATATCAAGGATATGCCTGACCTACTTCGTGTTACCAAGACACCCACTCTAGAGCCTGGTGCCTGGGTCAGACTTCGCAAGCCGGCCAAGCACGCGGGTGATCTTGCACAGGTCGTTGACGTCACCGAGAATGGCCTAGAAGCTCGAGTTCGGTTCATTCCCCGTCTGGACTACGGCATGAGAGATGATGCCCTTGCCTCCGCTCTTACCAATGACGGCAAGCGGAAGCGCCCCATCGGTGTACCCGGTCCACGGCCACCACAGCGTCTCTTCAATGAGACAGAAGCCCGTAAACGACACCCAAGGCACATCCAAGGTAATCCGACAACCAAAGTGTGGACTTATATGGGCGATGAATTTGAGAATGGCTTCCAAGTCAAGGATATCAAAATTCAACAGTTAGTCGTCACAGACGTCAATCCAACTTTGGAAGAAGTTACCAGGTTTGCTTCTGGTGCTGAGGATGGCACTGAAAACCTCGACCTCAAGGCCCTTGCTGCTAGCCTCAAGGACAGCAACATCAATGTTACATACCTGCCTGGAGACGTTATCGAAGTTTACGAGGGCGAGCAGAAGGGTGTTGTGGGAAAAGCCACTAACGTGCAAGGGGATATTGTCACCATGCAAGTTACCGAGGGAGATCTCGCAGGCCAAGTTATTGAGGTGCCCACCAAGGGGTTGAGGAAACGATTCAGGGTTGGTGATCATGTAAAAGTCACCAGCGGCAGTCGGTTCCGTGACGAGGTTGGTATGGTTGTCAAGATTACCGAGGACCGAGTTACTTTCTTGACCGATCAAACCAACACTGAAGTCACGGTATTTAGCAAAGATCTTCGTGAAGCAAGCGACATTGGCGGACAAGGCTCTCTGGGGCAGTACGAGCTGTTCGACCTTGTCCAGCTAGATCCTACTACTGTTGGCTGTATCGTTAAGGTCGATCGGGAGTCAGTGGTTGTCCTTGATCAAAACGGAGACACCCGACAAGTGATGCCGTCACAAATCGCTAACAAACTCCCTAAGAGGAAGATTGCCGTTGCCGCTGATAGGAACGGTTCCGAAATCAGACTGGATGATGTCGTCAGGGAGTACGGTGCCCAACAACGCCAGGGTAAGATCATTCACATTCACCGTGCCTTCGTCTTTTTGCATAGCAACAACAACAACGAAAATGCCGGCGTCTTCGTCACCAAGGCCAGTAATGTCACAACCATTGCTGCGAAGGGTGGGCGCGTACTCTCAGCTGGTCCCAACTTGGACCAAATGAACCCTGCCATGAAGCGCAACCCCAGTGGCGCAGAGAATAAGATGGCACCACCCAAAACCTTCGGCCGTGATCGTGCGATTAACCAGACTGTCATCATTCGGAAGGGTGGTTACAAGGGCCTCTTGGGTATTGTCAAGGACGCTACAGAAACCCACGCTCGAGTGGAGTTGCACACGAAGAGCAAGACCATCACTGTGCCCAAGGATCATCTCAGCTTCAAGGATAAGAATACGGGTGCAAAGATCGAAATCAATGGTAGAGGCCCTCGACCGAACCAGGGAGGTGCCCCTGGAGGCGGACGTGGTGGTGGAGATTGGCAGGGAGGTCGAACACCAGTCGCTTCCGGTGGTTCGGAAAGAACTCCTGCTTGGGGTTCACGAAGTAAGTAAAAGACTATGTGAAATTGTGCGCAAACAAGTTGCTAACATGGAATAGCTCCCGCGGCGACTGGTGGCCGAACCCCTGCATGGAAATCCAGCAGTCAGGACTACTCAGGCTCACGGACTCCTGCATGGGCTGATGGCTCACGGACTGCTTACGGTGACGGCAACAGGACCGCATATGGTGGCGGTTCAAGAACACCGGCATGGCAATCCGGTGCGAAGACACCGGCACATGATGCCTTTGGCCTGGGATCCAAGACGCCGGCATATGGAGGAGACGCGTGGGGCTCTGGTTCCAAGACCCCTGCGTATGGGGGCTCCGCGCCTACTCCTGGTGCCAGTGGTAGTGATTCTTGGGGATACACACCGGGTCAGTCTGGCTATGACGCACCGACGCCTGGCGGAAACCTCCTGGGCGCACCAACTCCGGGTGCTCTGAATGCCCCTACCCCTGGCGCATACTCGGCACCGACCCCGGCTGCTGCCAGTGCTCCGACCCCCGGTGGCGGATGGCAAGGTGGCTGGGCTGCTGAATCGGCCCCAACACCAGCAGCTGGTGCTCCGACTCCTGCTGCCAGCGGCTTCGCCTCATCATCAGGTTATTATGGAGCTCCTACCCCAGCCGCGTACGGTGCACCAGAGACACCGGCTGCCAGCGGGCCTAGATACACTGATGACGACTAAAGTGCGAAGTGGCGACAAAAGTTGTGATGGGGTTGGTGTCTGGCCCTGGATAGCCGGCTTGGCTTCATGTTTGGTTAAAGAGGGTGAGCAAGACATGTATATTACCCGGCGTTTACATAGAAAAAGGGACCCGTGCAAGGATGTGGGCGCAAATCATCAGAGAATGTTCATTACATTATAGTGGCTGTTGTACCGTTATCTCGATCCATGGTGGTGTGCAATTTATAACATTGAGGCCGGGCATCGAGACTTGCTGGAGTGGTTTATAACCGCACATCTCTCGGACATGTCTGTTCACAGTACACCCCAGAGAGAGAATTCAAATGCCGGTTGGAGCAATTTACTTCAACCTCAAATGTGATATAAGGGACGTTCGTGAGTGGATGGCAATTTACCCGCCGGCTGTTATGTAGTCGGCATGTAAATCCCCTTGACCTTTTGTCCATTCTTAGTATCATTCACGTGGCACTTGCATCCTGTGAAGCTTCCGAGCAGTTTGTAGTCTCATAGGAGATGTTTTGGTTACTATAAGTTCAGACCATGCCACATCCCCAGGCATGTCCATTCTGTGAAGATCCAACTACCACTCGTATCAAACAAGCTGATACTTCTACTTTTTGATCAGATTTGCTTCTTCGGTTTCTTGCTTTGCATTTGAAGCCTGACCGACATTTATCGCCACTATGAAAGTCTGCTCTGTGGTTCTGGCTTTGGCCAGCATTGCAACTGCTCATTGTGCGCATGACCCAAATTCATCACATCTAGATTGTATGCCCTAACTATGCTTTTGGGTAGACGTTTTCCCTTCCGTGACCTATAACGGCAAGACAACGCAGGACTGGGAGGTTGTTCGAAAGACGGCCAACTATCAATCTAATGGACCGGTCACAGACGTGAATAGCCAGCAGATGACATGCTACCAGTTGGCATCTGGTAATCAGGGAGCCAAGGTCCTTGATGTAACTGCTGGGTCTACAATCGGTTTGTTCATGTCGGCCTATGATATAACGAAAGTTACTAATGGCAACTTTCAGGATACAACGCGAAGGCGTCTGTCTCTCATCCCGGACCAGTCAACTTTTACATGGCCAAGGCAACCTCTGGGACCAGCATCACCAATTTTAACGGCGCCGGGAAAGTGTGGTTCAAGATATACAACGATGGCCCAACTGTCACTTCCGGTGGCTTGACTTGGCCAACTTCAGGTTTGTTGCCCTACTGCGACAGTAACCACACTGTTGATCCATGCTGAAAGAAAATTTGTTGTAGGCAAAACAACCCTCAACGTCCAAATTCCAAGATGCCTCGAGGACGGTGAATACTTTCTCCGTGTCGAGCACATCGCTCTGCACAGCGCCAGCAGTCCTGGCGGCGCGCAGTTGTACATTTCCTGCGCGCAGCTCCGCGTTACCGGCGGCACAGGAACGTACAAGCCCAACCTCATGTCATTCCCTGGCGCATACAGTTCTAACGATCCTGGACTTGTTGTGAACATCTATTACCCAGTCCCACAAAATTATAAGGCTCCGGGAGGCTCTCCGCTCGTCTGCTAGTTTTCGTTCGAGATCCATGCTTGTTAACTGATCGGAGTGGCGACGCTCGTGAAGGCAAGGATAAGAGCTGATAAGCCGAAACACATGACTTTACCAACCAAAAAGTTACCCCTGTGAGCGATCAGGTCAGATGAACCGTAGCGATAGCGTATAGAATCAGTATGACCAGTCTGGAAGTTCTGTCGGGAATCCTTGTCTTGAAAATATTGATCGAAAAACTTAAAAATTCAATCATTGGACTACTAATGCTTGCCTTTCTACCTGTGCTGGTTACAGTGCGTCAGGTTCTCAACTAAAGCAACTCGACGACTTATAAAATAAACAAGCCCGACCCACTTACCCTCGTACCCATCAAACCACTGGGTAATAGATCAGTCGGCATCTCTCTGGCCTGGGATCAGCCGAAACTGGCAGCTCCAATTGTGAGTCTAGCCATACTTAGCCATGCAGCAAGCTTTGCGGAAGTTCTATTGCTTGTGCAGACTGGACAGGTGCGGGGAAGTTCATGGTCTATTTCTGGAAGCGGGAATAGTGTTGGCTCGTGCCTAAGATCGTGAAGGACCTACTTTGCCGGTAAAATTGCGCACGGCAAAAGCTCCAATAAGGTTCTTGAACAACAAGGCATGCTTGTGGTTATGTACATTCTACAAAGCTAACTTCAGACTTGTTTATGAGGAGATACCAGAAATTGCGGCAGGAGGCCACTTATGCGACAATGTGGGCTGGCAACTCCTCTCAATAGTGGCTGACTAGCTTGAGAACATTCAATCTACTATGGTGGAAAAATTAAACTTTCACTTTGATTGATTCATGTAATATGGGCATGCCGTTTACCGAGAGTGACAACATGAAGGCATCATAAATAGGGTTCGAGGCACCACACCTTAGGTGAAAGGCCAGGCCATTCTCTGCTGTTACCAAATCCAGTTACGGAATATCTCTCACCATGGTCTTGGGGCCTTCACTAGCTTTCCTCCCCGTGGTCGCACATGTAGCCGCTGCTGTCACTTTCAATGTGCCAGCAAAGGTCAATACCGGTGGTCTCTCGTACGCACCTGTCGAGGCAGCACCCGTTGGCCTGTCGTGAGTCGCCATAGGTGCTGGAATCCGTGTTCTTACTAAACTTGCGTCCAGATTCGAGTTCTTTGCCTTTCCCTCTTATTTCAAAAACGTGACAGCAACGAATCAGTGTCTAGCCAATTTCAAGGCACTGAGCGGTACCTGGCCGCCCATTAGAATCGGCGGTACAACTCAAGACCGGGCGTCATATGACCCGTCCACATCGGCATATGTCGTGTACTCAGTTGCGAACCCTGCTGATGCGCCGGGGACCTTGACCTTTGGGCCGAACTTCATAAAGTTAGCTGCAACATATGCGGGTGATGTGACTTTGGGCTTGAACAGAGGTAAAAACAACATTGACAACACCATAGCAGCGGCCAAGGTTGCAGTACAAGAGATAAAGAACATTTATGCCATTGAACTTGGAAACGAGCCTGAGTGTAAGAATATAGCTTCTCTGACTTTTTCCATAAATAGCGCTGACCCAAGAGTACAGACTGGCCGGGAGCTCAGCCTATTGCTTCTGGGTCCTGGAATCCTGCCATTGATGCGGCTTCACAGAACAACTGGGCCATTACAGTTGGCAACGCCATTGGCAAAAAGACCATCATCCAAGCTGGAAATTCCAATTCTCTTCCACCACAATGGGGTGCCGAAGAGTTAATTGCGAGCGGCAACGCTACCGTTAGGGAGTACGTGAAGACCTATAGTCATCATAATTACCCTGGCGGCAGTGTGACCAGCCTGATGTCCCATGCAAACATTGCGAAAAATGTACAACTGTGAGTCGAACAAATCAGATGTGTCGGTACATTGCTGACCAGGGCTAGATTCGACAATGATATCGCCAGTGCCTTGGCCGTAAAGAAACCATACGTCTTCGGGGAGACCAACTCAGGTTAGTAAGAATCCCACAAGACCTTTTTCAATGCTAATACGTTACGGCAGTTTCTGGAGGAGGCGCGGCAAATGTTTCTCCAACATTTGGTGCGGCTCTATGGGTGATGGATTATTCAGTGCGCTTGGTCGCCTCTAATGTCTCTCGCATATACTTCCACCATGGAACAATTGGTAACAACCCCTATAGCTTTTTCGGGCGCTACTCTATGGGCAACCCCTATGTGGGTGCGTACACGGCCACAGCCTTTCTAGCTGGAGCCAAGCACGTAACAGCTTTGGACGACGGCAAGTCCGCCTTCGCAGCCTACGTCGCCTTTGATGCCTCCGGTGCGCCTCTACGTGCGCTTCTATATAACTCCAACTATTTTGGGGGCTCTGGAGCACGAAATACCGAGTCCTTCGTTCTTAATGGAGTCTCTGGCACCAGGGTTCGCTCCAAACGAGTGACCGCGGCGAGTGCCGAGGCAAGACAAGATCGGGGCGGGAACGCATCTATTGGGGGGCAATATTTCAACAACGGCACCTGCACCACCGGTGGAGCAGAGACATTTGAGACGACGACAGTTTCGGACGGCCGGGCAACATTCAATGTCGCAGCTAGCGAGGCTCTCTTGGTATACCTCCAGTAGACTAGGTCTGGAACAAGAGCTTTTCAAGGATGGTGGTGGTTTTGAGGAACTTGAACATTCTTATCTACCTCGGTGATGCTTGGGCATTAGTTTGTGGTGCCGTGGCTAATAATGGCATCTCTCAGCGTCTTAAGCCGCACCAAAATTGAGTCTGCGCGATCTTTCAGCATATCGCATTGTAGGGAAAGGACCTTCCCCTCTCTGGTTCCGTCCCTGCCTATTGAAGCTTGAAGCTTGGGTATGTGTTGGGTCAGGGAGAATTGAAGATCGACCAAGATTGTGGCCATGGCAGGAGATGAGGTTACTGATGAGAGGGTGAAGGAGCCTATACGGAGTTCCGGGACATCGAATCGGTGACTCTCGATACCATGATGGGAAGAGGCAGCCGAAATTTTGAAGCAAACCTGAGCTTGCGAAGCCAGTAGTTCGATAGTGTCGTGAAGGCGGTAGTGGCAAGAAATCAGCTGACTTAATAAAGTGAAATCAATCTTAGGCGATCCAACTCCGATTTCAAAGGGATCTTCGCCGAAGGTGGGATGGGACTTGTAGGTGTGTACACATTGTGGAAGCGTACAGTCCGGAGTGTGTTGCTGCTCGAAGGCCAATTGGATTACGATTGGATAGATATCAGCAAGTTCTTGAGTTTGGCTCAGCAGCAACTCAAGCGATCGCTTCAAGTTATATGATTCTGAGATCTGCATGCAAAACAGCTTCAAGTCGGGGCCAGGAACGTGAAGCTTGGAAACAGGTGGCAGGCCGTTGAATGCTTCATTTACTTTGACCATCACACTGGAAAGCCTACCGAAGCATTGGGACCTTAGATTGACTGCAGCTTCATGTGTTCTCTGCGATGAGGACCCCTCCTCAACGAAGAACGTGTCGACCTGTGGAATGTTTGAAGGGCCTAGAAGTTGGTCGAAAGAGAAAGCCCCCCATTCTAAGGCTGCCGACTCAGCGGCAAAAGAAGCGTCAATTAGCGACAAGCTCTGTGGTACTGGCTGTGGGCCAGATGGGCTATAGACGCAAGGAACGCTAGCTTTGAAGCAGCGGGCGCAGATGGCCGAACCGACTTGTTTTGTGCATCGTAATTTTTGACCGTGGCATCTGTCGCAGGCCTGACGAGTACGCGATGGAAGTGGCATTCTGGCTACGAGGAGAGACGCAAGGCTTTTAGCATGTTTTCGAAGAAGGTTGGCCCTATGCTATTGGTCTGATGGAGGACTGAGTGCTGTTGTTGTCGCCTCGGCTTCTTGACGTAAGACACATGGAGGCAGTGGCATTGAATGGAAATTCTGGTTTTGGCAGGCGCAACTACAAGAGATACAGACGTAGCCAAGGTAATTAGGCATCGTCAAAAGGACGTGATCTCTGTTGGGGAGGACAGGAAAGTGGAAGGATTGATGCGTCAAGCAAAGGTGCCTGCCTGGACAGGCAGGCACGTAGTGACAAGGGCTACATCGGCCTGATCGGGTACCTCATCTGTACTTTTGGACGCGTTCCTCAGCACTGTTGCATCCGAACCAATCACGCTACGATCCTGCCGTCGAAGGCCCATTTGCTCGGGGTCGGCGCCGGCGGATCAGCTCCGCTGGTCATCTTAGCGTCCCGTAGCGCCCGCAGCTCAGCTCACACTAAAACAATCATTTTCTACCTCTTGTAGAAGAGAGCAGGCTCTCCCTGTATATCTCCCTGTAAATCTGTACCAGCAGGCGCACATTTGTGTCGCTAAGACTGCTTCATCCAAAGGCTCGGATGGATACAATACCCGTTCCATATAAATATTGCACTATTCAGACCCTTCCCCCCCTTTTTCCCTCTTTTTTCCCCTCTATATGTTTGCAGGTCCTCACTCATGGTTGCAGTTCATCCTCACGGTAAGTGACATGGTAAGTTAGGCGAACAAAACATCACTTTAAAGGACCGCCAACAATGCCTGTCATTTGCCTTCCTGCAGCTGGTTCATCTTATTTAGAGCCTAGGCCTGATTCCTAGGCCTCCTTGCATGAGGCACAGTAAAGACCCAAGAGGGTTTAAACCTGAAGAATCGTAAAACAAACCTATGGACCGCAAGCGTGGCACCCGTCTCTTCAGCCTGTCCTGAGGGCCTTGGCTCTGTCCGGTGATGTCCGTTTGCCCTGGCTTGCTGAACAAGTCAGCAACTTCCTGGCTTCCCTACACCCTCTTCCTTTTTAGGTTGGGCTTCTCACTCTTAGCTCACAACGTTGTACAACTACCATCGCCGCTCTATCTGCCCCTACCAGGTGTCCGCCCTTCTAGTCGACGTTTCTAGCGATCTCATAAGTCAAAACCACAAAAGTCTAAAGTGCTTCTGTGGCTCACGACTCTGGCCGACGCGATCGATGGTGATGCCTGTCCTTGTCACCACACCATCCACGTCTTGTCTTGCCATACCTTGCCTTGCATCATGCCATGTCGGCTATTAGCCCCAACTTCCTGTGCGCCCGTTTGGGCTTGTTCGTCAAATTTGCGCCCGCCGGCCAACGCCACATTGCTCTGGTCTGCGAAGTACAAAGTATGGCCGCCAAATGTCTATCTAAATTTCTGTCTCCCCATTCAATGCAGCTTAGCCTGAGTTCCCCGCTGTCCTCCCTGGTTCCCGTCGATCGGTAAGATGAGGGTCAAGGTTTAGATGCACCATAGATACACACAGTCGTTCCTGCCCATCGCTCAAAAGCTTAGCCTGGCGAGATGAACACCTTTTTTACATGATCCTGTTGCCAAGTCTTGTCTAGGTGCCCTGTCCTATGCTGAGCCCGTACGTAGCTTATAGTACTAGGCTATTTGCTCGTTGGGTCGTTTCCATTGTCGTCTGCTCCTCGGTTCTTCCTGTCTGGCTTGTTTCGTACTTGGCCTACTCCCAGGGAACTTTCTCACATCGGCCACATATCTTATTACTTGCGTTTCCTAGCGATTACATGAAGGGCCAAGAACTTGAAGGTCTTCGCCATGCGGTCGATATAACAATCATGAAATGGAGCCTACCACAGTCATCAGATGCGTTTCCACTTTGATCGAGACATTTTCCGAGGGTTCACGACACTACACGCACTGGAAATCGCAACGCTCCAGACAGAACCATTACCAGTTATCACGGTCCAGTAGTCAAAAAGGCAAAGGGGTTGCTTGTGCTCTGGCAACCTCATTTGACGTCGCAGGAACTCAGCTCAAAGAAACGTACGACATTGCATTCTCTATTGTCGGATCCGACTTCTCCGTAGGCGACAGTACGTCTTGGCTCCCTTTTGTTTTCCCCGTTGAATGAGATTGATCTAGCGTTGCTAATCTCAACGTGATACAGCAACATGTCGAGATATACTCTGTGATCAAACATTCAATCTCCGCAGCCGGGTTACTCACCTGCGCCGGGCTGCCAACTCCGTACATCTGACTGCTACGCTCAGCATATCGGATATCCTTCAGGTATCTGAATCTGTCCGCCTCTCATCCGTGAAAGCGCTGGCTGGACTGTATGGACGCATTGCAGCCGGTCGCCCCATCCCCAGAGACCTTCCAGTACCGAAACCCAGGTCACGACAAAGCAGTCTTCTGTCTCGGGCACATGAAATTGTTATTTCTAATATCGAAAACGGAAGCAACGATGACGATATGAAAAAGCCGCTGGCTGACTGTGTAGAGCAAAGTCGTCTCCGGTCTGATCCGCCTTCCCCTCCGCCGACTCCGCCGATTTCTAAACCCATTGCCAGCGATTCTGCGTCTGTATTTGCCCCATCCACGCTTGCTCCCTCTGAGGCCGGCGGTAGCAGTAGCGGCACATTTATATTCCGCCCGAAGGTCAGCGTCTTCAGCATGTTCTGTCCGGAGGCCATGATGCTTCAGGTCGACCTCACCAAACCGGTCCCAGTTACAAAGAAGTGCAAATGTGGCTATCGTTGGAAACCGCTTCCTAACGACAATAACGGTTCTATAGTCCTCAAAGAGGGATTTCGGATGTCGAGCCGATTTCTTGCCAAGTCACACTCTAACAAAGGCGTCTTTGGGTGCATTCTCTGCGTCCCGAGCGGTATTACAGAGTCGTACGATTCACCCGCGTTATTAGCCGCACATATCAACTCCTCTCACACCAAATGGCAAATCCTTCATGAAAGAGATATCACCTAAATGGGTTGGCTTTCGTCTCGGTTGGCCATCGCTGAGTGGAAATTGCCTTGACTACGCAATTTCGGACAAATCCGCATCTCACCCTCATGGTCTCCGGCCTTGCCGTCTGCGATCAGACAGGATAAAGTTCAGTCCGGCGTATTCTCCTGTATGAGTATCTGGCTACTCATTTCTGTATCAGTCTTTAATGGTCCATCTGCATGTTGTTTTGAGGCGCAAGGAGTATCTGGATAGGTCTAGAGCAAAGTACAATAATTCTACAGCGAGTGAGTCGTGGCCTGAAACATCACGATACCCCCAAGCAATATAAGTAGAAACATACTCATGGGGAGCATTGGATTGTACAATCCTATAATCTTTCCAAATACCTTTATGGACACTGGTTGTACTTGTATTCATTGCTGAAGTTGTTCTTGTTCCACTTGGTATAGTCGACTGAGATTCCTTATCTGACTGGGAGTTACATAATGTCTCATTCCCGCACAGCTACAAATAACCACATCCATGCCTCTTTTCCCATTCCTTATGGAACGGGTATCCGTTGTCTCATTTCTACAGGGCCCCTGATGAAAGGCAGCGAGCGGGTGGCGGTCCTCAAAGGCAGTTTAGCAATGAGGAACTGGGGTTGACATCCCCCGCCCGCAAGTCTCCTGCATTATCATTCAACCTTTTGATGGCAAAATCCTTTTTCGTTTCGCCTGAAGATTTCTGAAAGCAGTTCTATCAGAACCGTCCTAGCAACATACACGGTTGTGTCATGCATATTTCCTGATTTGCGAGGGCGGTTCTTGAATTACGCCCAGACAGTTGGATAGCTCCTTGAGTTCGGCGATCTTATGGCTATACCAGCGGTCAATAAGGCATTGCATGGGCACATGCGGATTTCGACAGTACGTAAAGGGCGCTCCTAATCTCCTAAGGAACTATAAAGCATTCTTTCAACACTGATCTCACCCGTTGCTGTGCCTATAGAAAATCCACGTGGTTAGGTACTATCTGCTGAACATATATATAGAGGCGGTGAGAATACTTGATCTTTGAGACGCGATGCGACAGGTTGTTTAACTCTGTACTGAACTGCTTCAAAGATAGTATACCAAAGCCACTTAAACGGCCATGCTTCTATTATCGCAGCTCACAACCAATACCTCATTACATCTGGGTCATACGTCTTGTTAAAATGAAGAAATGCAGATGCGTGCGGGATAGTATACTAGCAGGCGGCGTGCGATCGTTCTTTAGAGCTTGGAATGCCAGACTATTTCTCCTTTCACTGCATAATCGCGACTTCTATCGCTGAACTAGTCAAGTCCTAGGGCCATGAAGGTCACACATATCTACAGGAAAGTAAACATGATGGTTCAGCCCGGTGCGTTACAAAACCGGAATGTCCCATCGTTTAAGGGCCTCATTTATCGGTGGCTATCATCGCCAAGAACGTCGTTATCCGTATTACACTACTTCCCTCTTTTCGCGTGACGTATAGAATAACGACTATCGTGACGGAATGTGTTTCAATTAGCATTCTCAGGCAGTCCTTCCTTCCACATGACATGTCATATATCCCTGATCAGAATGTCTGTGGACTAGCAGGAATTAGACATGGAACTTCTAGCAGCAGGTCTGAGAAGCGTTGCATACGTTCCAGTACGACCCAGCTCATTCGATGCATTTTGCATCACTGCTATGAGAAATGCTTTGCCAAACTATTACCAGAATGTCAGGCACCGCTTGGTCTGTCATATTCAGGTTGACACTCGTCATCTTGTGAGACTGTAAGACAAGCAGAGTTAAACCTTAGTACCACTCCAGCTCAACATCCGTGTGTCTCTCGGTATCACGAGTAATATCGCTTCTCCGTACGCTGGAGGTCATTTGGCGAAGATTGAATTCGCTCTAGTTTGTAAGGTTCGAAGATTCGTGCCCGAGGCGAAAATCCAAGTCATTTGATCTGCGCTCAGACATCCCAGGAATGCCGTCCAGTAGTGCATAGAGTACTCCAATGATCCGCTGACCAGAGTATGGCTAAATGCAAGACTGCAAGAAATATGCTGCCTCGTAATCCCCATGCCCAAGGCAGGCTCGCTGGTCTATGTCTTCCTAGTTCTCGTGGATATCTCGGGTTTGGAGATGTATCAGAGTTTGCAAGACCGAGATCAACCGCAGCGAGAACAACTAAGAGGGCTCCGATTTCTGGGCTGACCATGTACGGCCAACATGGGCGGGTCAAGCTATAAAGCTTACTCAGGAAAAGTCCTAGGCGGACAACCACCAGTAAAGGAGTGGCATTATAGTGGAAAATTTGACCTGCTCGTAGGCAACTAACCATGAGCTTATGTCGAAAGGAATCTAATGGGGTGCCAGGTGGTGGCATCAAAAGTGGCGGCGAGCCTAGAGGCTCATCCTTAACGGACTCGGCGCTCCCTTCCGACATTGCTATCTCTGGAGATAGTCGGGTAAAACTATGGGGGCTGCGCGATGCCACCATTGCGTGTGGTCGATGTCGTGGTGAGTTGGGATCCGAATGTCTCTGCATACTCGTCTGCAAGCTCGGACGAGGAGATCCATCTTCAGCAGTCCTGCTAGGGATATTGTAGCCTTCTTCAGAAGATGAGAATCTGGACTGTTTCTGAGGGTCTGTAACAAAGTCAGTTCGATAGAAAGTGTCGTGACCGCAACGTCATGGGTTACGAACCTGGTACAGGAGTGCTTGGAGGCATCGGAGAGTCGAGATTTTGGATACGACGGCCGTGAAGACCTATTGATGGACTCGAGCTCCTACCTCGGGGAGCGCCATCCATAGTGGACTCGGTTTTCATAGCTGCTAGGACCTCATTCGCGCTAGGACGCTGAGAAGGGTCTAGAGCGACTAGCCTCTTGAGAAGTTGGTACAGTTTCGAAGGCAGGTCTGGGCGTTCCCTGCGTTCATCTTGAAAGCCCTGCCACTGGGTAATCTCTGAGCGAAGCTCATCTATATCTTCCAGTTCCTCGTTGATAGCATTGGCACTCCGGTAGGGTAAACGACCAAAACACATGAAATAGAGAATCATGCCGAGAGAAAAAATGTCAGATTTTGTTGTAAAGTTTCCGTAGCGTCCCGTTGAGTCTTTTCTCAAGACCTCTGGGGCACAGTAGGAAATGGTGCCAGTGGACCCGGTGGATTTGCGAGCCATATTTTCTGATTGAACTTCGCCAAAGTCACTGATCAGGCAGACCAATCCACTACCCTCTCGGTGTAATAGACAATTGCTCGGCTTAAGGTCGCGATGGATGTAATTGGCGGCGTGGAGGTAGGCGAGTCCGGATGTAATATCTCTGAAAAGCGAGAAGATCTCTTCAAAAGAGAGAAGCCTTTGAGAGGCGAATTGGTCGCGAGGAAGCTCGAGCTGGCCTTTGGACTTCCTGCGCATCTGTGCCTTCAGTTGCTCCTTGGTTGTCTCTTTAGGTTGTTCTCCTATGATGTACTGAAGCAGATCACCCCCATTACAATACTGTTGCAGGATGAAAGCGCATGCCACGCTGGGACCGAATCGTGTCAAAGTAACGTCCTCCAGCCAGACATGGCGATAGGAGACCAGATTTGGGTGAGAAAGTTTGGCGAGCAGCTCGACCTCGACGAGCACTTTTTCAAGCCACGCATGGTCATCGCCAACTGGCACACGCTTACAGGCGAAGTGGCCTAACAGTAATTAGTTTCTGTGTATAAAATGCTGCCACAAAGAGGACTCACCAAGATGACAACCATCAATTTCATGACGGACAAGTAGCACAACGCCTTTGCCGCCACGGCCAAGCTCCTTCTCTTCGACAAAAAAGGTCTTGAAATAGTTTGGGCTGAAAGCCTCACGGCGAATACGGCTGCCTTCCTGGACAGCTGGCGTGCTTGAAATGAACTCGGCATCCTCTGTATCCTCTATGACGGCCGGCTGCGGGTTTGGAAGGCTAGGTTGTACGAATCTACGAATCGGACTAGAGGGGGGATGATCTGTTCGGGCGTTGTGAGGGCCGGCTCGCAGCATGCGGAAGTAATTTGGGTCGACAAATGAATCATGGTGTTGAGCGTTGTCGAACTGCCTATCTGGAGAGGATGATCGCAAGGGCTGTCGGCATGTCGGGCACTCGGACAAGGCTCGAATCTCAAGGCGCTGAGAAGCAGGATCGCGAACAACTATTGCATTTCGGTGCCGGCTAAACAGGGGTGAAGAAACGTCAGCACGAGCATTACTCTAAAAGTGAACAAGGCGTTCGCATGGGCATACAGGACGATTTCGCGGCCTTCGCGCGGATGGTATGGAATCAGAGACATGGTGGTTTAATCTGGAGCTACTCATGGGTCGTCAGACCAGCAATGGAGCCTCGACCATGACCGATTGGAGCGCAGACCGCAGTAACGATGTTTGGCGTGGACGCGGCACGAATAATACCAAATTGGTGGGGATCTGACGGGAAAGAAGTGTAGGTGTTTACTGTGGACATGCGTGCATGGAAGCTCAGCTGGCGAGGTAAGGTGCCTGAGGTGAGCAAGGTGAGGAAGACAATAGAAGGTATGTTTGTTGACTATGACCTCACACTGTCCGTGCAGCATGCTATAACCCCACGTGCCCACATCGTGACGGTACTATTATAGTGCACTAGGCAAGCTACGGTAGGTGGGTCGCCTGCTTGGAATACCAGGCCGAATCCACACCGTTGCTCTTCTGTTAGTTTCGAGGAACACAGAGACAATGTACCTTACAGGGGACGTCCACCAAGCACGCCCAGGGAGAGAAAAGAGCATTCCCCCACCCCCCAGAAAAGAAAAAAGAAAAAAAGGAGAGAACAGCAAAATGTTTTACTCTAAATACAGAAGGCACATCTTATATAGCAAGCTTGTGTACCCAATATAATCGTATCGGCCGTCGTCCACCGGTTACAGAGGTCCAAGGCAAGTCGTATATACTTCTCCGGATAAATGCCAGCCACTCCAGAGCCACGCCTCATGCTACCCTGAACCAGTGCCCATCAAGTTTCCTTTTCTCCCGTCCCGGAAATCAGTCCCAAGAATCGCCTGTGATAAAAAGAAAATAAAAATCTATGGCTTCTTTGTATCTGGAAACAGGTCATGGGTCGCAACAAAGACAAAAACGCCATTTATAGCTCTTCAGCCATTCGAATAACTGTCATTTCTCTCAGGTGGGTAATGCTTACGCCGACTCAACATGTTCGAATTAGACAAAACGAAAGACAATTACTATGCTGAGCCTATTCGTTCTCGAGTCCATGGCCCAGAGTAGCAAGTCACCGCTGGCCCTCAATATCGGACCAACCAACACCACTGGATCATATTGCAAAATCCAACAAGATCATCATTCTTCAAGCTCTTTGTTTTCAAACGGATAGCTTACACAGAAACTGGCTTTGTGGCCGATGAAAGCTTCGCAGTCCAACAGCTCTCGGCCAAGTCAGTGTCCATAAACGAGTGAACAAGAAGAGGAAATACCTCTGAGGGTAGTGTTCATTAATATCAATATTAGTATCACTCAGTCGCCTAATAATTGACTAGTCGCACAAGCAAATTAAGTTTAGAAGTGGCTGATAATCGCGAAACACCGCCCACACGTCATCAACGATTTGAAATCCGGCCCCATCAAAAACTGAAAAAATCTAGTTCGTGGTTTCTGTGAGTTCCTGCAGACTCACTCTCTCCTTTATCCGGTATTGCCTCTTGTACTAGTCCACTCAGACTCACAGGGCTCAGGGCATTCAATCCACTCGAGTCGCACATCCAATCCATGTCGCCGGGGCCGCTTGAGTTCGGCGCTATGGATGTTGCGGCATCCTCTTTCACAGTATCAGAGAGCTCAGAGAGCTGCTGTGCTAGTTGGTCGCTAAATAGTCCTCGTGGGGCAGTCGATTCGTCTCCCTTCGTCCTATCTTCCCCTCGCTCATTGTGCTGCAACACCGATGAAAAGGAGTGTGAACGGCCAAGAGCGGATGCAGCGTGTGTGCCAGTTGTCGCAATCCTCCATCCATTCAAATTTACTTTGTCATATCCAAGGCTTCTTTGCTGTATTGCTTCTTCAGTAGCTACTCTGCTGAATGTCCAGCCATCAGATTCCGATGCGACGAGCACAAAGTCTTCGGCAGGCTGTATTGTTGCTTCCGAGGTTTCTTCAGGGTCATTATCAATTGCAGAGCCATCCAAGAAGTCCAATTTAAAGCTCTGTACATCATTGCCGTCTATTGAGTACATTGCTGGGTCCAATGGTGGCAGATGACTGGTCGACGGCTGGCCCTGCGAGGTCCTTAATAGCGTTGGCTGAGAATACGCCGAAAAGAAAGGCGGCGGCCGACGGGTAAATTCCGAAGACCTTCGACTGCTCTTCGATGGACGCCGTCTCTTATGTATCTGACTGCTTTCAGTGTCTGCTTCACGCCTCGCTGGTAGAGTGGGGCAAGTCGTGCCCACGCCTCTCTTCCACTCGGAGCTCGCACACACACTTTGATCACCGCCCGTCGAGGTGATAGGTGACTCTCTCTTGATACCATGACCACCAATATCGGCTCGAAGCTGTACCAGGACCGCCTTGAGCAAATCATCCATTCGAGATGCTGGCTGGTAGGTATGACTCATATCGCTGACGGCACTTGAGAGAATTTCGAGATATCCAAGATACGCTCGTCTTTCGAATTCGCTGTGGTTGTAAGCCAATGCTGCTATCAAGGCCATTGCTGCTGTTCCGGCTTGTTGAATTCCTGTGACGAAGATCTTGGTGCCGTCAAACCGCTGGCGATGCTGCCCAAAGATACGCGCTACCCTAACTGCCTGTTGCGTACAGATGTTCCGAGACAATGCTGTTCTGCTCTCGTCTGCTATCGAGTTTTTATCATTGATTCCTCGAGTCTGGCTGGACGATGGGGACGAATGCTGGCTTTGAACATTTCTTGACTCGCGACCCGACGTTTTAGTTGGCTGAGACGCGGTGCTGTGACTGTCGCCGACAATTTCACTGTACCTGGCCCATGGCCGGTGTAGAAGAATCATGGAGGCGTGATATTGTTGATGTAAAAGGAAATAACTGGATGGTGCGCTTTTGATGACGGAAGGTTTCCACTGTAGGTGCTCTGGCAATCGTCTGTACCAGTTCTGTAGTTGACGATCCAGGTTGATAGCATGGAGGTATGCGTTGTATTCGCTCTGTGGCGGATTGAGCGCGTTATCAGTAGCGTCTTCTCGTTGCTTTTCCTGCGCTTGCCCATGATCTCGAGTCTCGACAATGCGACCAGCAAGTTCCATCAATTCTATTAAGTGGTCATAAATATCAGCCGTGATGTTCTTCTTCAGGGCTCCCGGTCCACTCATGAGTGACGTTAACTGAGAAAAGCGGCGTGAGAGCAAGTCCATCTCAATGTCCTGGTTTTTGATACTCGTCGGTCGACCGAGAAACAACGCCCAGTACCTATCGTAAATCACGCAGGCTCTCATTACCATATGACGAATATCAACCTCTTGTTCGCTGATATCATTACTGCGGCAGTCTAGGTGAAGGCCGATGTCAAACGCCAGTCGATTTGCCATCCCTTTATATCTAGTAAGTAGTTGTCGGTCTACAAGGCATTCATGTTTCTAGCTTACCAGCATACATCCAACCTGTATTATCTCTGCCGACACCGCATTCTAGGTCCCCCAAAAGCAGGAGGGCTTGCACGCTAGGAATCCCGCCTGGGCGTTCAAGTTCGATGTCGAGCATGTATTTGGCCTCCCGGTGCAAAGTACTTTCCCGATTGCCCAACGCAATTCTCTTCATGTCCTCTCGATCAGCGTCTACAAAACGGAAAGCAATAGCGAGAATGCAGATGTGAAGAAAAGACGAGTAGAATGTTGGATTTTGGGACTCTTTGTCGGCTTCAAAAGCATCTTGATGAATGATGTTCAGAACCGAATTATAATGTGCCCAGAAGTTTTCCATAAGATAATCGTGCGTTCCTATACTCAGCGATCTTATTATCCGTTCGGCACGTCGTACTTGCTCGGGAGGCTCGCGGGAGTCAAACTTGTACGATGTCCCGGCGTAAACGTGCGAGTTCGCAGTCGGCCCAAAGAAGCGTAAGCGGCCAGAAAGCTGGTCGAAAGACAGGTTTCCTTTCGTGGATAGGAGACGTTGGACAATATCTTCGTGTTTTGAGTCAAGCTTACGGAAAGGAGACTGTTCTTTTGGTAAGGGCTGGGAGACAAAATTTGCTGGGACTGGGCCGTCGGCATGGGCACTGTCGGCGCGATCGCTGAATTGCATCGCATATTCATCATTCACGGAGTCTGGCGGAGACGGAACATCCGTTCGAAACGGATGAACCAATGATTTGTGAGGCTTGGACTGCATTCCATTCCGCTTTTGTTCCTCTTCTGGAGGGTTGGGTTGATTTTCATGCCTCGTTTTCGGAGGATGTGTAGCAGGAGGCGGCTCAACTCCTTTTTCCAGCAGCATCCCCTCAAGCATCGAGATACGGTCGGATAGGGAAGACATGTACGCTTTGGATATCGGCCTGAGAAATATGAATCAGTTCAGCCACAGGAACAGACTCGTATGTCGCTCAACCGTATACAGCATACGTACCGCCTCCGTTCATCGTCGTTTCTTATTATGCACTCATTGCCAGCCTTCTTGCATTGAACACACTCAGATTCACCCTTTGGAACGACGCATCGGATTCTTCTGTCGCGGCAAGACGCACATGCAACAGATGCCCTGTGTCTTACTTGCTGTTTGTTGGCCTGGCGGGATGAATGGGCTCGATGAGAGGCGTTTTCTTGTGTGGCGATTCCAGAATCTTCATCCACAGCGGGTTTACCTCTTCCCTTCGGGCTCTTCATGTTCATACTGTCGAGGTTCGCTGCTGGCCGAGTTCCAAATTGCCGACTCACACTCGACTGCAAGTTTCTAGGTCGGGGATAGGAATCCAGCAGGAATTTGTATAAATGATTTCAAGTGAATGAGCAGCTACAGCTTCATATGCTCTGGAAAGACCAGCCTAAGAAAAGAAGAGGTAACAACGTCAACAGCAGGATGAAGAAGATGCTCAAGTCAAGCATATGTTGGAGTCTGGCGCCATGCCCCCGCCTGTGACGATGAACCATGGGGCCCTACGGCAGAGACGTCACATAGGCTGCCCCTCCCATGTCTCGTTCCACCTGATTGCTGCAGGAGTGTGCTGCTAGACCTGGGAAAGACATCGGAACTCTCGAGACCCCGAGCAAGGTAAGATGTGTGGAGATAGAGCTGGCGCAGACGCAGGCGCAGGTGCATGGTTAGAAAACACGCTGGACAAGGTATTTCCCCAGTTCCGCACTTGCAGCAAGCGCTTGGTGCCTTGGGCTATGGGAATATGTCACAGTGGAGGCTCCGAGTCCCGGTACTACCCCGGACTAACCGGCCTATCATTAAACTAGATAGCGCCTCGATTACTATGTCGGTCCCGTTGTTTGTCCCATAACAGGTTCAAAGGATCCAATCGTGGGGAGGCGGGGACGAGGACGTTCGTTGGAGCCTAGCTTTACCCAGTGTGGAAGGAAGTACGCTGAAGCTGAACTGCATATTGTCACACCCGCATCGTTTGCCAAAATCAACACTGTTGGTGAGCTACCCCTCAAGAACCGTCGACCGGGTTAGTACGCCAAATGTAAGCTGGGTTGCTCGTTGATTCCCGATCACTGATGTGCTGGGTGCTGCGTGCTGCGTGGGCATTAGTTGGTTGGTTGGTTGGTTTAGCTTGACAAGACATGCTCAAGATGCTGGCTTGGTGCTGTCACTGATCCTCAAGTGAAGAACGTGCTGGGGCTTTAAGAGCTTGTGTCCGGACATTCGGTTACGAGTAAATAAAACGGCAGAGTTATTGGGAAACGGACAACAGGGGAGAAGGAGCTCATGCATTAAACTCCCAAAAGAGGACGAACAAAAACAGGAGACGAGATAGAAGGAGAGAGAGGTATTCGGTTCCAAAAACAAATCAGCTCAACCAAACATGCGATAGGGTTGTCCAACTCCGTGTTATCTCCTGGGCATTGATTCAGGAGAGACTAGCGACCACGACAGCCTGACTCAAGTGGACCCTGATCTCGGTCTGGCATCTTTTCACCCAATGGTCCTGTGTTGATTTGCGGAGCTGCGGAGAAGCGATATGGTGATTGGTCATATCTATGTCCCCACTTTGTCCACTTCCCCGCCTTCCCCGCCTTGCCCGCTGTCGGCCCCATGCACATCACTGTCTTGTTCTCCATCAAAAGTCCAAAGGATACACTACGGTATGGATCTCTGTCTTCTTACTACACTACGTAGTAGGAAAGTCGCTTCGTAACCGTTGGCGCTGTCTTGTTGGCCTCCTTTCCCCGAGCGTACACCGAATGTACACTAGGAGAGTCAATGCTGCTAGATCATTCCCGAGAAACTAGCCGACTTAGGTCCCTCCCCGTGTGGCGTCACAGTATACCCTGTCATCCACTCAAAAGTGGTCGAGTTATCAGGTCAAGCCTGTCTAGAATTCCCTTACCCAACATTAATTCCAGCCCTTGCCTCTCTCATATTTGTCTAACATATGCATAAGATGAAGCTTATTCATCTCCCAATCCGAATAATGGCGGTTCATAACTTGATGCCGAAACCTTGGAACCTGTCGCATAGTTCAGCATCAGCTTCAACATATATCCACGCAGATTATTTCTCTCTTTCAAATGAAGCTATATGGCTGTACAAAACCCCTCATAAAGCACTCCAACACAAATACGTCAGTCATGGCTGCCACTACGGCGGGTCACACACTCTGCTTGGTTCTTGGCCGCCTTGAGCTGGCCTATTTCCTACTCGAGCAGTATTCGGTCGAGACATGACATCGCCGCCACATGCAGTCCCCGCCACTGGTAATTCCAGTAGTCTTCCCCTCACTCAACTGTCCCTTCGTGGTCTGCATCTCGCATGTAGGCTCTCAGTCCTTTGACATCCTTAGTTTTGTTCGCCTTGACTTCGCTATTGCCGGGGAAAGCGAAGCGATTACGGAATCGGTATCGGATATTACAGTCCTCCGAGCGAGTCTCCTTGCTGGTCTTCAGGTAATGGATGGTCTGCGTGGAAACGACTGTCAACTTGTTGTCTTGACTAATAAAAAAGTGCGGAACAGACTTTGACACATAGAACCAGGTCATAGGTAAATACGGTTTTTGATTTTGCCGTCTTTGAACCAGCTTCGGCACTCTTCTTGAAAGGGGGTAGTAGCATGAAATTCATCAAGGTGAGCATCGAGTTCGTCTAAGGCTTCTTGATCTACCTCAGTTGATCGAATACACCCGCGCTGTATCTTCTTAATCTTCTTAACCTAATACTCGATGGCTGCCACGATAGATGCAAGAACGGCGCCAGACGACCATGTTTGCGCTGCGGCCCTATGGATGGTGAGGCTAAAGTCGCAACAAAATACAGCATGAGCGCCATGTACCACAACTGTGTAATAATTTGGAAACCGAGGCGTTGAAACTCCGAGATAGAGGTTGATCCTCTCGTCTTAATGCTTTTCCAGTGCCTGTCCATTCCCTTGGGCCAGCTTACACAGTGGGTTGAAGACGTTCTCGAGGCCAGTCGCGCAAACAAGGATGTCCGTCTTGTGCATCTTTCCGCCGCATACGGACTCAACAATGGGCTGGACTAGAGCTTCGAGATAACCATCTCCAGCTGAGATGCGGTGGTAACTAGGAATGATGAGCTTCTTCAATTCTTCGTTCCCAAGGTAATTGCCAATACGCCGATCCATTTTTCGATAGCGACGTTTCCTCATCGTCCTCGACATATGTGAGTCTTGCCGGCACATACCGAAGAGAAAGTTGATCTTGGCTCCAATCCACTTCCGGAACGTCAAATGATATGGGGTTTTTTCGGCATCGCTGCTTATCTTCCCCGATTAAGGTAAATTGTCTATTCCATGGCTCTTCTTCGGCGCCCTTTCGCAGCTCCGACACTAGAGAACAACACTAATTGGGTGAACTCATGAAGACTTGGACTTCTTTTCGTGAATCTTCTGTGTCTGGGGAACAATCTGAACCGACGTGCTACCGACCTCTATGACTCCGATACTCTTCGGCTGAAGTCAACCGTATGATCCCAATCGTCTTAGTGCATATTGGGCCTAGGAAACTTGTACAAGTCATTAATATTGGGTCACTTCCACTTGTTCAAGATACCGCTTCCGTTCAAAATGGCATGGCGCTAGTTCTTTCATGTTCCCGTGTTCATTTGATCTTCGAGTGTCAAGCTCAGGAGCTTCTTATCCTCGTCCCAGTGGCCTCCGATGACATTGATGTTGAGCTTCATATGTTTTCTAGATCCATGTCGATCAGCAAATCACCCCAAATATGTCAGTGTTCAGTCCAGTCAGGCTTAGGGTCCCATGGGAAATTGTAAAGATGAGATGGAATGTTACTTGCCTCCTCTGTCTCCGGTTGAGACCCCTGAGTGTTACACATTTCCGACTCGGCAGATACTTCAAAATCAACAATTACAATTCTTCTCTCATATATGGCATGTCAGGCTCATACTTATGATATTTGTGGACTGGTTTTTCTGCAAATGCAAGGCGGTATCACTAGATTTATCACTACATCGCTATTCTCTATAGCTAGCCAGAAAGACAAGGTTCGCATCCGTAACGTTTCTCACCGACCAGAAGTTTGTCGCGGGGGTATCCCAACAGTCCACACTCAAAACCGCCACTTCCAGTTGCTAGTAGCATAGATATCTTAGATTCAAGCTGCCAACTGGCTCGAGAAATGTCGGAAAGTAAGACATAAGCCAGATACCGACCAATAACCCAGCTTGAATAAAGTGCAAGAACCCAGAATATGGTTTCAGGTGAACACAGATTTCACTGGGAAGACTGTCAGTACCGTCGGCAAGCTAGTCTCGAACCTCAAGTTCCTCATCGCGCTGGCAGACATCAAAGCTTGCAGCAGTTGTTGCTAGATTAATTTCTTCTCCCAACAGGTTACTCGCTCCGCAAATTCTTACCAGGAATATAAGAGCCATTGGCCTCTCGGATATTCTAACACGGCCAGGCAGACATGCTTGCGAAAATGGCAAAGGGAAAGAGTTGAAGTTGGTGTAAGATAAAGCAGAAGGCTTCATCAGACTTACTTTTTGCAGCAACTTCTAAACTAGCACAAATAATCGAGACCCGTCTCGCGTTATTCCGAGCTGCACGCCAAAGTGACTTATCGTCCATTCCCTTGGAGTGAGAAGTCCCGGAAGAAATTTCGAAATCAGTCCAGTCAGGGCATTGCCACTAAAATATGCATTCCTACTGCTTCAAGTACCAGGAAAACTTCTTCATAGCGTTTAGAAGTGGCGAAAAAGTCACATACTTGGTGCTGGAAGAAGCAATAGTCGGCGATTGTGAATACTTCGGCTTCGGGGGCATATCACCCTAGATGCGGAGACGTACCACATCGTAGATTGACACCAGGTAGTCTAGGTCGTTTAAGTTTGACAGTATTCAAAGTCGAATGCGTTGTAACAAGATGAACTGGCAATTCGGCACGGTCATTCGAAGGTTGTTGTGTGTCTTCATGTCGAATATGTAGATAAGAGCACTGACGCTTCAGAGAGACGAATCCGCATGAGAAGTGCCCCACATAGCCTACTTCTTTTGACTTTGCGGTAAGAATTAAAGCAATAAGGTGCCTTGCAATACGTATCGAGGAAGTTGAATTCGTCTCTTGTTATCGCGTGGACCACCGTGTGGACCGCAAGGACCTCGCCCGGGCCCGCGCCGACCCCGCACCGGCAGCGGCAGCGGCAGCGGCAAAGTTCTAAGGAACCGCAGAAGACCGAGGTCAAGCCCCCCCAAAAATGGCCGTCGTGTCAGCCGATGTAAGTAAAAGCTTCCAGGAGAATGTGTGCCTCGTCAGTTATAGCGCTCCGGCTCCGTTTGCCGACGTTATTTCTCAAGGGGTTACTGATAACTAGCCCAACTGCAGCCATTAAATATAACGTCCGCTTCGGCCAAGTTGTCAGAGCTGGAGCTGTTCTTGAAGCCGTACTTTAGCACTTCTAAAGCTCTGCGTTCTCTTGTGGTGCCCAGGCTGTTGGTAAGAGCTGTCCCTAGGGCATCTCACTAGCAGTCTGTATCAGAGCTTCCCCAATCTCCCGATCGCAATGTCACCCAACGCAAATAACACGAACAACCCTGCCCTCCAGGGTCCAGCCTTCTCTCACCTTCCACCATGGGTTCGAGCAAAACTCTCTTCATTGGCAATTGAAAAGATACAAGCCGTTTATGATTGGGTTGAGAACGAGTGCATTCCGAGAGAAGAAATTTTCAAGGCCCAGCTCGAAGGCCGCCGTTGGACAACACCGCCATTAATGCACGAGCTACGAAGAAAGGCGAAGGATCGCGGTCTCTTCAATTTATTCTTGCCCAAACATTTCAAAGGGAGCCCTGGACTGACGAACCTGGAGTATTCGTGCTGTGCGGAAATCATGGGCCGCTGTTACTGGGCAGCTCAGGTACGTCTTGTGCAGCTGGAAATGCTACTGTTCATCCATACTGACGAGTGACAGACCATGAATTGCCATGCTCCTGAGACGGGCAACATAGAGCTCTTGGCGAAATACTGCAATGAAGCTCAGAAGACAAAGTGGCTGCAGCCACTCCTCGACGGCACTGCCGCCTCTGCTTACTCCATGACGGAACCCGATGTTGCAAGCTCAGATGCCACGCAAATTGGGATTCGCATCAATCGTGATGGTGACTCGTACGTTATCAATGGCAGGAAGTTATATGGGAACTGCCTGTGGAACAAGGAGCTATCCTTCTACATACTCATGGGCTGTACCGACCCCGAGAACCCCAACAAGTGGTCCCGCCATACAATGATCATCGTCCCCTGCGATACGCCCGGTATCTCACAAGTCCGCAACCTTTCCATAATGGGATATGATTACGCTCCAGAAGGGCATGGGGAGTACTTATACGAAAATGTCCGCGTACCAGCAGAAAACATCATCTTGGGTGAAGGTCGCGCTTTCGAAATCGCTCAAGGTCGTCTAGGGCCGGGACGTATCCATCACTGCATGCGTCTCATCGGGCAGTGCGAGCGTGCCTATGAGCTGGCTCTTGTTCGCTGCACTGACCATCGAAAGAAGCCGCGCGGTAAGCTCATTGGTGAGTTTGACTCCAATATTGAACGCATCGCGCAAATGCGCCTCGAGTTAGACGCCGCTCGGCTGATCGTCCTGAATGCCGCCGATACTATGGATCTCCTTGGTAATAAGGCAGGCAAGCGCGCAATCGCACAGAGCAAGATTATAGTGCCAGTGCTTGCCACCAAGATCATTGATGAGTGCATGCAAATGTTTGGCGGTCAAGGCCTCACACAACATACGCCGCTTCCTGAAATGTGGACATATGCCCGATTTGTGAGGGTGGCAGATGGACCAGATGCCGCACATAGGCATCAGGTTGGAAGAGAGGAGTTGAAGAAAGCGGAAGAGGTCACCAGAAGACATCAAATGTACCAGAAGAGATACAAAGAGTTTTCAGAGCTCCACGGGGAGAAATTTGTAACCTATGACTAGGAACGTGTTTCAGGCAATTTCACATCAAGCTTTATTCGGAAGCTCGATTCAGTGAGAAAGCCGTAATCAAGAAGTTATGGGAGCACTGATCTGTGCCTCTATGTCAAGACAAGAAGAAATTAACTTGAAAGAGTGAGACGACTTCGGTGAGATCCAAACATCAATAAAACACAATCTGGACTTGGGAGTTTGCATGCGACCATTATCACGCCATGTTTAGAGTGGGACATCAGCAACAGGTCTCTGGCCCGAAGCCACTCTTTGATTTTCATATGTATCGAGCTGGAACTTGGTGGAGATAGCATCGGCTCCTTGCAGACGGGAACTGATCTTCCTGGGTGTCCTACTGGTGGCAGGTTTAAATTGGTTACGGTTGGCCGCATCAAATGCTCCCGCTCCCGCTCCCGCTCCCGCTCGACGCTAGAAGTCGAGCAATGCTACGCCGGTCCACCCATGACTTCAGGTCATAGCTGCACTCCCTGTCGCCATGAGTCTACCCCATCTTGAAGAGGAGCTCATGCGGGGTTAATGGGCCATTTGATCGTCGCGGGAACTTATTGCTTTCCGCGTCCCGAGTTGGGTCACGCTCCACGGAGTCCGGTTCTTTATTACACGGGGAGATGAACTCTCTGATTGCGATACGTGGAGCCGTTCTTCTTGGTCCTCGAGTTATCATTTGACACCCTACGGCAAGATGACATCTTCTGCAGGCCAACACGAAGCCCTCGGTGGCAACATGTGTTGTCGAGCTGCGCCAAGTGCAACATACAGGCGGATACCCCCCATCTTGCACTAGGAAATGGGAGGCCGTATGGAGGGTACAACCTGAGTTGTTGTCTACGGGATGGAATTTATTGTAGAGTAGAGAGTGATACATATATCAGCTAACCATCAGCGAGCCATACCGTCCTGGCCACTTTATATTTCAAAGCGGCATTGCATTGTGATAGTTGAAAAGATTCTGAAAAGATTCTGTACCTTTCATTTCGTCCTCAAGTGGCTTAATCGGTAGACTTTCACCACAGACACTAGCCAGGCAATCGAAAGAACCTCGACATGTCTATATTCGGTGTATTTTCGAAGGAGGCTACGAGCAACCAAAGCTCTACGTTTTCTTGGAACAAAGATAACCTTCCTAAGCAGCTCTTTATCAACAATGAAGTACGAGAGACATCTGTCTGTGTGAACTCAAACATCTGACTGACGTGTTGGCAGTATGTCGATTCGAAGAACAGCAAGAAGCTGGAGCTGTTCAACCCCAAAGATGAATCGCTCGTCGCCAACGATGTCGCTTTGGGTGGCGAGGAGGATGTTGAAGCTGCAGTAGCAGCAGCCGAAGCCGCCTTTCCTGACTGGAAGAAAACTCACCCCAACAAACGGCGTGACATGCTGTTCAAGCTTGCCGAGCTGCTTGAGCAGCATGGAAGGGCAATTGGGGAATTGAGCAGGCTCACGCTTGGCGCCCCGTACGAAGCCTTTGGGCTTGCTGAGCTCAACATAGCCTGCGAATGTTTCAGGTACTTTGCCAGCTGGACAGACAAGTTCGCAGGCGAAACATATCCGCAAGAGGATGGCTTCTTGAAGATTGTACGCAACGAGCCACTGGGCGTTACTTGTGGTATTGTTCCGTGGAATGCACCTATTGGGACCGTGGCGGTCAAAGCTGGTCCTGCACTCGCAACGGGAAACTGCTTCATTTTGAAGCCATCGGAGAAGACACCGTTTGCTGCACTGGCGCTTGGAACCCTCATAAAAGAAGCAGGCTTTCCTCCCGGCGTCTTTCAAGTCATCCCAGGTGACGGCAGTACCGGAGCCCTCTTTGCAAGTCACATGAGGGTACGCAAGATCAGTTTCACAGGCTCAACAGCGACGGGGCGTGCCATCATGTCAGCAGCGGCCAAGAGTAATCTAAAGCGAGTCACTTTGGAGCTAGGCGGCAAGAGCCCGGCGGTGGTTTTCAAAGACTGTAATTTGGAGAATGCGATCACCTGGTGTGCCAATAGTATCACTGCAAACACGGGCCAGGTGTGTTTTGCGGCCAGCCGAGTGTACGTTGAAGCATCCATATACGACGAGTTCTTGGCCGGCTACAAGAGGGCGATGGAGGAAAAGATTAGAGGTGTAGGCGACCCCGAGTCGGCAGAAACAACTATCGGACCCTTGGTCGATAAGGTCCAGTTTGAGAGGGTCCAGGGCTTCATAGAGCGAGGCCAGCAGGGCCAAGGAAACTTGTTGGTCGGAGGAGGCCGTGTGGGTGAGAAGGTGAGATGCGCAGCCAGCGTGGTGTTATAAGTGAGTCTTGCTAATGTGAACATAGGGATACTTTGTCCAGCCGACTGTTTTTGAGGCTGGCAAAGAAGACATCGAGATCAACAAACAGGAGATCTTCGGACCAGTCTCAGTGATCCATAAGTTCGAAACGGAGGAGGAGGTTATGGCCAAAGCCAACGACACCGAATATGGACTCATGGCTGGTGTATTCACCCAGGACATCAATAAGGCTTTGAGGATCGCGTCCGAGTTCGAGAGCGGTATGGTTGGCATCAACTGCATCAGCCTAAGCTTCCTGACAGCGCCTTTTGGTGGCACTAAGCAGAGTGGTCAAGGTAGGGAGAACGCCATTCATGCACTGAGGTCATACACCGAACCCAAGACCGTCATGGTAAACTTGACGTATTAATGTGGTAGCTGTTGATGATGCCAGGATAGTGGGGATGAGGATGACTGCGTGTGTATGTTAGCTGAGGAGGGGGAGAAGGAAACAAGTAAATGTTGATAGGTGAGTGCCCACACAGTGTGTTATTTGGCTTTCTGTAGGTAGTTGATCAACTCCCCAGCCAGTTTGTTCACTGCCGGCTGCCCTTTATCTTTTTAAATTAAGCCCCCTGCAATCATCTGCCTCTTGCATTCACTGAACTCAACGCATTTATAGCGCCCGCAGGCCTGATCCCGCTTCTCCGTCTTCTGTATTGTAATCACCACCATCACACTCGATGCGATTGAAATCATAAGAAACGTTCTTTTGGCCGAGTCGCTTTTCCCACCGATGAACCGATCTCCCAATACTCAAATCTTGGTCATCCTACCAGGGGATAATCGCGCTCCTCCATCGACTGCAATGTTTACGCCATTTCTACATGCAAAGCGCCACAAGATCAGCTGAAAATCCATCTCAAAGCATATTAAATCGGTCAGGAAACAGTCGCTTACACGTATTTCCCTGCCGGCGCGCATAGGAAAACTGCAACGCCAGCAATGTCCTCAGGATGACCCAGTCTGCCCAAGGGATTGTCTTTGCTCAAGTCCTCAGCCCCGCCTAAGCTTTCAATGAGGCCCTGCGCCAACTTTGACGGGAAAAACCCGGGTGCAATAACGTTCGACGTGATATTTCGAGGGCCGAGTTCCAGGGCGAGATTGCGCCCCAAGTGCTTGAGGGATTATTAACAGAATCATCCTTGCCCACGGCCGCGTGTGCCATGGAAGGAATAAAACTCACGTTTGCAGCTGCTTTGGATGCTGAGTACATGATGGTACCATTCTCACCTACGTGAGGCACAATGTCGCCTGCGATTGAACTGACAATGAGCAACCGAGCAGGATCCTCTTTCGATGCGGCTCTTTCCAGTAATGGAAGCGAACTACGACGCCATCAGTAATGCGCAAGCCGCAGCCGTTTATTGTGCTCACTTTTGCACCAGCTCGAACACGCCTCGCACATTGAGATCCAGGACCTTGATTGTGGGTGGCAGGCCTCGCCGGCCCGTCACGTGGGCTGACGGCCGCCACCACTGGTCTTAGCCAGCCTCCACAGCCCTCTAGCCAGTTAGTTAGTTCTTCCAACCAACAACACCACTTTTCCCATTCTGAGCGTTCTGTGCTGGTTTCGCCCACATTGATCGAGCTGCTTGGTGGGGCGTCCTCGAACCTGGACCCCCAGGCTGTCCCAGCGTTGCATACCAGAATGTTTAAACCCTGCTTACCCACCAATTCATTGACCTCACTAATAAGCCGGACGATGTCATTCGAATCTGCAACATTCGCTGCTATCCCGATCGCCTTTCCTTGTATTCCTGGGAGATTGTTCAGCTTTTCAACCGCTTGGTTTATACCCTGTCCACCATCGGCTTTTCGCGCCGTAATGATAACTTGCGAGCAGCCGGAGAGAAGAAAAGCTGTGGCCATGTGGAGACCAAGTCCCCGAGATCCCCCTGTCACCAGCGCCGTCTTCTTTTCCAGACGGAAGGCAGCCCCAAATTCCTTGAGTACTGACATGATTTGGAGTATGAGGTTTAGTGAGAGAGTTGACCAGCCCAAAAGAAGACTCAGTAAAGACAAGATACAATCGTTTGTGAGTGTTGGGATTGGAGTCTAAGCTTCATCGTCAGTGATAATATACAGAAACATGAAGGATTCTCACGTCAGCACCAAATGTCAGAGTCAAGGACCGTCCTCGCACCTTATCACAGACAGCAATATATCAGTATTCGGCTTGTCAGGTGCTTTCCGTGGTTATTATCGGTCGGCATCGGTTTCAGTAGTCGAGAGCTCCAAGCGGGAGCTCGGGGCAGCTACCCCAGATTCCCCAACTATTTACCCCGCAATGCCGCTACCGAGACGATCCCGAGGGAAGATGCGGCCAGGATGATAGGGGGATTTGATGCCGGTTATTACTGAATCCTGTAACAAGAGTATAATTGCTCTTCTGACTGGGCAGCAACTCTGTTGCATTGCTATTTACTAGATCCTCACAACTAGTTCCCTGACTTGTACCCCCTCCAGTTATTTTCTTATAACGGCTAGTTGCCCATACGCAGCCTCAGGATAGTTTCAGTCAGCTTCGTACCTTGATCTACAAATTAGATGACAAGATGGTCATCGTCTCTCCCTACCCGGATCTGAACATACCAAAGACAAACCTACTGTCGTATTTGTTCCCCAAAAATACCAGTCTCTCTGACGAGCCTCTATGGATCGACTGTAGAGATGATAGCATAAGCTTGTCTCCCAGACAGATGTCACAATGGGTAAAGCGGCTCTCGTTCGGACTCCAGCAATTGGGCCTCAAGCGTGGAGACGTTGTCATGATATGCACGCCGAATCAAATATATGTACCCGTCGCCTACCTGGGCATCGTCGCGACCGGGTGTGTCTTCAGCGGCGCAAACCCCGCGTATACTGTTCCTGGTATGTTCTCCTTTGTGAGGACGATGGGTTGCTGAAGCATTAGCTAATCATCACAAGAGCTCGTACATCAAATGGTCAACACAGCTGCTAGCGCCGTACTGACGCACCCGAACCATTTGGAACAGGTTTTAGAGGCAGCCGCCAAGGCGAACGTGCCAAAGAGTAGAATCTTTCAGTTCTCCGATATTGAGAACCAGACAAGGCATGGCATCCATGATTGGAGAGACATGATCGGGACACCAGCTCAGGCAGACTCTTACCAATGGCCAGAGCTAAGTGCTGAAGAGTCGACCAAGACTGTGGCAACCATCAACTACAGTTCAGGGACGACTGGCCTTCCCAAGGGAGTATGCGTATCGCACCATAATCTGATTGCCAATGTCGAGCAAACAATCTTCATGCGATACGCAGACAGGCCTTATACCTTTGAATCGCGCCCCCAAGAGAGATGGATTGGCTTTCTTCCCCTTTACCATGCGTACGGTCAGCTATACACCATTCTTATGGCGATCAGGCTGAAAGTCCCAGTGTACATCATGAAAGAGTTTCGATACGAGGACTTCCTCTTCGCCATTGGCAAGTACAGGATAACCAGTTTACAAGTCGCGCCGCCAATTCTTGTCATGCTCTCAAAACGCCCCGAGACTGCTCGCTTTGACCTTTCCAGCGTCAAGGAGGTGCTCTGCGGTGCAGCCCCGTTATCGCGGGAACTCCAGAACGAATGTCAACGAAGGTTCAAGATACAGATCAATCAGGGTTGGGGCATGACAGAAGTGACTTGCGGTGCCATTCATGTGCCCGGCGGCATTAAAGATGACACAGGCAGTGTTGGCAGGCTCGATCCGAATTGCGAGTGTAAATTGATTGACGACGAGGGCAGAGAAGTCGGCTTCGACCAGCCAGGTGAGCTTTGTGTCCGCGGCCCCAATATCTGTCTTGGGTACTGGAGGAACGAGACGGCTACTAAGGAGGCACTCGACGAGAATGGTTGGCTCAAGACAGGAGACATCGCGGTTTGCAACAAGGAAGGCTACTTTTGGATTGTAGACCGCAAAAAGGTGAGAAATATGGAAACATGCAACGATTTGTTTAACTAACTCTCGGAACAACTAGGAGCTCATCAAAGTCAATGCTCTACAAGTTGCCCCTGCAGAGCTTGAGGCTGTCCTTCTTGAGAACGAACATGTAGCAGATGCGGCTGTGGTAGGGATCATGATGTAAGTCAAAAGAAGTCCTTTTACCATTAGTGCAGTAGACTTACTGGTTTCAGCGACAGCAATGAATGGCCGAGAGCTTACGTGGCGATCCAGGAACCATCCAAGGGGAAAGTAAACCCCGTGGATATACAGGAATGGATCAAATCGCGTGTGGCTAAACATAAGTGGCTCGTAGGCGGGGTTGTTTTCGTCGATGAAGTACCAAGGCTCGCAAGCGGCAAAATCCAGAGAAAAACAATGCGGGAGTGGTCCAAGAGGGACGCCGCTGCACTGATAGGTTCAGATGGCACAAGGGCACGACTGTAGACTAAGTTCCATGTCACATTGGAGCGGGAAGGAACCCCGCTAGATGAAGATGCGGCTCTACCAAGGTTTTAATGTTCATTACGACATCAGATCTACATCTCAAATGTCTCATCCTGGATTGGGCTCCCCACGGCTGAAGTCTCGCGGCCCGGCCCCGTTGCTTATTCCTAGATTGGCATAAAACCCGTCCCTAACAACCTCTATTATATATGTCCTGACTTGTTGTCTAACGGCCTGTTCCCTCAGCATAGTCATAGATAACCATTTGCTTCAAGAGACTGGGCAGCCTTAGAAGCGAGATGTGATCAAAAAATTGTCGGCGCCTGTCCACGCCGAACGATGCGCCCGCATGCTTTGCGTGGGTGCTTAGGCGTCTGGGCCGTTGACTGCGTATAAGCTGCAGAAGCATTTCGATAACTACTCCCTGGTCTCGTATGAGAAAAACCCCAGCTGCCAGCGCACATGGTTCGAGAACAGGTATGTAGAGTATGATTACTTCCTCCGGTTACGAGAGGAGCAATCCTGGCACTTTGGCCTTCGTCAGCTGCGCCTGTGGCATTCCTTCTCATAACTATACGTGGAGTTTCGAACCTAAGGTGACCTGGTCAGCAAGTTACCCTTCAGCAGCTGAAGCACGATAGAAATTTGAGAACATCGTGAGAAAGTATTCATTTATCTATACATCCAGCTTCAGCACCAGAACATAGAGGCATACTGGAAGTCGAAGAACAGTGGCTACGATGTCCTTGTCAACGACAAGGAAAAGGGTAGTATCATTATCAATCATGGTGGCATCTTCATCAACGACGGTGGCATTCTCGATAATTGGAAATGGCCCGCTATATCCGGTCTCGGCAAGTTTGAAGGTGTCCTCCTTCATATCAAGGTTACCGAGCGCGGATGTATTTAGCGATAGTGGCAAGGAGTACCATATAGATACCCTCATATGTACCACTGGGTTTGACACATCATTCAAGCCGCGTTTCCCTGTTACTGCCCCGTCGGTTGGGAATCTCCAATATACATGGGCTGCTAGGCATCACAGTGGCCGGTCTCCCTATCTACTTCCTCATGCTCAGCCCTACTTGTCCTATCAGCAACAACCTCATACTCCCCGTCATCGAGTCGCAGGCTGAATGGATATTGAATGTCGTTAACCGATGCCACACCAACAGTATGGTTGAGATGTCCTGGAAACCGCTTCGCATGGCTCGATAGTGGCTATTCTCAAACCGAACTCGAAGAAACGGCCGACTTGGCTTACTTCATCGGAGACAAGGACGACGATCCACCCTTGGCCATCTCCGGAGAGCGAAATATCAAAAGTGGCGCCATCAAAAACAGGGTTATTGTCTCCATTTCGAAAAGTCGGGGGAGGCTGGACACTCCAAAGAGAGCAGCGAGAAGGCTCGCCTGTCGTGAATCCGATGGCACGAGAGCACTTGTGCCTATACTATGGGCATTTGGCGGGAGCGTAGTTTTCCAATAGCTGCAGACAAGAAAAACGCGCAGAGACTTTTGATGAATGTTGCGCTCTCATTGCAACTTGGGGTCCACCATTGGTGCAATATGAGCTCAAAGCCAGACGAGACTGCGAGCCAAATGTTAAGCTGTGGTATTACACGACTGCCTCATCTTCCGCTTGAGTTCATTACCAACCAACTGGTTTGAAGTACGCAAGATCATGGTCGACTTCAACACCAAGCCCGCCACGAAGATCGCACCCGCATGTGGCCCATACCTGCAATATATGCAGCCAACAACTGCTATCACTTAAACACTGTATAAACGCAAGCTCCGAAGCATTGTTAAAGACTACGAGAGACGTTTATGGTTCGTCTTTGCTAACCTCACTTGCAACGGGAACGGAGGCTGTTGGGGGCACAGATACTCTTCCCGCAATCAAGGATGTAGGAAGGCCAAGGCATGACAAACCTTTATCGGATATTTCAATGTAGGGACGTGTGGCCATCTCGCTGGAGAGGTGAAGTGGTAGTGGGTATTCATCAAGATCATTACAATATGCTTAAGTTCTAGGCCGTGTCGGCTTGCGCCTCTGCAGCCTTCCTCTTGGCGTTTTCAAAGTCCGGCATTGCTTTTTGCTGGTTTCCCAAAGCAACTTCGGTTATGTTAGTTTTCGAAACTTGATAGTCCAGGAATGATAGGATGCTTACGTCTATCGAAGAGAAAGTATGAGGTGACAAGCAAGATGGGCATAGCCACCATGGTCGCAGTCCATTTCCTCGCCGCGGTATTGTATGCTTTTTGGTATTCCTTGCTGCTAGGTTTCGGCATGTGAGCAGCCTTGGTCGCGGGGATCGAAGGCGAAGGTGACATCGGAGCGGCAGGGCGTGTCTCAGTAGCTGTCTGTGGGGACTTGGGACTAGACGGCAGCGGCGGAGTCGCAGGGCTTGGAACAGTTGCAGATGCCTTTGAGCTGGTTGAGGCCGTAGTAGGTATAGGACGCTTGACCGGAATCGCCGCGGCAGAAGCAGGCTTTGCGGTAGGTGTTTTCGCAGCAGCAGGTGTTTTGACCGCAACGGTCTTCTTGGAAGCAACTGCGGATGTAGTTGTCGTAGTCTTTGCCACAGGGGCAACCGACGCAGTTTTCTTTACTGTCTTTGTGGCCTTCACAACCGTGCTCGTCTTGGGCGCAGCAGCAGTTGTGGTTGTAATCTTTTTCGCTGTGGTTGCCGCAGTGCTGACGCTCTTTCTGGTCGTTGTCGTCGTCGCCGTCTTCTTGGCTGCAGAGGTAACAGTCGCAGCTTTTGGGGCAGCGGCAGTCGCAACAGTAGTTGAAGTGGTTGCTGTCTTCGCGCGCGTCGCATAGCATCGTTGCGCCAGAAACCCCGCGGGGCGCGGGGTCGCCAATGGGTTACCGGTAACTACACGCCAGGCAGAGCTCGTAAGAGCTCGAGGGAGGTTCGTTGAGGCCATGTTCGGTGGTATGAGTTAGCTGCTGTGGGAAATAGAATCGGCAGACTATACTTCGATGGCCGTTTGACGAGAGTTAAGTTCGAGGAGTGCTGATTTTGCGCATTAAGAATCGAAGAGTCACATTGCCCTTTGCGGGAAGCATTGACAGGGATGTTGGGTTGTCAATTGAATTGTTGCCATCAACAGATCGACACTATGGGCGTAAAATGTGACTCTGGCCCGGCCGAGAGCGCGTTCGCGTCGTGATGGTTCATGCGTTGGAAATTATCGCCAGTAGTGGCTAGGGTATGGAGAACGGTTCTGTCAGCTGGCGCCAACTGACCATAACTCACCATTAGCATTACCTTGTTTTTTTTCCCCTTATCATGAACATCGAAAGCCCTGAACACTGAACGAACAGCAGGTTACTTTTACTCTCCCTCACAGTGTTATATACTTTATGGTCTGAGACTGCCTGTAGCTACTCACTAACTGAACGAGGCAGGCTCGGCTTACGTGTCCGGCTCTTCACTTCGAGTCACACCTTCACATGGTATAACAAACAACAACAATCATTAGCCTTTGATCATGCATCCATAAAAGCAAAAGTATGGCTTTACTGAAATATAGGTTGCTATGGACTCCAGGCGTACAAGAACCAGTGGTCATTTCCATTGTCAAGACCACTGGGGTCAACGACGAGGCATATGTCATTCTGTTACCGTTTTGACCATCAATGGCGACGATGTGTGCACTATTACCAGGGATTCAAGCTGGTAACTTAACTTCAGTGGATAAGAGCAGTCGGAGGGAAGTCTCAACACTGAAGAGCCTCAGACTGCTGTCTCCTGTGGGCTTCAAAGAACATACGACTTGTCCTGTGCGTGGGCTGACAACAGAAGGATAACTGTGGCGATGTCCGACATATGGCAGGCTCGTCTAGACCAATGCGACATGCCCAAATGCGTGGCTAGCCAAATGCAAGTGGCTATCTGCGACCACCGTAGGCCGTTGAAAGCCTGTTCACTGGTGTTACCCAACCGACCTGTGATCGAGGAAGCATAGAAGCCTAACGATCCAAGGACCTAAAGCTTCAGATGGCAAGATCTATTTCAGGGGCCGAGTGGGCCGAGTAGCCATGCTGAGTTAGAAGAGATCTGTCCGGGTGAAGATAAACACCAAAGTGTATCTGGGATATCCTCATGGCCATTGTCACTTCGGACGCGGCCAGGCTCATCGTTGAACACCGACGTTTCTATCGATATATTGAACTGGTGGGGGTTAACCGTAAGCAGGAGAGACAGTCTTTAAAGTCGCGACCACGGGAAAAGACAGGACGCGCATGGAACGAGACGTCGTCGATTTATTCCATACGCAGGCCTTGCAAGCAATTGTCGGGAGATGACTCCAGTCCCAACGGACCAGGATGAAGGCAGTCGGGCTGAGGATGAGGCCACAAAGGCCCATTGCAATTCATGTAGCCGCCTGGTCGTTGCAAGAGGGTGCCCTATTGGACACTGAAAGTCGAAGTACTATGTATCCTCTGCTTTGCTTTTTGTCCTTTGCCGACAGCATTTGTAGAAACGACGACTGAGGATAACGACGGAAAGGCGAAAGAAAAAGAATTGGGGATCGATGGCAACCCCGCTCGGGTAAGTGAGACACTGCTTATACAAGTCGTCAATCATGGCCTGATTATCTGCAGATTGAGGTAACAGTGAGATGCAGGCATCCATGCCCACAATCGACTAGTGAAACTACCACACCCTACAGCGGCATGCGAGTTGCAGTTGGCCCAGAAGAACCGCCAAATTCTCTCGGATTACGCGGCACACAAGCGAAAAACCTTGGTAATTATGTGAGTGAGGGCCCAGTAGGTTTGAACTATTTGTCCTTATTTCCAATTGTTAATATGTTTGTTGCTATGTCTTCAGTGAGATATCTAATGCATCCTCTATATCTCTAGAGCCATGTATGGTATCATTTCCCCTCTCTCTTTGGTCACTCTCTCCACCGCATTGCAAACTACGCTCATGTACTTGAATGCGTGATGAGACCAAATTTCCCTGTGCCACGCCAGGCAGGCTCAGTCTACTTGGTGTTGTTGAAGCGGTCAATGCCGCTCCTGATGCGCTTGTCGATGCCCTTGGCCATCTTCTCAAGGGGTAGCCTGTCATCAATGCGCTTGACCATGCGGGAGACGGGGGGTTCTACGCGCTTGATGCCTCTCTCGGCAGCAGGAGTAAAGTAGGAGACGTTACGCTCCCAGCGAGGCGCCCACTTTGTCGTCTGCATGGCAAGACGCTGCTCGGCACCAGGCAGCATGAGGTAGATGGGAAGAAAAGCGCCGACGGTGGCGACACCGTAGCAGAGAGTCTCGGTGGACTTGCCGGCAGAGATACGGGGGGCCATTGTGGAAGATCTGTATGAGACGGAAAAGGGTTAATGACGAGCTGGATTGAATATACAGGATGACAAGCGCGAGTGCAAGAGGTTGATGGACAAGGTCTCATGAGTATACGATGAAGGACGAAGGATCGTATACCTTTTTGGGGTGTCTTGGTAGCTAGAGTAAAACGACTGCTCAGGGGGACAGCAAGGCAGCAATGCGGTAGTGATGCAGTGGCGTTTAAAAAGGTTGGTGTTGGTATCGGTGTAAGTGTCGAGATGCAGTTGGCTCAACTCAGGTTGTGCTCCCTCGTAGGTGATGAATGAAGCGTGCAAGTAGTCTTGAGGGAAGAAGGTGAGATGATTCGACGGATGCGAAGAACAAACAACATCAAAACTGTCTGTTCTATAGAGAAGGCAGACGGCGTCCTCTTTAAAGGGATCCCAAGTTCAGGGGCAAGGCCTCTACACCTGTCTGTCTTGGGCGTGCGGGGTAAGACAGACCATCACGCGGACAGCCAACCACAGGAGGGGGAAGGGGATGGGAGTCGAGGGCAAGACGAGGGAGACCAGGTAGAGGAACCTGCGCGCACACGGACAAAAAGCAACCTGGAACCCGTCTTTTTATCCGCAGGTTTGCCATCTTGCGCAGTGGTCTAGGAAGCCAGCCGCCTGATACGACGCTACAACCTGAAGGGTGGGCAGATCAGTGACGCAAGTATGGCCCGGTCGGGCTATTAGTAGTAGAGTGAGTATGTATTCACCAACAATGGTTCAGAAAACATGTCATATCTGAAGCTCCAGGGCTGGACTTTCGATTCAAAACCATATGCTCTTTGGATTCTGTTCAATTTTTGTACCCAGACGCCTCCTTGACGAGGCGAGAGAGATGGGGAAAGAGTGTGAACATAGCTTACCAAACATCCAAAGATGAGGAACCGAGACTGATTATTGGGGTGTTTTCCCCAGAGGAGGACGCGGGGTTGTGTAGGCAGCATGAAGCCACCTCACATGAACCATCAGGGCTATGCCATGTTCATAAATCATGGTATCCATGCCGAAAACAGCCTTTATTTGCCTGCATAACAGACTCTTGAGGTCTGTGGGGTGCTTAAGGTGAGCAGCCTCTCGGTAGGAGAGACACACAAGACACAGGAGACTGTGGGGCGATTGGCAACAGGGGCCCGCCTGAACCCACTTCCCCAGACGCTGTAATTCCGGGGAAACCAGCGCTAAACCACGAAGGCGCACAGGACCCCCAGGCGAGCCCCTCAGTGGTCCCGATACCCGTGTCCCCACTGCCAGGTGCGGGTACGCAGCAGTCCCCTGGGGCGGGCTGTTGCTGGGCTGCTAGAAGTGGTGAAGGTCGAGCGCAGTCATTGTGCTTGGGCGAAAATGGGAGGAGAAGATAACAAGAGCTACAAATCTCCTTGAACGATCTGTTGTTTCAATTCAACATGCGATGTCCGTCGCAATGGCTTTACAGAGATGGTCGTTGGCAGGCACACGACTAACAATTACCTCATATACGCAGGATGCTGAGCAGGACAGTACTAAAACGAGCAACACGATGACTGGAGGTGAGTAAGATACTTGCCGTCAGGTACTTACTGGTGGGTCCGGGTATACACTGATACCTCCGGCAAGGTAACTCCACCCCGCCCTTCAACCCCCCGCACCAAATGGGGTCGAGCGGCACAGGCACAGTCTTGGCCCATCTCCCGGCCGTGGCATGCCAGGCACCTGGACTGGCTCCGCTCACGATGGTCCAACAGACCAGAATCCAGCAATTTTGCCAATCCCTTGCATGTGATGTGGAGTTCCAGAATCCCAGATAAGTCGACGCATACCTTCGATACAACGGACCACACTCCCTATTTAGACACCTATGGCACGAATTGAACGGCACGGGGCTGGGCAAGGGATACGTTACGCGTATTGCTTCCGGTCCTTTAGAAATATAACATAGAGAGCAAAGCCAGAAACTTTCCCATCTAATATACATGCAAACTATTGTGCGATGCCTCACTCAGGTCAACGTTACCCGTTCTTCACAGACTGCAACTCTTAGGACCAGCCTAGGAGCCAGGACCGACTTTTTCATTCCGACTAACAAAAGCAGTGGTCTGGGTCCAATGCGTTCTCCATCCAGCTGTCCACCAACATCTCGTCGTCGCGAGCCTCGCTCTTCCGACTGCTCGTATCTAAATAATTGAAGGCACACATATGGAACTGCCAGGTCGCAGCTTGTCGCAGTTCAGACCGTCGTTGGCCTTGACAAGGTCCTCCACACTCATTTTATGCTCTTCCGCGATGGCCCAGCACGTATCGCCCTTGGAAATCTTGTAAGGCACCGCCTGCCCACCGCACTGCGGCAGTTCCTCCGAAGGAGTCCGGTAGAGCCACCAGGTGAGCAGCATGAGAAACAACCCTATTATGAGGAAGAAGTTTAGAAGAGGCTGCCAGCCCTGTCGCCAATTTTTCCGCTCTTCCTCCCATAGCCGTCCTCTAGTGTCAGGGTCGATGACGGGTTGCCGAGCATGCCGGGAGGCATGGCCTCCACCTGACACCTGTGTTAAATGGCCATATTCGTTTCCTGGGGCGCCCTCCCAGTAGCTGCCATCCGAGTCGCGGTATGTGTACGTCTGCGTGTCGGCGTCGTAGCCTACTCTTTGCATGCCCTCAGGCAGCCGTTCGTCATCGGTATCGTAGCGGGAGAAGCGGGACATTGTCTTTTCATTCAGGCAGGTGCTGCTGAGACACAGTGATACTGAAATGCGGTCCGAGGATGGTTCTTACAGGAATATGTTTTTTCTTAGCTCTTCGAGGATCAAGAGAATGTACAGACAGGATGAGCATACAGCAACAACTCGCTGTTCCTGAGGCCTCCGGGGCTGAGCATCACTCCACGTCATTTGCTTGTCCTGCTTATGTCATTCCCCGCCCACTGAATGCAACCACAAGCGGACCCTTGAGCTTCGTTGCCTAGCCAACATCTCCTTTGTCACCACTCGCCGACTAAAAACCGCCAGCCTGGAACCACGTGCGTAACTTGTTTCTTCGTCTTTTAGTCTGTCGCCGAAATGCATTGATGATGGAATCCCTGACAGCCGGTCTCTCTATGGCGAATTTCTCGCTGAGGGAGAAGACTGGCCGAGTACAATGGGCGGCAACCAACAGTGGTCCAATGGCAGAATTCATGCAATGAGAATTAATAAAGAGACAGGCCACTCAAACACGATAGGTTGTTAGGTGATCAATATCAAACGTATGGAAGCCTTGCACATCAACCCGCCTGGCTATGTAGCCTCTGCAGGTCTTCGCAATCGTTCGGTCGCCAATACCCGCTAGAAACCGCCCGTCATTGCCTGGCCAGTAAAGGGAATGGGCTTGTCCGTTTGGTAATTTTTTTCATGCAAGCGAAGGCCATAGTCCACGGGCTATATTGATAGCCGTGAGATTGAAGGCATCGTATATGCCGTGACGACGAAAATCAACCTCCAAGGATCTTTTACGTCATTGCATCTCTCCAAAGCCAGGAAACCGGACGCAGTGTTCAATCGAACAAATACTATTTCTAAACTTCCTTGATACTCGTCCTAAGAAGGTCCCTGTCAATAATCACATCTTTCCAAGATTCCAATTCCTCTACGTCCCAGTTCACCCACACAAACCGTCCATTCAAGAAAGCCGCCTTGCTCGAAGCGGTCCAGACCACAAAGTCCGCCGCAAGCTTCACATCAGTCAATGGTCGATTCAGCTTTGACTTTGTGAGCATAGCCGATTTCACGGCTCCAGGGTGGATAGAGATCACTCGCGCTTCAGATGCTGGAACGTCATCGGTGATGGCTTCTGCCAGGCGCAAAATGGCAGCCTTGCTAGCTCCATAGCCACTCAAGCCAGGTAAGTGCGTCTCGAACGCTGCCCTGGTATTGATGTTAACTATCACACCTGGCGTACTGGTACTTTGAGCTCTGCGGTGCCTGAGATACATTTGTGTCACGGTCGCCGTCCCCAATACGTTGATCTGGAACGCCTGCCACCAGTCCTTTAAGTCTGCATCAACGAAACTTCCTGGCTCCGGTAAATAGCCGGCGTTGTTGACTAGGACATCTGGCGAGCTACCGATGGCTGTGAAAACCTCGGCTAGTTGCTCCGGAGCGGAAATATCGGCGACATGATAAGTGACATCTAGCCCTGGAAACTCGGTGCGGAGGACCGTAGAGGTTTCTTTCAGAGTAGATTCTGTACGGCCTATGAGTATGAGTTTCGCAGTGTTGGCTTCGGCAAAAGAACGAGCTATGGTGGCCCCGATCCCCGAGCCGCCTCCGGTCAATAAGACTGTTCTTCGGGAAAACTCCCCAACAAGTCGAGCAGGGGACACGCCGGGATATGTTTCAAAGTGTTGTAACTTGATGAAAGACGCCATGGTAGTAGTTTGGGTTTTGTGAGGCCAGTAGCGTGCCAGTGATAATAATCGCGTAGGAAACGCGTCGCCTCTGAGACGCAAAGATGAGAGGTCGCTCCTGTGAATGCGACGGGCAAAACTCAACCACACTTATGAGAACCTGGAACCTTTTTATCTACCAAATACCAACCCGCAGTGTGCTGCTGGCAACGCTGTTAACCCTTTTTACTTCCATACAATTGAGACAAATAACCTTTGGTTCACTTCTGCTGCAAGATAGTCAGTGCGACTGTTTGAAGCATAGGGTTGAGTGACGGTTAAGTGGGCGTTTCGTCGCGTAAGGTTCACAACTGCAGTTGCCAGACACTAGAATCAGTCTTGGGACGGGCTCGATAATCATTCTGTCGTCCGAAACGATGAATTCTATGCCAGAGTGGAAACCGGAGACAGTGGAGCATGTCCGTGAACTTTCCACATGTTGCCGCCATCTCTTTTGACATAAACCGGCGGCATACATCGTACAGCCCCGAGCGACATTGATTAAGTACGTTCCTAAATAGAACACACAATAATACATCCCAAAATTGTTTGCCAGTGGGTTCTTCTCGATGCTCGCCAAAGAGGGGCTTTCGTGTACCTCTTGACTGAGATCCGTGGCCATCTGAAATCATGTTGGTCTACAATCTCTCTCTTTCACATTTGAGTTTACTCTTCCTTCGTTTCCATGATCTCAATATCAGTAAAATCAGTTGGATCCAAAACCGGTTCGCTCCGACCGAACGAATAAACGCCGAACATCACGCCGCAAAAAGCTCCACCAACAGGAGGCAATACTGTCAAGGCCTCTGATGCAAATGAGACTTTTTCCTGTACCCCACCAACGGAAAGATGCATTTCGTAACTCGTCGGGTAAGCTGTAATGGCAAGCTGGACAGGTTGGTCTAAGTCCCAATCTTCTTCCGATGCAGACCCGGATGATTCCAGTAGAGGGTAGGAAACCTACAAACAATGGTTAGCGGTTCTTTCAAGGAACATTGGTTCCCAAGTCCATACCTTGAGCTCGCTGACCTTCCCTGTCGGCTCTCTTATGACAACAGTTGGGCGGACCGATTGACCATCCACGCTCTGCGTACCGGCGATTCCAATGGTGGCATAAGAGTATTGGCTCCACCAAACTGTAATTCCAGACTCATAGCCCACTCGGCTAGGCTTGAAGAACATCCTAGCTGTGAAGGTATCTCGATAAGATGATTGCTTTCTCAGCAACATCGCTGGAGACTCGGGGCTACTGAGATCGTAGCAGTTGCCATACAGTCGCAAGTAGCCCGGGCGTTCTGTGAGACTGTAGCAGGGCTTGAGTGGAGTATCTGGTCTGATTAGTGTCGACCTTCCTGAATTTGCCGACGGGCATCACGTACTCTTCTGATACCAACCAAGCTCAAGAGCAGAACTTGACAGGTCCGCCTTCCACTTCAACCCGTTCGCATCCGCAACTGCAGCCTTCTGAATGCGTTCCCTGCCTACCGTCTGGAGAGTGATGTTGCGACCTAGGTTGAAAACAGGCCAGTCATCGACCCAATCGACCCGCACCAGGAATGTCTCCCGACCCATTTGGGGCTCGATGAACTTGTCTGCTGACTTGCTGGGACGAACGCCTAGCATCACAGCCCACCATCTACCGGCATCATCTTCAAAGACGTCGCAATGTCCGGTCCTCTGTACTTCCTCATCGGAACCGTTGTACCATAGAGCTTTCCCCTGTCCCTCCCATGGACCATAAGGGCCGGTTTCACTTCTGAGAACCCATTCCTGGTGACCTGCTTCCGTACCACCCTCGGCGGTAAATAAGTAGTAATAGTCGCCTTTTCGAATGATGTGCGAGCCTTCAGCAATACCATGGGGAGATTCTCGAATGACTTGGGGAGGGCTAAGGGTCCTTCCCGTATGTATGTCGATCTCTGAGATATGAATTGCGAAGTCTTTCATTTTCAACCCTGGTGTTCGCTTCCCCATGCGCACAGTGGTGGACAGATAGACCTTTCCGTCATCGTCCCAAAACAGCTTGCTTTGAATTAGCAACCAAGCATATGCCAATACCCAAATGGGAACTTACATCTTGGTCAAATCCGGGGTTATCAAAATAAACAGGGTCTGACCAGGCACTATCGTCCCAGATGTTGTCTGTCCACACGTAGAATCCGCGTGGAAAGATGCGCTCCTAGGTGAGATTCGCAATGAGCATTATCACATGACACGGCACATGGAAAAGATTTACATCGTTCGCAGGCCGATACCGTTGAAAAAGCCCGTTAGCTAAGTACCACCGCTTCTCCTGCGGTCTATAGCGCAGGGTGCTTGCCCAACTTCCGGCACCAGGCTCGACGGTGCGCAGCTCAATCTGGCTTCGACGTGTGAGAGCATGCCCAATAAGTTTCCAGTTAATAAGATCTAAAGAAGAGTAGATTGCGCAGCCGGGGAAGTATTCAAATGTTGAGGTCGACAAAAAATATGTTGTCGGGCTGGAGTCTGTCGCGGGGACAACGCAGACCGTTGGATCTGGGTTGAACCCCGGAATCACTGGATTCAGAAAGGTTGCTGCGTTTTCTGGAGAAGCCATCGTTCAGTAGTTAAAGCTAGGCATTGGGCCGTAATCAATACAGAAGAATGTGAATGAACACAATCCATGTGGCATGATACCCTGGCTATTAATACACTCATACATCGTGTGAAGTTTTGTTTAGTAACCAGGTGTAAGTAAAGGCGGTTGGAAGTCTGGCAGCTCGCTGAATGTTAGCCGGTCCTCACTAGTTCGGTTCGAGTTTCTCCAGCAATCACGGGCATTTCCGACGAGGGATCAAATCCCCACATATATTCAGCCGAAAGGAGTATGCTGTTCTTATACACAACGGCATAAAAGAATTGACAAGAAGACATTCAATATTATGCAAAGCTAAATTACATTTTATCGCCTGTGGCATACTGATAAGTGTGTTTTGGCTGGTTTTATCCCGACTGTTGTTACGGCTCGTTTGTGCGGTGCAAGTTAGCAAGCTGTATACAGGTCGAACTAGGCGAACTCTCATAGGAAGAGAAAGGAAACTTTTCCTTGGGCGCTAGGCGCTCAAGTAGCCAGTTGGCTCCCTGTTCAGATCACGTAACCAAAGTCATATCAGCCACTCCTTCAGCCACTATAGCCAACTATGTCTACCTTATATCTATTCTTATAACTATAATAACTAGCGGCGCTATATATTAATCCCCCTTCTTTTAAAGAAGTATTATTTATAATTATATAAGTATTTTTTTATTTAATTTAGACTTTTAATTTTATATAGCTACTTATAATTAATATTATAAGTTTAAAATATAATTACTTATATTATATATAGTTACTAATATTACTAATAGTAAACAATTATAATAAACTTTAAAGTATTAATACTTTAGTATTTAGTTATATTATTAAAAACTATTAAATATTATTATTATATAATATTACTCTTTATTATTAATATTATTTACTTTATATTATTATAATTTATATTATAATAATACTTCTTTAATAACATTAAGAAATTTAAAATTATTAAAGTAACTAGTATGGCTAGCTAGTAATAGTAGGGTTTTTACTAATAGAATTTAAGGCTATAATACTAATAATAAGTCTTTTATTATATACTAGTAGATTATATTAATAGATTAAGGGTTAAGGTAAGGTAATTAAGCTTATACTAAGTAATAATGTAGTAATATTATAAACTATAAGCTAAGCTAAAAGTTATTTAGGATAAATTATAAGTTAATTACTAAAAAATTATTTAAAAAGCCTTAAGTAATACTTAAGTCCTAGTCTATATATAAGTCTTTATTCCTTAAGAATAACTTTCTTAATATTATAAGCTAATATCTTGAAAATTAGCTACTAGTATAATAAGAGTTATATTAATAGCTTCTTATATAATCTTTATATAACCTTCTTTTTTTAGTTAATAGTTCTTTTATTCTAGATGTAACTTATTATTTCTTATATTGAGACAGGGTTAGAATGTATAGTAGCTAAAGGGGTTGGAAGCGCGTAAGGCCCACTAATGTAGAGGCACAGGGCGGCGCGCGAGGGAAAGCCTTCAGGGCCACAGGCAGAGATATCGTAGATAGGAGGATCATTGTTCGAATATTCGTAGGCGCACATTCAGGGGTCAATCGTGATGTGTATTGTGCTTCTTCTTTTCCTAAGACCTGTCCGTATCCCTTACGCGCCTTCTTCCGGCGTGTTCCCTGTGACTAAGCGCACCTAGCGCGGTCCTCGGCCAAACATTCCTCCTAGCGCCTTCCTGGCATCCTAGGCGCTCTGCGTGTGCATCGCTTCCAGCGCCCCTGGCCTACCACCCTTTTTGACACACCCCTTTAGCCTTCGCGGCTCGAGACCTCGGTCCTAGGGCGCTCCTGCGCGCTTCATACGCAGCAGCGGAGGCTACCCTTAGGGGTGGCAGGCCAACCGACTTCTTCCTTATTCCTCTCCTCCTTCAAAGATCCCTCCGCTCCATGCGGTCTCTGCGAGAGGGTCCCTCTCTTCGCGTAGTGGTTCCGTCTCCTTCTTCACCAAGTTGAGCTGTTTTATGAAGTCTTCAAACGGTTGCCTTGCGAGGCTCTTCGTGAGTCCGTCCGCAACAAGGTCTTTCGTTGGTGTGTGGACGACGTTGATGGTGCCGTTCTCAACCTCCTGTCTCAACCAGTGGTTGTGTATATCAACGTGACGAAGCCTCGTCTTTAGAGTCACGAGTTCCTCAGTTACTATTCGAATCGTCTAGAGGTTGTCGCACTGGATCGTTATTCCGCCGCTTGGAATCGTCGTATTAAGAGCACTCAACAGACGGCTAACGAATATAGCTTCGCGTGCTGCTTGTGAGAGGGCGAGAAGCTCTGCTTCTGTCGTTGATGTTGTGACTGTGTCTTGTTTGTTCGCTCTCCATCCGATCAATCCTCCAGCAAGCCGTAGTGCGTACGCCTGAGAGCTCTTTCGATCTAGCGAGTTATCTGCGAAGCTGGCGTCTGATGCGACTTCGAAACTCTTGTTGTTGCCATCGTACTCGAGACTAAGGAAGCAGGTGTCCAAGATGTACTGCAATACTCGATCTGCAGCGCGATGATGCTTCTGAGAGGGATTCTGGTTAAACCTCGCCAGACGGCTTGCAGCAAAGGCGATATCGGGGCGCGTCATCACCGCCAAGTATAGGATCGATCCAATCTTTCGTTGGTATGCCGTTATTTCGCTCTTTGAGGCGTGCTCCTCGGCGGGCAGTAGCTCCTCGTTCGTCATAGGTGTCGTAAATCGAGTGTTCTTCCTCTGTGATCCTTTATGTGTGCCTTGACCAATCAACCGTGCGATCTTCTGTGCGTATGCTGCCTGAGATAGCCAGATTTTCTTCTTGGCTCGGTCGCGCGTGACCTCGATTCCTAGAAACCAGTGAAGAGGGTCTCCGCCTTCCAGGTGGTACTTCTCTTTGAGCCCGTTAATGAGGCGCTCAGCAGCGTTTCTACACTCAGGGGGAAACGCGAGAACACAGTCGTCGACATAGAAGAAGAAGAGCACGCGTCCCTTCCGCCAGCAGCAATTCTCGCCTGCGACGCGTTCCATCCCCATTGCTTTCAGACCGTTCTCTAGATGCCGTTGCCACAGTAGAGGGGACCTGCGAAGGCCGTATAGAGCCTTCTTCAGCCGCAGGACCTTCCCCTGCTGCTCATGGCCCGGTGGAAACTCCATATATACTGTCTCGTCGATCGGAGCGTGGACAAAGGCATTAACTGCGTCGTACTGCAGTAAGGTAAGATCTTGCTGGGCCGCGGTGGCAATAAGGGTTCGGAACGATTGTCCAGCGAGGGTTGCAGCGTATGTATCCTTGAAAGCGTTTTTAGCCTGTTGATCTCCTCGAACAACGATCCTTGCCTTAAGTTTCTAGAGTGCTCCCTTCTCGTCCGTTTTATAGACGTATACCCACCGGCAACCCAGAATCTGGTGCCCGGCGGCTTCTCTACGGTCCACGACGACGTATGTATCCATCTCATCGTGGCTCGCGAGGTGCTTCTCTTCCGCTTCTCGGAATCCCCTCTCGTAGGGGTGGCCGTATAGATCGGCATGTTTCTGAGGCACTGGGGGTAGTACGCCTGCTTGGCTTTTTCGCTGGGGCAGAGGACGGTCCTCTCCCGGAACGCTAGAGGCCACGGTCTCAACCGCGGGCCCCCCGTCACCTGACACGGGCCTACCGTTGTGGGAGCTTAGCCCAGAGGGAAGGTCTTCCTTTACCCTCGAATCAACGTGGTTTCTTCCCTGACGGAGGTCGAAGGCACGCTCACACCCAGGGTTTCTAAGACTCCTCCTGGGCCCAGGGGCAGGGTTCATACCATTACCACGTCCGGCTACGGTGAGACCTTCGAGTCTGTTGTTCCAACATACTACCGCTTCCAGGCTGGTATCGGCGTTCTTCGCCTTTTGCTTCATCTTCACTCGTTTTCTACCCGTTCTGGTGCCGCCGAGGAAAGCGGCTTGCCAGGAGGTACGCGGAGTGGTAATTGGAAACTCTTCGTGGATCGATTCGCGTGCATGAACCGCCTCAGGAGCGATCGAAGCACGTCTCTTCCTCCACCCCTTCACTCCGAGTGCCTCCTCAAGGCCTGCGAAGAACGAGGTGGGTGGCGTCCGCGGTGGTGTATTGAGTTCGAATCGTGACTCCACGTACTTAGGCGACGGCGGTGCGGTGTATTCTTGTGCCTCTTCGTCTTCAATGTACTGGACTTCATCGACTTCTTCGTCTGCGGTGTGTGCGTACTCTGGAGATGTTATCCCTGTGGGCGAGACCTCTAGTCGCGCGAGAAGAGCGTTGAGCTCGTTCACGTCGAGGTCTTTGAGGTCATCCCGCAGCTCGTTGATATCTCTATTAAAGAACTCGGTTTCCCTAAACACAACGTCTCGCGTTGTGATAACGCGGGCAGTAAGCGGATTCTACACGCGGTAGGAGTTGCTAGTACTGTACCCAATGAGGTAGCCTATCCATCCTCTCGGTTGAAGCTTTCTCGACTTATTCCTGCCCAGCTGTGCGTCTGTTGTGAGCGCATACACTTTGCAGCCGTACGCTCGAAGGTGGGCTTGATGAGGCTTCCCGAGATCTGGGCCGCGAAACTGATTATGGAACCGTTCGAAGGGCGTTTTCCAGCCGCGCGCCGCTGACGGCGTCCTGTTGTATAAATACGTCGCGGCGGCAACGATTTCGGGCCACAGCATCTCAGGGAACTTGCCTGCCTCGCGAAGGGTCCTAGCCTTCTCCTTGATAACTGCTGCGATTCGCTCGGCGCCTCCGTTCTGGGCCTGCGTATTGGGCGCAGAGGGTTCGAGGACCACCCCTTGAGATTGAAGGTGAGTGGCGACTTGCTGATGAATCGTTGCAACCTCGCGGTCACATTCGAAGACTTTGACCTGTATATTATATTGCGTCTTCATCATGGCCATGAAGAGATCGAATACCTCGAGGAGCGTCTCTGTTGTACGGTCCTTAAGGTAGTAGTCCCACGAGTATCCTGTTAGTCGGTCAGAGAGTATTACCGTAGACATATAGCCTCCGTATCCTTGAGGGCTAATCGAGTGAAAGTCGAACGCCACTCTTGATCCTGGTTTTGCCCACGCTATAGACTCGCGTGGGGCACGTCGAACAATTCGTCTTGTCTTCCCTTTTCCACACGCTGAGCAGTCAGGCAGCTTGTTGCGTAGGTCACCCATGATCTTCACGCCTCGAGAGGCGTTGACGAGGTGCTCCAGCACCCCCTCGCCCGGGTGACCCAGTCTCTGGTGCCATCTGAACGGTCTTCCTGCGAGTCTTTTGCGCGGTGTAAACGATGTGTGGCGCTGCTTTGCCTGCGTGACGAATCCTGCTTTGGTATTGTCCTCGATAACCTGTTGTCCATGGAGATCGTGAAGGTAGCAGACGAGTGTCCTATCCGCTCTTCGTACGCAATTCTGGCCTGGGCGGTTATCCCACCACATCCCTCGTTGCCGTAGAAGGCGGTAGGAGACTAGATTCGTTGCGAATTCTTCGCAGTAAGCGACGTTGTATAAGCGGAGTCTTACCTTCTTCCCCCGCTCAGCGTCAGCCGTTATATCCACGTTTCCATACCCTAGGATTAGGACTTGTGAGGCTCCTGCCCATAGGTAATCCCCTGGTTCAGCTGCTCTGAAACCTGAGAATCGAGCCCGGTTGTTGAACACGTGTAGCGATGATCCTGAGTCGTATATCGCAGAGTTGTGTAAGGGGTACTCAGTCCGGATCATGAACGCAGAACGGTCACTCGTATACTGCTTCCTCCACGATGCGTTGGCTGACCCCATACACCGACCATACAGTCAGGTCTGCTTCGCTTCCTTCTCGCGTTGTTCACGGATCTTCGAATAGCTTCGTTTTGCCTGTAGGTAGGCCAATTGGTAGGTAATCAGACTGTTAATTGTTCGAATATTCGTAGGCGCACATTCAGGGGTCAATCGTGATGTGTATTGTGCTTCTTCTTTTCCTAAGACCTGTCCGTATCCCTTACGCGCCTTCTTCCGGCGTGTTCCCTGTGACTAAGCGCACCTAGCGCGGTCCTCGGCCAAACATTCCTCCTAGCGCCTTCCTGGCATCCTAGGCGCTCTGCGTGTGCATCGCTTCCAGCGCCCCTGGCCTACCACCCTTTTTGACAATCATCATCATCATTATCATGCACAGTCACTCGTTTTAGAAATTCAGTAATTGCGAAGCTAATTCTCAAGCTTTTTCGTTCGTCTCTTTTGTTTAGGTCTGCGAATACTTTCAGCTATCGATTGATATTATTTCCTTTGTTCCTGGACCTGTGGTTGCGAATTGACAATTCGCCCCCTACCTTCTATTATTGAGAATGATGGTGGTTATGTAGGTTGGGTGTTTTTGTTGTTTGTTAGTAGCCACGGGCCCAGCGCCTGTTTTAATATATCCTATATATATATAATAGTAAAGCTACTAGCCTAAGTAGGTTTATTAGTACTCTTATTAAGTATAATAAATAGGTTATAATATTAAGTCTCCTCTAAAAGGTTTTATTTTTAAAGCTTATAAGTAGGAATATTAATCCTAAGTTAAAGATCCTTAATTATACTTCTTATAATAATACTAAGACTATATTAAGTTATATTTCTAAGTTAAAAGATAAGTAATATTCTTAGTTACTTTATTAAGCTATTAATAAGTCTTTTACTTATTTTAATATTTTAATAGATATACTTTATACTTATTATATTTATATAAAATAGTATTATACTTTTACTTAAGATATAAATCCTTATTATAACTATATTTAGAAGTAGAATTCTTAAAATAGTTTAGTAGTAGCTTTAATATATAAATAGTCTTTTAAATAATAACTAAGTTATTTATTAATTTTATAATATTAAAGTTAAACTTATAATATAAAGAGTAAGAAGGAAAAGAGAAGGTAGCTAGTAAGGAGGGTTTACCCTTATATAACTAGTTAGCTTAACTCTAATCTTATATAGCTTTAGTAATAAGCTATTTATCTTATTTTTATTAGATTAAGAACAAGGTATAGAAGTATTATAAAGAGATATTTATATAAAGTATATAAGAGTTAAATAAATAAGATAAAGTATTATTAATATTAGATATTTATAGAAAGTATATAGTTTAGGATCTTTAGTTTATAAAGGCTTTTAATAACTTAATATAGTTAGAGTTTAGTATAAAGGATAAGTTTACTAATTTAAGTCCTCTAGTTCCTTTTAAAAGTTTAGATATTAAAGTATTTTCTAGTTCTTATACTATTATAAGTAGTTAAACCTTAGTTATAACTATATTCTTTTTAGCTATCTAATTTCTTTATATTATTCTTATTATCCTAATACTTAATATTTCTTTATTAGCTATCTTTTCTCTTAGTTTATAATTTCTTTTTATATTTAAAAGTCTTAAAGCTTTTCTTAAGTATATTTTAAATAGTTTACTAGTTTTTATAAGTTATTTTTATATTTATAATTTTTCTACTTAATAAAGTATTTTAATTAATTATTTTCTAAATAATAATAATCTAAGATTATCTTAACTTTGTATTTAGTATTATTAAAATCTATTTTAATATAATCTTATATATATAGTCTTTCTAATAAAAGCTTATATAGTAAGATATAGAAGACTAAGTAGTACTTTATAGTTTCTAGTAGTTCTAATTTATAATTAACTTTATAAGTTTTCTTAGTAATTTTTAAAAATTCTAATTTATTATTAAGTTACTTTATTTTAGTATTATATCCAAGAAGGTAAGTACTATCTCCTTTTTTAAAAGATAGTTCTTTATTTTTAAACGATCTCTATATTTCTTTATTTATTTTTTAATAGATTTTAAGTCTTTTAATAAGTATTCCTATATTTTCTTTAGTTTCTTAGTATTTATAATAGTTTTATTATTATTTATCCTTATCAAGATTTATTATAAGTAATAAAGTTAAGTCTATAGTTAAGAAAAAAAGTAATTCCTAAGTATTTTCTTTTATTATATTATTATATATAAATTATATTATACATAATAATCTAACTTAAGTATCTTATTTATAATTAATATAATATATAAAGTATATTTCTAAGATTTAATTAATTCTTTTTATCTATTTGTTAGTTTATAAATAGAAAGTAGTATTAAGTTTATGTTTTACTCTTAATTATAAAACTAAGGATCTTTAGAACTTAGATATAAAGGGTAATTCTTTATTATATATAATTTCCTCTAGTATTCTATACTAACTAATAATAGTCTTGAGAAGTATATATATTAAATCTTTAGTTATATTAGACTTAGAGTCTAATATAAAATAAGAATATTTAGTAATATAGTTTATAATAATTAATATATTATTATATTTTATCTTAATAAAGGGCTTTTTTAACTAAAGTAGTATTATTATAAAGTTTAGTAAGATTAAATATTATAATATATAAAGTATTAAAAACAATTATAATTCTTTATAAGGTTTATATTTACTAGGTTTATTCTTAGTATAAGTTTTATAATACTTAATTACTTTAATTAATTATATCTTTATAAGTAATTTATTTATTATAATATTATCTAATTCTTTTCTAGGTTTTTATAATTCCTTAGTAGCTATATATAGGTATAATATAAATTTCTATAATTTAGTTATAAGTTATCTTTCTAATTATATTAATCTTAACTTATTTATTAGTTATTAAGAGCTTTTATATTAATATAAGTCTTCCTTTATATTTCTTAAGGATAACCTTAGCTTCTTCTAAGACTTAGATTATAAGGGTTAGTTATTAGCTAAGAGTATTAGCTATACTATAATAATATTACTTTAGTCTAGCTATACCTGTATTTTTATATTAAAATATATATAATTTATCTTAGTATAAAAAGAAATATAATTAAAATTAAAAAATAATTATTATATAATAATAGTACTTAAAAGATATAGTATTAAAGAAGATTTTTTTAATTTTATATCTACTTTATAAAAGCTATAATATTAATAAAAAGCTTGTTATAATCCTAGGTACTTTCAATTTAGTATTCTATACTACTAACTAGAAGTATCTTAATAGAAGTTTACTTTATAATATTTAAAAGCTAATTTAGTTCTAATAGAAAAATTTTAAAAAGTAAATATAGTATATTAGTAAGTATTAATAATTACTCCGTATTATTATAAAATACTAAAGCTATTATAAGTATTTTATTTAAAATTTTAAAGTTAACTTTTTATTTATATTTTAGCAGAGTATACCTAGACTAAGGTACTAATACTATATTCTCTAATTCTTTATAATAAATAACTTAAGAGTTAAATTAAAAAAAGAACTTTAACTATTTTACTTATTATTTATTGAGTTCTTTAGATATTATAAAGTATACTAGGTTTTTATAATTAGTATAAACCCTAACTTAATACTTAGTCTTTAAAAGTTATAGTTTTATTCTTTAAATACTTTAATAATTATTATAAGTTCTTTATTATAAATCTAGTAGTTAAGTTCCTAACTAAAAGAGTTTTTATAAGTAAAAAGCATAGGAATATAGAATATTATCTTTATCTTACTATCTAAGTTATTCTCTAATAATATAATCTAATAAGTTAATTTCTAATTTAAAAAGCTTCTTAAGGTTTAAAATTATAATAATACGTTTTAAGCTTATATAGTCTTTTACCTTTTTATATACTTCTTATTACTTCTCTAATAATTCTTATAAAATATCTTTTTAAATAAGTTTAGTTAATAATAATAATACTATCTTAGAATAGTTTTTAGAGAATTATTAATAAAGTTAATAAATTCTAAAAAGGCTAAGATATCTTTAGAAATTTCTAATATTAATTATTCTCTTATAGCTTTAACTTTATTTATTAATATCTTAATTTATCTAGGTATAATAATAAATCTTAGAAATTTAACTTCTTATTTATAAAGTAAGCTTTTATTAGGTTTTATAAATAGCTTAACTACCTTTAATACTTTAAAAATTTAATAACTATATTATTTATATTTCTTAAGTATTTTTAATAATATAAATATGCTATTAAAGTATATTATATTAAACTTATATAAATACTTTTAAAGTATATAGTTAACTATAGTTTAAAAAGTAATAAGTATATTAATAAGTATAAATAATATAATAATAGTATTAAATTATCTTTATTTTATCTTAAAAGTTACTTTCTATTTATCTCCTCTAACTATTTAGATAAGGTTATAAGCCTTTTTTAAAGTCTAAAGTAATAACTATTAAGTATTATAAAGTAAGTCTTATAATTCTAAAATTAAGGGTAATAGATAGTAGTTTTTAATAATTATATTATTTAGTTTTTGATAGTCTATATATAGTTATTTCTTACTACTTTTTCTAAGTAAAAAATATAAGATATCTAGTTAGTAATATTAAAAGTTAAATAAGTCTTTTAACTAGATTTTTATCTAGCTATTTATCAAAAGTATTTATTCCTTCTTAGTTAAGGAAGTAAATTTTACTAAAAATTAGTTTATATTCTTCTTTTAATTTAGTTTTATAGTTATATTTATATATTTTAATAGACTAGTTTTAAGCTTTAATATAAAACCTTACTATAAAATCTACATCTAATAAGTACGTCTAATTATAGATTTCTTATAATCTTATTTACTATTATTATAATTAATATTTAACATAAATATCTCTTATTTTAAGAAAGAAACTAGTTTTATTTTTTATAATACTAATAATCTATATAAAGGTTTTATTAAGTATTACTTAGAGGTTAGATTATTATTTATAATTAAGCTTATTTCCTAATCGATCTAGAGGTTATTTTTATAACTATAGAATTCTAAAGATAACTTTATATTATCTTATCTTAATAATATTAAGTATAATATATTCCTAATAACTAAAGTAAATTAAAGTAAGTAATATAGTCTTTAAAATAATAATACCTTTACTATATTTAACTCTTTTCTTTTTATTATATTAAGTAAGTAAGAGTTATATTTCTTTTCTTATAATATTCTTCTTATCTATATAAGTCTAAAGGATAAAAAAATCCCTTAAGCTCCTAAATTAATTAAACTTTTATATTATAACTTCCTAAGTTTATAATAATATATAAGTATATATTATTATTAATTATATATAGAGACCTTTGTTTAAAAGTTATCCCTTATCCTTTTAAAAGTAGCTTTATTTATTTATTAAAATCTTCTTTCTTTTATATTTATTTTTATATAATATAATAAGATTAAGTATTTTCTTAGTTACTTTACTTAGTTATTATAATACTTTCTATATTTAAGACTTAACTTTATAATAGATTTTATAAACATCTTAATTATATTTCTTTTATAATATTAACTTATCTATTTAGTATGTTATAAAGTATTCTGGGTTTAGTATAAAGATAGTAATTTCTTTATATTTTTTACTATTAGAAGTATAAGTATATTATACCTTTATACTTTTATTATTCCTATTTATCCTATTTAGTCCTCTTTAAGACTTAATATATCTCTAGCTAACTAGCTAGAATAGCTATATACTAGTTAGATTCTAGTACTTCCTATAGCGTTAAGATTCCTACGGAATACTTTCTTTAACTCTATTAGAAAAATCTTCTTAGTTACTTTAACTATAGTATATAGTTAAGAAGATACTAGTCTAATTTATAAGCTGATTTATAAGCTCTATTACGTATATACTTACGTATATATAATCTAGCTTATAACTTCCTATTATAGCTATTATAAGCAACGTTATTTAACTATATAACTAAGCTTATTACTCTCCCTTAGCTAGCTATTAGTTCCTTATTTACCTTAGCTTTAATATAAGCTAAAACATTCTTTACTATAATTATATAGCCTTAATAATAAGTATTACTACTTAACTATTATCTACCTATATTAGCCTTACTGTTTTAATATTTATACTTAACTAAGTCTTGTATTAAGAGTTATTTTTTATATATACCTAAGTAATTAGCTTATTATTTTATCTTTTTAAGTAAAATTTATATTTATATTTATTAGCTAAGTATTTAAGATATTTACTAATAATATATTATATATAGAATATTTTAGAATATTTTTATTCTTAGTTCTAAACAGGGGGTAATTAATTATCTTAATATTATTTTATAAAAAATAAGTTTTATATTATTATAAGACTTTAAAAAAGTATACTTATTAATTATTATTATAAAGTCTAACTTCTTGATACTTAAAGACTTTTATAAAGTATTTTATCTTATCTTATTATTTTATATCTTTATCTAAGCTAGTTTTATTAATATTAATAATATCTTAATTATCTTTATTAATATAAATATCCCTAGTTTATAAAGGTTTTTTGATAGTTTTAAATTTATTAAAGTTATAAAGGGACTTATTAACTCTAAAGTATTATTATTTAGTAATTTATTAAAGTTTTTCTTCTTATATAAGGTTATATTTATTAATTTCTTCTTCCTTAATTTTATTTATTTCCTTAAGTTCTTTATTAATCTTATAAATTTATTAAAAGTTATCTTAATATATTAAGCTTATATTAAGTTATTAACTCTAAAGTATCTTATTAAGTTACTTAATTATTTTCTACTTTATTTTATTAATAACTATTAAGGTATAAAAGCTTTTTATAATGTTATTATTTTTAATATAAATTAAGTAGTTTTATATTTAAGTATATATTGCTTACAAAAGTTACTTCTTAAGAATTTTTTTTTATTTCTTTTTAATACTAAGTATTTATTAACTTAGTTATTTTAGAGTTATACTGTATTATAAAAGCCTACTTAAATAGCTTTATTTAGCTTATTAATAGCTTATTTATTCTCTTTTTAAGTTATTAAATCTCTTTAATAATAAATAAGTTAAGTTAATTTAGTTATAATACTAAAGTAAAATTAATAACCTACTAACTATCTTGTAATAGTTTAAGATTCTTAATAATTATATTATTTATAAAGGCTTTATAAAGCTTATTAACTACTTCTTTTATTCCTTTTAGCTTTAAAGTTAATTATTAATACTAAAGAAACTAATATCTTATTTATTTATTATGATTAAGGTCTTATTATTTATTTAAGTAATATTATATCTAGATTATTTAGAAGGGTTTTTAAAGTATTACTTACTATATATTTAAACTTTTTTAATAATTATTATAGAAATTATTAAAAATAGTTAGTCTATTTCTTATTATTATAATCTTATTTCTTTTATATTATATTAACTTATTATAGTAATTCTTAGATCTTTTTAAATTATTTATAATCTCTAGCTATATATCTAGGCTTATTAGAATTATAGTATTTAAAATCTTTCTTTTATTAAGGGGTATAATTCTATTTATTATCCTTAGTAATAATATTTAGATTTATATAACTATCATAATACTAATATATAATACTCTTTTATTAGTTTTATTATAACTAGTTCTTATTATGCTAATAAAACATACTTTAATTTTACTATTAATATCTCTTAGCTAACTTAAAAAACTATTATTTTTTATTCTTTTCTTATTTTTATTTATAAAATAGTTATTAAGTTTAATAATAAGCTTAGTATAATTAAAGAATTCTTTTAATATATTTAAGTTAATGGTTTTATCCTTAGGTATATTCTGAAGCCTTAAATAGAATTTAAATATTTTAGATTTATTAGTTATATATAAAATAATATAAAGGTATTAAAATTTAGCTAAATAATAAATTACTAACTTATTTTATTTAAAGTTACTAAGTTTTTTTCTACCTTATTATATTTATCTAGATTTTAGAATAAAGATTTAATTAAATATTTATTTAAATCTTTTAAAATAATTAAAGATTTTATAAAGATTTATTTTATATTCTTTGAAAGTTTTATTTAATTAATATTTTTTAAAAAAGACTTAAGCTATTGGAATACTTTACTATCTAGTAAGGTTAAATATATAAAAAGACTTTTAACTTACTTTAAAAATTAAAACAAAAGAAATTATAATAGTTTTTAAACTAAGTAAGAAAACTTTTAGGTTTACTAAGGGTTTATTATATCTATTAAAAGTATTAAAATAGAGTTTCTCTTATTTATTTATAAGGGTTTAACTAATATTAATAATAGCTTTTAATATCTTAACTTCTTTTTAAAGTGTATTTATATAGTCGTTATTATAAAGATTTAGGAATTTATTTTCTAAGTCTAAAAGTCTTTAAGGTTTATTACTAAATTATTATAATATCTTCTTAAAGTCTTAAATTTTAGAAATAGTCTTATTATAAAGTAATTATACTTTATTAAAGTCCTTGTTCTTTTTATTAACTTATTTATTTAGTTAATTATATATATTCTTCTTAAGAGTAAATTTATTATTATTCTCTAAGGTATCCTTTATCTTAGGTTTAATTATTATTAAGCTAGATTATATTGTTTAAGTTATTTATTTAAAGAAGGTTAAGACGACTTAAGAATAATATTTTTAAAAATACTTAAAGAAGATATATAAGAATAATAGTAGCTAGTTATAAGAATAACTAATTAACTATTATAAGGTACTTAAGAAGAAAGAATAAGAGGTTGTAAATAGTAGGGTAAATAGGTAGTTATATTAAAGTATAGTGTTATTACTTAATTATTCCTAACTATAGAAGGTAAAAAGTAAGGTATTAATAGTAGATAAATTAGACTTCCCTATTAGGTAAATCGGACTTTCCCTATTAGTTAATTAAGGTTATAATATAAGGTTTAACTTATTATACCCGTTAAGGTTTAACTTTTCATAGTTAAAGTTTAATTAATAAGGTTTTAACTAGTTATGCCTATTATACTATATTAATTATATAACGGTTAGATACGCTTAGATATTTCTTAGGTCTATATATAGAATATATATTACTATAATCCTTATATTATAACGGATTTAATTATAATAACTATTTAATATTATAAATAGTATATTAAACTATTAATTACCCTTTAAGTATTCTTATTAGATATTATCTTAATACTACTTATAAGTTTATATAAAGTTAACTTACTAAATAGAAGTAATTAAAGTAATATAATTAGTTAGTAATAGTAAGGCTTTTATTAATAAAACTTAAAGTTATAAGATTAATAATAAGTTATATATTATTTTACTAATAAGTTATATTAATAGATTAAGGGTTAAGGTAAGGTAATTTAGCTTATACTAAGAAATAAGGTAGTAATATTATAGGCTATAAGCTAAGCTAAAAGTAATTTAAGATAAATTATTAGTTAATTATTAAAGAACTATTTTAAAAGCTTTAAGTAGGTATTTAAGTCTTAATTTATATATAAGTCTTTATCCTTTAAAGCTAACCTCTTTATTATTATAAACTAATATCTCTAGAGTTAGCTATTAATATACTAAGAGTTATATAAATAACTTCTTATATAATCTCTATATAAGTATTTCTTTAGTTAATAATTCTTCTACTCTAGAGGTAACTTAATATTCCCTATATATCTTATATATACCTAATAGTATAGCTACTAACTAAAGTAAGTTTATTAACCCTCCTATTAAGTATAATAATTAGGTTATAATAACTTTATAAGTATCTTATAATATTAATACTAATTAGTAGTTAACTTTATAGTTATTATATATAATAAACTATAAATTAGTAAGGTTTTAATAAGAAGTAGGAAGTAGCTAAAGGCTTAATTAAAAAAGGCTTAGAATTATAAGTAGGTTTAATTATATTACTATACTTTAGTTTAAAGGTCTTTAAGCTAAGTTACTATCCTTAGTCCTCTTATAGGGAGGTATATACCCCTACTTATCTCTTATTAGTTAAGTAGTTAGTACTATTAACTAACTCCTTATAATTACTTCCCTCTCCCTAAGGCTTAGTCCCTAAGGCTACTTAGTTATATAACTAGCTTAGTCTTATTTAGAAAGCTAATATAGTAAATATTAGTATTATAACTTTATATTATTATAGTTTTTATTATTATATATTATTATCTATATATATTATATTATTACTTTATTTCTTTTATCTTCTTATTCTTTTAAAATATATATTTTACTAATTTCTAAGGTTACTTAATACTTTTATTTTTTACTTTATATAATCTATATTATATATTACTTTATTTATTTCTCCTTCTTTATATTCTTACTTTATACTTTCCTACTTATAGGTAGTAATCCGTTATATTCTTTATAATATATCTTATAATAAATATAGATTTTAGCTTATTACTTAAGGGTTACTATACTTGAGGTCTTTTTCTTATATAAGTATTCTTTTCTCCTTCTAATTATAATATTTTTTTATCTTATTTCCTCTTCTTTATTAATATAGCCTTACTTTATATAACTCTTATTTTATTTCTCTTTTAGTAATATAATATTAATACCTTTATTTTATTTTATGTTTTATTTTCTTTATTTCTTTTTAATAATCTATTATCTTATATCTATTTAGTAATCCTTTATTATAAATCTTATATAATATAGATTATTAGTATTTTAATTAAGTTTACTTTCTTTATAAATAGAAGATTTTAAAATCTTATTAGTAATAGCTTACTATACTTTAACTATTTAATTATTCTTTATTTAGATATAAAATATCTTAATATTATATTAATAAGTATAAAGTAAATGTATTTATTATAAGGTATAAACCAAATAATATTATAAGGTAAGTTACTTTCTTTTATTAATTCTTATCCTAACTATTACTAAGTATATTAATGTTTTTAAATCCTTTTAAAATAAGAAGTATAATAATAGTATTATAAAATATAATAATCTATTATTATCTTAGGGATATTAATAATAAGTTATTTAAGTTATAGTATTAATGTATTTCTTAAAAGCTTAAGGTTATATTATATTATTAAACTTATATTAATAAGCTTATTTATAATCTTAGTATTAATTCTACTTATTAAGAGAAGAATAAGGGTATCTTAATTCTTTAAGAGTTAAGCTTTATTAGTAAGTATTTAAATCGTTTTGTCTTAATTAGTATAAGTTCCCTAATTACTTACTAAATATTATTTCTTATTTATTTAAACTTATATAAGTAGGAATTCTAATTAATTATAATAAGATCCTTAACTAACTAGATACTATATAGTTTATATATATTTATAGTAATATAGTTATTATTTCTCTTTATAATTCTATTAGATATTTAGTTGTTAATATAATAACTATTCTTTATATTAAACTTAAGAAAAAACTTACGTAATTTTATAAACTTATACTAAGGATTCTTATTAAGTTTTTATAATATATTAATAATCCTATTCTTAACTATATTATTATAATTATTAATAGTTATATTATAAGTAAGGGTTTATTAACTAAGATACTTATAAAAGCTATTACTAAGCTAAGTATTAAGAGTATTACTAAGGGTAAGGGTAAAGGTAAGGTATTAATATTTATTTATTAACATAAGCTTTTTTTTTAATAACGAAGAGGGTATAGTTAATAAAGGTACTTTTAAGTCTAAGATAATTAAAGATAAAGCTAATTAACCTACTTTTATTATACTTCTTATTAAAAACTAATCTATTATTATAGCTTTTATAAGTAGTATTATTATTATTAATAAGCCTTTAGTAGATATTTACTTTTATAAGACTTATTAATATATTTATCTTAATATTATTAAGTACTTAGTAAGTATTTACTTTTATAAGACTTAAAAGATAGGTTATAATATAATTAATAAGTAATTAGCTATTAGTAATACTTAGGAGATTAGTTAGGTTAATACTTCTTTTATACTTATATAAACTTAATTTAATAATAGTTTTTCTATTAGTACTCTTACTAATAGTTTACTACTAGGTTACTTTATCCCTAAGTATTAAAAAGTTATTTCTTTTATTTTTATTTTTACTCCTTAATACCTCTTATTATATAGTTAGTAAGTAATTATTTATTCCTCCTACTAGCTTTATAACTCTTAATCTTACTAAAGATAATCTTAGTAAGACTAGTTCCTAACTTTTTAATAACTTTTAGCTAGTTTCTAATTAGAAAGGTCTTCCTTTAACTAGTCATAATAATAATAGTAATATCTTTCCTTAAGCTTTAAATAGCTACTTTAATTAGTTAGGTAGTATTTAAGCTAATCTAGCCTTAATAATAATAGAAGCTAAGCTTATAATAACTTATTACTTTCTTATATCTTTTTAATTAATAAATTATATTTTATAATTAAAGTTAGATTATTAATATATAATTACGGAATATAAGGCTTTACTTATCTTTAATAGATTTATTCCTAATCCTAGCTTATCTCGTTCTTACTATATAGCTACTAAGGTATTAATAAGCTATAATATTAATAAATCTTTAAAGGATAAAGAAGGGTTAAATTATACTAATCTTCTTTTTCTTAATAATAAGTAGTTAGTAAATAAGAATTTTAATAAATCCCTTATAAATTATCTACTAATTAAAGGTAGTATTCCCTATATTAAAGATATACCTCTCCTTTGATATTATTTACTTATAACTATACCTCTTACTAATTCTTTTACTAATAGTATAGCCTTATTACTTACTTCCTAACTTAATATTAAAGCTTTAATAAATACTCTTATTATTATACTTAAAACTAGTATAATATAATAAAAAAGTGTTATAATTATCTTTATAAATTAAGTAAGTAATATAGTCTGAAGAATTAGGATATTTTAGTATATAATATATAGTTAGTAAGTAAGTAATAAAATAAGTTATTTTAGGATAATATATTTTATATTTCCTATCTTTTCTACTTATTTTATTTATTATTTTTAATAAATAATTATTTAAGTTAGTATAAAGTATACTTACTAATAGGTTTCTAAATATATAAGTTATGCTACTTATAATATATCTTCTATATTTATTATTTATATTAATAAATAATTATTATAATATTCTCTAGTTATTATAAAGGTTTTTATATATTATACTCTATTAGCTATCCTACTTACTTAATAAAGTATTATAAATCTAAACTTATCCCTTATTTATCTAAATTATTTCTTAAATCTAATAGCTTTTTTATTTAATATATAATTATTTATTACTTATTTTATAGTTCTAAGAATATTATAAGAAATATATATATATATTAATATTATTAAGGTAAATAGATATAATTTATATTTTATTTTATCTTCTTAGTAATATTAATATAGATATACTATAATATAGGTTTTCTATTTTTAAAGTAGAAGTTCTTTACTAAGAGTTAAATAATCTCTCTATATTTATATATTTATAGTTTATATCCTATATTATTATACTTTACTTATAATTTTATAGCTCTTTATTAGTATCCTTAGGCTTTAAGCCTTAGTCTTCTTATATACTTAGTTCTTTCTTAGATATATTAAACTATAACCTTATTTATTAATAAGATATATGTTATATAACTAAGGTTATGACTATATTAAGCTTTTATTAAGAAGTATTTTATAATATTATTATAATTATTATTATATATAAACTTAGCTTTAAGTATTATAACTACTTATTAAGATATATCTTTAATATAGATTTATAAATACTTCTTTATAATTTAATATATTCTTTTTTATTTACTTATTTACTTATAAATAGTATTTAGTTAATAATCTATATTTAATAGTATATTCCTTTATAAAATCCTCTTAGAATTAATTAATAAAAAGTACTTATAATACTTTTTAAAATATTAAACTAATACTTTATATATTAGTAAAAGATTTATATTAATTTAGTAACTATAAAGTAATTTATTATAAGAATAAATATATTAAACTTAATTTTATAATATATAATAACTAAGATTATATTATATTTACTATTTTTATTATTATATATTTAGGAATAATCTTATAATAAAGTTTAAGCTAATTCTTATAAATAGTTAAGAAGGTAATAGTTATAATTATAACTTTTTATATAGCTTATGTCTTAGTAGTCTAACTCCTTAATATAATTAATAACTTAATTTATATTTCTTAATATTATTAATATAGTTTAGTTAATAAAACTTCTAAGAGATAAGTTTTATAATCTTATTTAAGCTTATATATCCTACTCTAAGGTTATAATAATACTACTAAAAAGTCTCTTATCTTAAGGATTTTATATATAGAATTATTAATCTTCTTTTAAAGAATAGTATACTTTTAGTATTAATAAAATAACTTTTTCTATCTTTAACTAGTCTTTAAGCTTTTACTAACTAGGTTTAGTAGTATTTATATTTAACTTATAGATTATTAATAAAGCTTTTTAATTCCTTAAATAATTATTAAAGTAATATTATTTTATCCTTTATAAGCTTCTTTATAATAAGATATAGGATATACTACTTAATAATAATAATCCTAGCTTATTTTAAGTCTCCTTACTAAGTAATCTTATATACTATAGTATTTTACTAAGTATTATTTAATTCTACTCTTATATATTAGCCTTAAGTTACTATAAATATAATATATAATATTATCTTTATATTATATAATATACTTATGACTAAGTATTTTTATTTTTAAATTTATTATTTTTATTAAGACTTATTTAATTACTTTATATAATATAATAAATACTCTTAATAATTTTTTTATTTCTTTTAATATATAATATCTCTTATTTTTATATTTATTAAAAGTTTAATAATAAAGCTTAATTTTTTATATAAATATATAAAGGATATTATTATACTTTATCTTTCTATTTATATAATTTAGTCTCCTAAATAAACTATTTATTAAGTTTTTAATATTAAGCTAGTATTTAAATTTAAACTTAAAAATAAATAATTTATATACTTATTAAGTAAATTAATTACAAAAGTCTTATTCTAAGGCTATAATAATCCCTTATAAAGCTTAATAATATATTAATATTCTAAACTTTTTTAATAGCTTTTAAGTAATATATTTAGTATTCTATACTCTTAATAATAATAAATAACTTTTACTATCTTATACTATATTATTATTCTATTTTTAAAAGCTTTTAAGAAAATATATAATTCCTTATTATTAGCTTTTTATAACTTATAATAGAATATTAAAAATTATTTTTAAAAAAGCATTAATCTCTATTTAAATATTTCTTAATAGATTTTAATATTAAAGAATAGTTATTAAGTAGAAAGAATTCTTAAGTTTTTAAAAAGTATTTTAAATTTTTTAAGCTATTTAAACTTATTTATATTCTTTTTTATATTAATATTATAAGAAAAGGTTATTATTAATATAATAATATAGGAGTACTTAGAAATAGATTTCTTATAATACTTATAAAGTCTTAAAAAGACATATATTTTATAATAATTTATTAAGAATTCCTAGTTTTAATAGCTTATACTCTATATAAGATTATTAAGATATCTTTTAATATAATCAAATACTTAAAGAATTCTATTCTCTATATATAAAACTTATATTTAAATAGTTTTATATATAAGCCTTCTTCTTTAAGTTATTAAAACTTAGTATATATCTTTTATATAATACTTTCTTATTTCTAAGTAGGATATAATACTATCTATATATAATATAGTATATATCTAAAAAGCTTAGTAAGTATTTAGTAAATATAAGCTTAGAATCTTATAAAAGTATTTATAAGTTAATAATATAACTATTTAAAATATCTATATCTTATATAGAATAATATTTTCATCTATCTTCTAGATTAATATATATCTAATAATATATATCTTTTATACTAAGTTTTATAATATATTTTACTCCTTAAAGTCTACTTAATAACTTATTAATTAGAAATAATAAATACTTATTTTTAAGAGAACTTTATTTAATCCCTTATAGTTTAAATATAAATATAGTATCTTATCTTTAAGATAAATAATATTAATACCTTTACCTTAATAATAGATAGTTATATTATTTTAATAGCTTTATTTTTAGTAATAAATTCTTATAAGTTATTTAGCTACTACTTATTAAGTTAGTATATTAGTTTATATAAAGGATTTTTCCTTTTAACTAAGTTTATTATATACTTTACCCTTTCTAATATTAAAAATCTTTTTACTACTTATTTATTAAATATTATTTATTCTAGCTTGAATTTAGAAAGTAATATTATAGTATTTATGTTTAACTTACTACCTTTATACTAGTCTTATTTTTTTAAAAATACTTATCTTTATTATATATAAGATAAATACCTTTATATTACTTTTTATAAGTTTTAATATAAATACTATTAGTTTTATAATAAAGATCTAATCATAATATATATATTTATAAAAATATTAATAATAATACTTTCTTACTTTATAAAGTATAAAGTAAAGAGTATATTACTAATTTCTTTTAAATAATTAGCTTCTATTAATAGTTAGTATATTTTCTTAAGTAATTATTTTAATTAATAAAAAGAATATTACCTAGTATATATATTTTAGTTTTATTTTTTATTAAATACTTTTAGAATTAGGATTATATATTAATTAATATTAATTAAAATTCTTATCTAGTCTATTACTAATTAAGTTAACTTATAAGTATAGATCTATACTTATAATACCCTCTTTTTTAATATATACTTATAAATAATAGTTTTACTTTATATAGTTTTCTTTATAAGAATAATATCTAGTTTTATAAGTAGTATAAAAATAACTAGTCTTATCTTCTAGCTTACTTATTTATTAAATTAAATATCCCTTAACTTATAGTATTTTAATAATAACTTTATTTATAACTTATTAACTAATACTTTATATATAGTTTAAGCTAATAGTATTACCTAACCCTTAGTTATAATCTTAGTTTTTAAAATACTTAGTTACTTAATACCTTAAGGATCTTTTATATATATTATTATATTTAAGTTTATCTTTTCTTAATCTAGTAATATCTAGTTTAGAGTTACTCCTCCTTAATATAAAATACTTCTAGTATAAGCTTTATAACCCTCTTCTATAGTTTTAAATACTCCTCTTAAATATATATTTAAGGATACTTATAAGGTATATTCCCTTTATAAGGTTTCTTTTTTTAAATATTCTATAAGGGTTTAATACCTTTTTACTTTCTAACGTTTTATACTTATTCTACTTTATATATTATATCTTATAAAAACTTTATATTAATCTTTTATCTTTCTAGTTCTTATTAGATATATAATAAAATATAAAAGAAAAGGGTTTATATATCTAAGCTACTTTCCTAAATATTTTATATATTTATACTCTAATAGATAATAATCTAACTATTAAAGAATTATATTAATAATTAGTTTTCTAACTATCTTATTTAGTTTAATTATTAATAGCTTTTTTTATTTATTTATCAATAAGTATATATATTATTAAGAAGCAAATATAGTAAATTTATCTTAATAAGTATTTATAATTATTACTAAGTAATTATAATAGCTTCTCTATATACTTATCTTATTATTATCATTATTACTTTTATATAATACTTTATTATATATATAGTAATACTTCTTTTAATAAGTTTAGTATTATGTCTAAAGGTGATTATTAGTAAATACTAAAAAGTATATAATCCTAGCTTTATATTAAGGATATTAGTATATCTTATCTACTTCTTTAAATCTTTTCTACTTATGTATTATTAATAAGCTTGTTAATTACTTTATTTTACTTATAGTTATAACTTCTATATATATATATATATATATATATATATATATATATATATATATATTTATTATAAATATATATATTATATTCTAAACTACTAGGTTTTATATTAATTAGTTATAGTTTATTAATATTAATATTAGTTACCTATATATATAGTACTTATTTAGTAATTACTATATCTTAATTCCCTAATCTAGATATCCTAGCCTATACTAATTATTAAAATAAGGAAAGGAGGCTAAAGAATTATAAGAAGTAGTAAGTAGTTAAAAGCTTAATTTGGAAAGGCTTAGGATTATAAGTAAGTTTAATTAAATCGCTATACTTTAGCTTAAAGGTCTTTAAGCTAAACTACTATTTAATCCTCTTATAAGGAGGTATATTCCCCTACTTATCTTCTATTAGCCGAGTAGTTAGTATTATTAACTAACTCCTTATAGTTTTAATAAAAGAGATAGGTTCTTTTAAGTAATTAGTAATTTTCTTAGTACTTTACTTATAGAATTATTTAGTAAAGAAAGCTAACTTATATTAAAAAGATAATTCTTTAGGTAACTAAAGCTTTTATATTACTTAAATAAAGAAAGGTTATTAACTTAAACTTATAAATAAATTAGAATTATACTTAATAAGCTAGTTAAGTATTTATTATATAGATAATAATATAGAAGAAAGGGATTAACTAATACTTTAATAGATAGTCTTTTAATCTTTTTAATAAACTATTAAAAAAGGGATTTATTACTTCTGTTAGTAATCTTCCTACCTTTTTATTACTTTTACTTAGCTATCTTTCTAATAAATTCTAGACTATATAGTTTTTATAAACTTTTCTTAGTAGATTATAATTAAAACTAATACTTTATAAGCTTTTATTAAAGATAAATAGTTTTAGCTTTTATATCTAGATTTAACTTATTTAGTTATAACTTTTCCTCTTTTTATATACTTCTTTATAAATAAAACTATTTATTTATAAGGTTAGTTTTCTTCTATTATTTTAATTCTTATTATAAGATATTATTAATTCTTTATATACTTAGTAATCTCCTAAGAAGTTATATTAAAAAGAGTTCTATTAATATTTTACTAAGTTAATTTTCAAAATATAGGTTTTAACTTTTTTAACCTTTACTTTTCTTTCCTTTAAATATTATTATTATTCTTATAATTTTTAACTTTCCTTTTTATTTTACTTTATTTACTCTTACTTATATCTTACTTTTTATTTCTTTTTCTTACTTCTCTTTCAATATACTCCTGATTTCTCTTTTTACTTTTACTTATAGTTTTACTTTTGCTGTTATTATAGCTTTCTTAATATTCAACTACCTATGTGTTAGACTTATAAATAAGCATAAATAAGCATAAATATAAAGGTTTTTAGTCTAAACAATAACTATATAGTAACTAATTAGACTATTTAAAGCTTTTAAAGTATTAATAATCTTAGTAAAGCTTTAAACTAAAAGCTAGCCTCCTTTCTTAATTAGTAAACTAAGTATTATTATTTAAAAAACCTTATAAGACTAAACTTATAGTAAGAGTTTAAATAAACTTTAAGAACTACTTAAAAGAAGTATTTTTTTAATTCTTTTTAATACTATAAAATATTTAAAAGACTTCTTAATAACATATAAAATATATATTAAATTAAATAATAACTAAGTTAATAAATATACTCTTAATATTTTAAAGTAAACTATCTATTATTATTATATTATTATAAAAGTTAATAATATTATTAATAAAAACTAAAACTTTTAAGTAATATTAAATAACCTTAGGTTTTATATTATTATTATAATATTATAGTTATTTACTATATTTATAACTATAACTAAAAGTATATACTTTTTAATTTTTTAACTTGCTAATTTCTTTAGAATAATAATAAAAAGAGATAATAAGAATAGCTATAATTTAAAGTAAAAATAATACTATTTCTATTAAAATAATTATTATAGGTTATCTAAAGTAAAATATTATTATCTTAATAATTTGAAAATCTTACTAAAATATATATAAAAGAAGTAATTTTATTGATAGTATATATAATATTCTTAAATATAAGTTTTAATTTCCTAAGACTACTATTAAAAAGCTAAGATTCTTTAAAATACTTTTATAAATGCTTATTCAATTATATTATCTACCTAAATACCAATAAATTATTATACTTAGGTTTACTTAAGAAAAGGCTTAATAAAGTAACAAATAGTTAGCTTATTAGAAATAGTATAAGAGAACCTTAATAAAGAGAGAGTAGAGTATATAAGGAATTTAATTATAAATGTAAAGGTTATAATATATAATTAAAATTTTAAATAATTATAACTAAGTATTTTAATAACTTTTTAATTCTTATAAAGGTATTAAGGAATATTTTAAAATATTTTATAACTTATTCTTTAATACTATTATTATTAATAAAAAATATTTATTATAATGATTTATATAAGATATAGCCTTAAGATACTATTAAAGAGACTAACCTTATAATAACTAAAACTATAAATATAACTAATTTAAAGAGTCTTTTAAGTATTTTAATAATTATAATTAAAATAAAAATTACTAAACTTCTTAATAAAGAAATACTTTATTTATAATAAACTAAGCTTTTGATCTATTAAAACTTTTAAGTAGTAATTAAAAAGTATATAATTAATTTAAGATTAGTAAACTTATTAGTAAGTATTTTAAATTAGCTTACTATTAGTTTCTTACTTAATAAAAAGAAGTTACTAAGAATAAAGTAATAAAAAAAGTTTGTCTTAATAATATTAATAATACTTTAAATTATAATATTAATAAAGTAAATAATAATATCTAATAAATTAATTTCTTTAATAATAATAATAAGAAGAAGATAAATTAAATACTTTATATATTTACTTAAATAATTACTTAACTATTTACTTCTTAAAGTTAGTATTTGTTTTTATAAATTAATTAGCGTATTATATTATAACTAATAATTACTCTTTTAATAGGAACTATTAGAAGAATATTTTATTTTATTTACTTTTAATAATTAGTACTTAGTATAAGACTTCTAAAAAATTATATTAGATTCTAATATTATTAGGTTTTTCATAACTAGATATTTATAATTTCTTATGTTTTACTATAATGGTCTAATTATTATACTTAATATTTCTATAATAAGATCTATAAATATTAGGTTTAAAAAAAGACTTAATTTAGTTAATAAGAAAAACTAAAGTTTAACTCTATTTATATTAATTACCTTTTATATTCTACTTATTAATACTCTATTCTTATTATATTTTTAAGATATAGTTTACCTAGGGGTTAAGTTTAATAGTATCAAAAAGTTTCGTTAATAAAGTAAAACTAAAATACTAATTATAAGAAAATAAAGCTATTGAAAAATATTTATTAGAATTAAAGAGGTCGTTAGCTTAAAGCTACTTAATATAAGTAAAACTATATGACTTTTACTATTATCTAAAGTACTTATTACTTTAATAATTATATAAGGGTTTAATAAAGTAGGCTACTTAGTAAAAGTATATATATAATTAATTATAAGTATATATACTAGCTTTATTATATTTTATGTTTATAGTTTAAGATAATTAAACTTAATATTATAAAGTAATAGTATATATATTATATATTAATAATAACTACTTAGCCTTATATATAGTTAATATAATTACTTTATTTAATATAATATAATTATAAAAAATCTATTAGTAGAAGATATATAGAAAGTAATTTACTTTTATTAAAAAATATATATTAAGGATTAATAGTGTCATAGTTCTTCCTGCTAGCACGCGGCTATAACAGGCAGAGGTCGGAACCGTGATAAGAATAGAGATGTTAATAGAATAGTACGGAAGTCAAACAAACGGTTACAAGGCAATAAACAACGATGAATCGATAAACATAGGTATAAGCAGTTAGTTCTTCTATTGACTAAACCTACTGATGATGATGCTGTCGAGGGTGTCTCTTATACGGGTACGGCTAGCACGTGGAATATTACGTGCCCCTGCTGACTGTTCTATGGAACTATGACAACTAGACTAGATTATTAGTAATATTAATATAAATTTCTATTTAATTAAGTTTCAATAGTTTACTAAAGTAATAATTATTATTATAAAAGCAGTATTAATAAAAGCTTATGATAGTATTAGTAGTATTAAATAATATTACTTATTATTTTATTAAGTATATAAAATTATATAAATAGAATACTTAAGTATAATTATAATTCTAGCTTTATAAATAATAATTAAGATAGTTTATTAATAAATAGTATTATTAGATTAAATAAAACTATCCTTATACTACTTATTTTTAGTTTATACTTATTCATAATTAATTAGCTTACTTCTTATCTTAGCTTAGTATTACTTAATATATAATAGTAATATAAGAGTAATAAAAGAAGTTTATTACTTTTATAGTTAATAATAAGTTATAAATATTGTTTTAAAATTATAAGAATTTTATTATGCTTCTAATGTTAGACTTATTATTATAATTATTTATATAAGTTTAGTATAAAAAGAAAAAGTAATAATACTTACTTAAACTACTAACTACTACTAATAAGATTTATAAAACTAACTTATCTTATAAACGTTCGACTTTTAATTTATAATTATTAAACTATATTATTAAAACCTAAACAAATCGCTTATATATTATTATAAAAACTAATAAAACTAGTAATAAAAGTAGCTTTTAAATAATTTACGATAGTAACTAAACCAAAACTTAATATTAAAGTACTAGCTTAACTAAAGCTACCTTAATAACTATCTTTATAAGATAATATATTATTAAAGTAGACTAAATAATCTTTTACTATACTAAAAAGAAGTCTAATACTACGTTAAATAATAAGCTATAAGAGAATATTATAATAACTATACTAAGCTTTGTATTAAACTAATTTACTAAGTAATAAAGTAAAAGCTTTATTAGTAAAACTATATTTAAATCTACTTAGTTTAATAAATAAAGGTATTAAGAAATCTAGATTTTCTATTATTATTTTAATAATATAATTAATTAAAAGAATAATAAGCTTTATAAGAGTTCTATATTTATTATATAAACTATCCTACTAATAATAAGTATATAATCTTATTATAAGTCTTTATTATTTAGTATAATAGTTAATTACTTATTTTAATATTAATAGTATAATTCTTTTAAGAAAATAATTTAATTTAATTTTAAAGTATTATATAAGCTTGTATTTAGGTTAATATATAACTAAGTTAAATATTTATATTATATATATTAATATAAATCTAATACTTATACTTAAATAGTATAGTTATATTAATAATAAGACTACTATATAGAATAGTTAAAACTAAACTATATTAATAAGTAATATATTAAAAGTATTATAAGGAAACTTTTAAGATACTTAGATTTACTTATAATCTTTACCTATTAATATTATCTTCTAGTTTAAATTTACTAATATATAAACTAGTAATATACTAAGTTTATCTAGTAAAGCATTTTCTAAGTATAGGTATTTTAGGGTTTTTAGCTAGGAATAGTTATAAGAGTAATAAAAGTTTTATTTTTCTTTAAACTTAATTCTTAACCTCGTAGGTTAAAACTTAAGGCTAAAGCCTATCTTTTATCTAGGTATTATACCCTACTAAGTAAGTATATATATTAACCTTTCTTATATAATATAGTTATAATACTTTATAATACCTTATAATACCTTATATACTACCTTATTATAACTATTCCCTCGTTATAATTACTATTCTTAGTAACTTATTTATACAAAGTATAGTTTTTTTTTAAGTAGCTTAGTAAGGTATAAAGTATTAAGTTAAGCTTAGTATGTCTTTTACTTAGAATTAGCCTAGCTTTTATTTATAAAAACTTCTTAATATTTTTATTTCTATATTACTTAGCTTATTTTATTTACTATTCTTTATATTAATACTCTTATTATATTATCTTTCTCTTTTATTAACTATAATATATATATATATATATTTATTAGAAGTATAAGTATGTTATACCTCTATACTTCTATTATTCTTATTTATCCTATTTAGTCTTCTTCTAAGGACTTAATATAGGCTTACCTAACTAGCTAAGAATAGCTATATACTAGTTAGATTCTAATACTTTCCTATAGCGTTAAGATTCCTACGAAATACTTTCTTTAACTCTATCTTAAAGTCTATTTAGTTAACTTAACTATATCTATAGTTAAGAAGATTCTAGTCTAATTTATAAGCAGATTTATAAGCTATATTACGTATACCTAATCTAGCTTATAACTTTCTATTATAGCTATTATAGGTAACATTATCTAGCTATATAACTAGCTTATTACTCTCCCTTAGATAGTTATTAGTTCTTTACCTAACTTAGCTTTAATATAAGCTAATATATTCTTTACAATATAAATTCAGCCTTATTAATAAGTATCGTTACTTAACTCTTATCTATCTATATTATTACTACCGTTCTAATAATATTACTATCTTTTCTCTTTATATTTAATAAAATTAGTTTTTCTTTTTTCTTAAGCTTATATTTTACTTTTTATCTTACCTTAAGTTATAACTCAATAGTATAATACCTTAAAGACTTAAGCTTTAGACTCCTTATAAGAAAGGTATAGTTTATAAGAGTAAAGTTAGTAGAACTCTTACCTTTAATAATGAAAACATTAATTAATATACTTATATATAATAAACTATATACTTTAAAAGTAAAAAAAACTTATTATTATAATATTACTTTCTAGACGAAAAATAGACCTTTTTTAAGTATATATTAAGATTATATTTACTTTAATTTAATTATAATTAAGGATTCTAAGTCTAGTAAGTCTAATAAGCTTAGTAAGGAAGATAATAATAATAAGTTTAATATTAATAACTTTATTCTTAATTCCTTACTTACTATTAGCTTTATTTATTAGTTTCTTCTATTTTTAATCAAGCTAGAGTCTAGCCTTAATAAAGCCTCCCCTCTACCTCTTCTTTATAAGTAATTTTCTAACCTTTAGTTAGAAAGTAATAATATTATATTCTAGCTTTATCTTTATTATACTTATACTATAGTAAAGGGTTATAAATATAATTATTATAAGAATAATATAGTTATAAATCCTAATTAAGTTAATATCCTTAAATATTTCTTTATTTTAAAAGGGTTTTTATATTATATATTATATAATTATTAAGAAGACATATAAATTATAAGAAATAAGATATTATCCTTTCTTATTCCTAGTAATTAGTTAATATTTATATTTATAAGTATTATTCTTAATACTTATTAAGTATTAAGATTTTTTTCTTTTAGAAGGAGTTATTTAATAGTAAGAATAGTATATTTAAAGTAAAGAAGAAAAAAAAACTAACTAATAAAACTCTATTTTTATATATAACCTTTTTATTAGTTATAATACCTTAGAAAAAACTTATTTCAAGTATTATAAAATAGCTATATATATTTAAGTAACTTAGAGTTATATATATTTCTAATTAACTTACTCTAAAGGTTCTTATTAATATCTAGTTAAGCTATTATTATAGCTTGTAAGGTAATTATTTATTATTATAATAAGATATATATTAGTTCTATAGCCTTTATTTATAATAAAAATCCTCTTATTTATCCTTTAAGACCTTATGTTATTATATTCTTTATTTAGTACCTAATTACTATACTTAGTAAAGTATAAGTAATACTACTTATAAGTTCTCCTTCGAGATAAAGGCTTTTTAAGATCGTAAAAAGTATATAAATAAGTTTTCTATTTATAAAGGTTTAAGTCTTATATTCTTAATAAGTAGTAATTATCTCCTTTTTCCTTATTCTTCATTTACTTTTACTTAGCCTTTATAAGCTAGGATTATAAGGTTTTTAAGAGTAAATATAATAAATAGTCTTATATAACTTTAGATACTAATATTCTATCTCCTTTTTATATTTACTTTTTATATCTTTTCAACTAGTTAAATCTAAATAGCTAGGACTACTTTATATAAATAAGCTATTCTTATTATTAGGTATTAGAAAGAGAGATTTTCTTTAATATATTATATAACTTAAGTATTATACTACTTATTAACTTTTAACTATATTATTAGAGTATACTTAAGAGATATACTTTATTACCTAATTTTTATACTTAATAAGGTAATAAATATTATCTCCCCTTATTTAATAATTAATAATATAGTCTAGTTCTTAAAACTAATTATCCTCTTCTAAGTTAAATATTAATAAGGAGTTACTATTATTTTGATAATATTATAGTCTTAAGAAGTTAATATAATAGATATTATATAACTAGTTATATTATTATATTAATACCAGTTAGTATTCTTAGTATTTTATTTTTTAAAACCTTAAAAAGACTTATAAAATTTAATACTAGCTTATACTAATTAGCTTTAATATATAAACTTCTTATTAATAATATAATTAAAGATTTCTTAAGAATATTAGGGGGTTAGTATTATTTATTATAAGCTTTTACTTAAGCTTTAATTACTTTTCCTTAAGATTTCTTAAGTTAATTTTTAATTCTTAGAATTTTTCTAAGTATTTAATTATACTTAATACTACCCCTTAGATAATCTTATCTTTAAAATTAAAATAAAGCTTTATTTAATACGTTTGTAATATCTTTATAAGTAGAATTCTTATTATTTTATTTCTATTACTATAAACTATATATTAAATTAATACTAATAATATTAACTAATTTTTATTTATTATAAATACTTTTAAGTATTATTTTAAAGTTTTTATATTATCTTTATTTACTTATTAACCTAAGTATTGAATATTACTAAATATACCTTTATATTCTTTATAATATTAAATCTTAGCTTAAGAATAGCTAATATAAATAAACCTTTTATTCAATCTACGTCTTTTTAAGTTATTTTAAATTAACTTAACTTTTTTTTAATAAGTATAATTAATTTACTTATAATACTAATTATTAATTTTTATAAAAATACTAGATTAATATAATAATCTATAAAACTAGGAACTATATATATAAGTTAATATTTATTAAATATAAGATATAGACTTAAAATAAAGGCTATAAATACTTATTTAAAATATTATATTAATCTTAGTAAAGCTTATAACTTTATATAAAATCAGAAGATTTTAGTTTAGATACGTAAGTAAACTATATATTCTTAAGTATATTTTTAATAGTTTTTTCTATATTGATTTATTAATAGTTTTACTAGATTAACTTACGTATTTTATTTCTTCTAAAGTATTTTATTAATAAATTATTATAAAATAAATAAAGAATTTCTTACTTTAAACTAGCTTCTTAAAAGATATATAACTTCTTATATAATAAAATAAAGTTAAGAAGTAATAAGGATTAATAAGGCTTTTAAATACCTTGATTTATAATACCTTCTAAGAATAGTTATATAATAGATCTTCTTAAGCTTTATTAGTTAATATATTAAAGTAATTAAAAGTATTATTATAAACTTTCTTTCTTTAAGCTATTTAATAAGTTTATAATTTATATAATTACTTTTATATAAAGGCTTAGTATATCTTATTATAAGACTCTATTTCTTTATATTAAATCTACTATATATTTTAAAGTAAGTAATAAGTCTATATTTAGCCTTTGTTTATATTTATAATCTAGTCTTTTTATTAATTATTTATAAAGTTTATTTTCTCTTATTAATATTAAATAATAAAATTATATATAACTAATAGTATATAATAGTATATATAAAATTATTTAGCTTTAGCTAGGATATAAATATTTATAAGTTTTAATTATTTATTAAAACGTTTATTAAATTTACTTTTTAATATAATATTATTAGTATTTAAAAGACTATATAATAATAAGAAGTATTAATCTTATTATAAGACTAAGTTAAAGATTATAATAATATAAGGGAATAGTATTTTAGAATACTAGGATTAATACCTTAAATACAAGCCTTAAATAATATAAGCTATACTTTACTAAGCTTATAAATCTTTATACTTATTTTGAAAAATTAATAAGAAGGTATATTATTTTAAAGTATTTATAAATAAATTAATAATAAAACTTATAAAGCCTAAAAATTACTTAGACTTTCTAAAAGATAATTAGCTTTAGTTATTAAGTAATAACTTTACTTTATAAGGGCTTATAATAATCCCCTTAGTAAGTAAAATATAACTTAAAAACTTAACTTATTATTAATAAAATATATATTCTAGTAGTTTAGTATATAAGATATCTTTTTATATTTATTATAAGATTTAATATAAATAAGTTATATATTCTTCCTTTATTTTAAAAAAAAACTAAAATACTATTTAAATAAGGGAATTGATAGGGACGCATCACGAATTGATAGGGACGCATCATCCTTAGGGACGCATCACATTCTAAGGTTGTGATTGGCTCAAAATTTTATTGTTAGTGCATCCGAATTCTGCCATCATCTAATGAAGTATCTTTCTTATCTTCTTAGCCCATCCCTTCATAACTACGAAAGCGCATTAGACATATTCAATTTATTCTCCTTTACAACGTCAAGATGTCTACCTCTACAAGTCAATCAAGGCCCCAATCGCGTCGCCGACCCAGCAGCTCTAGTATATACAATCAATTGCCTTCTCCCAAGCGCCAACGCCGTGCTATCTCAGTTAGTAGTGATGCCACTATCAGTCAATTCTATGGGGCTGGCGATCGTGAGGGTCAACCTGACCTAATCTCTGAGATTCCACCTGAACAATTACAGCAAGATTCCGACACAAGCTACAACCCCAGGGAGATGAATTATATCTTCTATGTTCCTTTCCAAAGGGGACAATACGTATGCAGCGTACAATTTTACCTGAACGTCAACCAAAAGAAAGCCAATTAGTATTACAACCTGAAAATCAACCCTTACAACCTACTTCAGATCAGTTCTCTACTGTTCTAAGCCTCATTCAAGAGGTTGTTGGGACAAACCGACGTCTTACGCGTGCTCTCCTCTAACAATGTGAACGCGTTCGTCGATATCGTGAGGCTTGGGGCTACTCACCACACCCTTCAGACATATCCTCAATCGGCGAGTCTCCTCCTCCTCCACCTTATTCACCTCCCCGACAAAGCCCAGAAGTGATAGCGATACCATCTTCTCTAAGTACTTTATTCCTTACTACAAGCGAAAGGTCGAAATCACCTACCCCCGAAACTATTCCAAACCCACCGATCCCTGGCGAACCAGAAGCAACAATTGAAACCCTCCTCGACCGAGTTAATAAATTTGCAAAAGAGCATGGATTTGGGATTGCAAAGTATAATAGATGCTATCGTAAAGGACGTATAATTCGCTATATACTTCGTTGCGATCGATTTGGGCTACTAAAGCGAGGTAGAGGTGCTGGCATCCGAGCCTGCGCATCTCGGAAGTGTGATTGCCAATGGCAAATTATTGCTGAAGCAATAGAGGAGGGGAAATGGCTTTTACGTCAGCATTCCAACCCAATACACAGCCAGCATAATCATATCCCTAGCTTAGCATCATCTGCACACCCAGCCTATAGGAGGTTGACTAAGCCTATTAAGGATGCAGTTGAGACTACTAGTCGGCGGGTTGGTATTCGGGCACGCGACGTAGGTGCTATTATTCAGGAGCAGTTTCCTGAATCTGTTTTCACCCAGCGGGATATCTATAACGCTAGAGCCCGAATCAATCGCGAAAAGCTTAATGGGTATGTACCAACTGCAGCTCTAATCAAGCTTTTTGATGAGCGGGAGATCCCTTATATTGTGAAGTGGGCGGATGATGAGCCGAATCGGCTTGTTGGGCTTGTCTGGACGTTTCCATACTCTCTCCGGATGTGGAAGCGGTTCCCCGAGGTTATCAGCTTTGACAACACCTATAACACCAATCGCTTCAAGCTTCCACTCTTCCAAGCTACAGGGCAAACATGTCTTGGATCGGTATTCAATGCAGCATTTGGTCTCATCGATAATGAGAGACTAGAGGGGTTCCAGTTCTTATCGCAGAGTATCTTACAACTCATTAATCAGAACTCTATTCGCCAACCAGATGTTATTATCACCGACTACGACAGACAGATGAAGGCAGCTCTTAACGAATACTTTCCGAATGTGCAACAACAGCTTTGTATTCACCATATCAACTCAAACGTTATGCTTAAAGCCAAGCAGAAGTGGCTTCAGAGCTATTCTAGTAGTAGTGGGTCTGAAGAAGACGATCTAGCTCCACAACCAGTTACCGAACTTAGCGATGAGGACCATGCCTATATCCATACTTCAGTAGATGGGGCTACGCCACATAGCTACCGGGGGGTTCTTATAATGTGGAAGTTGGTTCTATTTGCTGAGACAGAGGATGCCTTTAGGAAAGCATGGGCAAACCTTTGCAAAGAATTTAAGGACCAACGGCCTATTCTGAACTACCTGCATGGAATATATCTACTACTAAGGGAGCAGTGGGCACGTTATTCTATTCGCCAGTACCGAAACTTCGGCATCCGTGTAACCTCAGGGACGGAATCAAGCAACAACAACATCAAGGGCTATCTTCTTAATGGACTTAGCCACCTATATCACTTAGTTAATGTGATGCAGGATATGCTTAAGGATCAAGAGGTTCGCTTCAAGCAAGCTTGTGCACAGGATGAGATCCTCACAAGCCGTGAGTTTATAGGGAACAGATCTGAGTACCTTGGGGAGCTTCGAACAATACTCTCATCGCAGTGTCTTGGTTTGATTACGAAGCAATACCGTCTGGCAAAGAAGGCTCTACCAACAGGTAGAAATCCATTTCCAGCGCCTCTTAGAGACTGCACAGAGGACTGTACTGTCTCTATAGAGTATGGTATCCCATGCTGCCATAAGATCTACTCTAAACTTGTAGATGGGGTACAGTTTATGAAGGATGAGGTTCACCCACGATGGCGGCTGCGGGAGTCTTCTTCCCAGGATCCATATCGACGGATCCTTGATCCGAAGATTGCAGGAAACCTCCGTGGCAGACCTAAGAACTCAATGCAGCCAGTCCCATCATCCCTATCATTAAGGGATAGCACCCAATCAAGCAACCAGCTAGCTAGACAATCACACAGCCAACTACAAAGTCAACAACCTAGCCAATTAGCAGCAGGGCGCAGGCGTGGCAGACCACCAGGAAGCCGTAATAGGACCACCTTAGCAAGGCTTACACAAGAGACAGCCAGTAGCCAGGCGCCAACCTCTTCCCAGCGGCAGACACGAAGCCAAGTAACTACTCTTAGTACTGGCCGATCAACTGGCCTTCGTTCGAATGGAAGAAGATTACAGGCAAGCATCCGTAGGACGAGGAGTCAATGGGAACTACTTAGTAGTAGTGATGAGAGTCTTAAACGTTGAGGGTAGGGGGGGCATTCTTTATTATTATATAAGAGGAAATAGAAGTAGAAATCAATTGAGATTTATAAAAGCCGTTTCAGTTTAGTTTGATAAAACCCAATTCCTCCTTAGAAGGGAAGAAAAAGACCTACCATTTGAGATTTGCAAAAGCGGTCGTTTAGATGGTTTTGCAAATCTCAAATGGGAGGAATAGCCAAGAAACGTAGGCTAGTAGGGCGGGCCGGCTTTATGTCTATGAAACGGAGGCAGGCCTCTTATGGCTGTGAAAAGGTGGGGCGTTAGCAACGCTGGCCTCACCGCCTTCGCCGACTTGTACCTGTGGGTCACCAAAATTTCTAGCCAATCACAACCTTAGAATGTGATGCGTCCCTAAGGATGATGCGTCCCTATCAATTCGTGATGCGTCCCTATCAATTCCCTTAAATAAATAGTATAGATTATATCTATTAAGCTTCTTAAGTAATATTAATATATATTTAAAAGGTAATAACTATATTAATTAGCTTAGCAAGTAAATTTTAAAGTTATATAACTTATATTAGTTAAATAATAGTTTCTTATCTATGTTCGTTTTTAATATATAAGTAATAGTAAGTATTTTTAATATTAATACTAAAAGATTATTAAGTATTAATAATCTAGTTATAGATGTTTAAATTAGAAGAAGAAAGTAAAGCTTTCTAAATATGATATAATTAATCTTTTAATAATTAATATAAGGATATAAGGAATTATCTTTTTTTAAAATAAAAATAATAAAAGCCTTAGCTAAGTTTTTTAATAAGTAAATATACTTAAATTAAAATTATATTTTAAAATAACTATATAGTTTCTTTCATTCTTAAAAAGATAAGAAATAAATAAAGCCTTTAAGTATTACGACCTGTTTATTATACCTAATAGAGGGTTAATAGACTTACTAAGGCTAGCGGCTAAGATAGAATATTTATATATAAAGATATATAATAAGGAAATAAGGGGACCTTAGAAGGGAAGAACTATTATATAGGTTACGTAGAAATAAGATAAGGTAATAAGTACCTAGCTAAGATAGTAAGTACTTACTACTACTTACTATATAATTATTAAGACTTATATATAGTTTAAGACTTAAGTACCTACTTAAGGCTTCTTAGATACTTCTTTAGTAATTAACTTATAATTTATCTTAATAACTTTTAGCTTAGCTTATAGTTTATAAGATTACTACCTTATTACTTAGTATAAGACTAATTACCTTACCCTAACCCTCGATCTACTAGTACGACCTACCTATATATAATAAAAGACCTATTTATTAGTATTATAGCCTTAGCTTCTATTAGTAGAAACCTTATTATTACTAGCTAGCTATAATATAGAAGTATTAAGTTTTATTTTTATTATTATTATCCCTTAGTAAAGAGATATATTGCCTTAAGATAAAGCCTTAGCTTTTCTATAGAATTACTATAATATAAGTAGTTTCTATATACTAAGTAGGTAGGTAGTATTTATTATTTATGCTAAATAATTACTTCTATATTAAATACTAATTAAAATTTAATAACTAATTTATTAAAGTTTATAGTAAGACTATATTCTTTATAAAAAGGGGTATTAAGTAGTAAGTTTACTTTATATATATATATATATATATATATAGCCTTTATTATAATAATACTATATATTTATACGTATTTTATTTATTTTACTAAGATTATAGAAGTTAAAAGTTACTTCTTTTATAAATTAGAGAGTATAATCTATTATATTTATTTTCCTTAGCTTAATTACTAAAAAAAGTAACTTATAAGTAAATTATATAACCCTTAGCCCTTTTAATAAGTATATATTAAGATTTTTACGAATATTAATATTTACTTTATCCAGTTTTTCTTATTATTAGCTTTTATATATAGTTATAAGTATGTTCTCTTTAAAAGTATATTATATATATATATTTTGTCTAGGTATTAATAGTTTAACTTAATACTAGCTTTAGTAAATCTCTAATTTATAGTTTTTTATAACTACTTAGTAAAGTTACTAAGTAGCTTTCTCTAAGGCTTTATTATAATTATTATTACTTCCCTTTATATTTAAGAAGATAAGGGAGGGATCTCTACCTTAAGACTTAATACTTATAAATATAAAAAGTAATATTATTAGCCTAGCTAGTATAAATAACTTCTTTCTCTTATAATTATATTACTAAGACTTTTATAATATCTTTAAGGATATACTTATAATTAATAAGGTAGTTAATTATATCTTTATTTAATTTATCTTCTTATTTAAACTCAGTATTATTAAGTAATTACCTTATATAGTTTTACTAAGTAAATTACTTTATACTTAGGAAATTTTATTATATATTCTAAGGTTTTAAGTCTTTCTAGTTTTTTTATTTCTAGTTAGGTTATATTTATTTTATTATTAAGACTAGTTATATTATAACTAAGGAAAAGCATATTTCTTCTAGTTCTAGTTCTTATTATCTTAAGCTAGGTATAATCTTCCTTATAAGGCGTTATCCTTACTATCTAGGATTAGTTAAAAGACCTTAATTAAGGTTTATAAGTACTTTTAAATAACTATATATTTTTCTTAATAAGTCTAAGATAGCCTTTAATAGTATTATTAAGTATTAGTTTATAAATAAATCGTTATAAAAGATAGCTTTAAAGTATTATAAAATTTATAAGTAAGTATTATTAAGGTATTAATAAAACTAACTATATTCTAATATATTAAAAGTAGTCTTAAGTAAATATTTAAATGTCCTTATTATTACTAATCTTTTCTATAGTAAACGTATTAAATACTACCTATTAGATTACTTTTATCTAGGTTATCTTAAAGTAGGGTCTTAATCCCCTTTATAAGCTAAACTATCCCTAGGCTTTATATTAATTCCTTCTATAGGCTAACGATAATATTTCTACTAGCTAAATACTTTATCTCTAAGTAAGCTTTATTATACTTAGAAGACCTCGTCTCGAGTATAAGAATTAATAATCTTAGTTTTAATTATAACCAATTAGTAAATTTAGTAATAAAGACTAAACTTATATCTATATTTTAGTAATAAAAGCTATGCTTTATAATTACTAAGGGGTTCTTATAATATAGAAGTTAGTTTTATTTATTAAGATAGAGAAAACTTTACTAAGATTATAAATAAACCTTAATAAAGGGTTTAAAGACTAATAATTTACTTTAAACTACTTTTATAAAGTATACTTACTATTAGTAATATAATTAGCTTATGATTTTATTTATTACTATTAAAACTTTAATATCTATATAACCTTAAGGATAGAATTAATATAAGAATAATAGTAGCTAGTTATAAAGATAACTAATTAACTATTATAAGGTACTTAAGAAGAGAGAATAAGAGGTTATAAATAGTAAGATAAATAGGTAGTTATATTAAAGTATAGTATAATTACTTAAGTATTCCTAACTATAGAAGGGAAAAGATAAGGTATTAATAGTAAATAAATTAGACTTCCCTATTAGGTAAATCAGACTTTTCCTATTAGTTAATTAAGGTTATAATATAAGATTTAACTAGTTATACTTATAACTAATTAAAATTATAAATAGTATATTAAACTTTTAACTACCTTTATATATTTTTATAATTAACTAAGAATAATATAAAAAGCTATCTTCTAAATAAACTTAGTTATTTATACTATTTAGTTAATATAATATAAGATAAACTTAAGGATTAAGAAGCTTACTTTAAGTAAGTTTATATATATATTAAGAATTTTATAAGCTATAAGTTAATAAGAAATAGATATAATACTTTAAAAAGCTTTAAATAATACTCTTATTATATATTTAAGTATAATTATAAAGTAGTACTTTTTAGTAGAGAAAGCTTTATTAATAAGTAGAAATCTATTTCTAATACTTCTTAGAAAGTATATAGATAACTATATTATCTTTATAATGTATAATTTTTTATATTATTATAGGATTTATTCTAAACTTATAAATAAAGCATAGTTTATAAAAGATAAGGCTTACTTATAATAATAACTTTAAAAATCTTTCTCCTGATATCTATATTAGTAAATCTTTAACTTAAAGATTATTAGAAATCTTTAAAATAAACTTAAAAACATTATATAACTAGTTTTAGTATTCTTTTTATTAAGGGATAATACTTAATTAATTAACTAGTTACCTAAATAAGTAAATAACTAATAATAAAGTTAATAATTTAGCTAATTAAAAGTTAAGTAGAAGTATAATAAACTGTAAGGAAGTTATAATAAAATTACTTTTATAAAGCTTATATAAGAAATAGTTAAAAGCTAGGTATTAATCTCTTTTTATTAATAGATATAATGCTAAGTAACTACTTTTAATATTTACTAAATAACTAGCTTATATTTTAATAAGGGAAGCTAGAAGTAAGTATTTATAAGACTAGTAGCTAATAAGAACTACTTTATAGAAATAATATAACTTTTTAAAATATTAAAAGTAAAAAAGATATTCTTTATTATATAAAAGAATATAAAAGTAGAAGTTAATTAAGATTTATAAAAGCTATCTTTATTTAGTTTTATATATTTTAATTTAAAGAAAGACTTATAAAATTAGAAATAGGTAAGGGGCTTTCCTTATAGCTAAACCGGATATAAGCCTCTATTATAGCTATAAAAGGGTAGGGTATTAATAATACTTAGCTTACTACCTTTACTAAATTATACCTATAAATAAGATAGGTCTATAGCTAATTATAACCTTAGTATCTAATATACCCCTAAGAGTAATATATTTATATTAAAATCTTTTAAGAGATAAGATTAATATAAAGGAAGTAAGTTAACTTTATCTAATAAAATCCTACCTTTAGAGTTATAATTAGAATATATAATATTAATAGGTAAGTAGTAATTCTTAAAAGAAGTATAAAATAATAAACTTAATTCAAAGAAAAAAGTCTTTTTATAAGTTAATATACTTACTTTATTAATAAAAACTAAATAAGCTATAATAATATGTTATAAGACTAAAATTATTAAGAAATATAATGATTAATTATTAAAATAAGGTATTAATCTTATTTATTTGAAAAGAAGATAAGATATTCTAACTATATAGAGATTATAAAAGAATAAATAAAACTATTTAAAAAGTAGCTATTTATTACTTTTAATTAACAAGTTATAAAATTTAGTATAAAAATAAATATAGAAAATAAATAAATTTAGCTAAGAGGAAATTAAAAGAAAGTATTTTATATAAAATATAAATTTTAAATATTTAATTATTTTAGTTAAACTTATAACTACTTTTATAATATTTTAAATACGTAGTTTTTAAATACTCCTAAAGCTTTTAAAATATATATTATATTATAAAGATAAATAGTATCTTAATCTATTTAAAATAAGAAAGTAATATAAAAGAAATATAAACTAAGTTTTAAATAACTTTAAAAAGTAGTTATTTATAAAACTATTAAAATATAAGTTTATATATAGAGAATAAGATTTCTTTAGCACATAATTATATTAAAATATATCTTAATATATCTATATAAAGTATAAGCTATTTTATAAAATAATCCCTAATAAACTATTATAAATATTTATCCTCTTAAGGTTTTATACCTTTTATAAGAAACTTAGTTTAAAGACTTCTTATATAATTATATTAATAGTAATATTATTTAACAATTATAATTTAAAAACAAAATATAAGGAAGTTTAAATAGCTTTAAAGAACTTAAAATATATTTAGAAGCTTAAAAATACTTTCTACTTAATAATTACTACTTAATATAATTATCTATAAAGGAATACTTAATAAAGACTAATACTTATATAAATTATATCTTTAATACTAACTTATAGAAAGCTAATCTAATAATAACTAGTTATAGATTTTTTTTAAAAAAATAAAAATAGAATAATATATATAATATAGTAAGAACTATCTATTATTATTAAAGGTTTATATTACGTTTAAAGCTTAGTAAAACGGTTTAAAATATTAATAGATTATTAATTTTAAAAGACATTATTATAGCTCTATATAAATACTTTATTTGAAAATTACTTTATAAAAATACAAATTATTTAATTTTAAATTTAACTTTAAATACTAACTTTAGATTATAAAGTTAATAAATCGTTAATTTAAGAAACTAAACTATATATAAGAGGAAATAAAATAAAATAATATTCTCTTTATACTTATATATTAAGCTTTATTATTTAACTTCTATGAAGTATAAAATTAGGAATTATATATATAAAAAAATATATAAATAATAGAAGTATTTATAATATTTTTTAAGTTAATTAAATAAGTCTAAAATACTATAGTCTTTAAAGTTAATAGTACTTTATAATATAAAAATAATATTTTATATTATAATTAAAATAACTTAAAAATAATTAATAAGAGTAGAATTAAGTAATACTTAATAAGGGTTAATAATATAAGAAACTCTTAAATAATTTAAGAAGTTTAGGTAAGGTAAAGTTATTGTTACTAAGTAAAATACTTTATATTTTATTATAAGGTAGCTTATAAAAATAAAATAATATTATTTAATAACTATTTAAGGAATTAATAATCTTAGATATATATGCCTAAATAAGATTATAAAACTTATTTTTAAAAATTTCTATAAACTAAACCTAATTAATAATATTAAGAGATATATATTAAGTTATTTATTATTTTAAGGAGTAATAATATATAGATATAAACTATATAAATAGTTAAAATTATTATTACTACCTTGATTATTATTTAATTAAGTTTAATATATTCTTTTATAGTAAATTACTTTATAACTACTTAATTATAGATATATTAGAAGTATATTAAATATTAATTTAATACTTAAAAAGTATTATTAATAGAAAAAATAAGTTCTAATTAACTAAATCTATAAGAAATATATAAGAAAATAAAATAATACGTATATTATATCTATTTACCTTAATAATATATATATTATATAATATAATTCTTATAGTATTATTATAACTATAATATAAATAGAAAATAACTATTTACTAAAAAATCAAAATGCTATATATAAATAATAACTTAATTAAGTAAGTAGGAGAGATTATAGCTAAATAAGAGATAGATTTAACTTAATATAACTTTTTTAAGTATATAACATACCTTGAAAAGTAAAATATATAAAACCTTTATAATATTTAAAGAATATAATAATAAAAATAAAAAGTCTATTATAAATAAAATAACTTATAAGTATAATAATTATTAAAAGATATATTAGTAGATAAGCTTTATATTAACTTCAATATAAAGATAGATAGTAATACTATCTTATTTCTTATATCTAACTAAATCCTATATATATAGTTATTTCTAGTATATACTTACATAATAAGGTTAGTATTTTACCTCCTGAAGTAGAACTTATACTTTTATTTACTAATTATATAGATTATATAGTTATTAATAAGTTATTATTTTTAAAAATTAAACTTCTATATTATATAAATATCTTAAAGAATATATATATTAGTTAGTATTATAAAGTTTAACCTTTTAATACTTAAGTATTTTTATAAGATATTTAGTTTAGTCTTACTATTTAATATCTTCTATTAAGCTAGTATTATTTATATTAATAATATCTTAGGTTTTTAGTTTATAAGGGTCTTTTAATATTTTCGAATTTACTAGATTTATAAGGCGACTTATTAATTCTAAAATACTATTACTTAGTAACTTTCTAAGTCTTTTTTCCTATATAGGGTTATACTTATTAATTTTTCTTTCCTTAATTTTATTTTTTTCTTAAGGCCTTTATTATTTCTATAGATTTATTTAGGGTTATCTTAAATACTAATTCTTCTTAAATCTAAATATTTAGTATTCTAGTTATTATTACTAGGTTAGGGTAGTTAGTTCTTTTTAAGCTTATTATTAATAAGCATATTATTTTTATTATAGTTTAGTAACTTATTACTTATTATCTTATATATTAAGCTTATAATAAGTTCTTAGTTTTAAAATATCTTTTAAGTTATTTAATTACTTTATATCTTATTAGTAACTACTAAGGTATAAAGTTTCTTTTTAATATTATAATTCCTTAGTATAAATTAAGTTATTTTATATTTAAGTATAAATTACTTATAAGGATTATATTTTAAAAGTTCTTTTTATTTCTTCTTTATATAAAGTATTTTTTAACTTAATTATTTAAAGTTTATATTAGTTACTAAAGCTAGCTTAGATAGCTTTATCTAGTCTATTAGTAAGATATATACTTTCTTTTATATATTATTAGATTTTCTTAAAAGTAAATAAGTTAAGTATTAGAACTAAGTTAATTTAAGTAGAGTTAGTAAGCTATTAGCTATCTTATACTAATCTAAGAGTTTTTATAATTATCTTATTTATAAATACTTTATTAAGTTTATTAATAACTTTCTTTTATTTTTTATAATCTAAGGGTTAGCTATTATTATTAAAGAAACTAATATCTTATTTATTTACTATTATAAGATTTTTACTATTTATCTTAATAATACTATATCTAGACTATCTAGTAAGGCTTTTATAGTATTATCTACTTTTTTCCTTAACCTCCTTATAATTATTCTAAAAGTTATTAAAATAATCTATTTACTTTTTATTACTATAATTTTATTATTTCTATACTATATTATTTAATTAAGATAAATTTTAAAGTCTTTTAAGTTAGTTATAATCTTTACCTATATATATAAGTTAATTATAATTATAATATTTAAAATCCTTCTTTTATTAAGGTTTTTAGTTTTAATTATTATATTTATTAGTAATACTTAGGTTTATAAGATTATTATAGTATTTATATATAATACTTTTCTACTAGTTTTACTAATAATAGCTTTTATTTTATTATTAAAAGTTTTCTAGTTTTAATATTAATATTTTTTAATTAAGTTAGTAAGTTATTATTTTTTACTTTTTTCTTTTCTTTATTAATAAAGGGAATTATTAATCTTAATAATAAGTTTAGTATACTTTAGAAAATCTTCTAATTTAGTTAACTTAGTAATTTCTTTCTAAACTTTATCTTTAAGTTTAAAGTAGAGTATAAATATTATAGACATTTTAGTTATATATAAAGTAATATAAAAGTATCGAAATTTAGCTAAATTATAGATTACTAACTTAGTTTATTTAAAACTATTAAGTTTTTTTTTCTACTTTCTTATATTTATCTTAGTTTTAGAAAAAGAATTTAAGTCTTTTATTAAATTCTTTAAAGCTTTTAAAGATATTATAAGTTTTTATATTATAATCTTTTAAAGTTTTACTTTATTAATAGCTTTTTAAAAAAGCTTTAAACTATTAAAGTATTTTACTATTTAGTAGAATTAAGGTATATAAGACTTTATTAGATTTATTTTACAAAGTTATAATTATAAAAGTTATAATAGTTTTTAAGCTAAATAAAGAAACCCTTAAGCTTACTAAGGGTTTTATTATACTTATTAAGAATATTAAAATAAACTTTTTATTTCTATTTATAAGGCTTAAAGCAATATTAGTAATAACTTTAATATATTAACCTCTTTTTAGAGTTTACTTATTTAATCTTATTATAAAGGTTTAGGGTTTATTCTCTAGGTTTAGAAGCCTTAAGGTTTAACTATTATAATATTCTCTTAAGGTTTTAAAGCTTAGAAGTAGTCTTATTATAAAGTTCCTATATTTTATTAGGGTTTTATCCCTTTTATTAACTTATTAATTAATTAATTATTTATATTCTTTATAAAAGTAACTTTATTTTTATTTTCTTAAGTATTATTAATATTAGTTTTATTTATTTCTTAAGCTAAGTTATATTATTTAGGCTATTTTCTTATAGAAGGCTAAGATAAAGTAATATTCTTAAAGGTATTCAGAGGAGATACTATCTTAATACTACTTTTTAGTATATATAAAGTTAACTTACTAAATAAGAGTAATTAAAATATTATAACTAGCTAGTAGTAATAAGGTTTTTATTTATAGAAGTTAAAGTTATAATATTAATAATAAGTTCTATATTATATATTAATAAGTTATACTAATTGTTAAAGGGTTAAAGTAAGGTACTTAAGCTTATATTAATTATAAGGTAATAATATTATAAACGATAAGTTAAGCTAAGAGGTATATAAGATAAATTATAAGTTAATTACTTAAGAACTATTTAAGAAGCTTTAAATAATACTTAAGGTAAGCTTTCTTATTATTATAAGCTAATATCTTCAAAGTTAGCTCCTAATATACTAAGAGTTATATTAATAACTTCTTATATAATCTTTATATAATCTTTCCTTTAGTTAATAGTTCTTCTATTCTAGAGGTAGCCTATTATTTCTAATATATTCTATATATACCTAGTAATATAGTTACTAGCCTAAGTAGGTTTATTAACCCTCTTATTAAGTATAATAAATAGGTTATAATAATACTATAACCTCGAGCTCTTAGGAAATATATTATTACTATAGCTAAAAAGCTTACTATTAATATCTTTAAGGTAATAATAAACTATAATATTTCCTAATATTATTACTATACTTTTTATTCTAAACGAGATTTAGAAGTATTATATAATTTATAATAGTTAAGATAAGGATTAATAAGAAAAATAACTTACTTTATAATTTCTTCTTATACTTTATAATAAATGTACTTTACTTTATACTTATTAATATAATATATAAGATACTTTATACTTAAATAAAGAATACCTAGATAGCTAAAATATAATAAGCTATTATTAATATAACTTTTAAATCTTCTATTATAAAGAATGTAAAATTATTTAGGATATAAATAATCTAAATAATATAAGATATTATAATAAAGAGTTACTAAATAGATATAAGAAAATAAAATATAAAATAATAAATAAATAAA